>NC_139352.1:128731691-131717732 GCF_055883805.1 Amblyomma maculatum
TGTCAGTGGTTGTTCGCTCTCTTCATATTTCCCCAGAGACTGCTAAGACTGCGGTGTGGCCCACAGGCAAATCGGTGAAGAGTGCGATTATTAATTATGACACTCCCATTGATTAATTACATCAGGTAATTATCGCTAAAAATGAAACCGGTTACACGGTTGAATCGATTACCCAATTTAATTACACAGCGAGAGTTATGTGAAATCTCGTAGTCAGTCCTCAGCCATTTTATCAGCTTTATCACCATTACAAAAGCAAGGCATGACAACATTTTGACAGAAGAAACTAGCGACTTGCGTAATGCCAATCACCGCTGATCACCACGCGCGATTATCAGCTGTCATATGAATTACCGTGATCTGTCTCAATTGCGTATCTATCGCCGAATCACAGCGGTCAGTTCGTATTAAGGTTCGAAACATCTAGCAGCTCCAAAGTGCGCTCTCGCGAATGGGCAATTCGGCTAGGCGGCCTATAAATCACCCCGACAGCACCTAAAGAATCGTTCTGTGCTGCGACGTATCAATGATATATCGGTACTGATCGAGATTTTATTCATCACGCGTCTTCATTATTTTAAGCGCGCATTTTCTGTTCTCGTCAAAGCGAATACTGACGCAGCCTCGGCGCGATGGCGCAGTGGTTAGGCTAGTCAGTGGCTAAGGTTAGTTAGGCTCAGTGGGTAGGCTATACTGAAACGTGGTTTGATCGTAGACACAACAGCCGCTTTTAGATGAAGGCGAAACGCAACCAGCACGTGTACTGCACGTTGTCATTGCACGTTGAAGGACCTCAAGCGGCCGAATATGTCCGGAATTTTCCCATAAGGCGCACCTCATTGACTGAGTAGACTAGGGACAGTAAACATCATCCATCATAAACCTTAATATAGGAAATTAGTATTCTTCTGGCCTTCAAAATTTTCGCTCTTCATTATTTAAGGTATCATTCCGTCCGGAGAAGTGGTAATGACACTTCCTCACAGAATCCCTAGTCCAAGCGGCATATCCGCGCAAATATGCCACGACCAATGACTCATGACACAGCATTGGTTCACGCGAGGCACATAATCGTCATCATCGCCAGAAGCCTTTTATTCGTAAATGCATAACGACACCGGAGCGCCCATGAAAGCGCATAAGTTGGAGCTCTCTGTTTCGCGCGCAGTTAACAAGTAACAGCCACTTTAGCGTCTCCTTAAATGCAATCAGCGGCATCGTTTCAAGAGGACAGCTTCCTTCCGGGAACATTCCTTTTATAGTAGTATCTCGTGAGCCAGGTGCCAAAATGGGCCGGATGAAAAGAGAGAAACGACAACGGCCGCCCGCGGGGCCAGGCTTAAATTAACGGGCGACACGTGCGATGCGTCAGACAAGTATAAAGCTATCGTCGGGATATAATTTGCTCCATTGATATCTTGCACATGTGGAGACGTATACGAGATGCTTCACAAGTCGTGCTTATAGTTCAATTCGAGCACAATTTAATTACACTTGGAATATTACCATTTCGAAATGTACCACGCAGAAAGGTGAACGAAACCTCAGCTTCTGAGAAGCTGTCGAATACCATGTGCTTCCGCACAGGCATTTGGAGAGGACATTTTAGCATAATATTGCTCCCCAGTCACCAACGGGTGCACAAGAGACCCTCCGGTCCACTGACCGATCTATTAATAAATTGATTGATTGGTTAATCGTTTACTTTATGATTAGATAAAGCAGCTAATCGATAGATAGCATGAATGGAACATTAATCAACGAAGTGATTTGGTAATCAAACTAAGTGGGTGATTTGTCGGTTGACGGAGAGTTAGATTGACTGATCTATTAAATGAGCGATTATTCAACCAGTCAATGCGTCAGTCAGTGAATAAAACGATATAGTCTGATGGCCGTTGGCAATGTAAAAGCTCACCACAAAGACAGGATGAACATTTCGGCCTGCGGCGCTTCGTTACAAGTGTCTGCGTGCACCTGTCTACACCGCGGCGTCATAGAAGTAAATAAATAATCTTGAATGAGGATGCTAGCAAATGACCGGGTTAATTGGAGGAATATGGGAGAGGCCTTCGCCCTGCAGTGGGTATAGTCAGGCTGCTGCTGCTGCTACTGATGATGGTCACGAATCTTTTGCTCGCGAACCTGTTATCGAAGCGCCACTCGGCAACAGGCGATGGCTGCGGTTAATCTCGGTTCTGAAGGCACACAGAAGAGATAGAATGCGAGATGGGACCCTTGCAGAGAGCGAAACGCAGCGAAATTAATAGCTATTTCCGCTCCCAATACATCTCCTCCTATCGTAATGTGCTGTTTCCTGCTCAAACTATGATCAGCGGTTAATCATCATCATCATCATCATAACCACTTAACTAAGTCCGCAGCAAGACAACTGCCTCTTCCGTGTCTCCTCAAACTAGACTCGTCCAACGCCACGCACAGATAGACAAATCTATCCCCTCCCCCACCTAAACTTCCTTGGTCATGTCCTTATCTCATCTGCCCACGCGACACGCTTGCCGTCCCTCGCCACGCCTGCCTTCAAAACCACCCGCACCTCCCCGTCTTCCTGGCGAGAGGTGTCGCCAGCTGTGCATCTCGCTCCCACAACACTGCCCCGATCTGACGAGGAGGGGGCCGAGCACTGATCTCTTCCGCAGGTGTTCTGGCGTGACCGGCCACCGACGCCAGCCGCGAGGCGTCCTTTAAATAGAGACATTCAGATGGCCGCTTTCCAAGCAAATGCTGCATGTACGGCCACCGTCGCCGCTCGACCGGCCTACCAAGAGAGAGACGCTGTCGTTGGGTGGAACGTAAACAGGTTTGACGTGGCCAGAATACCGAACCGTTGCGATGATATGGAGCGGCTTGATCTTTTCTTCTTTTTTTCTTCTCTCATTTCTTCTGTGTCTTCTTGTGTATGAGTTCGTATTTCACCTTGCGCTGGATAAGGAGAAAAACTTCGCGAAGGCTGTCATTTCCCAGTAGCCTTTATTATCAGCTTCCGGCTTTTGCCGCCGCGGGGCACTGAGGGAAGAGTTATACACGCGTGTTCATCGGCCCTCGCCAGCAGTGGTACTCTTTAAATGTTATTTTATCTTCTAAATTTGTATGGCCCGGGCTATGCACATCTGTCGTTGCCACTCGTTCAACCGGGGAAAAAAAAAAAAAAAGGTAAAGCTTGCGGACCACTGCGGTTTGCAGTTACACTGACTGCAGTGATGCCGTACTTCCAGTATACACTCGTACTTTTTTTTTTCTTTGTGCTTTGCGCCTCCTACACCCCCCCCCCCCCCCCCCCCCCCCCCCTCTTCTCATGGTACACAGTAAACAATGACCTGCAACTCCAGTCCACACTTATTTAGTGGAAGTATAATCGAGAAATTTGGGTGCACCTTAATCACTATAAGACTGTCGGCGTGAGGATTACCTAACAAACCTGACAGGTCCATGCTTCAGGAGCTCCGAACATGAGACACTTATCGACTTTCATTTTAAATCTGCAATAGGCATGTCCATGCGGTTTCTGCAGGTGGTTTGTACTGCAAGGAAGATAGTGTTCCCGCAACAGAACTGATGATTGCACAATTAATTACCTACAATGTCTAATCACCTTTCTATATTTATATCCTGGGGCAATATTTATTGCCCCAGGATATAAATATCCAAAGTAGTCAGGACCGTAAGGAGATTAGCGGTAGGGAAATACAGTCGGACGTTCCACCAGTTACGAAAGACGAGGTCAAGAAAGCATTAGAAACTATGAAAAAAGGGAAATCAGCTGGAGAGGATCAGATAACTACAGATTTGCTGAAGGACGGGGGGGGGGGGGGGGGGGATATCGTGTTAGAAAAGCTGGCCACGCTGTATACGCAGTGCCTGGTGTCATCGACGGTACCGGAACCATGGAAGAATGCAAACATTATCCTCATCCATAAGAAAGGGGACTCTAAGGACCTTAAAAATTACAGACAATCAGCTTACTGTCTGTTACGTATAAGGTATTTACTAAGGTAATCGCTAATAGAATCAGGACAACCTTAGACTGCAATCAAGCAAATGATCAAGCAGGTTTTTGGAAACGGTACTCTACTATCGACCATATCCATACCATCAATCAGCTGATAGAAAAATGCTCGAAACATAACCAGCCCTTATACATATAGCATTCATTGATTACGAAAAAGCATTTGACTCAGTTGAAACCTCGGCGGTGATGCAGGCATTGCGAAATCAGGGGGTAGACGAGCCGTATGTGAAAGTTCTGGAAGATATATATAGTGGCTGCACAGCAACCATTGTTCTACATAAAGAAAGCAACAAAATTCCCATAAAGAAAGGTGTTAGGCAAGGAGACACAATCTCCCCAGTACTATTCACAGCTTGCTTAGAGGAAGTATTCAGAGACTTGGAATGGGAGCAGTTAGGGATCAGGGTAGATGGAGAATACCTCAGTAATCTGCGATTTGCTGATGACATTGCCTTGCTAAGCAACTCGGGGGATGAACTGCAAATAATGATTGGTGACCTAGACAGGAAAAGTAGAAAGGTAGGCTTGAAAATCAATATGCAGAAGACTAAGGTAATGTTCAACAGCCTCGGAAAGGAACAGCATGCAGTTTACATTAGGTAGCGAAGTACTGGAAGTAGTAGGCGACTATGTCTACTTAGGACAGGTAGTAACCGCAGATCCGGACCATGAAAAGGAAATAACAAGAAGAATAAGATTGGGATGGAGCGCATTTGGCAAGCACTCACAGATTATGACTAGCAGCTTACCGGTATCGCTAAAGAGGAAAATATATAACAGTTGCCTCTTACCTGTACTCACCTACGGGGCTGAAACGTGGAGGCTAACCAAGAGAGTTCTACTTAATTTGAGGACAACCCAGAGGGCTATGGAACGAAAAATGGTAGGGGTAACATTAAGAGATAGGAAGAGTGCAGAGTGGGTCAGAGAAATAACTCAGGTTACCGACATTCTAGTGGAAATTAAGAAGAAATGGGCATGGGCAGGACATGTAGTGCGAAGAGAGGATAACCGATGGTCGCTTGGGGTAACAAACTGGATTCCAAGGGAAGGAAAGCGTAGCAAGGGGCGGCAGAAAGTTAGGTGGGCGGATGAGGTTAAGAAGTTCGCAGGGGTCAAGTGGATGCAGCTAGCACATAACCGGGCTAAGTGGAGAAATATGGGAGAGGCGTTCGCCCTGCAGTTGGTATACTCAGGCTGATGATGATGATGACTATTTATTGCGAGAATGAAGGCTAGCCACATCGAAGGCGATCCCAGTTCGTAAATTTTTCTTAAGCAGGAAAGTAGGAAAAGGTACCAAACGTCAAATGTGTGCATTCCAAAGCTATTTGAGTTGACTTTGTCTCATTGCACGTTTATGAAATCTCATCGCAGGTGGTGGTCATGCTGCCAAATTATGTTAGCTTATTCTAAAACATCGAATACACAAACGGTGTTCTTATTTTATGCATGATAAATGTAAGTGATGGCCTTTTTACAAACACGCATCGCTGAAAGCCCACTCAGCGAGCTTCCAAACGCGAATTTTGGGCTTGCGATATTGCGTAGCACATTGCCAAAAAAAAAAAAAATAATAATAATGAGGGGACTGACCTGAGATGTTGACGACCTTCAATTTCGCTCTATAATACTGCCCCGTAAAATAAAAAATTAAAGCGCTGATTACTTAATTCGACTCAAATAAATCTGTAATCACTAATCTGCATAACGTTAATGATGTCTGCCCTGCAGTGCGACCTTCGAAGACCGAACAGACGTACAGGTGCGGACATAAGTAAACGGAGCACGCTTTTCCGTTAAAATTAAAATCACGACTTCTGCACTGGAGATAAGAAAAAAATGGCTGCCAATTCCAATTATGCAACGCGTGAAAAGCTTTTGAAAAACTAACAGCATGCTCCGTTTACTTTTGTCCGCAGTAGTACTTATGGCAGGTCATAAAATAAACAAACATGTAAACCGTTAAAAAAACGAAGTATATTATACTGCGAAAGAAAGCAAAGCTTGTCAATTCTAAAAAGCAAGCTACTAAGATTTCTTCAACCGCGAGCCACCCAAGAATCAAATCAAGTCACAACAACGCACACTATAAAATCGCGAAGCCCGCTTCGTCATGCACCAGACAATTTCACTCGAAGCAGTCTGTGCAGGCGTCCAGGCAATTCGCACAGCTTAAAGGCACGACAAACAACGCCCATGTCAACGTGCGCCCAAAGGGGAGATGTCAATAAATTTCAATAAATTATACGCATCAAATCGATAACAGGTCCAAAGTTGTATTACTACCGCCTAAGGTAAATGCGAAAACGACGCAGCCAAGCGTTCCCGGCTATGGATATTTCATATCACCTGCTACTTGTCGAGCCATTCGGAGAACCTGTGGCCCAAGCTAAACTTCACCCTGACCTAAAGATGAAAAAAAAAAAAAAAAAAAAAAGAAGAAAAGCGAGGTTGGCGGCGTTAGTCCCCTTCCACCCTATTCAAGTTTAAGCTTATCAAGGTTTTAAAAATGCTCTGATTCCACCTGCAAACTGACACATAAAATTTGATACGTTCTCGTAGCCTCAAAATTAGAACGAGAGAGAGAGAGATCCAGAAAAATGAAAATGCACGGTTGTTACCTAAGCGATTCACTACGACACACGACACGCGTGGGAAGTGACATAAAGGGGAAAGAAACAGAAATGTGAAACAGCCAGAATTTCTGAAATATAGTACAGTTGCTGCTTCATTAAGTGAGTGCTGGTAATATAATATGTGCCTAAACTTTTTTCGTCACTCCATCAATTATTCCTAACGCTACGCCTTCATCTGCTCAAATTCATTTGGCAACAAAGCCGAGTCCGAACGCCGCCAATTTTAACTTACTAATTTTATTGCGTGCACTTAGGTAGTTACTTCAATATTACCTCGTAGACGTGACCTGCAAGAAAGAAACACTTCGGTCGACTTTTTTTAAAGCCTAAATTCCGAAAAGACCTTCTCCTCATCATCAGGCATCGTTTCTCTTCTTTTGTCAGCTTAGAGGACTCGGCGCTGGACTCATTTTCCGAACGACTGCCTCGAGGCACAGAGCTTAAAGAATTCAGGAGGCCTGCACGGGAAGCAATGTGCTTGAAAGTGGTACTTCCTCCCTAAGTGCCGGAAAATGCGCCTGGCCGAAAAAAAAAAAAAAAAAGTTATTTTGCACTTTACTTAATTTCCATAAAAATGCTCTGTTCTCATTTGCATATCTCGTTTTCCCGTTTCGAAGTTACTTCTTATATACTCCACTAATTGCTGTTCTTTCTTGAAGAAGACGTTTTTATAGCCACTGCGTCAGACAATGCTTTTAAAATTCAACGCGAAGTTCCTGAGAAGCATGTTCCTTGACTCACCGTTTTGAAAGGTTCGCTATTAAGGGAATATCTGAACGCGGAACCACCGAAAGAGAAGCTTACAACTATAAAAAGCCACTTGGTTGAGAATTTGATTAAAATATAACGCATAAAGAACTTGATCAAAGTACAGGCAGCAGAGACGAGTAATGTCTTGCCATGAAGCAAGATGACGTAACAGCCTGGACCTGGACGTTGTTTCTTCAGTAAAACCGTGATAATACCCAAATTGCTAGTACAAAAAAAAAAAAAGTTTTTGGCAGTTAACAGAACGGTACCGCGTTCTTCCACTGATAGGCGACACGCATTCAACAGAGATCCATTAACATTTATCTGGGCATTCGCCCCTTGCTTTCTTTAACTCCTTACTTCCTCTTACCGCTTTCCTCGGACCCTTCACAGAGGTTCTCATTGCAAGCACCTAAGTTGCCTTCGGCGTCTGCTGTCGCGTTCTGGCATTCACACACCTCCCCCGCCCTCTTCTTGAAAAGTAACAAACAAGTGCATCCAGTTACCAGTATGAGTTGAAAAACGATACCTCATTTATAAAAGAGGAAATCGATGCCAATGTTTAACCGATTAAGACATGGAAAAGTTATGTTTGGCATGGTCTGGCATAGTTTTGTTTGGCGGTTCAGCATTTAAAGACTATAGCACAGAGCTTGGCATTGTGTTAAGCGTCCTTATGGCACGGCATACAATCGGAGGTACAAAGGTCGTCGGCGAATCCCTAAAGCATTCCTTCGAGAATAACCCCCATATTCTCTAACTTGACTGGCTGGTGGATGGTAAATGGAAAGTGAAATGGTAAGACACCACCCTGAAGGAACGCTGTGTAAAAGACGGTAGAGTCACGTAATTTTTATACGAGAAAGGGGAAATCTTGCACTCTGTGGAGGTTCTTTAGTGACGTACGAGCAAATGGCGAGCCATAGGCAATGCGGGGGAGGGGACCTAACCAAAGGGGTGTCTGCCGTGCATGCCACCGTCCTAATCAACGATTCGGTGGTTGGGAACGGCTGGCGTCAGAATTGCTAAGGCAACCAGCGAGGCACAATTAAGATTTGTTAACCGGCTCTGACGAAAGTGTCAGTGCTTCCGCCTACACGCGCACTAGGGTCGTAAATCGAAATCAAGTTCTGCGAAATATGGAGACAGCAGTTGACACTTCAGAGGTAATTTAATTATGATCATGCATCAAAGAAGTGCTCATTACCGGCCCACAACAGCGAATTATTTACGAAGCTTGATGAAGCGAGGTCATAAACAGCCCGGTTACACAATTTAAACACGAATAAGCCTACAAGGGAGTAGCGTCCTCTAGCGTACTCACTGTAAAATTCAGGGCATTCTGCCGAGTCGTGGGGCAGATTTTCCTCACGAGAAATACGGACGGCAATTCTGACTTGAAAATATGCAATGTTCTAGCAATTACAAAGATTTTAAATGAGGGTTCTATATACTCTAATTAATAAAATTCAAACTTCTGCTGCAGGGGTTAGGAGCCTTTTAGGGTTGATAATTGCATCAAATGAATATTGTTTAGGAAGAGAGTATCTTTTGTTGGCAAAGTACTGCATTCCGTATAGTCGGTTGTGAAAATATACCTGAGGGCTTGCAGAGAATACCGTGCCCCTGCAAGGCGTGCGTTGGAGGAAATGTTACTTTTTTTTTTTCACTCACTTATAGGCTTATTCTTGTTTCTAGCGCTATAACGTCAAGCTTTCTATCCCACGTAACCATTCAGCACGAGAATATGCGCCAGCTAGGCCAGCGATCTCCTACCACGTTCATCGAAGTGATGCCTCCGTTACACCTCGAGTCCAACACTAGACACAGGCACCGTCAACTAGAACGAACCTTGGATCTGCGCTTTATTACACCTTTCTGCGAGCGATTAGATTACAACCCAAATATTCTATCAAAATTTTTGTTGCAAGAGTATATGGGGGACAGCGTTCTCGGCAAGCCAAGCCAGCTTTCTCAAGGGCTGCTTCATCATTCTTTCCACTTTATTTTGTGTGTGGAAAGGCCCAGGAGGGCGGAAGGCACAAGCATAAAGTAACCGCGCTCAAGTGGTCTTACAAAGCGGATAAGTGATTAAGACATTTAAAAGAATGGCGCTTGTCATAATGCCGCTTTCGCTTCAGGGCCTTGTACAATGCAGCTGAGCGCGAGTTCGCACACGAAAAAAAAAGAAAAGAAACAAACAATGTTTCAAAGTAAAAAACCAAGTCCGCGCGGCAGTAGATTCTAGTTCGCCGCCCTCGCGGAATAAAAGAAACACGCTCCCAGAAACAAAATTCGGCATGACGCACGAGAGTCCGAAACAAGATTACTAATAAATGAATTATTCTCGCGAGGGGTTCCACGCAACGAAGGGATTAAAGTCGAAAAACCGGCGTGCGAGTTGCAGCAGAGCCCTTTGGGGAGAAAGCAGACATAAAACACGGCATCGTAACACAATGGCTTTAAGGCCTGGGAAAATAATAAAGCATCACGCACAAGCTTGGATCTCACGCGTCATACCATGTGGTAAGAAAAGAAGGCCACAGCCAAGGGATAGATTAATAAAGAACAGTGGCGCAATGAAAGAAGAAAGGGCGCCTCCCGAATGGACGGTTTATATATGGACGTCATTAGCGCGAAACAACGCAGGAAATGCGTATAGGAAAAAGTTGCCGCTTTGTCTTCCTGCTGCGTTCCTCAGTTGATTAGGCTCGCTTTGCTTCGGGATCAGGCACACGATAATGAAGCTGCAGAGTTTTGAACAGAAGAAAGGCAAAAATACAGAATGCGAACTATACGGCCTAGAAAAAAGAGCTAAAAATAGAAAGCTTGTGGGGAAAGAAACTCAGTGCCTGCGTAGGATTAGTGCCACTAACAGAAAGGTGCCCTTCGTGATCAAGCCCCGGCAGCCGGGCTCCGGATTTCGGACTCTGAACTCCCCGATATGCATAATCCATTCCTCGGGCAGAGAGAGGGGGGAGGGAATGGGAAACAAGGCTGTCACAGACAGCCCTGTAATAACCACGATATATACACGCGCGGCAAGTTGTTGCTTTCTGAACGCGTTCATAACTCCGAGCCTTCCACGAAAATTAAAAACGAAACTAAGGAACACAAGCAAGTATTCCAGCGTTCTATAAGTACTCCCACTTCTAAGCAGCTTTAGTTTCCTCCTTTCCAACGCGCATTCACGAAAAGATCAGCGGAGATATCAGTCCAGTCTCGCCAATTAATTCTACACACGCAGGAAGAAAAGTCATATCCCCGTCGGTTTCACTGCTTCTGTTCCGCTCGTGCAACAACTTTATCGTTTTTACTCGTATTATGCTTCCGCGTTATTCGAAATTAAAATCGAGCGCTGTGCGAATGTTAATTAATGCGTTCGTGAGATCTATAAAGGAAAAAGATGCTGTTTCCATGAAAATTACCTGGTGCGAGAAGCTTGTGCGATTGGTCCGGTGCTGACCAGTCACAGTAGCCGAAGCGACGGCCTTCCTGTCCCGACGACCAATGAGAAAAGCTTCGACCCAACTCGAGCTGGACACGCATAAAACTGATGTTCGGAAGCCCTTCGTGCTACTAACAGAGAACTTTTGCATGAATATCGCCACTGCTACCGCTAGCCGTCACTGCGCATGCGCTGATCACTTTGAAGTCGAAAGATGGCGCTACGCGCTCATTAGTTACCGGCGCACACGCCACGTCGGTATCAGTCAGCGTATTCACGCTAACGGAGTGCGGTAACGGTGGCGGTAAGCACTGCGCTAAGCGTTTCTAATCGAGACGTTTAGCATAGAGCGCGCCGTTGATGCGCACGTGTTGAAATGGCAGACGTGTGCGCCGTTAGCCGCCACGTGGTCCCTTCTGGCGCTCACAACACGACCTGCGCATGCGCATTCACGGAATGTGCTAAGCGGCGCTCTATGCTAACATCTCCACGCTCAGCGTGTCAGGGATCACCGCCCGAGAGTTCATACCGCAAGCGCATTTGAACATGCAATTTTTTTACTGTAAGCTTTCTGGCCAACTTTGGCATATTTGGAATCATTATAAAACTAGTTGAGTAGCATGGTTAGTTCTTCTATTGTTTTGCGCTAACCACTAAAGCACCTCCATCAAACTAGAACACGTCGACGCCGAAACTACACGGGAATGGTGGACATGTTGCATCCATTCGGAAGCGCTCTGCCCACCGCCAAAGGCCCTTCAAGCATGTCCGTTTCAGCACTATAGGCTCTCAGCAAAACAGTACGCATATTCAGGATACATTTAACGCGACACTGGCGCAGATAATAATAATTGCTCACTTTCAATAGAGTGTCAAAACTTTGGGGGCTTAAATGCAGCATTTAAAATATATGCCACTGGATAGATTCAATGGCTTCCGTCTGTGGCCTGTTACGACCAAGCATCCGCATTTGCGCGCTCTATTGTTCGCCTGTGGGCATGGAAAAGTTTTGTGAATATGTGGTGATGGTCCATTGGCTCTAAGTGAGCCTGTTTCCAGGAATCCTGTTTTGTAAGCATGTTTTGCTTTGTGGACAACCTGCAAATGCCAAATTGGCCCTGTCAAGAGAACGTCTGGAAAAACACAAAGAAACGTCCCCCTGCGGGAAATAGCAGGAAGTGCTTTCTTTTGTTCACCCTTCCAGTCGAGAAGTGCTATCCTCCGGTGATGAATGCCTCCTATCCAAAGGAGACGACAGAGTGACATGTCCGCTGACGTGCAGGACAAGAAAGGAGCATGACTCATACGGCCATTAAGTGATTTCCCGGGAATGCAGGAAAGATTTGCAATTGTCGAAAAGGGACCATGTTGGGAGCCCTATGCGGCGCCACGTGCACTCGGGTTTCTGAGAAGTAAAACCCCCAGAACCAGCCTGTGGTTTCTTTGCTGAAGAATAGAAATGTACCTCCTCTCCTCGCCGTTCCCAAGCTTTTCCCGCCAACAAGTGATCACGCCCAACGAATGAATGCCGGACCAGTCAGTGCTTCAGACCATCAGTGCAGTGATGTGTTCGATTGGATGCCGATACCTGAGGGGCGTGCCCTGGATTTGGTTGGTCAACATCTTCAGAGAGGGGCTGGACATAGGGGGGTTTTAAGGACGCTGCAGAGCACGAAATGTCGCTCTGGGCCCTGGGTAAACGGCTCATCCAGTCGCTTCTCGCTATGAACTCTTAACGCTTGTCATTTTGCTGATGTACCCTTCTTCTTCATGTAAATATTCTTGTAAATACGTTTTCTCAAAGTGCCAGTAAACCTGCTTGTACATATTTTACCAACTTCGAAGATTCAGTCTTTCTTCAACCCGGAGTCTCTGCACGCTACCAAGTGAAGGCCGGGTCGCCATAGCCCCAGCGTCACGACAACTGGTGATCAGCGGTGGGATCTGAATCTACAAGCACAACGACTGGTGACCAGCGGTGGGATCTGAATCTACAAGCCACAACATCTGGTGATTGGAGGTGGATCTGAAGCTACAAGCCACAACACCTTGTGATCGGAGGTGGCATCTCAAGCAACAAGCAGGAGCAACAATCGGCCAACAAGAGGGCAGCTCGGAACATCGATCGCATGTGTGGGTGAGTGCTTGGCTTTTCTTCTGATGTGGACCAGGTTCTAGAACAGGGTTAGATTTTAGAACTGGTAAAGAGAGTGTGGAAACGCCTTTAGGTTTGGTAGTTTGCACTGTTGTTTTGGAAGTAGCCGACACTCGGAGCGATCATGGACCTACAAAAGCTGCAGAAACCGGAACTGTTGCAATTGTGTGAGGAATTGGGAATTGATACAAGTGGTTTGGCACGAAAACCTTTGATTATAAAGGCAATCACAGATTTGGGAGCCGATGATGAGGAGCTCAGTGAAGCATGGAACCTCATCGGTCAAAAAAAGGAACAGCTCAGACAGCAGAAGGAGCGGGAAAAAGAGCAGAAAGAGCGGGAAAAAGAGGAAAAGAGGCGTGAGCGTGAACTTGAGAGGGAAAAAGAGGAAAGGGAGCGCGAACGTGAGTGGGAAAAAGAGGAAAAGAAGCGTGAAAGAGAAGCAAAAAAGCTGGACCAAGAAATTGAGCTCCGGAAATTAGAACTAGAGTTGAGCAAGAGGTCGGGCAATTGTCCCCAGCTAGCGGTACCTCTTCTCAACAAGGAGGCAGATTTCAAGATGTCAAAGTACATGCAGCCATATGTGATATCAGGGGATATCGGTCTGTATCTGGCTAACTTTGAGCGAACCTGCGAAAAACTGTCCTTCCAGCGAGACACTTGGTCTCAGAGATTATTGACGGTTCTGCCCTGCGAGGCAGCGGAGGTTGTCGCGCGGCTAAGCAAGGAGGACGCGGACAACTACGAGAAGGTCAAAGCTTGCCTTCTGAGAAAGTATAGGCTTAGCGCCGAGGCGTTCAGACAACGTTTTCGGAAAGCTACTAAGTCCAGGGACGAGAGTTACCCTGAATTCCTGTACAATTTAAGAGTTAATTTGGGCGAGTGGCTAAAGAGCACAGATTCCTACAGTGATAGGGACGCTGTAGTCGAGCAAATTCTTTTGGAGCAGTTTTATAACTGCCTCCCAGAAAAAGAAAGAAATTGGTTACAGGACCGAGGCGAAATTAAGTCGGCAACTGAAGCTGCCGAACTTATTGAGGAGTATGCTTCGCGCCGACAATTCAGCAACCCAGCAGTGGATAGGCCCCGCAATCCCAAGTTCAGTATGAAAAACCGTCAGGAAAGGCACTTTGCTAGAGTTGGAAACGAAGAAATGAAGGTTTCTTCAGGCAAATTCCCTAGAAAGGACGGCAGTGAGAAAAGTGGGGAAGTGACCAACGTGCAGAACACAAAGAATAAGCTTGAGGCTAGGAAGCCGCTCACATGCTTTAGGTGTAATGAGCAGGGTCACATTGCCGTCAACTGCCGGAAAGAAAAGATTGCTTTCTCGTATGTCAGGGACTGCGATGAAAATATGCAGCTTTTAGAACCCTACCTGCATGACCTAGTAGTCAACGGGAAGCCTTGCAAGGTACTGCGCGATTCGGCCGCAACGATGGATGTTGTCCATCCGGCGTATGTATCGCCTTCCGACTATACAGGACAGTGTGCATGGATCCGACAGGTAGTTGAGGAACAGAGTGTGTGCTTGCCGATCGCGAACGTGGTCATCGAGGGCCCTTTCGGCGAATTAACAACCGAGGCTGCCGTTTCAGGAAAGCTTCCTAAGTGCTATCCGTATTTGTTCTCCAACAAATCGGACATGCTGCTGCGAAAGAGGGGCATCCTTTTCGGAGACAGAGTTGTGCAAGCCTTAACACGTTCAAAGGCGCGAGAACTAGCTACACTGCTCATTCCAGAAAAATCCACAGCGGAGGAAACGGCAGTTAAAACAATGGTAAATGCGGAAGATAGCAGGTCAGAAAACTTTGAGAGCGAGGCATCTCAGATAAGTCAACTTGAAAGTGAGCTTGATGAGACGCGGAATGAGGACGTTCTTGAGAGTAACCTCTTGCCGCCAGTGTCTAGTAATCTCACGAGACTTTTAAGTGGAACCCGAGAGGACTTAGCTATAGAGCAAGCCAATGATCCCAATATACAGGAGATAAGGGAGCGCCACCGCGCCACTAAGACAGCAAACAATATTTCTTTCGAGATGAGAAAGGGAGTGCTGTATCGCTTATTCAAGGATAAGCGCGGAGTAGAGCGGGACCAATTAGTCGTTCCCCAAAAGTACCGCGGAGACTTACTGCGACTTTCCCATGGCAGCTCGTGGTCATGTCACCTTGGAATAAAGAAAACAAAGCAGAGGCTGTTGCAAGAATACTATTGGCCTGGATGTTTTAAGGACACGGAAAATTTTGTACGGTCATGCGACACGTGCCAGCGGGTTGGAAAGGCGCAAGATAAGTGGAAAGCTCCGATGGTGTTAGTACCAATCATTACCGAGCCGTTTCACCGGTTAGTAATAGATATAGTTGGGCCACTTCCTGTGACCGAGTCAGGGTACCGTTATATCCTCACTATGTTATGCCCAGCCACAAAGTTTCCAGAGGCTGTTCCGCTGCGCGAGGTGACGTCCGAGAGTGTAGTGGATTCGCTGCTGTCAGTGTTTGCACGAGTTGGATTCCCTTCCGAGGTACAAAGTGATCAGGGTAGCGTTTTCACGAGTGTCCTCACCACCTCATTTCTCGAGCGATGCGGCATTAAGGTAGTGCATAGCTCGATCCATCATCCGCAGAGCAACAGCGTAGAAAGATGGCACTCTGTTCTCAAACGAGTCCTGAGGGGACTGTGCTATGAAAACAAGCGCGAATGGGATACCTGCCTGCCTGCAGCGCTTTTCGCTTTGCGGTCAGTGCCGCACGAATCCACTGGATTTAGCCCAGCCGAGTTGGTGTACGGAAGGTCACTGCGCTCACCTTTGCGAATGGTGCGCGAAGCCTGGGAGGGGCGCGGAGAAGACCCAACAGTAGTAGAATTCATTCTGAACCTCTTGAATCGCTTACATAACACTAAGGAACTCGTTGAGGCCAGCATGAAGTCAGCCCAGGCTCGTTCCAAGGTGTACTATGATAAGTCAGCCCGTCAAAGGACGTTTTGTATCGGGGACCAGGTGATGTTGCTGAGAAGTTCAAGGCAGAATAAGCTCGAAGTACAGTGGGAAGGACCGGCTGAAGTCGTTGCAAAGCTTTCTAACACTAACTACGCAGTGAAAATTCCCGGTAGGCGTAAAGAAGTGCGCATTTATCATTGCAATCTTATGAAGCCTTATGTGCAGAGGGAAGCCGTGGTAAATCTAACGTTAAACCTTCCCGAGGAGATGGGGGACAACTTGATTTGCCTCAGCGGAAAAGGAAGCAACGCTCAGGAGCTTCTCAAAAAGACGGAGCAGAGAGGAGAACTAAAGAAATCCCAGCTGTCCGATCTGGGCGAGATAATAACAGAGTTTGAGGCCTGCTTCGTGGACAGGCCAGGCAGAACTGATTTGACTGAGCACGATATTGAGCTGACTTCAGACGTGCCAGTGCGATCAAGGTGCTACCGATTTTCTCCAAGGCAAAGAGAAATTCTGGATAGGGAAGTAACTCGCATGCTGGAATTGGGAGTAATAAAACCCTCGGAAAGCGATTATGCTTCGCCTATGATCTTAGTAGAAGCTCCAGGTAAAGACCCTAGGCCTGTGGTAGACTACCGAAAGCTAAATTCTCTCACCAGGGATCAAGTGTATCCTATTCCGAATATTGAGGAGAGAGTAGAACAGGTCAGTAGAGCGGCATATGTGACTACGCTGGACCTTACTCGAGGATACTGGCAAGTACCGCTCACTGAACGCGCCAGCAGATACGCGGCTTTCGTCACTCCGACGGGCAGCTACCAGCCAACAATGATGAGTTTCGGGCTCAAAAATGCTCCATTTTGTTTTTCCCGACTCATGGATAGGGTTTTAAAGGGGTGTGAAACATTCGCGGTGCCTTATTTAGACGACATTGCGGTTTTTTCCGACTCATGGGCGGACCATATGGTACATCTAAGAGCTGTACTGAGCCTTTTGCGTCAAGCTGGACTAACCGTAAAGGCCGAGAAATGTTGCCTGGCAAGGGCGACCGTGGACTACTTGGGTCACAATGTAGGTCAAGGTTTCAGGAAACCCAGCGAGATTAAGATTTCTGCGGTAGCAGACTACCCGCGGCCGAGCACGAAGACGGAAATTCGAGCATTCCTGGGTCTGACTGGGTACTACAATCACTACATCCCTAACTATTCAGCTTTGGCTAGCCCTCTGACCGACGCTCTCCGCAAGACAGAACCGACAAATGTAGTCTGGGACGAACAAAAGGAAGCCTCCTTCGTAAACCTGAAGGCTGTGCTGATTAGCCGTCCGGTATTGCGAGCTCCAGACTATGGCCGAGAATTCACGGTCCAGTGTGATGCCAGTGATCGAGGGTTAGGTGCTGTTCTCTGCCAGAGAGATGACGACGGTAATGAGCACCCCGTGCTCTACTTGAGCAGAAAACTGAGTTCTAGAGAGAGGGCTTATTGCGCGTCAGAGAAGGAATGCGCTTGCATTGTATGGGCCATTCAAAAATTGCAGTGCTATCTTGGAGGGGCCAAATTCACCGTAGAGACGGACCATTGTCCCCTGGCTTGGCTGCAAACTGCGACATCGAAGAACAGTCGCCTTCTTAGGTGGAGCTTGATTTTACAGCAGTACAATTTTGAAATAAGATACAAAAAGGGGAAGTTAAATGGGAATGCGGACGCGCTTAGCCGCTCTTTCTAAGCGGTCCGAGATGTTCCTCACCATGTATCCAAATTGATAATCAGGTTTTTTTTTTTTTTCGTGCGCTTGAATATAGATGACTATGTAAAGCAGCACGTTTGGTTTTCGAGGCATACGTGGGTCCTGAACGTCTTGAGAGTGGGCTTTTCTCGAACAACAATGGCAGTTTTCTTTTGACCTGGTCTCTTCAGACGGGAGCCGAGTGCTTGCTTCGACATGTGGTTGAGTTTCAGATAGCTCAAGCAATTTGGCCTACAACAATCAAGACAACGCGACAAGCAACAGCGAGCTTCAAGCGTTCACGTGCAGGCCATTAAGTCGTCTCTTCATGCAGCAGCTGCGGCTGCTGCCCTCCGAGTCTCTTCTGGCGGGGGAGGAGGCTGTTACGACCAAGCATCCGCATTTGCGCGCTCTATTGTTCGCCTGTGGGCATGGAAAAGTTTTGTGAATATGTGGTGATGGTCCATTGGCTCTAAGTGAGCCTGTTTCCAGGAATCCTGTTTTGTAAGCATGTTTTGCTTTGTGGACAACCTGCAAATGCCAAATTGGCCCTGTCAAGAGAACGTCTGGAAAAACACAAAGAAACGTCCCCCTGCGGGAAATAGCAGGAAGTGCTTTCTTTTGTTCACCCTTCCAGTCGAGAAGTGCTATCCTCCGGTGATGAATGCCTCCTATCCAAAGGAGACGACAGAGTGACATGTCCGCTGACGTGCAGGACAAGAAAGGAGCATGACTCATACGGCCATTAAGTGATTTCCCGGGAATGCAGGAAAGATTTGCAATTGTCGAAAAGATTTGCAATTGTCGAAAAGATTTGCAATTGTCGAAAAGGGACCATGTTGGGAGCCCTATGCGGCGCCACGTGCACTCGGGTTTCTGAGAAGTAAAACCCCCAGAACCAGCCTGTGGTTTCTTTGCTGAAGAATAGAAATGTACCTCCTCTCCTCGCCGTTCCCAAGCTTTTCCCGCCAACAAGTGATCACGCCCAACGAATGAATGCCGGACCAGTCAGTGCTTCAGACCATCAGTGCAGTGATGTGTTCGATTGGATGCCGATACCTGAGGGGCGTGCCCTGGATTTGGTTGGTCAACATCTTCAGAGAGGGGCTGGACATAGGGGGGTTTTAAGGACGCTGCAGAGCACGAAATGTCGCTCTGGGCCCTGGGTAAACGGCTCATCCAGTCGCTTCTCGCTATGAACTCTTAACGCTTGTCATTTTGCTGATGTACCCTTCTTCTTCATGTAAATATTCTTGTAAATACGTTTTCTCAAAGTGCCAGTAAACCTGCTTGTACATATTTTACCAACTTCGAAGATTCAGTCTTTCTTCAACCCGGAGTCTCTGCACGCTACCAAGTGAAGGCCGGGTCGCCATAGCCCCAGCGTCACGACAGGCCCCACATAGAAGATCCTCGCTTGCGCATAGATGCACTCTGCTACTGGATGGCTCACTACTCTATTAATTTGTTTTTATTACATCGCACACACTGTTCAGCATATAGTCGTAAGCTACAGAAACACTCGACATACAGGGTGTTCCGTACTTATCCGTTCAGTTTGTGAAAAATTCTCCCAGACAAACTACTGGACAATTTGGTTTCAAAAGCCAAACACAATTTAAGTTATAATAATAATAATAATAATAATAATAATAATAATAATAATAATAATAATAATAATAATAATAATAATAATAATAATAATAATAATAATAATAATAATAATAATAATAATAATAATAATAATAATAATAATAATGTCAGTGCACGTTAAAGAACCCCAGGTGGTCGAAATTTCCGGAGTCCTCCACTACGGCGACCCTCATAGCCCGAGTTGCATTGGGACGTTAAACCCCACAAACCAAACCAATAATAATAACAATAATTAGTTCCCATGAAGGGAAAGGCGCAGTATCTTCGCATTTGTTTCTATGGGCTCCTAAACAGCGCCATTAGGGAAGGGAAGAAGGTGGGAGTAAGTGGACAGAGAGAAAGAGGAGCCGTAGTGGAGGGCTACGGAATATTTTCTACTACCTGGGGATCTTTACGTGCATTGACATCGCACAGCACACGCATGCCTCTTCGTTTCACGTACATCAACACGATAGCCTACGTTTTACGACAAGCAATTTAACGTCGCTCAACTTGCCTACGATGATGGCACCATCCCAACCCGTAGGTGCAATCTCCCCTGATGGGGTTGTCACCGCCGCTTGCGGCGGGGGCTAGCCTGGCACCGAATTTTTATTTGTTGTAGGCCGTCATTGCACCCGCCACCTCTGGTGGTGGACGACGGCTGTTGTCGCGGCGCGCGTCTTTTTTTTCCTCTTCCTTTTCTTTCTTCTCTATTTTCTTTTCTGTCTGCGCGAGGCAGCGGAAGTGGCTCAGCTACAAAGCCAGTAACAGGCCTGTGCATTTCCTTTTCCTTCTTCCTACAGCCAAAACATTAACAACAACTTGTCTACGTTTTGCGGATTCATCGAAAAACTGCAGTCGCCTGAGGCAGAACTTTTCATCGTAGAGGGCGGGTCAGCCGATTCTACAGGCTGCGCCATCTGGTGAACCGCTAAGCGCGTTCCGCCCTATTAAGATATTGGTTGTCGCGTAGGTCGCCAGATAGCGCAGCCTGTCGAATTCGCTGCTTCGTTTGTTTGGACAAAAAGTTCTGCCGAAGCCGACTACGGTTTTTCAACGATTCTAGGTGATTCGGGCAAGTGTAGATATTGCATTACTGATCAAAACGGGTAGATCATCACAAGTTACCTTGTGTTCGGCGTTTGACTGCGGACAGTCCAACAGCTTGTTCATGCTAATTTTTACAGCTTGTGCATATTAATACGGAACACTCGTATATTCACAGCCCCGCTTTCACAAAGCTATACAAACGAGGTCTACGCGACCTATATAAAAATTAGTATAGTACGCCTAGGATAAAAAGTTCAAGCAAGGAACCAGACACAATTTGATGCTTAGAAAGTTCAGTTCAGTTCAGTCGTTCAGTCGTGTCCGACTCTTCGTGACCCTATGGACCATGTCACGCCACGCTTTCCGATCTCTCACTATCTTCTTAACATCACATAACTTCATCTGCAGCGCCTCGAGGATGCCATCTAACCATCGCGTTCGCTGCCTACCCCTTCTCCGGCGACCCTCAACCTTTCCCAACATCAAATCTTTCTCCAGCTTAGAAAACTTCCATCCAAACTTGCGTGCCCCGCCGGCGTGGTGCAGTGGTAAGACGCCCGACTACTGTGCCAGAGTTCCCGGGATCGAAACCCGGCCTCGGCGGCTGCGTTTCGATGGAGGCGAAACGAAGTGGCGTCCGTGTGCTGTGCGATGTCAGCGCACGTTAAAGATCCCCAGGTGTTCGAAATTACTCCGTAGCCCTCCACTACCGCCCCCCTTTCTCTCTATCCACTTTCACTCCCACCTTCATCCCTTCCCTTACGGCGCGGTTCAGGTGTCCACAGAGCAAGTGTGACAGATACTGCGCCTTTCCCTTCCTATGAACCAACCAACCAACCAACCAACTTGCGCAAAGTCAAGCGAGTCACCCTTTCAGGATGAGGGGATTTCCGGTCATGCATGTCAAAAATGGCAGATTTAATTTTGCCCACAACGACAGCGCACTGCTCATAACCAAATCGGGTGAAGGGGGGGGGGGGGGATGCGCGCGTAGGCAGTTGAAATCTGATCCCCCATTTTGCGCCTCACGAATGTCATACCAGTTCCAACATTAGTCGAAAAGAAAAATAATGACGGCTGCATCACTGTATACGTGCCCCCTCCATACTGAATTTCCAATTAATTCTTTCGGAATAGCGTCTGCCTTTCATCGATGAGGGCCCGACGAGACGGTTGCTCTTCTACAAACCTGCAGCATATGGTTCCTGGAATCATTAAAGCCCCCCCCCCCTCTTCTTCTTTCAGTTGGAAACTCATTTTCGTTGTGTTACCTTACGCTAAGAGAACAAAAGTTGCTGATGGTTCAGCTGGATTAAACCCAGTGTGTAAGCGGGGAAAGCTTCATTACCAACGCTCTTTATTTACATAAGAAGAATCCGGTCAAACAGAGCAAGACATTAGGAAGACGCCTAGAAGAAAAGAAGAGACGGTGACTGGTTCGCATGGCGTAGCGAAGTTTCGGTTCAAAAAAGTAGCTGCGTGATCTCAAGGTAGCACGTCTCACCCGGTATCTAATGTTTCCGGGAGCGATCCCATCCCATCCTATACGTATTTGCTTCTCAGAGCAATTTCACTTACATGCGTAAGGTTCCCCCGCAAAAATGTTTCAAATCCGAAAATTAGAATATGAATTAGTTTCTAGGCAACTGCATCATGCAGCCAAGGCCTGATCAAGCGGTGTGGTCTGCGCTGCCCTGCGCAGCTGCACACTACGCCCTTCATTGCCTTGTAGCGACTTGTTTTCCGCGACGTTTATCCCGCTAAATTTTGTGTTTTGTTTTTCGTTTTTTTATTCAGAAATGTTGGTCCGATTCTGTATGCTGACTCGGGCTATGTATGAGAGACGCCGTTTCCAGGAATTTAGACCGTCTGGGGTTCAGTGCACGTTATAGTGCACTGATATCGCACAGCACGCGGGCGCCTTGCGTTTCGCCTACAATAAAACAGGGCCGCCGCGGCCCTAGCTGGATTCGATCCCGCATCCCGAAGTCGAGCGCCCTAACCACTGCACCATCGCGGCGGTGTCGAAGGACGCAAAAGAGGGTACGGAGAAAGAAATGCCGCACAGCAGAGGCATCTGAGTCAATTCAAGCCACCTCGGGTTTTTCGACGCGCGCTGACACCGCTCAAAACACGAGTGCCGTTTTCCACCCCATGTGTCAGTCAGGAGGAGAATATGAGCAAATGATAGCAGGAATTACTTCTTTCTCAAACAATGAGCGCCTTACCTGCATTGCGAATGAAAGGACGGAGGAAAGCGAAAGAAGTGGGCGCAAACATCTTGAATGATCGCTGCGCGCTATTTCGATTGTTCCGCATCACGTCTAGACCACGCGTGAAAATAAGGTGGCGGCCGTCTACACGTTCAAAATAGGCTCGACTCGGCATTGCGTGCCCTCAAGGGGACCAGGCGGTTAATAGATTACGTCATCCTTTCGAACGTGACCTCACTATACAGACGCAATAAACGCGCCTAAACTTGGAATATCTGCGGCCTCTGCGAGAGGAGTTACAATATGGCGGCCGCTAGCGGTAAGCGTTCCAGAGGCAATCGCCACATATGTCTCGACGAGTCATGTGCGCCGTCTTTTAATTCTTTTTTTTTTTTTTTTGGTCTTCCGACGATCGACGATCGGTCACCGAGCGCGCTATTGTTGCAGGGGCAGCGCGGGGGGTCTCGCTTCGGTCGTAAAGCCATTGATGCGCCAGACAGCCCTGCAAGACAAAGAAAGGGAGAAAAAAATAGCCGCGGAAAGAGCGGCGGGAAAAAAAAAATGTCCCCGAGAAAGCGGGCTTACAGCGTGGGAGTCGGAGCGGCAGATTGGCTAATGGAGCCCATAGGAACCGTGAACCATCGGAGGGCTCGATCCGCAACCCCCAGCGCCCTCTATTCCGCCGATTTGGGGGCAGTAGGGGCGACCTTTCGATGGCCATTGCAGGCACTTTCCTCTCGCTCTCTTCCTATCAGTCTGTCTGTTTTATTATGCTGTTTTTTTTTCGCGGCCTCAGCGATTCAGCGCATCAAGGCCCTATACACACACACCACGTGTATACATTGGCGGTTGTTTCGCAAGGTTATCTCCCCATCAACAAACGCTGCCGCGCATGCGGTAGCAGTGGGTTGTGCAAGTGTTAAATGCACACGTGAGAGGAACAAAAAAAGTAGATTTTCGAAAACTGCGACTATTGCGGAGGGACGTTTGTGAACCTTAAGTGCGAAGGGTGTGACAATCAAGAGCGCTACACGGAACGGGTATACCACGCAGCATGGTTATTAGTTAACTGAACTAATCGCGGGTATAAGGTTGTTAGTGCTCCGTTAGAACTTAATAATCCTAACTGAAAACTTCCATATGAGCTGGACGCAGGTGCTATTGAAGAACCATCAAAGGTCATATGACAGAAATATGCGGGAATTCCCATGCTTAATTTTAATATTCCCGCATGGTTTTCACACGATTCCCACACAATGCGCTTGCGTTATACCACCTACAGACGTAGGGTATACTGCTGGGCTAGTTGGTGGTGGTTGTCAAACACTATGGTCCAAAATAAAGTTGTAAGTTCGGCGTAGTTGTGTGTGTCCCTAGTCTTTTGTCCTTGCCTGCCAGCGCTGCGACACCATAATGTTTGACAACCACCTACAGATAAGTTTCGCACGCGTTTTTCACAGCCTCGTAAGCAACTTCATGCTCAGCCATATGGTTGGTTGGTTGGTTTGTGGGGTTTAACGTCCCAAAGCGACTCAGGCTATGAGAGACGCCGTAGTGGAGGACTCCGGAAATTTCGACCACCTGGGGTTCTTTAACGTGCGCTGACATCGCACAGCACACGGGCGCCTTGCTTTTCGCCTCCATCGAAAAGCTGCCGCCGAGGCCGGGATTCGATCCCGCGTCCTTGGGAACAATAGTCGAGCCATATGGAACACGCAGGGTTGTTGGATTTGTTGACATTTACGACACATAAGCGACTAAGGCTACCAAGCGCCGAGAACGAGGTTTGTTTTCGCTTTGTGACTACGGGGCTGGTCACGTGGAACGCTTCCAGGAGGAATGGCGCGGTCGCATTACGCCACCGCGGCTGTTCACAGGACGCACAGCAGTCACACGCACGTCCACGCCGGCTGCTGAAATAGTCACAGTGCGTCATAATGTGCCCTAACGTCATAGTGAAGTCGCCAGTGCCGGTCAGGTGACGGTGAATACACTACACTCGGTGCACTGCGTGTCACACCCGAGTTCATTAATGAGCGAACTGTATAGGCGTACATTATACGCGTGTCACAGCTGCGAAACGAGGGTCAAAACCCATTCGCGATGTCAGGAGGAGTGATTCCCTCTGTGGCGGCTTAAAAACCAGTTCGCCAATCTAACAACCTCTCTGTTTTGCCGAACAAACAGTTTTTGTTTGAAAGCAGATGAGTAAATCGGTCCAGCTCCTGTTTCTGGAAGGTAACAGTCTCCAAGAAATAGTGAAGCTTGCGGTTTGGTTTGGTTTGGGGGAGGTTTAACGTCTCAAAGCAACTCATGAGATACGCTGTAGTAGAGGACTCCAGAAATTTCGACCACCTTGGGCTCTTTAACGTGCACTGACATCGCACAGCCAGCGGACGCCTTGTTTTTCGCCTCTACCAAGAAGCAGCGGCCGCAGCCGCGACAACACAACACAACCTAAAGACCTAACATGTTACCTCGGAGAGACAAGGTATGCTTGAAAGGAACCGAGTCTCCTTCCCAGGTAGGTAGCCAGAATTTCTGCAGCTCATACTAAATGGTTTCTCTCTTTTTCTTTAGAAAATTAAGAATATCGTAAGAATACGCATTTTGCCGCACGATGCACCGCACCTACAAAAAGGCTGCTGGGCCTGTCCTATAACCCGACCATGAAATCTCAAGCAAAAAATGCAGATAAGTGAAGAAGCCTAGACGATTCACTACACAGACGCTTCCTGCTCGGCGAATGACTGCCTACGCAATCGGTGATGTCACGACGAAGCGTGTCACCGTCGCGCAAGTTTTGACGCTCCATAAGTTCACAGGACGTATACAGTTCTTGTTAAAAGTTTAGGGCCCAGAGGATTTAACTCTAAGCCGCGGTTCGTAACACATTCCCTGTGTCCCCACTGTCCTGTCGGCAAGATGTTTTAACGCTTTTTCAATGCTAAAGTCTTGCTTGTCTCATAAACGCCATGACATGATCCCGTGAACGGAAACTGTGAACGAAATGTGTGAACGGATGCGAC
Source organism: Amblyomma maculatum (assembly GCF_055883805.1). Classification (NCBI taxonomy): domain Eukaryota; kingdom Metazoa; phylum Arthropoda; class Arachnida; order Ixodida; family Ixodidae; genus Amblyomma; species Amblyomma maculatum. The sequence goes on from NC_139352.1 coordinate 128,757,304, forward strand.
GTCCTTCTTTATGTGACGGCATACCAAGGGGAAAGTTTCCCTAGATCTAGGGACAAACAAGTAGCCTTCGATAGTCTCCCTAGGTAAGGCATTTCGACGTGGTTAATACAGCAAAACAGAGATGAGATTTTGACGGCTCCAACATAGACGCGGTGGAATTATGAAAACTCTAAATAAACCACAGAAGAAATGTATGCCACGTACGGCGTTTAGCATGACCAGTGACGTTCCAACAACGGGACCCATATCTCTAAGACGTGTTCGAACAGAAGTTGGAACGGGGCCCCCAGATAGAATAGCAAGATTTCGCCTAGCGCACGAAAGGGCACTTAAGTGCACCCCTGGATTTTTTTTCGTTGTATACCTTCTCCAGCAGGCAGGACTTTGATGAAAGCTAATGGAGCGTCACTACACTGCTCAGGAGCACGCGCACCTCCTGGGCTCTAAACCTTTGAGAAAGGCTGTAAGTACAAAAAATCACAGGGTGTGGGTTTTGTGAGGGCTCTCCGTGAAAACGCAGTGGATATATCATACAGCGGAAGTCGTCGTGTTATCCTCAACTGAGACAGGTAGTTCACTTGCCCTCGAACACCGCGAGCTCGCACTGAAACTGTGTCCATCTCCAAAACAAAAAGAAACAAATTACACATGCACCGCGAAATGCTGGGTGCACGAACTGTGAGAATTTATTCCCACTAATTGTGCATAAACGACCAGCAGCCTCGAAGCTGCGCTCTTCATAAGTAGGTGCAACGTTAAGAGATAGAAAGCGTGCAGAGTGGGTCAGAGAAATTAGACAAGTTAATGAGATTCTATGTGGAAATCAAGAAGAAGAAATGGGCATGGGCAAGACATGTAGCGTGAAAAGAGGATAACCGATGGTCGCTTAGGGTAACAAATTGGATTCCGAGGGAGGAAAAGCGTGGCAGGGGTCAAGTGGATGCAGCTAGCACAGTACCGGCTTAATTAGAGGAATATGGGAGAGGCCTTCGCCTTGCAGTGGGCATAGTCCGGCTGATGGTGATGGTGATGATTATTATTTTAATCTTCGCGCGGATAACGTGAGTAGCGTGGCCTCCTAATAAGCGGTCATGAGTAAAGAGCGTCACACGCGGCTACAACAGCGTGTTGAATAAATGCCTGCGGCCTTTACTGTTATCCAGGTGACCTTGGGCACGTGCACCGTAAATGGGTCCATGAAAGCCTAATGCAAGCGAGCGCCTTTATTTCTGCACTAAGCACCGTCTCGAATAAACCCGGCAAAAGCCATATATGTGCATTGCACAGGATGCCCTTACAAGTCTGCAAGCGCAGAAAAGCGTCCGAGATAACGTGGCCGAGATGAGAGAAAAGGAAAAGAGAAATAACGTGACCCTGCTTTTTTCTTGGCACCTCGCGTGCTGGGTCGCCGCTTCAACAACAGGTCGATCGCACATCAAGGCAGAGAGGGGGAGATATACGACTTGTTTTCGCGACTCTTTTCTTCGTGTCCCATGCAGCTACCGCACCGGTGCTGATGATATACGTCTACACACTCGAACGCATATGTGCCCCGCGGGCGGCTTCCCGGGAAAACTCACGTTTTTGATAAGTCAACGATATATTCGAGATACATCTTGCATTATGCGCCTATTTCTTGTTTTCTGTCCTTCCCGTACGCTTGGCCTTAGCAGGAACACTCACTGACATTGTGAAGTCCGGGATCTCGGTCCTTCTTGCCGAGAACAGGCGGAATGCGGGAGCAACACTCTGTTACTGTCGCCAATGGCTGCGAGCGGCGTACAAGTATGACGTGTTTTACGGAGCTCAACATTCTGAAGCACAAAACGTAGAGTCTACAAGAAATGCTTTAACAGAGGACTGCGGATTATACCTTGGACCACCCGCAATTCTTTACCGTACGTGCGCCGACATCGCAAAGCACGCGGGCGGATTGGCGCATCCAGCTCAATGGAAAACAATCGCGGCGCCCAGGGCTCGCGTGCCGAATACCACACCTGTACTGTGAAAAACTGCGCCGAAATAAACACACCACAAGAAAGAAGACGGGACAAAGGCGACGGGACAAGCGCCTTTGTCCCGTCTTCTTTCTTGTGGTGTGTTTATTTCGGCGCGGTTTTTCACAGTACAAATATGAACCGACTAGCCCAAGAAACGGTATTAATGAATACCACACCTACTGGGTCACCACGAGTGAAGCCAGGTCTGAACAGATTCTTAAGGCGAAAGCCTTTATAGGCTCATGAGTATCCGCTCATGCATGCGTGCGTGCGTATGTACGCGGGAAGTGTCACACTTTTTCGCGAGATTCTGCGGGATACCGCGATATTGTGACGTCATCACATGGTGAAGCCATCGGTACAGTTATAGTACAGTGCCATCGGCCATGACCAGGCGATTCACGCAAAGCTGACTCCGTCGGGCGTTCGATTCAGGCGTCCGCGCTGCGCCTTCCATTTGGCGCTTCCTCGAGCGCCGCACATGAAGCAGGTGCAGTACAGCAGGAATTAGCGACATTTCGAACAAAGGCTTTCCTCTCATCGCACTTTAGTGGTCCCAAGTGCTTCCTAGTGGGTTTTTTTTTTTCTTTTTTGCGACTGCGGCTAGCCTATGCCAGATCGAAGCTAAGAATACGCAACAATGCGCTCGCACAAGTGGTAGAGCGAATCAACACAGGCCTCTAGGCATGTACCCGTCGAATGCGCTAGCAGCTGTGGCAGGACGTGGATCATTAGTGGCATCGAATTGGCATTGTCAACCCCCTCATAAAAACTTAGTTGACACTCGGGTGGGGTGAAAGGCAATATTCCTTTATTAGAGACGATTAGGCAATATATACTGTGCAAAAAGTTTCGGCGGTTGGTAGGAGCACAGCTGAGAGGGAAAGGGCGTATAAGAGAGAGATGGGAGCGCTGGCTTTTCCTTCGAAGAACATCCTTTCTACAGTCTACAGAGAGTTTCGAAACAGGCAACAGACAATTTACAGGCCGTATATAAGCAGAAAAACTTTGTGACCCTTAGGGTAGAACCAGAGCAAGGAGATGGCAAAATAGTATGAAGAGCACCGAACAAGGGTTGAGGGCGAGCCTCCACTCACAAGAATAGCAAATATTTCGACAAGTGGACTTGTCTTCGTATGGGCAGCGCATCATTGGCAGGGATTTGAATATGATTTTGCTTCCGAAGAAAAGAAGCCGGTGAGGGAAGAGAGAGAAGGATGGGGTTGGAAAAAGTTAAAATAAGAAAAGTGGCTGTGGTTTAGCTCTGGTTAACCCTAGTTGAATTGCGAAAGCAACGGCTGCATGGCTACGCTTGTGGCCAAATGAAGGGCTGGATGCATAAGTTCACTCACCGGTGTTAGATCATTTTTATGCCACAGCCGGTCGCATACAGAACACACACTTCCGAAGGGGTTGTTCGTGAAGTGGCGGTGAAACTCTACCTTGGCCGATTCATATTCGCACACTCTTTGTGCAAAATCTGCACGTCGACCGCCTGCGACGTCTCCAGGCTGAACGATCAAACCTGCCAAAGCCCTCTTCCTTCTTTTCTCGAGGTGTGGAGCGCCCTCTTCATCCGTTTCTTCTGCACGCCGTCTCCTGAGGGTTTCGTTGCTCCTGCCATTTGTGGCTACGTCATACGAGCGTAGAGCGAAAGCTTTGGCTGCGGGCGACCGACTGGGCGTTGCATCGAACACAACCAGCGTTCCGTTGAACGCATTGTTCTAACATGGTGGAGGTAAAAGTGTTTATTACATTAAATATGGGGACACTTAAGCTCCGCCTTTCAGGGTATGGCGCGATAGCGAAGGCTACCAGCCCACATATAAAGCCCCGCTTTAACGAAGCCGTATGAACGTGCCTTAGGGGCCTATAGGGGTAACGTGAATGCCAGAGTCCTGGCAGGCTGATTGTGGCATAATTGTCCGATGAGAAACGAGAGATCCAAGTTGGCAGCTCCTGCCATTTGCGCCTACGGCATACGAGCATACGCGGCGAGCCGAGCCGGCTGGCGTAGCGTTCTTTCGAAAAAAAAAAAAAAAAGCGCGACAGCAACAAACAAAAAAAAAAGTTGCTGCCACTTTTTATTTTATTTTATTTTATTTTTTTATTTTTTTTTTCAGGTCACGGTATAACCAGTTCTATGGTAAGGAATTCATGCCGAAGAAGCATTCTTCCACTCCTTGCCTTACTTCTTTCTACCCTACCCCTCTCCCTCCCCCCTCCTCGGCTTTTCTTCTTCAGAAGCAAATGAGTATTTAAATCCCCGCCAATGATGTGCTGCCCATACGAGGACAAGTCTGTTTGTCGAAACGTTAGCCCGGCTTGCGAACTGAGGCCCCCCGTCAACCCTTGTCCAGTGCTTTTGTGACCGCTAGCTGGAGGTCACAGTACTGACGGTCACAGTGACAATTTACTAACGGCTGACATTCAATATACAATCTACAGACAGTTTTTAAAACTATCTAGAAAGAGTATATAGAACGCCTAGCAAAAATTTGCCGGGTTATCTAGGCGGACGAAAGCTTGTCGATGTGCACAGTGACAACCCAAGAAATTTGTAGTAAACACTATATATGCCACTCAGCAACCACACTTATTTGGCATTTAGTATATAGTCAAAACTCGATTTAATGAAACTCGATTTAACAAATTTATCCCAATTCCTTCTCAGACGCCCACACGGTCCAATGCTTTGAAAAACTTGAAATAACCAAACTAATATGATATTCGCCCGGCTATAACAAACCTTTTGTCGAAAAAAAAAAGGGGGGGGGGGGAGAAAATGTAGTTTGGTCTGTTTTGTAGAAAACGCCCAAAAATTTATCAACTTAAAACCAACGGCAATATTGCGGAGCAACTTCTTTCCACTTTTACCAAATTACGCGGCGCAACACGTGAGTGATATTGATCTGAATTCATCGGATGGCGCCACTGATCAAAAACGCTGCGTGCCGCCTGCCGGCACCGGGCCAAGTGTTGAATGCCCTTGATCTGCTGCAGCAGTTTGTCGAAACACACGAGAAGGGCCGGAAGACGTCCTCAACGCACCTGAAACTTACGAAAAATCCGTGCAGTAGTTCCTCACAAAGCGCATGCAAGCACAGAAGAAAAAAAAAACATAACTTCTTTAGTGGGAGATAAATTTGTGGTCCCGTGGGGTAGTGAAAATTTCTACTTCGTTGCTTCTTCGTCGCTCCTTCGTTGCTTCTTTTTATAGATGCTAGCGGTGTTGATCGTTTCCGCAGGCCGTAATTTCATTTTCGGCGTATTTACGCTTCGCAAATATGGTGCTGTGGGACTGACTGGATACCGCTACATTATATAATAATCGAATGTATCGGATTAAGTGACCGAGAAATGCCGTCCCTCGATTTAACTAAATTTCATATTTAACGAAATGATTTGAGGCTCCCCTCAACTTCGTTGATTGAGTTTTAACTGCATTGAATTCAACGCTCCACAGCGACGTATACATATATATAATGTTCCGACAATTTCAACCATTGGAGTTCCTTACCGTGTAATTATGTCGCACAATGAACCGACGCCTTGTGTTCAGCGTGCACCGACACGCTTTCTCGGCATCAGTAACCCAGCGCCCTAACCATGTCACCGCAGCCGGGTCAGAGAGACCAAAGATTGACGATTCATAGCTGTTCGTATGACTATAATCCATGCTGACGATCACAGTGACAATCTATAGACGGTTTTCAAATAGTTTGTAAGCAATATTCACAGACTATGTAATGCCATTAAGGCTATGTGCAAAAAAGACAACACAAAAAACATAGGCAACGACAGGACGAGCGCAGGATTGCGCTCGTCCTGTCGTTGCCTCTGTTTTTTGTGTTGTCTTTTTTGCGCATAGCCTTAATGGCATTACATGATTCAAGCCAACTAGCCCGACAACAACTCTTGTTGAGGTTCACAGACTACATAGTGCTAAGAAGACAGCGAAGCGAGTATTGGGGCGGGGCGGAGAGCTCGCACCAGACCCGATGGCCAAAACAAGCACATCACATCGTTATGTCATCACGTCGTTCTGTTTCGATCGTGGCACCGTGTTTCATTATTTGCCATCACGTAACCATATGAGTGATAAAATGCTTACAGGGTCCAGCAGCATGAGTAAAAATTAGAGGTTTCCTAGATGACTCCTAAGAGAAGAATGGCGAACTCCTACACTTCCTCTCCTATCATTTTCCTCCCATCGTCTGCCTCTTATCGGCGTTCGTTGCATAGCTACATACAATTATATAGTTACATACTAATAACTAGCGGCGGCATATCTCGTCTAATCTGGGATTGCCCTGCTTTTTCTACTGGACGCTCCGAGATCAAACCATAACGCCTGAACTACCGTTCCCTTCTAGAAACGGATGCTAAAACACAGATGATATTTGCCAAGTATGGCTCGCTTAGTGGCCTGGTTAGAGCAATGTGATTCGAGTGACGACTAAATAATGAAGATTCTGTCTACTCCCCTTTATCCCCATCCATGGCCATGAGCCTTCCCATTCAATGAAGGACATTCAATCAATCAATCAATCAATCATATAATAATCATAGCTGGTTTACAGGAAAGGAAAGGCGCTGTTTCTGTCACACTTTTTCCAGCAAGTGTTTGGACGGTACACCATCGCTCCTGTCGCGTGGCGTTCCTTGGCGCGCGTTCAAGTGTGGCATTGCAGATGGCAGGAACGCTAGACAAGAACGCATTCTCGCGGAATATGACAGATCTCGCGCACAACTTACGCGCATGGGATTTCGTTCTATGAGCCTAGAAAGGCTTTCGAGTTAAACACGCCGCGTTTAAAATCAATGTGACAACGAAGGTGTGTATCCTGCACAACATTACACAATACCGTGCATTTGATTACACTGCATAAATCCACTGCAGATGCGTCTGCTGTCCTCCACGTACGTGCCTACGTAACAACGTCACAGTCAGTGGAAGAGTACAGAGTAATGCGCAATGCCTGTGGCGTCACGTGCCGCGGCGCATATCCGGGGCCGGGTTGGACGACACGCCGTTAAACGCCTCAGCGACTTGCCTTGACGACAGGAGAAACCCCCCCCCCCCCCCCCCCGGGTATTTTAATGCCAATGATTTACGGCCGGCCAACCGTGACCCGCGGCGAAAGTCACGCATGCACTGTCGCTGCAGCCTCAGTGCGAGCTTGCATTCGATGGACGCCCGATTGGCAGGCCATGGACGGCTCGCAGATAGCGTGTACGGAAGGTATGGAAAGATTGCGGAAAGATCATACAGAGGTTGCAGACAAGTTATAAAAGGTTCTAGGCTGGCTCTGGGTGCCTTACGGAAAGCTGCAAGGCTGATGAAGTCGTATAGTCATACACAGATCGCAGGTGGCCATATATATAGCCTATAAACACGTTTCATGCGCCTAAAGAAAACATACAAGGAAGTTAGAGAACAGATCATGGAACGGCACACAGTAAACGGGTCATAAAAGTGAGACATCTAAGATCGTAGAAAATATATCGAGAGTTCGTAGACACATCACAAAGTATATCTAAGCAAGCCTTAAAAAGTGAACTGCAATTTGAAGTCTGCAGAAAGCCTGTGAATAGTTACAGAGAGGTCGTAGTCATGTTGTGAATAGGAATTATGGAGTTAGTGTAGAAGGCTAATAAAGATGCAAGAGAGGTCACATACGTGATATGCATGATGCAGCAGTGCTGTTGACAAGTCATAAATGTTACGCATGCTATACAGTGATACCAGGCACTCGATGAGGCTTGACGGCTTAAATACTGATAGCCTAACCATCCCCAAGATTGTCGTATATTGTTACACCTTTTAGTAGGGGACATTGAGAATAACTTAAGAAGAAAAAAATGGTTTGGTTTAATATATATTGGTAAGAATTTAACGTAATTAAGCCTAACAAGGTGCGCGCACATGCAGATGAAATCGGTGGAGACGACGGCGCGCAATGCACAGCACGAGAGTCTGTTGCAGTCTGCACACGGGGCAATCGGCCACGGAGACAGCCACTATAACAAAACAGTACAATACTATACTATACAGCGTAATATACAGTACAATACAACACAATAAAATACAATTCAATATAATACATCCCTACAGCCTTAAAGGCAATAGAGATAAACAAAAACACGGAGATAGACACGACGTTGCGTACTATATGGCTTCCCACGAGAAATTCCGTTCGACTCTGCTCTGTTCCGATCAGTTATCTTTTCGGAATTCAGACCTCTACATATAATAATGCAAGCCACAACATTTTTAATGATTTTTTTGTATGTATAGCTTGTCATGCAAAATACAAAGCCGTTGTTGGACCCATTGCCGATGACTAGTTTATTTATTTATTACCATACCTTCAAGGCCCACAGGGGGCGTTGCAGAAGGGAGTGGAATAAAAGCAAGGTCAAAACGCCGCAAAACAAAAAACGAAAGTCTAATAGAACAACAACGAAAGGAAGAGTAAGTTTACACAACATTCAAGATCACGTTACATCAGGCAGGTTATTAAAACACGCAGTTTTCAGCGGCAACTTTAAACAAACGCGTGTCACAAATATCGGCAACCAAGGTGGGCAGGTGGTTCCAATCGCTGGCTCTCTTCGGTATAAATGAGTTAAAATATGCATTTTTTCCTGCAGTATGGAATGCGTACTTTATGGCGATGGTCTGCGCGAGGTGATAAGAACGATAGCTGTGAAAGAAGGGCCCATTAACTAGTGATTGTGGTAGTAAATCTTGTAAAAAGTTCCATTCGCAATAGTTTTGCACGGAGGTGGAAGGGCTCGGAAGGTTCAAAGTGTTTTTCATTGCAGTTACGCTAGCAGTGCGGGAGAAGTTAGACAAAATAAGAGGAGCGCTACGATTCTGTACTGAATCTGATTAGTAAGAGTTTCGAGACCTGGATCCCACACAGAGCACGCGTATTCTAACTTTGAACGCTTTAGGGTTTTGTTAAGTAGTAGTTTGGTATGGTTTGTGGGGTTTAACGTCCCAAACCGACTCGGGCTATGAGAGACGCCGTAGTGAAGGACTCCGGAAATTTCGACCACCTGGGTTTTTTTAACGTGCACTGACATCGCACAGCACACGGGCGCCTTGCTTTTCGCCTCCATCGAAAAGCGGCCGCCGAGGCCGGGTTTCGATCCCGCGTCCTTGGGAACAGTAGTCGAGCGCCGTAACCACTGCGCCACGCCGGCGGGGCGTAAAGTAGTAGTTTTAAAGATGACCTTGCCATAGAAAAGTTACGACGCAAATCACCAAGCATGCGGTTAGCATTGTTAACAATGTAATCAACATGCGTCTGCCATGATAGGTTAGTAGTTTTATGAACGCCTAAAAATTTATACATGCTTACTCGTTCCAGCACTGAGCCTGAGACTTGGTAGGGACTAGGATTCACATTAGCAAAACGACGTGAAACCCGATTAAGTTTGCATTTATTAGTATTTAGTGTCATAAGCCATATGTTAGGCCAATAGATACCTTATCTAAGTCACACTGAAGTATGCGTGGGTCTGAAAGGGAACTAATTACTCGATAAATTACGCAAACATCTGCGAAGAGCCTGACTGTGGAGTTAATACAGGACGGAAGGTCATTAATGTATATAGGAACAATAACGGTCCCAATACCGAACCTTGAGGCACACCTGAAGTTACAGAACATGGTGAAGAATCAGCGATATTTGCAGTGACGAATTGAGTTCTGTTACGCAAAACAAAACAAAATTCGATCCATGAAAGAATATTCGGGTCTATATTCAGTTTGCTGAGTTCTAAACAAAGTAGTTTGTGGTTTACGAGGTCAAAAGCTTTCTTAAAATCTCGGAATACGCCGTCAATGAAAAGCCCCTTGTCTAATGCGTCAAATAAGCATGATTGAAGGAAATGAGCTGAGTCTCACACGAAAAGGATTTACGAAAACCATGCTGATGAGGAATAAAGAAAGAATTATCTTCAAGGAATTCAACCAAATTATAACACATAACATGTTCAAACCGTTTCCATAGGACACTTGTTAATGATATGGGTTTGTAATTAAGGGCACAGTGAGCGCCACCAGACTTCAATATTGGCACCACCTTGCGCACCTTCCAGTCCCCGGGTAGCTGTCCTGAATGCAAAGACTGAGAAAAGAGTGCACACAGGTAAATAGAAGAATAAACTGATGTATTCTTCAAAAAATACGGAGATTATGTCGTTGGTTCCTGAGGACGATGAAACCTTTACATTACTAATTACGCTTTGCACACCAGCACAGACAATCACAAATGGGTCCATTAGTGCATACTACACCGAGTTAAAAGAAAGTACGGTAACAGGGGATCGCTGTAAAAAAGCTTTATAGAAGGCATCATTGAGCACTCGGGGACACTGCGATGGATGGATGGCCGCGTTTCTGCTGTCATTTAGAGCTTTTTCTTTTATGCTTGGGACCAGCAATGATGTTCCAAATTTTTTTGCCGTCAGTCAACAATGACGGAAGCGTGCGGTGAAAGATACTTTCTTGGCGTCTTGCAATGGTTTTCTATAATCAAAAGCTGTGGCACGATATAAATCCCACTGATCGAAAGATCACTGAATTGGACTCTGCGACAGTCGTTTTTTTTTTTTTTTTTTTACTTAGAAGACGTTTCAATAAGGCAGTAAACCACGCGGAACGATGCTTCATGATATGGCACGTAAAGGTATGTATTTTTGCACCAGAATATTAACCTTGTCTTTAACCGATATACCGATATACATTTGTGGGCCCCAACGAAAAAAAAGAAAAACTTTCAAATTCAAGCAGCAACAAATGAGCAAACATAAATTACAAATCAGAAATATTTTATGACATGTCGAGCACATGTCAATAGAACGAATAGCAAACAAAAAAATGTCAGTGCAGAACGGTTTGCCAAGCAACCAAGTAACTGCAAAAATATAAAAAATACAACAAATACAAAATATAGTTTCACCGTGTGAAGCCGTGCTTTCACAGTAAAATTATGCGCTGTCTAATCTGGCCATTGCAATGACACCACGTGAAAACACTGTTTGAATTACCTGCGCCCGCGCACGCGAACAGTGACATCACTACCTGGAGGGCCAGTCAAGAGTCTGGCAAAGCGATGCTCGGCAAGGTTCTTGCTCGGCCCTGGGGTCCGTATGTAAATAGGGCGCTCCAAAGTGCCCCAAAGTGACATCGTCACGAGGAGGCCGCCACTGTGGTCGGCTACGGCAATTTCTACCACCTTGAATTATGCAACGTTCTCGCTAATACACGGGTGCATCGCTCTTCGCCTCCATCGAAGCGGTGTAACACCGCCTAGAGGTGGTTAAGCAGTGTCGCAGCGGCCAGGATCGTACCCGGATCTCCTAGTTCAGCACTCCAGTGTCCTATCCACTGACCCACGGGCGCGGGGCGAACGCTGAAGAATAAAAAATAAATCCAGGTAAACTGACACAACTACTGGAAGAAAAAAAAACCTGGACGCAAAGGGACGATATACGGAAGGAGGCCCTTTCTTTGCTGCCTCTTCCGGCGACTGAACTCCGGAGGGACGCATTGAATTCCCGGTGTGCATTTTTCTTGGGATGAAAGCTCACTTGCTTGAACGAGGTCAAAGCCGTTCGGGAGGAAAACAGTGTTTCACGAGCAAATGCGATGGCCATCATTGGCAGAATTGTGCACCTGGTGATGAACTGCTACACAAGGATGTTTTCCGGCTCATACATGAATGCCCAGTCATTGCGACATACGGTCACCTAAAACGTAATTTCTTCCGCAAAGCTCCTTTTCAAGCATAATCATATGCAAACATGAGCAATACGCACTGTTGCGAACGTTCTTCAGCCTGAAGTATCGAAGTACAAACGACACAATTCTCAGTAAGATCTGAAACACGTAAATATGCCGGACTGACTTTCACTCGTTCGTATTATTTCACATTTTTCTACGGAGGCATTGATAAATAGAGTTTTTCACGTTCTTCCCATCCTTCTTTTCATCACCAAACGCCACCTACAGGCTTTGCGTGGCTTAAAAGGATAAAGTAGCTTCTTTTCATCAATAACAAAAAAAAAAAAGTAACGTGTTCTTTACTCTATCCTTTATGTGTTCTTTGTGGGTTTTTGTATGTGTTTATGCGTTCTTTATGGGTGTTCCTGTCCTTGTGGTTAAGCGCTGTCAACCATGAACCAACATCAACTAGACGTGTTCGTCTCGCTTTCTTCTATCAGTGACTGTCTAAATTAAAATAACTGCAAAAATATACGATCATCCGGCCTCGAAAAAGTACGTCTTCAGCTAAGCAATATCCGGCGGGGGAAATTTCCGCCGACATTTATAAGAGACTCTGCAAAGGGAGATATGAAAGCGTGGCACGAGCAGTGAATAGCGAATGCCAATGAGAGATGTAGCGACATAGCCTCGGCCTGCTTCGCACGGTTTCCTCTCACAGCACAAAACATTAAGACCGCGGACCTCGGGACGTCGCATCACGAGGTTAAACGACGGCCGTCGTTACAAACGTTGCTCCTTACTTCCGCTCGCATAAATCACAGGGGCCTCGCGCTAATTTGACACGTAACGCAAGGCGAGAATCGAAAAGGAAGGCAGTGCACTGCATAATGCTGACCTCATAGCGTAAGCAAAAGAAAGAACTAAGCCGGCCTACGGAGACACACCGCGGGATCATAAGCAACAACAAAAAAGAAAAAACCGGCCTAAGCAGCTAACTTTGGGGACGAAATAGCTTGGCGCAAATGGGACACTCCTTAGCTTTCTCGGACGAGAAAAGCTGCACAGTTCACCCCGCAAAAATCAAACCAATATGCAGAAATATTTATAAAAATATGAGTAATATGCAGAATATATATAAAATCAATTTCAAGAAGACTAAGGTAATGTTCAACGGATACTGCAAGAAAAAGCAATTTACGTTAGGTAGCAAAGCACTGGAAGTAGTAGGCGAATATGTCTACTTAGGACAGGTGGTAACTGCAGATCTGTACCATGAAAAGGAAATAACAAGAAGAATAAGATTGGGATGAAGCGCGTTTGGCAAGCACTAGTATATTATGACTAGCAGCTTACCAGTATCGCTCAAGAGGAAAGTATACAACAGTTGCATCTTACCTGTACTCACCTATGGCGCTGAAACGTGGATGCTAACCAAGAGAGTTCTACTTAAGTTGAGGACAACCCAGAGGGCTATGGAACGAAAAATGGTAGGGGTAACATTAAGAGATAGGAAGCGTGCAGAGTGGGTCAGCGAAATAACTGGCATTCTAGTGGAAATCAAGAAGAAATGGGCATGGGCAGAACATGTAGCGCGAAGAAAGGATAACCGATGGTCGCTTAGGGTAACAAAGTGGACCCCAAGGGAAGGAAAGCGTAGCAGGGGGCGGCAGAAAGTTAGGTGGGCGGATGAGGTTTAGAAGTTCACAGGGGTCAATTGGATGCAGCTAGCACAGAACCGGGTTAAGTGGAGGAATGCTGGAAAGGTATTTGCCCTGCATTGGGTATATTTCGGCTGATGATGAATAGAGGTACCATAGACGTACCACGTGCGAACACGACGCGTGGCGTAGCTACAATATATCTGTTTTCACTAATTCTCTAGAGCATGTAGATGTTTGGGCATAGAGTTTTAGCACAGCGAAGCCACGCTAGTGTACACATACGTATAGCTGGCGTAGGCTGCGCACGCGCAGTAGCCGTCTGGCATCGATTTGCCCAGCCAGACCCTTGTGCTATATTGTGTACTACATGGAACATTTTAGCTCGCTATGCCTATATTTCATGCGGGTATACGCTACCGGCGCTTCGCTATACGTGTTTGTGCCAATTAACGCGGCTCAGCTACACTAAAGCTCTCTAGTTTAAGTCTATATTGACGGAATATATTATTCCAGTAGTTGTTGTTCTAAGCGGGCGGAGGACGGAAGCTATATACAAAGCTAAGAAAATGCTGTTCAAAAAGCTGCACATCAGATTAACTGCTGGAAACCATTACACTGCAAATATGAAAACCGGTTGAGCAGGACTGAAGACCACAACTAGTAATGAATTAGATGAAAGTAACGACGCAGAATGTCTTGGGTACGTGGCATAAAAGTAATTTGTCTTGAAATACACATGTAAGCCGCCTATCAGAGAAGCTGTTAGACCAGCGGTCGATCCTCTGTATAAGATCATTCCACTCCGATTGGGAAAAAAAAAAAAAAAAACATGCGCACATTTCCAGGAAATTGCAACTGCTCAAACCTGCACTCGTTAACGTTAGTGCGGAAGAAAACACCGAAAACATTTGGTAACTCCTATTGTAAGCCTGATCTTGCCACACGTCTTTTTACGAAACATTTAATAATCAAAGCAAAGAAGGTGTTTATATTACAGCACATGGTTTTACTATAACTACTCACCCAAAGCCAAGTCAACACTACTCTCTTCCCACAGGTCTCAAAAACACACTCATTACAAGAACAGACTATGGCCGGCAACACATTCAGACTACCAGATCCCTTTTGTATGAAATTGTGTTCATGCGCTCATAAACTTAAACGAAAGAGGCGCAAACTTTTTTACAGCCCTATTGCTGAAACATCCCATCGCATTTGTGTAGATTATATATTGCTTATTCTGTTGTGCTGTACATGTATTCTTTTTCAACTATTTCCTCTTATTGCACGATCATTTGCCTCTCAATTTCTACAGCCCATAAAACAGGTCTGATTTCTGATTTTTTTTTTTTAATCTTCGATTACTGCAAAACAAATACCAATTGCTCATCGCACCTTTTTACGTTTCTCATTAGCTCCCAAATGTAAGTTTTAGAATCTCTGGCGACTAAATTTTCGTGAGTCCACTGTATTTGGCATTTTTTAGATGTAACTATATCTTCTAAAACTCTTGCGCAATGTTCTTCTGACATCTTACCTGTACACGTTACCATTTAAACATTTAAAATTACATTTACACGTTCATTTACGCCGAGCGAAAGCCTTTTAGAACACATGTGGTTATTTAGGTGCGCTGACATCGCAATGCGCGCGACCATTTTCGCAACATTTCGCCTGTGTCCAAATATGGCCGCCGCGGCCGGAATCGATCCCGCGACCGTGAGATCAGCTGGCAAATTCCAAGGGGAATGAGCCACCCCGGCTGGTCACTGCGGTAACACGCGAAGCGACAGAAAGTTATTGCTAGAGACCGAACGCTGCGCATTAAACAGGACGACATAACCCAGCCGTGTCAGCGTAGGTAAGTTTCATCTCCCAGAACGCGGCCTGGCGTACGAATGAGCCGAAAACAACTGTGTCTAAAAGTACACTTCGGAGGCAAGTAGCTAGCGCTTCTCTTTTTTTTTTTAATTCATCTATGTGCGCTGCATCTCTCCTACATAGGCGTTCACAACACCGATTTTTTAATTTCTCGTGTTGCAACAATCGTACCCCCCCCCCCCCCCCCTCTCTTCCCGACCTTTTTTCTGAAGGTTATTTCTTTTTGCGAAAACCTTGCAAATCAAGTCTGAAAATTTCGAATTACATCATGTCGATGTGTTTAGAAACAAGACGAATAGCACCTTGAGTCCGACTCATTTATATAGACCAGCAGCGTGTTGTCGCAACACAGCTTTCCTGGTTGCATGCAAGCCCAGAAATCGGCTTGTTATTCTCCGAGCGAAACGGTAGCAAAAAAGAAGAAAAAAAGATATATGCGGGGACGGGCGTTAAAAAAAGATGTCGGCCCTGAACGATTGAGACAGAAGCATCCCCGGTAAGAGCCTGGAGTGTCTGAACATACGAATTTTTCGTGGAAACCAAGCATATAATAATCGCACAGTGAGAACTCCGCGTACCTAATAAGAGGCAGAATCTGGCCTCACAGCCAACACTATGTCCACATTACGCTCAGAATTCAGAATGTGAAGAATTGCCACCATTACTATACGGGTACGAAGGGAAGGCTTGGTTTATGGTTTGGTTTATGTAGCTTAACGTCACTAAGCGACTCAGGTCGTGAGACACGCCGTAGTAGAGGGCTCCAGAAATTTCGACCATGACATAGCAAGCTCCCTTCGTACGCACCCTGTACACCACCTTGACCACACCTTGTACACTGAACCTCCAGCGGCTGTGCAGTGGTCTTCCTGCAAAGCAAACTCCCACTGTTCGCCGTGTTAATTTACTCTCGACTGCACATAGCCCGGCCTCAAACCCTGCGTGCGAGGCGGCCTGAACACCGTGCGTTTGCCTTCGCACAACAGGCCGCCGCACTACAGCGCGAGACAACGCAACCGAATGCAGCGCGCAACAAAAGCCGGTCGGAAAGAGGGCGGCACCAGCTGGCGACCTCCAGCCTTATCTCAGCTGGGTGTTTTTGTTTTGGGGCCAGGGCGGCGGGACGCCCCGCACTCAACGTCACGGGCCGGCGCGTCCTTGCACTGCAGCGAAGCGTTGCCGATGCACGGCTGCGTCCCCCGGGTAAACAGAATGCACGACGCAGCATGCGGACGGCATCAACGATCACCGACTGAGACGGAAACAGCCGGGGAGGTTGCTGCTCATCGCCAGTCCCCAAGATTAATTAATTAATTGGGTGGCTTCGTTCCTCTACAGCCTGTTCGTTTACGCGCGTCCTCGGGATATCCTCGTTTCCCAATCACGTTACCTGTTAGCTCGTTCCATTTCTTTTTAATGCCCAAGTCAGCCTCACTCACACCTTTTTAGCCTCGATGGTGATACACGATGGAAGCAGAGAAATGGGAACGGCTCGGCAAAAACAGTCCCCGTATTCGTCGCGTTCGAGTGAACAGCCTAAAGCGGTCAACAAGAGTTCATTATGAGCAAACGGTGCTTCAAAAATGAAATGGTTTTCTGCACATGCAACACGTATCTTCGACTTCCACGGGCCTAATCTCGAAGACGACGTCCAAATCATTGAACTCGCGGCACGAAATTTCAGTCTAAAGACGTGCTGCCGTCTCTGTCCACAAATCCTACCAAAAAATTGGGCTCCACGCTGAAGGTGTTACGCGAATAGTCTCTTTCAGCAGGGTCCTTCTTGCACATCACTTAGCAGACACGAACACTGTTTCTTTTTTTTTTTTTCCACTTGTATTTGCCATAGACCCACAAGAGCCCTCTTTATCCAAATCCAATGAGCCTACGTAACCGAATGATGCTCCATCTAAAGGACATTACTGAGAAGTGACTTTCAACCAGACTGCCTTCCACTGTTGACACGGTCTTCATCTTTGCCGCGATTTTACATTCTTAGCAGTCGACTCCGTGATAAATTTCGAGTTGGCAAGCAATACGAAAGGGGACGCCTCCTCACAAGTAACCGACGATTACCCCCGATTCGTAGAGTAGTCAACCTAACACTACGCCTGGTTAACTGTTCCTCTTTGTTCTTTGTCTACAGTATAAAAATCATAGAAGCACACTTTTGTGTGTTAATGTTCGTTAGCTTGCTTGTTTGCGATCCTTTACAAACACGTTTTCTTTAGGAGAAAAATCTCCCGTATTTTATCTTTAGGTCAATGTACCAAGAAAAATTTACATTTGATTCTAAAGTACTGCTGCCACGTTACTATTCGAAACTAGATACGTATATACCCTGTGTAATTCTTTTAACAAAACTGTCCGGACCCGGATCGGGTTGAATTTTTATTTAACTATGAAGTTTCTGACAAAGCTCTATACCTTTCTTTTTGGACGAGGGATCTGGAAGGCGAGCATGAACCATTCATCTTGTTGCGTGCGAATAATGGACACCGCTTCTACAATCTCTCTTTCAAACTGCCCCCCTCCTTCTTGGTCTGACTGAAGGCAAGGTGAAAGCCCCGCAACTGCACCAGTCAATCGGCAGATTCCCCCCCCCCCCCCCCCCCCCGCCCCACTTTCTCAAGGAATGCGCGTGCTGTTTTAAACGATCGTTTAAGCACCACCTCCCGGGAGAATCCTGTAGATGACCGCTTTTGCGCAAGCAACACGCTCGTTGTCATCCAAATGCTCCTCATCGCACGTGGTTACTTTTGAGTCACTCTTTCCCACTAGATTGCACAACCTACACAGTATTTCCTATAAATCAATCACTTTAATCAATCAATCAATCAGTTTTACGGGATGCAGAAAAAAACAATATTAGTGCCATATTTACCTGCAATCTTTTTGACATTATGCAATATCTTGTGTATGTAAGGAATCCCTTCCATTTTTTCCTGGCTGGCTGGCTCTTGGGTCTTTTTGGTCTTGCTGAGCTTCTTTGCCATCAATTCCGCAACCACTCTAGGAAAACCCGAATCGCCTGCTTTTCCAACCGCTGCACATGAATGTGAAAACTGGGCTGCAGCATATGAATCAAATCCAGGGTTTGACGGAAACCCGTCTTGTCGGGTATATTAATGGCGGAAAGCATTGAGCGCCGACCAATTGTTAAAACAGCAATGACATTTCGGGCCAGCTACGGAGGCCTTGTTCACAATGAAAGAAACTATGAATGCATGACTTCAACACTGCGAATATAAAACAAGAGGAGGTTATATCACGCTTTTCTACCCTAGAATGGGGAGAATTGAAATAAAACTGTATAGCTTTCCTTTGTAGCCGTTTGGCTGCACTTGCGTGGATGTCAATGAGTAATTGCACCTTATTACTAATCTACTCTACCTTGGGGGATTCCCCTAAATATCCGACCAACAAAAGAAAATGTTGAAAGGAAGCGCGCACTTTCTTACCTTAGCTAAAGGCGGCTCTCGTACACTCGCCAAAGTCTCGCACACACACTACGCTGGTCAAACACTTACTAGTTATTTCCGAGCAACGCAGTGCCCTCGAGTGTCGAATGCCAATCGTTGCAACTACAGCTCGACGCATTTGGGTCGAACAGCGCCGACACCGCCTGAATCCGGATGACCGGGAATTGCAGTGTGCACGGCCGGTGCACGACTGGACGTGAGCGGCGTGCTGAACTACGAGCGCCGCAGATACACGTCCGACGTAGTGACACACATCCTGCGTCCATATATACCCGTGTATACCAAAGCCTGATTCAATCTGCCGTTGTACCCTCTGGAGAGGTGCGTGGCCTGATTTGGCAGGGAGGGTTGGGGCTCGTGCAAAGCCCGTAATATATAACAGGGAACAGCCATTCAACATGCAGGCGAAGGTTATACGTATATTCAGGTTCCAGTCTAAACAAATCGTAATATCGCAATCCCGAACTCGTGTAATTTTAACTTCCGGTTTATTCGAAGCCTCGTCAACACCAACTACCATGAAAATTCCATGATTCCATCTCCGGATAATTCGACGAAAGTCTCGGCCAACTTCGAAATATTCGGGTTAAGATGCCCGACTATGCGCCGGAGTACCAGAGTTCGAACCCGACCACCGACGACTGCATTTCGATGGAGGCGACACAAAGAGGCGTCGGTGTGCTGTGCGATGTTGTTGTTGTTGTGGCTGTAGGAAGAAGGAAAAGAAAATGCACGGGTCTGCTTCTGGTTCTGTAGCTGAGCCACCTCCGCTGCCTCGTGCGGACAGAACTGATTTATTTATAGGAAGGGGAAAGGCACGGTAACTGTCTCACTTGTTTTTCTGTGGACCCCGCAACCGCGCCGTAAGGGAAGGGAGGAAGATGGGAGAGAAAGTGGAAAGAGAGAAAGAGGAGCCGTAGTGGAGGGCTACGGAGTAATTTCGACCACCTGGGGATCTTTAACGTGCGCTGACATCGCACAGCACACGACGCCTCTTCGTTTCGCCTCCATCGAAACGCAGCCGCCGAAGTCGGGTTCGAACCCGGGTACTCCGGCACAGCAGTCGGGCGTCTTACCACTGCACCACCCCGGTGGGGCCGGACAGAAGAGAAAATAGAGAAGAAAGGAAATGAAGAGGGAGAGAAAGACGCGCGCCGCAACAACAGCCGTCGTCCACCACCGAAGCAGTGGAGAGTCCAATGACAGCCTACAACAGATAAAATTCGGTGGCTGGCTAGCCCCTGCCGCAAGCGGCGTTGACCTACCGTCCCAGCCCCGTAGGGCCAGGAACTGCCACCCTTCCTCACCTTCTCTTACCGCGATGTAAGCGCACGTTAAAGATCCCCAGGTTGTCGAAATTACTCCGGAGACCTCCACAACGGCACCCCTTTCTTTGTTTCCGCTTTCCCCTTCCACCGTCTCCCTTCCTTTACGGAGCGGTTCAGGTGTCACAAAACAAGCGTTAGAAGTACAGCGCCTTTCCTTTCTTACGAACCAGTTATAATTATTATTACGAACGATATGTCCATGCGAAGAGAGCAACTGCGGCCAATGTCCCTATTCAGTCAAGGTTGCGCTTTCTGAATGGTTTCTTTTTCAGGGACAGATGCGATAGCGGCAATGCAGTCATTTGAGGCCTGGGGTATATAGTCACAGCGTTTCCGGTGTTCATGATCAGGAGATATACGACCTCACTAGCCTAACCACGAGACAGCTGAATGACATTCTGAGTGGCCGGCCGCAAGGAGCAGTCGGGAGTTCTTGGTCACCCTTTGGTCTGATAGCGAGGTAATTTACATCGAGAAAAAAAAAAAGAATCTCCCTACAATACCCACCCCTGTAAAACTGGGGCGATATTTCACTCCACAGTACGGGGCACTGAACAGTGCTCAAGGCTGAACGTCGCATAAATGGCTCCTGTGAAATCTTTTCTTTTGTTACATTCGGAGGAATGAAACCAGGCGGAGAATCGAAATGAACCGAGAATAGGTCGGTATAGAAGTGAAACAGGCGAGCGCACCGATCATCGCTCGCCTTTGGCGCAGAACTAGAAGAAACGCAGGCACTGGACACGGAAGAGAGGCACAGGCTAAGTCCGCGTGCGTCGCCCGCGGGGCCGATCAAACCGAGCAAAGGTCAGTCGAGTGGAGCGCGTCGTCGCTGGCGAAAGCCGGGCAGCGGCAGCAGCAGAGTGACTCGGGGCCAAGCAATCATCGACCGACCCCCCCCCCCCCCCCCCCCATTCACCCTCATCCTCGCGCGTTCTTTGCAGAGGCACGCCAGGCGCACCCACCCCGCACGTAGCGCAAGGTCCCGCTATACACATCGCGTTAACGGAGCGGACGTTGCCCCTTTACGACAATATATGGCTTCCAAAAGGGGTTCGCAAAAAACGCAAGAAATACATAAGGATAGTGGAAGATTATATTGTTCCTTTAGCACGCAGCCGTTCAAGGGGAATCAACATATAAATCGTCGGTACAGTCAGCATGCACTCGCTTAACGCTTAAGTAGAGGAACAGGTTCAAGACGAAAAGAACCAAGCTTAACGCCTGCAGACTATCGACATCTCTGCGGGAGCCGAATATTTAGTCGAACACGACCGCTTAGGGTTTTATTTCCGGGTTGGCGCATCCGTGTTCCGCCTCCTTTCTTTTCAAATGCATGTGGTTGATCTGGCAAGATTTGCGCATTTTCCTGTGGACTCGAATAAGCTATAACAGTTTTTTGACGTTTTGCCGGCGCCTCTTCCCTTTGACCAGAAGGTTGCTGAATGGGCCTTTGTAGCAGCAGCTTTTAGCTTAAGCATTCTACTCTTCCCATCATTTAATTAGCCACACATACTTGTACAGCCACGGGGACTCTCTGCCACTTTCTAAATTTTTTTACCTGTTCGGACGAGTACTTGCATCCTTAAGATAGTATCTGGCTTAATTAACTGCGTCAAGCAATACCTTATCCGATCTTTTTTTTTTTTTTTTTTCGTAAGCACGGCATGACTTTAAAGTTTACATTTTCACTGTCCTCCAGGTTCGATTTGAAGAACAGTGGTAGAAACCCCCTTATAAATGCACAAGTGCATTTATAATAAAATTCAGTCAAATCAAGATCAATGGGTGCCTTAGGCATGACGTAGGGGGAAGGTGTGAAGGCCGTTCAACAATAAGAGCGTAGCCGCACAAGTACTCGTAAATAAGTGGAAGAATAATGAATGCATGTAAAAGTACAGCAGAGTATGACAACTGTGTTTAGTAACAACCGCACCGCACCATCTGTCTGTATGAAATGCAGAACAAGCTGCATGGTGTTCCCAGTCAATGCTGTAGGGATGTCCAGTTCATGCATGCACTAGATTCGTAAGCTTTTAATCTGAGTATAGTATACGACCAAGGTTAGTTGAAGGGCAGAAAGACGCAGGCTGCCCGTCTACCAAAATCAACATCGTGTACAGTTCGCTGAGGAGAATTAACATAGGGCAGTCATTACACGAACCATCAAGCGAAAAAGGAAAGAGAGAAACCACCATCTCTATCACAAACTGTGCAAGCCTCAGATTGGCCTCAGGCCTTGGGCAGGGTCAGGGAATCCGATGCAGCTATAGCTATATATGTTGCTAAGCTCTCCAATACTGAACATGCCGGCCTCTTCCTGCCAATTTTAGGCAAGCCCCTCCACAAAGCGTTGTCCATCATCATCGTTACCATTCGACTTCAGTCCGCTTAAAAATAAATGCCTCTCTCAACGACATCCAATATTTCTCCTTTCGTGACAGCTAAAAGCGGCCAAGTTATGTTCCAGCCTAATTAATCTTCACGCTCCGCCTTACCCAGTCGTCTTCGACTACGCTTTCAGACTCGACGTATATCTACTCAGACGCTTGGCATGACAATGAACACGACAGACGACCCGAAAACGGGCACGTCAATGGGCATCAAATGCCCCGCTAATATCCGTTACGAGTTGCGGACATAAGCGAGTTTGTCACGCCCAGAATCGCATTGTGCCCGTTCTTATACCTTCAGTCAAGACCACTGTCGTGCCTGCTATCGTGCCTGCTGTTGTGCCTGCTGTTGTGCCTGCTGTTGTGCCTGCTGTTGTGCCCGCTGTCCTGCCTGCTATCGTGTCTTCTATCGTGTCTGCTATCATGCCTGCTATAATGCTGACCACTGTTAATGGCTTCTAAGACACATTTTCACCGAAACGCGAACACATCCACTCCGGGACGATGACAGCGACGACCCTCCGGGATCGGGCCTTGTCGCTTCCACACTAGAAGGACAATAAAGAGATTCTGCGAGCGAGGGACGGACGCAAGGGAGAGAGTGAGAGGATGAGACCTCGATTACCGGCAAAGAGGGGACCAGCGCGCATCGAGCTAGTAGGCCCACAGTACAGTGAAGGTAGTGGCGGGTGAGAAAAAGCGAACGCAGGGCGTAGCCGGTTAATCGCCTCGCGATTTCAGCCATTAATCCTCCGCTCTACCATGCTGATTGACGCCTAGGCACGCGCGCACCGCCAACGCCTGCGCACCTTCGCAGGACCACGGCTAGCATGCTCCTTGATCCCACGACTGCCTCCCCCCCCCCCCTCCCCCGCCCTTTTTTCCTCTTTGCTTTCCGAACACTGGCTGCACATCCCGTGCGAGCGCTCCCGGTAATTCCGTGCAGAGGAGACCTGAAAGCAGCGGCTGTGTAATGGGCGGCGGAATGGTTACAATCGATGACTCCTCATCACCTCAGCCCGACAAAAGTCAACTCAACGCACACAGTTCTGTGACCTTCAGACTCTCGTGAATAAAGGCACAAACGAGAAAACTTTCATATGCAAGGCAGTTGACCGCGACTTCTCGTGAACCGGACTGACCGGTTGATGAGGCGCTGGGGAGTTAGGGCACTGGTGGGTCTTCCCTTATATGCCTGTATTTACAGCGACGCGTTGGCGAAAAATTACTGAGGGTTTACCTTGATGAAACCTAGAGTGTAAACGAAAGCTTCACTACTTATGGCTGCACCTGGTAAAGCCCTTTACTTACAAAAGAAACCGCTCAACTACATGAAGCAAGGAGATTCGGAAGACACCGAAAAGAAGACGGGAGACATGACATGATTCGGAATAAGACAAAAGAAGAAAAGGACAAGACGATGGCGGGGCGCATGCGCAGTTGTGGTCTGCGCCCGCTATGGTGACATTGGCCTTACAGGACATAGTGAAATTTTCGCTTCGAAAGCAAGTGCGTAAGTTTGCGTTGCACAATGCAGGAAACCTTCCTGACTGAGCAGCTTTTTCGCATATTTGGAATAAAAAAGTACAGTGAAATGTCCTGAATTTTGAATTTCTGCGCCGGAAAGCTGGCTGATATCTTTGTTCTAGTTGCAGCTGACAGGCACAGTGAAGTTTCTACTCTCAGTGTTGTAACACGGGGTGCGTTCAGAGCCCGGCTTGCCGCCTCGGTTCCTTTCAGCCTTTTTTTTTTTTCAACTACATCCGCCGACATAGTATTATTGCACGCTCCATGCAGTTAAACGAGAAATGCGCTATTCGATGCGTGCGCAATTCATCGGCGTGCTGACGTCAAGCCAAAAGCGTGAAAGTGAGAAATTTTTCCAGTGACATGTGTCTTGTTTGCTCTTCGTGGGAAGCTGGACGCAATGGGTGGAAGGTCCATTAAAATTACATATATCTAAAAACCTAATCACCTCGATTAGAGTTCATACAGATAGGCAGCGAAGGTATGCTGCAGACACGCTGCCGCCAAACTGCAAGTGCTCAGGCGTGCCAATTGGGTGCCAATTGCTCACACTACTAGCAATCAGATCGTCAAGCAGATTCTTCCGAAATTGCCTAAACTTTTCTACCCGTAAATCCATTGTCATGGTAAAAAGAAATTAAAACATAAGCCAAATTACTACCTTCCCGTGATTCGGGGTCGTTATTGCGGTGATTCCATGCAGGCAGTACACGAACGATAAAGCCGCATTTCCGGACCAACAAAAATATGTGCAACAGGAGGGCATGTCACAAAAGCGCCTTTATCACTCACCCATAAAATGAACGTGCAAATGGCGCAGCGACAGCCTCGGTAGCTGCTCTGTTGCTGATCTGTACCGGTTGCTGCTCGCAGAAGTGAAATCCTGCTTTGTTTTGGGGCGAACTGTACACCCTCACTCGATCGGTGAACTAACAAGGACGACTTCGAGATTGCTATCGCGATGAATGGGGAGACTTGCGAACAGCGTGGTGTTACGTCCTCTTCTGTCGCAATTTCTTGTCGTCAAGCTTGTATAGTATGTATGTATGTATGTATGTATGTATGTATGTATGTATGTATGTATGTATGTATGTATGTATGTATGTATGTATGTATGTATGTATGTATGTATGTATGTATGTATGTATGTATGTATGTATGTATGTATGTATGTATGTATGTATGTATGTATGTATGTATGTATGTATGTATGTATGTATGTATGTATGTATGTATGTATGTATGTATGTATGTATGTATGTATGTATGTATGTATGTATGTATGTATGTATGTATGTATGTATGTATGTATGTATGTATGTATGTATGTATGTATGTATGTATGTATGTATGTATGTATGTATGTATGTATGTATGTATGTATGTATGTATGTATGTATGTATGTATGTATGTATGTATGTATGTATGTATGTATGTATGTATGTATGTATGTATGTATGTATGTATGTATGTATGTATGTATGTATGTATGTATGTATGTATGTATGTATGTATGTATGTATGTATGTATGATTTAATTAAGATGCCGGCAAACGACCGGTTAATGCGTCGTGAAGCTGTCCAAGTGTCGAGGGGGAGACTGAAGAACGCTAGCGTCATTCATGATGCATTCAAGGACGACTGTAGCGTGTTTTTGTTACCACCCAAGTGCAATTAGCGCGACGACAAGCTACAACTAAAGAGCGCGTAGGCATCGTGCGGTTTGCATTTCTTTTTATCGCTCCCGCACATTTACCAGAAAGAGAGAAACAACTTTATTTGCTCGAGCTAAATACGACGTCTGCTTAGACGCCGTCGATGGGAGTGGTTCCCTCTTCACGGGACCCATATGCATCCCTGGCCGCCTGGCCCCTGGAGGTCAGGACGAGCTGGTCTTCTACGGCGGGGCTGGTTAGCAAGGTCTCCCATCGCTCGGTAAGGGAGGATGAGGGATGGGGTGGTGTGGTAGTGGGGCAGATAAGAGGTGGGGGATATCCTTGATGAAGTTGCATACTCCAATGACATGTTGGAGCGTGCCTATCTCAGTCTTGCAGAAATCACATTCCTTTTAGTACCTTTCCGGGTACATCTTGTGTTGAAGGTAAGGGTGCGGGAAAGATCCTGCCTGTATCTGCCTGTATATCGCTTGCTGTTCTCTGGTAAGCGATTTGTGAGGGTCGGGGTAACGTCGCCTCTCCGTCTTGTAATAGTTCGTAATTTCCTTATAACTAGTAATGAACTGTGGCTCACCTTCCTCTGCCCGGTGTTCCACCTCTCGGGCGAACTGGTGGGCAAGCTCGTTGCCCTCCAGCCCACAGTGAGCCGGTGTCCATATCAACTCAACTTTCCTTTCAGGAAAGTCGCGTTTACTTTTGAGAATTCTTAGTGCCGCAAGAGACACCCATCCCTTTCTGTAATTGTTATACGCCTTTTGCGAGTCGGTGACAATTCTTCCCACTTTGGGCTGCGCAAGTGCAAGCACTATCGCGGCCTCTTCTGCCACCTCTGGAAAAGACGTCCCAATAGAGGCGCAGGTTACGAGCATATTCCGCGTCGTAACTGCCAGCGTGGCTTTCGATGAAAACATGGGTAACGAAGCGTCTGTGAAGAGAGTGGCACCCTGTTCCTCTTCTTCTATTTTCTCTAATGTATCCGCCAAGGCCGCTATGCAAGCCGTTCTCGACTCAGGAAATGAGAGACTCCGAAGTGATCGAGGCCTACGGAAATTTCGACCACCTGGGGTTCTTTAACGTGCACTGAAATCGCACAGCACACGAGCCTCTGGCTTTTTGCCTCAATTGAAATGTGGCCATCGCGCTTGCACTTGCGTCCAATTAACCTCTTTAATTACCGCATAACGACATGTCATGCTAGTGCAAGGTGGCACAAATGATCGCACGATAAGGTTATCCCGCCTGGGCTATGCGTACATACAAGGGCGAAGCACACGTTTGCACCTCTTGCGGGATTGATCAGTTAGTAGTCTTTCAGAAAAATTGTAAAGTCGTGAAAATCTTATAGTACCATTTAAGCCAAAGGCAACCTTTATCCGACTGACAGATCTACCCCCGACAAAGGTTCAATTGTTTATACCCAAAAGGGGTTTACCAAAGCATCGGTTTATTTACTCCTCTAAAAAGACAAGGCCACACTTCTTTTATACTAGAGTGTATAGGGCTAAGTAATGTGCCCGTTGGTAACTCATCGAACTGTCCTACGGGGAGAAGAAGGGGGCGACAAAGCTGCATTTACCTCGGATATTGTTTCCCTCTATCCCCTACGTTCTCCTTCAAAAACAAAACAAAAGCCGGCATGTTATTTGCTTTCATTCCACACACGACCCAAATGCACTGAACACAACTGAGCGGGTGCGCACGGCGTCTCCCTCAGAGCTCACCGCCGACTACTACAGATTAACGTAGGCGATTACGCCCTCTCTTTATCCTCCGCTCGAAGCGTCAGCGGCCACCGAGAAGTGGGGAAACTCCTTACGAAAGCGTCTTCGACTGAAGTACGACCGACAGTTGGCAGGGAACGCCGGTAATGAATCACCGTGAGAAACGGCCACAGAATCACGCCGACGCTCAAAGAGAAGCGAATATAAAGAACACAGATAGCGATGTGGCGACGGCAAATTCTTCGATGCTGGCTGCTCAGAAGAGAAGAAAGTCCAAAAGGCATACAGGTAGGAAAGAAGTAGGCTTTCGAACGAGTGAGCGGCCCCACCCATCCTTGGGAACTCCGGCGAGTTAAAGAAGTCGCTTATAGGGAAGATAAAAAGGCGAGCCGACTGAGATACTAGTATGTCAACTTGACCTCGAAAACCTAGGATGTACGTGCCAGGTACGTTGTGAAGGGGCGTATAACCAACCTTCCCCGCCCCACGAAAAAAAAAAAATAATAAGCTGCGCCCCAGCCCTTCCCAAACCCATGCTGACGTAAAACATTGTCTTAAAGCAGCGCCATATTATTGCTACGAATCGACTTATGCGATAGCGAACACTGGGCTGTTCATAATTAAAGCACTGCTCACGTAATTAAAGTAATGCTCACGGGGTTTGTAGACATGCAGGGAGAAGAGAGAGAGGGGGGGGGGAGGGGGTGCAGGTCAACGACATTGATTTGATACCAGAGGAAAGGGAGGAAAAGGAGCCCGAGAACTAACAGCAGAAGGTCGACACCCGGCATCAGCACAAACATACCGCGTAGTACTATAGCAGGCGTCCGATCATGGGATGCATATCTGATCCCAGCTACCCCGAGCGCGATGCGCCGACGTCAGGACAGACAGCCCCGACCGAATGCAGGCATGTCGAGTGATCGTGGTGGTGACACTCGAGAAGCGGCGTTTACTATACGAGCTACGTTTTTACAGCGGCAGCCCAGCAACCGTACGGCGTGCGCAAAGAGCGCAAACATATTTTACGACCGGGACCAATTGACCCGAGCGGCAAAGAGAACAAGAAAAATGAAACAAGAAGACTTAGGTAAAAAACGCGACTATAATGAACCCTTTACGGCGGTCTCCGTCAACACCGGTATCAACCGACCATAAACAGCATCACGCTTGCTGTGCAGTGGCGCAGCTTGGATCCCACTGGGCGCATCGCGCGGGTTCACAAAGCTTGTCGCAAGTGTTGCAGCGGGCCGTGGAATTAGGCTGTTCAAAAACAAGGACGGAGATGGTTGTGGGACCCTAATCACACCTGGCCACACACCCTTCACCCTTTCGGCATTCTGCGCATTGGCGCTCCGCTATTCTCTAATCAACACGGTCACTCTGTTCCAATTATGGTTATAACAGCAACACATACCTTCTCAAAAGTCGCTTATCGTAATTATTTTGCCAGCCTAACTCGCGGATGGCGTGAATCAGATGGGACTGCACTTATGCGCAAGCCGCTCCTAGAATGACTTCTTTGATACAGACTGCGTGCCGCGGCGGGTAATGATAACGTGGGATAAACGTTGGAAGCTTCCAAAATTTTGCCTCTGAGCACTGGCCTCTGCGCAGAAATGCGAACAAAGTACCGAGAGTGCATTTACATTTCTCCACATTCGCTGGCCGTACAGTGCGCATATACTACGCATTGTTCTCGTTTTTTCATATGAGCCGTATATGAAAACATGCGAAATTCAGAAATGTGAAGAGCTTCACCACAGGATTCACAAAAACCAACATGACTGCCACAGTGTGAAGAGTCCAACACAAACCGGCCACACGACACTAATTCGCACTGACTATAAAACTGTTTTTTTCTTTTTTTTTTTTGTGACAACAAATTCCTCTCTTTCTCTCTCTCCATCGCTATGCCGTTCACGAAAGCACGCTGTCTGCGAGGGTCGCCCGCTTGTCACCACCCATGACAGTGCCCCCCTTCCCTGTTTTTCCCCTCTGCCGTTATTCTTTGGAGCCGCCCGACGGCGTAGACCTTTTTCCTTCTCTTCGAGTCACAAACAACCTGAAGCACCGCGCAGAATATATTGCTACGAACGACCGCATATTATGTCCCGGATGCACTCCGAGCTTCAACTGCAAGTAACTGTACATTCGTGAGCTGGGGACAGTCCGCGCTCATGCAAATTGCAAGCATCTCAGAGGCGATTCCGCGAGAGAGATTTGCGGCCGGCTGACAGCCGTACAATTGCACCGCTGCTGATATGATCTTAGGCTCAGTAATTCCCCTTTCGCTTTAAGTGACTTCGGTTTTTGAGGCGAAAGCCCTTCTATGCTCATGGAACGAAAATCTGTGCGCGTGATTTGTGCGTCGCATATGTGCGCTGATGTGCACTCGCAAATAGCGGACCTGTGAGGAGGGCGATTGAGAATTAAAACGATTGATGGTGATAGGTAATGAATAAAGGTTATCAATGGACAATTATAAATCAAATTACTAATGCCAGTGACTGATAATGATGATTAAAATAAATAAAATGACTTTTAATGACAAATATTCAAACCATGACTTGTAATGACCGCAACAGATTGGAAATGGGTAAAAATTCTTAGTGATAAGTGGTAATAACTATAATGACTACAATGACTAGGTATAACTCATCATGACTGCTAATGACTGCGGAACGACCAATGCGTCAAATGATGATTTTAAACGACCGCAACTGATCGTTAATGAGTAAAAAATTAAATAGCACTGCAGAATCTGCATTGGAGTAATGCGAAAGCACGAATGCTGCTATTGGTTGCTTCTGGTTGCTTCTGGTTGCTTCTAGTTGCTTAGTTCACTTCTTGTTTGTCCATTTTAGTCCTTGGTACTTTGAAATTGCGCGCCAATCACTTCTTATGCCCTTTTTCGGCTCTACTTCCGGCTGCGTGTCGTCACATCCTCTACCTCACATTAATTAATTTCTTGTTTACCCATTTTAATCTTTGGTGCTTCAAATTGCGCGCCAATCCCTTCCTATGCCATTTTTTCGGCTCTACTTCCGGTTTCGTGACGTCACACCGTTAACGTCATCCCTACGGCACCCCTTTCTTTCTTTCCGCTTTCACTCACACCTTCCTCTCTTCCCTTACGGCGGGATGCAGGTGTCAACAGAACAAGTGTGGTATACTGCGCCTTTCCTTTCATGTGAACCAGTTATTCTAATTAATTACCTAATTTACTTATTGACCTAATTATGTTTTTGGACACAAAATTACTTCACTCTCTATTGATTGACACCACACATTAACCTCTACCACTTCTCAATTACTCACAACTGCTTCGGACACGATTTTGTGGACACGTTCTGCGGACACAGTCTGCGGACATGGACTGCGGACATGGACTGCGGACATGGACTGCGGACATGGACTGCGGACATGGACTGCGGACATGGACTGCGGACATGGACTGCGGACACGGACTGCGGACACGGACTGCGGACACGGACTGCGGACACGGACTGCGGACACGGACTGCGGACATGGTCTGCGGACAGAAATCTATTAACATAGCGAAGTAATGCTTTCCCATCAAAATGCTTAGCTATGAGTGCCAACGACTACAATGACAAGGCATCACTCATCATGACTAGGCTTTCGTCGTTCTCCTCTTTCTATTTTGCGCCGTTCAGCTTTGAATTATTACTGAGTGGGTGGGGAAGGAAATTAGTTGGTTTTGCAGACTTTGGTAACTGACAGGCACACGGATCACGTGACGCGTGGACGGTCACGGGCGATGCGAGAGCACCACTGTCGGGGCGA
Organism: Amblyomma maculatum; assembly: GCF_055883805.1. Classification (NCBI taxonomy): domain Eukaryota; kingdom Metazoa; phylum Arthropoda; class Arachnida; order Ixodida; family Ixodidae; genus Amblyomma; species Amblyomma maculatum. The sequence continues at coordinate 128,788,529 of NC_139352.1, forward strand.
GCGATATTCTAGGAGAAAATTACGAGCACAATTCTCTTGCCTAAGCGTAGGCGCACGACGGCATTGCTGAAAGGCACACACTGAGGAAGACCCGACGGTACGCGGCCAATTCTGAAGGCTATTGTTATAATGGCAATGAAGCCTAGCGTCTACCGCCTGCGGTTACAGATGCGGCAAACTAATGTTAAAAATATCGACTTCGGTCGCCTAGCCCTTCAGTGTACAGTAATGGGCAGACGCTTCAGTCTCATTGCATTGGTCGCATTCGCAAGGTCGGTACCAATCGCTGTAACACAAACCTTTTTCAGCCATTTATTTTTTTATTAACATTGTTTATTGCCTCAGGTCATATAATAGAATATGTAAAATTTTTAAAGGGATATTAAATGAAAGAAAAAAGGTAGGCTGTTCTAATAAAGTTCAAGAGAGAGCGATGATAAGACCCTCGCGTCCAAGCATTGTACGAAGATGAGTTGTTCTGCGAAAGGCCCACTGCCGTCAGGTCAGTCATTTATTCTCACATCTCGAGAATGGAACAATTAATTGGTGATAACCAACCTTATCGCAATAAGTTAGCTAACATTGTATAATTAGGTTAAACTTGTTTGTATACAAGGTTACAGGGGCGTAGCCAGAGAGAGGGGGGGGGGGAGGGGGTGTATCGGTGTCAGAGCTCCTCCAGAAATTTTCTGAGCGCTCCTTCCACCCTCCTTTCTGCCTATTTTCGCCCCATTTTTGTTGACCAGCTTCGTGTATAGCAACCACACCCCTCCCTCCGAAAAATAATTCTTGCTACGCCACTGCTGCATTACTGCATTTATCGTTACCTTGTACCTTGTGCTACTCCCCTCTGATGCCCCTCGCCCTGGGGATTATTAATTATTTTCCTCCTTTTCGTTCCCTTTCGTTCTCCTTATTTTTATTCCTCCCTTCCCTCCCCTTCTTTCCTTCCATTCTTCAATCATTCACATTTTCTTTCTACCCCCCCCCCCTCATTATTCGTTTTCCTTCTTCCCTTTCCGTCTCTGTTTCTTTTCTTTCCTTCTTTCATCTTGATTGCGCCTTCTTTAATCCCAGTCTGCCTTCTTGTTCCTTTCTTTCTTTCCTTGTTATACGCAGCCTTCGTTCTCCTTATGCTTTCGGAGAAGCAAGACTCGGCCCCATGAGCGATCAGCCCAATACGGCCGGAATCGATCAGACAGAGAAGGGGCCTCCACGTGCGCGCCGAACCGCGAGAGACAGAGCGCACAATCAACGCCGCCGCGAGCGAGGCGAGCAAGAACGCCGCACTCGGCGCGCGATCGACGGACTCCTTTCGACCGCGACGAACGATAACCCCTCGACCCACACACACGGACAACACACTCGGCGGCGCGCGCCGCCGCTGCGCCGGCTGGCAGTGGGTACGGCAAAGGAACGTGCGCCGAATGGCCTACGACTCGCCGGTTACGAGTTGTGTGCAGCGCTGCACAAACATGCACTGCGTACGACGATCTTGGTACGGTACGGCACGAAATGGCACGATACGACAAGTTTGGGTATGGTGTGGTATGGCATGGAATGGGGTCAAGTGCGCACGGCAATGTGCTGCACGCCCCGCCGCTGTTGTGCAGTAGCTAGATCGTTCGGCTAGTGTGCCCAAGGATGCGGGATCGACCTTTCTATGATGGCGAAATGCAAGACGCCCGTGTGCTGTGCGATGTCAGTGCACGTTAAAGAACTCCAGGTAGTCGAAATTTCCGGAGCACTCAACTATGACGTCTCACAGCCTCAGTCGCTTTTGGGACGTTAAAACGCTCAAACTAAACTAAACACGTACGACACGACATGACATCACGCAGTTCGGCACGACGCATTACACTGCATCTATGATGTATGGTATGGTATGGTGTGGTATAGTATGGTGTGGTTTTTTGTGGTGTGGTGTGGTGTGGTGTGGTGTGGTGTGTGGTATAGTTTGGTATGGTATGGCATGGTACGGTACGGTACGGTACGGTACGGTACGGTACGGTATGGTAGGGTAGGGTAGGGTAGGGTAGGGTAGAGTAGGGTATGGTATGGTATGGTATGGTATGGTATGGTATGGTATGGTATGGTATGGTATGGTATGGTTCATTGGGTTTAACGTGCCAGAGATACTCCGGCTAGGAGGGAAGCCGTAGTGAAGGCCTATGAAATAACTTCGACCACATGGGGTTCCTTGAGGTGTACTGGCATTATGACATGTTTAGCTGTGGTATTACACATGGTATGGTGTCTCATCGTACGGTATGGTCTGATAAGGTATGAGAGTTTCAGCACAGTAGAGATGTACGTAGTACAGGCGGTAGCAGTAGGGAATTTCAGCACAGAGAGGACGTAGTAGCGCCGAGTATACAGGATTACCGGGTAAGTACTGCTTACGAGCAGTAACAGATGTGCATCCATACCAGCTAACAGCGCTAGCGCGGCGGTCAAGCGGTATACATGTAAGTTAGTACGCCTCCCAATATTAAATGTCATGGAAGGAATGCGGCGAAAAGCAAGGCGCAGGTGAGGTGTGCGATGTCAGTTGGATGGTAAAGAACCCCAGGCGGTAGAAATTGCCGGAGCTCTCAATTACGGCGTCTCACATAGCCTGAGCCGCTTTGGGAAGTTAAACCTCAAAACCGAACCTTCTTGTAACGAGGCACAGGTTTCAAGGACGTCCGTGTTTAGAGGGCCGTGGTGTAGGAGGGGGTCATGGCCGTCACGTGTGCTCGCGGCGTACACAGCCACCGTCAATATATTAATTGGATCGTAATCCATCGGTATAAAAGAGGAGTAACAAATGGTACCCGTCTAAACAACGCGTCACGTGATAATCGTGACGATAGTGATAACGATAGTTCATCTGAACTTACGTCACTTACTCTGGGCGACGCCCTTCGTCTCGTAAACGACAGCACCAACGCGGATTACTCCAAGAAAAGCCCCCACAACGTCAGAAGCCGCGGAGTGTGACACTATAGGCACCCGAAATGCAAGATGCAGCATCGCCTTTCAGCTCGCGCATCATTGCGCGCAGTGACGGACGGCAGCGGTTTGGCCACCCAAGGCGCCGCACTGAGCAGCGCGCTCTTCCACTCCAGCGCGCGCGCGCGGACGATCGCTCCTCCTCTCTCCTCTGTCGGTTCACACCATCCTTCCCGCTGCCTTTCTTACGCTCCGAGCACCGAATCGGCACTGTCTTCTGTCTTGACACCCTGTTGTAGCGGCAGGCCGCGCATTTGATCCCCACCAGTCCATCGTATCACTGAGCGACTTGCATCGTGGTCCTGTTGCTTAAATTATAGCCGCAGGTCCCGCTGTCCTCTCGGGAACACGCCACTGTACGTGGAGGGCAGCCCCATTCGCTCAGCCGTGTAATGAGAATCAGATTATCAACGCACCACAGACACCTTCTTTGCTGTACGCCTGTAACTTACAGCAGGACGATGGGTACAGATCCAGGATGCGGTCAAGAAATCCGCGAGGTCAAGTCTGGCGAATGACGGCGCAGGCAATGACTGAGAACTTCGGAATAATAACGGCCTTAATGAAAGTCCACTGGTTATGACAATGGCGGTGAAGATTACAGCAAAGATGCCCGGTACAAATTAGCCATAGCTCTTCGAACACAGCAACTACAAAAGTTTAGTGTTCAAGGACGAGACATCTGCTGAGGCTTGATAACCCTCCTCCAGCAGTTCCTAACTGTAGGAGTGTTGTAAGTGACATAGCTGCCCCACAGCTCGACGACCTTGCTGATGGATACTTCTTTTTTCGTTTTTTTTTTTTTTTTTGACTCTCGCCATACGATAAAAGTCAATCATTCTGCGATCTGAACAGCCGGGTAAGAAACGAATAGCGCGATGTTAGGAACAACAAAAAATGATGCCGTTATGGCATAATGCGTACATTTACGTAGCAAACGTTGAAATATTGCTGTTCCTAAAATAAAAAGCAGAGCTACGAAATGTACACGCAAGAAAGAGGGAAGACAAGTGCGCGCGCAAGTAAGAAATAATAGTGGGGCGCCCTTAATTCTCCTTACGCGTGGAATGTGCAAGAAGTTACCCAGAAATGCACCGTAAAGATCCGAAAGCATCTTTCTCTAATTTAGTTCGATTCCGACCGCCGCCGGCTGTTTCGATGGAGGCGAAACGGAGTGACGTCCGTGTGCTGTGCGACGTCAATACAAGTTAAAGAAATTAGGTGGTCGAAACTTCCGAAGTCCTTCACTACGGTGTTTCTCATAGCCTGAGTCGCTTTGAGGCGTTAAACCCCACAAACCAAACGAAACCAACGAGAATTATTTGACTAAGTAAAGTCATATGCGTTGATTTGTAATCCGCATTATAAATCCTATTTTCAGTCATTTTCATTCCAGAAAAGCACGCATGACACGGGTTTCTTGGCCCAATGCCGATAGCGCCATTCCCATTGAACGGGAGCTCCAAAGCTTTAAGATTTATAGGTTGGTTACCACTGCGTAACGCGAGAGCGCGCGGTCAGGTATATTTCCCGGAATATCGATGCCAGTAAATTGACATCGTCATATGTGTGTGCAGTTACGACTCTTGTTCATTGTTCTACGCGTAGTCAATCAGCCGCCACTTGACGACAAAACCGCTATTCGAGCACAGAAATGCGGCCGAGGCAGCATAGACTGCAGTTCGCAGACAAAGAAAGTAAGAGACAGAAGGCAAAGAACCAGCAAGGTCCTGACCAAGGTTATTCCTATACGTATCGTCACAGTACAAATAACATTTCTCCTCCTTCATTACGACATCCCTTTCTCTTCGACCTCTTTCCCTTTCAACTTTGACCCTTCCCTCACGGCACGGTCGAGGTTTCCCAATCAATATACGACTGCGGTCCCACTATGCAGTAAAGCAGTTCTCGGTTTATGGAGTTATTGCCAGCAGCACGAATGGCAACCCTGCCAGGCACCTGTTATTTCACTACGTAAAACTATTAAAGTTATACAGTTATCGCTGCGAAACTGTGGAGCATGCCGGTCAGAGCCTGCGATTTGTTACGCAAGGGACGATACCATATGGGAAAACAGCCACCAGTATTACGCATTCTCAATAACAAAATCAATAAATGAAGGTTCCATCTTTCGTAACTATAGGCCGCTTCGCTCAACTGCTCTCGAAGCTACTTCGCAATATTCGTGTGACCACGGACTATTCTTCCTCTTCGCTTCCCTCTAATCATCGGTTCGTTTACTAGGTTGCGTTGCACATTTCCCTTCGCAAATTCTTGCAATCCAAAGTGCGGTGCTTTTGTGCTCACTTCCTTTTCTAAGACATGCCGCCTGCCATTCCAAGCTCATGCATGTTACATTTCGGTGTTCGGTCACTATACACTCGACCTCTTCTTATGATATGTACGTACACCGAGGTAATGAATCTTTAGCTGCATCTGATTAGTACGCTGTTCTTCAGACGGCGAAGGCAAATGCAGGGCGAAGCGAAGACAGAACTTTCATCGATTTAAACACTTATCCACATTTTACTTACATTTGCAATGAATACCCCAGGGAGGAGGAAGAGGAGGACGAGTGAGTGCGGTGTGGACGGAGAAGCCGAGAGAGCGAGTGCGTTGTAGATGGAAAAAATAGAGTGAGTGAAAAATAGAGAGTGAAACAGTGAGTGAAAGAGATAGAGAAAGTAACATTGATTGATTGATTGATTGATTGATTGATTGATTGATTGATTGATTGATTGATTGAGTGAGTGAGTGAGTGAGTGAGTGAGTGAGTGAGTGAGTGAGTGAGTGAGTGAGTGAGTGAGTGAGTGAGTGAGTGAGTGAGTGAGTGAGTGAGTGAGTGAGTGAGTGAGTGAGTGAGTGAGTGAGTGAGTGAGTGAGTGAGTGAGTGAGTGAGTCAGTCAGTCAACAAAGTGCCGCTACCGTGCTGCCTAACGCACGGCCACTGCGACACGTATTTAAAGAGTGAGAGGTTTCTAAAGCACAATCTAAAGCTTCACGCGCGCTGCACGCAACTACAGCCAGTACAGGAGCGTTAATGGCGACTCGGGTCGTAAGCGCTCGCGCCAGATTCCCAGCGGACGGAACACAACTTGTATGTATACGGCACAGACTACAGGCCGTTCTTTCGCGCTCGCGATTTCACAGCGAACGCTCCCCTCGGGTCTCTCGCGAGGAAATCATTAGCTCGCCGAGCGCGAACGCGTTTACGAGGCAATTCCACAAAGGTGCCGCGAAAGTCGGCTAATGGCTCCAACCGCTCGACATGGAAACAGTGCACGCCCCGATACTTGCAAGCGCGAAACTTGGCGACGACATTCGATGTTAATACAACAAACGTTAGCTCGTAACTAAAAAAAATAATAAGAAGAACTCCAACTACATACTCTGCTTCGCAAAAAGCGATAAAGAAAGTTCACATTGAACGCCAAGGTTATTACAGGGATAGGCAAATTAGCCACTGTAGATACCTGCGCAGTTATCCGGTCCCCCCGGGGAGTTAAAGCGGAACAGCTGAATGTTTCGAAATACACGCATATGCGTTCGTTGTGGCTTCTATTTGAATAAGGCAGTTTAAACGACGCCGGAATCGTAAACTGGAAAGCGATGTCATAGGGTGTATTTCTCCGTAATGCAAACGTAGGCACCTTCTAAGCCTGGCCGCTGTGCCACTCCAGGCCAATTAACAGATATGGGACGGCCATTTTGGGTATCATACAGTACGCATTATTTAAATAATTCGAGCCAAGTGGAAAACATGCTCTCGCTGCCACGAAACCCGACCGGCGCGACGAGTACATTTCCTACACCGTGGACGAAATCGGCTCTAAAACTCACACCCTCCAGATAGGGTGCATTGAGGTGCCGATGCACCCATTAAAAGGGTGCCAAAATGATTTTGATTTTTAATAGTAACTTAAGCTCTCCAGAAGGGTACACTGATGCCCCTTTTCTGGAGCGCATCAGTTTGAGACCTTTAGGGAGTTGTTTTTGTTTACAGTGCAGCGTGAAAGCGGTAGAGGATTCATTAGAGAGATTTAGCTTACCGTGATCCGCGATCCGCCTCCGTGACCCTCTACCGCGCGTGGGCGGGCGCACAAGCTGATTGGTCCCGACGCGGCAGGTCTATGTGCTGACGTCAAGTATGTGGCGCCATCTACCGGCGTCAAGGGGATCTGGGCATGCGCAGTGGAACGCGCGGTGGCGGATCACGGTAAGCTAAATCTCTCTACTGTCGCAGCAAGGCGATCGCGGCGGTCCAACAGCGTCATGACACGCCTTTCCCAACCGCCCTCCAAGCAGGACACTAGCGATAAATCTTACCCGGAACACAGAAGACGCGACCAAATGAAATGTGACAGATCTTTTTTTTTTTTTTTCAAGAGTCTCCCTGCCCATTAAATGCAAAGTCATGACAGACAGTACGCGTACTGTCTTCGCCAAGAGATATGCAGGCTACAGGGTCGTCTTTTCAGTCACCCCTAACTCTGTCAATGCAAGGCAAGGGCAATTATTTGCCCTTGCCCTTAAATATTTTTCCCGCTGACGAAACGTCTTACGAACTCCATCATATGCTAGTGAGGCACAAAAGGTACCAATCTGGGAACGCATTCCACAACCTTCCATTTTCCATTTCGGGTCCACTTATGGTTATCTCGCACTTACCAAAGGCCAGTGGTAAGCCGGCGCGCGCGGACAGTGGCGATGGCTATCGCCGATGGCTTTCGTCTGACGCTGCCGACCGGCCAAACGAAGTGGAAAATAGAAGCATGCGGAATACGCTCCCTGGATAATATTTTTGGCAAATACGGCACAGACCGCTGCAATATTAAACGCGACCGTCGGTTTGCAACACAATAACGAATCTGGATGCTGTTTATCGAGTTGGTTTCTTGCGGAAATTGTTACCCGTGCACACGACAGCTACTCATAAGGATAAAAAAAGAAGCGCGCTAGTCATTCATATTAAGGCGGAAGCCTTTAATGGCTCGTACTGTCGTGGACAAAGTGTGCCCCGCTTTTGCGGCGGCCGTCGCGTGGCGTTCCTTGGAGAGCGTTCAAGTGTGGGATTGAAGATGGCAGGAACGCTAGACAAGATGAGAAGGTTTTCGTCTTTCACTACTTTAGTCGCTAAAGTCCCTCGTAATTTATTTCGCAATGATGCGCCGAAATGCTCACAACGTATTCCCTGAAACACTGTCGTTAGCTGCACAGCCGACCTAACGCGAACGGACCAGCGCGTGTTCTCGACGAATGTTAGTGCTGCTCAGCGCCGGCCGATGGGTCCGGCCACCTGCCCAGCAAGCGCTGCGCGAAGTCAAAATGAGTCCAGGCACAGGCGGTCGAGATCCTGCTCTTGCGCACATCATGTTAGTTCTCCGGAAGCAGAACGCAATGTGGTATTATAGGTTCTAACGCAGTTAAACAGAGTGGAGGCCATGTTTAGCCTTGTCATCTCGTGGTTTTATTTTGTGTTCAGAAGGCGACAAAGACAACAATGTGAAATCCACAGCACGGGACAGAGGCAGTAGAATACGCGGACTGATTGGCTCCAGTGATAGGGTTTCGTACCCGCACGAGAATTAAAGGTCTTTCTTTTTTTGTTTGACCACTGCTAGGCAAGCCTCATAAGTTTATTCTAAGTCGCCATACGGAACAGTGTGGCCCCGTGAACGAGTGCTTTCGCGTTACAGTAATGAAAGCAATTAGACTCACCGACTTAATCCGCAGACCGCAGCCAACAGCAGACTTTGGACGTCTCCCTGAGTGGTCGCCACTTTCGCGCGGGGTGGAGGCCCGGGCGTGACGTCAGCACCTGGACAAATGACACAGGAAAGAAGTGAGAAAGAAAGAAAACAAATGCGAAGCCTTTCTCCAGTCGCACCTGGATTTACTGCTCCCCGAGAGTTTGGTCAAGGAAGGCTGTTGTAAGCGCCCAACCGCTTTGGGCGCGAGACCCACAATACATCACGCTATACAACGCAGAGCCTGCTGTTGCTGCTATAGCTCCCGCTTGCGTACGCTGCATTCCGCTGTACGCAAGCGGTCGTGCCTTCTAGAAAAACCACTCCCGCTTCCTCCTTCCCCGCTATTCGATCTTTTTTGTTTTACTTCCCAGACCTTGTTTTCAAAACAAGAAACGGCGAAATCCGAGCAATTCGTTAATTAATCAAAACCCGAGATATAATCCCCCCCCCCCCTCCCTCTCCCGTAAGTTTCCTAAGTTAATGAAACACAAATACACAGATGGCAGAAAAACGATAAATGGCAACGTCGGTACCGCGCGCTGCCCCCCGCGTAATATATATATATACGGGAGGCTGTAAAAAGAAAGAAAGATACCCTGTCGCAATTCGAGTAATTTCAAACACCCGTTCGTCGTCGTTAGAGGCAATCACTTTGTTTACGACAGTGCGCGCGTACATCCGGATTCCCGTCCGTACTCCACGCTCCTGGCTCAAGTTGCCAGTCGAAGGCTCGCACCTGTAAACGCCACTTTTTCATCCACAACCCCGAAAGCTCTCACATTTCGTTTTTTTTTTTTTTTCTATTTGCGCCGTGTCTTTCTTGATTTTTGTTTCTCCTTATATATATATATCGCTTTCAGCCTGCCAACACGCCCACTATAGCGGGCGGGCGTAAACAGCTATATAGCAATGGCCATTACTCCTTGGTCGTGTTTTTCGGTCGCCGAGTTCCTTTACTCCTGGCCGTCTCCCTCGCCCGTTCCATTTGCGCGCTCTATGCGCCGTACCACCGCGTACGACGAGCGGAGAAGTGAGCGGCCGTCCTAAGTTATGGCCCCCGCCCGCGAACACGCCTGAAGAGACACGATGGCAGCAACGACGAACACGGATGGGTTACCACTCGCGCCGCACCGACGATAAGGGCCGCGGGCGCGAGGCACAACCAAGCCTGGTCCTTTTAATTTGTAGCAAGAAGCGCCGAGGAAAGCATCCTATGAGCAGCAGAAGGATATATGAGTCCAGAAGACCGAGAGAAGGGGGGGGGGGGGGGGGGGGGGGCACCGAGGGCGCGTAGTACGCCCACAGGTTCAACGACCAGCAGCGTCAACATAGCGAGAATGATGACGCGCGCGTAAACAACGCCATCGCTTGCGCGAGCACACCAGGGGCCCAATTCCCTGCTGGCTGAAACAGTAAGAGGGAGAGAAAACATGTCAACCGCGCAGTGCATTAGTGTCGACAAAAGCATCACTCAACCGCGATGCTCCGGCTCTGCCAAACGCCGCGCAATGGCAGATAAATGACAATACAGCGGAGCCTCATTTCGGCCAAAGGCGCGAATGTCAATTAATGATGGTGCGTGCGTGACTGAGTGTGTTGAGGAATGGAGTGAGCGAGCGCGGTTAATGACATAGGAACGAAAATTGTGACATCGTGCTGAGAGTACAGTTCGAAAATCAGCCCGCCTCACTGGGCCTGCCAATACCAGTAGGTCCGTCATTACGATACAATATAGAGTAATTTCGTACCAAGCTCGCGAAAGGCAAAGAGCAATCACGTCTTCAAACAAGCTGAGCCAGTCTGTTAGCACAAACAAGGAAAACTCCGAATTTAAATCCGGACATTTCAGCACCGAGACACCACGTGACGAAAGCCAAAGTGAAGCCAAGATGCCACGACAGCACGCGGCCAAAGTGTGCGACACAGAAACTCGTTAACAGAGCAAGGTAAGAACTTAACCTGCCCCTACTAAATCACACAATTATTCCAACACTGATATACCTCAGCAAGAGGAGGCACATGATCACCTGTGAGACACGAGAGCGCCGCTAGAGCGCCTTTCGCCCCAGTGATGAGCCCAATGCCACGAATGAGCACGCGAGAAGAAAAACACCACGAAATGCTCTTTGCAGAAAACGATAGTTGTGAACACGCGCGACTTCCGGTAACACTTTGTAGGCGCTGTGTCTAGAACGAGAGTAGTTCTACCCTCTCTGGAAGGTGGGACAGAGAGGGTAGAGCTCTGGCTCTAGAAATAGCGCCTACAAAGTGTCACCGGAAGTCGCGTGTGTTCACAACCATCGTTTGCTGCAAAGAGCATCCTTCTCGCGTGCTCATTCGTGGCATTGGGCGCATGGAATAGACACTCTGTTGGACAAATAAAAGTTATCTCTCTATCTACCCTCTCTGAGCTACAACTTCGAAGGTCAGCGAAGCCGCTACTTCAAACCTGGAGAACCGCCTGCGTGCGCGTGACGTCATACCACGTGACTAGCCGCGTCAAGCCGTGCCGCAGCTACCGCTGCAGGGGCCTGCAAGATTCACCGCGTCTACCAAGTGTCTCCCCGCTAAACAGTTTACGCTCGCATCATTAGGTGCAGCAGACTTAAAGCTGGCTTTTTAGTGCCTAGCCACAATCACGAATTTCGCCAATGTCTGTCCGAAGCCGCTCACTCTCTCTCTCTCTTCGTGAACTTGAAGTGAAGAAAGAGAAGTTTGCGATGCGCGGCTCAGCATTGAGGAGGCGGAGCGGCCGCGCAGCTGCAGCAGAAGCCGCTCTCTTTCTGTCTCTCTATCTCTATGTCCGTCTCTCCGTGAACTTGAAGAGGAAAAAGAGAAGGTACTGACGCCCGCATCACGCGACTTAACAATGAGGGGACTGAGCAACCGCGCAGATGCACCCAGTGAGAGAATTGCGCATGTCGCGGCCGTCACCGGGCAGCATTGTAAAAGCGTGTGTTACTCCGGACTGAGCAGTCGTGTGTCGCTAGCGCGTCCTGAACTTCGGAATCTCTCGCCACGCATCAGTCACTCCTCAGCCTTCACGTATGGGAGACGTACACGAGCGGTGATCCCTGGACCTTGTCTCCGAGCCGCTCGCCGCGTCTTGAAGCAACTTGTGTTTCCCTCCGTGCCTTAACTGGCGCTCGCCTTCAAGTGCATTTACCTGCTCTTCGATTACCTTTCTTCGTCCTGGAGACCCTCTTTCACTGCTCGGAATGTATTAATGCCGAAACTCTAGAGCATCTGTTTTGCTCATGCCCTACATTCTCCTCAAATCTTTCTCTCCCGCTATGATTCCACCCCAGACCTTTCGGGCACAGAGCAGTGCATTCCAAAGAGGAATGCAATTCATTGTGCCTGTTTTTGCTCATTTGTGATGATAATCACTGAACATGGTGTAAGGAAAGCTGAGGATGCGGCTGCGCCGCGCGTTTGCTTCGCGTCGCAATGGATGAAGCCGGACCGTCTGGCACTGCGGCGATGGTTAGCTGTGCTCGACGTGCTTAGGTGCAACGGTTACGAAGACAGCGGGAATATAAGTCTACTGATTCTAATACTGCAACTAAACGGCGCAAGAAGTATAAAATGCATAAAAAGTATACCAGGGACAAACGGTGCTACGCACCTACTTCGAATTTGATTAACTATGCAAATCGGCTGTAATTCTTTTTTTTTATGTCATAGCCTGTGAAGCCTAACGCAAAACTAAAAGCAAAGAGAATAAGTGGAGTCAATGAAAGAAAGCGAACAGGGGTATATGTTAGCGCATTTCTTTCACGCCGAAAGTCATGCAACAAAAAAACGCAGCCTGAAATTTTGGCCTCTTCGAGTAATTGAAGAAAGTGAAGAAGCAATGGTGCGATCGCGTAAGAGGCTCAGTGAGTAAGCAACTGAATGAGCGATGTGGGACGCTGGCTCCGCGCTAGGAGTAATGGAAAAGACTGACTGAATAATTCGGTGAATAAGTGAAGTGGGAGATTGGGTAAGTAAGTGCAGGGACGAGGGCGTCAAGGACAAGGAATCTCCAGAAAGTGGGACTGTCGGCGACGAGTGAGGAGGATTTCTCCAAGTGGCAAACACACAACATTAAAAGCAAAAGCCTTCTCCAGTTTCCGGCAGAAAGCGAGTTAGATGACATTCTATAGTACGCCTTGCGGCAAGTTGCGGAAATAAAAAGAAGTGCACTGACTAACTGAACAAAAAAGAGAATTCGTGAGTCATGGAATTAGATATAATTAGTGCGTGATTCAGTGAGAATGAGGCTGAGCGATTCAGCGAGATATCCAGGGGCTTAACAAGTGAGAGACGCTGCGCGCTACCAACAAAGACACTCAGACACTAAATGAGTGCGAACGATGCAGCGAGTGAGACTATAGGCGAATGGTTAGGTTTGGTTTGGTTATGTGTTTTACCGTTCCAAAGTAACACGCCATAGCGGAGGGTTCAAGTAATCACAACCACCTGCGGTTCTTTAACGTGCACTGACATCGCACAGCACACGGGCGCTTGGCTTTTCGCCTCCATCGAAAAGCGGCTGCCGCGGCCGGGGATTCGGTCCCGCATCCTTGGGAGCAGCAGTGTACCGCCCTAACGGCTGCGCCACCGCGGCGATGCTGCGATTAAGTTTAATTTATAGGGTTTAATGTCCCAAAGCGACTCAGGTTGTGAGACAGGTCGTAGTGGAGGACTCCGGAAATTTTCGACCACCTGGGGTTCTTTAACGTGCATTGTCATCGCACAACATACGGGCGCACTGCTTTTCGCCTCCAGAGAAAGGTGGCTGCCCAGGCCGGGATTCGATCCCACATCCTCGGACACAGTAGTTGAGCGCCCTAAACACTGCACCACCACGGCGGGGCTGTGAATAAGTGACTGGCTCACTGGTTACAGAGAGCGTAAGCTAGGTTTAGAGTCTGAGGACGAATAAATGCCCGTAGTGGCCCCTATTCAAATCCCTTTGAAAACATAGCTGCCAGAAAATCCACGCTTCAGAAGCTGCAAAAACGAACGCATGCTTAGCATTCATGCTATAGGGAACCCAAGCTCAAGTTTCTCCGCGCGATGGCAGCGCCGCATTCCTGGCATGGTGGCGAAATGTGAAACGATGGGACGTCGCCGGAGCAGACGCTCCGCTAGCTTCCTAGGCACGTGCGGCGATCGAGTTGCGCCTGGCGGTTATTTGGCGATACAAAAACGCTTCCGCTGATGCGAAACGGAGGTACTATAAGTAGCATTGTGTCATGGGTAGCCACAATAGTAGGCGAAGCGCCAGAAGACGAGGCTCACGTGTGGAACTTTGCAGATTTCATTGGAAGCGTTTCCACAAGACCTGTTTTCCAACCGCATGACAGCATTCTGAGAAGTCTCGCGTTCTTTGTGGAAACGAAAAGGGTGAATTTTCCCCTTCTCCATAAACTCTGAAATGTTCGACAGTTGACAAAGACGTCTTAGAGAGGCATCAAAAGAGTACAATGGTTTAACACCATGCATACGAAGTGAAGGGGGTGGAGGATTATCCTGCTCTTCGCTCCGCGCGTCTTGCTTTGCCGATTTTCTGTGCTCTTTCCCTGCTTTGCGAGTGCTCTGAAAGCAACCAAATCAACAGATATCCAGCGTGCGACGTCCGCGATCGACAATGATGTGTGAATGTGGACCAAGAAAATATCTAGGAACGAGCCTTTTTGTGTGTGTGTGTGTGTGTGTGTGTGTGTGTGTGTGTGTGTGTGTGTGTGTGTGTGTGTGTGTGTGTGTGTGTGTGTGTGTGTGTGTGTGTGTGTGTGTGTGTGTGTGTGTGTGTGTGTGTGTGTGTGTGTGTGTGTGTGTGTGTGTGTGTGTGTGTGTGTGTGTGTGTGTGTGTGTGTGTGTGTGTGTGTGTGTGTGTGTGTGTGTGTGTGTGTGTGTGTGTGTGTGTGTGTGTGTGTGTGTGTGTGTGTGTGTGTGTGTGTGTGTGTGTGTGTGTGTGTGTGTGTGTGTGTGTGTGTGTGTGTGTGTGTGTGTGTGTGTGTGTGTGTGTGTGTGTGTGTGTGTGTGTGTGTGTGTGTGTGTGTGTGTGTGTGTGTGTGTGTGTGTGTGTGTGTGTGTGTGTGTGTGTGTGTGTGTGTGTGTGTGTGTGTGTGTGTGTGTGTGTGTGTGTGTGTGTGTGTGTGTGTGTGTGTGTGTGTGTGTGTGTGTGTGTGTGTGTGTGTGTGTGTGTGTGTGTGTGTGTGTGTGTGTGTGTGTGTGTGTGTGTGTGTGTGTGTGTGTGTGTGTGTGTGTGTGTGTGTGTGTGTGTGTGTGTGTGTGTGGGCATGCTTGGCTAAGCCGCTTTTACAGATTTCCGCAAATTGGCCAATAAATGAACCAACATTATTATTATTCATAACAAAAATATGTTGGAAGTGCAATACAAAAGCGATCCTAGTTATGGCTCGATTGACACTACTCGCACGGAGCACCCTATTCGCTTCACAGGTTTCGTAAATGCAAACAAAATATAAATGAAGCACAACCATTTAGTAAGAACCGAAATAAAGCACGATTGTAGTACAAGCTTGGATTTCACCTTCCTTTCGAGCCAGCGAGCCGGATATGTCGCGTGCAGCGCGCAGAGCACGCATGTGCTTTTGAGACTGCTAGCGTTCGTGCCTTTGACGAAACATCTCCTTCTCTACTGCGAGATTTGCTTTAGTAACGTCGTAATAATAAAAACAAAACCGTATATAGATCTCATGCTACAGGCCAAAACGATGATCAACAATTATAAGCGAGCAGCTTTATTTCAGAGTACTGATAATACTTCCGCAGTTTTTAAACATATTATAACGTAGCGTGTGCAACAGCAGCCGCTAGGCAGTTGCTCATCGAGAGTCTCGTGCGCGGACTCGAAGAAGTGGCCCCGCGGCGTTCGATGAGGAGAAGCTGAAGTCGGCTGCTGTCACTCGGTGCTCTGGACCTGCTCTTCTGTGCCTGCTAGGTCAACCCCCTATTAAAACCAACCTTCTGGTTACGGGCCTAAACGGCTACTTGACAATATACGACAATATAGTTATATAGCTGACTTACCTCGAGATAAACTTCCTACGTTTTCGCTAACGTGGGAAACGAATTCACAATCAATATTTCCTCATCGCTGTCTGTCGTCTGCTCTACAGTGCAGACGTGAATAAAAATTTTCTCGCTTATAATTACGTTTGCTCCATGGAAATACGCGGCAGGTTGTCCAATCATCAAGACGGAATGCAGGCGGCATGTCGCGATGCGCCTGCGGGGGCGCGTCAGGGCGCGTGCTCGTTCTAGAGAAAGCGCGCGGCGCACGTCGCGAAGGCAGGGAGCCGAGCCGGCGGCGTCCCAGTGTGTGTTTTTCTGCCACAGATGGCGTTGCCCATCAGGAGCCGCAGCGCCGCCCAACGATGCTTTGGGAGCCTATACGCATGTACTATCCCCAACCAGGCTCCGGGCTACACGGGTAAAACAGAGCTGCTTGGTTACAGCATAAAAAAAAAAAAAAAGCAAAAATACGCAGCTAATGCCAGCAATTTCTTTAAAAGATAGTCGCGCCGCGACGGCTGCGTTCCTCCCTTTCATTCACGCGTGGAGGAATACAAGACGTAAAACGCGCGCACACTCAACACAAGCCACGCGAGCGCGTCAGGTGCGTAAGGCCTCTCCCATTCTCCCCGCCTTCACGAGCGTGCGGTCGCCGGCGCACCACGTCAAAAAGCGAATTAGAAAACAAAGAGAAAGGAAACATAGAATGCGGCAAGAAAGAAACGTGACGGTGACTGTGGCGCATGAAAAGACCGTGCCAGGTGTGAAAGCAGAGCGAACCCAGTGTACGAAAGTACGCATGCGCGGCAAGCGACATGAACAACCACGAACGGCAATTCGGGCAAATGGACACTGCAGACGTTGCGTTGACGCCGCCTCCGCGTGTGGTTGTCGTGTTGTGTGGTGGAGTCACAATCTTTTTTCAAAGTCTCAGGCGTCACCCGTTTCTCCATGCATTCGTAACTGTGACAAGCAAACTGCGGCGAAGCGGGAAACCGAGAGTGTTTGCGGTGTATAGGAGAAAGAATGAGTGAGTCAGTGAGTGCAATGTTAGAGGAGTAAGAGAGTGAATGAGTGCAATGTTAGAGGAGTAAGAGAGTGAATGAGTGCAATGTTATAGGAGTAACAGAGTGAATGAGTACAATATTAGAGGAGAAACAGAGTGAATGAGTGCAATATTAGAGGAGAAACAGAGTGAATGAGTGCAATATTAGAGGAGAAAGAGAGTGAATGGGTGCAATGTTAGAGGAGAAATAGAGTGAATGGGTGCAATGTTAGAGGAGAAATAGAGTGAATGGGTGCAATGTTAGAGGAGAAATAGAGTGAATGGGTGCAATGTTAGAGGAGAAACAGGATGAGTGAGTGAGTGAGTGAGTGAGTGAGTGAGTGAGTGAGTGAGTGAGTGAGTGAGTGAGTGAGTGAGTGAGTGAGTGAGTGAGTGAGTGAGTGAGTGCCATGTATGAGAAAAAAACGAGTGAGTGAGTACGGTGTAAATGAAACAAAAGAGAACGAGCGCGGTCTAGAAGATAAAACGAGAGTGAGTGCGATGTAAAAGAAGAAAAACAAATGAGCGAGTAAAGAGGTGCGCAGGAGGAAATGCATTGTTGACACCTTGATTTGAAAGGCCTTTGACATTCTCGCACAAACAAGGCCTTTGACATTCTGCACAAACAAAGCAGACAGCACACTGCTTCGGCAATCAACTTCCTCAGACGCTTTGTGCACGTACTGTCATAAACACTGCCGGTCAGCACCCCTTATTAATCCCTCCCCCCCCTCTCCCCTGAAAAACAAAACGTTAACGTCTTGTCTGCGGAAAATGTGCGAAAATATTCGAGTACCGAAAAGGGAGAGAGATAATTTTTGACTGACCCTAGAACTGCTGCGTAGTTATTCTTACGGAATCTCCCGCCAACCGTATACATAACGTTTGCCCCTGTATTTCATCAAGATAGAAACGAATGCACGCATAAATACGCGCAAACTCGAGAAGATGACTACCAGAGTTTTCTATTGTGACAGCGCGCTTAGCAGCATACCTACTTCATTACAGCTAAAGCAGCATACCTACCCGTCGCTTTAGTCGTACCAGTTGCAGCGCTCACTTTGTCAACGCGCCCAGACATCGAAGAGCCTCGCCCACCTTGTCCAGAAGTGTTCGTTATAGCGTGAGCGACGGAGCCCCACTGCCGCGACCGAAACCACTTGTCCCCGGTCGATACATCGAACGCGGTTAGAGAAAAACACTGGTACGTGGCGTGTCGCGGAAACGGCACGCAACGATACGCGCGGAAGCCGTGCAGCTTGAAGCACTCCCCCGTGAATCGCCGAATCACTCGCTCCCTCATCACGTGATCACGCATTCGCTCGTTCACTCGATCGTCTCGACGAGCTGTAGCTCGGTCAGTCTTGTATTCGTTTGAGTGCTCCCTTTCCCGCTTCATCGCCCCGTCGTGGAGGTGCAGTGGCCTATCGACTACTGTACCCAAGGATGCGGGATCGAATCTCGGCCTCGGGGCGGCCGCTTTCGCTGGAGGCGAAAAGCAAGGCGCCCGTGTGCAGTGCGATGTCAGTGCACGTTAAAGAATACCAGGTAGTCGAAATTTCCGGAGCGCTCGACTACGGCATCTCTCATAGCCTGAGTCGCTTTGGGACGTTAAAACCGATAAATCAAACCAATATCTCGCTTCTGCGTTGACTCAATCGGCAGGTCGCTCGCTAGCGTATTCAGTTACGCACTTGCTCACTCCAATCCCCCTGTAGAGTTCTTGTGTCCATTTCTCTTCGTCAAGGACGAAAAGCGCAATACTTTTGCGTTTTGTCACTATATACGCTCGAGATGCGCGCCCCAACATTGCAGATTACTTAACTCTACGCTGTCACTATTATCTCCGCCGACGACACACCGCTGCCAGCACCATCAATCAAAAGCTACTGCGTTTCCCAACTTGTTGACAGCGCAGTGAGAAGCGTGAAGTAACGACTTCCATGCCTGTGCGCGAGGACAGCGCACATTTTTCAAGCCCCCGTGTCACGCTCCGGCCATGCAAGAAGCTGTGAGGCGGCCACGTTAGAGTGCTTACCTACAAAGCTCCGTCCCATTGTCGAGGGGCGATTGGTCCCAAGAGACAAATGCTAAGCGAGCGAAGCTATGTAAGTCACGCGTGCACTTGCCTCCCTATGACGGACGCACAAGCAGTCAGAAAAAATAATAATAAAACACGAACTTTGAAACCGACAGTACAAAATCGAATAGGGCGCATGCGTGCATTACACACGCATCCAGAATATGGCACTGCCTTTGATCCCGCCCACCATATTACAGCCGCGTATACAGAAAGAGCGATAACCTCTGGCCACCATGTTCAGGCACAGAAAAGATAAGCGTACTTTTTCCCTCGATAAAGACAACGTCTCGTCATCCTGCAGAATTTTGAACGGACTGCCACAGACGCCAAGCAGAAGTGGGCCAGACGGATGCGATATAGACTGGACGGTCTACGCAAGCCAACCCAATGTACGGAGACTGCCAACGCCTGAGATCTCCCTGACGACCAAAAGACGGGAAAATGAACGAAGGTCCCAATAAATAAAGAAAAAGGATCCGAAGAACTTTTTAAAGGCGCAGTGGAAGAGGGTGCGCAAACCTTCAATTTCTCGCGCGTGTTCTCTCGTTCTTGCGGCATACTAGTAAATTGCGTGCACTAGAGCGCAGCCCTCAATGCCCCTGGACTCGCCGAGGCTAACGCAGCTAGAAAACTGTTTCAGCCTTACACCTTTCCGAAGCAATGGGCCTTCCGAGTGGTACGGTGTGGCCGGCCCACTGTTAAAGGGAACGTGCGATCGCGTGGCCTAATCACTTGGCTAAGCACTGCCGCCGACAACTATGGGCGGCATCTTGCGCATACTCTGGAAGAGCGACGGGCCGTGCTTGCCGCGCATGCACTTTGTGCGACCTCTCATCGATGGCCGTCTCTCGTGAATGCTTTGCAAAGCACGGCAGTAACGCGGTCTCACGTTCCCTTTAACAGCGAACCGTACTGAACAAGCATGTTCAGCACTTCCGCCCGCATCTTTTCAGGCGTGACTGGAAAGAAGCGCCGATGCAAAACCGGATGTCATGGCCCCACTAAAAAGCAGACAACTGGTAAAACACAGAAGTGACCCTAGGAGCGACATTAAAGGTCAACTCCGGTGGTTTTTCCATCATTCTGTGTTTTTGGTTGAATTACATTCCTCGGCCCGTCCTGACTCGAACACAAAAATCCGTTTTTCGAAATTCCAATTAGAAGTATTTTTAAAAAGAAATAACAGCAAATCGAAACCGAAACTGCTTTCACGGCCAGAAATGACGTCCCAGGTGACGAAATGGTGTCGTCACACTCAGTATTAGAGAAACGCTCGTACGTGCGTTGGATGGTGAAAATAAAGCATGGAAATCATGAAGCATTGCATAAAATGTCTGAGGTGGTTCAATATAAGCCTCACAATTTCATAATCATGCGGGAAGTGGACAGTAACGCCGGTGTACTGTTTGTGACGTCAGAAACTTAGTGTTGCCGGCAGAAATAGTCTCAACTTAAGCCATGAAAACCGCATATTTTAAAGTCGTGTTGCGCGCGAATGGATTATCGTACGGCGCCCAAAGTTTGTAGAATGCGTCAGGACGGAGAGGAGAATCTACAGTAAAATTTTTATTAAAATATTCGAATGTCAAAAAAAAAAAAACACCGGAGTTGCCCTTTAAGGGACACAAGAACCACTGCGCCTAGCTTGTCGTCGAACGAGCACTGCCTCCAACAACATGACCTGCAAACAACGAAACCACGAAGA
Organism: Amblyomma maculatum; assembly: GCF_055883805.1. Classification (NCBI taxonomy): domain Eukaryota; kingdom Metazoa; phylum Arthropoda; class Arachnida; order Ixodida; family Ixodidae; genus Amblyomma; species Amblyomma maculatum. The sequence goes on from NC_139352.1 coordinate 128,809,135, forward strand.
GACAAATGGAACAGATTTTACTACCTCCTCGTGCAGCGGCAGTCGACTGTAACGACGCGACGGACCCGCAATTCCTAGGTCAAATATATAGGTTTTCCGGGCAGTTGTAGTCCAAAGGTGATATGTATGACTGATAGCTAGAAGCAAGCAATGCGGTTCAATTCTGCGCGCGGACTCATCTTTTATTTCTGGACATATATTGTCACAGAAGTCGGCAGAACTAAGCAGGCAGGTTTACTTGCACCAACGCACAATCACCGACGAGAGAGGGCACAGCTGGCTAACCGACTAGTGAGCGAGCTCCGAGAGCGAAGAAGACGAGCGCGCGCCAGTCTCCCGAGCTCGACCACATGGCGGCGCCAGTAACATTGGAGCCATATTTATTTCTTTATTTATAATACCTTCTATGTACAGATGCATTTTACAGAAGGGAGAGGCGGATATAAGGTATATATACAATGTAAAGATAATATACGTAATGCAAGAAACAAGTGAGCTGCTCAATTAGCACACGAAGAAAAAAATAAAAAGAACAACCAGGTACACAATATAATTTCAACAAAGCAGCATTTGTGTCGAAAAAACTGAACAAGGAGCACAGTATAGATTGAAGATAGACAAATATACATAAAAAATTTTAACACTAGAAAAAAAGAAAGTAACAAGGATTCAAAATTGTTTTCATCAGTTATACTTGTCACTGATGTTATTCATATCAATTACAAGTCCTACGAAGAGACGATTTAGAATGGGCAACCGTGTTTACGCGTGGAATCTTTACCTTTTACTGTGGTTACGGCGAAATGAATAGTATACGAAGTGAATCCTTAAGGAGGGCAATGGTTGAGTTCTGGTGGTATATTTTATGAAACGTGACATTGATAATATATTGAGGCCCCGCCGGACAATGGGAATCACAATAGTTCTAATACCGAACATTTGAAGACGCATTTTCTCGTTGGGCTTACGCAAAGCGGGGGACCGCGGATCACGGCGCACCGCTCTCAGCCTCTGCGGCACTGCATTCAACTGGCTGGGAGAAACGCGGGAAGAGAGCGCGCAATAGATCCGACACCGTGGGAAGTCGTCAACGCAGCGTATCGCCGAGTCCATACGCGCAGAGTGTAACTGCAAGCACGTCCCACCGAGCAAATGCCCTCGACTAAGGGCGGGCAGCGAAGAAATAAAGGAGCACAGCTCGCACCCGAAATCAAGCCGACAACGTGGATACTAAGACCGGCACGCGCGAAGACAGCGACGTTCCGCTGCTCGTCGCGCAGGATGTCCCAACTGTCACAGGTGGCGACAGTAGACAGATCAATGTGTGCTCCGCCGCGAAATAGAAGCCGATTCCGCCAACGTTCGCCACCTACCTAGACCTGCGGCAAACCATGCTCCAGGGAACCTGACAACAGCAGGCATTTTGTTGCTGTCGTCATCGTCGTCTTTTAAGTGCGCAGCGCCTTCAAGTTGCGCGAATACACGGACCACCAACATCACTCATTGCTGCACTTCATCCCTATATATATATATATATATATATATATATATATATATATATATATATATATATATATATATATATATATATATATATATATATAAAAAAAGGCTCCTCCTACGTGCTCGTACGTAATTCATCCCTTCTAGGTTCCAACGCGATGCATAAAACAACCGAAAAGAAGGCGGATGAAAAAAGGCCAACAGGTGACGGGGCACTGAGTCTGTCACTGTGCTCGCTTAGATAACATATGGGCGACCGCTGTGTATAGGGACCGTTATGAGCAGCGATTTCTCCTGAGGTTAAAATCATGCGGCTTCGATCGTACAGGTGACGAAGGGCAAATACAAAACAAAACTGGAACAGAAGACACATTAGCCATACACACCTAGACAAAGGAGAGCACAAGACGACAGGCAAAATTAGGACGAGAGCTTCCAAAGCCGTCTGCAATCAAATCAAGTCGCATGACGCATCATCGAAATCGCAATCTTACAAGGCCTACTGCTATACTTCCGGGATTAAAACAGGAGCTGCCGTTGTAGTACAGTGGTCAGAGACTCGGCTGTTGTGCCCGAGGATGCAGGATCGAATCCCGGCCACGGCGGTCACTTTTTTATGGAGGCGAAAGGCAAGGCACCGGTGTGCTGTGCGATGTCATGGCCAAAATTTCTGGAGACCTCTACAACGGCCTCTCATAACCTGAGTCGCTCAGGGACGTTAAACTCCATGAGCCAAACCAAGTCTAAAACAGGAAAGGTCCAAAGTACGCAGGAAAAGAGAATGACAAGGAAAATGTCTGCTTCGAGACCGGTGTATTCTTCCAGTGGAAGGCGTGACGGGTGTTGCACGGCCAACAAAGACAGACGCCTCGGCGCAGCGACAACAGAGGGGATGCATCTTCCCAGCTTTAAATACTGTCGACTATAGCTGCCACAAGCTAAAACTAACCTCTGGGTCGTCGACCAGAACCCCCCCCCCCCCCTCCCCCCTCCCTTTCAAGCAGTAGCAGCTAGTATACAGCTTCAACCAGAGCTCCAGTGCGGGAGCGGACGAAAGAAGACAGTAGTAATGGCCGCAGACAACCGTACGATGACGGTGAAGACAGGAAGGCTTCTTCCTCTTTACGACTACATGCGGAGACAGGGAAATGCTCCAAAAAGAGACACGCCCATAACAAAGCCAGAACGCTACCGAATCAGAAAGACCAAAACGGCGAGCAGTAACTGGACGAGAAACGAAATCAAAAAAGAAACTGAAGCACAGAACGGCGCCAACAAAGCTGGGAACAAGAGGGGAGTGGGGTGCTCGGCCCAAGGTATATTTACTCACGACAAACGACCGACCCGCCGCCGACCAACCACCGCCCACGCTTCCATATATTTACTGTTACTGGCGCAGTATATAGCAAGAGGAGGCGTCGAACGAACATGTAGCAAGCGTTATACACACTTGGCAAACCCCCTTTTTCTTTTTCGCCCCTGCAAAACCGTGCAGTGGGTCTACGGCACAGGGGGGGGGGGGGGGGGGGGATTTGGCCAGGAGAGGCTTGAAGCTCCCCCCCCCCCCCCCTCTCCCCTCTTCCATTGTGACCAGTAGAAACGGTAGTATTGAACGCAGAAAGCAATCCTCCTTGTGCATGCTAGACAGCGATTCTGCTTTCGTGACCAACCAAAGTTACAGAACGTTAATGCGTGCTAGTAACTGCATCGGCAAGCCTCAGTTGCTTCCCGGACGCGCTGCACACTTTTAGCGAGACACGAGGCATAAGCGGCAGCGACCGCGAGAAGAGGTGGCTGACTGAGCGGGCCGAGATGGTTTCACAACATGTGCCGCTTCTTGTTGGCGCGGACAAATAAACCTGACTCAACTACGCCACGGAGAGTGGGTGCCGAAAGCGAAAGGCAAACAAAATGAGACCTTCCATCGCTGCAGGCTGGACGGTGTGCCTGAAGGAGACAGTAAGTTTGAAAGGTCAGCATAGATTTCCCAATATCAGCATAGGTGACAATGATGTCTACATTCAAAGCCACACCGTGTACTATAGCGTCCCTCGCTCCCCCCCTCCCGAGCTGCTTACTTCAACCTTTCCGTCCTTTTTCCACGCAGCATCTCGACTGATACGGCCGCGAGTAAAAAAATAATAATAAAACGATTAAGCATAAGAAGTCGGCACTATACTGTCTCGTCACACGACGTGGAGTGGCGAGCATTTTTCCCTTCGACACACGCTTGGGCAACAGCCGTCAATGTTTCGTGTGAGCTGTGATCGCGCTCCATACGTATGCCCTAGTTGAACGAGCCAGACAATTTGGGAACTTTATGTAGACTACCCAAACTTCTAAAAGCAACCTGCGTGACCTCACAACCCACGACACGGGAAGCACGGGTCGTGAAATTTAAGATTGCAAAGATGATAACGAGCGAGAACATTAATCCGCTGTCCATGCGTCTGCAAGCGTCGACGATGGATGCTGCATGCTGCGCAAATATTCGCTATGCGATTTGAAAGAGAGCGGTAGAACAAAAGAAGAATGGAATTATTGAAAACGATGCGCCGGATAGAAAACAAACAATAAAACGTTATCAAAATAACAGACATTACTTCGGTGGGCCGCTCAATCGACTGCATAGCTTCGCACTCGCCACCAAGAGCATCGTTACGCGACATTTTTTTTTTTCCCTCTCCGGATTAAAAAATGGGTGAGAAAAATAAAAGGAAGCAAAAAAGACACAAATGATGTTTCAGGGAATGCGCCAGAATAAAACAAAAACACATCACGGACTCCGTTCCTCCTCCCGCTGTTTCCGCATAGCACACACAACCCGACCGTGCCGGCGTTCCTAGGCACAGGTATTCCACGCACGCGATGACGTCCTTCGATCGGTAGAGAGAGAGAAAAGAAGGCGTCAACGCGGCGGCGCACGGAGAGAAATACTTCGCTCCTCGTCGTCGGTCGCTGCCGGAAAACATCTTCATTTCGCCCTCCTTCCACGTGCGTCCACCAACCTTCTCTCCCTTCACCGACGCAACCGACAACGCACACTGTTTGCGCACCTCATAATCGCGACGACCGCACTGGGGCTTCAGACACTTCCTTTAAAAAAATGTTATTTGATCCTAATTAAAAATTCACTAATTTGTCGATCCTTACACAGCAGAAATACATTCTTACTCTTTATCGTTTGCTAGCAATCTAAACATTTTTTGTACATGATCCCATATATTGCATTGTCTTGTACCTTTTCTGCTCATCCCACCCCTTATGTAATACCCCGCGAGGGGTCTTTAAATGAAATGAAATTCCAGAAAAGGAAGAGAGAAAAAAAAACTATTTTCTGACTGACTGAAAAACTTGACCAGAGATAAGGGAGGGGGATGTGTAGGTGGGTCCCTAGTCCGGGACTCCAGCGGCTGCCGCTACTATCCGCGCGCGTGTCACGAGGGTCCCTGAGTATCATTAAATTCGGCTCGAAAGCCTAGCGGGACACGCAATGTCAACCCTGACAATTCAAAGGTCAGTTCAGTCGTTCAGTCGTGTCCGACTCTTCGTGACCCTATTGACCATGTCACGCCACGCTTTCCGGTCTCTCTCTATCTTCCTAACATCACAGCGCCTCGAGGATGCCATCTAACCATCGCGTTCGCTGCCTACCCCTTCTCCGGTGACTCTCAACCTTTCCCAACATCAAATCTTTCTCCAACCCTGACAAATCAAAACATCTGCGGAAAAGAAGGAAATTGAGATATGCAACTACATATCCCTCCTAAAGCCGAGAACGACCGCTCCAAAAAATTGGCACCAGAATAGCATGGCGCCACCGACGTGAAAATAACTGTTCGATATAAATGCACATCGGATGTAAAAAGCAAATTAACGCGGCGAAAATGAAGCAACGCTTGCTCTACAGTGAGCGTAGTGAGCGTGGTGACAATTATCATCCATATACAAAAACAGCGTCACACAAATCATGCGCTGCTTGAAAGCCCAGTAAATAATTGCACGCTATGCGCGTAAGAAAAATTGGGCGCTCATGGTTACCCTTATAGCGATCAAAATGCATTAGGTCACCTCCTTGCTTCTAACTGCATATTTTGTTAGGGTCGCTGAGTCGTTCTTAGTCGTTTGTATTTTTCCTGAGTCATTCGTAGTCATTTTCGATTTTGCTGTCATTCTAAGTCAACTGGCCAGTGTCAATTTCACAATGTTCTGAATAATTTTGGGCGTTCTTCCCGTTGCAGCCATCTCCGGCCTGCGGTCACCGAATTTTTATCTGTTGTAGGCCGTCGTTGCACCCGCCACCGCCTAGGTGGTAGACGACGGCTGTTGCGGCGCGCGTCTTTCTCTCCCTCTTCTTTTTCTTCTCTACTTTCTTTCTTCTGTTTGCACGAGGCAGCGGAGGTGGCTCAGCTACAGAGCCAGTAGCAGGCCCGTGCATTTTCTGAAGCAGTGGAGATTTCCGAACATCTGAAGCTAGCGCTCTTCCACTTTTCTGGATTTTTTTATCGCTGTGAGCTATTTGCAATCTCGTCATCCTTCGGGATGGCGGGCGCACGACCTCTGCGCCCACCCGCCACCGCCGAACAGGCTGCGGCATACTCGACGGGTCACCTTAACGTCGCGGACGTGAAGCTTCCCGACTCGACGGATGACTCCACAGTGACTGAGATGGATTCCGACAGCAGCTACACACCTGTACAGTCGCGCCGCCTGAAAAGGAAGCTGCGCCGAACATCAATCACGAGTGAGTCACCAAAGAAGAATGCTGACAAGCAAGGGATCTTTTCCGTGGCCTTCGTACCAACAACGGCGACGGCAAATCTGTATGTTATAAACAAACAGCGCCTGACCCAGTTTTTCGATCATCTGGTTCCTGGTGAAGTTGAGGTCAGAATTAATCCCCGGAAGAACGTCCTCACCGTGGATTTCAAATCCCAGGCTACAGTGGACAAGCTGAAAGGAACTGGCGCGCTTGGCAACATGCCGGTTCGTTCCTTTCTTGCACATGGGAAAAAGACTACTGCAGGTGTAGTAACAGGTGTTGACCCCGAGATAAGTGAAAGCGATCTCTGCACGCTGAATCTACGGCGCGCACTGTGGACGTTCATCGTTTCGGCCACTCGAAGTGCGTTAGTCTTCGAAACTGAATCGCTCCCATCCCACGTTAAAGTGGGCTATGTAAGACATCCAGTTCGGATGTATGTTCCAAGACCTGTTCAGTGCCACAAATGCAACAAGATTGGACATGTGAGCGCCGTTTGTCGAAACGAGGTATCCTGCCGTCGATGCGGCGGTGCGCACCCTCATGACACATGCCAGACGGAGACTGTCAAGTGTGTGAACTGCTCGGGTGCCCATGAAGCGACGGCTAAGGACTGTCCTAAAATTCGGAACGAAAGACTTATACTAAAGAAGACGGTGCGAGGTAATTCGACTCCTCAAGAAGTGGCTGCGTCTATTCGTCGCCGCAAGCAACGTTCCCGACGCCGACACAAGGAATCGGAAGGCAAGCCTAGCCTGGATAAGTCAATTTTACAATTTACGTGAGCTCAGGTGCAACAATAGATTGAGCCTGATCCCGCTAACTCTGGCTGCAATGTCACAGGTAATGTCACAGGCAAAGGATCAGACAGAAGCTGTTGTATTATCTGCCGCCTCTGATGAGTGGCCTGCTCTACCATCAAAGGCCATCTCCAGGCCTCATCCCAGTTTGGTTGCCGCACGTGCAGAAAATACTGACAACCCCGACAGCCAGCAGGAGAAAGAAATGCCGAAACAGCTTGTTCGTTCAATGCGGGTGCTGCTCTCTAGCATTAACACGTAAACAGCAAAGTTTGCTGTTCAGTTTTTGGACGTATTTGAGCCGCTCTTGGCGGCATTGCAATAATTCACAATGGCGCAACAAACTAACGCCACCTCTGTGACGATGCACTTGCGCCGCAGTGTAGTGATGCAACGGAATGCCCGAGGCCTGCGTGGTCGTCAGAGTGACTTCCGACAGCGAGTACAGAAGTACCGCTTTCCTGTGATTATGATCTGTGAGCCCAACACGCCGGCTGCTTTCCGCCTTTCTGGATATGTTCTACTATGGTCTCGAGAAGCAGACGAAACAAGTAAAGTACTGATGTGTGTACGCTAAGACATTGCGCACATCCGCCATGCTGTATACAGTCCCACAACACGAATCACTACGTTTGTTTGACATTAACCCTGAAAGGGCGAGTATTTTCTGTAATTGCCGCTCATATTCCACCGAGGGATGGCTTGGGCAAGTCATATCTATTTTCAACATTCCAGTGTTGTGCAGCTCCTCGTATAATTGTGGGTGACTTTAATGCTCACCACCCTCAGTGGGGTAGTGCCATTGCGCAATCGAAAAAGAGACCTGGCAGATTTTATGCATACGCAAGATCTCGTCAATATAAACGACGGCTCAGCGGCGTTTCTACTCGGAACAACCTACAGCAGCTGCTTGGATGTAGCGTTTGTTTCCAGAAGCCTACATCCATCTGTTTCTTGGTGTAGTGATGTGGAAACACATGGGAGTGATCACATACCTACGTACGTATGCATCAAGTGGTTTGCACCTGCCACTTCACCTCGTGTGCAATACAAAGACTGGTCCGCCTTTAGGGCGTCGGTGGAGACTTCCAGCGTGGACCTCCAGTCACCATCTCAAATAGAGGGACTCATTACTTCCTCTCTCAGTGAGAACACTCGCTACGTTTGTGTGCCGACGTCAGTATCCAGCATCGGCATGGATTTCAAGCGGCTTCGCGCGATCCGTCGGCGGGCTGAAAGGAAGTACGACGAAATCCGCGCAAGGTCTCGCACTTCCTCGCCGAGCTAAATGACAAGTTTTGCGCCACCTGGAGAGGTTAGGACGACAACGTTGGAGACAGTTCTGCTCCACACTGGATCCCCGTAAGCCCCTGTAGCTTATCTGGCATGTTGCGAGAAGCTTGCGCACACCTCCGCAAGAAAGGCACCTTTTTCGTTCCCTGGCCATTTACCAACGCCGCAATGAAGTTGACATACATGAGGATTTTTTGTGAAATGGTTATGGGCACAAACCAGGCACAGTCACCAATTTCAGAGGTTTTTGCGCCTCCTTCGCCGAATGATCAATACGGCTAGCCCTTTTCAACAGCTGAATTAGGCGCCACTCTTGCTTCTTGTCGGCATTCATCTGCCCCTGGTCCTGACAGGATTACTTATTCAACCTTATCAAACCTAGGCAAGGATGGAAGAACTACACTACTTATTTCAATTATATATGGGCTTCTAGTACTGTTCCTGAACACTGGAAGATTAGCCGCCTGGTTGCTCTTTTAAAGCCTGGAAAGCCCCCTCTCGAACTTACCTCATACCGGCCAGTTGCTCTAGCAAGCTGCGTTGGAAAAGTTCTGGAGCAAATGGTGCTAGCAAGATTTGAGTAGTTTCTAGAGAGTAATGATCTTTATCCAAATAAGATGACTGGATTTCGCCGGGGACGCTCTTCCATCGACGGCGTCATCGACCTTGTGGCGACAGTAGAACACGAAAAGCGACTAGCAGCTGCTGTCTTTTTTTATATAAAAGGGGCTTACGACAACGTCCTCCATGTTGCTATTCTTAATGGACTTGACGACGTGGGAGATGGTGGCCGGCTGTACTTGTGGACTGTGAGCTATCTCAGTGGCCACTCTGTTTACATGACTACGCCTGATGGAGATATACTACCCGCTATCAGGTCGGTCGTGGAGTTCCACAATGAGGAGTCCTCAGCCCAACTTTATTTAACGTAGCGCTAATTGGCCCGGTGAGTGAACTGCCAACTAACATCCACTTCAGTGCATATGCTGACGACATTTGCATCTCGGCCTCTGGTTCGACGCGCCCACAACTACGTGCGAGATTGCAACGAGCTGTGTCATCGACATCACGTCATCATCGGCGTCAAGGTTTACGTTCAGCGGCAGAAAAGTGCGCAGCGATCGCATTTATGGGAAAATGTCAGCCGCTACCCGATTACTCTTCATGGAGTCGTAATATCGTACGTCTCCAGCTCAGATTCTTGAGAGTAGTTATTGATCACTGACTATCTTGGTCGAAACATATTATTATGGTGAAGAGAAGGCTAATTAATTTTTGCCATGTACTTCGTTTCATAGCTGGCATCAAATGGGGTACAACTGAGCGCTCCTTAATACGGTTTTACGAGACTGTTTATTGGCTACATCCGGTACAGCCTCCCAGTACTCTCTGGTATGAGAATTTCCTGCTTGCGGACTTAGTGCAAGCGCAGGCACTGAAAATATGCCTTGGACTGCCCAGATGCACCTCTAACAAAGGTACAATTGAAGAGGCACATGCTCGCCCAATATCCATATACTTGTCACACGAACCACTTCGTGTATACTTAAGAGCACTTGCAAGACACCATTTTCACCCCCTCAGCAAGATTCTGGATGAGTGGCCGGAATGTAGTTTTACAAATGCACTCCGCTGCCATCAGTCGCAAGTCGACAGGATATGCCCTTCCATATCGTCCCGCCCAAACACCATGGGTGATGGATAAACATTTGGTGCACCTTCGTGTTCCCGGAATACTGCAGGAATCAATGGTGCCACTTAATGGACTCAAACAACTCACTCTGGCGCACGTCTGGTCAGAATATGCTAATTATATTCACGTATACACCGACGGATCTGTGTCAGCATAGGCATCCGCTGCAGCTGTGGTCATACCAGCTCAGAAAACGACTCTACATTTCCTTTTGGGACATACTTCTACATCAACCGCTGCTGAACTTGTAGCCATTCGGGTATCTATTCGCTACATATGTGGTGAACCACCTCAAAAATGGTGCATTTCACGGACTCAAAGACTGCATTGCAAATTTTGGAAAACTTCTTACGCCACACTGCCTACAGTCCCTGGCACTAAACATTATGAAGCTCCTCACATCTGCCCAACTGCAAGGCCACAGGATAATGTTTCAATAGATCCCTGCCCACTGCGAGCTCCATGGGAATGAACAGGCCGATGTTGGAGCGAAAAGCGCACTCAGCAACGGCCTCCAAATAGGTTTACCTTTTTCAAGAGCCGATACGACGTGCCTTCTTACAAACTGTATGAAGAATGCTACGGCAGCTTACTGGGGTCAGCCAGACGCCCGACAAATTCGTCTAAAAAGGCTCGATGGAACATTGAAATGTTATGTTCCGTGTGATATTCCGCGTCATCAGGCATGCTTGCTACACAGACTTCGTTTAAACGTGGCTTTCACGCGCAGGTATACATTTCACTGGACAGGTGGACTCGCCGGAATGTTCAACTTGTGGCATCCAAGAGACTGTGGACCATATATTATTGGTGTGCCCAGTGTACGCGTGCGAAAGGAGTGTGCTAGCCGCTTCCTTGAAGCGTTTGGACAAGAGGCCTCTGTCAGAGGAACTGCTGCTGGGCGCTTGGCAGGACAACGGGAAGGGCGTCCAGGCAGTGCGTGCTGTTTGCCGTTTTTTGTGCGTCACCGGACTTGATTCGCGCTTGTAAAGCAAGCTACTGTGCCTGTATATATTTAATATGCCTTTTCTCACATCGTCACCCCATCATGAGCTTCTTCTCTCCTTCCTTTCTCCAGTGCAGAGTAGCAGGTCAGATTTGAATCATTCCGGCCAACCTCTCTGCCTTTCCTTTCAATAAATCCATCTATCTATCTACCGTGCATTTTCTTTTCCTTCTTCCTACAGACAGAACAACAACAAAATGTAACTTAAATAAACAATATGATAAAGCCGCGGATTGAAGAGCGGGTGTTAGAGGCTATCGCTGCAACGCTCAGAGCTTTCGCTCATCACTAGGTTCAAGCCATGCTTAAACCCCACACATTTCTTTATTTATTGTTCTTCAGTTCAGTTCAGTCGTTCTTAGTTTTTGTTTTGAAACGAGAGCAACATTGGCCACAGTCTCGCCATTTCTCTGTGCCTGTCCGAAGAACGAATAAAGAAGAATAAGAAGTCGTCGTTGTTGTGGCTGTAGGAAGAAGGAAAAGAAAACGCAGGAGCCTGCTACTGGCTCTGTAGCTGAGCCGCCTCCGCTGCCTCGAGCGGACAGAAGAGAAAATAGAGAAGAAAGAAAAAGGGGGAGAAAGACGCGCGTCGCAACTGCCGTCGTCCACCACCGAAACGGTAGCTGGTGCAATGACGGCCCACAACAGATAAACATATGGTGGCAGACTAGCCATTATTATTATTATCATTTTACATACCCTACTAATGCTTTCATTAGCGATTGGTTTACAGAAAAGGAAAGCCACAGTATCTGTCGCGCACACCCAGAAGGCACGGTTAGACCTAGTGAAATAGTGCATTCACACTAAGAGAAATAATCCCCGGAAGAAGAGATGGCTGAACGCGCTAAGTGACGCGCTTGGGACGGATGCGAGAGTATTGTGTGTGCAGCGAATACATTTCAGTAATGATAACAACTGCCTACACACCGGGACATCCATGCTCCGACAGTACAGACGGCGAACCACGCCGGACAAAAAAAAAAAAAGAAAAATAATTCAGATTTCACAGTCTATCAAAAAGTCCCATCGCCCTGCCCACCTACGTAAGCCAAGCCAGATCGATTTCTCGTTTTTGCTCGTGTCGATACACTTTGCATTCTGTTAATGACCCAGGCGCTATCAATGGAGCTGCTCGGCCCTCCGATGAGCGGATAATTATTTGCGTCCGAAGGCCCACGCTATCGCGTTTGCGCGACGAGCAACGAGTGTTCGAACGACGTTTTCCGGGCACGCGGAACTGAACGGCGCCGCGCCCAATTTCTTCTACGGGGGAGGGGAGGTGCGGAGACCCGGAGCACGAAGCTCTACTCCCAGCAGTGACTTAGTGGTTGCGCCGCATTGGGCTTCCACAGATCAGCTTCCGCGGGTTCGATATCGCGCCCACGGCGGTCGAATTCCGATGGAGGCGAAATGCGTGAAATTCCGCCTTCCGAGCCTTCTGCGCGCTTTAGGCAAAGCCCGGAATGCAAGTGATACAGAAAACGACGCACATCTAAGCCAACATTTATCTAGTTCGGTGCGTCTACGGCACTGACGCTCCGACATGCAGGCATTGAATATTTGATGGTGGTTGTGGTTTCGGTTCAGTGTTGCTTTCACCGGAAAAAAAAATTCTAAGGACGACTAATGCGAAATTCGAGCGCGATATATTGAGGCAAAACATTTGGCAGTATGTGTGTATGCACTATATAGAGCGCGTCATTTTTCTCACGGGGCATAGAGAATTTTTAGGAAGAGAAAGAAGAGCGACGAGCTCTGTGCCGTATACGCTCGTGGCTCTTCTTCGCTCGGTTACACAGGCAACGACACCGACGTCGACGCTGCTCGACCGCCGAACGGTCGCATAAGAGCTGCGTTCTAGACAAAAAATTATGATACCATCAGTCGAAAATGCTGTGCCCCGAGCCGCCATGGTTACCAAGAGCAAGTGGCTTGTGGTAGGATGTCTTGGGGAGGAGGATGAGAAAAACTTTATTAAGCCACTGAGCTCGGACCTTTCAGGGCTCAGGGCCACCGCACAGACCGCTCGTTAAGCGCATGTGTCCAGGCCACGTATAGGGCCATGGCACTGCCACCTCGGTTCACACAACGAAGTTGCATGTCCAGGTCCTGCGACGCAAGGAGGGCTTCCCATTCCTCCCAGGATCCGATAACGGCTATCCCTGCGGGGGAGGATCGGCAGGGCAGCCGAAGAGAATGTGATCTAAGGTGGCTGCGACTTTCCGCAGAGAGTGCACTCGGGGAAAATGGGTCGGTATACTCAGGGACACTTTTTCTTGGCAATGGAGTCAAAGCTATGGAGCTGAAACGCATCATTTTCCTATGCAGCTGAATATAGTTACATGAGCAGTTTCTGCAAAAACAAACTGAAATCGTAGCACTAGTTACATACGGTATAATTTTTATAACGGAACCGATTTTCCAAAATAACGCTGTTATATGCCTAGAACACTTTTCTTGGTTCCACCGGGTTTTCTCGCCTGATGTCTGTCGCGGGTTTTCGAGACGCCCCGACTTTACAGACAAGATGGTGACAGCCGCCTGTTCGGGCCGTTCTGGTTGTTCTGGTTCGTCCACGCCTGTCAAATGATGGAAATTATCTGCAACGTATATGCAGACCGAAAGCCGCGCGGTCGAACTACATGGCGGAGTGACATTTTAGCCACTGTACTACAGCTGAGGAGTGGGAAGCGTTCGAATCTGGAGACGCCTCCACGTGATCTGCTGCGAGTGGGACAGCTGGGAGAAGAGCTCTAGGATAATACCACTGCAGTTGCGAAACTCCGTTTCAAAATATGACCGGATTGTGTATGCATTTTTCGGGTGCTTATGAATTGTCCCCCCATCTGGGAGCGGTTAATAAAAGCTTTTTGCAAGTGCCGTTATTGCCTTTTAGAAATCTCATTTTTCTCCCTTCTTTTCCATCTCAATTAACTGTATGGCTGTTATCTTTAAGAAGTTTTGCTACTGCAAGTCTTCAACTAATTTTATTTTCCATTGTGGTTGTATCTGAAAGTTTGCAATTTAGATGCAGTTTCCTTTAATGGCCGCGGGCGCCACTACCATTCGTATACACCCGAACTTTGGCGAATCAAAACCGCGTTTTTTGATACATGGGCCCTAAGGGAAGTTTCGCAACTGAAGTATTGAAGAGCTGGGAGTGGGGAGTTGGGTATATGTTGACGGTAGAGGCGTGCTTGCTGTGAGAACTTGGAACACGTGTATGCCTGCTCCCTCAAGAAATCCCGGAAAGGGTCGCCATTTGCCCGGCTAATTAGATCGGACCATGTAATTGGCGCCGTCATTTCCGGAATGGCCAGAGTGAGCCGGCACCCACACGAGCTCAATACGCCTGTCACAAATTGGGATGCGCATTCTCAATATTTCCCACGCAGGGCGATGGACGCGTGGTGGTGGTGGTAGAAAACATTTATATAGGACAAATACAGGAGGTTATGCGTGAGCTGACCCTGAAGGGGCCAACCCTCACAAACACTAGGTGGAGGTCCCTAGTTCGGGACCCCAGTGGCGTCTGCCGCCGCTCGGGCTCGCCCGACTAAGGCCCGTTGGGCCTTCAGGTCGGAGCAGCCGAGCAGGGTCGCCTCCCAGTCCTCCCGGGTTGGGTTGGGGTGAGGGGGGATAGCCGGATTTGAGGGGCAGGCCCACACCATGTGGTAGATGTCCGAAGACACCACCCCACAGTGCGGGCAGCTGCCAGAGAAAGCAGGGTCGAAGTGTTTTAGAGCTGCCGGGCACAGCAGTGTGTTGGTATAGAGGCGGAGTAAGAGCCGCTCATCCGCCTTTGAAAGGCCTTTACATGGGCGGGGGTAAAGGCTGTGGCTAGATTGGTAGTAATTTACGATATCTTTGAATGTATAAGCCGGATTAGGATCAGCGTCCTGGTCGGAGGGGGAGGAGGAGGAAACTTCCCGGAGAGAGAGCGCGCGGGCGGCGGCGTCGGCAGCCTCGTTTCCAGCCAGCCCCTGATGAGCAGGAGCCCAAATAATATATCGGGTAGCGGGGTCCCCAATGTAGGAGCTATGTTGAAGTATTCGGTAGGCTAGATAAGGGGTCCAGCCCTGTTCGACATTCCGACAGGCCCCTCGCGAGTCGGAAATTATATATTTCGAGTCAGAGTGGGAAGCAGCCAATGCTATGGCGACCTCCTCCGCATAAGTTATGTTGCGGGCCCTGAAGCTAAGACCGTTGACTGTTTTCGCCTCGTGGACGACTGCGGCCGTGTACCACCCTCCATGGTGCGGGCCAGAGGCGTCCACATAAAAAACGCCGGGTTTAGAACCATAATGGCGTGCCAGGGCTTCCGCCCGCGCCAGGCGTCTGCCATCATGGTCTTCGCGTGCCATTTTGGCGGGAAGAGGGCGTACGCGGAGGGCGCATCTCCACGGCGCTGGAATGCGTGCCCGTTCTTCCATAAGTGTCGTATGTTTGACGTGGAGCCGGGCAAGAAGGCGGCGGCCCGACTGCGTCTGCGACAAACGCGTATATTGATTTGTGAGGTGCGCTTCCCTCAATTCCCTGAAGGTGTTCACCATTCCCAGCGCCATGAGGCGCTGGTTTGAGCTATTCACCGGAATATCGAGGGCCCGCTTAATGATTTTGCGGGGAATGACCTCGAGGGCATCCTCATCTTGCTTCCGCAGGTGGAGATATGGAGTCGAATAAAGGATTCGACTGGTTACGAAGGCGCTTGCCAGCCGCAAGGCATCCTTGCTTCGTAACCCCCCGCGTTTATTGGAAACCCGGCGGACCATGCGGCCCACCTGGTCCCCCACCTTGCGGAGTTTAGCCAATGTGGTGTCTGGCTTGCGGTGTTGGTGAATGAAGATGTCCCAGTACTCGGACTTCTTGTGTTTCTGGAATTGGACCTGATTGAAGAGTAAGTTGAATTTTAGTAGTGCATTTTGGAGAGGGGCGGATGTGCACAAATTCCGATTTCTGTGGGGAGCATTGAAGGCCGCAGCGGCTAGCATAGCGGTCTACTATAGTCGCCGCCTGCTGCAGGCTGGCCTCAATGTCTCCAAGTGAGCCCTGTGTAGCCCACAGGGTGATGTCGTCGGCGTACAGAGCATGCTGCAGCCCTCGCAGCACCCTCGACAGCACCCAGCTGGGCCGGCAGGCGCATCATGGCCAAATTGAATAGCAGGGGAGAAAGCACTGCGCCTTGCGGCGTTCCCCTGGTACCTAGGGGGAAGGGGCCGTGTTCGTTATCCTGAATGCGGATGTAAGATTGGCGGTCTGTGAGGAATTGGCGGATATATTGGAAGGCACGGTGGCCACAGCTGGTTTGGCTTAAATGAGTGAGAATAATATGATGCGTTACATTGTCGAAAGCCCCCTTAAGATCCAGGGCGAGTACGACACTGTCGTTATGAGGGCACTCGAGGGGGTCAAGGACTTCGCGATGTAGTTGAAGCAAGACATCCTGTGCGGATCTGTGTGGGCGAAATCCGTACATGGTGTCCGCGAAGACATGTTGTGTCTCAAGGTACTCAGACAACCGGTCCCGCACCATCGTCTCCATAAGTTTGCCCACACAAGAGGTAAGAGAGATGGGGCAAAGGTTGTCCGTGTTTATTGCTTTGCCGGCCTTTGGTATGAATGTGCGCGGGCAAAGTTAAGAATGGCTGTTGTGGAGTCTCGCTATGTACGCCTCATTGGTTTGGGAGATTGTTAAGGTTATAGCAGCTTCATCTGCTAATCTTCCGAGGTACAGGGAGGATCTATGAAGTGAGTAAGTGGGGGGGGGGGGGGGCGGCTGGATTGTAAGCCACAGCTACCGACCGGTCTGGACCACACACGGCGTCTACCTAGTGCACATCCTTTAAAGCCTCACAGTGTTTATAGAGAGCTTGAGCTCACGCGACGCGGCAGGAATGGTGGTATTCTGCATGGACGTTCTTATGTAGGAAGTGGTTTGAGAACAAGCGCAGCGTGCACCTCTTGAGGGAGGGGGTGTAACTTTTCAGGGTTTGCGGGCATGCGAATTCAGTTCCAAGCGTGTCCAGTACATAAGGTCCTGTCTCTGTGCCCTGCCAGGCGAAGGGATCGTGCATGTCGATGTGCCTCTACAAGTTCTTGTATAGTGTTGTTCGTTCCTAATTTTAAAAACCTGTCCGTACTAGTGTTCTTTGGTAGGTTGAGGGCTGTTTTGGTAGTCATGCGGATTAAAGCGTTGATATTACCCACGTGCAGGAGAGGTTCAGGAAAGGAGATGCATAAAAAATGCGACTGAACACAAAGCCATGTAGTATATACCTTGAGATGATCTCCTTCGTCCTGACCTGTTCTTGATTGTGAAACCCCTCTAAGAAATTAGATGACGGAATAAGTGGACTGTTTCCGTGCCTTCAAGATAGTGCCATTTTTTTACCGTGTCCTGTAAGTACAGACCAAGAATACGGAGGGTGGGGGTTTGCGATATGGGACTACCATGCAGATAAATCGTTATAGGGGAGGTAGGAACGCGCTGCGGCCGAAAAATAAAGAGTGCCGACTTTGTCGAGGAGCATTCAAGACCAATATTTTCTGCATGGTTAGATATAGCTGTGGCCCTTTCTTGTAGTGTAGATTCAATGTCTCCCTCCGAGCCATATCTGGTCCAAAAAGTTATATTTTCGGCATATGTTGTGTGCCCCAAGTGTGGGATGCACCTTAGAGGCTTTGCCAGCGGGATCATAGTTACATTGAAAATGAATGGCGATAATACTGCCCCTTGTGGGATTCAACTGTTACCAAGTGTGAAGGTGGGCGTCTGTATATCATCTATATACGTGCAGGGAGGCGGTGCGTCTGTTTAGAAAGGCCCCGATATAATTATAAGCCCTGTGTCCAAAACGCAGCTCTTGGATGCCTTCAAGAATGGCACTGTGCGCAACATTATCAAACGCTTTCATGAGGTCGACTGCCAGGATTGCTCTGGTATGGTACGTGACCAGTCATTCAGGATAGCCTGTGAATCGGTAGCAGGGAATCCAAATGCACGCACCACCTTTTCACGGATCTGCATTGCGCATCTGAATCCTTTCCAGCTGAATTCGACTAAAAGGCCTCGGCCCACACGCTGCACGTTCTCTGCGCAAATGCGAAGAGGAATTGGCCCTTGCAATCTGCGCGAACTTCAGACGGACGTGAGCTGCCTCCAAAAGCAAGGCACTGAACAAAGCGCCCTCTGTTTCAACTCAGAGTACACGTTTTTATTTCTGCGTTTTACCACCACCTGAAAGGGACCGGGATTTGATACGCAACCTTGGGTTCAGCAGTTGAGCGCCCTAGCCATTGAGCCACCGCGGCGGGTGTAGACAATAAGTAGCACTGATTAAGAGTACTGCAAACAGCTTGCAAGCGGACGAGGATATACGCGGAGGGGGGGGGGGGGGGGGGGGTCAAAACGGGAGCCATAGCTTTAGCACGCTCAACTACTCAGTCGCATGTGCCGGGTTAAATAAGAGCGACGTAGACCGCACTTCGATGAAGGCGAAACGCAAAAGAAATGTGACAGTTGTTGCGTATAGTTGAACCGAGTAGAAATGTGACAGTTGTAGCGTATAGTTGAACCGAGTAGAAATGTGACAGTTGTAGCGTATAGTTGAACCGAGTAGAAATGTGACAGTTGTAGCGTATAGTTGAACCGAGTAGAAATGTGACAGTTGTAGCGTATAGTTGAACCGAGTAGAAATGTGACAGTTGTAGCGTATAGTTGAACCGAGTAGAAATGTGACAGTTGTAGCGTATAGTTGAACCGAGTAGAAATGTGACAGTTGTAGCATATAGTTGAACCGAGTAGAAATGTGACAGTTGTAGCGTATAGTTGAACCGAGTAGAGCGTGCGAAATCTTTAGCACACGCGTGGAAGTTGATGGAGAAGACGCGAAATGCACGGCACGAGTGTGCGCTTCGCTTTATAACACCCGAGGTGATCGACGACGGAGATAGATACCTAAATGAATTCTGGGTGGAACTCATTTTGGTTAACTGAGTTCCACTCAGAATTAGGCTCCAACTGAAGGATAGTTGCCAGAAAAATTACTTTCAACCATACCGGCATCCGCTGTTAACACGGTGCTATCTTTGCCGCCCTCTTGTTTTTTATGAGAACATAACACAGCTCAGCAACGACTGAGCGCTTTGTAAACAGTCCGTATATACATTTATAACCTTTTCTGCTCTAAGTGAAATAAATACCATGTGTAAAAAGAAAATGCGCAGATAGCTACGAGGTTCTGTATTCGCTTCTCCTATGAAAAGTTTCTGCATACAAATCCTATGCGCTCTGAAGGTTTTTTTTTTCTCCTGAGCTCGGCAGAGGCCTCACACGAGTTTGTTGGTTGAATTTGACCGTGTTTAATATACTACTTTCCCATCAAGAGCACTCATTCCCTACGTAATTCACCACTGTACGTTGCAGGTCTCCGCCACTACGGCCCCTCTTCCTATACTTTCACACCCTGCTTCCAGTCTTCACTCACGGCACGGTTGGGGCGACCGACGTGTTACTGTTCCCCCTTCTTTACATAAAATTAGTTTTCATTTGCCTCTTCAAAGATCGGAATGCTTGCGAGCCCAAAAGGAGCAGCAGCACGTCTTTCTGCTAACGTCTGGCTCCCCTGCAATCCTTCGCATAGGCTATGAAAGCTTTAAAACAGAGCCCTCAATGTGTCATAGTCAAGACCATCACGCATCAAGGCCGATGACAACAAATATTGCAACGATGAATAAGTGTACTTCAGTGAGGCCAATGCCCCCGCTTTTCTGGGTGTTTCTGTCCAAACGCAGGAGCAGACCATGCAGAAGGGAAAAAGGATTATAAGCAGCGTCTTGCCGGTGCTGTGTATACGAGTATCTTTTGTATGTATCTTTTGTATACATATATACATACATACATATATATATATATATATATATATATATATATATATATATATATATATGAAAGAAAGCTCCTCTACCGGACAAAACTTTCTAACTGAAAATTAGCGCAGAGCTGGAAAAATGGAAAGGATGTCGGATGTATGTACCCCGGCAGAACGGCGGTCAAGCCTTACCTGCACTGCACGGAACAATCTTCACGACCGAGGCTCGATCCCTCCCTTGTAACCACAGCTACGCCAACTGGCCGCGCTTCTCTTTTTGTTTCGTCTTCTTTCCACGCTCCTCATTTCCATCGCGCTCCCTCCAAACGGGTAGTAGCATTCGTCAACCATACTCCGAACGCATATATATACACGACGAATATAAAAGCTAAACCAAAAGAAGATGGAGAAACGAAACATAAAACGGTCGACAACGGAGCAGAATCGCCTATCGCGCACACGCGCCTCGCTGCCCCAGTGCTCATATGTGCCGGGCTACGCTCGCAGAATCGCTAATTCAGAAAAGCCGAAGTATGAAGAAGCGCGAGATAGTTGGGAAGCATCGAACGCAGGGAGGATTGTGGGCGATCCATATACCGCGGCGAACTCCGCCGCAGCCGCCGCCAGCGTGGAGATGGGACATGCAGGCATGCCGCTCGTCTTTTACAGCACGCGGAAACGGCCTTCGACTCGCCGCGCCAAGGACGACGGGAGGTTCGCGGTGACGTCGAGACGTGGCGCTACAAGATCCTTGTTAGGGACTTTACTTGTTAGGCACTCCCGGCGTTGCTGCGCGGATAGTGAACGCAACGGAAAAGTGAGGTGTGACTGAACGGAAAGCCCCAGATTGAAAGCGGCATGGCATCACATGACGCTACATAAGCATTGTATATGACATATATGATATGATATATGATATGATATGATATGATATGATATGGCAGCACTTGCTGCTGGGCTAGTTAGTTTCGGTTCATAATTAAATAGTTTTAAGGCGCAAAAACCGACAAGACACATAGGTAGGCGACAGGACGAAGCGCACCTGTCACCTACCTATGTGTCTTGTCCGCTTTTTGCGCCTTAAAACTATTTAATTATGGCCTTATATGCTATATATTACGGTATGGTACGCGTGGCGTGATATGGTCCATAGGGTCACGAAGAGTCGGACACGACTGAACGACTGAACTGAACTGAACGGTACGGTACGGCATGTGTGAAGTGGAATGGTACGGCATAGCATGGCGTGGCATGGCATTGTATGATAAGGTATGGTATGGTACGTTATAGTGCGGTACGGCATGTTATGGAATGGTATGCTCGCTTTGGACAAACAAACCTTCCGCGGGAATGTTTGTATACTACAGTACCGCTCGGCCCTGACCTCCGCATCTCGGGATGGCGACCTCGCCGCATACCAGATGCGACACTTAAAGACACCCCCCTCCACTGAAACGACGATTGGCATCTTTACGAGAGTCAGAAAAGCGCAGCTGTCATCGCGCCTCATTGCACCGGTACTCGTGGCAAGCTAGAACCCGAGGCTGATCACACGTAATCGGCGGTCGGAAACGCGGCAGCCAGCGAACAACGAGGCAGCGCGGCACCGAAAGAGATCAGATACTCCGATAGCCAGCATTGTACGATCCGACGCGTTCTCTTCTCCGCTTTCTTCTGGGTCGTGTATTCCAAATGAAGATTCGTTTTGTCTTTAGATCTTCAAGCAAGTCCGCTTAGCGCGCCCCTCGCAACAAGCCGCATGGCTGCCCTGATGCATATGCTAAATGCATAGCTGCTATCTCAACTAAAATCGCCACGTGAGAAAATTCGCTTAAAGGGGGATTTCCCCATGGTAGTGTATACTAGTAAGTGAAAGGCTCGCAATGTTATAGCACAACAACGTTAAACAGGCCCCCGTTTTCAAGAAAACACGACGACAGCGCTGTAACCGATGGAAGTAGGCAGGCGACATGGCCAAGCCCGCAGTGCCTGCCAACTCGGGTTGTGTCTTTAAGATGCAAGAATGAGATTGGAATCCAACCTTGCAGGGCATTTGGATCCAGAGTTAGACATGCTAGCCCAAGCATACGCAAGTAAGTTCGTGTACGGCTTGGTTAAAGGGGGATTTATATCATGTCGGATGGTCCATCACGTAATTAGTAACTTACGGCTGCATGCCAATGAGGATGTGCGGGATAACAGAGATAAAAAAATATATTACTCGTTAAGGGCATAGGAGAGTGAATCTACGCGAACAAGGAACCGCTAGGAAAGCCGCCAACTGGAAGCTGTCCCTTAAAGGCGGAGCTTCAGTGTCCCTCAATTTTTACCACCCTCCAGAACACGTATATAGCGCTCAATCTACTGCAAAAAAAAAAAAAAGAACGAGTTACAGAGTACGTGCTCCTTTATTTGCGTCCTGAAGTCCGTTATCTCACTGAACAAGCCTCCAGGCATTCTCAGGTCATGGCCATGCACTTCCGGATTGTCGTCTTTACGTCACAAGCCCTACATAAATCACCGCGACATCGCCACTGCTTTCAGTGGGCTTGGCAGCACGGGCGAAATGCCACGCCTCACCGCACACCGATGTTTCTTGCGCAGCTACTAGCACTGGCCTTCTATTCCTGCGGAACAGACAACTGCTCTACCGGAGATGATCCTGTACTCGGAGCTTACCTGCTGAACGACCTGGCTGGACCACGGCAATGTCATCCGGATGCCTTGGCTTCCATGCATGGTTCAACATCCACCCACCGGTTCCTTCTACCACAGCGATGCCCGGCTGCTGACATCCCTGCGTGCCCCTTCTTACTGCGCATCCTCAGGTCATGGCCATGCACTTCCAGATTGTCGTCTCTACGTCATAAGCCCTACATAAATCACCGCGACATCGCCACTGCTTTCAGTGGGCTTGGCAGCACGGGCGCGATGACATCGCCTCACCGCACACCGATGTTTTTTGCGCAGGTAACAAACTGTTGTTCCTTATTATCTAAGCGCACGCGCTACCGCGGTCTTTTAGTACTGACAAGCCCACATGCAGCGTATGTCATTGTTGGTAACTGTGCACGTGTCATTCAAGCACTTCTGCAACTGTCCGGAGATGCTGAGCTAAACCCAGGACCCCCCATTACTCGTGCCTCTGCTAGCGATGACCAATCTGCTTTATTAGACACCCTCAATGAACTGAAAACCGGCAACGTTATTAGATGAGGTCAGAAATATTCCTGAAAAGCAATCCGACAATGATAAAACGTTACAAAATATAAAAGAAAGATTAACCAAAATTGAAGAATACAAATCCCTTACGACAAATAAAGCAGATGTAGAAAGTGTTCAGACGCTCGCAGAGGCAAACGCTTGTCAGATTGAGCTTTTAACTGCCCGAGAAAACGACGCTGAAGATAGGGCACGGAGAAACAACCTGGTGTTATACGGAGTGGACGATGAAAGTTGGTCGAGTTCTGAGAAAAAAGTAGTCGCTTTCACTAAAGAGCATTTGAAACTTTCTATTGAAGCGAGGGACATAGAGCGTGCCCATTGGCTTGGGCGCTTTGCCCCCAAATAAAACCAGACCAATTCTAGTGAAGTTTGCCCATTTTAAGGACAAACAAATGCTACTTGCGACTAGCACAGAAAAAAGCATCCTAATATTAATGTAGCCCAAGGCTTTTCCCCAGCCACCCGCTTAGCCCAGAAAAATTTGATCAAATTCCAAAAGAAACAAAGCTTTCGCAGTACTCTTCGCCACAACATATTAGAAGCCGGAAAGGACACATGTTTACGATCCGGTTAGCAAACAAGTTGTTCTTCGTTCACCATAGCAATTGGCGCATGCCAGCCATGATGACCAAATGAAATCCATCTCCTTCATTTCCACTAACATAAGGAGCATGCTGCCGAAACCTGATATCCTTTCTAACCTTATTGATTCATCAGATTCTAATGTCATAGCATTAACTGAAACATGGCTGCACCCATCTATAAATGATTCAGAAATTTTTCCCTCCCACCCAAACTTCCAACACCCAAACTTTATTAACACATGCCTAACATTTTCGCTATCCCAGATCGTTGACTCAGCAGCTAGGTATTCCCGTCATTCAGCTAACATCCTGGATCTCGTACTTACAACTCATCCCGATAGAATTCCTCCGCTGTCATACCTAGACGAAGTTATCGATCATAAAGTAATCCATGGAATATTCCTAACCAAACTTAACCTGACAGCCAAAACCAACAAGAAACTCACATTATACGACAAAGGTAACTATCGAAACTTCAATGGAGAACTCACAAGGTTTTGGGAATTTTCGGATTTTTATGTGCGATCTGTCGAGCAAAACTGGTCAATGTTTAAATCTAAAATGCATGAACTAATCGATACCTATATTCCAGCCATAAGCATTAGCGAGCGTAACTCCTCCCGTTGGTTTAATTCTACACTTAGGCGTCTTAAAAACAAGAAGAATCGACAATTCCGTGCAGCCAAACACACCAACAGTCCACAAGCATGGCAGAAATACCGAGATACATCCAAACTATATAACTCAGAGGTTACTAAATCTAAACGCTCCTTTTATGAATCCACCCTGCCTAACTTACTTCGCACTAATTCAAAGCAATTCTGGAATGCAATTAATCCCAAATACAACGATAAGCCTTTATCATTAATGGATAAGGAAGGACAACCTGTCCCCAATGACAAGGTAACGGCAATACTCAATCTACCCTTTTCTTCCGTTTTCACAAAAGAGCCGGAAGATAACCTCACAATTGTTTCCTCGTATAATCATCACATCATGTAACATATCACATTTGCATCCCATGGAATCTTGAAATTTATCGAATCTTTAAAATTGACGCCATCAGCTGGCATCGACGGCATTAATGCTAAAGTGCTCAAAAACACTAAAGAAATAACCAGTATTATTTTGTCCCATATTTTTCAGCAGTCATTGTCATCCGGCATCGTCCCTCATGATTGAAAAGTGGGTAGGATTGTTCCAGTTCCTAAGCCAGGTTCTACTAACTACCGGCCCACATCACTAACCAGCGTCTGTTCAAAAACCATGGAACACATTATTTGCTCGCATATCACAAGTTTTCTTACATCTATCAAGTTATTTCACCCTAACCAGCCCGGATTTCAAAAATGACTTTCATGCGAATCCCAATCTTCACGACATATGTATTAACGTAGACCTTAACATACCGGTTAACGCCCTCTTCAGCGACTTCGAGAAGGCTTTTGACGAAGTCTCTCACAAACGGCTACTACTGAAACTTTCGCAACTAAACCTTAACCCGCTCGTCTTCAACTGGATTCAGGATTTTCTCACTAACCGTCAGCAATTTGTAGAGGCCAACCATACCACTTATGGTGTGCCGCAAGGTACAGTCCTTGGCCCTCTCCTTTTCTTAATTTACATCAATGACTTACCTAATAATATTTCATCAAAAATTTGCTTATTTGCTGACGATTGTGTGATTTACCGTTCTATTAACAGCGCTGCAGATAACGATGTTCTTCAGTCTGATTTACAAATTTTGGAAGTGTGGTGTCGTATATGGCTTATGGTCTTGAACCCTAACAAAACTGCACTTGTTTCTTTCCACAGGCGACAAAATTACCCTATCCCAAATTATCTTCTGAACGGTTCCTGTGTCTCATCCCTCAACTGCATTTAATAGCTTGGTGTTGATATCTTGGGTACCCTTAATTGGTCCACACACATTACGCGCATAATTAACAATGTTAATAGAACTCTCGGCTATCTTCGTCGTTATTTACGTCTGGCTTCACCAGCGGTTAAATTACTAGCTTATAAAACATTAATTCGGCCAAAATTAGAGTATGCATCTGCCATCTGGGACCCCGCTCAACTTAACCTAACTAAATCCATTGAACGTGCTCAAAACCGCGCCGTTCGATTCAACTACTCAGATTACTTGTACTCCACCAGTGTTACTTGTCTAAAAAATAATACATGCCTACCTAACCTCCAGCAACGCCGTATTGATGCAAGACTTTGTTTGTACTATAAAATGTTTCACAATTCTACTTATAACTGTCCTATTCAGCCTGCTCATCGTTTTTCAGCCCGCACAAACCACCATAAGGCCGTTTACCCTCCGCCTGCCTGCACCGTCACTCATCTTCACTCCTTTGTTCAAACAGCTCGTGACCGGGAACAATCTTCCCACAAGTGTCATCCTTCATACAAGCCCGGACCATTTCAAGAAAGCCATAGAGACATTGTTTTATTAACACCAGGTTGTCTGCCCACCCCTCATGTAAAGCCCTCACCCAGGGGCCCTCGAGGTATCTGAAATAAATAAATAAATAAATAAATAAATAAATAAATAAATAAATAAATAAATAAATAAATAAATAAATAAATAAATAAATAAACTACAGTCTTAAAACGTTTATACCTTAAAAGGCGTAAAAAGGGTGCACGCCCCATTAGCACCCACACTTAAAAATGATTTCCGCCCTTATAGGTCCCAAAAGGGTGTTCTCCACATTAGCACCCGCAATAACATCTTTTATCACACCCTTTTCATGAAAAAGGGTGGTACTGCGAAGGCAGAAAGGCGAGGCACCAGAGTGGCGCGAACGTTAGGAAGATGCAGTCATGCTCCAGCCAAGACGCAATGGTGTCTTGGAGGACGACCTCTGTAGCTTCGGCATCCGTGCCAAAATCACGAAGCACGGAAACGTGGGTCTGTTCTAGCTATAACGCTGTGCTGCTCACGACGAATCGCCAGCTTTCCAAATCTCTGAAAGCTTAGAGGGCCCTTTAGTCTTCGGACTTCGGAAAGCTAGGATTTAAACAGACGCTACTGCCTCTCTTCCTCCAACTACATGGCTTAGAAGAAAAGCTAATTAGACTCTTCTCTTTAAGCAACTGCTGTACCTTACACCGCGTTTTTGTAAATCTGCAACACTGCCACGCATCCACACGAAAAGAACTTCGTTGGTCAAATTCTTTGACAACAACATATTTGCCTCGCCCCAGATGAAGGTCCTTTTGTCAAAACGTTGGTCAAAAATCAGCAGACGTTTTCCTCCCACCTTGTGCCCGTTTGCCGCCGTTGAGAACGTCTATCCGCAGTGCATTCGAACACTACCACGAGGCACAAGAGACGCCGATGGGACATGGGGCGCACCCGCTGACAGCATCGAAGATCCCTCGCCGGGCGCCGATGACGTCATCGACTCTCCCAGTGGAGCAACAGTATCGTCTCGGGAGTGGAGACTGGTCGGCTCCACAGCGCTAACGAATGCGCGGAAGAAGCCGAGCGTGTTAAGACGAAGACGCGACGGCGCGTAGCGGACGACGGGTCGCGCGCGCTACGGTGGCTGGTGCCACCGCGAAGACGTTTGCCACATAGGCAAACTAACAATGCGATCCACCGTGTGAGATCAGCACGCACTCCCGGACAGAGCGGGAATCGGGACGGGCTCCACTGGATCGACGCGATCAGCAGTGCGCGGAAATAAACATCCGCGTGTTGACGACCGCGCTCGGTTGTTTTCTAACTGTCGCTGCTCGATTTGCGAGTTACCACTGAGACACTGCACGACGGCTGAGGGGACAAGAATGAAGGACACAGTTAGGCAATTATTCATTTTATTCGTTTTTGCTGTCCTTAGCCGTTATATGTAGTTTATCAGTGGTGTTGCGCACTAATAGAGCGTGGAGTATCACTCCCCCCCTCCCCTGCCTATGGCGCTTTGCTATACTTGCATTTTGTCGATCGCCTTAAACTAATTGATTAATAGGTTGTTCGTTAATCTACTCCAAAAGAAGGCGGCATGTTGAATTGCGCAGCTGAGGGTCTGGCGTCCCGTCAGGTTTGGACAGCGCAACACCACTGATGAACTACATATAACGGCTAAGGACAGCAAAAACGAATAAAATGAATAATTGCCTAACTGTGTCCTTCATTCTTGTCCCCTCAGCCGTCGTGCAGTGTCTCAGTGGTAACTCGCAAATCGAGCAGCGACAGTTAGAAAACAGCCGAGCGCGGTCGTCAACACGCGGATGTTTATTTCCACGTTTTGCTGATCGCGTCGATCCAGTGGAGCCCGTCCCGGTTCTCGCTCTTCACCCTGTCCGGGAGTGCGATTTGTAGGGTTTAACGTCCCAAAGCAATTCAGGCTATGAGAGACACCGTAGCGAAGGACTCCGGAAATTTCGACCACCTGGGGTTCTTTAACGTGCACTGACATCGCACAGCACACGGGCGCCTTGCTTTTCGCCTCCACCGAAAAGTGGCCGCCGCGGCCACGGTTCGAACGGCGTCCTTGGTCTGAGCGCCATAACCACTGAGCCACCTCGGCAGGGCTTTAGCGAGCATTGGAAGCAAAGTTACGCCTTCTTTTATGTGTTACAAACAATGTTTGCACAGGATTCCGTGTAATATGGATTCCGTATAATTCGCGCTCGGAGAACAAACGGTCGTCGAGGGTGATTAATTCTCCTTGCATGCCTATAGTTAAGCGCTACACTATATGTCTCGCCATTTTGTGGCATGGCGACAGCGAAACTACGACGATAGCGCAAGGCATGATAGCACCATACAATATCTTCAGGAAACAACAGCCGAGCAATGTAGTTTATCCGTCGTCTGCTAAGTTCTTTCTTTTTTTTTTTTCATCTCAAACATTTAGGGAGACAAGGAGACGTTGGTGAATGGTACTCTATTCCACTGATCATCTTCACAGGAAGGCCAGACAAGCGTCCACCACATAACGCACAAACAAAGCACACAATCAGGTACTGCACGTATGCATGCAATGTGACTCTATTATACAATTCACAACAAGTTGGTTACGTCACCGTGAATGGCAAAAGAAAACAGACAGAAACGTAGTTTTATATCAAACAACCGAAAATCATGTATACAGTTGTGTTAACACATCGTTGTTTTTTTTTCAGACGCCGGCGAAAGCGCCATTTCATATTTTATTAATAATAATGATGATAATAATAATAATAATAATAATAATAATATTAATAATAATAATAATAATAATAATAATAATAATAATAATAATAATAATAATAATAATAATAATAATAATAATAATAATAATAATAATCACAGGAAAGAAAAGACATAGTATCTGTCACACTTGTTCTGTGGACACCTGAACCCCGCCGTAAGGGAAGGGAGGAAGATGGGGGTGAAAGTGGAAAGAGAGAAAGGGGTGCCGCAGAGGAGGGCTCCGAGGTAATTTCGACCCCCTGAGGATCTTTAACGTGCACTGACATCGCATAGCACACGGACGCCACTTCGTTTTGCCTCCATCGAAACGCAGCCGCCGGCGGTTGGGATATTTCATATATGAAAGAGAAAACTGGCAACGACAAAAAGAAAATACATTGGAAACCGTAACAGCTAGTTGTAGACAATCAGTGACACGGTTGCGGTTTAAACATATTTTCTGCTCTGTCCCAATCCTACGCCTCCTCCTCCTTCAGCCACCTTCGCTTCGAGCCAAACAAGTTAACGTACGCGCCGTTTCGAGTGCCGGGCAGAAACCGACTCGAACACCTGTTAGCGGAAACTCACTGTCATACGCATAACCCGGAAAAATCCCCTTGAAAATGCGTGCTCTCTCGCTCGGAAATAATAAGCCCTTCATATGCGTACGCCAGGGAGAAAACATTGGAAGAATATAGAACTCTTCCGTCGGACAAAACGCACGCACCGTTTGAGGCAAGGTAACCGAAGAACTCTTTGCGGTGACTTTTCTCCACTAACTTGTCCTGGCCGTTCAAGAGCGGGCCGACCGGTCGCGAGGGGTATTTTAGGCGCCAGCGAGCACTCTAATGAACCCGTCCGACACAGAACCGAGCCATTTGTCTGGGACGACGGCAGCGAAGTTGCACGCCTCGTTGCGCGCCCGCAGCTGAGAAACCCGGGATCTGTACAGGCTTCCCTTTAAAAAAGATGCGGTCTAAATATTCCAATTCTTTATTTCACCTCTTCCAGGAATGCACAAAAGTTTCACTCCACAAAAAAATAAAAATAAAAGCAGAAAGACACACAAAATACACCTGAAAGGACCACGACAGCTGAAACTTGACAGCGATTAAACATCAAATTTAGTATTGTCCCGAGAGAAGAATTGGCAGTTATTCCCCGCGACGAACAGTTGGCACGTAAAGGCTATTCGTGCATGGTGATCGCCTGGCATAACTAATTTTTGTAGGACGAATGGTCGTTGCTGCCCGATAAGCCAAATTATTGGGTAATGCTGGAGTAAATACAGCGCTTATTCCCTACCCCCCCCCCCCCCCCTTTAAGAAAAGAGAGACATAGGGGAGTAATACCCCGTCACGTGCGAGACTAATGGGTGTAAGACCACACTTACTGACGACTGAATGGCCTGAGTGCAATTTTCGAGCTTTCAGAAGTAGCTTTCCGTGCATCAGACATTCAAACAGCTTCGGGAGGCACCAACCTTTGAATAAAGAAATTGAGGACTGTACGGAATGGACTTGGCGAGAAGTGATCAAGAAGTAAAAAGAACTTCAATAAAACGAACATTTTCGGCTAGACTGTACACAATGTGAACCATGAGCCAAAAAAAAAAAAAAAAGCTGAGAGCAGAATGACCAATCCGCAGAAACAATGCGATAGCGTTTCTTTTTTCTTTTTCCCCTCCCTAATCTATTTCGATTCCACTGACTTTCGCTCGCCTATTAATTGCAATTCTGATGCTATTTAGATTCTTATTCAATTCCCATTCGTATTCTATTCTTATTCCATTTCTGTTCATAATCGCTTCATTTACCATGTTTTACGATTCGTTCTTTGTTGTTTTCATTCTCGATGAGTCGCTCTTTGGCCGACCGCTAGATAACTTTTGTATATGATGAGTCTCATATGATTCCATATACTTTCTATATAAGTTAATGGACAGCACACGAAATGCATGGAGTGAATATGGACTATACGGATGACCTATATGAAAATATAAGAACTCCGCACGGCCAGATGGAAAGTCTATGGAGATTATATGGAAAAGTTTAAAATCCACACAAAGATACGAAAGCGTATGGATTTCCACACATTTTTCCACGTCATATGGATTCCACCTTCCCTAAGCCCAATATGATCTGCTCATATGAAAATTTTCAGCAGGGACCTCCTCTTTCTCCTCTCCTCTCTTCTTTCGCCAGCCGACCTGGACTTTCAAGGCGGAAGGAGAGAAACGCACCCGTCATTTTCCAAGGTTGGCACATGAGGAGGCTTTACACCGACGCAGGCACCGGACAGCTTTCGCCTGAGTGCCACTCCTAATGCATTACTTTTCTCTTCTCTCCCTTCGCCCACTTTCTGGTGTCCTCACGAGTTGTTCCAACGTGAAAGGTTGGTGTGCTGCCTGCACAAGGTGACTTACAAACGTCTATTGGTCTCATAGACATTCATCAATAGACAATCTATAGACATGAGTCTATAAAAGTAAATCGCCATAAATCTGTATAAGTCTATAGAAGGTCTATAAACCAACGTCTGTTGGGCTAATAGAGAGA
This sequence comes from Amblyomma maculatum, assembly GCF_055883805.1. Taxonomy (NCBI): domain Eukaryota; kingdom Metazoa; phylum Arthropoda; class Arachnida; order Ixodida; family Ixodidae; genus Amblyomma; species Amblyomma maculatum. The sequence continues at coordinate 128,840,626 of NC_139352.1, forward strand.
AATGTCTACTGACAGTCCAAGGACGCACGTCTATATACTATAGACAGTCCGCTATATCTGTCTACGCACAGATTACAGACAGCCCATAGAATAAGGCCTCAAATAAGTGTATGGTCATAAATCTATAGATTGTCTATAGACCAGGATTTTTTTATATAGACGCCTATCGACCTTATTACCAAAAGTCTATAGACAGCCTATGGACTGTAAAAAAAAAATTTGTATGGCAGCGCAAGTCGTACACGAGGCAAGCTTTTTCGCCGAGATCCGAACAACAAGCACACAAAGCGGTTCGCCTGCACGGAGCAGCGCGCGAGAACTGGCATATACCAATAATGTACTCGAAACAAAGTTAAGGATAAAGTGATACAAATTTTTATTGCACATAAGCAATGCGCAAAGAAATGTTTAATGCACGCACCTGGATTCCCATGTAACGAAGCTATAGTTATGGTTCCACCGCACACAACGAATTATATTCTGGCTCTTCAATAAGGCCATAACAAATGGCCATTAAATTAGTAGGACGAGTCACGATATTTTAATTATATGAACCGCTTCAGAGCGGGTACAATGTTGGCGAGGCCTTCATTGCTGGAAGAACAAGTGTAGTACACTTCAACGCTGACAAACACTTCTCGAGAACCGTATACCTCTTGCGCAGCACATTTCTGTGATAGTCCAATGCTTATAGGAATGCTCCAAATGGTGATTTGCGAGTAATTATACATTAGCATCCACCCAAGCGCAGACATACGGATACAACGGAAAGTTACACAGCTTTCACGCACACTTCACAGTTAGAGAAAAATTCATCCTGGCCCAGAGTTAATGCCACAGACTATTGCCTATCCGAGGCTCTATACCAACAAAGCTACCCATAAAGACTAACGGAGGGTGAGCCAATTTATGAGTAACTCCAAGTGGGAACGGTGCTAAGTGGTACTACCTAATTACAAATTTTCTCTGCACTGGAGGATTCCTGCAAACATAACTGGACTGCACCATTCTCACTTGGTGGTCTCAACCAATGCGCTCTCGCTCCACACCTGCTAGTCGTCCTGGTTACCTTCTCTGAGACATCCCTGCAAAGCAATCCATTTCTTCACACGTATCCGCAGCTGCGCCTATCTCTTGCTCTTCCAAATATTATCGCTTCATATAAACACTATCGAAGATAAGCAAGTAATTGCGGGACGTCGTTAGTGCTTGTAGAGTTGTGTGCGTGCTTTTACATCTACACTTCATCGCGAATGTCTAAAGCAAAAGGTGAAATGCGGAGATTGTACCCAAAAAAAGGGAGGCAGGACCTCTGTCAAGCTTCCGAGCTTTTTATCCTGTCTCCTTCTCTAATATAGAGAAAATTAAAGCCTAATTGATTGATTGATTGATTGATTGATTGATTGATTGATTGATTGATTGATTGATTGATTGATTGATTGATTGATTGATTGATTGATTGATTGATAAAGTTTCCTGACCGTGAGCGCTCTGTACGTTTGCAGGCACGGTATTGATCAATCATATCGCATGTGTTTAGGTAGCATGATGTTTTCATGAGACTGTCTAATGCTACCTAAAGGTAGTAACAAGCAGATAAATCGCATTTGTATTGTTTTCGTTCACGCAATTCGATTGACGTCCAGTATATGTGCATGATCGCGAATTCAACCGAAAGGCAGGACAATGAGGCAGCTGCAGACTGCTTCTGAAAGAATAATTCCAAGGTGGCGATGATATATGTATCGTAATGACATTTTCTGACATGTAAAGAGCGAATACAAGTAGGGTGAGTGAACCCCTGGGAATGAATGTAATATATTAGATGACAAACAAATGCACTACAATAGAGGGCACCGAATGATTTAGTGCTAAACGGCTTCCGGGCCTGAAAAAAAAATAAAAAAATATGGAACATGAAGTTTTTTTGAATATCGATTCGTGTGGAGAGCTCAATTCACAGATCCGTCTAAAGTTATTCTTACCAGTTTCTAATTATTCGAATACCTATTCGTATTTACTTCACCAAGGGATATTCATCCATCCTGACATGTTTAGGCCTCCGTTTACAATCAGACATAAATTTACAAATTTTCTTGGTATTCAAAATTAATTAACTTTTGCTTACCAACTCTTTCAAGTAATCGTGGGCCCTTTACGCCAATTAAAACTGATTGCTTGGCTAGTTTGTGCATAGTCACATAAAGGAAAGGTTGAAGAAGTTTGTATGTGGTGTTCCGAGAAAGAAGTTGGAGTCAGCGCCGGTCCTGTGTGTCTATTTGTGCCTATTTGCGAGTGTCTTTTTGCGCTATTAATCTTTCCTTTATGGGCCTTTACGCCAATATTATCGGCTTCATCCCGCCAGGCAGGCAAGAGAAGCGTTTGTCACCCAAGAGCCAAAAGGCAAGAGAAAGATGGAAGAGTGGCTAAAGACTAAACTGCAAAGTAAAAGCCAAAGAAAGTAAGCAAACGCTTATTCAGGTACTCGCAATCAAAGCCAATAAGTCAGGACGTCCAGTGAAGCTCACCGTTTGACAATACAGAGCTCGCTTTCTTTCGTTTTACTTTTTGTATCAGTGTTTTTATGCCAACAGCACGAAACCTGAGCTATATTAATTTAGGCAGGTTGGTGACCGGGCGTCGAGCATTTACTCGCAGCTTTGCATTATCAGGCGTTTAAAAGTGAGACCATGTAAGGTTCTCCCTGAAAAGAAACAAAAAACGGGCTATAATCTATTTTGGCAGGGAGGCATATATTTCAGACTACTGCTCTACGACATAAGTCTCGAAGTGCTATTTAGGCCTTTCCTTGAATCTGCCTTCTCACCGCCTACGACTTCGATAAACTGCTTGCTATTCGCCTGACGCGGTTTCACCAGGCTGAACTTAGGCTGAATCGACCTGTATTAAAGCGCAGCTGTTGCTTCCAGGTGGCGAACATTTCAAGGACAGAGGAGGAAAACCTTGTACATCGTTGCAGTGAACACAATAGATGCCAAGATTACATTGTCCACTAGGCGAGGGCATCCTCCACGACAGCAATCTGCGCCCTTCAAGACAAAGCGGCCAATACGTTCTGCGGTAGAATTCATGAGCCTCTACTTCACTCCAGGCAGCAAAGCGCAGGTTAAGGCGTGGTGCTTATAGTAGGTGTGGCAAGGCGTGTTAGTACGCCGAAGTTTAAATAACACAAAGAAATGTTGCTCGCGCCAAAGACCGGTACAGCGAGGCGACCGCGTTAATTTATTCCGGTCACGAACACAATTTAAGCAAGCACGAAAATAAAAACGCAAGCGTTCTGCAATGCTGTTGTAGCAAGCCTCGTACCAACGCGCATTTCTCTGTAGTACAAAAAAGAAAAACGCGACTTCGAACGCTAGGGTAAAGAACCGTCTAAGGGCGCGACCATGCAGGCGGTGACTGCAAGGAGAGCTCATTTCAGTAAAATCACTTCCTTGTAAACGCATTTTAGTACACCTGACCTCTGCCGCATCACAAAAATGGCACAAAAACACACGCGAAAAGTTTTCTTACCACACCCATAACTATCACTGTCGTCATTCGCAAACGCAGTTACCAGCTAATAAACTTATTGGACTGCTACAGAGGCACCGCGGCACGCCCGTACAACATGGCGAGAGGACGAGAAGGTAAAAAGGAGACGAAACAACAACAACAAAAGGTATCTCCCTCGAGCTTGTTACATTTCACGGAGTCTAAAGACACGGCGGGAAGCAAAAGCAGAATAAACGCGCGCCCTGTTCAAAATTCCGAATGGGGAACGGCTCCAAAAAGTGCCGGTCAGGCAACGAGGGATGAATTTGGTTTTAGCGAAACGAGTTTCCTGTCAACGCCTACACCTGATACGTATAAAAGAAAAATACAACTCGGGAAGGGGCGGCTCGAAATCTCGGTCGGCGGTACCGCTACCTTTCACCGCTTCCCCCAAAGCTACACATTAACCTTTTCGGGTAATTCATCCAGCCGCTACGATGACATTTAAGCGCGCCGGTGAGACAAGCAGAGACAAAAGATGGGGCGTACATATCGGATGACGAAAACATGGTCTCGAACTCTCAAGGTTGTCGCATGTTCCGGGCCCGTAGAGAAAAACAAAGGCACCCCCTCCCTCATTCTTCCGCTAGTCCCATACGTACGTTCACTCGGGTTCAATTATACGCCTCCCGCAAAAACACACCTCGGCCGTGACCACACGTCGGTGGGTGTGGTCATCCCGCAGCATGTACATCTCTTTGAAAGAACGGAAAATAAAATAAAAAAAAAAAAGTTGGGACAGCGAAGCTCATAACTACACAGGACAAACGGCATGCGGAAGAAAGGCAGTACTTCCGAGTGCGGTCACGTGACAGGAAACGAAACCACCCCTACAAGCGCCAGCCAATCAGATCATGTAGGGAAGCGGACGTTGGAGAAAGCGAAAATTACAAAAAAACAAGAAAACAAGTGTGACTTCGGAAAGGTCATAGTGAAAACTGGAACTTAAAAAGAAAAGCCGAATCGGAGGGGCAATGGCATGTCCGGGACTCGGGCATCGAGAAACAGTTATCAAAACACGCACAGGAAAACGTAGAAATGTTGGCGAGTGTCTATCGCAGGCATTTTTCCTTTTTCTATTTAGACACTGGTCACATGTTTGTTTGATTGTTCTTTTTTTTTTCATCGTTACTAATTGCGGCATTCCATCCGTGACCACCACGGAATTAGCCGAGACGTGTAGTGATGGACACTACTCGAACGCTGTTTCGTCTCTTCTAATTGTGTCAGTTTCCTTGCCTCGATCAGACGTGACGGATTGAAGGAACGGCAGAACGTGCACGTGAAAGAGGGGAAAAATAACAATAAAACGCAGTAAAAGTTGTAAAAAATTGTAAAACTAGTAAAAAATAGGCACGGCTTGAACCAACGATAGAGCAAAATTGGAGAGTCTCTTAGATGTCTCTTAAAAGGAGATCGACGAAAGCCTACCCTTCCTCTCGTATCATTTGCCTACAATAAAATAATTATATGTTGCAGTGCTACATATAACTATACCTGCTTTAGAGGAAAAGAAATGCGTAGTATCTGTCACACATTCTCCGGCAAGTGTGACGCGGAGAGCACATCTCGCGGAATCTCGCGCACAGATCCAACGCCCGCCAAAGGAGGCGTTGGATCTGTGCGCGAGATTCCGGAGGCGTTGACATATCTCGAGCACAAATCTCGCGCACGGGATTTCCTTCTATGAGCCTAGAAAGGCATTCGCCTTAAAAGCTGTTATTGTTGCAGCGACAGCCTCCTAAAAAGCATTTCAATCCCGGTTTTTTTTTAATAATATTAAGTATAATAATAATAATAATAATAATAATAATAATAATAATAATAATAATAATAATAATAATAATAATTGGTTCATAGGACGGGAAATGCGCAGTATCTGTCACACTTGTTTCTGTCGACACCTGCACCGCGCCGTAAGTTACGGGAGGAAGGAGAGAAAGAAAGTGTAAAAAGAGAAATGGAAGCCGTAGTGGAGAGCTTCGGAGTAATTTCGACCACCTGGGGATCTTAATGTGCCCTGACGTCGAGAGGGGAGGTGGTGAAGGGTGGCAGTTCCTGGCCTTACGGGGCTGGGACGGTAGGTCAACGCCGCTTGCGGCGGGGGCTAGCCAGCCACCGAATTTTATCTGTTGTAGGCCGTCATTGCACCCGCCGCTGCTTCGGTGGTGGACGACGGCTGTTGCTGCGGCGCGCGTCTTTCTTTCCCTCTTTCTTTTCTTTCTTCTCTATTTTCTCTTCTGTCTGCCCCGCCGGGGCGGTGCAGTGGTAAGACGCCCGACTACTGTGCCGGAGTACCCGGGTTCGAACCCGACCTTGGCGGCTGCGTTTCGATGGAGGCGAAACGAAGAGGCGTCGTGTGCTGTGCGATGTCAGCGCACGTTAAAGATCCCAAGGTGGTCGAAATTACTCCGTAGCCCTCCACTACGGCTCCTCTTTCTCTCTTTCCACTTTCACTCCCATCTTCCTTCCTTCCCTTACGGCGCGGTTGCGGTGTCCACCGAAAAACAAGTGAGACAGTTACCGCGCCTCTCCCTTCCTATAAATAAATCAGGCAGCGGAGGTGGCTCAGCTACAGAGCCAATAGCAGGCCCGTGCATTTTCTTCTCCTTCCTGCAGCCACAACAACACTGACGTCGCACACACCAAAGATATTGGCGTTTACAGCACACGTACGCCTCTTCTCACCTCCATCAAAACGCAGCCGATTGCAATAATTTTTTTTACCTTAGGTTTTGAGGAAAGGAAGGCGCCTTAGTCTTTTGGGTGGACACCACGAAATGCTGGACACCTGCACCTAACCAGGTCAAGGAGGTCATGTTTTCATATTTTGAAGCGATTTTGAAGGTAAATTCGAGGTCACCTTTTGCTTCAGGTGACCTTCAAACCCCTTCGAAGTTGGAACTCAAGCCACAGTCACCTTGGGTAGATATGTTCCCACCAAAAGTCAAAGGTCAACTGAAGTGGGAAGTAGCTTAACTCTTCAACAGCTGCGTGGAGAAACGCATAATCGATGACGTCAATCTCGAGTATACATAGAACTTTGCATCGGGAGAGGAGGAGAAAGGTTCATGTTGTAACTGAACGGCATATAAATTCTAGCAGAAGGCTGACCACCGGTGTCAACATCCACGGCGTGTGTCCACTAACGAAGAATATGAACGCCTGTAGCCTTTAAGTATAGCCATAGGAGAACTCGTGTTTTCACGAAGCACTAACGCATTTCCACTGTTTACTTGTCTTGCCTTTTTTGAAAATTTCTTAGGAGCACGTTTCCCAAACGCAAAGATAGCAGCTGTGTCGCTACACCGTTGACGGTTAAGGGTCACGATGCTGATCTACAGCCGCCTTCGACACACAGAAACGTAGAAAACCAGAGTTCCTCTTCATTCTAAAGGCCTAAACAGAAAGCGCGAGCTCCGTCTAAATGCGTCTAGGGTCCCGTACTCCGACAAGTCACATAATAATATAACAACGCTTACACCTTGCAGAGGCACAGCAGCGGCCGAAAGGCCCAAGGGATGCGAGAGGGTAAGAAAGCTGAGACGATGCCCTAAGGTAATAAATACCGCCAAAAAGCGCGGAGCAAGCAAAAAAGAAATGGAGACGAAAAAACAGTGTGCAAATATAAAGTCATGGAGGTCAAAAAAAAAAAACACCCACACCGCGATGATGAAACACAAAAGAGAAGAACCAACAAAGTGGAGGCATCAACCAATCAGGCTAGAAGGCGGCAGCTAGGCGAGCAGCGGAAGCCCGAAAGGGCGACAAAGGTCGCCGGGAAAGCTAGTGAAGGAGGAGGACGATGAAGAGGAGGGTCTGACAGGACTCTGTAAACGAATCGAGGAATTACGAGCGAGAGAAAAAAGTAAAAATAGAGGCATTTACGCCAATGGGAAGAATGCAGATAGAAACATGGAAACTAGGAAAGGGTAGAGAAGGAAGGACGCGCCAAGGTAGAAAAAGGAGAGCGGGATCGCAGCGACAGTAGGGATCGCGAGCAGAAGAGATAACGCGAGACAAAAGGTGGGAGGAGAGAAAGAAAAGGTTAAACCGGCCCTTTTCTTTCCCCGTCCGTGCCTCCCGAGAAGGTGTCGCAGTGTCGCCTGCAGGCGCGATCAATTCTCCACGCGGGGCTCCCGGTATATTCCCGCATCGGTTCCTTACTTTCCTGGCGACACCTAGCTACTAAGCTTCACTCAAGGAAGAATTCCGTGCTGGCGAAATAAAGCAAGCAGAAGTCTTGTAAAGAGATTCCAATACTGAGCAAAGTACTGCAGACGACAGCCACACAGCGGTGCACAAGAGCGCATGATCGCGAGTCCCAACCGACAGAGGCGGGCCCTGCCAAGCGGGGACGTATACCTGCTACATTGCTACGTCAGTGTCTATGCTGTCCAATCGAAGAAAGGACGAAGAGGATCGCCAAACTCCTAACTCCAGTACAGTCTCGTTTTTACAATAAAGCTTCGTGGCCGCATGTCGCCATTGAGAAATTCAGCGTTAATCTGCACGCCATGTGGCTATATAGTGCTGAAATGGACGTTATTCAAGAACGCATGGGCCACAACAGTCATGTTGTTCAAGAGGTGAAAATACTTTAGAGAAGCTGCTGCTGCTGCTTCGCCTGCATGGCCTTTGGCAACACCACGAATACAGAGAGAAAGTCTAGGTGGCGCTGAGCGTCGGCAAGACACGACCCCCTTAAGCGCCAATTATCGCCTAGATAGTGTCTAGGCGGCCTTTCAAAACGGTATAACCTAAGTGATGTCGGTAAGGCACAGTCCAGCTTACAAGGATGGAACCTGCGAAGAAAGACGCAGGACAAGAAGAGGAGGTACACATACAACACCGGTGGACCTGCAACTGATCTATTCCGAAGAAGATATAGAAGAAGTACAAATTACACATTATCCCGGCTTAGGCAATTTGCTGCCCAATTTTCGGCCGATGTCGGTAGCTGCCATATGTTATTTGGACAACAACAACAACAACACGTGCTCCGACCAAAAAGAAAGCACTGATGAAAAAAGGCGATACTCTTTTTCGGACCAAATGAGTTGTAAATCCAATGGTGTTGTGTGTGTACCGTCTCTTCTGGTCTTGCGTCTTTCTTGGCTGGTTCCATCTTTGTAAGCATTAAGAACTAACTAGCCCACTATTTAGGCTCTTGGCACACTCTAGGTACCAACGCCGGAAACTCTACATCTGCTGCCAACATACCTAGGTGGTGTTGGCTGCAGGTGGTGGTGAAACGCATTCATTTCATCATATTTGCAGATATGCTCGGGGAGAGGCTCTGTAGTGGGTCTCGCCCTCTTACAATACCAGGCGGAGTCCCCCATTCCGGGATCCTGTCGGTCTTGACCGGTGCGCAGATCCGCCGCAGCAAGGCCTAGTGAGTCAACCGTTCAGAGCCACTTCCCAGCCCTCTTAGGTCGGAGAGAAGTATTTGCCTACATACCCAAAACATGTGGAAGGTGTTGGCCTCCCGACAGGAGCAGCGAGTTCACCAGCGTTCGCCAATTTTATATCGAAGTCATTCGTTACATCCGTATTTCGTTATACCCGAGTATTCCGTTAATTCAAGTCTTTCGTTTTATCGCAGTCATCTTGATATCGAAGTATTTCGTTATACCCCAGCATTTCGTTGCCTTTGAGTCATTAGTTATATCCAAGTCTTTCGAGACAGCCGCACCTGCCCCCGTTACCAGTAAGTTACCAGTTACCGTTACCATTTCCCTCTGTCCGTTTTCCTGACCTGTCAACTGCGGTTGGGGACTCTTCCGAGTACCAACCACGCGTGGAAGGTGGTAGAATAAGTTTCAGAGGCGTGACGAACAATTTTCGCCTTCAAACACCCCTAAGTGTTCTCGCATTAAAACTGATTGGAGATTCGCTGTATGTACCGTATGCACCGTACAGGGCAGATGCGGACAGGACGGGACGGGAGGCCCCTCGGATCGTCTAGCAACCAGTAAGCTCATAAGGGAGCACGTGTGCACTCACGTCGCCCTTGCTACCAGTTGGTGGAGTTCACGTCTTCACAGATTCGCACAAGAAGCGGTTGTTCTCGCTCATCCACGTCGTCACTTCAGGTTAGCCAGGCCACGACTGCTCTCCTGTCCGTAGACGTGAAATCCACGTAGGCCTTGCTCCCTTGAATTTGAAAGCAAAGTCTCGCCATCTTCAAGGCCCAAAATAAAAATTCTAGGGGGCATTTTGGATCACTAAACTGCGATGAGGCAAAAGATACTATCGCGCGGTGATCCGAAGCCCTGCACTACGGCCCCTCTTTCTCTCTGTTTTCACTCCCACCTTCGCGATGACGCGATAGCGTAAGCTACCAGCTAACACAAAGCCCCGCTTTATCCGAGCCGTATGAACGTGCCTGCGTGGCCCAGGGATAAAGTGAATGCAGGGGTTTTGCAGGGTGACTCTGATATCACCCTCCCAATGAAAGGAGAGGCCCGAGTTGGAGCTCCTGCCAAACGTAAATCAGGAAGCCCTTCGTCCAGTTAGTGCTCGGTCATGTCAGCTGCATGCCAGCTATCCGCCTACGACAGCGTTACGGACGGACGGATACGATCCGCGAGCATGAGCCATTAAATGATATCGCCTTAAAAGAGAAAAAGAGATCCGAGGTAAAACGAAAGGAAGAAGATGGCCGACATACAGAGCTGCTGCGACGTTAATACCTGCATAGAAACTGCTCAGTGACTTGAGAACTTCCTTTTTGTAGCGAAAGCTACACTACGCTACCCTTCAGCATTACGCCGGTGCCTGAAAAAGCGTCAACTCGGGCCTCTTCTTTTATGTGGGAGGGCGATATTAGAATCAGCCTGCCATGACATTTGAATTCTCGTTACCCCTATGCCACACAGGCACGTTCGTAACAGGCATGGAAGTGGGTTCTGCATAGAAAGCCGGTGAGCTTCGACGCATTCAACAGAACGCTGGTTGTGTTCGATGCAACCCTCGGTCGCCGCCGCCAAAGCTTTCGCTCCACATTCGGTTCAGTAGCGTTGAACCTCTATCATTTTTTAAAGCTCTAATCAAGTGTTCTTGTTAATATCATGAATGCAGTCATCGTCTAATTAACCTTACCGAAGGGTACCTCACCGAAGCTGCGGCTAAGCTGCACCGAATAAAAGGTGGCCAGGAAATCAGTCTGCAATCTCTTCGGGCGAGCCCATCGCTTACCTTCGCGAGCTCGATCGTTTGTTCCCGCGCCTCCCATTTCCAGCCTTTATTCCCGACGCGTCCGTTTTTCTCACGAGCCAATCAATCACGCGCGCCGCCTACATGGCGTGCGCGGACGGCGCGCTTAGTCAGTTTCGAGGCAGAGCTCCACAAATTTATCGAGTTCTTCGAAGCCGCGTTAATGAACGTCGCTTCAAGCCTTGTCTTGCTTCCACGCAAGCAAGCAGAAAGAAAGGAGGAGGCCAGTGCTGCTTCCCACGTGCTCTCGGGAGAACCTTCTGAGGAGAAAAAAGTACTCGATTCGCTCAATCGAAGATGCACTTTTTACGAACTAGGCCATGCGGCCACAGAGTTTCTTACTCTTACCTAAAGAGAAAGCTATGCCGCCATCTATGGGTGTTTGCATGGACCTTCCTGGCAACCAGTTCAGCCGCCATGGGTGCCCAAAGCATCATGGGGCGGTGAGCTACCGGGTGCAGAACTAAAACTTTTGGCCAGAAATAATACACAAATAAAAGTTGTCCTACAATAAAAAATGCCCCAACATTCGACTATAAATTGCAAAAAGCAATCGTTATAGCATGTAAGTGAAACATATGTCCCAAGAAAAGTGATGGCTTTCTCTTCTATTGGCTAAGTATTGATCAGAACGGAAACCAATATTTCGCACCTAATAGGCACACTAAAAAGAAATATTTTGAAAATATATATGGTTGGTCAATCATTTCAGGAGGTTTTTTTAGTGGCAGTTCGAAGAACAGAAACCTTTTATTGGCGTCGTCTGCTTTTGCGCCTTCGCTACTATGGCTTTTGCGCTCTACGTTCGCGCCTCGAAATGATGATAAGTATAGGAGACATCTTAGTAAAGCTGTGTCCCCGAATAAATGCGACTTCCCGCACCAAGTAGCACATCGGCCTATGATTCTTAGCTTCCCAGCGTTCCCTCTAGGCAAGAGTAAGAAAACTCTATGCATGCAGCAAAAGTGCCTTTTCTTCTTCCTTTCTGAAGAAATGCGGATGATCCTGGAACTCCGCGAATAAATTTTCCGAGATCACTCCAGAATCTGCACTGGAGAAATGCGTAATCATAAGCGTTAATGTGTTGTCCGCGAGATGTGTGAGCAGGATTTCGCGAGTAATAAATAGATGCTGGGCCTTTCCTTTCCTGTAAACCAATTAATTGTATCTAATTAATTACCTAATTAACCCACATGAACTTATTTTGTCACTTGCACATCTTTCCTTGATTTTCTATCCTATGGTACCATTCTTTTTTTGATATACCCACTAGTTCCTCTTCCGAGAGTGACAGGCCTTTCGTTTCCTGTAAAAACTGATTTAACTGATTTATTTACAGGAAGGGAAAGGCGCGGTAACTGTCTCACTTGTTTTTCTGTGGACACCGCAACCGCGCCGTAAAGGAAGGGAGGAAGATGGGAGTGAAAGTGGAAAGAGAGAAAGAGTAGCCGTAGTGGAGGACTACGGAGTAATTTCGACCACCTGGGGATACTTAACAGGCTCTTCTAAGTTTCGATGGAGGCGAAGCGAAGAGGCGTCCGTGTGCTGTGCGATGTCGGTGCAGTTACTGATCCACAGGTGGTCGAAACTACTACAGAGCCCTCCACTACGGCACTCCTTTCACTCTTTCCGCTTTTCCTCCCATCTTCCTCCAACTATAGAATACTCTCTACACTGTAGGGCGCGGTTAAGCTGTCCACAGAACAAGTATGACAGAAGTAGCACCTTTCCTTTTGTTTGAACCATTAAGGCGGAAGCCTTTAATGGCTGTCGTGGACAAAGTGTGTTCCGCTTTTGTGGCGTTCTGATTGGCCAAGACGGATGCGTCCCTGCCATCTGCAGTGCCACACTTGAACGCGCTCCAAAGAACGCCACGCGACAGGAGCGATGGTGTACCGCCCAAACGCACCCTTGTCCGGAGAAAGTGTGACAGATACGGCGCCTTCTCTTTCCTGTAAACAAATTATAATTATGTGTAGCACTGCAACAAACGCCGATAAAATGCAAACAATGAGAGGCAAACGATAGGAGAGGAAGGATAGGCTTTCGCCATTTTCCTCTTAAGAGATATCTAAGAGACCCTCTAATTTTTATTGTTATTGGATCTAATTAATTACCTAATAAACCCACGTCGACCATTTTGTCACTTGCACACCTTTCCTTGACGCTCTATCTTATGGTACCATTCTTTTTCCGTTACACCAACTAGTTCCTCTTTTACAGCGCCGACAAAGTCATGCCCACGCGAAACTCGCCTACCTATAGTCATACGATGCCTAAGCATTAATAATGAGCAGCAGTAATAATCCGGCCGAACAAGGGGCACATAAAAGAGCACACATATGTGGGACGCGGCATCACGGATGCGCCGCAGATGCCGCCACATGGAGACGCAGTGAATACCGCCACATGCGTACACCCCGCGTGCTGCTACGTTGCGAAATCGCTGTAATCGCGGCGCATAAGCAGCTGCATGCTGAGGCGCCGGACGAAAGCGATCGGCTCAGTGTAGAGGTCACAAAGCTGTCACTAAGGCACGCTGATACAGCGTCCGAAAAAAGAAAGAGCAGCAAACAGCAGTCGGAGCAAATGTCTCTTTCACACCGTCTGCTATTGGAGTACGTATCAGGCACTTTTTTTTTTTTAGTTTTTTGCTAAATGAGGAACGAAGTTTCGTTTCTTTTGCTTTTTTTTTTTTTTTTTTTTTTTTTTTTTTGCAAGAGACAGCGCGTTGCGAAGAAATGCGCACACGTGTCTTAGACCACTGAGCACTCGGCACATCGGGCGGGCCTCCGCAATAGCTCTGCGTCCAGGCAACTGTTCACTACGCACGCACGTGCACACTGTACAAAGAGGGCCTACGGCGAATCATGACACGGTGTCGGTGAAATCCGAGCTCTGGTTGACGTCGTTGCAAACGGCGTCTCAAGCGTCCGACAAATGAACGGCGCGCAACAGGGAGGACGCCGGCAGACGTCGGAAACAGTTTTTGTGTGCTTTTAGTTTCGAACCACCCAACGTAATGGCGCCTCCGCAATTCAGGGTTGCCACAACTGCCGCCTGCTAAACCTGATAGCGAATAGGGTCTATAAGCACCCGAGAGGCAAGGTGCTGGGTTGGACTCCCGGTACCGCGGACAACTATTAAAAGTGTGAATCTCAGCCAGAAGCCCTGCGCGTTGCTAAAAGCAATAAGCGTCGTTCTTTCAATGTCTTAAGATCTCATTTCATTATTTTTGGTTGGTTGGTTGGTTGGTTTGTGGGGTTTAACGTCCCAAAGCGACTCAGGCTATGAGAGACGCCGTAGTGGAGGACTCCGGTAATTTCGACCACCTGGGGTTCTTTATTGTCGCGCTTTTACGCCAACTGCATGCTGCGCTATTCAGTGCATGCTTTGGGTCATGACAATATAGCGTAACCCAGTGGTACCACCTCAGCTACCTGGGCCAACGAATCTTCGGGAAACTGCACTAACAAAAGGAACAATTGTAGTCGAAGGTGTTTCATTCATTCAATCATTTTCATTCATTTTCATTTTTATCATTCGATCATAAACACATAAGTATCCTCAACTGATGTCAAAGAATAAAACTTGCCAGCTGTATATTGTTCCACATGCTCCCTGAGGCCAGGAGTGATAAGTGTAATCTTTGTGGGGCGAGAGGGACCCTCGACCACATAATATGGAAATGCCCGTGTTCTCCCAGGGGGACGCACAATATAGGCAGCAGAGACACCTGGGAGACCCCTGCTGCGCAGCTCGGACCCTGAGCTCCAGCTCCTGCTCGTCCAACTGGCTGAAGAGGCTGCTGGGACCCAAGACCTCCCAGCCTGCATCTGAGGCGGCGGCACCCGCCCCCTGACCTCTGTGTCGGGGGGTGGATAGATCGATCACCTTGTCCGTTGGATATTAAAATTTAGTCTATCAATCTATTCTTAAATGATAGTCTCATCATGAAGAGCACCTAATATGACCACGCAGCTGACCTGAACAAAAATAAAAATAAAAACAGGCACTGCGTTTAATAAAGCTTCAGTTTTCTTTTTTTTCTTTTTTTTTTTTTTTTTACCAAGACGCTTGGGTATGTACTATGTATAGTACATATCTGACGGACTAGGAAAGGCATCATGAATATGAAACTACCATTTAGCGTAAAAACAACGGCGATTTCCATTAGCCATTTGGCTACATTCGCCGGATTATCTAGTGACCTTTGAGCGACATTCAGGACACGCGTCTATAGGAACAGCGTCTGCGTCAAGAGACGCCGATTTGCAAGAGCTGACAGAAACATCGCATGCTTGACGCCAGCTGCCTCCTCGGTGTGAATGGTCCACACTGATTTATCTTTCTTTTTCAGCATCTCAATCAACCAAGCTGTTACCACTTAAACAGCAGAGCAATCGGCTCGTCAATCGGGGAATCGATCGTTACTCTCTGCTCCGTATCTGAGCGCAGCTATGCACGACTACAAGAGAAAACAAGCGTGTAAAGCATGTGTTTATGTAAGGACAATACATTCAGCGAAAAGCCTCGGCCTAAACACGGTGCATACGTGTTGCGTTTTCCAGGAAATTCGACCAAACAAATAGGTTGGTTTCTGGGGTTTAACGTCCCAAAGCGACTCGGGCTATGAGAGACGCCGTAGTGGAGGACTGCGGAAATTTCGACCACCTGGGGTTCTTTAACGTGCGCTGACATCGCCTTGCTTTCGCCTCCATCGAAAAGCGACCAAACAAATATGCCCAGCGGTATAGAGCCTATTCACTATCAGGTTTAGCAGGCGGCAGTTGTGGCAACCCTGTGTCGCGAAGCCGCCATAACGTTGGGCGGTTCGGAATTAAAAGCAAAAAAAAAAAAAGTTTCCGAGGCTTCGGCGCTGGTCGACCGGCCTCCTCCCTGCTGAGCGTCGACATTTGTCGGATACTTGAGCGCCGTTTGGAACGCCGTCCAACTCGGATTTCACCGACGCCATACCTGATTCACCGTAGGCCCTCTCTCTCTCTTTTTCCCTCTCGGATGTTGCGTAGTGCATCCCATGGTTGCCAGTAAAGCAGCAATGACGTCACGTGAATAAGCTCTATAAAGCTTATTCACGTGACGTCATTGCAGCCTTCCTGGCAATCATGGAACGCATAACGCAACATAAAAAAAAAACTGATTTATTTATAGGAAGGGAAAGGCGCAGTATCTGTCACACTTGCTCTGTGGACACCTGAACCGCGCAAGGGAAGGGAGGAAGGTGGGAGTGAAAGTGGAAAGAGAGAAAGAGGAGCCGTAGTGGAGGGCTACGGAGTAATTTCGACCACCTGGGGATCTAACGTGCGCTGACATCGCACAGCACACGGACGCCTCTTCGTTTCGCCTGAGAGAGAGAGAGAGAGAGAGAGGGCCTACGGCGAATCATGACACGGCGTCGGTGAAATCCGATTTCTGGTTGGACGGCGTTCCAAACGGCGTCTCAAGTATCCGACAAATCAGCGGCGCGCAGCAGGAAGGACGCTGGTAGACGCTTTTCGAACCGCCCAACGTTATGGCGTCTCCGCATTACAGAGTTGCCACAACCGCCGTATGCTAAACCTGATAGTGAATAGGGTCTATACGAAGCTCCACACTGCGAGAACGGTTGGTAATTTTCTGTCAACAAGAGACGCAAACACCGTATTCACCACCCTGTGCACCGCGTCAACAAGAACTGCCGGGAAGCACGCTATTGTGACCTGTGAACCGTGATAACAATGAACTAGCGCATTTCGTAGTATATACTGATCATTGTGGGTAGAACAGCGCGAAGATACGAAACACACAAGAAGAGAAGCACAACAGACGAGACGAGCGCTCGTCTGTAGTGCTTCTCTTCTTGAGCGCTCGTCTGTTGTGCTTCTCTTCTTGTGTGTTTCGTATCTTCGCGCTGTTCTACCCACTATGTAATTGTACCAACTCGCCCAACTGTCCATCTATACTGCAATATACTGATCAATTATTAGAGTGACTTAGCTGCAACCATAGAGTTCCTTACACTAACTAGAGGGAAAGCTGAGGGCGCTGCACTTCAGCCACCATGGGCGCGCTAAGAATCATGGGCCGGTGTGCTACTTGTTGCGGGACAGTCGTTTTTTCTCGGGTACATGGAGTGGCGTTACTGCGATGTTTTGTTTTCGTCATCATCATCATCTAAAGGCGCGTACATAGACCGCGAAAGCCATAGTAGCGAAGGTGCAAAAGCAGACGTCGCCAATAAATGGTTTTTGTTTCCCGAAATGCCTCTAAAAACTTCTTTTAGTGATTGCACAACCATAAATATTTTTGTAACGTTTTTTTATTTCAAATTTTGCCTATTAAGTGCGAAATATTGGTATTTGTGCTGCTCAAAACTAAGCCAATAGGAGAAAGAGCCATCGCTTATATTGGATAAATATCACACTGACATGCTGTTTCTCTCTCTCTTTACTTTTTATAGTCACAATATTCAATCTTAGGGCATTATTTACGGTAGAACAACGTTTATCTTTGCATTAGTTTCGGCCAAAAGTTGTAGTTCCGCACTCGGTAGCTCACCGGCCCATGATGCTTTGAGCGCCGATGGTGGCTGAACTGGCCGTCTGGAAACTCCATGTAAACGCCCATAGACGGCAGCACAGCTTTCCCTCTAGGTAAGAGTAAGAAACTCTATGGCTGCAACATCGCATGGAATGAAAGCACCGATGGAACATGCAAAAGGACTGGGCATCATTTCGTCGTCAAAAATTGCTAAACTGAACGAAGCGATACCCACGACTCTACACATCACCGCCGAAGTTGAGAGTCCGAATTGGAGTAGGCTCATTAAGATATTTCACTCCTCAGCAACGAAACATCTTTCTTCTTTTTTTTTTTCTGCCAAACAATCATCCTCAGAGTGCTTGTGCACAGTCTTTTATTGTATTCTCTTTCGTAGAGAACAACTGACCATGATCATTACTTTATGATCCAGTATGTGAATAAAATTATTTAAATATAAATTGTACCATTCGTTGAATGGTACAACCTTGACCGACTTGTACTTGGCAGAGCTTGTTCTTTAGGAACTTTCGAAAAAGTGCTGGAACTGTGTTGCACTAATGCACCCTTCCCAACCTGTAACAGGCCGGAAGAGCTAACAGTATTTGTAAATAACTAAATAAATATATGCAGGCTCCAACGTAACAGAAATCTTCGAATCATTTCACGATGTTTTCGTGGGCGAAACCTTTATTATATACAACGTCGCAGAAGGAAGGCGCATTACTGCTAGTCTGCGCCCACGAATGCTAGATGGGATACTCTTCACAGTGATTCTCGAATAGTTGAAATTACAAATTCGGGCTGTTTCTCTACAAACGGGCTTGTAGATAAGAGGTCCAGGAGGCCACATAAATTCAGCATGTGCGCGATTAAGTCCGAGAATGCGGGGTCCAAATAAGCGCTCTGCAACAATATGGCAGTCTTCTCATCCCACAAGCGATCACGCAAAGCAAAAAAGAAAGAAAAGCTGCCACAACAGCTGTTTCACTACCGCAGCATTGCTATAGCATCACGCTACCTGTGCAGGCCCGGCCGTACACACGCCCTTCGAGGCCTGCTTGCGCAACGCTTCCTGTCGAAGCTGTGCAGCGCGTAGTCCCGTGTACGTGCCTTCGGGGGACACCTCCGGACACAGTGCGCGCCTAAGCGACCCCTCAGGTGTTCCGTAGATGCTTATCTCAGGCTTTCGAGAGCTGTTATAATACGAACTGGCGAACTAAAAAAGGAAATGCGTATACATAAAAGTGCAGCATATTTCTTTTTTTTTTTTTTGCCCTCCTTATCACGAATACTAAAGGAAAGAAAAGAGCCTATCTTTTTTTTTTTTTTTTCATACAACTGGACGTCTCATGAGAGCCCGGGGGGGGGGGCAAAACTATTCAATTTTGGGACTCTTCGAAACCCGCCGAGCGCTAACATCAGTAGGCACGGCGTTAGGGCTCCCACAAACACGACATTGGGGATAGAATCCGAGGCGAGGGAGCAGTGTTTCGATGGGGGCGAAATGTGAAAGGTGCCCGAGTGTTGAGAGATATGAGAGCGCGATAGAGGACCCTGGTGCAGTGAAAATTTTACCCAAGCCCTCCGCTACACCACCATTTCTTTCTTGTCCCTTTCTTTCACTCGCTTTCCTCTCATCCTTCCCCCCCCCCCCCCCCTTTCGACGCGCTGTCCTTGTCCATCGAGAGTGCGGAATTACTGCACATTTATCTTCACAAAAGCAAAAAAAAAAAAAAACAAATCCTGGCGATCAGAGCGTAATGGAATGCTTGTTACAGCTGCTGAGCACATGCACGCTTTCAGAAACCTTTCTCTCTCTCTCTCTCTCTCTCTGCACATTATCGCGTCGGTCACATATATGCTGACGAGAGAGGCCGGGATAGAAGGCTAGTTGTGCACCACAGAAAAACGGAAGGAAAATCCATCGCATGTGTCCATACATACTCTGACAAAACAAAACAAGCCACGCCATGGATATCTTGGGTGTTCCGTATGCAACTTCCACCATGAACTGCCACGCTTTGGCATGCAACATTGAGCCCTGAGCGCATTGACCGACGAATCACGCAAACATACGGCGCCGCACTTCTAAGTGGTTCGAACATGTGCTGACGACCGCGGGAAGGAGTTTTTCCACGGTGCTCGTGTTATGCGTTGGAGAGACATCATGGGAAGCCTAGAATATACGCGTACCCCAGCGACCTTCTCCCATCGACTGCTTCGTTCCTGACCTCGTAACCCGGCAGCGTCGATAGCAGACCAAACAGCATGCCTTGTACACAGTCCCTCTGTTCTTTGCGGTACCATACATTAGAAACGACAAAGCACGCGCAGTCGCGAAGCTCTATTCTGTCCGGATGAAGGACTTGTACTGGAGCGTGCACGTGATCCGCAGGTCTCCGAGTGACTACGCCGCGTCGAGTTGTTTTCCCTCTTTTTGTCGCGTCAACCACGTACGTGCTGTGCCGTTTATAACAAAGACGTTCGCTTCATGTGGACCGGAGCCGAATGAAAAAAAAAAAAAAAAAAGAAAAAAAAAAGAAGAAAAAAGGAGAAGAATAAAAACACGGAAACATTATTCCTGCGTGCGGACACATATCTCGTCGGGCACCTTCGCGTACACGCACAAAGCATAGTTCACACACGAACAGAGCAATACAAAGGGTGCTGTGATTCAAAACGTATAAGGAAACAAAAAGGAAAGTAAAGGGGAGACCGCCACTATACATTCCGGCTGCGTGGAATGCGAAGGTCGGAAAGAACAGATAAGACAAAACTTTAACAACAAGGCGTACAAGGAAAATCGGGTGGCGATAACATATATATATATATATATATATATATATATATATATATATATATATATATATGAAGGAAAGAAGCCAACAGTCGGCGAGGCCAAGGAAAGCGTTGGGGATGGTACTTTTATGTCTTTTTTTCTTTTTTTCTTTTTTTTTTAATGTTTGCTTTGATAATCACAGAAATTAGTAATGTAATCTGTTTAGGGGAAAGATAATTAAACACAAAGTAGAAGAAAAAACAACGTGCCGATGGTGGGATCCGAACCCACGACCTCCGAATATCGCGTCCGGTGCTCTTCCGGACGCGATATATATATATATATATATATATATATATATATATATATATATATATATATATATATATATATATATTACAGAAGGAGACCTCGGACGACGGCATATGCCAACCCTGTATATAAGCACATATACGCCCGCACCTGCATCATATATATCTGCACGCAACGGCTATTGTTTTTCGCGCAGAGAGAGAGAGAGAGAGAGAGAGGGAAGCAGATGTGCTCCATTTTTTACGAACGCAGCTGGAGAGAAATTGGTTCAAAAGAGAGCACAGTTGGTCCTGAGGGAGAAGGAGCGGGGAGTGCGTGGCCAGACAACTGCCCCGGTGAACCGCTGAGAGCGGCTACTGATTCCGCGCAGCAAGTCGCACGCGTGCCCGACGCACCCATATAGCAGATGGAACCCATGTGCCCACAAGCCTCCGCTGAGAGTTCTCGGGATAGAAAAAAACAGGTCATGTTCGGACACAACGGCGAGAATGTCTCGCAAACGACTGTTCAAAGGGCGATAAGGAATTAATTCCAAGCTTCGCTACATTCCTCGGAACCAATGCCACTAATACCAAACCACACTTACTATATAGAGTATAGCGAAACTCCTCAAAATATCCCTTTCGAAATCTTGCGCTCCAACAATGCCAAATTTCGAGCGTTAGCAGACCGTCGCGCCATTAACGTCGATCAAAAAAAAAAAAAAAATCTAACTTCTCTATAAAAGAGGAAGTGTAAAAGAATACCACGTGACAGACGCCACGAATATGTTGCAGCCATCTTACAAGAAGCGCTTGCTTCCTTAAAACTCCGCGAAGCGACAGTGTTACGACCAAGCATCCGCATTTGCGCGCTCTATTGTTCGCCTGTGGGCATGGAAAAGTTTTGTGAATATGTGGTGATGGTCCATTGGCTCTAAGTGAGCCTGTTTCCAGGAATCCTGTTTTGTAAGCATGTTTTGCTTTGTGGACAACCTGCAAATGCCAAATTGGCCCTGTCAAGAGAACGTCTGGAAAAACACAAAGAAACGTCCCCCTGCGGGAAATAGCAGGAAGTGCTTTCTTTTGTTCACCCTTCCAGTCGAGAAGTGCTATCCTCCAGTGATGAATGCCTCCTATCCAAAGGAGACGACAGAGTGACATGTCCGCTGACGTGCAGGACAAGAGAAGAGCATGACTCATACGGCCATTAAGTGATTTCCCGGGAATGCAGGAAAGATTTGCAATTGTCGAAAAGGGACCATGTTGGGAGCCCTATGCGGCGCCACGTGCACTCGGGTTTCTGAGAAGTAAAACCCCCAGAACCAGCCTGTGGTTTCTTTGCTGAAGAATAGAAATGTACCTCCTCTCCTCGCCGTTCCCAAGCTTTTCCCGCCAACAAGTGATCACGCCCAACGAATGAATGCCGGACCAGTCAGTGCTTCAGACCATCAGTGCAGTGATGTGTTCGATTGGATGCCGATACCTGAGGGGCGTGCCCTGGATTTGGTTGGTCAGCATCTTCAGAGAGGGGCTGGACATAGGGGGTTTTTAAGGACGCTGCAGAGCACGAAATGTCGCTCTGGGCCCTGGGTAAACGGCTCATCCAGTCGCTTCTCGCTATGAACTCTTAACGCTTGTCATTTTGCTGATGTACCCTTCTTCTTCATGTAAATATTCTTGTAAATACGTTTTCTCAAAGTGCCAGTAAACCTGCTTGTACATATTTTACCAACTTCGAAGATTCAGTCCTTCTTCAACCCGGAGTCTCTGCACGCTACCAAGTGAAGGCCGGGTCGCCATAGCCCCAGCGTCACGACAACTGGTGGCAGCGGTGGGATCTGAATCTACAAGCCACAACATCTGGTGATTGGAGGTGGATCTGAAGCTACAAGCCACAACACCTTGTGATCGGAGGTGGCATCTCAAGCAACAAGCAGGAGCAACAATCGGCCAACAAGAGGGCAGCTCGGAACATCGATCGCATGTGTGGGTGAGTGCTTGGCTTTTCTTCTGATGTGGACCAGGTTCTAGAACAGGGTTAGATTTTAGAACTGGTAAAGAGAGTGTGGAAACGCCTTTAGGTTTGGTAGTTTGCACTGTTGTTTTGGAAGTAGCCGACACTCGGAGCGATCATGGACCTACAAAAGCTGCAGAAACCGGAACTGTTGCAATTGTGTGAGGAATTGGGAATTGATACAAGTGGTTTGGCACGAAAACCTTTGATTATAAAGGCAATCACAGATTTGGGAGCCGATGATGAGGAGCTCAGTGAAGCATGGAACCTCATCGGTCAAAAAAAGGAACAGCTCAGACAGCAGAAAGAGCGGGAAAAAGAGGAAAAGGAGCGGGAAAAAGAGCAGAAAGAGCGGGAAAAAGAGGAAAAGAGGCGTGAGCGTGAACTTGAGAGGGAAAAAGAGGAAAGGGAGCGCGAACGTGAGTGGGAAAAAGAGGAAAAGAAGCGTGAAAGAGAAGCAAAAAAGCTGGACCAAGAAATTGAGCTCCGGAAATTAGAACTAGAGTTGAGCAAGAGGTCGGGCAATTGTCCCCAGCTAGCGGTACCTCTTCTCAACAAGGAGGCAGATTTCAAGATGTCAAA
This sequence comes from Amblyomma maculatum, assembly GCF_055883805.1. Lineage (NCBI taxonomy): Eukaryota > Metazoa > Arthropoda > Arachnida > Ixodida > Ixodidae > Amblyomma > Amblyomma maculatum. Next base: position 128,863,613 of record NC_139352.1, read on the forward strand.
GTACATGCAGCCATATGTGATATCAGGGGATATCGGTCTGTATCTGGCTAACTTTGAGCGAACCTGCGAAAAACTGTCCTTCCAGCGAGACACTTGGTCTCAGAGATTATTGACGGTTCTGCCCTGCGAGGCAGCGGAGGTTGTCGCGCGGCTAAGCAAGGAGGACGCGGACAACTACGAGAAGGTCAAAGCTTGCCTTCTGAAAAAGTATAGGCTTAGCGCCGAGGCGTTCAGACAACGTTTTCGGAAAGCTAGTAAGTCCAGGGACGAGAGTTACCCTGAATTCCTGTACAATTTAAGAGTAAATTTGGGCGAGTGGCTAAAGAGCACAGATTCCTACAGTGATAGAGACGCTGTAGTCGAGCGAATTCTTTTGGAGCAGTTTTATAACTGCCTCCCAGAAAAAGAAAGAAATTGGTTACAGGACCGAGGCGAAATTAAGTCGGCAACTGAAGCTGCCGAACTTATTGAGGAGTATGCTTCGCGCCGACAATTCAGCAACCCAGCAGTGGATAGGCCCCGCAATCCCAAGTTCAGTGTAAATAACCGTCAGAAAAGGCACTTTGCTAGAGTTGGAAACGAAGAAATGAAGGTTTCTTCAGGCAAATTCCCTAGAAAGGACGGCAGTGAGAAAAGTGGGGAAGTGACCAACGCGCAGAACACAAAGAACAAGCTTGGGGCTAGGAAGCCGCTCACATGCTTTAGGTGTAATGAGCAGGGTCACATTGCCGTCAACTGCCGGAAAGAAAAGTTTGCTTTCTCGTATGTCAGTGACTGCGATGAAAATATGCAGCTTTTGGAACCCTACCTGCATGACCTAGTAGTCAACGGGAAGCCTTGCAAGGTACTGCGCGATTCGGCCGCAACGATGGATGTTGTCCATCCGGCGTATGTGTCGCCTTCCGACTATACAGGTCAGTGTGCTTGGATCCGCCAGGTAGTTGAGGAACAGAGCGTGTGCTTGCCGATCGCGAACGTGGTCATCGAGGGCCCTTTCGGCGAATTAACAACCGAGGCTGCCGTTTCAGGAAAGCTTCCTAAATGCTATCCGTATTTGTTTTCCAACAAATCGGACATGCTACTGCGAAAGAGGGGCATCCTTTTCGGAGACAGAGTTGTGCAAGCCTTAACACGTTCAAAGGCGCGAGAACTAGCTACACTGCTCATTCCAGAAGAATCCACAGCGGAGGAAACGGCAGTTAAAACAGTGGTAGATGCGGAAGATAGCGGGTCAGAAAACTTTGAGAGCGAGGCATCTCAGATAAGTCAACTAGAAAGTGAGCTTGATAAGACACGGAATGAGGACGTTCTAGAGAGTAACCTCTTGCCGCCGGTGTCTAGTAATCTCACGAGACTTTTAAGTGGAACCCGAGAGGACTTAGCTATAGAGCAAGCCAATGATCCCAATATACAGGAGATAAGGGAGCGCCACCGCGCCACTAAGACAGCAAACAATATTTCTTTCGAGATGAGAAAGGGAGTGCTGTATCGCTTATTCAAGGATAAGCGCGGAGTAGAGCGGGACCAATTAGTCGTTCCCCAAAAGTACCGCGGAGACTTACTGCGACTTTCCCATGGCAGCTCGTGGTCATGTCACCTTGGAATAAAGAAAACAAAGCAGAGGCTGTTGCAAGAATACTATTGGCCTGGATGTTTTAAGGACACGGAAAATTTTGTACGGTCATGCGACACGTGCCAGCGGGTTGGAAAGGCGCAAGATAAGTGGAAAGCTCCGATGGTGTTAGTACCAATCATTACCGAGCCGTTTCACCGGTTAGTAATAGATATAGTTGGGCCACTTCCTGTGACCGAGTCAGGGTACCGTTATATCCTCACTATGTTATGCCCAGCCACAAAGTTTCCAGAGGCTGTTCCGCTGCGCGAGGTGACGTCCGAGAGTGTAGTGGATTCGCTGCTGTCAGTGTTTGCACGAGTTGGATTCCCTTCCGAGGTCCAAAGTGATCAGGGTAGCGTTTTCACGAGTGTCCTCACCACCTCATTTCTCGAGCGATGCGGCATTAAGGTAGTGCATAGCTCGATCCATCATCCGCAGAGCAACAGCGTAGAAAGATGGCACTCTGTTCTCAAACGAGTCCTGAGGGGACTGTGCTATGAAAACAAGCGCGAATGGGATACCTGCCTGCCTGCAGCGCTTTTCGCTTTGCGGTCAGTGCCGCACGAATCCACTGGATTTAGCCCAGCCGAGTTGGTGTACGGAAGGTCACTGCGCTCACCTTTGCGAATGGTGCGCGAAGCCTGGGAGGGGCGCGGAGAAGACCCAACAGTAGTAGAATTCATTCTGAACCTCTTGAATCGCTTACATAACACTAAGGAACTCGTTGAGGCCAGCATGAAGTCAGCCCAGGCTCGTTCCAAGGTGTACTATGATAAGTCAGCCCGTCAAAGGACGTTTTGTATCGGGGACCAGGTGATGTTGCTGAGAAGTTCAAGGCAGAATAAGCTCGAAGTACAGTGGGAAGGACCGGCTGAAGTCGTTGCAAAGCTTTCTAACACTAACTACGCAGTGAAAATTCCCGGTAGGCGTAAAGAAGTGCGCATTTATCATTGCAATCTTATGAAGCCTTATGTGCAGAGGGAAGCCGTGGTAAATCTAACGTTAAACCTTCCCGAGGAGATGGGGGACAACTTGATTTGCCTCAGCGGAAAAGGAAGCAACGCTCAGGAGCTTCTCAAAAAGACGGAGCAGAGAGGAGAACTAAAGAAATCCCAGCTGTCCGATCTGGGCGAGATAATAACAGAGTTTGAGGCCTGCTTCGTGGACAGGCCAGGCAGAACTGATTTGACTGAGCACGATATTGAGCTGACTTCAGACGTGCCAGTGCGATCAAGGTGCTACCGATTTTCTCCAAGGCAAAGAGAAATTCTGGATAGGGAAGTAACTCGCATGCTGGAATTGGGAGTAATAAAACCCTCGGAAAGCGATTATGCTTCGCCTATGATCTTAGTAGAAGCTCCAGGTAAAGACCCTAGGCCTGTGGTAGACTACCGAAAGCTAAATTCTCTCACCAGGGATCAAGTGTATCCTATTCCGAATATTGAGGAGAGAGTAGAACAGGTCAGTAGAGCGGCATATGTGACTACGCTGGACCTTACTCGAGGATACTGGCAAGTACCGCTCACTGAACGCGCCAGCAGATACGCGGCTTTCGTCACTCCGACGGGCAGCTACCAGCCAACAATGATGAGTTTCGGGCTCAAAAATGCTCCATTTTGTTTTTCCCGACTCATGGATAAGGTTTTAAAGGGGTGTGAAACATTCGCGGTGCCTTATTTAGACGACATTGCGGTTTTTTCCGACTCATGGGCGGACCATATGGTACATCTAAGAGCTGTACTGAGCCTTTTGCGTCAAGCTGGACTAACCGTAAAGGCCGAGAAATGTTGCCTGGCAAGGGCGACCGTGGACTACTTGGGTCACAATGTAGGTCAAGGTTTCAGGAAACCCAGCGAGATTAAGATTTCTGCGGTAGCAGACTACCCGCGGCCGAGCACGAAGACGGAAATTCGAGCATTCCTAGGTCTGACTGGGTACTACAATCACTACATCCCTAACTATTCAGCTTTGGCTAGCCCTCTGACCGACGCTCTCCGCAAGACAGAACCGACAAATGTAGTCTGGGACGAACAAAAGGAAGCCTCCTTCGTAAACCTGAAGGCTGTGCTGATTAGCCGTCCGGTATTGCGAGCTCCAGACTATGGCCGAGAATTCACGGTCCAGTGTGATGCCAGTGATCGAGGGTTAGGTGCTGTTCTCTGCCAGAGAGATGACGACGGTAATGAGCACCCCGTGCTCTACTTGAGCAGAAAACTGAGTTCTAGAGAGAGGGCTTATTGCGCGTCAGAGAAGGAATGCGCTTGCATTGTATGGGCCATTCAAAAATTGCAGTGCTATCTTGGAGGGGCCAAATTCACCGTAGAGACGGACCATTGTCCCCTGGCTTGGCTGCAAACTGCGACATCGAAGAACAGTCGCCTTCTTAGGTGGAGCTTGATTTTACAGCAGTACAATTTTGAAATAAGATACAAAAAGGGGAAGTTAAATGGGAATGCGGACGCGCTTAGCCGCTCTTTCTAAGCGGTCCGAGATGTTCCTCACCATGTATCCAAATTGATAATCAGGTTTTTTTTTTTTTTTTTTTTTCGTGCGCTTGAATATAGATGACTATGTAAAGCAGCACGTTTGGTTTTCGAGGCATACGTGGGTCCTGAACGTCTTGAGAGTGGGCTTTTCTCGAACAACAATGGCAGTTTTCTTTTGACCTGGTCTCTTCAGACGGGAGCCGAGTGCTTGCTTCGACATGTGGTTGAGTTTCAGATAGCTCAAGCAATTTGGCCTACAACAATCAAGACAACGCGACAAGCAACAGCGAGCTTCAAGCGTTCACGTGCAGGCCATTAAGTCGTCTCTTCATGCAGCAGCTGCGGCTGCTGCCCTCCGAGTCTCTTCTGGCGGGGGAGGAGGCTGTTACGACCAAGCATCCGCATTTGCGCGCTCTATTGTTCGCCTGTGGGCATGGAAAAGTTTTGTGAATATGTGGTGATGGTCCATTGGCTCTAAGTGAGCCTGTTTCCAGGAATCCTGTTTTGTAAGCATGTTTTGCTTTGTGGACAACCTGCAAATGCCAAATTGGCCCTGTCAAGAGAACGTCTGGAAAAACACAAAGAAACGTCCCCCTGCGGGAAATAGCAGGAAGTGCTTTCTTTTGTTCACCCTTCCAGTCGAGAAGTGCTATCCTCCAGTGATGAATGCCTCCTATCCAAAGGAGACGACAGAGTGACATGTCCGCTGACGTGCAGGACAAGAGAAGAGCATGACTCATACGGCCATTAAGTGATTTCCCGGGAATGCAGGAAAGATTTGCAATTGTCGAAAAGGGACCATGTTGGGAGCCCTATGCGGCGCCACGTGCACTCGGGTTTCTGAGAAGTAAAACCCCCAGAACCAGCCTGTGGTTTCTTTGCTGAAGAATAGAAATGTACCTCCTCTCCTCGCCGTTCCCAAGCTTTTCCCGCCAACAAGTGATCACGCCCAACGAATGAATGCCGGACCAGTCAGTGCTTCAGACCATCAGTGCAGTGATGTGTTCGATTGGATGCCGATACCTGAGGGGCGTGCCCTGGATTTGGTTGGTCAGCATCTTCAGAGAGGGGCTGGACATAGGGGGTTTTTAAGGACGCTGCAGAGCACGAAATGTCGCTCTGGGCCCTGGGTAAACGGCTCATCCAGTCGCTTCTCGCTATGAACTCTTAACGCTTGTCATTTTGCTGATGTACCCTTCTTCTTCATGTAAATATTCTTGTAAATACGTTTTCTCAAAGTGCCAGTAAACCTGCTTGTACATATTTTACCAACTTCGAAGATTCAGTCCTTCTTCAACCCGGAGTCTCTGCACGCTACCAAGTGAAGGCCGGGTCGCCATAGCCCCAGCGTCACGACAACAGCCACATTTCAAGACGGAGTATCGCGAAAGGAGTGGCCAAAAAATGGCTGCAGCTTAGCTCGGCTAAGCCTAATTATGCAAGCGAAGGCTTTGATATGCATGGTCATGCACTGCTACTAAGCCAGGTTAGACTCGTACAGATTACCTAGTTTACAGAAGGATGGCGATTTGGGCGAGTTGGTAAGGCGTTGTCTTGAAAGCGGCAGCGCGAAAAAAACAAGGACGCGGATGGGAGCAAAACTTGTCGTGTTCCCTTTCACGTCCTTGGTTTTTTGCGCTGCTAGTTTAAAGAGCGGACGCTGGCCAGACACGGTTTGCTTGGTTGTCTGCGAATGTGAAAAAAACACTGGTTTCCGCGTACGACTCCTCTATGGCTGTCTGCTAACCTCGAGGACAGCCATGGTGTCATCGAGGTTCGCAGACAGCCATAGACAGATGACACGATGGTGTCGCGGCTATTTTGAAGGGGGGGCCCCAGGAGGCGAGCAAGGCGGCCAGCGGTGGCGGTGAATGGAAAGGGTGGGCAGGGTACTCGAAGGCTCTCTGGCATTGTCAGGCAGCGTTGTTATGGAGATATGTGCAATTCTCTATTGTTCACCCGATTTTTATTTCATCATTGAGGACTGTCCTGTTTACTATTCTACCTCAGCCTCCCTTTTTCTTGTGTTTTGGGTTTTGTACGTGTGCCTCGCTCTCCGTACGTTATTTGTCATTTTGTATGACTGTTGTTTTGCTGCTGTTCCCTTCTTTTCTGGTTCCTGTTTTTGTTTCATTTGCAGGTCTGGATGCTACCTTCTGGTTTTTTATTTTTATTCTTCTTAAGCCTTGTGGACCACTTTGCAACATGGACCACGTTTTAATACCTTTTTTCGCTTTTAAAAAGAAAATATTTTTTTACCTCGAGCTTCTGCTCCCTTTTATTTATTTTTAATTGGTTTTAAGCCTGGCAAAGCTTTTGCTTGTCCGGGCTCCCTCTCCTTTTTTTTTTTTTTTTCAGTTCGAGAGGACGAATAAAATGGTAAAAAAGAAAATGGAGATATGTGCCGGTGCGAATGAAGTTTTCCAGGCGTGTGAAGTAGAAGACACGAAGGAGCAAAAGGTGAAGAAGCGCGGCGCCGTCTCCTTGCGTCGCACATGGGGTCAAATTCCTGGCGCTGACGACCTTGGTTCGACAAGGCCAATGAAGGCTTCGCTTTAAAAGCTCTGCCCCATTTCCGTCGTTCCTTTCCCAGTGTTGCACCTTTTGTCTGCTTATAAGATGAATAAAAAAGCTCTATGGTTATACAAATACGAGCTGATTCCAGTAAGGTTGCCAGCAGCCTAACAACAAAGGAGAGGGCGGTTTGCCCCCTGGAGAGCAACGCAAAACAAAACCAACAACGGAACATAGGAGCAAAACCGGCGTATGCGTTCGCCACTCAACAGGGTATATAGCCCCAGTGGCAGCAGTAATGCAATTGTCGAAGACTTGCCGGTGCAACCAATTAAGGAACTACAAGGGTTATCACATACCCATAGCATGGCGGACACTGAATAGCGTAGACGTATAGACCTTTCATGAACCTTGGCGAAACCGGTTTCACTGGACTGTGGGCCAGGTTTAGGGCAAGTAATCATCAGCCTTCCCAGCGCTACGAGCATAGTCCTGATCCAATATGGCAGTGCCTAAAGCCACTTTTGTGAAAAGGTCTATACCGGTTTGCCGGACGCCAGCTAAGGACGCAGCGGCACCCGGCAAAGCGGCATACGTCTACGCTAGTACGTCTCCGGCAAGTTAAATGCATCTAATAGGGTCTTTTAGCATAGCGCAGAAGTATTATCGCCGAACCATGCTGGCGTCCAGAACAGCCGACCTACGTTAGCGCTGTAGTACGACTACGCCATGTTAAAACAATCTAATGCAAACGCCACTGACGTTGCAAGGGCGAACCAGAAAGGAAAGGTGCGTTTGGTAAAAAAAACGCAAACTGATTCGCCTCATTACCGTTTGTTTCTCTATACGTTAAAGCGTCAAGCACTTTACGGCACAGTAACACCGTTCCCCCCCCCCTTTTTTTTTTTTTTCTCACGACCTTTAAACGGCGCAATTTAATAGATCCATTATACATCGGCACAGCTTTCGGACGAGCGTGCAAAAAAAGCGCGTCAGCGAGCGGCGGTGAAATGTCGAAGCCCTCAGCTATAATTAAACGCGTTCTTTAGCTCTAATGCGCTGCTGCGCAAGCCCCACTCCCCCCTTTCCCAAACCGACTTCGTTTTCCCTACACCGGAGCTGCAAGTACCGCTGGTTCTTTACGGAGAGCTTTGGCCCAGCGGTATACCTTACACGGCTACCATATGCCGCCAACTGACAAACGGGCAACGCGGATCTGCGCATGCGTATTTGGCGGGTGGTGGCATACAGTAACGCCAGGCTCACGAGTCCTTGCATCTTTGTTCATGTTTCTCGGTTGCCGTGCCCGATTTCAAAGTCCCCCTTTTGACACAATACACGCCCGCTTTCCGACTATCTTATCTTTTCGGGCCAAGAATGGATGAAGCAGCTCCCTCGTGTTGCCACCGCTCCCAAGGTGCACACACAATGCGCACGGAAGCCCGTTTATCACCGCCCTATGAATAAAGGCCACTCTCGCAGGGAAACGGAGTAAAGCACGCCCTAGAAAAACAACAAAAAGTTGTGATCTAAAGCATCAGGTGCTTCAGCCAGCTCTGAAGGCGCGCACGAATGCCACATAAGCGAAGTTTTACGGCCAGTATAAACGCGATAGATATACCGCCGGCGAACGTGCACGGTAATCTCTCCTGAGCATCGCACAATACGAGGGAGCATCGCGAATGTCTCTTTCCTCCCTTTATCAGTGCGGTCCGGAAAAATGCGTTTCTGGGGCTGTTGCTGCCAGCAACCCTGGCGCGCTTCACAGACAGCATGCTGGGGTACCGGTGGCCGCGGCAACAGTAGCAAAGGCGTAGACATAATACATATACAGAGAGAGAAACAAGCAGCCGGAATGGAGGACGTGTCGTCTCTCACGTAAACATCTGTATCGCTAGAAGCCAGCGCCAACGTGTAGACGCGCGACTGCCGGGTTTACGCACAGCCGTGGACGAAGCGTTCACTGCGTGTAAAGAAGCAAAGCTAGAGAGAAAAATGACAATGATAAAATAAAAAGCTCTTGAAAGAGGGAATGGGAGTTATGCGGCGCTGTAGCCTGGACATCACCGGGCCACGCCTAGGCGGAAAAACAATTGCACGGAAAGGCAACAAAAACAGTGGGCGAGAGAGAACTGAAAGACCATTAGGTTAAGAACTTTCGCAGCGCTGTACAGGCTGTGATCTCATGAAAGCGAGAATCTATGGAGTCAATTAACATCCACCCAGGCGCAGCCACACAGCTACAAAGCAAAGCTACGCAAGAGAAAATATCGTGTAAACACTGCTAGACTCACTGCTGCACCGTGTGTATGTGTATGCAGCGTGTGTGTGTGGGGAGGGAGGGGCTAAGTAGCCAAAATTGTCAGCTCCTGCCAAATCGCCATTTCATATGGTCTCGTGAGGACAGAACGTACCCCACGACTAGAGGTCACCTTCCGGGGTCATGGTTTCTTCGCTCACAATGCTGACGATGGAGTTCCCCAGACGACGGCCCTTCAAAGCTGTCGCGTTTGTCAGAGTTGAAGTATATATCAAAGCAATCGTCGAGGTTAGATCCAACTTTCGTCCTGCCTTGTCACAAAGCAGCAGCACTGCTCACCCCACGTCTCCATCAGTCTGCCCACATGGGATATCAGCTACCGCCTGGCAGTGCCATGATCGTCATTTCTCGCTCAAAAAGACGACGCTACATTTTCGGTGAACAGAGCCTTTGACGGCACCGCGCTAAAATTGGAGAGGGCATGAAAAGCTATTTACTATAATTATGAAACGCACACTCCTATCAATCTTCTCTGCAACGCAAAAATTTCGAAGCGGAAGCTTCACTAGGCCAGTCAGCTCGAGCCTTCAGCGTCATTGTCGGTAGGGTCACTAGCAGGCGGTAGCTGTCAACTGCAATAGCCGCTCACTTACGTTTCTTTTGGCCGGAGTTGCCAACTCGGGCCTTTCATACGGGAGGGCGATATTAATGTTACCCCTAGGATAGCACGTTCATACGGCTTGGCGTATGACGTAATTGTATACATTGTATTGTTATTATATAAATATTGTGAAAGAAGGCCAGGTCGTAACGGCAAGACAAGGTATGCCGTGTCAGCGCTGCCGTTGCGGACGAGGAACAAGACCGCGATGATTTTTGCAGGGTCTGGACGAATGCCGTCATAGCTAACCAGATGTCCCAACATTTTAATTTACTTCTCTGCAAAGTGGCACATATTCATTTATCAATAATGATTTAAATGAGTGTCCCCCATAATTAGGCCAGAGGAGTAGCCAGGCAAAAGAAGCTTCCGCTTTCATCCAGGTTTAACCAGCGCTAAACCAAACCCAATTTTGTTTAAGCTAGCTTCATTAGCAGCAAATATAGACCGTTTTACCAAGAGCAAGCCGGAGAGAAGGAAAATACTCTCCAACCAGGTTCATTGAGCCGGTCCACTGTTGCCAGTAACTTAAGAATCATGAATACCTTCTTCAGCAAACGGAAGAACCGGAAATGGACATGGAAAAGGCCTATCGGGGAGACTAAACATGAAATTGACATCATACTGTGTTCAACCCCCCCCTCCCTCCCCCTCTCCTTATTATGCAAGATGTATAGAGGTAATCGGGAAAGTGCGATGCAGTGACCACAGGACGGTAAGGTCCCGAATTAGCCTAAATGTGAAGAAGGAACGCAACAGATTAGTAAGAAAGAAACCCATCAACGAATTAGCGGTGAGGGGGAGGGCAGAAGAGTTCAGGATCTCGCTACAGAATAGGTATTCAGCTCTAACTGAGGATGGCGACATTACCCTAGAGGCAAGGAACAATAATTTCAGAGATATCATTACTGAGTGCGCGGTAGAAGTAGGCGGTAGGATAGTTAGAGAGGATACCGGTAAGCTGTCTAAGGAGACGAAAGACTTGATTAAGAAACGCCAGAGTATGAAAGCTTCCAATCCAACAGACCAGACTGAATTGGCCGAGATATCAAAGTTAATCAATAAGCGCAAGGTGGCCGATATAAGGAAGTATAACATGGAGAAAATTGAGCATGCTGTAAGGAACGGGGGAAGCCTTAAAGCGGTGAAGATGAAATTGTGCATAGACAAAAATCAGATGTATACGCTAAGGGATAAGGCGGGCAACGTCATCATGAATATGGACAAGATAGCCAACGTAGCCAAGGAGTTTTACTGATCTCTACAGTAGCCAAAGTAGCCAGGACCGTAATGAGATTATCGGAAGGGAAAAACAGTCAGACGTTCCACCAGTGACAAAGGACGAGGTTAAGAAAGCAATAGAAACTATGAAAAGAGGGAAAGCAGCTGGAGAGGACCTGATAACTATAGATTTGTTGAAGGACGGGGGAGATATCGTGCTAGAAAAACTGGCCACCCTGTATCGACGGTACCAGAACCATGAAAGAATGCAAACATTATCCTCATTCATAAGAAAGGGGACGCTAAGGACCTTAAAAATTACAGACCAATCAGCTTACTGTCTGTTGCATACAAGGTATTTACTAAGGTAATCGCTAACAGAATCCGGACAACCTTAGACTGCAATCAAGCAAAGGACCAAGCAGGTTTTTGGAAACGGTACTCTACTATCGATCATATCCATACCATCAACCAGGTAATAGAAAATGCTCGGAATATAACCAGCCCTTATGCATAGCATTCACTGATTACGAAAAAGCATTTGACTCAATTGAAACCTCGCCGGTGATGCAGGCATTGCGAAATCGGGGGGTAGACGAGCCGTAAGTGAAAGTGCTGGAAGATATATATAGTGGCTGCACAGCAACCATAGTTCTGCATAAAGAAAGTAACAAAATTCCCATAAAGAAAAGTGTTAGGCCAGGAGACACGATCTCCCCAGTAGTATTCACAGCTTGCTTAGAGGAAGTATTCAGAGACTTGGAATGGGAGCAGTTAGGGATAAGGGTAGATTGAGAATACCTCAGTATTCTGCGATTTGCTGATGATATTGCCTTGCTAAGTAACTCAGGGGATGAACTGCAAATAATGATTGATGACCTAGACAGGAAAAGTAGAAAGGTAGGCTTGAAAATCAATATGCAGAAGACTAAGGTAATGTTCAACAGCCTCGGGAAGGAACAGCAGTTTACTTTAGGTAGCGAAGCACTGGAAGTAGTAGGCGAATATGTCTACTTAGGACAAGTAGTAACCGCAGATCCGGACCATGAAAAGGAAATAACAAGAAGAATAAGATTGGGATGGAGCGCATTTGGCAAGCACTCGCAGATTATGACTAGCAGCTTACCGGTATCGTTAAAGAGCAAAGTACACAACAGTTGCACTTTGCCTGTACTCACCTATGGGGCTGAAACGTGGAGGCTGACCAAGAGGGTTCTACTTCAGCTGAGGACAACGCAGAGAGCTATGGAACGAAAAGTGGTAGGGATAGCATTAAGAGATAGGAAGCGTGCAGAGTGGGTCAGAGAAATAACTGACATTCTAGTGGAAATCAATAAGAAATGGGCATGGGCAGGACATGTAGTGCGAAGAGAGGATAACCGATGGTCGCTTAGGGTAACAAACTGGATCCCAAGGGAAGGAAAGCGTAGCAGGGGGCGGCAGAAAGTTAGGTGGGCGGATGAGGTTAAGAAGTTCGCAGGGATCAAGTGGATGCAGCTAGCACAGAACCGGGTTAATTGGAGAAATATGGGAGAGGCCTCCTGCAGTGGGTATACTCAGGCTGATGATGATGATGACTATTGCCAGTACCGAGTGGGCTGTGCCTTCGCACCCTTTATGCATGGCAGGGCAGCCTTGCTGCTCAGTATTTTGCCGTTTGAAAGGCTTAAATACCCTCATTAGTGTCATTCTTGGTGGTAACGTCATTGGGACAGCAATGCGTGATAGTGGACGGCACAAATATTCAAAGAAATCCAAGGCTGAGCGTATGCGGGAAGCATGCAACGACAGTCCAAATGCGGCTTACATGTTTTTGCTTCCCCGCTTTCCAGTAGATCCTTGATTAAATCGACTGTGACCGTTTTCTGCAAACTGGACAGACTTCGTACCAACGACGGACTATCGAATGTGATACCCATTTCACTTCCCCCACCGTCGTAAACATGTACGCCGCGCCAGGCCGTGCCTCCCGCAAGACGCGTCAACGATACGGTGCACCCCGAGCGCCATACGTCAGAAGAGCGTGCTAAAAGTTGTTATTTCTTTAAGTAATAAGACGATTGCCAAAAACAAATCTTACTTGATGAGCATTGACCCGTACGTTGTTGTTGAAAGTAGTGATAACTGCAATACAAGCAAGTTTAATTCTGCCCACAGGCAGCTGCCGCCGCTACGACGAGGCTCATCGTTTGCTTTCGCGTTGGCTACGCTATACTGAATCGTCGCCGAAATTGACCATTTCTTTTTTTTATTACATGATACAACGGGATTGTATGACAGACCATTTACTCCAGCGCTGCGCAAATCCAAAGCGCCATCCGATGTACCTTCGACGCGAATCAATTTAGGCCTATCGAGGCACGGCGAGAACATTGTCGTCCGCCGCGACAACGAGCGGCGCGCTTTGGTAAGCTCGTGGCATCCGCTGCTGTGTTTGGAACTTGTCGTTTACTTGAATGGTGCAGCTGAGACCGCACGTTTTTTGACGTTCAGATCAATGCTGCAAAGACGCTCGGTTGTGCCGTGCGGTTGTGCATGCATATACTCGGAGGCTGAATAAGAACACAGACACAGTAGACACAGTATGTTTTACGTGTGATTCTTAAAAAGCAATTTAACGTAAAAAGTAAGTTGTTGAAGCGAGCCAGCTCCATCATACGCTCTTCGCACTCCGGCTCAGGTGCGCCGGAAACACCAACACTCGCCAAGCTTGATTCGCGATTGTGATCGTGGTGCACGCTGCCCATGTATAGCAAGCCTCAAATCCTTTAATGGGATACGAAGGCAGCGTAATATCTAATAGGCACTGTCGAAGGAAAATACTAGACACGAAATTGGTCGCAATCAGAGCGGCGATAATTGGAAAGCATCTTTTGTAGTAAATCCCGCGTTTGTGTATACCGTTACCACTGCAATTGTGAAAAAATAACCGAAAACAGAGACATCATTGTAGTTAACTGTGACTCATCATAATGAAAGTTCGGCCTACGGAAGCGGAGCTCAGTCCTTCGTAGTCCCCGTGGCCGCTACTGCTGGTGACAACAGCTTCCGCCATGCAAAACGGATGATGCGGTTTGGTGTCGCACTCAAACAAAACACAAAGAGTACCACGATGCCGGACAGCTTCCACGAGCAGCGTGCAGTAATCTGCTACCACAGCACCAACGGCGCACGCACAGCCCAAGATGGTGTCGGGTGGAATCGCCGCGGACTTTTCCTGTTTGGAACATACGGGGCGCCACCATAAAATGCGCCTCCTCGCCCTCAACTCAACCCACCACGCCCCGTCCCGCTCGTCTAACTTGGGAGCGTCCAATGAGCGGGCGCGCCCAACAGCCTCACTATGACGTCAGTGGGGAGGCTTGCGAGCGGCGATGTGTCGCCCAAATCGGCTGCGAGCGGTCGCCAGGACCACTCTTTAAAAACTGTTTGCAAACTATCGGCTCCACGTAAAGCTTTCAAATATGACTCGAATGCTCACAAAGACCACCTGTGTGAACTGCTTGCATCAGAGTTTAACCTCAACTAGCATTTCAGGGGTTCTTTAAAGGAATGACGCGACAACATTAATTATCGGCTCCCGTTTCCATCTTCCCGTGTGCATCCTCGTTCACGTCTATTCACTTTGCTACCCACTTACTAAAAGATCTTTCATATTTGCCTTTTTGATCCCACACACACCTAGTTGTGAGAGGCCACATTATGCGAATGACAACTCGACACATGTAAAGCCCCGCTTTAACTGCGTGGCCTATTGGATGGCCACGCACTGACTGGAAGTATGGTTGACTGGTGGACAGCTTTTTTAAATACATGGGGTAGAGAGTTAGGCGGGTGGATGACATTGATAGGTGGCAGAAGGCTAGTACCACAACAGGGGAACACGTTTTTGAGGATTATGTGTATGCAGCGGGCACAGGCACGATGATTAATGGCAAGGATCGGACGGCTTGTTTCGTCCCTCTTCTGTTTACAAACACTTTTGCTATCGGAAGAGTACGGGCAGAATAACGTATTGTTGCACAAAGGTAACAAGTGAGCATTCTATGAGCAAAGAAAATAATTACGGCCCACTTAGCGTGATTAGGCCATTCGCAAATTAGGCGTTCCAGCACTTCGAGTTTTACTTTGGTTTCGGTTCGAGGCCCGTTTTCCAAGGTAAAGCAAGCTTCAAGCAAAGTCCCGCGAAATCGGCGATTAGGGATCTTAGTGATAGTGCACTAAAAAATTTGGGGCCACTTAACGATCTTGAAGAAACTGATGCGATATCGGTATGTTCTGGATCATTTGCGCGTGAATGGAAGTTAATAAAGACGGCCACATTCAACACGCCGCCCGAACTGACTGAACACGCGGGATGCTCGTTTGCGATGGTAGCGTAGTCTCCTCGTGCAGTGCCAAGCGAAGCTGGCACTGGAAGGAGAGGCTTGGGGCAGGCATGCATCGGCGATCGGCGGTTTTACTACACGGGCATGAAAACAAAGCTCTTTCACCCTGTCCATGGGAACCAAGACGTGTAACAGTGGTGCTATTTCCATCCACTTCCCAGTGGACATCCCCCAGACATCCCGTCCCTGGACAACATTCTTGCCCGTTAGGAACCTACTACCTATAATGTTTTCGGCTAACGGGCGCAGTACGAAAAATCCGTTTCCGTCAGGGAGAGTTCCTCACCCACTTGTGATTGTGATAAGCTCTCTTCCACTTTCTATATAGTCGCTTAAACTTCTGTCTGTAGAGAACTGCGTTCGACGAGGTTGAACGAGAACCCGCCTGGCAGAGACGTGTGCTTGATGACTTCCTAAGCTTTATATGTCTACACACAGCCGTGCATAATGAACTTTCAAGCCCTGTACTAACACAGAACCGTGCTTAACGGGCTAAGCGCTGAGTATGCACCTCGTCGCGCATTGCATAGCTCACTTTCGAAAGGCAGCGAAAAGTAGTATGTGCTCCGCGTGCGGCCTGGCTGTATGTAGTTAACGCTAACCGGAATTGGCTTGGAACCAGAACCGTGCCATGAATACGTTATTGAGAGGCGGGAAAAGTGCCAGCTTTGCTTCTTTACATAATTCTGCTCAGGTGCTTCCCGTAGAGAAGAAATGTGAATACATAGGCAGAGTTGTTTTCAATTAGTTACGGCGCATTTATTGCCGAATTAAGGAAACCACCTGCTCAGGCGACTACAATCACTGCCCTAGCCGTATGTGGGAGACTATAGTTCATGCAACATTATGTTGACGCACAGTAAGCAGGGTGGTAAAATTAAATAAATAAATAAATAAATGGTATCCATTACTGTAGCCGAGAAGACAAAAACTAATTTTTTTAACTCCAACAAGGTTCCTCGACCAGCGCGCTAGGTGGTGCCTCGAGCTCACGCGCAGTGCTACGTAAAAAAAAAAAAAAAAAAAAAAAAAAGAAAGAAAGAAAAAAAAAGACAAGAAAAGAAAAAGAAAACTGAAGCGAACTTATATTCAATCATGTCCTGGTCCAGAGAGCTCGGGCAGCGGCGGCGGCTATGCAGTGGCGGCCCGGAATAGGGTCTGCCACTCAGCTCCACAACAAAACGCACCTCCCTTCCCAAATCAAATCATCGTCAATAAATGTCTTCTTCTTCTTCTTCTTCTTCTCCTCCTCCTCCTCCTCCTCCACTCAGAGAGCCGACCCGAACTGAAACGCTCATGTGACTTCGCTCTCAAAGGAATAAATCAGTACAAAATGCTTTGTGAGATGTTAGAGCTACTCATTTCGCAAATATTTTATATAGTCGCTGTATTCTTTGTCATATCAGCTTAGACCTCGTCCAGGACCCGCAGAATGTAGTAGAGCCAGCAATGAAAACAAAAAAGCTGGGGGTGCACCAGTGCTGTCACTCCAACATTGTACAGATGGGACCGGTTCAAAAATGCTGCTCGGAGAGTGGAGAGAAGCGGGTGCAGTGCTTCGTTCAAGGACGGCACGGACGGGTGAACAGCTGTACGTGACGGTCTGAGACCCGGAGAGCACACAGGTGACACACAAAATAATAGCAGTACGTAACAAACCACGGGGCTTATACGCTGCAAAATAACCGAGCATAACGGTGACCTGCTGGCACGGCAGCAATTAGAGAATGGTCAGCACTGTCTGAAACGCCCGGGAACACCTGGAAGGCAACCGCCCGGTCCCTTACAAAAATGGATATTGAATTTCTGTTACCCACGTAATGTGTTTTTGATGAGTCATCAACCACTCAAAGGAGATTCAAGATTAGATGTGTTTTAACATTATATCCGCAGCAGACTTTCCTTTGAGATCCCACATGAAGTTTTGTGCTTGGAAAACGCAACAGTATTTTTGGGTAGGATCTAATGTGGAAATACATTGACTTTCTCAAATAAGGAAATGTATACATCACTAAGTGAATATATATTATTTCTTTGTTAACTGCACACTTTCAGAGCCCTATGTTTTCATTTCTGATTAGCATATGTACGATGTTGCCTAAGAAACAACTTTTATGTGTTTTAACATGAAATCCGCAACAGACTTTCATTTGAGATTACGCAAGAAGTTTTGTACTTGGAAAACACAACAGTATTTTTGTATAGGAGCTAATGTGGAAATACATTGACTTTCTCAAATGAGGGAAATTATACATCACTAAGCGAATGTATATTATTTACTATGTTTTCATTTCTGTTTAGCATGCACTGTTAAAACAAAAACAACTTTTTGGACATTTGTTCCATTCAAAACACGCTTACACCCTGCGTCTTGGGTGTTTGTGCCATTGCAAATCACTTCTTGCCAAGCGAATGGGTGCTGTGGTTGGACAATATGCTTGAGGGTGTTACGGGCAAGGATATTGTTGTGTACGCGAACCGACGCACTGCCACACCGCCTCCAAGCAAACGGACGCAAGGCCGCTCCATTTCCAATGCCTCCTTGCACCTGCGAGCAGGCCGTTTTGGAGAGACCAGCAGGGGTACCCCGGCCTGCGCCGGCGACGACGCGCGGACGTAACCCGAGCCGTGCGTTGACTCGGAACTGGACCGTCCTGGGAGCATGTGCGCGACCAGGGCACGAGAAGCAATGCCTTCTTTATAATGCATGATATTTTGCGTGTTTCTTAAGCTTTCGAGCTCCTTCTTGCTCTGCGTATAGATTAGCCGAGCCCTCAGTCATCGCATCGCTTCCCGAAATGTTTAGATACAAATAAGATTTAGTTACCAGTAAAATAGTGTTGGCGCTGCTGCACTTGCCGGTATTGAAGCTTGGTCGCACTTTTTTTCCTTAAATGTTCGTGCTACAGCTCCGTGTTCAGCGAAAATTACGCCCAAGGTAGCAACCACCGAAGAGCCAGCGCTGACAAATTTGCCAGCGATGCCAAACTCGACATGTTAAAATGACTGCAGTGGACAAAATAGTGCGCATAGGTATCTAGAACATTAGATGCAAGTTCTAATGGTCAAGAAGTTGTAATTTTTAGAGCAGCCGCAATGGCCTCTACACTTCGAAACATGCTTCGAAACATTAAGTCCCAATCTTATGAATGCAGTCCAGACATAAGAGGCAAATACGTTACCAGCGTTACCAGATCCCCGAGTGGCCGAGTGGTTAGCGTAGAAATCTACGGAGTAAGAGGTACCGAGTTCGAATCGCGCCAGAGGTGCAGCTTTTTTTTTTCGCTTAGTTTTAATTTTTTTTATTTTTTAGCTTTTTTACTGTAGTCGAGGTGCTTCGCTACGTTTTAGCTTTTACTTTTTATCCAAAAGTGAAAGCCATCAGGTGCTCATTGGTCAACACTCATGAACAACACACAAGAAATGCACACATTAGGTACCAACCAGAAACACGGTGGCCAACTTTCTTGTGAAATTCATCAAAAATACATCAAGAAAATGTATAGAAATGTTAATGTGCATGATGAGGAATGTAATTAACATTTAATCAGAAACTCATTAAGCTTTTTTGTAAGGGGTGTACCAGTGAAAAATTACGTGACTCGTCGGTCGACTACTATTCTTCACTCCGTTTTTCTTTTTTTCAGCTTCGGTCTCTATACGTACGCTTTGTGCGTGTTTGTCCAACTACAGCGACGAATAAGCAGCTATTGCGGAGTTTGCAGCGACGGCAGTGTCACCGCGGCGCGTAGTTGTGACAGGGGGAAAAAAAGGGAGCAACTTCGCAACTATGACGTCACGTGGTGACCTGATCAATGAAAACAGAAAACTGTATTCACCTGCGCTGCTTCAGTTTCGCCGCTCTGCCATGGCTCAATCGACTATCGAGAACTCAGAATGACGATTCCGGGTGATTACGTGGTCGCCCAATTAATTGCCAGCGAGAATAGAAAAGAAAGAAATGCGACAGATTACGTGATCGAAAACGCGCTTCTCGTATTCGCCTCCTTCCTCACACAAAATATGCAGGAATCAAAACTTCAGAGATATCGTCCCAAATTAGCGACCAACGAAACAGATATAGCGAGAGTAGGTTGTTCCAGAAAATAGATGGAACAGCGCAAAAGATATCCCCACGATTTATATACAATCAAGCCGCGAGCATATGGTCCCAACGAAACGCGCTGTCAATCGCTGCAGCACATCTACACTGACAGGCGCCACTGTGCGCAAGGCTGTTCACGCAAAAGCTTCCTCACTGCTCGAGTGAGCGTCGTTTGACTTGAAGCGTTGCACGCAACTAGCCGTTAACTATAAAAGTTAGCACCGTCCATACGGCGGCACACGTGACTGACTTGTTCCTGCACAGCCAATAACTACGACTGCGCCCATAGGCATGAAACAGAGACTGTCTACATGCGAATATTATAAGCGGCTATCCCGGGGCGCGTTTCACCATCAGTGTTATCATCAGCTGACTTGAGTACGCTGCAGTAGCGATCCGTTACACCCGGTTAAACGGCCCATAGGAAATCTGGAGGGCTGCATTGACATGTCCACAGATGTACGGTCTACAGACTGACTTTTTCAAGGTAAAGCCATGGCTGCTCAGAAGTTTGAGGCGCTCGAAATTCGGAAATCGTATTTCCTCCATACCAATCCAAACTGCATTATAACCCTTAAATTCATTTCTATTACTCAGGAGACTGAGGTACGCTAAAATATCCAGAAATCCTCACAGGAGAAGCGAAACACGGCCAGGGACGCCAATGAGATACGTATAGAGATATGATTAGGAGGCTCCGATATGCGACTGCATGATGTGGATAGGAGAGCTCCAAGTGAAGATGCCTGGGAGATAAATTCGTGCCGCTGTCCTGAAGTGGACATGACCTGGCTGATGGCGATGCTGCTGATGATATCACAAAAGCAGTTCCTCGCGCTTGAAAATATAAGGGTCACAGAGGATACGATGGATACTGGTCACGACTTATGGCGGCCAATAATAGCTGCGACGGCCCTCTTGGTTAAACGTTGACTGCTGGCGAACTGAGGATCCCCCCCCCCCCCCCCCCTCCCTAACCCTTGTTAGTGCACCAAACGAAGTCCCCCTGTCGAAATGTTGGCTCGGCTTGTGAATTGAGGCTCCCCTTCTGCCCATGTTTAGTGCTCTTTCATAATCTTACGTTAACGCACAGCAAGCAGGTGGCGTCCTGCAACTAGGCCTTCGTCTATACGTGTTCGGGGAGGCCTGGTTAGAAGACGGCGACCAGAAAGGAGGTTAGCCGCTAAGGAGAAGGAGCAGAAAAGGATGAAGGAAGGGAGAGAAATGGTGAGCAGCGGCGCAGCTCTGGGCGAACATCGTCGTCATAGGGGAGAACCGCGTGGCGGAATGGGGTCACCGCATAGCCGCTTTATCGGTCGCCTTCATCGCCCCCACCAACAGACGCGGCGCGCGCGCGCATACGAATCATTGGAGTTTGACGCGCACGCGCCCTGAGTACGCTCGTGTAGTACATCACTACCGCATTATCCTCACTGCAGTCCGCAATCTGTCGACGCACACTGTCTGCAGCAGCTAATTTGATCTCAAAAGAGAGAAACAAACGATCTAAATTCATGTGGACTGAACAAAGAGAGTAATGCCGAAATAACAAGTCAGACGCCTAAAGGTTATGAATAACGGGTAAATATAGTGTAACGGGGAGAAATACATTTACAAAAGAGAATTAAAGATACATGAGAGAGAGCCAAGGAGCCCGACAATGAAAGCCCAGCGGGTGACGCACTTCTTTCTCTTCACCTTCCACGCACGAGTGCGCCACTTCGTCCTCATTGTTCTCCACCCGTGATATATATACACACCATATCATTTCCTTTAATGTTATCAAGATTGGATCATCCGAACAGGTGGATAGCTCGCTCATGCATATTTGTCTTACTAATTCATTAAGTAGCCTCAAGTTAAAATTGCGTTTCCAACTAGTATATATCGAGCCATGCGACAAGCCCGCCAGACAGCCTCACTATTTACTGGCTGTGAAGCGAAGGCTACAGCCTGCGCAAGCCGAACACAGGGTAAACATGAAAGCGCAGGTCGCGGGAGTGCGGCATGTGATTGGAAATTGCTCTCATTACTGCCCCAATCACGAATAAACAGCTGATGAGGGGCAGGAAAGTGCACAGTAAACTATCTTCACTTCTTCACGCATCATACATGTGGTAACCGCATGAGGGGAGATAGTGTGGCACGTTTTTAGTGTTGCTCTGTACCGTCGCCTCATCGTTCGGTCAACGGAAGTCCAGCTATGCTAATACCCAGTTTTCGGTATTACGCAGAATGATCGAAGTACGGCACTGACGAAAAATCAGTTAGCGCATCGTATTTCAAGGGAAACATCGAAGTGGTGTCAAATCATATTCCGCGATTCAGAGGCTTGCAAGAAGTTACTTCCTCTCACTCCTTAGCCTTTCTTGCCTTTTATTGCTCTACCAAGATTTCAATGGACTGTGACGCACTCATACGTATATGCACGGATCATACACGTTCTTCGCTCAAAAGGAAGTTGTGTGCCCCTAAAGCTTTTTTGCGATTGGCTGCCTCGCGAGCTGCTTACGGGCGACGGGCAAAATTTTCTATACACCCAGAACCTGAGCGACTCGACGCGCTACAATACCTTGACGACCTAGCCCACGGCGTGACGCTGTCGTCCGGCGTGTCGCCGCTAATTTTCGCCTCATGCGGTTACCGCTTCACAGTATACACACGACATCATCCGCAGCCAGCGTTTTCATTTGATTTGCCGAATCACTCTTAGTTTGGTTTGGTTTGGTAAAACTTTCTTTCCCACAGTAGGGGTCCTGGAGGACACTCGGCTAGGCGCCAGGTGTAGAGGGCAGTGAGCTTCAGTTTTATTTACAATACCGTAAGCACTTAAGGCAACTAGGTGGAATGACTGTAAAAAAGTACAGAGGAACGCTTTTAAAAATATAGTCACTGTTAGTCATCTTTCATTTAGCTGCATCCTGCTTGGTCACTGACTTAGGTGAACACCATTACATCGGAGTCCTTTAGATAAAAGGTCCTCGTTGTAACCGGTTATTTCGTTATATATACGGACCCATGTGCACTCACAGGCCGTCTTGAGACGCACGCAGGAAGCTTCCGTCTTCATGCCAGTCCAAAAGCGTTCGCGTTAAAAGGTACAAACGGGAGGATTAAAACCGAGAAGACTCTCCAAGGAGATTCTTGCCCTGCTGCACTGAGGGAAAGAGAATAAGGTACAAAAAAACGGATAGGAGAAAAGAAATGTTAAAACTGTAAGACCTCAAGGATGAACGTACGCACGTCATTTATGCAGCCCATCGTTCAGGTTCGAACACCACAAGGAACGGACAAGGAGCATTCTTGTTCCTTGTCCGTTCCGTGTGTGGTCCGTTCCGTTTTCATCTCCATAAGAACGATCGCACGGAATGCACGGCGAGTTTGTATTTTGCCTTGATGCAAATGCGGCCGGGGTTTCGAACCCGACACCATGGGCTCACCAGCCGAACACCGTAACCACGTGGTCATCGTGAAGAGCGCACTTGCGGTAAATTTTATGCAACGAAAATATGTCGCCCATTTCTTTTAGCCCAAACACATCTTCGGCATGCCGACAACATCGGAGCAAATGCGGTATCCGCCGCGCTAGCGTCCCTCCCGCTTTATTGCTCGCCGCGCAGCTGCCGGCTTTACACAAACGCGCCCGAGCGAGTGTGTCGCGGCCTCTCGCGTTGCGCGAGATTGTGCGTGACCGCCGGCGACCCGCTTTCATCTCCTATTATTTCTCCCGCCTCTTTTTTTCGCTCCTCGCCCCAGTCAACGCAAGATACCTCTTACTATTGACGAGATCACGAACGAAGGCTAAGCGCAAACAAGAAAGGATGGGTGGAACGGCTGGAATCGGGACCTTATTCATCTCTTCTTTCCTGACCAATTTGCACTCGCATCACTAATCCGAGTGGGGATCGATGTCGCGGTGGGTGAGAGGATAGTGGCCAGATCCGAGCGATGCTCTTCTCCGCGCACGCTACTTAAAAACAATTCCTGTCGGTCTCCGTTAAAGAAGACAAATTTCAAAATAACATTGATAAGCGCCGCTTACAACCCACCTCACGCTTCGTTTTTATACTGACTCACGGGACAATGGCAGACCGAGCAGGCTAGGTGAGTTTACGGGTAGAATTCCGCCCAACTTCAATGGCGGCGCAGCTGTGAAGCACCCTCAGTACACTTAATTCATGGCGCGTGCTAAATGGAACGTCAGCAGCGGTCGAACCAACTCGATGTCCCGAGAGCAGTTATCGCACATAAAAACAAAAAATGGCTGTCGTCCCTAGTAGCACACTTTGTTGCCTCAATGTGGCCGCAATGTTTGCTTTCAACATTGCCTTAACGTGGCTAGTGTCCTCTTTTTGCCACGTTGATGCAACATACATAAGACAACATTGAAGCAACATTGCACCAATGTTACAACAACCTTTAGTCAATGTTTAAGCCACTTTTGAAGACGATATTAATGCAACATGGCTGCAACATTTTCTTAATATTGGTACAACTTTTTATTTGCACACATGCAACATTCCCATGACAACGTTAATGCAATATTGCTGCAAAGTTACTGTAATGTTTCAGAAACTTTCAGGCAGCATTCCAAGCTACTGAAATATTCTGCCGCATTGATGGCCACTAGCTATCGATGCTTGGTGTTCAATAAATTTATCTTGTGAAAGGCTAAACCATGTGCAATGGTATCGCCGTACCACAATGGTTATGGTAGCTTAAGGTCGCAAGAATGAGCAACTGAACATTACTTGTTGCCACACGGCAGTGCGGTGGCAGAGTACGAATACCTAAAAGGCTGCACTGGACAACACAGCTTTTCCCCACTTTTCAAGCCGCTTGCTCTGAATGAGACCTTAAATGTAATATTCATCAGCTCTGTACCAGTGCTCATTTAGATGCTATAAGCAGCTGTGACCTGAAAATGGCACTGAAAGTGGTTATTCTGGCAATTAGAATGATTTATATATATGCATGTGCATTACAAATAACCATCATTAACCATCATTTGTGTTTTAGCACTATTTTTTTTTGTCAAGAATTTATTCAATTAGCCTAACAGCAAGCTTGATTCCAGTATACTCATTAGCTTGACATACAGCAGCTAGTGTCACAAATGTAAGACATTTACTTCAAGACAATCGTTTTATGCAGAAACTTGCAACAATCATACATAGCACGCAGCCGATTTGGCTACTCAAGAACAGGAAGCACAAAAAATGTCAACAGTTACTAAGCACATCAGCATAGCTTTAAAATGTGCATGTCCCTCAACTTGAGTTTTACAAACATGACACTTTAATAAATTATTAAATGCAGAAACTTGCAACAAAATATAAAACAGCAGCACTGCCTATTCAGAAAAAGGAAGCAGATATATAACATACTGAACGTTTACACAGGCACATTGGCATAGATTGAAAAATGTGCCACACGAGCCTACACTTCAGACAAGATTTATTTTATTTAATTACTTTATAAAGTAACTTGCAACAAAGCTACAAAGCAACACATAGGCTACTCAGGAACAAGAACCAGAGATAATGTTTTGAACAGTTACTGGGCACAATAGCATAGCATGAAAATGAACCCACCCCCCCTCAACTTGCATTTACAAATATAAAACACTTCAGTAAACTATTTACGCAAACACTATAACACAGTGTAGCACTATTTTGTGCAGAAACTTGACACAAATATACAAAGTAGGAGTACAACCTAGTTCGGTATTCAGAAACAAGCAGACGTATTATGAACAGTAGAGTCATTACTAGTTTAATCCTTCCTTCTTTGGACATGCGCCATTGCACTGGAAAACTGCAAACAAGTATTGTCAGCATTTGACTGAACAATTTAGCATGTCTAAAAATGCTTGTGCCCTGGTAGCCTCCAGCTGGTCACGATGAGGGGGTCTTCCAAATCATGATGCTGTCACAAGTGAAGCTGCATCCCTGAAAAAAAAAAAAAATCGAATTGCTAAGCTAAGCATCTTGGTGGGCACATCTCTAATTACAAAAATTTTACGCTGCTCTATGAACACAGACATGGACAACTGTCACGACCATTATCAGGACTGACATCTGCCGAACAGTTTTCTAGTTCGTCGTTAACAGCCTCTGCTATTCTTCGTCGTTGCCGGATCGACACTTCGCTTAGCGAACACTTCACTCTCTTCATGATCTGCTGTCACGACCATTATCAGGACTGACATCTGCCGAACAGTTTTCTAGTCGTCGTTAACAGCCTCTGCTATTCTTCGGCGTCGTTGCCGGATCGACACTTCGCTTAGCGAACACTTCACTCTCTTCATGATACAATGAATGTAACACTTTACCAAACTATCACGGAGGGCATGGGTAACACATGCATATATGCACTACTGGCTTTGTGCCAGGCAACACGTGTCACAGCTCAACAACGTAGGTTATAAATCACTCACCACTGATGTTATCCTTTGTGCTGGCCTCCGTCATTTCAGCTGAATTCTCATGAAGCCGCAATGCAACACAGCAGCAAGAACACGGCGACCAGAAGAAAACTATGCTAGAATAAGGGAAACACACGTGAGCCATGGAGGAAGGAAAATGCTCCATGCACGTGAAGAATTTGCCGCGATCGCCGCTTACACGCGGTTTGGCAGGAATGGCTCTCGGCGCGACCGCGATTTCGACTTGATTTGGATTCGCGACGATCTTCATGGCTGCGGTGCATTAGTGAAAACAGAACTAAATTTCTTCAGCAGTTATAATTTTAGTCCGCATGTTTAATTGAATAATAATGCAATCTCATCAGTCTAAATATATTGCATATAAATATAGTATATATATTTCTATCTCAGTGTAACAAAGTTGAGTACACTTGTACTGTTCATCGCATGCACATGACATGCAAGGTTGCATTCAAACTCAAAAATAGATAAACATTGTCATACGGGGAAGTGACAAGGTCAGTGGAGTGACCTAATACCGGCTTTTCTGTTTGGGCTGCAGAAATAGTCTGAAGGAAGGACAGTTAGCCAATAAAGTAAATGTTATAGTAATGTCATCGTATGTGGTTCAACATTTATACATCATTTGACAATATTGCTGCAATGTGGAAAGACCACTTTAGAGCAACATTGCCAGCATGTTACTTGTTAACATTGCAGCAACGTTATCGAATGTTGAAAGTTTTCGCATTATGTTGGATAAATGTAGTCCAATGTTATCGCAACATTGCACAACATTGACAATGTTGCTGCAATGTTACAGAAACATATTGTGCTACTAGGGGTTTAGCTCTGGTTAAACCGGCTTGAATTGCGTTAGCAATACCTCCATGGCTGAGCTTATGGTTCAGCATGTATAGCGTACCTCATGGTGTAGCTTGAGGTGTTAAAGCGGGGCTTTATATGTGGGATGGCAGGAGCTGCCAACTTCGGTCTCTCGTTTCACATGGGACGGTTATGTCAGAATCCTTGCATTCACGTTACCCTTATAGGCCACTAACGCACGTTCATACGGCTTGTTTAAAGCCGTATTCGGCTCGGCTGCGGATCAAGGTCAAACGTGGCCCTTCTCGGAACTACGCGACGGGCTGAAACCTGGCGCAGTATTGCTAACGCAGTAAAAGAGCTCGACCGCCGCAGGCGTAAGATTAAGAGCATTGGTTCTAGTTTTACGAAATTTAATTCTAGGTACTCAATTCCGGTACCAACGTTGTGTGCATAACGAATAAACGATTTGTTCGGTACCACCCGCACCTCTCTACGACCACTGGGGTTGCTAACCGCAGCTTAATTGCGGCAGGGGTTGTTGGTTAGCCTGCCACTGGATTTTTATCTGTTGTAGGCCGTCATTGCACCCGCCACCGCTTCAGTGGTGGACGACGGCTGTTGCGACGCGCGTCTTTCTCTCCCTCTTCTTTTTCTTTCTTCTCTACTTTCTCTCTTCTGTCCGCACGGGGCAGCGGAGGTGGCTCATCTACAGAGCCAGTAGCAGGCCTGTGCATTTTTTTTTTCCTTCTTCCTACAGTCGGAACAACAACGGACGAAAACTGGCATATGCAAGTAATAAAAGCTAACGCTCTTAAAGGGCTTTGTTCATTGTTATGTCTTTTTATTAGTAGCTCTATATGTTGTGTACTTCTTAACTTGGTACCAATGTAATAATCATTGTACAGGACAGACCTGCAGTTTGTATTGCCTTATTTAATATAGTGTTGGACAATCTGTACATCAGTATGTATTCTCAGTTTTGGAGTTATAATAAACTGTCTTAAAATCATTTTTCCTTTCCCGACGTGCCGTGTGTCACCGCTGTTGAGAAAACTCTCAGGTTCTAGTCACTGCCAGAGCAGAACCGCATATTGCACTCCCCTCAAGCGAAAAGCAGTCTTCGGCGCATCTTGCGATGAATGTTCCGAATTATAGACAACTTGAGGCGACAACCATTCGTCCTTTTATAACGCGAGCACAGCTCATCCAGGCAGCAACTGCGCACGCATACATTCGAAGAGGAGATAAAAGCTCGCAATGCATCCTTCCTTGTGAATGCACTAGATCGCTATATAGAGCGACCAACTCTGGAATAAAAAGTACTACAAATAAAAGAACGCAAACAGGAAGTAGCCACGAAAGAGGTGCCGTCACGGCGCCTTCCCACGGTACCGCGGCTTCGCTATCGGTTTCCTTCCCACGCAACGCGTTCGTTCAAAATGCCCAGATAAGCGCCAAGTTCATGACGCCATAAAGGGAACGCCGCGTACACGCTGTCGGTCAAATGAGTGATACTGTCATACAGGAGTACCATTCACGATGAAGGCGTCCCGGCGACACGGAGGCGATAAACGATGGATGAGACAGCGTACCTGACGGAAGGGTTAGGCCTCCTTCATCTACGCCCCCAAGAAATGTGTTCAGATAGTTCACAGACCTTTTTGTCTTGAAAGCCGTTCTATTGAGAATTTACCTTGCGGTTTGGGCGACTTGGCACTTATTCATGGTTAAAACAGAGCGGGAAGACACGACAAAAAAAAAAAAAACACACGCAACACAACGTTCAGTTGTGTCTGCTCTTTTTGTCGTGTATTCCCGCAAATCATAAATTCTAGACTGTCCACGCATACACTGTTGATAACACGGCGTGACCCAAACGAAGACGATGACGAAGAGCAACAAAAAAAGCTTACGCTCACACGAATGTTCACGACAGGTTCCGGTAAAAACGTCTCCGGATAAAACGGCCTCGGCGAACGCCCTGGAAAAAATGACCCCAAGAGAGCGCAATCTAACGTCAAGCTTTTGCGTAGTCTGGGAGCGAGGAGTGAGTTGCTGTTAATGTCAAGGGCTTTAAGCGATTTCACATTACGTCTTCGTTTATGGTTTTGGCTTGAACCTTATTTGCACATTTGTTCGCAGCTGTTTTCTTGTTTTTCACCGATATCGCAAAGCACACGGGCGTCTTGCTCTTTTTTTTTTTTTTATCGACATGTATTGCCTCAGGGCATCAGTAGGGAATGAGATGAAGGATGAATAAATGATTAAATGAATGGAAAAAGGTTGGCTGACTTTATGAAGTCAGTCTTCTTATGAAGTCGTCTCCAACATAAAGCGGCCGCCGCTGCCGGGATTCAATATCGCCCCCTTGGGAACAATAGTCGAGCGCCCTAACCACTACGCTACAGTGGCGGGGCCTAGGTTGGACTGCATATGCAACATAGCTTGCTTGTGAAGAATGCTAACATATCCACACTGGTGGGGAAAAGGAGAAGCGAAAGGAGACGAAGAAGAGTCGAAATGGGGGGCTCCGGATTCATTTCTACCCACTCACTGCCCAGCCGCGCCGCACGAATATTTGAGCACCGACATCGCCCAGCCCACTCGACGCTTCACACTCTCCGAGTGAAAAGGAGTGAGTGAGTGAGTGAGTGAGTGAGTGAGTGAGTGAGTGAGTGAGTGAGTGAGTGAGTGAGTGAGTGAGTGAGTGAGTGAGTGAGTGAGTGAGTGAGTGAGTGAGTGAGTGAGTGAGTGAGTGAGTGAGTGAGTGAGTGAGTGAGTGAGTGAGTGAGTGAGTGAGTGTCAAAAAGAGGACCACACAGAACTCAGCAGCCTCAAGTCGCAGCCAGCGAGACTGGAGCAGCGAGGCAACTCAGACGTCAGCAGCCATATAGGCAGAGTATCTGCACTTGACGTAGAAATGGGAGACTCGCTTGGCTACTGACCATTTTTTAAGAGCGACGACCGCTCGTCATATGGCGACAACAAAGCTACATATTCTTATGACTTCTTCGATTCTGCGCTGGTTCTTTGCTCGTCTTTGATCTTTTTTTTCTATTCGCGTTTCACTTATCCTCAGTGGTACAATAAACGAAACTGAGGTTAAGGTTACGAAATGGCTTACCAAATATGGATGTTCCTTCAAAATGCGCTATACGTGTGACGCCAAATAATCCACAGAAATGCGAAATCCTGGCCGTTGCTGGTGCACACGGTGCTTCGCGCTTGCTCTCGTTATCAACTAAATGCATCGTCATTATCATCATCATTGTCACTAATTGCAACGTCATTGTCAACATCACGCTAGAGAAGGAAAATTACGATCTGTTTCTCACGATCACTGTATGGAGTCTGTGCGCAATGCACCCTCATTGGGAGCTGTGGAAAATGAATAGCTGTCGCCTGTCAGATGGAATCTTTCAGACACATGGCCGCGCATTGATATCTCCGTTTTTCAAAAGTGAGACTTATTTAAGCAAAAGACAAAGAATTTGGCCAATAAAGATTCATCAAGGATCGCATTCCTGAAGAGGCATCATGAGCTAGGACGCACATTAATTGAGTTACATGAGCTAGAGAGAATTCACCTCGGTGCATACGCAGAAGAAATCAATAATATTAAAGCAGGCCTCAGTTTGCAACTGAGAATTATAAGAGGGCCTTCATAAATAATAGATCCAATTGGTTTCTAAGCGAACAGCCATCTCGACGGGCCCGCAGCGATGAAAAGGAATGCCAAGGAAATATTGAAAATTGAATATGGCAGTTGCACCTACAGTGACGCATTTTGAATTCTTTATTCTTCCTTTGACTGTTATCGGAAGCTTTTTGGGAGTTTTGGGGGCCACAATGGGAGTTCAGGTAGCTGTCGCTTCTTGCTCCAAGCTTTTGCTAAACTTGACGATGAGCAGCGTGCTCTATAAACTTTGGACGAGGTCAAATCTGCTATTTCTGAATAGCAGGGTCAGAAATCCCCGGGCTGGATGGCGTTACTAGCGAGTTTTATAAAACATTTTCGCCTTGCTTTGCATCTGTTTTGCTAGAAGTTTTCCAAGCATCTTATAATGCTAATTTTTTACATCCCAATTTCTATTCTGGTATATTCATACCAAAAAGCAGAGACACTAATCGCTTGAAGGCTATTGAATGGCCATCGTGCATTGTTCCTCTGCAACGTAGATTGCAAAATTTTCGCTAAGGTTCTTTTGTGGCCGTATGCAGCTGTTAGTCAGAAACTGAGCAGAAATGTTGGTCAAATATTTAGAGGAATCCCCCAAGGTGGAGTAGACTTGTAATAAGGGAGTAATTACTCATTGCATCCACTCAAGCGCAGCCATACGGCTACAAAGGAAAGCTATACAGCTTTCTCAGAAACTTCGTAGTTAAAGAAAAATTCGTCCTGATCCGGGAATCGAACTCGGCATCACCGCCTTTCCGGGGCAGTCGCGGTGATCGCTGCGCTTGGGTGGATGCAATGAGTAATTACTCCCTTATTAGCAGGAATGTGCAAGGTCTGTGGCATTAGAGGCTGCAGTATACAAACTCGTATCCATATTGTGCTATAAGGAGTAAGAGCTAATCAAACCATCATCATAATCATCATCAGCCTGACTATACCCACTGCAGGGCGAAGGCCTCTCCCATATTTCTCCACTTAACCCTGTTCTGTGCTAGCTGCATCCACTTGACCCCCGCGAACTTCTTAACCTCATCCGCCCACCTAACTTTCTGCCGCCCCCTGCTACTCTTCCCTTCCCTTGGAATCCAGTTTGTTACCCTAAGCGACCATCGGTTATCCTCTCTTCGCACTACATGCCCCGCCCATGCCCATTTTTTCTTCTTAATTTCCGCTAGAATGTCGGTAACTTGAGTTATTTCTCTGAGCCACTCTGCACGCTTCCTATCTCATTTTGCGTTCCATAGCCCTCTGGGTTGTCCTCAACTTAAGTAGAACTTTCTTGGTTAGCCAACACTTTTCAGCCCCATAGGTGAGTACAGGTAAGATGCAACTGTTGTACATTTTCCTCTTGAGCGATACCGGTAAGCTGCTAGTCATAATCTGCGAGTGCTTGCCAAATGCGCTCCATCCCAATCTTATTATTCTTATTTCCTTTTCATGGTCCGGATCTGCGGTTACTACCTGTCCTAAGTAGACATAATCGCCTACTACTTCCAGTACTTCGCTACCTAATGTAAACTAATCAAACAAATTCTACTGAAATCATCTGTTCGCAAAGGGTGTCCATTGTCGCCTTGGTTCTTTGCCTATATCATGAACCCCTTTGTCTCAGTACTATTAACAGCGCTGCTATTCGAAGTTTCTCTATGGCTCAATGTGAAATTAAGATTTTGGCCTCTGCCGATGACGTTGTACTTTTTTCTTGACAAAGAGTGTGCTCGAGGCTTCATTTGCTACCGAACAGTTTTGCGCTGTATCCAGAGCGGTCCTTAATTCAGACAAGTCCAAATGATTTGGTTTGGTCAGTGGGGTAAGAGGCCGAGCATTTTTGGGAGCATGAGATGGGTTTGGCCCCCTACATTACCTAGGGGTTCCTCTGCAACAGGATCGCAACAGTGGAGCATATTGTGATTCAGAAATCGCAGCTATTAGGCGACAAACTCAGGCATGATCACTCAGGAGTGATAACCAGTTTCTTCAAATACAGAGTTCAGCGAATTATATAGGTCTTGTTCACTTGTTCGTACCCCAGCCAGATTCGCGCTTTTTTTTTTTCCAAATTGGCAAACTATTCTTTTTTAGTATTTGTGCTTATTAGGCGTCTCAGTTCTCACTTGCCTTACCTAGTCTCACCGACTGGACAGGCCCATAAAAGGGCTCTATGGGGATTCCAAAGAAGGTTGCGGACGTCTTCTAATTTCTCACTTCGCGCTTGTCTTTAGATTACTTGTATAGCCTATCCAGAAGACAGATGACCGAAGTTCTTACTGAGTCTTTGTTCTCCAAACCTTTGTATCGGCAACCTTATCGCGAGTTTCTTTAAAGCGTGTAACAAAATGTGCATTCAGTCTGCTGCATAACTTTCTCACGAATTGCCGCCAGTGCAGCACGAGAAACCATTGAAAACTGCTTTATTCAGTGGCGAGATGCTATGTTTTTCTGGGACACGTTGCAGCGGACGATAAAGACGTTGAAATCGCGCCATATAGTATTTGCTTCTTGCCTGTTCGGAAGAACTGTGACTTGTCTTATGATTTGTTTGTGTTGGTGGGCTATTTAGTTTACGTGAAAGCCGAATGACGGACCGTTGTGCTGAATCACCGCGATCATCGACGTCTTTATTCCGACAGCAGTGCACTTTGGTGCGGGGAGTGTATACGCTGCCCTTGAAGAGCCTCCCTGATTGTTTACACTGGTTATAGTGGGGAATTAGTGGCTTATAACAAGCTTGCGTTATGCAGCCCGGTGATTTGAGGCATGAGCTGATTTAGTTTCACTTACTCGGAGGTTTTCTCATGCAATAAATATGGAAGAAAAAATCCCGGGGGTGGCGCAGTTGGTTAAAGCACTCGGTTGTGAATGCGAGGTATGGTGGTTCGCTTCCCAGTAGAGACAGGGTTTTTATTTTTCTGATGAGATTGACAGGTGGAGTGGACACTTCCTGCCCACATTTCCTACGGACGCCCCTCATGAACTATTAATTGGTTTCATATTGAAAATAAATAAATGAACGCAACACTATTTATCTGCTCCGCATCATGACATCCTCCGCGAGGTTCAACGAAATGGACGGGCATGCGGTCCGTCGTAAATGACCGGAAAGAGGATAGAAGAATGAGACAGAGAGAGAGACAAACATTTATTTAGAAGGCGTGAAATATTTAACCCTAGGTGGGCAGCCTCCTCAGTCCAGGCAGCCGTGGACCCGAGCCGTCTCCCGAGTCGGTTGACTAGACTACTTTGATCATACAGGCTAGGGCTTAACAGCTGAGTCTCCCACTGCTCTTTCGTTAAGGTTATGGTGGTTATGGTACCATTTGGTCCCTTGCATCCCCACACCTTATGTTCTAGGGTGTTTAGTACGTTGTAAAATCCGCATTCATATTTGTAGGTGGTGGGCGAGATCCTGTGTAGTAAGGTGCCGTGGACCTGGCTGTTGGTTTGGATTTTTCGGAGGGTGACTGCTTCTTCTCTCGTTAGTTTCGTGTGGGGTGGGGAATATTTTCTTCTGTCAAGTCTGTAGAAACTATTTTTTGTCTACATGCAAGTAAGCGCATGCAGACGGCACACATGCACTAGTAGAAATAAAGAAGCAAAAGTGAACCAGCGCCCGTAAAACTTCGCGGCAACGCGCAGGCGAACAGAGGTCGATGGACGAGAGAAGAGGACTGCAGATGTAAAAGAGATTGAAATCCGCATTTCTGAGCTCTTCGAGAGACTGGCTATCCACGGCTATCATACATTTACACACATGCACATACGCGCGAAAGAAAGAAAGAAAGAAAGAAAGAAAGAAAGAAAGAAAGAAAGAAAGAAAGAAAGAAAGAAAGAAAGAAAGAAAGAAGGAAAGAGAAAGCGGCCACGACAGACGCGACCATAGCATGCACGGGAGAGGTTTTCTGCGCGCCGCGCAGCTCCCACCAAACAGCAGCGGCCATTACACTGCTATTTCTCCGACGGACGCGGCGACAAGTCGGCGGGAGCAATTAGCTGGCCGAAAGAGGTGTTTTTCTTTTTTTCCTCCCACCTCTTCAATTTATCTCCTCTGTTTAATTCCATTTTATTTTTTGGTCTCTACATATCCGAGATGTAAATATGCGAGAGGAGAAAACACGAAACCAGCGAACCGCGCACACATACAGTGGCGCCTATGCAGCCAAGGCCGGCTCTGCCGTTCGGTCGCCAAGGCGCCAAAACAGGCATTAAGAGGGGCTGCATTTAGCGCGGTGCAGTCATTTCGCGAAACTCGTGCATTAACCCCGCAATTGGAATAGATTGTTCGGTTATTTTCACGGTGCCGATCAGGCGCGCGAGCCGCCTTGTCGGCTGAATCATTGCCCTGGACTCCGCGATGGCCGGCAACCCAAATGCGGCTGCATGGAGGGTCGCTAGACCGACAGCAATTTTGTAGGATGCGCAAGGCGAGAAGAGGTATCCAATCAGGGCCATGATTCCGTCAGGGCCCCTTCGAGTCTGTGTGTTGTGGGGAGGAGAGGGCAGAAAACAGCCGCGCGTCGAAGCTGAGGTTTCTTCCGAGGCCTCACACGCTTTGTATTCTTTCACCTTGGTTGCCCACACCAACCTTCAAAAGAATTAAGCGCCCAGCATACGGGGAAGTCAAGTTTCCCGCGAAAGGAAAAATACTTCCCCTCAATGAAACGTAGCAGGTGTTTGTCAGAAGGCGCGTCACGCATGCGTACAGCATGCAAGCCGTACGCAAGAACGCCCGCATGCGCATGTGTTCTTGATCTCTTGAATGTTGCATTTATGTGCAGAGTAGGTTAGGCGAAAGTGCAACGGACGGTGTGCTAAATATGTTTCCCATCTTTCTGCAGGTTAGTCACATTCGTTCATTCAGAAGTGATGAAAGAAGTTATGGCGAGCCCACGCACCCTTGTACTTATTAGTGCTTATTGCTTCCATGTTTGTAAGTTACTGCTCTGCGGCGATAGAGAGGAAAACCCTGGTCCTTCTGTTGAATGCTCGAGTGTCTTCTGGAAAGTCAGAAAGCAATTCGATATGATCTAGCGGAACTTAAGCAAAGACTAAGAATAGGCTGAAGAAGCTGCGTCGGAATCCAGCGGTGCCCAATACTCACAGGAGATTCAAAGACAGCAAGAAATTGTTGCCAAATACCAAGAAGAAACAGAGAGCCAAACAAGAACTGCTTTATGCCGTATCGTACTGACGCCTACAGCGTTCTCTCAGCCGTCCAACATTGCGGGTTAGAGCTTGCAGTCCGTGGCACGTCATGTACTCAAATACGGCAGCAGCTCCAATAGAGGTGAAACAGGTATGAGGTCATATTGGCACGCGCGCCTCGCTTCCTAGGATATCATGTAATACGAAGTGCAACGCAAACAAATTACAGTAGCAAGTGATGTTCGAAGCTCAGTAGCGAGTGTAGCAACTCTTTGGCATCCAGCTGGTAATATTGCTGGAGCACTCGTAATGTACATATTCCAGCATTTCGTCGTAGTTTCCGGTCGCCAACACGCGCCACGTGTGCGATGAGGTCTATTCATCCCGCTATCCTTAGCAGCCCTTTCGGAGCCTTCCTCCTCGTCAGGAAAAGCATCACACCTAAAAGAACCATTTCGGCGATGTTCAGCCCTATCGCTGTTTTGGGGCGGAATCCCTGTGGACTTCACGCAGCCTCCAAGTAAGATTTTCGCCATAGCACTTTCCAAAGGGGTGGCTGGTCACACCGTATACGGCAACACTTCCCTCATTTGCGCCTCGAGCAATAAAAGCGCCAGTTCACTGCTTTCATGATGCTGGACCCCCCCCCCCCCAATCACACACACACACACACACACACACACACACACACACACACACACACACACACACACACACACACACACACACACACACACACACACACACACACACACACACACACACACACACACACACACACACACACACACACACACACACACACACACACACACACACACACACGCGAAAATAACGAAGCTATGAGGGCGCACATAAGCCTTGCATGCTTTACACCACATATTATTTAGAGATGTGTGGCCTTCCTTTTGTAACCACCGTTCGCGCTGCGCTTGGGTCGATCATCATCATCCTCAGCCTCACTATACCCACTGCAGGGCAAAGCTCTCTCCCATATTCCCCCAATTAACCCAGTCATGTGCCAGCTGCATCAAATTGGCCCCTGCGAACTTCTTGACCTCATCCGCCCACCTAACTTTCCGTCGCCGCCTGCTACGCTTTCCTTCCCTTGGAATCTAATTTGTTACCCTTTTCGACCACTGTTATCTTCTGTTCGCACTGCATGACCTGACCATGCCCATTTCTTCCTCTTGATTTCCACTAGAATGTCAACATCTCGAGTTATTGCCCTGACCCACTCTGCAGGCTTCCCATCTCTTGACGTTACACCTAGCCCCGCTGCGGTGGTACAGTGGTAAGACGCCCGACTACTGTGCCGTAGTTCCCGGGTTCGATCCCGACCGCCGGCGGCTGCGTTTCGATGGAGGCGAAACAGTGGGGCGTCCGTGTGCTGTGCGATGTCAGGGCATGTTGTTTTTGTTGTGGCTGTAGGAAGAAGGAAAAGAAAATGCACGGGCCTGCTACTGGCTCTGTAGCTGAGCTACCTCCGCTGCCTGATTAATTAGCTGATTGACTT
Source organism: Amblyomma maculatum (assembly GCF_055883805.1). Classification (NCBI taxonomy): domain Eukaryota; kingdom Metazoa; phylum Arthropoda; class Arachnida; order Ixodida; family Ixodidae; genus Amblyomma; species Amblyomma maculatum. The sequence goes on from NC_139352.1 coordinate 128,900,455, forward strand.
ATAAGAAGGGAAAGGTGCAGTAATTGTCTCACTAGTTTTATGTGGACATCTCAACTGCGCCGTAAGGGAAGTCAGGAAGGTGGGAGAGAAAGTGGAAAGAGAGAAAGAGGAGCCGTAATGGAGGGCTACGGAGTAATTTCGACCACCTGGGGATCTTTAAAGCTTTAACGTGCGCTGACATCGCACAGCACACGGACGCCTCCGTTTCGCCTCCGTCGAAACGCAGCCGCCGAGGTCGGGTTCGAACCCGGGTACTCCGGCACAGTAGTCGGCCGTCTTACCACTGCACCACCCCGGCGGAGCGACCCCTGATTGATTTATAGGAAGTGAAAGGCACGGTAACTGTCTCGCTTGTTTTTTGTGGACACCTCAACCGCGCCGTAAGGGAAGGGAGGAAGGTGGGAGAGAAAGTGGAAAGAGAGAAAGAGGAGCCGTAATGGAGGGCTACGGAGTAATTTCGACCACCTGGGGATCTTTAAAGCTTTAACGTGCGCTGACATCGCACAGCACACGGACGCCTCTTCGTTTCGCCTCCGTCGAAACGCAGCCGCCGAGGTCGGGTTCGAACCCGGGTACTCCGGCACAGTAGTCGGCCGTCTTACCACTGCACCACCCCGGCGGAGCGACCCCTGATTGATTTATAGGAAGGGAAAGGCACGGTAACTGTCTCGCTTGTTTTTTGTGGACACCTCAACCGCGCCGTAAGGGAAGGGAGGAAGGTGGGAGAGAAAGTGGAAAGAGAGAAAGAGGAGCCGTAATGGAGGGCTACTGAGTAATTTCGACCACCTGGGGATCTTTAAAGCTTTAACGTGCGCTGACATCGCACAGCACACGGACGCCTCTTCGTTTCGCCTCCGTCGAAACGCAGCCGCCTAGGTCGGGTTCGAACCCGGGTACTCCGGCATAGTAGTCGGCCGTCTTACCACTGCACCACCCCGGCGGAGCGACCCCTGATTGATTTATAGGAAAGGCACGGTAACTGTCTCGCTTGTTTTTGTGGGCACCTCAACCGCGCCGTAAAGGAAGGGAGGAAGGTGGGGGGAGTGAAAGTAGAAAGAGGAGCCGTAGTGAAGGGCTACGGAGTAATTTCGACCACCTGGGGATCTTTAACGTGAGCGACCTCCCCCCCCCCTCCCCCACTCTCCCCTGATGGGGCTGGTACAGGTGGGTCACCGCTGCTTGCTTCGGAGTCGCTTCGAGCTGCTCGAAGCGACTGGTTGTGTCGGCGCAGCGCTCCCGGGGCTCGCGCCAGCCTAGCTCGCGCCCCTGTTCGATCTGCCCGCAGCTTGGCTCCGAGCTGCGAGGCATCTTTTTTCCAGGCACTCCTGCCTTTTTTCCTGCCTGCGGTGCTTCTCGGGCCTTTGGCTGTGGTCGCGGACGGCGCCGCGACTTCCGCTTGCAGGCCTGCGGACCCGCGGGCGGTATATTTAGCCGCATTTTGCGGTTTCCGGTCTTTGTGACCTGACTCCGGCGGTGGCCCTGCTTCGGCCGCCAACACCCTGCGACCGCCTGCCTGCATTTCAACCACAAGGTAGGACCGCCGCTTCCAACGCGCGGCGCAGGGTCTCGGACCTCGTCCGCGACCTGCGCGGGTCGGCTGGGTCCCCCCGCCCGCTTTTTGCGGGCTACGGACTTAGCCTCGTTTGCCCTAGCGAGGCTTAGGCCTCGATTCAGCCCTGCCCTTGTGGTGGCCGGGTAGGCGGTCCCCCGCGGCCGCTCCCATGCCATCCACGAGGTCTTCGAGGCCGGCGTCGCCCTCCGGGCCGCCTCACCAACCTGCGACCTCGACATCCGACTCCGCCGGACGCCCGCCGGGTGATTGCCTCTGGCACTGGTGCTGCCGAGGCCCACCCACTGTCTCCCGAGTCCAGCTCCGGCCGCTCTGCGCCTGGCCCGGGCCCAGTGGCGGCCAAACGCCGCAGTCCCCGTTCTTGGACGGGGGCGACGCGGCCATGGCGGCTGTGTCGGAATCTAATCTCGACCTTGCAAGGTCTCCCTCATCTGCGAACGACACTTCTCCTGCGGTTTCTGCCGCCCCTTCGGGGCGGCAACCCGATCACCCAGCTGCCGGGCCGGCGACCGATCCTGCGGAGACCCCTCAGGAGTCGGGGTCCAGTTCCGACAGTGCCTGGGCCCGTGCAGGTGCCCGATGATGATGTCCCGCCGCGTTCTAACCCGGAGCAGGACCGGGCTCGAATCGAGCTCAACTTCGCCGCGATGCCCGAGTTCGCGGATGTCACTAGACAGCAGGAGAGGATCACTGCGTTCCTGGCGGCGCCTGAAAACAAGATCGGTGTCAACGCCCGCCAGGCCCTCTCGCAGATGGTCAATGTCATCATCCTCCGCTGTGCGGACTATCACTCCCTGGCGTCGGACGCGAGGGCTCGCGCGGAGGTGCTCCGCGAGATGTGGGGCACAGAACGCAAGGACGCAGTCGACGCACGAGCCAGGGCCACGTCTGCGGAGGTCCGGCTACAGACGAGCCTTGCATCTCCGCCGGCTCACCATCAGCCAGCGACGTTCGCCCAGGTCGTCGCCTCCACGTCCAGGCTCACTGCGGACCCCAACCAGCCGTCTCCACCTGCGGTTCGGCAAGTGCAGGGCCACTTGGCCTTTTTAACACCATCGAACCCGGACGCCGTTACACCCGCGCAGGTGGTTCAAACGCTTATAGCTAATATTAATCCGGAAGATTCGGGCATCGGCCCGGTTCAAATCCGCACGACAACTAGCGGTGTAACGGTCGTTGCGCAGGGTAGGAGAACGATAGAAAATCTCCAGACGGCGGTTAGAGCCAAGTTCCAACGCGATAACAAACGCGATTAGCGTCCGCATTAGCGGAGAGGCGACGGCCTCACGTACGAATATGGGGCGTCGACCCAGACGTCGCCGACGACGCCCTCATAGCCAACATAGCGGTTAAGAACCCGGACTTGAATATAGACCAGGCCACTGCGACTCGGGGTTATACGTTTAGGGCGCGTGACGGGACGAAAACCCACGTGGTCTCGGTGTCGCCCGGCGACTTCGGAAAGATAATGGCCAAGGGACGTCTTAACATCGGCTGGTCCTCGGCGCAGGTGGCCGAGGAGTTGCACGTCCCGATTTGCACATACTGTGCACAGTATGGTCACTCGAGGCGAAACTGCCGGGCAGCATCGGACGCTACTCGCGCTGTGTGCACGCGCTGTGCTGGTGAGCACACCGCGGCTTCCTGCACGCAGACGGCGGCTGACGCCCCAGTCGCGTGCGCAGTCTGCAGACGTGCAGGAAGGCACGGTCCACCACACAAGGCCGGGGATAGGGATTGCCCGGTCTTGCTCGAAAGAGTGGCCACCGAACCGACTATGGCCCGCCGTAGCCGCAGTGGTCTGGGACTGGGCGAGAGGGAGACCGAGCATACTCGTTGTGTAACTGACGTCCGCCGTACGTCGGTACAACGGACTATTCCTTTTTCACTTCTTTTAGTAGTCCGTATAACGAGCTCCTCTAGCCTTATTCAGATACTTATCCATGCTGTTTAGATCGTTATGCCTTCTTAATTTCCAAGTACTTATCCTATTGCTACAACCAGCTCGGTCATCCCTCTCGCCCACAACCCTGATCAACCACGCACATAGATGGCGCCTTGATAATGCTGTCATTTTAGTTACACTAATACCCTGCACCCCAGTTAAAACATGGTGCGTAGGGCTTTTTTTTCCCCCTACGCGTTGCCATTGTCGGTGTTTCGTTCCCTTCCGTATTTTATTGGCACTTTTGCAGCTTTATCGTCCATTTCACTACAAATTTTCATTCGGCTTCTAAATTTTTAAAATTACATCTCAATTAGCATTCTCAATTATCCAGGCTAACTTGGACCACTGCAAAAATGCCACTACAGCATTAGTCGATAGAATTAAAGAGGCAAATTTTGATTTCGCGTTAATTTCGGATCCTTATACGAGAGCGAACGATATACCTAATATTCCGCACAACTGGACGATATTCAAGGCGCTATCTAACCCACGAACTGCAGTCATAATTTGCACCACTCGTTTCGACATATTCCCATTGTTCACTTCATCACGCGTCACATTATTTCGTGCTCACTAGCAAAGACATCATTCGTTCTTATTTCCGCCTACGCACCACCTCACTACCCTATGACACCTACACTCGACGATATACGCCAAAACACTCATACACGCGGAGGACACACCAGCAGTTCTTGTTGGTGATTTTAATGCGAAACACACTACTGCTTGGGGACCGGAACTCTGCGATGCGCGGGGAGGGGAGTTCGCTATGGGTTCTGGTCTCGTCATTCTCAACGATCAGTCATCCCCTCCAACTTACACAACAAGTTACACGAACAGTTGGATAGATGTCTCATTAGCTACACCATCACTCGTTAGGGCAGGATACACATGGACAGTGACGGATAACATAACATTCTCAGAACACAAACATATGGAAATACGTTTCGGGTCACCTACGCAAACAAACGTGCGCAGACTAACATACAGGGGAACTATACGTCTGTTAAATTCATTGTCTTCATCTGGATTCATGGATGCCGTTCCTAGAGCTCACTTGACTTCACCGGTAGCATTGGATTTATTTCTTCAAAAATTTCAACACCTATTCGATCCCTTTAGGAAGCGAAATCAAGCAAGAACCCGTCCGACTTCTCGACCTCAATTCAATAATTCGACCCAATGGTGGACGACCGAGCTGACTGTCGAGCGCTCCAGGGTGCGCGCCATGCGTCGGCGCTACCAAAGATCTTCTGAAATTTTAATTACAAAATACTACGGTGATATTTATTACACCGCATTGGCTGTGTATCGTTCTATTGTTTCGGAAGCCCGCGATTCATATTTAAGAGAATTGGCAAGACAATCAATCAGATCAGGCGTCTTTGGGCGTCCGTACAAAATTGCATTCCAAAAGCTTTCTGCACCCATTTTGTTGCCATCAGTGGAGCGGCCGGATGGCACAATGACGTCGTCTGTGCTGGAAACAGCACATGTACGCTTTTAGACAGTCAGGTCGCGTTATGAAATTGATACGGATGCTCACAGGGCGATGCGTCACCCTGTGCGTCAGGGCGATGCGTTGCGGTGTCCCCGTCGCTAGGAGGGCCCGACGATGTGCCGTTCACCGCTGACGAAGTGGACATGGCGGTGTCTCGCGTCAAGTTGGGGACGGCGTCGGGTTTAGACGGGATAACGCCTCGCATAGTACGCGAACTCTGGGGGCGTCATCCTAATTTTTACCTTTTTATTTTCAATGCGTCCTTGAAACTGGGTCACTTCCCAGTGGCCTGGCGGAAAGGGCGCATCATATTCTTCTTGCCCAAGCCAGGTTGGCCTCCGGAGATGCCCACTTCATACAGGCCAATGGTCATGAAAGTGTTAGAGCGTTTATTATACGGCAGATTATACCACTTCCTTTCGCGACACAAATTACTCCAATCGAATCAATTCGGCTTTACAAGACAACGCGGGGCCGTTCAGGCTTTACACGCGTTAGTTTCTAAATTACGGGACATGCGGAACAATGGCCTCCACGCACTGCTTATATCCATCGATTTCCGAGGAGCTTTTGACAGCGTCTGGCATCCTCTGGTTCTGAGTTCGCTCGGTAACTGGGGTTGCCCGAGAAATCTCTGTGCGCTGCTCCGGTCATTTCTATCTGACCGAGAGGTGGTTTTCCGCTCCCAAGCGGGAGACGCGGTAGCGCGTCCCACCTTAGGCAGCCCACAGGGTTCTCCGCTGTCACCTCTTTTGTGGAATATAGTGGTGAGTGGATTGCTCCAGCTCCCGATGCCAGAGGGTGTGTCGGTGCAGGCTTATGCGGATGACGTTGTCATCCTTGTGCCTGCATCCGGCAGGAAGGCACTGACGGATTTGGCGGAGAATGCTCTCGGTAGAGTGGCGACATGGGCGGAGTAAGCTAGAGTTACCATCTCAAGGGAGAAGACGGTGTGCGTCCTTATTTCGCCCCCAAGGAGTGGAATGGGGCGCACACTACCCACCGTGCGGCTCGGCGGAGTGCGCCTTCAGTTCAGGCCCTCCGTCAGGATCCTCGGTGTCGTCTTTGACCGCACTCTATCTGTCATACCCCATGGCGACCTGCTCAAGGAGAAAGCCGAAATGCTTGCCGCGCGCCTCAGTGCCTTCATGCGGCTCAGCGGCACACCGTAGCAGCGTAGAGCTTTATACAATCAGGTCGTCCTTCCGTCTCTCGCGTATGCCTCACCCGTTTGGTGGACGGAGACAGCACATTCGGGATTGCGTGCTCGGCTGCTTTCGGTGCGTTGACGGGAGCGTATTCCACCACGAGCACAAGAGCATTACAAATTTTGCTGCATGCACCGCCACTCGCGCTGGACCTTGAACGGTTCAATGCAGAGGTCGCGCTCTTCACGCAGCGATTGGATGTCACTTTTGGCCAGAACACATACCGCGCATCGGAAGTGGCGAAACCGTTTGATGATACGCTCATACACACGGCGGAGATAGTTTCGTTTGTGCATGGGGATGGCGCGGAGGCAATGGCGATGTCACCCGTCTACCATGTTTACACGGACGGTGCATATACCTCCGTCTCGGCCGGGGCGGCCTATGTCGTCATGTCACCAGCTGGCCGCATAACATCAGTTGGCCGCTTCAGAGTAGAAGGAGCAACTGGTGCATACGGCGTAGAGCAGATAGCGTTTGAGGAATGTCTCCGCTATATACAGGGATTGCAGGGGTCGACGCCTGTGTACTTTTACACAGACTCTTTGTCGACTCTTGCTGCCCTCGCCGCAACTAAAACAGTAAATTCCAAAATCTTTGACATCAAACAATTGTTTAAATCTATAATCATACGAATGCCGATTAAATTGTTTCACGTACCTGCACATGCAGGAGTCTTGGGCAACGAGCTCGCAGACATAGTCGCGTCTCGAGCACACATGTCGAGCCGGACCAGATTGGCATTAGCGTCTAAATTAGTGGTCCGTGCCGATTTCCGTCGGGTTGTTGTCGCGAGATGGGCCACATGGTGGAGAAATAATAACGAAGGCACGGGAATTTTTTATTTTGTTCCCGATGCAACAAAAATACCCATCTCGTTCCCTCCTGTGAAGTCAATCATCCATCTTGTCACCGGTCATGGCCGATTCCCTCATTATCTGCATCGTTTCGGCCTTTCGCCATCATCACATTGTCCTTGCGGTGTACCCGAGGGCAATGTTACACATTATCTCACCTCATGTTCACTTACATCACTACATCGTCACAATTTAAACCCGCCAGCTCCGCTAACATACGATGCTCTTATTTGGCGCAATTGGCTAGATAGTAAAAGGAACTGTGCGTGGTTGATTAGGCTAGTTAATTTTATTAGTAATTCTTTGCCAAATTATAGACGACCAAATTTAAGTGTAGATTAGACTCCAAAATTAGTTGTTGCAATATTTGAGACGTCGGTTGGGGCCACTCAGGCCCAATGAGGTGGGCACATCTCAGTGCTCGCCCTAAAACGACGCATTGAATTTGCAACGATACTGCGCTATTTAGTACTGTGTACATACTGTATATAATTTCTGTACATAGGCTGTCATCATTCTTCTTAACATCACCTGCATACATCATTCATTTCCTTATTTCAAATCTTTTCGACCACCACTATACTCCTTCTTGTTCCCTGTTGCTGTCTCTTGCTTTTCCTTTTTCCAGATTCATCTACCATGGCCATGCTCTCTACTACCCTCCCAATCCACCTGATGCATTGTGCAAATCATTTCTTTGTCTTTTTTTCTCATTTATTTTCGTATTCTTTTGTATCAATAAATTGGTAGTGGTGTTTTTGTGCGTGTGTTTTCTTATTAGTGTTATGTTGCTATTTGTATGTATGTGTCCCTGGGCACATTTATTGTTTATTATCCTATAACAAATCAAATGAAACAGCTCTGCGAGTGTAGCCCACCCTCTGTGCTCGTTGAGCCCTTAGGATGCGGATGTGTTACCGTGCCCACTTTTTATTTTTCCTTTTGGCTTTTTCCACCAAATCAAACACTTTGGCCGACTGGGCCCTTTACATTTATTTTTGATTTGTTTAAGGCTGATGTAGCTTAGCTGGTGCAGGCTCATTCTCACTCCGCTTTATTTTTGAATTTATTTTCCAACAGTGTCAGGAGTGAGACTGGATTGGGGCTGTTACAGGTGGGTCACCGCTGCTTGCGGCGGGGGCTAGCCTGGCACCGAATTTTTATCTGTTGTATGCCATCATTGCACACGCCACCGCTGGTGGTGGACGACGGCTATTGTTGCGGCGCGCGTCTTTCTTTCCCTCTTCCTTTTCTTTCTTCTCTATTTTCTCTTTTGTCTGCACGAGACAGCAGAGGTGGCTCAGCTACAGAGCCAGTACCAGGCCTGTGCATTTTCTTTTCCTTCTTCCTAAGCCACAACAACAACCCCTGATTTATTTAAAAAAAATGATTTATTTATAGGAAGGGAAAGGCGCGGTCACTGTCTCACTTGTTTTCTGTGGACACCGCAACCGCGCCGTAAGGGAAGGGAGGAAGATGGGGGTGAAAGTGGAAAGAGAAGCCGTAGTAGAGGGCTACGGAGTAATTTCGACCATCTGGGGATCTTTAACGTGCGCTGACATCGCACAGCACACGGACGCCTCTTCGTTTCGCCTCCATCGAAACGCAGCCGCCGAGGTCGGGTTCGAACCCGGGTACTCCTGCACAGTGGTCGGGCGTCTTACCACTGCACCACCCCGGCGGGGCAACACAACCCCTGATTCATTTATAGGAAGGGAAAGGCGCGGTAACTGTCTCGCTTCAACAACAACAACCCCTGATTTATTTATAGAAAGGGAAAGGCGCGGTAACTGTCTCACTTGTTTTCTGTGGACACCGCAACAGCGCCGTAAGGGAAGGGAGGAAGGTGGGAGTGAAAGTGGAAAGAGAAAGGTGAGCTGTAGTGGAGGGCTACGGATTAATTTTGACCACCTGGGTAGGGATCTTTAACGTGCGCTGACATCGCACAACACACGGACGCCTCTTCGTTTCGCCTCCACCGAAACGCAGCCGCCGAGGTCGGGTTCGAACCCGGGTACTCAGTAGTCGGGCGTCTTACCACTGCACCACCCCGGCGCCCCCCCTCGTGCGGACAGCAGGGAAAGCAGAGGAGAAAAATAAGAGGGAGAGAAAGACGCGCGCCGCAACAGCCGTCGTCCACCACCTAAGCGGCGGCGGGTGCAATGACGGCCTACAACAGATGAACATTCGGTGGCTGGCTAGCCCCCGCCGCAAGCGGCGTTGACCACAGCCCCGCAGGGCCAAGATCTGCCACCCTTCACCACCTCTAATAATAATAATAATTGGGTCACAGGAAGGGAAAGGCGCAGTATCTGTCACACTTGTGTCTGTGGACACCTGAACCGCGCCGTAAGGGAAGTAATGAAGGTGGGAGTTAAAGTGGAAAGAGGATCCGTGGTGGAGGGCTACGGAGTAATTTCGACCACCTGGGGATCTTTAACGTGCGCTGACATCGCACAGGGGCCGTATCCAGCGGAGGTTCCTTTCGGGAACCGTTCTCTTTCAAGATGACGTCAATTTGACGTCAGCAAGGCAGCGGGTGCCACCTCACGGCGAAGACGGGAAAGACAGCGGCCAATCAGCGATGGCGCCAGATCGTAGGCGTGTCCACCACGAGCATGTGGCTTTTTCTGGTACCAAATACTTGTACCAAAGTGGTGTTAAGCACGAAATAAATCTAATAATTACATAGTAATGCAAACTAGTGAATAATAGACTGAAATATTCTTAGAAGCATCCTGTTAACAACTGCCAAGCAATTATCTTGGCTCATGAGTACCTTTCTTCGCCGCTAGATGGTGTTGCGCGCGCGGCGGCGTCGTCTGCTTTCTCGCTCGCTGTGAAGTTTGTGTAAGTTCTGCCTTTCGCACAGAGTGGCAAATATCCTAATAACGATGTCTACAACGCCCGTAGTATGCAGTCCGAATCACGCTAGCTCTTTGACGGAGTAGTTGCTGCCGCCGTTGCGAGTACGAACGAGCTGCTTGATACCGGCACCGCGCCAGCGCGTCCGCGCCTGCCTATGTAGCGGGGCAGCGTCCGTAGCCTTATCGGCCGCTCAAGCGTCGTGAGTATGCGCGACCTTTCCGTGAATAGCTGTCAATGTAGGACGCAGCCGATGACACATGGAATCCGACTGCACTCGACCCAGTCAGCCACCGTCTGCTCCCCTTCCGCTGATGTAGAAGGAGGGAAAACTCAGCCCGCACTTACGGACGCGAATTATTTGTCTCTACGACTGCCGGATTCAAATGGTCGCACTGCTGTTGGCCGAGAGCTCCCGATCGTAAAGTAGCGATCGAAGCGCGTAGAGCACCTTTGCTTCTGACGGCAGCCCGGCATACCCCTTCGTCCCCACTTCGCTTCGCAATCGGCACGCAGCCTTAGCCAGTGTTGCCGCAAAACCTCCTGAGACATGTAGAAGGCGTTGTCTCGTTTTTCTTTTTTTTCTTTTTTTTTTTACTGCGTCAGTTTACTAAACCCGCAAAGCGCTGCCCAAAAAAAAAACAAAAAAAAAGGATACCACGGCCGTACTCAAGCAGCTGCGCGGCGCGCGCCGTCGCTCGACTACGGCCATGAGGCGCCACAGCGAGCGCAGAGCGGTTCCATTTCGAAGCGGTTCCTGCGCCGGCCGGCAAAAAGGTTCCTTTCGGAGCGGTGGCCCCGCCCCATGCCGCTCCGTGACGTAGGCGAAAAACGTGGAGCCGCCTCCGGAAGTTTTGGGGGTCACGCCGGACGTGACGCAGCAACCAATTAGGGGCGGCGAAAGGAACCAGTTCCCGACCGGAACCGTCGCGGGATCTGGCCCCAGCACACGGACGCCTCCGTTTCGCCTCCATCGAAACGCAGCCGCAAGAGGTCGCGTTCGAATCCGGGTACTCCGGCACAGTAGTCGGGCGTCTTACCACTGCACCACCCCGGCGGGGCGCTTCACCACCTCTCTTCCTCCGATCTCCTGTCAGTGCTGTTGTTGTGGCTGTAGGAAGAAGGAAAAGAAAATGCACGGACCTGCTACAGGCTCTGTAGCTGAGCCACCTCCGCTGCCTTGTGCGGACAGAAGAGAAAATAGAGAAGGAAAAAGAAGAGGGAGAGAAAGACGTGCGCCGCAACAAGGGTACGGGGCTGGGACGGTAGGTCAACGCCGCTTGCGGCGGTGGTTGGCCAACCACCGAATTTTTGTTGTAGGCCGTCATTGCACCCGCCACCGCTTAGGTGGTGGACGACGGCTGTTGCGGCTCGCGTCTTTCTGTCCCTCTTTTTTTTCTTCCCTATTTTCTCTCCTGTTCGCACGAGGCAGCGAAGGTGGCTCAGCTATAGAGCCAGTAGCAGGGCCGCGTATTTTCTTTTCCTTCTTCCTACAGCCACAACAACAACAGCGGTCGTCCACCACCGAAGCAGTGGCAGGTGCAATGATGGCCTACAACAGATAAAATTCGGTAGCTGGCCAGCCCCCGCCGCAAGCGGCGTTGACCTACCGTCCCAGCCGCGTAGGGCCAAGGACTGCCACCCTTTACCACATCCCCCTTCCGCCTGTCAGTGCACGTTAAAGATCCCCAGGTGGTCTAAATTACTCCTAAGCCCTCCACTACAAGCCCCTCTTTGTCTTTCCACTTTATCTCTCACCTTCCTTCTTTCCTCTACGGCGCGGTTCAGGTGTCCACGGAAACAAGTGTGAGATACTGCGTCTTTCTCATCCTGCGAACCAGTTAATAATAATAATAATAATAATAATAATAATAATAATAATAATAATAATAATAATAATAATAATAATAATAATAACAACATTACACCTACAATTTTCTGTCTCTGTTCTCCTATAACACCATTTTCGATAGCCGCTACGTTTCAGCCCCATAGGTGAATACAGGTAAGATGCAACTGTCATACTATTTTCTCTTGACCTATACCAGTAAGCTGCTAGTCACAATCTGCGAGTGCCTGCCAAATGCGCTCCATCCCAATCTTATGGCGAATCGAGTGGGAGAGCAGGCGCACTCGAGAGCCCTTCGAAAGTGCTCTCAGACAAGCGGGCGCCCTCCAGTGGGAGAGTAGGAGTAGAATCACTGGCTTCCAATGGTAGAAGAGGAGGGCTTTTCCTCCGCTGAGAGCACCCGAGTGCACTCCCGGCTGTTCCCTCGTCTAAAGCGAGAGCAGAGGAAGTCACGTGGCATAAAGCGTCATATCCGCGCAATCTTTTTTTTTTTTTCTCTGGAGTCCTCGACGCTCAAAATGGCGGCCGCAAAGACGCTCATCAGCTCGACGTACCACACCGCTGGCTTCTGGACTGCGCCTGTTTGTCGAGAGCGCAGCGGCGGTGTTGTGTTCACGTGAGAGGCGGCGCGCGGTGCGTGCCTTTTCGTTCGTTTCCCATTACCCTGGACTACAGTGTTCCCTGGACCGCGGAATGCCTGGATGGAGCGGATTTCAAGTCGCCGACGCAACGCCATCCGTACCAGATGTCCGCGCGTCGGCAAGGCGAGCAGCAATATTCCCGACCGCAGATTCGGAGGTCATCTGCGGTGTGTGGATGTGTGTACTAGCCTCTTGTGTAAAGGAGCAGCGGATGCCACGAAGCTCATTCCCATGGGACTCAGGCTGTCGGCACGGGCGCACGTGACGACGGCAGCGGATTCGAACACTATGGAATGTGCACACGTGAATTTGGTTTTGGTTTGATTTGTGGGGTTTAACGTCCCAAAGCGACTCAGGCTATGAGAGACGCCGTAGTGGAGGACTCCGGAAATTTAGACCACCTGGGGTTCTTTAACGTGCACTGACATCGCACAGCACACGGGCACCTTGCTTTTCGCCTCCATCGAAAAGCGGCCGCCTTGTACAGCACTACAGGTGTGAGGATCGAAACCATGCTGGAGCCTGTTGCCTCGCCCAGGGAGTTTATTTCATTGCTATTGGTTTAGCGTTGTGGTCTTTGTTTGACGAGGCTATTTAATGAGGTGTCAGGGGGGCATTTTGGGGAGAAGAGACGAGTTGCAATAAAAATGCTGTAACCTCGTTCGACTTCGAGTAGCTCTCCAAGGTACCCTGCAGGTGCACCTCAACAGACCGCCGGTCAGTGCATCCGAACACGGCGGGTGAGAGAACCCTTTCGAAGGCCAGCAGTTGAACAGACCGTCGCCTCTCTGGACGAGCACGGCGGGTAACAGCTTGGACAGCGGCTTCGAAACTTAAGCGAATTTTTGTCAGGAGCGAAAAGCATTGCTCAGGTACTGTATGCATGTTTGAAAGTCACTGCTGGCATCGAAAGGGCCAAAGGAGGCAGACCGCCGCGCTGTGAAAACGAGACAAAACAAGCGGTTCTTCACGGAGCGTTGGCCTCAACTCGGGTTGCAACTGCCGCCATTGCGGGCAGGCGGAGAATGCTGGGGAGAAAAGTGTGGTCACGTGGTCGTGGTTCGCTGCCCTCGACACGCAGACAGCGTTCCAGTGGGAGGACAGTTACACCCTCCCTCGGCGTGCTCCTGTACTGCTCTGCGATGCTCCGCGCCTCTGCTCTTGTCCCCCCAACCGAATGCGCCATTATTCTCCTATTTCCCTTTCATGGTCCGCCTCATCGTACTTTAGTGGTCCAAAGCGCCACACACACATTTTTTTCTGCTGTTTTTTTTTAAATACTGCTGCAATACACACATCGCGATGTGCGATTAGCGCCTCGCTGGAGCACCCCCCCCCCCTCGCTTTGCTGTGACCAGCTTGCATCCTCTAACAAGTATACGTGCTGATGATCTGCGCTAGGGCGGAGAGGTGCGGTGCTTTCGAGCCTAAACAGTCGCGCGTGACTCCTTCACAGCAGGAGCTAAGGCTGTAGTGGGTGTACATGTACGAAATTGTCGTTTCTTTTTATTCCCTTTGCAGTGGCGTTTCATCGGCTGCAGCTGTTGACCTAGATACTTTTTTTTGCAAAACAAAATGACGCATAGCTGCTGTCTTAGCCGAGTCCCGGATATATTTACCTCGCTATGAACCAGGAGGCAGTGAACAGACTGGAAAACGCATAACCGCTTCCGGAAGGGCGCAAGTTGTTTATCAGTGGGTCCCGTATGCGGGTGTCTTTTGAATAAATCACGGCATTTCATCCCACGCCAGCAAACTACAGATTCACCGTGCAGCAAAGGAACTGTTTAGTGCTTATATCTTTATTCGTGCCTCGTTTACTTGCAGCTGCATGTTTAGTGCTAAAATGGGAGGTGCAGAAAAAAATAAAGAAAACATCCAAAATAACAAGAATCACGCACAACTAAAAACAGTGCAAACTAATGCAATCAACGAACGCTGTGCAAAACAAAAAAACACCTAGCCAAAGGAACAATTCACGGAGCATGAATTAAGCGTAAAAATTAAGCGAGAATTCGAACGCATTACTTCTCGACGCACATTCACGCACTTCATGATCACTGTTCTGTCCAATCAGGCAAAAGACCTCGTCCCAACGTCCTGCCAACTTACTTTGGGCAGCCATCTGGTCGGGCCGACGTCTGCTGCCAAGGTCGGCCCATCACGGGGATCGACATTGGCCTAAGACCTATTAGGTCGGTTAATGGTTGGCATGCCGAGGTTGACCCGACGTCGTCCATGGCCGACACGAACTTCGTGCAAAGATGTGTTCTTACACCTCGAGGCAAAAAACTGGAGGTAAAGACGTCGTCGGTTGGAATTATTTTCCTAAACTAGGCTCGAACTTGACTAGAAGGAAGCGAAATGGGATGACACCAATCTGAACGCTGCGCAAAGAACTGCTGCGTCACAATTTAAATACAAATCCACGTTACTTTTTTATTTCTGCATCTTATCCACACTTCCTGTTCTGTTCACTCCACACAGGAGGCAAGAAAGGCTTTCTCACTAAAGCATTCGCCTCTCGAACATCCGGCTTCCATGACGTCCAAATAAGGAAGCCAAAGTATGTACATATCAAACGGACAGCCAAAAGTCGGCATCGGTGACATTCTCTTATAACCGCCCGTAGATTTTCAATAATGGAGCGCAGGACAGATTTTTACATTACCTTGAAGCGATCATGAACAGAAAACAGTACCGTATTGGATCGATGTCTAATGTCAAAACAGTGCATATACACTGAAGGTCCAATAAATACATACAATAGCAGCGTATGGATACCAGCGAGAACATGAAACAGCGAGTTATAGGGAAAATAAATTATGTGCTTGCAAACAAAAGGCCTTAAAGGCCCAGTATGCAGAATGATCAAGAGCTGTGCGTTTTTCCTATGTACAGTCCGACTTCATTATAAAAGTTTACCCAGCTTTTTCTTTGCATAGCCTGATCTGCGCTGACATTAATATGAAGGTAAAATATGCACTCGCATCTATAAACTGCACTCTATAACGCAAAATCGTTGCCTTTAGGGGTCCCGGAACACGCTTTGACATTTCTGTGTGACAAGCACTGTGCGTGAGTATCGAGCGGTTGCAACTGTTTTATTGTGACAATCTGTCACCGTGACAGACATTCAGGAGTCCTGCCCATTAGAAACCCTTCGACCCCACCGAAACCGTCAATTCATCTCCCCACACTGCTCTGCCCTACTGAAGTACCAACACGCCGGCGAAATTGACAACCAACCAGTATACAAGCATTTTTTATAGTCAGAGAGTAGTTATCGGGGGTAAATCCACCTACTATCGCGGGCTCTCGATCCTATATCAGGTTTCATGATCACCCTGCTATTTCTTTCTTTCTTTCTTTCTTTCTTTCTTTCTTTCTTTCTTTCTTTCTTTCTTTCTTTCTTTCTTTCTTTCTTTCTTTCTTTCTTTCTTTCTTTCTTTCCTTCAATTTTTCTTTGCAAAATAATGCTCCCGTGCGCGCCCGAAAATGCCGTAAAAATTCAAGTCAAGGCAGGCTCGCTGGCCGACCACGCGGACTGGCAGCTTTCGATCAGTTAATCGTCGTCGAATGTGAAATCATGCACTTTTGGCTTCGCTTTCTGCATGCACAATTTACCTCCCAACTTGTAAGGAAGAGTGGAACGGACACGAGCTAGAAACTGCAGTTTCCAAACGTGTGCGGTTAGCTTGAGAGCGCGGTATATCAACCACAAACGTCGCCCACTGCATGCAGAGTAGTGCCCCTCAGCTTCCACTTCGCTCCTTTCCATCTTTACAAATGCGTCGAGACCTTGCCACGCTTGCTTACACACGTTATATAAGCTGCGGTTTCTACGTCCTAAATCGTGGCTCACGCGCGTTACCGCATGGTTCAACGTGGCGCACACGCCGTAATGGCGGCTAGGCACGTGAAGTAATCGACTGAGGTAGATTTGTAACGTAGCGACATGCCTCCATAGGTACTGATGGTAACGAAAAACGTTTGGTTCAGCCATTTCAGCTGCAGCGTCCAGGAGGGGCCCTCGGCCCCTGCAGCGGATGTAGAAAGCTGAACCTGGCTTCTCATTCAGAACTGCCTTCCCGTAGAAAAGAGCAGAAAGGGAGATTACGCTTACGGAAGCTGGCCGCTCCAGTGAGAATTATCGGGGTGTGCGTACTTTTCCTAGACCGAATCGAATATGAACGAATAGTCTACAGTGTCGCTACTATATATAATTCAGTCAGAAACCAAATCGAATACCAACCGAATATAGTGAATGGATCCGAAGCGAATATGAATAGTGTCCAAACGTCAAAAAATGAACACGTTACATGTATATTGTGCGGTAAAGCTTTTTACATTCAAATTAAATATCATTCTAATGTTGTGTTAGAAATGCACTAGAATTTTGAAATAATAGCTATAAAGCTGCTACTTTTCTCGTTATTATGACGTTCAAACCATAAAACAATGATGCCACTCCCACTAAAAAAGAAAAAAAAAAGAACGAAGCGAGAGAGACCAACTGGGAAATTTCCTGTCGGAAAGAATTCCCTTTTACATTTCAGAATTGGTCTCGAATTGAGATCTAACCCAAATGAGCAAAACTATTAGTTGAGTCGGACTACTTGAAGATACTGTGAGGCAGTATTTTTTACAAGGGAATTGCAAAATTGAAACTATGAGACTGACATGCTTTTCTGTAACTGAAGCCCAATATCCATCGAACACTCTCTTGTACTCCATTTACGGCATCTTCTCGCTGGAGCCAGTGCTACTGTTAATTAAGCGAAGCTATTTCGTTTATTAATCCTTGCACACGAATACTGTAGAAATTGTGAAACAATTCGGCACATTAACCAGCCAATATCATTATTAGAAGACTCTAAAGTTCAAAGATCTGAGTTTGTAAAAATGAATGTGACGATTCAATTCAAGGAAATAGTCTTGGAATTAGACTTTCTTCTTTTCTTTTTTTATTGCGCAAGTTCGCCCTTCGGCATAAGGGTTTAAATATATTGATACAGGCCTGTGGCAGCAATGAATGCCAAGAGCTCTCGGTGGTGTGGGCCATGTGTCCATACCCCTGTGTCGGCCGGTCTGGTAGGGCGGTAAGAGTGGCTTCTAAGGTGTGCCTTGCGGGCCACGCGAAGACCAGGTCAAGTTGTTAGGAAGTGGTCTAGTGTGGCCTCCATAGCAGGGGCTGGGCAGAAAGGGCAGTTTGTGGGAGCAGTCTGGCTGGTCCAGGAAGATTTTACAGCAGACGTTAACGCAGCACCCACGCGGATTCTTCTCAGCGCCACCTCCTAACGGCGAGTTAAACCGCCGGGAAGGTTTGATCCACACGGTGGAATTAAAGCACGCGTGGAGCGGCGAAGAAATTCTTTTGCAGGCCCTACGGAATTTCCTGCGGACAACTTTAACATAGGCAGAGGATATGTCACTTTCTGGGAACAGGACGCATCATCAGTTTCCGTGAGACGGAGCGTAGTGCGGGGAGCCCACACCACACGCACAGGGCAAAGATATGTTTGCACAATATTGCAGATATCGTTGATGATGTCGAAGGTATTAGCTATACTCCGTAATGCTCGGACTGCTTGGCTTGATTCTGTATGCAAGATCAGAATGGTCGGGGGTCTGCTAATGTAGACAAACCGTCGCGAATGGCAACGAGCTCTGCTATTAGAGAAGAAAGGTGCGTTGCTTCTGTTCTATATGAACGTATGTGGCGTATTTCAGTAAGCAATGGACAAATGAGGTATAGTATGTAAAACCTCATAGTCAGTGCTTGCCTTTACATAAGCTTGAAGTGCCCCTGTAGTGTCTGTGTAATGATCTGGCTCAGCTTCTTGCACCGAATGTTGAACTCGGAGCTTTTCTCGTAGCGGACGGTTGTTCGTCATCTGTGGCCGATTCCATGGAGGTTCCGAAGGCGTTGCTTCAAGCAGCGTACAAGACGAATCAAAATAATGCGCTAATGCAGACGCTGCAGGAATAGCTTCACGCCTCAGGTAGCGCGCTGCACGACGCTGCTCATCAATGGTGTTCAGCTGGGCCTCCGCTTGGAGAGTAGGAATGGATGTCAGGCGAGGGAGGCCAGTGATGGCTCGCATTGCCTCTCTATTAGGCTTTCAAAATGGAAAATTTACCTTTGAAAAGTGACCGATACAAAATTGACACATACCTCATGTTCCCGTTTTTTATTATATGATTTGGGACTAAATGGGCTATGGGCACACCAATTCCAAATGAAAATCATTTGGGTATACTCACCAATTTGAAATCAAAAATTCCAACCGGGATTTGCGATTGGCCTACCGGAGTAAGCTGAACTACAACTAGGAATATAAATCCCAAATGCAAGGCCAAATGGAATATGAAAGGTGGTTCATTTGAAACTAAACCTAATGCAAATTCCATTTAGATGTCCATTTTGAACTTAAAAACGCCAATAGTCAGCCGCCAACGGGTGTAAACAATTGAAATTTGAAAGTCCATTTGTATTTTCTTCTTTTTCAGTTGCTATTGCAATCGGACTAGTTGGAGAACTGAACTGGCCCAAACTGTTCTTTTTCTTCGACTGATATATTGTAAGGCCGCCCTTGCCTCGACACCGTCTGTCTTTTTTTTTCGTTGCCGTCTTTTCCCAGCACCCCTGCAACAAGCAGCTTGAAATTAACAGAAACAGCGTGTGGTCTGGCACTGAAATGGAAGCTGTAAGTTTTACTATCACGTACCGTCTTTGCCAAAAGTAACCAGGCTGCACGATTTGCACCTTAGCCCCGTCGTTAAGCGTTTTACAGGACATGCCAAATTATTAATCACCTGTGCGGACAAAATGCCCATCACTCTTATCTGTAAAGACCATTTTTCGCTTTCTGAAATAGATCAAGGGCTCCAAACACGGTTGAGAAGGAAACCCTGCAGCAAGGTTACTTTTGGCAAAGACGGTCGGTACGTATAACATGAAATGTATTTGCCCCAGTTCATCAGTGTAAGCTTTGATGTTGGGTGTACACAAATGCAGCTGCTATATTGTCGTGCAGCCGAGATAACCTGCGACGTGAGTACAGAGCACACATATCGCAATGCCAATCTTCTACCTTTATTTATTTTTCTTTTTCCGCGCTATCGCGTGTCAAGACAACCTGTCGGCTACCGACGTACGCACACGACGCATGTGCGAGGTTAACAGCCCCGAAAGCGTACTGGGACGAGCATTAGGCGCTTCACGTCAGTCGACGTAAGCGCAACAGGTTTGACTGTCCTCTGTTTACGAACGCCAAGAAGCGGGGAAAAAAAAAGTAATAAAAATAATGCATCAAATTCCTGAGTATCGCGCCAAGAAAGACCAGTGAACGGCGCGACTCCCAGAAAAGAAATCAACGAAGAGAAGAGAAAGCAAAAATAAAACGAGAAGTGACAGGTACGGGGAAGGAGAACCATGGAGTGAGGGGAAGACAGGGAAGAGAAACACGCGCCAACTCGGAACGAAAACAAACGTGCGCCGGAAAAGTATTCGCGATTGAGCTGCCCTAGGCGACCCAACACGGCAGCAAGATTCGAGTCTCCAAACTGTGCGAGCAAGAGGAACAGGGGTGGAGGGAAAAATACGCAAAAACACAAACCGACGCAAAATTGAAACAAGCAGCAGCGCGAAGAAAAAAAATAAGAAAAAAAAAAGCGCGCCGCCTCAACTCCGGAGCGCGCGACGGCCACGGACGACAGGCGCAGCGCTGCGCGCCGGCACATTTCGATAACGCGGAACACTGCCGTGAAGCCAGGATCGCATGTGTCGCCATTCCAGCGGCAGCGTAGCCAGCGCGTGCGTGTGTGTCAAGGAAGGCTCGCTCAGATTCCGGAGAGCGGCGCGCCGCATTTTGGTCTTTGCTCGTCCTTGCTGTCCGTATCCCCGTTTTCCATTCGTGATGCGCCCACTTTTCTGAAGCGCAAAAAAACAGTCGCAGCAGCGGTGTGAAGGCAGGGAGGAGCGGCGCAATTAAACAGCGGGCTTTCGGAAAAATGTGCAGGGCATATCCGCCGTCACGTCGATCGAGACGAGCCGATTGGCTAAAAAATAAATAAATAAAAGAAGATCACCGGCTCACCTTTGGGCAATCCTCCTTCCGCTTTCTTGGCTTCTTTGCTTTCCTTGAAGCTGCTGCTTTCCTCGATCTCTCTCCCCCTTCCTCTATTTTTTTTTTCTTCCTCCAACTGCGTTCGTCGCACTCTGCTGCTAGAGCTAGACTTTCAGTCGCTGCTCCCGCGCTGAACAAGTCAGGGTATCACCGCAGCCGCCGCTAGAGCAGCAGCAGATTCCGCATTCCGGGCAAGGCGCGCAGACGCCGACGGCACGCGCATTGGTTTCGAGCACGGCACTGCGGTTGCACGGTAAAGCACACGCAATCGTCGTCGTCGAATGAGATCGGCCTCACACGGGCACCACCACACGCATCCGTGCGCGCGCGCACACACACACTCACGCCAGGCCAGCGTAACGCCAGCCCGATTTTTGACGCTTCTCTGGCGGCTGCCGTCAGCGAGCGAGCGATGCTCCTCCCTCCCTCCACCCCGCACGCACGCGGGAGGGCGCTACCATACGTCGGATGTGACGCCTTGTCCGGTACTTCCGGTAGTGTTTAAAGCAACAGCTGTCCTCTGGTAGTCGACCTACTAATTATGTACTTTCGGTTTCGGTTCTTAAAATTAAAATGTTATTTTGTTTGCTTTCACTTATTCATTTAAGAACGCTTTGCATTCCACTAATAGCCGCACCTTGTTGTAACAATTTTTCTGCAGTCTTCTAGTTTTTCAGACAATATAACATCACATCATCATCACATCAACAAAAAAAATTACCTTTCTTATTTCTTTTATTAAAATTTTTGTTGGTAGTTATAGTAAGATAGCTCTTAAAATTTCTCATTTGACTCATTTTGCTGGTTCGCACAACCTATTAGTTTTCAATTATTTTGTTTTCAGGGCATTAGAAGTTTGCAAGAACATTGACTTCTTTTTTCCGAAAATATGTCATTATTCAAAAGTTCGAGGTAAATGACCCTGCATGGTTATTCCGGTAATTATCTGCACATTTGTAAAACTCTGGTTGCCTGTTCTCAAATGTTCTTTTGGTGCTCTGGTGCAAGTTGTAACATGTCGCAACAAGATGCGTGCATGTGAGTGAACACATGTGAGTAGTATTTGAATACAGCGCTCCTAGCGGTTGTTGACTGCCGACGACGTCTTGAACGTGGATATGTTAGTGAATCTAGTAATGCTTTTCAATATTTGGCTTGCACTGTTTCGCGCGCCGCGAGGGGACGTGTTGTCCAATACAATCAAACGAAAGAGCTGTCGCGCATGTATATACGGTTAGTTTGAACGTTTTGAACCTTCGAACTCTGAAGTCAGTGCGTAAACGTTGCAAGATGGACGGTTTCGAGCTGGAGATGACCCAAGTTATCCACGACTCTGACGAATCCGAGGATGAAGACGACAACCGTGAAGTGCGTATAGGACGTTTCCCGCCGTACAGTGCGTTCGCGCTGGCTCATGCTAGTTTAGTGTTTTTTTACCGGAAGATATCTCAGTAGCTCGTGTTGCAGCACGCGTCTGCCTCTTTTTTGCATTGCATAGCATTGTTTCCGAACGAACGCCCAGCTATCCCTCAGTACGCCGTAGAGCACGAACGAGAACCGGCCGTTGTGCTGGCGGCTGTCGTCGCATCTAGACACCGATGCCAAGTGCACGGTACACCGTGGCCAAGTGTTCGTTGCCGTTGCCCGCTGACCGCGTCAGTGGCAACTTATCCCTTTTAATCATACTGCATACATCCTTGCATCATGTTTCTACTTCTTTTGTGTTTCCCTTCTGCAATTAAGCTTTCGACCTCGAATTTGGGGGTTAGTTTCTAACGTGGCGTGCTTTTCCGTTCCGTTCAGTACAGTCGCTACATCGCGAACTGTCGTATTCAAAAACTGGGAAGAAAAAGAAAGGGGGGCGTGTCTAACTGCGAGCCCCTAGTTGCTGACACCCGATTTTTCATGCGGCTTACCGGTGTATCGCTCAAGAGGAAAGTATATAACAGTTGCATCTTACCTGTACTGACTATGGGGAAGAAACGTGATGGCTATTGACAAGGTTCTACTCAAGTTGAGGACAACGCAGAGAGCTATGGAATGGAAAATGGGAGGTGCAACGTTACTACGTAGGAATTGTGCAGAGTGGGTCGGGAAATAGCTCGAGTTAATGATACTCTTGCGGTCAACAAGAATAAATGGGTACGGGCAAGGCATGTAGTGCAAAAAGAGGGTAGCTTATGGTAGAAAAGGGTAATAAATTGGATACCAAAGAAAGGAAAGTTTAGCATGGAATGGCAGAAAGTCGTGTGAGGGGATATGATGAAGAAGCAGGGGTCAAGTAGATTCAGCTAGCACAGGACAGAGTTAATTGGAGGAATATGAGAGAGGCCTTTGCCCTACAGTGGGTTAGTCCGGCAGATGATATGATCTTTTATGCCGGATAGTGTTAATTATGTAAGCCTTGTTTAGTCCTTTTGAAATTTGGTACATATTCTTCGTTGCCATTTTTTTTCCCATCCACCTTTTGTTCTGGATCCATCGGTAAAATGCAGCAGCATAAAACATTTTCGTAACGGGTAAAGAATATCATAGCACCAGAACTGTCTTAAATGACAGCGTTGAAGGCTCTGTTCTGCAGAAAATCTGGAGTGGGCATTGTGAGCGGAGGATCACGCTTCTGGCAGGTTGTAATTGGCAGATGACATGGCCTGGCACTGGTCGGTTATCGCTTCGTGTTATGTCACAAGAGCGCATCACATGCCTCGGAGTATGGGAGGGTAAGATGGGAATCGAGACCCTTGAATTCAGAGTCGACACGCTAGCCACACAAACACATTCATATGGGTTTTGGTTAAAGTGGGGCTTTATACCTATGTCATATCATCATCATCATCATCAGCCTGATTATACCCACTGCAGGGCAAAGGCCTCTCCCATATTTCTCCACTTAACCCGGTTCTGTGCTAGCTGCATCCACTTGACCCCTGCGAACTTCTTAATCTCATCCGCCCACCTAACTTTCTGCCGCCCCCTGCTACGCTTTCCTTCCCTTGGAATCCAGTTTGTTACCCTCAGCGACCGTCGGTTATCCTCTCTTCGCACTACATGTCCTGCCCATGTCCATTTCTTCTTCTTAATTTCTACTAGAATGTCGTTAACTTGAGTTATTTCTCTGACCCACTCTGCACGCTTTCTATCTCTTAATGTTACCCCTACCATTTTTCGTTCCATAGCCCTCTGGGTTGTCCTCAACTATGTCATATGGTGCTGAGCTAATGAGTATCTTCAAAATTATAGAGGCACAAATGAAGATTACTGCTTAAACCAGTAGCAAAAGGCATTTATGCGAATGAGGATCCAAACAAATGGGGACAATAACTGTCACATTGTACCCTTAAAGAGTGTCTGCCAAATTTTCTTTCACATAAATATTTGCATGTCTTCACATATGCAGTTCTAGATCCTACAAGTCTAGAAGCGAACACAAAGATACAGCACAGCGTACCAAAAGAATTCTGGCTTAGTGTGCATGCAGCAGTATAGTAGTTGAACAAACCACCCCAGCAAAGTTTGATTTGTCAGAATATACAATGGGGTGAATATGCTGATATATATGCAGCTGCTTGTGTGCTCTTGCTTTTGAACACCATGGAACTTATAATGCATAGCTTGGACATTTAAAACTGGTGTATTTAGGCACACTATTTACCAAAGCGGAGCTGTTTCTCCAATGTGTGACCAGCTAACATGTTGTGCTTGTGTTCTGAAATAGCTTCAAAGCTCATAGGCATTTCCAACAAAACCAAATGATAAGAATTATACAGAAAAGGTCCCAGAGTACACAAGCCAAAGGTGCAACGTTTTCCATATATTAAGGCTCATTACTCACCAGTGAGCCTGTCTGTCCACGCGTCATTAAGAAGTGTCCCACTTCTTCGCCTAGGTCGGCCGACCTAGTGGTTATAGTGCCTGTCTCGGCTGCGGGAGGTGGTTAGTTCGAAACCCACCGCCGGACACCCACCAGTAAAAATTGGTACAAGCGTCCCCCGCCCTGGCGCCCAGCTTCCTCAGGAGGTCGAGCTTGGAAAAAGCTCCGCTAACCCCGCTGCCCCCTCTGGGGCACAATCAGTTTCGAACACCTCAGCTTGCGGTGGGTTTGGGCCCACCGGGGAGGGGGGACGCAGCGGGGTTTACGAAGCTTCTCCCAAGCGCAACCCCTAGAAAAGCCCAGCGCCAGATCGGGGGGACGCTTGTATCCATTTTTACCGGTGGGTGTCCGGCGGTGGGTTTGGAACTAACCACCTCCCGCAGCCGACCTAGGATACCAAGAGACTTGATGTCGTGACCAGTCGTGATGTCACAGTCTCGCTGTATCCCGTGGAATCTTGTGAAGAAGTGGGATCATGGCGTCGCATCCGGTCATGTCTAATAACCAGAACTGAGGTCATTATGACGTCACCAGGTGGTTCACACATATACAAAGCTGACCCCGCTGGACGTCTAATCCAGGCGTCCATGCGGCACCTTTCATTTGGCGCTTCCCCGGAATGCCGCACCACACAGCATGCAGAAACAGACGCAGTACAGCAGCGGCGTTTCAAATTGATTTACAGGAAAGAAAATGTGCAGTGTTTGTCACAATTCTCCACGAACACCTGAACTGAGCCATAAGAAAAGGGAGGATGGTGGGAGTGAAAAAAGAAAGAGGTGCCGTAGTGGAAGGCTACGGAACCGCGCTAAAAGTCCTTCGCCTCATTGCTCTTCAGTGGTCCATTGTGCCCCATAGAATCTTTTGCAGAAGCTGACAGGTAACTAGTAATTAAATGCAATGCAGTTTAAGGAGCAAACTGCCAGGATTTTTAAGATAAAGGTTTGTTAAGAGGTTTATTTGAACGTGCCAAAAGCTACTTATTAATGCTTTTAAACATGTGTCATTGTTCTCAGGTTCAAGCAGTCCTGAAAGTGCAACTTCAAGACACACCTGCAAGGTTCCAGACTTTTGTTCTGAAGCCAGGTGACTATTTGTGCTTTGAGAGAATCTTGGGAGCCATTCTGTGGGGTACTGGCATGAATATTTTTGTCTGTCTTTGGCTATATTCACCAATTGTGGTATGATGCCTCCAGTGTAGTGTGGATAAAGATGCTAGTCATTGAAATGCATTGTCATGATGTAATCAGTATGTGCTCAATTACATTGCTTGAGCTGAATGTCTGCACACGTTGATGTCAGTATCTTAAAAAGTCTTTAAGAAAGCAGCTCAACGTTTATTACTCTGACTGTACAAAGCTCTCATCAGTCAACATCATGATGGGCTGAGCTTTGTAATGTCCACATAATCTCTGGAGCAATATTCTATTTTCCTAGTCATATCTGCTATTAACACTTGCTATTATATGAATATTTGTTCCACAGACTAACTATGCAAGAAACCTAACTAAGCAGTAAGGAAGATCAGAATTCTTCACTTGGACTTATAGGCCGGCATTCATTCGACATTATATTGACAAGTTAACTACATAAAAGCTGTACCGAAGACTGTTACATTTAAAACAAATCGTAATTGTGCAGTAAAGTTTGAAAAATAATGCTCAAAATGCCATATTTCAAGAAGGTTCTTTTCTGTAATGATTGTTAGCATAAACATCTATCTTCCAGTCTTGTCACAGCCAAGCTTTCATGTGATGTAATTTTTGGACAAGTTGGGCTGATCACGAGGATGCTGCTTCTGTTCAGTCTGTGGCAACTGCTTTTTGATAGAGGCGAAAAGAAAGCTGCTTATGTACCGTGTGATATTGGACAACTTAAAGTGCTCCGAAATTTCACGAAATTTCCGAAGCTGTCCAGTGCTGCGTCTTTCATAGGCTGTGTCGATTTGGGACTAAACCAAGATATTTTCGGTGTAGATTTCACAAGTTTGAATTCGGCAATAGGAAAATTCTTGGATTAAATTTCTTGTCAGTAAATGCATCTTTTCTGCTGCACAGATGGCGACGTACGCAGAGAGGGCCATAAAATTGGTCTTATTACTAGAAACAAAAACTGGATGTCGTTGGCCTTGTTGTTTCTTTGAAGTCTTACAGATTTTATTCTTTTTTATATATTAATATAGGAAAAGGCTTGGAGGCTGGTTCTCTAGATTGCATGTTTTGTTTTGCTGTCTTCCTTCCCACGTTCCTTCTCTTCCTGACCTCCTTTTTTAGGTGTCAACGTGGTTGGGCGATCAGTTTCTTGCGACATCAGGATCGACTTGCCTGTGAGGCGTTGTTTTTATTCGTAGCATGCAAGATTGCAATGATTGTTTCAGTCTAATTTCCTGCTCTGTTCGTTTACAGGCTGTTTCCAAACAACACACAGAGATAGAGCTCGGCAAATCTGACATCATGATCAAGGACCTAGGCAGCCAGAATGGGGTGAAGATTGGCAAAGTAAGCTTTTCAGCATATTTTATGCGTCATGTGTTTTGTTTTGCATGTCTCAATTTTTAGTATTGGAGCTTAAATGGCATTTCGCAGCATACCACCAAAATTGAAAGAACAGTGAGTTTTGTTAGATGTTGTGTGTCTGACGACACTTTTGACATTTTTCTCTGCAACTGCTCCTTAACGGCCTTGCTGTATTTGCTGAGGCTTGAGGGAGTGGGCGTGGAACATTGCATAGAGAGGTACTTACTTCTGTGTATATCTGATATTCTCGTTTTCTTTCTGCAGCGCACTCTCCAGCCTGGTGTCGTGTACAATCTCGACTACAGCAAGGAATTTTCTGTGGCTGGGCTGAAGGCATGGGTCCTGCACGACGAACAAAATGTAAGCAGTCCTACAGTCGTTTGTTTCGGAAGCCTGTCTGTGCATTGACTGTATATAATTTTTTTATGCTCAGATTTATCCAGCACAAGCACAAAAAAAAAAGCAGTTTTCAGCATAGTGTTGTTATTATAACATCTTTCATTTAATTAGGGGTGTGTGAAGAGTGCTTTCTTGAAAACAAATATAAGTAATTTAGCTGTGCCACTCACTTGCTCATGAATAATGTAGGCTTACAGCAAATCTGATGCAAACGTTGTTATAATACTCGCTCGAGGCAGTGAAGTGCTAGCAATGGCGCTTCCATACACCACTCTAACCTATGGAAGTTACGTTGTAGGTGTCGAGACTCAAAAACTGATCACAGCTATGGGCTGCACAGCACAAAGTTGCTTCATATACATGAAACACATTGGAGCATTACCGTTCCTATTGACAAGGACAACAGAAAACAGTTCCTTATCTTATAAAATGAGACAGCAGCATAGAGCAGCGTCGCAGAGCAATCGTGAGCGACTCTTTTTGTAACTGTCTCCTCCTTTGTTCTGTGTGTTGCGGCTGCTTTGTTGGCATAGTATGCCAAGATGTAACAACTGGCCCAGCTAATTCCACTCTTGAGGCAATGAAAACTACATAGTCCGTTCCAAGTTCATGCTCATTATTGGAGTAATATGCAAGCTTGAGAGCATAATCAATTATTTTCAAATAATTAATGTTGTTTATTTAGTTCTTTGAAGTCAATTAGTATTGTATTCGATATTGGAAATTTTATTATTCGCATGGTGTTATGGATGATGTATGCTAAGGTCTTTAAGTACACATGATTCAGCAAGATTCTGAAATAAGTGCATCATTGAATATAGTTTCACGGCAAGTCTGATTGTGACAGCTGTGAAAGCGCATTTTGAGTAGTCTTCTGATGCACGCATATTTTTGCTTTGCAGGGTGCTGGCAAAGATACCGATTCGGACACGTGCTCGGAGTCTCTTTTGACAGCAGTTGAGATAGCCCAGGTGAGTATTTAACAGTGCCAATGCTGTAAGGCAAACAGAAAATGTCATGGCGATTGCACCTGTAATAATGCCAGGTGATCAGCGCTAAATGTATCTTGCGGTTCCTTTCCAATTGTTGCCGTTGCCACTGATGAATTTGTTGCAATTGTGTTCCTGCTATACACTGGGTAAGGTGTATAGTCAGACCATGTGCTGGGTTCACAGGGTTGTCACATTAATGTGGGTGCTTTTTGGGTCCTCTACACTGCAGTGATTCGGCTAGGAACCTTCTAGCACTTACTCACGACTGGGGTTAGTAGTGTATTTGGGTTGTTCTTGCTGCTATGAAACAGACTCCCTGTTTCATATATTTGCCCACTTTTCTCTTTTAAGGATCAGGCTGGTGCCAAGGCCGAGCCTTCAGCATCCAATACATCAAGAGTGGCCTGTGACCATGTGGAGGGTTCTGGAAACATTACTTCGGCACTTGGGCCAATTGCACTTGGTGCTGTCAACAAGGCTGCCGCAGTACGTTGAATCATGTCGGGCTTTTCTCGCTTTCCTTATTGGTACATTGTACTGCACCCTGGCTTGTGTAGAGTTGCTCGATGCATGGCTGGTTGCATCTTGAACTCATAGCAATAGCCCAGCAGCTGGCATTGTGTCCTAAACGTTCCTAGCGGTTTCTTCTTTCTGTCCCTGTTTCCTCTCCCACTGCATAATCTAGCTAACAATATACTTACTTGGGTAATCTCCTCACTCTTCTCTATTCTTCTGTTTCTGGTGGGCACTGAAAAGTGCGGTACTTCAGTTGCAGTTGGTTTAAAAACTTTAATTAGTGCAGCATATCATTACCCTTTAAAAATATTTTGCAGTTGTATGAGGCTTGCCTTGTGGCAGCAGGGGTTGTAGCTTCAGGACAAAAAAAAAAAGCATTCTTAGCGTGAAAAGGGATTATGATGCACCAGCTACTGCGCACGAAGTACAGCACACCTCATTAATTTGAAGCATGGGGAATGGAGTAATGTTTGAATGAACTGCACTTTCCAGTTATCCGGACACAAAACAAAAAAAAAAAAGGGGGCAAATGAGAATTTTCAATCGTGCACAGCTTCATAGCTGCTGCTGTCATGGCGGTTGACAAAGCTGTTTTTAGCAATAACTCCTTCAATAAGAGCTTGTTTGAACTACTCTTTGCCGCATCATTAGCAGTTGCCTAATTTCAAGCATATGAGTATTGGTTTCTGCAGAACATGTTTGTGTATCCCTCTTTGTAGCTGCTAGCAAAGATCGAAGCAAGTGCTTTTAACCGGCACTTGTGTATTCATTTGGGATGCATAAAAAGTGGCGGCGACAGTCTGGTACGTTGTTTCAGTGGCGCAGCGCCGCTTGGAGCAGCTCTAAAACTGGCGATGAGAAGGGGCTGGCAAACAGGCTGGTGCAAGCTGTTAGCCTGAATTATCTGGTAAATTTATATTGGAAATTGCAGGCTGAGTAGTACGGACGTATCAATATTGGTCCCGAAAAATAGACTAATTGCATTTCAAGTTTTCAGTGCATGTGGAAACCTGCCCTTTAATGTCTTTCAATTATTATTTTTCTTCAGTCATCGCAGGAGGCCAATGCTTGCAACAGCACGACTCAGTCTAGTGGAAGCTTCACCCTGCCCGAGATGCCAAACCTGGATTGCACCGAGATGGGTAATTCAGAGGACACGGAGCCCTGCGGAGGGGACGAGAAAGCCAAGTCTGTCACTGGGGCCACTGAAGCACCTGCGACCACTGGTGAAGGAAGTAATACTGTTGTGGACAATGAGAGGGATGCTCTTCAATGTGCACCAATACACAGGTTCCCGGATTCTACTAAGGAGGGCAAGGCTAGTGATGCTTCACCACTCGATGGGGCAAATCCAACCGTGGAGCCTTACTCCGACGATACAGAGTGCTCAGAGGTGCCTTGTTCAAGACAGGATGTAGTAGCCGGGGTTGAGGTTGGCGAAGCAGACCCACTCAGTGCACCGACACAAGGGTTTGACGACACTGACGCACTTGTTGTCACGAGTGCAGAAGGCCCTCTGAAATCAGCTGCACAGCCTACTGTTGATGACACGAAATACAAAGAGGCACATTTTTCAGCCAATGATGATGTGACTGAAGCTGCAGATGAGGATCGTCTCAATGCACCAACACAGGGGTTTCCAGATAATTCCGCTTCATTGCTGGATGTTGCAGATGAAGAAATCCGTCTTAATGCACCCACTCAGCCTATAGATAGTGTATGCTTTAAGGTGCCTCATTCGAGCCACAACAAAGTAGCCAGTGCTGAGGTCGACGAAATGGATCAGCTCAATGCACCGACACAAGGCTTTGGCGATGATTATGAAGTGGCCAGTACTGAGGTCGATGATCTAGATCGGCTCAGTGCACCAAGCGATGACAACGAAGTAACCAATGCTGTGGTCAGTGAACTGGATCGGCTCAGTGCACCAACGCAGGGCTTTGGCGGGGACAACGAAGCGGCCACTGCTGAGGTTGATGACATGGACCGACTGAATGCACCAACACAAGGCTTTGGCGATGACGTTGCAGAGGACATGAATGCGGCGATTTCGACAGCATGCACTAGCCTGGACGAGCAAGAAAGGCTGAATACAGTCACACAGCCTATTGACAGTCACTGTGATGAAGCCAACAATGAAGACTGTTTGCATAGCCCCAGTCTGCTTGGGGGCAGGTCACGGCGTCTCTTGTCTGGACCATCTGACCTAAGCTTTGTGCTTTGCGAAGCGTCCCAACCGTGTCAAGACAATGGGGAGGACGAGGACGAAATTTGTCCGGCGACCCAGAAGGACATTTCACCGCCTCTCAAAGTTCATGCCCTGCTGAAGCACGGGAAAGAAAAGCGCAAAGTACAAGTAGAGGACGACGACAACAATAGTGAGACCCCTCCTTTGTCACCGAAAACAACAGTTGACGAAACACCGCCACCTTCTCCCGGCTTTGTCCCAGAGAGTGACCCAGAAGATAACAATGCAAGTATGGTCACTGCTCGGTGTTCGCTGCCTGCCCTTAACATGACTGACCTCACTATTTACGAAGAATGTACCACCCCTGCCAGTGACATTGGCTCGCCAGTTATAGGATTGTTTGGAAGGGTTTCTGCAAAGAAACGGCGAAGTGGTATGAGCCTCAGGAAGAAACTTCCCTGCGACATTGACTTGGAGCTGGACACAGGAGAAGAGCACCAGCAGGAATCGGTGTTATCAAAAGCTTCCAGAAAGTTGGATTACACTGAGCAAGCACAAACTGCAGATGGAGGTTCAAACACTGTGGAGAACAAAGACATCTGTGCACTTACACGGCTGGAGAAAGATGTTCAAGAAGTGTCCAAGCCTCTTGCTGATAATGCTGGTTGTAGTATTCCTAGCACCGTTAAAGGGAAATTCGCAGCAAGCATTGATCCTAGTGAAAAAGACGACGATGCTCCCTACCTTCACATGAGTGAAATCGAAGGCCTCGAGGGATCGGCTACAGAGGAGGCAAGCAGTTCTGGACCTTGCCGACACTCTGCCACTTTTTCAGGGACAAAGAATGCTGCTGAAGGTCACACGGAAAATGATAAGGTGGCGGACAACTCTGCTAGTCCTGGTAGCACGAAAACTCTCGAGCAACCTTGCTGCCACGAAAAGGTACCAGAGAAAGAGGAGTCGGCTGAGGTTTCGTCTGGTATCGAAAAGTTGCCAGAGATTTTGCCTGATACCGAAAAGGAAAGTGAGGCAGCTTCCACTAGAAAGGGCAGGAGGAAGCAGACGTCAAAAACTTCTCGTACAAGAAAACAGGCTGATGAGAGTGAAGCAGGAGACACCACTTTGGAGGCTGCTGGGCCGCCAGCACGAAGAAGTAGCGGCCGTCAAAATGCCGGCTTGAGAATGAAGTCCATCTTGTCGCTGGAGAAGAGGACGTCTGCATCTGGAAACTTCCGGGAAGACGGCCTGTCGCAGGAGGTTTCTGACAAACAGGATGATGCTGTGCAGGATGTTTCTGAAAATGCACAGGATAAGGCGGTGAAACAGGGATCAAAGCGTGGGCGGAAAGGCAAAGGCGCCGCGAAAGAAGAGCAAGAAATGGCTTCTTCTCCACCTCTTCAGGTACCCTCAGTTGGTGCTGGCTCGGCAACTCTTGAGACTAGCTGGATTGAACGAGGTGTCGAGGAATCCTCATTAAAATCTGGCAATCTTCCAGAAGAGGAAGCGAAATGTGATCGTGGAAGTCTGGCTTCTGAGGAAGAGGAAGTGCATGAGCTAATGGAGGCACCTTCGGTTGCCCTTGTAGGTAAGCGTGTGGAAGACGGAGCTGAGATGTCTTCTTCGCCACTTCCGGAATGCAAGCTTGATTTTACAAATGCTGCTGCTGAGACCGGCTTCTCCGAGCCGTTCACCTCTTTCTCTCAAATACTGGCAGACTGCCAAGTCACTGAAGATGGGAAAACTGGACAAGCTGAGGCCCAGAAGCAAACTGCAGCTGACACAACAACTGTACGGAAAGATGATGCAGCAAGCTCATCTGTTCCTTTGGAGCAGGAGTCTGTAGCTGAGCGACGTAGTCGACCTTCTAGGTTGGCAGAAAACGCTGATGATGGGACAGTGACAAGGAAGACGAAAGAACCAACTCCCAAGACTCAATTGACACGACGCAAGACGACTCGAGGGAGTGCTCGAGACAGTTCTTCTCAACCGGCAGAGGTACTGGTGGAAGACACGCTGAGGGAGTCTGAAGAACCTGAAGCAGTGTCATCTCCTGCTCGGCAGCGGCCAACCAGGGCTGCTAAGCGCGGACGTCTTGCTCGTACCAAAGCCACTAAGAAAGCAGCAGGTTCTGAGTGTGAAGTGCTCAGCACCATTCCAGAAACGGAAGAGCATGAAAATGGCTCTGGTGTCGACAGTTTTCCAGCCCAGCCCCTGCAAGATGTGGATGTAAAGCTATCAGAAGCTCCAGAGGCTTCACCACTTTCCCGTGAAGACACGACAATTTCACAGCCACGCTCGTCGAGAGCGTCTCGGCGTGGCATAAAGAGAGCAACTGAAGCTGCTCAGGTTGGGGCTGATGATGCAGCTGGTGAAGAGCAGAAGGTTGCAATACCTTCCCAGCTAGGAAAAAGAGGCACAAGAGCGCGCATTGCTTGTCAGAACAGAGATTCACAAAATGAAAGTACACTAGATGCTTCATTGAAAAGTGATTTGGAAAGCACGCCTTCATTGAGTCCACGAGCATCTCTACGAGGAAGGAGGGGAAAGAAAGTTTCCCAAGAACCACACGCTAAGGATTGCGAGGACATCCCCGTGGAGCCAGTTTCATCACAACCCAAACCTAAGGCAGTGAGAGGTCGTTCAAGGAGAGGGGGCACCGATGATGCTGTTGCAGAGTCCACATTGGCTGATAGTTCCACTGACACTGAGTTGCTGGACAGCAAAACATCTCGACGCAGAGGGAAGCCAGCAAGTTCATCGCAAGATAAAGGCAGCAAAACCGTGGCAACCACAGGAGCAATTGCTGCGGCTGAAGAAAGCTGTTCGGAGCATCATTCAGACGAAACTGTGGGTTATCAGTCTGGGAGAAAAGGCACTAGGCTGCCTCCAAAGAAACGAGGTCCGCCAGTCTTGGACACTTCAGCGGAGAATGCTTTGGAAAGTGATAGCACAGATGCAGAAGGAAAGAAGACATTGTCTCAGAGTGGGAGAACATCTGCAAGATTGTCGCAGAAGCAGTCCGATGATGACTCCTTCAAAGTGGATGCTGTGAAAGAAAGCCCAAAGGCCTCTGAACTTCAGACAAAAAGTTCACAGCGTAAAAGGGCTGCAAGCTTTTCTCAGGAAAGTAAAATACCTGAACAGACTACCACGGCTCGTCTTGCGAAACGTCTACTAAAAACGGAACCGACAAGCTCAAGGACGAACTCTGAGCCTAGCAGTGAAAGTACACAAAGCCAAAGCCAGGAAACTGGGGGGCAAGGTAAAAAGAAAGCAGCAAAGGTGTGTTCAAAAGTCGAACAAAACACTGTCGAATCCGAACTTCAACTCTCCCCTAAGCACACAAGCGAATCTCCACAGGCAAAGCCTAGTCGTCGTCAAGCATCCAAAATGGCTGCTCCCGCACAGGCACCGGTAACAAGGAAAAGAGATGCACGGCGAGGAGGGAAGCAGGAAGACGCTCCCTTGACTTCAGCAGCACGCACAGTGGAAACTCTGGAGGAGGCCTCCCTTTTGTATTCTCCTCCAAGGGGGGCCAGAAGGAAGAGGCATGTTGCTTCAATGAGCTTCGGCAAAAGCAGGCTGGAGTCTGATGATGACGACGACACCACCGGCAATGAGGAACAAACTCTGGAAGAGATGCAAATCACGTTAGAGCCAAAGTCGAGGCGGAAGGCAGCGGTGAAAGAATCGGCAGTAAAGCAGGAAGTCATTGAGGTATGTTGCATCACTGTTCCTGTCTCTAGTTTAGTTTTAAAGCGATAGCCTTTAACGGCTCATGCTCGCGGATCCTGTCCATCCTTAACGCTTCCGTTACATGGGAGGCGGTAGCTTGCAGCTGACGTGGCCGAGCACCGACTGGACGTAGGGCTTCTTGACATTACGTTTGGCAGGCGCTGCCAACTCTGGACTCTCTTTTAATATGGGAGGGTGATATCACAATCAGCCTGCCAAAACCCTTGCATTCACGTTATCCCTAGGCCACGCAGGCACGTTCATATGACTCGGTTAAAGCGGAGCTTTATGTGTTGGCTGGTAGCTTACGCTATCGCATCATTGCGAAGGTGGGAGTGAAAACAGGGAGAAAGTGGTGCCATAGTGGAGAGCTTTGGACCACTGTGCGATAGAGTCTTTCGCCTCATCGCAGTTTAGTGATCCAAAATGCCCCTAGAATTTTTTTACATGGTAGCTGTATAGAGGACTTGCAGGAATTATGTGCCTTGTGTGTTTTCCTTGTCTGAATAATTGGCCACCCATGATTAGCATTTTTCTGGGTGCTTATATCCCCTTAGAGGGTGTCTAACCACTGGCAGTACGACTGTCGAATGCAGATATGCCAGCTTCTTCCGCTAGCTGAAGCTGAAGCCTTCGGCCACCCTCTGCCATGAGCATCGCCCACTAGCCACCCTCCCACCACACTCTACTTAGCTATAGGATGCCCACCCCACCCATTTTCACATTTTAAGAGTTACCATCCACCAACTACCTAACTATGCCTTCCAGAAGTGTCACACGCTATGAATTTATCTATCTCCACAACACCACCCTGTAGAAATCATTACAGGAGCGGAACCAAACAAAAAGCAGTCCCAAAATCAGTTTCAAAGACTCTAGGGCCAGCTGCCTACCAGAAGAACCACTTGATAAGCCACCTCCCCACCCTAAGTCCCTGCAATGGGGTTCGTTCCTCACCTACCCACCCACGAGACAAAGGGGTCCATCATAAGCTGTCAACTCAACCATGCAGCCCACAACTCAACAAACTGATGTGACCAATTAAAACTGATTGCTTGGCTAGTTGGTGCATAGTCACATAAAGGAAAGGTTAATAGCACAACAAAAAGACACTCACAAATAGGCACAAATAGAGTCACAGGATTGTGTCTATTTGTAAGTTTTTGTTGCGCTATTAACCTTTCCTTTATGAAACTGATGTGAGTTCAGGAATTGAGTTGCGGTGAAGCCACAAAAGCACAAATTATTAAAGTATACTTGTCAAACACGTCACTATTTCTGCAGAATTCTCTCATCAGATGTCCGACTGTGCTGCAAATATTTTTCAACCTCTCTCTTTATGAAGGTTGCTTGAAGTTAGTTTTAGGGAAATAGGCGATTCTTAATTGAAGTCTTACAACAGGCTACATCACGTTTTGTGTGTGCGTGCGTCTGTGCTTCGGGCAGTAGCCAGTTGCAGGAAATTCATCCAGGGCAGAGAAGTCTGTCGTCGAAAACAAATATGGGCACTTTTGCTGGGCAAAGGCCAGGCTCGCCACAATACTGGCCCAATAGTGCAGCTTAGCCTGCTGCTCACGTTGCAGAAAAATGGTGCATAGGGTTCCTCCATCAAAAACAGCTTACTTCCTGGATGGAGAATTTGAGCCCTTGGTACTACAAATGCCCCAAGGTCCAGTGGCAGAACTGAGCAGACAAAAAGGTGCACGACGGGCTGCAGCATGAACTGCAAACTAAACCATTCATCATTGCATGCATGAACGTTCTCACCCACTTGAATCTGTTTTATAAGTTCTTAGGTGCTACGGGCTTTCGATATCAAAGCTCATTAGCCTGGCTGCTGCCCGATACGTCCATTGAAAACCAGGGTGAAGTCTTTGTATTAATCTTTTTCTTTTTTTCAAGTGCAGCCTGCATTTCTACTGCAAGCAGTGTAAACCCAGATTTCTTTCTTCAAGTCCCTCTGATGTTTTGCATGCGGGTATTCCTGTTCTGCATTTCTCAGGGACCGCCAACAAAGCGAGGAAAACTGAAGGGGAACTTGCCCGACGTCGTTCCCGTCGAACCTCCTCGAGGCTCAAGGTCCCAAAAAGGAGAAGGTACAGGCGCTTCATCCCTCAGCACAGCTAAGACCCTGAAGCGCAAGCCCAAAGTTCTCTTCACAGGCATAGACAGCACAGCTGAGGAAGAGGTACAGTTTATAGCTCATTTACTGGATTAAGGCAGTTTGTTTGTAAAAGGCACTTTGAAGGGGAGCCAGAAATGCTCCACTTGTAAGCAGTTCCATTCAAAGCAAGGGAACACATTTCATGAAGCACAACTTCTAAACTGCACCAGCCAGTACTGATGATCGAAAAGGGGATCTATGGTGGTCCGCATCACATTCTTGAGTTGCTTTTTTTTTTTTGCAAAGTAAATGGGCATGTATTAAGAGGCTAGGTAGAAATTGTGCATTCCTTTTGTGGTCAAAGTACTTCTAAAAGTACAGCTGCATCTCTAGCTTACACTTCAACAATCATTTCAGCTCCAAGCTGGTATCGCTTCTCTGAAAATTGGCACAGAATGCATTCTTGAACCACTGAAAAACATGTTTTTCAAGTACCTCGTGCAGCATTTACCACATTCGGTTTGAAGCGAAAGGCCCATTCTTGGCAGCCCCTTGTATGGCAGTTTTTTTTTTAAAGATGAGCACCATTTCTGGCTTCAGGATATCAAACCTCATCACAACATCTGTTTTAGACTGACAGCTTCAGCAAAGCTCCTGCAGAATGTGCAACGTGCAACTTTAAGTGAGAGTGTGCCCATTTCTTGCCGCTCTTCATCACGCTGAAACACCGATTGCACATAGGCCTAACTCAGAGTAACGTTGGCTGTGAAAATGATAGGGAGGCCTACAGATGAGGTTGGCTTGCACAGACCGTAGTGTTGACTATGAAGAATTTGTTCGTGGCTGTGAGACTATCTCTGGCATGTGCGAGCACAAATATGCTTGAGTGGATTCGAAACGTTTAGCTTTCATGCTGTTTGACAGAAGGCAAGAAGCAAGCAGTGTTTGAATTTACGGAACAATTTTACTGCTGCAGACATAAGAACCTGAACAAATAAGCCTGCTTAATTCAAATTCGATTGACCCTTAATTTTCATTTAAGAGATGCACCATACAGTGGAATCTCAATGATACAATTACTCTTGGTCCTGTTGTGTCTGTAACTGGAGTGCGACATGTATGTTTGCCACTGTATGATAAAGTATAATATCACCATCATGTCTGTTCTGCTGCGCATGTGTCAGGTAGCTGAATGTGTATATATGCACTTGTCATGAGCTGCACTGTGAGTAAAGCTGTGTCTTCGAGACTGTCTACTTACTGTGGATGCAACAGGTCCAAATTTTGCTTTGGTATGAATATTAAAAATGGCCTGGGCTGAGTGCATTGCGTACAGTATATTACAGTTGTTGGTGACTTTCTAAAGCCGCGGCATATGATACGATATGATGGGGCACCTGCCAATGGATGCTTGGTAGTGAACATGCCATTCTAAAATGACTGCTTGATAACATGGAGGGTGAAAAAAAGTGCAGACAAGCATTGCAGACAAAGCATATATCTATAGCTTCATAGAGAAGTTATCAATGTCAAATGAATCACGTGTTGCTTTTATGATGTGCAAAAAAAAAAGTCAAACTATGATACATGTGGACAGCCTAAAATTCATGCACACTCATTGTGCTCTCTAGATCATGTACAAGCCACTACCTTTGCCTGCCACGTTTGTTGCGAACATGAGGCCCATACGAGCCTCTAAACACTGGTTCCATTTTATTAATTTCCTTCAACATGTGTCCATTTATTGTGCTTTCCTCTCCGTGCCAGATGGGTTTTCATCAGACACTCAAATTTGTTGTCATCGCTGCTTTTTTTTGCTACCATTTGTTCTCTCAGCTGCTGTTGTCACTGTCTACATTCAAACTGCACTGCGTCTTTCAAGCATTTTTATTCTGAAACGTTGCAATGGCTGGTCACCAGCAACTGATTTTCATTCGCTGGATGGAGTGTGTTTCTGAATTGTTTTGGAAGTACATCCAGATCGCTGATTCTTTCTCGGCATTCATTTCAATTTTCTGTTTGTTTAGCAGACGTTATCAGCACAAGATCTAGTAGTCATTCTTTTGTGACGGTAGTGATGCACATAATTTTCGTAGCAGCTTACTAATCCTGCTATTCTAATCCTTCTTATTGAGAGTTATTCTATGCAGTTTGCTGCTTTGACATCATGTGACCCTGTCAGAATTGCTGTTCTTTTACAATCAATTGAAATTTAATGTCGGCAAAACAATATGCAATCATGTATACACTGTATGTGTAGCCACAAATTCTCGGTTTACGATTATTTCAATCCCGTTGCCAGGTGTGCTGGCTACTAATAGTTACAGGCCTTTAGTGAGCTACTACTTAGAAAAGGAAGAAGATTCATGGCATCTGTCAGCACTGCGTTCCAAGGGGATGGCCATGTTATTCGTCCAGCCCAATTGCATACACATTCATGTGGGTCATGTGTGCCATCTTCATATCCATGGCTTGCCACAGGGGCTCAGTGGTTCGGGCTCTTCACTACTCAGCCAGCCAACACGGGTTCGACCCTGGCCGTGGCGTCCCTCTTTTTTTTTTTTTCATTCAGGCAAAACATTAGGTGCGTGTGTACTGTACGATATTGATGCATGATAAACAACTCCCAGGCGATCGAAATTATCTTGGGGTGTCTACTGTTGGGACCTTCATAACCTGAATTGCTCTGTTACTCCATGAACCAAATAAACCAAACCGTCTTCATGTCATTCCATCACGGTGGCTTGGTGGTAGTTAGGGCACACGACTGCTGGCACCTAGGATGCTGGTTTGATCCAGACCATGTCAGCCACTTTTCAGTGGTGCCGATAAGCAATGTGCAAGTGTGCTGTGTGATGTCAGTGCACATTACAGAACCCCAGATGGTCGAAATTTTTAGAGTTCACTACAATATCATTCATAGCCTTGCGTAACTTTGGGGTTTTAAACCCTATCACACCAGACCAAACATCGTCATGTATGTCATTTTGTACTAGGCCATCTGTCATTGAAACAAGCTATTGTTATATGAATTTATTGATTTAGTAATTTCAGTTTAGCCTGGAAGCAAAGAGAGTTTAAGGATCAAACAAGTGGAGCTGAATGTTCCGATTTTCATTTTTTTGTGTCCGTGTGCAATTTGTACATTTCCAGATAATGCAGACTGCATCACTGAAGTATCCTATTGCAGTTATTTGCTGCTAAACTTGTTATTCAGACACGTCCTGTTTGGTGCAGCCTGCATGAATTTCCTCTTTCTTTTTTTTTTCAGCAGCAGGTGGTAAGAGACCTGGGTGGCGCCGTGGCAACTGCTGCATCAGCTTGCACACACCTAGTCACTGACAAGGTGGGGAACTATGCAAATTCCTGTGTATCACACTCGCCACACTCTCCACATAGCTGGAAAGTCCGCACTGATTTGGACTAAGGTTCTGTGTTTCGGTCAGCACATGCTTGCTTGCAAACTGTAGAGAATCTGTCCGCGTTGCTTGTGGCCTTTTTATTTAATCCTTAATTGCTTTCTATATTAGAATTACTGTAGTGAGTCATTCGCTTATAGCTATAACAGGGTCACTGCTATCAAAATAACATTGTGTCTGACACAGGTGCATATTAAGCAAAGCGATACAAGCACCCAAAAGTGGTGCTTCGCCTTGCCTGCCACATAACTTTATTGTGTGGTCGGGTTGGACACAATGGCTCTTTCAAAGCAGTGACAGTGTTGTAGCTAGAAGTGATTGACCCTGTACATACACATGAGTTGCTGCACCAGGTCAGCAATTGCGACGTCTGCTGCTGAATGCGAGGTTGGCAATTCTGTGCAACTTTCCCTATATATCACCCCTGCCGGCAACCTGCAAAACCCTGTTGGATTTTACTGCAGTTAATATTTTATTTATTCCTAACCTTCAGGGGAGTGTACACATACTGTATAGATGCATAAGCAGTGGAGTTGGAAGTGGTATATGGAGGTAGCAGCTGGTAGTGAGGGAGGTGGTTGTTGGATGCAACGTTGAAGTGAAAAGCACAACCAGTTCTAGTTAGTTACCAGTTACATTTGGCAGATTTCAAAATAACAGCTTGAGGGGCGAGTTGGGGCTGCATAATACCCAGAAATGTTGTGTTTTCTTCTCATGTGAACACAACACAGGCGCACACTACCAACTGTAATATGGAACTGAACACACACTTCCTCTTCGCCACTCAGCTACAACATCCTCTTCTACACTCAAGTACATCTTCTTCACACACCTCTTCTTGCCAAGCAGATAGTAGCACATTCATCCCAGTAGAACACAAACATCGTCCAAGCATGACAGTCACAAATTCTACACCCAATTATATCTCCACAGCCTCTTCTTTGCCAAGCAGATAGTAGCACATTCATCCCAGTAGAACACAAACATCGTCCAAGCATGACAGTCACAAATTCTACACCCAATTATATCTCCACAGCCTCTTCTTTGCCAAGCAGATAGTAGCACATTCATCCCAGTAGAACACAAACATCGTCCAAGCATGACAGTCACAAATTCTACACCCAATTATATCTCCACAGCCTCTTCTTTGCCAAGCAGATAGTAGCACATTCATCCCAGTAGAACACAAACATTGTCTA
This sequence comes from Amblyomma maculatum, assembly GCF_055883805.1. Classification (NCBI taxonomy): domain Eukaryota; kingdom Metazoa; phylum Arthropoda; class Arachnida; order Ixodida; family Ixodidae; genus Amblyomma; species Amblyomma maculatum. The sequence continues at coordinate 128,941,965 of NC_139352.1, forward strand.
AGCATGACAGTCACAAAGTCCACCCCATAGACACACGCTAGCAAAAAACCACCACACATGTGCAGTAACACAGGTCCATCCAAAGCACCTCACATGTGCAGTAAGACAGCTCCATCCAAAGCACCTCTTATGAACCCTTACATAGCCACAAAAACTCTGTTGTCTTGCCACTATACGCCACATCTCCTTTACCTTTTTTTTTCCATCAACCCACGCAGGGTGAAATGCATAGCATATACTAGCACGAAACCAGTCTTTAAAGATTCGATTTTGCCTCCTAAACTCCGATTTAAAAATTTGCCACACCCTCTTAACATGACCAACAGACGCCTTAATGACACCAAAACCACTCACTTCTGCAGGAGCCAGTCCCTACGTGAACAAAAAGAACTGCATCTTGCCCGGCATGTCTAAGAAGCGATGCGAGCAATGAGCACATGTACTTGAAGATACCTTAAGTTTACTTAAGTCCACTGTGGTGTTGTTTTGGACAGATATGTATGTACAGAGAAAGGGCATTTGTATTGGGTCATGTGTTTCCTCAGTCCTATGTAACATCTTACCTTCAGTTGACAGAGCAATTTATACATCCCTTAATGGTTCAGGTTTTAAAATTTTTAAGTATGTTGATTTCTTAGTGATTTTGGATAAGGGCTCTGCATTGATTCAAAGTGTGGAAAGCATCCTTTCTGTTTTTAGGCTACAAGGGAAAGGACTTGCTTTTACCCATGAGCTACCTGTGGATAACAAGTTGCAGTTTCTAGAAATATAAAAATTTGTGGTGGGTTGGCATGTTAGAAGTATTTTCCCAGGGCTAAAAAAGAGCTACTTTCATATAGGTCAGACCATTCAAAAACTGTTAAGAGTGATAGCTTCTCTTTGTTTGGAGTCAGCCCTGTTAAAGTCATGTGAACATATGGCTGAGGATAGCCTCCATAACCAAATACAAAGGCTTCAGCTGGCAGAGACTCTGCTTCAGAAAATGAAAGGCAAAAAAAGAATTGCAGCTAAGTTGAGAAATAAACACACACAAGTGATACCTTATATTCATAGAGTGGTGCACTGCCTAAAAAAGGTGCCAGGCAGGTATGAGGTGCCGGTTGGGTTTTCTGCGCCAAAAAAACTGGGTGGTTTGTGTGCAATAATAGGGAGGAGAAAGAAAGCACAATGTGAAATGAAGCATGTAAAGAGTTTTATCGGCTGTGTGGTGGGAATGATTTAAGAGATTCCACTGACGTGCGTAAAAGTGTATATAGGCCAGACTGGAAGATGTAATAATGATAGAATAAGGGAAGTCCGTAGAAAATGGAAAGGGCTCAAATTTACCCCTGCACTGTCAGAAGTGCAAGTGTGAGCCATTGTTTAGTAGGCTTAATATTTTAGGGAATAGTCGGGACAAGATTGCCCGCAAAATTTTAGAGGCGTTTTGGATTCAGAAGAAAGAAGATGTGTTAGTGAAGCCTCGCTGTGTTTACGCAGGAAAGAATTTACTTTTATTGAAGAATCTTCCTGAGTAATGAAAAGATTTGAGTTTATTATCACCCCTAAAGCTATTATTCTGAGACACCTTTCTTGTATTGTGGCCATGTTATGCGTTTTTATCCTACTTATCCTCAAGTACATGTGCTCATTGCTCGCATCGCTTCTTAGACATGCTAGGCAAGATGCAGTTCTTTCTGTTTATGTAGAGACTGGCTCCTGCAGAAGTGAGTGGTTTTGGTGTCATCAAGGAGTCTGTTCGTCATGTTAAGAGGGTGTGCCTAATTTTCAAACAGAGTTTTGGAGGCAAAATCGGATCTTTAAAGACTGGTTTCGTGCTATATGTTATGCATTACACCCTGCGTGGGCTGATGGAAGAAAAAAGGTAAAGGAGATGTGGCGTATAGTGGCGTATGGGGGTTAATTAGAGGTGCTTTGAAGGGACCTGTCTTACTGCACATGTGTGGTGATGTTTTGCTAGTGTGTGTCTATCTGGTGAACTTTATGTCGATCATGCTTGAACGATGATTGTGTTGTACTGGGACAATTGTGCTTCTATCTGCTTGGCAAAGGAGAGGCTGTGGAGATATAATTGGGTGTAGAATTTGTGGCTGTGATGCTTGGACAATGTTTGTGTTCTACTGGGATGAATGTGCTACTATCTGCTTGGCAAAGAAGAGGTGTGTGTGAAGAAGATGCACTTGAGTGTAGAAGAGGATGTTGTAGCTTAGTGGTGAAGAGGAAGTGCGTGTTCAGTTCCATATTACAGTTGGTAATGTGCGCCTGCATTGTGTTTTTGTCTCATGGGATTGTGTTTGTTGCGCCACATTTTTGGGTGGCAGATTTGTTTAGGGGGCAGTTCTGTAAGGCCACTCAGTGCTCTAGCTTTTGTAATATGAACCTTACTGTTACGCAGTATGCTGGGAGCGACCCGTTACATTGTTTTGAGTGCCTTCTGTGCTTGTTTTGCCGCATCATGTTTCACTTGCCACCCTCCCCTTTGTTTGTTTTCTTTTTTTTTTTCTTTATGCTGCAAGCAGTTTCGAAGGACTGTGAAAGCATTGTGCTGCATCGGCAAAGGGATACCAATCGTCGATGTGGCCTGGATTAAGAAGTGTCAGCAAGCAAAGGCCTTCGTTGGTGAGTTGCAGTCTCTCTCCCGCTGCTTCTCCTCTTGCCTCCTTGCTCCTTGTTTAGCTTGCATAGCAGGAACGTACGCACAGAAATGGAAACGCCTGCAGCACCACTAAACAAAGCAGTGTTTGTACAGATTTTACAGCCATTTTGGTCATGTTATGCTCACTAAGTGCTGTGTATAACATTCTAGTGCAACATGGAACAGTTTGAGCAACTCGATCTCCCACTACAGCTGTCCCAATAATTGCTTTGACATGTTCACTGCAACAGCAATTTTTCAAGATTTAATCGTCAACCTTACGCTCGATTTTTTACGCATCCATACACAGTAGTAGAATTGGAAATTTTATCTAATAAATGTAGCTCATTCACACAACCTTTTTGCCTGTGTGGCAATGACATAACAAGGTTTAACTCTGTGCCGGTGTGTGTATGTGTGTTATTTATGTCAGCATTAGCAGTTATACAATCACAGCAGTGTCTTTTGAATGGGTGAGGGGACAGGAAAGCAGGAGCAGCACTTTAAAACATCCTTCTGCCCTTACAGTTTTCACTCGTTTCTTGTAACTGCTGTGATTTAAAGGGTAATTGAAGAAGCTTGAAATCAAAGTGTACAGTGTCCCACGGAGAAGAAAATCGTAAGGGTAACATCAATGGACAAATGTAGAAAGCACTGAGAGCTAGGGAACACGCACACATACCAGATATTTTGCAGAAATCACAGAGAAATGCACCTGGGATGGGCATGTAGGGTGTGCGGTAAATCGCCAGTGATCCAATAGGGTAGCATATCAGATTAAGTAGCAGGGGGGGATCAGCTGGGGAGATGAAACGAAAGTTGTGTCAAAACAGCGGCTGCTCCTGGCTCCGGCCTCTGTGCTGCAGTGGAAACAACTGGAGGGTTGACGATGATGGCCAGCTGCTATGGCTTCTCTGCTCATGATTGCAGATCACATGCCTTATCTCCTGCAAGACAAGAAGGCCGAGAAGTCTCTCAAATTCAGCCTCTCTGAGACGCTGGCCAAGGCGGCGACACAGGGTGGTGTGCTTCATGGCTGGAATATTCATGCCACTGCACATGTCCAGCCTTCACCTCCCGACATGAAAGGTACCTTTAATGTTATAAGCATTTGCTGACGATGTGGCTGTGCCGTAGACTTTCTTCACCTAGTGACCTGCCTACTCCTTTCCTTCCAGAAATAGTGGTATGTGCTGGCGGCAAGGTGAGCAACTTTTTGTTTGTTTGCTTGCTTCTGCTTACTGTTGCATAAAAGAAAGACATAGAGTGGGAGTCTGGTCTTTCACCCTTACCACTGTGGCATTTTACTTTGCAATGAAGCTCCTTTCCTTTCTTTTTTATTTTTTTTTATTACAGAACTGTAGAATGGAAATTTACTGAGATTCTTTAGGCACAAAAAAATGGTACTACATAAACCATAGTGAAAGAGGTCCCAGGCTCATGGCTGAATTGTGACCTTCTATAAATGAATGTATAAATTTAGGCACAATAATATTGGAACAACAATTGGAGCCGAAAGGAAACAAAACCAGCGAAGGCAATATGCCAAATGAAGATAGAAGAAAAAAGCAACTTGAAAATTTCTTAGGCGGTTGTTGCTGTAAGAATAAGGTACATGAAAGTATTCTAAAATTTAATAACGGCTTCTTGACATGCGTACGAATGAAGTGTGAAATATGGATAAACCGGTGTACAAAGTGAACAGATTGTTTGGTGGTTCTTAATATTTATTTAAAGGCTAAAAAACACAAAACAAGCACGGAGGAGATGATGATAGTGTTTTTTGTGTTTTTCCTGTGTTTTTTGTACCTTTAAATATTACGAATGCACTATAACCAACTAGCCCAAACACAAGTTCTCTTGTTTGGTGGTAGTTTTACGCTATTGCATTGTAATGGATAACTATGTTTTAAACAGATGATGAGGATCTTTGACATGAGAAAGCAGGTTATTCAAAATGTTTGAAAGTGCAGAGGAAGAGTTGTGTGATTCCCGTTGTTTGTTTTACAGTTGGTAGGGTAAAATTATTGTCCTTAGCAAATCTTGTTTTGGTTATTATTGACACAGGCTTCCCTTTTGACTACATTTGAATGTATGGCACAGCTTTGTAGGTTAGGATCGCAAGACTGGAGGTCATTCGGGAAGTGATTGGTAAAATTTTTTGATCGTGCAGAAGTGATAGCGCATTGCTTTGGTGTAAATTGCAAGTTATTACACATATAACCTGATTTTCAATATGTTGTATACAGATTTAAATATGATGTGTAAATTTCCCCATGAAGTGATGCAGTAATTAAAACGACTATGAATGAAAGCACAGTAAAGAGATGTTCAACTACCACAAGGGATGCGCTCTTGGTAATGCTCTGATGTCGAAAACTCATTTGTGCGTGAGAGTTGCTTAGTGTATTCGAGGTTAGCGTCTAGAGTGGTGCTAAAAGGTGCAGTGGTCAGATACTTCTGTGGAATGGGAATAGAGAGTGATGGGATGTATGCTGGAGTCCTGCGATTGGATCTAAATACCGTGAATGTTGTTTTGAAAGGGTTAATATGTAAGCAGTTATGATGACATCAGAATAAAATAATGTTACAGACAAGGAAAAGGGGAATCCGATAGTGGCGTAGACAAGAGCGCTCACGCTAGTAATTCCTCTCTCATTGCCATCAGTCATGTTCTGTCTTCCTGTGTTCATCAGCTTGCTGCATTGTAGCAGTATTATTGATCAGTACTATGCATTATTGTTAATGAGTGAATTGATATATCAGTAGCTATAGTAGTATCATCGACACACAAGGAAAGGGTCCTTATTTAGCAAAGTAGCTGGGTAGATCATTAATGCAGTAGACTCCCTTTAAGACGAACTCCAAGGAACCATGAAAATTGTTCATCTTATCAGAAGTTCGTCTAATCAGGAGTGCTTCCAAAAATGATGTTTGAGCATGCAGAGTGTGTCTAAATACCTCGTATATGGGAACAAATGAATAAAATGGCCTTTCAGGAAAATAAACTGCAATACAAGCATTTATTGGACTAATGATTGTCTACTACACTTTGCAGTAGTAAGGCATCAGGCATTGACTGTTACCCAGTCTTATTTTTTTTTATGTCTGTCGTGAAAATCGACGGCCTGCTACAAAAGCAGACATCTCGCTTAACTTTTGAAGATACCCTTCAGTGCCCTCACACTGTTCAAAAAACTGCACTAAAGTGTCTAGGCAGGCATCAGCTGCATCACAGGTAACTAGTGCAGATTCAGGCATAACATTCAAGCTGTCATCTTCAGCAGCAGTTTTCGATGGTAGGTCAAGCACTTCTTCAATCAGAGCGTCCAGTGTGTCAGCCCTACATGTTTCTACACTTTCGTCAATGCTGACATACGCACTGATGTCAATGAACACACCCTTACTGCTCAGCGCAGAAACAATGCTTCTATCCTCCAAGTTCGCAGTGTGGTCCTCATTCGTAGTATCGCAGTCATTCTGCACTGAGCAATCACTAAGCGCCACAAATCCTGCATGGCGGAAGGCGTTGGCAATAGTGGCTTGAGTAACCTGCTCCCAAGCGCTCGTCAGTAAATGGACAGCACTTAACAGGTTAAGTGTGTACTCCTTACTGCTCTCCATGCAAATCAGCATCCTTTGCAGCAAAGAGCGACGATAGTGCCTCTTCAAGCTACTTATTACTCCCGGGTCTATAGGCTGCAGCTTCGCCGTTGTATTCGCTGGTAGAAACTCCAGTCGGATGGCATGAAGTCCGTCGACGTGGCCGTGTCCGGGACAGTTGTCAACAACAGTGAGAACTTTTCTCTTCTGTCTCTGGAAGTGGCGATCCATCTCTTGAAGCCACTGCTCGAAAAGTGCCTGCGTCATCCACGCTTTTGAATTAGCCATGTACGTGACCGGCAGCGTTTTTATGTTTTTAAAGCAGCGTGGTGCTTTAGATTTGCCAATCATCAGCAACTTCAGTTTGTCAGTCCCAGTCATATTTGCGCCCACGAGGACCGTTACTCGAAGCTTGCTCCGTTTGCCCGCCACGCAGTCATCACCAGCAAATGTGAGCGTTTTATTTGGAAGTAGCTGGTAGAAAAGCGCAGTTTCATCCACATTGTATATGTCTTGAGGGTCATATTCGTCCATGAGTTCATTCTTCTTGTTCTGCCTCCAATCGCTGCAGACCGCTTCATCCACTGCAGCGGCCTCGCCGACAACACAACGAAAGGCCAGTCCATGCCTTTTCCGAAAACGGTCGAGCCACCCATCGCTGCACGCAAACTCAACATTTAGTCGCAGGGCGATTTCTTCCGCCTTAACTTTCAGTAGCACTACATTCACTGGCAAATTCGCACTGCGCGCTCTCTTCACCCAGGCAAGCAGAACGTCTTCAAGGTCTTTGTGCATAGCTGTGCGCATCCTCTTCCGCTTCAGCGCAAACTCACCATCTTCCAAAGCACCGGTAATCCGCACTTCGTCCTTCACGATACCGCTCACTGTACTTTTCGCGATGCCGAACTTGCGCGTTATTTCAGTCTTTGAAAGCCGGCCGGCGCAAACTTCGGTCAAAACTTCGGCCTTCTCACGAAGCTCAAGCGGCTTTTTTCGAGTTGTTGGCCGACTAGCCATAGTAGGAACACGGCGCGCACGAAAACAAACGGCGCACACCACGAGGTGACAGCGTACAGCCTGGTAGAAAATTGCGGGACACGACGCGCACACCCGCCACGAACAATAAATCTGTGCACTGCGTAGTAGTTGTCGGCGGTCAGCAAAGGCGCTGAGCTCGATAGCACTGGCATGACGACACTATCACGTGATCACCATTGGGAAACGTCATTGGCTGCTTTTTCTTCCCACCCTTTTTTTTTTTTTCCGCGTTTCGCTAGTTTTGCTGGCCGGGCCGCGCATGCTCTTTTTTTTTCTCTCTCTCTCTGTCTTCCTCTCTGCGCTCTGTTTCGTCCTTGCCCGAGGTCGTACCAAGACAGCCGGCGCAACGCGAAACGCGAACCTACTCCTACTGCGGGGACAAAAGGAGTGATCGGGGGAACGGTGGGAGAGGACGAGCAGCGGCACTCTTCCGCCTTCGTAGAATCTCATTTCCGACGCCGACGTGCTTGGGTCTGCGTGCATCGGCGGCACGGATGGTCGTGGCACTAAAAAGCTTTTTTTTTTTTTCTTTCCGCTAAGAGCGCTGCTTGGACGGTCGAGTAAGCTGCGCAGGTGGGATGCGGCCGGCCGTGAAAATTCATCTTAACCGATTAGCGATTGCAAAGTGATCATCTTAAGCGGATTTTTTTTGCATTGACTCTATGGGGAACCAAACAAACGACCTCCACTGTTCATCTTAACCGAGGGTTCATCTTAAGCAAGTTCGTCTTAACGGGAGTCTACTGTATAAATTAAAAACAGGAGTGAGCCGAGAATGGAACCTTGAGGTCCACCTGTACTATAAAAGGTGTTCAAGTTAGAGAGCACGTTAGAAAAATGGACACGGCCTGCTCTCTCGAGGAGTGGGACTAAAGTGAGAGAAATCTGACTATACGTTATGTACCGAGCAGAAACAAATGCAGTGTTTTGATCCACATTAACTTGTGTCTTATGCATCATTCCAGAGCAAAAACAGACCATAAGATGTCTTTGCTGTTTTAAATGTACTCCTGTACTCCATTTCACAAGCTTTTTGCAGCTGGCAGCCTGGGCCAATGAGGATGTCGTGCACATGGTTGTGTTCCGACCACATTCTTACGCTGCAGTTGACCGGTGCATAGTCATAGGTCATGTTGTATGTGTCATCCTTATTGGTCTAGGTAAACCTTTCCTTTTGTAGTGAAAATTAAATTTGCTTACTGGATAGGTGCAGTACCTGCCGTATTTCACGGTGGATGAATAGAGAAAGGGGAAATGGGAGTGTAAGAAAAGAGAAAGCTGAATGTGAATTCCATCTCACTCTCTCATTTCAAAGGAAAAGCCAGAGCTGTCAACTTCTTCCAGCTCGGCAATGCCATGTGGTTTCATGACATTGCACCACCCGATGACCAATCAGTGCTGGTCATGTCATCTACAAACTACCACCTGCCAGAGATATGCGCGTCCCCCCTAAACTTGTATTTTGCTCTTAAACAATGTAGTAGGCTTTGCTTAAAGTCACATTAATCTTACATTCACAATGCCAGCGACACATTTTCTCGAGAACTGAGCCTTACCTATGTTACAATTTCTAACATGGCATTGTTAGACACAGCTGTACCAACATTATGCTGATAGTACCATCAAGTTGCTACATTGATGACTTTGCCTTTCGACAAAAGGTTTGCTGCCAATGAGGAGGCCAGCACACTCATGCGTTGGCATGCATCCCCTCTCTGAGCAAAGCCAGCTTGCCTTTAACTGTAGATGCCGGCTTGTACATCATTGAAAGCAGATACGAAGAGAACTGAGAGCAGAAAATACAAACAGCACTGGTCCTGTTTACCTTTAAGGCGGCAACATCAGAACGCCCATTATTGCAGAGAGTGTCCGGCTTTGGAGTGTGAAGCCTCAGTGGAGCAAGGAGAACCCTCTCAATATTCAGGTGGGGAAAAAAAATAAAAGTGGGGTATTAATTTATACTCTGCCACATGGATTACATTGATAGTCTGTGAATTGCTATTACTTGGTCCTTGTGTTCCTCACTGCACAGATGGATCAGTAATGGCGGGCTTTCTTTGAAATCATTGTAATTCCGCAGACTGAGCTCTTTTCCCATTTTCCTTACTTTAGTACCTGGATGCCATGCCAACAAGGCCCACAACTTCTGGTAACAACACCGTAATCGTGTCGTGTAAAGACGACGCCAAAGCCTGCACACGAGCAAGGAACAATGGAGTGCCGATAGTATCGGTGGAGTTTGTGCTGTCGGGACTGCTGCGGTACAAAGTCGACATCGACACCCACCGTCTCGGTTAAAACTGCGACGCAACAGTACAAACAAGAGAGTTGGGTGGGGAATAATGAGGTCACCATGTAATGCTGCATCGCAGGCTGCGGAGCACAGAAGCCTCGCTTTGTATGTCTGCAGACTTTTAAAAAAGCATTTTGCATCGACATTTCTTGTAAATATGTATAGACCAGCATGTCTAATCATGTGTAGTGTTTTAATGGCAGTGCCCATACTATTTGTTACATCACAGCTGTGGATTCTGAACTTTTTTTTTTGTGGAATTTCTTTTAAGCAAGGTTTTATCTTCGGACTTGATTTTACCTGCGATGCACCATGTACCAATAAATTTTCTTCAAAAAAATGCAAAATTTTGTTCGTGTCTTCTGCTGCATGCAAAACTAGGTGTGTGCAAATACCAAACATTAACTTTTGTATCTAATATCAAATGGTTGAAATATGGAACTTTTTTCAGCAGAGTCAAACATGCGCAAAGGCTTCAACTGACTGCAGAAAATTTGAAATTATCGGATGTCCCCAGAAAATGGCTGCGACTCTTGCGTCACGGTAATATTATCGAATGAAAGCTTGGACTATAGGTGTCGACAAATTTGAGGTGAAAGCGTAGTGACAATGATATTTTATGATCTCGTGAAGTGCTTTGCATTGCGCATACTATCGAGAATGTTGGCCAGTGCCTCCGCGGCCGTTTTCGCAGTGCAGTAGCAAATGGCTTCGTGACCAATCGTTTTTCTTTTTTTCTTTTAATATGCTTCACCGCACGGGCTGTGCAGTAAAGAGTCCTCAAAACGCCACAGGTTGTACTTTAAGCGCGGAGAAAGCACCTAGGTGTAATAGAAGGTTTTGTTTGGTTTGGGAGTTTTAACGTACCAAAGGCGACTCGGGCTATCAGAGACTCCGTAGTGGAGGGCTCCGGAAATGTCGACCACCTGGGGTTCTTTAACGTGCACTGACATCGCACAGCGCACGGGCTCCTGGCTTTTCACTTCCATCTATAAGCGGCCGCCGCAGCCGGAATTTGATCTCTCATCCTTGGGTACAGTAGTCGAGCGCCCTAACCACTGCACCACTGTGGCAGGGCTCTAAGAGGGATATTGTATATATGTTAGGCCCGTCTATTAGCGGTGGTTAGGCCAACATCACGCCATTCCAGAACAGAACTGCAAGACCAATGACGCACAAAAAAGTGTTCTAAACTGCACCACTGGCCGCAGAGAAATTGGGAATTTTCGATCGTTGCGCCTGCTAGCACATGCCTGAGGTGCGTATAGGCACCACTGTACCAAGCAATTCATGTTCATAAAGGTCTAAATAAGTTTGAACGATCACTGGCCTCGCGAGTTGCACGCCTCTATCTACATTGGCATCGGCCGGGGCCGCGCTTCTTAGTTGTTCTAATTCTTATATTTTAATCAAAGGGATCTAATTAACGAGGTTTTACTGTATCTCGCCTTCGCGGTGCCGAGCCTATCGCAAAATATATCGAATATTTGATCATCCGGCCGAATGCTAGACATCCGATTCGCGAATCGATAACTCTAAACTTATTCGATCCTTGCTCGGCATTCGGCCGGGACCGCGCTTAGTTCTAATCATTCTAATTTTACAATCAACGAGGTCTAATTAACGACGTTTTACTGTATCTCGTCTTCGCGGTGCCGAGCCTGTCGCAAAACATATCGAATATTTGATCATCCGGCCGAATATTGGATATTCGATTCGCGAATCGATAAATCTAGAACATATTCGATTCTCAGCATTCGCGCCCTTGTCAAAAAACATGCTTCAAAGCTTCTTGAGCAGATTCTCATAAATGAAAGGGTGATCTTATTCCGTGGCACGCATTTGGGCTGCGCGCCCACTTGCAAAAACGCAGTGTTGCCGAGTTCCCGCAGTCGTGCAGCGTGGTTGGGAAAGCGACTCCGGGAGAGAGTTCTCAGGCAGAGAGAAAGCGCGCAGGTGAGATAGAATGGAAAAGGAACAAAACGAGAACGCCTCGAAGGGGAAGAGTCCGGTGTTTCCAGTGGAGGTGCGGCGCGCGGGCGGGAAAATTGAACTCGTAACAGCACACTTCCTGTTATATACCACTATGTTTTCAGTCCTCGCGCGGAATAAGCAGGAGGGAGACAAGCCTTCACTCCCCGATGCAGTCTTGATCTCGACCTTTCGCACATTGCCGTCCACACGTGCAAAAAGCCCACCCGTTGCGATGAACCCTGCTGTCTCTCAAGAGCACGATCGTCACTTGCCTTGAGATTACGAGCTGGGTACAGCCACTTCCGACGACTCTCTTGTGTAGTTAATTCGCGTCACCAGCGGCACCAAATTGTTTCATCCTGTGCTTTCTTCTCTTCGTCCGTCTTCAAGGGTATATATACTGACGACAGTGGCGGCAGGTTCAGTGGCTCGCCGACTCGCCACTGCGTTGCCGCCGACATTCTGGGTCAGAAGCATTGCTGGACTGAGTACCTCCCAACACTCGGGATGTGCTGAAACAAGAACGAGAGGTCTCGCATTTCTTATTCCTGAGGATTCAGCAAAGAAGGTGGCCAAAACCTCGTGAGTAAGGCGACCACAGTTCTGCATTGAGTACAAAATTCGGCGTGCAATTCCAATCATTCTTTCCCACGCTGCCAGGTGCGAAATGTGAGGGGGGTTGAATACCCTTATGACCCATGGGCCGACAGGAATATTCCAAGTCTCATGGCTCGTATGCTGCGGAAATGTCCGCACGAAATGTTCGCACAAACTGGCAGTTAAGAAAAACATTCCGAGAGCACTGTGGAATCTACACTGCAGAGATGCGAAAGCCTGAGCGTTGATGGTGCATCATTTGCTCTCATCATCATTATCATTGCTAATGACATCATCGACATTATTACTAATTGCAGCGACATTTTCATCACTACTATCATCCTCACGGGAGACGAGGAGAATTATGATGTGCGTTTGCAGAAATATCATACGACACAATTTTCCTGCTAGGTTTACATTCAGTATGGCGCAATGTAATGGCTTTCCGGCACTGAGACCCTGGGACCCTATCTGTATACGAATGTTTTGTGAAGAGCGCTACGAAAATCCATGAAGTCCTTATCGACAGAGACTGCAGCGAAGAAACTTTGGTCCATAATTGAAAAACTCGGGCAAATAAAGCTTCAATATACACTGCCAGTTAGTGATCCATATATGGCATGTATTTATTGCAATGTATTATACATTTACTCTATTGGGTTGTATTTTGCATTGTATAGTATTGTATTGTAATGTTTTGTTATATTGGGCCCTACAGCCTTAAAGGCTATAAAGATTAAAAAAAAGTCCCGGCCGTGGCGCAGTTGCTTTAAGCGCTCGGCTGAAAATTCAAGGGATGGAGGGTCGATTCCCGATGGAGACTTAATTTTTTTTAAAACTATCTTCATCAAGGTAGACTGGCCGATGACATCACAATCTCGCGGAATCTCGTGAAGTGTGACACTGCTCGAGACCGGATGAACAGGGTCATGGCCGCGGCCCGCGAGTATGAGCCATTAATTCGCCTTAAAATATGTATCCACCGGGAATCGAACCACTTACCCGCCCTATCCACAACCAAGTGCGCAAACCACTATGCCAAGCCTAGCCTTTTTTGTTTGTTTTCTGTTCACAATGAAAATGGGCTCGTGAGAAACCGATCGTAATCCTCCTTATCTAGCATGATGATAATAGTAGCAATGATAACACGATGCAGTCAGTGATGATAATTTGGATTTCTGGCTTCCGCATTGTAGCAGGTGGTCCTTTCGGTAAAAAAACTTCTGCAAGCCTATACGTAGGGGACCCTAAAGTAGCGATGACAATGACGATGCAGTTAGTGAAAACAGTCCTGTGGCTTTCAAGCGCAGTCCTATAATTTTTAGTTCGGAGCATGTTCTTGCGAAGCTTGTCCCGCAATCAGATATGAGTTGCGTTGCCGGGCCCTTTACTGCGAAGAATCTCCGGAGAGCATCACAATATTTGAGGTATGGATCCATTGGTCTCGATTACTTCGTAACGACCCTCGCACGGCGTTCAGGATGGGGCCCGTCGACGAGAGTCTGCGTTTGTGCCCGTGACCGTGACGCGAATGGCGCTAATAAACGTGTCAGTTCCGAACACTGCAATGTCGGGACTTCTGCTTTCGCAGTAGCTCCGACAGAATTTGGTGCCCGGTTTTGTACACAACCTTTCCGACCACACTTCCGCGACGTGTACCGTGGATTCCGCCGGCTCGCCCACCCTTCCTCATGCCGCGGCGACGGCCAAGAACCACAACCTAGGATACGCTGGTGATCGGACTGCAACCTGTGAGCAGACCATTACCATTATTCCCCGCCGCTGGAGCCTCAACTGACCTCCGCCCTCCGCTACAACCCTTCCCTAACGGCGCGAGGGCATGGCTAGGGTTAAGGTCCCTTTAGTTAGGGTCGACCCAGGGGAGCAATTAAATGGGATCACGTGACTCATCTTACTGCTGCTTGAGCAGACGCTCGATTGAATTTGCGCATTCTAAAAGCTAATAGTCGCGTCTATTTCCGTAGTTTTGGTTGATAACGAGTGCCATCATTGTACTTTTTGGTCTTGCATCGTCGCTGAGGTTGTTGGAGTTTATTTCAGCTGTTGCCACGGTGCGTTATTGATGGCTACCCGGATGTATACGCGACTGAACCCGGCGAAATCTCGCATTGCTACCCGAAAAAAAAACTATCGATTGACACCACTCATTAACCTCTATCCACTTCTCAATTACTCACAAACTGCTGCTAACAACTTTTACATTTTTTCATGTAATTAATTGCCTAATTAACTTATTGACATAATTATTTTTCTGCAGCAACTTTACGTCAGCCTCTATCGATTGACACCATTCATTAACCTCTACCACTTCTCAATTACCCGCAACTGCTGCGGACACGATTTTGCGGACACGGGCCCGTATTTCGAGTTTGCGTCGTTATCGTCAGTGTCGCTATCTCCCTGACCTCGAGTCACATGATTGGTGGAAACGCTGGAAAATGATGTTGCCCCTTCTTCCGGTTCCGCAGTGGCAACACCCAGTTCCGGAGTTTTGGCCAGTTAGATGACTCGAGGTCACGTGAGATAGTGACACTTCGATAACGACGCAAACTCGGAATACGGGCCACAGTCTGCGGACACGGTCTGCGGACAGAAATCTGTGAACATAGCGACGTAACGCTTTCGCGTTAATAAGCTCACGGGATCTTCCTTATTCAAGATTTGAATGGGCGGAGCGAGTGGTCCTTCTCATGTTTGCAGCAGAAATTTCAGCCAGCAAGATTTCGTTCGTAGAGTTGGCGTTAAACTGTTCGGGGAATAGCGACAGAACGAACGACGCGCGCGTTTCAATTTGCGCTTACCCTTGTGAAGCTAACGAAGACCTATTGCTGCAGGATGGGAAATATGCTGGCTTCTTCACGGAGTAGTACGCTTCCAAAGCAAGGAATGAGCCATAAGTTCTCATTATTGGAATGAATGCGTTGGCACGGAAGTTTCACTAAGTGAACTATAAGATTCTGCCGTCACGGGCAGTGCTATGCATGGCGAGGTCTCACGCTGCGTCTGCAGTGGCGTAGTAATTTCGCATGACAGAGCACGTAAATAAACGAGAGATAGACCATTATACATGTCGTGATGTGCTGATCCTCACCAACTATGATCGACTGTCAGAAGAATTCGCTGCGTGAAAGGCAATTCTTTACTCTTGCTGTAAAAATTAACTCACGTCCTCCCCATTGTCCAATTTGTTTGTTCTACTACTTTCAAGGGAGCAAGTTAACGCGTGGTGCCGCTTCCGCCGGCGCTATTTGAAGGGGTTCAGGAGAGATGTCAGGCACCTGACAACTCCGCAGAGGAATCTGGATTCAATAACCGCTTACTTCTAACTGATTTTGTAACAGCTTCAAATTTTTTTACACAACAGAAACATAAATGTTGCAGCCAGTGCGCGTCGTCGTCGCAGTAAAAGCTCGCCAACTTCGACAACCCGTTGATTCAGTGAAGTGCTTTCTTACCGAATGAGCTGGACTACTCCAATTAAGCTTATATAAGCAGAGACCGAGGTTTATAATAAATAAATAAATAAATAAATAAATAAATAAATAAATAAATAAATAAATAAATAAATAAATAAATGAACGCAATACAAACGCGCAACTTAACTGCCTAGGAAGGCATCCTACAGCAGCATTTCAACGCGGGTTATTGTGGTGGTGAACTCTTTATTACTCCCAAAAACAGGAGACCAGTCCAAGGACCGGTTACGCTGGCTCCCACTTACTGCGTCACACGGCCCTGCAAAGAGGTGGCGCCACGGTATATCCTCGCGGCCAGTACTTGATTGCGGCAGTTCGAGGCTTTCTTCTCGCTGCACACTACTTGGAACCAAGAAAACCATATCAAGTATAATTAACTTTTTATTTTGCGTCCTTCCCCTCGAGTTCCTCAAAGACCTAGCGTACGAGCATCAATTTCGACCGCACAACCCAGGTGAAAATTTTCTGCTGGTTTCCTGCTGGGATCCTGCTGATTCCAGCAGTGCTGGGTTATTATCACATACCCAGCAGCTGCTGGTACCAGCAGCTACTGGGACCAACAGCTACTGGAACCAGCAGCTACAGGAACCAGCAGCTGCTGGGCTGGGACTAACTGCTACTGGGACCAGCAGCCAGTGGAACCAGCGGCTATTGGAACCACTGGCTGCTAGGTTTCAACCAAAGGCTGCATATAGTCAGAATTTGGTGCATTGGTTCTCTGGGGGCTTGTCATCCTACGAGAATTTGGTGCAGCGACTGCCTTGGACTGCACAAAGAAAATAAAGACAACAGCAGAGGTTTCAGTCATGACTCATAGTTCAATTTTATTTTCCATGCCCATATAAATTCTGCAATCTGCATGGACACATTTTCCCTTCGAGACTGTGGTACTCCAGCAGGTGTGCTCCAGCTCCAACTCAGATGGTGCCATGAAGGTAGCTGCATGAAAAAAAAAGACCAGAAAAATATGCTACCAAAACCATGCTACTGCACATAATAGATAAATAATGGAAATTGAAAGCATCTACCCAAGAACCACATATTTGGTGCAAATCCACATGAGAACTGGTCAGGTGTGATGCAAACCACGTTTAGAGAAAAGTTTCAATGAACAGCGCTTCTACTAATGTGTGGGTGGCTAGCTTTTGCATGTGCCTGTGCAGACTGCGCCAATGCCCACACGCACCCGTGGTGTTTCATTCATTCAACCATGAGAATGCCACTCCTAGGAAAGTGTCAGTGCATTGCTTTAGGCAGATGCCACGTAACAACTGGTGTGGTATTACCAGAGAGGTTAGATGAAATGAGGGGCTCGTTGTGATACAATTTAAAGGAGCGAACAGTGTACAAGTCCAAGGTAAACGTTGGGGATAATTTTTCTTTTTAGGTTTGTTGTCGATATTGACAAGAATGAGTGTTATGATGATTTAGGAAAAAAGGAATATTAAATGAAAAGTGGAAGGAAAAACAATGCCGCTTTTCATTTAATATCTCTCCCTAAATCATCATAAGACTCATTCTTGTCAATGTCAACAACAAACCTAAAAAAATTATCCCCAACGTTTACATTGGACTCGTAGGCTGTTCGCTCCTTTAAATTAAATCAGAGAGGTTAGAGGTATACCCATTGCTAGCCAGACATGACTGTTTAGCGGCATATTCTTTTAACCTTGTTTGGTATGCCACTCAAGTCATACACCCGGCATACCCTGCAAATGGATTGGCATGGAAAGACAGTCTAGTTAATCTGTTTACAACGAACCGTACTGAATGTGTGCTAACTTGCGATTAGACGTTCTTTGAATCCTTGGCTGTTCACCATTGTTCGTACAAAGCGAAAAACAATCGGGCGACAAAAATATTTTACTTGCCGAAAATAGCACCATTATAATCCGGCAAAATGATATGGCCTATGTTAAACTAGGGACGACAAAATTACCAGCTCACTTTGATAGTCACTCGACTAGTAAGCGGCTCTCATCACTGCCGAACTGCGCTGGCAGTGGTGCCCGCTTGAGTCACTGTTCTTTTCCTGCGTGCCTATAATAAGCTCTCGCAAATCCACTAGACCTAAGCCCAATCTCACAAGACGTTACACAACGCGAGGACTACAAAAAAAAAAGAGAAAAATGAGATGCACTTTTTTTTACTTACCAGACACACGCAAGTCCTAGGCCTTGCAGATGTCGCATCACATTTTTCAGTCTTGACAGAAGTTGTCACACCACCTTGGCCGGTTCAAACTTACTTAGATGTTTCAGATAAAATGCCTTAAATAATTCATACTGACGACGACGTTTAAATATAGGGGACCCAAGCACCGCAGGGTGGCGCTGCGGGCGCCAGTGGCATTCAGAGATGGCATTCATTTTAACAGAAGGGTGGGAGCAGAGATCGGCTGGCGCCTGACAGGCAGGGCTGTAGCGTTTTTAGGGGGTCCGCGAGGACTCCGTGCACAGAGGTAGTTAGAAGTGAAGCAGAAGAAAGTGTAATAATGGAAGCTGAGCCCCCCAAAATGGCAAAGAGTAGGTCGAGAAAGAAAAGTACAAAAAAGAAATTTAGCACTAGGATCAGCTACATAAACATGCAAGGAGGTAGAAAAAGACCGAAATGGCTAGAGATAGAACAGCAGTTGAAGGATGACAAAAGAGGTGTGTACGCTCTTTGCGAGACTCATCTCAGGGATCTAGAAGATCCGCCTTTTATAGAAGGCTACGTCTGGGAAGGGTGCAACAGAACAAGAACGGAAAAAAAGGGTGGAGGGGTAGGTATGTTGATACACCAGGAAACAAATTGGCAAAGAATTAAATCATCTTGTAAAGAACATATCTGGGTTTCAGGAACAATTGCCGGCATAAGGACATGGCTAGGGGTAGTTTATTTAGGAACAGGACATCAGTGCAGGCAAGAAAACAAGGATCTTGTTGAATGTCTCAGTAACGATATAAGCCAGTTTGGAAACGGGGCCAATATTATTCTACTGGGGGACATGAACGGCCACATCGACGATCTGGATGGATACTCGGATTGTAACGGGAAGCTAATGCTAGATTTCTGTGAGCGACACGATCTGGTTATAGTAAATAGAGAAACAAAATGTGAAGGCCAAATCACGTGGGAATTCCGCAACAGGCAGACGACCAATGACTATTGTCTAATGTCGCAGGAAATTTATAGCAAGGTCACAAAAATGGAAATAGACGAAGAAGGGGAGTGTAGTCTGGGAAGTGATCATAAACGTATTAGTCTGCAGATGGGGCCCTTGATGAAAAGAGAAATGGAACTTAGACAAAACGTAAACGCAAAATTAAACGACGATCAAATAGCGCAGATAGCAGCAGACATAGAGGAAGCAATAGAGAAAAGCCCCATGGAAGACTAGGATTATGAACAGGTAGAACTACTCATAAGGAGGAAAATTCAGGAGGTTAAAGTAGCAAACCGCTGGAATGGAAAAAGGAAGCCACGGAGCTGGTGGAATAAGGAAATCAGGGAAGCTATTGAACAACGACGGGCTGCTTCAAGGGAACACCGAGTGGCTAAGAAAGCACAGGTATCTCAGGAGGAAATCGACCAAAAATGGGAATCATATCGACAAAAGAAACTTGAGGTACAGGCCCTCGTCCAAAGTAAAATAAAGCAGTCCACCGATCGCCGGATGGCTGACATACACGATGCCTCTAGAGGCGGAGCAAGAAAAATTCTGGAACCATATAAGCTGGCTAGGGAAGAAGAATCAAAGAAAGCAGGATCGGATTCAAGATAACGAGGGAAATTGTGTAAAGGGAGACAATGCAGTGAACTACATTACATCAGTTATAGCCGAGTCATTTGAGAGCGACGATATAATTAATCTCCGCAAATCAGGAAGCAACACAAGGTAGCAGAATACAAAGCAGCTTAGAACTGACCAATCTAAACTGGAAAAAGGCAGAAAAAAATATTCCTAAAAACACATCTAGAGGAATAGATGGAATTCCGATCAAGCTGATTAATGAACTAGGTCCAAAAAGTAAGGAAACGTTGTTAAAAGCTCTGGAAACAGTCATAACGAATAAGCAAATTCCGGACAGCTGGCGGCAGAGTAAAATGAATTTGATTTATAAAGGGAAAGGAGACAGGATGCACATAAAATCCTACAGGCTGATTACCATAACATCTGTTATGTACAGGTTAGCCATGCAGGCGGTGAAATTAAAGGTGCAAGCATGGGTAGAAAGTAACAAGATACTCGGAGAACTTCAGGACGGCTTTAGAAATGGTAGGCGCTTAGATGATAGCCTGTTCGTGCTTACCCAATGCATCGAAATATCTAGAGTGGAAAATAGACCTTTGTATTTGGCCTTCCTGGACATAAACGGGGCGTACGACAACGTAAGCAGGGAACTCCTGTGGAACATATTAAAAGAAGGTATCGGTTATGAGATAATAGAGTTCCTACAGGAAATATACCGGGATAACAAAGTAGAAATTACGTGGGAAGTGATAAGAAGTACGGAGGATGTCAAAGTATGCAAAGGACTAAAACAAGGCTGTCCTCTATCACCGGTGCTGTTCATGCTTTATTTGATAAACCTGGAACGGAGGATATAAGACAGTAACCTAGGTTTTAACCTGTCATGTAGATTAGGTGGAAAGGCGGTAGAGCAGAGCCTCCCCGGTTTGATGTATGCAGACGATATTGTGCTGCTAGCTGAGAGTCTGGAAGAATTGCAAACTCTAGCTAAGTATTGCGGAGACGAAGGGGACGCTCTAGGCTTCAGTTTCAGCGCAGTTAAGTCGGGGCTGATCATTTTCAACGGCTCAACTGATCAGGGTCTTAAAATACAAGGCCATGAAATACCTAGAGTAGCTGAATATAAATATCTGGGGGTATGGGTAAACGAAGGATTGGCATACATTGGAAAGCATGAGCAATCACTTAAGGCCAAAGGGAGAAGGAATGCCGGGATAATGAAGCATAAGGCATTGTGGGGATACAATATAGTATGAGGTTTTGAGGGGTATTTGGAAAGGAATTATGGTGCCCGGACTTACTTTCGGAAATGCGGTTTTATGCCTAAAATCAGAGGTACAGTCGACATTAGAAATAAATCAGAGATCCGTTGGACGATTAGCACTAGGTGCCCACGGCAAAACTACAAATGAGGCGGTACAGGGAGGTATGGGCTGGGCATCTTTCGAAGTACGGGAAGCTCAGAGTAAAATATTATATGAGGAACGCCTGAGGAAATTGGACAGTAACAGATGGGCAGCTAAAGTATTTAAATACCTGTACTTAAAAAGCGTGGACTCACAATGGAGAAAAAGAACTAGGAAACTAACTAGTGAGTATGCCGGTAACAAGGACGGAGAAATAAAGAGCATTAAACAACAGGTGAAAAACACAGAAGGTAAAAATTGGATAAATTCGATGGAAAAGAAACAGAGGGTGGAATTATACCGAAAGTGGAAAATGCAGATCAGGAAGGAAGATTTCTTTGATAACTCAAGAGGCAGTGCCCTACTTTTTGAAGCTAGATCAGGGTGCCTTAGAACACGCAGCTACAAAAAGAAATTTAACAATGAAGATGACACATGTGCTGTATGTGGAAACTCCAGTGAAACAATTGACCATATTATACTCGAATGTAATGGTATCCATCCGGAAGTTGATGCAGACGCAATCACTGTTCCTGAAGCTCTGGGGTTTAGAGATACCAGTGGCCGGGTGAATAAACCGGCGGTGGAAACTAGCAAAAAACGACTGGAAGATTGGTGGCTTAAAAGTAGAGAAGTGACATAATGTTAGTAATGTAGGAACAAAAATTTAATAAATAGAATGATGGTTTAGTTAACCATTCTAAATCAATAATTAAGATATATGGAGAAAAATGAGCATGATAGCTACTGCTACCACCCCGTTTCAAAGGGTACGCTCCTATATTCCATCCATCCATGCCAACATCACCCTCTCCGGCCAACGCCATGTAAACGTGTCTTTGCTGCCTGCACGCGGCAGCAGCTCCCTTTGCGCGCGCCCTGACCGCAGTCTACTCGCTTTGCGCGTGCTTGCATTTCCGTGCTGACAGAATTCTTGCGCGCGCGCGCTTCTGCTTCTAATTTTCAAACTCGCGCTTGGACGAAGTGGTGTTTGAAGCGAGTGTGCAGCAATGTACACGCTTCGACGTGGTTTAAGAAAATTGCCGACAGCGGTGACTATTTTCACAGCACAAATGTCAAAAAGGGGGAGCTGTTAGTCAGCCATGTGCATTCTGTTGAGCAGATTATAGAAGATAAGCTGTTATCGTGAAGGCTAAGTGTGTGTCGTAGGCCAGCGACCACATCGCGTACGACGTGGGATTTGAGGCAAGTATTTAATTTTTATTATACCCATTTCATTAAGGTCCAGATTGTAAGGCGCATGCAACCATTCGATGCGCTGTTTGCTTTAATTTCTGAAGAGCTTGCAGATGTAATCTATGTTGGTGCCTATGAACTTAATAAAAGATACGTGGGTTCGTTCGCATCTTAAGCGCGCTTTTCGGTATATGCCGATATGTTAATTTTGATGCCGATTGTCGTGCAATTGCATACTCAGAACATTTTATACGTAGCTTCCACCTGAATAGAATGTGCATTCACATGTATACAAAGAAACATCAACCCTTCTGCTGCAAATGAAATATTTTCGCGCTTTAATTTTCGTGAATGGCATTCAGCTCCTAATAACTGGTCCCGCAACTGATCGAGTAATTTCAATTCCACAGAGTAAATGAGACAGTTCTGGACAGTATCTAGAAAAACTAATTTTCGCTGCGTGGTTATTACTTCATTGTTCCTATAGCTTTTATATTGGTATATAACTGTTTTATTCGATCACTCGCCCCGCCGCGGTGGCTCGGGGTTCGATCCCCAGTGCCGCCGGGTACCCACCGGTTTCCAATGGGTACAAGATTTCCCCCGGCCTGGTGCTCGGCTCTTCTGGGGTTAAATGCTTGGGAAAAGGGGCCATGAACCAAAAATATTGGTTCAATGTAATGTTCGATGTAATGGAGCTTCCTCGGCATGCCCATTCTTGAACATCTTGCCCCTGAAGTTCGTGAATTTTCCCCTCAGTTCTGGAATTTTCTTCAAGTTTCGTTGGATATAAATGAGACGTGGATGGGCCGGAGCGAAAGAGAAGAGGCGGTAGACCCAACTGTTTCATATTCGTCCCTTGAGAACTCGCCCTCCATGATCTTCAAAAACGTCCTGTCCTCTACAGAAAGCGAATTCGGTTTCAATTATAACCCTTCGCAGTTTGGAACAGCTTTTTTTGCGATACCATCCTCATAGCTATCTCTCCTAGTAGCGTGCTGAGCAGGAAGGAGTGTGTCCTCGAGTGCTGGAAAGCTTCTCCTTGAGCTGGAAGTGATTGTGGCATATAGTTCAAAAAGCGAGGGACGTCCGTTTTCGAGGATGTTTGTCTTGAAGTTGCTGACAGTGCGCGACTTCGACTTACTGTACGTCTGCTTATTGTCAGCTTGTCTGAAATAATTTTATCTTTACGTCCAGTGTTGCATTACTTAGGGATGTGTTGGAACGGGAACACATCGGTCTCGCAAACAATATGTATTTCCCGCTACATAATGCCTTAGGACACCGACGGTATTTTATGTAAATAAAATTTCATCTGATTACCCATCCTGGGTCCAGCGCTGTTCTCGAACCTTGTGTACTCTAATGATGTCTCTCCCGAGGAGAAGTAGAATCTTGGCCTCAGAGTCCAAACAAGGAATGATATACAGCTACAGCTTTGAGGTGCAATGCGTTTCTGGTGTCGAAATATTGCGCCTGTTAGGCACCTAATTGCACTAAATTTGCGTTGGCAAGGGTAACTTCACGGAGCCATGAATGCCTTCAGTAATAAATCAAGATGCCATTTTTTAAACTTTCTTCTTAGTTCCAGAACACGTCTTTAAAGTGCGGGGAGAAGTGTTCCTATTCCGAAAATATCGAAATACTTTGTTTTTGCAAGAAACCTGTTGCTCTGGTCATCTATGATGACATATTTTCTAGTATTGCAAGGCTGGCTCGGATTATTATAACTTTTACCAAACAGATTTTATAGCAGGATTTTCCACCATAGCCTTCATCGCACGTTTCTGTGCACTTGGACGACATCTTCAAGTGAGGAATCCTGGTCTGCATGCTATGGTGTCTTAGCCCTGCGTTCAAGGACAGGAGGCCCATGACTGATATTTCCTGCGTGAAATGCTGTAGCATGCCTATCGTCATAAGAATGGCATTGACAGGCGTGCCGAGAACTGTAGGCGTAGTAATCAAGAGGCGCGAAGCTACTAATGACGAGAGCGGTGCATATTGTGAAAATGAGTTTGCTGAGCTTGGATGCGCGGTTCGGAGCGGGCATTGCGGTAGGGACACTGAATCTGCGCATCGAGAGAAGCAGGTACTTGACATTGATGCGATCTAGGATTATAAACTTCACGAAAGCGAAGTTGAGGAATTTTGCGGTGACGTCGACGATGGCCAGCAGGAAGAAGCAGGTGCACTTTGACGGACAGAGAGGATCGACTTTATTCTAACAACGCTGCGTGTGACGGCGGCTTCCAAGTAACTGGTGTCAACAGCACAGCGGAACTTCATCTCGCGCAGAGCCAGTGGCAAGGACTGCCAAGACGCTCGATCGTTTAATGCTCACTTCCGGCAAGAACAGCGGTTTGAAATCGAATCGCACGAGAACATAGAAATGAGCTTTGCGGGCCCTGACGTGCGAGTGCGTCATCGCGGTTGTTCCATACATATATTGATTTCATCCCCCATAGATGCACCCTGTGAGGCGACAATCAACCGCAAGCGCCAGTGTTTTCGAAAGGCTTTAACGCCTAGAAATCTTGGAGGAAACAATTCAAAAGACTCCGAGAGCACCAACGTGGTCGTCAGCAGCTCAACGACGGCCTAAGAGGCTGTCTACTCGAAGGCTGGGAAAGTGTGGGCTTCGGCCCGAAGAGTCACTGCGACAGCGATAGCGCCCGAGACTCGAGAAAAGGTGCTCGTTTCGCAGCCCTAGAACTATACTATCGCTTATCTGGAGGATGAATTATCTGGCAAAAGACTTGGGTATAGATGGCTGCGACGGAGCGAGGATACAAGGACGGTCGGCCGCGGAGAATGGGGTGGCGTCTGCGCCCTGCGCAGCAGCGTATCGCGTGTTGTGGTGGTGGTACAAACTTTATTCATTGAAGGCCAAAAAATTAAAAAAAGTAAAATTATGTTGCCGCCGTTCCGTGGGTGGCCTTCCGGCTGCTGGTCGTGGCCTCCAGGTCACGCCTGGCGGCGACTTCCGCTGCCCAGGTCGTAAGCCGCTGTTGAATATGCGGCTCCGAGCTGGCCAAAGCAGCCTCCCACAGCTGCGGGCTGTTTATTTGCCAGGAGACGGGGGGAAAGTGCGCCGGACAAGAGTAAAGAATGTGAGCATAGTCTGCTCGGGGAGAGCTGCAAAGCGTGCATTGGGGCGAGAAGGCACCGGGGTGAATAAGGGCAAGGCGTGCAGGGGAGAGGAAAGTGTGGGCCTGTAAATGGCGCCACGTATTCTGTTCGATTTTAGATAGGGACTTGTGAGGGGGAGGGAGGGATAATCGGGAGTTGCGGTAGTGGAGGGTGATGTCATGGAAGGTGAGGAGGGAGTCACGCGTGTCCATCCCGGGGTGGAGGGGGCCAGCTCGGTCGGTCATTTCGCGAGCGATAGAATTTGCCGCCTCATTTCCAGGGTGCCCCGCGTGAGCCGGAACCCAAATTAGTTGGATAGATCGGGAAGGGGGGGAGGAGTGCTTAAGGATATTGAGCGCAGAGGAAGAGATTCTACCCTTTGCAAAGTTGCGGACTGCGGTCTTAGAGTCGCTAAATATGAAAAGGGCTGGTGTGCTGGCAATGGCGAGGGCGATGGCTGCTTCCTCTGCGGCAGTGGAAGTGAGAGCATGGATAGTGGCGACGGAGAGGGGGGCTCGTGTATTAGAGACAGTGGCCAGGGCATAGGCGGGATGCGAGAGGTAGGGTGCCGCATCAACATACACGGCGTCAGACCGTGTACCGTACTGGCACCAGAGGGTGGAGGCGCGGGCAGATCGGCGAGCGGCATGATGCTCAGGGTGCATGTTCTTGGGAAGGGGCTTGACAGTGAGCATGGAGAAGAGGGAGCTGGGCAAGGGATGGGTGACAGAGATAGGGGAGACAGGGGTCAAGCGAAGGGAAGTAAGAAGGGCTCTACCAGGGGTGGTGCGAGATAAACGATCGAGTTGTGCCACGCGATGGGCATCCACAAGTTCTGAAAGAGTATTGTGGACGCCCATCGCTAGTAGACGAGAAGTGGGGGTGGAAGTGGGAAGCCCGAGAGCCGACTTATAAGTTTGGCGGATGAGACAGTTGACCTTGTCTTCCTCGGTACGAGACAGAAAGAGGTAGGGGAGGGAGTATACAAGGCGGCTTAGCACAAAGGCCTGAACAAGACGACGGAGGTCGTGCTCGCGCATGCCGTAGTGTCGGTTAGCGACCCGTCGGATCAGCCGTACCGTCTGCTGGACGGTGGTAGTAAGGCGGGAAAGGACAGTAGTGTGTTTGCCATTGGATTGGAGAAAGAGACCGAGAATACGGATGCAAGAGACAGAAGGGATGGGATGTCCGTCGATAGTGACGTTAAGGTTAGGAGATGAGGTTGGAGCTATGCCTCGAGCCAGGAGGAGCAGGACCTCCGACTTGGACGGGGAACAAGCTAGCCCGACCGTGCGAGCATAATCGGCGACCGTTTTAGCGCCTGCCTGGAGAGCTGCTTCCATCTCACCAAGATTGCCGGTAGTCACCCAGAGGGTGATATCATCAGCGTAGAAAGCATGGGAGAGGTTAGGAATGCTAGCTAGAGCACGTGCCATCGGAAAAAGGGTGATGTTGAAGAGAAGGGGAGAGAGAACAGAACCCTGGGGGGTACCTCGATTTCCAAGAGGGAAAGTAGGAGAGGAGAGGGTGCCGAATGAGATCTCAGCCGTGCGATGGGCAAGAAAAGCCTTGATGTAACTATGGATTCGGGAGCCCACGTTAAGGGTAGAAAGGGCGTCTAGGATGGCGGTATGGAAGACATTATCAAATGCTTTTGTCAAGTCCAGTGCCATGATCGCGCGAGTGCGCTTGGCGTGAAGAGGGTGAAGGACCTCTTCGGAGAGCTGGAGCATGACATCCTGTGTAGAGAGGGATGGGCGAAAGCCGAACATCGAATCGGGGAAGAGATGGTTGTCCTCGAGGAAGCTCTGTAAGCGGTCTAGAACGACGTGCTCAAAGAGCTTACCGAGACAAGAGGTGAGGGAAATAGGACGGAGATTTTGAATGTCTATGGGTTTGCCGGGCTTGGGGATGAAGGTCACCTTAGCGTGGGTCCACTCAGAAGGCAGGGTGCCTTCGTGCCAATGTTTGTTAAAGAGGTCCGTAATGGCCTCTAGGGATGATGTGTCCAGGTTACGGAGGGCCTTATTAGAAATTTGGTCTGCTCCTGGTGCGGAAGTGGTGCGGAGCTTATGTAGCGCCGCACAAACCTCCCCCAAAGTGATATCTGCGTCAAGCGCAGAATTAATGGTGCCGAAGTAAGAAGGGAGGGGGGACGGAGGGGAAGTGCAAAGATAGCGATCTCGGAGTGCAAGAAGGAAATCGGAATCGGATAGCGGTGAGGATTGCAGGAGGCGCGTCACATCCCTGCGTTGCGTGGCCTTGACATGCGACGGGTCAAGGAGGGCACGTAGGAGCGCCCACGTATCCCTCAGCCCGAGATTACCGGCCATGCGGTCGCATGTCTGGCCCCACTGCTGCCTGGTGAGGTATGAGCAGTGCTCCTCAATTTCCATACCCAGGCGGGCAAGGCGGAGGCGTAGTGAGCGATTGTGTTTTTGTGAAAGCCAGCGGCGGTGCAGGGAATGATGCGCCTCCCATAGGTGAAGGAGGCGGCTGTCAGCCGTGGAGGAGTGAGGAGGGGTAGGGACGGTAGAGGTGGCGGATGAAACATCTTTGAGCAAGGTGGCAGTCCATTGAGAAAGGTCTGAGATGGAGGTGGGGGCATGTTGCCGCGAGTGGCGGAACCGATCCCAATCGACTACCTGGCTCAGACGCTGGCGGGAGGATAGGCTAGGAAGAGAGAAAGAGATGGACAGGATATAGTGGTCGCTGCCGAGAAAGACCCAGGTGTTCGTCCACGCTGCATCCACGACGTTTTTGCAGATGGAAAGGTCCGGATTAGTGTTGCGTTGGACGCTGGAGCCGATGCGGGTTGGGTCAGAAAAATCATTAAGGACGGATAACTGTTCGTTCTGGATGAATGTCCACAGCGCGAGACCTTTCCTACTGTTCCCGGGATAACCCCAGCTGACGTGATGTGCATTGAAATCCCCAAGAATGAGGAGCGCGTTGCGATGTGCGCGAGAAAGGGCTTTGCGTAGAAGGAGGAGGAGAGGAGCTGAAGGTGTGCGAGGAGGGCTGTAGACATTAAGAACAAAGAGACTGGCATCCTGTCGCCGCCGGGGGAGGAGTTCTAGGAAAAGGTGCGTGCACTCTGGAACGTCGAGAGGATGCTCTATCGCCGTGTAGTTGCGGTGAACCAGAGTGGCAATGTTCGGGGGGGATGAGGAAGAAGGATGGAAAGCAGTGAAGTCGCGCAGCTTAACTGGGGAGAAAGTTTCTTGGAGAGCGATTAAAGCGGGGAGCTCGGAGGGAGGGATGTTCTGGAGGTGGAGCTGCAGCGCGTTCCGCTTTCCGCGGAAACCACGGCAGTTCCACTGCCAGAAATTAAGGCGTGAGGGGTGTCTGGCCATCACGAGGCCTGGGTGCCCCTGCTGGTGCAGGGGGATTGGGAGATGAGGAGGAGGGGAGGAGGGATGACACCATTAGGGTCGTCTGGGCAAGTTCGGCTTCGTGGGCACTCTGGCGGGCCTCAATTCTGGCTACGCGTTCGTTAATTTGTTCCATCCATTTCTGCGTGTCGGTACGCAGCGTAGAAATTGCGGCCATGAGGCGTTGTTCATGGGCTTCAAGAAACGAGGCTGTGTGGTGGATGACTGCCTCCACCTCCGGGATGGATGTGGGCTGGTTGGTGGATCGCCTCTTTTGTGGAGGGGTGCGGGAAGGGGAGGTGGCGCGGGAGGAAGCATTGGAGGAGATGGACATGGGGGCGGGTAGGGGCGGCTGGGGCTTTTGAGTGACAGGTGGTGGGGGGCATTGTGAAGAAGGGCTGGGGAGTTGGGGGTGCCCCAACAACGCCTGCAGCTGTTGTTTTAGCAGGGTAATCTCCCTGTTTTGGGCAGCGACTTGAGCTTTGAGCTCTTCTTTTTCGGGGTCGGGGGTGGGAGGCTGCAAAGGCCGGCTCACCTGGGAAGAAGTCGATGAGGTGTCTTGACTCGGCAGTGGCGGAAAAGAGACGGAGCGGCGGCGGGGGCTGCGTCCTTGGCGGGTCCCGGAGTTGGACCGCTGGCTGGGTCTAGATGGGCGGGAGTCTTCGGTGGACGGTTTTGATTGCGGTGGGGTGGATGACGTTGACTTAAGGCTGGAGTTGGTTGGAGAGGGACCGGTCCGCGCGTAGCGAAGTCCACACGGGCGGGATCCCGTGACATGTGTGCCTTGGCACAAGATGCATTTAGGTGTGCAGTCGGGGGGCTCCCGAATCTCGTGCACGGCTCCGCAGCGAGTGCAGCGTCCGGATCTGGGCTGGGTGCATACGTCGGAGCGATGGCCGTAGCTCCAACAATTGGTGCAGGCTTCGGCCTTGCGGCGGAAAGGGTGGCAGATAAAAAGGCCGCAGTTGAATATCACGGTGCGGGGTAGTTCTTTTGTGCCGACGAAGGTGATCAGGATGGACCGCGTACGCCCCATCTGTCTTGCATCGGCAATGGCGTAGGTATTGCTGGGGTTCATAGCTTGAAGGTCTGCTATGATCTCCTCTTGGCTCTGTTGGTCCACGGCGTTGTAGATTACACCGCGGAGAGCGTTGTCAGGAGCGGCAACGTAAGCGCGCAGGGGGTACGAATTGGTTGCGAGACGCAGCTCAGAGGTTTGGACATATAACCGGGTGCGTTGGTCTGAGGGTGAACTAACAGTGAATGAGTTGTTGTATGGGTTGATACGTACGCGATCCTTGGCACGGGCGGTGGCATAGTCAACTTTGGCGATGGCACAAAGTGAGGTCAGGAGGGCCCCATTGGTAGTGGTGCGGAGGTCGAGGCCACCGCCGGGGCGGAACACGATCTTGTAGTCTTCTTGTGGAAGTCGAGGTAGAGGGACATGGTGACGTAATCTGGGAGTCTTCAGTGATGGCGGGGACGCTATTGCGGACTTGAGGGGGTCGCTTTGAGGAGTAGCGTCTCCTCTAGGGTAGGCCGAACGCTGGGCCTTAACAATTCGGGTCCAGCGGGGGTCGTCGTCAAATTCTTCTGGAGTGATGGGCGTACCGTCGACTTGGTTCTCCATGTCGACGTCTTTGAGGCTACAGCAGCTGCGGCGATGGCTCAGCGGCCACAGGGATGGCGTGAGACGCAGCTCTGCGCTGCGGACAATGCGGTGCCACGCCGAGCGTTAGGCTTAGCTCGGCTGCTTCGTGGCGGGTCAAAGATGAGGTCCTAGTCAACCGGCGGTCGGTCGGATGAGGGCAAATAAGGTGTCAGGTGAATCCTTACACCTTCACGGGCTTGCTCACAAAAATGGGTGAGTATCCGAGGCGAAATATGAAATCCACGCACTGAAGAATACGGATCCCATGCGAGGTACGTTCGCACGCGTTCCCTGGTGAGAGTGCTCCCCTCGCGTGTTGTAGCGCGTCTCGTGGGTAGCGGGTGGATGAACATGGTTGTTTTGTGTTCCGTCTCAAACGTGTTGCGCGGTGTTTTCTTTTGAGCACCAGTGGGGTGTAATTCACTACCATGGATTAAAGCGTTGGATGATGGTTCTGCCCTTGCTGCCGGTCCTCTCTTCCCGGTGACGGGCCACTCACGACCGAGGACTGTAGGAGAGGTCCCAAAAGATCACAGCATGCCACTGCGTGCTTGCGGTGCGCATTCCTTGTCGCTTCGTGCGTGTAGCTGAGCCTTGCTTCTCAGGCGCCCTCCGGATGTGGTGACAGCGTGTGTGTACTGCATGCTGGAGGAATGCGTTCAATAAACGTCTCTTTTGGGAACTTGGAGGCTTGTTTAATTGCAGCGAAACGCCTTCCTCCCTACGGAGGTCGAGTGAGTGCTGCCGTGTTTCAGTGTGCTTGTGGTGAGCAGGTGACAATTATATGGGGGTCGGGTCCCCGGCTCGCATGAAGCTCCGCAAACGGAGTAGTTTTCATGGCTCAGCTAATGTGCGAAAGTGACTCCTATATTTCACCTTTTTCTTTTCCTTAGTATTTATTAATATAAATCTCGGTTGGTTATCAGTTTTACTTCTCTTTGTTCAGCCATTTATGTGACGCTGTTTAACAAAATTATAGAGGCCTCTTTAAAGGCAGCGCCTTTTTTTTTTTTTTTTTTTTTTGGCTTGCTCGCTATGAAAGTTCCTCATAAATAAAAAAAATATTTTATACTTATAACAAGTAAAAATCACCTGTGTTTAATAAATTTTAAATATTATGAAAAGTGCTAACACGCAAAAAGTTAGATCTGCGATTCAGATGTTACTTTCGTCCGTGCTTTCGTCACACCACCAAGGTATATCCCAGTTGACACCACGTCTTCTCGTCACCCTCGCCATGCATGATGCATCCGTGTTTGCCCGTTGGGCTCGTCGTTTGTCGTTTCGACGGTTCTCGCGATCGGTTTGGTAGCATTTCCGAAGGTGCGACAGCCCGGAATTTCTTCGTATGATCCTGACAGCTGTGTTCACTGTGAAGACTGAACCGGTCCTGGATATCTGCGATAGAAGCAGGGATCTTTGATTGCAACGGGGTGACGTATGATAGCTCGGCTCAATCCTCACTGCTCACGAAATAGAGCGGTGAACGGCAGTTTAGATAGACTCTGTATCTTGCGTAGTACAAGAACAGAGGGACGACGAATGCAAAACAGTTTACCTGCTCTGCAGTGTGCACAATGACCGATTCCGCCGGTACAAGTGCTTCGTTTGTCGCGGCTGCTGAACGCTCTGCCCGCGCGGAGTCTCAGCGCTGCCGGCGCCGGGATCCAGCAGTACGCGCCGCCCGCAGTGAGGCTCAACGCCGTCGACGTCAGGATCCTGCGGTACGTGCCTCCCGAGCAGAAGCTCAACGTCGCCGGCGTCAGGATCCCAGGGTGCAAGCCGCGCGAGCCGAGGCACAGCGACGCCGGCGACAAGGCACAGCCTTGCGCGCCGCAGGAACAGAAACTCAGCGCCGTCCCCGAGAGCAAGGCATAGGAGAGCACAGTGAAGGAGCAGAAGCTCAGCTTCGCCTCCAAGAAGAGCCGACAGTGTGCGCCAATGCCGAAGCCAACCACGAATCACGGCACGCAAAACTTGCGGGTGCAACAGGCTTTCCAGCGCCAGTTTAGGGACGACAATAAGCCGTTTAAGTGTGTGTTCCGGTGTGTTCAGTGTGTGCAAGGGCGACACTTCATACAATTTCCTACCGAAGCCAGCCCTCTTCTCGCCATAAAACGCAGTGAGAGAGTCGTTTCCATAAACCATGCTCATGCATTGCAAGATCAAAAAACAGCGCGGCTACTTGGGACAAACAGAGAGGAGAATAACGGACAAGCGCTGACTAACAACTGAAGTTTATTCGAAAAAAGCACAGGTAATATACACTTTTTTTCTCAAGAACTAGGACGCATGCGCTCCCAAACAAGCATCAGTCTAATCATGGGAATCTAAATATACAATGACACTGAGATTGTATATTTAGATTCCCATGATTAGACTGATGCTTGTTTTGGAGCGCATGCGTCCTGGTACTTGAAAAAAAAAGTGTATATTACCTGTGCTTTTTTCGAATAAACTTCAGTTGTTAGTCAGCGCTTGTCCGTTATTCTCCTCTCTGTTTGTCCCAAGTAGCCGCGCTGTTTTTTGATCTTGCAATGCACCAACTAGCTCAGATTTCCGTTCTTCTGCTCATGCATCTCCGGCGGCTTGTGCACTTGCAGTCTGTCTGTGATACTCATCGAATATTTTGGCTCACCACGTGAAGTCAGTGAACAGTGCGCTGCAGAGTTGGACAGTCGCTTGCTGTAGAGGTGGCTGTGTAGCTCTCGCGTACCGTAGCCACCTAAGACTTTGTGGGCTTTTCTGAAGCTCACATTGACAACAGATGTTGGTGCTGGAGGACATAAGGACAAACTAGAATGCCATACCATTCATGCACGAAAAACATTTCTGTTTTGCTCTGTAACTGTTCCCACTAACGTGCAGCCAAATACTAGGAGGAAAAGGCTGGTCGAAGAGAGAGTACGTCCGGAAAATAAAAACGATAGTCTACAACTTTACATGTATATGCATGTATATACATGTTTCACTCAAATTCTTCACCTCAGTCTACCTTGAAATGAAATTACCTCATCAGCTGCATTGGAAGTTTGCACTATTGATTATTATAATTTTCCAGTGAGTTTATTCTTTCTTTCTTTTTTTTTTTTTTTTTTGGCAGTGTCTGTCATGCCAGCTGTTCAAAGAACTTCCAGACTGAAATTCTCCTTTGCACTGATTCCATAAGTGTACTTGCCTCCCATAAGTGTACTTGCCTTAGTTAGCTCCAGAAATGCTGTCACACTGTTTCCTGCAGGTATTGTACACAGCATAACAAAAGTCTCAATGAAAGGATGTACAATTCTAACTAGTTTCAAACTCAAGTAATGCTCTTGTTTGGGCGAGTTGGTTCATCTTTGAAAGGTTGCGTATACTTGCGCGAAGAAGACGGGACACAAAAAAGGCACATATACGACATGTACGGAGCGTCTTCTTTGCGCAAGTATACGTAACCTTTCATAGTTTCAAACTGCATCAGAATTTGTAGCAATAGGACAGGGGAAATAGATTATGCAGAGCTAACAAAGGGAACATTAAGAAAGTAAATATGCTTTAGTATAATCACTGAATGAAGTTAGTGCACAGTAAGCTGAGAGCTAAATGGGAGTTCACGTAGGATAATAAATAGTAAACACCTGGTTAAGCTTATCCCCTGAGAATGGTGAGAATGGAAAGCACATACACCAAGGACCGAGATGTATCATTTTTGTATTGGACACATGCCTTACACACCCCACTTTGGTCGTAAGTGAAAATGCTCTCGGACTGTTCACATATATATATGTTCTTGAAAGAGGAAAAGCTATGGAACAAGCAATGACCGTCAGCACACCTTGAAGGACCCCTTGTTGAAATTTTCATCTAGAGCCTTCAACTGCAATGTCATTCATGCTTTAGGACTTTAAAACACCTTAAAACCATAAAACCAAAATTATGTCGTCTCCACAACAACCAAAATTTTTAACCTTGCATTAGGCACATGTGATAGCCATAGGTGCCATTTTTAAGCTACCCATGTGGTAGCAGAACTGTAAAAGTGTAATGGAAAGCAATAAAGGCAGGCTTCTTTTCCTTGCTCTGAAGAAGTGACGGCACTAAAGTATAGCCCAAACTGCAATCTTGAATTGCTGTTTCATCTAGGTGGAACAAAATGTAACACAACATCACTTACCCCTGGAATAGGACTGGAGTGGTGCCACCAGCCTGATGCCAGCAACCAACAGAATGGTGAGTGTTCCTCCGGGTTCCCATATTTTCATCTCCCATGTCAGCAAGTTATGTTGTATCTGCTTTTAGTACAGTTCCTGTCATAGCTGTAAACGTGTGTGCTGAAGCAACTCGGGCCTCTAGTGGGGGGGGGGGGCATAACATTGTTTTGACCATGCTATCACACCCACTTCATGCTCAGGTCACGATGATGTCCCTGATGGCAGCTTCACTAGGAGGACATTGCCCTGCTGAATGACAATCTACCACTGACACCTGTCTCAGTCAGCCTTTAATGTCAACAGTACTCTGCTTCAGTTTTCCTGTTTCATCGCTTCCCGGCATTTCCAGTCGGGCACCTAAGTCTGGGCTCTACAGTGAATCTACCTATTACAGCAGCAGAGACTCACTGGTGAGACTTAGAGGGATGGGTACCTAAGCAGTGCTTCTCTGAAAGACATCCAGGGCAGAGCACTGTTTTGGTCACATGGTCACGATCGTTCTACATCAAGGTTGGTTGCCTACAAACTTCTATATGCTGCCATGGTTCTAATAAGTATGCAATAGCAGTGTTGTCCAGCGACTGGCTCATGCAGAAGTGTCTTGCTGAGTTGATTTTTTTCTGTTAGTGGCCTGTCAGATGTTTTGTTGATGCTGTCCGGAGCATGACCAGTTTAAGGGCGACCACCTTATCAGCAACTACACTAGTGTCCCAGATTTCCTTTCCTTTTCACTGTTCAGCTTTGGCTTTCTCAGCTGCCACCCATGCCACTGTGATGTATTCTGAATTGAGTTGAAAGTCCTTTATTGACTATAGGAAGGCTCATGGCCATGGATGGGGTAACAGGGAGTGGGTCAGAGTCTTCAGTGTTTGCATAGGTAATCAGTCATCTCACATTTCTTTGGCCAGGCCACTAAGGTAGCCAAACTTGGCAAATATTATTTATATGTAAGAGTATGTTGCTAGAAGGGAATGGTAGTTCAAACAGTAGGGTTCGATCTCGGAGGGTCCAGTAGAAAAAGCAGGGCAATTCCAGAGAAGATGGGATATGCTGCCATGCGTTAGAGTTGTGCAATGGGGGCACGTAATCATTTCCTCTCTGTACTCACGCCAGCAAATCTTAATACATGGCGAGTAAGCCCCATGGGCGAGGAGCTTATTCAAGAAGACCTCCTGACATGGGTGAGATGGGTCCTACGCGTAAAAGGTGGGTCGGCATGGTCACCTGCTGCATGCAATGCTGATTGAGGCTGCGAAGAGTGGTCCGTGTATACTGCATAAGGGCAAGAGAAGGGGTGTGTTGCTTGCCAAGGTCGAGTAAGAATGAAACAATGGTGGTGGGGATGTAAATGTGGATGTGCCACCTGCCATGGCAGCTGTGGCATATGCTCCGCATTGCCCCCTGGTTCGTCCGAGTGACCTGAAGTCCACTGAATGATGATAGTTCTGGTCGCGAGTTGATGTTGTTTAAGTAGGCACTGTATGATCGTAGCAGTTGCGCCTTGCGAACCTGGAGTAGCAATCTCATTATAGGCTTCATATGAATCAGTAAGAATGCGTATTGATTCAGTTCCAGTGCAAGGCACTCCTGACAAGGTTCCCCAGATTACAAGTTCAGCATGAAGAGGGGTACCTTGAGCTAGGTGGTAGCCATAAGTGCCTGAGGGGGAAGGGTTGTCATCACATACCCAGGCCATAAAGGCAAAGTCGTTAATGATTGAAGCATCAGTGTATCATCATCATCATCAGCCTGACTATACCCACTGCAGGGCGAAGGCCTCTCCCATATTTCTCCACTTAACCCGGTTCTGTGCTAGCTGCATCCACTTGAACCCTGTGAACTTCTTGACCTCATCCGCCCACCTAACTTTCTGCCGCCCCCTGCTACGCTTTCCTTCCCTTGGAATCCAGTTTGTTACACTAAGCGACCATCGGTTATCCTCTCTTCACACCACATGTCCTGCCCATGCTCATTTCTTTTTCTTAATTTCCACCAGAATGTCAGTAACTTGAATTATTTCTCTGACCCACTCGGCACGCTTCCTATCTCTTAATGTTACCCCTACCTTTTTTCGTCCCATAGCTCTCTGGGTTGTCCTCAACTTAAGTAGAACTCTCTTGGTTAGCCTCCACGTTTCAGCCCCATAGGTGAGTACAGGTAAGATGCAACTGTTGTATACTTTCCTCTTGAGCGATACAGGTAAGCTGCTAGTCATAATCTGCGAGTGCTTGCCAAATGCGCTTCATCCCAGTCTTATTCTTCTTGTTATTTCCTTCTCATGGTCCGGATCTGCAGTTACTACCTGTCCTAAGTAGGCATATTCGCCTACTACTTCCAGTACTTCGCTGCCTAATGTAAACTGCTGTTCCTTCCCGAGTCTGTTTAACATTGCCTTAGTCTTCTGCATATTGATTTTCAAGCCTACCTTTCTGCTTTTCCTGTCTAGGTCATCAACCATTATGTGCAGTTCATCCTCCGAGTTGCTTAGCAAGGCAATGTCATCAGCAAATCGCAGATTACCTAGGTATTCTCCATCTACCTTTATCCCTAACTGCTCCCATTCCAAGTCTCTGAATACTTCCTCTAAGCAAGCTGTGAATAGTACTGGGGAGATTGTGTCTTCTTGCCTAACACCTTTCTTTATGGGAATTTTGTTACTTTCTTTATGCAGAACTATGGTTGCTGTGCAGCCACTATATTTATCTTCCAGCACTTTCATGTATGGCTCGTCTACCCCCTGATTTTGCAATGCCTGCATCACCGCCGATGTTTCAACTGAGTCAAATGCTTTTTCGTAATCAATGAATGATATGTATAAGGGCTGGTTATATTTCGAGCATTTTTCTGTCACCTGATTGATGGTATGAATATGATCGATAGTAGAGTACCGTTTCCGAAAACCTGCTTGATCCTTTGCTTGATTGCAGTCTAAGGTTGTCCTGATTGTATTAGCAATTACCTTAGTAAATACCTTATACGTAACAGACAGTAGGCTGATTGGTCTGTAATTTTTAAGGTCCTTGGAGTCCCCTTTCTTATGAAGGGGGGTAATGTTTGCATTCTTCCATGGTTGCGGTACCGTCGATGACACCAGGCACTGCGTATACAGGGTGGCCAGTTTTTCTAGCACGATAGCCCCCCCCCCCCGTGCTTTAGCAAATCTGTAGTTATCTGATCCTCTCCAGCTGATTTCCCCCTTTTCATAGTTTCTAATGCTTTCTTGACCTCGTCCTTCGTCACTGGTGGAACGTCTGACTGTTTTTCCCTGCCGCTAATCTCGTTACGGTCCTGACTACTTTTTCTACTGTAGAGATCTGTATAGAACTCCTCGGCTACTTTGACTATCTTGTCCATATTCGTGATGACGTTGCCCGCCTTGTCCCATGTCACATACATCTGGTTTTTGCCTAGGCCCAATTTCTTCTTTACCGTGTTTTCAGTGTATATGTAAAGTATATCAGGGATTCGCTCTTGTGAGTGATGGGCAGCAAGGAACTTCCAGGGAATGACAAAATCGCAGTGTATAGGTCAGCGATGGAGGCATGTGACCAATGGCACCTCCCAAGGGGGGAGAATCCATAGATGGCTGGTGTGTCGTCATTGCGCTGTTGATCCCAGGCCAGCAGACGACGCCCTTGGATATTGTTTTCTAGCTGTATTCGATGGTGCATTTGGGACTCGGAAACGACGGTAGAGAGTGGCGGAAGAGTGGCCAAACGCTCAAGTTCAGCTGTAGGAATGTGCTTAGGTAGACCGGTAATAGTGCATAGTGTTGCACAATGAAGGTTCGACTTTAGCGAAATCAGTCTTTGACAGTTGGAGTACGGGTGTACCATAGAGGATCCTTCCGACCACCACTGCTCGGGCCAGCGCACGGTAGGCATGATGCTGCGCACTGCCATACCGGTTGAGCAGGCGATGATGGATAGTGTGTAGTGGTGTAGGCCAAAGGTGGCGTAGCTGAGGAACCCATTTCTGGGAGTAGTTGCAGCTCGCAATGGGCAGGCCAAGGATGCAGATTTGCCTGTTTGAAAAGGTGATGGTGTTGCCTCCGATGTGAAGATATTGGTTTTGTGTTTTCCACTGATGCTAATCAGTTCTGTTTTGTGTGGAGTGAGTTCGAGGCCAATTTTGGTTAGAGTATCTTCAAGACAGAGAAGGGCCGCCTGAAGTTCAGTCTACTTAGAATATTTGCCAACATACTGCGCTGCCACACTGCAGATAGTAATATCGTAATGACTCTTTTTCTGCTGTTTACCAGTGTTTGGTCAATTCTGGTTGGCCTTGGGTGCATGCTTCGAATGTGTTAACACTGTGTGCTGTGGTCATCATGCTCTGACTTGCAGTTTTACCGAATACATAGCGAAACAATTGTGCACATTTTTTTACTACTGTGTTCCACTCTGCAAATGAAGCACCTACGTAGTGGCATTAATTTCTTTTGATGAGTTCCACATAACTGTTGTGCAGAACAGGATGCCCAATGAGATCTCTTGGCAAGCATAAAGTAAGGACAATACAGTTACAAAATGGACAAATACAGTTGCCAGGTATGAGATGAAAAGATGCCCAGAAAGGAGACACTTGATTCAGATTGAGAATCACTTCTTTAGATGACACACCACTGTTTTCTGTGCGTTCACAACACTTGGCAGAAGCAGGCAAATATAGTTTTTTTTTTTTTTTTGCAGGTGGTTGGATTAAGTTTAAAGAAGGACAACTGAAAAGCAAATCTTTAAGCTATAAAGATGAAGCCTATAGTTGTTGGGTCTTCTGAATTACCTTGCATAAAAGTAAGCATGTAAGTAAAATGCTTTGCATCTTGAAAACTGTACCTGTATAGACCAAATGCTGATCAACAGCATCTCCTGAAGGATTTTTTTTTCTATCTTTTACTACTAACTTGCCCACTGGAACAAATTACATAACATTGTTATATTGAATTTTTTTTATTGTAGGGCACTCTTCCAAATGGATTTGTTTGAGATCACGTCGGTATCACGCACCAAACCACTACTCATGATAGGCCTGCATTTGGAATGAAAAATACATAGACATTTGAGACATTTGTGAAGGTTTTCCTGGCATTTGCTTCCTGATACTAGTACTATTTGTGAGTTCAACGCTGTGGCTACAAATTTAAAAATGCTTTTGGTAGTAGCACAAATTGGCAAATGTCGCTCAGAGAAGACCCTCCAACTGTCAGCAGCAATCTACTGCTATCAGCTGCCTTGAATCTGCTGACATAGCATGTAGGCAGCTACATACATGCACATGCATTTGCATATAGCTGGGACAAAGTTACTGACTGCAGCTAATAAAAGGCAGCTGCCATTGGTTGGAGGTTTTCTTGGACTGCCATGTACTGTTTCATTCATGTGTGTTTTGTTTTAAAGAGCTGCAGAGTTACTTGACTATCCAAGAAAAATTGGGTGACTGCAGGGAAAAGCACAGGCATAGAAATATTACACAAACAGCAGCAGTAAGAAAGTAAACAAAGCAAGACATCAGTAGCTGCAATAAATGGCTCAGTGGCTCAACTGTTGGGCCCGTAAGGCACGCAGGTATCCAAAAACAAATCGCGATAGTACTATACAGTGGAGTGAAACTGCAGTACCAGCTTGCAGTGGCGGAACTGCCAAGGTCAATGTAGAACTGCTGCGCCAATCGCGCCAAACTGCACCAAATTAGAAATCCTGCTACATGCTGCTACAAAATCGAGTTTTTGCCTACTTCTGCATCACGCCTGCGCCAAAACTCGCGAATAACTCTGCTGACAGCAAAACCGAACTGTTGCGAAAACAAAACTGACATCTGCTGGCAACACTGTGCAAAGCGGAAGTATATTTTTGCAGACCCTGGGCGGGCGTTCACGTGACACAAAACTGGCGTTTGTCTAGAGTTTGTCCACGTCACTTCTGCGTTTCCTGGCCGTGTTTCTTTTTTTTTTTTTTCTTTTTGGTCTACTGGCTACTGGGAGGGAGTGAGAGGAGGATCGAGTCCAATGCGCGGGAAGGGTGAAAGGAGTGGTTGGCAGGCTGGCCGTCGAACTCACAAAGAGTTAAAACGCGTGATGGCTTCGAGCTGCCTTGGGTGCTCGCTTAATTTGTGTGTATGTGTGCATGTGTGTGCGCGTGCGTGCGCGCGCGCGCGCGCAAAGGATGCGCGAACAGGCTGGCCAACGGTGACGACACAGTTTCAAACGAGTGACGGTTTGGAACTGCCCTTGGCAAAGCACAGCTGGGGCAGTATGCACGCTTGCTTCTTTCTTTCTTTTTTTTTTTTTTTCGTACGAGTGAGGTAGGGGCTGTGATGGCCTGAGTAGCAGCGGTTATTTCTTTTCTTCCACTACAAAACAGCATGTGTGAGGGCGCCCATTTGAATATAACTCATGCGCAGGTACTCAATATGTTTGCAGCCCCGCATACGGTAGGAAGTACCCTTGGCGGTCTTCATTACAATAAGGAAAGCATACGCACAATCACTGCGGTGCGCTGCGAAGAATCAGATTCACGACTCCGAGTCCCGGCGTCGCTTAGATTAACCAGCCACCCTGCCAAACCACCGGAAGAAAATGAACAAAAGCAAAGATTGCGAACGCACGGAATAGGCCCTCACATCCCCGCGCACAGCGCTTTATGACTGAGCAGCGCCAGCAGCGCGCCTCTCTCCAGGGAAAAAAAAAAATCACCCAGGACCGGCAAAAATATTGTTCCTCCTTTCCCTCCAATCATCACGGGTCTTGAAGGAAAAAGGCGCCTCGACATTACCCTGGTGTACAGGATAAGGACACCCTGAAAAGAGGTCAGAATCAGGAAAAGGTACAGGAAGAGATCAGGCTGGCCAGGAATATGAGCACCAATGCTGAGCTGCTTTAAATTTTGCAGACGTTGAGAGTGGACACGCCCTTCTGAAGAAGAGGCAGGAAAAGCTCACTGCAGCACTGTCCAAGCATGAGTCATCAAGGCAAGAGAAGAAATAGTACCTTAAAGTTGCAGCTTTATTAAGCGGCAGTTCTGAATTTCTACTAGCAACTTTCTTTCCAAGGCTACGGTGTTT
Source organism: Amblyomma maculatum (assembly GCF_055883805.1). Lineage (NCBI taxonomy): Eukaryota > Metazoa > Arthropoda > Arachnida > Ixodida > Ixodidae > Amblyomma > Amblyomma maculatum. Next base: position 128,983,347 of record NC_139352.1, read on the forward strand.
ATAGTGTAGTTGCATATCTCGTTATGCCTTCCCTCTGAATAAAAACGGCTGCGTACTGTATTTTTAAGTACTTTCCCTATTACTGATTCTACATCTTCATAGAAGCTTTCGGTGGCCTGGTCATCATGACTACATGTAGGTGCGTCTGCTTGTACAACCTTCAGTTTATACCACTTATTATGCCTAACTATGATGCCTGTCAGCCTCCCATTAATGTTATAGAATTCATCTATATTACCAGCTATATCCTATATTACCAGCTCTAGCCCAAAACGTAGTAGCATTTCGTTCCCCATACCCGCAAGCTAAAAAAAAAAAAAGAAAGAACAGCTACTTAGAAACGCTACGCGGGGGTGATTTACGGCCCCTGCCTCGTCAAAGGGGGTACTCTTTCAGGCGCACCCTGCGGGGTCGCGACCTGTCTTTGTACCTCTGTCGAGGAGTGACGAAAGGCGTCGCGAAAAGTCTCTGCTTCACCGCCGTCTCCCTGCATACTCGCAGCGTCATGCACACTTTTACCCTGTGCATGAAGTCGAAAAGCAGGGCCGAATAATAAAGCACAATCCAAATGAGTATTTTGCCTCCCCCAACGCGTCGGGCCTTTCCTAGTGTTCTTCCCCGACTGCTTTCGACGATGCAGCTCAGCACGTGTTGTGGGCGATTCTTTCGCGGGGTGGACCTGCATATGTCCTGTCCCTCTTGAACTGCGTGCGAATCTACTCTTAGTTCCGCGCCGCTTATTCGTTCTAGATGTCTCAGGCTGTTTTACCTTCAATTTGTTTCCACACGGTGCGATTTAGCTCTTTTGAGGACCGACGCATTTTCAGAGGTTTCGCATTTGTTGCGGTTGGCAATAGCACTCCTCGTTTCCCGTTTCTCCCGCTAGCGCTTGGACCTCTCGAAGGAGTCGCCCTATCGCAAAAAGCCTGCACGCGTTTTCGAGGCGCCTCGCTGGAAAGGTTTCGTCTTGAGCATCCAGCATTTCTCTTACTACGGTTACCCGCAGTCATTCGAGAGAGCCATTTTGTAGCCTGGCACTTAGTCGGCTTCAATCTCCCACTGGTTCTAGCTGTTTCACTCCTAGAGTGTTTCGTGTGCGTTTCGTCAACAAAATCGGCTTCCTGCGGATTTTGACTCGCACCGCGTTAACACTCCTTCATTTTCAAAAATGGCCTCTCGGCCCTCGCAGCGCAGCGTCATCGCTCCTGAATCGACTGATCGACTGGCTATACTTCGTCCATTGACGATCCCACTTGCACATTTCGTTGGCCTGCGTACCATTCTACTCCTATTTGACAGTCTTCCACACTGAGCTTTTCCGGCCTGTGTAGCTCAACTACTAATGGCCTCTTGCTTTCTGCATCCGTGTAGCCCAAAATCGGCGCCTTGTCGCTGCCTAGTTCTTCGACTGTCTCACTCTGGCAAGGAGTCAAGTCTGCCAACTTACTGCTCTTAGACGTCAATTGCCCCTCACTTTTTCTAGGCTTAGCGTCTGAACTATCCACACACGTCGCACGATCAGAATTAGCTCTTTTGTGTTTATGATACGCTGTGCGGATGTTTTCTTCGGGTTTCAAAACAAACCCGCCCTTCTCTTCATCAGTGACAATTACCACTTCTAACTCAAGATCAGGGCTTTTCCTCACCGTCAGTGATGCTCTCTCTCCTTCTCGCGGCTGCGCGCCTTCCGCGTGTACCTCGTGCTCGTTAACCAGCTCTCGGGGATTATCAAGCGCACTGCGGGTACACTGCTCTCTTGGTTGACAAACTACGCTCTCTTTGACCTTACAGCCAAGGGCGAACTCCACACTATTGACTGAGCAACGCCTACCTTCATTTGAAGTTACAGCTTTGCCATTTTGGATTGCCCTTCGCTTCATCTCAACTCTGAGCTCAAGCATCTCCAGTTCTGCGTCTAGCTTCGCCATTTCTGATTTCCATTCTTCCTTCTGCCTTTTCTCCTCCTCTTTCTCACGATCAGATTTGAGGAGTTCCCATGTAAAACTTAACAACTTTTCATCTCCAGTTTCCAAGAGAGCTTTACAAATCTCATATTTCTCCATCTAATCATCAACTTCCGCACCCATCTCGCACATCGCCAGCAAATCTGCCTCCGGCCAACTCATAATATTCATGGTTGCTGCTATAAGTTTTGATTTTGCTGACATACTGTTGTCGTGAGCTTATCACATGCGCCTCAATTAACTTCCCTTGATTCCCAGCAGTTGAAGTTCAATAACCCAAAGTTTGAAGCCTGGTGAATCTCAAGCAAAGTCCAAGAAGCACTCACCCGCAGAAGCAGTACCAGGCCACATGATCGATACAACCGCTGCCATCCAGTTGGAAATGGGACTCTGGTGCTGCTGGACGGATCCTCGGCCGCATCGACACCCGCTCGACCCAGGAAGAAATGCCGCTGAGCGAGGGAGTTGGGAGAGGAAGGACGAAGACTTTGTTTATTTACATTTTAGGAGTAGAGAAGAACTGACGATGGGGCCCGAGCACATACAATTTTAAAGGGTTCGTGTTTCCCAGGTTCCCTAGAAGAATGCCGGACTAGTCGTTGAGGTAGTGTCCTTATCACTTTATTATCACTCACATTGACACACTTTCACTCTCGCAGACACGCCTCCTCAAATTTTTAGTCTTGGGGGTGAGGAGGAAGCCGTTGTGGCGGTGTAGATGGCAGCTCACGAGGAGCTCGGTGTCTGCCGGCATCTCGTGGTCTGGGACACACCTGCGTCGAACGGGCCGCCGCGCGTTGTCAGCAAGAGGAATTGGAGAAGCGTAGCCAGCAACGACCCCGTCTGTCACTTCGTTCGACTTCTCAGAAGAGGTCCGCGCGGCCGCATTGAGGGTACGCGGGAGACACTTGAACTTTTTGTTCCCGATGGCCCGGCCACTGTCGCTGCCCGGCGGAACAACCCCGCGTTTCATTCCGGCTTTCGCTTGGGATGGCCACTCCAAGTCGCGTCTCGCTGTCGCCGTTCCTGACCATTCACCTCTTTCGGTCGGTATTTTTTACCTTGATGGTCAAAAGCGGCAGCTCCTGCATCGACTCGATGTCGCCATACCTAAAGGGACAGAACACTGCCCAAAATATGTCCTGAGATTATGGTGGAGATGAAAAGATCTTGTCTCATATAATACATATCGAGCATTACAATATCAAAGAAAAGAGGCTGTACAATTTTAATCTGGCATTGAAAATAGCATAAAAACAACTGAGGCGCTATCTAGTGAAGAAACCCTATTAATTTCAGTGTAGTACCCCACGTGACTACATGTCAGCAAAATATCGCTGATTTTCGTAACTCCACACTGTTTTTTTTTATTCTAGTAGTGATTGAAAAAGTTTATTATATTTTTCGCTCTCTCTTTTCGCACCGCGAGAGGCATGCTTTGAGGTTTTGCCACTAGATGTCGTCACAGTGTTGGGAATTCCGTGAATGAAGCGATGATATAGTGCCCACTGAAACCTTCGTCGACGAGGCGTGCGTTATTATGCCGTAACAACATTGAGTTCGAAACTGGAAAGGACGTTGCTGTACGCAAAAAAATGTCGGATTACTGTCTGGCGAGTAAAATTTATATTTGTTTTCGGTACGTCTTTTTTGTCGACCACCAGTCGTCATTGCTGTCGCTGCTCATGGTTTCCAGCATTAGACTACATGAAAACGGGCGCATATGCACTGATCGAAAAAATCTCGTTAAAAATTTTCTACAGCGTTTCTACCAAAACCGTTATGGAATCGAACATTTTAGACATCAGTCTTTCCACTGCGCCGAAAAAAATTCCAGTGTTCTGTCCCTTTAACAACGCCAAGACCGAAATTCATACCGACGCAGTGCAGAACCGCGCTCGGCAGGGATAATCCAGGGAAGAGTTTCCACTCCATGGTCTCGCGGGGCGTCAGGCAAAGGCGCCCGCTTTCCGTACTGCCATACACGATAGCGATTTAGCCGCTGCTGCAGCGCTTTGCCTTAGACCCCTACATAAGTAAAATTCCATTACCAATTGGCTCACCGGACACACCCATCTACGCCGATGACATTACTGTCATAGTTCCAGATGCGCGCTCAGCCGAACGGATTCTGCAAATTACAGGTGACTACTGCAATGCAAGTGGGGCGCGCCTGAATAAACAAAAGGGCTTGATCATGCACCTCGATAACTACCCCCATGGTTGCAGATATCCCAGTAGTCCATGAAACTAGGATGCTGGGCTTCTACTTTGAACCGAGGGGCGCCTCCATGCGCAACTGGGTGAAAACAGAAGAGAAGGTGATCCGGAGGGTACAAGATCTGAGAGCATTAAAATGCCCCCTCACCGCACAAGCAACCATCATACCGTCCTCATCGCCTTGATAAGCTTCACGGCAAGCATCATGGACATACCCGTTGTAGCTAAGACACTGGAGAGGCACATATTCTGCTTCCTATGGCAGGGTGTGCCAGATAAAGTCAGATGTGGCATAAGACAGCCACGATACAGAGGAAGCCTCGGCATTCCTGACCTATCTGCCTTGGCTAGGGCACTGCATGTCATGTGGACGGCGTGTAGTGGAATGCGATATGCCTTTGACAAGGATGCTCACCAACTTCTTCCTTTCAAACAAACTGACAGCCTTCACACAAAGGCCCCTATCACACAGCTGCCCTCGCGTAGGGACGCCGCTGGATTTCTATCGTATGGCGGCAGAAGACCTAATGCTCTTAAGGGAAAAGTCTGCCGAAGACCCTCTCAGTATTGAACTAAAAAAAGCTCTTGAACTACCGACACCAGTACTTCCGTAACACCTACTGAGGGAGCTGATGCCTGCCGAGCACCCCATGTGGAGTTTCATATCCTTCGATGCGCGTCGCGCGTCGTTCATGTGGCGCTTCGCGCGAGGCATCATATACCAATCCGCCGAAGAACAATGAAACAAAACGAACAAGGAAGAAAATGGAAAGATGGAAGTCTGTGATTAGGAGGCCTGCTCGCGTCCGGCTTCGATCCGCCGGGGCGTTGCAGGCGCGGTGCATTAGCATTGCGAACCCGCTCTGGCGGAAAGAATTCAGATTGCATGAGCCCCTTGGTTGGGAAAACGCCCGCGCCCCGAAAAAAGCACCCCTGTCGTGTGGGAGGCCCGGGGTTGCCGTAGGATGATGATGGTTGTTGGTTGAGGTCTACCTCACAGGAGGCTACACCCAGTGCACCCTCCCCTCCATCTGACGAGGCAAGGTGTGGGCTTGGACGCCGTTCTCGTTCAGAAGAGTGCCGTACATTAGAAAGTAATCGCCTAGGCTAGCAGGTCCCTCACAAAAGCCGAAGTAAATTACTCGACGATCGAGGAGTGCCTCGCGATCATCTGGGCCACTTCAATGTTCCTCCCGTACTTATACGGTCGACCATTCAAGGTGACAAGCAAGCGATCACCACTCGCTCTGCTGGCTGGCAAATTTGACAGACCCCTCCGGTCGCCTTGCCTGATGGAGTCTACGTTTTCAAGAATTCGACGTGACTAGTCTACAAGACGGGCCGTAAAGCATTTCTACGCAGACTGCTTATTCTGCTCTCCCGTCGACGCTCCCCCGAAAGATGACTACGACGACGTCTTTTTGGAACTGGTAAGCGCCAGCAGTTTTGCACAGTAGCAGCGCTCGATCGGGCCCCGAGTTGAAAGACAAAGCTGATTATTTGGAAGGAAATGCCGTTTCCCCTCTTGCTATGTTCAGGCTTCATTTGTCGTCGTTCGCATTAAGCAACGATTTCCTCGTGGAGAATTTCGCACCCAGCAGGACCGCGCATCTTCTTGTCGTGCCTAAACCCCTCAGGCAGGAAATTCTTCATGCGTTGCACGATGAGCCAACAGCAGGTCATCTCGGGTTTGCACGCGCGGTGCATCGAATCCAGGTGAAGTGCTACTGGCCGCGACTGCCTGCCGACTTTGCCCATTATGTGAAAAAGTGCCATGAGTGCCAGCGACGCAAGACGCCGCCGATCAGACCAGCTGGACTACTGAACCCGACACCGCCCCCAACCCTGCCCTTTCAACAAATTGGGATGGATCTCCTCGGCTCCTTTCCATCTTCATCTATACGGGTAACAAGTGGATCATCGCGGCCACCGTTTACCTTACCCACTACGCCGAAGCAAAAGCACTGCCCAATGGTACCGCGGCAGAAGTCGCCACGTTTCTTGTCGAACATTCTCTTGCGACAAGACTCCCCAGAAGTGCTCATCACGGACAGGGGAACGGCATTTATGGCAGAGCTGATGCAAGCCATCCTGGAATGCAGTCACACAAGGCATCGACGAACAGCTGCGTACCATCCTCAGATAGATGGACTTACGGAGCGTCTCAACAAAACGATTGCGGACATGATTGCAATGTACAGTCGTGAGCAAAAGTAGTATACAACACTCAGCCAGTGACAGAGCTCGGGAAAAATGTGTAAAAATGCCGCCTAGTGACAGCGCACGAGACAGCGACAGGGACACATGCATGTGGATAAAATGGGGCAGTGCACTATTGTTCTAATCATAGATATCTGTTGCTAGATGAAGTTGGCATGCAGTTTTCGCGAGTTCCGCCACCGGCTGAGTGTTGTATACCACTTTTGCTCACGACTATACATCGACGCCGAACACAAGACATGTGACGCCATTATACTCTACGTCATCTTCTCTTATAACACCGCCGTCCAGAAGACGACCAGGTCGACCCGTTCAGCCTTGTGTACGACAGGAGCCCACGAAGACGCTCGACGCAATGCTGCCGCATGTAACCGACGAGAAGAACCTGAACGTCGCCGTCTACCTGCAGCGTGCAGAGGAAGCCAGACGACTCGCCCGGCTGCGTGCACCGACGCCCGACGATACAACGTGCGACGTCGAGTACAGTCCGGGAGACCAAGTGTGGGTTTGGACGCCGATACGCCGCCGCGGGCTGAGTAAAAAGCTCTTGCGGCGGTACTTCGGCCTATACAAAGTCCCTATACGCATCGGACAGCTGGACTGGGAGGTCATCCCCGACGGCACGACCATATCGCAGCGGTGCCGGGTGCGTCCAGAAATCTTCCATGTTTTGCGCCTAAAGTCTACGTGCGGTAAAGCCCCTAGTTAAGTTAATTTTGTTTACCTTTCTGTGTTTATTTCGTAACTACAACATTTTTGCGGGCTAGTTGGTTCATTGCAGATAAAAGCTAAACTGCCCAAATGAAACATGACACGAAAGGAAGGAACAAAAACGACAACACGAGCGCAGATTTCCGACTGTTTATTGGTGAATGAAAGCACATGATATATACGTGAAGAACTGAGGCGCTATGAGGAACTATAGGTGCGTGAGGAACTATAGGTGATGCCGCGAACTATTCAAATCTTTATTTGTTATTTTTCAACAGCCGCCGGCACGTGGCCTTATCACTGGGATTCGAGCGCACGGATCGCTTCTGTATTCTTCGTTTGTTAATGCTTGTTATCGCCTGACCACGCTTTATCATTTTCTTTGTTGCGTAAAATGCGTCAAGAGGTCTCGAAGATTCCAACCACTTGCGCGTGTTTTTATAGTGTTCCAGGTTATGCTAGTCACCGTTTGCGGCTTTATCTAGATGTTTCTTAGCCGCCTTTAAATTGAGCGTTGGCGTTTGCTGCTCGCCGCCGCCGAAGTCAGTTATTTTGAGGGTTCAAGTCAGCCTAATAAAGAGTTAATTTCAGTGCTACTACGCCTGTGTGTTCTTTTGTGACCACGGCATTGTCACCGCCACGTGACAATATATATAGTGGCTGCGTCAGCAACCGTTGTTCTGCATAAAGAAAGTAATAAAATTTCCCTAAAGAAAGTTGTTAGGCAAGGAGACACGATCTCCCTAGTACTGTTCACAGCTTGCTCAAAGGAAGTATTCAGAGACTTGGAATGGGAGCAGTTAGGGATAAAGGCTGGTTCACACGCGACTCGCGGAGGTCGCGCGGCTGGTTTCGTCACGGAGGGGGCGACCCGCGACAAGCGCCGATCGACTAGGAATGTTCACACCGGCGTGCACTCGCTTCACGATAACCCTTTCCCCGAACGAGATTTGAACGAAGAGCGGACTTTCGCGCCTTTACGGCCTCTGCTACCGCGCTCGGGGTAGATCAATTCGGACTCATTTCGGATATGAATATGTGAAATTATCAGCGAGGAAGAACAATCTTATGGTTATGCCCATGTTTAGGACTGTTTCGACAGCCAAAGTGCTATAGCTCTACGAAGACGGAAGCGGCGGTGGTGTGCGCGCTGTTGTTAGCAGTCTCGCGAAATAGCAGATCACGAAATCGCCTCATGCCCGAGCGTCGAGCACATGATCAAGGATACGCGTACAAACGTTAATTAGTAGGCTTAACTCTCGCAGAGCTCCTTAACATGTGTACCCAACAACTGCGGGCGCAGTAAGTCGATCGTGCACACACGCGCATGCACTCTTGAATTTTCCCGCCTTGGAAGGAGGCAGAAGCGCTGCGGATTGGCTCAGTAGCTTCGCGACTTGAAGTCGCGTCGCAAGAAATCGCGCAGCGAGCGACTCCCTCAAACGACCTCAAACGGGTCGCTTGGCGACTCGTTTGGGTCTCCCCCTACGTGACGAATCGTGTCGCGCGACCTCCGCGAGTCGCAGCCTAAAGGCTGGTTCACACTGGCGACTCGCGGAGGTCGCGCGACACGATTCGTCACGGAGGGGGCGATTAGTCACGGAGGGGGCGACCCGAACGAGTCGCCAGCGACCCGTTTGAGGGAGTCGCCATGGAGTAGCTCGCTGACCGATTTCTTGCGACGCGACTTGAAGTCGCAAAGCTACTGAGCCAATCAGCAGCGCTTCTACCTCCTTCCAGCGCGGGAAATTTGAAGAGTGCATGCACGATCGACTTCCTGCGCCCGCAGTTGGACACACATGTTAAGGATCACTGCGAGAGTGAAGCGTACTAATTCGCGTTTGTACTCGTATTATTGGTGATGTGCTTGACGCTCGGGCATGAGGCGATTTCGTGATCTGCTATTTCGCGAGACCGCAAACAACAGCGCACACAACACCGCCGCTTCCGTCTTCGTCGAACTATAGCGCGTTGGCGGTCGAAACAGTCCTAAACGAGGGAATAACCATAAGATCCGGTTCTTCGCTGATAATTTCACATATTCATAACCGAAATGAGTCCGAATTGATCTACCTCGAGCGCGGTAGCAGAAGCCGTAAAGAATACCTCAGCAATCTGCGATTCACTGATGAAATTGTCTCGCTAAGCAACTCAGGGGATGAATTGCAAAGAATGATTGATGACCTAGGCAGAAAAAGCAGAAAGGTGGGCCTAAAATCAATATGCAGAAGACTAAGCTAATATTCAACAGCCTAGGGAAGGAAAAGCAGTTTGCTGTAAGTAGCGAAGCAATGCAAACGAGTTTAATTCGGACCAAAAATTCGGCTATGGCGGATGATGTAGCGGCAGGAGTCGGTGTAGTTGACAACATGGGGTTGCTTAGCGTGCAGTCAAATTCCACAGCAGCCTTGCGAAAAGGCCGCGATTGAACCCCCCGTGCTCAAACTCGGCACTCGAGCGCCCTACCACGAGACACCGCGACGAAGATTTAACTGCGAAGAAAAAAAAGTACTCAAACAACTCTATTGAGCATACAGAAGTCACAGAGTCGCCTGTTCAAGCTGTATTCTGCTATGGAGCAGTCTGCGGTCGCATGCTTGAGTAGCTTGTTGGACGACGGTCTCGCTTGGCTCATCCCACCGCTGCAGCCAGTTGTTACATGCGGGTCGCGGCCCCATCGATAGCGTTGACCTGGCGGTTCTATGGCTCGGCGGACGGCATCAACGGTCCCAGCGTCTTCTAACAAAACAACGTTTAATACAACATCATGAAGGAGCGGGCAGAGAAGCTTTCCCGGAGAGAAAACTGACACGCTCACACAGCTGATGCCTGGCGTCGTCTCTACGATGTCTCAAGTAGTCTCTCTCTCAGCGGAGTCTACCGCTGCTTTTTATACACTTGACAGTTCAGAGGGAAATGGAGAAACTTCGTGTCGGAACAAGGCGAGATAACTCAATCGTCGGCGGCGCGGCAGATATCTCCTCCACCGCCTGCAGATGGGCGAGGGCGACGCTCTCTCTCTCGAGCGCCGGGCTTGGCCAGCGTTTTCACACACACGCATGCACACACATTCGGCGCGTGGAACGGACACGCCGAGAGACGCCCGCAGGAGGAAGCGTTGGGCGGCTGTCAGGATGGCGCTGAAATGGCCGAAACTCTCTCTGCTTTGCCTGATGCGGCCACTGTGACTGTGTCCGTATCGACATCTGGATGGGTACTGCCATACTCCAGTATAAGACATACAATTATTTCTGAGCATTTACCGCACATAGAACAAGTCTCTAAGTTGCAGCATCGCCCCCTTGCGGCAGCCGCTGGCAGTGCGGCGTTCGGTTAGCGTTCCTGTATATGCTCTACTTTCGGTGGCAACTCGGCGCCCTCGGTCGGCTCACTCCCACATCATTGCCGACGGCTCGGCTACTCTCTATGGAAGTCCATAACTCGCTTTCAGAACTTACAGAAGCCCATCGCACGGCTCAGCTCCTCATTCTCTCCCGCATCCGTCCGGGTCTCGCATTACTCTCCACCCCCTCTATCCCTCTTCCCACCTCACTGTTCATCCCTTCCCACGTCTCCTCCCTCCTAACAGTGAATCCCCAGCCAAAGAACATGCATCCTGAATACGACTCTTCCCGCAGAGAAGCGCGAGCATCCGCGCTCTGGCGTGAGTACTGACGGTAACGAGCCGTGGCTTATGTGGATGCCGCTTCGTAACGCGGCTACCCAGCCCACGCTCTTGCTGTGACTGATAATTCCTTTAGACCCATTCAAACTGCATCAGTCTACACTTCGACTTCTGTTGAGGCCGAGCAGGCAGCTATTGCCCTCGCTAGCTATTACTCAAACATCCGCCGAGTACATTTTTAGTGACTCGAAGCCTACATCTTACAACTACGCGGTTGGACGGGTGGCACCCGCGGTCGTCGGTATCTTGCGTTCCGGCATCATTTCTTTTCGCCCTATTCAAGTCATCTGGGTGCCCGCTCACACGGCTCATTCTGGAAATGAGGCGGCCAATCCATTGCTCACGATTCGACTGACCGAGCAAGCCTAGCTGCCCCCGCCGGGAATGAATACGCGCGACGCGCTCCTCACGTAACACGATATCACCTTGCACTACCGCCTTTCTCGTCTCACCTTACCTCATCCGCACAAATTTATTTCCCAGCACGCGCCACCAACACTTGTGGCGCCACCTTCAGGTCCGCACATTTCTAACTCCTGCTCGTCTCGCCCCCTTCACCCCGGGACGTACTCGTCGGCCTGCCGTTTATGCGACTGTATGCGACAGCTCCCGCCCCTGCCTCTTGGCACCTTACCCTTAGTTGTATTAACTCTATGACCTTACCAGTCCGCAGCAGTGGGAGGTTGTTTTGTCCAGCACCGAGCCGGATGTCAAACTTTGGCTGATGACCTGGGCGGAGGAATTCGCTACTAGTCAATATAGGCACGACCTGGATGCCACAACCGGCAGCCCTATAATTTTATTTTGGCCTTCATAATAAAAGTTTTCACAACCACCACGGATTTAGTGCCGTGGTGGTGTGGTTGGTAGTGTTAGGTGAACAAAATCTAAGAATAAGCGGCTCGGTTAGGACGAGCTTAGCTCACACAGCTGAAGAGGTGGCGATTGCCCTTGCAATAGCAGGTACAATGACTACTAAAATTATAAGTGATTTGAAAACAGCAATACGCAATTTTCTCAAGGGCATTGTCTCTCCACAGGCAGATAAAGAGGATACTGAGAACTAGCCAGGGCGACAGAATAATCCGGCTAATATGGACACCATCGCACTACCGGTTTCAGGGAAATGAGGGTGATCATTAGCTTACCCGCGGTCTCACCTTCCGGGTATGCTCTGATCCTCAGTACACTTGCAGCAGGGACAGGCTAATCAGCTACAATTAGATTACTGAGCACTATCGGCTAAATAGAGTAGAGTACCCACCGGCAGATAGGACACTAAATAAAATCCAAGAAAGCATTTGGAGGCGCTTACAAACAAACTTCTCCAAATCCACCTACACTGAGTCAGTGGTACCCGGAACAATTCTCAGATGCAAACGTCAGGATATGATATATGATATGATATGACACGGACGTGTCCAGAAATAAAAAAATATAAATGAACAAAGACAGAAGAATTTTCGGAAACTACTGTTGAGCTCACATCCTGATACTGTAGCGATATGAGAGGGACGGTCTTCCGCCCCGCTCCTACTCCGCAGGTGCAGCGTCCTCGCTAGCGACCCGCGGAGGGGAACAAAGGGACAAAGGACGGGGACGACACATAGTTAATACTCGAATGCTATTTATTGAACTTGCAAATAATACAGAGCATGCCGGCTAGCTATACATCAACAAGGTTTTCCTTGGAAGGGCAAGGCTACGTAAGAAGGACTTTTGACTCACCGGCTGGGGAATGGGGGTGCGATTTCGGCGGCGGACATTTGAACGCGCCGTGAATATGGCGGCCGGGATCTCCCGTGCGCGCCGCATTCTTCGGACGAAGCCATACCACGGCGTTTGCCGCGGGAGGCGGCGAGAGCGTGCGGTATTTACCGGTCGCTTCGCCGTTGGGAACCAGAAGATGGGCGGTCGTGCACGACGGGTCCTCCCGTGTGCGCAGCGTACTCCGTGCCCGCTATCCCCCGGCATTTGCCGGGAGAGGCGGCGGCAGACGACCGCTCTCGCTGCCGGCTGGATCCAGAAGCTTTCTCTCGTCTTCTCGCGGGAACCCGCGTAGACGTCTTGGTGGCGCACCCATCGCTGGTCTCTTTCCCCCAAGGGGAGGTATTTACCTCCTCTCCCAGCCGGCGCTGCCATGAAGCTCGTTGGGGTGGTGGTGGTCGGTCGCGGCGAAGGGGAAGGAAACTGGTTTTCCACATCCCTCCCTCCTTTAATGTTCACCTATGGTTGTGGAGAGCTGCTCCTTGGACGCCATCCGAGAGGTAAACACCAGGCTTAGCAGGCGATCCAAACGTTGGTGTCATCCGACGAGCAGCAAGGTGAAGGGACCCCCTCTGTCCATCGGCAGGTCCCAGAAGCCAGCGTGACGGGAGGGTGTTGTTCCCGCTGGCGCGCCTTTGTTGGCAGGTAGGGGTTGGCCTCCTCTCCCGTCAAGCCGGACTGGTTCCGTGAGACTCCGAGCTTCGGTGATTCACGGCCTCAGGGCAGCAGGCAGGAACGTAAACAATGGCAGCAGGTCCAGGCGGCTTCACTTGATACCTGCACAACCCTCCGGATCTCCAAAAAGGTTGAATAAATTGAGCAAAATGACCATTTGGTAAAATGCGGGCCAATGCGAGTGCCAAACAATTTTATCCGGCACCGCACTGCGTTCCGTTAATCCGAACGAAGCACGGGCATCCGCGGTTCGTTTGCCGGCATAATCATCTGGTTCCACAAAATTTCCGATTCTCCTTCTCAGCCCAAAAATACCAAGTTCATTTGAACGAAGTTAGCTTTCTCTAATTAAGCGAGATGTTCGGCTACAGCGAGGTCAATATAAAACAAGCAAAACGCATTTGCGCATGCTGTATGCCGCGGTTATACTGTCTTCCGACGTGCGACAGGCAGCTCCCAAAAAGAGCCTTAAGCCTATTCGCTCTAGCGTTAAGGACAATAGCTAGAACGCAGCGCCGCGAGGATGTGCATCTCCGCCAAGGAACCCAGGGTGACCCTACTCGCTCGCTGCCATCCAAAGGCAACTTTGAGCGAACGGCGCCCACCGCGTCCAGCGGTGTCGGAGCGCCCCGGTGCTTTCCGGCAATCACAGCTGCAATACCAGTCAGCCGATTGCGGCACCTGGCTCCCAGAGCCAAAGAGACAGAAGAGGGAATATTTACAACTATATACAAGAAAAGTAGGGCTACCGTCCCGGCTGAGGCACTCACTCGCTTCCGGCGTGCTGTTCTCCGTGGACGGCTCGGTCTTGCGCTTCATGTACAGACCTCGTGGCTGCACCTCTCAAAGGTCTCGGCACACACAAGCACACACAAATAAAAATGCTCCACACACACATACACGCACGCACGCACGCACGCGCACGCACACGCGCACACACACACACACACACACACACACACACACACACACACACACACACACACACACACACACACACACACACACACACACACACACACACACACACACACAAATACATGCACGACCATTTGTTCTCGCTGCAACTCCTCCCACCTCGCCGTCAAGAAAGCATATTAGCCTTGGACAAAAGACGGGGACGACACAGTGGCAATACTCCAATACTATTTATTGCACTTGCAAATAATACAGAGCATGCCGGCTAGCTATACATCAACAAGGTATTCCTTGGAAGGGCAAGGCTACGTAAGAAGGACTTTTGACTCACCGGCTGGGGAATGGGGGTGCGACTTCGGCGGCGGACATTTGCACGCGCCGTGAATATGGCGGCCGGGATCTCCCGTGCGCGCCGCATTCTTCGGACGAAGCCATACCACGGCGTTTGCCGCGGGAGGCGGCGAGAGCGTGCGGTATTTATCGGTCGCTTCGCCGTTGGGAACCAGAAGATGGGCGGTCGTGCACGACGGGTCCTCCCGTGTGCGCAGCGTACTCCGTGCCCGCTATCCCCCGGCATTTGCCGGGAGAGGCGGCGGCAGACGACCGCTCTCGCTGCCGGCTGGATCCAGAAGCTTTCTCTCGTCTTCTCGCGGGAACCCGCGTAGACGTCTTGATGGCGCACCCATCGCTGGTCTCTTTCCCCCAAGGGGAGGTATTTACCTCCTCTCCCAGCCGGCGCTGCCATGAAGCTCGTTGGGGTGGTGGTGGTCGGTCGCGGCGAAGGGGAAGGAAACTGGTTTTCCACAATACATATAGGTGTAGTCCGACTGGCCGAACACGCCGCCCGGGTCCAAGGGCTCTAGGCCGTCGAGTAGGCGGATAGGTTGATTCCTATCCTGTATCTGTTGGAGATTACCACCACCACCACGGCACACTAGGCAGTATATTCTAGATACTGTAGCACAGCCCAGTCTTGTTGCCGAAGGTATCCCCAGTCGACAGCACGCCGACTTTAGGCTTACTCGATTTGGCTGAACTGAACTAACTGCACTAGTGTATAGAGTGCAGCAGCTTCGTAATCGTTTTACACTTCTCAAACAAAACGAAAAAGGGCAACGTGAAGTCATCCGCCTCGCCCTGGCCGCTGCTCAGATCCAAGAGATCCAGGTCGACAGCTGAGGGGAGGACATGACTGGTGCAGAGCTGCGCGTCGGTTCCTCGCCAACCTTTTCACGGGTACAAATAAATGTTATTTCTCTCTCTCTCTCTCTCTCTCCCCATAGGGTGCCTCGATGCGCGCACCGGCGGGGGAAGCACGCGCATCGAGGCACCCTATTTTTCCAGTGCAGCATGTACCCCCTGCACCTCGCTATTTCTTTTGCGAAAGTGCAGGCGGGTGCAGGCCTAGTTCAGCGCGAGTTCACCGAATCTCTAAACTGGGCCGGCTGCCAGGGTTGCCAAGTGCAGCGAGTGCAACAAACACGCAGCGCCAGCGGCGCAAGTGTCACGCTGTACATGAACTAAACTTGAACTAGCGCTGCAAGCCATTTGCACGCTCTGGGCACCCCCTTGGATCCTGTCAGAACTAGGGCAGAAAGTGCAGCCAAATCGAGTGGACCTTTCTTGAGGCACAGAACAAAGCTAGAGTGTTTTTAGCAGAATTAACGCGCTAAGATTTTTCTTTCCGAACTCAGCAAATACTGTACACAGAAAGCTAGAATTCACTGCAATGTTGCATTGGTCGCTGTTGTAAAAAACGTATATTTTGAAAATTTTTTATTCGTTATTTGGTGTCAAGAAACTTTGAGGCTTTTGTGCGTTTTTTTCTTCAATTTTTTTCATTATTTTTCATCGCTTACTCAATAAATATGTTGATTGCCACTAATATCATTATGAAGAGGAATTCCTCCCCTACAATTTGATACTAGACAGTCCTGTACCAAGCGAGTTTAATTAAAGAAAAAAATATTAATATGACACCACCCAAAAACCACCACTTTTCCCGCGGGTAGGAAAGAGTTAAGGGATCTATGGAAAGGAAAGTAAAGGCAGTTGCATTAAGCGATAAATAGAGGGAAGACCAGTGTAGATGAAGGTTTGGTTTGTGGCGTTTAACGTCGCAAAGTGACTCAGGCTATGAGAGACGCCGTAGTGGAGGACTCTGGAAGTTTAGACCACCTGGGGTTCTTTAACGTGCTCTGACATCGCACACCACACGGGCGCCTTGCTTTTCGCCTGCATCGAAAGGCGGCCGCCGAGGCCGGGATTCGATCCCGCATCCTTGGGAACAGTGGTCGAGCGCCTTAACCACTGCGCAACCCCGGCGGGGCAGTGTAAATGAAGGAATCCCCAATAATATCCTAGCGCAAAATAAAGAAATTTGACTTGGAAGGAACATGTAACGCGAAAAGCAGATGATGATAGTCTGCTTTTGTGAGGAAGGAGAATTCTTAGAAAAGCAAGCTTAGAGGTGGGCTGCAGAGGATCACACAGGCTAATGAGAGCAGAAAACATTTGAGGACAGAATGGGGACGGCGATGGTGGAGGCCTTTCCTTGCAGTGCACACACCTGGAGAAGTGCATGGTTGTGAACTGCTGTGTACTATCTACTTCTTGGCTCCAGATCCCGCGCCCTACCTCCTGCAAGATGAGGAAGCTGAGAAATCCCGCAACTTCAGCCTCTCGAAAACGCTGCTGAATGCACGGGAGCTTGCTTTGGCTTGCTTGCTTCGTGGGTGGACTATTCATGCCACTGCCCATGTCCGACCTTCACTTCCTTATATGAAAGGTAAAAACTAATAATTCGTTTACAGGAAAGGAAAGACATAATATATGTCACACTTTTTATGTGGACACCTGAACTGTAATTGGAGGGAGGTAGATGGGAGGGAAAGAGGAAAGGGAGAAAGAGGTAGCGTGCATAGTGGCAGTAATTTCGACCACCTGGATATCTTTAACGTGCACTGGCATTGCACAGCGCACGGACGTCTCTCCATTTCGCCTCCATTGAAACGCAGCCACCGGCTGTCGGGTTTGAACCCAGGCACTCCGGCACAGTAGTTGGGAATATTAACCACTGCGCCACCATGGCGGGAAAGGTACTATTATTAAACTTGGCAGCATGACCATATTGTAAGCGAATAAGTTTATCAAAATATTTCAAAACAACTTCAGTTTTCTATGTAGAGAGAAAAACTAATGGCTCCATATTAATGGTTCTCA
Source organism: Amblyomma maculatum (assembly GCF_055883805.1). Taxonomy (NCBI): domain Eukaryota; kingdom Metazoa; phylum Arthropoda; class Arachnida; order Ixodida; family Ixodidae; genus Amblyomma; species Amblyomma maculatum. The sequence continues at coordinate 129,000,729 of NC_139352.1, forward strand.
TTTCTGTTCTTTGGTTCTTTGTTGGTTTGTTTGCGAAAGGAATACGCTCTTATTTGCTCCCAGACATAGTGACATGTGCTGGTGGTAAGGTGAGCGACCTCCTCCTTTATTTGCTTCTCTGTGCTGTAGTAGAAGAGAGATCAAGGAGTGGGACTACAGCTTTCTTCTGATTGTTCCCTCGTTTTGACAGACACACTTTTTTAAAAATAATTGTATACAAAATTTGGAAAGAGGTACATTCATTATACGTGGAGTGATAAGTACAGCCTTTGCCAAAAATTTAGAGCCCGGGAAGTTTGCTTCTGAGCCGCGTAGTGGCGCTGATTTAGCTCTAGTGGAGTTCCTTCCGGAGAGGGTAGGACAAAAATATTCTTTACCATTTAGAGATTTGGAACACTGGAGGTGCATTACAAGCCACAAGAAGTGACTGAGAGGCGGACTCGCTGAACTCTACATTTTTGACAAAGACTGTATATATTATCGAAAAGTGATATTTGGGAAATTAACAAACGCATTTATTTTACAAATGCATTAATGGCACAGGTCACAAACAGTAGTACATTTATATACCTATTTCAAGTTATGGTTCCATTTTACACTGTCTAGCATTTGACTGAGGGAGCCTAGGTGTCATCGAGAACAGTGACTGCCAGTAGCTGCCGTATAAGGGCGCTGCGGAAGGTTTTTACACCGCCTTTAGGAGTGTGCGATTAGATTAATAAAACGTTTATTCGGGGCCTGCAGTAGAACGCACGCTCGCGCGCGCGCGCTCCGGACGGGGTCTACGTCGTCCTCTGGGCACCGGCCGCGCGGCCTGGGTCCCCGCTCGCCGTGGCCGGCTCGCTGGTTCCCTGCCGGGCCAGCGCCTTGATGACCTGCTGGACGGCCCAGAGTTGCTCCTCTTGATTGTCGCTCCCTGCGGCTGCTTTCAGTCGCGGCGGGATCCTCCCAGACTTAGCTTCTTCCTGGTACTTGGTAGAATTCCACAGCATGTGTGCGAAGCCGGCCGTCTCTGTTCGGCAGACTCTGCATTTGTCTGTCGGGTGCGTCTCGAGATACATTCTATGCATCAGCGACGGACTGGGGAGTGAGGCCGTCTGTCTGAATAAAATGGCTTGCTCTCGAGTGTGCGAGTTTGCCAGGAAATTGGCCAAGCTGCTTTCAATTGAATTGCGAGACCCACCTTCTGCATGTGAGCAGCTTCTTTCTGCCCGCTTGATACATTTTCTTTGTCTACAAGTTGTGCAGAATTACCGTGGGCTATGAACAGACACACTTTTGCTGATATCCACTGCAGTAAAAGCTCGTTAATTTGAAATTCACATGACTGGGAAAGCATTTGAATTATTCGAAGTTTGAATTATCGAATGGTCTTAAAGAAACTGATAAGACAAATTTGCATTATGATAAATTTACTGTTTTACTCCCCTAATGACCCCCTCGGGCAGTGAAGCCACCTTCCAATTTTGCCACTGAGAATTAGGAAAAGAAAAGAAGCATTAGTCGATCATTAGCGCGTCCCTTCATTTCGCGTCGTCACAACGCATTTATTCAGTGTGCCAATTGGTGCAGACTGACTTTCAGCGCAGCGTTAACATCACGGCGGGTGCCGTCCACTGCCACAAAATCATTTCGCGGTTGACCGTGTGCTTTCGTTGACTGATGGGTAGAAGGATTTACTGAGTGTCGCAAAAAAAAAGGAAGTTTTTCAGGCTAAATGATTCGGTTCTTTTTATTTGGGGCCTACAGTGCCCATCCTCGATAACACAGTGCATGCCCATCCTTCAGTACAGTATATACCTCATTCGGCCTCCTAACCTAACTAAGCCCTATGACATCCCATTTCACACCCTCTAGTTCCTCTAACAGAACTGCTAAACTAGATTCAGTAGCTAGGGTTCTAGCGTTAAACATTGCCATCATCATCATCAGCCTGACTATATCCACTGCAGGGCGAAGGCCTCTTCTATATTCCTCCGATTAACCCGGTCCTGTGGGAGCTGCATCCACTTGACCCCTGCGAACTTCTTAACCTCACCTGCCCACCTAATTTTCTGCCGCCCTCTTTTCTTCCCTTGGAATCAGATGCGAGCTTTTCCATGTTCCAATTAAGGACTGATAACAAAGCACCAACATCTGTTGCTGATTTAAAAAAAATGCTTACTTTGCACAAAAGAAATTGTGATAAAGGGTATATCTGCAGGTGAACCAACATTATAATGCCAGCACCAACAACAGGTCACTACTTGTACGATTTCACAACTGTACAAAAGTGAGACAGCCAATGGGCTAACAAATACGGAATTGATTGGATGTGTCTTTTAGCTGGGCAAAGCTGTTTTGCCAATAAGTGTACAAGTTCTTTGATCGTACACATTTGCTTAGAGATTGTAAGGGGAATTGGAAGAAAAAAAAAGCACTAGCAGCAATTGTCCGTTTGCTTTTTCTCAAGTTTTCTGCATACCCGTAGCACCACATACTGAATATTTTGTTGTTTTCCTTTTTCTTCACTAGTACAAGGACCGGATGCCAACAAGGCTTGCATTATCAGGTACCACTGTGATCATATCATGTGAAGAAGACGCCAAGTTCTGCATGTGTGCAAAGAGGAGGGGAGTGCCAGTCATCTCGGCAGAGTTCATGCTGTCAGGACTGTTACAGTACAAGATTGACACCGATACTCACCGTCTCATTGTTTAGGTCAAGGAAAGCTGTGATATCAACAAAATAATGACACCAGTGAAAGGAGGAGGGACGGGGCTTCAGTTAATGAATGCGACACTGTTTTGTGATATTTTAAAACGAACAGCTTCATGTACCACCTGAGAGTTCAAACTTTTTTTTAGGACCACAGTGCTTTTTTAAATGTTTTTATGTTTTATGTTTATTATGTTCTTATGTTGTTTGAACAAATGTATAGACTACCAAGAACTGGCATACTATATGCACATTGTTTGTATGACAAGCTTCCTCACATTGTCGTGTCTGCTATGAATTGTTAAATTTTGCCACTTTTTCCTTCTTCAGTTGCTATGACTCCAGATTGTAGAAAGGTATATTTGCTATGTTGATGTTTTTTGTTTCAAGTATAACCATTTTTGCGTTTGGTTTCTTCAGCATATGCACACGCCAGCATGTGTATACACACGTATTGTTGTAATGGTAGGGCCCATCATCGTCTGCAGATTTTTTTCACCCGGTTTCCTTTACGTTCACTTTTCTTTAAGCACAGTTTTTATCTCTGCCCGATTTTACCTGCTTATTTCTCAATCAATTTGCTTATCTTGCCCGCTTGTGTGGAAAAGTGCTGCATCAGTGCTTTCAAATAACTCTCGCTCCTATGCTGTTTTATAATCTCCTCATGAACTGCAGAATGGATTCTTTGAAAGAATCACTATGCCACCAATAAGCTTCATTTTTAACAGATGCTACGCAGCAATTATGTATGAAATAGAAAATGATAAGAAACGGGATATGTGTTAACATGTGTGTCTATGCTTCGAAATGCAGATTTCTACTGTGCAGTTTGTTTCAGTCAGTTTATTTAGTAGTATAGGTAAAAATATTCTTAATCCTGAAATTTCAGTTGAATTTTTGTTTGGTACCATTTTTTTAATGCCCGCTGTGACGTTCATGAAATCATTAATTTCCTAACTTGCAGTCTTTCAAAATGTTATCCACTGAAAATGCTAAGAAACAGTGAAAGTGTGACTTTCCTTATAAGACACATTATGGTTGGATTGGATGCTTACATGTCGAGTAGCTACTCTTGTGCAGATGGTTTGTGTGAAGGAAGGGTTTGAGAAGCAATTTCAGTTTTGAGGACAAGAAAAGGGCAGAAGGTCGTGGCCGAGTGGTTTGGGCGCCCGTCTCGCCTGCGGGAGGTGGTCAGTTCGAAACCCGCCGCCGGACACCCACCGGTAAAATTGGGTACAAGCGTCCCCCAGCCTGGCGCCCGGCTCCTTCAGGGGTGTGCGTTTGGAAGAGGCTCTGCTAACCCTGCTGTTGTGCTCCCTCGGGGGCTTAGTTTCGAACAACCAAAAAAAAAAAAAAAAAGGGGGCCACATACTGGGCTTTTGCCGCGCGAGGCGGGCTTATTGTTGTCCGATGGCGGAACTGATCACTACCACATCGGCGCAACTATTTAGGCCGTGACACCTTTTCCCAAGCATTTCACCCCAGAAGAGCCGAGCACCAGGCCGGGGGAAAGCTTGTACCCATTGAAAAACCGGTGGGTAACCGGCGGCACCAGGGATCGAACCCGGTACCTCCCGGATGCGAGGCGGATGCTCTACCACAAGGCCACCGCTTCGGTAAAGAAGAGTTTAGCTCGCCAAACAGTATCCCCCAGGCTTACATGGGATCGCCCAGGCCGAGCCCCTTCCCAAGAGCTAAGTCCCACGAAATGGCGGACACCCACGCCGGGGACCGCTCTTGTCCCAGTTTACGTCTGGTCATCGTCGAGCTGAAAAACTAATCCTGCAGCTCTCCCAGCGCGCGTGGCGGACTTGTCAACTACTGCCACCGCGTTGGTCGTGTTGTGGGTCGCACCCACGTGCTCGGGCAGGCGGGATCGCAACACCCGTGGTGCACTCCCATGACGTGCACCCCTGCCAGAGGCCTTCGCGCCCCCGACTTCGGTAACTTTCTTCGTGCTGCGCTCCACGCGAGAGCCCGATTCTACCAGACTAACTCAGCTTAGGCTTTGTACTGCTTTCAAACTAACAGGTTCATCATGATAGCTTCGATTGAACACATATTTTCCTAGGGTAGGACATTGGAAAGGTAACTAGTTTTTTTTAATTGCTGGAGCATGTGACTCTTGATGAAACAGACATACTGATTAAGGGCTCATCATTACCTGCAGCTGCTACCACCAGACATGATTTAAATGTGCAGATGTGCGACATATGCATCTGCAAGTGCCATAAACCATAGGCCATTAGTGAGATTCCACTGTTTCACTCCCAAACTCGCTAAATTTGAATAACCACATATTTCATATTGTATGTGTTCTGTCTCCATCAAACTCAAACTGTTGGTTTAGTTTACGGGGTTTACCACCCCAAAGCAACTCAGGCTATGAGAGGCACCATAGTGGAGGGCTCCGGGAATTTCGATTGCCAGGGGTTCTTTAACGTGCACTGACATCACGCAGCACACGAGCACTTTGCTTTTTGCCTTCAACAAAAAGTGGCTGCTGCAGCCAGGATTTGACCCCGCATCCTTAGGCACAACAATTGAGTGTCCTAACCACAGCAACACTACAGTGGGGCCTCAAACTGTTGACTATCAGCCTTAACTTTAACCAGACTTGCTGCACCTGACAGTAGTAAGTGTAACTGCTTAGCGGCCAACAAAACATTATAGGTCAATAAGGGCTGCATGTGCTTTCATATCTGAAAGCACATTCATTCTACATAGCATGCACTTGAACCAGCTGCACAGGACATTCGCCTAAGTGCATCATTTTGCACTAAGAGATCCATATATTTTTTTAACGATATTTATTATTGGGGCATCAGCGGGGTATGTGATGAAGGAAGGGAAATCACTATTCATAAGCCAGAAACCGCGCCTCCATGCGACAACAGCTAGCGGGGAGGACGTTGCTCAGCAAGTTTGGCAAGCAGCAAGATTTCCACGCCATCCAAGGTCAAGTATCCTTACAACTGCATGCCCGTCATACAAGCCTCAATTTACAGACGAACCCGGGTAATTCGAATTTTCGTTACATCGAACTCGGCCGGAATACCCCTTTGAAAATTCCATGTAAAAGTATAGGAAAGTTGCGTCGTATATCTAACTCAGCACCACGCACTGGAAAATGCACCTTTCCCACAGACGATCGCATCACCCTCGGTCGTTTGCCACATGACGTTTTCAAGCCACGTGCAAAATAGGAACGAGAAAGAACCGGTTCGGCGAAGGCCGTCAGCGCCGCGCCCTTTCCCCGAAATGCGCGCTCAAACACCGCATCTGCGGTGCATCGTTTGCAAGCGATTACGTGAAGGAACGAGAGGGAGCCGGTTTGGCAACGGCCGGTGTGGAGCCGAGCCAATGCAGCCGTGGTGTTCGGGAGAGGGGAAATTTACAATGCTATACAGCGAAGCGCAAGGGTGTGCCCATTCTTCTGCCGAGCTTTCTTTCTCAGCACGCACTACGCATTTCACCTAAGCCGTGAGCAGCGTCACCTCAGCGAGCAAGAGTTCATAGACACGTGGAGCAGGCCACCGATTATTTGCGAGGTTTCTGGGCGTACCATTTTACCATACCGTGATCCGCGATCCGCCACCGTGACACTCTACCGCTCGTGGGCGGGGCGTACAAGCTGATTGGTTCCGATGCGCCACGTCAATGTGCCGGGGCGAGAGAGAGCATCCAGGCACCCTACCGACATCTAGGGGCTTTACCGATATCAAGTATGTGGCGCCATCTATCGGCATGAAAGTGATCTGGGCATGCGCAATGGAACGCGCGGTGACGGTTCACGGTAGCGGATCGCGGATCATGGTGTGCTAAATATCTCTAATATGAAGCCCTTTAAAATTACAGTTGTCCTTCAGGACATCCGAGGTCCAAAGAAGGTCCGGTCTCCCTGTGTTCGGCCTGCTATCACAGCGGGGACCTTAAACACAGTTGGCATAGTGTTCGGTGACTGCTGTGTGCGTGTCACCACACGACTGCCCCCTTGCCAGGTCACGGCCGTCATCCCGAAACAAATACCTCCGCCCCCCGGACATCCGGGAGGGAGGGGGGGGGGGAAGTGCCGGGGATAATCTATGAATGATGACGGGCAGATAGGTTATGTGAGACCTTGAGGTGCGGCGCCTTCTGGTGCCAAACCTCCTCCCATCTGACAACGGCACCGAAAGCTAGCTCAGCCTGTGGCAGACAGAACGCTGGACGCTTTCTCCAGTGTGTGCCCTCTATGCGCGGCTATGCACGGCGAGTGACATCCTGCTGAACGTGCAGCGCAGCGATGGCGCCTGCGGGTGTTAGAAAGCAGCAGACTTTTTTTTTCTCTTGTTTTTTTTTTTTTTTTTGCGAGAATCGGCTATTATCTTGCTGAACGTGTGGCGTAGTGCAAGCTATGACGGCTGCGCACATAAAAGGCGACAAATTTATTGTTTTTGTTTTCTTTGCGAGATTCGTCCATCCTTGCCGTGCTGAACGTGCGGCGTAGAGCGTAAGTTATGGTGGCCGCGGGAGTTAAGAAGCGACAGATTTGTTTTTCTTTTTTGCCAGACGTCGCATCCATCCTTGCATATCTATAATCAACTAAAGCTCGCGGTCAGCTGCGATCATGTTACCGACTTTTAGCATTGTTCGCTTCAAACGGCATTTGCAGCTATCACGCTTTCCAATAATTTTGTGGCAGTCAGAACCATCTAGTCTAGGTGGTTCTGGCTCCTCCCGCCTCAAGCGCGGCGTGATAAATCGAACCAGGCTTGTTGTAATTAAGCCACAACGGTCACTCTGCTAAGTTCGCTCGCCGCCACCGCAGGGGCTAACATAAAAAAAAAAAGATAAACACGCGGTTACACGCCGTGACGCTATCGCTGCCCGGCATCTTGGCGCGCTGCCAGTAAATGAGCTGCGGTTGAGACGGCGGAAACTGAATGACGCGCCACCGACTAACGCTTTTTTTCTTCTTCAAATTCTCGGCGGCAAAAGTGGCGGGTGGGTTTATTATGCGAGTGGGTTGATTACGCGACAAATACGGTACCATTTTTCACGACAGCAAGCGGCGTTCCAATCCGATTTCTGTATAACGAAATATCGATATATCGAACTATTTCGCGATTCCCTTTGAGTTCGATATATCCGGGTTTGACTGTATATGAATTAACCATAGGAGGCAGAAACACAACAGCGGCCTTGGTCATCAGATATAGCGAGAAGGCAGGGATCTCTCCCACCAGCATGTCGCTACTCGCACAAGGCCAAGTGCTGGCGAGAGTATTTGCTCTTTTGAACTTGTCAAATACAAACAAGATCATTATGTCATATGGTTTCCTGGACATGAAGGGCTTGAGAGAAATGAGGTGGGGCATGGCTTAGCCCGAAAAGTATATAGTTAGCCGGGCGGACCACCAGCCCCACCCATACCCCATTCTCTACCCGGCATATATGGAGATTGTCAGGAACACGTGAGGCTGGAGAGACATATATACCCCACTCCACACAAGGAACTGGCAACAACAGAGGCAATTGATCTGGCACCTCATCCAAGCTATATATCAATATATATCAAGAGTAATGCACCTCATCCACTACAGCTCTGTTTGCCCAGGTGTGGCACCTGCCTGGGGGTGCAGAACAAAACCACAGAACTTGCCTCAGACAAACACATATATGGGCAGTGGGAGGCGGCACTGCCCAGCGAATACTTGGACGTCCAGCTAAGGGTTGTCCACCTGGTCCGTGAAGCAGCTAAGCCAGCAGAGCTCTGGACTTAAAGGAGCCGACCAACCTGCTCGTGATTTCCCCGTTTCCCATCCCCCTTTTCCTTCATAAAGTTTTATCTCGCCTCACTCTACATTGCATGTACTTGAACAAGTGTGCATCTAATTGGGCACTAGAAGATTCATATGCTTTTTTATAAATATCATCTCAGGGGATACTGTGTGAAGGATGAAGTGATTAAATGAATAGAAAAAAAGGTTTGCTGATTTATGATGTCCACTGGAGTGAGCGATGATGTGGTGCCTGCGTGCAGGCAATATATGAAGCAGTATTTCTCGGTGAAAGACCTGAGGTGCCGGATTCTCTTAAGGTTTCGTTTTGGGCAATCCCACAAGTGGTGATTGTCAGCTTCAATATTTTCGCATTTGTATATCGGACATCCTGAGCGGATATATAAAGGTCGCTGAATGATGCTACGTCCGAATGACGGCAGGGGCGAGGGCAATCCCGACCGAGATCCAAAGCGCAACCTGCTCTGCGTGGGTGAGACCGCGGGGCAGGGTTACGTGCCGTGCGGTGCCGGAGGTACGTGTTGCTTTCTTGATAAAAAGAAAGCAGCATCCCAGGTGAAAATTTTAACTGGTTTAAGGAGCGAATTTCCAGTTGAATTCTAGTTGGGGATCCATTGTAATCCAGTTGGGAACCAAATGGGATGAAACAGAAATTTGTTCCTTAAACCAGTTGGACCAGTTAGGAATTTCGCTTGGGATTGTCCAAATTAAGACGCAGAAGCAATGGTGAGCCTGGGGTCATGAGCTGGGTCACTAAAAATCTGCATGCCTTTGAGAAGGCATGCAGCTCACCTATACCTCTCGCTTCCATGACTCTTGAGTTGGCCTTGTGTATCAGTTACTGCAAGCGGATCACTTGCCTTTAGTGCCACCGAATGCAGAGTAGACTGTTTACACAGTACCACCAGCTGGAGGTATCGGCATTCAGGCCTGTTATGAGGCTTTTATCAGAGATGAAAGAAAAAAAAAAATCAGTGGTTTTGACTAAGGACAGATGCAGAAGCAGTTAGCACTTGTTTAGCTGAGCTTTACTTCGTTCAGCTTCCTGTACTACTTCTCTCATGAAGGCCTTATAAGACATTTAGTGATATAAAGACTACATACGAAGTGCTCAATTAGCATTTTTGTACGTGCACTTGTAAAATGCAAAAACAATAGTTCCTCGAATTCTGAAAAATACACCTTGCCCAAGCTATAAACTGGCAAAATTTCGAGGACAGCGAAACTAACTGGCCGCAATCGCCGATTGTCTTTTGATGGCCGGAGTTAAATATGGGCCTTGAAAAGCTGTCGGCTTGTGATATGATTAGCAATTCCTAATCATTCATGATAAAGAATATATATGTTAATTCGCGCAGTTTAATTCTTACCCAGAAAGGGACTGGCTGGTGGGACAATAAACATGTGCGCTTTTCAAGGATTACGCCATCAAAAGTCACTTGACGAGCTCACTTTAATAACGCAGCGTTTGTCATCAGTTGCGCTATTCTTGAAATTTTACTACTAATTACTACGCGGTATGCCTGGGCAAAAAGTTATATTCTTCTGAATCTCAAGAACACCAATAATTAAATTGATGATTGAATGTCCTTTATTGAATGGGGAATAATCAAATAGTTTTTTTTTCTTTTCATCTTCACGCTTGTATGAACAGTAACATTTTTTTGTGCATGTGTCTTGGGACAGTCTTTCGCGCGAAATAGGTGTTAAATGACTATATACACCAAATTTTGGGGGCATTTTTCTTTTTGTTAATGATGCGTAAGTCATCACTGTATATCGATCCGCACGCAGTTGTCACAATTACGATCGCTAAATAATTTATAATGGAAATTTCTTTTATCACCAGTTTCGGTTTCGATATCCGAGAGATGGCTATGACGTCACAATTATATCGATGCGCGGCATAAAAAAAACAGCAATATAATCGCTCATTCTTCACTTGTAATGATTCGTATTCTTGTGGCAGGCTGTCTTTATATTTGCAGTGAATTGAAATGACACAGCAATGGGTACATCTCAGTATTTTCATGAATGAATGAATGAATGAATGAATGAATGAATGAATGAATGAATGAATGAATGAATGAATGAATGAAAACTTTATTTCCACCGAAAAGGAGCCCTTCATCTCCCGCCCCCGGCACGCAGGCCGGGGAGCGGGTCAGGAGGGCCCCGCAGGCTGAGGTCAGGTGAGGTTACAAGCACTCTTCACGGCCTCAGCCGCTAGGCGGGTCGCGTGCCGCTGAACGGTGGGATCTCCGCTCCGCAGCCAAACCTCCCAGGCTTCTCTACTATCAATGTTAATGCCGGCGCCTGGGGAATCGGCGCATTGCCATATTATATGATCTAGCGTGCCTTTTTGTCCGCAATTTTTACGTTTAGAATCTTCTTCCTCCCCGGTCTGTGTTAAAAAAACCCAGACAGGGCAGATGTAGTTATCGGCTTGTAATCGCCTCCAGATGCGTGCTTCATTGTTAGTGAGGGACCGATCTGGGGGAGGGTATACTTTTCGATCTAATTTGTAAGATTCTGTGATCTCACTGTATGTGATAGCGCAATCTTTAATTCCCTTGCATTCGGGCTGTTCTACCGCTGCCCGGTGGTAGAGATCTCGGGCCAGCAGGTGCGCAGCTTCGTTGCCAGGGACAGATTCGTATGCTGGTATCCATATGATGGATATGGTTCTAGTAATGGGATTTGTGAGAAGAATCTCTTTGGACTCCTCTGAGATCCGTCCTTTTGCAAAATTCCAGACAGCCGTTTTGCTGTCGCTGATTATAGTTTTGGCCTGTGTATCAGTGCATGCGAGCGCTATTGCGACCTCTTCAGCTGTACTAATGTCACGGGTGCGTGTTGAGGCCGCAATTTTAGGTGCACCTTCTCCATTTACTACTGCCGAGACAGCTATGATGCGTCTACATAAGCAACTTCATCGACTGCTTTGCGTTTCATTCTTTTAGCGATGGCTTTGGCTCTGTGTTCTCTGCGTTCTTTGTTGTAGTCTGGGTGCATGTTTCGAGGTAAGGGTGGTACCAGTATGTGTTCCCTTATGTTGGGTGGGATAGACGTTTTCGTCTGTGGGCCTCTGTCTGATTGGAGTCCGACCCAGTCTAGGATGGCTCTGCCTGTCTCCGTCTGACTTAGTCTTTCCAGTTGAGAGATTCTGACAGCTTCAGTGAGCTCTTGCCATGTATTATGAATCCCCATTTTCTCCAGCTTCTCTGTTGATGTGGAGACAGGGAGGCCTAGTTCGCGTTTGACGCATTTTCGAATTATGACGTCGATTTTTTCACGTTCTGTCTTTTTGAGATTGAGAAAAGGTGTGGCATAACATATGCGACTGATGATGTAGGCCTGTGTCATTTTGAGTAGACTACGTTCCTTGAGACCGTGTCCTCTAAGCGCTACTTGGGCTGAATATGCCCGTAACTTGGGCTGCGTAGTTCTCCAATTTTTTGATGGTGTTTGTGTTCTGCCCTCTTGCTTGGAGGATCATTCCTAGGATTCTAATTTCCTCTACTTGTGGAACCGGGTATAGTTTTCAATATTTATCTTTATGTCTGCTTTATTCTTCTTATATTTGGGGTTGTAGATGAATAGTTCTGACTTTTGCGGCGAGCAGGATAGACCGCGTTCCGCAGCGTACTCAACCACCTTATTTGCGGTAGCCTGGAGTTTGTTCTCTATTTCTGCGTCGCTACCTTTATTTATCCAGAGATTTATGTCATCTGCGTACATGCTAAATTTTAAGTCCGGTATTTGCTTTAGTTGTGCTGGTAGCCCCCTCATAGCAATGTTAAATAGAAAGGGAGACAAGACAGAGCCTTGTGACGTTCCCTTGCTACCCAAGGTGATTGTGTGTGATTTGGCGCTTTGAAAGCTCATGGTGACCTCTCTGTTAGTGAGAAACTCTTTGATATAGTTATAGGTTCTGATTCCAACCCAAACTTCTTGGAGACCTTCGAGCACTGCCTTATGCTTGACATTGTCGAAGGCTTTGGTTAGGTCAAGTCCGAGAATAGTCTTTGTATCTGAAGATTCATGTGTTATGATATCATATCTAAGTCTGAGCATCACGTCCTGTGTGCTTAGCCCCGGCCTGAAGCCCACCATTTCGTGTGGCCAGAGGTTCTCTTGCTCCATGTATTTGGTAAGTCTCGTCTGAATAACGCGTTCCATTAGCTTTCCCACGCACGAGGTCAGTGATATGGGTCTTAGGTTTTCTAGTTTTGGCGGCTTCCCCGGTTTGGGTATGAGGACTATACTGGCATTTTTCCATGCCTGCGGTAGTTGTCCAGTCTCCCATACCTTATTCATGTATCCTGTCAGGGCTGTGATTGAATCGTCGTCTAGATTTCTGATAATAGTGTTCGTGATACCGTCAGGTCCTGGGGCTGATCTTGTCTTTAATCCAATAATGTCAGCTCGGACTTCAGCCCTGGTGATGGGGGCGTCTAAGTCTAGGTTAGGTTTCCCCTCATATGCTGGTAACGTTCCGGTTTCCGTTTGTCCAATGTAGATTTCGATTAATTTACTCATCAATTGTTCGTCCGAGCCTTCGAAGGCATGCTTAAAGGAGTATAGACACGTACATTTTCTGTTCCGGTATTTTTGCTTTAATCGATCCACAGTGGTCCAAAACAGAGGGACTGCGACCCAAAAAGCCCCAGCACAGATCAATTAATTTGTTATCAGTGCATTTATCAGGACCAGTTTCGGTTTCGATCTCCCAGGACCCGAGCGCGCGATGACGTCGAAGATACGAGAACGCCACACGAGCGCTCCCTACTGGCAAGGTTGGTGATCGCGTAAACACAAAATCTGATGACGCATTCGGGTCGCGTTTTTCGTCTGTTTGCTGTCGCACGTGCACGAAAATATCGTCGTCGAGCAGCGCTTCAGCGTAGCATAATTAGTACTGCGACGTTGTTTTGCCCAGTAGCGTGGATGTTACTAACATTGCCGGGCACTTTAATCCCGACCCGCTCGCCTGCGACTCATGCGACGAAGCAGGAATCAGCAGCAGCCACGAAAGCTTGGTGGGTTGACGCGCAGGAAATGTCAACTAGTAGGAATGTTGAACAAAGGAACCGTGAAGATGCTGCTTTATCAGTCCGGTTGGCCAACGCTGTGAGCCAAGCTGTTCTAAAAAAAAAAATTACCGACGATTACGTAACTTCCTAATGCCAAATTTGAGCGCAGCAAATAAGCTGTTTCACCTTTTCGATAGATTGAGGCAAAGAAATCGAGCAACACATGTATGCGCTATCACAGAATTTTTTAGAGCGCTCGAAGAAAGGAATTAAGTTCGAGCCGGCGCTTTGATAACCGGAGACTCACAGGAAGAGGGGGGGAGGGGGGTGGCGCGGACAACGCGATAAAGGGAGGAGGGAAGAGATAGCAGCGACTGACTGATGCTGCTGACGCCGATAGTGAGTCAACCCCAGCTGCGGAGTTGGTTTCAGGGACAACGCCGCCGATGCCGACGCAAATAATATGATACCCTCGCTTCCGCAGCGCCAAGAACCAGGTCTAGCCGTGGGAAGGTGGTCACGTATTCGTCGACGTGCCGGGGCCTACGTGAAATAACCGGCGCGTCGGCAACTGAAGAGCACCCTATCCGCCACACAGAAACAGGGGGGGGGGGGGACCCTACCCTCCTCTTTCTGCATGGCGGCGACGGTGTTCTATGCGGTCACGTTATCTTGACTCTCTAGCGGCGTCAGCGACATCCAGCGGTACCAGTCGGTCGCTGCTAGCGCTGGGGGGATGAAAGGGGGGCGGAGCTGGTTACGAGGCCGACGCCGACGCGACACCCAGGAACGGACGCCAAAGAGCTGCGCTCTAAAAAATGTTTTAGTAATGATGCGATCAGCCACCGTAACCCGTAAGCTCTCCCGATGGCTCCCGTGCTCACGCCTGTTCACGCGTTGATTGGTCCCGACGCGGCAGGCCTGCGTGCCGCCGTCCAAGCATGTGGCGCCATCTGGCGCAGTCAAGGCAATCTGGGTGCGTAAAGCCGTGGCTCATCCACACTGGAGTTGGAGCCCGCGTCATCAACTTTGTGAAATCCTTCCTGAGTAATAGAACCTATGAAATTCAAATCGATACCAACCACACGGCACAACATTTTACAAACCGCACGGGTGTGCCTCAGGGCTCAGTCATTTCCCCCACCTTATTTAACATCGTCATGGCGAAAATCGCATGGCAACTAAACAAAATCGATGGCCTATGGTTCACAATATATGCGGACGACATCACGCTCTGGACCACGTACCGTAATACGGCTCGAGAACAAACGGAGACGCTGCAACTAGCACTAGATACAATCGAGATTGAACTTCATTCTACAGGCATGCGTCCATCCCCAGAAAAAACTAAATTTCTGGTCATACATCCACCGCCTGGCGGCGTGGACGTCAACCTTCACTTCGGCGGTCAAAACATCGCACAACCCCCCGAAGGTTATCTCCGGATACTTGGCGTTCCCATTAATCAGCATGGTACTGCTAAGGATTGGATCCTTCAGCTAAAATCTCAAGGAGGCCAACGCTCCACTTAATCAAACGGCTCAGCAGCAAGAGTGGGGGCGCAGGGACGGAGGTAGCGCGTCGCCTCACCGTCGCTATTCTGCTCGCTAAGCTCCGCTACGGTGCCCCTTACTTTGACTTGACCGCAGCCAATTACAAGACACTTGGCTTACTTTATAACTCTGCCTTGAGGGTTATAACTGGTCTACCCGTACACACGCGCATCACGGAGCTCCACAGATTCGCTCAGCTCCCACCAGTGAATGCCCTTATTGCTACGCACCGAGCCAATCATGAAACTCGCCTGCGTCACACACCCAACGGGCATCGCCTCCTCACTCTAATCTTTGACGAAGCTAACCTACACTTGCCCATATTGGACCACCTTACAACACCATGGATAGAAACATTGGTAACAGATCCAAAATCCCTTCCAACCAACACCAAAGGGCCAGGAAGAGATCACCGACAACGCCACATAATTGATACACAAGACCAGCACATCGATCTCCGCCGCCCTATATCATGACGATGACACCGGCATCACGTTTGTAACCACAGCTTACTACCAAGAGGGTTCACAGCTGCACGCTACTAGCCACAGTGGTTGCAGGTACTGGTCCGCAACTGAACTCGAATTAACAGCCATCGACGAGGCCCTTTAACACTGCACCAAAGGAACAGATCGTTTCATCCACATATACACCGACAGTCAAGAGGCTATAAAAACCCTGCAAGCCCGTTCTTACAAGACCTCAGTACAACACGTCATCAAAGAGCGCTGCCGATACCTGCGAGAGACCTCACAAGTCTCGGTACGAATTCATTGGACACCTGGACATCACGCACAAGGAACTGGGAACAGAATGGCCCACGAGGCCGCTGGCGCGCAGCTAGAGGAAGACCGCCGGCATAGCCTTGATGTGGGCCCGTCCAACTCGGACCACCCTTACTGTTCTCCCGTCTCTTTCATCATACCGGACTCTGTCATCACGCGGCTTAAACATGAGCGGAGGGGTTTGTTGCGGGACCTTGTCCCCGGTATTACTCCTCCGATCCCTTCCGGCCTCTCTCGTCCAGCTCAAGTTCTAACTCACAAGGCGCGAGCCGGTGCAGCGTACACACCGGACATTCTGAGTCAATGGCGCCGAACCAAGATCAGCTGCCCCAACTGCCCTGCTGACTCCGCTGACCTGCAGCACTTGGTCTGGACCTGTCCTGTCACGGCTGGCCTCCGCGCACGCTACACATCTGCTCACCACATTCAGAGTTACGAAGACTGGACAGCCCCCAATATCAACGCCAAGCGCAAGCTTAGTGCCCTGCTAGACTTCATGTCGGAGTCTGGCGCCCTCAACCTCACCTAACCCACCCCCTTCCCCTCTAGGCCTCAGGTCATCCTCATGAATAAAGGTTTATGAATGAATGAATGGCCGCCGCGATCGGCTCCCAAGTCATAGCTGCCTCAGCATCCGCTATCGGTAATCTAGCTATCGCACATCGCTGTTCATTCGCTTACATAACTATTTGTACAAAGGAATATCAGTCACGATTAAATTGCGAGGATTATTCGGCCAATACGGAGGTCCTGGTAGAAATATTTACAGTGATACAAGCGAACTTTTTTTTTCCGACAGCTGTTGCCCGGTGCGATGCACCTGATGTCAGCTAGCTCCGTTGCTGAAGGCGTCGCGCAAAGCAAGAAATTATTTTACGAGATGGGCAGTAAAGCGGCGCTAAACTCCGACGTTTTTTGCAGCGTTAGCTCGGTCCGAAGCGCCTTTCGCTGGCGCTTCGATGTGAAACCAGCTAGGGCTAGCGACATCTAGGGTAGGCGGGGAGCGGCGCAGTATGTTCCCGGCGCGCCATCGACAGGCACCGTTGCCGTAAGCCCTGCACTTGTGCAGGCATGCTGTTGGGGCCTGAGTTTAGCAGGCAGTCTCCATACGTACACCGGTGAGGTAATTGTAACATGCACTAACGAAGAAGCCATCGAGTAAAGCGAGCAGAAGCGGTGTTCTTTCTCAGGGCACGGCCGGAAGCGGCGGCGGCGCTGTTCGAGTGCGACCATGTGTCGTCACTGCTCTTTGCTTTGCCGACTCCACGTCACAGTTGTTTGATGACGTCATGTTGTTTACCTATGTACACGTTTTCGTCACAGAGATGTCGATGCCAATGGGTTTTGAAAAACGAAGTACTTGCCTGGCTTGTTTTTAAAATCAAATTAAAATATCTTCGCGGGAACGTGCGAGGTTGGGATTGCTTGGGGAGCATCTCTGTATAACCAAGAAAGCAATCGTATTCCTTCCGATGCTTCAAGAAATGGTGTCTATACTCCTTTAACTTTAGTTTGATTTACGTTGGCTTGTGCTTTAGATTTTTCCGGATCGAGCATGTGTCGTAGAATGTTCCATGTTTTGGAGAGGCTCATGCCTTGTTCCATTTCATCACATCTGCTACACCAGTTTTGTTCATTTAGTTTGATGGCGTATGTCTCCATCTCTTTATTATGTAGAGCTAGTGCTCTCCTAATATTACGGTTCCATCTTTGTGTTTTTAGGCTTTTCTCTAGGTCCTGTTTCTTGTTCCACATGTGTAGGAGTTTGCTATCGATACTCGGCGGTGCATCTTCGTCTTCTAGAGTGACTGTTGCTTCCTCCACATGTTTCTTTAGCGTTTGTGACCACTTATCGATATCGTCGATTTTCTCAATTCCCTCGGTCTCTCGTATTTGCCTAAATCTTTCCCATTCCGTGATTTTGGGTTGTTTGGGTTTTCTAATTTTGATTCGTTTTCCTAATGTGAGTGCAATAATGAAGTGGTCACTACCTAGGGTTTGCTCGGTGTTTTTCCAGTCCGCTGTACTTACATTCTTGCTTAAGGTCAGGTCGGGGGTGGTGTCCCTGCTGACGCTATTACCCGTGCGTGTGGGTGCATTTGGATCAGTGTGCAGGGTGAGTCCTAGTGTTTGCATGCCTTCCCATAATTGTCTGCCCTTGGGATCCTGCTGATTGTACCCCCATTCCTGATGGGCTGCAAGTCACCGGCTATGATAAGCGGGTTATTTCCTGCCATCTTTAGGGCTTTTCGGAATAGGGCTTGAAAACTAACTTTCTTTTGCTTCGGAGTGCTGTATATGTTCAAGAGAAAGATACTCTTTCGGTCTTTTTTTTCCAGTGATGATTTCAGTTAAAACTGCTTCTATATCCCGAGATGTGATCTCGTGATTAGTAGCGGCTATGTTTCTCTGGATAAAAGTCGTGACTTTGGATTTTTCGCCCCTATCGCTGCTGTGGCTAATTGATATCCAAACAATTTGGTTGGGTTTTTCCCAGTCTCCTGTATCATGATAGCTATGGGTTTGTCGGCAGTTTGTTCTATGTATTGTTGCAATAGCGCTCGCTTTCTCTGGTACCCTCGGCAGTTCCACTGCCAGATCGCGGAGTTGTCTTTCTGATTATGGCTTTTGCCCATGATTGTTACCCATTGTTTCTTCTAGTTTTGCGATTCTGTTACTGGATTCAGAGAAGGCCAGTGATGCTTCCTGCATTTGTTTAGTGAGATTTTGAATCTGCACTTGCATCTGTCCCTGAGCCCCTAGAAGTTGCTGGATTAGCGTGTTAATATTCTCGAGTTGCTTATCAAATTTGTCATTACGTTGTTCAAATTTTCTATTAAGGGTTATAAATGGATCGGTCTCTCCCCCTTTACGCTTCTGGGGTGGCGGCCGGGTGAATTCCAGATTCATACAGTTTGATTCCTCGGAAGTAGAATTAGTAGCAATGGAATTTGTGGTTTTTGGTACCTCATGTGATTGATTTGCAGGCGGGCTGTTTACTCCCTCGCGTGACCTAGACTTGACTGTGACGTCAAAGCCATAGCTCGGCTATTGAAACCGAAACAGGTGATAAAGAAAATTTGATTATAAATTATTCAGCAATCGTAGCCAAATGTTACGTGGTGATCCGTGTACAGTAATGTTCTAGGTATCATTACAAATGATAAAGCACGAACTCAAAAATTAGGTGTCTATAGTCCATAAGTGCTCACACCAAGAAATAAAATATTCTTTTTTCTATGCCTATCATGATGCATGCTATAGTATAGTGAACTAGAATACCTGAATGCCTACGCTGTCACGCTGTTGAGTGGTTAAGTCATGAGGCCATGTGACATGACCGCGCGCAGCAGCAGTCAGCAATCATGAATAATCGCACAAGCTGGCAACAAAACAAATGCAATTTTGCTTTTGTGATAAGGAGCTCATATCACTGTAAACATGACATTTTGCATCAGGAAATAAACACGAATAATTGCTTATAGGTAAATACTACTCGAGGCACTGCGGCAGTACTCGCATTGCCTTCGCATTCGGATCGGTGTGGACATCACGCGTTTTCCAAGATGGCAGCTTTGTGGTGCTGTGCCGCGCCTGGACAATGTCTGTCTGCACTACTTCATAGCTGTTTTTTAACATAACAATACATGTCGGCGCATTAGCAAGTTCCCACAGACAGCATGACACCTGTTAAGATAAAGAAAATTGAGAAACCTCATGAACACCAACGACTATACAAATTATAAGTACACGTTTCTCCATCTGAGCGATGACCCTGTTACAGGTGTTAAAATCGCGGAATATTTTTGCTTCACTGCATGCCCACGACCCAGTCACTCTTGGTCGGTCAGTTTAGTCTAACGTGCGTTTTTTTTTTGTTGTTGTTGTTGTTGTTCACGTCCCATCAGGTGCTGTGTATCACCAGCATTAACTTCCAGAGGCAGTCGCTGATCGTGAGTGAAACTACATTTCTTATTTCCTTTGCCGACTGCTCTCGCGAACGAAATGTGTCATTGTGGCGCCTTTCTATGAACACAGCTAAAATATAGCCTTTTTTACAAAACGAGTTTGTACCCCCAGAAAGCGATCTAAGCGTAGAAATACATCTGAAGCGTCTTTTTCTTTTCTGCTCTTTTGGAGATAACTCTTAAAGTATTATAAATGAAAATGCAGCTTTGCCGGTCTGTCTAAGCAGATTTAGCTCGGTCTGTGTATTTGTCCTCGTAATCGGAGGGTGCAATATTCAGTTGTCTTACGTAACCGGTCATTTGTGCTTTATACCTGTGCTTATAGGGCTTTGTTGAATTGACTTTGATACCCACCAAGTCCGACCTGCGATGGATCAGGATCAACTGCAAACAAAGCCATATCCTTCCAACGGTGCCTGCTTTTGATTATGATTTATTCATTTCAGAACTCTCTACAGGTTGCAATGCTCTTGTATTACAGGTGTTTAACACATTGCGTAAGGTGTGGTTATGTGTTTGCGATGGTTCAATTTAAGAATCTTGTGTTGTAATGCTAGGGCGTTGATACAACTTGTTTGCATGGTTGACATTCTGTCTTGGCTGCATGAACTGAAGAGGCTGCCTTTGTACCCTCCCTATTATGTTAATATTAATGTAGAGCATGTTGTAGGTCAGGCACTATACTTTGACGTTTACTCCTTAACTGCCAATTACGTGTCTACCGGATCCGGATCAACGACCAAGTCGAGTGTGTCTTCCAGTACAACGACCCAACGTTGGACATATGCCCCGGGGAAAACAAACAGTATGTGTGTTGCCATTTGCTATCATCTCGGAGTCCATTATTAGCAAATGTTTTTAAGTGAATGGAAGTGTTGAGTAGAATTCTACTGCATGTTGATTCATGTTTTCTTCTCTCTCTCTCTCTCTTTTTTCTTTTTTTTGAGGTAGAGTAGTTTTTTATAATAGCTTTTGTTGGCTCGGCATTGCATTATGCAATTAGTGTGCTCCAAGTGAACATCGGTTTGCTTTACTTTTCTTTACTAGAAGAAACATCGACACCTTTTCAGCAGCTCATATGGCTGCTGTCAGGTCGGTCGACCCTGGTTACGGAAATGGAGAGCTGTCGGTCAGAATTCCGTCAGAGGCAGCTCACTTTGTTCAAGGTGAGTGAGTTTTGTATGTTAGGCTGCAATGATCATTTGCTAATTAATGTGCGTTTGATGCCTTTCTACTGCAGAAGGGAAACCCTTGCGTGTCAGCGTGGAGTTCTCCTTGGAGAAGCCACAGGGCGGAATACATTTCGTGGTTCCTGAATGCGAGGGAACTCTCGCTGAGGTAAATCTTGACTGTATCCTTGTCAATGCTGCCCTCGTAAATGTTGAAATGTTATGCTCATGATAATTAAAAGCAGTTGCTTATTTATCCGTGTAAACAACTTCCTAAATTGAAACAACAATTTAGACTTCAATGCACATGCAACATTCAGATGGCGGACATTGATGCAGATTACGCCTGCGAATGTTTTCTGTGTCACACTTTTTTATCTGTGACATCCAAAATGAGGTGAAATGTAAGTGATGAATAAATAAGGTAGAGTAACATTTGGTGTTTTTCAGATTTGAAAAGTCTATTAAAAGCATGTCTTTTCGATCTGCAATAAGACCACAAAATATATGAGCCTTTTGTTTTGCTGCTGACGTCCTCAGTTTTACTTGAATTCGCAGTAGCAGCTTAAAGTTGGACGCTGAGGAAAAATAATAGATGACCTCTCTCGACAAGGTGCCACATGGTAATTGCAAAGTGGCCACTCTCACTGTAGAAAGAAGCTTTTATGAAATAGAAAAGTACAAAAAACAAATATAGATGTCACTGTCACTGGCTGATGCTGCAAGTAAACTTTGTGCGTTGACACTGGTTTTGGGAGTGTGCATATGCCGGACGCACACTCCACCACTGTTCACTTCAAAGTAGTAGCAACCTGTACCTAAGGATGTTGCAAATTTGAATCAACTGATAAAAAGATTTTTCTGGCCGGTAAATGCAAGTCTTCCTAGAACCAAACATCAGTGTGCCAGGAAGAGCCAGAAATTAAGTTTATCAATCATTGGATTCAGCATCCTCAGTGTCCCTTTGAGAAGCATTTTGGGGGCTGTCTTGATGACTCCATCCTCTTCACTATTTTTTGTGCTGCGTCTTCACTCCATGATCTCTCTTGCAGCGTGGTGTTCACATGTTCACCTATGGCCATGAAAACTCCTCAAGGCAAGTTTTGTTTTTGCATGAGTGCACTATGCTTGAACCTAGGTTTTCTTCCTGGCCAATTTCAAATATGTCTTCTGATAAGGCCATTCCTGCGTGTAACGGTTCCCTTGCATAATATCTTTGGAGGAGTCACCATAAGTACAGCCATAAATGGAGAAATCTCATTTTATTTGTGTGAGGCATCCTTGTGCAGTACCACACAGTTGGAACTGAAAGGATTCATCAGCTTTCCAATATACTACATGGCTGCACATAATACTGCTGCCTGCCTTTTCATGCTATCACAAGCTTTTTGCTGTCCCTAAAATGCACTTAAGTGCCCCAGGTCTTCAGTTTTAACAGAAGGAGACTGAGCAATGTTTTAGACTTAGTATTGTACCTATATATACTTAGAAGCTCTGCCTTTTCTTATTTAATTCTTGCTGCTTTTGGCACATAATAATTTTAAGCTCTCACAAAATTACATCGGCATAGTAGATGGAAATGCAGTTGTGTACATGTGGATGTACGGCAGTATAGATGTTTTCAGGGAGCATCACACATTGAAACTTTCAGATTTGCTTCTTTAATGTCAAAGGTTTCAGTTTTGAAAGCAGGCTTATTGAGGGCCTCCATGCGCATGCAGTGAACTGCTGTATTGTGAAGATCATTTGAACGCCCAGTTTGAATGCAGGAACACATCAGGGGTTTCACTCTATTTGTTACAGGCTTTGGTTCCCATGCATAGACTCGTATGCGGACCCCTGCACTTGGAAGATGGAGTTTACAGTGGACTCAAACATGATCGCTGTGTCATGCGGGGACCTCGTGGAGACTGTCTACACGTCGGACATGCGGAAGAAGACATACCACTACAACCTCTCCACCCCGACATCTGCTCCCAAGATTGCACTGGCCGTTGGGTGAGCTGTTGCCTAACATGCGAGTTGTCCTTTTGTTTTTGTGTCATTTGTTCCCCTGCAGTGCAGCATTTTAATTACTTTGATCAGGCATTTCTGTAGTGAATTATGCTGAACCAGAAAAATTAACGCATAACAAATTCACACTTTCGTTAGCAATTGGGGCCATATGAAGCAGTGACTTAATTAGAGGTATTTTGCTGCCATATTTCACTTGCTTTTCTGGTCTCATTTCTGTTTGTTTTGTTTTGTTTTGCAGTTTTATTCCCTGCTGCGCATTTATCTTCATTTTTGGCTCTTGATAGGAGTTCTGATCTTGTTTTGATTCAAATAACTTGTCCTAAACCTTAACTTTACAACTTGGTCAAATGTTGCCAATGACAGGTCGCAGAGCTCCTTGGCTGCCCTTGTTTACATATTTATCGCCATCAGTTATTGCTGTTTTGTGTGGTTTCCACTAGACAACATGTCTGACATCATTAAATGCATACCTTGTTGAACATAAGTGAGAAGCATTCGCTCCACTCATTATTCTTTTTTTTTTTTTTTTTGCAGTTGTAATATTGAAAAACAACTTTTCAGTTCAACGGAACCAGTAATTCCACGCACACTCTCCTCATTTGCAGACTTCAGATGACTTGATACCGAATGTTATTTTCTCCACACATGCTTCTCTTGCTTTCTTGACAGGCCGTTTGAGATTTTTGTGGACCCCCAGATGCACGAGGTGACACACTTCTGTCTCCCACACCTACTACCCCTCCTCAAGCAATGCACCAACTTCCTGCACGAGGTAAGTGCAGGCTTTTATTATCACGGTAGCCTTCAACATTGTTATGTTGCATTTTATTTTTCTGCAGTTTAAGAACTTTTGCTGCTAGTTAGGCACTTTAGTCACTGGAGCGCACTCAAGTGCTAAACTGCTGAGGTAGATAAGCCGAACACTCTAGGGCATGCTGACTCCCTTGGTGTGAAGTCTAGTGGAAACTGGAGAAGTGCTGCACAAGCAGAGAGTAGTGCTGCATAGCTGATATCCGGTCAATTTGGGGCTGCAGTAGAGCACTGGAGCACAGCCCATTTATTTCGAGCAGTGAATCACCCTCCCATACACTGTACTATGTGGTGCAGATGGAATTGGAACAGGTCAATTGAAAGTACACAACAAAATATGGTTCTCATTGTGGGAGATTAATTACTTGTTTGGCTGTCATCCATTTAAACTGAAAAGACCACCGTCGAAGATCATGATGAGCAGCATTTCTTGTTTCAGTTATTGTTTTGCGTTTACATTTCATATAGCTTTTTGCAGCACATAAAGAAAAAGCCATGTCTGATTAATTGTGTTGTGATTGTTTACTGTAGTTTAATGCACCTATGATTATCTGATGTTTAGGGCTAGGCAAAGTCGGACATCAAAACATTTTTTTCCTTTGTTCAGGTAGTGCATGAAATGTTTTGTGAAATCTGCTTCTCTTCTCTTGTGCACGTGAAAAATGGATGGGAAAGCAATGACCTATGCTTATCTTTCTTGTTATTATGTTAAAGGAATATGTCAGCCTTTAATTTGCACACTTAAATTAGAGGAGGACAGGTTGCCATCATTAACGGAGCTACTATTCTTACCTAAGAGAAATGATGCCACGTTTGGTTGGAAGATTAACTGTAGCATTTTTGGGACAGGTAACTATTTCCCTCTTATGACTAGTTGCAACCGAAATTTTACAACTTTAGACGGAAAGGTCCTTGATTTGTGCCCGCATAAAGTTGTGTTTGATCTCTTTCAACGGACTGAATTTGTTTCATGTTTTTTTTTTCTCTCTCATTCTCAGCCAACCTTCTTCTCAGCCCTAGAGGTTTTTAAGCTATCTGTGCACTATTCTTAATCACTTCTATCACCAGCACAGACATGATGATGACTACGAAGCTGGCAATGATAATGTTACTTTGTTTGCATTTGATGTCAAAAGAAGGTCACCTGCTTTCTGCTTCAAATTTTTCCTTAAATATAATATTAGAATATTTATTGCAATATTTTCTACCAGTTTGATTAGTGCAACCTTGGCCAGAAGTTTATGAAATGGAATAGTAATGGAGGAAATTAGTTTTGTTAAGAAATGCTTTCGTGGCGATGAAATGATAGGAGAGATGGGTTTCAATGGATACATAAGTGTGCCTGGTTTATGTTTTTTGGTCATTAAAGTTGAAAGTTGCACTTCTGTCCTTTTGTCTCTCTCTTTCCTATGTTTATTTATTTAGGGCAAGGAATTTCTTAAAGATCATATACCAACTAGCCTGTCAAAAAGTTTTGCTTCAAATTAATTTTATCGCCAGCTGTGCCTGCATCCTAGGATATCCGTGCACAGCCTAACTGTGCATATTTGACAAAGTGCACCAATCAAGTTTTAAGCAGTGAACTCTAGATAAAAAAAAAAAAAAAAAATGAAACTTTTTCTCTGTTGCATTTCCGGAACTTTTCATGGCTGGAAGGGGGAGGGGGGGTTTAATTTAATTTTTTTTATTTCTCTCTCTTTTTTTTTTTGTATTTCAAGGCCTTTGAGTTCTACGAGGAGCTGCTGTCCAGTCGGTATCCCTACTCATGCTACAAGCAGGTGTTTGTTGCTGAGGCCTATGTTGATGCAGATCCCTATGCTACCATGACTATTCTAAGGTGACTATTGTCTTGTTTCCGAGTCTGTGCTGGTGACTAGGTGGGTTTCCTTTATTGCTTGCCTTTCTGTGGCCTATTAGCAGGGGTTACTTAGAATGAGCTATAGTTGTTTTTAAAATCTGGCAGGGCAATGGTCAACTGGTGCATATCATTAGTGAAAAGGGGAGGTTTCCAAACTGTTTGTTCATATAAAAAGTGACTTCTAATGATTGCTGCTGTGTACTGGAAATATGCTTTCTAACTTATCTCATTCTCATGTCAGCAATGTTAGCCATTGGTTGTGCAGGTTTCAGTTAACTATTCTTACTATTTTAAGTTTTCTTGTGTCAGTTGATGCCAGATAAGGGTTAGTTGAGCAGAGGCTTTCCTCTGGTGTAGTTTGCTCTATCTAAAAGACAAGGCACCACAGCAGATGGCTCCGTTTGACATTCACCTGCAAGCGTGGGCAGCAAATTCCGGCATTGCACTGTGACTTTTTCACATTGCTTCGAATGGTGCTTTTGGGCCTACTGATTCAGCAGAAGTGACACTGTGATATGCCTGCGGAGCTGTGACTGGGAGGTGTAATGCTTGTTGTTCTGCAGCGTCAACCTGCTACACTCAAAGCACATCATTGACGAGGCGTACAATTCCCGCAAGATCATGGCCAAGGCGGTGGCTGAGCAGTTTTTTGGCTGCTTTATTGCCATGCACACATGGTGGGTTCCTCCTTTTCCTCCTCCACTAAGCGCTTCATTTCACTGTCCCTAACTTTTCTTTCATGGCAGTGTGTAATTTGTAGCAGTATGTAAAGTTTTTAGCAGTGTGTTTCTAGTAGATTGAATTCACCACACTCATTATTTCACATTGCACATTGATTGTTTTTGCAAAAGTGGTTCTGTGGCATTGATGTAGTCTGCACCATTCCACTGCTATGCTATGATGTATGGTGCCAGGGTTGGATACATTGTGGGCATTACCAAGGGTATGTATTTTTATTATAGGAGAGATTTACATACTGGGAAGCAAGCAAGTGAGGAGTTGAAGGGTCACTGAGGATAACTGCATCAAGTTTTTATTTTCTTTAAAAACCAGATGCTTAGCTCATTGTGGCTATAATTGACATTCGTCTGGTGACAGCAGGCATATTTGTTGCTGATAAAGTTGGATTTGAAAAATGAAGCCTCTCTTTCTTGGCACTCGATTCAGGCTCGTGATACCAGTGCTAAAAAGAAAAACTCCACAATCTTTGGTTCCAAGTAAATGACAGTACAGTCTTGGTTCAGAGATGCATGTTGAAAGTTTCATTTACACAATTGCAGTTTATGCTTAAGAACACTATTGCTGGTGGTGATCCATGTGTTTCCTTTTTTTTTTGTATTTTTACTGCGGTCTTTTCTAGCTTGTAATTACAGAGATCTGTTATTGGTTAAAGTAACTTATTTGGGATTATGTTTTGGGGTAATCTGATGATATGAGCTGACTTCACTTCGTGCTTTTAGTTTCTTTAAGGGCTCATAAGGTATGAACAAATGAATAAATTTATTTCAAATGAGAATTGAAACCAGCTGGTTTTGGGAAATAACTCTTGTAACGAGGTTTTACTATAAATAGAGAGCGAGAGAGAGAGAACCAAAATGCCGCCTCTCACATTATAGGGAGTGACTTATAAGCATGAATTGGGTTTATATTACAGGCATAACATAGTGGTTGTAGATGGTACTAGCTACAAACTTTAATTGGGTCTAGTGTGAGTCATACAATGGCACGGTACATCGTACTACAAACTGGTGCATATGGATGCATTTGTAGTTGCTATTTCTCTCAGTGTCTGGGATATTTGCTTGGTATGCCAGCAGCGGGAGCTAAAAACATTTCATGCTAAAGAAAAATGAAGCATGGTATGCACAGAAATGCATACTATTACTTGATTCAACCATTTAATGGTGTGCAGCTTGTAATCTGACGTCTAAAAAAAATGAGGTCTTAAATTGTCATGTGACTGGCAAGTAAAAGTAGCATAACTGGTTGTAAAACCTCATTAATTTAAACTGTTACAGACCAAGAAAAGTGCCTGAAAGATCGGGCAATCAAGTTGTCAATGTCCCTCCCCTGTTGGCACCCATACAAAAAGTAAATGTCCCAATATTTGATGAAGGCTAATCACACAAACAGTAAAAAGTTAATGTTTAGAGCGTACATTTTTTTTTTTTTTTTTCCTGCTGGAAGACCAACACAGATGTAAGCAATGGTAACACATTTTGGCACCGGAGCGGTAAGGCTGCTACAAAAATGAAAAAACAAAGGACCTATGTTGGGCCAGTCAGCATCTGAGAGCAACACACAGCTAGGTTTGAATGGCTGGTGAATGCGAGGCGCACAGTGACTGCTGCCGTGGGCTGGGCGGGAAGCTCACAAATTGAGATTATGTGACCATGAAATTATTTGGACTAGTGACAGGGGCCATTCTATTTTTGTCACAGCTTTCGTGGGGCACTGTGGCAAGAAAGATACTCTCGACATTTATATATCTGACTGTGACAAAATCTTGATAGCTAATATAACATGTCCAAAAACAATACAAGGGATCCTCATTCCTTTCTTTGTGCCTTTGGGTCACAGTTCTTCAAAGACTGCATTAACCATTGTGTTTTCGTAAAGTCTGTCGCACAGGAAAGCACACCTGAGGAAGTTCGCATGAGAGTCCACCCTTGCAGGGTCTGAATATGGCCATTCCAAGCGATAAATGACGGCAAAGAAAGGAAAAAGGGTCCCTCATATTATTTTTGGACATGCCATACTAGCTATCAAGTTTCTGTCACAGTCAGATTTATGAATGTTGAAAGTATTTGGTTCTTGCCAGACATTTGAAAATTCTCAAATATCTATTGTCAGTGGTGAATATTCAACCAAATAACAATCGTATTCAATAGTATTCAAAATTTTGAATATTCGCACACCCCTACTTATAAACTTTCAATAAAAACAATAAATACCAAAACATGCACTGTGTAAAACATTACCTGGTTTGTGCACTGCTTTTTGTTCTCTGTGTTCCTTTTCGTTTTGCCTCAGTATTATTTGTTGCATTCTGAAAAAAATATCCCTTGCAGGGCTGACTCATGGTTGCCAAAAGGAATCTCAGCATACCTTGGTGGCCAGTACAACAAGAAAGCCTTTGGGAACAATGAGTACAGGTTTTCAGTTCACAAGGTGAGCCAGTTTTATCTGCAGCTGGAGGCAATAGGAGCCAGCCCATCTTATGCATGATATGCTCAGTGGTAACACAGAGCAAGTTTTGAGGAGCAGACTCTATCAAAAGAAATGGAATTTAGAGGAATACTTTTTCCAAGCCTGTCGAAGATGTTCTAAAACATTCTTAATAAGGGTGTTGAGCCCGCACGTTAAGAAAGCAGGGGCTGCAGGGGTTTTATTGAACAATGAAGCATAACACCAACATTGCACGTCAAAACATTCTCATGTACCACAGACTATAGCCTCCCTGCATAAACTTATTTTCTTTTTTTGCACATAGCATTATCTGTTTCTGCCAGTAATGTGTGTAACAAATGATAGATTTTGTCACTAATTAAAATTCTTATACGTGTCACATTATGTGAATGCCCTTCTTGGTATCATTTTTTGCTATCTCGCATTGGCAATCATTTTTATTTATTTGCCATTTCAAGGCTGGAAGGGTCAACCTCCAGGCACGGTTTGTTGACATAAATTAGATTTTTATTTTCATTTCTTCACCCCCCCCCCCTCTTATGTGACAGCAACTAAAGAAAGTGACAGCCTATGAGCAAGAAGCAGGCGGCATCATCCTGGACCCGAGTGGGTGCGACAATGTTCCGTTCCACTTTCCCGTCACCAATTTGCACACTGTGTCGCCCAAGTATTCCGAGATGTTGCGCGCCAAGTCTCACCTTGTGATCCGCATGCTGGAAGATCGCATTGGGAGGGAGCTGCTGCTCCAGGTATGTGCAGGGCTTTTGCCTTGGTGGGGACTTGTGCATTCTTGCCTGTGCATCTTGAAATGAGGCTCGAAGTGGTGTTCAGAATACACTGGTATGCTCGGAAGGCACCTCTCTCAAGAACTCTTCTTTTACGTTTCGACCGGTGTTAGTGCATGGTAAAGAGGGTTAGGACTGTGGCATCTTTATCTCGATCAAGTCACAATTTCTCTGTGGACACCTTACCTGACCTGCGCTGTATGGTTAGGTGGGAGTGAAAGTGGGAAGAGATGTCGCAGTGAATGGCTATGGAGAGATTTTGACCGCCATCAATGTCAGCGCATGTTAAAAAGGGTTAAGACTGTGGCATCTTTATTTCTACCGAAGTGCACGGCTTAAAGTGGGCTGAGTGGTTACACATAACCTGTGGGTTTATCTCGCACATAAATACTTCAGTATTGTGAGAGAAACGTTGTTCAGAGGTATGTTTATTCTTTTTATTGTGCACATGCTAGCACTGTACTTGTGAGCTGTTTTGAGGAATAAATTGGTCAGTTAATTTAATGACTCAGTTATTAAGTCAATCAAACAGCAAATAAATGAATGCATGAATCATTCTTTCAGTAAATAAATGCTGCTGGCAAGCAAAATATGCCTTTGGATATGAGTTTGGTTTGCTTAGCTTTTATTGTGTAAGTTCATCGGTTTACATGTTCCACATGTAACCCATAGACCTATACCCTATGACTCCCATAGACCTATACTTAATGGTCATCACTATAGGATATATTCTGAGTGCCCTGATGTTCTTAGAGTGCTGTGAACAGAGCACGGTTGTTTCAGCGGTCTGCCTTGAGGCCTACAGCAGCGACCAATGCCGCTGTTTGTCGTGCAGGTGTTCAACAAGCTCCTCTCCTTGGCCAGTTCGGCCGCACAGCAAAAGGTCACCTCCAACATGTGGCACAACATGCTTCTCTCCACCAACAGTGTGAGTGCAGTTTCAGCACTAGAGCAGATAGAGATGTGGCTTACTGCGGTAATTGTGACTGTACGTATAGCACATGTGACCACGCAATCGTGGCAGTCGTAGCAGTGGGGTCTGTTAATGGAACCAGGCATGCAGCTGTCCACCTGTGCTAAAACTCTCTTTAGATGCAGCTTTCCATTTTGTATGCAAGTCATGTAACGGTGGTCACGGTTTCCTTACGCTGGAGTGCGGCATTGGAGTGTGTTTGAACGTCAAGAACTCACACTGATCAGGAGCCTTTTTGAAAAGAATGCACTTTTTTTGCATTTGTGACTTGTTGAAATCGTTCACCGAACTATTTCAAACTTTTTCGTTACCCAGAACGAGAAGTCTCTCTATATGGCCCTCGTTAAAATGTATTTTCATCAAAGTAATGCTGTCATTCTGCAAACTTTGGGTCATAGAACAGTTGGGTTTCCTTGAGTGTCAGTAAGCATTTTCTTCTTGCATGACTCAATCTTCATCTTCCCTTGAGCAACTTTGTTTTGGCGCTAACCATAGTACTGTGATTGCTCATGGAAGACCATCTGACTACACAGCCAGATGTTAAATGATTTGGGGCATCTTCTGAGGGGTTGTGCATCTGCGTGCTGTTCTCTGTATGCATGTTAGACATGAAGGGACAGAATGAAATACATGCTGGGCTCTTTAGCTCCTTTTCAAAGCCATAACGATTCCCCAGTGTTAAACAGTAACAATAAAATGGAAGCTTTACTGTTTCTTGCTTTTGTAATTGCATTGAGTGTTTTGTATATCAGGGCATGGCCTTTACATACCACCTTTTTTTTTGCAGTTCCAGAAAGCTATCTTTATAGTCACTGGAAAGGACATCAAAACTTTCCTGGAGCAATGGGTGTATCCTTTTACTTCATTGGGACATGATGACTTACAGTTTGTGCTCAGGGCCCATGGGATTGGTTCCTTTCCTTTCGTCAGCCGAGCGAGATGTCTGAACTCATGGGTTCCTTGATGTTGCTGTAGATCTTGTTTCCGAAAGATACTACTTAGAAAACAAAACTTGGCAATGTTTTTACATATAGTGTAATTAATTGCCTGTTTATGCTAACTATCATTGTACACTGGCATTAGCATCTAGCTCTGGGCTTGGACTTTTGTTTTTGTAGAACCTGTATACACAGGATCTTAACCTTCACAACCCTTGCTCCTAGCAAGAGCCCTGGATATGCTTAGCTGAGTCTGTTTAGTCTTCTTCATTAAACATTATTCCACACTGATAACATTTTTATTCACCTAGCTAAAATAATGGACTTATTGAACACACAGTGCTACTTTCGTATCCCAGTGGCCATGCGAGCAGTGTGAACATGTGATGGCTTGATTTGCCTTGACCTACCACTTGTGGACGCAGACGGCAAGGAGGTCACGCTAAGTTCAACGGCACATTTGTCTTCAACCGCAAACGCAACACAGTGGAGCTGGAGATAAAGCAGACGGACACACAATCTCTGGGCATCAAGAAGTATGTGGTAAGTAACGATGGTCATCATAGGTTCACTGCACTCATTATTTTGGCGTGTTGCTTCATCCTTAAGATGTGTGGTTTTAGCCTGGTTTCCTTTTTACTTCTTCAGCGTGTTATCAAGGGTATCTTAGAAAGTATCTCGCTCCCTTTGCAGAGCTATAAATTTTTAAATTAAGCTATATTGGCTACTTTTGTGAAGTGTTTCATTTGTTGGTTGTTCTGTGGGTCACTCAGACAGAGCTTACTGTTGTACTGCCATCGCAATTCTTTACATGATGTCCTCAGTTCTGCGTGCCATTGTAATCTAGCTCTAAGAAAAAATATAATACTAGAGGAATTTCTGAAACTGTGGTAGCCTTTACAGTTTGTGTGAATGCATTCTCGGGCACTCGATCCAGAGATATGAGAATTTGTACACTGGACTCGTGGTGTCTTAGTGTATTTTCTTCTCTGGTCTTTCAGGGTCCCCTCACTGTCACCATACAAGAACTGGATGGAACTTTCAAGCACAACCTGCAGATTGAGGAGAATGCCACCAAGCACGATATCACCTGCCACTCAAAGAGCAGGAGGCAAGCATGTTTGCTCTTTTGACTAGAGCTTACTGTCACACAAGTGTTGTCGCATTAGGTTTTTATAAATTGAGGGCTCTTGCATGTTGGTTTATAGCTGCCAGAACCATCCTTTTCACCTCCTCCCGCCTATTACCATTTTTCTCCTTTCTTTCTACTACTTCTTGTACTATCATAAATCCTCTTTTTGCTCGAGAAACGTAAGCCGCAAAACGTCAGTGCTGCTTGAAAATATATGTAGAGGTCAATTCCAAATTGTAGTGACCACTTGGTGCATGTCAAGTTGTGAACTGGATTTACTGAGTACCGTAAGCTTTATTTTTTTTCTCATTCACTATCATACTTTTCTTTCCTGTTTGTCCATAACAGGAACAAAAAAAAGAAAATCCCGCTGTGCACTGGCGAAGAAGTGGACATGGACCTTAGTGCCATGGAGTAGGTCATCTTGCAATATCAGTCACCTTTGCATGTACAGTGCTCGATTTTGGTGCATGACACCTATGCCAATGTTAACTATGGTCACTTTGCATACCCACTTTGCATACCTTTGAACCTTTACCATGTATGGTCAGCATTAAATCCTGAGTCTGGTTCCTAGTGCATAGACATGAAATCTAAGCAGCAGTACTTTGCTGCTTATTCAGATTGCTCTAGCTTGGCATTGTGATGTGTTGCCAATTTCTTTTTTTTTTTTTAATACCAAAAGGGCCTTGCTGATGTTGCTACTTCTCAAAATATTTTACTCTTTTTTGCTGTCATTATCTTAAATCATACCATTAATTGTTTTTAGTGCAAAGCTTCTCGATTCAAGGGTCATTGAGGACAGATTGAAGTTGGGCTGTATTGCAATGACAGGGATGCTACTTTGTCAGAAAATGAGGCCTTTATGAGCTTGAAAAGGTTAAAAAATGATAAGCAAGCGTCACTGGCCGTTTCTCTCTGGTGTGTTGGGGAAGGTTTTGCATATGGGTGCACGAGGCAGGGCTACACCATTGTCTTCTCGCAAACGGTGACCATCGACTTCCTTTTATTTGTTATTCCCCGATTATGAATTGAATGGTTAGGGAGAAGAAAAACCTCACTTTTAAATCGGGCCCATCATGGTTGATTACTGACGACGGGGTTCAACTTTGAGCCCAGGAACATCGGAATTGTGGCTGTGTTGGCCACTGGTATTTACAAAAGATGAAATGCAAAAATCTCTATCAGCTGTGCGATGTTAGTGCACATTGACAAACCTCAGATGGCCTAAATTAATCTGAAGTTCTCTGCTCCAGCATCTTTCACAACCCATGTGCAGCCTTCGAATATTTAATCCTATATGCCGTGCCCTACCATGGCAATTTTGTCTGCAATAACTGTGTCTTTTGCTGCCAGACAGGTGCAGAAATTATCTAGAAAGAACCATAGGATTATTTTTTTACTTTAAAAAATTTAACAGAGGTTTTTGTGGTGTTTTTTTTTAAGAAAGTACTTGTAACTGCAAATTCTAGTCACCTCTAATGGCAGAATTGGGGAGTTATGCCGCTGGTTGTCTTATTTCTGCTCTTGCTTGAAGAAATGAAGTGTTGTGGTGGCACCAACCCTTGACGCAGCGCTGATTCTCCCGTGCTGTGGATACGGATAGACCCCGACATGCTGCTCCTGAGGCAGGTGGTGTTTCTGCAGCCCGACTACCAGTGGCAGTACCAGCTGCGCTACGAGCGTGATGTCACCTCCCAGATCGAGGTCAGTCATTCGGGAGAGAGAGACGAGCATGTCTGTGAAATGTCACGGATGCTGTAATTAGGTGCTCTTTCCACTTTATCAACTCCAGCCTATATTTTGTTGGAAGGAATATTGCAGCAAGATGTGGTTGCTGCATTGCTTGTTCATGTCAAGTTTTTTTTAGAAAGTATTTTGCAGAGACGGTTCTTAACAGTCTGCCTTCAGTGTAGCCGCAAGAGAATGTCGAAATACTTTTTTGTTAGTTAGTTATCCAGGTGCTCAGAACACTGGGCTGTCCTCAGTGCAACTGTCATGTGTGGATACGTTCTGCAGCCTTGCTGATACATTTCATTCCTAGTGTCATGCCCATTGTCCTGTCTTTCCTTGTGCACTTTAAGAACAGGAAGTCAGGTCCAGATGCAAAACAATTTTAATGTGTTTTGAGAAGTTAGTAATTATATATGCTCACTAACATCCACTCAAGCGCAGCTATACAATTGCAGAGGAAAGCTTTCATAGAAACACTGTAGTTGAAGAAAAATTTATGTTAGCCCAAGGTTCGAACCCAGGGCTGCCACCTGTCTGGGGCAGTCGCTCTACCAACTAAGCTGCTCAGGCTGGCCAGCAGATCTGATGGTAGGGCGAGAGCGAGCTGATCAACAACTTGAAGTGGTAACTGTTGTTGGTTTAGCGTTTCAAGGGAATCCTCTTTGTAGTTTCCTCTGTAGCCACATGGCTGTGCTTGGGTCAATGTTTATGAGTAATTGCTCCCTTATTACAAATTCTACTCCACCTTAGGGGTTTCCCCTGAAACCACGGTGCAAGAATACTGAGGTGTTGACACTGCGCCCGCGGGAGTGTCCAGATAATGTTCGGCCGCGGCGGAGCGCGCCTTGCAGTTCGGCTGCAAGCCGACAGATGGCGCGGATGCCAGCGGGCCCAGTTGAGCGGTGCTGGCGCCTTGTGATTCCGGTGCCCAAGCTTGATTTTCGCTTTGCTGGCGTAGTTTGAATTCAAAACGCTAAGGAAATTCGTTGCTTGAAATTAAAATCAGCAGTGTGCCACTCTTAAAACTTTGTTGGAAATTATCTTTGTAAAGCAGTTAATGATATGAACACGGTCGAGCAGCACTTAATCCCATTCAAGTTTCTCTTCCGCGCTCAATTTTTGTTTCCAACAATTTAATCATACATTTATGCATAATAAATATAAATGGGGGTCCTCGTGTTCCCTTCCTTCCGCCCAAAATGGTAGAAAATTATTGCACAGGAAATTTTTTGCTTCATGCTTATCGTTGCTTCTTCACTCTGTATGAAGACCGTTCAAACATCGTTTCGTTGAGTGGGACAATATTCAAGGCGCAGCGCACTAGTATAGAGCGGCTTTTTACGACTTAAGTTGTGAAGAGGCTGCGTATTAGGTAAAAACTTTCTCACGTGGGAAATGTGTCACAGGGATGAAAGGGCGCGTCGGATGGACCCAACAACATGGACCCAACACGAAAACTTAAACGGCATTTTTATTCCGATGCAAATTATCATAGAACGGGCATAATTTTTAATAAGCTCGTTTCTACTGGAGGCTAAATGTATTTTGAAGGACTCACATGTGCAGGGCTCAGCGTTCAGCCAAGAACGCTTTCTTGGTGAAAAAAAAAAAAAAGCCGAAAAAAAAAAAAGCGGTGGCCTTGCGGTAGAGCATCCGCCTCGCGTTCGGGAGGTACCAGGTTCGATCCCCGTTGCCGCCGGGTACCCACCGGTTTTTCAATGGGTACAAGCCTTGCCCTGGGCTGGTGCTAGGCTCTTAGGTGTGAAATGCTTGGGAAAGGGGTCATAGGCCCAAATGGTTTCGCCGTTGTGACAGAGATCCGTTCCGCCATCGGACAACAATAAGACCGCCTCCCGCGGCAAACGCCCATTATGTGGCCCTTTTTTATTCTTGAACCAACATTTTTTATTCATGGCCCCTTTTCCCAAGAATTTCACCCCAAAACAGCCGACAACCAGGCTGAGGGAAATCTTGTACCCATTGGAAACCGGTGGATACCCGGCGGCACCGGGGATCGAATCCGGTACCTCCCGAATGCGAGGCGGGTGCTCTCCTTTTTTTTTTTTTTCATTATTAACCTACACCAACTCGCCCAATTTTCGGCACTACTTAAGTACGTTTTCAAAACGAACAATAGAGTGAAAAAATACAAGGGAAGCACCACTTCACAAGATTAAACTGTCATGTACTCCCACAATTAAAAGAAATGAAATGAAAACTTGCAGAACTTTATTACACACCATATGCCCAGTGCGAACAAAAAATGCAGTCACTGGGCGAAATGTTCAAAATATACACAGCGTCACTGCGCGATAGCAGCAGTTTTTTATCTAATGTACCGAAGAAAAGTCGCAAGAACTGTGGCACATGGGAGCATATAAATAAAAATTGCGGCTAAGAGGAACGAAGCTTAGCCATTTTCTTTTTTTCTTGAGCCTCCTTTGTCATGGTCATGTTAACATGCCTGCAATGCTGCCTCATCCGCATGCTAACATAGCAGTGAAGCAACTGAGCAACTGTTTCTTCCTTGTGCTCATCACATGGAAAAGTAATGGTGTAGGTGTCAAGAACACCATCAGTTGTGTCCCAGTACACTGTCTGGGTGTCTGCATATGCTGCAAACAAACATTCAGTTTACTTCAGTAAATTATAAAGGTGCATATTTGGAAGTGTAAGGCCTCCTCTGTTCTTTGCATTTGTCAGTGCTGCCTCAGGAGTAATGCTTGTTTCTGAACTGAACGCTGATTTGCATGTCGGACAGTTGGTGACCTTTTTCATTTTTCTGCTTATGAATCCTGCTAAATAAAAGCAATGCAGTCTTCAACTTCAGTTTCTGCTGCCCCTTTCGTTTGCCTGATGATGTCATCACATTCCCAGTCGTCTACGCAGATAAGGCTCTCTAGTTTCTGCTTCACATCGTCTACAATGTCGGCTGATGACGGTTTGGCATTGTTTGTGCTTATCAGAGCCCTGAAATCGGAATTGCACGGCGCCACTTCTCCAAACGAACATTGTCGGACGGAGCTTTGAACAACGCCACACGCTCCGCACAAGTCCGGTAGCCCGAATTACAGTTTGGCCCGAAGCACTTTCTTCTCATTGCGCATCACTTTGCGCAACACTCACCGTTGTGGGCTACTCTGCTGACGGTAGGCAAACAGACGGTGTTTAAGCAAAATAAAAGAACACGTTTAAAACAGCACGGAAGTGCAGCCGCACACTGAAATATGCAAAACCACGTGCGAAGTGCCGCGCCGCCGCACCACGCCGGGCTAGCGTGGGCCCGCGTTTTGCAGCGCCCTCCAAGTTAGCGACCGGTTGCCATGGCCACGCCTGGCCACGCCCCCGAACATTTTCTGACCATGAGCGGGCCGCGCTTTTGCGCGCGGCGGGAGGAGAGTGTCAACACCTTAGTATATTATACTTACACCGTGCCTGAAACATACCAATGTGTTTTGGTG
Source organism: Amblyomma maculatum (assembly GCF_055883805.1). Classification (NCBI taxonomy): domain Eukaryota; kingdom Metazoa; phylum Arthropoda; class Arachnida; order Ixodida; family Ixodidae; genus Amblyomma; species Amblyomma maculatum. Next base: position 129,038,616 of record NC_139352.1, read on the forward strand.
CTCACAAGTTGAAATAGTGAGGTGGAGTGACATTTGAGGTAGCATTTTCATGACCCTGTTGTCATGAACGATAAGGTGGTACTTGAGGTAAGAAGGGCTGTCCTTTATGATTGGTTGCATGCGAAGAGCTCAGTTTGTGATGATGATCCTGATGCTGACAGTCTTTTGCATCATCCTTGTATGATGGCAAAACTTTGCTTTTCCTCAGACTCCTAGAAATCATGGGATAGCTATACGACACAAATGGACCATTACTTGTCTAAGACAGTACTTTCCCAGAACTCAGTTAATATTTGCACAAGAAGTCATTGCTGGAACTCGTCAGGCAAAATTTTTTATGCATAGTGTTCCGGTGTGGGCCAGCATGTTTACTACATGCTTAGTCATAATCTCTTGAGTGCTGTAATTAGGTCCCTTTTATGGGGCATTTGAAGAGTGCTGTTGTGGTCACTAAAATTCTCGGGTTGCACTGAAGTCCGCTTAGGTTCAGTAATGCGAAAGCATTGCGGGTGCTCTCACGCCGCCTGGTGAATTCCCGCTACACTACGCTAGCAGACCTCAGCCACACTTTGCCAGAGGGCATATATGTATGGTTTATTTACTTAGGCTAAATGTAGGAGCGGCGCAGATGGAACTTGTTGAAGACAGTGATATTCACTGCACAGCGAGCCAGTGTGTTGCAGTTTTACACGAGGCATTATTGGCTGCGGTTCTCTCTCTCTCATGCTCTCGGGGTTGGGCCAAGGAAGCTGATCTCTTTGTTCTGGCAAGGGTTTGGAACACACTGGCAGCAGTGATTTTTCTCTTTTGACAGTTTGGGCAGGCACACTGTGTCCTGTGCATGCCACTAATGAGCCAAGAGATGCTTTTGCATTAAAAATTTGTGAGTGAAAGCTGAATCTGTTCTGCAGGCAATTGAAGCCCTCTCCAAGTTTCCCACTCCGGCCACTCGACTCGCACTGACTGACACCATTGAGAACGAGCACTGCTTCTACAGAGTCCGGTGTGCGGCTGCTTTCTGCCTCCGCCAGGTGTGCCTCTTTGTTCATGTCTCTTTCTCTTTTTACTCTTTTGCGTAACGAAGCACACAACATATCTTAGAGTTGTCCATCTTGCATCTAAACTGTCTGTCAGGCTGAAGTTGCAACCCATAGCGTCTACAGTTCCCTGCTGCCATGAACAGCTTTGCTGGTTCTGCCCTGTTTGGAGGGTATGAAAATGCATGACATGAGGCGACGTGAGCATGCCCCTATTGTGGGTCTGCCATTATGTGCTGGAAACCACTGAAATCTTTATTTGCTGCGGGCATTTGGAATTAGCTTGTAATGCATAGGATAGGCAGTACCATGAACACTTTGTTTTGTTTGTTTGTGCACATTTAGAACCGTCTGATGCTTACAATGTATGCTAATGAGTAGATGTGAGACAATAGAGGCATAAATTAAGTAAAGGATTAGCAAATAAGTGGGTTTCAATGGGCTTGTATGCAAACGAGGACCTGCAAAGGGTGCACAGTTGGGAGCCATTAACATTGCCATGTACTACTCTTAAATGTGAAGCTTAAAAGTGCTCTGCACAATTTTTGATAACCTTCTTACATCAGTGGTCAGAACTGCTCTGAGGAGTTGAAAGCTTAGCCTCTGAGGCACCTAAATTGAGCTTTAGTGCTTGCACAGTGGCATTGCATTGAGCCCTTCGTCCTAGTGCTGTGTCTAAAGAGTAGGTTTTTGTTGGTAAGCTGTGTGAGGAACAGCCCGCAGTGTCGTCCTAGTGAGCCCCGTGTCGTTACTTGGCAGGTGGCCAACCACATGGTGTCAACGTGGGCGGGACCTCCAGCAATGATGACCATCTTCCGGAAGATGTTTGGCTCACACTCGTGTCCGCACATCATCAGACAGAACAACTTCTCCAACTTTCAACACTACTTCCTCCAAAAGGTGTGACGGCACTTGGTGCTGTGCAGTTTTTCACCTCAATTTCTTTTTTTCTCTCTTTTCTTTGGTTTAATTTGTTTGGGTAACCCGGAACCAACTGTGGAAGTGAGCAGCAAAGCACCAAAAAGCAAAGGTAGTCTGTATCGGTCTGTGTTTGGTGTGATATCTACAGTACAATTGCGTAGGAATTAGTGTAGCTTAGTTATTTCTGAAAGGAGGCAGTATTTCTTGTATAACCAGGGCACCTTTTTCATTAGACAAAGACACATTATATTATTACGACTTGTTTTTGTCTGAGGAGAATGTCTACAACCATTGTGAAATTTCTTGTTTGCGCAATATAGTGGATTCTTGAGTGTGGCCTTCTTTGTGCTCTAGAATCTTGATACGAATCACACAGGGCCAAACAAAGCTGATGCAATCTTAATACAGAACAACTGAAAATGCATTCATCGTCTATGACTGAGGGTTTATTTATGGCTGCACCACCACTCACAGTGCGTACTGCGCAATAGGTGATTGCAATGTCGTAATAGCTAACTTGCAGTGCATACCACACAGCTGGTGATTGTGGGCACCGAAGATGTGTGAATAAAGCAAGGACGTGGTTGTGGCTAGCATGTTCATATTGCTTGTAATGGAGGTTGTTTGGAGCCAAAGTTGTGTCCATCATATGCAGTGTACCTTGGCTAGTGAATTTTGCAAGCTCGTATCAACCATGATTGTATTATTAAGGTTCTAAGGTTCTACTGTACGTGTGCAGCTGACATTTGCAGACAGCTTGCAAGAAAAGGAAAGATTCACAGCGCTAACAAATAGACACACAGGACAGGTGCTGACTCCAACTTCTTTTTCAAAACAACACCATATAGTAGTAACTTCTTCAAAAAACAAATGCGCTGTTTTTTGAAGAAGAATGTTAGTGCTGTGAATCTTTTCTTTTATGAGTAATGCACCAACTAGCGCAGCAGATAGTTTTACTCTAGCTTGCAAAAATTAAATTTTTCTCTTTCCATGTAATACTGCTAGAGACATGTGGAGAGAGAGTTTGGTATCTGTGGGGCAACATGTTTGAACAAATTATTTCCTTAAGTTCCTTTTTTTTTTTCATGCTGTGTGGTCAATAAGTTTCTTGTGTTTAGAAACGAAAAAAGTGTTTAGTGCTTAACACCTTGTGTGCAGTCTAATTATGCCATCATATTAGCATTAGCAGGCACGGGGATTGATGGCCAGCTTCTGTAGTCCTTACACATTTCAAAGTTTCTTTCGTTTGTTTTTTGTCTTTCTTTTTTCCCCCTAATAATGATATACACTTCATTGCAGGCAATCCCTGTGGCAATGGCCGGTTTGAGAACCATCCATGGCATCTGTCCACCTGAGGTCATGAAGTTCCTTTTCGATCTTTTCAAGTATAATGAGAACAGCAAGAATAAGGTCAGTAATGAGGTGCTGAAAGGGTCACAGAGGTGCCAGGTGCCTTAGGGCTTACTTCTCAAAGAGCAGCATCATTGAGGCGCGCCTCTGTCACACTGAATGTGCGTGCATTGCAAAAAATATTAGTGCATTCTGGAGTCTTGGAAATAATGTCAATGCTAATATAATGCACGAGATGGTCTGTAACAGAGAAGAGAAAAAAGCATAATCTATGCTTAATGTGGTGCAAAACAGTGATTTAGTCAAAGCAGCTTTTAACTCTATGCTTCATGTTTACCCAGTGATCATTGTGAGTAGCTATTCTTCTAGAGGTCAGCAATTTCTGAATCATCCATAAAAGTGGAAACTTTATTAAGAGTTAAAAATTGTTCTTTGTTTTTAGGCTGCAATTTTAGGTTCTCAAATCTTGAAAACAGTCCAAATGTTATATGTGGGTTTTTATGGTGTTTTAGACCACGCACGGGCACACACAAACAAGGACAAGGAGAGGCATAGACAGCATCAGCGCTCTTCCTTATGACTCTCTACTCGTGCTCATTTGTGTGTGCTTATGCATGGTCTGAAATGCAACACCAACTCGCCCAGCAGTTCGTGCTCTTCGTGGTGTGTTGGATTAGAACGCAAGCGTGACAGGCAGTATACTGGTTCTGGTTTGTGGGGTTTAACGTCCCAAAGCGTCTCAGTCTATGTGAGATGCTGTAGTGGAGGACTCTGGAAATTTCGACCACTGAGGTTTCCTTAATGTGCACTGACATCACACAGCACACGGGCAACTTGCTTTCCACCTCCACCGAAAAGCGGCCCCCAAGGCTGGCATTCGATCCCACATCTTTGGGCACAGTAGTCGAGTGCCCTAACCACTGCGCCATCCTGGCGGGGTGGTAGTATGTTGCTCCTCCTCCTCCTTCTCTACGACAACTAGAATTCAGGTTGTGTGAGAGCAAGGTCCCTAAGAAGCTGTTTAGTTCATAGCCCAAGTGTAACCAGCACCACTAGTACTAATAATAATATTCTAAGTATACTGTTGAGGTATATATGCAGGTAACACTAGTAACAGGATGCAAACATGTGGTCGTTTTTGTATATGCATGCTATTTAATTGTATAAGGAGAGCTGCAGAGGTCTTCTCATTAAAGTGCGTTAGTATACTTATTAATCCATTTCTCAACTGTGCAGTAGTGGGCACATGGGTTTGTTGCTTAAGGAGTTCCAGCAGCACAAGCTGATAATAATAATCAAAATAAGCAGATGAAAGCCGTGTGAGCACTGACAGATAAAGTAGTTCCATTTTGCGCATTTGCATAATTTGTTGCTTCTACATAAAATCTTTTAACACTCTTTCTTCATATTTTGCAGTCTTTCCTTTTCTTTGGCCATTATTTGCTACATTCCACAAATTGTTTTTGCTGTTCATTGTTTGGCACCTTAAAAAAAAAAAGAACTCTTGCTGCTTCATGTCTTGTCATCTTTTGCAGTAGCTTTGTTCAGGTTGTTAATTTTTTGCTTCTGTGTGCCAGTTTTCAGACAACTACTACCGGACTGCTCTCATTGAAGCTCTTGGTGAAACTGTCACGCCAGTTGTGTCTGTCTTGGCACAAGGAGGGTATGTGGCCTCTTGGGTTTCCTTTTGACTCTGAGACCTTTGAATGAGAAAAAAAAAAAAAAAAAAAAAAAAAAAAAAAAAAAAAAGATTATGCTGGGATACAGAAGGATGCTCAGGTGAAGCATTTCTTAACAGCTTGTCTCGTGTCTTGCAGTCAGCCAATCACGGTCGAGTCTTTGTCATCGGACACCAAGCTGATCCTGGAAGAGATCACCCGCTGTCTCAACCTGGAAAAGCTTCTGCCTTGTTACAAGTACACCATAACCGTCGGGTGAGCTCATTCTGGAAAAAAAAAAACGGGGGGGGGGGGGGGGGGGGGGGGGGGGGATGTGTACAGAAATAAAGTATGCAGGGGCGACGTAATGCCACTTCTGTACATTGTGGTATGTCATGTCAGAGTGATCTTCACTAGTTCACAGATATTTTGTTGTTTCTGCAGTGTTCCTTTTGTGTGCCAGATAGCTGCTCACTGGCTGATACGGACAGCAAAGTACTCAATTATGTAGTGCTGCCGTAGTGGCTCAGACAAATAACCTTAAGGTTATGGATGTTGCAGTCTTTTCTCAAAATAAGACACGTGCAGAGTGTGATAGTGAAGACAAAGCTAGAATGGTATTCAAAAAGTGCATGATAGTCGCTGTGCTTTGTTTTTCTCTTTCTTTAACCTTTAAGTCACTGTTTTTCGAGGCATTAGTTTTTCCTCTGTCATTGATTAACTGTGAGTGCTTTGCACTGCCTCCTTTTCTACCAGCTGCCTGAAGGCCATTCGCAAACTGCAGAAGATGGGCCACCTTCCCAACATATCTGCGCTGTTCCGCGAGTACGCTCAGTACGGACTCTTCCTTGATGTCCGCCTGGCTGCCCTTGAGGCATTGGTCGACTACACGACAGGTTAGTCTCTCGTCAGTTGGTTCTTTAAACCAGCCCCAATTAGATGGTAGTCATGTCAGGTCATAGAGTTTGCCATCCGCCCAGGGAGTGCTAGGAATTGGACAATTTGAAGTATAGTATGAGCTTGGCTAGCGTTTGGCAAAAAACAGAGATTTATTCGTAGAGCTACAACTTTCCTCGAGTCGAGCATAGGCAAGTGCTTTGGTAATTCTAACATGAGACTAACACGAAACAACCACCTGTGTTATATTTATGGAAGAAAATATTAGGAAAAAAGATATTCTTCATGGTGGGAATAGCATCACACTGGAACTTTTGATTTCTTTACACAATCTACATTTCAATCAAGGGTCTGTATTTTAAGTTTGCATCATTATCGAAAGTGTTGCTATCCCTCGAGTCATATCATTGGTGGAAATGGCTGAGCTGGATGGAAAGGGCTACCACTTCTCATTCCGGCATTTCCACCAATCCGATGACTCGAGGTCAGGATGATAGCGATACCTTCGATAACGATGCAAACTCGGAATACAGACCCAGCGCTAGCCAAGGTTTATATGAAATGCCGATTTCCTCAGTGAAATGTTCTTTAAGAAGCTCACATAAATGGTAGCACCTTTTCTTCTTCTAGGGGTCCTCGGGGAACTCTGTGGCATGATGAACTACATGGCTAGTGGTGGATTTTATTCTCTGTGTGAAAAACTGCAGCACATGCACCCTGTACCGTGGCCCACTGAGTGGAGCAAAATTTTGCACTAAGAAACCATTTACAGTCTCTGCAAAAAGGGGGCAAAGCATCACACTTTAGAAATTTAATGGAAAGTTTTGATGTTTATTGGAAACACTTGCAAGCAGTGGTGGACCCGGAAGCTCGAGGCGAAAACCATTGGGAAAATCAGGATGTTGCCACATTCTCAGCACAAAGCAGCCTTTGTCACATGACGACAGAGATTTTTTGTGTGTGACTGACTATTTTACAAAATAGGGATTGAAACTGTAGTCTCGTCACCACCTGATGTGAACCTGCCTTCTTTGCTTCACTTTCAAGGTAGCACACTTTAATGCTGTGCAACATTTCTGTGCTGATACTGGCCTTCCATCTTGATTGCATACCTGTGTGCTCCCTAGAGTTGTTGAGATACCTTTATGAATGTCTGCTACAATTATTCCACAGCAAGAGGCACAAACAATAGAGAATCGTGCGAGCATTGTTAAATGAGTACACATAATAGACACATCATTTTTGGTTGCGTGTTTTATTCTTTGCGATGATGCACAAGTTATTACTATGCACAAATCATCTCTAACTATTTGCCTATGACCACTAAGTATTTATAATCTAATTTATTTTGTCGTGTGTTTTGGTTTAACAGTTGATGTGATGTCAAAGTGATGTTTAGGTCACCTGAGGGGTGCAAAAGCTGCAATGTAATCACTCCTCCGCCATTTTAATTCAGCACAATGCTAAAGCCACCCTGCTTCAAGAACAAGAATTACAGCAAGTGAAGAAACAGTGATTAGGTCACCCTTCACATGACCTAGAGTGACTTAGAGCCATTGCTCAGCCATTTGAAACTAATATTGGTGAGGAGTTCAGTTGTACATTATTTAGCGCTCATAGGTCGAATCCACATGGTGATCCATGTACAGTAATGTCTTACGTATCATTAACAAGAGGAAAAATGCAGCCAAAATGTGATGCCTATGCTTCATTAATATTAATCATGGCCAGGTTCAATAATAAAAGAGAGGTGCATAACTATGATTACTTTTTGCAGTTGATGGCAATGCTGACGACCTCAGTTTTCTGCTGGATATCGTTGAAAATGATCCGGTGCCACGCGTTAGGTGAGTTTGATCCTGCTCTGGTAAAACTTCCTGCAATGCAGATGCGGTCAATGAGCTTGTGGAATAAATAGTGTTATTTTTGGGATGATCTGGTAATGTGTCTTGTGCACTGTTTGGCCAACGTCTTCTCAATCTTGCAGGTTGGCTCTGCTCCTGATGCTGACTCAGAACCCTCCGTTCTCTCGGCGCGATGACAGCCCTTTCAATACTGAGGAACTTGCTGAGCGACTGTGGAAACTGATGAGGTGAACCAGCTATGGGTGTCCTTGCCTCTGTTTTCTTATCTCTAGTTTATGGTCACTGTGTGAAGCATTTTTCCATCAAAGGGACCCTGAAGACAAATCCATCCATTTTTTGTTTTCACTAAAGATTGATTGCATGGTTCTATGTGGTCATGCTTTTCTGCAACAGAAGTGACATTTGTTATAAAAAAAAATTTAATTTAAGAACGAAAATTTTCCACCTCTTTACCCTAATTCGTGACATTATTCATTTCATGTATTTCATTCTAAAGGCCTGAGGGAATTACATAACGAGAGGCTACAGTTGGTGCAAATAAATGCGTTATAATAAACGCAGGCACAATAAACACGCACACTATAAGCTGTAAAAGCTTATAAAGTTATTGAAAACCATCAAGGGTTTCCAAAATGAAGGAGGAAATACTGGAAAGAATGTACTTGCAACAGTGTAGAACAGTCAGAAGTCAGTGACTAATTCCTGGTAAGGCTACTGAAATCTTTACGCGGTCTAGAAATGACTGCAAGTTTTAAATAACCTGCAATCATTGCATGAAGCTGCTATATCGTTTGGTTAGAGATTTATGGCATTGGGAAAAGGTTATTGGAGTTTAAACTATGGTTAAACTGGTTCTATCATGTGAAAGGACTGCTTTGCATGACTTAGCCATGTGTTCAGCTTTGTGATGCCGTTAGGGAGGCAGGGACGAGATCAATCTTTACTGCTTTCCTTGTTAGGCACAGTGTTCCTCATGAGGTAGACCTTGATGTAAGTTTCTCAAGTTGCCAGCAGCAATATGGACATAAAGCCCTGCTTTATCCAAGCTGTATGGACGTGCCTAGGGACAGCGAGTCTCACTCAGGATTCAAAGGGCCCTGGAATGCTGCATTCTGATCCCACCCTCCCATCTCAGTTGCGAAGCCAGAGTTAGCAGCGCCTGCTACATTAACTGCCGCTCAAAGGTCGAAGAACGTACGATTTCGAAGACCCAGTTCCACTTTATGAATTTGTGTTTTCGCATTGAAATATAACTATTCGTAATAGCTAAAGTATGGCACTTGATATACTGGCTTTGGGTTAGTTACAGGAGAGCTTATAAAAGCTCTGTGAGAGCAGTCTCTTTGTCATTACTGGTCATTAAGCTTTTCACAGGCCATTTATCGTTTCCATTGAAAAGAACCATTTTTCTACATAAATAGCATATTCAAGCCAAAGCAAAGGAGTCTTGTTAGTCTTCGCAGTGCAGAATACGAGTGGCAAATTTTTTGCAGTATGTACAAAATGGCATATTGTCATAATTGATGGTGTCTGACACCGATCATTCAATGCGCTGTAAATCTTTCCACCTGTAAAATGCTAAAAGTAGACACTCGTCATCGCAAGAACTAGAGCTCGTGATAATGTAGCGCTTTGCACTTCCTATATTTTTGTAATTGCACTGGCTTACCTAGCAGCCGATATTATATTACCGACGCAGTTGGGCTGAAGGAAGTAGGCAGTGTCCAGCACAACAATTGTATAGTGCAATCTCGTTAAATTAAACTTGCCTAACTTGAAATGCTGGCTTGTGTGAACAGATGCTTAACAGATACTTTGATCCAGTCAGCATGAAGTTAATTGAAACTTTGTATAATTTTGAGAAATATATTCAGTTATCGAGAGTTGGCTGTTAAACCTGTTTGTCCATTTCCATTGCAGCTCTGGACTATCGCATGACTCACGTCTGCGTTGTGCTGTGGTCGATCTGTACTACGTTCTGTATGGAAAGAGCCGGCCATCCTGTCTGCCTGGTCCTGATGCCAATCGTTCATCGGTACGTTCATGTTTAGTGTCGTAACCCCCGCATGCAGTTGTGCTTTGCTTCGCTTCAGGGTTCATTGGGTTCTACCTACATGGTTGCCACATTTTTTAACGACTTCTAAGTTTCTGACTGCTTCCCAGGGTAGAGGAAGATTTAATGCTGCTTCCAAAGGCGAAGTCACCAGTGCTGTATGCTTTTGGCGTCACCTGTAGTTGCCATCATTCATATATACAACTCTATGCAGAAAATTGCACATTGGTAGCAGAAGTCTGTAACTGTGAGTAGGACTGTATCAGCGAAAAAGATGCTTTCTTGGGGAAAAAAAAAGGACATTCTGGATTTAAATTCAACACTTTTATTTCCTCCACCAAATAAATAAAACGTCGGCAGCCCAGGAAATAGAACTACCGCATCATCAGCGTGGATGTGGTCATCTTACGGTTAACTTGATTAGACCAAGTGCTCCACCACAGTTGATATTTGCAAGAACATCAAACAAAATATGTGAGAATAGCTGGCTTCTCTGCACCTGAATGTTTTACTGCCTTGTTTATTGGAGAACAAGGAACCTTCATGAAAGTTTATTTGTTTTGCTGATGAAGGGTATCACCTTCATGTTGACGATACCTTTGAAAGACGAAAGAAAAAAATTTACAGGTCATGGGTGAGATTCATGTGGCATATGTGCGTGAACATCACTCTTCTACAGCAGCTACATGATTACATTATCACTTATGTGAAGAAATGACAGAGACCTTTGCACTCATTTATGAGTTTGCCCAGCCATGACACCTGCCACAGACATGCTCGTGCTTTTTCTATGCTGTGAGGCTTCAAATGGCCAGCAATACCGAGAAGACCACCGGACAGTTTTTTTCGACATTAGGGCACCATAGCTTTCTCGTTAAAATGGAGCAAGGCCTTTGTGCAGTGAATTCAGGTGACCTCATTTGTCACTGTTGGCATCGCTGCATCCAAGAAGGTGATGCTGCTGCATTTCTGGGGCTGTGTATCTTGGAAAGCTTCATTGACATCGTGTAGAACGCCCTGTGTGTGTGTGGTGCAGTGTTTCATAGTCAGCTGTGCTAGTCATTGGAAGAGTATCCGAAGTAGTCTGCATGATCCATTTGCAAAAGTAGTGTTATCTAGGGTCCCGTGCTGGCATTCAGCAAGGAAGAACGAAATGTCTGAGTGTGTGAACGAAGACGACGTTGAGGGTTGAGTTGAGCCGTTAAGCAGTGCCCATCCATTCCGGAGTTGCATTGCCCACTGGTGCGTGGTTTCCACTTGTAACAATATGCTCGGACAATGCCTCCAGGAGCAAGAGCTTTGCTGCTTCCTGCAATGTCCGAAATAACACTGGTACAGTCACCTGTACCAATTATGAGTAATTACTCCCTTATTACTGGTACAGTCATTCGCCTCTGTTTTTTATTTAAAGGAGAATGAAAAAGAGGCTCTGTGGAAGGAACGGTAAAGAGATCTGAACGATAGTGACTACTATTGCCAGCTCATAATCATCATTGTCGTTGTCATCATCATCATCACCATAACTGCGTCTTTTGCAAGACAAAGCCTTCTCCCCCGCATTCTTTTAATCAACGCTATCATCTACCAGGTCAGCTGCAGCTATCTAATTTCCCCTTTGTGGCCAATCTGTGCTAGAGGTAAAACAAGAAATAGGGAAAAAGCATCACAATCGAGGTAACAATTAAAGGAATATGGACAGATGAATAGCCTGTGAATGGGCGCTTGCTTGTACTTGAAGTTATACTAGCAGCTAGATATCGAAATGCCAAGCTGTACAAGAAGCCAAGTAAGACCTGCATAGCTTGACAAGTGGACTTGTGAGATGGGCCACAGGTTTGTTCAAAGAACACTGATGAACAACACCAATGATTGGGCCTGTTGGTATTGATCCATCTTTGAAATGTTCGCAGCTCGAAAGAAACTTCGAAAAGAAGAAACACACACAACAGCAGCATTCATCCTGTCGTGTGTGTTTCTTTGTGTCGTCGTTTTTTTTCGTGCTGCAAACACTTCAAAGATGAACACTGATGAAGCAGCAGAAAACAGTGCATAGAGACGGAACAAGAGATGCCTCCCATCTCTGTTTGCTACTTTCTGTTATGTTTACTGTTCACCAACTAGCTCAACTGCAAGCCTGCAAGGTGAAGTTGTTGCATGAGACATTTCTGCTTCTCGCAGTTGTCTATGGTGCTCAACCTAAAAGAAAAGAAGGCCAAGTTTCAAGCACCCACAGTTCCTGAAGATGACATTTTTTCGGTGAGCAACAACATTTTTTTTTTTGTACTGCATACCACTCTGAATATCAATCTTGTCGGCCTGCTACCTTAATTCAGTGACACTAATGTTGGAATTCCCTTTTCAGTGAGTGGGTGAGTGAGTAGATGATTAATGTAATAATGGTCAATTACTCAGAAGCATTTTTGAATTTTCAGCAAAATTTCTTCAAGTTTGATTATGAACGCATAGTGATGTGCCAAACAGACATTTTTGGGAAGTTTTAAGCAGCCCTAACCATATACTGCCACCCAAAGCTTATGCAATGGACACCTTTTTTGTGCCCCAGCACCTTAGGCCGGATCAAACTTATAGAAAAGCCAAGATTAGGCAACAGCTTGGCTAGACCCAGCTTAGATTCGGATTTTTTTGCAGGTTAGCTCCTTCATAATGCGCAGGAGAACAGAAAGGGCGGTTGCCGTGCAAACTAGCTACAGACTTAGGCGACTACCTAACCTTTCTCCATATTTTTGTAAGGGGTCCTGAAATTCCACTGTGTGGCATAGGCTTCCATAGGGTTCGTTTATTTCTGGTTGGTTGACCATGGAATATCAGGTGATTGCTGGAACACATGCTTTATTTATTTTTTACTACCTTTACTACCCGAGATATAGCGCTCCTCCAGGGTGCTATACCTGTGTTGATTGCATAATGGAGCTGTAAATATGCATCTAATTGCATATGTACATTAGATTACGGAATTGTACATCGCTGTACCTGAAGTAGCAGTAGTAATAAGGCTGTGGCTAAAGGTACGTCTGACGGACCCGATCAATGGTCTTAAAGGTACGTCCGACGGACCCGGTGCATTTTTCTTCGGGATACGACGGACGGATCCGGGAAATATTTTTCAGAGGTACGGCGGACGGACCCGATCGGTAGGGTTCTTTCGACGGACCCAACGCATTTTTCTCCGATATGGGCCTTGGGATCCGTCGGGAAAGCCGGACGGATCCGAGATCCCCAGATGTGGTTGTAGCAACAACATGGTAGCCATATGTAGCCAAATCGAAGTTGGTATGAGGTGTACGTGCGAGGTGCAAGAAGTATGTAGTACATACTGCATGCGTGAAATGTGAAATTATAAAGAATAGTACAGTGGCAAGAATAGTGCCTAGAATGGGTGATATACTATGTGATGGCATGATGATAGGTTTACGTGAGTTGGACCGCGGCAGGGTGGCAAGCACGACCAGAGCGCAAGCGCATGTAATCGCGGTGTTGACGGCCAGCCCGCGGCCCGCACGCCCGCTCATTTGGTCCTCGTTATCATGTGGATTAACGTCTACGACGGTCGTTATGTAGTTATGTAGTTTTGATTCTTCAAAGTTTCGTCACTTCCATCTGTGATGAGATGCGTCACGTAACGCATCGCTTTCTGCTCGTATTGAGGTTTGGTGCTGCAAGTTCTACGTAGTACATATACAAGCGGCGCTGAAAAAGCTGGGTGCTGCCGGCGTGTCTCTAGTCCAAGCATCGCGTCATTCGTGTTTGTTGGAGGTGTGGTTTGTGCTTACCGTGAGATGCTGTGATGTACGGATTACGTCCTACTAGAGTGCTGTGTGAGACTACGAAGAGTGCTGTGATGAGTGCGCCGATGTCCGGACGGACATCAGTGTCTCCGTTTATGATCGGCGATGTTGCACGTGCATGTCAGTGTTTATTAGGTGCAGTGGTAATTTATTTACACGCGCTGTGCAACAATCAGACGAAAATAAGTCATCGACAATTTGTTAGCCTGCACTACAGAGCTCAAAACTCGGAAAATGGGAATGCACATGATGCAGTTTTCGCATGTTGGAGTGGACCGAAAAATAAGTGCCCAGCCCACACCGCCGGGATGCGCATTACTACAGGTGAAATGGTTCAGGTTTTTGTAAAATAGCTGCCTGGCACAGCACCTTTCTAAATGTTCAGGCTTTGTACTATTGTTGAAGGCCACTATCATTAATAAAGGAACGAATATGCTTTATGTGTTAATGACTAGTGCTTTTTCAACATATTGTCACATTAGGCGGTGCATACGCATAAGGAAAGAAGAGGAAGACTCTCGTGAGTTGGAGAGAAGACGACGTTCAACAGCGTCGGCTGGTGCCTGCAGAGAATGTCTGTTTGAAAGCATTGTCTTCCGTGTCCGCCCTCTGCTACAAGCTGAACTACCCCGCACCTCCACCAAGGTGTTACGGGGTAGTTAGCTTGTAGCAGAGGGCGGACACGGAATACAAGGCTTTCAAACAGACGTTTTCCGCAGGCACCAGCCGACGCTGTTGAATGTCGTCTTCTCTCCAACTCACGAGAGTCTTCCTCTTCTTTCCTTATACGTATGCACCGCCTGTTCATTTTTTGCATGTTCATTTTTTTTTTTCATTTTTCCTTAGTTTCCTTTGTTTTTCATGCTAGACAAACACAAATAGTACACTTTTAAACTTGTCAGTCCAAAGCTGAACATGAATATCTGCCATGCATGTGACAGCTTTAATGCTGAAAAGGTTGATGTGTATAGCATGTACGTAGACTCTGCGACATCTTAGTGGCACGTTCGGCTACTTGCCCCAAGGTCGTGATGTTTAATGCCAGTGATGGCAGTCGCACTTTGGTGCAGGTGAAATGCAAATGCTTCTGTTTCCTGCAAGCTGTCAACGCAGAGTACAAAGCCCGGGCCGTCAAATTAGTCTGGAGCTCTCCACTACGGTATTTTTCATAGCTACATATGTCACTTTAGGATGTGAAACCCTACATGACACAGGTAGGCTGCATTGTTTTTTAGATTTTGTAACCTCTCATCTATGTTTTGCAACATTTGGCTAATTTTAGTTCTCAAACAGTTGTTAAAGATGAAACCGAAGCAGTTCTTGGCATGGTTTCCTGCTTGGATTAATTTGCTTATTGCAGTTCTTTGAAACTTGCATCAATGCTGGACAGTTCAAATAGCAGGCAGTTTAATTACAGAAATGATGTGGATCGTGCATTTCAGTTCTGACAAATGGAAAGTAACGGTCCCCTCCTTGCATGCATAGGTGCCCTTAGACAAGTACATACTCGGGTGTGTGATTGTGACGCATATCAAGGGTCAACAGAAGGCCATGTGTAGCCAGTGTGATATTCTTCATGAAGGCTAAAGTAAAATTGTACAACAGCTGCTGTACCATGCAGAAAAAAATTCATCATTTAGTCTATGATTAACTGACCATGAATAGCATCTTACTCAGAGTATGATGCGATATATATCTGGTTTAGCATCCCAAAATAACTACGGCTATGAGGAACACAATAGTTGAGGGCTCCGGTATAATTTCGACCACCTGGGGTTCTTTTACATGCACTGACACCGCACGGTGCATGACGGCCTATTGTGTCGCCTCTATTGAAATGCCCCTGCTGTGGCTGGAACCAAATCTGCATCTTTCGGTTCAGTAGCCAAGCACTCTAACTACTGAGCCAGCAAAACGGGGCCAAGTATCAAAATGCATGCCATTACATTTCCTTCTAGCCTATGGTTTTCTTCACAGAACTAATGTATACAAGGAAAAGTAAATAGCAAGAAAACACTAGTTTTATTGCACATTATATTCACATTTCAGCAAACATTCTATAGCAAAAAATTTCTCATAATGTTTGCATGGAAAGCATGGACATTTTACAGAAACAAAACAATGCACTTACTCCACTCCAATTATTAATGGGCAAGGTTGCATCTATGCTACTACACTGCACTTATCACAAAACCACAAGCCCCATCTGCTTTGGCCAATCACTTGATGAAACTAACGGAGACAGATGTCGCACACTACAGACTGGTCGTCTCGCATCATATCTCTGCATATGTTGCATTTCAATTTCATGCCTTTCCACTTAGCTTCAACTGTTGCCAGCATTACTAGTCACCCATCTTTTCTGAAATTCCTTTTTACGCTGTTGGGATCAGCATCCTTGTTAACGATGGTCTCTGGAATTTTCGATGCTATCATTTTCACATCTTCCTCATCTGAAAAAACTAAGGAAATGACAAGCTTTGAGCAGAAAAAAAATTAGGGAGACTCCTAATCTCCACCTGTAAGGGTATGGTGTGCCAGCGTTAATGGTTCTTGTCTGCAGATCCCACTGTGGATTCCCGTTAATTTACATGCCCTTTGCTACAAACATAATTACTAATTCCTTAATTCATGTCTCTGTTATCTCAGATATACTCATTAGCATATGGTCGTAGGCTACCCTGTTAGGTGATAGACAACCTGGCATAGACCTCTGTAAGCCTCAACCTTTCTTAATTGGAGCTGAAACGTTTCAGAACATATTTCAAATATAACTTTGTAAGCTTGACTTAACAGCTCCTACCATGTCGTGTGGCCTCGTTGCATTTGGCTCGTGGCACTTTTGGCTTGTGCACAGGGGTCATCTGTTAAATACTGGTTAACATGCATGAAAAATACATTTTCACACAAACTGGTGGCAAATGGTCAAGTGGTGCACTGCAGATTCTGAAATGTATACCTATATGCATGCAAGGATCGCATCATCATATAACATGATCAAGAGTTCTATCAGTACCTGTAGTTACATCACATTTCAATGCCCATTAAAGGACCACCTCAGACAATGGTTGTTGTTACCACAAGACCTGTTCTAACAGCGTACTGACACCATTCCACTGAGCGATGGACATGTATATGCATACCCTAGATAGCTCATGATTGTGGATCTCATTTATTTCTATGACTTCCAAGGAGTTCCTGTCGTCGGAAACCCTACACTTTATGAAATCGGGACAGTTGTCTTGAAAGGTGATGAAAAGAAATAACCAGGTTACCTTGATGTAATGCTAAATTACAGAGGGTGAATATGCTGCATGAAGATACCAAGAAGCTTGTACAAAGAAAAGTGAGAGTGAAATGGCAGGATTTTTGAAACATTGAAATAAACTACAAACTATACTTGTCAAACCTGTCATTAAGGAATGGAAATCATGCAGTAATCAAAAACACAACATGGAGGCCATTTTAGGTCATCTTCACAAAACACATACCCACCTCACACACAGCTTCATAATTATGAAGAGGACAAACCAATATGCAAGGAGTGTGGAGATGAACTAACAATAAACCATATCTTACACGTGCGCCAGAGTCGAGAAAATAAGAGGAAACATTTTGTACAATTTTGCAACAGATCCCTTTCCATCCCAGCATGATCCTAGGAGAGACGTGCAAATTTCCTGCATTTTTGGTTTCCTAAAATGTTCCTAAACAAGCTACATCCTAAAGAACATTTTAGTCATTACACACAAAATAAATACATTAAACCTTGTTCTTGGTGCATGGCAGCATTAGTCGCTTATGCACCATAAAAATCAACACAATGCTGTAAGGTATACCTTGGTTAGCTATGTTATATGAGACAAGCTTTCGGTCTGGTGTGGTCCTTATTCACGTGACAGCGCTGTCATGTGGGTCTATGTCCCAGCGATCGGAAAGTGAACTATTATAATAATTTTACAAACTGAAGGCGATTCTACAGATTTCTAAAGACTGGAGTGCTCAACTGTTTTATCAACGTCCACCTGATTTGACAGCCTGGAGTGAAACTGTTGAAGAGAATACATTTTTGAACATTTAACGCGTTTCTGAAGGCGTTGCTTTCAATTACGGGGCCCACAAAAAGCAGCTGAATGTCAAACGCCGCCTAGGTAGGCTTTCTAGCAAGACAGCGGTGTAGCGTGGAAAATCGCTCCGCCGGTCCATCGCTGGCGCCGCTGACTTGACAGGCGAACTCTTCAAACTTATAGCTACTGACCACACCTGAAACACTGAATTGCGCATGATCAAGGCAGAATTTCTGTAACATTGAGCACTGGTAGCTATCGATTTCGCGCCCAATATTGTGAAAATCTGTTCTCTCTTCGATCATTGATACGTCCACGGTTGAACATTTATGCGCCTCGGGGTAGGCCAGCCGTTGGAACATGGATGCGTGGTTGTAGCAAAGATCACTTGCATGGCACACTCTGCAAAATTCCAAGAGTCAGCTTCCGCAACGAAATGTGCAGCGCACATTTTCTACCGCGTACCTAAGTCCGGCGATGCATGCATATCGATCCCGATCGTTTCAAAGCTGCGCGGCCGTTCAGCCGGGTCACGCTAACCTCGAGCATGCGGGGGTTTAAACTACATGTACGCAAAATTCAACGACAAGAAAAAGATGCAGGCTAAGCACTTTAGTCTAGTCTTCCCCTAAATACCAAAGAACATTGCTGTTCACAGGGAATTCGGATCATTCGCGCTTCCGGCTTTCCGGTTGTGCACTTTTGCGGTGCGGTGCAGTAGGTCTTCGCCTCGACGAGTCGATGTGCAGCTCGCCGCAGTAGCAGCGCAGGCCTCTAGTAGATTCGGCATGTCTTCTGCCACGGCTCTGAGGTAGAATTTAAACAAAGAATTTAGCTAGAAACATCCTGTTTCCTCGGTCTGCATGTGAGGAACGAGCATAATGCCATTTATACATACTTTGGACTGCCGAATGTTCTGCACGGCGAGGTGTGTGTGTGTTGTGCCGGCGCTAGATCTTCGGAGGTCGATGCAGGACCTAAGACAGCTTAAATGCTAGGAATAGCTCGCTCGCATTACGGGCAGATCGAGGTGATAGTTTAGTGCGAAGCGAAAGCTGATCGTGAATGTGCGTATCTCAATGCCAGCTGGTGGAGCTGGTGCAGTACGTAGCATCGCCTGCAGCTATGTACTACGTGACAGCGATGCTTGCCGTACACAACCCTAAGTGAAGACCGTGATCTATGTTAGAACGGATGCACTCTTCGTAGCACCTCATCGAGAGTGGCGGCTAGCTGATATCATAGAGATCATAAGATTCATTCACGCGTAGCAAGCGGAATGTGGCCGCGTTCGACGTGCATATAGCCATGAGCCTGTATATCGACGTCCGCCGTATCTTTACGGGAATCGAAGGGATACGTCGGACGTACCTTTAGACACTTCGTAGTAATAATCTTTATTTAGGACACTTTTCCGCAACTTGGGATTTTTGCCGAAATAGCAATTCAGTGCATCAAGTTTAGGTTTGGTTCATGTCTGGCGCCCGCGTGCGATGTCAGTGCACGCTAAAGAACACCAGGTGGCTGAAAATTCTGGAGCACTGTACCGTCTACTACATCAGACGGCATTCTTAGCGCAGAAAAACACACACGCACACGAGAAAAAAGGAAGGACACGGCACAGGCGCTACTACGTCTGGTTTATTGCACTGAAAAGACCTGCAATATACATGCAATATACAAGGTAGATATATCCCCTTGCAATACATCCGCCTTGCAATATATAGCAATGACCACACATGCCTAGATCAACCAACCACGCCCCTCTTCACCGAAACCGCTCAAGAAATCGCATTTCTGCCCCCAACAGAGCGATAGACGTGTCACTAACACACCCCTCCCCCATCTTTCTTATATGAAATGCTTCAAGCAGTTCACGCGCCTTCTTATCTACGCTTCTGCCCAGAATCCGTATCTCCCGTGTATGAGATCCCGTTGACTTGCGGGAAGGTTTACACAGGCCAGACAGGCAAATGTGTTAACGACCGCGCGGCTCAACATTTTCGCTCCTTGAGCTCCGACAAGGGCGCTAGGCTCCCTGAGCACTGTGCTCGATGCAGTGGGTGTGAGCCGCGGCTGAACGAGATACGGATTCTGGGCAGAAGCGTTGATAAGAAGGCGCGTGAACTGCTTGAAGCATTTCATATAAGAAAGAGGGGGGAGGGGTGTGTTAGTGACACGTCTATCGCTCTGTTGGGGGCAGAAATGCGATTTCTTGAGTGGTTTCGGTGAAGGGGGGCGTGGTTGGTTGATCTACGCATGTGTGGTCATTGCTATATAATGCAGGTCATTTCAGTGCAATAAACCAGATGTAGTCGCGCCTGTCCAGTGTCCTTCCTTTTCTCTCGTGTGCGTGTGTGTTTTCCTGCGCTAAGAATGCCGTCTGAAGCTGAAAACCATCTAGCCCGTTTACAAGTTCTTTTAAACGCTATACTACAGTGTCCCTCATAACGTGTCTCTTTGGGACATTCCCCTTAACCCACAAACCATGTTTCGCGTCTACCGCCTGCGCTTTGCAAGCGGGAAATTCGAGACAGTACTGGCCAATTAGTAGTATCGGTGGAGGCTTCGGCCAGTAGCCTTTGCGTGCTCACTTCGTACGCACCAATTTATGAGAGATAGAGCGTGCATAAATATGCCACCCATATGTCTTTACAAGCGGCGGGCAAACCACTGATTTTCGGTGCTCAGAGGACCCTTGCCTCAGCTGCTGATCTGTCGTTCCCACCTCGTCCCTCTTTCCTCCTGCTGTTTTGTGTGTCGGCAAGTTATGTGAAATCACGGCACTAATAGCTGCCAACCCATTTGGCAGTGCGTGTCTTAGGTTACATAGGGGCAATCGATCTGGAGATGCGTGAAAAAAATGTAGCGCGCGCCGCCCCGCCGCCTTTCTGCCGTGAAAATAGCAAGTCAAAACCAAAACCACGTGGTGGCGCTGGCTGACAAGCCGGAACGAGATAAAGCAGACGAAATGCGTTTACGGTGGATCCAGCTGTTGTCAACGCATGACGCATTTTGTGGTCGCCGGCTACATTTCACGATTGCAGTGGTCGATCGGCGCAGCTGATAAGTGTAGACTGCTCTTCCTGCTGTTTGTAAACTCGTCCCACTTGCTTTCTGCGACACCGGAGCAGTTTTGGACGCCTAGGCCTTGTTTTGGCTGACATAGTGCTGCGAACGTCGCTTCGGCGAAACCGAGCGGATTGAACTGGCCATTTCCATGCGCCGGCTATGCTACGGTCACGTTGCTCGATCAAAACAGTGTTTGCTCACTGCCGTCGGTACTTTTCTCGTGCACAGCTGGATGCTTTCCGACGCTTCGTTCAGAACGGGTAGCCGTGAGGCGTGCTTGGCTTCGTTGGGAGTGCCGTGAGTGCGTGTAGTGTGGTGCTGCAGGCGCCGCGCGCATCGGCGTCGCGCAGACGTCGACGCCTGCCCGTTCGATTGCGGTCTGCGTTCGATTTGGGTCGCTCTATCATTCACCGGTGCGTCGCTGTACGGTTCGCCGCGAAAATGAGTTCATCGAGCCTTCGCCATCAGCCGCCGCGGCGAAAGACGCTCTCATTCCAGGAGAAGATCAAAGTTATCAACGCCGTGACGAGCGGCAAGGAAAGGAAGAAAGACGTGGCGGCGCGCTTCGGCGTGCGTCCAAGCACTCTGTCGACGATTCTCAAGCACAAAGAGCGTATCTTCACGGCGGTCAGCTCGGGCGCGAACGGGGCGCGCAAGAAGCTGCGCGCGTCCAACTACCAGGACGTGGAGAAGGCCGTGCTTCGCTGGGTCCTGGACATGCGCACGCGCAACCTGCCCCTCACCGGCACAATGCTGCAGGATAAGGCTCGCGACGTCGCCGTCCAGCTCGGATGTACCGACTTCAAGGCGAGTGCCGGCTGGCTGACGCGCTTCAAGAACCGCCACGCCAGCCTGGCTGGCCTGCGGCGCGGCGAGTGGCTGCCGCTGCCCGATCTCAGCGGTGTGCCCCTCGAGGACGTCGAAGACGTCAGGGACGCCCTGAGGGACTATCGGGCCCGCGACGTGTACGCTGCCCAGGAGATGGCACTCTTTTACCGCATGCTGCCGCACGAGACCCGGGCCTTCAAGGAGGACCCCTGCGCCGGCGGTTCACGGAGCGGCCAGCGCCTGACGGTGTTCCTCTGTTCCAACATGGACGGGAGCGACAAGAGAGTGCCGCTAGTCATCGGCCGGAGTGACAGGCCCAAGTGTTTCCTGGGTTCCAAAAGCGTTCCAGTCAAGTACAAGTCGCACCCGAAGGCGTGGATGACGCCGCTTGTGTTTTGCAACTGGTTGTGCGACTTTAACGCCCACATGGCTGAACAGAACCGCTCAGTGTGCCTCTTGGTGAGCCGTTGTGCGGCCCATATTGTCGGCGACATCTCCCTATCCAACGTCAGGTTGTGCTACGTGACCACCGAAGGTACTACCTCCCTGCCCTGTCCGCTGAACCTGGGCGTCATGCACAGGGTGAAATGCGCCTACAGGCAGAGCCTCATCGAGAGGTTCTTGCTTAATGTTCGGCTGAATAGAGACATGTGCATCGACCTCTTTGAAGCACTGCAAATGCTTGTGGAGGCATGGAAATCAGTGAAGCCTGCCATTATTACCTCTTGCTTTCGGAAGGCTGGGGTCGATGTGAAAGTGGATGTCTCATTGCTCTCCAGGGAGAGTGAAGTTGATCATGTTGTGGCCCTCCCCTCCACTGTAGCAAAAGCATGGCAACTTCTTCGTGTATCTGGATTTGTGCCAGAAGATGTCAACCCCCGTGACTTCTTGTACAGCGACTCTTGGGCTGTTACCACAGAGGAAGAAAATGATGAGGTCATTCTCGGTAGTATCCAGGACGACTTCGTTTGCGAGGATCAGGAGAATTGTGATACACCGGAATTGCCGATTCCAACGCCAAAAGATGTCCTGGATGCGATTAGCGTGTTGCGTACCTTTGCTGGCTCTCGGGAAGACCTTGATGCAGCCTTTGAGGCAATTGACTTGTATGAGAGCTGCGTCAGAGCAGTGCTGTGGAAGCAGATGAAAGCATCGGTAATAGTGTTTATTTAATGCTGCTGCAGTTGTGGCTTTTCTTGTTTTGTTATTTATTTGCCCCATTTTTTTTTATTTCAGAGCTATTCATTGAAACAGAGAATGCTCTGTTATTTACTCCATATGTTATATTGGTTGCATATGTTTAGCTGAGCATCTATGAGTGAATTTTTATTGGGAGGCAATGGCTACTACTACCATTGTATCATGCTGCTCAAGTTATGAACCCTGTATTTCATGAATACAAGTTCTTGAGCAGAAACAGTGGCGCGATATTCTTTTTTGTTTTTCACGATTTAGAAGGATGCCAACAGTGCATCTTTTCTGCTGTGCTGTTTTCAGAATAAGTTCACGAATTGGTGGAATTTTATGCACTGAAGCAATGGCTGTACAGAGTTGACCACACTTGTCTAGAGCGCTCGAGCGGTGCTGTGTGGAAGAAGTAAAATAAAATTATAAGGCAGGTACTGAATATTACTCATAATGCTTCTAGCACAGCTGCAAGGCCATGCGAACTACACAGGCACAAACACGGTCACGCCTGACAAAGCAGCTGCTTTAATATTTAACGCAATTTGCTCCGAAGCACACCGCTTGAGTGCTCTAGACAAGTATGATCCACTCTGTACTGTGAGGCATGCAAAGTGGGGTTTTTTACATCCACCTGCATCAAAATGTAGCAAAGTCATTGGCACAGCGTGGCTTAAGTACAAGGCTAAACATACATTGATACTGAGGTGTCAAATCCAACAAGAGGGACACTCTGCTTGTCCACAAATTTCTACATCTTTTCAGCAAAAGCACTTGGCGGATATCCATGATTTTTTATGCTTTTCTCTCTTCTTTTTTTTTGTTCTGTTTCGCATCACTTGATGCACCAAGGGTTTCTCCATTGCTTGCTTTGCTTAGATGAAGCTGGAGCAAGGCAGCATGGTGTCCGGTGTGGAACTGCTGGCTGAAGCTGCACTCACCGCTACGGAGCGGCTGGACACACAGGTCATTCTTTTGCAAGAGCCCCAGACCATAAAGACAGAGGTACTTTTTATTTTTTTTTTTGTAGAAATACTGCATTGCCACACTCAATGTGTTATATATTTTTTTCATGCATTCCATTCGCTTCTGTAATGCCCCCACGGGCCCTGGAGTTATTTGAAATAAATAAACAAGAAGAACCAAGCAAAATAAGCAAATGCAGTAAAATCACAGTGCAGTAGAGTCGAGTTTAGTTGTATCGAATTAATGATTGCCTCGTACAGTCGGTAAACCAGCCTGAAAATTGTATCAAAAGTTAAAAGTATTGTTCGCTTCTAGCGAACTCGAGTTTGGCAGAAAATTCGATATATCAAACGGCGCCGCCTCTGTATGCGGCGCTTCTAATGGCGCTCTTCGCGCGTGGTGATGGGTTCGGCTGTGCGGTATTGGGTACTTGCTGGCATCGCACTAGCGCTGTTCAATTGCGTGACGAAGTGAACACGGCGTGCGCTTGACGGTAAACTTACACCGTGCCTGGAGCGCATTTTCCATGCTATATCGCTGTCTTGTGGCGAAGCCAACCTGACTAGAGCCTGACGCCGGCCCTCGCCCGGCGTGCTTCGATTGCTTCGGTGCCCATTGCGGAAGCGAAACGTACCTTAATTTTAGTGAAATATTATTGAGTTTAAAATATATTCGGGTATTTACTAGTTTCAGAACCTCGCCCGCAGCAACTCTGATGCAAAGCATGTTAGGCTTAGCTACGGCCAGCGAACGGTGCTCGCCGGCGGGCGGCCCATAAGCGCGTCACTAGCGTGGGTGCGATGCATACTTGCTTCGGAGTTGCAGAGAAGCTTATTATTTCCATTTCTTTTTCAGTATTTAATTTTCATTGAACTATTTCGCGGGAATGCCCATAGAGTTCGGTATTGGAAAATTCAACTGTCGAGAATAAACGGCTCAATCATTTGCAAACAAAAAGCATTAACTTTGTCAATAGCATTAAAACAGGAGGAAAACATTTTTTCCTTAAGCAAAAGGGCAAGGCTTGTTTGCATAGACAGTGGAAATGTGCCCTGCGGTGACATCGAATAAGGCTCATTTATTCGCTTGTTAGTTTAGTCGAACACTGAGAACGTTTCATCGTCCAGAGGTTTATTGTGAATGTGTAGCTGAAGCAGATTGCAAGTTGGGAGCAGTTAGCTTGGGTTTAATTAAATGTATAGAGACACCAGATATTAGTTTGTGTGTTCTTGCTCTAGAACGATGCATAGCATGCATGGTCATCCATATGGATTGTGCTAACAAATGGCAAATTATTTGCAATTGTACTTCTTGTCATGTTTTGATGTTAGTAGCCAAATGATAACTGTGATATAAAAAATGAGTCAGTCACATGAAGCATACAGAAACTACAATATAGTATTCACCCTAAGTGATAAAAAACTGCTTAGAGCTGGAATGACAAATTCAACAGAGACACCTGAGACTGGCTGTGTGTATTGACTCGAAAGTGTTATAGACCCATGGGTTAAATGTTTTTGAGTGATGTTTTCGACTTATAGTAAAACTCTTTCTGCTTATATTGTGATTGATACGTGTGTGTGTGCATACGTGAACTCCTTCGTAGAGACATTTAAAAATTCTAGGGGTCACTTTGGATCACTAAACTGCGATGAGACGAAAGCCTCCTTCACGCAGTGGTCCGAAGCCCTCTACTATGGCACCTCTTTCTCTGTTTTGACTCCCACTTTCCTCCTTTTTCTTACGGCACGGTTAAGGTGTCTGCGGAGAATTGTGACAGATACTGCGCTTTTTCTTTCCTGTAAACCAATTCGAAACACCGCTGATGCTTGTTGTACTGCATCTGCTTCTGCATGCTGTGTGGTGCGGAGTTCAAGGAAGCGCCAAATGAAAGGCGCACCACACGGACACCTGGATCGGTATGAAGCGACAGTGTAAGCTACCAGCCAACATATAAAGCCCCACTTTAACCGAGCCGTATCAACGTGCCTGCATGGCCTAGGGATAACGTGAATGCAAGGGTCTTGGCAGGCTGATTCTGATATCACTCTCCCATATGAAAGGAGAGACCCGAGTTGGCAGCTCCTGCCAAAGTAATATCGGGAAGCCCTACGTCCAGTTAGTGCGCGGTCACGTCAGCTGCCAGCTACCACCTCCCATGTAACGAAAGCGTTACGGACAGACGGACACGATCGTGGCTGCGAGCATGAACCATAATACTTAATACCTTAATACTGCTATAGTATGAGTGCTGGCATGATTGAGTCTTGCAGCGGGGGGTCTCATTGTGGGCGCCCGCTCCCTCCTATGCTCCACCCCGCTTCGGTGCTTTTCCACTTGGTGCAAGCTGTCCACTTTTCTGTGCTACTCTCTCATGCCCCATACCCTCCGCGGTTGCTCAGTAGCTGCAGAGCCAGAATAAAACGTTTCACAAATCTGTGCGATGTCAGTGTGCGTTAAATTCCCAGGTGGTCAAAATTCCGCAGCCCTTCACTACGGCATGTCCCTGTGTTTGACCTTTTCCTTCCACCTTCTTCTCTTCCATTACAGCGTGGCACAGTTCCACCGAGAAGTGAGGCATATTGCGTCTTATCTTTCCTCAAAACCAGTTTCCATTTTCTTTCACTCTTTCCACTCCAACGCTCTGTCTTGTGCTGTTTCCTCACTCCAAAGCTGCTGTGTTCGCTTTGCTCTTCGATTCGAAGAGCCGTGGAGATGGCAACAACTAGAGAGGGATTTTCTGTATCATGGCATCTACTACAACCGTAGATTTTGTCGTAATGGGACATATAAGGCTTTCTCCATAAGAAGTGAACAGGCACTGATGATATTGCAGGTTTTTTCTTTTTTTTACAATGCAGTCTCTAAGACAAATTTTCAGATGAACAGTACAAGACAATTTCATTGATTTCCCTTGGGGCTTAATGGGAAGACAAAAAAATGTTAAGATGAATTGTTTCGCTTGTGCTTCAGCTAAGGTGAACCTTCAAAACGACTGTGGTTTATAGTGATTCTGCAATGCGGTACTTGCGCGACATTTGCTCCATGGTCTTTGCGGCTCTATTGAGTGAAGAGAAAATCACAATCCTCGAGCTTTGCCTGAAGGGCAATAGTGCCTTTAAAGGGCCACTGTCCAGGGAAGGACCTTTTAAGCAAAGGAGCTCAGTGTTTCGATTGGGTACCGGAGATAGTCTGTGCAAAATGCTACAGTGACACGTGCGCCGCAAAGCAACGAAAATGCAAATCGAAGCTCTCTCATGTTCTCCTTCGGGAAGCCAGCTTCCCCCTTCCCTGCTCTGGCCCGTCGAGCCGCAACTATGACGTCTTAGTCAAAAACGACGTCCATTGGTCCGTCTCGCTGTGAAGGATGGGTGTCTACCGCTCGCTGCGCGCTTTTCCCTCGCCACGGCCGGACTGAATCCAGTGGAGTGGAGCGCGCTCCCTTGCCTTTTTTTTTTTTTTTTTTTTTTTTTTTTTTTTTTTTTTTTTTTTACGCGGAGTGCCACGCCCCACCTCCCACCAAACATGGAGGAGGAAGGAGAATTTGTCTTGCAGAGGCTAGACGACCGGGCAGGAGAGTGAAAAGCCTTTGCGAGGGAATGGGAGGAGAGAAACATGACAGAATTGGGTGATTGCGGTGGCTGTAACTGCGTTATTAGTTACTCTTTTCAAAAACATTTTGCGGCCTTGCGTTCTGAGGTAGTAGTTTTTTTTGTGGTAATGATTCTCTGACTAGGTTACCTATGGGAACAAACACATAGACCATCAAAATTACTGATCCCAGAGGGATATCTTCTTGTGGGCAATGCTGTATGACTCAACATACATTTCTAGCATTCCTGAACTTTTGTTCCCACCCTGTTAAAGTTGGGAGTTCTACAGATTCTACAGCTGCTACAAGAGGTATTACCATGCATTGCTTCAAAGAATCCCCTGGGCTGTTTACTTTCTGTTGCATGTTGCAGTGACTGATATGCTACTCTGTTGTTGACCTAAGGCCTTTTTGGCTCAGTACCTGGTCAGTGTTAATGTACAGTTGTGGCCATTGTAACATGAAGCATGTTTTGGTGATCAGACTTCTCTCGTGTTTTACCTTGTGTTTTATGCATAGGCCGCAAACGTTGCTAATATGCTTACATGTAACCCCAAGGAGCATTCATATTTCCTTTGCTGTGGAACGCATGAGAAAATTTGAGGCACTGAATGTGTTTGGTGCTGTTTTGATCACACCTCTACATAATTGGAGGGAAAATGCAAACTGCTCATTTGTCAGTGTGCACGTTGGAGGAACAGAGGCTGTCGAAGTTGGTTGCAGCTGTCGCAAAGGCATCCTGCATCTGCGGGATATAGAAGTTTGCTATTTTCCTCGCATGTGAGCAATTTCGCCGTCCTTCCAGGTGGAAGAGGTTGTGGAGCCATTGCCAGAGACTCTGGAGCCTGTAGACACCGAGGTCCACATGGATCATGCGGAGCCTTGTGTTGCGGACGAACAGCCTCACCAGCCGCCTGAGCCAGAGGAAGAGCTGGTCGAAGTACTCGAGCAGCACCCTGAGCCAGAGCCTGCTGGTGTCATGCAGCAGTCCGACAGCAGCCGAATGGAGGTTGAACCAGCCGAGGTACTTATCACATTGGGCAGCATGGAATTGACATTCCTGCTGTTATCTTTGCTTTCTTAATTCTTTCGTGTGCTTGTTTTTCAAACAAATCAATATGTAACAGGAGGAATGCAGCTTGTATTGACCCCTTCCTCCCTGAAAAGGAAAGAAGAAACAAAAAATTATCATCTCTATGAGGTTAAGTTGTGCCAAAGATTGTCTTGGGTGGATGGCTAGGCTGCCCACTGCGAACACTAAAGAAGAGGTTCACAGACTGGTTCCTGCAGAAGGCAATGGGGTCTGTGGGGAGCATTTTTGTTTCCCTGTTCACCTAATCCTTGCATGCATCGATCCCTGTCTTTCTTCTACCCACATTTAAAAAATTTTTTTTTTTTATTGATGAACTGTAATTTCCCCTGCCATGGTGGGACACAGGTTTGAGCGCTTGACTGCTGACTCCGAGAATGCGGGTTTGATCCTGCCCACTACGGCTGCTCTTCAGTGGAGGCGAAAGCACACTGCCCGTGTCCTGTGCAATGTCAGGGCACATTAAATTTCCAGAGGCCTCCACTATGGTGTTCCCCAGGGCTGGTGTCTTTTTGGGACGTTAAACCCCATGAACCATCCAACCATGTTGTAATTGCATACAGTCACAGTGAACCGTTTTGCTTTACACGGTGTAATTATTATACCAAATTCGACGTTTCTTCAAAGGGGTGTTGCATGCTTCATTTTGCTGGGTTCCTCATTACAAAGGGACAATGGCCAAGACAGAGGAGGTTCCTCGGCATCTATTGAAAGCTGTTCGTGCTCTTCAATGCTGAAAGAGCCAAGAACTGTTTACAGCAATGTGGTCAGCCAAGGCAAGCTTGTATTTGACTGATAAACAAGCTTTTTTGGTGCCATTGCGGTGCATATGTGCATTCATATAAAGCTTTCCACATGTGCACTATACACGATGGAGTAAACTTCTTTTTTTTTTTTTTTTTTCCACGTTTTCCTCCTCTTCATGAGTAAGTTGCTTAGTCTCTGCCACATTTCTTTGATAAGAAAGTGGCTTCAGGTCAGTGTAAAGAGGCATGGTGTTAATGTATTATCCTTATATAGTGCAACTGAAATGACAGCAGCATCCAGAAAGGTATGTTTTTTTTTTTTTCTTTTTTTTCTTTCTTCTGTTTAAAGGTCTATCAAACACCATTTTGTTGGTCATGACATGAGGCTTCTACTTATCCATAGGATGTCTCACAAGTGATGCTGCAAGGTATGGGCGGTCGGATGCAGCTGAAATCCTTTCACATTATTGTGACTGCATACATTGAGCAGCAGGCTTCATTTTACGTGCTTCTAAATTACCACTTTTATAACATAAATTGTAATCATAACATTATAATATAAGCACAAGAATATTGATGCCTGTGGCTTCTTTGATACAGTCAAACATAAAAAGCTGATCTTGCTTACTGTATTGATTGGTGAGCAGAGTAATGCATGACACTGCGGGCTATGTCGTTTTTAAGCTGTGAACTACCATATTTGTGAGTGTATAATGCAGCCGCAATTATTTTAAGCGAAGGGGGAGTTTGAGACCTCACGAAAGTGTAAATACATATATACTTATTACAATCATATCCAACTAAACCCAAATGCTAGGATAAAATGGAGATGACATGCAAAAGTATGGAAGTGATGGGTTTGTGATATTGTTCCTGTACTCCCATGCCATCGATTGCAGCTGTGCCACCACTGCTTCATGCTGTCCAGATCTGTTCAACCTTGTTTCATTTCCCAACCGCACTCCACTCTTCGGATGCCATCTTTTCCTCCACTGGCCCGCGCCGCTTTCTTTCCACGTTTGTGCCGCCCTCTCCTTCTCCTGTGCGCGCCACGCGACCCCTGGGGGCCATCGGAAAGCTGGCTTCTCCCGGCAGCTCGCGAGCTAGGCGGTGAAGCGCGCTTAAGGGAACCGAGATTTTTAAAATGAGTTATATCCGTGTCTTGGTTCCGAAATTAACGCGAGATGCGGCCCGAAACAGATTGAGGAGGACAAAAACCCGTCGTTACATTAGTGTAAGCACGTTACTACAGCATCCGCTGCTTCCCTCGACCTAATTCCGTCTCGCATGGCTTGACCTCAAGGACGCGCGGCCCGCCGGCGGAGCAGCAGCAGGGAGGATGGCAAGTGAGGGCAACGAAGTCGAGCCTAGATATATCCGAGTTCGATATATCTAGGATATATCGAACTCGGATATATCGAATAGCACTGTTGATCTCGTTTATCGAACTCCCGTTCCCGGACCATTCGATATATCGAACGGCACTCAGCGCCCCTGCAAATGGCGCTTCTCCTCCTAACAGCGCTTTTCGACCGCTATCCGCGCGCCGAGACGCGCCGGCTCCGCGGCCTTGGGGGCAATTGTTGGCATCGCTAACGCTGTGAAACCGCGTGACGAAGCGAACCCTGTGGGCGGCCATACTAATTTTTCACCCCGCATTGGTGTCACGCGGTGAAGCCAACCTAGCAGATTAAAGCCTAGCAGCAGCTTTCGCCTGGCGTGCGTCGATCGCTTCGCTGCCGGAGGTATTGCAGAAACTTAATGTATCTTAATTGTAATGAGAAAATATTCAATTTATAGTGTCCTAGTAATATGGTTAAATATTCTGGTCTGCAGCGGCTAATTTAAAAGCACCATCCTCTGTGACAACTGTGTGCAGCAAGTTAGGCCTAACAGCTAGGGGGCAGTGTGCTGCCACTGGAAACCAATGGGCAGCGCCTTGCTGCAAGAAGTGAACCACTAGCGTGGATGCAATGTATTCTTGGTTACAGATGCACCTATTTATTGCCATATTTTACATATCAAATAGTTTCCCAATCCTTGTCGAGCTTGATATATCTGGGTGAAAGAAGGGTCTCACTGAAGGGTCACCTTTTGAACTGTTGCACAAATTCAGATATAATTTTCAAGGGTGGCTTATCTTCCTCTTATTAGAGTACATTGTAAGTTTCATCATCTTGGCACAAATAGAAAACAAAAGCCGTAGATGTCGTAATGAGTAATTGAGTGTCAGCCGAGAAAAACTGTGATTTCAAAAATCATGAAGATGTGCTAACTGTTTGTGCTTAGATAACTCCTAGGTAGTTCATTGTGCAGGATAAGGCCAGTTGCAGATTTTTTGACATTTTGTAGAACTTTGAGGACTTTAAAAATGAACTTCGTTTTTTTTTCCGTTTATGTGTCACATATTTGATACTTCTTGTTCTTAGACAGTAATTCATCATCATCATCATCATCCTCAGCTTGACTATACCCACTGCAGGGCGAAGGCCTCTCCCATATTCATCCAATTAACCCGGTCCTGTGCGAGTTGCATCCACTTGACCCCTGCGAACTTCTTAACCTCATCTGTCCACTTAATTTTCTGCCGCCCCCTGCTACGCTTTCCTTCCCTTGGAATCCAGTTTGTTGCCCTAATCGACCATCAGTTATCCTTTCTACGGGCTACATGTCCTGCCCATGCCAATTTCTTCTTGATTTCCATTAGAATGTCATTGACTTGAGTTATTTCTCTGGCCCACTCTGCACGTTACCTATCTCTTAATGTTATTCCTACCATTTTTCTTTCCATAGCCCTCTGAGTTGTCCTCAACTTAAGTAGAACCCTCTTTGTTAGCTTCCACGTTTTAGCCCCATAGGTAAGTACAGGTAAGATGCAACTGTTGTATACTTTCCTCTTGAGCGATACCGGTAAGCTGCTAGTCATAATCTGGGAGTGTTTGCCAAATGCGCTTCATCCCAGTCTTATTCTCCTTGTTATTTCCCTTTCATGGTCCGGATCTGCGGTGACTACCTGTCCTAAATAGATACATTTGCCTACTATTTCTAGTGCTTCGCTACTTAACTTAAACTGCTGTTCCTTCCCTAGACTATTGAACATTACCTTAGTCTTCTGCATATTGATTTTCAAGCCTACCTTTTTACTTTTCCTAGCTATGTCATCAATCATTTGTTGCAATTCATCCCTTGAGTTACTTAGCAAGGCAATGTCATCAGCAAATCGCAGATTACTGAGGTATTCTCCATCTACCCTTATCCCTAACTGCTCCCATTCCAAGTCTCTGAATACTTCCTCTTAAGCAAGCTGTGAATAGTACTGGGGAGATTGTGTCTCCTTGCCTAACACCTTTCTTTATAGGAATTTTATTACTTTCTTTATGCAGAACTATGGTTGCTGTGCAGCCACTATATATATATATCTTCTAGCACTGTCACGTACGGCTCGTCTACACCCTGATTTTGCAATGCCTGTTTGACTGCAGAGGTTTCTACTGAGTCAGGTGCTTTTTCGTAATCAATGAATGCTATGTATAAGGGCTGGTTATATTCCGAGCATTTTCCTATCGCCTGGTTGATGGTATGGATATGATCGATAGTAGAGTATCCTTTCCGAGAATCTGCTTGATCTTTTGCTTGGTTGCAGTCTAAGGTTGTCCTGATTCTATTAGCAATTACCTTAGTAAATACCTTATACGTAACAGACGGTAAGCTAATTGGTCAGTAATTTTTCTAGTCCTTAGCGTCCCCTTTCTTATGAATTAAGATAATGTTTGCGTTCTTCCATGGTTCCGGTATTGTTGATGACGCCAGGCATTGCGTATACAGGGTAATTAATTATACAAGGTTATAATTGGGGATCCAAAAAGTATGTTATCTTGTTCCCAACAAAATCGTAGTCCAGAAACCACCTTGAAAGCAGCCTTTGGCGAAAGAGTTTGGAAATGGTAGTTATCTTAGCAGTTGGGCTCTTGCAAAAAGTGCAAAACTGAGAAAAAAGACTTCAAAGATTTCACAACATGCTATTCAAATTTAGGGCCTAAATTAATAATCAGAGTGGCAAGATGCATATGTTGGGTCATCCTTTTCAACACAACACTGCTCTGTGGCCACTGCTTTTAGTTACGATTTTTTTTTTTCAGCCTTACAGGGGACCAGCGTCTTTCTCTGCGCTTGTTCAAATGCTTTCAAATGCTTTCCTTGGTTGCTTGCTGGGTGTGCCTCTTTGTGTAGGCTCCATATTTTCTTATCAGCTTGTCGCGCACTTCGGTTAGCCAGGGTCTTAGTGGTGTGAAAACAGCATTTGAAGTTTATGGGCAGCGTTTTAGTCGATCCAGATTTCTGTTTCGGTTTACCAGCCAATCCGCTGTTGCTTCAGAGCAAAATTTGCCTTTTTTTTTTTTATGGTCTGCTGTACTCTCGATAGCAGGTCCTTTTGGCTAGAGATTATGAAAAACAAGCATTCTAACTTTGGGATACACTGTGCATTCAGTTTATTGTCCGCTATGTTTAAAATCGGCGTTCACAGGTGCTTTCTGTTGCAAGTGCACTCCATCTCGCAAAACAGTCAAATTTTTCTACTGTGCAGGCGAGAACTAAACTAGATGAGAGGTTTCTTAATACCTGCCAATCCAAGTCTACAAAAATTTTAAAGCATGTTCTTTTAAGGAAAACTACTATTTTAGCCCTGCGTTTAAGCAAGCTTTAGCACCATTATTATCTCCTTTCTGCTGTAAATACACATTTTCAATATATTTAAAAGGGGGAAGTTCATACCTTGTTTGAACAAATTTTGTTTGCGAAGTTGAATACAGTAGGGAGTAACGATGCAGTGAAGCACACTGTTGTGAGACTGTACACTGTTGCACACACATTGGCACCATCACCCAGTGGCAAACGCACATATGTATCCACACATTTTCATGTGTCCATGGCTGACTATTTTGCTGATAAACCGACAATAAAAAATATAGTGAGGGTTTAAGCATGGTTTGATGGTTTGAGCTAGGGGGATGATAAAGCTTTGCCTTTTCACCTCGAGAGTAGTCTCGATAGCCCTTATAACACTGTCTTTTTGAATCTGTTTTTCTTTTTGCATATTTTCGTTAAGTTAGGTTTTGGGGAAAGGAAGGTGCAGTATCCTATCCTTTTGGGTGGACACCATAGAAGGGTGTGCACCTACACTTAATCTAAGTCAAGGTCACACCACTTGTTTTTTTGAAGGTCAAGTGGCCAGACAGGTTGGCCTTGGCTGAGGAAGTTTTGAGAAGTTTGCTGAAATAGGCTGGCTGCAATAGGCATGAGGCAGGTATAGCTTTAAGCGATGCCTTCATCCCGTGCGGGGCATAATTGCATTACCTGTTGCTTAGAAGAGTTCAAGTTGACTGAAGCGTTTTTGCTAACGTATGATGCCCACTGAGACCACTTACTTGTTATGCTGAGTAGCTGGTTTGGAGAGGCAGTGTTTTTTTGTTTGACTGGTCAAATTCTTAATGTATAAATTTAGGTCGGTGCAATGCAGTCTGTCCTGTTGTTTACTGACTCTGCTGCAACATTGTGCACTGCTGTGGCACTTCATCTGTTAGGGGGTTGTTCCTGTAATAACTCTGAAAGGGCTAGACACGGTAGTCGCTTTCTAGTCCCAGCGTGCCAGACCTAACAGTGAGAGCTGGGACCCCAAACCCACGGTGCAAAATATTGCTACCACAGCAGGTTTGGACCAGACCGGACAGACACGAGTTGCATGCTCAAAGCAGGCATTTTTCTGAGTAATTATTCAAGGCAAAGCACAGCACTCAAGAAACAACTACCGTAGCGGGTCAACGTTCCACTCGCATATGAGGGTGAAAGAAAACCTCCAAAAGGGGGAAGCGCAGGAAAAAAGGGGAGAGGAATGTTCTCGCCTTGCGTGGTTGTGCCGAGTGGTCTCGCGACAGCGGCAGTCTCTTTGGCAGA
This sequence comes from Amblyomma maculatum, assembly GCF_055883805.1. Lineage (NCBI taxonomy): Eukaryota > Metazoa > Arthropoda > Arachnida > Ixodida > Ixodidae > Amblyomma > Amblyomma maculatum. The sequence goes on from NC_139352.1 coordinate 129,073,701, forward strand.
AAGTCTGAACTGCGCATGTGTGTGTTAACCGGCCGAAAAGACAAGAGGTCCTTGGAACGAAGGAGATCGTCCCGCACTGTGGAGGGGAAGTCTCTCCAGCTATGCTATGGGGGAAAGAGAGGAGGCCGCACCGGCGCTACTGCAGGACAGTGGGAGGCAGTGGGGATGACTTGTGCGCCCTCCTCTTACCATCCTCCCTAACAGCACGTGTGTAACCTCGCATGATATATGCAACTATTACAATGGAATAGGGGATTTGTGTATCCCCTATTTGTGTAGTAGCATTTTGTGGGTGTGCTCCTACTGAGGGGCCGGAATTAGAACACGGAGTATAAAATTCTGGCTTCATTGTACACGAAAAATAGATGTGTTGTGTTCATTGCCATGTTGTCAAAAAGAAGTTGAAAAAAAGAAATAGCACACAGTGAAGTTAGTGAAGCGCCATCAGTGTGGTTCATGGCATTTTCTATAGTCCCTGCTGTCAATGCATAGCAGAATGACAGTTACAGTGGAGGCATTTCTGGGTGTCCTCCTCTCTTGACCACTTGATATATGAGCGGAATTTTGGCTCCAGGCAGATTGCAGCAGGAGTGGCCGATTTGAAATGATACAGACAAGGGACACGTATGGCAGTTGATACGCGGCATGACACACTAATCCACAGCATGAGTTATAAAATTGAAACCCTGTTTCCCTGTAATGCCTGACTTTCAGACTGCAGAAAATTGCAATAGTTTTTATATAATGCTTGCACAAGTGCTACATATAGAGTCTGGGGTTTCTTCTTGTCATCGCATCAGGCTGTCTCGGAACAAAAGTGATGGCAGGTTGGTGCCAACTTTTGGGACTGTGTCCCGCTTTTGGGCACAGTTTTTGCAGCAGGTACCTGTTTGTTTTTCTTGCTCCAGAGCATCATGAAAGATGTCATTAACACGATGCCACTGCAGCATTTAAACTGTGTGTTTACAATTTACAATTCCAACCTGGTACTGAATGGCAAAAGCCACCTTCATTCTTTAATGAAGCATATAGTATTTGGAATATGTGTGGGGTGTTACTAAAAAAAGACGGGCCTGCATACTTATTTGACGTTATGTCTGCACGCAATATCTTTACTCTGTTTTTGTAAAATTTCAAATTTTCTTCTGGAGAAAATTTGAGGATTTGAAGCCTTTATTGTCATTTGCAGATATTGAGAAATTATATTTTATAATTACCCCGGTCACACGGCGACTTTCAAGGGTATTGTGTCGAGAACCTTTGGGATTGTCAGTCTTTATCGAACTTGAAAGAGCTTTGCCGCTGCTACACGGCAGACTCAATCGCCGTTGAGAGATTCCTTAATCTCAATCAAGGTGTGGTCGTGCGATCGTCATCTCCAATGTTTTCACACCCAAGAGTGTGCACATTAGACTACTGATTTGATGGTGATCAGAATGACCTGCGTATCAGTGCTCAATTGGACTTTGTGTCAACAGACTATTGGTTGGACAGCCTTCTAAATGATTTTGTGACAAAGGTCTTTCGTTCTGTTTATGCAAATATCATTCTTTGCAAATCTAGCTGCTTTTTATGACTTTTATGTGATGCTTTTGGTGCTTTGGCATTAAAGGTTTAAAATGGGGCACCCTAGAGCAACCTTAGAAGAGAATAGGTTTGGGCATGTTGGTGGTTCATACTTAGTGGGAAATAATAGTGCTCAGATGAAGAAAGGACGAGTTGCACGACGCAGTTGAAAGTTAGTGCTTGTCTGTGTCCTGTCGCACTCGTTTTGTCTTCATTTGTGTGCTATTACCCATTTAAGCAACCTCAGTGCAGGCTACATGACTAGAAAGCAGGAGAAGACTGTACAGTCTTCCGAAACTACTTGCATGTAGTCATTGCAGGCCCTATACTCTGGAAGAGTCCACAAAGTGGACATGTCTGAATAGGAGTGCCACAAGCTAGGCACGTTCCTTTACATAAAATAATTTGACGGCGGGTGCAAACGCCATCTCTAGCATCTCTGAATGCATTAATTGATGGCTGTTTTGGAGATGTAGCACTAGAGCTTCCGTTTGCCAATTTCGCTCTCGTCCTCGCTTGTTGGCAGGCAGTAGCTGAAGCTAAAAAAAAATCGCTCTATGGCCGCGATTAGGTTTCACATGGTAGCATAAACAGACCAGCTTTGTTGGCTACTGCATTAGACCTCTGCACTGTTGTCGCAGCCAACCAGCCCCATTTTTAATTGCCAGTCTCTAGCACTATGCTTTGCTTATCGTTTTCATGGACTTCCATCTTTGCGCAGTGGACCCTGAATACACTGTTATCGCATTGCTGTCTTAAGGTGTGTTAAACGGTGCCAAAATTTTATAAGGCGCTACCACTAATGTGTCCCCCTCACATATTTCACAGACTTTTGTCTGAAGCCTGCTTGACTTTGGGAACCAATCCTCGAGCCAGAATGAGAGTGAAAATGGAAGCGCTAGTGCACCTAATTTGCATTTGGCTAAACGATGTTAAATCGCAACTTTTTTGTCTGTTTGTTTTTGAATGCTTTGCATTCTTTAGCGTTACTAGTATGAATGCTGTGGCAGGTACAGGTAGATCCAAGATGACAGAATGGTAGGTGTGAGCGAGTATTGAAATTTTCAAATATGAATAGAATTGAATTTGGGAAAAAAAAAGCCTTCGATTATCGAATCGAATATCAGGTCAATGAAAAAAAAGGAAAAAAAAAGAAAAGAAAGAAAATACTGTTTGCCTGGCTTATATCCGAGTTCATATGGTATTTGCGAGTAAAATTCAAATAGAATTTCACAGAAGTGTATACTTTACTCAAAAGCCAAGTATAAAGGTTATGCAGGACTCCATATACCAGCTTTTTGTACAGGAAGGATCTGCATGAAACCAGGTGGACCTGCTAAATCACTCCTGATTGCAGCAAACTCTCATTAATTCAGCCTTCAGTGGACCAGACAAAATATCCGAATTAACTGAAAACTGGAATTTTTGAATAGGCCTGGAAAAAACTACCAAAAAAAAAAGAAAACCCCATTTCCATCAGAGTAATTTTATCTCTTGAACATTTCTACGATGGATGTCTACATTTGAGATGAAACTAAAGTAAGAACGACATTATTTTTCAGGTTTTGTGAAGTGCTTAGCTTTGTGCACACTGTCGGGAAGGCCTTCTTCACAAAACAGCCCTGTCTAGTTTTGAGGATGCTTCACTGCATAGCCCATGTGGTCAAGCATTGCGGTGAAGCGTGCAGTGTGGGGGAGACTGCTGTGAATTCGGAAATTTCGAATATCAATTTTTCAGATATGAGTATGAATCAAATAACAAGCATATTTGAAACCCTGCAAAATGGGAAAGGCTCTTTATCTGTCATTACACAGCCTTTGCATCTGCATTCAGGGCTCAGATGAATTGGCATGAACTAAAATGGATGCTTGTGGCCTGGTTGTCATCCCACTCAGTTTTTCCTTGCTTTGCAGGAGCCTGTGCTTGTCGTGCCAGTTCAGCAGCAGCCGCCGCCCCCTGTGGTGGTGCCACCACCTGTGCAGAGGGAGGCCTCTCACAGCAGTGTGGAGTCTGGTCCGGTTGCCGCGCCTCTGGTGCCCATCCAGCCGGTTGACATCACTTATTCGGATGACTCACAGTCCAAGTCCCTTCCAGGGCTCACAGGTGAGTGAGCATTTTGCTCTTCTTCAGTTCAGTTCATTTTGCTCATTCTTTCCACTAAGTAACTGGCAAAAGCAGGCTAGGCCTAAACGCGCTGCATGATGCTTGTAAGGAACACTGATAATGACTCCATTTGGGGTCTGTATTTCGAGTTGACGTCACTTTGAAGGTGTTGTTTTCACCCTCACCCCATTAGTGAAAATGCTGGAATCAGGTGTCACCGCTTGCACTCGCAACTGAAATGCCATACGCTTTTGGCCTTGTCACCTATCAGGTGGGGGTGAGAACAACGCGTCTCGGCAATACAAATTAGTAGTGTGGCCCTGGCTTTTGTTCTTGGTAAAAAGATTGATTGCTTTTTTTTTTTTTTTTTTTTTTTTGTGACTGTTGACATTTTGGGCATTTATAGCCGAGGATATGAGATTTAACCACCATCCTTGCCATTTTATTCAAACTCATAATGGCAGTAGTGAAAGGGACTTACTGGTCGCACTGACATTGTGGGTGGGTATACAGCCTAGTGGAAGTAACCTGCGGTCCAAAATTGGTCTCTGTATCATTGGAGTGCATTCTTAAAAGTGGCAGCTGGTGGCAATATGGCTTCCTTTCGAGGCCTCTTCTTGCTTATAAACGGAAAAAATTGTGTTGTCATTGTGGAGGAGTGGGGTGTGGCTGATTGCCCCTTATCCTTAAGCTTGGCCCAGCAATCATTTTACGCTTCCGAGACAAGCATGTGAGGCGGTGGTTATTAGGAATGGTAGAGCTAAATTTAGTGGCTTAGCGCATTGATCAGTGTGAGGAGATTGGCAATTCCTACTGAAATGTGCAGAGTGATAGAAGGCTTTGGATCTAGGTGGGGAGCGCAGACTCCCACAGCAGTGATGAACAGTAACCCTGGAAGTTGTCAGCATCTATAGGCGCGGTATGGCTGCCTTAGCAGATGCAGTTGCGCATTCATATTTTTGCTTGCACCTGCAAGTGCCTGTATGGTCTTGCTTTGGGACCGACTTGCTCACCACTAGAAACTGACGAAGGCGGCAACACACAGCGCGAGGAAGTGGCTATTTAGCGTTCAGTGTCATGCTGCAATGATGACTTAGTTGCTGTGGCCAAAAAAGCTGATCTGCGCGCATTGCCATGGATTCAAATCATGTTTAGTGGCTATGTGCTATATTTCAGTTATGTGCTTTGTGTGTATTATGTGCTCATCGTGTAGTGCCGTGAAGTCATATTGTGACGATAGCAGAGTGGCGTCTGTGCCTCGGGGGTTCATACTGGATATTCGACTATGCATAATATGAGAACATTTATGTGAACAAATAAGAGCACAATAAACCCACCATTTTCATTGCTCTATTTTAGATTTTATTTAGTGATTGTTTCGAGTGATAGACTAACCTGGAGGCGAGAACTGAAAGTTGTTATGCTTATACTGTCGCGCATGCTCAAAGCACACTGTTGAGTGCTGGTGACTTTTACGGGCGCTTCATTGCTGTAGTATCTACAGAGAGCCCCCTTAAACTTTACCTTAAACTTAATAGGGCCCATGAAAAGCTATTTACTAAAACTAGAAAATGCCAACGAGAAGCAGGTATCTCATCAGTCCTCTCTTCAGTGCAAAAATTTTTAAGCTCGCTTTATTAGCAGTGAGCATATGGGCGATCGAAAATGATGTGCCTCCTCTGCCCCCTCAACTCAAGCCACGCCAGCCTGCAAAAAAAAAAGAAAGAAAGAAAGACGAAACAAGCCACGACGGCACTCCAACACGCCCCATCCCGCCCGCGTAACTTGGGAGCATCTAATGAACATCCAGCAGCCCCGCTGACGTCAGTGGGGAGGTCTGCGCGCGGAGATGTTTCGCCCAGTCTGTTGCGAGCGGTCGCCAGGAGCACTTTTAAAAAATTATTTCCAAATTATTAGCTCCATGCACAGTTTTCAAATTTGGCTTGAATACTCACAAAGACCACCTCTATGGATTCCCTGCATTAGAATGTTAAGCTCGCAACTGCTGCCAGCTAAACCTGATAGTGAAAGGGTCTATAGATGTTTTGTGCCCAGAACTTTTCGTTTGAGGGGTGCTAATAACTATTTGAATATCAATTAGGCATCATTTTTAAGTCACAACTTTTTTACAGGTGCTTCGACTCATCACCAACCAACAGGCTTTGACTCGAGCATGTTCAAGATGGGGACACCGCTTCCAGAAGCTACACAGCTACAACCCCCAGCCGTACATGCAGAGTTCATCCCTGCACCAATGCCTCCATACCAGTCCACTGGGGTGCCCACTGGCACGTTCCCACTGGTTGCAACACCGTCTACGTCGCTTGGAGGCTTGTCTTCCACCGTGGTGGGTGGTGAAGTGGATGACATGGGCAGCAGCAGCGTCAGTTCCAAAGTGCACAAGGACAAGAAGAAGAAGAAAAAGAAGGACAAGAAGCACAAACACAAGCACAAACATCGTAGCCATGACCGGCTGCTTGAGAAGGAGCGCTTTTACAGCTCGGGAGGCAGCACCAACCAGTCGCCAGCACCGTTTGGGGGTGGTGCTTCAGCAAGTCCCCAGCATGAGATCATCTGAGGGCAGATTTCACATTTCAGTTTGAGAGTTGCATTCTTCATTCATCCTGCGCCGTTTTCCTTGTTCACTGGTGATTGTGCAGTCTAGTGCATTGTTGAGTTGATGTATGGAACGTTCTAAGGTAGAGCAAAAACCGTCCAGAGGACTGAATGCTAGCAGGTGACCAGTGAATACGCACAAACATATGGCTGTTGATAAATAAGGTTTAATCGGAAGCATACATTTTGGCAACACCTGGTGGAGAGGAACAGAAGCTTCCCAGGGGTTGTGGTAACTCTAAAGAAAGATCAGTTTCCCCTGCAGCCCTCTGATGTCACCAACGTGCAGGCGACACCGTGTCACTGTGTGCATCGCTGTCTTCTGCCATATCAGCAAGCAGAGTTTCCTTACTTGATATATATATGCTCCCGTTTCCTAAGCGGTTCAAGGCAAGTTGTTCTGGATCTGTCAACAAAGTGTTTAGTCTTGAACGACTACGAGCAAGTAGAGGGTGTTCAGATTCACTCTTTGCAGTTGTGTTAGTGTACATTTTGGACAGCAGTTGAGTTTTTGTGTGTGTGTGTGTGTGGAACGTGCACTGGGGCTGTTCTTCAGTGCACGCCCTGAGCTTGCAGCAAGTGCTATGAAAGTGTACAATAAATGAATCGCATAGGCTTCCTGCATATCGGGTAAGCATTGGTTTGTTTTGCATAGTTACATGCGACATGTGTCCCCTTTCGAAAAATTTTGGTAACTTAAGCTCATCTTTAAGGGTAAGGAGTGACATCACTAATTGTTACCGTCGGTAGATCCACTTGCCCATGAAATTATGGACACTGTTCGGCCTTTCACTATCATAGTCTCGAAATTCTTCACAACATACATGTAAAGGTGCGGACATAAGTAAACGGAGCACGCTTTTCCGTTCAAATTAAAATCACGCCTTCTGCACTGGAGGTAAGAAAGCAATATTTGTCTAAGTAAAAAGCCAACGGCATCTATTACCGGTTCGCACATAACAAGACTACCAGTTTTATTTAAGCAGCGCGTGAAAAAATTTAGAAGCAAATAGCATGCTCAGTTTACTTTTGTCCGCAGGGGTACATATGGTGCATCCATGCGACATATACTGGGTGGGTACTCTTCATAGCACCCTATCAGTGGAGAGGTTGTCGTATTTGTGCGTGCGCAGCTGGCCCAAGGTGCCAACTGCTGCCTCACCCACCGCTGAGCCATTGCCGCGAGCCTCTGCAGATTGTGGTGTGCGGCGTTGCACTCTGTGCCGCTCACTTAGCGATTTCCGCTCTAACTAATAGTTCTCTGGAATTACTCGGCCGCAAATGGTGTCACATACTCAGTAAGACACAGAAGCGCAAATAAGGTACACGGAAGCAGAAGGGAACGGGATGACCGTTAACTTGCAACAAGTTTTATTTGGCAAACAGCGTATATATACCTTTGCTTACCCATGTTGCACATAATGAACACATTCACAGGTTCTTGTGTCTTCCTGAATATGCAGCAACTTGCACAGCTACAAGTCCCTTACAAAAGCCCTTATGCTAGCATGCAAAATGTGGCTGTTGAGGCTAAACAGGAGCTTCTCTCCTGCTTGAAGGGGCAGGTGAGCACTGAAACATTTGAAGGGATGGTTTGCACTGCAGTACAGTTATCAAACAGTAAATGATGATTTGGTTAGGTTAGGTAAATACTATGCTTTGCGTCGTTCCTGCAGCATAGCATGCAGGAAGGAGCTGGGTCCTTCCGTATTGTGCATACAAAAGGTGCCTAAATAAGTATTGGTTTATCAAGGTGCTTCATGTGCAAATTTGTAGACAAGTTGCTTATTGCTCTCAGGTTACAGCTTATAATGCTCACCTTGGCAAAGTTTGGATCCCCACTGTTTTTATTACATTTTGGCCTGGTGGTTATTAACATAGTATGTATATGGATTACAAATGCCATTGACAGCTGTCTAGCTGAGCAAAAAAAAGGTAACTTTTCCTCTGTGTATTTTGATGTGTTGCTTGTAGCTTGCTGCCTAAGATTGCTCCACACTTTGTTGCAGGAATACAAATTACAGCTTGTTTTGAAAATATTTGAGCCGTAAAGAATGGTGCACGCATTTACGGCGACACATAACAGCTTGTATAACAATGGAAGAGGGTTTCTGTGTAGAGAGCTATCATTTGGTCCTTACCGGTAATTACTTTGCAACTTACTGGGGACTATCGTCTCATTAATATGCATGGTCTAGCTGCGATGAAATGCAAATTCTGGCAATGAACAAAAATATTTAGACTTACAATGAACATTCGGGTTTCTAAGACATCTAAGTTATGGGTAGCACAAAGTGCAGTGGTCGTGCAGCGGTAATGCGGATTTCCGTGGAGCATAGCAGTATTTGTTGGAATCTGGCCTGGTAGTACGGATGCTAAAGATGTGCACTTGTTCAGTATTCTATTTATGGTTCTTCAGTTCCATTTGTAGGCCAGTTTGTGCAGTGGTACTTTGCGTGCACAGTATTAGGAAAGTATTTTGAAAAGTTCTGCTTGCATAGCCAGTTTGTGGATAGGCACGACACAAGCAACGCAAAACTGCAAAAATAACTGCGTAGCCTCATCACACCTTTATTATAACAAAAGTAAATCATTCAAGCACAGTCCGCGTGGCTCTGGCCAAAATGAGTCGTACAGCAACATATTGCCACACAAATGCCTAGTGGCACTTGCATAACTCATTTCTTGGGACGTTCCACTTGTCTCGCAGTTTGCAGACAAGCTTCATGGATGCAGAAAAAAAAAAAGGAAGAAAAGAAAACGTTTGGTTAAAAAATTTGGGCTAAAGAATTTTCATCAAAAATAGCGGGAGAGGGCAAAGACGTACCACACGCTTGTGGCCCCATCCACAGCTTACCGCCGCTTGCAGCTTGGAAGCCGCCAATGGTCATGGCGCCTTTGACGTCACGAGCAAGCCATCCAATCAGAACAAAGGCTTGCGTCCTTACACATCAGATGTGGTGCGCGATTGGTCTGTTCTAGCTGCTGCAGTGCGGCGCATTTTTCAAACGCTAGCGCAGAACGAAAAAAAATCCATATGTCGCAGTGAAATTGCGCTGTTTTAACTGAGAGCGTCGAAACTGAAACCTCAGCAAAATGCACGCTGAGGTATGACAATTAGTTTACTGGCAGCTTGCGCAAAATAGCGCGAAGGAATTTCTTCTCTACAGTGTACAGTCGTCATATTACGGTGGTAAGTTTTCGATACTGGCCTATTAAACGCAGGAATGTCTCGCAACAATGCGCTGCAGGAGCACCATGTTTTCAAACTCGTGAACATCGAGCACGAAACACAGCCAACCCAAACTGGAAAGCCACAAAGAGCAGCTGAGAAGCCCTTAAAAAAATAAAATAAAAAAAAAACGGTAAGAAAAGCGGACAGCGTGGCACTTGTCCGAATCACTTGCAGAATACACACGTACCACAACGTCTGCCCAGCCAGGCTTTACTTGCCTTTCGACTACTTTAGCTGCAAAGAAACCGGGCCTTAGGCGCGAGCACACGCAGATTTACTAGATCGAAAGAGGTACCACGATTCCTGGCGTTGCACAAGCGTTACGTAGTCTTTCAGTGGAGCCCGCACAGAAGAGTACGCACAGAGAAATTTGAAGCCTGCGGAACAGCCTGTTAAGACGAAAAAACACGCACACAGCTGGCCGCTTCAACGCACGCCACGCACGCTGATAGGTCGGCCCATGGTTTCAACATAACCTAAGGATAAGAACGCCGCGACAACAACAGTGTTACAGTGCTGACGTTTTCAAACGTCCGTTTGGAATAAGCTCGGCGAAATTTCACTCTTGAGTTGTGTCAAACGGCTTCTTCGTGTACCTATCGAACACGAGCAAATACACGTTTACGAGTGACTACGCCCAACCACGAGTAGCAGAACGTAGCAGAACGCAGCAGCCGACGCCAAGCGGTGCCTGAATCGGAACGTTCCCATGATGCCTGCTGATTAAATAACGCATGCGCACTGGGGTCATTGCAAATGGCGGATTGTGTTATTGTTCCATGGCGCACATCACGGGGATAAAATTATGCTCGAAAAAATATCTCAAGCAGGTGAGTTGACGTTTCCTTTGCTTTCACGCCGCACCGGTTAGGAAGTAGGTTTTGCATGGACCGCTTTTTTGTCCGCTACGACGCTGCGAAAGGGCTGATCATCGCTCTGATCCACGGGTGTTCAGACGATTTTTGCCATCGACCCATTTGAGCCTTTTGAAAATCGTCCCTCGCGTTGATGAAACAGTTTCGATACGTCATTGCCTATGAGTCTGGTAACAGGGGCGTACCGTAGGCAGTGTTTCAACCGTGGTTGACCTCTGTGCAAAGCGAGAAAGTTGTGTTCGGCAGGGCAACTTCGAATCAGTTCCACTCCCCCCCTCCTCCTGTTTGTTGCGTTGGCTGGACGAGGACCGCAGAAGCCTAGGCACTGTTAGGCTTAGCTGGAGCCCGATTTTTATCCCGTATCGCCAACGAATGCGCTTGCAAACTGCCGCCAACGCGTCGCGCACTGTCGACAGTGCTTTGGGGACCGCCAGTGTGGGGCGATCCCGGTCCTAGCATGGCATGAGGCCCAATGTCGTTCCGGCCGCGCGGAGCGATTCACAGCTCGGATGTGATACACGGCTCATCTGTTCGGTAACCTTCAGCAACCAAAACCAGCAATCAATGCTATATGCGCGCCGGACACGAGGAACCCGGCATCGGAATGATGCGAGCAGCACCGGCAAACTTGTTTTGCAGTGTTTTTCGCGCAGAGAGTTGCATTTTTCAGCGTCGTTCACCACGAAACCGACAGCTCAGCTCTAGGCAAAACCCCGCGACGCTTGTTAAATCCTCGGCAGTTGCTGTGTTCCCGGCGCATTAAATACGTGCTGTGTGTCGTATCATTTATACGTGTGCATTGCAACGTTCCTACGTGCGTTGCCAGTTCGTCCGAGCGTGCTTGGCGCTGCGGACAGCATACGTGCGCTGTCGGGCTGGTCCGCTCTTACGGGACCCCCATCGATTTTGAGCGACACGGGACGGCGTTAGGCCTACTTCCCTACTAGTCCTAGCGTTGGACGTGCGGCGGCCACCGCCGTTGGTCATCATCACGGCTGTCGATTCCGAGCGCCCGGCTCCAGTGCCCAGGCTTCCGCCGCGTGTGCGAACTCGTCTCTCAACTTGCGACGTCGCCGGATGCCGACCTGCGACTGTCCTGTCATACGCGGCCGGCGCCAGCCCGAAGTCGGTTTCGGGGTCTGCAAATTGCGCGTCGCGCGGGGTCGCCTCTCCTCCGAGCGCGCACAGCTTTTCGCCGTCGCATCCCTCGCGCTCGTCCGGATGCTTTCGCGTTGCTTGAAAAAGGTGGCTGAGATCGGCTATCCATGTTTTCAAGAGCGGTTTTCGGAGCAGCGCTTAAGAACTAGCTGTTTTTTCTTTTTTTTTTTTCTTGCGACTACGGAAATGCCCCTACGGGGGTCGTCGTGTGCATGGTTCCAGCGTGGCCGGGCACAGCGCTCGATGGTGGAGGGGAGGCCATTTGGAGGACGCTTGTTCGGTGTTTCGGAACAAGGTCCGAGCTGTGTTCGAACGAACGTAGGGTTCATTTCCGAAGTGAAAAAGAGCAAGAGAGACGCGTCAAAACAGTCAGGCGGAAATGCAGTGAGCGCTCCGTTCGCGTCTTGTGTTCTTGCGTCGCCCCAGCTTCTGCGTGTTTGACATCCAGGCACGCCCACTCGGGCCGAATTAATAACCCGGCTTGCGCCGCATGCCGCTCCCGGGTATGATCGCCGCTTTGTCGACCCGTCTGCAATTTGGCGCCACTTGCTATGCGAGTTCGGACCCCGTTGGCGTTGTTGACGTGTGTGTATCCGCAGGCCTTTTCCTCGCTGCCTGCTTTTTGATAATTTGTTTTTTCAAGTCACCGCTGCAATTTCTTGGCGCTGTTCTCGGCGAAAAATTTTCAGATACGCACGCAGCATGCAGTACGCAACTGGTTTAGAAATAATGAAGCCAAATCGATCGAAAAAGGCCCTCAATTCTGTCAATACCTCGCCTACAACTTGCTCCCTTGTCATCTTACTGTATTTCCATGCCTACTTGGATAACGTGAACCTATCCTCCTACTTACATGGCCTTGTGCAATTGCATGCATATGTAGGTGAAAATGTAGTATGAAAGTCCTGGAAGGCATTTTTTTTTTCATTTCAATAAAGAAATGTGTGGTGCTGGCTCCTTAAACTGACCACACACAGTTTCATCCTACTGTCGTCTGTGAAGTTTGGGTACCTGCAATCCAGGCTTTAGCAGTGTTATTGACACATTCATGAAGCACAGGAACATTTCCGGAGGGTCTTCATTGACGTTAATCATTATCAGAACAGGGCAGCTGATGTGCCCAAACTTGCACTTTGTGGATGATCGGCGACTGTGGGCTGACTTGCTGCATGTACTGTGCAGCCATTAACATGGAAACTTAGCTGACACTTTCTGACAACTATGAAAATACGGGATCAGTAGAAAAGGCATGGTCGATGCTTGTCTCGCCATATGTTTTGTTGCAGCTGAAAGGCATAGCTTTGTCTGCAGCTGTTCAAATGGAAGGGTCATTAGTATTCTGCCCCAGTGCAGAAAAGCATGAAAGCAAATCTCCAGGCACTTGTTGGTGCAGCAGAGTGGGGTGCTGAGGAAGCTGTTGACCCCCTCCCCCTCTCACTCTCTTAAAAAAGTCAGTATCGTGATCCTTCGGTTGAAAACAAAATTTGTGTGGCCAAAGAGGCTCAAGGCTTGTGCTCACCAACTGTGTGAACCAGGGTGCTGCTGCTGTTCCAAGGAAGCACGGATGCTGTGCTGCTCTGTTGTATGTATGTGGTGGGGAATCTTTTTTTTTTATAACTATATACATTTTAATCTGTACTGCATTAACTTGCAGACTTGCGATGATTCACTTTGCTTGAAAAAAGTAGAAAAAAAATTGCATCCTCACAGCTTTTCGGTAACTCATATTCAGAAAAGGGCGCTGAAACTATTCTAAGGAAGGGCGTCATGCAGGATCTGTTGCCTCACTGGTCTTTGTTTGGCCAGTCAATGCATATGCTGAAATTTCTTTGTGTGACATCTTGCACGAACTCTTGTCCAGGCTGTGGTATCAGATAATTGAGCACAAGCAAGCAGTACTTTGCAGTGGTGAAAATCCTTAAACCTCACTGGAATGCTTGCATGCTGGGAGTGTCATTAACATTTTGATTGACCTCAAAGGGACACTAAAGAGAAAAATGAAGTGGGCTTGCATTGATAGAATGCAAATTCCTTATTACAAAAAAATCCACTCTTACTGAAAATAGCTGTTATAAGGTAGTAAACAGGAAGAACAGAAATACAGGTATCACCGCCACAGCCGAAACAGTCGAGACTCGCAACTACAAATCGCGTGACTCGCTAGTGATCCTGGAGGCTGACAAATTCAAATTACGTTGTCAGTTTGAATGCAGTAGTAGGTTTTGTCCCGAATATGATAACATATCATATGTAAACGACGGCAAAAAAACAACGTAAGCGTTGCAAGGCAAATACAAAAATATACTTGGAGGCACCATAGGCGCCCACTTCAGTTTTGGTTATGTTCTGGGTCAGGCACTTTGTGCGTGCTGAGATAGTTTCGTTTTGGACCTGCGGCGCCTGAAATATGAGCTCGGAGCAGCAGATGCGCCTGGCTCGTTCACATTTGAACATTCGAAGGCACGAGCGAGCAAAATCTGCTGCCGCCTACATGCTCCTTCGTTCACACTTCTGAGCCAACATATCCCCCTCGTCGCTGCTTCGACTGCGAGCTCCAGTTAACCCTGACCTGACCGCAGCTATGTACGCCACGAAAAGCATACATATGCTAAGTGTTGAAGGAAAACGGCATTATCATTCAATTGTTCACTAAATCATGGCACATCTGACCCACATACTGTGGCAACAAGAGCTTCAACGTGCTATTTGCAGGCATCGTAAACAAAAGGGGCATACTTGCTGCTCATACCAAGGAGAGCGTCGATCTTATTCCAAATGTCATTGTTCCCCTATTGCATCCTTGCCTATTGCGCTGGTCGCCCGGCGAGAAAAGGGCCTTGGATAAAAAGTAAAAATAAAAAATAGCAAAGCACCACAAATACATTAAAGAAAGCTAAAAAAAATCAATTTGTAGAAACAAAAAACGACACCACCATCGTGATTCGAACTGACTACTGCGTGCTCCTTAACGTTTCACGTTAACCACTCGGCAACACCGAGACATACGAGGCTGGGAAATATTTCTGCATTTTATGTCACGGCCGCATTTATAATGGAACTTCATGTTTCGAGGTTTGCAGGCCATTGCTGCCACTCTAAAAATTACAACTTCTTGACCATCGGAGCATGCTTCCTGCTCTCAGGACTAGCAACTAATGTTCTGGATGTCTATGCGCACTATATTGTGCACTGGAATCATTTTAAGATGTGGAATTTCATAGTGCTGGCAAATTTAGGAGCACCAGCTCTTCGGTCATGCTCTGCTACCGGGGACGTAATTTTCGCTGAATATGGAGCCGTAGCACAAACCTTCAAGGAAAAAAGTGCGGTGAAGCTTCAAAACTGGCAAGCGCAGCAGTGAGGACACTATTTTGCTGGTAACTAAATCTTATTTGTATAAACATTTGGGGAAGCATTGCGATGACCGAGGGCTCGGTTTGTTTATACGCAGTGCAAGAAGGAGCGCAAAAGCTTGAGAAACACGTAAAGTATTATGCATTACAAGCGCTCTGTTTTTTCTTCCTTTATGGGCCCATCGCTCGGTAAGTTACTCTCTTCATTGTTTTATTTATTTCTGCTTTGGTCGTCACTTATTGTGAGCCGATTGTCAATTGAGTACGCCGTTGCCATGTTGGCCCTTGAGGGATGCTAACCGGTCGACGCCGCAGGCCGCGCCGGCTCAACTTCCTCAAATTCGCTCTCCGCATGCCAGTAATCTGGAGTCTCCTCTTGCCATAGTGTGTGTCATTCTATCGTACTACGTAGTAGGAGTAAACAGAATTCGACTGGCGGGAACAGAAAAAAAACCTCAACTTCTTATCACAATATCTCAGCAGTAATACAATTTTTTGCTCCCGTATATGCGGCAACAATGTCAGAATGCCATTTATTAGATTTTAATAGCATATTTGGGTGTCTTTAGTGCCTTTTCAAGGCAAGGCCATTCTATGATGGGATTTGGGCACGTGCCAGGAGTTTGTTTACATCTTCAATGCAAAGTAGGAAGTAATGGTCCGGACATTGTCTTCTGGGTGGAAGTGCCTCATCTTCTGCATATTTCGCTTGTGCCTCATTGTCTACATTTCTCCTGCATTTGTGTGGAGGGCATGCAGGTATAATTTAATAGCATTCTTGCTTTCACTAATAAGTTTATTGTATAAGCTTGGTGGTACACACTCTTTCCTTTTTTTCTTATCAACATTCTCATCGACATTTTTTTTTTTCATGGTGAAGCATGTTCCACATCAACTATTAGTCATTCTTCTTGCTGCTTTTAATACATGAACTTGTTTGAGGGTTTGCAGGTAGGCAACACTTAATGTATGGGCATTGCAGAGGTATGCTGGATAATTGAGGTTAAAACTAGTCCAGTATCATGTTGATAGTGATTGCAGCCCTCAATGATTTGAAAGGGACACTGCATCCAATTCTTATTGTCTCATTCTCATTGCCTCATGTGGCTATTGTTGTTGTGTTGACATTTGTCCAGCGGCAAAACATACTGAGAAAGGAATGGTACTAAATGCTGGAAATTTCTTTTTTACCACCGCTTTATTTTAACTTGCCATGATCATCACTTGAAGGTGAATGCAGGATTCGCACACATTCTTGAAATCTTTGGGCCCTTGATGTTTTAAGATGTGTAAGAGCCCCTGAAATTTGTTTCAATATGGATGTGGTTCTTGCACTTTTTAAGTGTTCAGTTTCTTGTTGATTCCAGAGAGGTTTTGTTAGAAACGGCATAAAGAGAATTTAAACAGAGAATTTAGCGATCAATGTTGTTTGTCAGATTTTATGCAAACCGATGCTAGAAACTAAGAGCAGTGACCGCGATGACAATTGCGCGCCGACAAACGGAATGGGAACATACGCGTCATCGATATAAGTTTTAGTGGGTCGTGCTCATCATTCTATCCAAGGAATTCAAAACACTGTGGCGCCGTCTAGTAACAAACGTTAAACTCACATCGTAGGTGTTGTGAAAGGAGGGTGGCTTTTATATACATATAAGAATTTATTGGGAACATGTTAAGAGGTTCATAAAAATCTGTGTGCAGGTCTGTGTGCAAAGTCAAGAAACTGTCAAGGGTCAACTGTCAACTGTCAGTTAAATACAACTGTCAAGTTAAATACAGATGTTTGGCTGCGGTGATGGCCTAGTGGTCTACAGCAATGGCCAATCTGGTCGTGCTTGCCCAGGTTTGAAAACCCACTCGTTGCTCTAAAGTGCTTTATTTTATTTCATTTGAGGCCACAAAACTTTGTTCACACAACGGCTTAATGGCTGAGAGGAAGTACTAGTTTTTAAGAAAAAAAAAAGCATCTAGCAAGAAGGAAAATCAAGAATGATAGAGCTCTAGCTGGATGTTGAGAATTTGCCTAATGGGACAAAAAGCTGCAGGAAATGTTTGCTCTTGCATGATTGTGCAGGTGGTCTCCTGGAGGTCATTGAGGTTAAATATTATGTAACTGGCCGTGTTTGTGTTGAATGGCCAGGAACAAAAAGGCAGAGCAGATGCCCATGGAAAGGAAGCTAGAGGCAAGCTTTTAGGTAGTCCTTGCATAAACAATTTCTATTCAAGAGGGTGAATTTTTTTTTTTTTTTGCTGTTCTTGGCTATTGCTTCATGTTCTTGAATTTCAGGTCAAATATTCTGTATATAAACATTGTGAATAGCTGAGCTGCCCTGCCTCATTTATTCTGCACTCACACAAAAAAAGACTGTCTTGACACTCTGCAGTCGGCTTGTGGAGAAGGGTGGGGCAGGAGGAGTTTACTTCTGCATTTAATTTTTAGAACGCAAGCTTTACTGCAATCATTTTTTAGTTTCACATTTTTCCGCATTATTCCTGGATCTAGTACCTCATGCATTCAATAGAGGGCACCATATAGTCGTGCGCCATGTTTCATCTCGTGCTGTTCAGCAAACGTCGTCTTTTTGTGAAGTTCCATCTGCGCTGCTTCTTTCATTTAACCTAGGTAAATATGCCATTTTGCTAAAGACAGAGACCGTAGACGTGCCAGATGGGTTGCCGAGACCATTGAACAGAGAAGCCAGACTAGCCCGTTGCCGAGAAGCCTACCAGCACTGAAGTGAACCAAGATAGAACTGGCAGCTGTGACTATGGCAGTAGAAAATGGCTGACGCTTGTGAAACTTCCTTAAAGGATAGTTGAACCTGTACAACTTTTTTACATTATTTTTTAGGTTTTAAATGTTCTGGTCACAGAGTGCTAACTGGCACGCATAATTTCCCCTTAGGATTTATTAGAAAACCAATAGTTTGTAATGTCGTAGCAAATAGTAGGATACAAACAGCAGTTGATGTTAATGGACCGTGATTCACGCCATCCTGTAGTACTTCGCAACCAATCACAACTGTGAACAAAAGTAGCATTTGACATTTGTCTACATCAGACAGGCCAGGGGCCAAAATTTCATGAATTTTTAATTTCGTCTAATAATTAGATTCTTGTTTATGTAACTATAGCTTTAGCAGTGGACTGTTATGTTGGTCACTAAGGAATCAGTTTGCAGTCACTGCGCACTTGAGGTGTATCCGACTATAGACCCTTCTTACAAGGGCTCCCTGGCATTTCCACGTTGCTTGCTGAGCCGGTTTATGCATTGGGGGCTAAACTCCTGGACAACTTTTTGTGGCTCTGTAGCAAAGGCTAGGCAGGAAAGGCCTTTGTGTTCCTGCCTTGGATAATGGGATGTTTGCTGCTCATGTTGCTCACTCTCCATGGCACAAGAACGGGTGCTTTCCTGCCAAGCCTTCGCTGTAGAGCTGCAGGAAGTTTTCCAGGGGTATAAGTCCACCAAAAAGTATGGCAACGTGAACAAGCAATCATTGCTTTTCAGAGCACAAGTAAAATGGAGCACTATTTTTATAAATTTAAAAGCACGGTGTGTGGCATACCAGAGCTCTTATTTCAGTTTTGAAATATTGGATGCAGGGTTCTAGATGCTTGTGAAGGTTCTTCAAAATAGCTTTAATTCCTTCTTTAGTGATTGTGCTCCAGGCCCTCTCAAGAGCATGATGGTTCTGTGGTTCAATCAATTTGTACATGAAAGAGTAAGTTTTTTCTCTCCGGGATATCCTGAACAGCAAATCCAATGTGTTGAGAGGGAGGGGAAATTAGCGGCCAAACTTAATTTGTCCAGAAGGTGAGGAAGTTCGCCTGACACCACTCCAAGGCCTTCTGTGCAGTTTGGGTAGAGGCCCAGCCTTGCTGCAATCGATTGTCACTTTACTGCATTCTCTTCAGCACAGGGAATGATGTTGCCTTCCAGGATCAGCTGTGTCTTGGCATTGAATTTGGCCTCTTTTGCATAGAAATGAGCTTCGTCTGAAGGTCTGAAATCTTGCCAAAAATTGTGATGCTCTTGGGGAAATATTTTTCTTCCACTCACACAGTTGGCAGACTGCCGTTTGGCAGCCAACCTTGGTGATTTTATGAATTTTAGGCCGGTTTGAGAGTGAAATTCTCGTTAAAGGAATCTGGTTCGGGCTTCACTATGGTTCAGCTGCTGCATCTTGTGGCAGTTGGCCAGTCTTGTTTCCCTTATCTGGTACACGAGCAGCCATCCTTTTACGGATTTGTGTACTTATAGTCCGAGGTCCTGTTTGATGCGTACATACCGGCTAGCTCTCCAGATTCATCCAGGAGACTCCCTGTTTTCGACTAAACTTCTCGATTGTGTGGTGACTGCTTTACAAAATCTGAAAAATTGCTTCTGCCCACGTAAGCATGCTTTTGCGAAAATTGCACCATGTATTGTGCAGCTGCATCATAATATCCAGTGTCACCATCAGTGGCTATATTAGCATCATCGGCATCACCAGCTAAGCAGCTGATCAAGGCAAAGTCAAGCCGATGTCAAAGTAGCTGGTTGTGGGTTCATGCTTGCTGTTGCAGCTGCTCATGCATTTGTTCAGGGTTTACTAAGGTGCCTGTGTGCGATGCGTAGTATAAAGCTAGAATTCTCATGTGCTTTTGAAGTCATGGCACTATCTAAGCCGTAGAAGAGATATTTGTAAAAGTTTTTCAGATCTTGCGTGAATTTCTGTTCTTCGTGACACAGAAGAAAAAAAAAACGAACATTTTGTATGTTGCACATGTGGATGCGACGTCAGCATGTCTCGCAGTGGTAAAGATGATTTGAAACTAAAGCTATAATTGAATTCAACGAATCAACACGCAGCACATGCTGCCAGCATCTGCTGCTTGTGAAGGGCTGTCAGACTGGACCATGCTTTGAGCTTAACTACTCGGACAGATTTTTAGAGCTAGCAAAGTCTGCTACTGCACGATCCCTCCTAAATGACTCATTGGATTCTGCGTGAAAGCATGGGTGGCCTCCCCATTTCCTCCCCCCTCCAACATAAAAGACATGCATGGGGGTTGTGCTGTTTGCAGATATGGAGGAAGGGGAAGGCCAGGACCTAGCCACCACAGTACTGACCTGTGAGGGGGACCTGCGCGACCCCGGATTCCCGGGGCGTCTCCGGAGCCTCGTGCTGCGCCTCAGGGAGCTCATCTCTGATGGTGAGTGACAATGGAATCCCTGTCACTGGGGTGCTGTGGGATTAACCTTGTCATCTTTTTCTTAATCTTTTATCATGGCAGAAAAAGTGTCAAGTTCTGTGGCTGTGTATTGGAAAGAGTCTGTGTCTTGTTAACTTTAAATAAATAAATGTTTTGCCAGACTGGGCTTGATTAATGAGGCTTCTGTAGCGTGCTCTAGTTTTAGGCAGATTTGACTTGTTCGTCATACTTGCGACACACAACTATGTTCTTCATTGAACACGCGCGCACACACACATACACACATATCATGGCCACCTGTGTGGGATTCATCTCTTTCATTTTGAAAGCATGCAGTTTTGCTACAATACTTGCCACTCATGCTGCTAAGTGTGCCATTTCCTGACATGCTCTAATGTTCACGTGAAGTCTAGTGTTCCTGTTTTTACCACACACAGCAGCAGGTGTACTGTGGCACTCTTTTTCAGAGCGGGGAAAAGGACTGCATAGATGTCAGGGGTGTGGGAAATGGCACATTTACATGTTGCTGCGAATATGATGTCCGGGTTGGGCTTGCGGTACGCATCTCTTAGCAGAGTACAAACGCAGCCTAGACTTAGCTTATGCAAAAATGCTAAACTTCCAGCTGACATTTATTGGGTGAAACTACTACTTATATACTGATTTTAAAACAACAAAAAAGACAAGTAGGCAGTAGAGGGCTGTGCTGCTTTTTGAGAATCCCGCAATGTGTGCTGCGTCTGCTGTCTCCCCCGTCGGTTTCTGTGTGGGCTATTAATTAGTCCCAGTTTATGCATTAGCCTTCAGTGGTGTAAAGAAACACATTTTTGTGTAGTTAATGGCTTGAAGACTGCTAATTCAGCGTAGAGGCTGGACTAAAATCGCAACCGTAACTGAGGCCAGACGTGCCTGAACTACTTGGTGTTAAACACTGTGAGGAAAGCCCTGCCACGGTAGCCTTGGCTGCATAGCCACAGAAAGCTGTCCTCGAGTATAGAGATGGTGTTACCACCGCCGTACCTCTGATGTGGATTGGTAGCTGGTGGTGCTCACAGAAATGCATGCAATGCTTGTTCTCAAGTTTACAGCGAGTTTCTGCTGAAGGAAAGGAACCTTCTGCAATAGACGAGTGACTAATCCAATTTTGGAGAAAAAAAGCATGCTATTGTCAAATGCTGCGGTAAAGAGGCATGGATTATAGGAAAGCTAGGCTCTCAGCAACCCTTCTCTTAGAGTCACTGACATCATTGTGTATGCATTTTGAGTTGTATTGTTTGTGGGGCTGATATTCTCGTTGCGTGACAGTAATTGCTGTACAAGCATTTACTAAGCCCACATAGATGCGAGCTTTGGCCTTTGACCTGCCTTAGAAGGGATATATGACGTGGTTCAGTATATTGTCCTTGACTCCAGGATTAAGCTGTTCAATCGTACTGTATGAACCATATTATAGGTCGAGTGGGAATATAGGTAGACCCCCTCATTATGAATTAAAAAATAAATAAATAACTAAAAAAAAATGGAGAAGCGTATATATTTACAACATCGCTGTGTCCCTGCATCACCGGAGATACGATCTCACTCTAAACTTTCAGCAGCATTGTCAGTTTTTTGCTGCTTGCCACCTCCCAGAGTGTGCCATCTAGTTCCATCAAGCATGTTGCTTAAACGGCATTTCTTAAAAAGTTGCGTGCGAACAGCTGATCTTGTCCACGGCACCACACGCTCTTTTCTGAACTGCCGAACTGTTGCTGAGAGAGCGGCTATGTTGCTAATCGCTTCGGCGAATATCACTTTTTCTGGAAAGGCACTGTAAACTGCCTCTGTATGCTGTTAGTCATTGCTAAAGAGGCATTTTATACTCTCATAGGTCGAACGAAAGAGCGCATGCGAAGATGAATGCGCTTAAGACGAAAAAGAAACGCCAGCCACTGCAGGATGTCGATACGGTTTTGGCTATCCGTTCAAGAGCAGGCACACCACTTGTTGCCAGACTGTGCCTCAAATTCTGTTAAAGGGACAGAACACTGTCCAAAATATGTCATGAGATTATGGTGGAGATCGAAAGACCTTTCCTCATATATTACACATCGAGCACTACAATATCGAAGAAAACAGGCTTTATAATTTTAATTTGGCATCGAAAATCACATAAAAACAATTGAGGCGCTATCTGGCGGAGAAACCCTATAATTTTCGGTGTAGTCCCCCACGTGACTATGTCAGCAAAATATTGCCGATTATCGCAAGTGCACAATTCTTCTTCCTTCTAGGAGTGCTTGTCATAATTCGTTATATTTTGCGCTCTCTCCACTGCGTCCTTAAATAAAAACTACCCTTCCTTTTGCACCGCGAAAGGCATGCTTTCAGGTTTTGCCACTAGATGGCGCCACATTGTTTGGAATTCCGTGACTGAAGCGATGATAGTACCCAGTAAAACTTTCGTTGACGAGGTGTACATTATTGTGCCGTAACAGCCTTGAGTGTGAAACTGAAAAGGGCGTTACTCTATGGAAAAAAAATGTCGAATTACTGCCTGGCGAGTGAAATTTATATTTGCTTTTGGTACATGCTTTTTGTCGACCACCAGACGCCATCGCGGTCGCTGCTCATGGTTTCCAGCATCGGACTATACATAAAAACGGGCGCATGCTCTGATCGAAAAATTTTCGTTAAAATTTTCTACACCGTTTCTACCAAAACCGCTATGGAATTGAAAAGACATCAGTCTTTCTATTGCGGCAAAAAAAATTTGAGGCTTAAATTCCAGTGTTCTGTCCCTTTAAAGACTGCTATATAAGACTAAGGGCGACTTTAGCTTGCTTTTTTTTTTTTTTTTTAGAAAAAGAAAAACATATGTTCACATGTAGTTTGCTGAACTCACTACGAGGCAAGTGTAGTTTTGCAGTTAATGTCAATGAATTGGATAATATGACACTGTGCCAGTGACTTAAAGCGAGTATAGAGGAGGCCAACATTACAGGAAACCAAGGAAAGCTTATGGTAATTTTTGTATGCGGGGTATTTGATAAATGGTAAATTAGTGGTGTAATAATTTTTGAAAGTGCCACCATATTTTTCGTGTGACAGGATTATTGCATACCTGACAGAATTCAGGACCTTCTGCAAATTGTCTTATTATGTCGAAGTGCAAGCTACGATTTAGTCGCTGCAAAGATACTGGAAATAACTGCGCATATAAGCCAAGTGATTTAATGGAATGATTTTTTATCACTGAAGTTATTGAACAGTAATTCAGTCTTGTGCAGAGCAGAATTTTAGGGTTATTTTCCAAGCAGGTGGCGAGTCTAAAACTTTTCCGAAAGGAATAAATTTTATTTGGAGTTATGCGACTATCAAGATTGATTTATTCCTGGGGTAAACACTGGTGAGTAAAGAGGAAAAGAAAATGGTTACGTTGGCATGAAACTTAATGCAATCTTGTTAAAAACAGCAGGTTCCCATTGGAGAGTGCAGTAATGATCATACTCGTTAGCAGTGGCATACATTCATCTGCAGTTACCAAGTAATAATTGGAGTAACATTTGAGCTACGTGGGCTTTTTGAAATGTTTATGCAGCCCTCGGAACCAAATTTGCATGTTACCTCTGTTACGGATGTGCAGTCATCATCCTCAGCCTGACTACCCACTGCAGGGCGAAGGCCTCTCCCATATTTCTTCAATTAACCCGGTCCTGTGCATTAATTGGAGAAATATGGGAGAAATATGGATGTGCAGTAACTTTCAAGAAAAAATTATGTATGGGATGTTTAGCATCATGAAGCAACATCAGCTTGAGGGACGCCGCAGTGGCTTGCTTCGGTGGTGTTTCATTGTATGGCTTCCAGAAGCAGCTATGTTATTGGAAATTTCATGTTTGCAGGGCATAAAATTGCCCATAATGCTTGCACTTGTTTGAGAGATCACAATGAGAAGTCAGCGGGAACATTGGAAAGGAATGCACTGGAGCTAGAGATTCAGAACTTGTCCCAAAAAAAGAAAAAAAAAAAGAGTAGTGCAAAAAATGATTGTGGGGTGAGCTGCTAGTACTACTCATCAAGAATGTTATGATTAAAGAGCGACATAACTCTCCTTATCAAAGGCAACAGTATCCACTGAAAAGTCAGAGAAAAGGAAGCAAAAATGGTGGCAGTGAAGCCTAAGTGTCAGCAGATCTTAGTGATCCAAAAAATTACGTCTGGTGCTCCTTGAAAATTGCAAAATTGCTTCTTTGTATTCTGAAAATCTTCAATTTAAGGCCAGGGATTCTGCATGCACCCTGCAGTCAGTTTATGAGACACACCATGGTGGAAAAATTCGTATTCATGTAATAACCACCTGAGGCCTCTTAACATGCTCCGAAGAATGCTTTTGTATTTCGCCTTGCATCGTAATGCGATTGTAATGGTTGGAAAGTGAACTTGCAAACTCATACTCAGCAGCAGAATGCAATACCCTGAATGCAGAAGTCAATATAAAACTAGTGGTCTTGCATGGGGTCTAACGTCTTGAAACGTCACATTGGCTATGAGGGATGTCATAGGGGAGGGCTTTGCATGAATTTAGGCCACTTGAGGTTCTTTAGCACATATTGACATCATACAGTATACCAGCATTCTTGGATTTTGCCTTTATCAAAGTGTGGTTAGGTTACCATAGTCTATCCTATGGCCTTTGGAGTCTGCAGCCAAACGAAGCCACTGAGCTGCCGTGGGGCAGGATTATGTCGAAATAGTCATAGAATTAATTGTGAATGCATCCATGCATGCTTTGTAGAAATCCTGTGGTTGATAATGGTTGAAATAACATATTTTTACCATTGGTTATGTAATGTTCATAGGGTGACAAGTTTGGGACAATCGGAGGTATCTTGGGCACCACATAGGCATTGATGTCAGTGGCATCTTTCATGAATTTATGGAGGTAGCCATTGGATAGAACAGTTGATTATTTAAGTTCAGTCTTCAGTACCCATGTTGAGACTTTGCCTTTCCTAGCAAAGAGTGTTTAAAGGAACTTTTCACCATCTTTTTACTGGAGAAGGTTGTTTGACTGGCACATCAGTGTATGTCGTCAGCCTCCTGAGTCCCTGCCATTTATATTACCTGCTGTTCTTATCATCAATGCATCTTCTTTCTTTGTTTTGATGGTGGGCACATTGTCTTAAGCATGTGGCTGAAACCTTGAATTGGCTGCAGTCACATTGTAACCCTTGGGCCCCTGATTCAAAGCTGGCCGTTCGCAGCAGCAACTGCCGGGCGAAGTGTGTGCCTGATGGAGTTACTGTTTTAATGCAGAGGAGCAGCCGCTGTGGGTGAAGAAGGTGGAGCCGTGGAACAGTGTGCGGGTGACGTTCACACTGCCCCGTGATGCGGCGCTGCGGCTGCGGCAGCTGGCCCAGCGGGGTGACCGGGCACTCCGCGAGCTCGGCATTCTCTCGGTCCAGGTCGAGGGAGACCAGGTGAGATACTAGGCCTGCGAGTGGTCTTTTCCTACCTAAGGCCCCTTAATGAGCTATTTTTTGTTTTTGTATATGCAAAGTTGTTTCAACCCCTTCGTTTTGCTGATGGTTTTTGCCATGTGCCTAGTCCTTCCTCTAACACAGCTCACTGGCGCTAGCACGGGTTCAGGAGTGGCATAGTAGCGCAGGTCCGAATGAAGAGCCAGCATTACTCTAGGTGCTGTTACCCCAAAAGTTGTGTAGCGTTTCTCAAGGCCACCTTTAGCAAAAGAACATCAGATGTCAGCAGACTTGTCATTACTAGCTGGCAAAACCTGTCTAGGGATTTAAATTCTTTCTCTGCCTTCCTTTCTGCCGAAATAAGGGCTAATTGATTGATTGATAAAAATAACACTGAGGTGCACCACCGCTTAACTGAATAGGCAGCGACCCACCATCACCTGAAGGGACAATATCTGGTTAGTTTTTAGGAAACTGGCCTTGTTACAAGTTTCAGCACCTCTTGGTTGCTGCAGGGCACACTGGTTGACTGAAGTGGTTCGGTTTCTTCAAGAGACAGGTGCAGCGTCATTCTTTTTTCACATTTTTGCGGGCGAATAGGAGATGAACGCAGTGATGTTTGTGGAGAGAAAAAAGAAAAATGCGAAAAGAAAAGACCAGTTAGAATGCATAAGGATTCATGGCAAGGGTAGTCATGGCGTACAGTGTGAGGTGGGAATAATGTTATTCCATGGCCTCCATAGAAACTGCACGCAGATGTGATGAAGTAAAAAAATGTTCATGTGTGACTCGGCATAATGGAGCAGTGCATGTGGTGTTTCGAGTAACTCTAGCCAACAATTTAATAAACGCTCTTCACCGCAGCTGAGGGACACCAATGACAGTTTATCATCATGTATATGCCTGACAGGGCATTTTTTATATTCTGGTTAGTTAAATTAGTTAATTAAGCAATGACTATGGCAGGTGTTTAATGTTTGGTTAAGAATCAAATGAGTCCTATTAAGTTGTACAGGGGGTTCAGAAACAACCGGTTGATCCAGTTTTATTCTACCAGTGTCCTCCTTTGTGGTCATTTTTTGTGGCATATAAAGAAGGCTCTCGAAATATGAAAAAGTTCTGTGTGAATGCAATCTTGCTCTACCATGTTTCAGCTCTACCACATTTTTTATCAGTGAAGAGTGCACGCTCACTGTCTCATAATGAGAGGCCCGACACCGCTATCAGCTTAATCTTGAAAGTGCGTTGGCGCATTTTGCTGGAACATGGAATGCGCGAGCTATGATCAGCAATAAATGATGATCAGTCTACTGACGACCTATTCGGATGGAGCTCTTACTGACAGAGCAAAACTGGAAGAAAGCGAAATGAAGTTATTGAATTCAAGGTAGCCTCTGTTTTCTTTGTGTCACTGTGCAGGCCATTGAAATATGCAGCGGCTGCTCACTTGGGAACGGTCAGCACACATTTTTCATTTGTTCAAAACGTGCTTATGGAATATTGTGGTACATATTGCTGTTAAATATTTATTTATATATATATTTTACGGGTTTCTCTAATTGCTAGAAAAAATGGTTACGCAAGCGGTATGTTGCTAGAAAAAGCTGCAAAGGTTGTTTCCGGGTCCCCTCTGCATGTGCACTTTGTCTAAACTGACTGTTAAACATTCTGCATAATTTATTTAGCCAATTAACTGAAATGAATATAGAAAGTACTTTGAGGGGTGCTACTTGATGGCAAATGATACGGCATTAGGTTCATCAAGCTGCACTGTGTCGCTTTTTCTTAACCTTTGGCTCGGTTAAGTGCAGCATCCGTTATGACGATTATGTCATAACATTGTAGAGGATACCCATGACTCAAAAGTTTCAGGTATCTGAACTGAAGAACAAGTGCAGGGGCCCATTGCACTTTTTGAGCTGACAGCTGCACTATTTCTTTGTTCTCCTGCTTTAAGTTGCTGTATACGGTTCCTTGGAATGCCGATTTAGAACAGTTTGAAAGCGGTGAGGAGCAGTGAGGTGAAAGCAGCTGTGCGGAGGTGAGCGCGTTGACTGGCTAGACCAGTGACAGCTGTTCCATCTGGAGTGACCAGAACCATTCTTGACATGTTTGGCTGCGTAAGAGTGGTGCAGTTGTCAACAGGCTGTGCTTGCAACACAACACATGCAGTTTCCCACCAAGCAACACCAAATTTCAGTGCAGTCCTTGCCCTGCCGGGGTGGTGCAGTGGTTAGGGCGCTCGACTACTGTTCCCAAGGATGCGGGATCGAATCCCGGCCTCAGCGGCTGCTTTTCGATGGAGGCAAAAAGCAAAGCGCCCATGTGCTGTGCGGTGTCAGTGCACGTTAAAGAACCACAGGTGGTCGAAATTTCCGGAGTCCTCCATTACGGCGTCTCTCATAGCCTGAGTCGCTTTGGGACGTTAACCCCACAAAACCACAAACCACACTTGTAAAGATATTGAAAAATAAAAAAAAATGATCGTTATAACCGATCGTTATATCTAGATTGCCACAAAAAAGGGCTGCCTTACTTAACTGTGCAGGTCCAAAATACCACTTGCGCTGAAAAAGGCACTATAGAGAATGTACGCTTACTACCGTATTTACTCGCATAATGATCGCACTCGCGTAATGATCGCACCCCTGAATTTTGAGGTCAAAATTCCATTTTTTAAATTCCCCGCGTAATGATCGCACCCCGAACATGGAGCCGCCTGGTGGTTGATCTGCAGTCATCTCGCAGCGAATGCATTCCGACGAGTTCCCAACCTAGTCTAGTAACGTTGGAATTCCCATGATTCCATGCTTTGCGGCGTTCGCCATTTTGCAATTCGGTAGCGTCGTAACGTGCTTTGTGTTTTTGTGCGAGTT
Organism: Amblyomma maculatum; assembly: GCF_055883805.1. NCBI lineage: Eukaryota > Metazoa > Arthropoda > Arachnida > Ixodida > Ixodidae > Amblyomma > Amblyomma maculatum. The sequence goes on from NC_139352.1 coordinate 129,102,145, forward strand.
TACGCCATTTCACCATAGGGCGGTATGCCAGTTACACCGCCGCGTTCAAGCTCAAGGCTGTCGACTGTGCACTGGAGCATGGCAACCGCGCTGCTGGTAGGCATTTCGGCGTGGACGAAATGAGGATACGCTATTGGAAGAAGCAGCGCGAGAAGCTGATGGCTACGAACAAGACACGGCGGGCTTTCCGTGGACCCAAAACGGGCAAGTTTCCTCGTGTTGAGGAGGCGGTCCTAGAATACGTGAGGGACCTGAGCAAGGATGGTTGTGCAGTGTCATTAGAAATGATACAGACGCAGGCGCGCACAGCTGCCAGGAAGCTGGGAATCGCCGCAAAGGATTTCCGCGCTAGCTCCGGTTGGACGACTCGCTTTATGCGACGGAATGGACTTTCCCTGAGGCGGCGGACGTTGTTGTGCCAGCGGCTCCCAGCCGCGTATGAAAGCAAAGTTATAGACTTCCATCACTTCGTCACTAGGCTTCGCGAAAAATGCGGTTACCTCATGTCGCAAATTGGAAACGCCGATCAAACTCCACTGACGTTCGACATGCCCCGGAATACAACTGTGAATGAGAAGGGTGCTCGGAGCGTCCTCTTGAAGACGTCTGGCGCAGAAAAACCGATGCACAGTCATGCTTGCTGTGACGGCCGACGGGCGGAAGCTGCCACCATACGTGATCTTCAAACGGAAGACTATTCCGAAGGGAAACTTTCCCCGTGGCATCCATATACGTGCACAGATGAAAGGGTGGATGACTGCAGACCTGATGGTCGACTGGATCAAGACTGTTTGGGGAAGAAGACCAGGAGCATTTCTGCTTCCCTCGCTTCTGGTTTTGGACAGTTTTAGGGGTCACCTTGTGGACAGCGTGCGTGCCAAGCTGAAAGAGCTGCGCACGGACATTGCAGTCATTCCTGGCGGCCTGACTTCGCTGCTGCAGCCTCTCGACGTGTCTTTGAACAAACCGTTCAAGGACAACGTTCGACGACTTTATGCTGAGTGGATGGCGATGGGCCAGCATGATTTGACGCCGAGCGGAAAGATTAGAAGGCCATCCGTGGAGATGCTGTGCTCGTGGATCACAGAAGCGTGGAGCAGTATCCCCGACGAGGTAGTGGCTAAGAGTTTTAAGAAGATTGGCATATCTAACGCTTTGGATGGAACGGAAGATGACTTCCTGTGGGATTGTGAAGATGCTCCCAGCGACGACACTGCCGTTTCCGATGAGTCGTGCAGCAGTGAAAGCGAGGATGGCGAGGATTCAGACTTTGATTAGAGTACTGACGAAAAAAAATAAATGGGCATTGTGCACTCCATGTGATGCTTAATGTGCGTGTTTATTGCGAAGGTAAGCCTTACTCAGCTTTTATTTTTGGTTGTAATCGAGATATATGTTCTAAGACGTCTGACCTGCAACTTGTTTGCGTTTTCGGTGCTCAAAAATTTTTTGTAGAAAATTAACCGCGCGTAATGATCGCACCCCGAAATTTGCGTCAGTATTTTAAAAAAAAAAAGTGCGATCATTATGAGAGTAAATACGGTAAAAAAAAAAAAAAACGCTTATTCATTTTGTGTTTCAGAAGAGAAGCACCTCAAGCGATAGGTGCACTGAAATAGTTTGATATAATCACTTGCTTGCGCTGCAGCTGCATTTTAACTAGTGCCGTGTGCATTAGCGTCTAACTGCTGCGAGTACGCTGGTGGCAACCCTTTTGCTTGCACGAAACCGATTAACCATTCGATCTTAGTTCGATCTTAGTAAGCGCATCTTGCGTGGTCATTGGCGTCGAAGGTGGGCCAGTGTCAACATCGTCGGTCAGTGTCGCTGCAGCTCGTCACCGCACAACGCTGCACTCTGTCGTGATGACACATTCTCGGCGATCGCCTCGTCGCTGGCATCCTCGCAGCAGCACTGTCTGCACTTATTAACTCCTCCATAGATGCAATTGTTTCCTCGTTTGCAGCGTGCTCCCAAAGTTCGGCAATACCTTCAGCTTGCGCTGTCATTTTCCACATCGGGCGCAGCTCCATCCTGGCACACAAAGCCCGCCTTCCGAAAACAGTTCCTTATGGTGGAGGCCTTGACTTCATACCATGCACCTTAAATGAAGCACACGACTTCAACAGGCTCTGTCCAGACGTGTCAGCATGATCAATAGCTAAAATCAGCCCCTCAAGTACACGCCGATATAAAGCCTTGAAATTGGCGATTACGCCAGCATCCAACAGCTGCAGCCCTGCTGTAGTGTTAGGGGGCAAGAAAGTCACCTCAACTGATGTTAGCTTTGGACTAACAGTGTGAGCGCTGCAGTTGTAGAGCAGCAGAACCACTTTCCGTCCTTGCCCCTCGATCAGGTCGTCAAACTCGCGCAGCCATTCCGCGAAAAGGTCGCGAGTCATCCAGGCCTCTTTGTTGCTGCGATAGCGGACTGAGATGTGTTTGTTCGTGAAGCATATCGGCTTCTTAAAGTGCCCTTATAACGAAGGGCTTGTGGCGATGGCTGCCATCCATGTTGGCCCAAAACAGCACGGTGACCCAAAGTTCGAAGTGCTTCCCGCTGGGGCATGGATCGCCCTTAAGTGCGTGCGTCTTGGACGGCAGCAATTGAAAAAAAAAAGGCTGTTTCATCACAGTTGTAAATGCCTTCTTTCTCGTAGCGCTCCAACACAAGGAAGACATCTTTGTCCGCAGCCTTCGCCTCCGCATCTAACGACGCTGCTTCTCCCACCACGTTTTTGTAAACAATGCCGTGCCAGTCCTTAAAGCACTGAATCCAGCCTCCACCAGGCTCGAAATTCTCTTTTCCCAAAAGAGAAGTGAACTTCTTCGGCTTCATCATCATCATCATCATCAGCCTGACTATACCCACTGCAGGGCGAAAACCTCTCCCATATTTCTCCAATTAACCCGGTTGTGTGCTAACTGCATCCACTTGACCCCTGCGAACTTCTTAACCTCATCCGCCCACCTAACTTTCTGCCGCCCCCTGTTACGCTTTCCTCCCCTCTTCGCCTTAGCGGCCAGTATTGGCCCACTGATGGGCGCATTCTGCTCATGGGTTGTGAGGAACCATCGGTATAGGGCTTCTTCAATGTCGGCGTACAGAGACTTCCTAACCCTTTTCCTTTGGTCGATATGACCAGCCTCCAGCCTTCATAGTTCCAGCGCTCCCCATTTTCAAAATGGTCGATATCGTCGATTGCGCGAGTCCATGCTTCTTAACGAGGGCACTCATTTTGAAGCCACGATGTGAATCTTCCAAAATTTGCCGCTTAGTCTCCAGCGACACAGCCTTGCGCTTGGTCAGTGCCATCTTAAAGCTGGGAGAACCGGCAGGAACTGGTGCATCCTTCTTGCGCTGCTTCCTCGTTCGTTCTCCTACAGGCGCGCCGGACCAGCCGGGCGTGCCTTAGAGAAAGGGATGGGCACGCGGGCAAGGGCAGCCCTTCCCTCCCCCCCTTTTTTTTCTCTCTCTCTTGCTCCGTACCGCAGGCGACGCGGCCGACACAGATGCTTCACTTGAGCGACTCAAAGCAGCTGGCGCCATCTTGCGATGCTAGCTCAAATTCCCGATGCTCTCTCTCTCTCCGTCGCTTTCGTGATTGGCGTACGTGGGAAAAATCGAGGCAGGCGCAAACGCCCGTATGCGAAGTTTTCGCCTCGTCTCAGCATCGTTTAACGGAACTTCAGCGAACGCCATGCTCAGCATGGAAAACACTGCCCACAAGGCAAAATTGTGATCATTATATCCGTATCAACATATCGTTATATAGGGTTTTTTTCTCTTATAGCCTCAATGAAAAAGTTGGCACTCACAAGTCAACCTATTGTTATAACCGATATATCGTTATATGTGGTATCGTTATAAGTGGACTGCACTGCATATGAAGCGTGCAGCAGATATCGGTAGGCAGATTACATTTGTAGCATAGGAGGTGCTGATCCCGAGGGAAATGATGTGTGCACATGGTCAAAAGAAATGACGGTTGAGTGTAACCAACATTTCAACATGTGGAAGAAGACAAATCCACTTGTCGAAATGTCTGCAGGAGTAAGCTTCTCCTCAACCCACTGCAGGGTATTCTGCAGAGACTGCCTAAACTGTGGTTACAGTTTTTGCAAGCTGATGTTGAGTACCAATGGAAACAATGCATGGTTATGCAAATTGTGGCAGCAGAGTGGAAAAGTGGTAAGTTCTGATAATTCGTACTAACAGCATGGCTATGTAACAGCTTTGGTGGGGGACACTGTAGAGGACAAAGTGTGGGCAGGATTGTCACGCCTTCCATTTTTGCTGGGTGCAGATCATCAGCCTCACCCTGGCCGGCCGTTATGGGGAACCGCCAAAGGAGATCATCATCCAGAAGGCAGCTGAAGAGGGCGAGCAGGAGTCACCAGCCTCCTCCCCATCTGGGGCATCCGCAGCTCATGCCACTGCTGCGACCAGCCGCAGCACCTCCACCGTGGCCGCTGAGCCCAACTCCATCCCGAGGAGCCCCGCCTTCGCAGCGGCCACTTCGACCGGTGGCGGCAGTGCCTTTCGTTCGCCCAACGTAGTCGCCCCACCACCTCGGGAGCCACTGCCGTTTCTTTCAAGCGGCTCATCACGGCTCGTGCGTCCCAGTGCTAAGACCCGGCCTCTCTTCCCCTTTGCAAGCATGACTCACTCGATGAAGCAGAACAGTGCCGCAGCCGCTGCTACGACCACAAGCGGCAGCAGGTTTTCATTCTCACCATCGCCTCCGCTGGCTGCTGCGCTCGGGGCCGCTCAGCGCCTGGGTGCCGGCTCATCCCGTGGCAACGTGGCCCTTTCCAGTCCGCTGCTGGTGAATCTCCTCCAGAGCGAGACAGGTTCCGCTCCTCAGAAGTTGATGATGCCACCGCCTTTGGACACGGGCCAGCCCTCCAAGCGGAAGAGAAGGCCACCCAAAGGGAGCCGGGGTAAAGAAGGAACCTCCCCACCCAACTCTCCATCACCCCCACCACCCACGAGCCCGAGCTGCGATGCCGCCACTGTACTTGGTGGCCGTGGCTTTCCTCTGTCCTCCCACATTCCTCTGTCACCGCCCCGCACGACTCCACCAACGTCTACGGTCTCCGTGGCCCCTTCCTCATCCCCACCAGCCACTGCAGCCGAAAGCCGCACTACTACGCATCTCATCAACCCTTTCACCGGCCATCTGGAACCTATGCCTTCCGACGAAGAGGATGACGAACCGGTCGTTCGGGATCTTGAGACATCCGAGTCTTCTGAGAACGGGGGCCACTCTGAGCGCAGCCTTTCTGATGGCGGAAGTGGCAAGGATCCCGGAAACCCATCCTCCGACACGGATTCAGGCATCGGAAAGTCGTCGTCATCACAGTCCTCCAATGACCCTGAGCCACCGCCGCGTGACGAGGTGCCTCGCGTCTCCTTGCCGCCCACTGAGGGCGAGAAGCTCAAGCTGCGGCTAAAGCTTGACTCGAAGAGGAGCATCAAGCCGGACGTGGAAGCGTCGCCGCCGCCTTCGCCTCAGGGTGAACCGCCTCGTGTTCCGCCGTTGCACATATCCTTACGGGGCCCAAACGTCGCAGTGGTTGTGAGCCCGCGGAAGCCGGATGCCCCCAAGAAGCGCTCACCTCGTTCTCCACGGTCTAGCAATGCAGAGGGCAGCGATGCTCGAAGGGGTTGCCGCAGTGCCCGGGCCCGCGGAGGAGACAAGGCAGCTGAACGAATGCGGGAACTGAGTCTTCTGTCTGGTGGTGGCATTGTCCGGGTGCCCGTGTCCATGTCGCCAACGGTGGTGCTGACGCCACTGCAGCTGCAGCACCCGCTGGGCGCCCGGCGAACTGTGCCCTCACCCTCTTCCTCTTCCTCGTCCTCTTCACCCTCCTCCTCGTCGCCCTCGTCTGCCTCCTCCTCTTGTGCACAGAGTACAAAACCTGCCTGGTCTGCCACCACCACTTCCCTGGGGCCCGAGGCCGACTCTTCCGTCAGTGGTGAGTGCCTACCACCTGCCTGCCTCAATGCCTGCTGCGGCAGGTGTAGCGCCACTGTAACACAGTGTAGTGCAGGTGTTGTGCCGCTATTGCCTCGGCTTTGGGCGTTGCGGTGAAAGGCAGCAAGAAACTCGGAACCGGCCACGATGACAACTATAGGGACATGCGGGTGCTGTGCAGTTTGTATATAGGTCAAATTTTGAAGAAAAGTGGGCGCACTGAAAAAAAGTGATACTTTGACAGCCACACCAAAAGAAATTGACACGGGGCAGTGATGTCGGGGGCAGAAGGTAAAGCAAGCTTCTGAAATGTGTAATTTTTTTATGACTGAGACATTTTGAAAGCCACGTTTTTTTTCTTTTCCACATATAAAAGACCATTTCTTTCTACTAGTCATTATAGCATGAAGCACATCTGGTAACTTAAAACGGGCAGTATTATTTTCCACCAAGTAGGTATATGAATAAATATCTGGTGTGTGCCATGCTTGTTGCAGTTTGCATTTCTAGCTAAATAATAAAGTTCGTGATACATTTTGAAAAATGCAGCATTTTTATTTACAAAAACGTCCGATTTGCCTCTTGGTGCATTGGTTTTGCGCCTGCATGTGTAGATGGTTTGGCACATCAAGTTATACCACTGTCAAGCTTACCAAGCTCAGTGTGCTTGTGGGGAGTGTCGCTATATGTGCAATGCCACATGGTATAAGCGAAATGTCTGCACAAAATGCAGAACAGACTGCCAGGCAAGTGTGCCGCCTTACTAGCAGCGAGTTCAAATGCGTAGAATGTTGTGTTAGAAAACCACTCACAAGCGGTTTTGGCTTGTTATAAGTCTTCATTATATATATATATATCTATATCAATGAGGGAACAGTGCAATAAAAAAAAGAAATCAGATGCAGCAGTGAAGTTAAAAAAAACAAGATCAGATGGCTATCACCTGCACGCCAACATCTTGTTTATTGTCAGAATTCTGATAGGCTATGAATTCGTCTAGGCCGGTCTTGGCTTTAAATGTATTTTTTTTTTATTTATAATAATTATGTAGGTTCTTATTATGTTACTGAATCCAGCAATTGATCTTGTAAAGTTATTCAAAGATCCTTTCGTTGCCTTTCTTCATTTCTGCTACCATGACCTGCAATCTGCTTCCAAGTTTATTACTATGTAACCTGAAATATCACTCGAGGTGCTGAAGCATGATCCCTGTGATTGAGCTTAAGTTAAGTGATTGATAGGGGTGTACACAGCTATCTTACTCTAATTCATGCTTGAAGGGGGACATGGGTCCTTGAGCTATTTTTGTTATTTTTTGGCAAATTGTAATAAAAATTCATAGCCTTACTGAATTTATCATGCTGATTTCAAATATGCAATCCTTTTTCCTATAGGCCAATCAGTTTGCAAGATAGTTATTAACTTTCATTGTTTAAGGCCTAAATTATGAAATAATGAGTTGTTAGAAACTTAAAATAAAGGCATGGTTAGGTAGCCAGAAGAGTAAATCCCAATATGTAAATTAGCACTCAATTTGCAGCCTTATTAATTTCAGTGTATAAAGTGTGTGTGTACCAAGTGGCATTAAACTCATCAAAATAATTAATTTTAGCTTTCAAAAACAAAACATCTGCTTCCAACATTTCACACAGCATACGGCTTCCTATTGCAAAACGAATTTCAGCTCTATGTGGTTTAGGGGCCCAAGATATCGAGGCCACAAAACTGCAAGTGGTCGACAATGCATGTTTTGAGAAAAGAGCAAAAAAAGAAACAGGGGATTATTTAACAGAAGTTTACTAGTGCAGTGCACACATTTACAATTTAAAATGGCTAAAAACCTTCAGGGATGTAGTCCCTTTGCTTTAAAATGCCCAAATGTCGGCTCTCATTTTTATTTGCAGTTGCAGCATATTCAGTTGTCACTTTTTCGGCTGTGCGAGTCACATGCAGGTAGCATCTTTTTTTTTCTTTTGTCCATGTATGTCGTTTTGTCACATTCACGCATCAAGACCGTGGTAAAGAACGTTCATTTCAGAAAAAAAAAAAAGTCATTTGGTGCTGTTTGCTGCTTCCCAGTGCTCTGCGTGGCACAGGAAGCAAGCGCATTCACTAAAGACCATGAACGCTATCTGATCGGCGCAAACGCGCGGCGAGCTCTATGACGATGACGTGTCCCCGCAGTTTATGCACTGGAGAATAAGTTTGATGGAGATTTCTGATTCACGATCACCTTTTTCAACGCGAGTACTGCTGCCGTATGTTTTACACTTCAGTCTCGGCAAACTGTTTACATCTGACAATCGTGAACTCCGCCTCGCCAAGTGGACTGTCCGCCGCGCTGTCGCCATCGTCACGAAAACAATCCGACTACCGCTTCGTCGTTGCAGTTGCCGGGAGTTCAAGCTTTTTCTGTTGTGAGCTTATCTTTCTGCCCATCTGTGGCCTGCGATATCACTGTGTTGCGGCGGGTGCGACCGCTGGCAGTAGCAGCAGTCTCCCGTGCTGGGGAACACGCTAGGCCTACTTCAGGCTCGTACGCTGGATCGTTCGGTGCACAACTTTCGTCGGCCTGAGTGCACACAGCCAGGGCAGGCATCACTTGAGATGATTGTTCAACAATTTTTTTCTTATTTTCCCAAAATCTCGCCGTCAATAGACCTCTCGGTTCGGAACTAGGCATGACTGGCGTCTAGTCTCCGCAGTCTCTGTAGCTCGGGTGCACCGAGCAGACGCCGCCAGCCAGCTCCACCAATAAGGTGACGCTCTGCCGTCACGTGCACCCCGAAAGCCAATGGGATTATGAATGCCCAGTTTTCTTTTTTGCTATTTTTTATGCGACTAGTGGGCGAATGGAAACAGCAGAGGTGGCAATTTGACGAAAGGCGGCTCTTTCAAATGAGACCAAGATGGCTCCGGTGCTGCACACGGAACGGGAGCTACACCTCGTGGAAGATGGCTGTTTCTGTGTCCGTTTTCAGCCCAAATTCGGACAAAATCGATTATATAAATTGGCTTTGTGACTAAAATACTGATCATAGAGATGAACAACTTAGCAGATAGGTAGATAAATAGCTACTCATTTCGAAAATCACATTTTCTAAAATGATTTTTTCGCAATATTTTGGTCCGAAAGATCCGTGTCCCCCCTTAAGCAAATCTGACTGCTTACAAATGATCATAGCAAGCTGGCTGCTAGCCTAGTGCAAAACAAGCACTTTACGCACTTAAAGCTCAAATCAGGCATAACAAATGTGGTCACACTCTACCGTAGTGAAATTTAGGGGTTATCCAAAAAGGGAAATTTGTTGTCATGAAATTTAACCAGAGAATTGACAGGTTGGATTCTATATTGCATAAATAACACTTCCAGAAATCTTGCCTTTGGTCTTTTTACCGTTTCTAAATTAGTGCTTAAAAAGCAACTCCGGAGGTTTTTTGACATTCAAATATTCTAGTAAAAATTTTACCATAGGTTCTCCTCTCCGTCCTGACACATTCTACAAAATTTGGGCGCCGTACGATAATCCGGTCATGCGCAACATGGCTTTAAAATATGCTGTTTTCATGGCTTAAGTTGAGGTTATTTCTGCGGGCAACAATGAGTTTCTGACGTCACAAACAGTATACTGGCATTACTGACCTCTTCCCACGTGATTATGAAATTGTGAGGCTTATATTGAACTACTTCAGACATTTTATGCAGTGCGTCATGATTTCCATACTTTATTTTCACCATCCAACGCACGTACGAGTGTTTTTTTAATACTGAGTGTGACGTCACCATTTCGTCAACTGGGATGTCGTTCCTGGCCGTAAAAGCAGTTTCGGTTTCGATTTGCTGTTTTTCTTTTTTAAAAGTACTTCTAATTGAAATTTCGAAAAAAGGTTTTTTGTGTTGGAGTTAGGACAACTAAAAGCACGAAATGATGAAAAAACCACCGGAGTTGCCCTTACACATTATTTCTGTGGTAGTGCAGAAATCTCGAAGCAAAAATCGACGTACTCTGGGGGGTTACTTTTGAAAGGTATGCTGCTGTTAGATGGTACACGCCACCTCACCCACATGAGTTCGGGCCAGAACAAGCCGAGGGCACAGTCAGCATGCATTTGCCCGTCTGCGCTTCCGCTCCGAAGGAAGCAAGAGCGCAAGTTATAAGCACTGATGTTTATAATACGGAAATCCGCATTACGAACTCTGCACTGACACCCCCCCAGACCTGAGTACATACCCATAGCCCAGCCGCAGCACCCGAAAGCAGGGCCGCGGCGCCGTACAGACGACAAAAGCTACTCATGCACGCAGCGGAACTAAGGGTACTCGCAAGCTGCATAGCTAACTAAAGGGTCAAAGTGCGCTCAACACATGACAAAGGATGAGGGATGTGCGGAGCACATCCCACAGGTCGCACGTTGATGGCTGGCTGCCACCGGCACTGGCTGGTGGTGACGGTGAATCGTGCCGAACCAGGCCCTCCCGACTTGGAAGCATTGACACCACACAGGCGGGCGCTGGACTCCTTTCGGGTCCTGAGCAAGCATACAAGGTGTGCGTGCATTCACAACCCACTGTCTCCCGGCCGAGGGCCGGAGAACCCGAAGGGAAAAACGTGTGCACCTGCTGCTGCCTGAGACGATGGCGATCTCTCTGTTTGCTTCCCACATGTGACCTCGCGTCACTCTTATTTTGTCACCAGGAGGTGGCCCATTGGGATGCGAGACCGACATGAAAAAAACTGAATGAATATTGTGGCAAAGTTGTTGGAAGAGCTCCCTTCGGGAGTGCTGCTGACCCCTTCATGTCTCGCAGTGACCCCACAGGGGGTCTGTAGCCAGTAAAACAGCAGCACTGGCTGCGGAGAACACAAAATCCTCGCAACTTGCATAGTAAACACACCTGCTACACTGTTCAGGTAGGTGCGGTATACTTTGGCATAAGGACGAATTACAAAAACAAGACAAGACTGGTACGTGCGCGATGCACGGAACCAGTGTTGCGCGGAACCGCGCACGTACCAGTCTTGTCTTGTTTTTGTAATTCGTCCTTGTGCCAAAGTATAGCGTGCCTACCTGAAAATGAAAAGCCAACTAGCCACCATTACAGCATTGCCTGCTACACTGGTTATAACATTTTTTTTTTGTGTGGGCATGGAAAAGTGTCCCGTTTTCGGCCTGTGAGGTTATGTGCCGGGGCTATGCCGCCTGTAGACGTCTCGGCATTGACGAGGCATGTGCGCACGCACGTTCGCATTACTATTCATTAAATAGGGGTCACACATACCTCGAAATTATGACCAAACTTATGGCTATACTCCATCTCAGTAATTCTGTGCAACACTACCAAAGCTACGATGAGTGCAGAGGCGACAGTATGTAGCTGCGGAGTGTAGTTGGTGCCAGTATTAACCTTTTCGCTGTTGCGTGATTCTGGCCATGACGCATCCCCAGTGTCTGGTTGGTTTCAGGGAAATGGCATATCAGGGAATGAGCAAGCATAGCGATTTATTTTTTATTATGATTGCTATACAAATAACATTAACGAAATATGCACATTTCAATGTTCAGCAGGTGTTGTTAATTATCATCATCATCAGCCTGACTATAAATGAGATAAATGAACATAGTATAAGAAAAAAACTGCTTGATACTTTTTGAGAGTCCAAATCCGAGCTCGACTCGTATTCATAATCAAAGAGCCATCGCTCCAGTTCGCAGTAGACGGTCCCGCGCGCGCGGTCAGCCATTCGAAAGTAACCGCGCTCGTGGAGGATGCACTTTCGGTGGCTTGCACAACAGAGAGAAATGGCACGGAAAGAGGCTTTTGTCACACGGGCAAGTCCCAACTCCCTCGAACTTCTTTTTCATAAAGGACCACGGAGGGAGCTCAGCCCCGATGGAGTTGTCGCCGTGTCACACGGCTAAGAACGAGCTTCTCAGAGACGCCGTCGGGGTCCCATCGGGCGCTGTTCGTTTTGTGTATGCATATAAAATAATCAAGTGTAAAACATGTAAATTAATTTTAGCTGCTTTCTTTTCAATAGTTTGATTTGAAAAATATAAATGTATTCTTCATTCATGTGAAAGGTTGGTTTGGTTTAGTTTTTGGGGTTTAACTTCCAAAAGCAACTCAGGCTATGAGAAACGCCGTAGTGGAGGACTCAGGAAATTTCGACCTCCTGGGGTTCTTTAACGTGCACTGACATCGCACAGCACGCGGGCGCCTTGCTTTTCGCCTCCATCGAAAAACTGCCGCCGAGGCCGGAATTCGATCCCGCGTCCTTGGGAACAGTAGTCGGCGCTGTTATTTTTACCAGCATAGCGGGTTTGTCCGTTCTGCTGGTCACAGTGTGCTCGCAAAATTCTTGCGTGCATGCTCGGATATTTCCACTTTACTTTTTTTCCACGCTTTGCGTTGTGCTACAGTATCAAAATTAGTTTTAAACGCAAAATTAATACATATGTGTTTTTTTGTTTTGTTTTTTTAAACCTGTATTGAAGCTCACTGGGATCCAGAGTACTCCCTTTACCTGCTCGAGGGAGTTGATTGGAACTCCTTACGCTAGGAACTTCCTTAAACTTCCTTTCTTAAAGGAGTGCCGTCTGACACGGCACACATCTTCCTTAAGGTAAAGACGACCTTGAGTGAAGGGAGTTGAAAGGACCAAGAAATGTGGCACAACAAACATAATTACATGAGAAGAAACACAACACAGGCGCACACTACCAACTATAGGCGATGCGCAAAACGCCGACAACGCCGCCTGTCGCCAAAGCCGCAAAGCGTAGGCGGGCTCGGTCGGGCGCTGCTCATGTCAACGTCTATGCGTGCGCGTCGTGTTTTCGTCTTTGGTCGCGGTTTAACGGATATAACGCCGCTGTCAACATTTAGCAATGTACGGAAAGAATTGCTGCGCAGTTGGTTTTTCGAACACACATAAAACCTTTCCTGGAACACGTTCCTATAAGTATTCAGTTATGTTTCACGAGAACGACGGCGGCCGTGAATCGCGGCGTTCGACGCAGAAAGCAAGCAATCGCACCGAATGACATTTGTTCAGGTTAATGTCATTTTTTCTACGCGCTGCTACACGACCAAAGCTAATGCCATTTCCAAATTATGGTAACTGAGATTTATATGCAAATGTTGGTGCGCCTTCAATATATATGTTGCTTAGATGACTGTGCTGTAAACGAAAGCCCCCTTTCAATTGACATTCATGTCGTGCTTCCCTTGTAAACAACCTGTTGATTAGGACTACGAATTACGAAGTTAGCGGCAGTGTTGGCGGCGTTTGTTTACGAAAGGGCACGGAAGGTGCGCACGTCTGCGCTTGACTGCGAAACGCTTACGAGTTTCAACAACTTACACATTTGCGCACTAAAGCAAGTGTCACGAGCAATACGTAAAATAGGCAGTATCTAGTGTACTGTCCGACGGCGCTTTATAGAACCTTCGACTATCTCCCTACGCCGAGGCATACTACAGCCCCGTTGACTCCCGTACGTTTTCGCCTCGTCGTTCGCTCGGCTTATTAAAGCCCGTCGAAAAATGCCAGAGCTTGGCCTCATCAAAAGAGCATACGGCAAATTCGTAACACTTGCCACATCAGATACCGTGAGCTTACTGTAACGACGCGACCCGCGAGAGCGGTTGACGACGGCGCTCTGGCCGTGTGCTGGGCCCTAGTCGTCGCCTAAACGGTTTCGCATCAGTGCCGTAGCTGGAAGCGCTTTGGGAATGGTAAACTTCATAATCATAAAACTACCTTAGAATCAGCTCAATTGTCTCACACATTTTCTTACAGTAAACGGTATGTGTAACTTCGGCGACATCTTAGCAATGGAGCTAGAGAACGAAATCGGATGAGCTGCATTACACCTGCGGCAGCTGCTAATGTGAGCAGAAATTTAGCTTTCCAAAATCTCGTTACATAACAGCGATCCTCAGTAAAGATAATTTGTTTTAGATTCCTTCATCAAATTAAGTGCGTATTATTTAAGATTAACAGAGCGTGCTTTTCTGAAGGTGGCGAAAGAAATGCGCCGTGTCGGCGACTCGGCGGACCACGGCAGCAGGAGCGACCTGTTCCGCCCGCGCTGAGTGCGGTGGCTACGGGTTGGCTGGCAGCTATGGGTGCCAGTTCTTTTTTACGATGCTATGCGGCATATTTCACATCAATGACTAGCTGCAAAATTTTAGGAGCGAATTAGTATTTAATGCAGGTGGCACTTTTGTAATTTATTTTGGGTGTATCTTCTCACCGAGTCTCGTGTGTAGAGATAACATATTTCCTCGTTGATCGCATTCGGATGAGCAAACTCATTCGGTACCTAATGTCATTTTCATCAGATGTCATATTTTCTCGTGTAGCAGCAAACAATTATTATTATGAACGAATGTCATTTGATGGAAATGGCATTAAATTTTCCGTGTGGCAGGGCTGAGTGATAACTATGTTTTCGGTGTTTTCTGCTTGTCATTGCACCTTTCGTGTGTTATCTGGCAAGATTACGAAAACATAACATGTCGCTGCACTCGCTATCCAGACTAAGGGCTCTAGAACTGGTTATAAAGCGCACTGTAATTCTGCAGTTTGGCGCGACGGTATTACGAATGAAATGAAGATGATACTAAAATAATAGCATATAAAATTTAACTCTAATATGCCTTTGACTAACGCGTGATGCAGGTTTTCAGATAAGTCCTCTGCTGATATCTCACTCCCCCTTGAAAGTATCTACCCGCTCTGCCCTTTCGACGACGGACGGGAAATCCATGCTGGACAGGCCATGATAAAGCACGACCATGAAAAATCTGAACTCTTGGTACAGGAGCCCAATATGCGCTATTTTTCTGATGCTCAGAATGCTGGTTTGCAGGCTCGCTGGCTTTTTCTGCGGTCGCACCGGTACGAAACTGCTCGCAGTTTCGACGATGCTGCCTAGTTTACTGTAGCGATATATTGCATGTGAACGAGGCAAACGTGTATTATTAGGCAAAGAAAGAACATTGTTTCATAGGTCAAGGAATGAACGATTTGGCGTGGCGATGTAATGAAAGCGAGGAACTAAAAATGAGCTCCACTTCGTACGCAACCTTGTTGACTCTCGTCTTCAGCAGACACTTGATGCATATGGAGGCGATGTAGTCCCAGACGGCCGTGATATCGAACACGTGTACACCATTATACAGTGCGATCCCCTTGCGCACGCTATCACGGCGGAAGAGCCCGCGAGACGCGCACAAACGGCTAATCGCACGCGCGCACCACGGCCCCGCTTGCCGCATGGGGCCCGCCTCGGGTTCCGACGGCCGCCGCTATGCGGCTTTCAGTGGCGCCCCTATAGGCGCTGCGCATGGCGTATAATATGGATCAGAACACACACCCTCTTCACCACTCAACCTCTTCTACACCTAAGTACATCTTCTTCACACACCTCTTCTTTGCCAAGGAGATAGTAGCCCTTTCTTCCCCGCAGAACTCAAACGTCATCCAAGCATGACAGTCACAAATTCTACACTCAAGTACATCTCCACACACCTCTTCTTTGCTCAGCAGTTATTACAACAGTCGTCCCAGTGTAACACAAACATCATCCAAGTAGGACAGTCACAAAGTTCACCACATAAACACACTCTAGCAAACAAACACCACACATGTGCAGTAAGACATGTCCATACAAAACACTTCATTGCTTGCCCCCTCTAGCTGTTATTTTTAGTTGAAAGGAGTTCAGCCGTGCCCGTGTGGCGGGCATAAAACAACCTTCTTTGTGGCTACTAGCCGCAAGCAAGGGCGCGGCGAGAGAGAGCGAAAGCAGCGATCGAGTTGTGCGTCGAGATGGTGCCAGCTGGCCCAGCAAGGGGCAGCTGGCACCATCTACAGTCAAATCTTGATATAACAAATCCCACTGGGCCGCAAAAATTGTTTATTTTGAAATATCGTTGTAAGGAAAAATTGGCGATTATAAGCCAGTGGTCAAACCTAGGTATGAAAATGACGTATTGAAAATGACGTATCTTGGCAGTAGAACGTTTGTAGATAAGCAAAGCCTCAAATGAAATTGTTGCACTAACTCCAAAGCTGATTATTTGAAGAAATCAATTATTTTTCTTCAGCCGCGTGCAGCAAACTACCACGTACCACATTACACCACTACAGTATGTACACCTTCCACTTTGCGCAACACCTCATTGGGTGCAAGATTGCTCCTAGCAATTAAAGTATGGACTTTGTCCATGTGCAAAAAAAAGGTTAAAGTTCAATATGACCTCATTTTCAGTGCTCTCTGAAGTTTGAGAATCTTGTCTCGGTCTTTGCCTGCATCGATTTCTTGCAGTGAAAGCTGCGTTCCTACTTCTTGGCACTTTGCTGGCTGCAGTCATCGTCACATCTCACACAAACTTCGCAGTAAGATTATCCGCGACAAAAAAAAAAAAAAAGAAAGGAAAAGACCCATCCCACATGCGCGAATGGCACGACTGACCGACCGGCGAACGACACACAACAAATGAAGAAAAAAGGCAGGTGGCTAGGCCTGCTGGCTACTGAATAATAAACCACAGCTTTGTTGGGGTATTAGGAGCTGGCACTAAATGTGCTGATGATGATAGCTGCAGTCATACACCATACACACAGAAACGACAGTTTCTGTTTCACGCGTAAGTTGTGAGCTGCGGCGCTGTTAATTTTAGCCGAATTCGTAATACTGATGTTCCTAGATTATAGAAGAAAAAATAAAATACGTACGTTATTCTGATATATTCGTTATTTTGAAATTCGTAATTCTGAAGTAGTTTTACATTGAAAATATAGGAAGTCTGCTGGGGATTATTAAAAAAATTTGTTAATTTGAAAAGTTTGTTTATGTGGTGTTTCTAGTAACGAGATTCCACTGTAAGAAGCCTGTTGTAACTATACTCACCTAGAAAGTTTGTTACAAACACTCTACCTTGAGCATCAGTGGTTGCCAGTTGTGTTAAAGATGTGCCACTCTAAATAATGAATGCTAGCAATATAGCAATATAGAAAAATTGGTAACTGCAAATGGGGTCTATATTCCACTGAGTAGGAAGAGAGGACTTTTTGACTCCTTAGCTAAAGCTCCACTGTGAAGAAAATTTAGTGCGGAGCATTGGCGTTTATGCCTGCAAGGAGAAGGACAAAAAATGTCAATACGTGCCTGTGACACAAAAGTGAGCTCAGGGTGTCCACTGTGCAGCAACTGATTGGTTGCATGCTGTTGGCTCAGTGTTGTCAGGCTAATCCTCACCGAAACCATAGCGCAACTGCTTTGAAACCAGCCGCCCCTAGCCATTAAAGAGGACAGGGTGCTTGAGGGCCGGAAAACTGTGAAAATAAATATGACATTTTTAAAATCTACAGCCCATCTCTTACATATCTAGGAATTTATTAACTCCCTGGGTCATTCAATACCCTTTATAAGGCACAAACAAGCTGATTAAATCTTGTCTGTTTTCTTTTTCATTTCTCAGAACACACATTTCTAACTTTTTACTAGTTTACAAGGAGGCTATTTGCAACTAGAGCAGATAGAGGAATAATATCTTTATAGTATGTTGCTATGTGATTAAAATAAAGTGTTGGGAACTGATTTCTCAATTTATGTTTTGCTAATTTTTTGTGCATTCTAATTTAAGCTACTCATCATCTAGTTCTTCCTACATTGCACTTCAAGGAGTTGTAAGATAACTAATGTTAGCTTAATCAAAAAAGTACTTGATACATTGTATTCCATATACCACATACTATATAGCCCCGTGTTAATAATAGTTTTCCCATCGGTATTTTATTTTTGGAGACAATGGGCTGTAAATGTGTAATATCCTGTAAACTAATTGACATACCAGAAAAGTGATGACATATTTGAAATCAGCATCAAAACTGATTTAGTCTGCATTTTCGTTACATTTAGCCCAAAATGAAAGAAAAAGTTCCTAGAGCCCCGTCTGCCCTTAAAGGTCTTGATGCTGCTACTTGCAACTGCTGATACAAAAACTTCGCATGAAAATGGACATGTAGCTGGTTTCTGTCACACCTTCACCAGTTAACCCTTTCGCTGTCAGGCATTTCTGGCCGTGACGCACCCCTAGTGTCGGCTTGGTTTCAGGATTATGATTGCTATACAAATAACATAGTCAACGGAATATGCACATTTCAGTGTTCCTTAGGTGTTAATTAACATCATCATCGTCGTCGTGATTATAAATTAGATAAATGATGATAATATAAGAAAAAAACTGCGCGATACTTCTTGAGAGACCGAATCCGAGCTTTACTCGTATTTGTAATCAAGAGCCATCGCTCCAGTCCGCAGTGGAAGGTCCCGCGTGGTCAGCTATCCGAAAGTAACCGTGCGCACAGAGGGCGCACTTTCGGTACCCGTACAATTGAGATAAATGGCACGTTGTGAAATCAAGAAGACAAAGGGAGAAAGAAAGAGGCTAAAACAACCTTCTTTGCTGCTACTAGCCACAAGCAAAAGCGCGGCAAGAGAGAGTGAAAGCAGTGATCGAGTCATGTGTCGACCTATCAGAGAGGAAACGGTGCGAGCCCCTGAACGTGACGTGTCGTAACAGACATGCCAACAGAATAAAAATAAAAACCCGCAAACTTGCGGCAGATGGCAGAACAACCCTTGAACCCGTAACCGCACGCACGCACCACATAACGCGCGTGCCGCATGATCGTTTAGCGCGATAGAGTAGCACACGCGGAGCGACCGCGCCCCCCAGCAAAGAAGGTGGCGGGGGTGGGCGCGGTCGCTCCATTCTCTTTAGTATATACGTACCAACACAACACGGGGCGAAAATACGAACTTGTAGAAAGATTTGACAGATGGCGCAGCCTGTCCAAGCGTGCCAGCTTCGCGCTCAGGCGCAAAGTTTTGAATGCACGGTAGAGAACGTACCTGTACGTCGGTGACGCTGTGGGGCAAGCGTGAAAATTTACCGGTAGGTTCGTGGCAGAGAAAGGGGTAATAAAATGTAAAATTGCTCCAGCAGAAAGCTGCCTTACATTAATGGCAGAGGGTCACATGCACATGAGCCATCAGCAACACATGCACGCTCATATGCATTAATGCTGTCCTTGTTGAATGTCAGCATTGCGCCCCATTGAATGTGTAAGTTGACATTGGCGCCTATTTTTGGCTAAACCAAATAAAATATTAACGTTTTGGATTGGTGTAAAATAGAAGAACTCTTTACTCTTAAAAACTTTCGTTGCAGTGGAAGTTCAGTCCCAAAATTGTTTTGTGTAGTCAAATAATTGCACTGCCTTGTATTATTACTGACTAGGGATCAGAAGTACTGCTTAGTTCTGGGGGAATATTTGTTGTGGAGGAGTTAGAATGTGTCCTTTCTGCTGTCATTTCTGCCTTTAAATCCCACGAGTCACCATGTTCACTATCATCGTCACCGACTGTAAGAGGTATGCAATGCTGGAAAATCCTGAAAAGAAGCATTGCAGAAAACAAATTGAAGAGTGGTATCTTTCATCAGGGGTTTCATGATTTCACTCACACTGTCAGTACTGTTTCCAGGGTAGCTATTTAGTTTTAGTTCTTTTACGAAAGCTTTTTGTCAGAAACGACTTTGCTCCCTTTTAAAATTGCGGCTTAGGGACGTTTTTGAGTACCAGGATGTGACATACTTTCATTCTGGGCATATTGGCAGTAAGCAGCACAGTAGTTCTTCCTTGACTTCCCTTCTCTCAAATGGTGTGCATTGCATGGCATTTTTAAACATTATGGGGGACACTTAAGCTCCACTTTTAAAGATATGACGCGATAGCGTAGGCTACCAGCACACATATAAAGCTCCGCTTTAATCAAGCCGTATGGACGTGCTTTCGTGGC
This sequence comes from Amblyomma maculatum, assembly GCF_055883805.1. NCBI lineage: Eukaryota > Metazoa > Arthropoda > Arachnida > Ixodida > Ixodidae > Amblyomma > Amblyomma maculatum. Next base: position 129,122,007 of record NC_139352.1, read on the forward strand.
CAAGGGGTAACATTAATTCAATGGTCTTGGCAGGCTGATTTTGATATTACCCTCCCATAGACCTTATGGGATTACTCTTGAAATAATGCAACAAAGGGGGGCTAGACGCGGAAGTCGCTTTCTAGCCCTAGTGTGCCAGACCTAACAGACAGAACTGGCGCCTCTAACCTGTGGTGCAAGAAGTCGCCACTGCGGCGGGTTCGGGCCAGAGGCCACAAAGCAAACAGAAGCAGACCCAGACTTCTAGGAGGCGATAGTATAGCAGGCATCAGCGGCGTTTGAAATTGATTTACAGGATAGAAAACGCACAGTATCAGTCACAATTGTTCGCGTACACATGTACCACACCGTAAAGGAAGGGATGAATGTGAAACAGTAGTCACCCTCTTTACTTGAAGCATCATTTACCACCACATTCACAACAAATACGTAGAAGAATGCGGCACTCAGGCTTTTGCCTTTCACCACTTTAGTTGCCAAGTGTCTCGTAATTTTTTTCTTGCATGTCGGCTGAGTTGGTGGAGAGGGGGAGCATCATTTTCAATCACCTATATCATGACTGCTAATAAAGGTTGCTTAAAAATGTTTCCACTGCAGAGGGTATTGATGGGATGTAAATAGCTTTTCATGGGCCTTTTAAAATGCTAAACACTGCCACTGCTGCATTAATGTCAAGAGTGGTGCAAGCTTTCATTTCACTTGATTGCAGATTATTTGGAATCTTGATTTTACCCCTGTTAATTAAGAAATCCAGATGATTTTAACTAGGAGCATAGTCCCGGCCGCACCCATCTAAGTCTAGAGCTTTGGATGCTTGTTATTCAGAAATGATGGGCTTGCATTGGTTAATTCGGATGGGGGATCACATCGAGGTATGATCGGTGATGCTACAAATTCTTCAAATAGATCCCCCTGAAACTGATTTTTATTGAACAGTGATGTCCGTGCATCTGAGCCGTACATGCTGTGGCAGGCCTGAGGACAACCAGATGTACCCATTGCTGAAAGCCCAGCAGCAAAGTTTGTTTCGCTTCTCTTAAGTTCACGCCGTCCCACCGCTGTCATCGGGAGCACACATCGTCTATTCGCGCCGTTTCAGACGCTGCCTTGCACATCACTGGTCTTTTAGTTTGTGAGACTACTTTTGAAATTGGCATCGTTAGATGGTGTGTGGCACCTCACCCACGTACTGCGGGCTGAGGCCAGAGTGAGCTAAGGGCACATGCACTGCGAGCCTGCGCTCCGCTCCAAAGAAAACAAGAGCACAAGTCGCAAGCACAAGCGTTTATTTTACAGAAGGCTGCGTTACAAAAACTGTGCTGACTCCCTGACCTGAGTACTAACCCATAGCCCAGCCGCAGCACTTGAAAGCGGGGCTACGGCACCGCACACATGAGACAAATGTACACACGTTTACTGTGGAGCTAAGGGTACTTGCAGGCTGCACGACTCGCCAAAGGGTCAAAGTGTGCGCGACACATGACTAGGGAAGACGAGCGATGCGCGGAGCAAATCTCAATGATGCGGGTTGCATGTCAATGACAACACGCGTCACCACAACCACTGGCCAACAATGACGGAGAACCGTGCCAAATCAGACCCTCCTTACTCAGAAGTGTTGGTGCCACAGAGGAGGGCACCGGACTCCTTTCAGGCCTGGTTTCGAGCCAGCATACAAGGTGCGCGGGCTCACGGTCCACGGCGGTCCCGCGGCCATGGCTGAAGAATTTGGAGGGAAAAACGCACGCACCTGATGGCGGTCTCCCTTTCCGCTTCCCACTTACCCTCATGTCGAAACAGACCTTATTACGTCATCGTATAGGGGCTGTTGGGGTTCCATGAGGTAAAACGTTTGAGTGCCCCTGCGCTAAGCTGTTTGTTTGGTTTTGAGGCTGCTTCACACCATTGTCCCTGAAGTGAAGCATTGTCAAAATGCGACAGGGCTGTTTGTCACTGCACAGCTACAGTGTAGCACTGTAGCAGTGCTGCAGAGGTACTCGCGAGTTTGAAGCAGTTCTCTGACTATAGCAGCGATAGTGTGCACAAAGCAAAGCACTTCACGAAGTCGTGAAAGATTGCTGTCACATAGTTTTTATCTGAAAAAAGAACATCTGCAACTCCTGTTAGCGGAGAGAAAGTTGGTTCCCTTTCCCTGTGTGCTTATCGAGAGATTTAAGCCGAGGGGCCCGGTCGCTAAGGGCAAAAAAATTTGCGACTCTTAAATGTATAGGCAACAATATTTTAGGTCTACATAAGAACTGTGATGCAAGCAGTTCGCCAGCTTTTAGAACCATTCGATAATTTGAACATTTTTTCTGGTTCCTCAAGGCCAAATTAACGACAGTTTACTTTAATACTACTCATGCTGTGGCTTGCAAAAATGTCTGGTTATTGGGTGGAATCATAGCACAGGATCAAATCAGAGCGAATGAAAGTAACTAATTGAATTAACATGTTGCAGTAATTGGCCGCACTTTTTGCTGCTTGTCAGCAGGATTCACTTGTTGCCACCATCTTCATGGGGCTTGCGTGGTGTAACCAGAGAGTCTGATGAAGGAGACGTAGTACTGAGGTTGAGGTCTTCTTTAAATGTATCGATGAATGCTACTCCCAGGATTGTACACATGATCGAAGTGCAGTGTTAAAATTGTCTGCCTCACTGTTTTCAGTAGTTGAGCGCATAAGGCTTTTGTTTTGTGTGTTTGAGATTGGTGCATCTAAGGGCAAGACTAGGGGACGTGCTGTTGCATGGCCACTTCCTCATGTTTTAGTTGGTAGACTGAGTTCCTGTTTGCAGTGATTACTATTGCTCACTCTTAATGCTGTACTGTGCGCATATAGGGGCCCACACATTGTTATCAGTATGTAGTGCTGGTATCTAGGTTCTTGTGCAACATGCAAAGTGTTAGGCCACACCTTAGGTTAGCAAGAAAATTACCCCCCCCCCCCCCCCCCCCCCCTTCCCCCCTGAATGCATCCCTGGGAACTAATGCATGCATTGCGAAGATTTCATTGACGTTTGTTACTTTTCTGAGGGCATGTTATTGTTCAGTTAAGGATTTAACTGCAAGCAAAAAGTCTTGGACCACAGAATATTCTGGGCTCTCACCTGTCAGCATGACCCATTAGGATAATCAGGTACCGCAAATTGCCTTTACTCGCATGTACGAAAATCCAGATTGCCTTACGTTCCCATGGTGTATTTTCACTGTCTCTACACAGATGTACGATTGAAGGTCAAAATTCTTTTTTTAGTACTTTTACTTGTTTTATACTTTTCTCGCGTTTTTTTTAGCCTTTTTCCCCTGATGTCCTGCCAGCTCGCTCATAAGCTCAATCTTGCCACATGCAAACATGCTGGACGATTCCTGTAATGTCTTATGCAGTTAGTTTCTCACAGCTTTCGGTGCCAGATATCCTGAAGCACGTCACTGTGTCCGTCTTTTGGCAGATGGCTCCAGCCCGCTGCGAGACCGTCCCGATCTACCTCATGCCCTGCGGTCCGCAGACCATGACGCCAGCGCTGCCAACTCTGCAACGATGACAGCGACAACAACTGCGGCAGCAACACTCCAGGCTGGTAATGGTGAGCCTGCTGCAAACAGTGCCTTGGGAGCCCTCGAGTGCCACACAACGCCACACCGAACCATGCGGCCCGGCAGTGTGCCAACACCAGAGACCAACGGTGTGCTGCACACAGACGAGGAGGAGCAGCGGTCACCCAGCCCGTGCCGTGCTTCTCCTTCCCTGGCGACAAGTGCAATAGAGAAGAAGAATTCTGGACTCTCTGGTTGCTTGGAAGGAGGGGGCACCAACCACATTGGTTCTACAAAAGATGATGATGGGGTCAGTGACCTCCGCGAGGCGGCGGAGCGTCGGTTATCTCCACCCGTGGCACGGATCATCTCACTGGACACGGTCACTGCCAAGAAGACTGCGTTTGGTGGCCCTGTCTTCGATGTGTCGGAGATGGACGTGCCCGTGGCGCTCAAGATTGGGGGCTTGGTGGGTGGCAACCACCGAATGCCCCTGCTAATTCCCACCGGCGGCGGCGGCAGCGGATCTTCCTTTCGCGGCGACGTGGTGCTTCGACAGGAGTACGCTGCCGCGCACCACTCACCACTCCACCATTTCCACTGCACCACAACCAATTCCGTCCTCAAGCCAGGCATTGTGCGCATGAACCGGCTAAGGTTCGGTACGGGCTTTGCCGCTGCTGCCGCAGCGGCAGCACAGGCTCGGATGGAGGCAACGGCAAGTGTGGCTAAGACCAATGGCATCATGTCGTCACCACCGCAGAATGAGTGTGACTCGACGATAGACGCTGAATCGAGCCTCGACTCTGACGACATTGTTTCAAATGGGCCGTCGTCAACAACGCAAGTGTCGGTTGTTGCGGCGTCTGCGAGTGCGACATCACAGACGCTCTCAGCGGCAAGTGCAATTGTGTCCGGGTCGGACAGGTTTTCAGGACTGCCTACGTCTCGCAGTGTGTGCGACTCCTCTGCCACCAATGGCATTGCGGAGTTTGCAGCGGTCGGCAGCGAAAACAGTGTGACGACGACTGGGAGGGCGGAAGAGAACGGGAGTGGTGTGTCACCAGACTCGCATCATGAACTGCTACCACGGGACCCTTTAGGCCCCAGTGACACAGATGGTGACAGGAGCGGTGATGACGAAGAAGCAAGCTCGGCTCTCTCAGAGAGAGGTGAGCTTTTAATGCTGTAGCGTTAGACCTCCCGTTTGGCTGTATACTCAGCATCAATGGGACAGTAATAATAATGCTCATTGGCTGACAAAGCTTTCACACCCCTCACAGCGAAGGAGGTCAGACCTCGACGTCACAAGTCGCATAGGGCATGTTTGGAGTGATGTCATGCCAGTAGTGCATGCTGACCTTTGACAAAGTAAATTCAGTTAATTGCGTTATAAAGAAAATTGTTGAATTAGTGTGGAAAGTAGGAATGAAACTTGGGTGTCTTGTGTTGCAAAATGAACATGCTCCCTGTATAATGTGTAGGCACATGCGTGCAGGAGTGGTTAAGGGAGACTGTGTTGCTGCTAAGAAGTTTTATGCAGAGGGTTCCCCCGCTTGCCATTGCATCAAGTTCTTATCAGCGTTCCTAGAAGTTTCAAAGCTTTTGTTGCATTAATGGAGCCACTAGCAACTGAGTCAAAAGGGTTGTGACTGCCTCTGTATAAAGCAAGTAAACTGTCAAGTTTGCTTTGATAGAACAGAACAAAACAAACGGTTCCTCTTGCCTTGCAAAAATTTACAGTTTACAAATTTTTGGAACGCTCCACTAAAAGGCTAAAGCAAACCCTGTGACCTGAATATTTCTTATGGCTAAGTACAACCTTGTCAAATGTTTAGAGGCCATGGGTGTGTGTGCTTCTGAGCCACATTGTGTGGCTCATGCATTCATCATCATCAGCCTGACTACCCATTGCAGAGCGAAAGGCCTCTCCAATTTTCTTCCAATTATGCCTGGTCTTGTGCTAGCTGCATCCACTTGACCACCTACGAATTTCTTAATCTCATCCGCCCACCTAACTTTCTGCCACCCCCTGCTACGCTTTCCTTCCCTTGGAATCCAGTTTGTTGCCCTAAGCGACCATCGGTTATCATTTCTTCGCACTACATGTCCTGCCCATGCCCATTTCTTTTTAATTTCAGCTAGAATGTCAGTAACCTGAGTTATTTCTTTGACCCACTCTGCACTCTTCCCATCTCTTAATGTTACCCCTACCATTTTTCATTCCATAGCCCTATGCATTGTCCTTTTCGTTGACCGCCTTGTTTCAGTCCCACAGGCGAGTACCGGTAGGATGCAACTCTCAGTCTTATTCTCCTAGTTATTTCCCTTTTGTGATTGGAATCTGCTGTCACTACTTGTCCTAAGTAGACCTATTCGCCTACCGCTTCCAGCACTTACTACCTTTTTTCAACTGCTGTTCCTTTCCCAGGCTGTTCAACATTACCTTAGTATTCTGAATAACCGTAATGCATTGTCAGTGTTCAAATCTCCCGAAGGTAAGATTTTTTGGCCTACCCTCACCAGCGATAGCAACTTCCATGATTGCTAAAGAAGCGCTACTTCACATCTTAGAAGCAAACACCCTGGTCTCTAAGCTTTTGACAAAAACTGTACACCTAGTTCAAGTGCACTGATCGTGGCATGTGCTTGAGTAGAAGTTGGTAGGGACCATGGGAGAGCAGCACTGTTGGCTGCTAGGAGCAGTGCAGTTTAGTATTAATTGGTATTAGAGTGCAGCCACCATGAACTCTAACTGTGCAGCTCACTGAATGCCATGGCCTCAGTTGAGACTTTTACTCATTCGGATATAAGTTAAGGAGCATTGACAAGAGTTCTTAGGTGGCAAGTTAACACGGAACAGCGGCTTAAAATATTTGAAAAAAAAAAAAAAAGTCTCACTAGTAAAATCTTGCAGATACTCATGCAGGTCATGTCAGAATGCACATTTCTACATGATGCTACTCTTTGGGATTATGAAAGATGTATGCAGATTTCATGCAGTTATTTTATGCATGGCACACAACTGCAGCAGACTGGTGTTTAAGCCACTGAGCTGGATGTGCCAGCGTTATGCTGTGAATGTTGCCCACAATGTTTCAGGGAAGTCCGATGGTAAATTTTTTTAAAGGTAAGCTTTTCAATCTAATAGGGATATGTGCTCATTGCCACCAACACCTCCAGCTTTAGCGTAACATGTGCGCAACGTAGTGACACTTTTAATCAAGGCTACCAAGCGTGCTCAGCAGGTGCACAATTTTCAAAGTGCGCCATAAGTGGCCCAAATTGTCTGAGCCAAACCACAAAGGTTGATTGCATTTTCGAAATTTCACTGAATAGCTAATCTACCGAACAAACCTAACTGCATCTTGGCATGCATACACATAATACTTAAAGAGTTAAATATTAGAATTTAGTTAATTGCCTGACTAGAACATTATTGGCCTGTTTTCTGTTGTCCTCCAACGCTACATTATTACGGTCATGTTATTGTACTATAAAGTCTATTTTCAAGAATGAATGGCGATTTTCTGTGAAAAACCTGTTTAGGTGTCAGCACTGTAGGCCAGTGCAGTGGGCTGCTTATCTGATGGCCAGTGTGGTGGTTACAGTTTTCTTGTCACACACGCACTATTTTTACGAGTGTCGTCTTGTAGGGAGAGCATTTGGCAAGTTCATTCACCTAGTTTTAAAATTAGGCAGGAGAAAGGCAAGGAATTGGCAAGAAATCTTTGAAGAATTGCGCGAAATTGCGTCTGCTGCACCTTCAAATCTTCCATAGCACTTCACTCATAGCACCATAGCACTTGCAAGACGTGTTCAAACAGTCGTAACACTTGCTCACAGCTGCTCACTCGTTGGTGACCACGAAATTTGGATGTTTTCCCTCTCTCTTCCTCCCTGCTAGTCGAGGAATGTGCAACTGAATGAATCTGCATTTCATATCGCAGCAGTTGAATTTCATGACAAATTTGTGCCATAAATTTGCCTTTTCTCCCCTGTAGTTTTTTTTTATTTTATTTGTTTTGCATCATACTTCTTGTGCCACATGACTGGAGAAAGTGCTTTAAAAAAAATGTTTGCACACTTTCGCATTGTTGTTACTTGTATGAGTGAGCACTTGATAGAAGGCCACTAACCTTTCTCTTCCCAAAAGTTTGTGGTGAGTCCACAGGGGTATTTGTGAAGCATGGAAGGGTCACATTAGTCTTGCTGCTTCACGCTGGACACTTGGGATCTTTGTGGAGTACCAGTGAGGAGTATGAATGTGTAGAAGGGGCCTTTTTTAATCTAATGTTATTAGGATTGGGCAGCATCAAGGTGGTTCCACTAGCTGTGATCCACCGGTGACCTACAAGAATGCAGGACTCTTTATGTGTCATGCACATCGTCCGCGCTCACCGAGCCTATTTCAGAGGAGCACCACAAAGCTGCCGAGCTTGAAGTGTGCAGTTAGGAATGTCTTTGCTCTAGTAGGTAAGAGTTAGCGCTAATGACGTCTTGCAGGGGAACCTATTTAGTAAAATTGAATTAATGGCACGGGCACACTGCAAGGGTGATGATGAAACGCTAAAGAAAAAAACAGGCCACCAGTTCTAGGCTTCTAAGATGTGATTAAGTGGCAACTATTTGGGTAAGTTATTAGTACCACATTTCAAAACCAACAGTGATGCAGAACCAGGAAAACTGCCCTTAACAGCTGATTCTGTAAAAAGTCAGCTTTGGCGGAGGCTCTCTGTGAAAGCTGTCCACAGGTTTGTTAGGCCTCGGTGCTGAACATGTGTAGATATATGAGAGTCTAATTGGTGACAAGCATTAATGACCTCACAGTGTCTAATATATATCATCTAATTTGCCGACCAAGGGCGCCGAGGTGGCACCAAAAGCAGCCAGCGACTCCCGAAGGAGGGTGCTGCTGACAGTTAAGTGTGTGTAAGGTTTTTACAGCGGCTTCAGGAATGTGTGTACAGGAAGTCTGCCGAGAAATTCCTTCGGCATGTGCGCATCTCCCATCTGCCTGCTTATGCCTTTACCCAATCTACAAGTCATGCAGTGTCAACCGGACTATGAACAAGGACACATTTCCGCTACTTGAAAGGAATCCACTCTGGCACATTGATATGAAACATGCCCATTGTTTGCAAGGCCACTTTACGTGGACATTCTGGGAATGCGACATTTTTATGAGTAATCACTCTCACAAATGAACGCACTTTACATAAGACACACACCATGAGAATGACATGCAGCAACGAAATTACGCACTCATGCACACTGCAACGCCAGCTGCACAAGTGATATCGTCTTAGAGAAAGCGTATGCTAAACGAGATCGTCTGCTGAGGATTGAGGGTGATATGTCCGTTTATTTCTATAGCGAGAAATCATAAAGGTCTATATTTAAGCTATGGAAGAAATACAAAAATGAAGTATGAAACCTTTGATACCGAATATGTGTTGATTTACAATGATGATGATGCTTCAGCACACTTAACTGTGTGCAGCGCCCTCAATTGGCGACTCGTTGCACCATCCCTTTCTGTGGGGAACTGCCACCACACAGCACACTAGCCAGTACATTCTAGGCACTGTAAGGCGGTGGCTGGTCATAGAAATCTTTGGTCGGCCAAGAAAGCAGCTCTGAGAAGGGACAAGCTCGGGGGCAGGGCAAGCTTTGATGCACTTTTGTTGTAGCAGGTGTGCCAGTGGATAATGATTTGTCCGAGTCTCAGTGCTCTGAAACTAGCAGCTGAAAATGGCGTATAGATCCAAAGAGAGTTGTCTTGGTAGCTATACAACAAACCAGACGAGAGAGGAAGTTTTTTTTTTTTTGAAGTGGCTTCTGAATTTTTATTATAAAAATTAGTTTGTCAGGAAACTTGTGGCACACTGTGCACGCTCTAGTCTTGTGGGGCTTAGTGACCAGAAATTGCTTCAGCGAAAGAAGGGGGGAGAGTGGAAACAAAATTTAAGTTTGGCAGATGCCTGAGGTACCTGCCTTTTTTTTTTCCTGCTTCAAATGCAGTCTGAAAGGGTCTGGCATGGAGTGCACAGTGGCGTAAGCTGGTGGCAGGGACGAATGTCGCACGTGTAGAATGGCCTTTGCCTTCTCGCCCACCAGGGAGCTCCATCTCGCCGCCGAGTGATGACCACGCCTGCAGCAACATTCCGCCCGACCGGCCATTGTCGGCACCGCCATCCGCCACCATGCCTTCTCATTCTCCCCCACCTACGTCGTCCACCACACCGGAACCCACCATGGTGGCCTCTAGTCAGCCGATGACGACGCCCGAGCCGGCGGCACCTTGCTCGCTTTCGGCTCCTGTTGCAAGCTCCTCGCCCTCTTCTTCCTGCGCCATGCCTTCTTCCCCCACAATGTGGGACTCCTCGCAACCAGCAGCTGAGTTGGCAGCGGCGAGAATGCAGCCATCCACTTCTCAGCCTGCCGGTGGCGCACCTGATGTGCCGTTGAGCACACAGCAGGTGAGTGGAAAACAAGTCGAGCGTGACACACATGATGTATCACGCAGAGCGTCATCTGTATTTCCCTGTATCTTCAAGCGGTGCAGCGCAACGGCACGAAGCCCAGACAAGAGAGTGGGAGGCACAATGCTGATTCTGTTGTCTAGGCTTCGTGCCGTTGCGCTGCACCATTTGAAGATGTCAGACCAACTAGCCCTCCAGTTCATGCTATCTCCCTGTAATTTCTTGGTGCGCCCAGCTTTTTATTGAAGCATGCCTGGCCGACTTGCCCTAGAATCAGCACTTCTTGTTAATAGTACAGTCTGGTGATGCTTTGCCAAGTTTTGGAGCTTTGAAATCTTTTTTGCACTTCTGTAACTGCAGTTAGTGTGCATTCACTGTCACCTGGTAAAGAAGGGAACCATGCCACTTACTTGGCGATTCTTACGTAAAGCCACGGCCGGTCTCGAGGGAGAGTGCGCTTCTCTTCTCTTACGGCTTCTCCAATGGGGTCTGTTTCCACCGCTCGCCGCGCTTCGGTGGGGTCGCCACTGTCCCACTGCTGCTCCTCCGCTACAGCCGTTCACGTGTAAGGGAAACGCGTGCTCGCTTTAGCTCCGTCCACATCAGTTGCAACTGGCAGCTCATGGCATTTCGCCTCTTATGATTTATACAAAGGCCATAATCAGCATCGAATATTTATCGCTATACAGTCAACAATTCGTTCACACGCGCGCGCCTTCGTCAGTGCGGCCGTGCACGGTCGAGTGAAGCTTCGGATACGCTTCAACATTTTCCCCCCTAAGTTTTGTACAAAAATAAATTTACCAGGCTATTCAATGTGCCTTTGAATGTTGTAAGCAGGTGTAGCGCGACTTGACGGTAGTGCATGGTGAACTGTTGGGTGGAGATTCTGTCACCTGCTACCGTTTTCGTTTAGATCAAAAGAGGCACCGGTGAAAATTCATGGCGCGTCTCAGATTCAGAGTAAAGAACAAAAATTTACTCATATAGGTAAAATTTCACTTGTCTAACGGAGTGGGCTATTCTAGCTTCGTTCAAGACAAATGTTGAAAGACAGAAGATGTATATGTAGTCTCACGACTACTTTTAATTAAGGAAATGGGCATAAACGGTTAAGCAGATTCGACAACATTTCTGTGTAGTAGGTGTACGGCAGCTTTTTCAAAAAAAAAAAAAAGCTTGTTCAATAGGGCTACAAGCTCTGGTTTCAAATAATGCAGTCCACTAGAATATTGTCCTCGTAGAAGAGTGTACTTACATGGGGCTGCTTCTTTCGCTAGTTTCAGGAAGAACAGCGCGAGCGTCACACCAGAAGTTGATTAACTTAACAATATATCCATCGACATAAGCTAAACCAGAATATGTGACAGTGGGAAACGGGATGGCAGGAGATGCCATCACTTCCTTCAGTTACTCCGTTACTGATTGCGGCACAGCAGAAATGACTTTTTTTTTGGCATCGACGCAAGGTGCCTTGATTTTGCTCTCAGATGAAACGTCCGTCTTGACAATGTAGTCAAGTGCCGCTAGCTGTTACAGCCCTCGCATCTAGCATGTTGTTCCCTTCCGCACATTAGCCTTACTTTCCCGAAGAGAGCCTCAGTGGGTCACTATATAGGGCTTGAAATGTGTCTTCAGTGAGAGTGTCCTTCTTTAACGCTTTAGAAGTTTCTTGCATACTTTCGATATAGCAGGTGAACTCATTTGTAAGTCACTGCAATCATCTTCATCATTTATTGGCCTCTTTTTACTACTTCCAGCAGAAGTGGTGTCATGAATATCAAACTATTTTTGATTATTTTCATAATAAGCTTAAAATAATGTGAAAATTTCAGCAAAACAATGTTTATTGGCAAAATTAAAATAATGTTTATACTACCACACATTGGCTAATATATGAATTGTAATAACATTTATAACTCAACCCTACAACATTTACTTTGACTGTTATACTAATACTTTATATCATGCAAGCATTTTGCAATTTACATTACATTTTTATGAAATTATTTTCATCTTCGGTACTACATGGATGGTTTCGCATATAGTGCTGAAAGATGGTTTTGCTGTTGCAGATGAGATGCTGTCATGTTAGCCTTGAAGAAGCTTCGATGTGATCACTGCTCATTCAGTTTTTTTGAATCCTATTCTTGTACAGGCTTGGTAAAAATTCGCATTAAAATGGACAAAAGTGGCTACCATGCCGCAATGTATGTCACACGCTTGTCGAACGTTTGCTGAGCGACAGTGTTTTTTATATAAAGACTCCGTTCACGTGTGGAGTACGCTGACGACATACCGCTGCAGCATCTACCTTCTGTGTTCTTTAATTTCGGGGCTGCACTCACCATCGAATCCACGAGCGACAGCGCGAAACCAGGCAAAAGCCACCTGCCGCCGTTGAAGCAGACGCGGAGCGAACAGTGAGCAGGTCGCGCTCCTTGCGGCGGCGAAGAGCGTAACTCAAGGAGAAACGTTCCCATTGTTCCCGTGGCGATTGAGAAGACCTTAAGAAAGAGCGCTCGCTCTCCCTTGAGACCGGCCATGGTAAAGCATAGCTAAGCCAGAACTAGATATCTTCACTGAGGAGTTGACTGGAAAAAAAAGAAAAGGCTGGTTACCATGGTTTTGTAGTTGGATAGCATCTGCTTTCTGTAGAAATTAACTGTCTGCAGTTTAAAGGTTACTCTCCCTTTGACGGTGGACACAAGAAGGGTGACGACGACCTACTGAAGCATGCCTGTATACATTGCCATTTTCTGATATTGTCCACACTCCTAGACTGTTGCGACTGAGCTCTTGTGAAGTGTGCAAGCACTCTTATTTCATCTCGGGAGGAGAATGCATTTGAGCATGGAGTTATAGGAACCCTGATATGTCCTATATCAGTCCTGGATTGCTGTGGGCAGGGAGCGTAGCAAAGCATCGCTTCATTGGTTGACTGGTTTTTAGCATGAATTTGTCGATCGAGCGTTCCTTGAGGATGCAGCCATGCTGCCTCAAGGTGGGCTGTTGTGGGCAATCTCTTTGAAAGTGGTCCTTGCAGGTCTCCGGGGGCCGAATGATCTCGCCTTCCAAGTGGAGCACAGCAGGCAGCGACTCACAGCAGCGGCTCACGTTCATCTTCAAGGGAAACCTGACGGCCCCGTCAACATCCGCCACCAGCTGCCACACCACGGCGCACCCAGTGCTGGCTCTACCTGGTGGCCCTCCCAGGGGCACGACCAAGACTGTCCCCATCAAAGTCCTGGCCCTTCCGTCAGGCGCCTCTGGCCTTGCCCTCAAGTCATCCCTTGCGGAGTTGATCTCTCCATCCAGCCAGAGCAGCAGTGGGTCAAGGTCGTCGGCTGCCAGTGGGTCCGTGTCACCGCCGATTCGATTAGTCGTTTCCAAGATGGCTTCTGTTAAGGCAGCCAATCTGAGCAGTCCCGCCAGTGGGAGTGGTGCCAGTAGGGCACTGTCACCTTCAGTTTCACCATCGTCTTCTCTTGTGAACATGGTCATGAAGTCAGTGATGGTTGCTGGTGCAACGACGTCATTGAAGGTCCGTTCGCCAGTGCCTAGCCTTGAAGCTCCCGGTTCAGTGGTGCCGTCTAGTATGGCGTTGTCGCCTGACATGCTGTCTTCAGCGAGGGTGCCTGTGCTTGGCTTGCCTGAGCAGCCAGTTGTGAGTGGTGCTTGTGAAAGGCTGGTGGGGACCCCTCCTCCTAGCACATCCGACGACTTGCGTGAGGCGATGTGTGCAATGGCAGCAGCGCCATCCGTAGTTGTGACTGAAGCAGACACGCACGGGGCATCATCATCGTCTTCCGTGGAGGTGGTGGTTTCCGTGACGGACGACAGAGGTGGGGAGTGCGGTGCGGATGATGCCTGTCCCGTGGAAGAGCGCCTCGCGTTGCCGGCAAGCTGTGCAGACATTGAGGAGAGTGGCGAGGATGAGCTGGCGGTGTTGAGCCCCTCAGTGATAGCCAACCATGTTGGATCACCCCAGCTGCCCGACTCGCTGTCTACGCTACTGGACATGGCGATAGACCCGCCCGATGACGACGAGGACAGTGAGCCAGGCCAGGCATCGCCAGCGGCACCTCTGTCCCTCCTGCTTGCCAACCACAAGGATTCGGAAGAGGAGGAGGTGGCGGCAGTGGCAGCACATGACTTGGAACTGCTTCGGACATGTCCGGAAGCCTCCGTTTGTGTTCCAGGAGATGAACTTGGGGACCCCGACGGGCTGCTCCGGAATCAGAGGCGGCGGGCAGCACAAGGTAGCAGAGCCCGCTATTCCATTCACTCTGCCTGCTCTGTCAGTAGAGCCCACTTCATGGTTTGACCAGCTGCTGTATATGAATTGTTTGCTTGTCAATAGCCGTATCTAGCTAGCATTGTCTGGGATGGTAGCTGATGTCCATTTATGCTGAGCTTGTGATGGTAGCAGAACCAGTCACTGCGTCATTGGATGCTTGGTTAAGATGGTCTGAATCTGGCAGAAAAACGGCCTTATACGACATCCTAGCAGCTGCTTTGAACACCAAAACCAGTGGGTTGTGAACGGGCTGCTGTATGATTTACAGCTAGCTGCAGTGTGTCGAGTGCCTCGGAAGTTTCTTGCGGGCATTGGCATATATGACATCTTGCATATATTATAAAGAAAACCAGCGCTCCTTATGACTGCATTGGCACCTTGTCTTTTGTACTGTCGGATTGTTTCAGAAGTGCAGGGCGGTAATTTGTACCAAAACCACTGCTTATATGACTGGATTATGTAGCCGAGATATTTAATATGATGATGGTAGGTGTGCCAACTTACCGACATTTATGTGTGGCATTTGGGTGCAACGTCTATTTTGTTTGTTTTTAATGATTAATTTTAGAAAGCAACTCTTCATGCCTAATGCTAGCATAGCCCTAATGCCTTCTGAGGTGTGGACATCTGTTTTTGTACTGTTTTTCCGCGGCTAATTGCCGCACACTTCCAATCACCTTTGCACCACCTTGGTAGCATTTTAATGTTCAGTTCGCGCTCATTGGAAATAATATTGTGGCTACTCTTGATAGAATATTATGGTTTTGTCTTGAGGACATTGGTTTCTATGATACTTTGTTCAATTACCTGAAAAAGCCCGCAGAGTTAACAAAACTTGGCAGATGGCTGGATTGATGTTTATTGCACTTCTACTGGCATTTCTACATTCTTAGTTGCTATTTCTCGCAATACACAAATTTGCAATGCCGTAGACATGCCTAGGCTGAGAAGGAAATTTCATACAAGAAGTTTAAAACTTACAAATTTCAAGAACCAAGATTTCCTTGACGTGCAGTGTGGTTCCAGGAGCACGACAAATGCAAATGGCGCCTAAGTAGATAATGCAATGAAGAATCTGCTTCACAAGGTGATCATCTAGTCCGAGAAGCGGAACTAAAAATACTGCTGATTGAGCGTTTCCACAATATGTAGAGCCAATGCCAGTCATGCAAAAAAATTTATTGGAGCATTTCGGTTGGATTTTAGCAATTAATCTTCGGGACAGCGTAGAAAAGGAAGAATAGATAAAATTATTTTTTTTTAAAGTGGAATCTTTGTAATTTTTGCTGTTTAGTGCCACGCCCACACTTTAATAGGGCTGATGTTATTATGGAGAGGTATTGTAAAGCTATAACCTGAAGTTGAACAAAGGTGGTCACACACAGCAGACCAGGAGCCAATGGCCATAATTTGTTATTGTGTACAGTGACTGTGAAAAATTAAGGAAGCCATGAGCAATTTGTTTTAACTATTTGGTTTAAAAACTAAGCTATGCTGCCGCACTTTTACGGCATATAATTTATTTTAATCTCTGTATGTGTGCTGTTTTGACTGGGATGCCATTTAAGGGTTAATTTGTGTTCAATCACGAAAGGAATGCAAATGCAGTAAGCGATGGTTGCACCTATCACACAGATTTACTATTGGTGGGGTGTTACCTGCACCAGACTTGTTCTTTTGTAAATTATTGCTGTTACACTATGTTGTAGTGTCCCATATCACTTGGAAGTACTTGGCACACGCTTGTAGTCAACAGTAAGGAAAACCACTTGACTCGAGTCATAAACAGAGGAAAGGGAACACAGCTGCTTTTAACTACAGAATGCATCCAGTTGGTGTGATGCTGTAATACTTTGACATGCTGGTTCCAGTAATCGTAGATCTATCTGGCATTGGTTGTGTGGCTCTTAATGCTATTTGCGGCACGTGCGATTCATGCTGCCTTCCTCTTGCGGGCAAATTTATTTTCTTTGCGTATGAAACTCAGAATTTATGCTCTCCTTACTGTGGAAAACTTGTAGCTGTGCTTGCAGCCGATAGAGAACACACCACTTGCTGTTGCGTGTGTTAAGAGAGTTTGCTGCTTTCGATCCATTTGCCTGGCCTCAGTGATGGGTTCTTCCCTAGAAGTAAAATAAAAAAGATATGAGTGTATCTGTGTTCGAAGAGAAGTAATACTCATTGTTAATAATGTTGCAGTAATACATCTTGTTGTTCATCAGGAAACCTCATTGAGAGGCATTCTTGTTTTGTAGGAAATGGTGCTTGGAAATTGAAAAAGCAATAAAAATTTACACTGCTAGTTTCTTTTGCAATCACTGATCCACCTGATTGCAGAGGAACAGTTTCTTTGCTGACTGCTATCATGCAAGCCAGGGTAACGACCATGTCAGATGGGCAGATTCAGGTCACATTTGAGTTCAGGGCCTTGATATATTTAATGGCGGCAAGCGTGAAGGAATTGAGTCATTGCTGCATGACAGACTCTGCCATCAAGTGGTTGCACCTTATATTGCTTGTATGTAGATGACCGACCTGCAGATTGAATTTGAAAGGTATGTTCCTAAAAATGAGGCTTAATCAGTTTTAACATCTACTTCTGTTTCAACATGTTATAGCAGCACTTGCATATTGTTAGCGAGCAGTTCTGTGGGTCTTTTTAAAACTTGCATACCGGTAATTTTTTGAAAATTGAAATTGAAGTGAGGTGGGGGTCAGCAGCATGATACACAGCTGATGCGATGGGTAGCCTACTACAGTAATTCCCTGCTGGGTCAGTCGACTATTGCTTCGAGTGTCTTTCAAAATACCTCTGCGTTGTCAGTAGCAGAGGGAATGTGTGGAAGGGGCTGTCCACTAAAGCATTCTAGGCTGTGCAGTTTTGGCACAGATTTGTATTTTTGGTATCTTTGTGCAATCTGCTGCTGTTCAATGTGCCTCGCAGTGCCGTCCGCCGCTGTCGTGGCTGAGGCCGGAGAGTCGGACCACTCGAGTGAGGAAGAGATGTCGCTGAGTGAGCTCGCGCACAAATCGCGGGTGCGGCAACCTCGGTTGCCACCGCCGCCACGGCAAGGCAAGGAGAATGAAGGGCTTGTTGTGACGGCCGCCGACTCTCCCGCTCCGACAACTCGTCGTGAAGATGGGGGCCCGGGCCGGCCAAGGCGGCTGACGGCAGCGGGGGGTGGCGAGTCCAAGGCAGTGCGATCTAGGCTGGGGCAGCAACAAGTGCAAGGTGGCCAGCAACAGGCACAGCTGTTGGCAAACCAGTCACCTGTGGCCATCATGGCTTCCCTCCCCGCTGAGCGAGGCTCCAGAAGGTCACCAGCCACAAGTGAGCTTGCCCTTCTTGACACACCCTTTGGTTGCCGGGCGCCAGGGGAGGCTCGCACAGCTTTCTGGGGTTTACTGACTGTGCTTGCCAAGGGCTGACACCGTTTGCATAATGCTCAGCACTTTTTTACAAGGTGTTGCAGAACTCCACTCGGATGGGTTTTGCATGAAAAAGTTGGAAAGTGAACAAGCACCGATTTTGATCCTACTTTTCATTTTCTTTTGTGGCTAATAATGCCATTGTACAGGAAACACAGTAAAGCTCCCAAAAAGCCTATTATAGTGCAGTGAAACTGGGATAACTCTAAATCATTTATAATTTGAAATCCTGGATTATTTGTAGAATTTCTCTCGCTATAATTTCTCGTGTAAATATATTTTCCGCCGACGTGTGGATGCCAGAGTTCTATAACACAGTGGTGCAGCACTTATATGGCATACGAGCCCACATTACAGTGTAGCACTCAGTTGGGCTAACTGCTTCCTGCCAGCCAAAATGACCTTGTGCAGTTCATTAGTGCCAACATATACTCATTATCTTGCGCATGCTTCCGTTGCACTGACCTTGCCAATACAACCTCAAATTACCTGGATGTTGAGTCAGCTGCCTATATTAGTGTGGTCAAAGTCATTTTTCACTGTTGCACTAGTTGTTTTTATTGTATTAAAGTGATATGAAGTAAGAGGAGTTTTTTTATTTAGGAAAAAATACAGTCAAAAGTCTGTCATGCATTCCTGCAGATCCTGTCGTGACTTCTTCCAAACTCTCCAGTGCAGTCATGTGCTTCTTGTTGGAGGTTCTCACTGTCAGCAAACAGCTAGAGATGCTGTATAATTTGAAACTTCCAGGGCAACTGGGAGCAGGCTGGCCTCCTTGTCATCATCATATTGAGTACCTGGCAGTTTGGTAGTGCTTGAATAGACTACATCGGTGCTTGGTCTGCGATGTAGCTGTAATAATCTGCTCTAACGAAGTTATCGCACGTCGCATCTGGTCTGACCAGCAATGTGTTGACCATTGCTGGTCAGACCAGATGCTCCATTTGTGGCAATGTGTTGACAACACATTGCCACAAATGCAAACGCATATGATCACATAGATATGTGACATCAGCTATCATTCCTGGGCCCATAAACCCTGCCTTATGGAAGCAGTGTGCGATGTGCTCTGCAGTTGGCTCCATTTAACGGCCTTCATTTAGTCCAGTTGCTAACTGAGAGGGGAAGCCGGCACCTGATCAGTGTTGTTGCCAGCTCGTGTTGAATGATGTTCCGCCAGTGGCCACCTGAATAGTGTCCATGCTCAGGGATTCTATAGATCATGCATGTAGCGTCTAGTGGCAAGACCCTTAGGGCATGGTTACCATAGTCATGGAAGGCATCATGTGTACTGTATATCCCAAGTACCAGCCAAGTGCCATGCTAGCATTGCTGATCATTCTTGCCCTGTCACAGTTGAACTCACAGTTTCACTCGGTCAGCAAGTTGTGCTGGCCCAGAAAAGTATGGCTGGTATACAAACTTACCTAAGTCACTACCTTTGGTTGATTAAGACCTATTCACACGATGGACGAACGTTCGTGGATGGAGCACCATGTCATCCGACGTCACTTGCGCCTCCTCGTCCGCGGGCACGGAGCAAGAAACCTTTAGGAGGGGAAACTATGCTGTTTGCGCCAACCAGAAAAGGTCACAAGCCCGCGGCACCACTATCATGCTGGCGGCGCCTGTCGGCGTGGAAAGAAATTACCGCCATTTTGGTTGCCAAAGCAACCAGTCCAGGTTTCTTTTTTGTTGCTGCGGCTTCTACGACGTGCCCCATGCCGCTGCCACTGCATACTGCCGCGTCATGCTCCGTGCTGTCGGTGCTACAATTGTGACCTTATCTGATCGCTCGCGCTGACAGGAGTTTCACCTCCTAAATGGTTTCTTGCTTTGTGTCCACGGGCGGCGGATGATGTCGTGGACAGAATCCACCGGAGGCCGGAGCCGCATCGCTCTTTGCAGCTCCACCGCAGAGGAAAATGGCCGGTATGGCATTCCAAGCCAACTACTCCACATTGTTGACTAGGATGCCTGGATGGCCAGGGAGGCGAGAGCATCGACGCACCCTATTGTTGGCTATTGTTAATGCTACAAAAGTGCCCCCACTAGGTTAAAAAAAAACGAAAATACCATTGTTGCCCCACTTAGAAGATGTAGTTCTGCTAGCTAGAAAACTAGCAGACAACCCGCATATTTTGACCGGGGAAACGCACGCTAGTTTTTGGCTTGCGAAGGCTGCGCTTTCCACGCACGAGGCGGAGCCAGTGTCGTCGGGTCACGTGGTGCTCGTCCACTCGTGGACTCCAGCAATTCCATCCGTCGTATGAATCAGCCTTTACTAATCTTGTACAGTAGTTCTCGCTTTCAACATTGCCTCTGTTTCGTGCTCACTATGGTTTTCCTTCCATGCTTTGACCATCTGCATACGTATATGCACTGAGTGACCTTGTAGGCTGATTGTGTGCACTAGCTAGTACCAGTCTGCATTTTCAATGGCCACCTTTTTTATGGACTTCTTTGGTTTTCACATTATTTCAAGAGGAAGGTTGAGGGGTGGGGTAGAAACCCCAGTGGTCCAGAAGATGCTGTTCTGGTCTGCGCACTTATGAGATGCATATTTTTTGCTTCAAGGGCTAGCTAGTTTATGGTGCCTCCTCGTTTGGTCTATCCTGTGTAGTGCAGTGTTGTTCGTTGCATCTACGAGACAGTGCCATAACTCTAATATGTTTTAATGGTAGTGCTGTACTAGTTTGCAATAAGCGAGCATTTGTTGTAACTGCAGCTGTTTTAAGTGGGATTGATTGTGCTCCCAGCTCGGCAACAGAAAGTTAGGTGCTGCAGAGTTTCACAGTGGAGCCAGGCTAATTGCTTTTATTAATGTTATTTTGTCTCGGAAAGCACTCATGCATACTTGTGCATGCACGCACGCACTCATGCACATGCACACATGCGCACAGAAAGAGACTGACAAAAACAAGAAAGCGAGATTTGTCAGCTTGAGCGTGCAGTGTACTGCATCAGGCACGTATGTATTCCTGACGCAGTGCCTTCTGGCCGTGACCACCGGGCGTCTCCTCCTAGAGTGTCGAACCAGCGCAACTTCCGGCGAGACTCTGAGGTCAGGGATGAGGATGCTGTGGTCGTCATGAAGAGGAAAACCAGGGCGTCGGGCCCTTCCACGGGTGAGATAACTTTGTGGGCTGTCATTGTGTGTGCACTTTCATTTTGTCCTGACAGCTAATGTATGAAAACGATAAAGTTCATGGCAAAAATTGAAAAATAAGAGACCTTTGTTCTAAGGGCTCTAAAAAACGAGCCGATTGCGTTGCAGTACGGGTTATTTGAGAAAGGTAGCTGTGGGTATAGGGAACCCAAGCTCAACTTTTGCCGCGCGACGGCAGCGCCGCATTCCTGGCGTAGTGGTGAAATGTGAAATGATGGGACGTCGCCGGAGCAGACGCTCCGCTAGCTTCCTGTGCATGTGCGGTGATCGAGCTGCTCCTGGCGGTTATTTATCGATACAAAAACGCTTCCGCTGATGCGAAACGGAGGTACTAAGTAGCATTGTTTCATGGGCAGCCACAATAGTAGGCGAAGCGCCAAAAGACGGGGCTCACGTGTGAAACTTTGCAGATTCCTTTGGAAGCGTTTCCACAAGATCTGTTTTCCAACCGCATGACAGCGTTCTGAGAAGTTTCGCGTTTTTTGTGGAAACGAAAAGAGCCAATTTCCTCCTTCTCCATTAACTCAGAATGTCGACAGTTGGCAAAGATGGCTTGGAGGGGCATCAAAAGAGTACACTGGTTTAACACCATGCATACAAAGTGAAGGGGGTGGAGGATTATCTTGCTCTTCGCTCCCCGCGTGTCCTGCTTTGCCGATTTTCTGTGCTCTTTCCCGCTTTGTGAGTGCTCTGAAAACAACCAAAATCAACAAATATTCAGCGTGCGACTTCCGCGATTGACAATGATGTGTGAATGTGCCCTACGACCAAGAAGAAGCCTGAAACGTTTTCGCAGATTTGCGCAAATTGGGCAATAAATGAACTAACATTATTATTATTCATAACGAAAATATGTTGGAAGTGCAATACAAACGCGATCCTAGTTATGGCTCGATCGACATTACTCGCACGGAGCACCCTATTCACGTCACAGGTTTCGTAAATGGAAACCAAATATAAATGAAGCACAACCATTTAATAAGAACCGAAATCAAGCACGATTGTAGTACAAGGTTGTCACTTAGCTTCCGAGCCAGCAAGCCGGTTATGTCACATGCAGCACGCGGAGCACGCATGTGCTTTTGAGGCTCCTAGCATTCGTGCCTTTAAAGAAACACCTCCTTTGCACTATAACTTATTCTTCTACTGCAAGGTTTGCTTTAGCAACATCGTAATAATAAAAACAAAACCGTATATAGATCTCATGCTACAGGCCAAAACGATGATCAACGAGCGAGCAGCTCTATTTCAGAGTAATGATAATAATTTCACAGTTTTTAAACATATTATATACGACAATATAATTACATAGCAGATTTACTTCGAGGTACACTTCCTACATGAACTGCAAATAATGACTGGTGACCTAGACAGGACAAGTAGGAAGGTAGGCTTGAAAATTAATATGCAGAAGACTAAGGTAATGTTCAACAGCCTCGGAAAGGAACAGCAGTTTACATTAGGTAGCGAAGTACTGAAAGTATTAGGCGAATATGTCTACTTAGGACATATTCGCAGATTCGGACCATGAAAAGGAAATAACAAGAAGAATAAGATTGGGATGGGGTGCATTTGGCAAGCACTCGCAGATTATGACTAGCAGCTTACCGGTATCGCTAAAGAGGAAAGTATATAACTGTGTCATCTTACCTGTACTCACCTATGGGGCTGAAACGTGGAGGCTAACCAAGAGAGTTCTATTTAAGTTGAGGACAACCCAGAGGGCTATGGAACGAAAAATGGTAGGGGTAACAGTAAGAGATAGGAGGCGTGCAGAGTGGGTCAGAGAAATAACTCAGGTTACCGACATTCTAGTGGAAATTAAGAAGAAGAAATGGGCATGGGCAGGACATGTAGTGCGAAGAGAGGATAACCAATGGTCGCTTATGGTAACAAACTGGATTCCAAGAGGAGGAAAGCGTAGCAGGGGGCGGCAGAAAGTTAGGTGGGCAGATGAGGTTAAGAAGTTCGCAGGGGTCAAGTGGATGCAGCTAGCACAGAACCGAGTTAAGTGGAGAAATATGGGAGAGGTCTTCGCCCTGCAGTGGGTATAGTCAGGCTGATGATGATGATGATGACACTTCCTACGTTTTCGCTAACGTGGGAAACGCATTCACAATCAATATTTACTCATTGCCGTCTGTCGTCTGCTCTGCAGTGCAGACGTGAATAAAAATTTTCTCGCCTATAATTACGTTTCCTCCATGGAAATATGCAGCAGGTTGTCCAATCATCAAGACTGAATGCAGGCGGCATGTCACGATGCGCCTGCGGGGGCGTGTGCTATTCGTGCAAGAGAAAGCGCGCGGCGCACGCCGCGAAGGCAGCCAGCTGAGCCGGCAGCGCCCCAGTGCGTATTTGTCTGCCATAGATGGCGCTGCCCATCAGGACGCAGCGCCGCCCAGCGATGCTTTGGGAGCTTATTGCCACAAAAATGGTCACTCTGCATGTTGACAATGTAGAAGCGAGTTTGTTCCAGCCACAGTTGTAGACTCCCAATGGTTCAAACTCTGTGGAGACCAGAAATTGTTTTGAAGTGCACGAAGCGTAAATCAATGGAAGCCCTTGTTTGTTAAAGGGTGGGTCAGATTAAGCAAACTTTAAGTGACAAGAGTCCATTGTCTGAGAGAGCCCTCCCCCCACTCACCTTCTGCTTATAAAAAGTATTAAGATGGAGAAATGTATAGATTTATAAAAGACATGAGATTAAGAAATGCGAAAGCATAGTTTGTCATGGTTTGGTACTGTTCTTGGCGGTTCAGCATTGAAGGACTAGCACAGTGTGTGGCACTGTGTACATTGTGCGAAATTTCGGTTGGTCTAAACACTCTCCCGCGCCACTACGAATGATACGAATGCGCGAACTGCGACCGCAACCTCGAGCACTATGCACTGCCTGCACATCGTTGACTCCGCAATCGCCAGCCGCGCTGTATGTGCGCATCACGGACAGTTTTCGGTGACCCGTGGTCCGCACCTCGCCGACATCGCGATTTTCTGTTGGGCTCATGCTGCGAAAAGCTTTCAGCAGTGCATGGCCCACAAACCGCAGACATTGCAACGGTCGCAGTTGGCGCCGGCGGCAGGTGCGCTCGGACCGGACATAGCTGGCACCGTGACAGCGATCCGCGAGCAGTTTGTGATGCCTCGCGGCCCACATGTCACCATCTCCGATCATGCTGTACGCGCCACGAGAAGTATGCGGAGGTGGGTGGACCACACATCGCTGGCATCGCAATCATTTTCTACACTGCGAAAGGTTTGCGGCGATGCGCGGCCATGAGTAGAAGCCGGCGGCGTGCGCTGCACATCGTAGACTTCACGACCGCTAGTCATGCTGTACACATCGCGAGCAGTCTGCGGCGCCACGCGACTGGCACATCACCATCTCTTATCGTGCTGTACGCACCGCAAGAAGTCTGCGGAGGCACGAGGCTCGCGCGTCGCCAACGTTGCTATCGCCTGTCGCGCTGTGTGCGCCGCGAGTGGCAAGCTGTGATCGCGCGACTGTAATAAACCTTCTCGGACGTAAGCAGAGATGCGCGACTGCCTTTCCTATGCGTCTGCATACTTACTTTCATTCGTTTTGATGATACGAATGTTCGGTTGGTACGAATCGTATCACCGAGGTTTACTGTATAATGCTCACAGCAGACCATACAGTTTTACTCTTGATTTTGATCAGAGGCTTGACCCAAGTCCTTGCCAACACTGCAATCGCTGTCTCCAGTAGCATACTACGCTGAACTCGTTGACACCGAAGTGCCTGCTGTAGCATGTACTCGAAAGCTTTCAGCTTAAAAGCAGCTGTATAACTTGCGTACCGCCCCATCGCGATGAGGCACCAAGAGCACGGTAGACGGTGGAACAAAGCAAGTAACACGGACGGAACGAAGGAACAATGACGAGACGCGGAGACATCTCGCAAAATGGCGACTACTACAAAGGAAAAAAAAAGGACTAGCATAACCTATGATGATGATGATGGTGATTTATTCGAGCACGCTATCGCTGCCTGGTAGCGCGTGTACACAACGAGGCCAACTAGGTTCAGTAGCGCTGCAAAGATGGCGCTTGTTACTACTAGCAGACGACTCTCGTATGGTAATAGTATTGGCATGCAATGATTATGCGAGGAAAAAAAATTTCCAATTTTTGATGCCCAGTGTCGCGTGATCCGACAAAAAATTAGTCTACTACAGTGAGAGCCTCGACTGCCTCTTGCATAGTGCGACATTGCGGCAGCGGCTGCTCATGACTTTAATCGTAAGAGCAATATCCATCTTTATCGAGAACTTTCGATTATGTTGTCATCGGTCAGCATGTCAGCAACGGCAACATTATTGTCGCTTCACAGGACTGGCGGTCGCCATCGTTGTGGAGCGCAACGGCAGCGGCAACAGGCCCCAAATACTAATTTGCACGATTCATGCGCTGTCACCATCGCACCACAAACAATCGCGACAAAGGTATCGGCGTGCAGCCAGATCAGCCACGGGACAGCAGTGACATCCATGTGACAGCATAGAAACAGTCTCGTCGCCCTGATGATGATGATGATGATGATGATGTGGCTTCTTTCTCCCTTTGAAGCGCTCAGTCACTGGTGCCACCTATCCACTGCTCACACGATCCGCTATCATCACCATCACATTTCTTGCCCTCCACCTTTTCTTCTTCTTCTTCTTTTTTTTTTCTTTTTCGTTTTTGCCGAGCGTGCAGACCGACTTGCCTCGCGTTGGTTTCCCGTGGCCCGCCCGCTGTGGGTGCACATCCGTGCAGTATCGTGTGGTAATTCAAGAAGGTCGGTAGCCTTTATCGGAGTTCTCCAAGTTAACCGATATGCGGGTAAATGCCTCCGAGATAATGAGCATTTGCCGCTATTGAACTATACACAGTTTTGCCGGGACCGCGCAGCGAGTCCGAGTTAATGGGATCTGGATAAACAAGATTTTACTGTATGACACCTATCTGAACGCTGCGCAGAGAATGGTTGCGTCACAATTTCGACATAAAATCCTGTGAATGTTTTGGTATTCTTGCTCGCACTTCTTGTTCACACTACTCATGAGGCAAATGTACTACGGTTTATACATAGCAGTCAATGCTGCCAGAGGTACGGAACTAGCATGCTGCAAAAAAAGTTATGGTGGTTTAAGCATGGCTTGAACCTAGTAATACGAGCGAAAGCTGTGTTTAAGAAGTATGGACACCAAATTTTAGTGGCATTATTTTTTTTTATAAGACATTCCTGTACAGTAAAACCCCGTTAATTCGGATTTCGTGGGACCGGAGAAAATGTCCGATTTAACCGCATGTCGAATTCTCGAGAGGGGAAAAAAATAACACAACAAAGTGTCCCACATCAATATACCTTTATTTTTTGAAGAAATCTGTGATTGTTGACTGCTTTGTGCAGGTAACTTGCATCGCAACTACTACCTTGTGCACTTCTGCCAAATGATGCAGTGCGCGCACACTGTCCGCAGAACCTCTCATATATCTTCAAGAACACTTAGGGCCTCAACAGCCTCCTTCACAGTATGAAGCGGCAGTTCATCACAAGCATCGTCGTCATCTTCGGAACTTGGCTGTTCACTCCCTAGAGCTGCCTGAACGATTTAACTGTCGGTGAGATGGCTGGCAACGGCAACGTTGATTGAGACATAATCGCACAGCCGAACATTCGATGGCAGAATGCTTGTAAGGTCTCTCTCTTCCTCCGAGTTGGAATCCACGTCATCCGCATCAGCTGTGTGAATGCTCTCAGTGAAACCACTGTGCTTAAAGCAGTTTGCAATAACTGCAGGCGATGTGTTGCGCCACGCATTCACTAGAATGTGCATTGCACTAAGAGTCATGTCGTACTTGCGTCCTGCTTCCAAACATAACAACATACGTTCGAGAACGTGCTTGCGGTACCGAGTTTTCAGGTTCTATATTATTCCCTGATCCATGAGTTGGAGGGAGGCAGTGGTGTTAGGGGGCAAAAAAAGCAGCTCGATGTTCTCCAGCCCTGACATGTTGTGGTGCGCACTGCAATTGTCCAGGACAAGCAGTATCTTGCAGTTTTTTCGCTGAAAAACTGCGGTCCAGTTGGCGTAGCCAAGCTTGAAATATCTCTGCCGTCATCCAAGCCTTTTTGTTGGCTCGGTAGTCCACCGGCAGCTGCTTGATATTCTGGAAACACCGCGGTTTTTGCAATTTTCCAATAACCAGCAGTGGCAGGCGTTCCGTGGCAGTCATATTAGCAGCAACCAAAACCGTCACCCTCTCTTTACTTCGTTTGCCGCCGACGCAAGGGTCTCTTTTAAGGGGGGACGCGGCCTTTGAAAACCGAAAAATCGCGAAACAGTAGATTTTCGGAAGATTATATATTCCGGTAGTATGTCTTATAAGCTACCATTTCTATAATTATCAGTGCCCAACTCGCCGTAGAAATACTCGAAATTAATTATTTAACAAGCGGCGGCAGCCGCGGAGCAGCGAGCAAGCGCCGAAAATTCCCAAACTTCGCACGCGCGCCATTCCTCTCCCGCCGAACTGAGCGCCGCCATCTTGGTCTTGTTTTGTTTGTGAATTCTTGCGCTTTCTTCTGCCACCCTCAGCGGCGGCGACGGCGGCGCGGTTGAGGCGTGGCTTGCTACCGATTGAGAGCCTCGTGGCGGCTTTCAAGTTTCCCGCGCTCGAATTCAAGGCTGCGATTGGGCAAAGCGCGCGCTCCGCGAGAACGCGGGGGATCGGACGACTACTATTGGCTGCTGCGGCCGCTGACGCGTCGGTCTCCGCCTCCCCGCGTCGTCTGCTACGGCTCTTTGCTTGCTGTCGTTGTTGGCTGTCTTTGTACTTCGTACGTTCTGTTTTGCCTTTCGCCATTTTTGCGATCGCCGAATTTACAATCTCTCGTCGTGCCCTCTGAACGGTTTCGTGCGACGTGCGTGGTCGCTCACGATGCCTCGAGGTGCGACACGCATTCAGCGCAGACTTGGCTAGCTTTTTTTTTTTTTTTTTTCGTTTCGGCGCTTATGCCACGGAAGATAACCTGGGAAGTCGATTGTCGCGTTTGGGCCGCTCCTCGTTCTTCCGGCGAGATGCCACGATAGATAAACCGGGAAACCGCTTGCTGCGTCTGCGCCGCCCATCATGCTAGGGCGAAATGCCGCGGGGGAATCGGGAATGCCGATTGTCGCGGCTTGCAGAGCACAGGATCGACGGATCTCAGCATGTGGAAAGTGGTCCGCGGCACCAAGGCGTTCGCTGTAGCCGATCGGCTAGTCGCACAGATGTTCGCTGTAGCCGAGATCGACGGAGCGCCATAGCCCTAATGTATATTTTGACGGTCGCACCGGACTTGTTCGTGATAATTGCGAGTGTTCGTCTTAAGAAGTTAACAAATTACTATGGCAAGTCCCTGCACGATCATGACAACGTTGAGGAGATGCAGAAAGCTGTAATGGCAACTTTTTACCACGTAACATCTACCGATGAGCACCCACATCACGAACTTTGCCCCCAAGGACCACAGAGTTGGTGCAAACACCAGGCTGCAGAAGCAGAGGGCGAACCTCTGCCCCCCCACAACTACCAGCTTGCAAGGCATGTCGCAGATGCATTGCTGCCTGTTTATCAGCGGCTATCTGATATCCAGCTCCTCAGCCGATGTCTTGGGAAAAAAAACCCAGAATGCGGCCGAAAGCCTTCATTTAGTAATTTGGTCGCTGCTGCCAAAAGATAAAAATGCATCTTTGACTGCAACAGAGACAGCTCTCAACGAAGCAGTTTGCAAGTTCAATGCAGGGACCCGCCGTGCTTACACAGAGTACTGTGCGACACTTGGGCTGCAAACTGGCCAACATGCCCTTCGCAGAGCAGCGGAAAAGGACATCTTGCGAAAAAGAAAGGCAGCAAAATCACTTCAATCTCGAGGCAAGGCATCCAAGAAGCCTCGTGTTAAAAAGGACACAAAAGACTATAACCCTGGTGCCTTTTGATGATTGAAAGAGAAGGTGCAACTTCGGAAGCCATTTTCTCAGTAATGTTTTCTTTTGTCACTTGCTCCGATTGTTCCGCTGATTTCTTCGTGACCGTTGAAGCTATTTTGATGCGGTTTTTTTAGCTGCATTCCTTGAGAAATGGTTCAGGTCGTGACATTCTTTGTTTTCCAGTACACCGTTTGCTGACTTACTGATTCGACTAGTTGTTCACTGTCTAGATGCCTGTTGTACAGTCTGCTCATAAAATATGAAAACTAAAAACTTTTACATTGTAAATAAAAAAATCTAAGAATGTCACGACCTCATCCATTCATGCTGGAATGCAGTGCACTTTGAACAAGTCTTCTATCTCATTTTGTAAATTGCTCAAGCCTGGTACAAGATGAAAAGGAGGAACATTTTATAAATAAAAAAGTTGTTGAGATACCAGTTTGAAATTTTTATGGTTATATCACAGAGGCATTACCAGTAACCCTGCCAATTTTTATCAGAATCCATGAAGAAATAGGAAAGTTGATCCCGAATGCCACGTCCCCCCTTAAATGCGAGTGTCTTGTCTGGCAGGGCCTTGTAGAAAAATGCCGTCTCATCTGCATTAAATATATTGCAGGACTCATAGGCAGCAAGGTGCCTCGGATTCGATGCTTCCATCCACAGTCCCTTTTTCGCCGCAGACGCTGCGAAAAACCAAACCATGCCTCTTCTTAAAGCACCCTTCTGATACACTGAAGCATTCAATGCACATCATTAAGGCATACTTTTCTGCTTGTGCACAGATGAGGGGTCCGCTCAAGGGGAGTTGCGAATTTCGCGCGTCCGCAATCCATCGAAGCAGTGCTTCCTCTAGCTTCGGGAATGCTGCCGTTCACAGTCTCTTCCGCTTGTCTGAGAACTGCCGACCATCATATGCCTCCAAAATCTTAGCTTCATTTTTTATGTATGAGCTCAGCGTGCTCCTTTTGACGTTGAACCTTGACATAATGGTCTGCCGCGGCATTCCTTCTTTCACTGCCTTCAGTATTTCGACTTTCTCGGCCAACTCCTTTGCCATGTACTTCGCGCGCTTCGCTGGTGCCACGGTAGTCATCGCAAGAGCCGAAGAATGCAGCGCTGTTGGGATTGTTGCAGAGAATAACGCTGTCCCCCCCCCCCCCCCCCCCCCCACGTGCACAACTCGCAAAAAAAGAATTACAAACGCATTTGACAACTCAACACTCCACGGCACATGCACAAGCACAAAGAAAAAGTGGCGAGGCGCAGCCGGGCAACAAAAAACGAGAAAGCATCCCATCATTCCTTCCTGGCTGATGTTTACAGCGATCAGTATGGCACCTTTACATTTCGGTTGAATGCTGTCACCACCACCATCATCATCACCTCACCTTTGCTGTCCTCATGCATGAAGGAAGGAAAAACTAGGAGGTAGCATGACGTTACGCGGCCAACCTTCGCAAGCCAAGTGCTAATGACGCCATTCCCTCCCCCGTTTTTTCGCTCTCCTAGTTAGACCCTATGTTTTGATGTCGGTGCGTTGTAGTGCGCGTCTGCCATGGCGCGGGCGCGCGGCTGTCTGCTGTTGTGGGCTGCTGGGTGCTGTGTGCGCAGCGGACCCCGCGTTACCCACGCGGAGCCGATTCACGCATGCGCGCGTTAGATATCACCGCATGCTATCACGTGGTCTAATACGTAGGGGCCGACTCGCTCCCTTTTATTTTTTATGACTAGGCTTCACGGATATTGCCGCGCGCTCCCTCCTAGTTTTTCCTTCCTCCATGGCCCCATGGCCGCTCTACACAAATGTGAGCTCCGTCACCTGTCCAAATTGTCCGAAGGGTGGCCAAATTTGTCCAAATTAACGAGTTTCACGCCATAGAATAGTATATGTGGTTGATGAGACCGGATGGGCTATCCAAATTATCGATTTTCTCAATTAACGAGGGTCAAATAATTGAGGTTTTACTGTACAGTAAAACCTCGTTTAAACGTACCTATTTTAACAGTAGTTTCATTTTAAAAGTAGTAAAGTCAAATCCCCGGCTCGGCGCTTATTCAATAAAATGCATTTCGCATCCGCATCAACCGTACCAACTTATCGCAGACGTATCGGTTAGCACATACCATTTTCACTTTTCGTCGTACAATTCACGGCGGTAGTACCGCCTCACAAAAGACTTTGACTAGCATTGTGACAAATCTCCAAAACGTGACCGAAGTGATAGCAAGCTACATAGCCAATGACAAATCGGAGCCAAGTTTACCAAATGCAACTGCGATGATGATGATAATACAACTAGCGCCATATTGCGGCGAGCGCGCCAATCCAAGCCGTAAACTAACTGTGGCCTCCGAGTGCCGTGCCGCCGGAGCCGATCACGGAGTCATCCACATACTTCGTCCTCCCCCTAGCGGGCTCTATTTTGGACCAGTCGGAGCGACCACCCCTTCTTGCTCCGTGCTCCTTGCACGCCCTAGGCCTTGGTTCACTTTCTTTCGCACGTGTGACGAGGTGACTTTGAGCGGTGTGCGTCGCGAGTTCATCCGTCTGCATAATGCCGAAGCTTAGACAGAAACATCGGTGCTTAGTATAAATGACAAGGTGGAGATTATCCATGGCATCGAGAGAGGGGCAAAAAAATCTGTGCTGGCACGTGAGAGAGACTTGCTGCTAACTACTGCATGTAGCATTTGGAATGCCAGAGAAAAGCTACTCGACAGTGCTGCCGCGAATGCGAAGAGATGTCGAGTACGAGGATCAACATTTCCGGATGTGGAGGAGGCGCTGGTGCGATGGCTGAAAACAGCTCGGTCGAAAAACCTACCAGTTAGCGGACCTCTCCTCGTTGAGAAAGCCCTGGTTTTCGCCTTGCAGCTCAACCATGACAACTTCGTGTGCAGCAATGGCCGGCTAGCCAGATTCAAAGCAAGGCACGAAATAAGCACGAAGACCGTAGCTGGAGAAGGCGCCGCGGCTGACACTGAAGGCGCAGAATGGAGGAATGGCCAGCTTGGACAAATTTTGGAAGACTATGCACTTTACGACATTTAACCTTGATGAGGCTACGCTTTTCTTCAAGCTGCTGCTGAATAGAGCGCTTGCATTCAAGGGAGGACCGTGCACCGGCGGCAAGCATGCCAAGGACCGCATTTCAGTTGCAAATATGTAGCGAGAAGCTGCCACTTCTCGTTATTGGCAAGTCAGCCAAGCCAAGGTGCTTTAAAGGCACCCCACTGCCATCAGGAGTCCTTTATAGGAATAACACCAAGGCATGGATGACTGGGAAGCTTTTTGAAGAGTATGTGTGCTTCATTGACCGCCGTTTTGAGGTGAAAGGAAGAAATGCTGTTGTTATCCTTGACAACGCATCGGCGCTTGTTGCGGTGGATGGCCTCAAGGCGCTGAAGCTGGTGTTTTTGCCACCAAACTTCACAGCGATTGCCCAGCCCTTAGACCAGGGCGTATTAGAGCTGTCAAGCAGCTCTACAGAAAGAACCTACTGTGCAGGATGCTGCTTGCACTCGAATGTGGCAAGGTGTACGCCATTGACCTGCTGGGTGCGATTCACCTGCTCGAAAACTCATGGTGGCAGGTCGAGTCTGCTACTATGCAGAACTGTTTTAAACATGCAGGTTTTCGTGAAGTGTGCGCGGGTGACCCAGACGACGCAAGCGATATCACCGGCGTCCCGGACCAAACATGTGAGAGCCTGCTGACCGAAGTACTTGAGAGGGAAGGTTCTTCAAAAGGTTCAGAAGACCTCTGAATTCAGGGACGCCGACAACGAAGTGGAAACTTTGCCAGACATGTCGTATGAAGCCATCATTGCCTCAGTGGTTGCGGAAGTGGCTCCAATCGACAGTGACGACGACACAGAAAGTGTGGAAGACCAGGGCCCAACAGTGGCAGAAGCTGCGTGCACTGTGAGCGTCATGCGCCTGTTCGCTGAAAAAAGGGGACTGGCCGAGAAGCTGTCTCGCGGCCTGAATGAGTTTGAAGCGCTGCTAGAGCACCGTCGCGTAAGACTAAGATTACTGACTTTTGCAGAGCAAAATAAAGGCTGCATTTTTTTTTTTTTCCAACCTACTGCTCGTTTCCGCTTGTTTTTTGGCAGGTGTAAGTGGGTAATTTTACGCTACTCCTGTTAAGCCGTAGTACCGTTTAGTACATACTTTTTCCGAGTTCCGGCCAACTATGGCTTAACGAGGTTTTACTTATAGGGATCACCGCACACTTTCTGCCTATGACCGCTAAATAATTGTTAATTGTATTTTCTTTTCTCGCTAGTTTTGGTTTCAGCAGCCAAGAGATGGCTGTGATGTCACGATCAAGTCCAGGTCACACATGGCATGAAAAAACAGCGATATTATCTCTGACTATTCACTTGTTCCGATTCCTGCTCTTGAGGCAGGCTGGCTTTAGCTTTGTAGTAAATTCAGACGACCCAGGAACTATCGCTGCTTTTTTCACCTGTCACGTAACCTAGACTTGAGGTTGATGTCACAGCCATCGCTCGACTGTTGAAACCGAAACGGGTCAGAAAAGAATTTCAATTATAGAGTGGAGACCACTTTTAACGTAACCGCTTTTAGCGCGGAACCGGTTATAACGCAGGTTTTTCTGACTCCCAGTATTCGTACCGAAAAGGCTAGACGCAGAAGACACCTTCTAGCACCAGTATGCCAGCCTTAACAAGAGCTGTGACACCCGACCTGCCTTGAGATAAGTCATCACCACGGCAGTTTCAGGCCAGAGGGGCAGATCAGATTGTCATGCTCGAAGTAGGCTCTATTCTGGCCAAATAGTTACACGGCAAAGACAACACTTAAAAAGAAAACACTGCCTTACGAGCGAATGTCTTGCTCGCATACAGGGTTGAAAGGAAACCACCAAAAGAGGTAAGTACTTGTGAAACGGGGAGAGGGATGTTCTACTCACCTTGCATGGCCTCGCGCTAACAGCCCGCAGTGGTAACTGCGTACAATGGCTAGGTGATTCAGGTGAGCGCAGTGGTCGGTCTCCTTGGCAGAAAGTCTGAACCGCACATGTCCATTTTTTGAAGGATGAGGAAATTGTGAAAGGTGCCCTCCCGAGCTCTGGAGAGGAGGTCCAATGGCTATGCCGGGAGGAAAAGAAAAGGAGAGTGGGAGTCAGTGGGGGTGGCGGTGTGTCCTCTCACTATCCTGCCTAACAGTGCGTGCTTAACCTCACGCAATAATTACACGTGGCTGTTATGATGGGACAGGGGATTCATGTGATCCCCACAGCTGATAGTAGAGATTTATAGCATGGCGCGATCTGCTACTGGGATCTGCTTCTTCATGCTGCCCATTCCCATTAGCTACTGTGGTGTGATCCGGTACGGCGGCCTGCCAGTGCACAGGCACTGATTGGTCCCGATGCAGCAGGCCTGTAGGCTGCCGGGAAGCATACGATTCCCTCCAGGTGATCCGTGCATGTGCACTGGGGTCTTGCGGAAGCTGATATTGCTGTGCTATAACTCTTTAGTTAGGCTCTCAGCTAGAGTCATGCTTTCATTATGTCTGCACCACTTCACATCATGAGACAGTGGGTGCATTCGATTTTCCAGTCTCGGGACTACTTGCTGACAGGTCTCGGCTACCGCTCTGACAGGAAGCAGCGTGAGGGTCACACGACCTTGCAAGCTCCCTCCATCGTTTGCTCTTAGCAGATGATTCCAACTATCAGTCACCGAGACTCGGTTCTTTCGCAGTGACGCTGCACACACATTTAACTTTTGATGTACGTGTAATAGTAATATATAAATAACATAGGTGCGAATCAGACGGTGCTTTTCGCAAAGAGTGGCATGCCGGAATGTGAAGCGTTTTTAAGACCTCAGTTTGAAAGGGTTTTCTTGTCGTTTCTGCTCACGAAGTTCTTCTAAGGGCCCAGCTCACTTCGCTTTAAAGCAGACGAAAGCGTTTGCAAAGGCATTTACAACAAGCATTAGCTGCTCCAGCACAAATCGGTTCGCTTGCGGCGCTTTCGGACCTGTGTGCTCAAAAGATCGCGAAACAGGTGACGACCAGACAATCCATGCTCGGTGCTCTGGACGTTTTCA
This sequence comes from Amblyomma maculatum, assembly GCF_055883805.1. Taxonomy (NCBI): domain Eukaryota; kingdom Metazoa; phylum Arthropoda; class Arachnida; order Ixodida; family Ixodidae; genus Amblyomma; species Amblyomma maculatum. The sequence goes on from NC_139352.1 coordinate 129,157,000, forward strand.
TGCGTAGAGAAATTCAAGACAAGAAGGCAAAGACACAATATTCAAACATCTTATAGCTGTTTACAAAGATTGTGTCATTGTTTTGCTCACGGTATCGTATGCAGGAACAAGACAAATACTCAAAATAGGCGGCGGCCCGGGAGCTTTACTGGTGGGCGGGGCTTCTGGGCTGCCTGAGGAAAATTGAACGTTGGACAGCTGTCAGCAAATAGTCCCGGACAGTCCGGGACTGATAATCGAATGTACCCAGTATGACGCAGCTGCTGGTCATAGTGTGAATTAATACAGTCAAACCTCAATATAACGAAGTCCTACTTGCAGCCGAAAATTTCGTTAAATCGCAAATTTTGTTACGTCGAGGTTGCTATATTTTAGCTGCCCAAATGAAGTAACAGTTTCGTGGAACACTGCTGGGAGCTTTTAAATTACGAATACAGGAAATAAGCAAGAAATTCTAGCAATAATAGCACTAACAAGGGCACCCGATGTTATTTTGTGTATCAGGAGCATATAATGAGTGATAGCAAATGGACGCAAACACACAATTTTTCTCCGCGTGCGCAAAAAGAGAGCACAGTGCCTAGTACTCAAAGCTGCCGCCAGATGTCGCCACTGGTATCATCATCCAACGTTTGCAAACGGACACAAGAGCCAATAGAGTTAATACTAGTCTATAGATCAGCTCATTTAGGGACTTTTAACGGGGAAGCTGTCATATTATAGTGAATTAGGTTAGTCGTATGTCTGCGCAGCATCGCCCACGTCAGTGCGGCTACCTTGGGTGCGGCAATCTTTTGCGCAAGCTTCATTTTAGTTGACCTAAGAACCCATCTCCCACTTTTGCCACTGAAAATGTAAAAAAAAAAAAAAAGAAAAAATAAAAAGAAAGGCGCGTCCCTCCCTTTCTCCTGGTCACAGTCCAGTGTATTTCTTGGTGCCAAGGTGCTGCCAGCGAGAACATCAGTGTCTCTCTTGGCATTCTCAAGTGGTGGGGTGAAAAGGGTGGGGGGGGGGGGGGGGTGTGAACTTGGCAGAGTGCCAGCGGCCTTGAGAGGAGTGGCTGTAATGACTTGCTCAGCCCATCCGTTGCATTGCGTAATCCAGGTTCTCAGTATGTTTGTCACAAAATCAAATCATTGGAACTGTGATAGCAGCGAGGGGTATTTGAAGCGAACGATGATGCTAAAAGCCAAAAGCCAGCGTCATGATCGCGGCTGACTTTGTGCTTTCTTTGATGATTGATGCGGGACGGACGAGTCAAAAAAGAAAACAATCTCAACTCGTCCTGCGTACTGAACCCTCCCCTCAAACTCACCTCCATTTTTCTTGAAAAAAAAACAAACAAAACAGAAGTGGGATTATTACGTTAGTAAATACGGTTAAACCTTTGTTCCGATTGCCCAGTGACGTCATGGAATGACTTGTCCTGAAACTTCTGCACCGCAGGTTTTGCATGTATACGACAGACGGTGCGGCGGTGTGCCCCTGTCATCATTTTGTTTCGCTTGCAGATCCCAGACTGCCGGCAAAATTGGCATTTAAAAGGGCAGATGTGAATTGTAAAGTGCGGTGTGTCAGGCTGAAGTTTTAGTTCTCATCCAATTGTCAAGGTGGCTGCTGGTATATGCATGCAATGCGCGAGGACTTCGTTAAATCAAAAGTGCGGTATAAAATTACTTCGTTAAATCGAAAAAAAAAGTATACAGTTTTCAATGGGGCAGAGATTGGGAAATAATAAAAATTCGTTACATCGCGAATTTTGTTACATTGAGGTTCGGCTGTACACGCACCGTGCGGAGCAGTGATACCATAGCATGGCGCACCATTATCTTGCACGTTTTTCGTCAACACTGAACTTTTGTCCAGCTCATTTTCCTTCTTTGGCAAAAATCAACCACTTTCAGTTTAAAGTGAGCGGTATAGCTTACCGTATCTAGTCGAATCTAGGCCGGCCACAATTCTAAGCCGAGACCCGAAAGTTAGTCCACAAAAAAAAAAAAAACTTACCTCAGTTGTAGGCCGACCGAAAAAACAACTGCGAACAAGAAGTGCAGCATGCAAATGACATTTATTTAAATTATCCTGCTCAGTCGTCGTCATCGCTGACTTCCTTATTGCTGAGCTCCTCGTAGAGTGCACAGTCTTCAGTGCCATCAAGTGCACTGGAAATGCAGCACTTGCGGAATGCGCGCACAACCAGGCTTTCCGGGTTATCATCCCAGGCTGCAGAAATCCAACTGGCCACGACTCCCACCGATGTGCGCTTTATACGACCTGTAGCGCTTTTCACCGATCCAGTCCATGTAGTATTTGTGCAGATGATCCTTGAAAGGCTTATTAAGGCATACATCTAGAGGCTGTAACTGGCCTGTCATGCTGCTACGTATGGTAGCGGTGCTATAGTGACACCGCCTGCTTGTTGCCATGGTGTCGGTGAAAAATCCGCACGTATAAAAGCTCCCGGAATGCACTCAGGGTACCACACGAGCACACAAGGCCAGAATGGCAGCCAGTGCTTGTGTGTGCTTTGGCTGGCGTGGACTACGGCTCGTCTTTTATTGGCGTTCCGTGTGGGGTGCCACCTGTGTGCTACTTTTTTTTAGAGCAGTGGCACAACGTATAGGCTCCCTAGCTTGAAATCGCTTTGTGCGGCTTATACTTGGGATATTTTTTCCAACTTTGTTTATGAAGTTCGAGGTGCGGCTATATTGTGTGGCCATTACACTTATCTATAAAGTATTCTGTTTCTGTGGGTAATGACGGTCAAGAAGAGCTTACCATGTCATGGCAAAATGCACAGCTCTAGCGTTGATGCACCATTCTTCCTACTTCCAGGTTACAACCTTGCACTGATTCAAGTGCATCTCATACCTGTCTTAGTACCTGTCTTGGGCGTGACACTTGTGATATAAGCAATGCTAAAGTGACATGCTCTGAAATGGTTGTAAGTTACCTGGTGTTCTTTAATGAGCACTGACATGGTGCAGCACGCACAGGCATCTTGCATTTTGCCTGCATTGAAACGTGCCCATTGTGGCCAGGATTGAACCATTGCTGTCGGGCTCGTCAGCCGAGTGACTCAACTACTGAACCTACTCTGCAGGCAGGGTCTTGCTTAGTTTTGCTGTTGCAGAGAGTCTGCGCTAAAAGCAGCCACACTCGAACTTGATGTCCTTGCATCACATTTGAATGATTTTTTTATTTCTTTGGTTTTTTCTTGACTCCTTTGCAGATCCGCAGCAGGAGGCGGCAGCCCCAAACAAGCGGCGGCGCTACTCCAAAGACAGCCATAGGTAGCAACCACCCACGGGGCCTTAGGAATGCAAAGAACGCGCGCGCACTTGTACACACACACGTACCGAGTTCACACACACACACATCCAGAAGTACACAATGTTGCTACCACTGCTACTCTTGTGCTACCTGCTCTGTACCACCCACTGCTGCCGCCGCCACTGCTGCTGCTGTCGCCGCCGCCGTTCTGCGTTCCGCGGTGGCGCCCTCGCATATTTTCCATCGAGGAGCTACCGCATGGAGACGATGTCTCACTTGTTAGATGTGCTCTCTCTCCCCCTTTCTTCCTCCTCTCGAGTTTATTTTTATTTCCCCCCTTTTTTTTTCCAATCCGACCTTTCTCCGGGGTCAACCTTATGGCACTGCTTCATCTTGGCAAGTACACACAAATAGAGCTGGAGGCTTTTTGTGTGAGGCTGTCTCTGTTGGACAGGCACTGTCATTGTCGGGCAACTTAATGCAGTGTCATTGGTTATGGAATATCGATGCGGGGTTGGGCAGACAAGGCCTCCGAGTATTATTAAAGCATGCTCAAGTACCAGCACTCACTCGCATTCATTTCCTACTCTGTCAAGCTTAGCTGATAGCAAAGATGAGAGCAACTAGGAATTACCTGAAGGGAACTATTGGCTTCTCAAAGTAACCCATCTCCTACTCAGAAGGTACAGTTAACACAGTGTGTTTCATACTTATCTTGCTTTACTTTCGTATTCATTGAATGGCTATGAGTGGGTGCAGTACTCGTGTTGCAGTCATTGTCATCGTGTAAAACAGCTTGCCTTTTAATGGTGGAAGCAGGAAGTGCCTAAGAAAATGCGGGGGCCTCATGGCTGTCTCGCTTCTCCGTCATGGGCTGAAGTATTGGCCAATAGTGGACAGTTGCATCAGGCCCGCAGTCTTGAGAGTTTGAGACCATGTTTTGGAATGTCTGTAATGTCAGATGTTAGTGGGCGAAGGGTAGACAGCTTGTGTTAGTGTTCAGGTGTGAGCTGGTTAGCGAAGCCTCCCGAAGCTTTTTCTTTTTTTTAACTGGGATGATGTCTGTTGGCGTAAGGTGCTGTTTCTAGGCTTTTTTATGTCACTGTCTTTCTTTTCTGTCTCCCTCAGCTTTTGTTTACTCTTTGCGTTTTTCTTTTTTCGTCTCTGGTTAACTTAGTGGGGTGGCTGGCAGTAGCTGTGCGTGTGGTTGGGTCACTTTTTGGCTACCACCATTATCTGCTTACAACTCCTCTATGGCAAGAAGGTGCAGGAAAGGCTAGGAAGGCAGTCCTGTGGCTGTAACTTCCGCATAGACGGAGGTGACAAAGAGTGTTGGTGACAAACGGATGAGTACTAGTGTGACTAATGCAAAGCTGAGGCCGGTTCCAATGCAATGCTTTATTTTCTTTATTTTTTATTTTTCTGTCTTAGCCCTCTGATTGCTCCTTTGCACCCTCTCCTATCTTGTCCCTCCAGATTTTGTTCTCGCCTCTTCCTAGTGAGATGTCTGCTGTGAAACACAAAATAAAAAAAGAGAAGTTAGAAGAGTTTATACATAGGAGACCACTTGGATGATGTACTATATTGTGTACAGAAATGTGAATGACACTAAGAGGAAGGTAGACGCGCGTTTTTTTAATGTATAATTTGTTGTTGTTTTTTGTCTGCCCGTGTCACTGTACTTGTTTTCCTTTCAACGTTGTCTCATTCACTTTTGTTCTTTTTCGCCACTTAGCGCTTTTCATCATTGTGTCAACATAGGTGCGTGTGTGGATAAGGGCGTAGAAACGTTTACCTTTTTTTTTTTCTGTTTAGTCTCTACACGCTTCTGCTGCCATTGCATTGTAAATACATCATGCCATAAAAACACACACAGTCGTGCGTGATGCATTGTACAGAGTGTGCAGAAAGTCTCTTTTTATTATTGTCTCTCCCCATCATTTTATTTTTGCAGGCAACAGGACCTTGGGGGAAAAGTACTGTTCTTTGTTGTCTGGGTTCATTGTTATATACCTACTCTTTATTATTATTTTTTTTATCTTCTGAGACACAAATGTTTGCTGCTGCCTTTGCAAACCTGCTTACATGATTACTTTTGCCCTGTACATTGCCGTCAAGTCGCCTGTGTTGCTCGCATTTTTTTCTTTTGTTTTCTGCCCACCCTCTGCCTTGAGAGAGGGGGAGCTGCGATGCAAGTTTCATCCCATGCATGCACGAAGCACGTGGCCTGATGAGTTTTGCGTTGTTTGTAAATACAGATCCACGTTTATTATGTTAGTGCCCGTGTATTTCCCTGGCCACCCTCTATGTTCTTGTGCTGTTACAGAGTCAAAAATTGCTACTACTTTATATGATGTCCCCCTCCCCCCTTATCAGGCAGGTTCTGTGGGAGTCTGTATGTTGTGCATTTCTCGCCCTTCCCTCCCTGCTTCGCTCACCGCCTGTCTTTTTTTTTTTTTTTTTTTACAACACGTCGTTCCTCCTTCCGCCATCAATGTGCGCAGTGACCATTGTGGCTTCTGCCCGTTACGATACACCTGGTCTGTTCTTACAGCGACAAGTCATTTGAAGTCCCTTCTTTCCTTTCTTTTTCCTTTTTTACCGGACACATGGGGGACAAAGGCTGAACTGTGTTTCGGCCATGGTGTACTGGTTTCCGTGCCAAGGAAAGTGGAGTGCAGCAGGTAGATTGGTGTCCTAAGTGAGCTTGCAAATTCTCATCTACTTCACCACCACTCTGTCTAGCAGTCTTCACTCGTGTCACGGTTGATTATTTTACTCTGTTGTTGACGGCACTGTTTAAATGTGTTGTGTTGCACAAAGAACAAATTCATGGACGCTCGTGGCAGTGCTTGGGTGCATAGGCTGTTCTTTTTTGTTTCTTTTGACGCTGAGGAGTGATTGCAGTGTGTTGTGCTACCTAGTGTAATATCAGCAGCTGTTAGAGAACAAAACTGCTACACTTCATGTGTAGCCATACCAAAGCCTTGAGGGGAGAGAGAGAGAGATGAGTGAGGAGAGATGGTCTCAACAGACAGGGTGGAGAGAGCTTTTTCAGGAAACACGTGCGGCGCAAGGTAGAAGAAATCGACAGGCGCTCTTTTGCGATCATTCGTGTGTTTCTTCATAGCATGCCCCCCCCTTTTGTTTTCAACCCACTCCATTAAAAAAAAAAAGCAATTTCTTTCGCTGCACATCTTAGCAGCACCCACACTATTGTACATAGACTCCTCCTGCCACCATACATTCTCTCTCCTTGACTGCCCGCTGTACAAACGATTTCAGGGCAAATATATTTTGTTTGGGGCTCCGTGAGAGCGGGTGACTAGAAGCAAAAGGGCCTTATGACGATGCAAAAGAAGCAAAACACAAAAAAGAAAGTTGCCTCCTGTCAGTACTGTAACGAAGTAATGCCTCAGTGTTATATGCACTACTACTACTACTACTCCTGTTGATTCCTCTCCCCCTCCTATTTGAAAGGAAGCCTTTGGTAGTGGTTTGCAGGAGACTGCTTCACCCCCCTCCGTGCATTTTTTTTTTCTTTTTGCAATGCCACTCTCCTTCTCCTCCCCTCTGCTCTTGCCACTTTTCACATTTATTTATTAGAATTCAGCACATGAGATGCCCAGCAGTTATCTCTTCCCCATGTTGAAAGTCTGTTGGGCTGGCTAGCAGTTAGGCAAAGCAACTAGCAGTTACAAAATTGGGTCATTGATAGTCGACTGTGGCAGGTTTTTTTTCCCTCCCCAATTTCATGTCTTCACCATCAGTGATGGCGCCTGTGAATGCCAGGCTCGTTTGTGGAAAAACCGGGTGACATTTTTTTTTATCTTACCCCATTGATAAAAAATATATTGCACCTTGTTGCCTAGCAACAAGGAAGTGTTTTGTATTTTGGTGTCATGTTTCCTTTTCTAAGTTTGCCTAGTTGGCTTTCTGCAGTTATTAGGAGCATATGCAAGTTGCGCCATTTTTAAGACTAGTGGAAGCCAAAATGCAACTGTGGGGAGCTGATGACACTGGGCGATAGCACCTACCAAGCAAGAGCAGCAAAAGCAGAGAGTGCTTAGCATTGAACACCACTTGCTTTTCTGGCTACCCCCCCCCCCCCCCCCCCTTCTAGACCTCCCCTTTCCTGCCTATTTTTATGGAACTCGTCCCCCTGTTTGTTCTACCTTCCTTTGCTATTTGTTGTTGTTGCATCATTTTTTTTTCACAATTTTTTTTTTGTCAGAATCTTGTAACTGCCTTGTGAATATATTTGTACATTTGCTGCAACATCTCTGTATAGAAGAAAAAAAAAAGAACCACAGACACTATGCCTGCAGATTGTAATGAAGAAAAAACTTTTTATGGTTTGTTGTGAGTTTTCATACCGGTATTAAAAACTGTCACTTGAACACATTGCGTCCAGCGTGTTGATTCTTCATCCCCACCCACCATATATAAGGGGGCTGCTATATATATAGATGTATATGTATATGCCTAGTAAAGAGCAGAGACATTAGTCTGCCAACCAAGATCCGTGTAACTCGTGCTATGGTCTTTCCAGTTGTGATATATGGATGCAAGTTGGACTGTGAAGAATGTTGACCGCCGAAGAATTGACGCGTTTGAATTGTGGTGCTGGTGGAGACTCTTGAGAGTTCCTTGGATGGCCAGAAGATCAAATCAGTCGATATTGTCGACCATAAACCCTGACTGCTCATTGGAGGGTCAAATTCTAAAGTTAAAGCTCAGCTACTTTGGTCATCTGATGAGAAGAGAGGAGCCTCTTCAGAAAGATTTGATGTTGGGAAAGGTTGAGGGTCACCGGAGAAAGGGTAGGCAGCGAACGTGATGGTTAGATGGCATCCTCGAGGCGCTGCAGATTAAGCTATGTGATGTTAGGAAGATAGTGAGAAACCGGAAAGTGTGGCGTGATATGGTCCATAGGGTCACAAAGAGTCGGACACGACTGAACTCAACTGAATATGTAGATGTGCTGTCTCAGCTAACTTGATGTTAAAGTTAGTATTGCCAACTAGTACTGAAGCACTGAACCTAGTGATAGAGCGAAAGCTGTGATTGTTGCAGCGATAGCCTCTTAACAGCCGCTTTTCAATGTTCCATATTTTTTCTTTGTTTATATATTTAAGTTAGGTTTTAGGGAGAAGGTGCCTTATATTTTTGGGTGTACAATAGAATGGTGGATACCAACCAGGTAAAGGTCATGTTTTCTTATTTTTGTTGTAAATTGTACATTGGTTTGCAAGAAAGGGAAGGGTGCAGTATCAGACTTCAGGGAAGGGAGTGAAAGTGGAAAGAGGAGTCCTGTAGTGGAAGGTTACGGAGTGATTTCGGCCACCTGGGGGCCATTAACCTGCACCGACATCGCACAACACAGGGCTGCCTCTGTTTAAGTTGGGTTTTGGGGAAAGTAAGCTGCAGTATACTTTTAGGTGGACACTAGTTAATTAGGTCAAGGTCACTTTATTTATTCAGGTTACCCCAAATGCTCTCTAAAGGAGGGAATTGCATAGGGGGTGATACAAATACAACAACAAATACAACAAAAAACATTAATTAAATATTGGGCATAACATCAAAAGAAGGAAAGAGAAACAAATGACTGAAACAAATCACTGCGCAGTAATGGTAATGGATGGTCATAAAGCTTATAGAAAAGTGTTAACCGAGCGTGTTTACAACATCTACCAGTTCAGCACGTTTTAATGCTGTGACACTTGTGAAAGGTGAGTAACCTGTAAATATAAAATGCACAGCACTAAATTTGACGTTCAAGTGTAGTGTAGTGAAGCTTTCGCTTCAATTGTAAATTGGTTTATAAGAAAGGAAATGTGCAGTATCAAGGTCCCTTGAAGGTCAAATAGGCTTGCACGACGACTGTTTTATGTCATGCAGTGAAGCTTCCGCTTCAAAAGTGACCACCTAATTCAGCTCAAGTTCTTGGCTTTCACTCTCCAGTGTAGTGCAGTAACGCGACAGTGCCCATAAGCAGGTCGAGATCAACCACAGCAGTAATGAAATTGGGACAACTCCTTCTTCGGAGAAGGTGAAAGGGTTCCTGTGTCATAATTGTAAACCTATGCAGTCATTTCTAGCCCTGTGTGCAGCATTTCAGGACATGTATTCGTAAAATGTTTTATTGCGATAGCAATACTACACCAGGTTTCGAGCGTGTATCCCCGGCCGATGCCGTGTTTGACCTTGAACAGCAGCCGCTTCAGCCGAGCGGAGCGGCACCGTCGGCGCGCCGCTGCCGCGCCGAAGATGGTTTGTCGCTGCTTCAGCCTCGCCGTGTTCGCTTTGCTATGCAGGCTGCTAAAGAGAAGTGTCGACGATAAGCTGTGGCAAGGGAGCGACAACGTGCACAAGAGACAATGGAAGCTTGTCAAGAACGTTGTGCTAAGCGTCATGCACAAGAAGAAGCTCGGCGACTGCATTCTAGCTCTCCGAGTGCTTCCACCTCGTCACCTACTGATGAACATGACTGCTCAGGAACGCCGCAATGCCACCAAGCGAAAACAGCGCGCTGAAGAATTGCAGGAAGAGCAGTCATAACCATTGAGTGTCATGTGTTACTCTATAGCCAAATTATCGAACCACGCAAGCTACGCTGCAAAGCGAACATACAAGCGTAGCCATGCGGCCATTGCTAACACAATTTACCAGGCTTAACCAGGGCTAAGCCACTGCCATTTTTTAATAGTGCATTCTAATTTTCTTTTTTCTTCAATACACCGATTGCAACACTTAATTGTGGCCTGCTGTTTGAAAATTTTTCGTGCAGTGTCAGGATTTCGGTGGCTGCCAATGTTGGTAGCATATAGTTCTGGCTGTAATTTGGCTGTGATGCCGAAGCTGGCAGGCAAACAGGCCTGCACTTGTCTATTCGTTTTGACGTGACCAAAGCTAAGATGCACTTCACACCACAAGCTTCACAAAACTTTGGCAGCCACGGGCCGTATCGCGCAACAGTCGCATCTCAGATCCGTCACAAACTTCAGTTAGCAACGCTCCTATTGGTCGACTCCGACCGGCAGACAGACCTACCAATAGAGGCGGGGCTGATAGCTTTATGATGCGGTCACAACGTAATCATTGCGATTATGCAACCCCAAATCAAAGAGACTGTTTTGAGCATCCCTAGGTATGGTGGTTTCTAGAAATGCCCAACCCAATGTGACTGACAGTAGTGAGGAGTTATGAGTGGAGAAGCTTGCATCAAGCGGAAGAATATCTGCAAAGGAATGTGTGACTGTGTAGCAAAAAACAGCACTTGAGTGAAAAACAAGTACATCTTAGCAATGTTCCTTGAAGGCTAGAGGTAGCTTGGCTCACTACCCAATTAGGGACCGAAGCTTCATTCCAGCAGGACCAATTTTTATTTTAAGCACAATTGCTTGGCTCTGACATCACATATGCCTCTAAATTAATCACAATTTCCTTGAAATATTGCAGATGCCACATCTGCCCAAGGATACATTTCTGTGCTAGGGTAGCCATGGCAGAGGCAGAAATAACACTGAATGGAAAATTAATTAGATGTATATTGTCAAATGTGCAAACTTACAATAAAAAGTCTGTATTTGCTTCCATGCAACACTGCATAACCACCGTTAAGGAACTGTTCAGCAGGACTTATAAGAGTGGTGCTGAGAATAGCATTTCCACTGTTCAGGGCAACGACCTGGCGTAACTTCAGCACACCTGCTGTGCTACAGCATTTTTGGCTTGCAGTGCCAAGATAACATACAAGCATTCAGTCCTATATTTAGTAAAAATTTAACTTTTTATCCATGTCCCCTGCAGGTTCAACCCGTGCGACCAAGGATGGCAACTCCTGACCAAACAACACATGCAACACTCTCAAATGTTGCTGAAACCTCTGGTCTTACGTGCTACAGCAGAAAACACTGGTGAAAGGCGGCACATAATGAGAAAAGTCGACAACAGAAAACTAGCTTTGATTCGAGCAAAGCAAAAGCATCCCCCTTTCACCCCCTCATGCCCCCCGTGGACATTGTATGAGCAAGTGTCGTAATCACCAACACAACTACATCAACTGTAGGATCAAGGTTTCTCCACTGATCAATCTAGGTAGTCTTGTCAGCCTTATCCGTACTTCCTATCCACTCAAAAGAGCCTCCCTTAGAATAACCTATCAGTTTACCACTGCTATTTCCTATTCTCATATCACCAACTCCCACTTGTTCCCTAACCTGCACTGTGCACTTTCAGTCTTTTGGCGTCACCCTTGATTTCCATAGCTCCCTGTGCTGTCAACTTGATTGCAATTTCATCAAACGCCAGCTTACTGGCAAGGCAGATGGGGCCAGTAGCTCTCCGTGCGAACACAATGCAACAATAGCATGTACAAAAGAAGTGCTTGAAGCCTTCTCAGACTCATTTTGGGCACATTGGAACTTCTCCATTATAAAACACATTGAACTAAGGAGTTCACATATTTGTCCAATGTTTTTAAAAGGAATCCCCAAGGTGAAGTAGATTTGTAATAAGGGAGTATTTACTTATTTGACACCCACCCAAGCATAGCCATACAGCTAGATGGAAAACTACAGATTTCACAAGGAGCTTCATAGTTAAAGAAAAATCCCTAAACCAGGACGAATTTTCGTTTAACTGTGAAGCTTCTTGTGAAAGCTGAGTAGCTTTCCTTCTAGCCGCATGGCTGCGCTTGGGTGGACGCTAATGACTAAAGCACTGGCATTGAGGTACCTTGGTAAGGGTACTTAAGCACATAGCACACTTTGTCGACCTAGTTGGTAGTGTATTTTATTTTTGTTGGGAAGTAAAAAATGCAATCTCTTTACATATACACAGCCAACATAACAGGACAGGCACTGTCATGTCCCACATGTGTGTCTAAAAAATAGCCCTGTAGCAAGAGAGAAATTGGCAACAATGCTTCGTCTGCCTCCTTGCCAGATCCACAGTGGCACCAGGCTGATGCCAGATAAACATCCCTACCCATACACTTTGCAGAAACAGGCTTAAGCACATGTAAGGGTTTTAATGTGTGCCAAGAACCAAACTGTAATACAGTCATGCCTCGTTAATATGGCCACTGTTAATACGCTCAAGTGGAATTATGAAAAAGATTCTCTCGGAACCAATCGTTTTTCAATATATTTATGATTCATTAATAAGAAAACCCTGTTTGGTCAATGAGCAAGTGAAAAATGCATCAAGCTTATTTGGGACCTATGTGTTTTTGCCACGTTAATATTGCAAATGAAGATAATGAAATCCCCACCGACCTAACCTGATGCTTCGTCTCCTTTATTTCGACTGCGAAGCACAAAATAAACACAATGCATTGGAAAAGTAGAAATGACTAGAGTGTCCAGAAGAGCGAAGGTCCATTCAAAGAAAGGAGTGCAGACCAAGTAGCTGAAGAGCTCCATCATAAATTACGTGGAGCTAACAGTGCATTTTTGGTAGTCATTGCAGGACTTCCCTATTCTGTGCCACGTGGTGAACTTCTGGTTGCAGTTTGTGAGAGGACTAACTTGGCCGTCAGTGTGGATTTTCAGAATGGCTGTAGTCTTGCAGTGAAGGCTTTTTTTCAGAATTGCTCACCTCTTATTTAAACTCAACTATCGTTAGTTTCCAGGAGAAAAGTTTTATCCAGAGATGAGGGCACCTGCATCATCTCTTGTGTGGTGCCCGTTTTGTGCAAAATCTTTCTGGCAAAATGCTACTGCGAGCTAGATCAGAATGTGAGGAATGATGCTCATGTTTTTAGATTCGTCGACGATTTTGTAGTCTTTTTACAACTAAGGAAAGATAACATTGGACTTATTGCTGACTCGGTCTTGGAATTGGTTTTTGCCGTTTCCAGTTTTCAATTTTACTTTCCATAAAATGACTCACTGCAATTTATACCTTTAAAATTGTTTTTTCACGTGACAAACCTCATATGTTGGGCCTACTTGCCATGGTCAAAGAAAGCTCCTTTGCCATATCATTCCCAACATTCAGAACTTGTTAAGCGTGGCATCACTTCCTTATTGTTTAGATCTGTGCTAATTCCCATTTGTACAAAGTGGAGTTAGTCTCGGATTCCAGGCTGAATCCCCCCAAGAATTCTGTATATTCTGATTCGGTGCTCACTGCAGTCGCCGAAGGCTAGTGTAAGCAGTTACACAAACAAGAAACTAGAGAAACTGTTTCTAGTAGTGGCAGTAATGACAAACGGAAAAATAAATACGAGGTGGTTCCTTACATCCACCGCGTATCTCGTAATATGAAAAGAATAGCTAATGAGTTTGGAGTGAATACCACTTTCACAGCAACTGGAAAATTGTCAAGCCTTTGTGCACTTTCGAGCGGAGACCAAAAGAAACTGGTTTGCAACACCAAGCATGTAAACAAATTCGTTGAGTGCAAAGTTTGCATCGTTTACAAAGTCCTTCTGAGTTGTGGTCGTGTGTGCATTAGACAGACTGGTCACTGCCTCAGTGAACATTTAAGGGAACATACTGCTTCTTTCAAATCAGCCATAACTAACAACCTGCCTAAGCACCATCAAAATGCCATTGTCATCCACTGTTTGGAAAAACTTTTTGGAAAACATTTTGGGAAAGGGCAGCTTGCTAGAGAGCTTCTTGAGGTGTCACTTATTCACAAGTGGAGAACTAATACCTGCTCCAAACATCGTTTGTTTTGCTGCACTAAGAATCTAGGTTTCTAAATGCTAATCCCTGAAGTGTTGCTGTCTGAAGGTGTGGTAAGACAGTGCAGTTTTTTTTTCCACGCTAGTTATTTAGCCACTCAGTTATTTAGTTTTTGGAGACTTCTGTATAGCTTTGGATAGCTGCACATTTGTTTCTTTGAGCGTGTCACTTTTTTTTTAGTTGCAAGTTAGCACTCATCTTGCGTCTCTCTGTTGTCCTTGTTTCATTCGCACTAAGGCTCCTTCTAAATGGCATGTTTCTGCTAGCCACACCAGCATAGGACGTATAGTTAAATACAACTCAGAAATGAAACTAGCAGAAAATGCCCCTTAAAGGAGACCTCTAAGCAATGGTGCTGAAATATTGTCATGCAGTTGCAGGCAGGGAAATGCCTTACACCTACTAGCAGGGCATCAGAGGTGGCAATAAGGCTGAACACAACATAACCAAAAGGTTGTCACCATTAGCAGTGGGGACTTACTGCCAGGGTGTTTTACCACTTTATTTTGAGTTGTACTATTCCTACTGGCACACTGCAGATTGAATTTGTAAGGCAGCAAAGTTTATCTTTTTTGTTGCTTTTCATTTGGGCTTTTAAAAAAAGCACATAGTAGGTCCAAAATAAGAAAATATCTAACAACATCTACCAGCACATTTGTAGGATGCTCTGCAAAAAGCTTCAATAAGTCAACAGAAAAGTCCAGCAAGAATGTGGTTTTATTATCTACACAGCCCCATGGCCCCACCAAGAATTTAATGACAGCAGCAGCAGCAGGAACCCTGCAAACAAAAACAAGACTGCAGTGCATAAGCAGACTTCTTTCACTGGTCTAGGGTTCAGTTACACTGTTTTTTGGGCTTATCAATGGGTGACAAGCTAAGCGGTTCCTTTTATTTTGCACTTGGTCTGTTTTTAATAAAACCAGATAAAAGTATACCTTTCATATTCATACCATCACTGACTGTGGGCACCCCTGAATAGATGAAGAAAACACCTTTCCTTGCAGAAATTGACCTAAGCGAGGGCTACATATAGACCATATCCAGGAAACTGAGTAACAGATGTCAAAAGGCTGCTATAACTGTTTAAGATACTTCACACACATCTTCACTAAGTTGGCAGAATCCTAAAAACAATGAAAAACCAATTGAAAAACAGACAGGTAATGTCACAAAGCAAAAATGTAGAATTGATCTAACAGGTCAGATCTGAACAGAAGAGAATCAGTCTTGCCACTCATGTATAGACGCATCAGATGAAACAGACTGTCTACAGCCAAGTCCACATGCAACACCAACACAAGTCACAAGCATGAAGCCAAAATGACCAGAAGGCAGCAAAGAGACACCTGATGAGTAAGCTCAAAGTGCTACAGTCAAACCTTAGAGCTCAAGCTTAACACATGAACGGCAGCAACATGGCGCAAGGTAGAACTGCCCTTTTAGGCAGTTTTGGGTGTGTCTGCCATTTGCACGCAACCAATGAGATCAAGACATGCCACCACAATTTTCTCCTGCATAAGAGTTAAAACCTATGGCTTCCCCTGCCGCAATGACTCAGTGGTGCGAACGGCCAACTTCTGATCCCATTGAATTGTTGCCGAGGTAACAATGTTTTTATCGAGGCATGGAGGTGAAAGGCACCCATGTCCTTTGCAATGTCAGTTCACGTCAAAGAACTAATAGGCGATAGATGTTTCCAGAGCCCTCCACTGCAGTGTCCCTCACAGTCGATGATGCTTCGAGATGTTAAACCCTATACACCAGTCCAAACCATGAGACTGCCTGTGCTCATCACTGAGCAGATAATGTAATGGACCTTGCCCAGGTGGCAAAATGAAAAGATGCTAATTTATGTCCCACTGCTCAGCTGAGCACTGACAACAGGCTGAATGCTACCTTAGCCCAATTCCAGCTAGGAGAAACAGAAGCTAATATTTCAATTTGAGCTGCGCTGCAACTTGGTCAGAAGAAACAAGGAAGGCTGCACTCACTGCTGTCCATCACTCATTTGCCATGACACTCCTGCCATCATTCAGGTGTCCAGTATTCGTAACTGCTGCCCAAAGAGCAACACTTGGCAGGCTGTCATCTTAAGGGGAATCTCTCTCTCTCTCTCTCTCTCACACACACACACACACACACACACACACACACACACACACACACACAAAAATACTTTCAAATTTTTGTTGTTTTGGATTGTGCACATACATTTTATCTCTCTCTCTCTCTCTGTCTCACACACACACACACACGAATGCTTTCAAATTTTTGTTGTTTTGGATTGTGCACATATTAAAGAAACTTCTCACAGAGTTTAGTTGTGGCGTGTGGTGTAGAAAAATTAAAAGTAATCTTTTTGCGAGGTGGGGTGCACTCATCACAGAAAGCACCCCCCATGAACACCGATTTCAACACTCAGCTGCACAGCGGGCAAGAAGCTGTATGCAGAATGTATTCCCAAGTTAGAATGCCTGTTTTTTGTGCTGTCTACCAAAAAAGAACCTGCTGTTGAGAGTACAGCAGACGGCTAAAAAGAAAAAAAAGAAAGGAAAGAAAAACTTGGCCGTGGCAACAGCGGATTGGCTGGTAAGCTGGAATAGAAGCTTGGACCGACTAAAATGCAGCACGTTACCTTCAAACATTGTTTTCGCACCACTGGGAGCCTGGCTAACCAAAGAACTCGACAAGCTGGAGAGAGAATATGGAGCCTACACAAAAAGGCACACCCAGCAAGCAACCAAGGAAAATATTGCACAAGAGCCCTGGTCAGCTGTAAAGCTGAGAAAAAGAAAAAAAAAAGCAAGCAATTAGAAGGAATTACCACAGAGCAGTGTCATGTTGGAAAGGGCAGCCGAAAGTATGCACCAGACCACTTTGAATAAGTAATTTAGGCCCTAAACTTGAATAAACTTTTCTGAAATCTTTGAACTCATTTTTCTCAGCTTGCACTTTTTGCAAGAGCATAACCGTTTTAAAACCTATCATATCCAAACTCTTTCGTCGAAGGCTGCTTTTAAGGTGGTTTCTGGACTATAATTTTGTTGGGAACAAGATAAGGTGCTCTTTCGCTTTCTGGTTATTCACAAAAAATAAAAAAAATAAAAAATCAAAATCAAATACGTGACACAGAATGACAACAGAAAAAATGAAGTTTGTTTTTAAAGTGATCAGACTTTTACACAGATGACATAAAGAGCCCACAATTGGCCTTCTCTTGCACAATAACTACCTAGAAGTTATCTAGGCACAGGAAGTTAGCACATATTTATTATTTTGAAATGACAGTTTTCCTAAGCTGACACACTTAATTACCTATTACGACAGCTACAGCTTTTTTTCTATTTAAGTTAAGGTGATGAAACCTAGAATAATTCTAACAAGATGAAGATGAGCCATCTCTGAATATATTATCGAAATTGCCGCTACAGTTCAAAAGTTGACGCTTTAGCCTCGCACCCCGCCTTAGACAAATTTCAACAACATGCTAGCTGGAAGCACAAACATGTGATGGCATCATGTGCAAGCACAGCACCTGAGGATAAGTTACCAATGAGGTAACTCAGCTTCATTACACAAATCCCATTAAAAACTCAGCAATACACTGCAAATGCAGATGGACGGGACATAAGTAAGGTGAATGCAAAAGAAATGGTGAACATGTAAGAAACTGCGCAAGCTTACCATTACTCCGCAGGCTTAAGAACTCCAGCCTTGACCATTTTCTCGTACTCAGCATCAGCATCATAGTTCCTGAAAACACAAGTGGCAACCCTGCATTTCTTGCAAGCAGACTGCTACAATATACAGTAGCTCTGGCATGAAAGTGGATGGCAGGTTCGAAGATGGAATATTAAGCACAAAGCTAGATTGATTAAGGACTGAGGGGGATCCTTGGTCCACATGAGTGATGAATGACTCATACAGTATGAAGCAGAACTTATTTTATTGTTCATACTTACCCACTTTTGAAAATAGAAACAATGGTTTGCCCTAGTTGATTATCTTGCAGATTACCTCTTGAAACCAAAACAGCACTCTGAAACTGGTCAAAACAATTGACAAAAACAATGATTGCGTTTAGTTTATGGGGATTGATATCCCAAAGAGGTTTGGGCTATAGGGAACGCCATAGTGGAGGGCTCTGAAAATTTCGACTGCCCGTGGTTCTTCAACATCCACTGACAGCGCACAGCACATGGTCTGGCTTTTTGCCTTCATCAAAAAGAGGCCGCCGCAGCCGGGATTCAATTCCGCATCTTTGGGTTCAGCGGTCAAGCACCCTAACCACTAAGCCACTGTGGCGGAGCATAAAAACAATGACCATGAACAGATGCACTAACTGTTGGGACAATCTGCCGCATGTGGGTTCAGGTTGTTTGCATAAAACATGCTCACAGAATACACAAATTTTGGGGACACTGAAGCTGTCTTTTGAGAGTATGACGAAACAGTGCACTGGCTCCTCTTGCAAGATAATCATTCACATACATGCACTCCGCTTAATCCCTAATCTCTAATTTGCACCTCTATTAAATGCTCACTAGCATACATTTGTCACCTACCGCATGATGTGAAAGACTACTCAAAACATATATAGAGCCCCAATTAAACCAAGTCATACAAACGTGTCTGTACGGCCTATAGGCAGCATGTTTGACTCAAGATTGAAGAGTCCTGGTTGGTTTCACTCCCATCTCAAAGGACCTACCTGACGAAGTCTGAAGCACAAAAAAGACAGGGACGGCAGAGAGACACAGGACAAAGCCAAAATGAGCTAACTCCACGAACTAGCCCGCAAAACAGCCTTGCTGAGCTACTGGAGTCAGCAGATTCTGCCATGCTATATAGTCTTGTGAAATCATACAACCTGCCGATATTAATGCCCAGCCATGTCGCCTATCAACTGTCACTTGACGGAGCCATGATCGTAATTTTTTGCTCACAATGTGACAAGGGCGGTGCCAACAACGCCGATCTTCTGTAGAATGGGGCCTTTAACACTATACAAACACTTGAGTGCGTGTTTCGGGGCTATGGTTTATGTTCAATGCTGAAAATGTGTGGTCCTGTTTGTGGCCTCTTGCTATTGCTTGTAATGTTCGAGTAGGTGGCTTGCCGCCCGTAAACAGGAAAAGGGATGCATACTTGTAGAAGTCTGCGTAGCGCTGCTTTCGGGGGATGGCGTAGAGGTATCGCCAAGCGGCTCCTCCAATGACGCCCAGAGTCAAGCAGATGGCAATGTGCTTCCTCAGGTAACTCTTCAGAAGCCCATGAAATTGGGGTCGTGCCAGCTCAGACATGGCGCCAGGTGCTTCTGGAAAAAAATAATTTGCAGATGAACATGAAACACATTGACTGCAACTGCACAAACCCATTCTCACTCCAACGATTGCCTGTAGAAGGCCCTGTATTCTGTTGGGGCTACCTTCTACATTTAATATTTCTTTCCATTCCGCTTTCTATTCCTCCAAGCTCACCTTGTTAACATGGTCAAACCCTACCTCCTACATGTGCAACCATGTGCGCGGTAATGCAAAGTACGGTTTTAAAGACAAAGGTGGTATTTACTGCGACTAAAGAGAGCTCTGCAACGCAGAGTGGGTGCAAGCCTCTCCATTCTCCATATTAGAAAATAAAAGGTAAAGACGGCACGCCGAAAGAACCTCTTCACGCTTAGTTATGACATTACTCAAGTGTATATAACATAATAAACACATGCGGTGTTGGCAGTTTTCGCTACAGGCTGTACATTAATTGAAACCGGGAAGGGGGGGGGGGGGGGCGGCACCAGCGAAAGCAATGCAAGATCTGAGATCTACAAGTACGGTAAACAGTGGTTGTTATCAATGTGAAACGGGTCGTGAATTTTCAGATAAGACAACTATTGTGGCAAAGTTCGCGCGTGCTACGCTAAAGGGTATAACCGCTACAATAGATGCCGACCGTCACAGTACATGCGAAACGAAGACTCAGAAACGGACCAATGCCCATCATCAATACTTCTCCTGCAGCAATTCAATATTAGTTCAGCCTCCACAGTGAATGCAGTTCCTATCCTCAATTCATGCATGCTAGTTGTGGCAAGAGTTTACATTTTACTAACCTATCTCTCCGCTGCGCCGACGAAAGCTAGTTAACTCATTATTGACCTTCAAAGAGTCACCCTACAAGGAATTGCTTGACTGTGTTTATGTTAAACGAAGCCTAATCCGATAAGTGAACATACGAAAATGCTCCAGACAGATCTGTAATGCCGTCATGCAATAAACTCATTCAAAAGCTACCTTAGGTGATGACTTCTTCAACACGATGTGCGCCGGCAAGACGACGAGTGTTCCTGCAAATGGCTTCCCACCACGGACAAATGGATCGCAGATTTGTCTTCGTAAATTGTGACATTTAACCACCATACAATGCTTATAACTTCTATTTTGTTTTATTAAACGATTATAAAGTAATAATGTATAGGTATAGATATGAAATGGTTTTTACTTATGCGGAGCTTACGCTAGGCATCGAAGATTCAGTAGGCGCTACATTCAAATAGCACTCCGAATGGAGCACATTGCCAATAACAGTGTCGCATAGGATGGATGGACCAAACTTTAATGTCCAACAGATAAGGTGATCTACCTACCCCCCGACACGCAGGTCAAGGGGCGGGTGCCGCTGCCTCAGAGGCAGGCCGGGAGGTCTTGGGTCCCAGCAGCCTCTTCAGCCAGTTGGACGAGTAGGAGCTGGAGCTCAGGGTCCGAGCTGCACAGCAGGGTCTCCCAGGTGTCTCTACAGCCTATATTGTTCGTCCTCCTGGGAGAATACGGGCATTCCCATATTATGTGGTCGAGGGTCCCTCTCGCCCCACAAAGATTGCACTTGTCACCCCTAGCCTCAGGGAACATGTGGTTCGCCATAACCGGGTGCGGATATGTATAAGTTTGCAGTCGCCTCCACGCCACTGCTTGTCTGCTGTTTAATTTCGGGTCTGGTGGGGGTACCAGTCTACGATCCAATCTGTAGTGCTGCGTGATCTCCCCATATTTTAGCAAGCGCTCTCCGCTTCCTCGGTCATCAAGTGGCCCTGTAGCGGCTCGGCGGTAGAGATCTCGAGCCAGCTTGTGGGCCGCATCATTGCCGGGGACGGCTTCGTGCGCAGGAGTCCAAATTATTTGAATTTTCCTATCCAACTTTTTCTGGCCTAGGATTCTGGCTGCTAAGGGCGAGATCCTGCCCTTGCTAAAATTTTGTATGGCAGTTTTGCTGTCACTTATGACAAACTTCGCTTCCGTTCCGACGCAAGCTAACGCGATCGCAGTTTCCTCGGCTATTTCTATGCTCCGCCCGCGCAAAGTGGCAGCTGTCACGGGATTGCCCCGGCCGCTGACGACCGTTGCTACCGTGAAACTGCCACCACCTCCCGCCGCGTCTACATAGGCCACTTCATGTTCCGAAATTTCGCCGAATCTAATTTCTAATGCTTCGGCTCGTTTTTTCCTCCTGTCTTTGTTATATTCCGGGTGCATGTTTTTTGGCAGCGGGGGAATCACCAAATTTTGTCTGACTTCTCCAGCTACCTCCACCTTGACCGTGGGACCCCTATCCGGATTTATTCCAACTTTCGTCAAAATGACTCTTCCTGTCTTCGTGGTGCTAAGTCTCTCAATTTGAGAGGTTCGCACCGCTTCCACAAGTTCTGCCCATGTGTTGTGTACCCCTAGAGCCATCAGTCTCTCTGTGGATGTGCATATGGGCAGTCCCAGCGCTCTTTTTACGCATTTTCTCATTAGAGACTCAATTTTTTCTTTTTCCACCGCTTTCAAATCTAGATACGGCGTTGCGTAGCTCACTCGGCTGAAGATGTAGGCCTGTATCAGTTTCATCAAATTTTTTTCCTTTAACCCTCGGCCACTGTTGGCCACCCGCCTAATTAGGCTCAGGGTCTGCATCGCGTGATTCTCCAGCCTCTTGATGGTCTCGCCATTATGTCCGTGTGACTGGAGAATCAAGCCCAATATTCTGATTTGCTCGACTATTGGTACCTCGTTACCCGCCACTTTAATTTTGATCTCCGACGGTGCCTTGCACCTTAAGTGCTTCGGATTGTATATAAACAATTCTGATTTCTGCGGCGAGCACGCTAGGCCTCTCTCTGCCGCGTAATCGACTACAATGTCGGTGGCGGCTTGGAGCAGGTTTTCGACGCACGAATCACTTCCCCGGTTGACCCAAAGGGTGACATCATCCGCATATATACTAAATTTTAATCCTTCGAGCTTTGCCAATTGCTCGGGGAGTTCCCTCATAGCCACGTTGAAGAGTAGGGGGGACAGCACTGATCCCTGGGGCGTACCCTTACTCCCTAGCTCTATTGCGGGAGATTCCAGCGTCTGGAACTTCATGCAGGCCGTTCTACCCGTCAGAAAGTCCCTGATGTACCGATATGTCCTAGTACCTACATTAATCTTGTTCAGCCCTTCCAGGACCGCCTAATGTTTTACGTTGTCGAAAGCCTTCGTGAGATCGAGCCCCAAAATTGCTTTCGCATCTTTAGACTTTGAGTCTATTATGTCATGTTTGATTTGGAGCATGACGTCCTGCGTACACAAGTGAGGACGGAACCCGACCATCTCATGTGGCCACAAATCATCCTTCTCCATGAAATTCATCAGTCTGGTCTGGACGACGTGCTCCATCAATTTCCCCACGCATGAGGTTAAGGAAATTGGTCGTAAATTTGCTAGTTGAGGAGGCTTCCCTGGTTTCGGTATTAAAATAATGCTTGCCGTCTTCCACTGTTGTGGGAGCTCGCCTTTTTCCCAACATTCCTGCATATACTCCGTTAGATACCTAATGGAGTCATCATCTAGGTTCCTGAGCATTTTGTTCGTTACTCCGTCAGGGCCTGGAGCCGACTTCGTTTTAAGTCTTACAATCTCCGCCCTCACTTCCGCTTCTGTGATGGGGGCGTCCAGCGCCTCGTTAGGCGCTCCACCATAGTCAGGAAGTGGGGTTCGTGAAGTTTCCCCCACATACGTCTCAATTAATTTGTTCATGAAATCGTCATCGTTCCCTTCGAAAGCGTGCCTCACTTTTGCCAATCTTATACCAGATTGCGTCTTCGAGTTGTCTGGGTCCAACAAGTGCCGGAGGAAGCTCCAAGTCTTGGAGAGGTTCATGCTCCCCTCCATTTCGTCACACTTGTTGTCCCAATTTTGTTCGCATAATTTGAAAGTATAGTCTTCGATTTCCTTATTATGTCGCGCAATCCTTCTTCTGAGGTTGCGGTTCCATTTCTGCTTTTTGAGACGACGCTCCATGCTCTGCTTAGCTTCCCACATATGCAGAAGACGGCTGTCCGCAATCTCCGGGGCGTTATCACCTTCGAGCAATTTTGTTGCCTCTCTAACGTCCGATTTGAGCGCCGTCGCCCATTCCTCGATGCTTCTGATGGGTTCTAGTTCCTGAGCCCTCCTCATATCTCTAAATTCATCCCACTCAACGACGGCCGGTGCGCGAGCCCGGCGTGTTTTAACGCCTTTCCTCAGTGTGGAGACAATTATGTAGTGGTCGCTGCCAAAATTTTGATCCGAATTACGCCATTCTAGACCTTTTACCCAAAATAAAGTACAATAAGTTCTTATGGGCAGACGATTAAGGGATGAAACGCCACTGCAAAGGGAATAAAAAGAAACGACAATTTCGTACATGTACACCCACTACAGCCTTAGCTCCTGCTGTGAAGGAGTCACGCGCGACTGTTTAGGCTCGAAAGCACCGCACCTCTCCGCCCTAGCGCAGATGATCAGCACGTATACTTGTTAGAGGATGCAAGCTGGTCACAGCAAAGCGAGGGGGGGGGGGGGGGGGTGCTCCGGGGGTGCTCCAGCGAGGCGCTAATCGCACATCGCGATGTGTGTATTGCAGCAGTATTTAAAAAAAAACAGCAGAAAGAAATGTGTGTGTGGCGCTTTGGACCACTCAAGTACGATGAGGCGGACCATGAAAGGGAAATAGGAGAATAATGGCGCATTCGGTTGGGGGGACGAGAGCAGAGGCGCGGAGCATCGCAGAGCAGTACAGGAGCACGCCGAGGGAGGGTGTAACTGTCCTCCCACGGGAACGCTGTCTGCGTGTCGAGGGCAGCGAACCACGACCACGTGACCACACTTTTCTCCCCAGCATTCTCCGCCTGCCCGCAATGGCGGCAGTTGCAACCCGAGTTGAGGCCAACGCTCCGTGAAGAACCGCTTGTTTTGTATGCCTTGTTTTCACAGCGCGGCGGTTTGCCTCCTTTGGCCCTTTCGATGCCAGCAGTGACTTTCAAACATGAATACAGTACCTGAGCAATGCTTTTCGCTCCTGACGAAAATTCGCTTAAGTTTCGAAGCCGCTGTCCAAGCTGTTACCCGCCGTGCTCGTCCAGAGAGGCGACGGTCTGTTCAACTGCTGGCCTTCGAAAGGGTTCTCTCACCCGCCGTGTTCGGATGCGCTGACCGGCGGTCTGTTGAGGTGTACCTGCAGGGCACCTTGGAGAGCTACTCGAAGTCGAACGAGGTTACAGCATTTTTATTGCAACTCGTCTCTTCTCCCCAAAATGCCCCCCTGACACCTCATTAAATAGCCTCGTCAAACAAAGACCACAACGCCAAACCAATAGGAATGAAATAAACTCCCTGGGCGAGGCAACAGGCTCCAGCATGGTTTCTCCTCACACCTGTAGTGCTGTACAAGGCGGCCGCTTTTCGATGGAGGCGAAAAGCAAGGTGCCCGTGTGCTGTGCGATGTCAGTGCACGTTAAAGAACCTCAGGTGGTCGAAATTTCCGGAGTCCTCCACTACGGCGTCTCTCATAGCCTGAGTTGCTTTGGGACGTTAAACCCCACAAACCAAACCAAACCAAACAAAAGTGAGGTAAGTCAACGTCACTCCCGCGTTAAAGTGAGCTACCCGCGTGCCTGTCGGTGTTTTTTGTTCAGTTTTTTTTTTTTTTTTTTCATTTTACTTGAGGACACGACAGGATGGCTGCAAGCCGTCTGTACAATTCATTCATTTATTGTACCCTTAAAGGCTCTGATTGATTTGATTTATAGGAATGGAAAGGCGCGGTAACTGTCTCACTGTGGACACCTCAACCGCGCCGTAAGGAAAGGGAGGAAGGTGGGAGTGAAAGTGGAAAGAGAGAAAGAGGAGCCGTAGTGGAGGGCTACGGAGTAATTTCGACCACCTGGGGATCTTTAACGTGCGCTGACATCGCACAGCACACGGACACCTCTTCGTTTCGCCTCCATCGAAACGCAGCAGCCGAGGTCGGGTTTGAACCCGGGTACTCCGGCACAGTAGTCGGGCTTCTTACCACTGCAAAGGCTCTTTTGGGGCATTTCATAAGAGGGGGGGGGGGGGGGGAGAACAGCTGAACTACAATGAGGAGAGAATGACGCAATGCTACCACAATAAAATACATCACACTACAATAAAAAAAAGAAAGATGACGAGGGTTTCATAGAGATGATGCATATTCAAGTTTGGTACGGATGAAAGTTGCATATGAATTTACGGACAGAAGGAGGGACCAAGCACAACGACCTTCTGATGAAGCCGAGTGATTTGGATGCTGGCTGCTAATTCTTAAGATGTGTTCGGACCAGGTTAAATGGCTGAAAATTGTGACTCCGAGGTATCGGTATGCAGGATTGGACGTGCGTTAGGGTGTTTGAAAGCAATGAATAAGCGTAAGTGAGGTTGGAATGTTTGCAAGATACTTGCATGTATTGACATTTTGAGATGTTTAGCTGCATAATTAGGCCAACCAGAGCACCAGCGTTCAATTATGTCCAAGTCATCCTGGAGTGGTAATTGATACCTGTTAGTAGCGATGCGGCGATAAAGGATACAATCATCTGCAAAGAGGCGAAATGTTCAATGGCTTCAAAGTCTTCCCTGCATATCATGCCTTCTTCGAGAAAATGAATGTATCGATTGCTTTTACTTGCATAGAAAAGTTGATGCATGGTGTGAAAGCTACAGGTACTGTATGTTCTGCTAAATTTATGAAGGGCATGGGGCTATGCTTTCAGTTCTGAGATTTTTTTTTTAACTATATCAAGCAGAAATCTTCAACATTTAGAGTATAGTTTATGGAAAAATCCTCAGTTGGTTCCAGTTAGGTCCAGAATTACCCTACGAGCTTAACTAGCTGGTAAAGATTTTTGTCCACTTAAAAAAAATGAATTGTTTAAATTAGAATGGTATGATCGAATGAGAGCAGGCATAATAAAAATGCAGCTTTGATGAATGCTGCTGGGAGAGACATGGTAAACATTACTGTTATAATTAGCGTATTTTCTTTATTTCTTTTTCTTAACGGTTTAATTAATATGGTTAATTAAGTGGAAGCAAGACATTTTTCTCGCCCCAGGATATGGTATTGAATGCAACACCTGAGCTGCAGCTAGAAGAAAATATGATAAGCACAGCGTAAGAACGGACGAGGGGTATTAGTTATAGAACCGTATACATATGTAAAATGAAATAAATTGAGATCCCGAGAGTAATATATATATATATATATATATATATATATATATATATATATATATATATATATATATATATATGCCAGCTGGTGAATTCAATGACGACCCCATCATGAAGGTTCTATGCATGATCGAGGTAAGTACCGACGAAACGCCATTTGGATTAAATGCTAGCTAAAAATGTACCATTTTATTATCTGCATAGAATTAAGTTGCGCAATATGCAGGTATAGATCGATAAGCCTATAATTCTGCTGATCGACGTAGCTCCGCAAATGCGTGGTTCGAATGATCAAATTAAAGGTATCGTTCAAGCACAATATCTCTAAGCTCACATCGAGTGCACATAGCAAGTTTGTATAATCATACCACACATTTCAGTTGCCGCAGCTATATTACAGTGTGAAACTGAACGAGATTCGCGCGCTCTTTCGATGACGATTTGCAAAAAAAAAAAGTGAATAAATAGCTGGAAAGACTGCTTATGCTAGCATAAGGAATTTTAAGTTCCCGCTGCTGGCTTGCCACAACGAGTGCAGGGTACACAATCGGCCGTTATGGCTCAAAGGTTGAAGCAGGCGACTTACCTCGGCAACACTTTCCACGCAGCCGCCGCGCCGGAGCAAAGCTTTTTTTTAATAGTTCTTTTTTTTTTTTTTTTTGCCGACGCTATGACGTCATTGGTCACGTGAAAAGCGGAGGCCCCGCCCCTAGACCGATTGGAGGGGCCAACGCGGCGGTGTTTACGGTGGTCGATGAGGATCTGCCATCGTGCGGGGTATTGCTTCACCGCGTTGTTGATGCCTTGTCGGACGGCACTCCGGAAACTACATAATAAATAAGATATTTGTAAGGCTGTGGCTAAAGGTACGTCCGACGGACCCGGTGCGTTTTTCTTCGGGATACGTCGGACGGATCCGAGAAATATTTTTCAGAGGTACGGCGGACGGACCCGATCTAGGTGTTTACGTCGTCGGGAAAGCCGGACGGATCCGGAAGGGGTACGGCGGACGGACTTGATCGGTGGGGTTCGTCCGACGAACAGGGCATTTTTCGCCCATATGGGCCTTGGGATCCGTCGGGAAAGCCGGACGGATCCGAGATCCCCAGTATAGTGCCTAGAATTTATTGGCTAGTGTGCCGACCGAGGCCTCCCGGGTGGCACCATGAGCGATGAATGCCGGCGGCCGCCGCCAGGAGCGCTGCAAACTGGGTGGGTACCAGCCGCGCTCTCACATCTTCGGCAAGAGGGCTGCTTGCACTGCATTTCAGCTCTCATTAACTCGCAACAGACCTCAGCTATAACTGAAGCCGCTGACTACAAGTTTCAGGGTGTGTGTTTTGTCTTGGACTGGAAGCGGCGCACGTATTTAACGCTTCTTGCTTGCGAAGGCTTCTGCGAAGTTTGAGCATCTTAGTCCCAGACATCCCGTGCTCACAAAGGGAAACCCAGAATTTCTATTTAACAACAATTAAAGCATAGGCATTTATTGATATAAAATATTATTGTAATCTCTGGAACAAAGTGAAATGCTTCATTTTTATTGACATATGGTTCTTTCTGCGTACTGTACACTTGCTGACAAGTAAACACGTACGCGCAGTTTTATTTATATTGCCACCTGACGGTTCGAGGTAGCGCTTGAACGACGAAGAAGTTGGAGACTCTCGCGCGCTTCGGCTAGCTAGGACTGTGGACTCTTGAGCTTGTGTCTTCGTGTTACCATTTCCTGGGAACCTCTGTCTTGAGTGTGTGTATCTGCCCCTGTTGCCGATACCCATAAATCCCTGTCTTCGTGACAGTTTTGGTGAAGGTGCTGGGTAATTGTCCTCTCAATGTCGCACACCCCTCCGCGAACCAACGACACCGAGCTTTTACCTGTGAACAGCCGAAGGAACCTGGGCCTTCCTCCCGAACACGGGCCTTTGGAGTCCACTTCAACAACGAGCCTCCGGCCAGCCACGCAAAGCACTACGTCGGTCATGCAAGGTAGTCCTGTTTACTTTCAAAACCCCCGAGTGCCGAAATCGTTCCATGGCACTGCGCATGAAGACTTTGAGGATTGGCTAACTCAGTTCGAACGAGTCGCATCCTTTAATCAATGGGACGACAACTTAAAGCTACAACGCCAACTTCCGCCGTCTTATCGTAGAGGCGTATGTCAGCCTGGATAGGCGCGAACGAGCAGAACGTGCTCTACAATCTCGGAAACAGATGCCAAACGAGTCCGTCATGATGTATGTTGAGGACATGACGAAACTATTTCGACGTGCGGATCCCAACATGTCTGAAGAGAGAAAGCTGCGCCACCTGATGCATGGGGTTAAAGAATAGCTTTTTGCTGGTCTTGTACGTAGCCCACCAACTACAGTTACCTCATTTTTAACAGAGGCGGTCACCATGGAAAAGATCCTACACCAGCGCCGCTCGGCGGTCTACGACAGCCCAATCCTCGCTATGACTGCTGCCGAGCCTCTTCAATACTGAACAGCTCCGAGATCTTATTCGTACAATTTTACGCGAGGAACTGCAGAAGGTTTGTGGCAAGTTCCAACCCAGGGGTGATTCTCTCGCACATATGATCCGCGAAGAGATTCAGCAAGTCACGCAGCCATCTCTGCATGTTGCTGAAGCTCAAAGTACCCCTGTTCCTGATTAATCTCGTCCGACTTACGCTGACATTCTCCGACGCCCAGTTCCCGCCCAAGCTCCGTTGTCTACGTTACCACCAACCCAGTGCATGCCCGTCCAGCAGCCAACGCAATACATTCCTGTACAGCAGTCAACGCGGTACGTGCGGCCACCGCGATCAAACTTTCGACGAACGGAAGTCTGGCAGGCCCCTCGGAGCCGCCGCCTTTGCTACCACTGTGGGGAACCTGGTCACATTTTCCGGTGGTGCCCTTATCGGGAACTCGGAACGGAGGGTTTTTACAGCAACGCACCTAGACGCACGTTCGGACAACTACCTCGTGACATTGGAGACAACCTCGCACAAGACAGCCTACGGATGGCGCGCCGACAATCCAGATCTCCATCCCCACGTCGGCAATCCCCTTCAGGTGACTTCCCACGAGCACCGCCTGGTCGCTCGTCAAGCCCCCACCGGGAAAACTGAGTAGAGCGACCTCCGGGGGCGGGGCCGCTAAATGTCAGCACAAAGAAGTCCCCCCAATGAGAACAGATATGGATTTTGGAGCAGAAACGACAGCATTTGATTCACGAGACCGGCTATCGCTGGACATCCCTGTGTGCATCGATGGTCATAATGTCAGCGCTTTAGTGGATACCGGAGCAGACTTTTCGATTTTGAGTGGGAAACTGGCAGCGAACCTTAGGAAGGTTATGACACCATGGTGTAGCACGCAAATACGCACGGCTGGGGGGCATGTAATTACTCCTATTGGACAATGCACGGCTAGAATCCAGATTCGTACGTCAACGTTCGTTGTCAGCTGCGTCGTTCTCCGGGAATGTTCTCGTGATTTGATTCTCGGTGTGGATTTCCTGCGGGAATATGGCGCCATCATCGATCTCCGACAGCGAACGGTCTCGTTCTCAACGGAGAAAGCGGCTGCCAGCCCCACCGATGGCCAACGCACGTGCGCCCTGCGGGTTTCAGCCGAGTGTGTTTCAGTGCCTCCCCGCTCCAGCGTGTTTGTGAGTGTTGTGTGCGACGGGCTTCGTGACGGGCCGATAATAGCTGAAAGCAACCGTTCTCTTTTATTTTCTCATGGCATCTGTGCAGCTCGAAGCTTAATTATTCTCAGCAATGGTCACTCTGAGCTTCTCGTCACGAACTTCACGAATGAATCTCGCCACCTCTATCGCTCTACTGCCATCGCTTTCGGCGAACTGTTAAAGGAAGTTTCTGAATGTTTTGCGTCTGACATTATTGATACTCCCAGTGCTGTAGACCACATCGATGTTAGCAGTGACCTTTCTTTCTGTCAACAACGCGCCCTGCGTGCCTTACTGCTGGAGTACGCCCCGTGCTTTGCCTCATCATCGAAAGTCCGACAAACTTCTATCACCAAGCATCGCATCTTAATGACGATGCCCGACCTATTCGACAGCAGCCGCACCGTATTTCGGCCAAAGAACGTGAGGCAATTCGGACACAAGTCCAGGAAATGCTTAATGATGATGTTATTCAGCCGTCTAAAAGTCCGTGGTCGTCGCCAGTCGTGGTGGTTAAGAAAAAGGATGGCACGCTGCGTTTTTGCGTTGATTACAGGAAACTGAATGACATCACAAAAAAAGATGTATATCCGTTGCCCCGTATCGACGATTCACTCGATCGACTTCGCAACGCCAAGTTCTTTTCCTCCATTGATTTAAAAAGTGGTTATTGGCAGATAGAAGTGGATGAGCGCGATCGGGAAAAGACTGCCTTTGTGACACCCGATGGCTTATATGAATTTAAAGTATTGCCTTTCGGTCTGTGTTCAGCGCCAGCGACGTTCCAGAGAATGATGGACACCGTACTTGCTGGTCTTAAATGGCAAACCTGTTTGGTTTATTTGGACGACGTCATCGTGTTTTCAGAAACGTTTGACCAACATCTTAAGCGGTTGCGAACGGTATTGGACGCTCTTCGCTCGGCCGATTTGACACTCAAACCGGAAAAATGTCACTTTGGATATCACCAGCAAAAATTTCTCGGTCATGTGGTTAGCGCTGACGGTGTCTGGCCTGCATGATCCTGATAAAACAGCCGCTCTAGCCAATTTTCCCATCCCTACCACGAAGAAAGCAGTCCGACGTTTCTTGGGCCTGTGCACGTACTATCGCCGTTTCATTGCCGATTTTGCCAAGATTGCAGAACCTTTGACGCGCCTGACCCGTGATGACGTCCCGTATATCTGGTCTTCCGAGCAGCAGGAGGCATTCACCGAGCTGCGCCAACGGCTGCACAACCCTCCCATTCTTGCACACTTCGATGAGGACGCTGCCACCGAAATTCACACCGACGCCAGCAATGTCGGTCTGGGTGTTGTTCTGGTCCACCACCAGCAAGGCGAGGAAAAAGTGATCGCTTATGCCAGCCGCACCCTTTCTCGGGCAGAATCAAACTATTCAACTTCTGAAAAGGAGTGTCTCGCCGTCGTTTGGGCCACAATGAAATTCCGACCTTACCTCTACGGCCGTAAATTTAAAGTTGTGACAGACCATCATGCTTTGTGTTGGCTAGCTAGTCTTCGAGATCCATCAGGACGTCTTGCACGGTGGAGCCTTCGTATGCAGGAGTTTGATTACTCTATCGTTTATAAATTCGGACGTAAACATGAAGATGCTGACACACTGTCTCGATCACCCGTGGAGTTGGCCCATGACAGTACGGATGAAGACGCCCATTCTCTAGGCATTATCAGTTCCTCTGATTTAAAGGCCCGGCAACGGGCTGTTCCAGACCTCAAAACTGTGATCGATCATCTGGAGGGTTTCGATTCTACAGTATCTCGACTGTTTGCTAAGAACTTGTCATCCTTCTGTACGCGCGACGGAATCCTCTACAAGAAAAGCGCCGGCAACAGTGACCGAGCCTATCTTCTAGTCATCCCTGCAGATCTCCGCGATGAAATCCTTCATGCTTGCCATGATGAACCCACCGCTGGACACTTGGGCTTTGCACGCACTCTTACCAGAGTGCGCCAGGCCTACTACTGGCCCAAACTTACCGCCACCGTTCATCGATATGTTAGAGGTTGCCGCGAGTGCCAGCGACGCAAGACACCGCCATTGAAGCCAGCGGTGTGCCTCCGAAGTGGCACAATTATTCATGACGCTCCTCCATGGCGCCCCTTCATACGTCATCACTGATCGTGGGAAGGCATTTACAGCGCGTCTTAATTCTTGAAGAAGTTTTCCAACTAAGCCAGACACATCACCGAAAGACTACTGCTTACCATCCTCAGCCTAATGGCCTTACTGAGCGACTAAACAAAACAATAGCGGACATGCTTGCCATGTATGTCGATGTCCGGCATAAAACATGGGACGAGATATTGCCTTATGTCAAATTTGCATATAACACGGCCGTCCAAGAAACAACTCGATTCACTCCGTTCCGCCTAGTATACGGACGCGATGTACAGACAATGCTCGATGCTATGCTGCCATGTGCGGCTGACGACCAGCTGCTTACCGCTGACGCAGAAGAATTCACCAACTACGCTGAGGAAGCTCGCCAACTCGCCCGTAATCACATTACAAAACAGCAAGCAACAGATGCACGCCGATATAACGACCGCCATCGCTATGTCGTGTTCCAGCCTGGTGACAAAGTCTGGGTGTGGACACCTGTCCGGCGCCCAGGCCTGTCAGAAAAACTTCTCAATCGTTACTTCGGACCCTACAGAGTGTTGCGTCGCCGCTCAGAAGTTACGTACGAGGTTATTCCAGACGGAACTGTACCGAGTTCTAGTCGTCAGTGCTCGTCTGACCTGGTGCATGTGCTTCGCATGAAGCCGTATTTTACCCGCTGAAAGTCGTATTTGCCATCCGGAGCAGTTTTTTTTTCTGTGAGCTCGCGGTTTTCTTTCTTTCGAAGGGGGGGAATAATGCCACCTGACGGTTCGAGGTAGCGCTTGAACGACGAAGAAGTTGGAGACTCTCGCGCGCTTCGGCTAGCTAGGACTGTGGACTCTTGAGCTTTTGTCTTCGTGTTACCATTTCCCGGAAACCTCTGTCTTGACTGTGTGTATCTGCCCCTGTTGCCGATACCCATAAATCCCTGTCTTCGTGACAATATATTGTATATGCGAACAACACAGGAAACAAAGTCACCCAACACTCCTCTTTTGTATATGTAATAACAAACACAGGCACATATGTGGCAGAATTGCACGAACAGCACAGCACAAACGAGGAACCTTTACTTACAGCGGCTAAGGTACATCGCGGCTTGTGATTGCACACAAGGTTTTGCTGAAGTCACCATCTTTTAAATGAAGAAGCTGACGAAGCTTTTCTTTTTTTTTCTCAGATACACAATATGCACGAGACGCGGCCGGTTCATCGCGAGCAAGCTCGTTAGTAATGCCGCGCTTACGGTGAAACATGCGCCTAATATATAACTGCATCCATATGACATATGTGCAGCGCAAAAGGACAATCGAGGGACACAGAAAGGTACACAACACAGGTGCTGTCTGTAGCGCCTGATTGTGTACACTCTTTGTGCTGTCATGGAGCACCGTTACCGACTCGCCCAAGTTTCCATCCTTGTGAATATAACTGCATGCTCTAAAAATGTTTCTCGCCAACAAAAGCAGTTGCCGTTTACCTTCCGTCATTTCTATCGATGCTTCGTTCCCATTGTACAGAATGCCGGGGTGGCGCAGTGGTTACGGCGCTCGACTACTGTTCCCAAGGACGCGGGATCGAATCCCGGCCTCGGCGGCCGCTTTTCGGTGGAGGCGAAAAGCAAAAGCGCCCGTGTGCTGTGCGATGTCAGTGCACGTTAAAGAACCCCAGGTGGTCGAAATTTCCGGAGTCCTCCACTACGGCGTCTCTCATAGCCTGAGTTGCTTTGGGACGTTAAACCCCACAAACCAACCAACCAACCAGAATGCGTACTTACGTAGCATCAGATAGCGCAGTAATTTACGTACGCTCCTTGTTCTAGCGATAGCCCCGTTTGCCAAAAAAGCAAGTTTTCTCTGTGCACCACCGCTTTCTCTTTGGATTTTTCTCTGCAGTTTAGTGAGATGCACTGGGGAAACAACAATCGGGAACCGCGCTTCACCACTGGCGACACATTAAAAGAAGAAGGGATACAGGCGAGCACAGAACGCGCGCACAAAACGCGAAAAAAAAAAAATCGATGCAATCGTCGCCGAGCAGGCAGAAGTACGGAACGACTCGCATGAGCAAACACCTACACCGTAAATAAACTGCTGTACCTTCGTGAAAGCAAAATACGCGCAGAAGCAGGTTTAACACGCACGCACAACACCAACAGATTGCCGTATTCTGAAGCGAGAAAACTGCGTCGTCTGCTTAGGTGGTACTATGGATGGATGGATGGAATATAGGAGCGTCCCCTTTGAAACGGGTGGTAGCAGTAGCTATCATGGTCATTTTTCTCCATATATCCCAATTATTGATTTAGAATGGTTAACTGAACCATCATTCTATTTATTAAATTTTTGTTCCCACATTACTAACATTATGTCACTTCTCTGCTTTTAAGCCACCAATCTTCCAGTCGTTTTTTGCTAGTTTCCACCGCCGGTTGATTCACCCGGCCACTGGTACATCTAAACCCCAGAGCTTCAGGAACAGTTACTGCGCCTGCATCAACTTCTGGATGGATACCATTACATTCGAGTATAATATGGTCAATTGTTTCACTGGAGTTTCGACATACAGCACATGTGTCATCTCCATTGTTAAATTTCTTTTTGTAGCTGCGTGTTCTAAGGCACCCTGATCTAGCTTCGAAAGTAGGGTACTGCCTCTTGAGTTATCAAAGAAATCTTCCTTCCTGATCTGCGTTTTCCACTTTCGGTATAATTCCACATTCTGTTTCTTTTCCATCGAATTTATCCAATTTTTACCTTCTGTGTTTTTCACCTGTTGCTTAATGCTCTTTATTTCTCCGTCCTTGTGACTAGCATACTTACTAGTTAGTTTCCTAGTTCTTTTCCTCCATTGTGAGTCCACGCTTTTTAAGTACAGGTATTTCAATACTTTAGCTGCCCATTTGTTACTGTCCAATTTCCTCAGGCGTTCCTCATATAATATTTTACTCTGAGCTTCCCGTACTTTGAAAGATGCCCAGCCCATATCTCCCTGTACCGCCTCATTTGTAGTTTTGCCGTGGGCACCTAGTGCTAATCGTCCAACGGATCTTTGATTTATTTCTAATGCCGACTGCACCTCTGATTTTAAGCACAAAACCGCGTTTCCGAAAGTAAGCCCGGGCACCATAATTCCTTTCCAAATACCCCTCAAAACCTCATACCTATTGTATCCCCACAATGCCTAATGCTTCATTATCCCGGCATTCCTTCGCCCCTTGGCCTTAAGTGATTGCTCATGCTTTCCAATATATGCCAATCCTTCGTTTACCCATACCCCCAGATATTTATATTCAGCAACTCTAGGTATTTCATGGCCTTGTATTTTAAGACCCTGATCAGTTGAGCCGTTGAAAATAATCAGACCCGACTTAACTGCGCTGAAACTGAAGCCTAGAGCGTCCCCTTCGTCTCCGCAATACTTAACTAGAGTTTGCAATTCTTCCAGACTCTCAGCTAGCAGCACAATATCGTCTGCATACATCAAACCGGGGAGGCGCTGCTCTACCGCCTTTCCACTTAATCTATATGACAGGTTAAAACCTAGGTTACTGTCTTGTATCCTCCGTTCCAGGTTTATCATATAAAGCATGAACAGCACCGGTGATAGAGGACAGCCTTGTCTTAATCCTTTGCATACTTTTACATCCTCCGTACTTCTTATCCCTTCCCACGTAATTTCTACTTTGTTATCCCGGTATATTTCCTGTAGGAACTCTATTATCTCATAACCGATACCTTCTTCTTTTAATATGTTCCACAGGAGTTCTCTACTTACGTTGTCGTACGCCCCATTTATGTCCAGGAAGGCCAAATACAAAGGTCTATTTTCCACTCTAGATATTTCGATGCATTGGGTAAGCACGAACAGGCTATCATCTAAGCGCCTACCATTTCTAAAGCCGTTCTGAAGTTCTCCGAGTATCTTGTTACTTTCTACCCCTGCTTGCACCTTTAATTTCACCGCCTGCATGGCTAACCTGTACATAACAGATGTTATGGTAATCGGCCTGTAGGATTTTATGTGCATCCTGTCTCCTTTCCCTTTATAAATCAAATTCATTTTACTCTGTCGCCAGCTGTCCGGAATTTGCTTATTCGTTATGACTGTTTCCAGAGCTTTTAACAACGTTTCCTTACTTTTTGGACCGAGTTCATTAATCAGCTTGATCGGAATTCCATCTATTCCTGTAGATGTGTTTTTAGGAATATTTTTTTCTGCCTTTTTCCAGTTTAGATTGGTCAGTTCTAAGCTGCTTTGTATTCTGCTACCTTGTGTTGCTTCTTGATTTGCAGAGATTGCCCTATCGTCGCTCTTAAATGACTCGGCTATAACTGATGTAATGTAGTTCAAGGCGTTGTCTCCCTTTAAACAATTTCCCTCGTTATCTTGAATCCGATCCTGCTTTCTTTGATTCTTCTTCCCTAGCCAGCTTATATGGTTCCAGAATTTTCTTGCTCCGCCTCTAGAGGCATCGTGTATGTCAGCCATCCAGCGATCGGTGGACTGCTTTATTTTACTTTGGACGAGGGCCTGTACCTCAAGATTTTTTTGTCGATATGATTCCCATTTTTGGTCGATTTCCTCCTGCGATACCTGTGCTTTCTTTGCCACTCGGTGTTCCCTTGAAGCAGCCCGGCGTTGTTCAATAGCTTCCCTGATTTCCTTATTCCACCAGCTCCGTGGCTTCCTCTTTCCATTCCAGCGGTTTGCTACTTTAACCTCCTGAATTTTCCTCCTTATGAGTAGTTCTACCTGTTCATAATCCCAGTCTTCCATGGGGCTTTTCTCTATTGCTTCCTCTATGTCTGCTGCTATCTGCGCTATTAGATCGTCGTTTAATTTTGCGTTTACGTTTTGTCTAAGTTCGATTTCTCTTTTCATCAAAGGCCCTATCTGCAGACTAATACGTTTATGATCACTTCCCAGACTACACTCCCCTTCTTCGTCTATTTCCGTTTTTGTGACCTTGCTATAAATTTCCTGCGACATTAGACAATAGTCAATGGTCGTCTGCCTGTTGCGGAATTCCCACGTGATTTGTCCTTCACATTTTGTTTCTCTATTTACTATAACCAGATCGTGTCGCTCACAGAAATCTAGCATTAGCTTCCCGTTACAATCCGTGTATCCATCCAGATCGTCGATGTGGCCGTTCATGTCCCCCAGTAGAATAATATTGGCCCCGTTTCCAAACTGGCTTATATCGTTACTGAGACATTCAACAAGATCCTTGTTTTCTTGCCTGCATTGATGTGCTGTTCCTAAATAAACTACCCCTAGCCATGTCCTTATGCCGGCAATTGTTCCTGAAACCCAGATATGTTCTTTACAAGATGATTTAATTCTTTGCCAATTTGTTCCCTGGTGTATCAACATACCTACCCCTCCACCTTTTTTTTCCGTTCTCGTTCTGTTGCACCCTTGCCAGACATAGCCTTCTATAAACGGGGGATCTTCTAGATCCCTGAGATGAGTCTCGCAAAGAGCGTACACACCTATTTTGTCATCCTTCAACTGTTGTTCTATCTCTAGCCATTTCGCTCTTTTTCTACCTCCTTGCATGTTTAGGTAGCTGATCCTAGTGCTAAATTTCTTTTTTGTACTTTTCTTTCTCGACCTACTCTTTGCCATTTTGGGGGGCTCAGCCTCCATTATTACACTTTCTTCTGCTTCACTTCTAACTACCTCTGTGCACGGAGTCCTTGCGGACCCCCTAAAAAAGGCTACAGCCCTGCCTGCCAGGCGCCAGCCGATCTCTGCTCCCACCCTTCTGTTAAAATGAATTCCATCTCGCTGAAAAGCCCTTCCAAAACCTGCTTTATGTACCTCCCTGTTTACCTCAACCACTTCGAAACGCTTCTCCAGGCTTAACTTCCTTATGTCCTGATTAACTGTCATCACGTCCTTTTCCAGCTTTCCGTTCAATCCTAGAACCTCTGGTACTGTGCATACAACTATCTGCGTTTGCTGTGCTATCTCACTGATCTCGTCAACTCCCTTAGCCAAACTTTCCACCACTCCTGCAGCGTCACCATTTAGGACATCGTTTAGCCCCGCGGCTAATATTACCATACTGCGCTCTGCGGAATTCTTCAACAGCCTATTTTTACTCTCTTTCAGTACTGCCCTCACTGTTCTCCCTTGAAAGGCTCCAACCAACACTCTCTTATCACCCTTTACACATTCCAAGATATCTCGCTTGCACCTTTTCATGTTAGAATATCCGGCGATAAGCACCTGGGCCTTCTCTCTCCCTCTCCCAACTGTTGGCTCCTGTTTTCGGTTATCTGTGTCCTTATCTCTGGGTTTTTCGTTCTTCCTTACTTCTTCCTTTTTTTCCGGCTTCTTAGCTGCTTCTAAATAACTCTGACGGTTCGGATCCGCCTGACCTACTTTGCTTATGCCTTCCATGCCAGTGCTGGCCCCAGCCACGTGGCTCGCATTGGAATGTTCGTCCTCGTTGGTTCCAAGAATAAAGGCGGTACCCTCCCGACAAGCAGCGTCCTCTGTCGCTGACGATTGGCTTTCATTGCAAAGAGCGCCATCATCGCCCATAGGGAAGCGCGGGCGCTCGTCACACTAGCCCGTATATTCTAGGCACTGTATATCTATAGTGAACTAGTATATCCCCAGATATGGTTGTAGTAGAGTCCCTAGAAGTATTTGCTAGTCTGCCGTCCGAGCGGGGTTCCCTACGGAACCGGTTGGCCGCTTCCCGGATGAAAGCGCAGGGGGCGCTGTACGCATTCGGAGCGTGGTCGCGTTGTCTACGTGGTGCTGTGGCGGTTGTGCCGTACTGAGAGTCTGCGCCGCGCTGATCCGTTGGTGCCGTGGAAGGCTCGTGCACCACGTGCACCTTTTTTTCGCTCGCGAGCCGGAATGCGCGCAAATTAGCTAGCATGTGTGCAAGTGTGCCTTTTTTATGGATATGTGATCGCGTCATGTCCAGAAAACGGGGTAAGCGTAATAGCACGTGTTTCTTGCCCGGGTGCAAGGCCGGGTAGCGCTCGTGCAAGGTGAAATGTGGCTCACTCTTCAGGACACCGAAAGACGCAGGGAAGAGGCAAGAGTGGGAGCGCAACATCAAGCGCGGCGGCAAAGGCAATAACATTATTTATTGTCTCAACTAGGGCATAAAGGAATATGTAAAACAAAAATTAAAAGGCGTAATAAATGAAAGAAAATAGGTTGGCTGTGTTCTAATAAAATTCAAGAGAGAACGATGATAAGGCCCTTGCGTGCAAACAATGTACGAAGATGGGTTGCTCGGCGAAAGGCCCACTGCCGTCAGGTGCCGATATTGTCGGCTTCAGTGGCGGGCAAACCCACAATTAAGTGGTGAATATCTTCCTCATTATTTTGTGAGTTGCAGACAGGAAATCCTGAACGTTGATATAAATATCGGATGATCCGGATCGGGGTTGCCCTCACATTACTGTAACACGAATAAGCTAGTGTCGACGTTTGTGAGCGACACTTCAAACCCTGCTTTATTGAGCGAAGTTTTAAGACAGGTAAAGGTAATTGAGATTCCACGGGATGTTACGCAACTCACGAAGGATGCCATCTCAACGCTGTTTCCTGACACTCCAAAATACTTGTTGAAACCCCTGCCTCTCAAGAGAAAGGAGCGCAACTTGTACGAGCAAAAACAGCCACCAGGGAGACCTGCAGAGAAAGAAAAACATTGCACTGATCCTGAAGCATCAGTGGAGTCAGTTGAAGAATACAGCGGTGGTGGATCGTGTGACGTGAGCCTGCTCCAGGAATGCAGAAAGCTGCATGCCACCGCCACTGGGGACAAATGTCGATCTTTCTGATGTTGAGCAATGAACATTCGCATAGTGCCACTCAAGCGCGGACGAATCTCCGGAGGCAATCGCCATCGACGAGTTCTGTTCCATCGCAGTGGTGAAGCTGCCATGAATGCTGCTGTGTGCATTCGAGGAAACAAAGTCAAGGAGATAGCTGTAAAGTCGACAGAAGAGGTAATTAATCTTATTAAGGAATTTGCAAAACTCAGCTTGTGTCCTGGCAGCGGATTGAAGCCTATTACCAAGACCTTTCCCACCTACAATGGACTTAATTTGCGACGAACTGTACCATAATTTCTGATGCAACATGCATATAGCCTGCAAATACTTGCGAAAGTTAACTCAGAACACCCTGTCAAGAAGAAGAAAAAATTAAGAAACAGACTTCTATGTCTCGAGCAGTTTGACGTACGAAGGACAAGGTGGCAAAGCTGGTAAAAGCTCTAGGTAAAATGAAAATGAACACCTTCAAGGACAGAGTTTGAAAGAAGTGTTAGTGCCCTTCCTCTCAACTAACAGCTGGCTGTTAAAATATGTTTTAGAGGTTGCGAAACGCAAGTCAACAAAAGTGATGGCATATTCCGATGAGTGGCTACTAGGCTTCCTAAGTACCAAAGAATGCCTATCAGCAGTTTGCCTGAAGCGCGGTGCAATTTGAAGGGCTCGGATTCCCATCTTGCGTGCTTTAATTGTGCATGCATCCGAAAGTTTCTAGTTCTACATACGTGTTATAACTTAGCTAAACGTCCGAAGAAGTTAAGATGAAACTATAGCGTGAATGAAAACGCCGGCAACAGCGCTCTGTTGCTCGCACACATGGTCCTTGGAGCCTAGAATGTGCGTCTAGTATAGTCCTCCATGCAAGCGCAATTGTTTGCACAAAATCCTCAGAAGTCTTCATTACAATACGGCACGGCGGTAGCTTCAGCAGGATAACAGGGTATAAAAAGCAGCTTCGTTTCTACATCGGCTCAGGGGCATGCGCGCAAAACTTCGCTCACGGAAAAAAAAAAAAAAAAAAAAAGTCGCATCCGTGGTTATGCAACAACTCGGCTGCGAATTCAATATTACGACTAAACTGAAATCAAAGACTAAAGAGCGGCATCGCATGTACAAGGCACCTGACAATGAGCATGCAGCGAATGCATTTCGAAGCGCACGGGCGCGCGCGTCGTCTGCTCCGTCAGCAGTGGCGCACTCCGATTCACCGCAGCGCCACCGCGGCGATCATTCAGCGGCAGACCCCGCCGCGGCCGGCGGACGAGAGACTAGCAATATTTCTAGGGACCCTAGTTGTAGCAACAACTTGGTAGCCATATGTAGCCAAATCGAAGTTGGTACGAGGTGTGCGAAGTCAGAGAAAGTATGGAGGAGGCGCTGGCGAGGTGCAAGAAGATGAATATACTACATACTGCTTGCGTGAAATGTGAAATTACAAAGAATAGTACAGTGGCAATAATAGTGCCTAAAATGGGTGATAGACTGAGACTACGTGATGACATGATGATAGGTTTACGTGAGTGTAATCGCGGTGTTGACGGCCAGCCCGCGGCCCGCACGCCCGCTCATTTGGTCCTCGTTATCATGTGGATTAACGTCTGCGACGGTCGTTATGTAGTTATGTAGTTTTGATTCTTAAAAGT
Organism: Amblyomma maculatum; assembly: GCF_055883805.1. Lineage (NCBI taxonomy): Eukaryota > Metazoa > Arthropoda > Arachnida > Ixodida > Ixodidae > Amblyomma > Amblyomma maculatum. The sequence continues at coordinate 129,198,780 of NC_139352.1, forward strand.
TTCCTCACTTCCATCTGTGATGAGATGCGTCACAGATGGTTTGAGATTGAGGTTTGGTGCTGCAAGTTCTACATACATAATACAAGCAGCGCTGAAAAAGCTGGGTACCGCCGGCGTGTCTCTAGCCTAAGCATCGCGTCATTCGTGTTTGTTGTACGGCTGGAGGTGTGGTTTGATGCTTACCGTGAGATGCTGTGATGTACGGATTACGTCCTACGAGAGTGCTGTGATGAGTGCGCCGATGTCCGGACGGACGTCAGGGCGTCCGTTTATCGATGTTCCACGTGCATGTCAGTGTTTATTAGGTGCAGTGGTAATTTATTTACACGCCAAAATAGAAGCCTGGGCGAGTTGGTATGTATACATTCTAAAACAGCGCAAAAGAACAGGGACGAGAGAACGACACGTACAACAGCGCTCGTGTTGTACATTTCGTTCTCTCGTCCCTGTTCTTTTGCGCTGTTTTAGAATATTTACACGCGCTGTGCAACAGTCAGACCAAAATAAGTAATCGACAATTTGTTATCAGACTGCACTACAGAGCTCAAAACTCGGAAAATGGGAATGCACATGATGCAGTTTACGCATGTTGGAGTGGACCGAAAAATAAGTGCCCAGCCCACACCGCCGAGATGCGCATTACTGCAGGTGAAATGGTTCAGGTTTCTGTAAAATAGCTGCTTGGCACAGCACCTTCTTAAATGTACAGGCTTTGTACTATTGTTGAAGGCCACTTTATCATTAATAAAGGAACGAATATGCTTTATGTGTTAATAATAGTGCTTTTTCAATATACTATATTCATCTTTTTCTTGTTTTTCCTTAGTTTCCTTTGTTTTTCATGCTAGACAAACACAAATGGTACACTTTTAAACTTGTCAGTCCAAAGCTGAACATGAATATCTGCCATGCATGTGACAGTTTTAATGCTGGAAAGGTTGATGTGTATAGCATATGTAAGGTGTTTATTGGAGCACCAAGACCGTAGGCAATGTCCGCAAACCAAAGCGACGGGGGTAGCGTTCGAACCAACAGTGCAGTGCCAACAAGGCTCCGGCTCCACTTCGTCTACCTCTTCGGGTTGGCGCGCGAGCTGATGGCGATCGGGATTACTACAATACCCCCCGGGCGGAAAAGGAGCCATCCTGGCGACTCATGGTGAGGAAAGGGTAGGGGGATCATAATACGGCTTGAGGCGGTCGACATGTACAGTTTCTCGGCCGCGGCGGCGATGATCTGGAGATGGGTTCAAGGGCTCTACTACGTAATTGACGGGAGAAGATTGTTCGAGAATGCGGTAAGGTCCATGATAGCGCGATAGGAGTTTGGATGGGAGGCCGGGTGCAGAGGAAGGCACCCAGAGCCAAACGAGGGCACCTGAGGGATATGAAGGCGCTGGATTTGTAGGGTCCCGGTTATGCTTTTGTTGAGCCTGATTCTCCGTTGTGAAGGAGCGCGCCAATGAAGGCGCTGGATTTGTAGGGTCCCGGTTATGCTTTTGTTGAGCCTGATTCTCCGTTGGGAAGGAGCGCGCCAATTGTCGGCATTCTTCGGCAAATGTGTGCGCTTCAGACAGTAGAGTGGTCTCTGAAGCGTCGGGGTGGTAGGGCAGGATAGTATCTATGGTGGACGTGGGTTCACGACCATATAAAAGAAAGAAGGGAGAGAACCCAGTCGTAGTCTGCGTAGCCGTATTGTAGGCGTACGTTACGAAAGGCTGCACTTGGTCCCAATTAGAGTGAGCGCTATCAACGTACATGGCTAGCATGTCACTAAGAGTGCGATTAAATCGCTCAGTCATGCCGTTCGTTTGGGGGTGATACGCTGTGGTGCTCCGGTGAATTATCTGGCACTGTTCGAGGAGGGCTTCAACAGTGTCGGAAAGAAACGCACATCCGCGGTCACTGATCAATTCTTTCGGTGCGCCGTGACGAAGAACGAGGCGATGCAGAATGAACGAAGCAACATCCCGTGCGGTGGCAGACTGCAAGGCCGATGTTTCCACGTAACGGGTTAGGTGGTCAACGGCTACGATGACCCAGCGGTTGTTAGCCGAAGTGGTCGGAAGCTGGCCATACAGATCGATACCGACACGGTCAAAAGGGCGGCTGGGGCAAGGCAATGGCTGCAACGGAGCGGCTGGCTGAGGGGGTGGATCCTTGCGACGTTGGCAGGCGGTACAGGATCGGATGTATTGACGAATGAAGCGGTACATGCCGCGCCAGTAATACCTCATACGCAGTCGAGAATAGGTTTTCATGACACCTGCATGGCCGCATTGGTGATCGGCGTGGAAAGAGGCGCAGATTTCAGCACGGAGATGTCGCGGAATCACGAGAAGCCACTTTCGCCCTGTAGGATGGTAATTGCGGCGGTATAAAAGTCCATCACGAGTGGCGAAGTGGTGGGCCTGACGACGAAGTGCACGTGACGGAGACAGCTCTGCGGGCGTAGACAGGAATGTTAAGAGGGAGGATATCCATGGATCCTTCTGCTGCTCAGATTTCATGTTGGTAATGTTGAGCGGCGACATATCGTAGGCACAAACGAAGCCAGCCGTCGAGTCGTCAGGAAGCGGTGAACGCGAAAGGGCATCAGCGTCGGTGTGCTTGCGTCCAGATCGATAGATGGCGTGGATATCGTACTCCTGAAGACGTAACGCCCAGCGGGCGAGGCGGCCGGAGGGGTCTTTGAGGGAGGATAGCCAAAACAGCGCGTGGTGGTCGATAACAACGTAAAATGGGCGACTGTAAATATAAGGACGAAACTTGGTAATGGCCCATATGATGGCCAGACACTCCTTTTCGGTCAGCGAATAGTTCGATTCCGCTGTCGTGAGGGTACGACTAGCGTACGCGACGACATACTCGGAATATCCAGGTTTCCGTTGAGCAAGAACCGCGCCCAGACCTACGCCGCTTGCATCAGTGTGTATTTCGGTCGCGCAGGCAGGGTCAAAATGGCGGAGTATAGGGGGAGAGACCAGTAGACGGCGTAGTGTACTGAAACGCAGCCTCACAGGCTGGTGACCAAGAGGAGAGGTTCGGGCCTCCGGCGAAAAGTTGCGTTAAAGGGGCGATGATACTGGCGAAGTTGTGGATAAAACGGCAGAAATACGAACATAGACCGACAAAACTGCGAAGTTCTTTCAAGGTTGTGGGCTTGGCGATGCCTGCGACGGTACGAAGTTTGGCAGGATCCGGTAGAACGCCATCCTTGGATATGACATGACCAAGTATTGTGAGCTTGGTAGCGGCAAAGTGACATTTTTTCAAGTTGAGCTGTAGGCCGGCTTCAGTAAGGCACGTAAAGTCACGCTGAAGGCGCAGAAGGTGGGAAGAGAAATCTTTCGAGAAAACGACAATGTCATCTAGATAACAAAGACATGTTTCCCATTTGAGCCCACTGAGAATGTTATCCGTCATTCTCTCGAAGGTGGCGGGGGCGTTGCACAGTCCGCGGACGGCATCACATTGAATTCATACAAGCCATCGGGAGTGATGAAGGCTGTTTTCGGGCGGTCAGCGGAAGCCATCGGTACTTGCCAATAGCCAGAGCGCAAATCTAGCGACAAAAAGAACTCCGCTCCTTGCAAACAATCTAGCGCGTCGTCAATTCGTGGTAGTGGGTAAACATCTTTGCGGGTTATCTTATTCAGACGCCGGTAGTCCACACAGAAGCGGATCGTGCCATCTTTCTTCGTCACCAACACTACGGAGGAGGCCCAAGGTCTATGAGATGGTCGTATGATGCCCCGTTGAAGCATATCGGCGACATTGTCACGAATGACGCGGCGTCAGTGGGCGACACGCGATATGGTCGCTGCCGCTGCAGGGGAGCATGAGGACCAGTATCGATTGCATGAGAAACGGTCAAGGCGAGGTCCAAGGAAGGCTGGGACACGTCAAAAGATGCACTGAAGCGCTGAAGGAGGGCGACTATTTGGTCCCGTTGGGCGGACGGAAGGTCGGTCGCGATAGCTCGATGAAGGGCGTCGACAGGAAGCTCATCACTGGTAGCAGCACAAGACGTCAGGGCAGCGACGTGAGGAAAAACTTCAGGTTCGGAGAACATGTAAGTGCGATCAGGATCCAGCTCTTCAATGTAGCCGAGGCACTGCCCGCGAAGAACAACCGTCGGGCAGGGAAAAGGGTTGGAAGCATAGATGACACAGCTGCCATCAGAAATCGTTAGAACGGCGAAAGGAAGAAGGAGGCGGTTATGGTGGGCGGAGGCGAGTTTGGGCGTAAAGAGAACAGGACTAGGGAGGGAGGAATGTCGGTGTCTGCAGCTACGAGGAGTTTAGCAGGGCGCACAGGCGGGTCACACAGGGAAACATTACACACAGGGGAAAGCTTAAAGGGAAGCTGCACCTGTTTTAGAATTTGATGCGCTTCAGAGGGTCGAATCTGCAGGGTTTGTATGTTAAGTATACGAAATATTTTGGCTTTAGCTTTTGAAATAGTGACGTAATCATCGATTAAAGTTGCTACCCCGTTCAGACTTTTCCGCAGTGCACAGCGCTGGAGGGGGGATGTCAGTAGCAGACGACAGGAGTACGACAGGCGGTAGTGACGTCAAGGACGGCGTCCACCTCTCTTCCGCTTCCGAGCAGGCCGTGCATCACCTGTCGCTTGCAGGCTACGCAGAGCAGCCTTTTTCTTGTCTCGCGCTTGTTTTCTTCTTGCGAACGTTACCGCAAGCTGTTTCAGTGCATCTTGCACCGTTCTTCACGAAAAGAACGACCATGCCGTGGTTCTGCGCAGCCTATGGCTGCACGAACACTGGCGGCCGAGAGGATGTCGCGTTTCATAAATTCCCAAAGGAGCGCAAGCTATCGGCGCTTTGGGTTGCCGCGGTCAAGAGGAAGGATTTCAAGCCTACAAAATCGTCGGTGATCTGCTCAGATCATTTTCGCGACAGTGACTATCATCAAAGCTTGTCGTTGATGCGATTTTTTGGGATACCGATCAAATCTGCGCGATTGAAAACCGGTGCTGTGCCTTCTGTCTTCGCACACAAGAGCACCTCTCCGCCGCCAAGAGCTGCTTTCGCAAAAAGAAGAAAACTCGAGGTAAGAGGTCCAATACATCATATTGCTCTTCTGTTCTGTTTACGTTTTTGTTCTGTGGGGCAGATGGGTGGCCGGGCAGATGAAGGCACAGGTGAAAGTAAAACTATTCAGCATTGGCGCCCGCTGACGCGGCTGGAAAACTGTGAGAGAGTAGGACTTTTTTTTGCATGATTAGGCTATCGGTGCGATGCGGAAAGAGTCATCACAGTGCTGAATCGACGAATGGAAAGGCAGCCCTTATTTGCTCATGAAAAGTTTTGTTCAGGAAAAAGAGCGGTTTTGGACCTCTATACGTTTTGCACTTGGCGATCCGATTCTGCTTGCACATGCCAAGTATGAACTTTTTAAAATAGAAGTCAGAAACCTATGTCATAAAGGAGAACGCACATCCTAAACTCGCCTCTGCTTTGTTAAATTAAGTTTCTTATGTCATGCTTATATCTTATGGTCAATATCTTATTATCAGGTTCTTGGAGAGCTCCTGGGAAATTCAAATCGGGGCAGCATGATGTCTGTGGTCGAAGTCGCGATGTTAAGCGCTGCTGAATGAAGTGTGCTAAACTCGCGACATGGCAGCGCGTGACTGCCGATAGCTGTCCTAGCGTTTCGGTATTTTTACCGGTGTTCTAAATGGGATTACGCGCGCGCAGCAAGGTAGCGGCCTGGCTTCTCGTCGATACCGCGCTCCCGCGTTAATTTGCTAAATACCGCCAGATTAAAATTTATACGTACTCGAGGTTGCGGGAGCTGAGAGCATGACTTTTGCTGCTCTTGCTGACATATAAATGACTAAATTCACGCAACAAAACTGGGGCGACGGCTCGTCTGGATGAGTTCATTTGTTTACAATCGTCACATCAAGCGCATTGACGTGACACTGCTTCGTTCGAGTCTGGCAGGAGATTTAGGGCACGAGTAACGCAGATATGTTCAATTGAGAGCGCATCACAGGCGCATACAGCAGTGCAGCGCAGCGGTACGTACCAGTGTGAATTTCCCATGCGGGAAAAGGTTAGCGTTGTCTCCCCTCTCGTCATGTCGCCGCTGCCGCCAGTGTCACCTTGTTCCGAAGCCGCCGCTATTCCCCTGAGCAGCGTGATCGTTGCATGTTCAGCAGCATACATCCACAGAAAAGCACGTGTGTGCATTTACAATCGCTTGGACCGCCGCTACCACTGAATGGCACGCCGTCATTGACGTCACGGCGCGCTTGACCAATCACAGGCAAGAGCGCCACTTTCAAAACGCCCCACAGCGTTGGTGCACGTTTTTCTGATTAAAAAGTAGTTTGCGATCACTTATGACTAAATTTAACGTCGTATTCGTGTTCAAGGGGTCGTAAACTGTATATCTGTATTCCAAACTCTTTCTTTTTAAAAAGTGATGCAGCTTCCCTTTAACTTCAGCACGGGCACAATCAATCACAGCACTGTGAGTCGACAGAAAGTCGTAGCCGAGGATGATGTCGTGGGAGCAGGCGTAAAGCACCACCATCTCGACAAGATACGTAATGTCTTTGATGCAAACTCGTACCGTGCACGCTGCCACAGGGGTAATGCGCTCTGAACTGGCCGTACGAAGCGAAAAGGCAGAAAGCGGCGTCGTGACCTTGCGAATTTTGCGGCGAAGGGCATCACTAATTACGGAAACGGCAGCACCTGTATCCACCAGCGCAAGAACGGGAAAACCTTCTACGAACACTTCAATGACGTTGGCGGGAGAAGGCGGAGGACTTAACGAGTTCGTCAAACGCGCAGTTCTTGCCTCCGGAACTGCGGCATTTAGTTTTCCCCTTGCTTAGGGCCCTGTCGCCGGAGCTTCCGCGAAATGGAACGTCGACGAGGCGAAGGCGAACGGCGTGTCGAGTACTGAGCCCGAGGTGAAGACGATCCAGAAGAGACGTTGCTCAAAGGCGGCTAGGGATCGTAGTGGTACTGGCTGACTGCGTTCTCAGGATGAAGCGGGCGCTGACGGCAAAGGCGAGCGACGTGACCCGGGAGCCCGCAAGCATAGCAAATTGGGCGATTGTCGGCGGTTCGCCATGGGTTCGTAATGCGGCGTCGTGGTCGAGGGATCGGAGACTGAGGGGCTATGAAACGAGGTGGAGCATAAAATGTAGGGCCGTTCTGGTAAGACGATGTAGGAAGCGGACCGCGCGGTCCAGCGGTTACTTGAGCGTAAGTGAGTGGGGCTTGCACAGGAGCGATGGGAACACTAGAAGGCAGCGCTTCGGCGACTTTCTCCTCGATAACTTGGCGGATAGCCGGCGAGATGGATGGCGCGTTGGCCGGCGCTAATTGCGAAGTGCAGACGGTCGGATGAACTGGATGGAGGAGGGACAGCTGGCGTGCAACTTCTTCGCGGATGAAGTCTTGGATATTCTGCTTAAATTGACTGTTCCTCAGACGACGTAGCCAGTGCCAAGCCAGCAATGCCGGCAGGTGCGGCAGCCCGCCGCGAAGAAGCGCCTTGCTTTCGTAGCTCGCTAAACCTCTGGCATAGGGTTACAATGTCGGATACAGAAGTAGGGTCCCTGGCCGACATCATATAGTACGCATCATCAGTGAGATCTTTTAGAACATGTGTGACTCTTTCAGGCTCGGGCATGGACGGATTGACCCGCTTGCAGAGGTCAGCCACGTCCTCAATGTAGCTGGTAAACGTTTCCTCGGGAAGTTGAAGCCGTGCATGGAGGCGTTGTTCGGCTCGGAGTTTGCGTACCGCAGGACGGCCGAAGACATCCGCGAAGTTCTTCTTGAAGACAGACCACGTCGAAAGATCGGCTTCGTGGTTTCGAAACCACAGATTTGCCACGTCCGTGAGGTAGAAGAGGACGTTTCTCAGTTTTATGGAATCGTCCCAGCGGTTGTAAGTGCTGACGCGCTCGAAAGAGGCCAGCCAGTCGTCAACGTCATGGTCGTCGGTACCACTGAAGAAAGGTGGGTCACGGGGGCGTTGTGCCCCGGGACAGAAGATGGTGGCAGGAGTGGCAGGGATGGGCGCCGATGGTTGGCTGGGAGCGTCCTGCATGGTTGTGACCGAAGGCGGTAGCGTGCGGTTCCGAAGTTCCAGGGTGAAATTTGCGAGGACTGGGGCGACGATCAAGACACCTCCACCAAGTGTAAGGTGTTTATTGGAGCACCAAGACCGTAGGAAACGTCCGCAAACCAAAACGACGGGGGTAGCGTTTGAACCAACAGTGCAGTGCCAACAAGGCTCCGTCTCCACTTCGTCTACCTTTTCGGGTTGGCGCGCGAACTGATGGCGATCGGGATTACTACACATATACATACACGCTGCGACATTTCAGCGGCACGTTCGGCTACTTTCCCCAAGGTCTTGATGTTTAATGCCACTTATGGCAGTCGCATTTTGGTGCAGGTGAAATGCAAACGCATCTGTTTCCTGCAAGATGTCAGCGCAAAGTACAAAGCCCGGGCAGTCAAATTAGTCTGGAGCTCCCCACTACAGTATTCTTCATAGCTACAGTGTTCTGCAACTTTATCGGAACCGTCTTGGACCAATTTTCCCGCCTCGACCGGTTCTGATAAAGTTGCAGAACACTGTATGTCACTTTAGGATGTGAAACCCTACATGCCACAGGTAGGATGTGTTGTTTTTTAGATTTTATAACCTCTCATATATGTTTTGCAACAATTGGCTAATTTTAGTTCTCAAACAGTTGTTAAAAGATGAAACCGAAGCAGTTCTTGGCATGGTTTCCTGCTTGGATTAATTTGCTAATTGCAGTTCTTTGAAACTTGCATCAATGTTGGACAGTTCAAATAGCAGGCAGTTGAATTACAGGAATGATGTGGATCATGAATTTCAGTTCTAACAAATGGAAAGTAACGGTCCCCGCCATGCATGCTAGGTGCCCTTAGACAAATACATACTCGGGTGTGTGATTGTGGCACATATCAAGGGTCGACAGAAGGCCATGTGGAGCCAGTGTGATATTCTTCACGAAGGCTAAAATAAAATTGTACAACAGCTGCTGTACCATGCAGAAAAAATTGGTCATTTAGTGTATGATTAACTGACCATGAATAGCATCTCACTCGGAGTATGATGTGATATATAATATCTGATTTAGCATCCCAAAACAACTACGGCTATGAGGAACACAATATTTGAGGGCTCCGGTATAATTTTGTTCTTTTACATGCACTGACACCGCACGGTGCATGACGGCCTATTGTTTCGCCTCTGTTGAAATGCCCCTGCTGCGGCTGGAACCAAATCTGCATCTATGGGTTCAGTAGCCAAGCACTCTAACTACTGAGTCAGCACAACAGGGCCAAGTAACAAAATGCATGCCATTACATTTCTTTCTAGACTGTGGTTTCCTTCACAGAACTAATGTATACAAGGAAAAGTAAATAGCAAGAAAACACTAGTTTTATTGCACATTATATTCACATTTCAGCAAACATTCTCTAGGAAGAAATTTCTCATAATGTTTGCATGGAAACCATGAACATCTTACAAAAACAAAACAATGCACTTACTGCTATCCAATTGTTAATGGGCAAGGTTGCATCTATGCTACTACACTGCACTTATCACAAAACCACACGCCCCATCTGCTTTGGCCAATCACTTGATGAAACTAACGGAGACAGACGTCGCACACCACAGACTGGTCGTCTCAACATATCTCTGGTCGTCTCGCAACATATCTCTGCACACGTTGCATTTCAATTTCATGCCTTTCCACTTAGCTTCAACTGTTGCCAGCGTTACTAGTCACCCATCTTTTCTGAAATTCCTTTTTACGCTGTTGGGATCAGCAGCCTTGTTAACGATGGTCTCTGGCATTCTCAATGCTATCATTTTCACATCTTCCTCACCTGGAAGAACGAAGAAAATGACAAGCCTTGAGCAGACAAAAAATTAGGGAGACTCCTGATCTCCACCTGTAAGGGTATGATGTACCAGCGTTAATGGCTCTTGTCTGCAGATCCCACTGTGGATTCCCATTAATTTACATGCCCTTTGCTACAAACGTAATTATACTTATTCCTTAATTCATGTCTCTGCTATCTCAGACATACTCATTAGCATACGGTCATAGGCTGCCCTGTTATGTGATATACACCTGGCATAGACATCTGTAAGCCTCACATTAACCAAACTGTACAAACATGCCTCCATGGCCTAGGAGTAACCTTTCTTAATCGGAGCTGAAACGTCCCAGAACATATTTCAAATATAACTTTGTAAGCTTGAGCTAACAGCTCCTGCCATGTCGTGTGGCCTCGTGACATTTGGCTCATGGCACTTTTGGCTTGTGCGCAGGGTCCATCTGTTAAATACATTTTCACACAAACTGGTGGCAAATGGTCAAGTGGTGCTCTGCAGATTCTGAAAAAGGATGACATCATCACATAACATGATCAAGAGTTCTGTCAGTACCTGTAGTTACATAGCATTTCAATGCCCATTAAAGGACCACCTCAGACAATGCTTGTTGTTACCACATGACCTGTTCTAACAGCGTACTGACACCATTCCACTGAGCGATGGACATGTATATGCATACCCTAGATAGCTCATGATTGTGGATCTCATTTATTTCTATGACTTCCAAGGAGTTCCTGTTGTCAGAAACCCTACAGTATGAAATCGGGACAGCTGCCTTGAAAGGCGATGAAAAGAAATACCCAGGTTATCTTGCCGCAATGCTAAATTACAGAGGGTGAATATGCTGCATGAAGATACCAAGAAGCTTGTACAAAGAGAAGTGAGAGTGAAATGCCAGGATTTTTGAAACATTGAAATTGTGGTAGACGTGGCCGGTATAACAAGCAAAACTGTTTATTTATACATCAGGTAATGGCACCCGTTTTCGCTCTGCTTGGCGCGGTCGCCCATGCCGGGGTCTACCGGCGGTCCGCCTGGTTAGCTTGCCGCTTGGGACGCTATCGTCAGTGGCGCCCACAACAGAAATAAACTACAAATTATACTTTGGCAAACCTGTCATCGAGGAATGGAAATCATGCAGTCATCAAAAACACTACATGGAAAACATTTTAGGTCATCTTCACAAAACACATACCCACACCTGACACACAAGCTTCATACTTATGAAAGAGGACAAACCAATATGCAAGGAGTGTGGAGATGAACTAACAATAAACCATATCTTACACGTGCGCCAGAGTCGAGAAAATAAGAGGAAAACATTTTGTACAATTTTCCAACAGATCCCTTTCCATTCCAGCATGATCATAGGAGAGACGTGCAAATTTCCTGCATTTTTGGTTTCCTAAAATGTTCCTAAACAAGCTGCTTCAAAAGAACACTTTAGTCATTACACGCAAAATAAATACATTAAACCTTGGTCTTGGTGCATGGCAGCATTAGTCGCTTATGCACCATCAAAATCAACACAACGCTGCAAGGTGTACCTTGGTTAGCTATGTTATATAAGACAAGCTTTCGGTCTGGTGTGGTCGTTATTCACGTGATAGCGCTGTCATGAGGTCTATGTCCCAGCGATCGAAAAGTGACCTACTCCAATAATTTAAAAAACTGAAGGCGATTTTACAGATCTCTAAAGACGTGCGCATGTTTGGTTTCGACTGGTGTGCTCAACTGCTTTATCAGCGTCCGCCTGCTTTGACAGCCTGGAGTGAAACTGTTAAAGAGAACACAGTTTTGAACATTTAACGCGTTTCTGAAGGCATTCAATTACGGGCCCACAAAAAGCAGCTGAATGTCAAACGCCACCCAGGTAGGCTTTCTAGCAAGACAGCGGTGTAGCGTGAAAAATCGCTCCGCCTGTCTATCGCTGGCGCCGCTGACTTGAAAGGCGAACTGTTCAAACTTATAGCTACTGACCACATTGAAACACTGAATTGTGCATGGTCAAGGCAGAATTTTTCTTCGCGCCTAATATTAGGAAAATCCGTCCTCTCTTCGATCATTGATACGTCCACGGTTAAACATTTATGCGCCGATAGGCCAGCCGTGGGAACATGGATGCGTGGTTATAGCAACGATCACTTGCATGCAACACTCTGCAAAATTCCAAGAGTCAGCTTCTGCAACGAAATGTGCAGCGCGCATTTTCTACCGCGTACCTGAGTCCGGCGACGCATGCATATCGATACCGCTCGTTTCAAAGCTGCGCGGCCGTTCAGTCGGGTCACGCTAACCTCGAGCATGCGGGGGTTTAAACTACATGTACGCAAACGACGAGAAAAAGATGCAGGCTGAGCACTTTAGTCTTCCCCTAAATACCAAAGAACATCGCTGTTCGTAGGAAATTCGAATCATTTGCGCTTCCGGCTTTCTGGTTGTGCACTCGTGTATTGCGGTGCAGTAGGGCTTCTCCTCGACAAGTCGATGCGCAGCTGCGCTCGCCGCAGTAGCAGCCCAGGCCTCTAGTAGATTCGGCATGTCTTCTGCCACGGCTCTGAGAATTTAAACGAAGAATTTAACTAGAAACATCCTGTTTCCTCTGTCTGCATGTGAGGAACGAGCATATATAGCGTTACATACTTTGGACTGTCGAATGTTCTGCACGGCGAGGTATGTGTGTTGTGCCGGCGTTAGATCTTCGGAGGTCGATGCAGGACCTAAGACAGAGTAAATGCTAGGAATAGCTCGCTTGCATTACGGGTAGATCAAGGTGATAGTTTAGTGCGAAGCGAAAGCTGCTCGTGAATGTGCGTATCTCGGTGCCAGCTGGTGGAGCTGGTGCAGCACGTCGCATCGCCTGCAGCTATGTGCTTAACAGCGATGCTTGCCGTACACAATCCTGAGGAAGACCGTGATTTATGTTAGAACGGATGAACTCTTCGTAGCATCTCATCGAGAGTCGCGGCTAGCTGATATCATATAGAGGATAAGATTCATTCACGCGTAGCAAGCGGAATGTGGCCATACGCTTTCGACATGCATATAGCCATGAGCCTGTATTGCCTGTATATCGACGTCCGCCGTATCTTTACGAGAATCGAATGGGTACGTGAGACGTACCTTTAGACACTTCGTATTTGTAAATGCACGGCCGGTCTCGAGGGAGAGCGCGCGCTCTCCCTCGAGACCAGCCGTGGTAAATGCTGCTTCGTTCCGCTGATCACCGCTTCGCTTCGGTTGTATGGGCAATGGCGGCCGTAACCAAGAACGGCAGGGAGCTGTGTAAGCACAGCTAACCGCGATTGGCGGTTAACCGTGGTTAAGTTCGGTAACCTCGGTTAAGCGTAACCGTGGTCAAGCGCGCAGCGGCCGTGGCTGTGCTTTCGTTTAGGCGTCCGCACGGTCGGCGCTTGATCATTCATCACTGTTTTCTCGTACTTCATGCTGTTTAGTGATAGAAATGGGATATAGCGTGATTGCACTCCCCTTGACCGAATGACGAGGCGGCAGTAACAGAGGAACGCTGAATACGCGCCTCTGTAGCTGAGCCCCGTCGCTCCGTGCGGTATGCACCAGCGATAACGACAGGCGTTGGCGGCGGCGTCGCGCGACGGATCGCTAGGGGCTGTCATGCGGTTACCGCTTTTAGGATTTATGAGCGGCGTTTCACACATAATGGTGATGTCACGTTCTAATTTGCTATTGCTACGGTGATAGCGGCGCATGTTGTCATCACTGGGCTTTTCCAAGTCAGTCGTGGACTTCCGTTTACAACGAGAATCGAAGCAGTCGTGCGCTTCGCTGAGTGGCCACCCATTTAGTTGCGTTTCAACCACTGTAATAACGTATTACATATTACAATCTTGAGCTCGGGACAAGGTTTGGGGCCATTTATCAGCGTGCACTTTTTGGAAACTTACAATTCAGGACGTAGCGTTCAACATATAATTGTTCAGCCTGTTCCTCCGTTTTCACTGGAAATAATATTCAAGTGGGCACCACCACCTAAACATACTAGCTGAAACAAACTGTTGCAAAAAACAAAACAAAACACAAACACAACGACACGCCCGCAGGCTCAAGCATTTTTTGTTTTGCTTTATTATGAAGTTGCGCGATGCACAGAAGACACACAAGCCTATTTTACAAGCGAAGAACTTTCCTCGAAAGAGGTTTATGTGCAAGCGTGATTTTTTACCACTGTCAGATTGATGTTGCCTGTCCAGTTGGTCAGCAGTGGTCGCATTAGTTTGGTTAGAAATGTTCTGCAGAGGTCCTTAGTGTGACTGTGGTCTTCTACCTCGCAAATCAACTCCGGACATTGCACAAAATAAGGAAGCAGGGATGAAACCAACATGTTGCATAGCTTGCTGCTCCTTCTGACATCTGGGCACTTCATCACCTTACTAACAAATGTGCATGGAGGCAGTTGCACAAGGCAACTACCTCCATTTTCAGGTACCTTAGGCGATCCATCGTCAAAACATTCGATAAGTCCAAGGTTTTGCAGGAATCAGAAGGCAATTAGATGGAAACGAGTACAAACCGTTAATAAAAGGATGGGGAACAATAAAATAAATTTAATGGTATTGTAAAGTAAGCACACGAAGATATTTCCTGAGATTCATGAGGAGCGTTGTACGCGTCGACGCTGTGCCCGAAAAATCGGGCGCGCTATGGAGAAATGCAAAGCAGTGCGTCGCGGACCTGTTCAAGCTACGCCTCTTCAAGTGCGAACGAGGCTGCACTAAGCCTCTGGACCTGGCTACTCGTCGACATCGCCGACATTCATGATTTCTAGCTCTGGCGAGTAGTTCGATACTTGCACGGATTGGCGTCGATCTCGCGTGTATTGGCCCGTGCGAGCCATTCGCGTCGGCGTCGCTAGTTGAATCATTTGCTTTCTCGGCCTCGTGCGACGTATTTTTGGAATCGTCAAGAACCTGCAGTCGGCCTATTCGATCGCGCTAGCATCGTCTGCGCGCACTACGCGACCATGTAACGAGTCTGCGTGGCAGTGCCGTGCTGGGTCATCTGCTGCCAACGACAACATCATGGCGGATTACCCAGCATGCATCACTTCATGCAAGCTTTCTGTATTATAGCAGGGGAAGTCATATAGTTTTACATAGTGAATACCTTAGAAACTTTGATGTGATGTCCTAGCCGTGTATGGTGTAGCACAAGAAAAGGCATGCAGTAGATTTAAGTCAGACGCGCAGCTGACCTCGAATTAAAAAATCAGGGCGGCATTTCAGCTTTGCCTTTAAGTTTACGACACGACAGCGTTAAAGTCTCCGGTTTGTCAGTTAATCACGTGCGGATCTTCGTTCGTGTTCATTCCTTTTGCTATTCGCTAAATCAGAAATATTTCATTTGTTCATCTATTATCGCACACAAACTCATCAGCATATATACTGTAAGACCACCCGAATAAATCGTATTTGCGCTGCGCGTACGTTGAAGTTTTTAAAGGCCCACTGTCCACCCTCCGGTCGAAAATATTTTCTTCCCCAGTGACTGTGAGACTTCGCCCCTAGAACGCAAGGCCGCAAAATGTTTTTGAAAAGAGTAACTAATAACGCAGTTACAGCCACCGCAATCACCCGATTCTGTCATGCCTCTCTCCTTCCGTTCCCTCGCAAAGGTTTTTCACTCTCCTGCTCGAGGTCGTCTAGCCTCCGCAATACAAATTCCCCTTCCTCCTCCGCGTTTGGCGGGAGGTGGGGCGTGGCTCTCCGCGAGCGCGAAAAAAAAAAAAAAAAAACGGTCGAGGGAGCGCGCGCCGCTGGATTCAGTATGGCCGTGGCGAGGGAAAAGCGCGCTGCGAGCGGTAGACACCCATCCTTCTCCCGTCAGTCAGCGAGACGGATCAATGAACATCGTTCGCGGTACGTACGTCATTACTGTGGCCCGTCGGGCCAGCGCAGGAAACGGGGAAGCTGGCTTCCCGGAGGAGAGCATGAGAGAGCTTTGAATTGTATTTTCGATGCTTTGCGGCGCACGTGTCATTGTAGCATTTTGCACAGACTATCTCCGGTACCTGATCGAAACACTGGGCTCCTTTGCTTAAAAGGGCCTTCCCTGGACAGTGGCCCTTTAACGCGATCATTGAACGTCAAACACTGTCCCGGAGAAAGTGCAGATTGTCGCCGCTGTGGGCGAAAAATCACGCCCATGGCTCTGGCAGGTGGTTGTTGACAGGTATACGTACCACGTACGCGGCATAGCCGGCCACTGATCCTTCGACGGGCCTTGAGACGTAAGGAGTTTGCGAGAGTATCACAAAGCTGGGAGGAGCTGTCAACTCGTGTTGCTGTTTTGAGGTGGAAAGGTGTGATAAGAATAAACCTTCCGGGGCTCTTGGATGTCGTGTTAGGCAGCAGGCCATGCAGGTACATCGTATTGCTTCGATAAAGTGGCGCTTTCTATCTACGTCGGGTGGTCGGTAGCTAGATAATGCGGCAGCTTTGGACTGTACGCTAATATTTGGTTTGGAGGGTTTATTGTCCACCTGAGGCTATGAGAGATGCCGTAGTGGAGGGCTCCGGATATTTCGATCACCTGGGGTTCTTTAACGTGCACTGACATCGCACAACACACGGGCGTCTAGCTTTTCATATCCATCGAGAAGCGGCTGCCGAGGCCGAGATTCGATCCCGTGTCCTTGGGCACAGTTGTCGAGCGCCCTAATCACTACGCCAGGCCCGGTGGGATGTATACTAATGTGAATATATGAGATATTAAAAACACAAATTAAGGGACTGATACGAGCAGAGACTACTTGTACACGTGAACGAGGGACTACAACGGGTGCCGAAGGCGGGAGCTATTAAGCTATACTATCAAAAGACGAAATGTCGTCCATTACGCCTTGAAAATCAAGGTCAGTGCGATTTTTCTGCGAAACATTATCGCTTAAGATAATCAAGTTTGACCCAATTCTTTCTTTCTGCTTCATTTCCCAGCGCTCACTTCGCGAATGGTAAGCACACTTTTGATCAATAAAAAAAAAAAAAAAAGAAAGAGAGAGAGAGAGAGAAGAGAGAAAGAAACTGCTCAGTTAGAACTGTCGAAAACATGACCAGTGGGATTCAATTGATTTCAGCAGACTTCCATTTGGCTCGATAGGTGGATATCTTTCTTGGCTGGCTGGCGGTAACGAAAAAGATTGCGTACTTTAAAGTCACTTTAACAGTGATCCGATGACTGCTGAAGAGCTCCGCTTCACTGAATCCAGTGCGATTCGTTACAGGTTACATGCAATTTTGTTTGAGTGCCGATAAGTTTAAATGATATTGAGTAGGCTGCAGTGAATTCGAGACGGCATTTATCGCCACAATCCGCATGCAACACGCAATATGAAAAAAGAGAACATGCCAAATAGCACTTCAGGCGGAGATAGCAATATGGCAGAAAGCGAGCGAGCAAGCTAGTGAGCGAGCGAGCGAGAGAGAGAGAGAGATTAATTAATTGAAAAGAGTTGGCTCGAGACCTAACGAGGACAAGGAAGGTTGCGGAGCGGGGCTATAGGTGCTATACCAAGATTTGCATGAGAAGCTCCAGATTGAGTTAAGCATAGCAAAGCAGCAAGGGGGGCTAGTTGGTTTACCATTTCAAGAATTTTCGCGCTACGCTATACATAGACACACAAGAAAGCAGGAACCATGTACACAGGACAAACGTGCTGCTTGTGTGTCTATGTATAGCGTAGCGAGAAAATTCTTGAAAAAGAGTTAAGCATCTTTCTAGCGGAATCTTTCGTGGCCGCACATATATCAATCAGCATTTATTTATTCAGCATCTCGTCAAATTTGACCGCTAAACGTAGTTCTGCGTTTCACAGTGTTCATATCATCTCAAGACTTCATAATCACGCGACTTGTGGCGGGCCTTTGCATTTTTGATGCCAGTGAAAACTTTGCCGGCATCAGATGTGTGGATGATATGCACGACGTAGTACATCATGGCTAGCAGCTGCCTGGGACCACAGCGAGGACTGGCGCCACCTTATCCGGTGTGCGCCGTTAAATACTCGTGGTCCATCAACCTGTGGTGTCACGTCGAAGTCCTGTGTTTATTACAGAATAACTAAGGTGAAAAAAGTTAATCCGCATGCCGTAGCGCTTCACTCAACCTCACTTGCCTGCTAAGCAGTACTATAAACATATGCTACAGTCCACCAGTCACACTTCTGGTATTGGATCTTGCAATCACATGTCCACGACTCCACTTTACGGACAGACTTCACAGATATGAAAGGGAACACACTTTTTGGCAGAAATACGATCTTTTTGATTAATTTTATACGTAATTTGAGAATATGGCTTTTGTATATAATACATACATAGGAAAACTAGTTAGTAACCAGGAGAAAAATTTAGTCACGAAAAATTATGGAGCAAACCATAAATCTTTGTTATTACCTACACTATAAACCCACATTATCTTATAAAGGAGTAAAAAGGGAGTACCATATCCTCGAGCGCCCTCCCTTGAGGGGCACATTATCTTCTCCAAGCCCTAGGGTAGAATTTCGCCACTAAACGTGCGGAATGCTATACTGTTGGCAACCGAGGCATATTTCATACTGTAATCATATTTTGTTAATGATATTAGCATTGGCAGGAGGCTTTTAATGGCTGCACCAGGTGTTTTGTGGTTAGCAATGAGAAGACAATAACCTTGGTTAAAATCTTGGTCGTTGCAAGAGCTTCGTATGTTTTCAAGCGAAAATCATTTTCCGTTGTCGAACACAGATAGTGTGAGTCTCTAGTGATTAAAATCTACCCTGGAGCTTGGAAGGAATGCCGTGGCCTTACAAGGGAGTACGCTAAAGGGCATGCTACCCCCCCCCCCCCCCTTTTTTTTTTACTCCTCCCTATGGGCAATATGAGTCGTAAGCAATATGAGAGCGCATATTGCTTACGACTGCAGATACGTCCATTCTTCGACCACGGTCGCTTGCCTCTCATGCTTGCAAGAGCTGTCGTCCATCATAAAGCTCAACAGCACGCGGTGCTAATGGGGGCAAGGAAAAGCATTGGAAATTTATCGCCTTGTGGTTTTCTCTCCCTCGTGCCTTATTTTTTTTTTTTTTTGCGGAGTGCTATTGCTGTTTTCATGTAATAAAACTTCGTGGTACGTAAATATTTGTAGCTGCACGTGCTTCGAGTGAATAAATCGCTTGTTGCAGAAGTTAACTGTCTCCGATTTAAGTGAGTTGCGCGGCTCCCTGGGTCACTTGTGCATGTGACGTCACACTCTGCGCCGACAAATCAGAATTTCCTTGCACGTCGTCGGTCGACGGTTTTCCGCTCCCGTGAGGCTTCTGTGCTGTCGCACAACCATGCCTCGATGCCCCGCACTTTATTTGTGGGCTTGCTTGGCAATGGCGCAGCACCTGAATTTTATTTTTAGCGCTTGTAGAGCTAATGAATGCGCCACTCTCAGTAAAAGCCCCACAGCGGTGGTGCAATGGTTAAGATGTCCGACTACTGTCGCGCATCCTACCCGGGCTCAATCCCGATCGCCGGCGGTTGCGTTTCGACGGAGTGGCACCCCTGTGCTGTGCGATGTCAGTGGATGTTAAAAAATCCCAGGTGGTCGAAATTTCTGGAGTCCTCTACTACGGCGTCTCTTGAAGCTTGAGTCGCTCTGAGGCGTTAAAGGTGTCATGCAATGCCGAAAATGAGGTAAAGTAAATTGATCGAGAGATAGGTACTACCTCACCAATCAATTCACCACAAGAATTTTTCAGAGATCTCGGCGATTAAAAATAAGAAAAAAGCACAAAAGCAAAAGAGCATGATAGCAGTAGCTATCATGCTCATTTTTTTCCCTATATCTTAATTATTGTTTTGGTTAAGTGCTAATCGTCCGACCGCTCTCTGATTTATTTCTAATGTCGACTGTACCTCTGATTTTAGGCACAAAATCGCATTTCCGAAAGTAAACCCGGGCACCATAATTCCTTTCCAAATACCCCTCAAAACCTCATACCTGTTGTATCCCCACAATGCCTTATTCTTCATTATCCCGGCATTCCTTCGCCCTTTGGCCTTAAGCGATTGCTCATGCTTTCCATAGTATTCCAATCCTTCGTTTATCTATACCCCGAGATATTTATATTCTGCTACTGTGGGTATTTCATGGCCTTGTATTTTAAGACCCTGATCAGTTGAGCCGTTAAAAATCATCAGACCCTACTTAAGTGCGCTAAAACTGAAGCCTAGAGCGCCCCCTTCGTCTCCGCAATACTTAACTAGAGTTTGCAATTCTTCCAGACTCTCGGCTAGCAGCACAATATCGTCTGCATACATAAAACCGGGGAGGCGCTGCTCTACCGCCTTTCCACCTAATCTATATGACAGGTTAAAACCTAGGTTACTGTCTTGTATCCTCCGTTCCAGGTTTATCATATAAAGCATGAACAGCACCGGTGATGGAGGACAGCCTTGTCTTAATCCTTTGCATACTTTGACATCTTCCGTACTTCTTATCCCTTCCCATGTAATTTCTACTTTGTTATCCCGGTATATTTCCTGTAGGAACTCTATTATCTCATAACCGATACCTTCTTCTTTTAATATGTTCCACAGGAGTTCACTGCTTACATTGTCGTACGTCCCGTTTATGTCCAGGAAGGCCAATTACAAAGGTCTATTTTCCACTCTAGATATTTCGATGCATTGGGTAAGCACGAACAGGCTATCATCTAAGCGCCTACCATTTATAAAGCCATTCTGAAGTTCTCCGAGTATCTTGTTACTTTCTACCAATGCTTGCATCTTTATTTTCACCGCCTGCATGGCCAACTAGTAGAGCATGCTTCTTCCCCAAAGGATGTTCTGCATGAGGACTTGTATGCAATAAGCATCAATGAGGGTTATTGCTAGCCTCATTTTGCAACCTTATGTGAAGACTGCATTAGGGATAGCTTCGAGGAGCTGTTCTGCCAGCAAGCGAGCGTGTTACTTCACCTAACTTTGCCATATTAAGCATTTTCTTGAATGAGTCATTCATGCACTGCATATTAATATGAACACTTATGTAGAACTTACCTCGACTCTCCTGTAACTGTTCTTTGTGGCCAAACTTTTTTATTTATTTATTTATAAAAAACAAGCAAATACAATGTGTGTAGCGGTCATCATTACATCAGTTTCCACAAGCACATGAAACAAAATTCATTTAAAAAATAACAATAACAACAATAAATAAGAACACAACAACATGAAACCATCACAGGCCACGACTGCTGGTACAGCAATCTATGATGAACATACAAGAGCGAAAATCTGTACAGTGCATGTTACAATAAATTAAAATTTATTGAAAATAACTAGCACATAACAGATGTTATGGTAATCGGCCTGTAGGATTTTATGTGGATCCTTTCTCCTTTCCCTTTATAAATAAAATTCATTTTACTCTGCCGCCAGTTGTCCGGAATTTGCTTATTCGTTATGACTGTTTCCAGAGCTTTTAACAACGTTTCCTTACTTTTTGGACCAAGTTCATTAATCAGCTTGATCGGAATTCCATCTATTCCTGTAGATGTGTTTTTAGGAATATTTTTTTCTGTCTTTTTCCAGTTTAGATTGGTCAGTTCTAAGCTGCTTTGTATTCTGCTACCTTGGGTTGCTTCCTGATTTGCGGAGATTACCCTATCGTCGCTTTTAAATGACTCGGCTATAACTGATGTAATGTGGTTCACTGCTTTGTCTCCCTTTAAACAATTTCCCTCGTTATCTTGAATCCGATCCTGCTCTCTTTGATTCTTCTTCCCTAGCCAGCTTATATGATTCCAGAATTTTCTTGCTCCGCCTAGGGTCCTCGGAGCAGCGTCACGTGGTGACAGGTAGCGGAAATATTATAAAAATGAATAACAAAGCATTTAAAACCAGACGTAACCGTTGCTTCAATGGCGCAATGGATTGACACTACTTATCTTATCACTGAGCGAATAAAACGTTTGTTCGAATCCTGTAACTTTTTGCTGATTTTAGAGCAGGGCCACCTGACGACAGGTAGCGGAAATATTGTAAAAATGATTAACAGAGCATTTAAAACCAGACATACCCGTTGCTTCAATGGCGTGTTTAGAACACAGTTGTAATTCGCCATAACTATAAGCCATCTCTCCGTCCGAAGGCGCTCTTCAATAGTTTCAAGGAACACGGCACAGTCATAAACCACATTGGCGCATACACGCACACAGTTCGCCACTCAATGCCTTTCAGCGAGAAATCGAGGTAAGCACATCGTCGCGTCATCGTGACAAGACAAGCAGCCGCGCTTTCCGTGACAGGGGCACTGAAGTGCTGTTAAGAATAATTGACGTCTATAACCTGGAAGACGTCGCAGAGTGTCTGGAGGGAGAACCCAGTAAAGTACACGCGATTCCAGGGCTCAAGCCATGCACGGTGAGATCGCATCTATGCATGCGTCGATATAGTACCGCGTGATTCCGTTCTCTCAACGGTATGGATGGATGGAATATAGGAGCGTCCCCTTTGAAACGGGGTGGTAGCAGTAGATATCATGCTAATTTTTCTCCATATATCTTAATTATTTATTTAGAATGGTTAACTAAACCATCATTCTATTTATTAAATTTTTGTTCCTACATTACTAACATTATGTCACTTCTCTGCTTTTAAGCCACCAATCTTCCAGTCATTTTTTGCTAGTTTCCACCGCCGGTTTATTCACCCGGCCATTGTTATCTCTAAACCCCAGAGCTTCAGGAACAGTGATTGCGCCTGCATCAACTTCCGGATGGATACCATTGCATTCGAGTATAATATGGTCAATTGTTTCACTGGAGTTTCCACATACAGCACATGCGTCATCTCCATTGTTAAACTTCTTTTTGTAGCTGCGTGTTCTAAGGCACCCTGATCTAGCTTCGAAAAGTAGGGTACTGCCTCTTGAGTTATCAAAGAAATCTTCCTTCCTGATCTGCATTTTCCACTTTCGGTATAATTCCACACTCTGTTTCTTGTCCATCGAATTTATCCAATTTTTACCTTCTGTGTTTTTCACCTGTTGCTTAATGCTCTTTATTTCTCCGTCCTTGTGACTAGCATACTTACTAGTTAGTTTCTTAGTTCTTTTCCTCCATTGTGAGTCAACGCTTTTTAAGTACACGTATTTAAATACTTTAGCTGCCCATCTGTTAGTGTCCAATTTCCTCAGGCGTTCCTCATATAATATTTTACTCTGAGCTTCCCGTACTTCGAAAGATGCCCAGCCCATATCTCCTTGTACCGCCTCATTTGTAGTTTTGCCGTGGGCACCCAGTGCTAATCGTCCAACGGATCTCTGATTTATTTGTAATGTCGACTGTACCTCTGATTTTAGGCACAAAACCGCATTTCCGAATATAAGTCCGGGCACCATAATTCCTTTCCAAATACCCCTCAAAACCTCATACCTATTGTATACCCACAATGCCTTATGCTTCAATATCCCAGCATTCCTTCGCCCTTTGGCCTTAAGTGATTGCTCATGCTTTCCAATGTATGCCAATCCTTCGTTTACCCGTACCCCCAGATATTTATATTCTGCTACTCTAGGTATTTCAAGGCCTTGTATTTTAAGACCCTGGTCAGGTGAGCCGTTGAAAATCATCAGACCCCACTTGACTGCGCTGAAACTGAAGCCTAGAGCGTCCCCTTCGTCTCCGCAATACTTAACTAGAGTTTGCAGTTCTTCCAGACTCTCAGCTAGCAGCTAGCACCATTTTCACCAACGGTAGGGTCCTCTGAGCAGCGTCACCTGGCGATAGATAGCTGAAATATTGTAAAAATGAATAAGAGCGCATTTAAAGCCTACCGTACCGTAAAGCCACGAGACAAGAGATTGACAATGCTTACACTATTTAATTATTTTCAACGTAATCATTTCCTGTGTTTAGGGAGCGTATGTTGCCTTTAGGTTGCGTTCAGACATACCTCTCGGTAACAATCGCCGTTCAACCCGCTGAGAGGCAACCAGTGACGAGAAAGAAGTTGCGGGACCCTACCGTTGAGGAGACGAAATTACGCTATCGTACCACAATGCAACAGGTATGAAGTAGTACCGGTATCGTTTTCAGACCATTGTTTGGTTCAACGCTGCGTAGGCATTGTTAAGCGTGGGAATAGCTTTTTGTGGGAAATGTGGAAGTTAAACAACACGCTACTTGAGGATGAATTGTACAGTTGAGCAGTAAGAGAAGAAATAGCAAAAATAGATCCACGAAAAAACATGAAGCTTTGGCAGCAGTGGGAGCTCTGTAAAGAAGCCTTTAAATTAAAAGCAATTGAAAGATCTGCTATTATAAGTCACGAAGAGAAACAAAATGAAGTGCAGTTAAGGACACTGCTTCATAAAATGGTAAAACAGGAAAGCCGAGCACCGGGTGAATAGATGGATCACATAAGGAAAAGTAAACAAAAGCTAGAACTAAATGAGGAACAACGTTACCGGGGAGCGTTGGTTAGGGCAAGGGCTGAAGACAGCTAGAGCTGCAGGCGAAGCGCCAAAAAAAAAAAAAAAAAAGAACGCTCGGCTTAGAAAAAGCCCGTGCTGAAAGGAATCACATCGAAGAAATAGAATGGGGAGGGGTATTATCAACAGACATCAATCATATCAAAACAGCGTTTTTCGAACATAACCAGGCGCTCTTCGCATTGCACACGGTATATGTTATTACATTCAAGGATGAGTTTCTGGCTGCGCTACCGCATCTCGACGACGAAAAAAAAGACAGATTAGAACTGGACATAACAGGATCGGAGGTGGAGCACTCAATTGATAAATGACACCCCGGTAAATCCCCTGGACCGGACGGGTCCAGTGCGACTTTTTATAAAGTACTTAAACACGAAATAGCACCTGTCCTAACTGTAATCTTTAGCGAAGCCTCCATAGAAAAGGCTTTTCCTCCGTCATATGGGTGTCTCCCACAGTGCTCATTCCGAAAACAAATGAAATAAGTAAGTTAAGACTGGTTACTGCATACGGGCCAATAGCGCTCACAAGCGTGGAGTACAAAATTTTTGTGAAGGTTCTAGGGCGAAGGTTGCAGACCGTGATTAGAGACATAGTTGGGCCTCATCAGACGTGTGTGATTAAAGGGTGCTCCATTTTCACCGATATCCATAAAGCGCGCAGTGTATTACAATACTGTGATGACAGTAATGGTCGGCTGGCCTTTCTCCTGAGCAAAGACATTTGACTGTGTCGCTCACGAACTATTGTTTACCATTTTACCCCTTGTGAATGTCGATTCTGTTGTCCGTGAGGGCGTGGCTTTGGCGTACCGGAGCTGCACGACGAGATTGATTGTTAACAAATGTTTAGGGGCCCCCATCAGTGTACAGCGTTCCGCACGCCAGGGTTGTCCCCTCAGCCCTCTTTTATTTTGCATCCAAATAGAAATCCTTTGTTTGAAAATACTCAAGAATAATAGCATTCAGGGATTCAATGTACAAGCAGCAGAAGTAAAGCTGTTAGCGTACGCTGACGACATCGCTGTTTTTACCGATGATGAGGGGACATATGCCAAGCTGTGAAGTGCTTGCGCGAATTCAGTCACGTCATCGGTAGTGGAGTTAACTGGTCGAAATGCCTCGGACTTTGGCATGGAAGGTGGCCATCTACGCCTGAACGGTTTGCCAGAGTGCCTTAGACGACGACACCAGATAGGTACTTGGGAGTTCCGCTTATGGCTTACCGTGACAGTGAACAGTTTTGAAGAGGGCAGGCTAAAGAGATAAATGACAAAGCTGAAAAGTGGAGAGGGACCAACCTATCTATTTTTGCAAGGGCCACAGTTTGCAACTTGTTCTTTATCAGTAAGCTCTGGTATGTTATGCAGGTGTTGCGCTGTTCACGGTTAAATATTCAGAAGCTGCACAGGAATTTCGCCGTATTTATCTGGGTGCCTGAATGGGAGCGCTGCAGCCGGACTAACTTGTTCAGACGAATTAAACATGGTGGGCTAGGATTGTTCCACCTGTATTTGCGACAGCTGGTCAGTCGTTTTTGTTTTTAGAGACACGACTGACCCTTTCTTACGCACCGTATGCCAAATCAGACTGAGGAGGCTGCTACCGGAGTACGTTGTTTCAACTGAAGATTTCTCCGCAGGGATTAAGGGCTTTTATAGAGAAGTCGTAGCAAGTGTCCGGTTCCTTTCAGCGTGTTTTTCAAGTGAATATTTATCTACAGTAAAACGAAAGAAATTGTACCATGCATTGTGTGACATTATGTTCCCTGTTCCTTTGTACAGGGCCTTGTACGATGGAGGCCCAGGTGCAGATGTTTTAAAAATGGTAAAAAGAATGCAGGTGACGCCAGGAGCAAAAACCTTCTTTTTTAAATTGCACGCCGGAACCTTGTCGGTAAAAACATTTTTAGAGAAAAAGGGATTATTCGTATCCTGGGGATCACACTCTTTAATATGCAGGAAGCCAGAAACCATAGACCATGTTTTTTTTACACTGTTGGGAAGGAGTATATTTTTGGGATGTATTGCAAAGAACGCTATCCAAAAATGTTCCGCTAGACCCGCATGGCATTCGGTACTTATGCGTAGAAAGTGAGGTGAGGATGGGGTACCATTTGATTAAATTATGCTCATGGGCCTCCAGTGTATATGGCGCTCAAGAATGGCGGGTTCCTATTGCGATAAAGATGGACGGCCTGCCAGAATTTATTTTTTGGGGAAATCGTGGAGAGGCTTTTGGCAATCCAGAAAGCTGCAGCAGAACCTCCCGAGTGGCTCTCAAGGCTAGAGCCTTTGTGGTGTATGCGTGAATTTTAGTGTGTCATATGTAAATAGCGTATGTAAATAGCACTTGAGTGATTTTTGTTGATTTTGTTCTCGTGAAACGCAATGTGTCAAGACCAGGCAATAAAGAAAAAAAGCTTCAATGGCGCGATGGATTGACACTGCTTACCTTAGCACTGAGCGAATAAAACTTTTGTTCGAATCTTGTAACTTTTTGCTTATTTTTTTTTTAAACGCAGCGTTAAAATAAGCTACCAAGATCATTCCGGGGGGGGGGGGGGGGGGGGAGGGCTGTTCCCCTTCAGGTTGCATGGAATGATGCTTTTAACTCTTAATAGCCGCAAAACCAGCCGTGAACAAAACCACGAGGTGATGCCACAATGATACCACTACCTATTCGATTACCTTCACCGTAATCATTTCCTGCCTTCAGTGAGTTACCTTTAGGTTGCTTCAGAGACACTTCTCGGTAACAATCGCCGTTTAAACCTGCTCAGGGGCCACCAGGGAGGAGAAAGAAGTTGCGGGACTCTACCATTGAGGAGACGGAATTACGCGAGGAAATGACGGCCTACAACATATAAAAATTCGGTGACTCGTGACATGAACACAGCTAAAGAGGTTGCGATAGCACTCAATTGCGTTGGCACACATGCAAAAGTAGTCATTAGGGACAGCAAAATGTCTGTCTGGAATTTCGGAAAGGGAAGGGTTTCGGAGGAGGCCAAAAGGATCCTCGTTGCTAACCCCATTAATCGAACAATCTCCATAATATGGATACCTGCACATGAATCTGTACCCTGGCAACGAAGCTGCACACTTGCTAGCCCGAGATCTCTACCAACAACCCGACTGCAGTGGAATAAAAAATTATTCCATAACATACAATGAAATCACTGAATTCTACAGATTATTCGAAAGAGCTACCCACCCCCGGGTCGGTCTCTCTCTAACAACGAGGCGCGAATTTGGAGGCAGTTACAAGCCGAAAACTACATCTGCCCGGTCTGGATATTCGTGACACAGACCGGGGAGGGAGAAGATTCGAAATGCAAAATTGCGGCCAAAAGGGCAAACTAGATCACATTATTTGGGAATGCGCCTCTTCGTTTCACCTCGATCGAAACGCAGCCGCGGCCAGTAAGTTCTAACCCGGGCACTCCGGTTCAGTAGCTGGGCGTCGCAACTACTGTGCCACCGCGGCCGAGTTGGTTCTTGGTGAAAGCAAGGGTCTGTCTCACTTCTCAGTGGATACGTACACTTACGTGAAGTACATATATGTTGTCTGTCTGAATCCCTAACGAAAATAACCTCCATCTTGGCTAGCTAGTGGATGGTAATGGAATAAAAAATGGTATTACACCACCCTGAACGCTGCTCAAAGAATCGTTACGTCACACTTTTATTACGAAACCCCGTGCGTATTCGCTCCGACATCTTTTTTTTAGTGCTGCAGCATACTACCCGCATTCTCGCAAAAACCCGATTCCTGAAGCCGATTTGACCTTTGACCTTTCCGGGGGACTTAGGTGTCCACCTAAACAAATGTAACAGATACTGCGCCTTTCCTTTCCTGTAAACTAATTATGGGTAGGACGGCAGCAGCCTTTACAAGATGCCTAATCGTTGCATGTTCTTCGTGCAGATCCTCACGGCTGTTGCTGTTTCGCTTTTTTGCGACTTCGACTCAGGAGCGCCTGCGCAACCATCAAGCTTGCGGCACGTGGATGGGACCATCAGCTTCGCTACGGACTGCCATGTCACCCTTGTTGGGGATATACCTGGCGTGCTCCCCTGGGCACCTGACGGCTTCCCACGTGCATGTCTACACCGTCCAATCACCATCGGCCCTTGGTCTACGTCAGCTCTTCCTCGGACTATAAATCGGACCGCACCGGCATACCGCTTCAGTGGGCAGGACGGCAGCAGCCTTTACGAGATGCCTAATCGTTGCATGTTCTTCGTGCAGATCCTCGCGGCTGTTGTAGTTGTAGTGGTTATTTATTGTATGTACAAAAGGAAAGAAAAGATGTTTGCCAGCCCCGGTATCTGCTATCTTATATCTGAAGCACCTGAACTGGGGCGGCGGAAATAAAGGGATAGCGAGGAGAAGGTAGAGGAAATCAAAGAGGTGAGTGATAGGGAGAAAGAAAAGAGTAGGTAAAAATAAAAGAAATATATACACTATGGTACAGTATACAGTAGTTTGCATTGTTTCGCTTTTTTGCGACTTCGACTCAAGAGTGCCTGCGCAACCATCAAGCTTGCGGCACGTGGATGGAACCATCAGCTTCGCTACGGACTGCCATGTCACCCTTGTTGGTGATATACCTGGCGTGCTCCCCTGGGCACCTGACGGCTTCCCACGTGCATGTCTACACCGTCCAATCACCATCGGCCCTTGGTCTACGTCAGCTCTTCCTCGGACTATAAATCGGACCGCACCGGCATACCGCTTCAGTGGGCAGGACGGCAGCAGCCTTTACAAGATGCCTAATCGTTGCATGTTCTTCATGCAGATCCTCGCGGCTGTTGCTGTTTCGCTTTTTTGCGACTTCGACTCAAGAGCGCCTGCGCAACCATCAAGCTTGCGGCACGTGGATGGGACCATCAGCTTCGCTACGGACTGCCATGTCACCCTTGTTGATGATATACCTGGCGTGCTCCCCTGGGCACCTGACGGCTTCCCACGTGCATGTCTACACCGTCCAATCACCATCGGCCCTTGGTCTACGTCAGCTCTTCCTCGGACTATAAATCGGACCGCACCGGCATACCGCTTCAGTGGGCAGGACGGCAGCAGCCTTTACAAGATGCCTAATCGTTGCATGTTCTTCGTGCAGGTATGTTACCTAAAGAACGCTCACTGCGTTCGATCTGATGATCGTTGTTTGCTGCTGTTTTCCTGCCCACACAGTTTTGTTACCTTCTGTTCAAATGCTGTATTTTGCTTTTCTCGCCTTCTACAAAGAGGGGACGTTGAACAAAACCCAGGCCCCCCTAAACGATCAGTCTCAGCTAACTTGTCTAAACATCTTAGTGGGAAGCGGGCAACGCGTTCCAATACTAACTTGTCCTCCACTCCGGGGGTCGCAGACGTCCTTTCTCAGCTCTCGCAACTGATTGCTCGTCAAGAACGAATCGCTAGTGACATTACAGATATTAAGAAAACTTTTTCCGCTCGTCTTGATGTCCTCGAAGCTCGTGTTTCATCACTGGAATCATCTGCAACTCCTTCAGCCTCTGAGTCATTGAGCGCTAACCTCCGTTCGGACATTACCTCATTAAAAAAAACAATATCCAACTCGGTTGTAAAGAATGAAGACTTAGAAAACCGGTCAAGGCGGAACAATCTTGTTGTGCACGGTCTACATGAGAGTCCTGATGAAGATGGCGCCAGTTTATTGTCCAAAAGCCGCAAAATATTTACTGAAAATCTTCGCATAGAATGTCCGCGCATTGAGCGTTGTCATCGCATCGGCAGACCCAGTGATGGACGTACACGACCTGTCATTCTAAGGATCCTCGACTTCAGTGAGAAGATTGTTGTCATGAAAAACGTATCGAAACTCAAAGGGGAAGATTTTTACATCACTGAGGATTTCTCTGCGAGCGTCCGTGCCCTTCGTAAAAAAATATGGAATGCATCTTCCTCGCTTCGTGACGGTGGTTCAAAAGTGAAGCTTCGGTACAATCACGCTTTCATTGATGGTGTCAGGTACACATGGGATGAAGCTTCGAGTAGCTTGAAACGGGACCCCCATCACGATGCGACCGAATCTTCTGAGCTTCATTCGTTACCCTGTCATGAAGCTACCGAATCTAGTGAGCTTCCTCCGTTACCCCGTTGACGTTCACCTAGCTCGCCACCAAGTCTCGTTGTCTTAAATCTTAATGCTAGAAGCATCTCTAACAAACTCCCTGATCTTCTCGCGCTTGTGTCCTCCCATGACCCTCACATTATTGGCATCACTGAAACCTGGCTTCACCCTGACATATATGACTCTGAATTTACCCCACCTGGTTACCTTGCTATCCGTGCTGACAGGCATGAGGGCAAAGGAGGTGGTGTTGCTTTACTTCTGCGTTCTTATCTTAGATTTTCTATACTTCCTGCTCCATGCAACACCGAGTCAATTTGGTGCAAGCTTTATTTAAAAAAACAGACTATTATTATTGGCGTTTTTTACCGACCCCCCGGAACCTCTGCTGATGTTTTGCACTCTGTTGGTCAGTTCATACATAGCCTTTCAGTATCAAACATCATCTTCATGGGTGATTTCAACGTGCCTGGTATTCACTGGCCATCGATGTGTTATTCTGGCCGTGACGCTTCTTTAGCAAAAGAGTTGATGGATCTCTCACTCTCTCTTGGACTCACTCAAATAGTTACGCTTCCCACCAGGCTGAATTCATTTCTAGACTTAATCTTTCTAAGCCCCAACCTAATAGACACCGGGTTTCAGTGTACGGTTGTCGATGGTATTTCTGACCATGAAGCAGTTCTCCTTACCCTGTCCCGCTTCTCTAGTAACCCACAGTAGTCCTTCACGTCATTTCCGGATTTCCATCACGCAGACGACAACTCCGTAATCGACAAACTAGCCGAGTGCTTCGACGCCTTCTGCGCGCTCAGCCGTGACGGCGACGTTAATGACCTTGTTGAATATTTCGAAGAAATTGTTAGACTGTGCATTAAACAGTTTGTTCCCGTCAAAACAAAGAAAAGAAATCCTACTCTTCCTGGGATTAATCGCAATGTTTTACAGATGTCACGTCGTGTAGCCCGGCTGAGACGCATGGCACGTAACAATAACCTTGATGTTGTTGCTCGATTTCAAGCTGCAAAAAATGAACTTCGAATTAAAATGCACCCTGCTAAAGATTTCTATTTCCGCGTTGAGCTCCAAGGGCTGCTAAGAGATAACCCTCGTAAATTTTGGCGCTCTGTTCTACCCTCAAACACTTCCTCCACCTCATTTGTTATTAATGAAGAAATTGTGACTGACCCTGTTCAAATATCTGATGCATTTAATGCCTACTTTTATTCCCTCTTTGCACGTGATAATAACATGATTCCACCTTTCAGTCTTCCTAATCATGATCATTCTATCTCAGATATCATGGTTAGCACTCCGGGGATTCTAAATCTTATCTTGTGCCTTGACACAAAAAAATGCGCTGGACCGGACTGTATCCCAAACACCTTCCTAGCACGTTATTCCCTCTGGTCATCTCGATATCTCTCAATCATATTTCAAAAATCTCTTTCCACTGGCATTGTCCCTTCCTCATGGAAACTCGCCAATGTACTCCCTCTCTATAAATCCGGCAACAAACAACTGCTTTCTAACTATAGGCCGATCTCTAACTGCACATTCATGTAAGATCCTAGAGCACATTATTTATAAACACATTATGGAATTTCTTGAAGCAAATAATCTTCTGTCCAGAGCTCAACACGGGTTTCGTAAGGGGTTTAGTACAGTGACTCAGTTAACCGAATTTGCACATGACATTCTTCTCAGCATAGACGCCGGTAACCAAATCGATGCTATATTCATCGATTTCTCAAAAGCTTTCGACACGGTCCTTCACTCTAAATTGTTATGCAAACTAAAAGTAATTCTCAATAACTCTCAACTTGCTGATTGGATTGCCGATTTCCTCTCACATCGCTCCCAGTATGTTCGCTTCAATTCCGTCGATTCTTCTTTAGCCGATGTTACCTCAGGTGTTCCCCAAGGCTCTGTCCTTGGCCCTTTGTTATTTTTGCTCTATATTAATGATTTACCTGACAGTATAACCTCCAAGATCCGTCTATACGCCGATGATTGCGTACTGTACCACACTATCAACTCTGTTAATGATCACCTCCTTCTGAATGAGTCTTTTGGTATGTTCCGTGACTGGTGCAATACGTGGCAGATGAACATCAATTTCAGCAAAACAGTTGTCATGTCTTTCACCAACCGCCTATCACCTTCTATTTACGGCTATGCATCACTGCAAAGGGTTCATGAATATAAATATCTTGGCGTCGTTTTTTCTCACAATATGCAATAGTCAAAACACACCGATTACATCACAGCTAAAGCTCTTAAAAAGGTAGGTTACTTACGACGCACAGTACGGGATGCTCCTAAAGAAGCAAAATTGCTCATGTACAAAACTCTAATTCGCCCTATTCTTGAATACGCTTCTAATGTCTGGAATCCATACAAGCAATGTGAAATCGATCAAATAGAATCTGTGCAACGTAAAGCTGTAAGATTTATTTTTCGCCGCTACGACTTTCATTTTTCACCCTCATCTGCGATGTCTTCCCTAAACATAAGCCCGCTTGCATCCCGCCGAAAAACTGAGTCCTTAAAACTTCTTCACTCCATAGTTCATTCTGCTAATTGCCTTTCAGAGGGTAAGCATATCTCGTTTTCAAAACCATCTGCATCCAGGAGCCATCACGATCATAATATCCAACCTTTTTTTGCCCGCACTAACGTTTTCAAATACAGTTTTTTTCCGCGCACTGTGGAGTGTTGGAATTCTTTGGATGGCAACATTCGTGCACTATCAATCTCTGATTTTGCGTCGGCAATTGAGTCGTAGCATTGTATGTTGTTTTTCTAGCTTTTATATTTGTAATGCTTGTATGTGCTTTTGTATGCGTTGAATTGTTCCACATTTTTGTACCCACTCCTGCTATAGCCCCTTGAGGGGCTGCAGTATTTTCAAATAAAATAAATAAACGCTGGTTGTGTTCGACAAGGGGCACGCGATGTACTGTGTGCAGCAGCAATGCTCAGGTTTTCGCATTTTTCCACTGAAAAGTGTGCAGTGCTTTCGGAACATTAAGTCCAGCAGCACTCATGCAATGCGTGATCTGGAAGCATGGCCGCCTGATTAACACATCAAAATAACATTTAATTATTGAGACACAGCAAACACAATCTTATCAAACGCAATGCTGTTAATCGTAGAAAGCTGGGCTAGTTGGTTTCTAGACAATTGTGAGACATTGTTCCAGCGCACGATTTATTGATTGATTTATAGGAAGGGAAAGACGCGGTAACAGTCTCACTTGTTTGCTGTGGACACCTAAACCGCGCCGTAAGGGAAGGGAGGAAGATGGGACTGAAAGTGGAAAGAGAGAAAGAGGAGCCGTAGTGGAGGGCTATGGGGTAATTTCGACCACCTGGGGATCTTTAACGTGCGCTGACATCGCACAGCACACGGACGCCATCGAAACGCAGCCGCCGAGTTCGGGTTCGAACCCGGGTACTCCGGCATAGTAGTCGGGCGTCTCACCCACCACTGCACCACCCCGGCGGGGCTTCCAGCGCACGAAAAACCCATGGAAGAAGGTAGAAGAGGAAAGAGGAAAGCCCGCGTTCGTGTTGTCACTTCCGTGTTTTCCGTGAGCTGGAACGTATCAAAATTGCCCTGCTATTGCACTATTATCCGTGAATAACTACAGTCTATATTTTTGCATGTTATATGTGTAACGGTGACGGCGATGCCTTTTTTGACTGAACTAGCTGTATACGCTTCGCGTAAAAAATATTCGCTGAGGTTATAGGCGAAGCGAAAGCTTCTGTTTGCTTTGGTTAGGCAGGTTTAGACATGGCCATTGCAGCGACTAAATTGGCGAGGCTATGGAGTCGAGGACGCCGTCAACTACCAGAGGGCGTTAACACGTAATGATGTATCTCCCGTCAAAGACCAAGTCGTGGTACACCATAGGTGGATACCATGGTAAAGCTGTATGGTCACACTGTGACCTCCGGCTTGTGGCCTTGTGCTATCTGTTGAAAAGGTCAACAATAACTACGTCCGAAAAAGACAGAGATGATGCTTAACGAAGACGACGTGTCACCACGCGCGACAAGACGTGCACACGCCTTGTTCCCATCTGTACACGCGCACGCGGGCTGGAACGTGTGCTTGTTCGATCTCAAGTACTGCCACCAGGCCATGCCCATAGTGCCTAGAATATACTGCCGATATATTCTAGCCGCTATAGCCAGGTGGTAGCTGGAGTTTGCCTGATTCGAGGCTCCTTACTCAAGGATTCATTTTTTTCCGTGACCCGTCCAAGGTGGACTCTTGCCCGAAGTTAAGACGTCGTCGTCGACGCGGCTCTGTCGTGGGCACGACTTACAACGGAGGAGGAGCTCCCTGTTCAGCGTGACTTCTGTGCTATGTGTACTGGGCGTTCAACGAAACATCGGAGACGAGGAGCATTCGCCTGGTCTCGCCTTCAGGGAGGCAGTAGTGAGTCACGCAGAAGGCTTGAGACATGAGAAGGAGAGTGACCCAAGCTGCCTCTAGAAATTTCCTGTGTTCTGCGTTTGTAGTCTTTGTTTTGCACTTACTCTATTGGCCACCTGAGGGCAGCTCCGAGTTTCGCTCGCTTTGAACTGCGGACAGCTGAACCTTTTAGTAGATGCCATTGTACTGTCTTAGTCTTGTTCTTGCTTGTGTAGATAACGAATGACCATTGATTCTTTTTCAGCGCTATTTACTTAAGACCAGTCACGGCGTAACGTCGATCATATTGTACTACGTTCTTAGTGGCGTTACTACTCTAGAAAAAAGGAAAAGAAAATGCATGGGCCTGCTACTGGCTGTGTAGCTGAGCCGCCCCCCCCCCCTTCCTCGTGCGGATAGAGAAGAAAATAGAGAAGAAAGAAAAAGTTGGCTGTGGTATAGCTCTGGTTAACCCTAGTTGAATTGCGAAAGCAAAAGCTGCATGACTACGCTCGTGGTTGTAGCTTGTGGTTAAGCGTTTCTGTTAGCTCTATTGTGTAGACGAGACAAACTGTTAGGTAACGACTGGGCGTTTATTCTTTATATCAATGATGACGCTGCGATGATCAGTGAAGCAGTGGGACTTGGTTTCCGGTTCTGCTGACGATGTGCTGGTAGAGGCGTTTATTGCATATAAATATGGGGGACACTTAAGCTCCGCTTGTAAGGGTATGGATGCGATAGCGTAGGCTACCAGCCCACATATAAAGCCCCGCTTTAACCAAGCCGTATGAACACGCCTTAGTGGCCTATAAAGAATACCACGGTCCTGGCAGGCTGATTCTGACATAACTGTCCCATGCGAAACGAGAGACCCAAGTTGGCCATTAGTGGCTATCGGCATACAAGCATATGCGACGAGCCGAGCGGGCTGGCGTAGTGTTGCTTTCGCAACAAAAAAGGGAGAAAGACGCGCGTCGGAGCAGCCGTCGTCCGCCACCGCAGTGGTGGCGGGTGCAATGACGGCCTATACAACAGGTACAACCGCCGGTGGCAGGCGAGCTCCCGCCACAAACAGTGGGGACCTACCATTTCCCAGCCCCGTAGGGTGAGGAGCAGCCGCACCCCCTCGTTCCTAATTTTAACCCTGATGTGTTATTTTCAGCGCTGTGTGGCAGGAATCAGATGGATGCAGGGACATGCTTAATGCAACAGGTGCAGCACACGCGGTTCCAAATTACGATTATATAGACCTTTGCGTCGGCCGAGGGAGTTGTCGAAATTCCTGCTCTTTGGACAATGGAAAACTAGCTTCGCGGCCGCTTTCGCAGTGGTTGCGCGGTGTGCACGCGACTGCTCAGTAAACAATATGGCAGCCCCCAGGGAGTTCAAGATGCAAAGGTCTATATATGGTATTACGTTACGTGGGGTTTCATGTCTCGAAACAACTCATTTTACGAGGGACGGCGTAGTGGAAGGCACCCGTGTCCGCATTTAGAGTTTGCGTCGTTGTCGAAAGTGCCGCTATCTCCCTCACCTCAAGTCATCTGGTTTGTGAAAACACCGGAACCAGATGTCAGTTTGATTGCCACCACTTCCTGTTCCAGTGATTCCACGAATCAGATGACTCAGGGTAAGAGACCTGGGCATCCAAAACGCGCACTGACCTCTTAAAATAGATGTGCGCCTTTTGTATTCCACCGCCACAAAACGCAGCTGCCGCGGCCACGATCGAAACCAGGTACTCTGTCTCAGAAGCTGAATGCCTATTGGCTACTGCGGCACTACTGAGGTACCAGATACGAGCGCGTTCGTGTGGCCCAAATATCCGAACACACCAGTCATTAAGAACGAATGAAACGGAGTGACTTGTAAAATGAATGTGGTTGGTGAAAATGCCTGCATCCGCTGTGGCGGATGCCGAACATACATTTTTACATTTGTCTTAGCACCCCCCCCCCCCCCCCTAGTTTCTGCTCCACGTTCTTCACTCTGCGTGTAGCGAAGACGTGCGAGGTAATATTCACTGGTGACGTCATCCCCACGTGTAGCGATAATAGAGAGTTTTAGTACTGCGTAGTGAGCGCTACGTACATACAGCCCACGTACTTTGTGGAACGCTACGCCACGTTCGCGTACATGCC
Source organism: Amblyomma maculatum (assembly GCF_055883805.1). Classification (NCBI taxonomy): domain Eukaryota; kingdom Metazoa; phylum Arthropoda; class Arachnida; order Ixodida; family Ixodidae; genus Amblyomma; species Amblyomma maculatum. The sequence goes on from NC_139352.1 coordinate 129,235,903, forward strand.
ACAGAAAGACTTTTAGTAGGGCGGAAGCGTATACGTACGCAGGGGTCTGAAAGCTAACGCGGCAAGCGTGGTGGCCTGTGTTAGTGGCATCTCGCAGCCATTCAAAAACTGAATTTTCCAGCGCAGAAACTCCTGCTTCTTTGTTTTTCCTACAGGCGAGAGATGGAACCCATGCTGCAAAGGTGCTGATTTGGTTCGTCGTTGTTGCAGAGGAGGAGGATATAATTAACTTTAACAGAATCGGAGCACTACCCCCAGCAAATGTAGTAGAAAACGAAAATTAACAATACAACCCAGTGCAAATTTTAAATCCGAAGAAGTAAACCGTTTTTCCGAAAGTAACAATGCCATGCCAAAGCAGTTTTCCGAGTAAACAGTGCGCCTATGATGTCATCATTCAGTGTAAAGTAACTATGAACCTCGAAGAATACGCTGCGGAATTATACGAAGTCTCTTTAGAGAGGCGGAGTATATTAGAAATGCCACGAAACGTTTGCCGTAAAAGTCGACACCATCGCCCATAGGCAAAGAAAACTTACCAAAATAATTTTCCGGTTTAGGCCAGCCCCAATGAACACGGCAGATGGTTAAAAGTTAGCGAATGTTTTGAAGAAAAAGTATGACAAAATATGCTACGGCTTTTTTGGAGCCAAACAATATTTAACTCGCCTCGATGAATCTGCGTTGTAAAAACCTACATACGCCTGAAATTTAGCTGTCTGCTCTTCCGAAAGTTTCAACCTCTTAAAGGCGGCCGCTCAAATGATACAAGTTTTTAAGCTAAAAGTAGTCATCGCTCGGCACAAAAAACGAACCGTGCACAACAGCAGACGACCAGCAGTCCGTCTGCTCACACGAATGTCATTCGCGGTCGCCGGCGTCGTCTGCGATCGAATAGAGCGTCGGCTGCGCCGCCGTCTGCTACAATGGACCGTTCACTTTCGAAGTTTAAAAATGCCGTTTGAATGTAGTTTTGTCTATGGGCTGACTACTTTGAATGAAAGGTATTAAGAAAATTTAGTACATACGGCAGGTGTTACGAGAAGCTTCCGCGATTGGGAGAAGCTCCCAGCGCATAGCGAGGGTGTGTGCGGTATGTACGGCTTCATAACACATATTTTAGCGGCGTTTATAAATAGATTACCCGCGGAATGACTCAGCATACTTTGTCACACATTTATTCAAAGCACTCGCCAGCATTTAATGATAAGCAGCCTCCATTGGTACTGTACTAAACAAGAAAGATACTGCGGTAAGTTGTGTTTACATGTTTTCTAAGGGCCCTACCAGCTCGTACCCCTATAAGTCACGCAGCGTTATATAGGTACTCCGCCTTTGAAATGGCATTTCATATTTTCACAGTCTGATCTAGGATGTTTGTAGTTGCTCTATACCAAAAACAAAATTATAGGTGCCCCCGTGAAGACATAAAATGGCTTTGAAATCTTTCGCTTCCACATATTCTCATAGGTGGTAAGCCTATACATTTCACCCCCAGTCTGCGGCGGAGTCGTGAGCACTCCCTTTGTTTGTGAATACGGCGTTTGTCTATAAGTGTACAATCCACGGGAAACTTGGTACTTAATGCTTCAAGTTTCAGAGATCCTGGCGACGAAATACACCAGCTAGAAGTTCGAGCGTTCGCGCAGCGCATTCATAGAAAACAATTCGTGCGTCGCATAAGGCAATCCGCGCCCTCTACTGCGGACCAACAAATGAATTAGAAGTTTTTACTTCTTGTGAAACGTCAAATCGCCTGCAATAGAAACGAACACGCGCTGCGTGTTTGATGCCTATCATGCGCGGCCATATAGCCAAACGTGTCTGTCGAGCTTTCTCATACGCGAGAGCAACACGCAGACGGTTCAGCGAACGCACGCAGAGGTAGGGATTTCTGCGTACGCGAGCAACGTATACGCCGTACGCAAGAATCGTGATGCGTATGACGCATGCGCAGTAAGCAGCACGCAGGTCGCCTGCGTACGCAAGTGTTCTGCGTATGCTTACGTGCGCAGTACTAAAACTCTCTAATGTCGATGTGACCTAAAGGTACGGAAGGAAGGGTTTCTTGTGCTATGGAGGGTACGTCGTGCGTTGGACCCTGTCGCCAGTGGAACTGTTGCAATGCGTCTTCTGCGGCGGTTATTTCAGCAACTGCTAGATTACTTGTGGTGGGTTTTGTGCAAAGTGTTTTCCTGTTGGTATTCTCCTTCAGTCTCTTATAGAACCCTGTACCAGTTCTGGTAGAGGTACCTTACTCGCCCGGCCAAGCAGCAAAAGATGCTGACTCCATGGCGTCACGCCAGTTTGTAACGTGTAGGTGATCCGAGCCGGACCAGCTGATATACCATCGGTGCCTGCATGCTAAATTTACCTATTACACTACATAAATAGCGTTTGCAGATCTTACTTGATGCAATGTCAGGGCACAACTTCCCTTTTATTTTGCAATGGCATGTTTAAGCATCTGCTGAAAGGTCGCTTTTAATTCGCCAAATAGAGCTACAAAGCAAGTTCTTAAGCATGGCGCTTATTTTGGGGCTCAAATTAGACTGTTTCGCGGAGATCTGAGAGCTAATGATAACAAAAAAAAAATGTCTTGCTTAATTGCCACACACACTTATGTTCGTTCGGTTTGGTCGCGCAGGTGGCCTGGTTACGGAACAACGTTCAAGACATGTGTGCACATGAATGATCGATGCCTGGAGGCTTAATTTGCGAATTTTTGTGACCAAGCTGATATTTTGTTTCTGCCTTGCAGGTGTCCGCGGGGACGGAGAGCTTTCAGAACTCCAGCGAAATCTCGAGAAAGCTTTACACTGCTTCGAACGGCCTGGTTGAAGAAGGCTGTGAAGATTTCAGCTTCGTGTAGTCACTTGGGACTGTAACTTTTGTGGACGCTAAATCACGAAAGGATGTATCGGACACTCGTTACATTCATTACCATATTTCGGTTTTCTGTTTGCTATTAAGTGCCTTGAGAGCGCGAAAATGTGTGCTGCACGAGTGGTAACGATTTGTCATGACACGCATGTTTCATGGTTGTTGCACCTCTCTCCCCTCCTGCAGACTTTTTTCTCTTGGTTGAATTTTATGTTCATCAATTATTACTGGAAAATTGGTAATCTCACCTCATATCTGCACTTGGAGATGAGAACCTTCCGGCCCAGTGTACGCGGAGCGGCTTCTGCGCAGAGTTCCTTGTAAAGGGACATATATTTGAAAATGTTTATCTCACTGGAAGCTCTTGAACCTGGCTTCGATTTAGCGGCTAACTATAATCCTCGGTTAGAAAGTAGTAACAAGAAGTCCGAACCCGGAGTTGTCATTATCACGGCGCGAAGACGAGTCCACTGCTCATGTATAAGTCTGGAAAAAGTACAATGCAGGCGCAGTGGTGCCTAGATGCTAGTGCCATCTGGTTGCGCTCTGCCCTAAATCCTGCCCTGCCGCTTGGCCGCAGCACCGGATGACTACCATTCGGCTCGAGCGTGTGTTGTCGGTCCCGGCGGCAGCCGCTTCGCCCGCTACCTGGACCCGACTGAGGTGAAGTCCGAGGAGACCTACTCTGAAGACGGAGAGTGGCCCCAGTGCCAGCTGTGCGGCGACGTGTTCGCGCACCAGCAGGACCTATCGCAACACCGGGCCTCCGTGCATGGCGAGCGGCCCTTCGGCTGCGGCCTATGCACCGCCAAGTTCGCCAATAAGACGCTCCTCAACAAGCACGTACGCAGGCATGCAGGCGAGAGGCCCTATCCGTGCGATGTTTGCCAGCGCCGGTTTACGCAGAAGACGCACCTGGTCGAGCATATGCGTCTCCACACGGGGGAAAGGCCGTTCAGGTGGGTCAACGGTTGGGGGTAGCATGGGGTACTTTTTCCGGGAGAGAGAGTGAGAGAGAGAGAAAACTTTATATATTGCAAAAGAGAAAAATAATCTAGAGCTCCCGTGGTTGGGTCCTCAGTCCAGGACTCCCGCGGCCTTTGCTGCCCTGTTGGCCCGTTCAATCAGCCAAAGCTGGTCTTTCGACTCCGGGATAAAAGTGCGGCTCGCGGAGGAACATTTAGGGACTGAAAAATGGCCTTTGATTGTTGATCGGTGTTCCGTGTTGCCATGTGATTGCCAAGTGGTTTGCAACTCAACAGCGAAGTCGTAAAGGCTAGTCAAAGAGGTCTTTCAAGCGATGTCACTGATTTCAATCTCATGACGTAGCAGCGTCACTTGCCGCAGCTCGTAGCAGGTGCAAATGGACTGTCTGCAATGTCGACAATGTTCGGTCATAATTACCTGCACTAGAGAGACACTCATGGCAAATTAAAGTCTTTTCGTCTCTTTAGGGTATCACATTCTGACAAGGAGGAGACTATTTATTTGATAATACAGGGAGGGAGACACAAGTGGACAAAGCTGTGGCTTACACACAAAAAAACTGATTTTATTTGTAGGAAGGGAAAGGCACGGTAACTGTCTTACTTGTTTTCTGTGAACCGCAACCGCGCGTAAGGGAAGGGAGGAAGATGGGAGTGAAAGTGGAAAGAGAGAAAGAGGAGCCGTAGTGGAGGGCTACGGAGTAATTTCGACCACCTGGGGATCTTTAACGTGCGCTGACATCGCACAGCACACGGACGCCTCTTCGTTTCGCCTCCATCGAAACGCAGCCGCCGAGGTCGGGTTCGAACCCGGGTACTCCGGCACAGTAGTCGGGCGTCTTACCACTGCACCACCCCGGCGGGGCCAGATAGAAGAGAATATAGAGAGATAAGACAGGAAAGGAAGAGAGAAAGAGAGACGCGCGCCGCAACAACAGCCGTCGTCCACCACCAGCGGTGGCGTGTGCAATCACGGCCTACAACAGATAAAAATTCGGTGCCAGGCTAGCCCCCGCCGCAAGCGACGGTGACCCACCTGTACCAGCCCCATCAGGGCAGAAGCGTGTTTGCTTGTTGAGCGGTGTCCAGTGGTGCTATGTGATTATAGTCTTTGGGTGGGCGAAACGCACGAATAATAATAATAATAATTGGTTCACAGGAAGGGAAAGGTGCAGTATCTCTTGCTTTGTGGACACCTGAACCGCGCCGTAAGGGAAGGGAGGAAGGTGGGAGGGAAAGTGGAAAGAGAGAAAGGGCAGCCGTAGTGGAGGGCTACGGAGTAATTTCGACCACCTGAGGATCATCGAAACGCAGCCGCCGTGGTCGGGTTCGAACCCGGGAACACCGGCACAGCAGTCGGGCGTCTTGCCAATGCACCACTCCGGCGGTGCCGCGCGAATCGCCCGAATGACATGTATCGAATCGGTAAAAATCCAGTAACGGGAGAATCCACGATGGCAGGAATTTCCGGAGCAAGCGGAGAAGCATGGTTTGAAGTGGTGGTTAGCAATAAGTATGCTGGGAGTGGCCTGCGCAGGAAGTAACATTGAGAGATGAATGCTAAGCGAATATTTGATTAGCTTTAGTTTGGAAAGTTAAATCGAAAAAAAAAACAGACGGTTTTACTTAATCACGAAATATCGTGCAGTAAGTAGCAGGGCGTTTTGTTGTTGTTGTTGTGGCTGTATAGGAAGAAGGAAAAGAAAATGCACGGGCCTGCTACTGGCTCTGTAGCTGAGCCACCTCGGTGCCTCGTGCGAACAGAAGAGAAAATAGAGAAGGAAGAAAAGAAGAGGGAGGGAAAGACGCGCGCCGCGACAACAGCCGTCGTCCACCACCGAAGCGGTGGCGGGTGCAATGATGGCCTACAACAGATAAAAATTCGGTGGCAGGCAAGGCACCACTGGAAGCGGCGGTGACCTACCTATCCCAGCCCCATCCAGCTGAGCCACCTCCGCTGCCTGATTTATTTTATAAAAAAACTGATTTATTTATAGAAAGGGAAAGGCGCGGTAACTGTCTCACTTGTTTTTCTGTGGACACCGCAACCGCGCCGTAAGGGAAGGGAGGAAGATGGGAATGAAAGTAGAAAGAGAGAAAGAGGAGCCGTAGTGGAAGGCTACGGAGTAATTTCGACCACCTGGGGATCTTTAACGTGCGCTGACATCGCACAGTACACGACACTTCGTGTCGCCTCCATCGAAACGCAGCCGCCGAGGTCGGGTTCGAACCCAGGTACTCCGGCACAGTAGCCGGCCTCCGCTGCCTCGTGCCGACAGAAGAGAAAATAGAGAAGAAAGAAAAGAAAGAGGGAGAGAAAGACGCGCGCCGCAAAAACAGCCGTCGTCCACCACCGAAGCGGTGGCGGGTGCAATGACGGCCTACAAGAGGTAAAAATTCGAACAGGCTAGCCCCCGCCGCAAGCGGCAGTGACCTACCTGTCCCAGCCCCATCAGGGGAGTTTCGATGTTGGTTCGCTCCTTTATTATCTCTATCTCATGACTTGTTAGCATAACAGAAGTGTGCTTACGCACTTGTCTTCTCCGGTTTCCCATATCTGAAAAGCTTCTATTATTTCTCTCTTTTTTCTTTCTTTTGAACGGCCTAAGATGATGGTTCCTTCAAATTTTTTCGTCAACCGAGTCGGAGGGTCCTTCGGTCACTCCAAGGAGGGGCTGGCATCTTTTCACGATATCACAAGTCATTACAGATTGGAACGGCACAAATTTCTACCACCTGACAAAACGTTGGATAAGGCACAGGAGACTGCTTGGAGGAGACTCCAGACGAGATCCTTTCTTAGCCCTTACCTATTAGCAAAAATGTACCCGGATGACTTTACCTCCGAGTGCAGGTTCTGTGGCGAGTGAGTGAGTGAGTGAACTTTTTTATTAACTGCTCGGGGATCTTTTTCTTCGCCTCTTCAACCGAGGCTGACGAGCGGTTGGCGCCCCCAGTCCAGAGCTCTCTCGAGCTAGTGCCGCGTCCAACGTGGCGCCCATTGAAAAAGCATGCGCCGCTAATCGCTAGGCTGCTCGGCTCCTGGGGGCGGTAGATGCTAGTCGGAACAGCCCGTTTTCTTCGTCTCTTCTGTTGCTTTGTCCCTTGCGGAGCCACCGTACCGAGCAAACCCAAATACGCTGCCCGGGCGCGCTCGACCAAGGCCTTTTGGGCCTGCAGGTCATAGCAGCCGAGCAGAGTCGCCTCCCATGTGGTAGATGTCCGAAGACTTTTCCGCACAGTGCGGACAACTTCCCGTGAAGGAAGGATTAAAATTTAGTGCTGCCGGGTACAACAGAGTGTCGGTATACAGACGGAGTAGAAGCTGCTCCACCGTCTTAGATAGCCCTTTACTCGGGTGAGGGTAAAGGCTATGGCAAGATTGATAATAAAGAACCATGTCTTTAAAAGAATACGCGGGTTTGAATTCGAGATCTTGATATAGGAGGTCGAGATGGGAAGCCCGGAAAGAGAGCGCGCGGGCGGCGGCGTCGGCTGCCTCATTCCCCTCGAGACCCATATGAGCAGGAGCCCATACTATTTTCCGGTACGCGGGGTCCCCGGTATAGGTGCAATTTTGAAATAGTCGGTCGGCTAAGTATGTCGCCCAGCCTTGCTCGACGTTCCGACAGGCCCCCCACGAGTCGGAGATAATTGTTTTGGAATCAGTGTGGGTAGCTGCCAGCGCAATGGCGACCTCCTCCGCGTGGGTTATGTCACGGGCGCGAAATGTAAGCCCGTTAACAGTTTTGGACTGGTGGACCACTGCGGCCGTGTACCATCCCCCACGGTGGGGGCCGGAGGCGTCCACGTAGTAAATGCCGGGCTTCGGCCCATAATGGCGGCCCAGAGTTTCCGCCCGCGCCAGGCGCCGGCCATTGTGGTCTTCACGTGTCATGTTTTTAGGAAGAGGGCGTACGTGGAGGGTGCATCTCCACTCGTGAGGGAGACGTACACGATCTTCCATAAGGGTGGTATGTTGGTTGTTTAGCCGGGCAAGGAGGCGGCGACCTGACAGTGTCTTAGAAAGACGTGTGTATTGGTTGGTTAAGTGAGCCTCTCGGATCTCCTGGAACGTATTCACCATTCCCAGGCCCAGTAGACGCTGGTTGGAGGTGTTCACGGGGACATCGAGGGCTCTCTTAAAAATTTTGCGCAGGATAACTTCGAGTGCATCCTCGTCTTGTTTCCGAAGGTGGAGGTAAGGAGTAGAATACAAGATTCGACTGGTCACGAATGAATGCGCCAACCGCAAGGCGTCTTTTCACCGCAACCGCCCCCCCCCCCACCCCGTTTGTTAGAAACCCGGCGGACCATGCGGCCCACCTGGTCCCCCACCTTACGGAGTTTCGCTAAGGTAGTGTCCGACCGTCTATGTTGATGAATGAAGCGCCCCAGTACCCGGACTTCTGTGCATTCAAGAATTGATCCTGTCTCTAAAAAGAGCTCAATTTTGGCCGTACACTTTGGTGAGGGGCGGATATGTACAAATTCAGATTTTTGAGGGGAGCATTGAAGGCCGCAGCGGTCCACTATGGTTGCCGCTTGCTGCAGGTTGGCTTCAATATCTCCAAGGGAACCTTGCGTGGCCCACAGGGTGATGTCATCGGCATACAGCGCATGCTGCACACCAGCGACAGCACCCAACTGGGCCGGCTGGTGCAACGGGGACGCAAGTTGACGGAGCTTGCGTCTACGCTGGGCCTCACTCTTCACACAGACCCCGTCCACTCAACACATATAGGTAATTCCGTGACTCGGGATACGTGTCCGGATTTAACCTTTACCCGCAACATTCAGTATGCTGACTGGGTCAACACTGAGGAAACCCTCGGTAGCGACCACTGTATACTAAACACTACAATTCGGACCACAGCACTGCACCCTGTGGTGTTCCTCTGGTTCTAAGTTGGAACGGGCCATGTTGGGTGTCCTGGATTTTAATGTAGGATTGACGATCTGTCAAAAATTGCCGAATGTATCTGAACGCTTTGCGTCCGCAACCGGTTTGTGAAAGATGAGTGAGTATTACCTCATGAGTAACGTTGTCGAAGGCTCTTTTCAAGTCTAAGGCGAGTATGACCCTGTCGTTGTAAGGGCATTCGACCGGGTCAAGAACGTCACGATTAAGTTGTAGCAAAACATCCTGTGCGGATCTGTACGGGCGAAATCCGAACATGGAGTCTGCGAAGATGTGTTGATTTTCCATGAACTCGGACAACCTGTCACGCACCATCGTCTCCATTAGTTTTCCCGCACACGAGGTTAGAGAGATGGGGCGAAGGTTGTCCGTGTTGATAGCCTTGCCAGCTTTTGGAATGAAAGTGACCAGAGCAGTTTTCCAATCGATGGGGAGTGGCGCGTCCCCAAGCCAAATTGAATTGATGTAATCCAATAAGGACTGGTAGGCCGGGTTGTGTAAGTAAGCTAGTAATTTGACTAATTTTGTCCTGACCCGGGGCTGTGCTACATTTCATTTTCGCCAGGGCCGCCCGCAGATCGTGGAGCTGGAACGGCTGATCCAGCTCAGCGTTCTCCGAACCTGCATAAGAGTGCGCCGGTCCGCGGGGGTCCTGGGTATTGCACAATTATTGGTCCCGCAAACTTGTGCGCTAGCTGTGTATGGCACGTCGTAGATGTTTCTGAATTTCTGTGGGTGTCTGCGTTGGGTCGATAAGAGCGCGGAAGAGCCGCCAGGTGTTCCTGCTGGACATCTCCCGCGCCGCCGTGTTGCAACGATCCACCCAGTTGGCGTCTGCGAGCTGGGCCGCATACTCGGCCGCCTGCTGGGCGAGCTCGGAAATTCGAGCCTTAAGTTTACGGTTATGCTTTTGTCGGCGCCACCGGCGGACAATTGGCAATGCCGCGCTTCCCAGAGGTGGAGGAAGTGGTTATCCACGTCTGATACCGCCTCGGAAAGCTGAATTTTGGTTTCGGTGGAGCGAAGGCTAGAAACCAATTGTTCGGACCATGACTGGTAGCCTTGCTCGAGTATAGATGTAGCTGTGTTGTAATTTTTCCTAAATTTGGACCAGTCTGGGAGTCGAGCCTGTGTTGTGCGGTTTGCTAATGGTGTGGTCCGAATTGTAGTGTTTAGTATACAGTGGTCGCTACCGAGGGTTTCCTCAGTGTTGACCCAGTCAGCATACTGAATGTTGCGGGTAAAGGTTAAATCCGGACACGTATCCCGAGTCATGGAATTACCTATACGTGTTGAGTGGACGGGGTCTGTGTGAAGAGTGAGGCCCAACGTAGACGCAAGCTCCGTCAACTTGCGTCCCCGTTTCTCTTCACGGTGGCACCCCCAGACTCGACTGGGGGCGTTAAAATTGCCCACAATCAAGAGGGGTCCCGACCCGCAGCTTTCAGCGCACGGCTGAAAAGGTCCGAGAATGATACATTCGGCAATTTGGGTGGGCAGTAGACATTTAGAATGTGCAGTGGTGGGTCCTGCTTGCGGAGGGGGAGGAGAGTCACCATTACATGGGAATAGCCAAGTTGGTGGTTCAAGTCCACCATATTTGCTGTGTAATTTTTATGAACGCATAGACAAGACGAGGGGTCATGCTGAAACCTTGTATAGTTTTGTTAGGGTGGCGCCTCTTCCTGGCTCCTGAAGGGCCACCACGGCGGGTATATGCTCGAAAGTTGAGAGGAAAAGCCGAAGGTCGGCCTGCTTAGTACGAGACCGTAGCCCTCGGCAGTTCCATTGAGTTACAGTGATGGGGGAGGCCAATGTAGATATGGGGGAACGCCTACACCGAGGTTGTCAGGCCATGTTCAGGTTTTGGGGTTAGAGGAGGGAAGGTAGATGCTCCGGAGCCATCAACCCGGGGCTGAAATTCAGCTCCTGGGAGGGGGCAGCTATCTTCCTCATTTTCAATGTCAATTTCTCAACGCGAAAATTTTGAAGGCCGGCTGGATACGTTTTTGAGAGGAGCGGCCCGCGAGACGTGCGGGGGAGATTCGCGACATGTTGAACGATCATGGTAGGAAAGGCCTCCATGACTTTGGCAATGATACGCTGCATTGCCGTCCCGATAAGGGTTTCAAATTTGGCGTCAAGAATGGCCACGGAGGAGTCCGAGGTAACCGGTGCCGCCGCATCGCTCTCCATGGCTTCTGCTTGGGGGGCAGATTGTGGGGGAGGAGCAGGTTTGGCTTCAAGGGCTTCAATTTTGGCAAGTAGCATCTCGTTTTGGACCCGGAGAAAAGCTACCAGGTTATGAAGCTCGGCGTCGGCCGCCGAGCGAGCGTGAGGAGAAGGGGGGTGGGCGGAGGAGGCAACTCTACCCGAGCCGCTCACCTGTTTTCTTTTTTTGACCGCATTTGCGCTGGCACCGCTTTCGCCTTGCTTGATTAGGGAGTGGGCTTGCTTCCCCGATCCGCCGTGTGGGGGCGGTGGTGGCGCTTGGTCGCCTTTGATGTCACGCCCGCTTGAAGGCGCTTACTTCTTGAAATTGGTGGCGTCACCGCCGGTGGCGTGATCCTGTTGGCGTGGCTTCTTGCCCGTTGCGCCAGTTTTGCCGCCCGTTTGGGCAATCGCATTGGTGTCAAGGCGGTACTTGGCGGTACAGTCTCTGGAGTTTGTGGCATGACCGCCACCACAAACCGCACATTTCAGCTTACACTCATGAGGAGCCCGCGCTCCCTCGACGAAAGGAGCCTGTAGTCCACACAGGCCGCACTTATCTTGCAATAGATTTGGGCATGTGTCTGCCCTGTGTCCCACGGTGCCACACACACTGCAGGCTGGGATAGTGCGCAGGTAGGGCTGCACTTGGACAATTTCTAAGTTGTAGGTCACCGTCCGTGGCTTCACTTTTCCGGCAAAAGTATGACGAGGCTTATTGGAGATCCAAATTTGCGTATTTCCAAGATAGTGCCATGCCTTCACTGGACACCATCTTTCAGGGTTTCCGTTGTTTCGTGATTTGCCACAGTGATGACGCCGTAGCAAATTTCTTCGCCATTTTGCTTGAGATGGCCTCGCAGTGGCACATCTCCCTGAGCTGATTTGATCGCGAAATCACCAAGCAGACGGTGCGCCACGTATTCGTTTTTGGTGCTCGCAATGAGTAGATTTTGTTCGCGGGAAACGACGAAGCTGAGTTCGGACGCCATTTGCACGCCGAGATAGGCACACAAGGCTAAGCTCAGTTCACGACATTTGAATACAGTCCCGATGGCCACAGCGGTTCGGGGCTTGATGATCACGATGAAATTGTCGAGGCGGAATTTGTGGAGAGGTCTGGGCCTCCACGATGACTTGGGTTGGCGATACTTGGCCGCGTGCGAAACGCGGTCGTACTGAGGTGGGGTTGACTTGCCGGATGTCAACCTAGCGTCTGTTTTCATCTTGGCTTTCCGGCGCTGAGAGCGGCTCTCAACAAGACGGAGATGATATGAGTCCAGGAGCTGGTCCAATGGTGCCGAATTGGGTTCCCTGGTTTGAGGAATCGTTGACCAGGTCATGGCGTGCGGGTCGTAGCCGAACTGAGGCAGGGCGTTCACCATGTTGATGCGGAGAGTGGCTTCTTCGCCGCCGGATGCCAGCGCAGCCGTTAGGCTTAGTGGCGGCGCTACCGAGCACGAGTGAAAGTCCGCTCTAGAGTGGTGAAAAATTTGCCCACCGGGATTGAAGTTGTGTCCCTGTGTGCCGCGCAACTTGCTGCGTCCGATGCATGTCAAATTTGCGGGGTTTGACGAATTGGTCCGTAGCTCTTGTCAAAACCCGACGGAGCCGAGATGCCACGCGTCCATAAGTGCGCGACGCAAAGTAGCACCCTCGTCCGCGCTGGCCAGCCTGCTCGCACATCCTTTGCACACACAGACACGCGCGCGCGCGCACGCACACACATTAAGCCAGCGTCAGCTTGAAGCCGTCACACGTTTGAAATTGCTTCGACCCTTCTATGGCCAGTCTTCCAGCCCCTCCTTTCACCATTCCTGAGCATCGGACTTGATATCGCACACCACACTGACGCCTCTTCGTTTCGCCCCCATCGAAACGTAGCCGCCAGCGGTCGGGATCGAACCTGGGTAGTGGTGGTAACAATACTTTAATGAAAATGTTTAGGAGGTTGTAGCGGCGGTTGGAGTCTTCAGTCCGGAACCCTATTGGAGTAGGCTGATGTCCGCGCTCTTTCGATGAGGTCTTTTTGACCCCTTGCGTCCGAGCTGGTCAGAGCTGCCTCCCACCCCTCCTGCATCTGCTAGTTATTAATAGTGACAGTCTGATTTCGCTGGCATGCCCACACCATGGTCCGCCTTCTGCCCGCAGAATTTGCATTGTGAGTCAAATGACTCTGGATCTATTGCGTGTAGTCTTCGTGGGTTGTTAAAAGTGTTGGTCTGTAGCTTGCGGAGGTGTACCTCCTCCCCTTTGTCTAGTGTTTGCCGGTGGAGGGTAGACCCGGCGAGATAATCCTAAGTGCTGAAGTATTTCAGTTCAGGTTAGCAATGGGGTAGGAGGTTCCACGAGATCCGTATTGGGGGCCCGATGGAGAAATGCTCGAGCCTAGGCGTATGCCCTCTCGTTCCCTGGGATGCCCTTGAGACCCGGTACCCATATTAAGTGTTCATGCGTGAGTTGGTAGCCACGGGTTTAACTATCTTGCAGGATTTTAGCTGCTAGCGGTGCAACCCTGCTCCTGAGGTAATTGCGATATGCTGTCTGTGAATCTGTAAGAATGTATTTTGAGGTAGTGTGTGTTGCAGCTAGGGCAATCGCCACTTCTTGCGCCTTGGCTGCGGAATATTATTCCATCCACTGTTCGATTTTGGTTCACTACCGCAACTGCCACCATTTCCTGTTCAGGACCCGCAGCATCGACATAAAACATGCCCTGGCACCCGCCGTAGTGCCTTTTTATAGCTTACGCTCGGGCTTGTCGTCTTGGCTGGTGAAAATCGGGGTGCATATTCCTCGGTAATGGAGTTCCCTTGAATTGCCCTCTCCATGAGGCTGGGATGTCGCTTTTAGGGTCTAGCTGTTGCGGGCAATTGATGTTCAAGTCGTTCAAGACTTATCGGCCAGTCACAGTCGTGGAGAGTCGTACCATCTGCGCCGTGAGGTGCGCCTCTATCAGCTCGTCTACCGTGTTGTGAACGCCCAGTCGTAGAAGCCGGTCCGTCGATGTCGTAAGAGGGAGGCCCAGGGACGTCTTGTAGGCTGCTCTGATTATGACGTCGAGGTTCTTGATGTGAAACTTCTTGAGACGGAGGTAGGGTGCTGCATAGACGATGCGGCTCACGACGGAAGCCTGCACCAGTCGGAGAGTATCTTCTTCGCGCATCCCTGATTTCCACGTCGTTTATTGGCGATCATCCTGGCGACTTGCTCGCTCACGAGGCGGAGGTTCTGGATGGCAAGGTGATTGTTGCCCTTGTTATTGATGCACAGACCCAGTATCTTGACGGTCTGAACTTCATTTATTGGTGAGTTGTCTACGTGGATGTCGACCGTGGTCTAATTTTTGTGCTGGCGGAAGACTAGGAGTTCACATTTTTCGGGAGAGCAGGTTAGCCCACACGCTCGTGCATAATTCTGAATTGTTATTGTCGCTGTTTGTAGTTTTTCTCCAATCATTCCCATACTACCCGTGGTTGTCCAGATGGTTATATGGTCAGCGTACAGGGCGCCTGTATCTGATTTAGAAGAGGTGGAAGATTTTCAGAGTCCAATATTGAACAGAAGAGGGGATAATACTGCCCTTCGCGGAGTGCCTCTCGTGCCCATCTTCACTTGCGTTGTTTGCTTAGTGCCGATGCTGATGTTGACCGTTCTGTCTTTTAGGAAATCATAGATCTATGAGTGGACGCGCTGGCGACAGTTCGTGGTCTGGAGGTTCTGGAGGATTGTGGAGTGTTTAACATTGTCAAACGCTCCTTTGAGGCCGAGGGATAGAAGTGCTCGGTCACTGTTTTGCAGCAATAACTCTATGGGCAGTGTATGGTGAGACTTCTCTACATTCTTGTGTGGGGCACTACCATATTAAGCAACAAGTTTCTCGGCTCCAAGATAAGACTGTTCTGAATGCAACCCGGTTTGCTTATGGTCATCCGGTAGTACCCTTGCACAATGATGCATATAGGTACCGCCATTCGTGGAAAGTAGCAGAATAATTTCCGTACGAATGCATAAGCATTGTATGATAATGTTTGCGGTTTTGTACCATTACAAGCTTGTGTGCACGATTATGTTGGAACGAATGAGTTTGTAAGAGAAATAATGGTTGTATCAGAGCATGAAAAAATCTCGCATGGGAAATCGGTAGGTGCATGTGAGTTAATTAGAAAGTTAATTAGAGCTAATTAAGTCAGTAAGACGTCGAAATAACCGGAAGGGGTATAATGTCGACGTCTAATAGGGCTAATGTGACACTCGACTTCCGGTGACGTAGGCCTAACTTCTGGTGGCGGAAATGTGAAATGTTTGAACGGGAACGAGTGGGAAAGGGAATTATTTTCGTGCACAAATGGGTGGGAATGGTTTGAAAGTGTGCAAAAAGCGGTGACCAACCATCTGAAAAATTTTGAGATCACTGCAGAATCTGTAGTGCACAAACGCGAAAGCATAAGCGTTGCTGCTGCACGCGGTACATCGCGCGCCCCTTGTCGAGCGAAACCAGCGTTCCGTCGAACGCTTCAAAGTTACCGGCTTAATATAATAATTCGTTCACAGGAAGGAAAAGGCGCAGTGTCTGTCACATTTGCTCTGTGGACACCTGAACCGCACCGTAAGGGAAGGGAGGAAGGTGTATAAGCCCCGCCGGTGTAGCCCAGTGGTTGCGGCGCACGACTACTGTGCCCAAGGAAGTGGGATCGAATCCCGGCCTCGGCGGCTGCGTTTCGGTGGAGGCGAAACGGAGTGGCATCCGAGTGCTCTGCGATAACCCCAGGTGGTCAAAATTTGCGGAGTCCTTCACTACGGCTTCTCTCATAGCCTGTCGGTTGGGACGCCAAACCCTACAAAGCAACCAGGAAGGGGTATAATTTGTTTACATGAAAGGAAAGGCGCAGTATCTGTCTCTCGGGGAATAATAATAATAATAATAATAATAATAATAATAATAATAATAATAATAATAATAATAATAATAATAATAATAATAATAATAATAATTAATAATAATAATGCTATGGGGCGGCAGGCCGATGAAGAAAGAAGACGGAACATGGGCGATGGAGATGGTAGATGGATGGAATGTTAGCGGGGCTAGCGCGAGCGCTCCTGCCCGCGCCACTGCCCGCTTCTTCCTTGCTCGTCCGTAAAATGACCCGGGGCCACCGAGCAATCGTCCCGATCGGGGACGAGGAAGTTTACCGAGGTTGTTGATTTCATGGCATGATGATGGGCTTGTCTGGATGCTTGAAGAACAAGAGAAAGAAGGAAGAATAGAACGGCTTGCCGGCGCGATGATTCCCGATGAACATTGTCCCAGGACACTCTCGAGCCACACGTTGCCACGACTCGATGGCGGAGGCCAAGGCACGCACCGCATGGCATAGGCAGGGGAGGATGTCTTCAAGTGTAGCGGTGTATTGGGTCGTGGGGTTTCTGGTTCGCACATCTGGTCAGTGGGGTCACATTAGATTGTTCGGATCTCTTATTGTGTCTTATGGTTATGTGTGGTGTCTCGGTCAGTCTCTCCTTTGTCGTGTCTTAAGGGCGGGGCGGGGGGACGGGGCGGAGTAACGGCAAGGTCTTACTATGTCAGGCAGGCTGGGTGGGGAATAGCCATGCGATGCCTCCTAACCTTCAGCCGACGGCACAAGAAGTGGCAGGGCGCTGAAGCTCCGGACCAGGACGAGGGGGTGATGATGAATTACCTCGCACCTCCAACCAAATGTTATGGGGCGGCTAGCCGATGAAGAAAGGAGACAGAACATGACCGATGGCGATGGAAGATGACGTTTAATGAAATAGCGGGCCTAGCGCGAGCGCTCCTGCCAGTGCCACTGCCCGCTTCTTACTGGCTCGTCCGCAACAATATATTATTATTATTATTATTATTATTATTCACACGGAAAGAAAGGGACAGTATCTGTCGCACCTGTTCCATGAATACCTGAACCGTGGTGTTAGGGAAGGGTGGAAGGTGGGAATGAAAGTAATGCGAGAGAAAGAGAAGCCGTAGTCGAGGTCTACGGAGTAATTTTGACCCCCTAGGGATCTTTAACATGTACTCACAGAACACAGACGCCTTTCCGTTCCGTCTCCATCGAAACGCAGCCGCTGGAAATCGGGATCGAACCCGGGTACTCCGGCACAGCAGTCGGGCATCTTAACTACTGCACCACAGTGGCGGGGCAAAAGATCTGGTCCCTTCTCAGTATACGAATTAATCTCGTGAAATCCCGCAGACATATCTCGCGGGCAACATAGCAACGCTCAGGCTTACGCATTCCTCCGCTGCAGATTCTACAGTGATCTCAGAAAGGTTTAGTCTTGGCGACCTACAAATCAAACTGCCGACAGGTTATAATACTTGAAACATGTTTGTACTTGGAAGTGCAGGATTATCGCGCTAATTAGCAACACAATAGGTAAAATATCGCATAAAACTCTCCTCGGCAGTTTGCTTGATCATATTGACATTTAATCGTCATGCTCCGCTGTGGTGGTGCCGCGCTCAAGATGCCTTACTGACCGGAGTTCCCGGGTTCGAAACCCGACCGCCGGCTTCTGCGTTTTGATGGAAGCGAAACGGAGGCATCCGTGTGCTGTGCTATGCCAGTGCACTAAAAGAACCCCAGGTGGTCGAGATTTCCGGAGCCCGCGACTAAGGCGCCTTTCATAACCTGAGTCGCTTTAAAACGTTTAACCCCATAAACTAACAAAATCAAACCTTCATCTTAGACATCTGAAACAAGTATCTTTTCCTTAGTGATACACAACGAACAATTTTTGTAACGTCTTATACGAGTTCATGTTGGAATTAATGCATAGTTAACGGTGTATTTGCCTGTTCTTTTACTTCACAGTCCCAGGGAATGAAATTTTGAACAATTTTGCTTTGATAAAATGGTTGTCATGGTGACGTATTTTGTATTGCTTCCCATCGTGTTATACTGCTTTTATCCTCCATATTGTATCTGCAACCTGTAAAAAGTCGACACGAAAGTGATTTTCGCCCCTTTTCTTTATCTCTAGAATAATGTCTCTTCTTATTAACATGCTTGAGTGATGCCCATTTGAAAACTTCTTACATCTTGTCATTCTTTGTTAGTTGCGCCTATGCAATGTGCTCTTTTGTTGCTGTTTTCCTATGAGGGAATAAGGCCCCAGTCAAGCAGTGTCCATAGCTTTTTGCCCTACTCGCTCCATCATATTTGATGGAAATCAGCAATAAAAATCATAAAAAGCATCACCATTGCCCATAGAACCCATCCCCTCCACCCTGAAGCCCCATAACAACAGCCCATGATTGCTTACGTCACCCAGCTACTCCATGACCATGACCGCCACAGCCACCCCACTGAGCGTTTCCTCGCAGCGCCCGCGGACATCCACCTCTTCGGGGCAGATGTGGGACCATAGCTGACTGGGCTTGACTATCGCTTACTATTTTACACTCCTACCCAGAGGTACCTAATAAAATAATAATTTCGCCCTGCTTAATGCAGCTCTAAGTGGAATCCGCATTGCCATTGATGGGAACCATTTAAAGTGATGATAAATGATGCCACTTTTATTCGTCTACCCGCTTGCCTATTACCGTCCCCCATTCCGAACTTCCATAGGTGTGACGAGTGCCAGGCGACGTTTGTCCAGAAGACCCACCTGGTGGGCCACATGAGGACGCACACAGGCGAGCGGCCGTACCGCTGCCCCAGCTGCCCCAAGGCGTACGCCTCCAGAAGCACGCTCAACAGGCACCGCTTCGTCGCCCATTTCGTCCGCGATGAAATGGACGAAGGCCAGGATGAAGAGAGCCGGCCGCCAGCTTCAGCCGACGATGGCGACTAGGTTTCCTAACGGGAGAGAGGAATGTTCTGAGACAGGTACGTACTTTCTTGGTACGGCGAAAACGCACAAAGAAGACTGCAAAGCACTGCCTAGAAACGTAGTGCCCATAGATCACGTTATGTATAAATCCCTAGGCCCTACACTTACCGTCTATGCCAAAAGTAACCAGGCTGAAGGGTTTTCTTCTGAACCGTGTTTAGAGCCCTTCATCTATCCCCAAAGGCAAAAAATGATCTCCACAAATAAGGGTCAGTGAATGTCTTCCCCTACAAGTGATTAAAATTTTGAGATCTTCCATAAACGGTGCACTGCAGGGCTAAGGAGCAAACCTCGCAGCACGGTTACTTTTGGCAAAGACGGTACATATACATATAGGCTCTGTTCATCACTAACGCTACTGACTGGATCAATGATACTAATCAGGTTTCATGCAATGCGAACCATAAAGTCCTCTTTCTGAGGCATGTATGGAAGCTTTCCATCCCAGAAGTTTGGCAACTAACCGACAAATCAGTTGTCCTTTCGATTCCAAAATTTGAACCATATAATAACGTGCTTGTAATTTCATGATCCGTTCAAGAAAATAAATATTGATAAAATAAAAAAAGGCGCGAAAAAAATAATTAGCCGTTTTGTTTACCATAGTCATGAACGTACTTTGGGAACTAACTTGTTGCGCAGGGCTGGTTCTTTACAATCATCGGCAATGAATCGCACATCTAATTTCAAAGTTTTGTACCAATTTGTAAAATGTCATTTCAAGATAACGTTGGTGAAATAACATGTTTTTCTTTAGGCTATATAGAACTATAGGCAGCGGCACAGTTTTACATTTACTCCTCCTAGCTGTCGTAATATTGCTTTAAGTATTACGTTTTTCCAAGAATGGCAAAATTTGACACCACTATGTGGCGTTATATACTAGGTGTCTGTTTGCCCTAATATCGGCTTTGTTCTTGTATTTCGTTCGATTTCCTCATCTGAGATAATATATTTGTTGCTGACTGGTTGTAGTAGCTACACTACGTATTTTCTCTAATTTTGCTGATGAGAGGTCCTTAAATATTGTTACTTTTATGTCTGATCATTTTGCCTGATTGAAACAAAAATAATATGGCGCGACGGACGCAGACAAAGAAGTTACACGAACGACAGAACTAGCGCCCGTTTGTGTGACTTCTTTGCCTTCGTCCGTCGTGCCGTATTACGTTTGATTCAGAATGTACCAACTAGTCCAAACAAAACTTCTACATGCCTGATTGTTCGACACCTGTGCTTGTCAGTCTTCTTTGTTCTTGCATTCATGTACCCACTCTGTGAAAATCTCTTATGGGGGTTGGTCGTAGTATTAATAAAGATATATTTAAATGAATGAATGAATGAGTGAATGAATGAATGAACGAACGAAGAATGACTGCACATGAACCAGTGTGTCAGAGAGCGCAAAAGGCGACCGCGTGCTGTGCAATGTGAGCGCATGAAAAGAACCCCAAGTGATCCAAATAGATTGGGAGCACTCTACTATGGCGTCCCTCGTAAGCCAAGAGTCCCTTCGAGACGTTGAAACTCGTAACTTACAAGTTGAAAAAGAAAGACGAGGAACGCACAATTTACAGCGCTGCATTGTACATTTGGGTAGATCTCGATACCTATGCATATCCGTCGCTGTCTATGTCAATTACAGCTATAGGAAGAAAGGGGGCACGGTGCTTGTAGATGCTATAGGTAGTGAGCGGTATGGTCGTTGCCTGCTCTGACGTGTCTGACGTTTTTGTTCCGCGCACTAATCCAGGACCAAGAATGTTGCATCAAGGTTACCAACAGTTCGTCTCACGCGTCACTACATTGCATCCAAGGGCTCCCGTGCCTGACAAGGCCACTTGTGCTGACGATGGCATCCGGGACTCAGTGGCGGCTGCAAATTTTCGCACTACCATGCACTTTGTATGGCTACCGCATACACCTTGAGTGCGAAGAGGTATACATAGCTTGTTTCTTCGTAGGGGTGAACATCATTCTCAAGGAACGTCGTTCTTTTGCTTGTTGCGTGAGCCGGGACCACTTCCCACAGGACTGCACGTCTTGGTGTCCCTGGAAGATGTTTTGGTGTTTGCAGTGAACATTGGTATGCGTGTGATGTGCTTTGTTTTTCTTAATACAGCTAGCTTTTCATGAAACGTGCTCAAAGACAACTTATCGAAATGTGAGCACGAAAAAAAAAAAAAAAGGTCGCTGCGAAGAAAATTGACGGCCGATTTCGGTGTGGTCAGGAGAAATGCGAATTTAGCACTCCAGTTTAGTATGTTCCGGAATGCGCATACTGAATAACAAACTCTCGTAATCAACCGCATTATAAGAAAGTGCACCCGGCATAGAAAGAAAGCTCCGCTTTGACCAAGCCGTAAGAATGTGTATGAATGCTTTGTGTAGCCTGTCTGACTCGGCATCTGGTGCATAGGTGAATAGCGAGAGGAAGCAAAAGAAACCCACGAGAGTCTGCCATCAAAGTCGGAGGGTGCTTTGATGGAATGGAATTGCCAGTCTGAACTTGCGTCACAAAAATGTCACGAGTTGATCGAAATGGGAACCAGCGCATGCATGGGCGTCTATTATGGGAGCGGGTAAGCCTTCTATCAGAAGCTGAGACAGCACAGGGCAGTGGGTGGCACGGGGTCATGCAGAAGTGCTCCAACTGAGGCAGTTTTTGTATATTCGTCGGATTTCTCAGTGAGTGGACACTTCGACTTCAGAGAGCGCAGGTCGACACTTGATTATTCTTGCTTTGTGGAAGCTGCGTCCAGTTGAAATGATACCATTGTAGGAAAGCTTATGTGGCGACCTATTGATGCACTGACAACGAACCATGCTGATGCATTACCGTTGGATCTACCCATGAATCAGTCGAAAAGTTTTGGTATAGTATGATACATGTGGTTTAATGGTCCGGAGTGGCTCAAGCTATGAGGGTCGCCGCAGTGCAGGGCTTCGGGGTAATATATGTACCACCTGGAGATCTTTAACATTAAATAACACCGCGCGGCACACTACTCTGGCATTTAGTTTCCAATTAATGCAGCCGGGTTCGAACCAGGTAATCCGGTTTCCTGTGATAAAATGGTCTACGTGAACCCCATGTTACACGTGCTAGGCGCAGTTCCTCGCTCTTCTCGGCGGGCAGCTACATTGATTATTAACGATAAGTTGCTTAGTTGGTATATGTCGTCGCTTCGAATTCCTATCGTAAACTAGCCTTCTGTGCGTGACTAGCAGAGCAAATTCCAAATGGTAAGCGAAATATATGACATCATCTGAACGCTGCGCAATGAACGGTCATTATTTCGATACGAAATCGTGTTATATTTTGGTCACCAGTTCTGAAAAACGCTTCCGTGCGTTCTTTGCAGGTGACTCGTACAATATTGGAGAAAGCGCATATTGAGTTCAATTATCTAAAATTACCCAGTAGGATTTTTAATTTTAATTTTAGGAAGAATGAATTACTGAAAGCATAACACTTCTATTGCAAGAAAAAATGATCGTTTTTGGCCGCAGTTCGGGAGATTGGGGTGTAATGCGGAGGCAATTTAACGTCGTTGTTTTCTAATCTTTCAGAGCTGGGTGTTTTCTAATGTTTCAGAGCTGGACACTACTCGAAGCAAGGCCCTCTCACTGCAACGTGCCGCAATGAAATTTTATGTTTCGTTGTTAGTATCTACTGTGCTGAGGTGGTCATGCCGTCATGCACTATATGTTGAATGCTGTCTCTTAAAAATAATTGCCAACTTTATAATAACGCGGTGCATTCCTCGTCTTAGGTCCGAACTGATCGCGGCAAGAAAACCGAACCTCTGCAGTTGGGCAGCTGGTGTTGAGCTACTGGCCCACTTAGTCCGCTGTCGCTCTGTGGCTCTATGTGGCTCTCGTTCAAACCTTACTCCGTGATAATATGAGGTATTTCTGACAATCGATGAATCTGGTGGGCATGAATGGGCTTCGTGTGCGAAGCACATGTATGTAGCGTTCGCCATTGAATTACGCAGACATTAAAAAAACAAAAACAGCGGGCACAAGAAGCCAGAAGGAAAACGAGCATCGTAGCTTGAAATTTAAGGATAGCTCTCTCCGCCACAAGAGATTTTCCTAGCAAGACTGCATGGAAAGATGATATTGCGAAATCAAAGGATTTCAACCTTAAAGGCAAGGCAGGTTTTTAATGCGAAAGCATTCCTTGTCTCATGACAGTCGTCATCAGAGCCTGTCGGTAGAGTGTGTGGGCAGTTTGCATTCAGAGCATGTCCGCACAAACTCTCATTGGTTTTAAAGAGAGAGCAAGAGAGAGAGAGCAGATTGTTCGAGTCCAAAAGTATGATCAATGGCTTGGGCTCCAGTAAAGGTTATGGCCAAGTTCCAAATAAAGCTATTGGTTCTAGCCTCTCGCGATTCGGGTCCTAGTCGACGAGATGAGGTGAACAAAATGCGACTTTATGCATTATTTACAGTCATGGTGCAAGAGAACATTGGCATGGGGCCAAAACCTACTGGCTACATGCGACTGTCTACTTTTGTTTTTCTTTATTACCATCTTGGCAGCACAAACACAAAAACATTTACATGGCTATAAAAGCAACAGTCCTTTCTGGCTACTGCACGATGATGGAATGGACTAAATGAATTTGGTTTGTGAAGGACTGGCAGCCACTCAGGTTGACGATTTTGTCAAATCCCGAAGGCAGAAACCGACAATACCGTTTTTAATAATTCTTGAATCGACTGAGTAGGAACAAAGTAGCGCTTTTGTTGATCTAAGGTTGAATTTTCAGCAAATATGACCGGGACCGAACCGCAAGCGCATATCCAAGAACTGCAGCTCGTTGTCGGATGGTGCCTCGAAGGTGAATTCAAGTCCTGAACCACAATTTCTGCGGTCTGTCAACACACAGCGACGGCCAGGGAGATTCCGCCACGCCCACTCCAGGCGAACAGCACATGCACTCTGCGGACGCTCTTGGTGGTCTCTCTGTCCAAGCAGCAGCACCCCTTTTTTTATGTGCCAGGAAACAGTTGCCACTAAAATTGTCCAATCTGGAGGCCGCAGTTGGCGGCGGTTCAAGATGTTCTATAGCGGGAGCGTCGGTCTCCCGCTTCGAATCTGCGCGGCGCGAGTTGAAGATGGGTACAGGCGCCAGTCTGTTCCAGAGAATGTTCCGGCTTGTCTGACGCCAGGGTTTCCCCTTAGTGTGCTTATGGCATGCGGTGCAGCACCGGGGCTTGTCAAGAGGCGTCAAGCTCTCGGCGGCGCTCGCTCGGCTCCAGTCGTCGACCGCCGCAGGAGCCAGACAAATACCGGCTATTAAGTCCGATCATAGCAAGCTCCAAACAAGGTCGTGGGATCGCCAGTGTCGGTCATGAGCTTGAGTCTGAAAGAAGGCCGTGGGTTCGAGTGCCTAAAAGTTGTGGGTTCATGTATAGTGGAGGGTTTGAGTTCTGGTATAGGTAGAGAGTTCTAGTTCCTCCTTCGGCAGCATAAAGGGAAATGCATATTTGTAAAACAGCGCGAACAATGTCGGCCAAGAAGAAGAAGAAAGGCGTGACTAGTGCTGGACTTTCAACTGAGGTTTTAATGCCAACACGTGGCGCTTATAAAGGAAAAGCACGTACATACTACTATTAAACAAGAGGAAGAGGAGCGCTCGACTCTCAAAGACCACCAAGAAAAACTCTCTTTGTCACTGACAGTGACAGATAGTTTGCTAACATACTTTGGCTCTTGACTGATGTGGAAAGCTTCCAATAATTCCTGCGTGGTTTGATCCCAGTTCCTGTAAAAAACCTCTGTGTGCTACGACACATGGGTGTGCTAATTTCCTTCTTTTTCATTACTTCACACTTTTTGCAGTGTCTTAGCAGGTATGAAAGTTTCTTGTTGCTATTTAGATTGTTTTTGTGCTCCAGCAACTTTAAGCAACGTCCTGTCACCCCGATGTTCTGGGCTCCGCAGGAGAGCAGAATTCGGTAAACATCCTTTTGCGATAAGACTAGACTGGGCGGGAAAACTTGCAATGCCAAGATAAGTTGCAACAAAGGTTGAAGATAGCAAGATTACTGTTTGCAAATGCTTGACCACATGAAGGAGAAAAAAAAAGCCTAGTTCAATACCTGCCATATCAAAGTGGATGTGTTCGCGTGACCTGAGGGTTATTCTATCGGATAAAGAAGGCGGTTAACTGTCTTTTCTGAGCAGCGATGCCACGAAAAAGCGTTAGCAGTAGTTTTGAAGAACTTCGATATTTCACCCTCGAAAGAAGTTGAGATCAAGAACAAAGCCGTTGCGCTTCTCAACAACCTTGACCTTGAATGGCTGTGTTTACAGGTTGGAAAGTGCAAGAAACTTCCTCTGGAAAATTTTTCAGTACAATAAATACGCAGGTAGAAAAGAGCCTTTTATGTCGGACAATAAAGTCTATTCATTCACTTTCATTTCAGGTAGACTACACCCCTGTTGCTGAAATCAGGCGTGCAAAGAGACGGATCGTCTTCCGATTTACACTCCTCAGATTGCACGTGTAACACCAGATCAGAATTCGCCATCCCTCCTAGAGTGCTCCGTCAGGCGCACATTAAGACACCTGCCCGTCTGCCCGTAGTAGCATCGGCCACAATTCAGCGGAATGCGATAAACCACGCCCTTCCGCGGTGTCTGTGTTGTAGTGTCTACAAGTCCACGCTGGAAGGGTGACTGCTCCTGGCTCTGATGGGGCTTGGATGGTAGGTCAACGCCGCTTGCGGCGGGGGCTAGCCTGCCACCGATTTTTATCTGTTGTAGGCCGTCATTGCACCCGCCACTGCTTCGGTGGTGGATAACGGCGCTTGTTGCGGCGCGCTATCCCTGTTCTTTTTGTTTCTTCTCTATTTTCTCTTCTGTCCGCACGAGGCAGTGGAGGTGGCTAAGCTACAGAGCCAGTAGCAGGCCCGTGCATTTTCTTTTCCTTCTTCCTACAGCCACAACAATAAGAAGTCCATGCCATGTGTATGAGAGTGGCCGGAGTTGAGCAGTGTTTACACATGAGGGCTATGTGATCCGGAAAGATCCTTGGGACGGATGAAAATCCGCTTCAGATGCTGGTCAAAATCCCCTGGATCTCGGCGGCCTCTTCAGCCAGTCGAACCGCTAGTAGCTGTAGTTCTGGGGTTGGGCTTTCCAGCAAAACCTCCTAGGCTTCTCTACTCTTAATTGTGTTTGCCCTGCCCGGGGAATGCAAACACCCCCATATTATATGGTTCAGGATGCCCCTCTAATTATTCGGCCTTTACCTCCGCCTCTGTGAACCTGAATCTAATTCCAAATTTTATCCCCCCCCCCCCCCCCCCCCCCGTAGTCATGTAGCTGTGTCGAGCTGGTGTCCCCTTACATATGTATCCACCAATTTTTTCATGAATGCCTGATCACTGAGATCCCCAAGCGCATGCTTAACTTTGGCCATGTTTACCCTTGTCTGCCCTTTGGATTTTTCCGGGTCAAGCAAGTGCCTTAACATGTTCCAAGTTTTAGGGAGATTCATGCCCCTTTCCACATCTCGACATTTACTGTGCCATTGCTGTTCGCACAGCTTGAAGGCATAGTCTTCAATCTCTTTGTTGAGTCTAGCCAAGTGCCTTTTCAGACTGCGATTCCGCCGGCAGACGGCGCTCCCTGCTCTCCTTGGCCTCCCACATATGCAACATCCGGGGCGCTATCCCCCGTAATTTTCTTGGTGGCACCCTTGACATCCTACTTGAGGTTGTCACACCCCAGCTCATAGTCTAAAACTACGGACTCATAATCTCTGTTGCTTCTAATCACCCTGAAGCTATCCTCCTCGGTCATATACTAAGGGGCCTCCTTCCTGAGCTTAAGATTACCTTTCAAATCCGCCCTGACTCTCAGCACACAGTGATAACTTCCAAGGTTTTGCCCTATATTGCGCCACTCCCATTCACCTATATTCTTGCTGAACGTAAAATCTGAAGACGAGTCTGCATGCACTATTACCCTCCCTCGTTGAGAACTCCGGATTTGTCATGAGAGTTAATCCCAAATTGTGATAATCCTTCCATAACATTCTCCACTTAATTTGTTCTCTATCATCCCCCCCCCCTCAGGGTGGCATGCATTAAAGTCCCCCATAACTATCAGGGGCTGTATTCCTGCTCCCTTCAAGGCTTTTCCAATAATGGCCCTAAACCTAGTCTTTTGTTGCTTAGGCGGGCTATATATGTTTATAATGAAAGTGTTAGAGTCGCCGTTATTGCCTGTAAGAATTTCTACGTCGCACTAAAATCGATAAAACAGGCAGAGAAGCGTGGGACGCTCTAAGAGCGCCAAGGAGAGCTTTATTTGTCACTGAGTGATAGAAGCGAAGAGCTCCTCGCGTTCCACCTCGGAGCCACGTTCCATAAGATACGCAGCAGCTCTCCGTCGGCCAGCGGTGTCTCCCGCGCAGCATCTTCCTTTTGAATCACAGCCGCCACCCGCTTCTCAGCCACCTTCCCACGAGCATCTATACCATACATCACACCACGCAGCGACCTGTTCCGAAGGAAGACATCTGGCACACTGTTTTCCAGCGATTGCTGTAATACCGCCGCTGAGAACCCGGCCACGTTTAACGCCGTTGACCCTTTCGGGATTTTTGTAGTGAGAACTGCACTACGGCAGCCGCTTCGATACTTCGCCGTGATCGCGCTTTCGTCATGGTAGCACCTTGGCCGAGGTCGCACTGACCTTCAGCCTTACTCTACTCTACTGGCCAGTCTCTCTTCGCTGCCAGATTTAACCATAGCCCTAGGCATGACTACCTAGTACTAATTATCCATGAGTCATTACTAAATATTCATGAGTAATGGTATGACGTCAACACATAATGACGTCATTGGCTGTAATGCCACGACCTAATATGACGTCATCGTGACGTCACATTCGGCCATGTTTAATAACCAGAGGTCACAACGGGGCATGATGTCACCTGGTGATTTACCAGACCTCGGGGACAATGATCAGTGGAAACACAGTGGGGCGACAGGGACCCTCAAGCACATAATTTGGGAGTGTCCAGAGTCCCCAGGGATGAAACAAAATATAACAAGTAGAGAAGCCTGGGACACCCTGCTGCTAAGCGCGGACCCTGCGATCCAGCGACGTACCGTCTATCTGGGGGAACAGGCTGCAACAAACCAGGGGCTACCTGCCAGCTTCTAATCCGCGGGCACACTACTCCTTGTCTTTCCCGGCCTGCGTGCCGGGGGCGGGAAAGAGGACGCTTTTTATGGCGATAACACTACTGCTCCAGGTTTCGAGCTGTCGCGTGGTCCCGGCGGAGCCACGCTTGACCTTGAACAGCCCAGGAGGAGGAGGTGGAGGAGCAGAAGAAGAAGAAGAAGAAAAAGACTGGTAACTTAAGCTCTCACGTCATACACCTAAAGGATGAGCTTAAGTGTCCCCAATAATGACGCACCTTACCCTTTTATATGTGATAGGGAATACTGTAGCAGGCAAGAGAAGTTTTCGCCGTTGCTATCGCAATTCAACTACGGTTAACCAGAGTTAAACCACAACTAATTTTTTTCTGGTGGAACTAGAGTTGTCCAACCAACCAACGCATATTCGAAGTTGATCTCGCCGTGCATTCCGTGCGGCGCCATTCATTTGGCGCTTTCTCGAACACCGCATTACAAATCCTCTATAAATAGACTCTGCAACAGGCATCAGCGTCGTTTCAAATTGGTTTAGAAGAAAGATATGTCACAGTTCTCCGCGCACACATTAACCGAGTCCTAAGGAAAAGCAGGAAGGTGGGATTGAAAATAGAGAGAAAGAGGTACCACAGTGGAGGGCCACAGACCACCGCGCAACATACGCTTTCGTTTCATCGCACTTTAGTGGTCCAAAGTGCTCTCTATGGCATAAATAAAGCGGAAACCATGGAGTAAAGCGCTATGTGCAAAAGCCATGTCTACGTTCGAGCCGAACTTAAGCGTAGCCATGCAGACACTCTCGCAACTTTAACTACAAGCTAAACCACAGGAAATTTTGTGATTCCCTGCGTCGCCGGGTCGGCGAATGCACTCCAGAAATCGAATATCTAGCAACCCGCGCAACCTCTCCGACCGGCCGGTGGTGGTGGTGACAAAAGTTTATTCATCAAAAAGGGGTAGATGTATGCATCGGCCGGATCTATGTGCACAGTCGTCTTGTCCTGTGCGCGACTGGTCATCCAGCCGCCGTGATTTTACTGATGCACCGAGGTGCGGGTCGCCAAGCCCACGCCGCGGAAACTGAAGGCCGTGACCTCAGGGGGGCAGGTTGCTGATGAACGAAATCGACGCAACGATGATCCCTCTCCCGTGACGACTCAGCTCGATGCTGTGACTACGATTCCGCCTCCGCATGAACCCGGAAATACAATTCACCTCATGCCGATGACGTTTTTAGCACCGACCTTGACGTTCTCGTCCACAGGAACCCATATGCAGAGACCGCTTTAGAAGACACAGGAGCAGACTTCTCAATGATTAGCAAGAATTTTGTGGGTCAGCTCTCCAAGCTCAAAACTGAATGGTGGGGCGCAAATTTGTACTGCTGGTGGTCCCCTTATAACAACGATCGGACGGTGCACTACACGAGTAACCATCGCCAATTCAGCCTTTGTTGCCATTTTTGTTATCCTGCAGCCCTGCCGCTAGGACCTCATACTCAGCATGGACTTTTTACTCGAGCATGGTGTCATTATGAATGTTCCCCGCCGTACGGTTATGTTTCCGACGTCTGCAACGACGACCGCGGGCTCCGAATGACGACACGCAACTTTATGCATCGTTGACGCGGATGTATTCATGCCGCCACGTTCGTCTGCTCTCGTCAGTCAGGTGCGTCGACTAGTACTGTGCTGCCGCCATTGCAAAACAGAACACAGAGCTTGTGTTACGTCAGGTCGTCTATGTTGCATGCGGGTATAGTCAATCTGAGCAACGGTATAGTGCACTAATTACAAACTTCGGAAACGTACGTCAGCGCACTGCTAAAGGCACCGCGGTAGCCTACTCACGACTACTTTGCTCTTCAGACCAAGACATCTGCGACGAAAGCGCCCAAATTCAACCTTGATCAAAATCCCGCTCTATCGCCGGCAGAGAAGGATAGACTCGTTGGGCTACTCTCCACTTTCAAGACTGGGTCTCGTCCACCCCCGGAGTTAAAGAGACGCCCCTGACCAAGCACCGCTTATTAAGCGATGATGGTACCCGATGAGTCCGACGTAGCCCGTACCGAGAGTCACCGCGAGAACGCGAAGTCATTGTTCATCAGGTAAACGAGATGGTAAATGACGGTGTCATGCAGCCATCGTAGAGCCCCTGGGCTTCACCTGTTGGAATCGTTAAGAAGAAAGACGGAAGTTTAAGGTTTTGTGTGGACCACCGAAGCTAATCAGGTCCCACAAAATTAGCTGTTGTTTAGCTTGTGGTTAAGCCTGGAGTTACGCGAGAGCAATGTGCATGGCTGCGCTTAAGTGCGGCTTCAAAGTGAAGATATTCAGGTTTATTTATGACACAGGGGAATCCTTCACCTACGATGCACCCCTTGCATCTCGTTATTGACCATTCTCATTTGGGTGTAGAAGACTTGTAGTGGTGTGACATCGTCTCTAAGTCGAACTCCGGGGCACACCTCCGTCACAATGTTCGTGCGAACCTTCTGTCCTAGCAACTCGCTGTGGTCGTTCGCCTCTACTAAATATCGAGATACCTGTCTTTTTCCTATATTGTAGCGAAAGCTACACTGTGGGAGTTTTTCAAGCCGTTGGTGCGGCACCGTGGCACCGTGGCACTGTGGAAGACGAAGAAGAAAAAGAAGAAAGAGAAGAAGAAATAAAAGAAGAAAAAAAGACAGAGGAAAAAGAATAAGGAGAAGAAAAGGAAGAAAAAAAAAGACGGAAAAGAAAAAGAGGAAAAAGAAGAAGAAGGGGTAGCAAATATAAGAAGAAAATTAGGAGGAAAAAGAAGAAGACAGATAACTCGGTAGTTGGTAGATGTGAACGATAAGAGCGAGTTGTTAGGACAAAGTTTTGTTCGAAAGTTTTGACGGCCGCACATTAAATCCAGTTGTCCGCAGAAAAATTCGCTGCAATACCCAGAGCTTTCGCTTAGCACTACGTTCAAGCCATGCTTAAACCGCTAGAATTTTTTCTTCTTTTTCTTCGTGCACTTCTTATCCTTTTTCTTATTTATTTCTTTGTTATTTCTCTGCTTGTTTTTCTGCTTCTTCTTCCCATTATCCTACTTCTCCTTCTCCGTCTTTTTCTTATTTTCCTTCTTGTTCTTCTTTTCCATCTTATTTTGGTTCTGTTTTCTGTTCGTATTGAACGGTGCCACGGTAACACGGTGTTACGCCTACGGCTTGAACACTTACCGCAGTGCAGCCTTCGCTACAAAAAGGTCGCCTACTAGCTGCCACGCATTGATGACTCGTAAGACCAGCTATGCCACCTTTCATCTGTTCAGTCAATGAACATAGTGTTTTTCACACCAGGTGGACGGTATGAATTCAAGATCGTGCCTTTTCTATTTTGCTCCACTCCAGCGACATTTCATCTAGTAATGAACGCAGATCTATCTGGTCTTATACGGCAGATGTGTCTACCCTGCCTGGAGGGCGTTATTTAGAATTACTTGCTGTTGGGCTAGTGGTTCATAGTAACCAATGAAACGGTGCAAGGAATCGATCACAGGAAAATAAGAGGGATAGAAAAAGCGCTTACTATCAACTGAGTTTATTTCAGAAGGGACCACCTTTTATTAGCCAGTGTATCTCACATAAAACATTGCAAAAACTTTACTACCGATAAATATTGCGCCTTCCATCACGGTGCAATATTTATCGACAAAGGGAGAAAGCGAGTTAAGAGTGAATAATTGAGGCTTATCATATAGAGAAAGCTGGGCCCACGTGCGTAACAAAATCGCCGGAAAAGGTCAGCGGCCAGGAAGGGGGTTTTAGACGGTCACGTGTAGATAACTAGAACGGAATTTTATCGGCTCTTTTGAATATAACGTTTTGGGTTTGATGACCGTGTGAAGTTTCTTATAACGAGCCATTTTGTCACGATTCGGATACCTGTGCCTTGTTTTGGCTGCCATATGTATTTTTTTTAACACATCATGTATAGGGTATTTTGTCGCAATCTGTAGTGCTATTTATTTATTGTATTATTTTTTGGGAATATATTGTTTCTGATGTACACTGCTGGATAAAAGTGGTCTCTTATGCAAAAACTCAGTTAGTAGTAGGCGCTCTTTGTATCCCGCTTCATTTCAAGTGATCGTGTCCTTGCGCCGTTTTATTGGACGTTATTGTGTTTTCGCCAACGTTCGAGGCCCACCTCCAAAGTCTCTCCACCTTGCTCAGATCTGCTCCCCTCACGTTGAAACGCAAGTGTCACCTTGGT
Organism: Amblyomma maculatum; assembly: GCF_055883805.1. Lineage (NCBI taxonomy): Eukaryota > Metazoa > Arthropoda > Arachnida > Ixodida > Ixodidae > Amblyomma > Amblyomma maculatum. Next base: position 129,268,224 of record NC_139352.1, read on the forward strand.
TATGAAGAGCTCCTCTTCGTGAGCCACGTCATCACTCACCGAGGTGTTGAGACCGATTGCGCTAAAACAGCAGTCGCCGCCAAATTTCCCACTCCGTCCCACAAGAAGACAGTTCGCCGTTTCCCTAGGCCTCTGAGCCTATTACCGCAGATTTATTGAAAACCTTTCAAGAATCGCCACCCCAGTGAAGCGTCTCACACAAGACGATGCCACCTTCACTTGGACAAAGGAACCGCGAAAGGTATTGGAGGAGTTGCGGCACCACTTGCAGACACCTGTGATAGCTCCCTTCGATGCTCCTGCCGAGACTGGTAGACAAGGATGCCAGCAAAGTGCGCCTCGGTGCTGTACTCGTCCAGTGGCAGGGCGGTGGCGAGCGAGTCATGGCATACGCCAGCCGTGCCGAATCCAACTATTTTGCTGCCGAAACGAGTGTCTCGCTGTTGTATGGGCGATCATGAAATTTCGGGTCGTGTGCGCTGCAGAGGCGGTGCCGGCACTTACGGGTCGTGAGCGATCACCACTCTGTGAAGGTTAATAAACTGGCGAGATCCCTCCGAATGCCTTGCACGATGAAGTTTACGGTTACTGGAGTTCATCATGACCATCGTGTCTGAGTCCGGGCGTCAGCATAACGGTGCCGACTGCTTACCCCGGCAATCTGTCGAGGTTGCACGTGAAGACGAAGAACCAGAGTTTCCCCTTACCGCAGCCATCGACGCGCCAGTGGTTCGCAGAAACAACGTGATTATCTGGCTCTCCCACCACTCATAGAGGTTCTGAAAGCGCGTGCAGAGATTTCCCGTCCCTTCTCCAGGCTGCAGTCATTATTTTGCAGGCGAAACAGTGTGTTATACGACGTCAACCTTGCTTCGGCTGGAAAAGATTATTTCATCGTCGTGCCGGAGTTTCCTCGCGAAGAAATTTTGCAGGCATGTCATGACAAGCCCACCTCCGGTCACCAGATTTGTTACTGGTCAATACGCCAATTACTTCCCAATTACTCGCGGCTGCCCCGAAAGGTATAATAAAGGAACGAGGCACAGCTTTCACTGCCAAGCGGCTGGAATCTTTTATGCAGCTCAGCGGCCCTACCCATCGAAGGCCAATCGCTTACCATCCACAGACTAACGTTTCAACAAAACTCTCACCGGCATGATGTCCATGTACCTGGATGTGAGAATTGGTCTAGGGATGACCTCCTGCCGTGCGTCACATTCGCATGCAACACAGCGTAGCAGGAAACCACAAAAATGGCACCCTTCTCTCTATTGTATTGCCGCGAAGTTTCAACAATGCTGGAAGCCTTGTTTCTCCATGACAGCCATGGCTTCGAAGTTGGTACTGAGGAAGTTACAGCTCGCAAAAGAAGCGCGAGAGTTGGCCAGGGCACTCATCCGGAACCAGCAAGGCCGAGATGCCCAGCGTTGCAATCACCATCACCGTGTACTGACTTTCGAACCAGGTGACAGATGTTTGGCTCTGGACTTCAATTCGACGTCGCGATCTATCCGAGAAATTTCTAAACCAGTCCTTTTGCCCCTAGAAAGTGGTCTGTCAACTTAGTAACGTCACATACGAAGTGCTTCCTGACAGCGTTTCCATTACTCGTCGCCAGCAGAACCCGAAGTGGTTCACTTGGTGCACATATGAAGCCCTACTTTTCGATAGATCTGCCTTAAAGCAAGAAACGTAGCACGCCGCCTTACTGCAATCTTCTAGTGAGCACTCTTTTTTTTCTTACTCAATTCGTTTCTTTCGATTTCGTCGGGTCGATGATTCTTTTAGGGGGGTAATGTAGCGTGAGCAACAGCGGCATCTACCCGCGAGTCTCGTGCGCTTTCTTGAAGAAGTGGAAGTGGCCTCATGACGTTCGATGCGAAGAGGCTGAATTTGGGCGGCGATCGTCTCTCGGTGCTGTTGACGTGCACTGCGGGGGCTTTTAGGTCAACGCCCATTAAACCCTTTTAATTACCAACCAAAATGGCGACGTGGCAATATTGTATAGCTATACTTTGTTTATCTTTTAAAAAGTGCGTCATTTCTACGTAAAGGTGCGGTGGTGGTCACCAAAATAATTTTCATCCCAACTGATATCTTGGAGTCGGGACATGCTTTAGCATGATACCCAGTGACTCAGCGTTTAAATCTATCTGCTCTGGGCTTTATATTAAGCGTCAAAAGCGCATGAAAAAGCTTCGGTTCTTTCTGCATCAACTCTGCAGGCTCGCTGGAGACGATCTGCAGGAGCGCCTTTTCTAGACGCGGGCTTCGGCGTTATGGCGCACGATGGAAAAACCGCACTCGTTGACTGTAGCGTTGTCTGCCGAGGCACAGACGGCGGCCCCTGGTGACGACCTCAAGGTAGGTGCGGCGCGGCCACTGTCTACACGGCTGACGCTCTGATGGCGTCCAAGGTCGGCCATCAGGCCCGATCGAAGTAACGGTAGCGCGGATCCTTGGGCAAAGATACAGGCTGGCGCTTCGCTTCGCCAGATTATCTCGAGCCAGGTTCGATTCACACAGAGTGGGTGTCGAATTGAGTTTTAGGGGCGTTGTCATCAGCGCTGAATGCAAATATGTACGACAAATGACGCAGTGAAGAGCACCATTTTATTTATCCAGATTTAGAAGTTTGTTCATATGTCTGCATATCTAGCTCGGTGGCCTCTAGCTGGACTCAGGACGCTCAGAATCAATTTCAATTTTATCTCAACAGGCAATGCAGCGCGATAACATACAATGGACTGATTGGCGAGTCTATCACCAAACAAATATCGCGAAAAGGTTTTCAAAACATAATACATTTTTTCGTTTAAAGAAGCTACAAGCGGTAGCCCTGCCGAATACTGACAAACTATGTGGGGAAAATGTCGGAATATAGCGTCCCTACTAGGTCTTGTGGGCTGCGGAGACACCATTCAGCCGATTACAAAAATCGCTTATGAGCTGTATGATATCACGCCACGTGTTAAGCTGCACCATAATATTGTGCTGTGGATTGGACATCGTCGTTTTCTTGAATTGCCATCCGCGACGCGAATAAATCGGGTCAGTTTATCCTTAATCAGAGTTTATCCTATGGCGTCGGCATACGTGCAGATGACCCAGCAAAGCAACAACAGCAATTGAGCAGGCTAAATGGGCGATTTCGCACGTATACCTGACCTGAATACGTCAAATTCCTATGATATATGATAGTTCCGCGACTTTATGTAAAAAAAAAGGTTTATTTTGCATAATTGATTTGCGGCGCAACAGGCCAATGCTTGTGAGCAGTAGGGTGGGCTGAATCACATTTCACGGAATATATCACTATATGCCGAAGATAAAGTAGCGTGAAAAGCATGCGGGCACATCAAGGTGTCATTATTCTCAATGTTAAACAACAACCCATAATATAATTTTAGCCAGTAAGGCTATTTTTCCTCTGCTTATAGTGCTATGACAACAACACAGAGACATCAAGATATTTTTTTTTGACAACCGGTCGGCAATCTGTCTACTTGAACGAGTTGACTTCATAAGAAGCGGCGTGATTGAAAGGGACATGTGCAGATTAGAGCATACTTTTATTGCGTTGCTTCATCCACATAGCATACCCCTGCTTACCTATTGATCTCTACACAGAAAGATCCGCCTTGAGTACCACATCATACAAGCATTTTGAGTGGCTCTAGGGCTTCATCACTACGCAGCTGCATAATAATGACTGCAACTAGACATTGTCAACGCACTCGCCGAGATCTGCGAGGAAAACATCAATGCGCAGATGGTGCGGTATATGAAAACTTAATTAGGCAGAAGAATCCTCGGCAGCCTATGCACAAACGCATGGTTAGAAGTAAATGGACCGAAAGACCCACGCGAACCAGTCAGGAAACAGCTCACCATTAAGCTTCTTCCCAAAAATATGCATGCTGTATACACCACAAGGGTAGGAGAACGGCAGTGCTTTGGCTCTTGAAATAAGTTACAGGCTGCAACCGGCTGCCATTCTACGTATATGCGGCATCCAGCTCCATACAGAGCACCTACTGTAGCAGGGGCAACTACATATTTACAGGCAGATATAACCATCAACGACTCCAAGAGAGCGAACTCAATTTTTTTACGGGGTTGAATTCCAAACATTACAATCAATCTTCTTTATAAAATTTTCAGCTTCTTGCGCGTATCATGATTAACTGTGTGGTTTGATATTTCTTTCCATCGTAGCTTACGGAGTGCTAGTGGCAGCTGAAATTTAAAGCAACATATTCCACGCGATCGCTCTTACATGGCAAGACGTATATATACGTCTTTAAAGTGCATAGTACTGTTGCTTCTAGGTGAAATGTCAAGAAAATGACGGTGACTACTTCCAAGCCATCGTACGCATAATAAAAAAGAAGCACGCTTCTTTTGAGTTTGGCTGGGAGTTCGCGGTGGCGCCAACACACCGACACCAACGGCGGCTAACCGAAGTGCTCCTGCGATGTGCCTTTCCATTCAACATCGAAACGGACTATGCTCAGCTCGGATACCCACGGTGGCGCAAATCACCGAACAGCGGGGGCGTGCCACTCTGCTGCTCCTGTGGGGGCGTGTCCACAGCCTGAGCCCCGAAAGGCCCAAGTTCTTGCTTTCCCGCGACGGCTCCCTGGCGGCAGAGAACCGACGCGGAAGGGGGCACTGTTAGACCGCTGCCTGACGATCGCAGCACCCCCCGTTTGGCTCGGTTTCCCCACGGTGGCGCCACTCACCGACATCCGCGACATACAGCTATGATGTCCTGTGGAGTGGGCCCCCCGGGGCTCAGGTTGGAGACGCGCAGGCGCACTGGCCAACGTTTGCTAGCCAACGAAGCTCTGGCGCCGCTTCGGAGTCCGCGGTGTCGCCACACACCGACACCCAAGGGCCTGCTAAGGTGCTCCTGCGGGGTCCTGTTTCGACGGAATATGGAAAGCACTTGGCTCGGAAACCCACAGTGTCGCCACTCACCGACACGCCACATAATGGGCGTGCTCCTGTGGGAGGATGCTAATGCATATACAGGGGTTGGAGACAGCTTCGGCCAACCTGGGTTGCCAAAGTCGCCTGCCCATGCTTATGAATATGCATCCCTCTAGAGTCAGTAGGATAGTTGCCACCGACAAGCTATGTCATGGCGACGATGGAGTAGTTGTCCAGTCGCTAATAAACCAGCAGCAATCTCGGTAGTTATCTAAACGGGATGAGCGCTGCTTTCGAGAACTGGAGTAGTCAGCTTTGGTGCGAAGTCGCGTTTTTCCCATGACTATACAAGTAAAAAAAATTTCAAATCGGTAGTTTGATTTCCCTTTCCGCCTGGGAGATTGTCGCGTTGTTAATAACAACCGTGTAAGCAATATAACGTATTATGAAATCATTAAACGTTTCGAATACGATTCCTGTTCAAAGCGCCGCGTTACGATATGCATGAGCGTGAACTGACCACCGTCAAGTGCGCGAGGCGCTTGCGCTAGCCACAGGAACATATGCAACAAATATTAATTCGATAGCGTCAAGGGCCCCGTGGCACAGAAAAACAGAAGTTGGTGTTGCTCTCCTTTGTAACTCGAATATCTGTGAGGAAGCAAATAAATAAAAATTGTTCTCAGCGTACCAGAAATCGAACTCCGGCACTTCAGTGCGAGACGAGCACGCAATCGATACACTACCAAGCAACGTTTGCTACATTCGGCAACTCATACCTAGTGTATGAGTTGCGTTGGGCTGTATGCTAACGAAGAGCTGTGCCATTAGAAAGGAACCATTAATTAACAATTAGGCAAGTAACAGTGTATGATTCAGCTAGTTTTGCGCTTTGCTTGCGTGCAATATTAGCGCAAGTGTCATGACATTGTAGCATAGCGCATGGTGGTAGCGCGAGTAGAGAAAGAGTAGAAGGGAGAAGTGTGGGGTAAGAAAATAAAGTAAAAGAGAGTTGGAGCGTTTTCGCTGGTCTTCATAGTTCTGGCTCTATTTTTGGGTTATTTGTGGGCGTACCCGGGACCCAAACGTCTGGGGACGACCTCCACGAGTCGACAGCTCATCTACAGCCAGGGCTCTGCAGAATCCACAGCACTGGATTCGGCGTCGCCGCGGACTTGCAGGTGAGTGGAAACCCCACCGGTCATTCAGCACAAGTACACCGATCCTGGGCCCTTAATTGCATCACAATCTGGCGATCCTGTTAGATTCGGGAGCCATTTCCTAACGTGCCAGATCTGAGTCTTTGTGAGCTGTGAAAATGCAACTAGAGAAGTTGACTGCAATCATCGGCAGTATAACAGCGGAAGATTCGCTTGATAATTATAAGGGTTACAAATCCCTTGTTGCAGCGGTTCCAATTCACTCCACAAGGATATCAAGAGAAACGGGGAGGAAGATGGTGAAACAGGAAAACAGCTGATTGCTCGCATCTCCAGTTACTTTTGATCACTGAATAGATATGGCTGAGTTCCACCAAACGTTTGAAGGGATAGTGGAGTTAATGATCGCAGAGCAATTCCAGCGACGTTGCTACCCACAGCTCGCAGTCTGTCTCAAATAACGAAACTGCAAGACTGCCTGAGCCTGCTGATATGATAGGCAATTTCATTGAAGCCCAGAGCCTTGCCAACATTGGTATAGTTGGGGATGAACTGAAGGACCTCGAGAAACACTACGCTCCCCATGAAAAAGACGCTACTACCACGGTTTATCCTCTGTCACAAGTTGGGGCATATTTCCGCAGACTGTCGACTTGTTTAGAGTGATGGGCCCGAGTGGAATGCATGTGGTCGATTTGGACACAACGCCAACGACTGTCGAACACGACGAAGTTAGAAAGCTGGTTCGTGTGCCTTGCGAAATATGCCAAAGCGAGCTTCGAGACACACGGCTGCACAGCTCCTCTAAGCGGCACAGTCGCGTACCCCCCCCCCCCCCCCCCCCCCCCCCCTGAACACAGAAGGTTAACAACAAGAGCCTTAATTTCGGCATTTGGGATGTCGGTTGCTAAAGGCGGCATTATCTTTCATGAAGTCGACGTCTTTAAAGACACAGAACCTTAATTATTCGACAAAATGTGGGGCCTTTAGTCTCTAACAGGAGCTGTTGGCGGGCTAGTTGGTGAATGTGTCGACTTACTTTTGTGTCGTGTTTGTTGCGCAATTTCACCAGGCCTTTAGTCTCGTTCACAGGAAGAAGCAGTAGCGTTTTGGTTTTGGATGGACGAGTCAAGGTCTTACCTGAGGCTGTGATCCAGGTGCGTGTACTGTTTTTCATCGGAACAGTAACATCGTTATGTATGGATGGACCTCTCTCCGATCTCGTGCTACGCAATATAGCAGGCATAAGGGCGTCGCATGATCCGGATCCCGCATGGGAGTACACTGCCGCTGTTACAGAAGTTACCACTCAGTGAGCAGGAAGCACTTCTTCAACCCAGTCACTACTTTCTGTAGCCGCAAAAATACAGCAGGAATCAGGTGTGTCACCAAAGGGCACCAGCTCTGACCTTAAGAAGACACAGAAAACGAGTTAATTTCTGAACAGCAAAATGACCTAAGCTTAAAAACCTGTTTTGCGACAGTTCGCCAGGAGCTCAGTTCCGGTATCGGAAATGTGCATTACATTTCCGTGGAGAGTGACCTCTTATACCGGCATTTTACATTATTCCCTGACAGACACTTCAAGCAACTGATGGTGCCGGCTAAGTTTCGTTTATTCATTCACCACTTTGGTCATGAGATTATCATGACTAATCACCAATGAATTAGCCGGACCACTGAATGAATACAACATGATTTTTACTTTCTGGGAGCGCATGGCAACATCACCAGTTTCGTTAAATCATGCGATATATGCCAAAGGACGACCCCCAAAGTCAACGTCGGCGTTCTCTCTTTGAGCAACATACCTCCGATTACGACACCGTTCCAACGGGTAGCGATTGATTTATTAGGTGCACTTTCACCGACATCAAAAAAGGAAACAGCTACTCGCTTATTCTCGTTGACTTCGCTACACGTTACCCAGATGACATGGCACTTCCTGCTATTGATGCGGCGAGCATCGCGGACGCATTGTTGGAAATGTTTTCCCGGGTAGGCCTTCCACAAGAGATGGTCACAGATGAAGGCCAGAGTTTCACTTCAGAGCTGATGCATTGGTGCCACATTAACCGCCTGACTGTGAATGTTACTAAGACTTGCTTTCAGATTTTCCATCCCCTTCAGAAGCCATTGCCCGTCTCACCACTACTATACTTCAGTTCCACTGCGATCACGTCGCAAGACCGAATTTCGTTTTCAGGTGTTGTAATTGACCATCACCTAAAATTCCATGATCATATAGCGGAACGAGCAAGAAAATTTTATATAGCCGCGCACTAATCAAAGCCCGATCGTATTTCCCAATCCACATCAAACACACGCATTCAAAAGTGTTCGGAACGGTGAGAGATGCTCGGAGAGTTGAAGAATGCAAATATAGTCCTCATTCCCAAATCAGGAAAAGAACTCAGACTAGAAAGCCTTAGGCCAATATCGTTAATTTCCTGTGTTGGCAAGCTCATGAAGCACGTCATACAGAATAGGCTCAGCGGATACTGGGAAAGTAAGGAACTCTAAAAAGACAGGACGCTTGGATTCAGACGGCTATCTACAAACGACGTCATGTTACAAATAAAAAAAACAAGTACTCGAATGGAAGACTAGAAGTTCTGGACATCAGCAAAGCGTTTAACAGCATCAAACACCAAGCGACCCTGTTACACCTCAGTCGTCTAAATTTAGAAAGCAAGCTATACAACTATATCAAAAGCTTCCTTACAGACCGAACCGTGAATGTAGAAATATGGGGCCCAACAAGAGATAACATTAAGATAGACAACAGAGCGGACACCGCAGGGATCGGTGCTGTCCCCTACCTTTTTTAACATTGCAATGATCGGGCTGCCAGAATGACTCAGAAAGATAGAAGGTCTCTGCCGCACTCCCTATGCTGGCTACCTCACCCTTTGGGACGACAGAAGGGGGAGCGATGGCCGAATGGAAGACACCCTACAAAGGGCAATCTGGGAAACGGAAAGCTATCTGAGACGCATAGGGTTAAAATGCTCGCCGGAAAAATCGGAGATGCTAATCATGAGCAAGCAGCAGGTTAATATTCAGCTGCTGGTCAACAACTTCCCGGTACCAAGGGTGGACAAGATCAGGACACTGGGTATGTGGATACAACAAAATGGAAGAAACACAGAAACAATAAACAGACTATGGAGCCGAAACGAAGAGGCGTCCATGGGCTGCACGATGTCAGCGCACGTTAAAGATCCCCAGGTGGTCGAAATTGCTGGAGTCCTCCACTACGGCGTCTCTCATAGCCTCAGTCGCTTTGGGACGTTAAACCCCACAAACCAAACCAAACCAAACCAGAAGCCACGACCAACCAAACTTGCAGGCTTCTGAAAAGGATAAGAAACAAAAACGCGGGGATAAAGGAGGCGAACCTACTTAGGCTTGTCCACTCTTTCATCATTAGCCGGCTCACCTACGCTATCCCGTACTTAAAGAACTAAAATAGAGAGATACACGGTAGACATCGTCATCGGAAAAGGTGTCAAAACAGCCCTAGGTGTTCCAGCGTGCACATCAATCGAGACGATCCTTAACCTAGGAGTGTCAAACATCCTGCAGGAAATGTGCCAGGCGAAACTCACAGCCCAATATATTAGACTAACTGGCAGGAAAACGGGCAGATCCTTCCTTAGAAAGATGGGCTACGGAAACCCATAATCTTGAGGGGGATAACCACCATCCCCAAAGAAATTGTCAGCAAGTTAAGAATACTCCCATCCCAAGAAACATGCACTTCATACACAACGAAGAACGCAGGAGCAGCCGATTTCAAAGACTCCAAAGCTCCCTGCCCCGCCGGGGTGGTGCAGTGGTAAGACACCCGACTACTGTGCCGGAGTTCCCGGGATCGAATCCCGGCCTCGGCGGCTGCGTTTCGATGGAGGCGAAACGAAGTGGCGTCCGTGTGCTGTGCGATGTCAGCGCACGTTAAAGGTCCCCAGGTGGTCGAAATTACTCCGTAGCCCTCCACTACGGCCCCCCTTTCTCTCTATCCACTTTCACTCCCACCTTCATCCCTTCCCTTACGGCGCGGTTCAGGTGTCCACAGAGCAAGTGTGACAGACACTGCGCCTTTCCCTTCCTATGAACGAACCAACCAACTCCAAAGCTCCCTCCTCCAAAAACATGATGCGGCAGAGTACACAGAAGGACACTACGCTGCAGCAGTAGTCAGCGACAAAGGCGAGTTAATCTCGAGCTGCAGCTTAAAACGCTCTTCACCAGAGGAGGCAGCGAAGGCGGCGATTTCCCTGGCAATCACAATTTCATCAATCAAAATAAACATCACAGATTATAAAACAGCAGTCAAAGCCTATGACAACCTTAAGGTGTCCAAAGAGGCAAGCAAAATTCGGCAAGCAGGCAAGGAGAACGTACCCAACGACCTAATTAAAATAATATGGGCACCCGCAATGAGATCGCTAACGTGGTTGCCCGAGGACTCACCCACTGGGCGCCAGCGCAGGCAGACTACTCCCTGTCCAAAACGAGAGAGTTAACCAAACACAGAGAAATTCTAGCCATGTGCTGTGCGATGTCAGCGCACGTTAAAGATCCGCAGGTGATCGAAATTACTCCGTAGCCCTCCACTATGGCTTCCCATTCTTTCTTTCCACTTTCACTCCCACTTTCCTGCCTGCCTGCCTGCCTGCGTACCTACCTACCTACCTACCTACGTACCTACGTACCTGCCTGCCTGCCTGCCTGCCTGCCTGCCTGCCTGCCTGCCTGCCTGCCTGCCTACCTGCCTACCCACCCACCCACCCACCCACCCACCCACCCACCCACCCACCCACCCACCCACCTACCCACCTACCCACCTACCCACCTACCTACCTACCTACTGAGAATGCCGAGGTAAACTCTCCCTCCTCCCATAGATCTCTCACAAAAAAGGAAGAAGTAATCGGCGGAAACTGCAGGCAGGCACCTTCCCAAACCCGTATAACCTACACAAATGGCATCCTGAGGTGGACTGTTCCAAATGTAAACGCTCTGAAGGCATAGCTACCCTAAATCATATGCTTTCGGTTTGCCGAGCGCTAAACGGGATACATGGAAATAAAGAGTCATGGGAATCCTGCCTTCACAGCCAGGAAGAACAAATACAAAAACAAGGCATCCGTCAAGTCCAGGCCGCCGCCTGAAGCCAACTGATTCCGGCCGACGTCTAGGGGGCAGATAGACGGGGAAGGGAGAGCTGCGTCTCACCCAAACATCCATACTCTCTGACGAGTGCTAATAAAGTGTTTCTCTCTCTCTCTCTCTCTCTCTCTCCCAATCCACAAGTTACTATCACTTTACTCCGCATTCATCCACAGCCACTTAAACTACGGCATTTCATCCTGGGGTAACGCCTATCATGTTCATCTGTGGCCATTAATAAAACTGCGAAAGCAAGCCATACGCATTATAACCTCCTCCCCTTGAATGTCACCATCGCACATTTTGTTCATGGATTTAACTGAGCTACCCCTCTCGGTTCTCTATATTTATAATATCGGCATTCTATTCTTTTAGATTCTTGGCCACCATCCCACTTATCATTTTTCCTTCCGGCACGATAACAAACAACAGCGTTACACGGGTCGCTGTAAGTAATAATTTACTACTACCTAAGGTGAGTGCTAACTATGGGAAACAATGCCTTCAATTTTCATCCGTATCACGTTGGATATCTATGAACTCTGACACTGAGCAAACTAATACACTGTTGCGAATTTGCAGGGTCTCAGCGGAGCACCAGAGCAAGATGACCAGCGTGGAACGCTTCTCATTCTGAAGAGCTAGTTGTTGTTGTTGTTCTCCTCTAATGTGATGGCACATACCCACACAGGGGGATCGGCCAAGAATTGGGGTGCAGAGATATTAGATTTTGAGATGTATAACTACATCGTGAAAAAAAAATAATAATAAATGCTAGGGAATAGAAAAGGAAATGTAGATATGATAAACCAAAATATATAATAGTAAATACTAACGCACGCAGTAAGAGAATAGTAAGATTTATATGTACAGAATAAAACTTCAAAGCATATTAGTCAGGTAGACGTTTTGTTTCTATTAAGAAGTTTTGAATGGCGTTGAAAACATACCTGTGGCTGTACCCAAGCATGGTGGCACCGAACGATAATAAAATTTGGCTGCTCAAATTAAGACCCAGCTGTTGTAACGGCTTCTTTAAGTACCGTTTTCTCATCATGGTAAAACGGCGGCAAAATATCAAGAAATGGTCTATTGTTTCCGGTTCCCCGCAGAATGCGCAGACAGGAGAAAGCGCCAAACCAGACCTGTGCATATAGAAATTTAGGGGCGGAATACGACAGCGTAGCCTTGTTAGAGAGACCTCAGTCTGCCTTGATTGACATGATTTCCTATTCCACGAATACTTGAGGTGCAGGAAGTCATCCGAGGATAAAATAGATCCAGACTGCGTGCTTAATAAGGCACGCCGCCGAAATCTTGCTGCTGTTATGTACGCTGTTGCCGGGAGGATGGGCAATACAGGGCCGTTCAGAGAATCTTTGGCTAGTCTGTCTGCAATCTCATTGGCTGTCACATTGCTGTGTCCTGGTACCCACACTGTATGTATGAGCCTCAAATGTGAGGGGAGCAATGAAAGAAAGGTGTTTAAAATTTGCGAATCCATATTCGAAGAAAGCGACAAGCACAAAGAATAAGAGTCTGTAATTACAGCCACTGTTGAGTATGTTGTGTCTAGTTTGCGCAGAGCAAGCACCACCGCCAGCAACTCCGCCTGGAAAATTGGAGTAAAATCCGGAAGACGGACTGAAAAAGCCCAGTCTAAAAGCGGACAGTATATTCCAACGCCGGCTTTTTCATTAAATTGAGAAGCATCCGTTGCTATTGTTATGCTAACGGGAAGACTTTGTAAATGATCTTCTAATAATCCATTTAAAATGTGAGGTGCTAAGTGTTTCGCATTATTTGGGAAAATGTCATCAAAGATAATTTGAACCGACGATGCACTTACTTTTGTTGGAAAGATGTTAGAAAGGACTACGTGCAAAGGTTGTAACAGATTTTGCACTAGAATTACCTGCGGGGTATGAAACCGAGGCCATACGACTCCAAAAAAGGAGTCTGGCTCGCAACAAAAAATTGATATGGAGCGGTGGAATTGTGATTCATATATTTTCAGATACGTCTGGACAGTCAAGAATTGTAATCTAGTTATTAACGGTGGTATTCGGGCTTCAAGGTATAATACATTATTAGCCACGAATTTGGGGAGCCCAAGGCATAATCTAAGCGCTTCCCGCTCTAAAAGAACAAGCGGACGAATTTTGTAAGCAGGTGAACCAGAAAATAACACAGATCCAAATTCTATAATTGGGCGGACATACATAACATAAATCATTAATAGTGCGTCTCGCCGCATCCCAGACCTTGGACTGCTTAACCTGCGCAACATACCCACAGCACGTGCCCCCTTCGCTGCAACATGTTCAATGTGATCCCTCCATGCCAGATGGTCATCGTAAATCACCCCTAGATATTTCAAAGACTTAACTTGAGGAATCATTTACTGCTTAAATGTTAGAGCAAGAGTTACCGGATCCTGAATTTGGAAAACAAGGAACGCGCACTTTTTAACATTTAATTTAAATTTTAAGTCATCTAACCAATTTTGAAGGAAGCTTAGGTACGATTGCAGGCGCCTGTTGAGGGATTGAATGTCAGGTGCAGCCGTAAAGAATGCGATGTCATCCGCATAGACATACGTGCGGATCTCCTGATGAGTGGGAATTGAACTCATTAAAATGTTAAAGAGCACGGGCGAGAGAACTGCCCCTTGAGGGACACCTCTGGTTTGTTGATATTTGCTAGAATGTACTCCATTCAATGAACAGTAAAATTGTCTGTTTTGTAGGAATGTAGATATCCAATCAATTAAGTATTGTGGAAAGCATAGCGATTCTAATCTGTGCAATAAAATTCGGGGCTCTACACTATCATAAGCCTTCTCTATATCTAGAGTCACCAATGCAGCATGCATTTTTTTGCGCCGCGCAAGAAGAATTCGACTCTCAAGGTCGGTATGTGCATTCCATATTGAAAATTTTGCTCGAAATCCGATTTGACAGGGACTAAGAATATGTTTTTGTTCGACAAACTCGGTAACACGTTTGAGTACGACCCTTTCAATTAATTTTACCAAGCTAGTGCCATGCTTGCGCTCCGAGCACGCGCTGTACATCTTTATTTTCATCTAACATGGGCTGGTAACGCTGATCTCAGTGCCTCCGCTTTATAGCGTCGGCGGGCGCTATAGGGTCCCCCGCCTAGACGGAACGGCGAAATGCACGCGCCGACGGGGCAGAGATGGGGTATGCCACGGCGGCAAGCAGGCCTGCAGATCAGCCGGAAACATCTGAGGGGAGCTCATGGGGAGGTGTCTCGAGGTACGAGGGTTTGAGGCGATCTAGAGAGATGACCTTTTCACGACCATCCAGCAGGATTGTCGCTGACTTAGTCGTCCTGTTGAGGACGCGGTACGGGCTGTCGTATGAGGGGGTAAGAGGCGCCTTTACAGCGCCTCGCCTGAGAAACACATGCGCTGAGGGAGCAAGGTCTGGGTGCACAAAGACTTGATGGGCAGATGAGCGAGGCGGCACTGGGCGCAGATGCTGAAGACAGTCTTGTAGGCGATGAAGGTATTGTAGGGGCTGGTACGAGGAAGACGAAGGTACGAACAAACCTCCAGGAAGCCGCAGGGATGTACCGAAGGCGAGTTTGGCCGCAGAACAGCCAAGGTCACGACGCAGGATGACATGTAGGCCTAGAAGCACCATAGGCAGGTGGTCGACCCAGTGCTCGCGGTCCAGGCGCGCAGTGAGGGCAGCCTTGAGCTGGCGATGGAGGCGTTCGACAATGCCGTTGGCACAGGGATGGTATGATGTGGTGCGGCAGTGTATAGTGCCGTGTAGCCGTGTGAGCGAAGTGAAGAGGGCACGTTCGAACTGGCGGCCGCGATCCATGGTAACAATGCCGGGGCAGCCGAAGCGGGAAACCCATGCTGAAACGAAAGCTCTGGCAGCTGTTTGCGCAGTAATGTCCGGAATTGGCGCGGCTTCGGGCCAACGGGTGAAGCGGTCAAACATCGTCCGAATATACTTGTAGCCCAGTCGTAAAAGCCGGTCCGTCGATGTCGTAAGAGGGAGGCCCAGGGACGTCTTGTAGGCTGCTCTGATTATGACGTCGAGGTTCTTGATGTGAAACTTCTTGAGACGGAGGTAGGGTGCTGCATAGACGATGCGGCTCACGACGGAAGCCTGCACCAGTCGGAGAGTATCTTCTTCGCGCATCCCTGATTTCCATGTCGTTTATCTGGCGATCATCCTGGCGACTTGCTCGCTCACGAGGCGGAGTTTCTGGATGGCAAGGTGATTGTTGCCCTTGTTATTGATGCACAGACCCAGTATCTTGACGGTCTGAACTTCATTTATTGGTGAGTTGTCTACGTGGATGTCGACCGTGGTCTAATTTTTGTGCTGGCGGAAGACTAGGAGTTCACATTTTTCGGGAGAGCAGGTTAGCCCACACGCTCGTGCATAATTCTGAATTGTTATTGTCGCTGTTTGTAGTTTTTCTCCAATCATTCCCATACTACCCGTGGTTGTCCAGATGGTTATATGGTCAGCGTACAGGGCGCCTGTATCTGATTTAGAAGAGGTGGAAGATTTTCAGAGTCCAATATTGAACAGAAGAGGGGATAATACTGCCCTTCGCGGAGTGCCTCTCGTGCCCATCTTCACTTGCGTTGTTTGCTTAGTGCCGATGCTGATGTTGACCGTTCTGTCTTTTAGGAAATCATAGATCTATGAGTGGACGCGCTGGCGACAGTTCGTGGTCTGGAGGTTCTGGAGGATTGTGGAGTGTTTAACATTGTCAAACGCTCCTTTGAGGTCGAGGGATAGAAGTGCTCGGTCACTGTTTTGCAGCAATAACTCTATGGGCAGTGTATGGTGAGACTTCTCTACATTCTTGTGTGGGGCACTACCATATTAAGCAACAAGTTTCTCGGCTCCAAGATAAGACTGTTCTGAATGCAACCCGGTTTGCTTATGGTCATCCGGTAGTACCCTTGCACAATGATGCATATAGGTACCGCCATTCGTGGAAAGTAGCAGAATAATTTCCGTACGAATGCATAAGCATTGTATGATAATGTTTGCGGTTTTGTACCATTACAAGCTTGTGTGCACGATTATGTTGGAACGAATGAGTTTGTAAGAGAAATAATGGTTGTATCAGAGCATGAAAAAATCTCGCATGGGAAATCGGTAGGTGCATGTGAGTTAATTAGAAAGTTAATTAGAGCTAATTAAGTCAGTAAGACGTCGAAATAACCGGAAGGGGTATAATGTCGACGTCTAATAGGGCTAATGTGACACTCGACTTCCGGTGACGTAGGCCTAACTTCTGGTGGCGGAAATGTGAAATGTTTGAACGGGAACGAGTGGGAAAGGGAATTATTTTCGTGCACAAATGGGTGGGAATGGTTTGAAAGTGTGCAAAAAGCGGTGACCAACCATCTGAAAAATTTTGAGATCACTGCAGAATCTGTAGTGCACAAACGCGAAAGCATAAGCGTTGCTGCTGCACGCGGTACATCGCGCGCCCCTTGTCGAGCGAAACCAGCGTTCCGTCGAACGCTTCAAAGTTACCGGCTTAATATAATAATTCGTTCACAGGAAGGAAAAGGCGCAGTGTCTGTCACATTTGCTCTGTGGACACCTGAACCGCACCGTAAGGGAAGGGAGGAAGGTGTATAAGCCCCGCCGGTGTAGCCCAGTGGTTGCGGCGCACGACTACTGTGCCCAAGGAAGTGGGATCGAATCCCGGCCTCGGCGGCTGCGTTTCGGTGGAGGCGAAACGGAGTGGCATCCGAGTGCTCTGCGATAACCCCAGGTGGTCAAAATTTGCGGAGTCCTTCACTACGGCTTCTCTCATAGCCCGTCGGTTGGGACGCCAAACCCTACAAAGCAACCAGGAAGGGGTATAATTTGTTTACATGAAAGGAAAGGCGCAGTATCTGTCTCTCGGGGAATAATAATAATAATAATAATAATAATAATAATAATAATAATAATAATAATAATAATAATAATAATAATAATAATAATAATAATAATAATAATAATAATAATAATGATAATAATAATAATAATAATAATAATAATAATAATAATAATAATAATAATAATAATAATAATAATAATAATAATAATAATAATGCTATGGGGCGGCAGGCCGATGAAGAAAGAAGACGGAACATGGGCGATGGAGATGGTAGATGAATGGAATGTTAGCGGGGCTAGCGCGAGCGCTCCTGCCCGCGCCACTGCCCGCTTCTTCCTTGCTCGTCCGTAAAATGACCCGGGGCCACCGAGCAATCGTCCCGATCGGGGACGAGGAAGTTTACCGAGGTTGTTGATTTCATGGCATGATGATGGGCTTGTCTGGATGCTTGAAGAACAAGAGAAAGAAGGAAGAATAGAACGGCTTGCCGGCGCGATGATTCCCGATGAACATTGTCCCAGGACACTCTCGAGCCACACGTTGCCACGACTCGATGGCGGAGGCCAAGGCACGCACCGCATGGCATAGGCAGGGGAGGATGTCTTCAAGTGTAGCGGTGTATTGGGTCGTGGGGTTTCTGGTTCGCACATCTGGTCAGTGGGGTCACATTAGATTGTTCGGATCTCTTATTGTGTCTTATGGTTATGTGTGGTGTCTCGGTCAGTCTCTCCTTTGTCGTGTCTTAAGGGCGGGGCGGGGGGACGGGGCGGAGTAACGGCAAGGTCTTACTATGTCAGGCAGGCTGGGTGGGGAATAGCCATGCGATGCCTCCTAACCTTCAGCCGACGGCACAAGAAGTGGCAGGGCGCTGAAGCTCCGGACCAGGACGAGGGGGTGATGATGAATTACCTCGCACCTCCAACCAAATGTTATGGGGCGGCTAGCCGATGAAGAAAGGAGACAGAACATGACCGATGGCGATGGAAGATGACGTTTAATGAAATAGCGGGCCTAGCGCGAGCGCTCCTGCCAGTGCCACTGCCCGCTTCTTACTTGCTCGTCCGCAACAATATATTATTATTATTATTATTATTATTATTATTCACACGGAAAGAAAGGGACAGTATCTGTCGCACCTGTTCCATGAATACCTGAACCGTGGTGTTAGGGAAGGGTGGAAGGTGGGAATGAAAGTAATGCGAGAGAAAGAGAAGCCGTAGTCGAGGTCTACGGAGTAATTTTGACCCCCTAGGGATCTTTAACATGTACTCACAGAACACAGACGCCTTTCCGTTCCGTCTCCATCGAAACGCAGCCGCTGGAAATCGGGATCGAACCCGGGTACTCCGGCACAGCAGTCGGGCATCTTAACTACTGCACCACAGTGGCGGGGCAAAAGATCTGGTCCCTTCTCAGTATACGAATTAATCTCGTGAAATCCCGCAGACATATCTCGCGGGCAACATAGCAACGCTCAGGCTTACGCATTCCTCCGCTGCAGATTCTACAGTGATCTCAGAAAGGTTTAGTCTTGGCGACCTACAAATCAAACTGCCGACAGGTTATAATACTTGAAACATGTTTGTACTTGGAAGTGCAGGATTATCGCGCTAATTAGCAACACAATAGGTAAAATATCGCATAAAACTCTCCTCGGCAGTTTGCTTGATCATATTGACATTTAATCGTCATGCTCCGCTGTGGTGGTGCCGCGCTCAAGATGCCTTACTGACCGGAGTTCCCGGGTTCGAAACCCGACCGCCGGCTTCTGCGTTTTGATGGAAGCGAAACGGAGGCATCCGTGTGCTGTGCTATGCCAGTGCACTAAAAGAACCCCAGGTGGTCGAGATTTCCGGAGCCCGCGACTAAGGCGCCTTTCATAACCTGAGTCGCTTTAAAACGTTTAACCCCATAAACTAACAAAATCAAACCTTCATCTTAGACATCTGAAACAAGTATCTTTTCCTTAGTGATACACAACGAACAATTTTTGTAACGTCTTATACGAGTTCATGTTGGAATTAATGCATAGTTAACGGTGTATTTGCCTGTTCTTTTACTTCACAGTCCCAGGGAATGAAATTTTGAACAATTTTGCTTTGATAAAATGGTTGTCATGGTGACGTATTTTGTATTGCTTCCCATCGTGTTATACTGCTTTTATCCTCCATATTGTATCTGCAACCTGTAAAAAGTCGACACGAAAGTGATTTTCGCCCCTTTTCTTTATCTCTAGAATAATGTCTCTTCTTATTAACATGCTTGAGTGATGCCCATTTGAAAACTTCTTACATCTTGTCATTCTTTGTTAGTTGCGCCTATGCAATGTGCTCTTTTGTTGCTGTTTTCCTATGAGGGAATAAGGCCCCAGTCAAGCAGTGTCCATAGCTTTTTGCCCTACTCGCTCCATCATATTTGATGGAAATCAGCAATAAAAATCATAAAAAGCATCACCATTGCCCATAGAACCCATCCCCTCCACCCTGAAGCCCCATAACAACAGCCCATGATTGCTTACGTCACCCAGCTACTCCATGACCATGACCGCCACAGCCACCCCACTGAGCGTTTCCTCGCAGCGCCCGCGGACATCCACCTCTTCGGGGCAGATGTGGGACCATAGCTGACTGGGCTTGACTATCGCTTACTATTTTACACTCCTACCCAGAGGTACCTAATAAAATAATAATTTCGCCCTGCTTAATGCAGCTCTAAGTGGAATCCGCATTGCCATTGATGGGAACCATTTAAAGTGATGATAAATGATGCCACTTTTATTCGTCTACCCGCTTGCCTATTACCGTCCCCCATTCCGAACTTCCATAGGTGTGACGAGTGCCAGGCGACGTTTGTCCAGAAGACCCACCTGGTGGGCCACATGAGGACGCACACAGGCGAGCGGCCGTACCGCTGCCCCAGCTGCCCCAAGGCGTACGCCTCCAGAAGCACGCTCAACAGGCACCGCTTCGTCGCCCATTTCGTCCGCGATGAAATGGACGAAGGCCAGGATGAAGAGAGCCGGCCGCCAGCTTCAGCCGACGATGGCGACTAGGTTTCCTAACGGGAGGGAGGAATGTTCTGAGACAGGTACGTACTTTCTTGGTACGGCGAAAACGCACAAAGAAGACTGCAAAGCACTGCCTAGAAACGTAGTGCCCATAGATCACGTTATGTATAAATCCCTAGGCCCTACACTTACCGTCTATGCCAAAAGTAACCAGGCTGAAGGGTTTTCTTCTGAACCGTGTTTAGAGCCCTTCATCTATCCCCAAAGGCAAAAAATGATCTCCACAAATAAGGGTCAGTGAATGTCTTCCCCTACAAGTGATTAAAATTTTGAGATCTTCCATAAACGGTGCACTGCAGGGCTAAGGAGCAAACCTCGCAGCACGGTTACTTTTGGCAAAGACGGTACATATACATATAGGCTCTGTTCATCACTAACGCTACTGACTGGATCAATGATACTAATCAGGTTTCATGCAATGCGAACCATAAAGTCCTCTTTCTGAGGCATGTATGGAAGCTTTCCATCCCAGAAGTTTGGCAACTAACCGACAAATCAGTTGTCCTTTCGATTCCAAAATTTGAACCATATAATAACGTGCTTGTAATTTCATGATCCGTTCAAGAAAATAAATATTGATAAAATAAAAAAAGGCGCGAAAAAAATAATTAGCCGTTTTGTTTACCATAGTCATGAACGTACTTTGGGAACTAACTTGTTGCGCAGGGCTGGTTCTTTACAATCATCGGCAATGAATCGCACATCTAATTTCAAAGTTTTGTACCAATTTGTAAAATGTCATTTCAAGATAACGTTGGTGAAATAACATGTTTTTCTTTAGGCTATATAGAACTATAGGCAGCGGCACAGTTTTACATTTACTCCTCCTAGCTGTCGTAATATTGCTTTAAGTATTACGTTTTTCCAAGAATGGCAAAATTTGACACCACTATGTGGCGTTATATACTAGGTGTCTGTTTGCCCTAATATCGGCTTTGTTCTTGTATTTCGTTCGATTTCCTCATCTGAGATAATATATTTGTTGCTGACTGGTTGTAGTAGCTACACTACGTATTTTCTCTAATTTTGCTGATGAGAGGTCCTTAAATATTGTTACTTTTATGTCTGATCATTTTGCCTGATTGAAACAAAAATAATATGGCGCGACGGACGCAGACAAAGAAGTTACACGAACGACAGAACTAGCGCCCGTTTGTGTGACTTCTTTGCCTTCGTCCGTCGTGCCGTATTACGTTTGATTCAGAATGTACCAACTAGTCCAAACAAAACTTCTACATGCCTGATTGTTCGACACCTGTGCTTGTCAGTCTTCTTTGTTCTTGCATTCATGTACCCACTCTGTGAAAATCTCTTATGGGGGTTGGTCGTAGTATTAATAAAGATATATTTAAATGAATGAATGAATGAGTGAATGAATGAATGAACGAACGAAGAATGACTGCACATGAACCAGTGTGTCAGAGAGCGCAAAAGGCGACCGCGTGCTGTGCAATGTGAGCGCATGAAAAGAACCCCAAGTGATCCAAATAGATTGGGAGCACTCTACTATGGCGTCCCTCGTAAGCCAAGAGTCCCTTCGAGACGTTGAAACTCGTAACTTACAAGTTGAAAAAGAAAGACGAGGAACGCACAATTTACAGCGCTGCATTGTACATTTGGGTAGATCTCGATACCTATGCATATCCGTCGCTGTCTATGTCAATTACAGCTATAGGAAGAAAGGGGGCACGGTGCTTGTAGATGCTATAGGTAGTGAGCGGTATGGTCGTTGCCTGCTCTGACGTGTCTGACGTTTTTGTTCCGCGCACTAATCCAGGACCAAGAATGTTGCATCAAGGTTACCAACAGTTCGTCTCACGCGTCACTACATTGCATCCAAGGGCTCCCGTGCCTGACAAGGCCACTTGTGCTGACGATGGCATCCGGGACTCAGTGGCGGCTGCAAATTTTCGCACTACCATGCACTTTGTATGGCTACCGCATACACCTTGAGTGCGAAGAGGTATACATAGCTTGTTTCTTCGTAGGGGTGAACATCATTCTCAAGGAACGTCGTTCTTTTGCTTGTTGCGTGAGCCGGGACCACTTCCCACAGGACTGCACGTCTTGGTGTCCCTGGAAGATGTTTTGGTGTTTGCAGTGAACATTGGTATGCGTGTGATGTGCTTTGTTTTTCTTAATACAGCTAGCTTTTCATGAAACGTGCTCAAAGACAACTTATCGAAATGTGAGCACGAAAAAAAAAAAAAAAGGTCGCTGCGAAGAAAATTGACGGCCGATTTCGGTGTGGTCAGGAGAAATGCGAATTTAGCACTCCAGTTTAGTATGTTCCGGAATGCGCATACTGAATAACAAACTCTCGTAATCAACCGCATTATAAGAAAGTGCACCCGGCATAGAAAGAAAGCTCCGCTTTGACCAAGCCGTAAGAATGTGTATGAATGCTTTGTGTAGCCTGTCTGACTCGGCATCTGGTGCATAGGTGAATAGCGAGAGGAAGCAAAAGAAACCCACGAGAGTCTGCCATCAAAGTCGGAGGGTGCTTTGATGGAATGGAATTGCCAGTCTGAACTTGCGTCACAAAAATGTCACGAGTTGATCGAAATGGGAACCAGCGCATGCATGGGCGTCTATTATGGGAGCGGGTAAGCCTTCTATCAGAAGCTGAGACAGCACAGGGCAGTGGGTGGCACGGGGTCATGCAGAAGTGCTCCAACTGAGGCAGTTTTTGTATATTCGTCGGATTTCTCAGTGAGTGGACACTTCGACTTCAGAGAGCGCAGGTCGACACTTGATTATTCTTGCTTTGTGGAAGCTGCGTCCAGTTGAAATGATACCATTGTAGGAAAGCTTATGTGGCGACCTATTGATGCACTGACAACGAACCATGCTGATGCATTACCGTTGGATCTACCCATGAATCAGTCGAAAAGTTTTGGTATAGTATGATACATGTGGTTTAATGGTCCGGAGTGGCTCAAGCTATGAGGGTCGCCGCAGTGCAGGGCTTCGGGGTAATATATGTACCACCTGGAGATCTTTAACATTAAATAACACCGCGCGGCACACTACTCTGGCATTTAGTTTCCAATTAATGCAGCCGGGTTCGAACCAGGTAATCCGGTTTCCTGTGATAAAATGGTCTACGTGAACCCCATGTTACACGTGCTAGGCGCAGTTCCTCGCTCTTCTCGGCGGGCAGCTACATTGATTATTAACGATAAGTTGCTTAGTTGGTATATGTCGTCGCTTCGAATTCCTATCGTAAACTAGCCTTCTGTGCGTGACTAGCAGAGCAAATTCCAAATGGTAAGCGAAATATATGACATCATCTGAACGCTGCGCAATGAACGGTCATTATTTCGATACGAAATCGTGTTATATTTTGGTCACCAGTTCTGAAAAACGCTTCCGTGCGTTCTTTGCAGGTGACTCGTACAATATTGGAGAAAGCGCATATTGAGTTCAATTATCTAAAATTACCCAGTAGGATTTTTAATTTTAATTTTAGGAAGAATGAATTACTGAAAGCATAACACTTCTATTGCAAGAAAAAATGATCGTTTTTGGCCGCAGTTCGGGAGATTGGGGTGTAATGCGGAGGCAATTTAACGTCGTTGTTTTCTAATCTTTCAGAGCTGGGTGTTTTCTAATGTTTCAGAGCTGGACACTACTCGAAGCAAGGCCCTCTCACTGCAACGTGCCGCAATGAAATTTTATGTTTCGTTGTTAGTATCTACTGTGCTGAGGTGGTCATGCCGTCATGCACTATATGTTGAATGCTGTCTCTTAAAAATAATTGCCAACTTTATAATAACGCGGTGCATTCCTCGTCTTAGGTCCGAACTGATCGCGGCAAGAAAACCGAACCTCTGCAGTTGGGCAGCTGGTGTTGAGCTACTGGCCCACTTAGTCCGCTGTCGCTCTGTGGCTCTATGTGGCTCTCGTTCAAACCTTACTCCGTGATAATATGAGGTATTTCTGACAATCGATGAATCTGGTGGGCATGAATGGGCTTCGTGTGCGAAGCACATGTATGTAGCGTTCGCCATTGAATTACGCAGACATTAAAAAAACAAAAACAGCGGGCACAAGAAGCCAGAAGGAAAACGAGCATCGTAGCTTGAAATTTAAGGATAGCTCTCTCCGCCACAAGAGATTTTCCTAGCAAGACTGCATGGAAAGATGATATTGCGAAATCAAAGGATTTCAACCTTAAAGGCAAGGCAGGTTTTTAATGCGAAAGCATTCCTTGTCTCATGACAGTCGTCATCAGAGCCTGTCGGTAGAGTGTGTGGGCAGTTTGCATTCAGAGCATGTCCGCACAAACTCTCATTGGTTTTAAAGAGAGAGCAAGAGAGAGAGAGCAGATTGTTCGAGTCCAAAAGTATGATCAATGGCTTGGGCTCCAGTAAAGGTTATGGCCAAGTTCCAAATAAAGCTATTGGTTCTAGCCTCTCGCGATTCGGGTCCTAGTCGACGAGATGAGGTGAACAAAATGCGACTTTATGCATTATTTACAGTCATGGTGCAAGAGAACATTGGCATGGGGCCAAAACCTACTGGCTACATGCGACTGTCTACTTTTGTTTTTCTTTATTACCATCTTGGCAGCACAAACACAAAAAACATTTACATGGCTATAAAAGCAACAGTCCTTTCTGGCTACTGCACGATGATGGAATGGACTAAATGAATTTGGTTTGTGAAGGACTGGCAGCCACTCAGGTTGACGATTTTGTCAAATCCCGAAGGCAGAAACCGACAATACCGTTTTTAATAATTCTTGAATCGACTGAGTAGGAACAAAGTAGCGCTTTTGTTGATCTAAGGTTGAATTTTCAGCAAATATGACCGGGACCGAACCGCAAGCGCATATCCAAGAACTGCAGCTCGTTGTCGGATGGTGCCTCGAAGGTGAATTCAAGTCCTGAACCACAATTTCTGCGGTCTGTCAACACACAGCGACGGCCAGGGAGATTCCGCCACGCCCACTCCAGGCGAACAGCACATGCACTCTGCGGACGCTCTTGGTGGTCTCTCTGTCCAAGCAGCAGCACTCCTTTTTTTATGTGCCAGGAAACAGTTGCCACTAAAATTGTCCAATCTGGAGGCCGCAGTTGGCGGCGGTTCAAGATGTTCTATAGCGGGAGCGTCGGTCTCCCGCTTCGAATCTGCGCGGCGCGAGTTGAAGATGGGTACAGGCGCCAGTCTGTTCCAGAGAATGTTCCGGCTTGTCTGACGCCAGGGCTTCCCCTTAGTGTGCTTATGGCATGCGGTGCAGCACCGGGGCTTGTCAAGAGGCGTCAAGCTCTCGGCGGCGCTCGCTCGGCTCCAGTCGTCGACCGCCGCAGGAGCCAGACAAATACCGGCTATTAAGTCCGATCATAGCAAGCTCCAAACAAGGTCGTGGGATCGCCAGTGTCGGTCATGAGCTTGAGTCTGAAAGAAGGCCGTGGGTTCGAGTGCCTAAAAGTTGTGGGTTCATGTATAGTGGAGGGTTTGAGTTCTGGTATAGGTAGAGAGTTCTAGTTCCTCCTTCGGCAGCATTAAGGGAAATGCATATTTGTAAAACAGCGCGAACAATGTCGGCCAAGAAGAAGAAGAAAGGCGTGACTAGTGCTGGACTTTCAACTGAGGTTTTAATGCCAACACGTGGCGCTTATAAAGGAAAAGCACGTACATACTACTATTAAACAAGAGGAAGAGGAGCGCTCGACTCTCAAAGACCACCAAGAAAAACTCTCTTTGTCACTGACAGTGACAGATAGTTTGCTAACATACTTTGGCTCTTGACTGATGTGGAAAGCTTCCAATAATTCCTGCGTGGTTTGATCCCAGTTCCTGTAAAAAACCTCTGTGTGCTACGACACATGGGTGTGCTAATTTCCTTCTTTTTCATTACTTCACACTTTTTGCAGTGTCTTAGCAGGTATGAAAGTTTCTTGTTGCTATTTAGATTGTTTTTGTGCTCCAGCAACTTTAAGCAACGTCCTGTCACCCCGATGTTCTGGGCTCCGCAGGAGAGCAGAATTCGGTAAACATCCTTTTGCGATAAGACTAGACTGGGCGGGAAAACTTGCAATGCCAAGATAAGTTGCAACAAAGGTTGAAGATAGCAAGATTACTGTTTGCAAATGCTTGACCACATGAAGGAGAAAAAAAAAGCCTAGTTCAATACCTGCCATATCAAAGTGGATGTGTTCGCGTGACCTGAGGGTTATTCTATCGGATAAAGAAGGCGGTTAACTGTCTTTTCTGAGCAGCGATGCCACGAAAAAGCGTTAGCAGTAGTTTTGAAGAACTTCGATATTTCACCCTCGAAAGAAGTTGAGATCAAGAACAAAGCCGTTGCGCTTCTCAACAACCTTGACCTTGAATGGCTGTGTTTACAGGTTGGAAAGTGCAAGAAACTTCCTCTGGAAAATTTTTCAGTACAATAAATACGCAGGTAGAAAAGAGCCTTTTATGTCGGACAATAAAGTCTATTCATTCACTTTCATTTCAGGTAGACTACACCCCTGTTGCTGAAATCAGGCGTGCAAAGAGACGGATCGTCTTCCGATTTACACTCCTCAGATTGCACGTATAACACCAGATCAGAATTCGCCATCCCTCCTAGAGTGCTCCGTCAGGCGCACATTAAGACACCTGCCCGTCTGCCCGTAGTAGCATCGGCCACAATTCAGCGGAATGCGATAAACCACGCCCTTCCGCGGTGTCTGTGTTGTAGTGTCTACAAGTCCACGCTGGAAGGGTGACTGCTCCTGGCTCTGATGGGGCTTGGATGGTAGGTCAACGCCGCTTGCGGCGGGGGCTAGCCTGCCACCGATTTTTATCTGTTGTAGGCCGTCATTGCACCCGCCACTGCTTCGGTGGTGGATAACGGCGCTTGTTGCGGCGCGCTATCCCTGTTCTTTTTGTTTCTTCTCTATTTTCTCTTCTGTCCGCACGAGGCAGTGGAGGTGGCTAAGCTACAGAGCCAGTAGCAGGCCCGTGCATTTTCTTTGCCTTCTTCCTACAGCCACAACAATAAGAAGTCCATGCCATGTGTATGAGAGTGGCCGGAGTTGAGCAGTGTTTACACATGAGGGCTATGTGATCCGGAAAGATCCTTGGGACGGATGAAAATCCGCTTCAGATGCTGGTCAAAATCCCCTGGATCTCGGCGGCCTCTTCAGCCAGTCGAACCGCTAGTAGCTGTAGTTCTGGGGTTGGGCTTTCCAGCAAAACCTCCTAGGCTTCTCTACTCTTAATTGTGTTTGCCCTGCCCGGGGAATGCAAACACCCCCATATTATATGGTTCAGGATGCCCCTCTAATTATTCGGCCTTTACCTCCGCCTCTGTGAACCTGAATCTAATTCCAAATTTTATCCCCCCCCCCCCCCCGTAGTCATGTAGCTGTGTCGAGCTGGTGTCCCCTTACATATGTATCCACCAATTTTTTCATGAATGCCTGATCACTGAGATCCCCAAGCGCATGCTTAACTTTGGCCATGTTTACCCTTGTCTGCCCTTTGGATTTTTCCGGGTCAAGCAAGTGCCTTAACATGTTCCAAGTTTTAGGGAGATTCATGCCCCTTTCCACATCTCGACATTTACTGTGCCATTGCTGTTCGCACAGCTTGAAGGCATAGTCTTCAATCTCTTTGTTGAGTCTAGCCAAGTGCCTTTTCAGACTGCGATTCCGCCGGCAGACGGCGCTCCCTGCTCTCCTTGGCCTCCCACATATGCAACATCCGGGGCGCTATCCCCCGTAATTTTCTTGGTGGCACCCTTGACATCCTACTTGAGGTTGTCACACCCCAGCTCATAGTCTAAAACTACGGACTCATAATCTCTGTTGCTTCTAATCACCCTGAAGCTATCCTCCTCGGTCATATACTAAGGGGCCTCCTTCCTGAGCTTAAGATTACCTTTCAAATCCGCCCTGACTCTCAGCACACAGTGATAACTTCCAAGGTTTTGCCCTATATTGCGCCACTCCCATTCACCTATATTCTTGCTGAACGTAAAATCTGAAGACGAGTCTGCATGCACTATTACCCTCCCTCGTTGAGAACTCCGGATTTGTCATGAGAGTTAATCCCAAATTGTGATAATCCTTCCATAACATTCTCCACTTAATTTGTTCTCTATCATCCCCCCCCCCTCAGGGTGGCATGCATTAAAGTCCCCCATAACTATCAGGGGCTGTATTCCTGCTCCCTTCAAGGCTTTTCCAATAATGGCCCTAAACCTAGTCTTTTGTTGCTTAGGCGGGCTATATATGTTTATAATGAAAGTGTTAGAGTCGCCGTTATTGCCTGTAAGAATTTCTACGTCGCACTAAAATCGATAAAACAGGCAGAGAAGCGTGGGACGCTCTAAGAGCGCCAAGGAGAGCTTTATTTGTCACTGAGTGATAGAAGCGAAGAGCTCCTCGCGTTCCACCTCGGAGCCACGTTCCATAAGATACGCAGCAGCTCTCCGTCGGCCAGCGGTGTCTCCCGCGCAGCATCTTCCTTTTGAATCACAGCCGCCACCCGCTTCTCAGCCACCTTCCCACGAGCATCTATACCATACATCACACCACGCAGCGACCTGTTCCGAAGGAAGACATCTGGCACACTGTTTTCCAGCGATTGCTGTAATACCGCCGCTGAGAACCCGGCCACGTTTAACGCCGTTGACCCTTTCGGGATTTTTGTAGTGAGAACTGCACTACGGCAGCCGCTTCGATACTTCGCCGTGATCGCGCTTTCGTCATGGTAGCACCTTGGCCGAGGTCGCACTGACCTTCAGCCTTACTCTACTCTACTGGCCAGTCTCTCTTCGCTGCCAGATTTAACCATAGCCCTAGGCATGACTACCTAGTACTAATTATCCATGAGTCATTACTAAATATTCATGAGTAATGGTATGACGTCAACACATAATGACGTCATTGGCTGTAATGCCACGACCTAATATGACGTCATCGTGACGTCACATTCGGCCATGTTTAATAACCAGAGGTCACAACGGGGCATGATGTCACCTGGTGATTTACCAGACCTCGGGGACAATGATCAGTGGAAACACAGTGGGGCGACAGGGACCCTCAAGCACATAATTTGGGAGTGTCCAGAGTCCCCAGGGATGAAACAAAATATAACAAGTAGAGAAGCCTGGGACACCCTGCTGCTAAGCGCGGACCCTGCGATCCAGCGACGTACCGTCTATCTGGGGGAACAGGCTGCAACAAACCAGGGGCTACCTGCCAGCTTCTAATCCGCGGGCACACTACTCCTTGTCTTTCCCGGCCTGCGTGCCGGGGGCGGGAAAGAGGACGCTTTTTATGGCGATAACACTACTGCTCCAGGTTTCGAGCTGTCGCGTGGTCCCGGCGGAGCCACGCTTGACCTTGAACAGCCCAGGAGGAGGAGGTGGAGGAGCAGAAGAAGAAGAAGAAGAAAAAGACTGGTAACTTAAGCTCTCACGTCATACACCTAAAGGATGAGCTTAAGTGTCCCCAATAATCACGCACCTTACCCTTTTATATGTGATAGGGAATACTGTAGCAGGCAAGAGAAGTTTTCGCCGTTGCTATCGCAATTCAACTACGGTTAACCAGAGTTAAACCACAACTAATTTTTTTCTGGTGGAACTAGAGTTGTCCAACCAACCAACGCATATTCGAAGTTGATCTCGCCGTGCATTCCGTGCGGCGCCATTCATTTCGCGCTTTCTCGAACACCGCATT
Organism: Amblyomma maculatum; assembly: GCF_055883805.1. Lineage (NCBI taxonomy): Eukaryota > Metazoa > Arthropoda > Arachnida > Ixodida > Ixodidae > Amblyomma > Amblyomma maculatum. Next base: position 129,298,148 of record NC_139352.1, read on the forward strand.
ACAAATCCTCTATAAATAGACTCTGCAACAGGCATCAGCGTCGTTTCAAATTGGTTTAGAAGAAAGATGTGTCACAGTTCTCCGCGCACACATTAACCGAGTCCTAAGGAAAAGCAGGAAGGTGGGATTGAAAATAGAGAGAAAGAGGTACCACAGTGGAGGGCCACAGACCACCGCGCAACATACGCTTTCGTTTCATCGCACTTTAGTGGTCCAAAGTGCTCTCTATGGCATAAATAAAGCGGAAACCATGGAGTAAAGCGCTATGTGCAAAAGCCATGTCTACGTTCGAGCCGAACTTAAGCGTAGCCATGCAGACACTCTCGCAACTTTAACTACAAGCTAAACCACAGGAAATTTTGTGATTCCCTGCGTCGCCGGGTCGGCGAATGCACTCCAGAAATCGAATATCTAGCAACCCGCGCAACCTCTCCGACCGGCCGGTGGTGGTGGTGACAAAAGTTTATTCATCAAAAAGGGGTAGATGTATGCATCGGCCGGATCTATGTGCACAGTCGTCTTGTCCTGTGCGCGACTGGTCATCCAGCCGCCGTGATTTTACTGATGCACCGAGGCGCGGGTCGCCAAGCCCACGCCGCGGAAACTGAAGGCCGTGACCTCAGGGGGGCAGGTTGCTGATGAACGAAATCGACGCAACGATGATCCCTCTCCCGTGACGACTCAGCTCGATGCTGTGACTACGATTCCGCCTCCGCATGAACCCGGAAATACAATTCACCTCATGCCGATGACGTTTTTAGCACCGACCTTGACGTTCTCGTCCACAGGAACCCATATGCAGAGACCGCTTTAGAAGACACAGGAGCAGACTTCTCAATGATTAGCAAGAATTTTGTGGGTCAGCTCTCCAAGCTCAAAACTGAATGGTGGGGCGCAAATTCGTACTGCTGGTGGTCCCCTTATAACAACGATCGGACGGTGCACTACACGAGTAACCATCGCCAATTCAGCCTTTGTTGCCATTTTTGTTATCCTGCAGCCCTGCCGCTAGGACCTCATACTCAGCATGGACTTTTTACTCGAGCATGGTGTCATTATGAATGTTCCCCGCCGTACGGTTATGTTTCCGACGTCTGCAACGACGACCGCGGGCTCCGAATGACGACACGCAACTTTATGCATCGTTGACGCGGATGTATTCATGCCGCCACGTTCGTCTGCTCTCGTCAGTCAGGTGCGTCGACTAGTACTGTGCTGCCGCCATTGCAAAACAGAACACAGAGCTTGTGTTACGTCAGGTCGTCTATGTTGCATGCGGGTATAGTCAATCTGAGCAACGGTATAGTGCACTAATTACAAACTTCGGAAACGTACGTCAGCGCACTGCTAAAGGCACCGCGGTAGCCTACTCACGACTACTTTGCTCTTCAGACCAAGACATCTGCGACGAAAGCGCCCAAATTCAACCTTGATCAAAATCCCGCTCTATCGCCGGCAGAGAAGGATAGACTCGTTGGGCTACTCTCCACTTTCAAGACTGGGTCTCGTCCACCCCCGGAGTTAAAGAGACGCCCCTGACCAAGCACCGCTTATTAAGCGATGATGGTACCCGATGAGTCCGACGTAGCCCGTACCGAGAGTCACCGCGAGAACGCGAAGTCATTGTTCATCAGGTAAACGAGATGGTAAATGACGGTGTCATGCAGCCATCGTAGAGCCCCTGGGCTTCACCTGTTGGAATCGTTAAGAAGAAAGACGGAAGTTTAAGGTTTTGTGTGGACCACCGAAGCTAATCAGGTCCCACAAAATTAGCTGTTGTTTAGCTTGTGGTTAAGCCTGGAGTTACGCGAGAGCAATGTGCATGGCTGCGCTTAAGTGCGGCTTCAAAGTGAAGATATTCAGGTTTATTTATGACACAGGGGAATCCTTCACCTACGATGCACCCCTTGCATCTCGTTATTGACCATTCTCATTTGGGTGTAGAAGACTTGTAGTGGTGTGACATCGTCTCTAAGTCGAACTCCGGGGCACACCTCCGTCACAATGTTCGTGCGAACCTTCTGTCCTAGCAACTCGCTGTGGTCGTTCGCCTCTACTAAATATCGAGATACCTGTCTTTTTCCTATATTGTAGCGAAAGCTACACTGTGGGAGTTTTTCAAGCCGTTGGTGCGGCACCGTGGCACCGTGGCACTGTGGAAGACGAAGAAGAAAAAGAAGAAAGAGAAGAAGAAATAAAAGAAGAAAAAAAGACAGAGGAAAAAGAATAAGGAGAAGAAAAGGAAGAAAAAAAAAAGACGGAAAAGAAAAAGAGGAAAAAGAAGAAGAAGGGGTAGCAAATATAAGAAGAAAATTAGGAGGAAAAAGAAGAAGACAGATAACTCGGTAGTTGGTAGATGTGAACGATAAGAGCGAGTTGTTAGGACAAAGTTTTGTTCGAAAGTTTTGACGGCCGCACATTAAATCCAGTTGTCCGCAGAAAAATTCGCTGCAATACCCAGAGCTTTCGCTTAGCACTACGTTCAAGCCATGCTTAAACCGCTAGAATTTTTTCTTCTTTTTCTTCGTGCACTTCTTATCCTTTTTCTTATTTATTTCTTTGTTATTTCTCTGCTTGTTTTTCTGCTTCTTCTTCCCATTATCCTACTTCTCCTTCTCCGTCTTTTTCTTATTTTCCTTCTTGTTCTTCTTTTCCATCTTATTTTGGTTCTGTTTTCTGTTCGTATTGAACGGTGCCACGGTAACACGGTGTTACGCCTACGGCTTGAACACTTACCGCAGTGCAGCCTTCGCTACAAAAAGGTCGCCTACTAGCTGCCACGCATTGATGACTCGTAAGACCAGCTATGCCACCTTTCATCTGTTCAGTCAATGAACATAGTGTTTTTCACACCAGGTGGACGGTATGAATTCAAGATCGTGCCTTTTCTATTTTGCTCCACTCCAGCGACATTTCATCTAGTAATGAACGCAGATCTATCTGGTCTTATACGGCAGATGTGTCTACCCTGCCTGGAGGGCGTTATTTAGAATTACTTGCTGTTGGGCTAGTGGTTCATAGTAACCAATGAAACGGTGCAAGGAATCGATCACAGGAAAATAAGAGGGATAGAAAAAGCGCTTACTATCAACTGAGTTTATTTCAGAAGGGACCACCTTTTATTAGCCAGTGTATCTCACATAAAACATTGCAAAAACTTTACTACCGATAAATATTGCGCCTTCCATCACGGTGCAATATTTATCGACAAAGGGAGAAAGCGAGTTAAGAGTGAATAATTGAGGCTTATCATATAGAGAAAGCTGGGCCCACGTGCGTAACAAAATCGCCGGAAAAGGTCAGCGGCCAGGAAGGGGGTTTTAGACGGTCACGTGTAGATAACTAGAACGGAATTTTATCGGCTCTTTTGAATATAACGTTTTGGGTTTGATGACCGTGTGAAGTTTCTTATAACGAGCCATTTTGTCACGATTCGGATACCTGTGCCTTGTTTTGGCTGCCATATGTATTTTTTTTAACACATCATGTTAGGGTATTTTGTCGCAATCTGTAGTGCTATTTATTTATTGTATTATTTTTTGGGAATATATTGTTTCTGATGTACACTGCTGGATAAAAGTGGTCTCTTATGCAAAAACTCAGTTAGTAGTAGGCGCTCTTTGTATCCCGCTTCATTTCAAGTGATCGTGTCCTTGCGCCGTTTTATTGGACGTTATTGTGTTTTCGCCAACGTTCGAGGCCCACCTCCAAAGTCTCTCCACCTTGCTCAGATCTGCTCCCCTCACGTTGAAACGCAAGTGTCACCTTGGTTATGAAGAGCTCCTCTTCGTGAGCCACGTCATCACTCACCGAGGTGTTGAGACCGATCGCGCTAAAACAGCAGTCGCCGCCAAATTTCCCACTCCGTCCCACAAGAAGACAGTTCGCCGTTTCCCTAGGCCTCTGAGCCTATTACCGCAGATTTATTGAAAACCTTTCAAGAATCGCCACCCCAGTGAAGCGTCTCACACAAGACGATGCCACCTTCACTTGGACAAAGGAACCGCGAAAGGTATTGGAGGAGTTGCGGCACCACTTGCAGACACCTGTGATAGCTCCCTTCGATGCTCCTGCCGAGACTGGTAGACAAGGATGCCAGCAAAGTGCGCCTCGGTGCTGTACTCGTCCAGTGGCAGGGCGGTGGCGAGCGAGTCATGGCATACGCCAGCCGTGCCGAATCCAACTATTTTGCTGCCGAAACGAGTGTCTCGCTGTTGTATGGGCGATCATGAAATTTCGGGTCGTGTGCGCTGCAGAGGCGGTGCCGGCACTTACGGGTCGTGAGCGATCACCACTCTGTGAAGGTTAATAAACTGGCGAGATCCCTCCGAATGCCTTGCACGATGAAGTTTACGGTTACTGGAGTTCATCATGACCATCGTGTCTGAGTCCGGGCGTCAGCATAACGGTGCCGACTGCTTACCCCGGCAATCTGTCGAGGTTGCACGTGAAGACGAAGAACCAGAGTTTCCCCTTACCGCAGCCATCGACGCGCCAGTGGTTCGCAGAAACAACGTGATTATCTGGCTCTCCCACCACTCATAGAGGTTCTGAAAGCGCGTGCAGAGATTTCCCGTCCCTTCTCCAGGCTGCAGTCATTATTTTGCAGGCGAAACAGTGTGTTATACGACGTCAACCTTGCTTCGGCTGGAAAAGATTATTTCATCGTCGTGCCGGAGTTTCCTCGCGAAGAAATTTTGCAGGCATGTCATGACAAGCCCACCTCCGGTCACCAGATTTGTTACTGGTCAATACGCCAATTACTTCCCAATTACTCGCGGCTGCCCCGAAAGGTATAATAAAGGAACGAGGCACAGCTTTCACTGCCAAGCGGCTGGAATCTTTTATGCAGCTCAGCGGCCCTACCCATCGAAGGCCAATCGCTTACCATCCACAGACTAACGTTTCAACAAAACTCTCACCGGCATGATGTCCATGTACCTGGATGTGAGAATTGGTCTAGGGATGACCTCCTGCCGTGCGTCACATTCGCATGCAACACAGCGTAGCAGGAAACCACAAAAATGGCACCCTTCTCTCTATTGTATTGCCGCGAAGTTTCAACAATGCTGGAAGCCTTGTTTCTCCATGACAGCCATGGCTTCGAAGTTGGTACTGAGGAAGTTACAGCTCGCAAAAGAAGCGCGAGAGTTGGCCAGGGCACTCATCCGGAACCAGCAAGGCCGAGATGCCCAGCGTTGCAATCACCATCACCGTGTACTGACTTTCGAACCAGGTGACAGATGTTTGGCTCTGGACTTCAATTCGACGTCGCGATCTATCCGAGAAATTTCTAAACCAGTCCTTTTGCCCCTAGAAAGTGGTCTGTCAACTTAGTAACGTCACATACGAAGTGCTTCCTGACAGCGTTTCCATTACTCGTCGCCAGCAGAACCCGAAGTGGTTCACTTGGTGCACATATGAAGCCCTACTTTTCGATAGATCTGCCTTAAAGCAAGAAACGTAGCACGCCGCCTTACTGCAATCTTCTAGTGAGCACTCTTTTTTTTCTTACTCAATTCGTTTCTTTCGATTTCGTCGGGTCGATGATTCTTTTAGGGGGGTAATGTAGCGTGAGCAACAGCGGCATCTACCCGCGAGTCTCGTGCGCTTTCTTGAAGAAGTGGAAGTGGCCTCATGACGTTCGATGCGAAGAGGCTGAATTTGGGCGGCGATCGTCTCTCGGTGCTGTTGACGTGCACTGCGGGGGCTTTTAGGTCAACGCCCATTAAACCCTTTTAATTACCAACCAAAATGGCGACGTGGCAATATTGTATAGCTATACTTTGTTTATCTTTTAAAAAGTGTGTCATTTCTACGTAAAGGTGCGGTGGTGGTCACCAAAATAATTTTCATCCCAACTGATATCTTGGAGTCGGGACATGCTTTAGCATGATACCCAGTGACTCAGCGTTTAAATCTATCTGCTCTGGGCTTTATATTAAGCGTCAAAAGCGCATGAAAAAGCTTCGGTTCTTTCTGCATCAACTCTGCAGGCTCGCTGGAGACGATCTGCAGGAGCGCCTTTTCTAGACGCGGGCTTCGGCGTTATGGCGCACGATGGAAAAACCGCACTCGTTGACTGTAGCGTTGTCTGCCGAGGCACAGACGGCGGCCCCTGGTGACGACCTCAAGGTAGGTGCGGCGCGGCCACTGTCTACACGGCTGACGCTCTGATGACGTCCAAGGTCGGCCATCAGGCCCGATCGAAGTAACGGTAGCGCGGATCCTTGGGCAAAGATACAGGCTGGCGCTTCGCTTCGCCAGATTATCTCGAGCCAGGTTCGATTCACACAGAGTGGGTGTCGAATTGAGTTTTAGGGGCGTTGTCATCAGCGCTGAATGCAAATATGTACGACAAATGACGCAGTGAAGAGCACCATTTTATTTATCCAGATTTAGAAGTTTGTTCATATGTCTGCATATCTAGCTCGGTGGCCTCTAGCTGGACTCAGGACGCTCAGAATCAATTTCAATTTTATCTCAACAGGCAATGCAGCGCGATAACATACAATGGACTGATTGGCGAGTCTATCACCAAACAAATATCGCGAAAAGGTTTTCAAAACATAATACATTTTTTCGTTTAAAGAAGCTACAAGCGGTAGCCCTGCCGAATACTGACAAACTATGTGGGGAAAATGTCGGAATATAGCGTCCCTACTAGGTCTTGTGGGCTGCGGAGACACCATTCAGCCGATTACAAAAATCGCTTATGAGCTGTATGATATCACGCCACGTGTTAAGCTGCACCATAATATTGTGCTGTGGATTGGACATCGTCGTTTTCTTGAATTGCCATCCGCGACGCGAATAAATCGGGTCAGTTTATCCTTAATCAGAGTTTATCCTATGGCGTCGGCATACGTGCAGATGACCCAGCAAAGCAACAACAGCAATTGAGCAGGCTAAATGGGCGATTTCGCACGTATACCTGACCTGAATACGTCAAATTCCTATGATATATGATAGTTCCGCGACTTTATGTAAAAAAAAAGGTTTATTTTGCATAATTGATTTGCGGCGCAACAGGCCAATGCTTGTGAGCAGTAGGGTGGGCTGAATCACATTTCACGGAATATATCACTATATGCCGAAGATAAAGTAGCGTGAAAAGCATGCGGGCACATCAAGGTGTCATTATTCTCAATGTTAAACAACAACCCATAATATAATTTTAGCCAGTAAGGATATTTTTCCTCTGCTTATAGTGCTATGACAACAACACAGAGACATCAAGATATTTTTTTTTTGACAACCGGTCGGCAATCTGTCTACTTGAACGAGTTGACTTCATAAGAAGCGGCGTGATTGAAAGGGACATGTGCAGATTAGAGCATACTTTTATTGCGTTGCTTCATCCACATAGCATACCCCTGCTTACCTATTGATCTCTACACAGAAAGATCCGCCTTGAGTACCACATCATACAAGCATTTTGAGTGGCTCTAGGGCTTCATCACTACGCAGCTGCATAATAATGACTGCAACTAGACATTGTCAACGCACTCGCCGAGATCTGCGAGGAAAACATCAATGCGCAGATGGTGCGGTATATGAAAACTTAATTAGGCAGAAGAATCCTCGGCAGCCTATGCACAAACGCATGGTTAGAAGTAAATGGACCGAAAGACCCACGCGAACCAGTCAGGAAACAGCTCACCATTAAGCTTCTTCCCAAAAATATGCATGCTGTATACACCACAAGGGTAGGAGAACGGCAGTGCTTTGGCTCTTGAAATAAGTTACAGGCTGCAACCGGCTGCCATTCTACGTATATGCGGCATCCAGCTCCATACAGAGCACCTACTGTAGCAGGGGCAACTACATATTTACAGGCAGATATAACCATCAACGACTCCAAGAGAGCGAACTCAATTTTTTACGGGGTTGAATTCCAAACATTACAATCAATCTTCTTTATAAAATTTTCAGCTTCTTGCGCGTATCATGATTAACTGTGTGGTTTGATATTTCTTTCCATCGTAGCTTACGGAGTGCTAGTGGCAGCTGAAATTTAAAGCAACATATTCCACGCGATCGCTCTTACATGGCAAGACGTATATATACGTCTGTAAAGTGCATAGTACTGTTGCTTCTAGGTGAAATGTCAAGAAAATGACGGTGACTACTTCCAAGCCATCGTACGCATAATAAAAAAGAAGCACGCTTCTTTTGAGTTTGGCTGGGAGTTCGCGGTGGCGCCAACACACCGACACCAACGGCGGCTAACCGAAGTGCTCCTGCGATGTGCCTTTCCATTCAACATCGAAACGGACTATGCTCAGCTCGGATACCCACGGTGGCGCAAATCACCGAACAGCGGGGGCGTGCCACTCTGCTGCTCCTGTGGGGGCGTGTCCACAGCCTGAGCCCCGAAAGGCCCAAGTTCTTGCTTTCCCGCGACGGCTCCCTGGCGGCAGAGAACCGACGCGGAAGGGGGCACTGTTAGACCGCTGCCTGACGATCGCAGCACCCCCCGTTTGGCTCGGTTTCCCCACGGTGGCGCCACTCACCGACATCCGCGACATACAGCTATGATGTCCTGTGGAGTGGGCCCCCCGGGGCTCAGGTTGGAGACGCGCAGGCGCACTGGCCAACGTTTGCTAGCCAACGAAGCTCTGGCGCCGCTTCGGAGTCCGCGGTGTCGCCACACACCGACACCCAAGGGCCTGCTAAGGTGCTCCTGCGGGGTCCTGTTTCGACGGAATATGGAAAGCACTTGGCTCGGAAACCCACAGTGTCGCCACTCACCGACACGCCACATAATGGGCGTGCTCCTGTGGGAGGATGCTAATGCATATACAGGGGTTGGAGACAGCTTCGGCCAACCTGGGTTGCCAAAGTCGCCTGCCCATGCTTATGAATATGCATCCCTCTAGAGTCAGTAGGATAGTTGCCACCGACAAGCTATGTCATGGCGACGATGGAGTAGTTGTCCAGTCGCTAATAAACCAGCAGCAATCTCGGTAGTTATCTAAACGGGATGAGCGCTGCTTTCGAGAACTGGAGTAGTCAGCTTTGGTGCGAAGTCGCGTTTTTCCCATGACTATACAAGTAAAAAAAATTTCAAATCGGTAGTTTGATTTCCCTTTCCGCCTGGGAGATTGTCGCGTTGTTAATAACAACCGTGTAAGCAATATAACGTATTATGAAATCATTAAACGTTTCGAATACGATTCCTGTTCAAAGCGCCGCGTTACGATATGCATGAGCGTGAACTGACCACCGTCAAGTGCGCGAGGCGCTTGCGCTAGCCACAGGAACATATGCAACAAATATTAATTCGATAGCGTCAAGGGCCCCGTGGCACAGAAAAACAGAAGTTGGTGTTGCTCTCCTTTGTAACTCGAATATCTGTGAGGAAGCAAATAAATAAAAATTGTTCTCAGCGTACCAGAAATCGAACTCCGGCACTTCAGTGCGAGACGAGCACGCAATCGATACACTACCAAGCAACGTTGCTACATTCGGCAACTCATACCTAGTGTATGAGTTGCCGTTGGGCTGTATGCTAACGAAGAGCTGTGCCATTAGAAAGGAACCATTAATTAACAATTAGGCAAGTAACAGTGTATGATTCAGCTAGTTTTGCGCTTTGCTTGCGTGCAATATTAGCGCAAGTGTCATGACATTGTAGCATAGCGCATGGTGGTAGCGCGAGTAGAGAAAGAGTAGAAGGGAGAAGTGTGGGGTAAGAAAATAAAGTAAAAGAGAGTTGGAGCGTTTTCGCTGGTCTTCATAGTTCTGGCTCTATTTTTGGGTTATTTGTGGGCGTACCCGGGACCCAAACGTCTGGGGACGACCTCCACGAGTCGACAGCTCATCTACAGCCAGGGCTCTGCAGAATCCACAGCACTGGATTCGGCGTCGCCGCGGACTTGCAGGTGAGTGGAAACCCCACCGGTCATTCAGCACAAGTACACCGATCCTGGGCCCTTAATTGCATCACAATCTGGCGATCCTGTTAGATTCGGGAGCCATTTCCTAACGTGCCAGATCTGAGTCTTTGTGAGCTGTGAAAATGCAACTAGAGAAGTTGACTGCAATCATCGGCAGTATAACAGCGGAAGATTCGCTTGATAATTATAAGGGTTACAAATCCCTTGTTGCAGCAGTTCCAATTCACTCCACAAGGATATCATGAGAAACGGGGAGAAGATGGTGAAACAGGAAAACAGCTGATTGCTCGCATCTCCAGTTACTTTTGATCACTGAATAGATATGGCTGAGTTCCACCAAACGTTTGAAGGGATAGTGGAGTTAATGATCGCAGAGCAATTCCAGCGACGTTGCTACCCACAGCTCGCAGTCTGTCTCAAATAACGAAACTGCAAGACTGCCTGAGCCTGCTGATATGATAGGCAATTTCATTGAAGCCCAGAGCCTTGCCAACATTGGTATAGTTGGGGATGAACTGAAGGACCTCGAGAAACACTACGCTCCCCATGAAAAAGACGCTACTACCACCGTTTATCCTCTGTCACAAGTTGGGGCATATTTCCGCAGACTGTCGACTTGTTTAGAGTGATGGGCCCGAGTGGAATGCATGTGGTCGATTTGGACACAACGCCAACGACTGTCGAACACGACGAAGTTAGAAAGCTGGTTCGTGTGCCTTGCGAAATATGCCAAAGCGAGCTTCGAGACACACGGCTGCACAGCTCCTCTGTGCGGCACAGTCGCGTACCCCCCCCCCCCCCCCCCCCCCCCCCCCCCCCCCCCATGAACACAGAAGGTTAACAACAAGAGCCTTAATTTCGGCATTTGGGATGTCGGTTGCTAAAGGCGGCATTATCTTTCATGAAGTCGACGTCTTTAAAGACACAGAACCTTAATTATTCGACAAAATGTGGGGCCTTTAGTCTCTAACAGGAGCTGTTGGCGGGCTAGTTGGTGAATGTGTCGACTTACTTTTGTGTCGTGTTTGTTGCGCAATTTCACCAGGCCTTTAGTCTCGTTCACAGGAAGAAGCAGTAGCGTTTTGGTTTTGGATGGACGAGTCAAGCTCTTACCTGAGGCTGTGATCCAGGTGCGTGTACTGTTTTCAATCGGAACAGTAACATCGTTATGTATGGATGGACCTCTCTCCGATCTCGTGCTACGCAATATAGCAGGCATAAGGGCGTCGCATGATCCGGATCCCGCATGGGAGTACACTGCCGCTGTTACAGAAGTTACCACTCAGTGAGCAGGAAGCACTTCTTCAACCCAGTCACTACTTTCTGTAGCCGCAAAAATACAGCAGGAATCAGGTGTGTCACCAAAGGGCACCAGCTCTGACCTTAAGAAGACACAGAAAACGAGTTAATTTCTGAACAGCAAAATGACCTAAGCTTAAAAACCTGTTTTGCGACAGTTCGCCAGGAGCTCAGTTCCGGTATCGGAAATGTGCATTACATTTCCGTGGAGAGTGACCTCTTATACCGGCATTTTACATTATTCCCTGACAGACACTTCAAGCAACTGATGGTGCCGGCTAAGTTTCGTTTATTCATTCACCACTTTGGTCATGAGATTATCATGACTAATCACCAATGAATTGGCCGGGACCACTGAATGAATACAACATGATTTTTACTTTCTGGGAGCGCATGGCAACATCACCAGTTTCGTTAAATCATGCGATATATGCCAAAGGACGACCCCAAAGTCAACGTCGGCGTTCTCTCTTTGAGCAACATACCTCCGATTACGACACCGTTCCAACGGGTAGCGATTGATTTATTAGGTGCACTTTCACCGACATCAAAAAAGGAAACAGCTACTCGCTTATTCTCGTTGACTTCGCTACACGTTACCCAGATGACATGGCACTTCCTGCTATTGATGCGGCGAGCATCGCGGACGCATTGTTGGAAATGTTTTCCCGGGTAGGCCTTCCACAAGAGATGGTCACAGATGAAGGCCAGAGTTTCACTTCAGAGCTGATGCATTGGTGCCACATTAACCGCCTGACTGTGAATGTTACTAAGACTTGCTTTCAGATTTTCCATCCCCCTCAGAAGCCATTGCCCGTATCACCACTACTATACTTCAGTTCCACTGCGATCACGTCGCAAGACCGAATTTCGTTTTCAGGTGTTGTAATTGACCATCACCTAAAATTCCATGATCATATAGCGGAACGAGCAAGAAAATTTTATATAGCCGCGCACTAATCAAAGCCCGATCGTATTTCCCAATCCACATCAAACACACGCATTCAAAAGTGTTCGGAACGGTGAGAGATACTCGGAGAGTTGAAGAATGCAAATATAGTCCTTATTCCCAAATCAGGAAAAGAACTCAGACTAGAAAGCCTTAGGCCAATATCGTTAATTTCCTGTGTTGGCAAGCTGATGAAGCACGTCATACAGAATAGGCTCAGCGGATACTGGGAAAGTAAGGAACTCTAAAAAGACAGGACGCTTGGATTCAGACGGCTATCTACAAACGACGTCATGTTACAAATAAAAAAAACAAGTACTCGAATGGAAGACTAGAAGTTCTGGACATCAGCAAAGCGTTTAACAGCATCAAACACCAAGCGACCCTGTTACACCTCAGTCGTCTAAATTTAGAAAGCAAGCTATACAACTATATCAAAAGCTTCCTTACAGACCGAACCGTGAATGTAGAAATATGGGGCCCAACAAGAGATAACATTAAGATAGACAACAGAGCGGACACCGCAGGGATCGGTGCTGTCCCCTACCTTTTTTAACATTGCAATGATCGGGCTGCCAGAATGACTCAGAAAGATAGAAGGTCTCTGCCGCACTCCCTATGCTGGCTACCTCACCCTTTGGGACGACAGAAGGGGGAGCGATGGCCGAATGGAAGACACCCTACAAAGGGCAATCTGGGAAACGGAAAGCTATCTGAGACGCATAGGGTTAAAATGCTCGCCGGAAAAATCGGAGATGCTAATCATGAGCAAGCAGCAGGTTAATATTCAGCTGCTGGTCAACAACTTCCCGGTACCAAGGGTGGACAAGATCAGGACACTGGGTATGTGGATACAACAAAATGGAAGAAACACAGAAACAATAAACAGACTATGGAGCCGAAACGAAGAGGCGTCCATGTGCTGCACGATGTCAGCGCACGTTAAAGATCCCCAGGTGGTCGAAATTGCTGGAGTCCTCCACTACGGCGTCTCTCATAGCCTCAGTCGCTTTGGGACGTTAAACCCCACAAACCAAACCAAACCAAACCAGAAGCCACGACCAACCAAACTTGCAGGCTTCTGAAAAGGATAAGAAACAAAAACGCGGGGATAAAGGAGGCGAACCTACTTAGGCTTGTCCACTCTTTCATCATTAGCCGGCTCACCTACGCTATCCCGTACTTAAAGAACTAAAATAGAGAGATACACGGTAGACATCGTCATCGGAAAAGGTGTCAAAACAGCCCTAGGTGTTCCAGCGTGCACATCAATCGAGACGATCCTTAACCTAGGAGTGTCAAACATCCTGCAGGAAATGTGCCAGGCGAAACTCACAGCCCAATATATTAGACTAACTGGCAGGAAAACGGGCAGATCCTTCCTTAGAAAGATGGGCTACGGAAACCCATAATCTTGAGGGGGATAACCACCATCCCCAAAGAAATTGTCAGCAAGTTAAGAATACTCCCATCCCAAGAAACATGCACTTCATACACAACGAAGAACGCAGGAGCAGCCGATTTCAAAGACTCCAAAGCTCCCTGCCCCGCCGGGGTGGTGCAGTGGTAAGACACCCGACTACTGTGCCGGAGTTCCCGGGATCGAATCCCGGCCTCGGCGGCTGCGTTTCGATGGAGGCGAAACGAAGTGGCGTCCGTGTGCTGTGCGATGTCAGCGCACGTTAAAGGTCCCCAGGTGGTCGAAATTACTCCGTAGCCCTCCACTACGGCCCCCCTTTCTCTCTATCCACTTTCACTCCCACCTTCATCCCTTCCCTTACGGCGCGGTTCAGGTGTCCACAGAGCAAGTGTGACAGACACTGCGCCTTTCCCTTCCTATGAACGAACCAACCAACTCCAAAGCTCCCTCCTCCAAAAACATGGAGTAGTGTACACTGATGCGGCAGAGTACACAGAAGGACACTACGCTGCAGCAGTAGTCAGCGACAAAGGCGAGTTAATCTCGAGCTGCAGCTTAAAACGCTCTTCACCAGAGGAGGCAGCGAAGGCGGCGATTTCCCTGGCAATCACAATTTCATCAATCAAAATAAACATCACAGATTATAAAACAGCAGTCAAAGCCTATGACAACCTTAAGGTGTCCAAAGAGGCAAGCAAAATTCGGCAAGCAGGCAAGGAGAACGTACCCAACGACCTAATTAAAATAATATGGGCACCCGCAATGAGATCGCTAACGTGGTTGCCCGAGGACTCACCCACTGGGCGCCAGCGCAGGCAGACTACTCCCTGTCCAAAACGAGAGAGTTAACCAAACACAGAGAAATTCTAGCCATGTGCTGTGCGATGTCAGCGCACGTTAAAGATCCGCAGGTGATCGAAATTACTCCGTAGCCCTCCACTATGGCTTCCCATTCTTTCTTTCCACTTTCACTCCCACTTTCCTGCCTGCCTGCCTGCCTGCGTACCTACCTACCTACCTACCTACGTACCTACGTACCTGCCTGCCTGCCTGCCTGCCTGCCTGCCTGCCTGCCTGCCTGCCTGCCTGCCTGCCTGCCTGCCTGCCTGCCTACCTGCCTACCCACCCACCCACCCACCCACCCACCTACCCACCTACCCACCTACCCACCTACCTACCTACCTACTGAGAATGCCGAGGTAAACTCTCCCTCCTCCCATAGATCTCTCACAAAAAAGGAAGAAGTAATCGGCGGAAACTGCAGGCAGGCACCTTCCCAAACCCGTATAACCTACACAAATGGCATCCTGAGGTGGACTGTTCCAAATGTAAACGCTCTGAAGGCATAGCTACCCTAAATCATATGCTTTCGGTTTGCCGAGCGCTAAACGGGATACATGGAAATAAAGAGTCATGGGAATCCTGCCTTCACAGCCAGGAAGAACAAATACAAAAACAAGGCATCCGTCAAGTCCAGGCCGCCGCCTGAAGCCAACTGATTCCGGCCGACGTCTAGGGGGCAGATAGACGGGGAAGGGAGAGCTGCGTCTCACCCAAACATCCATACTCTCTGACGAGTGCTAATAAAGTGTTTCTCTCTCTCTCTCTCTCTCTCTCTCCCAATCCACAAGTTACTATCACTTTACTCCGCATTCATCCACAGCCACTTAAACTACGGCATTTCATCCTGGGGTAACGCCTATCATGTTCATCTGTGGCCATTAATAAAACTGCGAAAGCAAGCCATACGCATTATAACCTCCTCCCCTTGAATGTCACCATCGCACATTTTGTTCATGGATTTAACTGAGCTACCCCTCTCGGTTCTCTATATTTATAATATCGGCATTCTATTCTTTTAGATTCTTGGCCACCATCCCACTTATCATTTTTCCTTCCGGCACGATAACAAACAACAGCGTTACACGGGTCGCTGTAAGTAATAATTTACTACTACCTAAGGTGAGTGCTAACTATGGGAAACAATGCCTTCAATTTTCATCCGTATCACGTTGGATATCTATGAACTCTGACACTGAGCAAACTAATACACTGTTGCGAATTTGCAGGGTCTCAGCGGAACACCAGAGCAAGATGACCAGCGTGGAACGCTTCTCATTCTGAAGAGCTAGTTGTTGTTGTTGTTCTCCTCTAATGTGATGGCACATACCCACACAGGGGGATCGGCCAAGAATTGGGGTGCAGAGATATTAGATTTTGAGATGTATAACTACATCGTGAAAAAAAAAATAATAATAAATGCTAGGGAATAGAAAAGGAAATGTAGATATGATAAACCAAAATATATAATAGTAAATACTAACGCACGCAGTAAGAGAATAGTAAGATTTATATGTACAGAATAAAACTTCAAAGCATATTAGTCAGGTAGACGTTTTGTTTCTATTAAGAAGTTTTGAATGGCGTTGAAAACATACCTGTGGCTGTACCCAAGCATGGTGGCACCGAACGATAATAAAATTTGGCTGCTCAAATTAAGACCCAGCTGTTGTAACGGCTTCTCTAAGTACCGTTTTCTCATCATGGTAAAACGGCGGCAAAATATCAAGAAATGGTCTATTGTTTCCGGTTCCCCGCAGAATGCGCAGACAGGAGAAAGCGCCAAACCAGACCTGTGCATATAGAAATTTAGGGGCGGAATACGACAGCGTAGCCTTGTTAGAGAGACCTCAGTCTGCCTTGATTGACATGATTTCCTATTCCACGAATACTTGAGGTGCAGGAAGTCATCCGAGGATAAAATAGATCCAGACTGCGTGCTTAATAAGGCACGCCGCCGAAATCTTGCTGCTGTTATGTACGCTGTTGCCGGGAGGATGGGCAATACAGGGCCGTTCAGAGAATCTTTGGCTAGTCTGTCTGCAATCTCATTGGCTGTCACATTGCTGTGTCCTGGTACCCACACTGTATGTATGAGCCTCAAATGTGAGGGGAGCAATGAAAGAAAGGTGTTTAAAATTTGCGAATCCATATTCGAAGAAAGCGACAAGCACAAAGAATAAGAGTCTGTAATTACAGCCACTGTTGAGTATGTTGTGTCTAGTTTGCGCAGAGCAAGCACCACCGCCAGCAACTCCGCCTGGAAAATTGGAGTAAAATCCGGAAGACGGACTGAAAAAGCCCAGTCTAAAAGCGGACAGTATATTCCAACGCCGGCTTTTTCATTAAATTGAGAAGCATCCGTTGCTATTGTTATGCTAACGGGAAGACTTTGTAAATGATCTTCTAATAATCCATTTAAAATGTGAGGTGCTAAGTGTTTCGCATTATTTGGGAAAATGTCATCAAAGATAATTTGAACCGACGATGCACTTACTTTTGTTGGAAAGATGTTAGAAAGGACTACGTGCAAAGGTTGTAACAGATTTTGCACTAGAATTACCTGCGGGGTATGAAACCGAGGCCATACGACTCCAAAAAAGGAGTCTGGCTCGCAACAAAAAATTGATATGGAGCGGTGGAATTGTGATTCATATATTTTCAGATACGTCTGGACAGTCAAGAATTGTAATCTAGTTATTAACGGTGGTATTCGGGCTTCAAGGTATAATACATTATTAGCCACGAATTTGGGGAGCCCAAGGCATAATCTAAGCGCTTCCCGCTCTAAAAGAACAAGCGGACGAATTTTGTAAGCAGGTGAACCAGAAAATAACACAGATCCAAATTCTATAATTGGGCGGACATACATAACATAAATCATTAATAGTGCGTCTCGCCGCATCCCAGACCTTGGACTGCTTAACCTGCGCAACATACCCACAGCACGTGCCCCCTTCGCTGCAACATGTTCAATGTGATCCCTCCATGCCAGATGGTCATCGTAAATCACCCCTAGATATTTCAAAGACTTAACTTGAGGAATCATTTACTGCTTAAATGTTAGAGCAAGAGTTACCGGATCCTGAATTTGGAAAACAAGGAACGCGCACTTTTTAACATTTAATTTAAATTTTAAGTCATCTAACCAATTTTGAAGGAAGCTTAGGTACGATTGCAGGCGCCTGTTGAGGGATTGAATGTCAGGTGCAGCCGTAAAGAATGCGATGTCATCCGCATAGACATACGTGCGGATCTCCTGATGAGTGGGAATTGAACTCATTAAAATGTTAAAGAGCACGGGCGAGAGAACTGCCCCTTGAGGGACACCTCTGGTTTGTTGATATTTGCTAGAATGTACTCCATTCAATGAACAGTAAAATTGTCTGTTTTGTAGGAATGTAGATATCCAATCAATTAAGTATTGTGGAAAGCATAGCGATTCTAATCTGTGCAATAAAATTCGGGGCTCTACACTATCATAAGCCTTCTCTATATCTAGAGTCACCAATGCAGCATGCATTTTTTTGCGCCGCGCAAGAAGAATTCGACTCTCAAGGTCGGTATGTGCATTCCATATTGAAAATTTTGCTCGAAATCCGATTTGACAGGGACTAAGAATATGTTTTTGTTCGACAAACTCGGTAACACGTTTGAGTACGACCCTTTCAATTAATTTTACCAAGCTAGTGCCATGCTTGCGCTCCGAGCACGCGCTGTACATCTTTATTTTCATCTAACATGGGCTGGTAACGCTGATCTCAGTGCCTCCGCTTTATAGCGTCGGCGGGCGCTATAGGGTCCCCCGCCTAGACGGAACGGCGAAATGCACGCGCCGACGGGGCAGAGATGGGGTATGCCACGGCGGCAAGCAGGCCTGCAGATCAGCCGGAAACATCTGAGGGGAGCTCATGGGGAGGTGTCTCGAGGTACGAGGGTTTGAGGCGATCTAGAGAGATGACCTTTTCACGACCATCCAGCAGGATTGTCGCTGACTTAGTCGTCCTGTTGAGGACGCGGTACGGGCTGTCGTATGAGGGGGTAAGAGGCGCCTTTACAGCGCCTCGCCTGAGAAACACATGCGCTGAGGGAGCAAGGTCTGGGTGCACAAAGACTTGATGGGCAGATGAGCGAGGCGGCACTGGGCGCAGATGCTGAAGACAGTCTTGTAGGCGATGAAGGTATTGTAGGGGCTGGTACGAGGAAGACGAAGGTACGAACAAACCTCCAGGAAGCCGCAGGGATGTACCGAAGGCGAGTTTGGCCGCAGAACAGCCAAGGTCACGACGCAGGATGACATGTAGGCCTAGAAGCACCATAGGCAGGTGGTCGACCCAGTGCTCGCGGTCCAGGCGCGCAGTGAGGGCAGCCTTGAGCTGGCGATGGAGGCGTTCGACAATGCCGTTGGCACAGGGATGGTATGATGTGGTGCGGCAGTGTATAGTGCCGTGTAGCCGTGTGAGCGAAGTGAAGAGGGCACGTTCGAACTGGCGGCCGCGATCCATGGTAACAATGCCGGGGCAGCCGAAGCGGGAAACCCATGCTGAAACGAAAGCTCTGGCAGCTGTTTGCGCAGTTATGTCCGGAATTGGCGCGGCTTCGGGCCAACGGGTGAAGCGGTCAAACATCGTCCGAATATACTTGTAGCCCTGAGAGTGGGGAAGCGGTCCAACCAGGTCAAGATGAATATGGTCAAAGCGCGATTCAAGCGGCAGGAAAGACTGAAGGGGAGTCTTGGTATGGCGTGTCACTTTGGCGGACTGGAAAGCAAGGCACGAGCGGGTTCACTGCCGAACGTCGGTGTTAATGTTCGGCCAGACGTACCGCTGGGTAAAGAGGCGCTGCGTGGCTCGAATGCTAGGATGGATGACAGATGTCGTGAAGGGAATGGAAAATGGCACGACGAAAGGCCTCCGGGATGAACGGTCGCGGTGAAGCCGTTGATAGGTGGCACCAGAGCGATCCGGGTACAAATGGATGAGGCACGAGCTGCATACGGAGGGCTCGGAGGTGGGCACGCAGGGCTTGCAGATCAGGGTCTTCAAGCTGCGCCCGGGCCAGAGATTACTAGTCCACATCAGGTGCAGACGCGCCGATGGTGGTAATTAATGCATGAAAGTGCGTCAGCTGCCTCGTTGTCGGTGCCTTTGATATGTCGAATATCGGTTGTGAACTCCGATATGTAGGACAGCTGACAACGTTCACGGCGACGTACTTCGAAGAGTTCGTAAAACGTAACGCAAAATGGCTGGCCCTCCAAGAAGTGGCGAGAGTGCTAGATGGTGGAGTAGATGACAAGCAGCTCACAGCCAAATACGCTGTAGTGAGTTTCGGCAGGCTGGAGCTTCCGAGAGAAGAAACCCAGTGGGTGCCACTCGGAGTCGGTCTGCTGCTGGAGAACCGCACCAATGGCCATGCTAGAAGCATCCACCATGATGCGAGTGGGCGCGGAACTCCTAGGGTGGATGAGGACGACTGAATTGGCGAGGGCTTGTTTTGCAGCCGTGAAAGCGGCCTGAGCTTCGGGAGACCAGGAAATCGCGCAGGATGAGGACTCGGTGGTGCGGAGAAGGTCAGTCAGGGGGTGAGGAAGCTCGGCACAGTTCGGAATAAAGTGCCGTGAAAAATTCACTAGGCGCAGGAACTCACGGCGCTTGCGTAGGGTAGTGGGTGCTCGAAAGTCCTTAACAGCCTGGACGTGAGAAGGCAATGGACGAATTCCGAGCGCCGAGATGTGGTGGCCCAAGAACTCGAGCTCAGAAGAGCCGAAAACACGTTTCTGGGCATTGACGATCAAGCCAAACTCTTGGAGGCGTTGAAAGATTTCCCGGAGGTGACGCTCTGATCCTGTAGAGAACGGCTCGCGACGAGGATGTGTCGATGTAGGCAAATACCGCCGGGAGTCCACGCTTCACTTCATCAATGAATCTTTGGAAAGTTTGAGCTTCGTTGCGTAGCCCAAATGGCATGCGCACGTACTCAAACAGTCCGAAGGGTGTAGTGATGGCCGTCTTCGGAATATTGGCCGGCTCAACAGGGATTTGGTGGTGGGTCTTGACAAGGTCGACTTTACTAAAGATCTTGGAGCTTTCCAGATGTCCAGTGGAGCTGGTCTAATACTTCCCTCGACTCGGCAGAAAATTCTGGGCCATAGCACTGTTCATGTTCCCGGTCGACGCTCGCGCGATAACCTTCAAATCGCGCTCGACTGTATAGGAAAACACATCGAACAGTCGTCTCACCTGTCTCGAGAAAAGTGACGATGACGAATGTATCCCGCTATTATGTTTGTTCCACAAAAGACAGCCACTGATGCAAAGGTGTCGCCGACATTGGGAACTTGCTTCCATATGAAGTGCGCAAAAGTATATCAAGGGAACTGACAATATGGGTGCTGACTACGTAAGCCGTGAGTGAACTTAGGCCTGCATTCTTCAGCCTTTGTATTTTTTGTGGTAGTATTGTAGTGTTGTGTCAATGTCGTTTACTGCTGCGGGAGTTAGGTGTGCCCTGACATTCAGTAGAAGACACACCTCCGTTTGTTAGAGACCAGAAACGTTCTGCTATAACTGTCTTTAAGGGGGGGGGTAGTGTCATGAAGCTGTAGTATTGCGCTTGGTGGTAGCGCGAGTAGAGAAAAAGAAGGAACTGCGGAGGGAGAAGAAAAAGTAAAAGAGCATTGGAGCCTGTTCTCTGGTCTTCATTGTACTGGCTATTGATTTCGGTTATTTGTTGTCATCCCCGAGACCCAAGTATCTGGAGTGGACCTCCACGCGTTGACACCACACCGAGAGGGGCGTCTTCACAGAATCCACAAACACAGGATCCGGCGTCGCCGCGGACTGACAGGCGAGTGGAACCCTCGCCTGCCTCTGAGCACGAATAGATCGATCCTGCATGGGCATTTAATTCCATCACAGCCAGCATTCGGCGCCTAAAGGAAACTTGCGATCGTAATAACCTGTTATCGTACTGCGCTGCTGCAACAGATGGCGCGCAACCTGTATGATTTTTCCGGTATTCTCGTATACTAATGCAACAGCCATAGTAAGCGACTCCAAACTGGCGATAAGTAACTTTGCTAGAGGTAAAGTCCACTATCCCGCCTCACAAATCCTCAGTGAAATGACAGAATCTCCTCTTTTGAAAGAAATCTAACTAATATGGACCCCAGCTCATGCGGGGAACACGGGAAATGAACCTGCCCTCCAATACGCTCGCGAATGAGCCAGCTGAGTGGTGGCGCAAAATCAGGAACCGGAACCTTTTTGGTGAGCCAGTCGTATCATACCACGAACTCACCCTACATTACGAAGCAATAAGATGAACAATCCTACACTCCCACAACCCCATAAAACACAGACTAGACAACAAGTCATATGGACACTGCTACAGACCCTCCGCAAACCAAACTACATATCAAAATTCATAAATAAGGTGTGGGGTCCCACAGCCCCTTTTAGCGTTTCGAACCGCGCGCGCTTTTTTCTGTTTGTGTTTTGTCCGCCCGGGCAGCGCGAGTACGCATGAGCGAGCTGCCCGGAGCGGGGGCGGCATGTTATCGGCGCGAGAGAGAGGGTAGATAAGCACGTCGGAAGCAGGGCTCGTGGCTTTTTCGCCGGGAGGCCGGCCACAGAAGGGCGGCGTGGCAACGTCCCAAGCTGGCGGGTTGTACACGGACGACGGAGCGGAGTCCTGCGAGGCAAAGACGGAAGCGGCGCCTACAAGAATGCCTTAGGAGTGCTAGCGTGAGTGCTGCCACGCGAGTAGCAATGCTTTTGTACCGTAATCAACGCTTTGTACTCGCCCTATCCGCGCCGCAGTGTGTTTTGTGTTGTCGCGGTGAAGCCCTGACCAATGTTCCGTTTTATTCTGCGTAGTCGATTGTCGCGCACTTCGACGGCCTGTTTCCAGCGCAGTTTTGACCAATGCTGTTTCTTTTCTATTTTATACTTTTCTTTTGATCCGGAATAAACCGGTGTTTTTAAGAAAGACTTGGTTGTCACTCGTGGGGCGAGACCATCGCACGCGGACCCGTATTCTAGAAGGCGGAGCCTTCATTTGGCGCCCAACGTGATTTCTGCTCGACCTTTGGCTTGCCCCGCGAGTGTAGCAATTTGAGGTTCATGCAGTTTCGTGCGTAGCGATGTCGGACTTACCGGGTGCAAGCGCCCACTTAATGGAGACAGTTCGGCCTCCCACACAGGCGGGTTCCATGCATGAGCAAAAGAGAGGAAAGGCGAACCGTCGGACATTTGTAGCGGAATTCTTGGGCTCCTGTTCGAGCTACTTGAATCAAAGGCACATTTCAGAGAAATGGTAGGAAGCGAGGCAGTTTCGTTAACGCCCACTCCCTTGTATCGCGATAATCAGCTGCGGCTGAATTTGGCCGTGCCAAGGTTTGAAGGATACGCGACAAGAAATCTGTTTGCGATTTTCTGTATGAGATCGACGATTATCAGATGGCAATGGCGATTTCGGACAGCGCTCTGGTCACGCGTGTGCTTCCCGTAGCATTGGCAGGTTCCGCAGCAACCTGGAGGCGTAGACAGCGGCCGTTCACAACAAAGCAGGATTTTATAGACCGTTTTCGAGAAGAGTTTTTGCCACCTGACTATGACATCCATATGAAAGACGAGCTTTGCACCAGGATGCAAGACGAAAACGAGGGTTTGCTAGATTTTTTGCGCAGTTTTCAAGAGCTGCATGAGCGGGCAGATCCTGCAGTTCCGGAACCAGAGAAGGTGGCTCACGTTATACATCGGTGCCATCCAAGGTACCAGCCATATCTCCGGCGTCGCCAGTTCGCGGACTACGATGACATGGCTAGAGAAGCATCCCGCATCGAGGCATCTTTCCTGGCGGAGCTCCAGTACAAACCACCTCCCCCTGCAGAGACTTGCCTTGAGCCGTCCTGTGCGTGGCCTGGATCATCGGCAGCACGCAGCGTGGAGACGCCAGGCTGCCGTACGGGGGCTGGCGACTTGTACGGAGTCACAAGCCCTGATGCGTCTACTCAGGTGACGAGCCGATTTCATAGGGTCACATATCAGACGGGGCCCCGTGTCTTCTTACCATACGCAGGCGCTGGTACCCCTTGTGTGGCAGCAGTTGGGACACCCCACGTCAGAGCGCGCAAATCCCGGAGATCTCCTGCAGCGGCTGCCGGCTACCATTCACCTACGGGTGCAGCGTGGGTGTCTCCACCGGGTGCAGCGTGGGCGTCACCTACGGGTGCAGCGTGGGTGTCACCACCGGGTGCAACGTTGACGTCACCTACGGGTGCAGCGTGGGTGTCACCACCGGGTGCAATGTTGACTTCACCTACGGGTGCAGCGTGGGTGTCACCACCGGTGCAACGTTGACGTCACCTACGGGTGCAGCGTGGGTGCAACCACCGGGTGCAACGTTGATGTCACCACCGGGTGCAACGTTGACGTCACCTACGGGTGCAACGTGGGTGTCACCACCGGGTGCAACGTGGGTGTCACCTTCGGGTGCAACGGTGTCGCCATCAGGTGAGAAGTGGGTGACGCCCCCGGGCACAACTTGTCCTACGACTCGCAGATTCAGGACAACGCCGAGGAGGGTGTTTTGGTCATCACACCATCGAGCGGCCGGGCCGCACAGACGTGGCCAACCACCGGGAGAGCTGATCCAGTCGCTACCTTTCCGGCCTGAACGGACCCAGGGACCTTCGACCCAGGTGCCATTGAAGCAGGTGCCATCATCACCACCTGCTATGCATGAGGCAGAGCCCGAGAAACCCTACAAACACTCGGTGAGTGCAGTCCCGTCAACTTCTTTTGAGGAAAGCCAACCAGAAAAGACCCCGCTGGTCTTGGTCAAATTGGCCGAACTGGAACTTCCAGCCCTTTTAGACACATGGTCTACGGTGTCAGTCTCCGGCGATAAGGTGAAGAATTCCTGTGAGACAAAACGTGTCCGGTTGCGGAGTGTAAACACTAACCTTCGTATGGCGTCGACTCACATAGTACCCGCAACCTCAGCAGCCCGCCTAACAGTTACTATAAATGGTCGAAAGATTAGACAGCGTTTCTTAACCTCCCCGGACTATCCTGGCCAGTCATACTAGGCCGTAACTTCATAGTGAAGGCAGGAATCGTGATGGACCTAGCGGTATGGCACCGGTACAGAAGCATTTCAGTTCAAGACTAAGGCCGCTGAGCCACAGTCACAGTTGCTTGCCGGGAACGGCCATTCGGCCAATATCACAGGACGTGGTATTCTAACCGTTTTGAATTCCTTCACGAGTCACCAGCGGAAAAAAGCAGAATCGAGACAATGACGGAGGCTCCGGGGAAGGCCAACGTACTAACCCACAGGATTGACACCGGCGATGCTCGTCCTATGAGATTCAATCCAAGGCCCTTGAGAGTCCACAAGCGAGCGCTGCTGGATGGGGCCCTCGACGAAATGGTGGCTACCGGTGCGGTGAGACCATCAAAAAGCCCCTGGGCGTTCCCTGTTGTTCTCGCGCTTAAGAAGGATGGAGCAGCACGGTTGTTTGTCGAATATTGACGTCTGAATGCTGTGACAGTGCGAGACTCTTACCCTTTTCCGTCTGTTGACTCTGTCATGTACTCACTTTCAGCAAAATTTTTTACAACTCTTGACTGCAGTAGAGGATTTCTGCAAATCCCGAGTGACCACTGTGACATTGAGAAAACGGCTTTCACTTGCCACCGGGGACTGTTCGAATTTGTACGAGTGCCTTTCGGGTTGTGCAATTCACCTGCTACTTTTCAACGGGTAATGGATATTGTGCTCAGAGACGCTAAATTTAACTACGCTATGGCCTACATGGATGACGTAGTAGTGTTCTCAGAAAGCTTAGAAGAGCACCTCCTCAATCTAACGAATGTTCTTCAACGAATGCAGAAGGCGAGCATCACCATTAACCCCGGCAAGGTTCAGTTGGTGACAAGCACAATCAACCTTCTTGGGTTCATTGTGGAACAGGGCACAGTTCGCCTGGATGAAGAGAAGCTTCAAGCCATTCTGCAGCTCCCCCCACCAACCAACATAAAGAGCCTCCAGCGTTTCTTGGGCATGGTGGGATTCTACCGCCACTTCATCCCGAACTGCGCTGACCTGAGCGCGACCCCTCCATCAGCTCCTCCGGAAGGGTGCCCGCTGGTCATGGACAGAAGCCGAGCAGGGATCATTCCGTTCACTGTCTGCAGCCATCGCGGATACTGCACGCCTGCGGCTTCCAGACCTTAACCGGCCATTCACGGTACAAACGGATGCAAGTCAGTACGGAATTGGGGCGGTATTGCTTCAAGAACATCAAGGAAAGTTTTGCCCATTGGCGTTTGCTAGTCATACACTGACGGCACCGGAAAGGAACTATACTGTGACAGAGAGAGTGTCTCGCGATTGTGTCTGCCCTCAAGAAATTTGACATGTATTTGGATGGCGCAGAATTCACTATTCAGACCGACCACCAGGCCCTATCGTGGCTTTCAAGGTTGCAAAATCCAGCTGGCCGTCTAGCCCGCTGGTCACTCGCTCTCCAAAAGTATAATTACAGGGTAGAATACAGAAGACGCACTTTCAACAAAGTGGCCGATGCCCTGTCACGAGCCCCACTTCCTGGTGAGGGAGAGCGAGCACCCGTGGTCCATGCTGTGACAGCTCCTGCCGACACCTGGGGCACACTGGTGTCCCGTCAACAGCAGCTTGACGCTCAGCTCTCAGACGACCAGTGAAACCAGATATGCCAAAGCCTGAACAGCGCCAACCCTGCAGGGAGCCGGGCGCTTAACGGAAGCTACAACAGCTACGTGGAAGCAGAAGATGTCACCCTGTCACCCTCATCCCTCAACCCTCATCAGGAGTAGCATGCTAGGCTTACCACCAGGCAGACATCTCCTGTTGCCATTAAAATATATATCTCTCTCTCTCCTGCGGTATATACCTGCTGCGGACACCGACAGTGGTGAGTCCGCATCTCGTGTGGTCGTTCCTAAGGGCCTACGTAAGCATTTTCTAGAGTACTTCCACGATACACGCCTCGCAGGTCACAGCGACGGCAAGAAAACATATGACAAATTGTGTCGCGTTGCAACATGGCCCCGCATGAGAAAGGATGTCCTGACATTCGTCCGCACTTGTCATACCTGCCAGACCGCGAAGCCGAGGGGAGGGAAACCACCGGGCTTCATGCAACCTGTAGAGAGCCGATACCCATGGGAAATTGTAGCTTGCGACATAATGGGTCCCTATCATAGATCAGTGAAAGGGAAACGCTACTTGTTAATTACTGATCATTTCTCGAAATGGGTAGAATTGTATCCCCTGAGTAGGCTAGACTCGAAAATAATTTGGGATAAGCTACTAGAAACATTCACTCGCTTTGGTTTCCCAGCTCAGCTTATCACTGATAATGCCACGTATTTCACCGGTAGGATGTTCACTGACACTTTCAAAGTTCTTGGCGTGCAGCACAAAAAGACTACGCCCTACCATCCTCAAGCAAACATTACAGAGCGAGTGAATCGAAATCTCAAGACTATGATGGTGGCATTCACGGAGCGGCACAAGGACTGGGACGCTCGTACCAGGAGATGGCCTTTGCCACAAGAACCACGGTAAACCGCTCAACAGGTTTTACGCCAGCGGCCATTCTCCTTGGTCGTGAGCTCAGGTTCCCTATTGAGCATGCTCTGAATGGCTCTGATTTACCGGGTCTTAGCCATTCTAAATTTGCGCATGATCTTTCCAGCCGCTTGGCCGAGACTCTGAAGGAGGCAAGGGAAAACTTGGACCTTGCCCGCCTGGAACACTGTAACGAGTACAACAAGGGAAGGCGACATTTGGAATTCACAGTCGGCGACAAAGTCCTTCGCAGCACGCACCCTCTAAGTGATGCAGCAAAAGGGTTTGCTGCTTCTCTCGCTCCACGATGGACTGGTCCTTACACGATAACAAAGCGCGTGTCTCGGCTTTCTAACTTTATTCGCCATGTGCAGGGTGGTCGAGAAGCCAGACCAGTCAACGTGGCCGATCTCCGAGCTTACCACGGCCGTCCACTAGCCACATAGAACCACTTGACCTACCAGGCACTACGGGTACCCACGCTCGGCGGATACCTCCAAGCATGCGCTATGCCAGCAGCAGTACCAGTTCCGTCCTTATCCCGCGTTATTTTTGTTTTACACGTCGGGAGGTGTCCCGTCTTGAGAGGGGGGGGGGGAGTGTGGGGCCCCACAGCCCCTTTTTCGAACCGCGCGCGCTTTTTTCTGTTTGTGTTGGTGTCCGCCCGGGCAGCGCGAGTACGCATGAGCGAACTTCCCGGAGCGGGGGCGGCATGTTATCGGCGCGAGACAGAGTGTAGATAAGCGTGCCGGAAAGCAAGGCTCGTGGCTTTTTCGCCGGGAGGCCGGCCACAGAAGGGCGGCGTGGCAACGTCCCAAGCTGGCGGGATGTACACGGACGACGAAGCGGAGTCCTGCGAGGCAAAGACGGAAGCGGCGCCTACAAGAATGCCTTAGGAGTGTTAGCGTGAGTGCTGCCACGCGAGTAGCAATGCTTTTGTACCGTAATCAACGCTTTGTACTCGCCCTATCCGCGCCGCAGTGTATTTTGTGTCGTCGCGGTGAAGCCCTGACCAATGTTCCGTTTTATTCTGCGTAGTCGATTGTCGCGCACTTCGACGGCATTTTTCCAGCGCAGTTTTGACCAATGCTGTTTCTTTTCTATTTTATACTTTTCTGTTGATCCGGAATAAACCGGTGTTTTCATGAAAGACGGTTTTAACTCGTCGGGCGAGACCATCGCTCGCGGACCCGTATTCTAGAAGGCGAAGCCTTCAAAGGATATTAATCCCTCGTGCCGCTTTTGCGGGGAAAAAGACAACTTCGATAGATGGACTAACCTTCGTGCACTAATCTTGCCACGTATCATCTTGGTGGAGGTGATTAAAAATCCCCATGTGCACACATACATCCATTTAAGCAGCCGAAAGCTGGATTTGCGCAGTGGCCGTCACCTACCTGGGATCACAACGTCAATAACGGCCACTATGACCTCTGAGGCAGCTCCTACTACCGCAACAATATCGGCGCAGCCACTCGTCCTCCCAAACATCCGCCAGCCTCCCATCTTCAATGGCGAAGAGAAGACAGATGTTGACGAATGTCTGGATGAATAGATGCAGCAGGAACAATCAGTGGGATGCGACCATCATGCTGGCCAATCTGATTTTCTATTTGCCGGGAACCGCTCGCACGTGGTTCCAACATCACGAGCACGAGCTGGTGACCTGGGAAATTTGCAAGCTAAAGCTTACGACTTGTTCGGGAAGCCCATTGGGCAGGCTTTCGCAGCAAAAACCGAACTTTCGTCTCGCGCAAAATCCACCACATTCAGGTCCTGCTCGCGTTGTGTCGCAAGGCGAGCAGCTCCATGCTGGAAAGTGAAAAGGTAGGGCACATCCTCAAGGGCATCGCAGATGACGCGTTCAACATCCTCTTCTGCATGGATTGCTCTACCGTCGAGTCGGTGCTTCAAGTTTGCCGAGGATTCGAGCAGGCTAAACAACGACGCCTGGTACATCGCTTTGAGCGCCTTCCGAACACGGCAGTTACATCGTCCTGCGATGATCTGGCTCCTCTGCAACAGCCTTCTCAGTCCACAACAATGGCTGGGATTGTCAGGCGAGAACTCGAGGCCTTAGCTCTAGCATCACTCCCATCTCCAGTGCCCGACACCGTGGCCATGATACAGGCTGTTGTCCGCGAGGAATTTGCCAACGTCGGCCTTTCCGCCAACCCCATATCGCCCTCGTCATAATCGCATCTTGTTCCTGTAGTGGCTGCTGCAACCACTAGTCAAGCTCCCTCACGTCGCTATTTTAGTAGCAATCCTGCAGAGTGGCGAAACCAGAGGTGACAAGCCAATTTGTTCTATTTGATGTCGAGCAGGCCACAATTCACTTTATTGCCGCAATCGCACATTACCCACCCCTCGTTCTTATAACAACGCTGACCGTCGGTACTACTACGGACCTCAACGCTTCCCTGCCCAACCTGAACAGCTCCGCCCCGCATATGATGGACCTGGACACTTCCCTCCTCAGAAGAAGAACCTCACATGGAAGCCGTCTCAAGTGTCCGTCACTCCAGCCGATATCCATATCCACGGTCTCGTCGATCTCGTTCACCGCTGCCTCATCGCAACTCCTCCCCATCATACGCCGGCGCCAACTCGGGAAACTAGCGAGTGCAGCGCCTTGGAGTGACGCTGCATTACCGACCCGGACTGTCATCTCGGAGCAGACCCTCGCACCCAGAAGTAACCTCACTGACATTTTTATGGATTGAGTCTCAGTTTCTGCCCTTATTGACACTGGCGCCCACATTTCCGTCCTCAGTTCCTCACTCCGTCAACGCCTCAACAAAGTCCTCACACCCGCTTCCTCATCTACCGTTCGTGTTGCTGATGGCAACACAGCTACTGTGATTTGTATTGCCACCTGGTGTCTCCATGTTCTTGCTGCGCCTGGAAGAAGAGGACACTGAAGTTGACTCGCGTGCTGTGCGCCGAACGTTTTGCCTGCTGGTACAGCTTCGTCTTGTCGTCTGTTACGTCTAGCCCTGTTGTTCGTGACATATTTTGGTGTCGGCGCAGGGTATCGATCCCAGCATATGTCCCGCACTCCTCCACATACCCAGGATTCAGGTCCTGTGCCAATTGACACGCCTGTTCACCGCGCTAGCCGGAGGAACCTAGGTCTACCACCTGAGCACGCACGGGCCGTTGGAATTCACCACCACAGCCGCCCCTCGACCTGTCATGCAAACGCCAACGTATTACACTTTCCAGAACCCACGACTGCCTAAGGTTTTCCACGGCTGTCAGACGGAAGACGTCGAAGACTGGCTCACCCAGTTTGAACGCGTCGCCGCATTTAATCAGTGGGACGACGCCGCAAAGCTCAGGAACGTCTTCTTCAGCCTGGAAGATGGCGCTCGTACATGGTACGAGAGTTCCGAAGGTGCCCTAACATCGTGGCGCGAGTTGTGCCGCTGCATCTTGGACACCTACACCAGCCCGGATCGCCGAGAACGAGCGGAAAGGGCTTTACGTTCTCGCATACAGATGCCGAACGAGACCATAACCATGTATGTGGAGGACATGACTAGGCTGTTCCGACGATCTGACCCGGCCATGCCCGAAGAGAAAAAGGTACGCCATCTCATGCACGGCGTTAAGGAACAACTGTTCGCTCGGCTCGTGCGCAATCCGCCGAGCACAGTTGCAGAGTTTCTTTCGGAGGCAGTCACGATGGAAAGGATGCTCCAGCAGCGGTCTACGACCTACGACAGGCCGGTACTCGCCGCTTCGCTCACGGAGCCGCATTCGGCCTTCGGGGCTAGTCCGGACCTTCATCGCGACATCATCCGCTCCATTTTGCGTGAAGAGCTCCAGACGCTCTTCGGTGCTCCCCAGCCGACGATCGGCTCTATCGCTAGTATTGTCCGAGAAGAGCTCGAACAAGCATTTCGGCCTTCGGTACCATCCGCTAACCCGCCATCCTTTTCCACCGAGCCCTGTCGGCCAACCTATGCGGACATCTTGCGACGTTTCCCAACCGATTTCACACAATTACCGCCACCCGACCAAGGCTCGCTGTATTCAGCCCACCCCGAACCGTACATCGACAACCGCCGACCATCCCACCGAAAGGCAGACCTGTGGCGTGCCCCAAATCGGCAGCGCCTGTGCTTCCACTGCGGAGAACCTGGTCACCTGTATCGACAGTGCCCATATCGACAACTGGAACTGAAGGGTTTCCCCATCGACATGCGTAGCCCTCATTTAGGCCAACGACCCCGGGATATTGAGGACTACGTAGCCCAGCAGCGCATGGCGCCAACGTCTGGACGACAGTCACGATCTCCGTCTCCAGGCCGACTATCCTCGCAGCCCAGCTCCTCCTGGATGGCGCAGCGACGGCCGTCTAGTCCGAGCCGGGAAAATAAAGACAGCGACCTCAGGGGCGAGGCCGCTTCAAATCGACGCAACGAAGACCCCCCGACAACGCCACCTGTAAGCGACCGCGACTTGCGGGCCCCGACGACATTTCGTACACGTGAAGATAGACTCTCGCTAGATATACCCGTGGTCCTCGACGGCTATAAGGTTAGCGCACTGGTAGACACTGGTGCTGATTTTTCCATTTTAAGCAGGAAGCTAGCGGCGCTTCTAAAAAAGTGATGACGCCATGGTCTGGCACGCAGATTTGAACCGCTGGCGGGCATTTCGTAACTCTGAGTGGTCAGTGCACGGCGAGATTCCAAATTCGCAACTCCACGTTTGTTGTAAGCTGCCTTGTAATACCTGACTGCTCCCGCGACTGTATCCTTGGTGTCGATTTTCTTCGGGAGTATGGGGCCATTATCGATCTCCGGAAGTGTACCGTGACCTTTTCAACTGAGAAAGCGGATCATACTGACACCGCAGACCGCCAAAGCCACGCCCCTCTTCGAATTTCCGCCGAGAGCGTTTCTATTCCGCCACGTTCCAGTGTTTTTGTGACCGTTAACTGCGATGAACTGCGTGACGGAACGACGGTCGCTGAGGGCAACCAGTCCCTTTTGCTCACCCACGGTATCACCTTGGCGCGGAGTCTCATCCATCTCCGTAACGGCCGATCTGAGCACCTGGTGACTAACTTCACGAACGAGCCCCGCCATCTTTTCCGCGCTACCGCTATCGCATTCGCCGACGCCTTAGCGGATGTTTGTGAATGCGTTCGGAGAAGTTAAAAATGTGCACCCATCCCTTGATCGTCTGGATATTAGTACAGATCTCTCGGAAACACAGCAGCACGACCTACGTTCACTCCTTTTAAAATACAGTGCTTGTTTCGCGACATCATCGAAAATTCGGCAGACGCCTCTTGTGAAGCACCGTACAATTACTCCCGACGATGCCCGCCCTATACGCCAGCAGCCGTACTGCATCTCAACGATGGAATGTGAAGCGATTCACACACAGGTTCAGGAGATGCTTCGTGATGGTGTCATCCAACCCTCCAACAGTCCGTGGTCGTCCCCTGTCGTGCTTGTGAAAAAAAAGGATGGCACCCTTCGCTTCTGTGTTGACTATCGAAAGTTGAACGACATCACTAAAAAAGATGTCTACCCGCTGCCCCGTATCGACGATTCGCTCGACAAGCGTCGTCGCGCCCAGTACTTCTCCTCCATTGACTTGAAGAGCGGGTACTGGCAGATTGAGGTTGATGAGCGGGACCGCGAAAAAACAGCTTTTGTTACCCCAGATGGACTGTATGAGTTTAAAGTGCTGCCATTCGGCCTATGTTCAGCGCCGGCTACTTTTCAGCGCATGATGGACACCGTTCTCGCTGGCCTCAAATGGCAAATCTGTTTAGTTTATCTCGACGACGTTGTCGTGTTCTCTGAAACCTTTGGAGAACACCTTGAACGCTTTCGAGCAGTATTAGATGCCCTCCGGTCAGCTGACTTGACGCTCAAGCCCGAAAAGTGCCACTTTGGCTACAAATAGTTGAAGTTTCTTGGTCATCTCGTGAGTGCCGCAGGCGTTAGGCCAGACCCCGACAAAACTGCCGCTGTCGCAAAGTTTCCCGTTCCTACCACGAAGAGGAGTTTAAAACGTTTCCTGGGTTTGTGTGCGTACTACCGCCGCTTCATCGCCGACTTTTCCAAGGTAGCCGCAACCCTGACCCGCCTCACGCGGGATGATACACAGTTCGTGTGGGCCGCCGAGCAGCAGGAGGCTTTTGCGAAGCTACGCAGACGACTGCAAACTACTCCTGTTCTTGCACACTTTGATGAAGACGCTACCACCGAAATCCACACCGACGCCAGCAACATCGGCCTTGGCGCTGTACTCATTCAACACCAAGTTGGCGTGGAAAGGGTCATTGCGTATGCCAGTCGCATGCTCTCCCGCGCTGAAACAAATTATTCCACTACGGAAAAGGAATGCCTCGCAGTTGTGTGGGCGACTATGAAATTTAGGCCTTACCTCTATGGACGCGCGTTTAAAGTCGTTACTGACCACCATTCTTGGTGCTGGCTGGCCAATCTCCGTGATCCATCAGGGCGCCTAGCACGATGGAGCCTTCGCCTTCAAGAATTTGATTACTCCATTGTGTACAAATCTGGTCAGAAGCACGAAGATGCTGACGCGCTCTCGCGGGCGCCCGTCAGATTTGTCGATAACGCCACGGATGACACAAGTTTTCTTGGACTACTGGATGCCTCAGATATAATGACCCGACAGCGAGCTGACCCAGACCTTCGACCTGTCATTGACCACCTGATGGGTCGCGCTGCTGACGTCCACCGCCAGTTTGGAAGGCACCGTTCTGCATTCTGTCTTCGGAATGGCGTTTTTTTTCAAGAAAAACTCCAGCACTGCTTTTCGAGCGCACCTCCTTGTCGTGCCGGCCGACCTTCGCGACGACATCCTTTTTGCTTGCCACGATGAGCCCACCTCCGGCCACTTAGGCTTTACACGCACACTCGCTCGAGTTCGTCAAGCCTATTATTGGCCTAAGCTTTCTGACGCCGTCCATCGCTACGTCAGAGGCTGCCGCGAGTGTCAACGTCGGAAGGTACCTCCTCTCAAACCCACGGGTTTGCTCCAACCTATTATTCCACCTCGGACGCCGTTTGACCAAGTCGGCATCGACCTACTGGGCCCATTTCCGCTGTCATCGACGGGTAACAAATGGATTATAGTCGCGACCGACCATCTCACACGTTATGCGGAAACCAAGGCAGTGCAGCGGGGCACGTCAATTGAGATCGCTCAATTCTTCATGCAGCAAATCGTGTTGCGTCATGGCGCACCGTCCCTAGTCGTAGCCGATCGAGGCACCGCCTTTACGGCACAGCTCATGCACGACGTGCTCGAGCTTAGTCATACCAGCCACCGAAAAACTACTGCATATCACCCGCAGACGAATGGCCTCACGGAGAGACTCAACAAAACCATCGCCGGCATGATCGCAATCTACATAGACTCGCAGCACAAAAACTGGGATGACATTCTTCCCTACATCACATATGCCTACAGCACGGCCACCCAAGAGACGACGCGTTTTACACCATTTCGCCTAGTCTACGGACGCTTGATACTGAAGGCGCAAACGAAAGCGCGGAAGCATTATCAGCCTTGACAGATCAGATTAAGGAAATAAAAAGAAATGTTGAAGCGCTACCAGCACTAGAGGTTAAGGTAGACTCTTTGCTACTCCTGAAAGCAGAAATCCTTAACCTAGCGAAAACGGTAGGAGACCTGGAAGAATCGGCTGCTTTGTTGTCGATAGAATACGAGCAGTTAAAAACTAGCCAGGAATCAGAATGTGGTCGGGACAAACAAATACAGGCCTTGCGGGAAATTGTAGACGAACAGAGTGCGCAGCTGCACTGTATGCTCAAAGAACAAAATGATGCAGATCAATACAGACGAAAAGCTAATCTTGAGATATATGGAATGTCAGTTACTCCAAATGAAAATCTGCTCGACCAGCTACAAAACGTGGCGGAAAAGCTGGAGTTGGAAAACTGTTCAACTGACGCCATTGTCGCCTTCCTGCCAAGAAAGACAGCATTCCTATCACCTTGGTACACTTCTCTATCTTAGCAACTAGAGAGAGGTGGTTTAGCGCTCGAAGCAAGCTCCGAGAACTGCATAAAGCAGAATTGCTGCCGAAGGAATATTTCAATGACAACAGAAATGAACCGTTACTTGTCCTGGAAGGCCAGGAAGGCAGGAAAAGACAAGCAGTTTAAGTTTGTTTGGGTAAGAGGAGGCAAATTCTTCGCCAGGAAAGAGGGAAAGGCATCTCTTATCCGTGTGACATGTGAATCGACTTAGCACAAATAAAATAAATAGCGCTCCATCAGCTATAAGTTTTCCGGAATTTGAATCGTTCAAAACGAGCTTTGGGCCAAACTCGGATATAGATTTTACTCTGATTATTGTCAATACCCGTAGTTTGCGCAAATACTGGCACGAGTTCAGAACAATCGCAGAAGGTGCCATTGGTGTTGTAGATATATTTGTGCTAACAGAAATGCATGTTCTAGATTCTTGCCTAGATTTGTTTGAACGGTTATCGACCAACGTTAGTAACTCGCTCTTCACACATAAGAGGTGGAATTGCTGTTTTTGCTCGTAATACTTTTGATGTATCTAGGATAGATATATCATTTGCACATGCAGAATGCCTAGCGTTGGAACTTTGCTCCAAGCTAACGTCATTAAGGTTGCTACCAATTTACCAACCACCATCAAACAGTATCAGCCGTTTCCTACTGGAATTGGAAACGATCTTACAGGACAATAGTACAATAGATCAATTTTGCATAGTAGGTGACTTGAACATTGTGTCCCACGAAAACAGTTGTGTGTAATGAGTGAATCGTTTTTTTTGCACTCCCACAATGATAAAGACTGCCATTGTATTCCGGTTGAAAATGTTGATTGTATAAATTATCTAGGGATTTACTTTGATAGCGATCTCTCATGGCAAAGTCACATGGTGTACGTTTGTGGCAGATTACGTAGAACGGCATGGTTACTGTTTACAGTTAAATCTTTCCTTCCTTTATCGGTAAAAAAGACTCATGCATCCACTTGCATACAGTGTTATAAGATATGACATCACAGTGTTTGCGCACTCATCGCGAAGGTGGCATGATCGGGTAGACACTCCTTTAAATTATATGTTAAAAAGTACCGCCTGTGAACATTCCTTTCCCCCTTAATAAACTTATTTATTTTTATTGGTCTTCCGTCCTTTGAAAGTTTATATAAGCTAAATGTTATTCTCCGGCACTTTTGGAATCCTGCTTTCAAGACGAGAGCAGTTTCTGTCAGAACACTACGGAATTGTCAACGCTACACGGTCGCCAGATATGCAGTCAGATACGGCAAAGCAAGACGATGTGTATATGTCCTTACAATATTCAATATGCTTTCTGATCAGGTGTTGTCCGCTACTTATAAAGCCACTGTAAAACAAATGCTCAAATCTAAGTTTTAACTCTAAATGACGCAGGAAACTTGTAAGTTCCAATCCTTTTTCTTTCTTTTTTATACAATGTATCTTCCTTAGTATTTGTATTTCAGTGTGTGTGTACTTACCCTGATATTTTGTTGCCCTTACTTTTCGCTCGCCGATTTTGCCGGGCCTAGTCCTGCAAGTCTCCTCTTGGCTTTGACAGGTCAGAGTCTGTATCACAATGTATTGTGGTAATAAATTTATTATTATTATTATTATTATTATTATTATTATTATTATTATTATTATTATTATTATTATTATTATTATTATTATTATTATTATTATTATTGTCACGGACAACAGGGCTAGACTTGACTAAAACGACGGGACGAAGCTGTACCAGCAGGCAAACGTTCGGCGCACAGCACGAGAGTCAGCTTCAGTGTCCTCTTCTTCCAGGCGCAGCTAGAACATGGAGACACCAGGTGGCATTACTCCCCCTCTTAAAAAAAGAAATAAGGGACGGAGCGCGAGCGATGGCCAATGTAAGCGAAAACAAAAATCAGCACATGGACAGATAGATAACCGAGGCGGGGTAAGGTGTCCTACGCGACAACGAAACAAGTGCACAGCGCACTACCGCGTGAAATAGGGCTTCATGCGGACAACGTGCACGACCTCGGAGCGTGGTTGCCGACGCGAGGGCAGCACAGTACCCACTGGAATAACTTCGTAAGTCGCTTCCGTGACTCGGCGCAGAACTTCGTAAGGTCCGAAGTAACGGGAAATCAGTTTATCACACAAGCCGGGCCGACGCACCGGGGTCCACACCCAAACTTTCTCTCTAGGATGGTATGCGACGTGTCGATGACGGAGGTTGTAGCGGCGTGCATCCGTGCCCTGCTGTTGTTGAATGTGAATGCGGGCAAGTTGACGTGCTTCCTCAGCGCGCTGAGCAAACTGCTCGGCGTCTGGCGTGAGTGGATGATCATCTGTGCAGCTCGGAAGCATGGCATCCAACATCGTCTGAACGTCACGTCCGTAGACTAGGCGAAATGGTGTAAACCGCGTCGTCTCTTGGGTGGCCGTGTTGTAGGCATATGTGATGTAGGGGAGAATTTCATCCCAGGTTTTGTGCTGCGAGTCTATGTACATTGCGATCATGTCGGCGATGGTTTTGTTGAGTCTCTCCGTGAGGCCATTCGTCTGCGGGTGATATGCAGTAGTTTGTCGGTGGCTGGTATGACTAAGCTCGAGCACGTCGTGCATGAGCTGTGCCGTAAACGCGGTGCCTCGATCGGTTACGAATAGGGACGGTGCACCATGACGCAATACGATTTGCTGCATAAAGAATTGGGCGATCTCAATTGATGTGCCCCGCTGCACTGCCTTGGTTTCCGCATAACGTGTCAGATAGTCGGTCGCGACTATAATCCATTTGTTACCCATCGATGACAGCGGAAATGGGCCCAGTAGGTCGATGCCGACTTGGTCGAACGGTGTGCGAGGTGGAATAATAGGTTGGAGCAAACCCGCGGGCTTGAGAGGAGGCACCTTTCGACGTTGACACTCGCGGCAGCCTCTGACGTAGCGATGGACGGCGTCAGAAAGTTTAGGCCAATAACAGGCTTGACGAACAGTGCTGGAGTTTTAGAGCGCAGCTCTTTGGCGCTCGTTCCTGGGTTTCGCGTCGGCGTCGGCCTCGTAACCAGCGCCTCCCTACTTTCATCCCCCCAGTTCGAGCCGGCGCTTGGCAACCGAAGCCTCGCAGGAAGCGCGGAGCAGCCGGAGAACACAAGGAAAGGAAGGGGGTTGGGGGGGGGGAGGGGTCGCCGGAGGAAGCGCTAGCAGCGACTGTCTGATGCCGCTGCCGCCGCTAGCGAGTCAAGACAACGTGACCGCGTAGATAATAATAATAATTGGTTCACAGGAAGGGAAAGGCGCAGTATCTGTCACACGAGTTTGTGGACACCTGAACCGCGCCGTAAGGGAAGGGAGGAAGGTGGGAGTTACAGTGTAAAGAGAGAAAGAGGAGCCGTAGTGGAGGGCTACGAAGTAATTTCGACCATTTGGGGATAGTCAACGTGCGCTGACATCGCACAGCACACGGACGCCTC
Organism: Amblyomma maculatum; assembly: GCF_055883805.1. Lineage (NCBI taxonomy): Eukaryota > Metazoa > Arthropoda > Arachnida > Ixodida > Ixodidae > Amblyomma > Amblyomma maculatum. Next base: position 129,336,708 of record NC_139352.1, read on the forward strand.
TTCGTTTCGCCTCCATCGAAACGCAGTCGCCGAGGTCGGGTTCGGGTTCGAACCCGGGTATTCCGGACAGTAGTCGGGCGTCTTACCACTGTACCACCCCGGCGAGGCATGACCGCGTAGAAAAACTGATTTATTTTTTATAGGAAGGGAAAGACGCGGTAACTGTCTCAGTTGTTTTCTGTGGACACCGCAACCAAGCCGTAAGGGAAGGGAGGAAGGCGAGAGTGAAAGTGGAAAGAGAGAAAGAGGAGTCGTAGTGGAGGGCTACGGAGTAATTTCGACCACCTGGGGATCTTTACCGTGCGCTGACATGGCACAGCACACGGACGCCTCTTCGTATCCCGTTCCTTTCGCTCGTAACGCGTCCCACGGCTGTGACAACCTCGTGAGGCACTTGTATAGATCTCGTCTTTGAGAATCAAGCATTGGTGTACCAATTCGAACATATATCAGTCTATTTCTCCGACCACAAAGCTTCCTTCATGACTGTCAAGAACTGTTAGTGGAGTCTTTGTTAAAGGAATACGTGTGAAAAATAAAAAAAAAAAATTCTGTGATAGCGCATACGTGTGTTGCTCGATTGCTTTGCCTCAATCTATCGAAAAGGTGAAACAGCTTTCTTGCTGCGCTCAAATTTCGCATTAGGAAGTAACGTAATCGTCGGTAATTTTTTTCTTGAATAAAACGCCATTCCGAAGACATAATGCAGACAGGTGCCTTCCAAACTGACGGGGGACGTCAGCAGCGCGGCCCTCAAGGTGGTCAATGACAGGTCGAAGTTCTGGGTCAGCTCGCTGTCGGGTCATTATGTCTGAGGCATTCACTAGTCCAAGAAAATCTCTGTCATCACCGTGACGTTATTGACAAATCCGACAGGTGCCCGGGAGAGCGGGTCAACATCTTCGTGCTTCTGACCAGATTTGTACACAATGGAGTAATCAAATTCTTGGAGGCGAAGGCTTCATCATGCTAGGCGCCCCGATGGGTCACGGAGATTGGCCAGCCAGCACAAAGAATGGTGGTCAGTAACGACTTTAAACGCATGGCCATAGAGGTAAGGCCTAAATTTCATAGTTGCCCACACAACCGCGAGGCATTCCTTTTCCGTAGTGGAATAATTTGTTTCAGCGCGGGAGAGCGTGCTCGAGCGGCATACACAATGACCCTTTCCACGCCAGCTTGGTGTTGTACGAGTACAGCGCCAAGGCCGATATTGCTGGCGTCGGTGTGGACTTCGGTGGCAGCGTCTTCATCAAAGTGCGCAAGAACAGGGGTAGTTTGCAGTCGTCTGCGCAGCTCCGCAAAAGCCTCCTGTTGCTCGGCGGCCCACACGAACTGTGTATCATCCCGCGTGAGGCAGGTCAGGGGTGCGGCTATCTTGGAAAAGTCGGCGATGAAGCGGCGGTAGTACGCACACAAACCCAGGAAACGTTTTAAACTCCTCTTCGTGGCAGGAACGGGAAATTTGGCGACAGCGGCAGTTTTGTCGGGGTCTGGCCTAAGGCCTGCGGCACTCACAAGATGACCGAGAAACTTCAACTCTTTGTAGCCAAAGTGGCACTTCTCGGGCTTGAGCGTCCAGTCAGTGACTGGAGGGCATCTAATACTGCTCGAAGGCGTTCGAGGTGTTCTCCAAAGGTTTCAGAGAACACGACAACGTCGTCGAGATAAACTAAACAGATTTGCCATTTGAGGCCGGCGAGAACGGTGTCCATCATGCGCTGAAAAGTAGCCGGCGCTGAACATAGACCGAATGGCAGCACTTTAAACTCATACAGTCCATCTGGGGTGACAAAGGCTGTTTTTTCGCGGTCCCGCTCATCGACCTCAATCTGCCAGTACCCGCTCTTCAAGTCAATGGAGGAGAAGTACTGGGCACGGCGAAGCTTGTCGAGCGAATCGTCGATACGGGGCAGCGGGCAGACGTCTTTTTTAGTGATGTCGTTCAACTTTCGATAATCAACACAGAAGCGAAGGGTGCCATCCTTTTTTTTCACCAGCACGACAGGGGACGACCACGGACTGTTGGAGGGTTGGATGATACCATCACGAAGCATCTCCTGAACCTCTGTGTGAATCGCTTCACATTCCATCGTTGAGATGCAGTACGGCTGCTGGCGTATAGGGCGGGCATCGTCGGGAGTAATTGTACGGTGCTTCACAAGAGGCGTCTGCCGAATTTTCGATGATGTCGCGAAACAAGCACTGTATTTTAAAAGGAGAGAACGCAGATCGTGCTGCTGTGTTTCCGAGAGATCTTTACTAATATCCAGACGATCAAGGGATGGGCGCACGTTTTCAACTTCTCCGAATGTAAAACATTCCCAAACGTCCGCTAAGGCGTCGGCGAATGCGATTGCGGTAGCGCGGAAAAGATGGCGGGGTTCGTTCGTGAAGTTAGTCACCAGGAGCTTAGATCGGCCGTTACGCAGATGGATGAGACTCCGCGCCGAGGTGATGCCGTGGGTGAGCAAAAGGGACTGGTTGCCCTCAGCGACCGCCGTTCCGTCACGTAGTTCATCGCAGTTAACAGTCACAAAAACACTAGAACGTGGCGGAATAGAAACGCTCTCGGCAGAAATTCGAAGAGGGACACGGCTTTGGCGGTCTGCGGTGTCAGTATCATCAGCTTTCTCGGTCGAAAAAGTCACGGTACGCTTCCGGAGATCGACAATGGCCCCATACTCCCGGAGAAAATCGACACCAAGGATACAGTCGCGGGAGCAGTCAGGTATCACAAGGCAGCTGACAACAAACGTGGAGTTGCGAATTTGGACTCTCGCCGTGCACTGACCGCTCGGAGTTACGACATGTCCGCCAGCGGTTCGAATCTGCGTGCAAGACCATGGCGTCATCACTTTCTTTAGAAGCGCCGCTAGCTTCCCGCCTAAAATCGAAAAATCAGCACCAGTGTCTACCAATGCGCTAACCTTATAGCCGTCGAGGAGCACGGGTATATCCAGCGAGAGTCTATCTTCACGTGTACGAACTGTCGTCGCGGCCGTCAAGTCGCGGTCGCTCACAGGTCGCGTTGTCGGGGGCGTCTTCGTCGCGTCGATTTGAAGCGGCCTCGCTCCCTGAGGTCGCTGTCTTTAGTTTTCCCGGCTCGGACTAGGCGACCGTCGCTGCGCCATTCCGGAGGAGCTGGGCTGCGAGGATAGTCGGCGTGGAGACGGATATCGCGACTGTCGTCTAAAGGTTGGCGCCATGCGCTGCTGGGCTACGTAGTCCTCAAACTCCCGGGGTCGTTGGCCTAAAGGAGGGCTACGCATGTCGATGGGGAAACCCTTCAGTCCCAGTTGTCGATATCGGCACTGTCGATACAGGTGACCAGCTTCTCCGGAGTGGAAGCACAGGCGCTGACAAAATGTGATTCACTGGAGAAGGTAATGGCAACCCACTCCAGTATTTCCTGCCAGGAAAACCCTATGACCAGTCACAATACCAATAATGATATGGCGCCGGAAGATGAGCCCCCCAGGTTGGAAGGCGCCCACATGTTACTGGGGATGAACAAAGGGCGATTCCTAGTAGCTCCAGGACGAATGAAGCGGCTGGGCTAAAGCCAAAAGGACGCTCAGTTGTGGATGTGTCGGGAAGCGACCGTAAAGTCGGATTTTGCATGGAGATATATCACATAGCAACATCGAATGTAAGATCTATGATGCAAGGTAAACTGGATGTCCTCAGGCGAGAAATGGACAGATTGAACATTGATATCTTGGGTATCAGCGAGCTCAAGTGGACCTGAATGGGAGAATTTAACTCCGACGACCATTATGTCTTTTATTGTGGGCACGAATCCAAGAGAAGGAATGGGGTCGCTCTCATAGTAAACAGAAGAATGGGCAAAGCAGTGCTAGGGTACAACCCCAAAAACGACCGAATGATTCCACTTCGGATCCAAGATCACCCTTTCAACATAACAGTTATCCAAGTCTATGCACCGACCACTACTGCTGAAGAAGCTGACGTTGAGAGATTTTATGCGGACCTACAATGCCTTTTAGACCGCACCCCATCATCAGACATCGTGTTTCTCATAGGAGACTGGAATGCTAGGCCGGGAGTGAAGAAATATCCGGAATTATAGACAAGTTTGTTCTTGGCGAGCCAAATGAAGCTGGGCAGAGGCTAGTAGAGTTTTGTCAAGAAAACAACCTGACCACAGCGAATACTCATTTTCAATAGCACAAGAGGCGCCAGTACACATGGACTTCACCGGACGGTCTGTACAGGAATAAAATCGATTATATTCTTTGCCGGCAGAGATGGAGAAGCGCTATACAGGCAGTAAAAACAAGGCCTGGGGCCGATTGTGGTACCGATCATCAGTTTCTTGTTCCCAAAATTAAGCTTCGATTGAGGAAAACGCAGAAAACTAAAAGGCATTTTAGGTATGATCGGGATCAAATTCCATTAGAATATGCTGTGGAAGTGAGGAATCGATTTCAAGAATTAGGTCTAGAAGACAGAGAGCCCGAAGAGATGTGGACTGATGTTCGTGATATAATACAAGAAGTTGCTACTAAGGTAGTTCCAAAGCAAAATAAATGCAAGAAAGCAAACACTGGTTATCTGAAGAGGCTTTGCAAATAGCTGAGGAAAGGAGGATGGCAAAAGTTATGGGGGAAAGAGAAAGATACAAGGTTCTCAATGCGGATCTTCAAAAATAAGCAAGGAGAGATAAGAATGCCTTCCTGAACATACAGTGCCAAGCAGTTGAGGAAAACAGCCAATTAAGGAACGCAAGAGCTCTGTATAAGACAATCAAAGATATCAAAGGAAGCTTCTGTGCTAAGCTGGGCATGATAAAGGACAAATGAGGCAATGACCTCACTGAAGCCTCAGAGATAAAGAAGGGGTGGCAAGAATACACACAACTGTACAAGAAGCACCCGAATGTGCAAACTCAACATAAGACGGTTGTGATTACTGATCTTGAGCCGGGCATCCTGAAGAGTGAAGTTGAATGGGCCTTAGCCAGCCTTGCTAAGAACAAAGCTAGCGGAATTGATGGCATTCCAGCCGAGTTGCTTCAATACCTCAACCATGACACTGTTAACATTCTGCATACATTATGTCAGAAGATTTGGACAACCCTGCAGTGGCCACAGGATTGGAGGAGATCAGTTTACATCCCCATTCCAAAGAAAGGCAGTGCCAAAGATTGTTCCAACTACCGCACGAACGGGCGTATTTCGCATGCTAGCAAGGTGATGTTGAAAATCCTCCAAGGTAGGCTGCAGCAGTATGTGGATCGGGAGCTTCCGGATGTGCAAGCTGGGTTTCGCAAGGGCAGAGGAACTAGAGACCAAATTGCCAACCTTCGCTGGATCATGGAAAACGCAAGAGAGTTCCAGAAAACCCTTTACTTCTGCTTTATTGATTATGCGAAAGCGTTTGACTGCGTAGATCACAGCAGATTGTGGCAAGCTTTCCAAGAGATGGGAGTTCCAATTCACCTCATCTGTCTCCTCAGGAACCTGTATGAAGGGCAAGAGGCCACAGTCAGAACTGGGCATGGTCTTACTGATTGGTTTCCGATCGAGAAAGGAGTGAGGCAAGGCTGCATACTGTCGCCCTGCCTATTTAACCTATATGCAGAGTGCATCATGATGAAGGCCGGTCTGGACGAGTCTTCAGCTGGAGTGAAGATTGCTGGAAAACGTATCAACAACCTTAGATATGCGGATGATACCACTTTAATGGCAGAAAGTGAAGTGGAACTCGAGAGACTTCTGATGCGCCTACAAAAAGAGAGTGAGACGTTTGGGCTTAAACTGAACACTAAAAAGACAAAGATCATGGCGTCTTGCCCTATCAAGTCCTGGAGCATCAACGGACAAGAAGTGGAAGCTGTGACAGATTTTCTGTTCTTAGGCTCCAAGATTACCTCGGAAGGAGACTGCAGCCATGGAATTAGGAGACGCCTACTTCTGGGAAAGAGACCCATGGCTAGCCTTGATCGCCTAGTAAAGAGCAGAGACATTAGTCTACCAACCAAGATCCGTATAACTCGTGCTATGGTCTTTCCAGTTGTGATGTATGGATGCGAGAGTTGGACTGTGAAAAAGGCTGACCGCCGAAGAATTGACGCGTTTGAATTGTGGTGCTGGCGAAGACTCTTGAGAGTTCCTTGGATTGCCAGAAGATCAAATCAGTCGATATTGTCAACCATAAACCCTGACTGCTCATTGGAGGGTCAAATTCTAAAGTTAAAGCTCAGCTACTTTGCTCATCTGATGAGAAAAGTGGAGTCGCTGGAGAAAAATTTGATGTTGGGAAAGGTTGAGGGTCACCGGAGAAGGGGTAGGCAGCAAACGCGATGGTTAGATGGCATCTTCGAGGCGCTGCAGACGAAGTTATGTGATGTTAGGAAGATAGTGAGAGACCGGAAAGCGTGGCGTGACATGGTCCATAGGGTAACGTAGAATCGGACACGACTGAACGACTGAACTGAACTGAGCTGCTAGTCGGAATAGCCCGCTTTTTTCGTCTCTTCTGTCGTTTCCTCTCTCACCGAGTAAACCCAAATACGCCCACCGGCACGCTGGCTTATGGGACGGAGGCCGGGGCCACTGCGGCCTTGGCTATGACGTTATTCGGTCGCGGCATACCGCATACGGCATACTCGAAGCTCGGCTGTTGTTGTGACTATAAGAAGAAGGAAAAGGAAATGCACGGGCCTGCTACTGGCTATGTTGCTGAGCCACCTAATTGATAATGTATTTACTTAATAATTTAATAATCCACAGGGCAGCGGATTAATGCGGACAAAAAAGAGAAAGTAGAGAAGGAAGAAAAAGAAGAAGGAGGGAAAGACTCTCGCCGCAATCGCCGTCGTCCACCACCGAGGCGTTGGCGCGTGCAATGACGGCCTTCAACAGATACAAATTTGGAGGCAGGCTAGCCCCCGCCACAAGCGGCGGTGAGCAACCTAGCCCAGCCCCATCAGGGCCAGGACCAGCCACCTTTCTGACCCTCGTAGTGAAGCTTTTCGCTTCATAATGATAATAATTGGTTCACAGGAAGGGAAAGGCGCAGTATCTGTCACACTTGCTCTGTGGACACCTGAACCGCGCCGTAAGGGAAGAGATGAAGGTGGGAGTGAAAGTGGGAAGAAAGAAAGGAGAGCCGTAGTGGAGGGCTGCGGAGTAATTTCGACCACCTGGGGATCTTTAAGCTTTTCGCTTCAATAATCAGTTCACTTTCACTCCCACCTTCCTCCCTTCCTTTACGGCGCGTGTTGCGGTGTCCACAGAAAACAAGTGAGACAGTTACCGCGCTTTTCCCTTTCTATAAATAAATCTCTTCTGTCCGCACGAGGCAGCGGAGGTGGCTCAGCTGCAGAGCCAGTAGCAGGCCCGTGCATTTTCTTTTCCTTCTTCCTACAGCCACAACACACCAATAATTACGATTGATTGATTTATAGGAAAGGAAAGGCGTGCTACCTGTCTCACTTGTTATTCTGTGGACACCTCGTTCGCGCCCTAAGGGAAGGGAGAAAGGTGGGAATGAAAGTTGAAAGGGGCGTAGTGGCTGGCTACGGAGTAATTTTGACCACCTGGGGATCTTCAACGTGCACTGACATCGCACAGCACACGGACGCCTATTAGTTTCGTCTCCATCGAAACGCAGCCGCCGAGGTCGGGTTCGAACCCGGCTACTCCGGTACAGAAGTCCGGCGTCTTAACACTGCCCCACCGCGGTGGGGCGTCAATACTTACGAGGGACTTTAGCGACTAAAGTAGTGAAAGGAGAAAGCCTGAGGTCTCTTGTCTAGCGTTCCTGCCATCTGCAATCCCACACTTCAACGCGTGCCAAGGAACGCGACGCGGCAGGCGCGATGGCTTACTGTCCAAACGCACACTTGTTAGAGAAAGTGTGACAGATAATGTGCCTTTACTCCAGAAGTCTCATCTTGTCTACAGTATACAGTCATCTGCAATGGACGCGCACCAAGGAACGCCACGCGACAGGAGCGCTGTACCATCGAAACGCACACTTTTCGGAAAATGTGACAGATAACGCGCCTTTCCTCCAGAAATCTCATTTTCTGTAGCGTTCCTGCCATCTGCAATCCCGCATTTGAACGCGCGCCAAGAAACACCACGCGATAGTTGCCGCAAAATTCGGTGGCAGGCTAGCCCCCGCCGCAAGCGGCGTAGACGTACCACTCCCAGCCCCGTAGGGCCAGGAACAAACCTTACACAGAGCGCGCTTTCAAGTGTGGCATTGCAGATGGCAGAGATGCATCCCGCCTCGGCCAATCCGAATGCTTCAAAAGCGGGACACGCTTTGTCCACGACAGCATGAGCCATTAAAGGCTTCGATATTTTTCTGTGTTACTACCATTAAAGGCTATCGCCTTAGTAATAAACGCTTGAGGCGGTGTGATGGCTGCTCCTGAGTCCTGGCCCTACGGGGCTTGGCTGGTAGGTCACCGCCGCTTGCTGCGGGGGCTAGCCTTCCACCGGTTTTGAACCGAAAAGCTTCACTACGAGGGTCCGAGTCGAGCTTTGCGTATGCGAGGAACGTCACAGCCAAGGCGAGCTGCACAACCCCTCGCCAAGCTCCGCCGGCGTTGCAGATGCCCATAGGAACCCTGGATTTGAAGGTCATCGTAATTATTACTAACCATCACCTACTAGTTAGGGGTTTTTAACTAACACGTAACTATTATTAACCATCACCTACTAGTTCAGTTCAGTTCAGTTCAGTCGTGTCCAACTCTTCGTGACCCTATGGACCATATCACGCCACGCTTTCAGGTCTCTCACTATCTTCCTAACATCCCATAACTTCATCTGCAGCGCCTCGAAGATGCCATCTAACCATCGCGTTTGCTGCCTACCCCTTCTCCGGTGACCCTCAACCTTTCCCAACATCAAGTTTTTCTCCAGCGACTCCACTTTTCTCATCAGATGAGCAAAGTAGCTGAGCTTTAACTTTAGAATTTGACCCTCCAATGAACAGGCAGGTTATGGTCGACAATATCGACTGGTTTGATCTTCTGGCCGTCCAAGGAACTCTCTAGAGTCTCCGCCAGCACCACAATTCAAATGCGTCAATTCTTCGGCGGTCAGCCTTCTTCACAGTCCACCTCTTACATCCATACATCACAACTGGAAAGACCATAGCACGAGTTATATGAATCATGGTTGGCAGACTAATGTCTCTGCTCTTTATTAGGCGATCAAGGCTAGCCATGGCTCTCTTTCCCAGAAGTAGGCGTCTCCTAATTTCATGGCTGCAGTCTCCTTCCGGAGTAATCTTGGAGCCCAAGAAGAGAAAATCTGTCACAGCTTCCACTTCTTGTCCCTTGATGCTCCAGGACTTCATAGGGCAAGACGCCATGATCTTTGTCTTTTTAGTGTTCAGTTTAAGCCCAAACGTCTCACTCTCTTTTTGTAGGCGCATCAGAAGTCACTCGAGTTCCACTTCACTTTCTGCCATTAAAGTGGTATCATCCGCATATCTAAGGTTGTTGATACGTTTTCCAGCAATCTTCACTCCAGCTGAAGACTCGTCCAGACCGGCCTTCATCATGATGCACTCTGCATATAGGTTAAATAGGCAGGGCAACAGTATGCAGCCTTGCCTCACTTCTTTCTCAATCGGAAATCAATCAGTAAGTCCATGCCCAGTTCTGACTGTGGCCTCTTACCCTTCATACAGGTTCCTGAGGAGACAGATGAGGTGAATTGGAACTCCCATCTCTTTGAGAGCTTGCCACAATCTGCTGTGATCTACGCAGTCAAACGCTTTCGCATAATAAATAAAGCAGACGTGGATGGGTTTCTGGAACTCGTTTTTCCATGATCCAGCGAAGGTTGGCAATTTGGTCTCTAGTTCCTCTGCCCTTGCGAAACCCAGCTTGCACGCCCGGAAGCTCCCGATCCACATACTGCTACAGCCTACCTAGGAGGATTTTCAACATCACCTTGCTAGCATGCGAAATAAGTGCGATCGTGCGGTAGTTGGAACAACCTTTGGCACTGCCTTTCTTTGGAATAGGGATGTAAACTGACCTCCTCCAATCCTTTGGCCACTGCAGGGTTGTCGAAATTTGCTGTCATAATGTATACAGAACGTTAACAGCGTCGTCATGGTTGAGGATTTGAAGCAACTCGGCTGGAATGCCATCAATTCTGCTAGCTTTGTTCTCAGCAAGGCTGGCTAAGGCCCATTCAACTTCTCTCTTCAGGATGCCCGGCTCGAGATCAGTAATCACAGCCGTCTTATGTTGGGTTTGCACATCCGGGTCCTTCTTGTACAGTTCTTGTGTGCATTCCTGCCAACTCTTCTTTATCCCTGAGGCTTCCGTGAGGTCCCTGCCTCGTTTGTCCTTTATCACGCTCAGCTTAGCACAGAAGCTTCCTTTGATATCTTTATTGTCTTAAAGAGAGCTCTGGTGTTCCTCAATTGGCTGTTGTCCTCACCTGCTTGGCACTGTGTGTTCAAGAAGACATTCTTATCTCTTCTTGCGATTTTCTGAAAATCCTCATTGAGAGTCTTGTATCTTTCTTTTTCCCCCGCAACTTTTGCCATCCTCCTTTCCTCAGCTATTTGAAAAGCCTCTTCACATAACCAGTTTGCTTTCTTGCATTTCTTTTGCTTTGGAACTACCTTAGTAGCAACTTCTTGTATTATATCACGCACATCAGTATACATCTCTTCAGGCTATCTGTCTTCTAGATCTAATTCTTAAAATCAATTCCTCACTTCAGCAGCCTATTCTGATGGAATTTGATCCAGATCATACCTGAAAGGTCTTCCAGTTTTCTGCGTTTTTCTCAATCGAAGCTTAAATTTGGCAACAAGAAGCTGATGATCGGTGCCACAATCGGCCCCAGGCCTTGTTTTTACTGCTTGTATAGCGCTTCTCCATCTCTGGCGGCAAAGAATATAATCAATCTGATTCCTGTACAGACCGTCCGGTGAAGTCTATGTGTACAGGCGCCTCTCGTGCTGTTGAAAATGAGTTTTCGCTATGGTCAGGTTATTTTCTTGACAAAACTCTACTAGCCTTTGCCCAGCTTCATTTGCCTCACCGGGACCGAACTGGCCTGTAATTCCGGATATTTCTTCACTCCCCACCTTAGCATTCCTGTCTGCAATGAGAAAAAGGACGTCTGTTGAGGGAGTGCGATCTAAAAGACATTGCAGGTCAGCATAAAATCTCTCAACGTCAGCTTCTTCAGCAACAGTGGTTGGTGCATAGACTTGGATAACTGTTATGTTGAGGGGCTGACCTTGGATCCTAAGTGAAATCATTCGGTCGTTTTTGGGGTTGTACCCTGGCACTGCTTCGCCCATTCTTCTGTTTACTATGAGAGCGACCCAATCCCTTCTCCTGGATTCGTGCCCACAATAAAAGACATAATGGTCGCCGGAAATAAATTCTCCCATTCCGGTCCACTTGAGCTCGCTTATACCCAAGATATCAATGTTCAATCTGTCCATTTCTCGCTCGACGACATCCAGTTTACCCTGCATCATAGATTTTACATTCCATGTTGCTATGTGATATATCTCCTTGCAACATCGGAATTTCCGGTCGCTTCCCGACACATCCACAACTGAGCGTCCTTTTGCTTTAGCCAGCCGCTTCATTCGTCCTGGAGCTACTAGGAATTGCCCTTTGTTCATCCCCAGTGACATGTGGGACGCTTTCCAACGTGGGGGGCTCATCCTCCGGCGCCATATCATTATTGCTATTGTGACTGGTTATGAGGTTTTCTTGGCAGGAAATACTGGAGTGGGTTGCCATTACCTTCTCCAGTGAATCATATTTTGTCAGAACTCTCTGCCGTGACCTGTCTATCTTGTGTGGCCCTACACAGCAGAGCTAACGACTTCGTCGAATTTCGCAAGCCCCTCCGCTACGACAAGGCAGTCTCCATGAAGGAGACCTACTAGTTACGGGGTGTTTAACTAACACGAATCAGACAATAATTAGAGCTCCGAAATTGCAAGTCTCTATTAACTATCACTAACCAATAGTAATGGTTAGACGATCCGCTACGTTCATAGCCGTTACATGGTGACGTCATCGCCAGACATCTGCTCATGTATAATAACCGTAAATGATAATGATGTCACATTCGGCCATGACGTTATGACTGATGTTGATGTCACCAGGAAATTCACGCATGTACGAAGCTGACCCCGCCGGGCGTTCCATCCCTGTGTCTGTGCGGCGCCTTTCATTTAGCGCTTCCTCGAACGCTGCTCCACAGAGGATATATAAAAATAGACTAAAAAATTGTTCAGTAACTCACTTAGAGTGACGTCAAGGATGTGAATTCACCAATCTGCTGTAGCTATGAGGAGCGGGAAAAAGTGCGCTCCAACGCCGCTGGCGGCGCTTCTTGCCTTCCGAGAGTGACAGATGCTGCACCTTTTCTTTCCTGTAAACGAATTACAGAACGCCGGTGAACTTAGACGCGCTCGACATGGAAGCCAAGGAGCGTTTAGCTGCTGGCGAACGGCGCAGAAGACTGGAGAAAATAAGAGCAACTAACTTCTCATCCCGAGGTAGTCACTGCTTTTCGCTACGTATATCCAGGCATAGCAGAGCTAAGCTATCTTTCTTTTATAAGGCAAAAGCATTTAATGGCTAATATACTGTTGTTTTTTGTTTTTGTGGCTGTAGGAAGAAGGAAAAGAAAATGCGCGGGCCTGCTACTGGCTCTGTAGCTGAGGCACCTCCGCTGCCTCGTGCGGACAGAAGAGAAAATAGACAAGAAAGAAGAAAAAGAAGACGGAGAGAAAGACGCGCACCGCAACAACAGCCGTCGTGCGCCACCACCGAATCGGTGGCGGGTGCAATGACGGTCTACAACAGATAAAATCAGTGGCTGGCTAGCCCCCGCTGCAAGTGGCTTTGACCCACTGTCGCAGCCCCGTAGGGCCAGGAACTGCCACCCTTCACCGCCTGCTACTGGCTCTGTAGCTGAGCAAACTCCGCTTCCTCGTGTAGACAGAAGACGTTGGTTTATAGGTAGGGAAAGGCGCGGTAACTGTCTTGATTGTTTGATTGAAAACTTTATTTGTTTTTTGGAAGTTTGTTAGCGGTGGAGGTCGAGGCTTTTTCTGGAAGTCCGTCATCTCCCTGGCCGTGGTTGGGCCCCTAGTCCAGGGCTCCACTGAGTCGGGCCACCTCGCTTGCGTGTGCTATGAGTGCCCTCTGGGCCTCTAGCTCGCAGCTGGTGAGCCGGCTCTCCCATTGCTCCGCACTTGGTGTTTTCTGTTTGTGAAATGCATGATTTCTCTCGCATTCCCACGTGATGTGATACAGTGTTGGTTTTGATCCGCACCATGGGCAGCTGGCGCTATATTGTGTTGGAAAAATCTTGTTTAGTATGTGTAGGTTTGGGAAGGAGCCCGTTTGTAGTCTCCGCCATCCCGTGGCTTCTTCCTGGGTTAGTTGTTTGTGTGGCGGAGGGTAGTGGAACCTCAGCCCCTTATATAGGTTTAGTAGGTCTGAATAACTCTCTCCGCATCTGATCTGGGGGTCCTCCGGGGTGTGCAACGCTCCCGCTCGGCTGGTCATCCCTCGAGCTAGGTTGTTTGCCCCCTCGTTGCCCCTGATTCCCGCGTGGCTCGGTATCCAGATTATCTTTTGCTTTGGTGTCTCCTGCGAGGGCGCACCCTTTTTGAGGATCTTGAGTGCCGCACTGCTAATCCTGCCCCTAGTGTAATTCCGGCACGCCTCTTGTGAGTCTGTTAGGATGTGGAGAGGTCTCCCTGTCCTATATCCTTCTCTTACAGCCAGAGCAATGGCTATCTCTTCTGCTTCTGTTATGTCAGACACCCTGGTCGTGACACTTGCGATGTGTTCCCCTTCGTGGTTTACTACCACCGCTACTGCGTTTCCTTTGTGTGTTTGTGGATATCTAGAGGCGTCTGTGTAGACTGCGTCTTCCCTGTATCCCATGTTTTTCTCGTAATGCTCTGCCCTAGCTGCCCTTCTGCGAGCGTGGAGATTTGGATCCATGTTTCGGGGTATGGGTTGTGTGCTTATCTTTCTTCGTAGCAGATCCGGTACTGTCACTCGGCTGCTCTGTGGTTCTTCTAGCTTGCGACCTAGTCTTGTCAGGAGCGCTCTTCCGGTCTTCGTACTGCTCAATCTTTTCTCTTGGGCCTTAAGTTGGCTCTCTCTTAATTCTTCAAAGGTGTTGCTGACACCAAGTTGCATGAGTTTCTCGTTGGATGTGTTCCTTGGGAGGTGAAGCGCCGTCTTGTATGCTTTTCTTAGAATCGCTTCTGCCTGTTCCTTTTCTGCCTTGGTAATTACGTGATACGGCAGCGAATACGTCACTCGGCTGACCACCAAGCTGTTTACCAGTCTGAGTGTGTCTTCCTCCTTCATGCTATATCTCTCCTGTGTGCTATTCTGCTGATCATTCGGCCTACCTGCCCTGCCGCATTATTCAACAGGCTGAGTGTGTGGCTGCTTCTTCGGCTCCCTTGCAGCCACATGCCGAGAATTCTAATCATCTTCTGTTCTGGGATGTTTTGCCGTTCCAGTTTTACTTCAAGTGGTGCGTCCGTGGGATGTGTTCCCACTCTGAGGAGCTCTGATTTTTCTGTGGAGCATTTTAGTCCTCTTTGTCTAGTGTACTCTTCAATACAGGAGGCCGCCTCTTGTAGTACCTTCTGCTTCTCTTCCAGTGAGCCTTTGGCTGTCCAGACTGTAATGTCGTCCGCATACATTGCGTGTCGGATCCGTTGTATTTGGTTTAGCCTCTTTGCGAGATTGATCATGGCTATGTTGAAGAGCGTCGGCGAAATTACTGAGCCTTGTGGTGTGCCCCTATTTGGCGTTTGGAAGGTGTCGCTTCTTAGGTCTCCAATGCCCACTGTTGCTGTTCTGCTCTCGAGAAAGCTCCTCACGTAGTCATGGATTTTCTTTCCACAATTAGTAGTGTTTATTCCCTTCATTATGGCTGCATGGGATACGTTGTCAAAGGCCCCCTTTATGTCTATGGCCATGACCACGTTTTCTCCATTTCTTGGCATTGTTTCTAGTACCTCTTCTTTGAGTTGTAGCAGTATGTCTTGTGTCGATAGATTCGCCCTGAATCCGAACATGGTGTCTGGGTACCATCCTTCGTCTTCGAGATGCGTTTGAATCCTTCGGTTGACTATTCTCTCGTACAACTTGCCTAGGCAGGAAGTTAGCGATATCGGCCTTAGGTTTTCTATCTGAAGTGTCTTTCCAGGCTTGGGAATCATGACGACTACGGCGTGTTTCCACTCTGCTGGAATCGTTCTTTCTTCCCATTGCTTGTTTATGTATTGGGTGAGCTGATTAATCGCTTCCTCGCTAAGATTTCGGATTAATGCGTTTTGTATCTTGTCCGCCTCAGCTGCTGTGCTTTTAGTCGTTGCTCTTATGGCCTCCAGGACCTCTTTTCTCGTGATGGGTCTGTCCATGGCTGGATTCTCTGCTCCCTGGTATTCGTCTCGGTATTCCTCTGCTTGCTCTTTGCCATAGCATTTTTCTTTTACGGCTTCGATTAGTTGTTCCTCCGTACCCTCGTACTGACGAATTAGTCTTTGAATGGACTTGTTGCTTTCTGCCTTGCTTTTGTTTGGGTCCATGAGTTTTCTAAGTATCTGCCATGTTCTTGCCGTGCCCAGGGTGCCGTTCAGTGAAGTGCTGAACTGTTGGCAGCCCTGCCTTGCTAACTGCGTCGCATACTCCTCTGCTTGTTTGGTAATCTCTGCAATCTTTTTGAGTTTCTTGTTTAATTTCTGTCGTTTCCATCGCTTGGTCAGGCCGCGCCTTGCTTCCCAGAGTCTGAGAAGTCTTTTGTCTACCTCTGGTGACTGCTCCGTTCGCGTCACCTCCTTAGTGTATAGGTCCCTAATTTGTCTGAGTTGCTGGCTCCACTCCTCCGCCGAGGTTATGTCGCCCTTTAGTTGTCTGCAGTGGATGCGGAAAGCGTCCCAGTCGGTTAGTTTAGCCGTTCCTATATCCTTTTTGATGCTTTCCGCCTCTACCGTGACCCTGATGATAAAGTGGTCGCTGCCTAGATCTTCTTGTAGGTTCTCCCACTCGGTTTGCCTGGCGCCCCTGACAAAGGCTAGGTCGGGACTTGTATCCATGCTTACGCTGTTGCCCTGCCTCGTGGGTTGGCTTTCGTCTGTGATTAGTTCGCAGCCCGTGTTCTCTGCCGCCGCGCAGATGCCACGTCCTTTCTTGTCTTCCGTTTTGCTGCCCCATTGCGGGCTTTTCGCGTTGAAGTCCCCCGCTATTACTAAAAGATTCTGCCCTGCCAATTTTCTCGCCCCTGCAAAGAGCCTGCCAAAATCTCCTTTGTTCTTTGGTGGGCTGTACAGGTTGACGACAAAGATACTTTTGGCTTTCCTTTTCTTCTTGCAAATTATTTCCGTTATTATGTGTTGTAGTTGTGTGTCCTCTATCTCTTTGTGTGCTATGGTGGTGATTTTGTTGTTGATGAGAGTTGCCGTTCTCCCATTCTCTTGACTTGTGTATCCCCTTAGGGTTGGAGTGCAATTTGTTTCTTGTAGGAGTATTAGGTCTGGTGGGTTTACTCTGGTGTCAATGTATTGCTGTAGGAGTCCCTGCTTGCGTCTGTAACCCCTACAGTTCCATTGCCATATCTCTAATTGTTGTTTTCCTGCCATGTTGTACTGTTACTGTTGTTGCTTGCTCCTTGGGATTCTGATCCGAACCTGCGCTCATTATATAGGCGGTCTCTGGCTTCGTATAGCCTGTCTCGCTCCTGGCTCCGGCCCTCGCTGCTGCTGCGTCCCCGGTTTCGGCCCTGGCGGCTATTGCTGCGCCCTCTTCCTCGGCCCCGGCTGCTGCTGCGTTCCTGGCTACGGCTCCTGGACTCGCTCCGGTAGTCGTCCTGTCGATCTTGTTCTTCGTTCCGGAACCAACGCGGCCTCCGCGCTCCGTTCCTTCCTTGGTTGCGTCCAGCAGCAACGCTGACGGTAACTGTCTTACTTGTTTTCCGTGGACACCTCAACCGCGCTGGTAGGAAAAGGAGGAAAGTGGGAGTGAAAGTGAAACGACAGAAAGAGGAGCCGTAGTGGAGGGCTACGCAGTAATTTCGACCACCTGGGGATCTTTAACGTGCGCTGACATCGCACAGACAGAAGAGGTTGATTGATTTATAGGAAGGGAAAGGCGCGCTAACTGTCTCACTTGCTTTTTGTGGACACCTCAACCACGTATGAAGGGAAGGGAGGAAGGTGGGAGTGAAAGTGGAAAGAGAGAAAGAGGAGCCGTAGTGGAGGGCTCCGGAGTAATTTCGACCACCTGGGGATCTTTAACGTGCGCTGACAACATAAAACCAACCCCAGTATGAAGATCCATCTTCACATTGGAGGCAACACCATCACCTCCTCAAATGGCAAATCCGCATTCTTGGCCTGCCTATCTCAAGCTGCAACAGTCCCCAGAAATGGGTTCATCAGCTACAACGCCTTTGGCCAGCATTGCTACATACTATTCGTTGCCTGTCCAACCAGCACGGCGGTGCGCGGCAACATACCTGCCGTGCGATGGCCAGAGCAGCAGCGGTCTGAAAAATTCTGTATGGCACACCCGTCCTCCAACTGCCGAAGACTGACTTCGCTATTGGTCGAACGCCTTCAGCGCGCAACATACGCACTATTACCGGTCTACCTAAGCACACTCCTATAGCCGAAATTGAGCGTTTGGCCGCTCTTCCACCGCTCACTACCATCGTTAAAGAGTCACAGACGTGACATCGAATACGTCTAGAGAACACTGTCCAAGGGCGTCGCCTGCTGGCCTGGGATGAACAGCGTAACGACAAAACACGCGCCCCCTTGGGAGATGCCAGTTGTCAGACGCCTCCATCGCCAACCTATAAACCGCGATTTTGTCATTCCCCGGGAGCTCCTCGCTGGTGGTGGTGGTGGTGGTGAAAACATTTATTATAATACATAGAGGTATATACACTAGGTGGGATGCCTAGATAGGCACTCCAGTGGCGTTTGCCGCAGCCCGGGCGCGCTGCGTTAAGACCTTTTGGGCCTCTAGGGTGCAGCAGCCGGACAGGGTCGCCTCCCAGTTTTCTCGGGTGGGGTTAGAGATAGGGGCAAAGATGGGTTTTTCTGGCAGGCCCACACCATGCGGCAGGTGTCAGACACCTCCCCACAGTGCGAGCACAGCCCGTCGAATTGCGGATCAAAATGTTTTAGAGTAGCCGGGCACAAGATTGTATTGGTGAGCAGGCGCAGGAGCACCCGCTCGTTAGCCTTCCCCAGCCCTTTGCACGGGGTGGGAAGAGTTTGGTGCGTAGATCTGTAATATTCACATATTTCTTTAAATTTGTAAACTGGGCTGAAATCAAAATCCTGGTCCGCATCGGGTCCCATGGGAAATGCCCGGAGAGAAAGCGCGCGGGTGGCGACGTCGGCTGCCTCATTCCCTTGGACACCTTGGTGACCTGGAGCCCAAACGAGAGATCGGTACGCGGGATGCGAATCTTGACTGCAATTTTGGTATATGCGGTAAGCTAGGGGAGCAGTCCACCCTTGCTGGTCGTTCGGACAAGCCCCTCGCGAGTCGGTTATGATGTATTTGGAGGAGGAGTCAGAGGCTGCGAGGGCGATGGCAACCTCTTCTGCGTGTGTTGGTGAGTGGGCCTTGAACGTAAGGCCATCTACTGTTTTGCCCTTGTGGATGACCGCGGCTATGTACCAACCCCTAGGGTTTGGGCCGTAGACGTCCACATAGAAAACTCCTGGTTTGCTTCAATAATGGCGGTCCAAGGCTTCCGCCCGCGCCAGGCGCCGACCATTATGTCCTCTTTGGACATGTTGGCGGGGAGAGGCCGCACATGTAGGGCGCGTCTCCATTTTTCGGGAATGCGACATCTCTCCTCTGTGAGTTGGGTTTATTGGATGTGAAGTCGGGCAAGAAGACGGCGACCCGACTCTGTCTTAGTTAGACGCGTGTACTGATTGGTGAGGTGGGCCTCCCGAAGCTCCTTGAAAGTATTCACCACACCCAGCGCCATGAGACGACTGGTAGAGGTGAAGACCTGGAGGTCCAGTGCTCGTTTCATGATTTTACGGAGGATAACTTCGAGAGTATCCTCCCCCTGTTTCCGCAGATGGAGGTAGGGAGTCGAATACAAGATTTGACTGGTCACGAATGCGTTCGCCAGCCGCAAGGCGTCCTTGCAACATAACCCACCGCGCTTGTTGGAAACCCGGCGGACCATGCGGCCCACATGGTCTGCCACCTGCCGGAGCTTGGTGAGTATTGTGTCGCATCGTCTCTTGTTGTGTGTAAAGAGCCCAAGAACTCTGATTTCCTTAGATTCTTGAATGGGACCGCTTTGCAAGGTGAGATTGATTTGAGTCGAGCATGAGCACGAGGGCCGCAGATGTACGAATTCAGATTTCAGCGGTGAGCATTGGAGACCACAGCCGCGGGCATAGCGGTCCACTATGGTAGCAGCCATTTGCAGGCTCGTCTCCATGTCCCCCAGACGCCCTTGCGTGGCCCAGAGGGTGATGTCGTCGGCGTACAGCGCGTGCTGCACCCCTTCGACCGCACCCAACAGAGCAGGCAAGCGCATCATTGCAATATTGAACAGCAGAGGGGACAGCACTGCGCCTTCCGGAGTGCCCCTCGTGCCGAGCAAAAAAGGTCCGTGTTCTTGATCCTGTATTCGGATATAAGAGAGTCTGTCTGTGAGAAATTGTCTGATGTAGTTGGAAGTGTTCGTGCCACAGTGCGTTTGACTCAAGTGGGTGAGTATGACCTCGTGTGTTACATTGTCGAATGCCCCTTTGAGATCCAGGGCGAGGACGATTTTGTCGTTTCTTGTGCATGTAATGGGGTTCAGTATTTGGGCGTCGAGCTGGAGCAGGACATCCTGTGCGGATCTGTGTGGGCGAAATCCGAACATGGTGTCCGCGAAAATGTTGTGTTGTTCAAGGTACTCAGACAGCCGATCCCGCACCATCGTCTCCATCAATTTGCCCACACACGAGGTGAGAGAGATGGGTCGGAGGTTGCCCGTGTCAACTGGTCTCCCAGCTTTGGGAATAAAGGTGCCGAGAGCCGTCTTCCATTTAATGGGAAGGGGGTTTCGCCTGTCCAGATTGCATTGATATAGTCAAGAAGGCACTGGTGCGCCATGTCAGGGAGGTTCGCCAGAAGTTTAACGGTGACCTTGTCCCTGCCTGGCGCAGTGCCCTTCTTCATTTTAGCCAGACTGGCCCGCAGATCATGGAGCCGGAATGGGTTATCCAACTCCGAGTTTTCCCTGCCTGTATAGGAATAGGCCGATCCACGGGGGTCCTGAATTGTGCACAGGTAGCGATCGCATAGCGCCACTGCCATTAGATTTTGCGCATTGTGTTTCCTTGGAATGAGTGCATGGCTTTGTGTAGGTGTTTTTGCGTTTCCGTGCGTGTCTGTGTTGGATTGAGGAGGGCTCGGAAGAGCCGCCACGTGTTGCGGCTCGGCATTTGCCTCGCCGCCGTGTTGCAACGGTCCACCCAGTTAGAGTCAGCGAGTTGGGCCGCGTACTCTGCTGTTTGCCGGGTGAGATCCGCAATGCGAGCTTTCAGCTTCTTGTTGCGTTTCTGACGCTTCCAGCGGCGCGTGAAGCCACGGCGTGCTTCCCAGAGATGCAGGAGGTGGTTGTCCACGTCCGTAACTACCTCTGTGAGCATCACCGACAAGAGCGAATCCCTGATACGACTGACATATACACCGACGCATCGCTTACAAGCGAATTTGCATCTATGGGCTGGGTATGCAATGACAACCCTTCCCTTTCAGGCGCTTATGCCTGCCACCTACCTCAAGGTACCCCTCTTCATGCAGAACTCCTCGCGATTTGGGGAGCCGTCTCAGCAGTGTCTTGCACTGGAACTGGGTCAATACGTACTCTTACTGATTCCTTTGAAGCTTACAAGGAAATCGGTACTCCGGGTTCACAAGATGCAACAGCTACGACAATACAGCGCCTCCTTAAACGCCACCAACTCGCGACCAGAACTGTCGCTATTCACTGGACCCCAGATCACTCGGACGAATCAGGGGGCAATGCGGCGGCACACGCCGCGGCTGCCTTGGCAGGTGGGATGTCCACATTTACTTCCCCACCCCCCTTGCTTCATCCTTATTCGACCTTGGGCGGGCAACTCACACCTTCTCTTGCCCTTATGTACTATACTCGGACCAGTCTTCGTAGCCTCAGTCAGCATCGCATGCAGGTGACCACACCAGACCCACCTTTTACGAGAAAACCCACCCGAAGTCAAGAAGTCTTTTTGAATAAGCTCATCGCCCATACGGCTTACACGCCACGTATTATGTCTCGCTGGCGTCAGTATACGGAGAAAATGATTACGTGCCCCCACTGTACGACTCTAACTCGCGGCGGCATATCTCATCTACTCTGGGATTGCCCTGCTTTTTCTGCTGGACGCTCCGAGATCAAACCCCACCGCCTGAACTACCGTTCCCTTCTAGAAAGAGATGGTAACACACAGACGATATTTGCCAATTATAGCTTGCTTAGTGGCCTGGTTGGAGCTATGTGATTCGAGTGACTACTGTGACTCCGGCACAGTAGTCGGGCGTCTTACCACTGCACCACCCCGGCGGGGCAAACAGAAGAGATTTATTTATAGAAAGGGAAAGGCACGGTAACTGTCTCGCTTGTTTTCTGTGGACACCGCAACCGCGCCGTAAGGGAAGGGAGGAAAGTGAGAGTGAAAGTGGAAAGAGAGAAAGAGGAGCCGTAGTGGAGGGCTACGGAGTAAGTTCGACCACCTGGGGATCTTTACCGTGCGCTTACGTCGCACAGCACACGGACGCCTCTTCGTTTAGCCTCCATCGAAACGCAGCCGCCGAGGTCGGGTTCGAACCCTGGCACTCCGGCACAGTAGTCAGGCGTCTTACCACTGCACCACCCCGGCGGGGCAGACAGAAGAGAAAATAAAGAAGAAAAGGAAGAGGGAGAGAAAGACGCGCGCCGCAACAAAAGCCGTCATCCACCACCGAAGCGGTGGCGGGTGCAATGACGGCCTACAACAGAAAAAAATTCGGTGCCAGGCAAGCCCCCGCCGCAAGCAGCGGTGACCACGGCCGGTCTCAATGCGCGCGCTGGGGAGCGCGCGCATTGAGACCGGCCGTGCGGTGACTTACCTGTCCCAGCCCGTCGACAAAAGCTGTCCGCGCGAGCGGTTACCAAATTGGTCGACTGAGCTCTGACGTCACCAGCCGCCTAATTCAAAGCGATCAACCAGAAGTCTCATCTTGTCCAGCGTTCTGCCATTTGCAATCCTACACTTGAACGCGCGCCAAGGAGCGCCAAGCGACAGGAACGATGGTGTATCGTCCAAATGCACACTTGTCGGAGCAAGTGTGACAGAGCAAGTGTACTGCGCCTTTCGGTTCCTGTAAACCACATAGCTTCGACCTGTCATTAATCACCTGGAGGCTCGCACGCTGATATCCCTCGCCAATATGCTGGGAACCTGTCTGCTTTCTGTCTCTGGAATGGCGTTCTATTCAAGCAAATCTCCAGCACAGTTGACCGAGCGTAACTCCTCGTAGTGCCGGTCGACCTCCGTGCCGATATCCTTTCCGCTTGCCATGATGAGCCCAGCACTGACCACTTAGGCTTTGTGCCCATACTCGGCAGAGTTCGTCCAACCTATTATTGGCCTAAACTTGCTGACGCAGTTCATCGCTACGTCAGAGGCTTTCGTGAATGCCAAGCTCGAAAGGCGCCGCCTATAAAGCCAGCGGGTTTGCTCCAATTAATTGGACCTCCACGGATGTCGTTTGACTAAATTGGCCTCGACCTTCGGGGCCCATTGCCGCTGACAGCGGTCGGTTACAAATCGACTATATTCGCGACCGGCTATCTCGCACGGTAAGCGGAAACCAAGCCGTCAGCGTGGAACGTCATCTGAAATCGCCCAATTTTTATACAGCAAATCGTGTAGCGTCATAGCGCACCATCACAAGTCATTACCGAACGAGGCACAGCGTTTACGGGACTAATGCACATTGTATCTGAGCTCAGTCATACAAGCCATCGCAAAATCACTGCCCATCATCCACATACGAATGGCCTCACGGAGAGACTCAATAAAACGATCGCCGACATGATTGCAATGCACATAGACTCGCAGCACAAAACATGTGACGAGATTCTTCCACACGTCACATATGCCTACAACACTGCCATCCAAGAGACGACGCGTTTTACGCCATTTCGCCTGCTCTACGGACGCGAAGTTGAGACGATGTTGGATGCTATGCTTCCGTGCTGCACTGATGATCATCGGTTGACGCCAGACGCCGAAGAGTTTGCTCAGCGCGTCGAGGAAGCACGTCAACTTGCCCGCATTCACATTCAGCAACAGCAGGACAAGGATGTGCCCCGATACAACCTCCGTCATCGACACGTCAGATACGAACCTGGAGAGAAAGTTTGGGTGTGGACACCGGTGCGCAGGCCCAGCTTGTGTGAAAAACTGATGTTGCGTTACTTTGAACCTCACGAAGTTGTGCGCCGTGTCATATAAGTGACATACGAAGTCCTTCCAGCGGGTACTGAGCAGCCATCGCGTCGGCAACCACTCGCAAGGTGGTTCATGTGGTCCGCATGAAGCCGTATTTTACGTGGTAATGTGCAGTGTACTATGCACTTGTTTAGTTGTATAGGGCACAGCCTTCGTTTTCTATTCGGTTTCGGTACTGACTTGATCGATATACGTAGACGTGTCTCTGCTTTCGTTTTTTAGGAAGAGGAGTAATACCACCTGATGTTCCCGAGGTTCTTAGGTGGAGCCTGGAAGAAAAGGACGCTGAAGTCGGCTCGCGCACTCTGTGTGGAACTCTGCCTGCTGGTACAGCTTCGCCCTGTCATTTAGTCACGTCTATCCTTGTTGTCTGTGGTAATATTGTCACGTGGTGGTGACAAGGTCGATGACACAAATGAAGAGTTGGTGATTGCTCTGAAGAAACTCTTTATTGGGAGCTGACTTGCGCCCCCAAAAGAACTAAGCAACTCGGCGCGGCGATAGCAGCAAACGTGCTCGTCGATCGTCGAACAAAGAATGCCCGTTGTACTCGTCAACGCTCAATTTAAAGGCTGCTCAGAACAATCTAGATAACGTCGCAAACTGCTAGTAGCACAACCTGGAATATTGTCGAAGCATACGTGAGTGATAGGAATCTTCGAGACAGATCTTGGCGCATCGATCGCGATAAAGAAAATGATAACTCGTCGTATCGCGACAATGAGCATGAACAAGCACGGGATACAGAATTGATAAGCGCGCCAGAATAACATTGATAAGGCCGCATGCCAGCGGCTGTCGAGCAGGAACAAATAAAGATTTAAACAGTTCGCAACATTACTCCACCCTGAAAAAAACATCGTCTCGATGTTTCAAAATAAACAGACATGAATTCACATAAACATTGCACAGCAAACATGAATAGCCTTTAGTGCGCATAATAACGTCGTACAACATGCACAATTTCTGGATGCACTCGGCGCCGCTGCGATGCTGCCGCGTCGTCGGGAACGACCTCGTAGTTCAATTGTCCTAGTCCGCGAAGCACCTTGTAGGGGCCGAAGTATCGGCCTAAAAGCTTTTCGCTCAGTCCGCGGCGGCGAATCGGCGTCCAAACTGAGTCTTGATCTCCCGGCTTGTACTCTGCATCGCGTCGTCGTAAGTTGTAACGTCGGGCGTCGGTGCGTTGCTGATCTTTAATGCGCATTTGGGCTAGTCTTCGGGCTTCCTCTGCACGTTGAAGGTAGGCGACGACGTCAAGGTTATCCTCATCGGTTACGTGCGGCAGTATTGCGTCAAGCGTTGTCGTGGGCTCCCTACCGTACACAAGGCAGGACGGGGTCGACCTGGTTGTCTCCTGGACGGCGGTATTATAAGCGAAGATGACGTAGGGTTGAATGGCGTCCCATGTCTTGTACTCGGCATCGACGTACTGTCACCCGCAAAAGTTTGCGGGATCTCCAGCGCGTGGCTGTGCGGCGGGAAACTGCATTCCTGCGCCATCTGCCGTCAAAGAGCACGGCGTCGAGGCTCACGGAAATGGCGCGCCAGGGGCACTTTGCGCATGCCTGTCCTTTCTTCGCTATCAAGCATGTCTCGTCACTAGCTTCCCCGTGACAACGTTGCGTGTCGAGCAAAACACGCCGGCTTGCTTCGTCGTTCATCTTACCCGCCAAAGCAGACACGCGACGATGATGACGCGGCGCATCAGCGGCTGCCGCGAGTGGCAAAAGCGCATCACGGGGAAGCTAGTGACGAGACATGCTTGATAGCGAAGAAAGGACAGCATGCGCAAAGCGCCCCTGGCGCGCCATTTCCGTGAGCCTCGACGCCATGCTCTTTGACGGCAGATGGCGCAGGAATGCAGTTTCCCGCCGCTCAGCCACGCGCTGGAGATCCCGCAAACTTTTGCGGGTGACAGTACATTGCAATCATATCAGCAATAGTTTTGTTTAGACGCTCCGTAAGTCCATTTGTCTGGGGATGATACGCAGTAGTTCGTCGATGAGTTGTATGACTATTCTAAAATGGCTTGCGTCAGCTCTGCCGTAAATACCGTTCCCCTGTCCGTGATGAGGACTTCTGGGGCGCCGTGTCGCAAGAGAATTTGTTCGACAAAAAACTTTACGACTTCTGCAGCAGTACCATTGAGCAGTGCTTTTGCTGCGGCATATCGGGTAAGGTAATCAGTGGCCACGATGATCCCTTGTTACCCGCAGATGAAGATGGAAAGGGGCCGAGAAGATCCATCGCAATTTGTTGAAAGGGCAGGGTTGGGGGCGATATCGGGTTCAGTAGCCCAGCTGGCCTGATCGGCGGCGTCTTGCGTCGCTGGCACTCACGGCGCGTTTTTACGTAATGGGAAACGTCGGCAGGCAGTCCAGGCCAGTAGTACCTCTCCTGGATTCGATGCGACGTGCGCGCAAATCGGAGGTGCCCTGCTGTTGGCTCGTCGTGCAACGGCTGAAGAATTTCCTGTCTGAGGTTTTTAGGCACGACAAGAAGCTGCACGGTGTTGTTGGAAGCGAAGTTCTTCTTTACGATGCCGTCATTGCTTATGGCGAACAAAGACAACTGACGCCTAAACACAGCTGGAGGAGAAGCGGTCTTGCCTTCCACGTAATCTGCTAGGTCTTTCAGCTGATGATCTGATCGCTGTTGTGCAAATCTCCTGGCACTTACTGGTCCCGTCTCCGTCTCCGTCTAAATGCTTGCGCCCCTACGTATAGACTATCGACGTGAAATTCTTAAAATCTTAGGCTCCATCGTGCAAGGCGTCCTGAGGGGTCTTCAAAACTAGCCAGCCAGCAGAGCGCGTGGTGGTAGCTTACCACCTTGAATGGTCGACCGTATAGGTATAGACGGAACTTAGAAATGGCCCAGATGATCGCGAGGCACTCCTTCTCGGTCGTCGAGTAATTGACTTCGGCTTTAGTGAGAGACCTGCTAGCGCAGGCAATTACTTTCTCCAGTCCGGCACTCTTCTGGACAAGAACGGCTCCTGGGCTCAAACTGCTTGCGTCGGTGTGAATTTCAGTCTCGGCGCTTTCATCAAAACGGCCAAGGACAGGAGGGGACTGCAGGTGGCGCTTAAGTTCGTTGAAGATTGCTCCTTGCGGCGCTTCCCATTTAAAAGGTACGTCAGCCTTTGTAATCTGCGTAAACGGCTCGGCTTTGCGCGAAAACGTTCTGACAAATCGTCAATGATAAGCGCCCAGCCCAAGGAACCTGCGCACGGCTTTTCTGTTAGCAAGCGGTGGAAATTGTGCAATTTCAGCTGTTTTCTCCGAGTATGGCCGAACACCATCCTTGCTAATAATTTGACCTAGGAACCGCAGTTCCTCTCACGCGATGTGGCACTTCTCTGGTTTTAACGTTAGTCCCGATAACATGATGGCTTCCAACACTGTCTGCAGCCGTTTCAGGTGGTCTTCAAAGTTTGACGAGAAGACTACGACATCCTCCAAGTATACCAGGCAAATCTGCCACTTCAAGCCCGCCAGCACAGTGTCCATTACTTGTTGAAACGTCGCTGGTGCGGAACAGAGGCTAAGTGACATCACCTTGAACTGGAAAGCGCCGTCGGGTGTGATGAATGCTGTCTTCTCGCGATCTCTTTCGTCGACCTCAATTTGCCAATTACCGCTCTTCAGGTCCATCGATCAGAAGTACCTTGCATTGCAGAGCCGGTCCAGTGTGTAGTCAATGCGGGGAAGTGGGTAGACGTCCTTCTTAGTTATGCTATTCAAGTGGTGGTAATCGACGCAGAAGCGAAGTGTGCCGTCTTTCTTCTTCACCAAAACGATGGGTGCCGCCCAGGGGCTGTTGAATGGCAGGATCCCGTCATCACGCAGCATTTCCTCAACTTGATTGCGTATGGCCTGGCGTTCTCGTGGCGATACACGGTAGGGGATTTGACGTAGCGGTCGAGTGTTTTCGTCCGTGATGATGTGATGCTTTGCCAACGAAGTTTGAAGCACCTTCGATGCTGAAGAAAAACACTCGCTGTAGTTTGCAAGAAGAGTGGGAATCCGGTCTTGTCTGTCTCAGGGGAGCGCTGGGGTAATGTCGAAATTAGGGTGCTTGGCTCTGTTGGGTGCACATTCTTCAAGTCGGCTGGGGAGGGCGAAGACTTCTCGGGATTCCGCTAGCTCGTCAAGGAAAGCAACCGTAATGCCCTTGTTCAGGTGCTGGTATTCGTCGTTGAAGTTCGTGATGAGCACATCAGCTTGTCCATGACGGAAATGGACCATGCCTCTTGCGATGCTAAGTCCTTTATCCAGTAACAACTGGGTGTTTCCTTCGACAACCCCTTCCGTGATTTCGACATCTGTTGTAAGCACAGGGACAATAGCGCTTGATCGGGGCGGTATGGTCAATTCTCCGTCGGGGACGTTGAAAGCGACATGATGCGCCGCAGTTCTCGTAGTAGGTATGGCTTTGTCGGTCGAGAGCTTTATTAGATTGGATCGGAGGTCGATCATCCTTGGATGTTCGTTCAGAAAATTCATGCCTAGAATCACATCGCAGGAGCAGTGCTGTAGGACGACGAAGCTGGTAGGGTAGGTACGTCCATTTACTGTAACCCTTGCGGTGCATCGCCCCGATGGCGCAATAAGGTTACCACCAGCGGTGCGGATAAGCGGACCGTCCCAAGTGGTCGTCACGTTCTTGAGTTGGGCGTCGAAAGCTCCACTGATGGCAGAGTAGTCGGCATCGGTGTCCACTAGGGCGGTAATCATGCGTACGTCGACAAGAATCTCAAGGTCGCTTGTTCGCGCCCTAGTATTTCACGTTGGCTTCGGTGTTCGATCTCTGCTTCGTCTCGTGCTGAGGTCGCGGCTGGGGCACACCGTCGTCTCTTCGCTGGGCGGCAGTGGTAGCTTGAAGTTTGGTCATGTCGTCTTGGATGTTGATGTCGGGTGTAGCGGTGGTGTCACCTTGAAGTCTGGGCGTGTCGAGGGCGTCTTCACAAGTAATCTGGGCGTCATAGCGGCATCGTCGTTACTCGTCGTCGCCGGCGAAGGATATTCATTAGTTCGCCATATAGCAACCTCACCTCCAAAGGTTGCTACCTTTAGTTTCCCCTGCGAGGGCTTACGGACCTTCCTCGCACACTGTCATCGTAGCTGCAGCCTGGCGACAAAAAGCGGGCCTTGTACATCGACAGGTACCTGAATCGACGGGTTTGTGGCGCCAACTCACCTCTACGTAGGTAGTTCTCGATTTCTTGAGGTCGTTCACCGGGGCGGGGTCGTGGGGCGTTGACTGCAAATCCGCGGAGGCCGATTCGTCGGTACGGGCAGTGGCGTAGAATGTGGCCAGCCTCACCGCAGTGGAAGCATTATGGCCTATTGTTCGCAGTTCTCTAGGCGTCGCACTTCCTGGCGCTTGGGGGTTGTTGGTAGGCTTGGCGGGTGGGGGCCAAAGGGCGGCTTTCAGGAACAGGACGGTAGTGGCGAGGGCTTGAAAGTCATCACGTCGGGGCGCACGGCGACGTAATGCAGCAGCGTAGTTAATCGCTGTTGCCTCTTGTGCTGAAACTGTCTCAACCGTAGCTTGTGAAATGCCCAGCGCCTGCTGGTCTTCTTTACCGACGACATCCGCGAGCGTCGCAACCTGGGGTTGTTTGAATGATGGCAGTAAGCGACGAAGTTCCTCTCGGACGATCTCACGGATTAGGTCGCGAAGGTTTTCTCCGCTTGAAGATCCGCTGTGGTAGTGGCTTGAGTAGTCCGGTTGAAGTGGTCGCTCGTAGTGGCGCATCCGGACGTCTGACGTCTTCTCGATGGTCGATGCTTCACTTTCAAATTCGTCCACAGTTTTCGGCGGGTTCCGGACAAGACCTGCAAAAAGCAACTATTTAACTCCTCGCATTAAAAATTTCACTCTCTCAACTTCGGTCATGTTAGGGTCGGCGCGGCGAAAAAGGCGCTTCATTTCCTCTATGTAGACCCGAACGGGCTCGTTTGGGAGTTGAAGCCTTGATTGAAGGATGAGCTTGGCTCTTTCCTTCCGAACGACACTTCCAAAAGCAGTCAAAAACTCTTTCTTGAAGATCTCCCAATCCTTCAAAGCTGCCTCGTGATTTTCGAACCATATACGGGCGCATCCTTGAAAAGCAAAATAGACTTGTCTTACCTTCGCTTCGTCGTTCCAGCCGTTGAATTCTGCCACATGGTCGAAAAGGTCCATCCAGTCCTCCGCATCCTCAGTGGGAAGTCCTTGGAAGTCGGGAGCTCCCAGGGCTGCACTAAGACAACTGCTGCTGTTGACTGGACCATTTTCAAAGTTGATGCCTTCCGGTCTCGAACGGGGTCAGGCAGCAGACCAGGTTCGGGTTGTAGCCGTTAATGTCGGCGGCTGGCTCGGTGATCTGTTGGCTGGTTCCCCAGGGCGACAGGAACAAGGCTGGGGTCTTCGCTTGAAAGATCAAAGGCAGCATCTCCACCAGATGTCAGGTGGTGGTGACAAGGTCGATGACACAAATGAAGAGTCGGTGATTGCTCTGAAGAAACTCTTTATTGGGCTGACTTGCGCCTGCAAAAGAACTAAGCAACTAAGCGGCGGTGATAGCAGCAAACGGGCTCGTCGATCATCGAACAAAGAATGCCGTCGCACTCGTCAACGCTCAATTTAAAGGATGCTCAGAACAATCTAGATAACGTCGCAAACTGCTAGTAGCGCAACCTGGAACATTGTCGAAACATGCGTGAGTGATCGGAATCTTCGAGACAGATCTAGGCGCATCGTTCGCGACAAAGATAATGATAACGCGTCGTATCGCGACAATGAGCATGAACAGACATGGGATACAGAATTGATAAGCGCTCCAGAATAACAATGATAAGGCCGTACGCCAGCGGCTGTCGAACAGGAACAAATAAATATTTAAACAGTTCGCGGAAGTATTGCAGCCTGAATAGCAGCATGAAATGCTTTGTTTGCATTTCACAGCTCACGGACGGTATCTTGTTTCCCACAGTCAGCACCGATTACCAAGAATATCGAAAACACTTAGGGCTTGTGAAATAAAGCTGCATGAATAAGGTTTAGCGAAATGTGTTGGGCTTCTTTCAAACAGGGAAACACCAACGCAACTCGAGGATTGTGGGAAAGAAGCACTGAAACTGGTTCTGAACTGTCCAAGCTATTTGTCTAATGGCCAATTAACAGCTGCATTGGTAACAGACTAGAAGTGACATCACAGATACTTAACAGATGCGTCCAAAGCCGAGAATGGATAGCGAATTTAAAAACTGTGCAGCTCCTTCAAGAATACCACAGTAAAAATAAAATTTGCTCACGAGGTTTACTGGATGCCGAAGTAATTTCAACGTACTTTCCTCATCGATGTTCCTGTCAAGATTCTCACAAATGTTGCCCCAGTTTTGCCTTGTTAAAACGAGTGCATATTTTTCAACTTCCTTGTTCAACACTGCCAATTGTCTGCGCAAGTTCCTATTCCCTCTTGTCTTGTCTGTGCTAGTCGCATTTCTAGATCCTTCTTCTAGAAAAAAGACTAGCAGAATATAAATATTTGGGCGTATGGGCAAAAGAAGGATTGGCATACGTTGGAAAGCATGAGCAATCACTTGAGGCCAAAGGGAGACGAAATGCCGGGATAGTGAAGCATAGGGCATTGTGGGGATACAACAGGTATGAGGTTTTGAGGGGTATTTCGAAAGAAAATATGGTGCCCGGACTTACTTTTGGAAATGCGGATTTGTGTCTAAAATCAGACGTACAGTCGACAGGAGAAATAAATCAGGGAGCCGTTGGAAGATTAGCACTAGGTGCCCACGGCAAAACTACAAATGGGGCGGTACAGGCAGATATGGGCTGGGCACTTTTCGCGGTACGGGAAGCTCAGAGTAAAATATTATATGAGGAACGCCCGAGGAAATTGGACACTAACAGATGGGTAGTTAAAGTATTTAAATATCTAGACTTAAAAAGCGTTGACTCACAATGGAGGAAAATAACTAGGAAACTAACTAGTAAGTATGATATTCACAAAGACGGAGAAATAAAGAGCGTTAAGCAACAGGTGAAAAACCCTGAAGGTAAAAATTGGATAAATTCGATGGAAAAGAAACAGAGCGTGGAATTATACCGAAAGTGGAAAAGGCAGATCAGGAAAGAAGCTTTCTTTGATAACTCAAGAGGCAGTGCCCTACTTTTTGAAGCTAGATCAGGGTTCCATAGAACAGGCAGCTACAAAAAGGAATTTAACAATGAAGATGACGCATGTGCTCTATGTGGTAACTCCAGTGAAACAATTGACCATATTATACTCGAACGTAATGGTATCTATCCGGAAGTTGATGCAGGCGCAGTCACTGTTCCTGAAGCTCCGGTGTTTAGAGATGCCAGTGGCTGGGTGAATAAACCGGCGGTGGAAGCTAGCAAAAAACTGGAAGATTGGTGGCTTAAAAGCAGAGAAGTGACATAATGTTAGTAATGTAGAAACAAAAAATAATACATAGAATGATGGTATAGTTAACCAATATAAAACAATAATTAAGATATATGGAGAAAAATGAGCATGATAGTTACTGCTACCACCCCGTTTCAAAGGGGACGCTCCTATATTCCATCCATCCATCCTTATTACGCCAGAGACTGACCATGTGATGATCTACTCCTTCATCGCCCTTGTCAACCTCCACCTCCTTCGTTGCTTCGCTGACCGATTGAAGAACCCTTCTATTTCAATCTTCAATTTTACGTATGCCTTTCTCGTCACCTGTGCGGCTATGTCGGAAGGCCTCCCAGTTCACCAACGTTGCCTTCTTGATGCGGACAACCAGTGGGCCGTTTTCTACAACAATGTTTATATTGTTATGGTCGCTGCCTAAATTTTCCCCCGTGTTACACCACGTGGCGAAAACACAGCCTCCGGTTTGAGTTAAGTCGGGAGATGGGTCGGTTTCAGGGGATATGTCAGAAGCAATAAGGCATTCCGCTGAATGCTGCTCCACAGTTCGCGTGGCCAGGCACCAACTTCACAGGCTAATGCATACCTTTGACGGGACCGCAACTACTCTAATATCCTAAGTCCGGTACCGGGTATTTGAACTGCACAAATGGTACAGGCAAACAAATGCCTTATTACAAGGGCCAGTAAAACCCGGAGATAGATAGCCCGATAACGGTTGCCGAAGTCCGGGAAGAAATAGACTGAGAACAAAGACTGCTGCAGGTCCGGACAGGGTCAGCAATCGAATGCTGAGAATCTTGGACGACGCGTTGATGAGACACCTCGGTGCATTCATGCAGGAGTGTTGGAAGTCGGGTAGGCTGCCGGCGACATGGAAGGCCGCCAACCTCGTGTTCTTCTCGAAGCCGCGGAAACAGCCGGATTACAAACACCTGCGTTCCATCTGGCTCACGTATTGCGTGGGGAAACTAATGGAGCATGTTCTTCTGGCCCGGCTGTACCGGTTTTTTTGGAGGATAACAATATCTATCCGAACATCATATCGGACGTAGACCGCATTTGGCTGCCTGCGATGTGAAGTTGCAGCTAAAAGAAGAGATAATATACAATTCAACAGTAGACACCAGGGTTATCGTTGATCTAGACGCGTCAAAAGCTTTCGATAACGGGAAAAAATAGGCTATCCTGCAGAATCTCAGTGCATTAGACGTAGGAGTTCGCACATACAACTACATACGCAATTTCCTCGGCGATAGAACGGTAACCATCAGTACGCGGGGACACACAGTGGAAGGCATTCGACTGGGAAACAAAGCCACACCGCAGGAATCGGTGTTGTCCTCGATCCTGTTTAATATTGCCATGCTTGGCCTCCTCGCAAAAATAGAGGAAATCCCGGGGCTAAATCATACTTTATGCGCAGATGACCTGACTCTGGATGTGCAGGGGCAGTGATGGTGAAATTGAACTGACACTCCAGCGAGAAATCGATGTTATAGAAATATACTAATAACAATCGGGCTCAGATGTTCGGCCGACAAATCGGAAACGCTCGCTCTCACGTCAATGCGATCACCCAATTGTCGGCGTGTAAAAGCACGATAACCCGAAAATAACACTCAGGCCTGTACACGGTAATGGTATACCAACGGAGGCAAGCATTAGAGTTTTGGGATTACGAATTCAGGCTAATGGCAGGAGCGCTAGACGCTAGCACCAGTCAAACTTGTAGATTCCTGAAGCGGATCGCAAACAAATATACGGGCATGAAAGAAGCTAACCTCCTTAGGCTAGTCCAAGCTTTCATAATCAGCAAGGTAGTCTGTGGCGTCGTATTTACGGCTTCACAAGGTGGAAAATGAGAAACTTGACATTCTCATTTGTAAAGGGATCACAAAGGCACTAGGTTTACTACCCAATATATCGACAAACAAAATTTTGAGACTAGGGGTTTCCAATACCCTCGAAGAGCTCATTGAGGCTGCAACGAACTCGCAATACCAGAGACTGTTGCGCAGTCATACTGGTCGGAACATTTTGAAGAAACTAAGAAACTAAGCAGCAGCCTTGAAAGCCCGTTTTGAGGGCAGAGATGCCGCACAATGCGCGGACGATATCGGACGCGTTTGAGTAGCAACTAGAGAAAACGGGGGCTCGGCAGTTTGCTGCAGCACTCGACACTCGACCGCAACGGAGGCGGAAGAGGTGGCCATTGCGCTAGCTCTAATCCAACAACAGGTCATCACTATGGTTACAGACTCAAAATCAGCGATTAAAAACTTTGACACGGGCTGCATTTCGGCCATACCAATTAAAGTGTTGGCCAGTGGTCCATCACCGGAAGAGCAAGTTGCACTCATTTGAACACCGGCGCACCGGGGGTTGAGAGGGAACGAGAAAGCGCGCCTACTAGCCCGATGATTAGCTACCTTCTGGCATCCCAGTAACGTCTTATACTCAACTCCATACCCCTTGTGCGATGAGGAGCCCCTACTGTTCGATGATGACCTTAACACCTTTCAGAATATCTTAAGTTATTACAAATTAGGCAGATCAATATTTCCAAAAGCGTGTAAGAAACTCACCACAAGCGAGGAGGTTATGGGGCGTGAGCTACAAACTGCAGTATTCCCGAAATCCTAGCTTTAGAGCAAGTGACAACCGAAAATGTTTCACCCCAGGTGCAAACATTGCGATGGCATAGCGGGCATGATCCACATGATATGGAAGCGTCCCTGGCTCGGAGAACCTGACAGAACAGATGAGTCTTCGGAAGCACTACTTCTCGAACATGACGAAAAAGAGCAACGTGAAGTCATCCGTCTCGCCCTGGCCGCTGCTCAGTTGCAGGAGATCCAGGTCGACGGCTGAGGGGGAGGACAAGGCTGGTACAGAGCGGCGCCTCGGATCCTCACAAACCTTTTGACGGGTGCAAATAAATGTTATTTCTCTCTCTTTCTGCTTATGAGGTTCATCAGAATAAAAGAGAGACACTTGCGCCGAATCGAAATCTTGGTGTCATTTGTGGCGAGTGCTCTGGTTATTAGCCTCTGGTGCCGCAAACGAGACAGCCATCCAGCGGCTGCTGAACTCTAGTTTCATTCATTGCCACGTACACAGCTTTGCTTATAGATGAACAGTTTGTTCCCATGCCGCAAGACGGCTTTGCAGTCTGCAAGCGCTGAGGTTTGGACCACGTAGTACTGTTTCTACTGTGCAAGATCCGATACGACCACGGCCTTTGTGCTAAGCCACCTTGTCTAAACCCCTCCCCTACCTCTTTCTGTATTGTGCCAAGGAAGACAAGGTCAACTGTCTCATCCGCCAAACCTATAAGTCGGCTCTCGGACTTCTCACTTCCGCCCCCACTTCTCGTCTGCTGTCGATGGGTGTCCACAATACTCTTTCAGAACTTGTTGAGGCCCATCGCGTGGCACAACTCGATCGTTTATCTCGCACTACCCCTGGCAGAGCCCTTCTTCCTTCCCTTCGCTTGACCCCTGTCTCCCCTGTCTGTGTCACCCCCAACCCTTGCCCAGCTCCCTCTTCTCCATGCTCACTGGCAAGCCCCTTCCCAAGAACATTCTTCCTGAGCAACATGCCGCTCGCCGATCTACCCGCGCCTCCACCCTCTGGTGCCACTACGGTAATTGGTCTGACGCCGTGTATGCTGATGCGGCACCCTACCTCTTGCACCCCGCTTATGGCCTGGCCACTGTTTCCAATACGCGAGCCCTCCTCTCCGTCGCCAGTATCCCTGCCCTCACTTCCACTGCCGCTGAGGAAGCAGCCATCGCCCTCGCCATTGCCAAAACACCGGCCCTTTTCATATTTAGCGACTCTAAGACCGCAGTCCGCAACTTTGCAAAACGTAGAATCTCTTCCTCTACGCTCAATATTCTTAAGCACTCCTCCCCCTTCCCATCCTATCCAACTCTTCTGGGTTCCGGCTCACGCAGAGCACCCTGGAAATGAGGCGACAAATTCTATCTCTCGAGAGATGACCGACCGAGCTGGACTTCTCCACCACAGGATGGACACACGTGACTCCCTCCTTACCTTCCATTACATCACGCTCCACTACCGCAACTCCCGTTTATCCCTCCCTCCTCCTCACAAGTCGCTATCTAAAATCGAACAGAATACGTGGCGCCATTTACGCCATACTTTGCTCTCCCCTGCACGTCTCGCCCTTATTCACCCCGGTGCGTTCTCGCCCAAATGCATGCTTTTCAGATATATCCGAGCAGACTATGCTCACATTCTGTACTCTTGTCCGGGGCACTTTCTTCCCGTCTCCTGGCAAACAAACAGCCCGCAGCTATGGGAGGCTGCTTTAACCAGCTCGGAGCCACATATTCCACAGCGGCGTTCGACCTGGGCAGTGGAAGTCGCCGCCAGGCGTGACCTGACGGCCACGACCAGCAGCCGGAAGGCCACCCACTGAACGGTGGCAGCTTAAGTTTATTTATTTTTTTATCCTTCACTAAATAAAGGTTTTACCACCACCACCACGGTCACAGACCAGGAATCCTGTGCCATGTTGTTTGCGCTGTCACGTTGATCGGTTAAGCTGGATCGTGATATCACACCCACGGGGCATAACGCGGATAATTCAAACCAAGTCCGGTATAGCGGGGCTTTTCAAGTTAGCCAGCCAAGAGAGAGATAGAAATTGGTGGAGTCTATGAGTGATCAATGACTGCTGACGACCTATTACAGTTTTTCGCACTGAGAGAAAACAATCACAGCGGTTTCCAACCGGTAGTGCTCGAACCTGGGTGCATTCAGTTGTGTAACCAGGTTTCATCATCATCCTCATCCTCAGCCTGACTATACCCACTGAAAGGCGGAGGCCTCTCCTATATTACTCCATTTAACCCGGTCTTGGGCTAGCTGCATTCACTTGACCCCTTGAGGTTAAAAAGTATTGTCAAAGATCCGCTATTTAATGCGCCGCCTCCCCGATGAGGTCATAAGTAGGTTTTTGCTTATGGCCTTCGTGATTATGTGCGACATCGCACAGGGATTGATCGTGGTGACCACGGTTAAACCTCTGAAATTTGACATGTGCAGCGTAAACTGCAGCACACTGGGCTCATAGCCATAAAAAGTCGATCGCTGGAATTTGCTCCACTACCTGAAGCGGCAGCAACCGACCGATCATTTGAGATTTCTGCAATGGCTCAGGCAAGTCGATATCATTTGCTCCTTCAGCAGCCTCGTGTGAGCTTCAATTTCCGTGGCTGTGCTGGTGAAGACGTCGAACACTGGATAAAACAGTTTGAGCCAGTGGCTGAATTCAATCATTCAGTGGAGCCCTGCTGAAATGCTGGGCAAGGTCCATTTAGCGCTTGAAGACTGCGCTAAAACGTGGTATGAGAATAGGAAGGCTAATCTTCAACGCTGGAATTTTTTCGGGCATGTGTTGCGGGATGCTTTTGCCAGCCACGACCACCGTGATCGCGCACGCCGCCTCCTAGAATATTGTGTGTGACAGCCTAGCAAGAGCATGTCAATGTTCGTTGAGGAAGTGACCCGTCTTTATCGGTAGGCTGATTCCGACATGACGGAATCATCCAAGTTGCGCCACATGATGCAGGGCTTAAAAGAACCCCTTTTCTCTGGTTTCCGTTAGCAGTACTCCTCAAAGCGGTACGAACTTCATCAATGAACCTACCCTCACCGAACGAGCCCTGCTGTAACGAGGCCGACGCAGTCTGCCTGTGGTTAGCCCTTCAGAAACGTGGTCATTTTGTACGGCTCCACTCAACGTCTCTCGCTGCGTGAGCTGACCCGCGACGTAGTTCGCGAAGAGCTGCTCGAGTTCCTCCTCGGAGCCAGGTTCCATAAGATACGGAGCAGCTCTCCGTCGGCCAGCGGTACCTCCCGCGCAGCATCTTCCTTTTGAATCACAGCCGCCACCCGCTTCTCAGCCACCTTCCCACGGGCATTCCACCATCCGTCACCCCATCAGGGCTCCATCATGCAGCCACCTGTTCTGAAGGAAGACATCTGGCACACTATTTTCTAGCGGTCGCTGTAATACCGCCGCTGAGAACCCGGCCACGTTCAACGCCGTTGACCCTTTCGGGATCTTTGTAGTGACAACTGCGCTACGGCAGCCGCTTCGCCACTTGCCGTGATCGCGCTTTCGTCATTGTCGCACCTTGGCCGAGGTCGCACTGACCTTGAGCCTTACTCTACTCTACTGGCCAGTCTCTCTTCGCTGCCAGATTTAACCATAGCCCTAGCCATGACTACCTAGTACTAATTATCCATGAGTCACTACTAAATAGTCATGAGTAATGATATGACGTCACCACATAAGGAAGTCATTGGCTGTAACGCCACGACCTAATATGACATCATCGTGACGTCACATTCGGCAATGTTTAATAACCAGAGGTCACAACGGGGCATGACGTCACGACTGCTTATGACGTCACCTGGTGATTTACCAGACCGTAGGGACAATGATCAGTGGAAACACAGTGTGGCGAAAGGGACCCTCAACCACATATTTTGTGAATGTCCAGAGTCCCTTGCGATGAGACAAAATATAACAAGTAGAGAAGTCTGGGACACCCTGCTTCTAAGCGCGGACCCTGCGATCCAGCGACGTACCGTCCATCTGGGGGAACAGGCCGCAACAAGCCAGGAGCTACCTGTCAGCTTCTAATCCGGGGGCGCACGACTCCTTGTGTTTTTCGGCCTGCGTGCCGGGGGCGGGAAAGAGGACGCTTTTTATGGCGAAAGCAATACTGCATCAGGTTTCGAGCCGTCGCGTGGTCCCGGCGGAGCCACGCTTGACCTTGAACAGCCCAGGAGGAGGAGGAGAAGCAGAAGTGAAGAAAAAGACTGGTAACTTAAGCTCTCACGTCATACTCTTAAAGGATGAGGTAAAGTGTCCCCAATAATGACGCACCTTACACTGATATATGTGATAGGGAATAATGTAGCAGGCACAAGAAGTTTTCGCCGTTGCTATCGCAATTCAACTACGGTTAACCAGAGTTAAACCACAACTAATTTTTTTCTGGTGGAACTAGTGTTGTCCAACCAACCAACGCATATTCGAAGTTGATCTCGCCGTGCATTCCGTGCGGCGCCATTCATTTGGCGCTTCCTCGAACGCCGCACCACAAAGCCTCTATAAATAGACTCTGCAACAGGCATCAGCGTCGTTTCAAATTTGTTTAGAAGAAAGATGTGTCACAGTTCTCCACGCACACATTAACCGAGTCCTAAGGAAAAGCATTAAGGTGGGATTGAAAATAGAGAGAAAGAGGTACCACAGTGGAGGGCTACAGACCACCGCGCTACAGACGCTTTCATTTCATCGCACTTTAGTGGTCCAAAGTGCTCTCTATGGGATAACTAAAGCGGAAACCATGGAGTAAAGCGCTATGTGCAAAAGGCATGTCTTCTTTCCAGCCGAACCTAACCGTAGCCATGCAGACACTCTCGCAAGTTTAACTACAAGATAAACCACAGCAAATTTTGTGATTCCCTGCGTCGCCGGGTCGGCGAATGCACTCCAGAAATCGAATATCTAGCAACCCGCGCAACCTCTCCGACCGGCCGTCCACAGTCGTCTTGTCCTGTGCGCGACTCGTCATCCAGCCGCCGTGATTTTACTGATGCACCGAGGTGCGGGTCGCCAAGCCCACGCCGCGGAAACTGAAGGCCGTGACCTCAGGGGGGCAGGTTGCTGATGAACGAAATCGACGCCCCGATGACCCCTCTCCTGTGACGACTCAGCCCAATGCTGTGACTACGATGCCACCACCGCATGAACCCGGAAATTCAATTCACATCATGCCAATCGCGTTGTTAGCACCGACCTTCACGTTCTCGTCCACAGGCACCCATATGCAGCGACCGCTTTAGAAGACACAGGAGCAGACTTCTCAATAATTAGCAAGAATTTTGTGGGTCAGCTCTCCAAGCTCAAAACTGAATGGTGGGGCGCAAATTCGTACTGCTGGCGGTCCCCTTATAACAACGATCGGACGGTGCACTACACGAGTAACCATCGCCAATTCAGCCTTTGTTGTCATTTTTGTTATCCTGCAGCACTGCCGCTAGGACCTCATACTAATCATGGACTTTTTACTCAAGCATGATGTCATTATGAATGTTCCCCGTCGTAAGGTTACGTTTCCGACGTCTGCAACGACGACCGCGGGCTGCCAAAGATGACACGCACCTTTATGCATCGTTGACGCGGATGTATTCATGTCGCCACGTTCGTCTGCTCTCGTCAGTCAGGTGCGTCGACTAGTACTGTGCTGCCGGCGTTGCCGAACAGAACACAGAGCTTCTGTTACATCAGGGCGTCTATGTTGCATGCGGTTATAGTCAATCTGAGCAACGGTATAGTGCACTAATTACAAACTTCGGAAACGTACGCCAGCGCACTGCTAAAGGCACCGCAGTAGCCTACTCACGACTGCTTTGGTCTTCAGACCAAGACATCTGCCACGCAAACGCCCAAATTCAACCGTGATCTAAATCCCGCTCTATCGCCGGCAGAGAAGGACAGTCTCGTTGGGCTACTCTCCACTTTCAAGACTGGGTCTCGTCCGCCTCCGTAGTTAAAGAGACGCCCATGACCAAGCACCGCTTAATAACCGATGACGGTACCCGATGAGTCCGACGTAGCCCGTACTGAGAGTCACAGCGAGAACGCGAAGTCATTGTTCATCAGGTAGACGAGATGGTAAATGACGGTGTCATGCAGCCATCGTAGAGCCCCTGGGCTTCACCTGTTGGTATCGTTAAGAAGAAATACGGAATTTTAAGGTTTTGTGTGGACCACCGAAGCTAATCAGGTCCTATAAAATTACCTGTTGTTTAGCTTGTGGTTAATCCTGGAGTTACGCGAAAGCAATCTGCATGGCTACGCTTAAGTGCGGCTTCAAAGTGAAGATATTCAGGTTTATTTATGACAGGGGAATCCTTCACCTATGAGCACCCCTTGCATCTCGTATTGACCATTCTCATTCGGGTGTAGAACACTTGTAGTGGTGTGACATCGTCTCGACGTCGAACTCCGGGGCACACCACCGTCACAACGTTCGTGCGAACCTTCTGTCCTAGCAACTCGCTGTGGTCGTTCGCCTCTACTAAATATCGAGATATTTGTCTTTTTCCTATATTGTAGCGAAAGCTACACTGTGGGAGTTTTTCAAGCCGTTGGTGCGGCACCGTGGCACTGTGGAAGACGAAGAAGAAAAAGAAGAAAGAGAAGAAGAAATAAAAGAAGAAATGAAGACAGAGGAAGAAGAATAAGGAGAAGAAACGGAAGAAAGAAAAGACCGAAAAGAAAAAGAGGAAAAAGAAGAAGAGGTAGCAAATGTAAGAAGAAAATTAGGAGGAAAAAGAAGAAGACAGATAACTCGGTAGTTTGTAGATGTGAACGATAAGAGCGAGTTGTTAGGGCAAAGTTTTGTTCGAAAGTATTTTCGGCTGCAGTTGTCCGCAGAAAACTTCGCTGCAGTACCCACAGCTTTCGCTTAGCACTAACGTTCAAGCCATGCTTAAACCGCTACAATTTTTTCTTTTTCTTTTTCTTCGTGTACTTCTTATCCTTTTTCTTATTTATTTTTTTTTGTTATTTTTCTGCTTGTTTTTCTGCTTCTTCTTCCCATTATCCTACTTCTCCTTCTCCGTCTTTTTCTTATTTTCCTTCTTGTTCTTCTTTTCCATCTTATTTTGGTTCTGTTTTCTGTTCGTATTCAACGGTGTCACGGTAACACGGTGTCACGCCGACGGCTTGAACTCTTACCGCAGTGCAGCCTTCGCTGCAAAAAGGTCGCCTACTAGCTGCCACGCATTGATGACTCGTTAGAACAGCTATGCCACCTTTCATCTGTTCAGTCAATGAACATAGTGTTTTTCACACCAGGTGGACGGTATGAATTCAAGATCGTGCCGTTTCTATTTTGCTCCACTCCAGCGACATTTCATCTAGTAATGAACGCAAATCTATCTGGTCTTATACGGCAGATGTGTCTACCCTGCCTGGACGGCGTTATTTAGAATTACTTGCTGTTGGGCTAGTGG
The DNA here is from genome assembly GCF_055883805.1 of Amblyomma maculatum. Lineage (NCBI taxonomy): Eukaryota > Metazoa > Arthropoda > Arachnida > Ixodida > Ixodidae > Amblyomma > Amblyomma maculatum. The sequence goes on from NC_139352.1 coordinate 129,378,802, forward strand.
TTCATAGTAATCAATGCAACGGCGCAAGGAATCGATCACAGGAAAATAAGAGGGATAGAAAAAGCGCTTACTATCAACTGAGTTTATTTCAGAAGGGACCACCTTTTATTAGCCAGTGTATATCACATAAAAGATCGCAAAAACTTTACTACCGATAAATATTGCGCCTTCCATCACGGTGCAATATTTATCGACAAAGGGAGAAAGCGAGTTACGAGTGAATAATTGAGGCTTATCATATAGAGAAAGCTGGGCCCACGTGCGTAACAAAATCGCCGGTAAAGGTCAGCGGCCAGGAAGGGGGTTTTAGACGGTCACGTGTAGATAACTAGAACGGCATTTTATCGGCTCTTTTGAATATAATGTTTTGGGTTTGATGAGCATGCGAAGTTCCTGATAATGAGCCATTTTATCACGATTCGGATATCTGTGCCTTGTTTTGGCTGCCATACGTATTTTCTTTAACACATCATGTATCGGGTATTTTGTCGCAATCTTTTGTACTATTTATTTATTGTATTATTTTTTGGAATATATTGTTTCTGATGTACAGTGGCGGATAAAAGTGGTGTCTTATGCAAAAACTCAGTTAGTAGTAGGCGCTCTTTGTATCCCTCTTCATTTCAAGTGATCGTGTCCTTGCGCCGTTTTATTGGACGTTATTGTGTTTTCGCCAACGTTCGAGGCCCACCTCCAAAGTCTCTCCACCTTGCTCAGATCTGCTCCCCTCACGTTGAAACGCAAGTGTCACCTTGGTTATGAAGAGCTCCTCTTCGTGAGCCACGTCATCACTCACCGAGGTGTTGAGACCGATCCCGCTAAAACAGCAGCCGTCGCCAAATTTCCCACTCCGTCCTACAAGAAGACAGTTCGCCGTTTCCCTAGGCCTCTGAGCCTATTACCGCACATTTATTGAAAACCTTTCAGGAATCGCCACCCCAATGACGCGTCTCACTTGAGATGATGTCACCTTCACTTGGACAAAGGAACCGCGAAAGGTATTGGAGGAGTTGTGGCACCACTTGCAGACACCTGTGATAGCTCCCTTCGATGCTCATGCCGAGACAGGTAGACACAGATGCCAACAAAGTGGGCCTCGGTGCTGTACTCGTCCAGTGGCAGGGCGGTGGCGAGCGAGTCATGGCATACGCCAGCCGTGCCGAATCCAACTATTCTACTGCCGAAACGAATGTCTCGCTGTTGTATGGGCGATCATGAAATTTCGGGTCGTGTGCGCCGAAGAGGCGGTGCCGGCACTTTCGGGTCGTGAGCGATCACCACTCTGTGCAGGTTAATAAACTTGCGAGATCCCTCCGGACGCCTTGCAGGAGGAAGTTTACGGTTACTGGAGTTCATCATGACCATCGTGTGTAAGTGCGGGCGTCAACATAACGATTCCGACTGCTTATCCCGTTAATCTATCGATGTTGCACGTGAAGACGAAGAACCTGAGTTTCCCCTTACCGCAGCCATGGACGCACTAGTGGTTCGCAGAAACAACGTGATTATCTGGCTCTCCCACCACTCATAGAGGTTCTGAAAGCGCGTACAGAGATTTCCCGTCCCTTCTCCAGGTTGCAGTAATTATTTTGCAGGCGAAACAGTGTGTTATACGACATCAACCTTGCTTCGGTGGAAAAAGATTATTTCATCGTCGTGCCGGAGTTTCCTCGCGAAGAAATCTTGCAGGCATGTCATGACGAGCCCACCTCCGGTCACCAGAGTTCTTACTGGTCAATACGCCAATTACTTCCCAATTACTTGCGGCTGCCCCGAAAGTTATAATAAAGGATCGAGGCACAGCTTTCACTGCCAAACGGCTGGAATCTTTTATGCAGCTCAGCGGCCCTACCCATCGCAGGCCAATCGCTTACCATCCACAGACTCACGTTTCAACAAACCTCTCACCGACATGATGTCTATGTACCTGGATGTTGAGAATCGGTCTTGGGATGACCTCCTGCCGTGCGTCACATTCACATGCAACACAGCGTAGTAGGACACCACAAAAATGGCACCCTTCTCTCTATTGTATTGCCGCGAAGTTTCAACAATGCTGAAAGCCTTGTTGCCCCATGACAGCCATGGCTTCGAAGTTGGTACTGAGGAAGTTACAGCTCGCAAAAGAGGTGCGAGAGTTGGCCAGGGCACTCATCCGGAACCAGCAAGGCCGAGATGCCCAGCGTTGAAATCACACTCACCGTGTAGTGACTCTCGAACCAGGTGACAGATGTTTGGCTCTGGACTTCAATTCGACGTCATGGTATATCCGAGAAATTTCTAAACCAGTCCTTTTGCCCCTAGAAAGTGCTCTGTCAACTTAGTAACATCACATACGAAGTGCTTCCTGACAGCGTTTCCATTACTCGTCCCCAGCAGAACCCGAAGTGGTTCACTTGGTGCACATGTGAAGCGCTACTTTTCGAGAGATCTGCCTTAAAGCAAGAAACGTAGCACTCCGCCTGACTGCAATCTTCTAGTGAGCACTCTTTTTTTCTTACTCAATTCGTTTCTTTCGATTTCGTCGGGTCGATGATTCTTTTAGGGGGGTAATGTAGAGTGAGGAACAGCGGCATCTCACCGTGAGTCTCGTGCGCTTTCTTGAAGGAGTGGAAGTGGCCTCGTGACGTTCGATACGAAGAGGCTGAATTTGGGCGACGATCGTCTCTCGGTGCTGTTGACCTGCACTCCGGGGGCTTTTGGGTCAACGCCCATTAAAACCTTCTAGTTACCAACCAAAATGGCTACGTGACAATATTGTATAGCTATACTTTGTTTATCTTTTAAAAAGTATGTCATTTCTACGTAAAGGTGCGGTGGTGGTCACAAAATAATTTTCTTCCCAACTGATATCTTGGAGTCGGGACAGCTTTAGCATGATGCCCAGTGACTCAGTGTTTAAATCTATCAGCTCTGGGCTTTATATTGCCACCTGACGGTTCGAGGTAGCGCTTGAACGACAAAGAAGTTGGAGACTCTCGCGCGCTTCGGCTAGCTAGGACTGTGGACTCTTGAGCTTGTGTCTTCGTGTTACCGTTTCTCGGGAACCTCTCTCTTGACTGTGTGTATCTGCCCCTGTTGCCGATACCCATAAATCCCTGTCTCGTGACAGTTTTGGTGGAGCCGCTGGGTAATTGTCCTCTCAATGTCACACACCCCTCCGCGAACCAACGACACCGAGCTTTTGCCTGTGGACACGCCAGTTCATCGCGTCAGCGGGAGGAACCTGGGCCTTCCTCCCGAATGCGGGCCCTTGGAGTCCACTTCAACAACGAGCCTCCGGCCAGCCACGCAAAGCACTACGACAGTCATGCAAGGTACTCCTGTTTACGTTCAAAACCCCCGAGTGCCGAAATCGTTCCATGGCACTGCGCATGAAGACGTTGAGGATTGGCTAACTCAGTTCGAACGAGTCGCATCCTTTAATCAGTGGGACGACAACTTAAAGCTACAGAACGCCATTTTCTGCCTGGAAGACCATGCTTTGACATGGTATGAGAACCGAGAAGGCACAATAACATCATGGCCTCAGTTCCGCCGTCTTATCGTAGAGGCGTATATCAGCCTGGATAAGCGCGAACGAGCAGAACGTGCTCTACAATCTCGAAAACAGATGCCAAACGAGTCCGTCATGATGTATGTTGAGGACATGACGAAACTATTTCGACGTGCGGATTCCAACATATCTGAAGAGAGAAAGCTGCGCCACCTCATGCATGGGGTTAAAGAACAGCTTTTTGCTGGTCTTGTACGTAGCCCACCAACTACAGTTACCTCATTTTTAACAGAGGCGGTCACCATGGAAAAGATCCTACACCAGCACCGCTCGGCGGTCTACGACAGCCCAATCCTCGCTACGACTGCTGCCGAGCTTGCTGTAAGCAATACTGAACAGCTCCGAGATCTTATTCGTGCGATTGTACGCGAGGAACTGCAGAAGGTTTGTGGCACGTTCCAACCCAGGGGTGATTCTCTCGCACATATGATCCACGAAGAGATTCAGCAAGTCACGCAGCCATCTCTGCATGTTGCTGAAGCTCAAAGTACCCCTGTTCCTGATTATTCTCGTCCGACTTACGCTGACATTCTCCGACGCCCAGTTCCCGTCCAAGCTCCGTTGTCTACGTTACCACCAACCCAGTGCATGCCCGTCGAGCAGCCAATGCAATACATTCCTGTACAGCAGCCAACGCGGTACGTGCGGCCACCGCGATCAAACTTTCGACGAACGGACGTCTGGCAGGCCCTTCGGAGCCGCCGCCTTTGCTACCACTGTGGGGAACCTGGTCACATTTTCCGGTGGTGCCCTTATCGGGAACTCGGACCGGAGGGTTTTTACACCAACGCACCTAGACGCACGTTCGGACAACTACCTCGTGATATTGGAGACAACCTCGCACAAGAGAGCCTCCGGATGACGCGCCGACAATCCAGGTCTCCATCCCCACGTCGGCAAACCGCTTCAACAACTGGTAACTTCCCGCGAGCACCGCCTGGTCGCTCGCCAAGCCCCCATCGGGAAAACTGAGTAGAGCGACCTCCGGGGGCGAGGCCGCTAAATGTCAGCACAAAGAAGTCCCCCCAATGAGAACAGATATGGATTTTGGAGCAGCAACGCCCGCATTTGGTTCACGAGACCGGCTATCGCTGGACATCCCTGTGTGCATCGATGGTCATAATGTCAGCGCTTTAGTGGATACCGGAGCAGACTTTTCGATTTTGAGTGGGAAACTGGCAGCGACCCTTAGGAAGGTTATGACACCATGGTGTAGCACGCAAATACGCACGGCTGGGGGGCATGTAATTATTCCTATTGGACAGTGCAAAGCTAGAATCCAGATTCGTACATCAACGTTCGTTGTCAGCTGCGTCGTTCTCCGGGAATGTTCTCGTGATTTGATTCTCGGTGTGGATTTCCTGCGGGAATATGGCGCCATCATTGATCTCCGACAGCGTACGGTCTCGTTCTCAACGGAGAAAGCGGCTGCCAGCCCCACCGATGGCCAACGTACGTTTGCCCTACGGGTTTCAGCCGAGTGTGTTTCAGTTCCTCCCCGCTCCAGCGTGTTTGTGAGTGTTGTGTGTGACGGGCTTCGTGACGGGCCGATAATAGCTGAAAGCAACCGTTCTCTTTTATTTTGTCATGGCATCTGTGCAGCTCGAAGCTTAATTATTCTCAGCAATGGTCACTCTGAGCTTCTCGTCACGAACTTCACGAATGAATCTCGCCACCTTTATCGCTCTACTGCCATCGCTTTCGGCGAACTGTTAAAGGAAGTTTCTGAATGTTTTGCGTTTGACGTTATTGATACTCCCAGTGTTCTAGACCACATCGATGTTAGCAGTGACCTTTCTTTCTGTCAACAACGCGCCCTGCGTGCCTTACTGCTGGAGTACGCCCCGTGCTTTGCCTCATCATCGAAAGTCCGGCAAACTTCTATCGCCAAGCATCGCACCTTAATGTCTGACGATGCCCGGCCTATTCGACAGCAGCCGTACCGTACTTCGGCCAAAGAACGTGAGGCAATTCGGACACAAGTCCAGGAAGTGCTTAATGATGATGTTATTAAGCCGTCTAAAAGTCCGTGGTCGTCGCCCGTCGTGTTGGTTAAGAAAAAGGATGGCACGCTGCGTTTTTGCATTGATTACAGGAAACTGAATGACATCACAAAAAAGATGTATATCTGTTGCCCCGTATCGACGATTCACTCGATCGACTTCGCAACGCCAAGTTCTTTTCCTCCATTGATTTAAAAAGTGGTTATTGGCTGATAGAAGTGGATGAGCGCGATCGGGAAAAGACTGCCTTAGTGACACCCGATGGCTTATATGAATTTAAAGTATTGCCTTTCGGTCTGTGTTCAGCGCCAGCGACGTTCCAGAGAATGATGGACACCGTACTTGCTGGTCTTAAATGGCAAACCTGTTTGGTTTATTTGGACGACGTCATCGTGTTTTCAGAAACGTTTGACCAACATCTTAAGCGGCTGCGAACGGTATTGGACGCTCTTCGCTCGGCCGATTTGACACTCAAACCGGAAAAATGTCACTTTGGATATCAGCAGTTAAAATTTCTCGGTCATGTGGTTAGCGCTGACGGTGTCCGGCCTGACCCTAATAAAACAGCCGCTGTAGCCAATTTTCCCATCCTTACCACGTAGAAAGCAGTCCGACGTTTCTTGGGCCTGTGCGCGTACTATCGCCGTTTCATTGCCGATTTTGCCAAGATTGCAGAACCTTTGACGCGCCTGACACGTGATGACGTCCCGTATGTCTGGTATTCCGAGCAGCAGGAGGCATTCACCGAGCTGCTCCAACGGCTGCACAACCCTCCCGTTCTTGCACACTTCGATGAGGATGCTGCCACTGAAATTCACACCGACGCCAGCAATGTCGGTCTGGGTGCTGTTCTGGTCCAGCACCAGCAAGGCGAGGAAAAAGGGATCGCTTATGCCAGCCGCACCCTTTCTCGGGCAGAATCAAACTATTCAACTTCTGAAAAGGAGTGTCTCGCCGTCGTTTGGGCCACAATGAAATTCCGACCTTACCTCTACGGCCGTAAATTTAAAGTTGTGACAGACCGTCATGCTTTGTGTTGGCTAGCTAGTCTTCGAGATCCATCAGGACGTCTTGCACGGTGGAGCCTTCGTATGCAGGAGTTTGATTACTCTATCGTTTATAAATCCGGACGTAAACATGAAGATGCTGACACACTGTCTCGATCAGCCGTGGAGTTGGCCCATGACAGTACGGATGAAGACGCCCATTTTCTTGGCATTATCAGTTCCTCTGATGTAAAGTCTCGGCAACGGGCTGACCCAGACCGCAAAACTGTGATCGATCATCTGGAGGGTTTCGATTCTACAGTATCTCGACTGTTTGCTAAGAACTTGTCATCCTTCTGTACGCGCGACGGAATCCTCTACAAGAAAAGCGCCGGCAACAGTGACCGAGCCTATCTTCTAGTCATCCCTGCAGATCTCCGCGATGAAATCCTTCATGCTTGCCATGATGAACCCACCGCTGGACACTTGGGCTTCGCACGCACTCTTGCCAGAGTGCGCCAGGCCTACTACTGGCCCAAACTTACCGCCACCGTTCAGCGATATGTTAGAGGTTGCCGCGAGTGCCAGCGACGCAAGACACCGCCATTGAAGCCAGCGGGTTTCCTGCAGCCTATTCCCCCACCGCTAGTACCATTCGACCAAATTGGTATGGACTTTCTTGACCCTTTTCCTCTATCGTCAGCTGGCAATAAATGGATTATCGTGGCTACAGATTATCTGACACGTTACGCGGAAACTATGGCGGTGCCACGTGCAACATCCTCCGCAGTGGCACAATTTTTCATGACGCAGACTGTCCTCCGCCATGGCGCCCCTTCATACGTTATTACTGATCGTGGCAAGGCATTTACAGCGCGTCTTCTTGAAGAAGTTTTCCAACTAAGCCAGACACATCACCGAAAGGCTACTGCTTACCATCCTCAGTCTAATGGCCTTACTGAGCGACTAAACAAAACAACAGCGGACATGCTCGCCATGTATGTCGATGTCCGGCATAAAACATGGGACGAGATATTGCCTTATGTCACATTTGCATATAACACGGCCGTCCAAGAAACAACTCGATTCACTCCGTTTCGCCTAGTATACGGACGCGATGTACAGACCATGCTCGACACTATGCTGCCATGTGCGGCTGACGACAAGCTGCTTACCGCTGACGCAGAAGAATTCACCAACTACGCTGAGGAAGCTCGCCAACTCGCCCGTAATCACATTACAAAACAGCAAGCAACAGATGCACGCCGATATAATGACCGCCATCGCTATGTCGTGTTCCAGCCTGGTGACAAAGTCTGGGTGTGGACACCTGTCCGGCGCCCAGGCCTGTCAGAAAAACTTCTCAATCGTTACTTCGGACCCTACAGAGTGTTGCGTCGCCTCTCAGAAGTTACGTACGAGGTTATTAGAGACGAAACTGTACCGAGTTCTAGTCGTCAGTGCTCGTCTGACCTGGTGCATGTGCTTCGCATGAAGCCGTATTTTACCCGCTGAAAGTCATATTTGCCATCCGGAGCAGTTTTTTTCTGTGAGCTTGCGGTTTTTTTTCTCGAGGGGGGGGGGGGGGGGGAATAATGCCACCTGACGGCTCGAGGTAGCGCTTGAACGACAAAGAAGTTGGAGACTCTCGCGCGCTTCGGCTAGCTAGGACTGTGGACTCTTGAGCTTGTGTCTTCGTGTTACCGTTTCTCGGGAACCTCTCTCTTGACTGTGTGTATCTGCCCCTATTGCCGATACCCATAAATCCCTGTTTTCGTGACAATATTAGACGTCAAAAGCGCATGAAAAAGCTTCGGTTCTTTCTGCATCAACTCTGCAGGCTCGCTGGAGACGATCTGCAGGAGGGCCTTTTCTAGACGCGGGCTTCGACGTTATGGCGCACGATGAAGAAACCGCACTAGTTGACTGTAGCGTTGTCAGCCGAGGCACAGACGGCGGCCCCTGGTGACGGCCTTAAGGTAGGCGCGGCGCGGCCACTGCCTACACGGCTGACGCTCTGATGGCGTCCAAGGTCGGCGATCAGGTCCGATCAAAGTAACGGTAGCGCGGATCCTTAGACAAAGATATAGGCGGGCGCTGAGCTTCGCCAGATTATCTCGAGCCAGGTTCGATTCACACAGAGGGGGTGTCGAATTAAGTTTCAGGGGCGTTGTCATCAGCGCTGAATGCAAATGTGTACGACAAATGACGCAGTGAAGAGCACCATTTTAATTATCCAGATTTAGAAGCTTGTTCATATGTCTGCATATCTTGCTCGGTGGCCTCTAGCTGGACTCAGGGCGCTCAGAATCAATTTCAGTCTAATCTCAACAGGCAATGCGTCACGATAACATACAATAAACTGATTGGCGAGTCCATCACCAAACAAATATCGCGAAAAGGTTTTCAAAACATAATACATTTTTTCGTTTAAAGAAGCTACAAGCGGCAGTCCTGCCGAATACTGACAAACTATGTGGGGAAAATGTCGGAATATAGCTTCCCTACTAGGTCTTGTCGGCTGCGGAGACACCATTCAGCCGATTACAAAGATCGCTTATGAGCTGTATGATATCACGCCACGTGTTAAGCTGCACCATAATACTGTGCTGTGGATTGCACATCGTCGTTTTCTTCAACTGCCATCCGCGACGCGAATAAATCGGGTCAGTTTAACCTTAATCAGAGTTTATCCTATGGCATCGGCATACGTGCAGATGACCCAGCAACGCAACAACAGCAATTGAGCCATCTAAATGGGCGATTTTGCACGTATACCTGACCTGAATACGTCAAATTCCTATGATATATGATATTTCCGCGACTTTATGTAAAAAAAAGGTTTATTTTGCATAATTGACTTGCGGCGCAACAGGCCAATGCTTGTGAGCAGTAGGGTGAGCTGAATCACGTTTCACGTAATATATCACTATATGCCGAAGATAAAGTAGCGTGAAAAGCATGCGGGCACATCAAGGTGTCATTATTCTCAACGTTAAACAACAGCCCATAATATAATTTTAGCCAGTGAGGCTATTTTTCCTCTGCTTATAGAGCTATGACAACAACACAGAGACAATCAAGATATTTTCTTTGACAACCGGTCGGCAATCTGTCTACTTGAACAAGCTGAATTCATGAGAAGCGGCATGATTGAAAGGGACCTGTGCAGATTAGAGCATAATTTTATTGCGTTGCTTCATCCACATAGCATGCCCCTTACCCCTGCTTACCTATTAATCTCTCCTCAGAAAGATCTGCCTTGAGTACCACATCATAGAAGCACTTTGAGTGGCTCTAGGGCTTCATCACTACACAGCTGCATAATAATGTCTGCAACTAGATATTGTCAACGCACTCGCAGAAATCTGCGAGGAAAACATCAATGCGCAGATTGTGTGGTATATGAAAACTTAATTCGGCAGAAGAATCCTCGGCAGCCTATGCACAAACACATAGAAGTAAATGGACCAGGAGACCCACGCGAACCAGTCAGGAAACAGCTCACCATTAAGCTTCTTCCCAAGAATATGCATCCTGTATACACCACAAGGGTAGGAGAACAGCAGGGCTTTGGCTCTCGAAATAATTTACAGGCTGCAACCGGCTGTCATTCTACGTAGATGCGGCATCCAGCTCCATACAGAGCACCTACTGTAGCAGGGGCTACTACATATTTACAGGCAGATATCACCATCAACGACTCCAAAAGCGAACTAAAGTTTCTTCTTGAAATGTGGATTTAATAGATAGTTTGAACGTCTAGCACTGGCAGTAAATCGGGCACAGCAGGATCGGGATACCAGCCGCAGGGCACAGCTTCAGCGCGAGAGAGATGGGCGCCGGAGACCAGCGATGGTGATGGCGATGCCGCAGGGTTGTTTCTTCTTCGCCTTCATTACATTTCCCCCGCGTGAAGAAGTCGCCATCCTGGCGATTCACGGAGAAGAGACAACCAGAGGGTTGTAATACGGCTTGAGGCGGCTAACATGGACAACCTCACGGCCGCGGCGGCGGTGGTCGGAAGAAGGGGTGACTGGCTCGATGACGTAGTTAAAAGGGGATGTGCGTTCCAAGACGCGATAAGGTCCGTGGTATTTAGTTTCTAGTTTGCTGGTGGCAGGAACGCATAGCCAAACGAAGCTGTCGGCCAGGAACGTCGGAGTAGGGGTATCGCTATCATGCTGATCTTTGCGATAGCCTTGAGTGTTGGAGGTAAACGTGCTAGCTAGCTGACGGCATTCCTCAGCCTTCTGTACAATATCGGACAAAGCACTGTACTCAGAGGCATCTGGATGGTATGGCAAAATTGTGTCCAGAGTACAAGATGGTTCACGGCCGTATAAGAGAAAGAAGGGCGAAAAACCAGTTGTTGCTTGGGTGGCAGTGTTGTACGCGAATGTTACGAATGGCAGTACCTGGTTCCAGTTGGAGCTTCTAGATTCAGATGTAACATACATTGCGAGCATGTCCCCAAGCGTACGGTTGAAACGCTCCGTGAGGCCGTTGGTTTGCGGGTGGTACGCGGTTGCAGCCCGATGTATCGATTTGCAAGACGACAGGAGCTCTTGGACTACTTTGGAAAGAAAGACACGACCTCTATCACTGAGTAACTCGCGAGGGGCGCCGTGTCGAAGAATGAAGTGGTGCAGAAGAAAATGGGCTACCTCTCGGGCTGTCGCCGCGGGAAGTGCAGCGGTCTCGGCGTAACGGGTCAGGTGATCGACGGCGACGATCACCCATCGATTACCAGCGGCACTGCATGGTAGCGGACCATAAAGGTCGATTTCCACGCGATCAAACGGGCGAGTTGGACGCGGTAAAGGCTGGAGAGGGCCAGCGGGGTGGCGAAAAGTCTTGCGTTGTTGACAGGCAGTACAAGAGCGAATGCAGTGCCGTACGAAATTGTACATTCCCCGCCAGTAGTACCTCTGACGAATTCGATCATAGGTTTTCAGCACGCCGGCATGAGCGCTTTGCGGGTCAGTGTGATGGTGGGCACAAACCTCGGAGCGTAGGTGGCGCGGAATGACAAGAAGCCACGTTCTGCCGTCTGAGTTGTAGTTCCTTCGGTAGAGAAGGCCGTCCCGAATGGTGAAATGGGAGGCCTGTCGGCGGAGTGCCCGAGGATGCGTAGCCGCGGAAGTAGTGCCAAGGATAACTAGCAGGTTAGAGACCCAAGGATCTTGTCGTTTCTCGAAAGGCATATCCTCAATGGTGAGTGGTGACAAGGATGCTTGAGGAGGGGACGATGAGTTAGGCGAGTGCACCGGTGACCGAGAAAGAGCGTCGGCGTCAGAGTGCTTGCGGCCAGAGCGGTACACTACACGGATGTCGTATTCCTGAAGCCTGAGAGCCCAGCGCCCGAGGCGGCCAGACGGATCCTTGAGAGACGCGAGCCAGCAGAGAGCGTGATGGTCTGTAACTACCTCGAAAGAGTGGCCGTATAAGTAAGGGCGGAACTTCGTTACAGCCCACACGATTGCTAAGCACTCCTTTTCGGTAACGGAGTAGTTGGACTCGGCTTTGGTAAGAGCACGGCTTGCATAGGCGACAACGTATTCGGAGAAGCCAGGCTTGCGCTGTGCGAGGACGGCGCCGAGGCCGACACCACTGGCATCGGTGTGAAGTTCTGTAGGTGCAGTAGGGTCGTAATGGCGAAGGATTGGCGGCGACGTCAGAATATTGCGCAGTGTCGCGAATGCATCATCGCAGGCTGGCGACCAAGAGAAGAGGTTAGGGGTGCCTTTCAAGAGCTGTGTAAGGGGGGCTATGCTGGTTCCGAAATTGCGAATAAAACGACGAAAGTACGAGCAGAGGCCCACGAAGCTTCACAGTTGTTTCAAAGTGGTCGGTTTCGGAAAGTCAGCAACGGCGCGGAGCTTCTCAGGATCAGGCAGAACTCCATCTTTGCACACAACATGTCCGAGTATTGTGAGCTGGCGGGCACCGAAGCGGCACTTTTTGAGGTTCAGTTGAAGACCGGCGCGGGTTAGGCAGGTGAAGACCTGGCGAAGTCGAGTCAGGTGGGTCGGGAAGTCGGTTGAAAAACGACGATATCATCGAGGTAGCATGAACAGATGTTCCATTCTAGGCCGCGAAGTACAGTGTCCATCATTCTTTCAAATGTGGCTGGGGCGTTACAGAGTCCGAATGGCATAACATTAAATTCGTATAGTCCGTCTGGAGTAATAAAGGCGGTCTTAGCGCGATGCTCCTCTGCCATGGGCACCTGCCAATATCCAGAGCGCAAATCGAGTGAGGAAAAGAATTCTGCGCCTTGCAAGCAGTCTAGGGCATCGTCGATTCGTGGGAGGGGATACACATCACGATGAGTAATTTTGTTGAGGCGGCGATAATCAACACAAAATCGTATGGAGCCATCCTTCTTTTTAACTAGGACCACAGGAGAAGACCATGGGCTACAGGATTCTCTAATTACTCCGCGTTGCAGCATGTCATCGACTTGTTGGGCAATAACACGGCGCTCAGTCGGGGACACACGATATGGCCGCTGATGGAGAGGTGGATGAGCGCCAGTGTCGATGAGGTGGGAAACGGTCGTCGTGCGACCCAAGGAAGACTGCGGGATGTCGAAGGAGGAGCGGAATTGGCGTAGAAGATCAAGAAGTTGCTCGCGGTGGCGCGGCTCTAGAGCGCTGTCTACAGAATGGTCAAAAAGGTCCCGCTGTAGCGGATCGGAAGCCACACGAGTTGGGGTCAAGGCGTCAACTTGGCAAACAGGGAACGACTCATCATCAAAGGCGAACAGAAGGTCCATGGGCTCGATGCGGCCAAGGCACTCCCCTTCGATCAACATAGCGGGAGACGCCAGGGGATTGGCTATCAGGAGTGTGCTAGCGCCGTTGCTCATGTCAAGGACGGCAAACGGCAGCGGTAAGTGGCGGCGGCGGCAGACAACGTTAGAGGGCACAAAGAGGACTGTCGCGGCGGTAGTAAAAGAGGCAGTGAGGGGAACCAGAACAGCGCTAACGGGTGGGATGGTTGTGTCATGAGCTACGAGGAGTTTGGCCGCAAAACGAGGACGCGGCTAGTGGAGCAGGGCATCAGACGGTGCATCCCTCGATTCAATGAGCTCTACTTGAGGACTGGTGCAGTCAATGATAGCATGATGCTTGGACAGGAAATCCCAGCCGAGAATGACGTCATGAGAACATGTGGGGAGGACGACGAATTCGATGATGTACAAGGCTGCACCAATGACGACGCGAGCAGTGCATACAGCTGTCGGCTGTACACTGTGAGCGGATGCGGTACGAAGCGATAGTCCCTCGAGGGGCGTAGTCACTTTTCGGAGGCAGCGGCAGAGTTTTTGGCTGATAACTGATACAGCGGCACCGGTGTCGACGAGCGCAAGAGTATGAACACCTTCAACGATGACAGGAATAACATTCGCGGGATTAAGACGAGGACTTTGAATTTCTGTCGAATACGCAGTTCGTGCCTCGCGAACTGCGGCGCTTAGTTTTCCGGCTGGGTAACGGGTCGTCGGCGCATTGGCGAAATGGAGCGGCGACGTGGTGATGGCGAACGACGAGGGAGGAAGTCCGGAGGATCAGGGGGTGCTGTTGGAGGACCCGATGGGACTGGGAACTGGGGGGCCAAATAAGGTCGCGCAGGCCATGCAGCAAAGGCCATATTTATTCGGCGCCGGCAGTAGCGTGTAGTGTGTCCAGGGATGCCGCAGTGGTAGCAAATAGGCCTGTTGTCTGCAGTGCGCCATGGAGATGGTGTCTGACGCAAGGGGGGAGCGAAAGCTGTTGGTGCGGACCGCATGGGGGGCGAAGCATAGGCATATGCTGGCTCAGGCGGCGGACTTGAAGTAACTTCGGCATACGTGCGACGCAATACTTGAGGAGGAGCCGGCGCGAATGCTGGAGCGTAGCTCAGTGGCGCAACGCCGGACGATGACATTGTGGTCATGGGGAACGGCATTGAGGGTGCGACCGGAGCTGATTGAGGAACAAGATTAGGGACGACTTCAGACACATGTTGCTGGATTGCACGGCGAAGCTCCGGAACAAGGCCAGTTGGTGTCGACTCCTTAATATATGGCTGCAGAGACAGTTGTCGCGCGACCTCCTGACGTACAAAAGCCTTGATGTCTTCAGAGAGGCTAGATGACTCCCTCTCCGCGGCAAGTTCAGCAAGTGATGCTTGAGACTGGCGAATCAAAACACGCTCCTTGTGGAGTTCGTCGTAGCTTTGACAAAGGTCGTATATTTCCTTGACCGTAGTGGGGCCTTTGGCGACGAGCATGTTGAAAGCGCCGTCATTAACTCCTGTGAGGACATGACGTATTTAACGGCCTCGGTCATGGTCGGGTCAACGCTGCGACACAAATCAACAATGTCCTCAATGTAACTGGTGAACGATTCACCGGGCAGCTGTAGTCGCGATCGAAGACACTGTTCCGCGCGGAGTTTTCGGACGGTGGGGCGGCCAAAGACATCAGAAAATTTGGTCTTGAAATGCGCCCAGGTGGTAAAGTCGGACTCGTGGTTTCGAAACCACAGATTTGCGACGTCGCTCAAGTAAAAGATGACATTATTAAGCTTACGATTGTCGTCCTAGTTATTGTGGCGGCTGACCCGTTCGTAAGTGGACAGCCAATCGTCGACGTCGTCATCGCTGCTTCCACTGAAGGTAGCGGGGTCCCGTTGGCGAAGGGAACCTGTGCAGGTGACTGGCGGATGTAGGTGCGATGAAGTAGGCTCCGTCATTGGGGAAGTCAACGTTCTGCTTCGAAGTTCCAGGGCGAGATGGGTACAGGGAACCTCAGCTTGACCTCCACCAAGTGAAATGTGGATTTAATAGATAGTTTGAACGTCTAGCACTGGCAGTAAATCGGGCACAGCAGGATCGGGATACCAGCCGCAGGGCACAGCTTCAGCGCGAGAGAGATGGGCGCCGGAGACCAGCGATGGTGATGGCGATGCCGCAGGGATGTTTCTTCTTCGTCTTCTTTACATCGGGGTTGAATTACAAATATTACAATCAATCTTCTTTATAAAATGTTCAGATTCTTGCGCGTACCATGATTAATTGTGTGGTTTGATATTTCTATCCATCGTAGCTTACGGAGTGGAAGTGGAAGCTGAAATTTAAAGCAACATATTCCACGCGATCGCTCTTACATGGCAAGACGTATATATAGGTCTTTAAAGTGTATAGTACTGTTGCTTCTAGGTGAAATGTCAAGAAAATGACGGTGACTACTTCCAAGCCATCGTACGCATAACAAAAAAGAAGCACACTTCTTTTGAGTTTGGCTGGGAGTTCGCGGTGGCGCCCTCACACCGACACCAACGGCGGCTAACCGAAGTGCTCCTGCGATGTGCCCTTCGATACAACATCGAAACGGACCGTGCTCAGCTCGGATACCCACGGTGGCGCAAATCACCGAACAGCGGGGGCGTGCCACTCTGCTGCTCCTGTGGGGGCGTGTCCACAGCCTGAGCCCCGAAAGGCCCAAGTGCTTGCTTTCCCGCGACGGCTCCCTGGCGGCAGAGAACCGACGCGGAAGGGGGCACTGTTAGACCGCTGCCTGACGATCGCAGCACCCCCCGTTTGGCTCGGTATCCCCACGGTGGCGCCACTCACCGACATCCGCGACATACAGCTACGATGTCCTGTGGAGTGGGCCCCCCGGGGCTCAGGTTGGAGACGCGCAGGCGCACTGGTCAACGTTTGCTAGCCAACGAAGCTCTGGCGCCGCTTCGGAGTCCGCGGTGTCGCCACACACCGACACCCAAGGGCCTGCTAAGGTGCTCCTGCGGGGTCCTGTTTCGACGGAATATGGAAAGCACTTAGCTCGGAAACCCACAGTGTCGCCACTCACCGACACGCCACATAATGGGCGTGCTTCTGTGGGAGGATGCTATTGCATATACAGGGGTTGGAGACAGCTTCGGCCAACCTGGGTTGCCAAAGCCACCTGCCCGTGCTTATCAATATGCATCCCTCTAGTGTCAGTAGGATAGTTGCCACCGACAGGCTATGTCATGGCGACGATTGAGTATTTGTCCAGTCGCTAATAAACCAGCAGCAATCTCGGTAGTTATCTAAACGGGATGAGCGCTGCTTTCGATAGCTGGAGTAGTCAGCTTCGGTGCGAAGTCACCTTTTTCCCATCAGTATACAAGTAAAAAAAAATTTCAAAGCGGTAGTTTGATTTCCCTTTCCGCGTGGGAGATTGTCGCGTTGTTAATAACAACCGTGTAAGCAATATAACGTATTATGAAATCATTAAATATTTCGAAGACGATTCCTGTTCATAGCGCCGCGTTACCGATATGCATGAGCGTGAACTGACCACCGTTAAGTGCGCGAGGCTCTTGCGCTAACCACAGAAACATATGCAACAAATATTAATGCGATGGCGTCATGGGCCCCGTGCACAGAAAAGCCGGTGTTAGTGTTGCTCTCCTTTGTAACTAGAATATCTGCGAGGAAGCAAATAAATAAAAATTGTTCTCAGCGTAACAGAAATCGAACTCCGGCCCTTCAATGCGAGACGAGCACGCAATCGATACACTACCGAGCAAGGTTGCTACACTCGAGTGAAGTTGCATTAGTGTATGAGTTGCCGTTGGGCTGTATGCTAACGAAGAGCTCTGCCATTAGGAAGGAACCTTTAATTAAGTAACAATTAGGCAAGTAACAAAGTATGATTCCGCTAGTTTTGTGCTTTGCTTACATGCAATATTAGCGCCAGTGTCATGAAATTGTAGCATAGCGCATGGTGGTAGCGCGAGTAGAGAAAGAGTAGAAGGGAGAAGTGTGGGGTAAGAAAAAAAAGTAAAAGAGAGTTGGAGCGTTTTCGCTGGTCTTCATAGTTCTGGCTCTGTGTTTGGGCTATTTGTGGCCGTCCTCGGGACCCAAACGTCTGGAGAGGACCTCCACGAGTCGACAGCTCATCCACAGCCAGGGCTTCGCAGAGTCCACAGCACTGGATCCGGCGTCGACGCGGACTTGCAGGTAAGTGGAAACCCCACCGACCACTGAGCACGAGTACACCGATCCTGGGCCCTTAATTGCATCACAATCTGGCGAGTCTGGACGATTCGGGCGCCATTTCCCGCCGTGCCAGATCTGAGTCTCTGTGAGTTGTGAAAATGCAACTAGAGAAGTTGACTGCATTCATCGGCCGCATAACAGCGGAAGATTCGCTCGATAATTATAAGTGTTAAAAGTGCCTTGTTGCAGCGGTTCCAGTTCACTGCACAAGGATATGAAGAGAAACGGGCAGAAGATGGTGAAACAGGAAAACAGCTGATTGCTCGCAGCTCCAGTTACTTTGATCACTGAATAGATATGGCTGCGTTCCACCAGACGTTTGAAGGGATAGGGGAGCTAATGATCGCAGAGCATTTCCAGCGAAGTTGCTACCCACAGCTCGTAGTCTTCCTCAAACAACGGAACTGCAAGACTGACTGATCCTGCTGATATGATGGGCAATTTTATTGAAGAGCACAACCTTGCCAACATTGGTATAGTTGGGGATGAACTGAAGGACCGCGAGAAACACTACGCTCCCCATGGAAAGACGCTACTACCACGGTTTATCCTCAATCAAAAGTTGGCAATATTTCCAGAGACTGTCGACTTGCTTCCAGTGATGTGCCCGAGTGGAATGCATGTGGTCGATTTGGACACAACGCCAACGACTGTCGAACGCGACGAAATTAGAAAGCTGCTTCGTGTGCCTTGCGAAATATGCCAAAGCGAGCTTCGAGACACACGGCTTCAGAGCTCCTCTGGCGGAACAGTCGCGTGCCCCCCCTGAACACGGAAGGTTAACCACAAGAGCCTTCATTTCGGCATTCGGAATGTCGGTTGCTAAAGGTGGCATGTTGTCTCATGAAGTCCGCATCTTTAAAGACACAGAACCATAATTATTAGACAAAATTTGGGGCCTTTAGTCTCGTTCACAGGGAGAAGCAGTAGCTTTATGGTTTTGGATGGACGAGTCAAGGTCTTACCTGAGGCTGTGATCCAGGTGCGTGTACCGTTTTTCATCGGAACAGTAACATCCTTATGTATGGATGGACCCCTCTCCGATCTCGTGCTGTGCAATATACCAGGCATAAGGGCGTCGCATGATCCGGATCCCGCATGGGAGTACACTGCCGCTGTTAGAGAAGTTACCACTCAGTGAGCAGGAAGCACTTCTTCAACCCAGTCACTACTTTCTGTAGCCGCAAAAATACAGCAGGAATCAGGTGTGTCACCAAAGGGCACTAACTCCGATCTTAAGAAGACACAAAAACGAGTTAATTTCTGAACAGCAAAATGACCTAAGCTTAAAAACCTTTTTTTTGCGACAGTTCGCCAGGAGCTCTGTTCCGGTATCGGAAATGTGCATTACATTTCCGTGGAGAGTGACCTCTGTTACCGTCATTTTACATTATTTTTGGCAGACACTTCAAGCAACGGACGGTGCCGGCTAAGCTTCTTTTAGTCATGCACCACTTTGGTCATGAGATTATCATCACTAATCACCAAAAAATTAGCCGGACCACTGACTGAATACTAGGTGATTTTTACTTTCTGGATGTGCATGACGATGTCACACGTTTCGTTAAATCATGCGATATATGCCAAAGGATGAACCCCAAATGCAAAGTCGGCGTAGTCTCTTTGAGCAACATGCCTCTGATTACGACACCGTTCCAACGGGTAGCAGTTGATGTATTAGGTGCACTTTCACCGACGTCAAAAAAGGAAACAGCTACTCGCTTATTCTCGTTGACTTCGCTACACGTTACCCAGATGACATGGCACTTCCTGCGAGCATAGCGGACGCATTCTTGGAAATGGTTTCCCGAGTAGGCCTTCGACAAGAGATGGTCACAGATGAAGGCCAGAGTTTCACTTCAGAACTGATGCATTGGTGCCACATTAACCGCCTGACTGTGAATGTTACTAAGACTTGCATTCAGATTTTTCATCCCTCTCAGAAGCCATTGCCCGTCTCACCACTACTATACTTCAGTTCCACTGCCGTCACGTCGCAGGACCGAATTTCGTTTATGGGTGTTGTTATTGACCCTCACCTAAAATTCCATTATCATATAGTGGAAACTTGCAAGAAAATTTTATATAGACGCGCACTAATCAAAGCCCGATCCTATTTCCCAATCCACATCAAACACACGCATTCAAAAGTGTTGGGAACGGGGAGAGATACCCGGAAAGTGGAAGAATGCAAATCTAGTCCTCATTCTCAAACCAGGAAAAGAACTCAAACTAGAAAGCCTTAGGCCAATATCGTTATATTCCTGTGTTGGCAAGCTCATGAAGCGCGTCATACAGAATAGACTCAGCGGATACTGAGAAAGTAAGGCACTCTAAAAAGACAGCATGCTTGGATTCACACGGCTATCTACAAACGACGTCATGTTCATATCAAAGAACAAGTACTGGAAAGGAGGACTAGTGGGACTGGACATCAGCAAATCGTTTAACAGCATCAAACACCAAGCGACCCTGTTACACCTCAGTCGTCTAAACTTAGAAAGCAAGCTATACAACTATATGAAAAGCTTCCTTACCGACCGAACCGTGAATGTATAAATATTGGGCGCAAGAGATAAAATTAGGATAGGCAACAGAGGGACACCGCAGGGATCGGTGCTGTCCCCTACCTTTTTTAACATTGCAATGATCGGGCTGCCAGAATGACTCAGAAAGATACACGGCCTGTGCCACACTCCCTATGCTGACTACCTCACCCTTTGGGACGACAGAAGGGGGAGCGATGGCCGGATGGAAGACGCCCTACAAAGGACAATCTGGGAAACGGAAAGCTATCTGAGACCCATAGGGTTAAAATGCTCGCCGGAAAAATCGGAGATGCTAATCATGAGCAAGCAGCAGGTTAATATCCAGCTCCTGGTCAACAACTGCACGTTACCAAGGGTGGACAAGATCAGGACACTGGATATGTGGATACAACAAAATGGAAGCAACACAGAAACAATAAACAGACTATGGAGCCGAAACGAAGAGTCGTCCGTGTGCTGCGCGATATCAGCGCACGTTAAAAATCCCCAGGTGGTCGAAATTTCCAGAGTCCTCCACTACGGCGTCTCTCATAGTCTCAGTCGCTTTGGGACGTAAAACCAGAAGCCAGGACCAACCAAGCTTGCAGGCTTCTCAAAAGGATAGCAACAAAAACGCGGGGAGGAAGGAGGCGAACCTACTTAGGCTTGTCCACTCTTTCATCATTAGCCGGCTCACCTACGCTATCCCGTACTTAAAGAACTAAAACAGAGAGATACACGGTAGACATCTTATTAAGGTATCAAAACAGCCCTAGGTGTTCCAGCGTGGACATCAACCGAGACGATCCTTAACCTAGGAGTGTCAAACATCCTGTAGGAAATGTGCGAGGCGAAACTCACAGCCCAATATATTAGACTAACTGGCAGAAAAACGGGAAGATCCATCCTTAGGAAGATGGGCTACGAAAACCCATAATCGCGAGAGGGGATAACTGCCATCGCCAAAGAAATTGTCAGCAAGTTAAGAATACCCCCATCCCAAGAAACATGCACTTCATACACAACGAGGAAAGGAGCAGCCGATTTCAAAGACTCCAAAGCTCCCTCCTCCAAAAACAAGGGGTAGTGTACACTGATGCGGCGGGAGTACACAGAAGGACACTACGTTGCAGTAGTAGTTGGCGACAAAGGCGAGTTTATCTCGAGCTGTAGCTTAAGACGCTCTTCACCAGAGGAGGCAGAGAAGGCGGCGATTTCCCTGGCAATCACAATTTCATCAAGCAGAATAAACATCACAGATTATGAAACAGCAATCAAAGCCTATGACATCCTTAAGGCGTCCATAGAGGCCAGCAAAATTCTGTAAGCAGACAAGGAGAACACACCCAACGACCTAATTAAAATACTATGGGCACCCGCAACAAGATCGCTAACGAGGTTGCCCGAGGACTCACCCACTGGGCGCCAGCGCTGGCAGACTACTCCCTGTCCAAAAAGAGAGAGTTAACCAAACACAAGGAAATTCTAGCCATGTGCTTTGCGATGTCAGCGCACGTTAAAAAAATCCGCAGGTGATCGAAATTGCTCCGTAGCCCTCCACTACGGCTCCCCTTTCTCTCTTTCCACTTTCACTCCCACTTTCCTCCCTTCTCTTTACCTACCTACCTACCTACCTACCTACCTACCTACCTACCTACCTACCTACCTACCTACCTACCTACCTACCTACCTACCTACCTACCTACCTACCTACCTACCTACCTACCTACCTACCTACCTACCTACCTACCTACCTACCTACCTACCTACCTACCTACCTACCTACCTACCTACCTACCTACCTACCTACCTACCTACCTACCTACCTACCTACCTACCTACCTACCTACCTACCTACCTACCTACCTACCTACCTACCTACCTACCTACCTACCTACCTACCTACCTACCTACCTACCTACCTACCTACCTACCTACCTACCTACCTACCTACCTACCTACCTACCTACCTACCTACCTACCTACCTACCTACCTACCTACCTACCTACCTACCTACCTACCTACCTACCTACCTACCTACCTACCTACCTACCTACCTACCTACCTACCTACCTACCTACCTACCTACCTACCTACCTACCTACCTACCTACCTACCTACCTACCTACCTACCTACCTACCTACCTACCTACCTACCTACCTACCTACCTACCTACCTACCTGCCTGCCTGCCTGCCTTGCCTTGCCTTGCCTTGCCTTGCCTTACCTTACCTTACCTACCTACCAGAGCATGTCCAGGAGAACTCTATCTCCTCCCATAGATCTCTCACAAAAAAGGAAGAAGTAATTGGCGGAAACTGCGGGCAGGCACCTCCCCAAACCCGTATATCCTACACAAATGGCATCCTGAGGTGGACTCTTCCAAATGTAAAAACTCTGAAGGCATAGCTACCCTAAATCATATGCTTTGGGCTTGTCGAGCGCTAAACGGGATACATAGAAATAAAGAGTCATGGGAATCCTGCCTTCACAGCCAAGAAGAACAAATACAAAAACAAGTCATCCGTCAAGCCCAGACCGCCGCCGGAAGCCAACTGATTCCGGTCGACGTCTAGGGGGCAGATAGACGGTGAAAGGAGAGCTGCGTCTCACCCAAACATCCATACTCCCTGACGAGTGCAAATAAAGTGCTGTCTTTCTCTCTCTCCCAAGCCACACGTTACTATCACTTTACTACGCATTCGTCCACAGCTACATCAACTACGGCACTTCACCCTGGGGTAACGCCTATCATGTTCATCTTTGGCCATTAATAAAACTGCGAAAGCACGCCATACGCATTATGACCTCCTCCCCTCGAATGTCACCGTCGCACATTTTGTTCAAGGCAGTCAAGGAGTGCGGACGCGTCTCACATGCGCTCCGCAAATTTTGAAGTCCCAAGCCCAAAATTTCGACTGGACCGCCGAAATTTTCGTGCGAGAAGGAAGAGGAACCGAAGCGGAACTCAAGGACACCAAATTCTAGCCGGTGGGTCCACCATTTTTGGATTTATCGGACTTTTGGTTCTCCCACGGGGCCGCCGAGAGCTAAGCCTAGATTAGGCTTAACGAGCACCGGGGACTGCGGGCGGCCCAGCCGCGGCGGCTAGGGCACCGGAGGCCCGAAAAGACCTTCCCCGGGCACGCGAACACCCTGAACCGAAGAAAATGATGGAGGGACCACCCAGGGGCCTGGCAGAGGCGCAGGAAATGGACTGCCACGAGGCAGCCGAGACCGAAGGCGCAGGCCTAACGGGGTTAGGCCTAACCGACGGCGTGGTCGGCAGCGAAGCCCCGAGAAGCAGCCCCTCACTCAACCCAAGTCTATCGGAGGAGGAAGACAACCAAAACTGGAAGCTCGCAATGTCGAGGAGGCAAGCGAGGCGCCAGCGAGAGAAGAAAAGACAGAATAATGACGGCAACGATAGCGGCGGACCGGCCGGCACGGTGTTAGGCCTAGCGGGATCGAGGAGCCCGGCGAGCGGCGAGGCCGGCATGGAAACCACCAACGGCGAGAAACGCAGAGAAGAGGTGAGGAAACGACTTCCTCCTCTACCCAAATATGATTTGAAGATTATTTTGAGACCTAAAGGCCTCATCGTTAGAAACCTACAGACCCACCAAGTGGCTCGGGCGGTAGTCGCGGCGACCGGTTCGAGATGCAAGGGGGAAGACCTAATTATCAGACTACGCAACGGCTCCAATATAATCATCGTGAGCACCGACAATGAAGAGGCGGCCCAGCACGTGAGGCGCATATCCAATCTCATTTTCGGCGGGAAATCCTACGAGGTTAATGCACACGTGGCGGCGCCGGAAGACACAATACGAGGGGTGATCCACGGCATCGAGCCCGGAACAACGCCCGAAGAGCTGAAAGCCAATTTAAGGGTACGTACCCAGGGAGTCAAGATTCACAGCGCTCGCATGCTAGGCAAGACAAGCACGGCGGTAATCACCTTCGACGGCCACATTAAACCCAGACAAGTCTTATACTACGGAGGGGAGATGTGGTGCCACCAATACTTTCCCACCCGCCAGTTCTGCCACATATGCTGCAAGCAAGGCCATAGATCCGACGTCTGCCCGACCCCGGACAGTAAGGCCTGCAAGCAGTGCGGAGAGCAGAACCCAACCCAAGAACACCGATGCACCCCGAAATGCCTGATTTGCGGCGGAGACCACCAAACAGGCACCAAGGAATGCAAGCAAAGACTGAAGCCAGCGGCGGAGCTGAGAGGGCGACCCGCATTCAGAAGCCAGCAACAGCAGCAGCAGCAGTCGCTAGGACGGGGAAGAAGTAGGAGCGGCAGAAGAAACCGACGACCAAGATGGTTTGGGGAGGAAGAGGCCACCCAACCACGGAACAATTCGAGAAGCCCGAGCCGGGAGAGTAGCAAGAGCCGGGACGGACGGCGAGACGAGTCCTACCCGCCACTGGAGAAGCTCGGGGGCCCCGGGCCGAAACAACAGCAGAAGAAGAGTAGCGGAGTCAAGGTAAGCTGGGAAGCGGGTCCTCCTAAATCGTTTAATCCGCACTCAAACACATACACGGATATAAATACACCCTTAAGCAGGGAGAAAAAGCTAGAAGAAGAAAATAAGGCTCTGAGGGAGGAGCTAAAGAAAAGTCGAGAGGAAACTAAACAGATTAAACGGAAACTAGACGAACTCATCAAAGAACTACAATGGCAGCAACAGGGCAGAAACGAGGCAAGCAATATTAGACCAGCCTCTCCCCCTCCTCCACAACCGGTCGAGGAGAAGCAGAAGCAAACGGAGGACCAAAAATGGGACGAAATGAAAAGCTTTATGATGATAGTACAGAAACAAATGCAGGAATTCCAGCAGAGACTAGCTATGCAAGACCAGAGCTTCCGCAGCTACGTCAAGAATCAAAACAACAGACCTATCCACGAGGCTAGAGACAGACTATTTAGCGAAAGACGCTTTGGCGCAACAGAAAACCAAGGGGCAAACAACAATGAAAACCCATCATGGCAAGACAACAGCAACTAAATATTTGGCAGTGGAACTGCAGGGGGTACAGGAAAAAACAGGGCCTCCTGCAGCAGTACATAAACTCCAGGGGGAAACAGCCAGACATAATCCTGCTCCAAGAAACCAACAGCACACCCACATTGAAGGGATACACTTGCCAGGAAGGCGGGAAAAGAGCCGCAACCCTCATCAGCAGCAAAATAGCCACCATAGCACACAAAGAGATCGAGGGAACGAATATAGAACACGTAATCACCGAAATAATTCCAAAGAAGAAATTTGGGGCAAAAAGCACCTTCATAGTAAACCTATACAGCCCCCCGAGACAAAAGGACGGCGATTTTGGAAGGTTGTTTACCGAAGTAAACAAATTAGCCAAAACAAACGCCCTTGTGATAGCGGGAGACTTTAATGCCAAAAGTCCAAACTGGGGATACCCAACGTCTGACCGAAAAGGCCAAAGCATCTGGGACACTGCGGCAGGCCAGGGCTTCGAACTAGTAACGGACGAAGACCAACCCACAAGAACGGGCAACAGCGTAAGTGCAGACACAAGTCCAGACCTCACTTTCGTAAAGGGTACAAATCAAACAGAGTGGGAAAACACCCTAGAGAATCTAGGAAGCGACCACTACATAGTCCAGCTCACAATGACGGCAGAGTCCACCAGACGGAAGCTTGGGAAAGCCCGCCTCACAGACTGGGACGCATTCAGACAAGGGAGCAAGGACCTAACAGGACAGATTACGAGCATCCAAGAATGGTGCCAGCAGCTCAAACAAATACAGGAAACATATACGAAGGAAGTAGACAGAACCGAGCGAGCACCAGAGGTGGACAAGCGCCTGCTTAGGCTATGGGAGGCAAGGCGCAGTCTCACCAAGCGATGGCGGAAACAAAAGCTAAACAGAAAGCTAAAGAAAAAGATTGCAGAAATCACAGCCAAGGCAGAAGAATACGCCACACAACTAGCAAGGCAAAACTGGCAGGAATTCAGCGACTCGCTAAACGGCACACTGAGCACGGCTAAGACATGGCGTATCCTGAAAGCCATGATGGATCCGGGAAAAACGAGGACCGAAAGCAACAAGACAATACAAAGACTAATCCACCAGTACGAAGGAACCGAGGACCAAATGATTGAGGACCTAAAGGCCAAATGTTACGGGAAAGAAAGCCCAGAAGAATACAAAGGAAGTTATCAGGGCAAAGATAATCCTGAGATGGACAGGCCGATCACGCTGGCAGAAGTGCACGAGGCGATGGGGGCCCTCACTAAAAACACGGCAGCCGGGGGAGATAAGATACGAAACTCCCTCATACGCAACCTCAGCGAGGGGGCAGTAAACCAGCTGACAAACTACCTCAACCAACTCTGGGCCGAGGGCACAATCCCGGCCGAATGGAAACATGCAGAGGTGGTAATGATTCCCAAACCGGGCAAAAAATTGCAAATCGAGAATCTGCGGCCAATCTCCCTTACCTCATGCTTGGGAAAGCTGTATGAAAGAATAATTACGAAAAGAATCCAGCGGTGGATGGAACGAGAGCAAATCTATCCACACAGCATGTTTGGATTCAGGTCTAAGCTATCTACGCAGGACGTTCTCCTACAACTCAAGGAGGACATCCTAACCAACATCCCAAAAACAGGGGAAAACGTGGTCATGGCCCTAGACATTAAAGGGGCCTTTGACAACGTCAGCCACCCGGCCATAATGGAGGGACTCCAAAATATAAACTGCGGGGAAAGAACTCACAACTATGTAAGAGCCTTTCTAGCAGGCAGAACAGCCACCATAGGGCTGGGGGAGGTGAGAAGTCAGCCTTTCAGCACCCCCCACAAGGGAACCCCACAGGGGTCGGTGATCTCGCCCGTGCTCTTTAACCTAGCCATGATTGGCTTGGCCAAAAGACTAGAAGAAATCGAAGACATACAGCATGCCATGTATGCGGACGACATCACGATTTGGACCAACCGGGGCACGCTAGAAGAGAAGCAGGAAAGCCTACAGAGAGCCGCAACATGCGTAGAAGAATACGTAAGGGCAAGAGGCCTAGCGTGTTCAACAGACAAGTCGGAGCTACTCAGGGTGGCGAAGAAACCTACGAAGGCGAACCTGGAAATCCAGCTCGAAGGCCAAAACATACCGGAAAAAAACGTCATAAGGATATTAGGCATGTGGCTGCAGAGTAGCGGAAAGTGCAGCCACACGATCAGCCTACTGCAAAAAACAACCGAACAAGTCAGCAGAATGATTAAAAGAGTCTCCAATAGAAGGTATGGCATGAAGGAAGACGACACCCTTAAACTAGTCAGAAGCCTGGTAGTCAGCAGGGTGACATACTCCCTTCCCTACCACCCGGCAATCAAGAAAGAAAAAGAACAGGCCGAAGCTCTGATAAGGAAAGCCTACAAAACGGCCCTAAACCTACCAAGAAACACCTCAAACAACAAGCTACTAGAACTGGGAGTTCACAACACCTTTGAGGAGCTGGCGACGGCCCAACTGGAAGCACAGCTAGAAAGGCTAGAACTCACGGAAACGGGCAGAAGACTACTGAGAAGACTAGGCTACCAGGCGGAAAACACGCCAGACCCACACGAAAACATTCCAGACGAAATCCGGCGAACCCTCAGAATTTGCCCGATACCACGAAATATGGACCCCAACCTACACGCGACCAGAAGACAGGCAAGAGCAGAATACGTGGAGAACCACCTAGCTAAAAAGGCATATACAGTATATACAGACGCAGGGCTATACCCGAGAGACAGATACAGCACCAACACGAGGATAGCAGCAGCGGTGGTTGACTGCTCAGGCAACACGATCAGCTGCGCATCCGCGAGAGGAAGATCGGTAGTAGACGGAGAGGAGATCGCTGTGGCACTCGCAGCGGCCGAGGGCTATCGAAGAAACGAATCACAGGTTATAATAACAGACTCCAAGACAGCCTGCAGAAGGTTCCAACAAGGAAGGATCTGCAGGGAGGCCCTACGCATTCTCCTCGGCGCAGGAGCCTCGGGATATAAAGCAACACAAGTAGTTTTCTGGGCACCGGCGCACACCAACATAGAGGGCAACATGAGGGCAGACAGCCTGGTTCGCGAAATCACGCACCGAGCCTTGCTGACAGAAGACCTCGTGGACCCCGTGATGGTGGACCCGACGTACGCAGATATTTTAAATCACTACAGAGGCAGCAGGTTAAAATACCCTCCGCCCCACAAGCGACTCACACAAGAAGAAGCGACCAGCTGGAGAAGACTGCAGACTGGCACCTTCCACAACTTATACATTCTAAACAAAATGTTTCCCACACAGTATAGAGATAGCTGCCCCTGGTGCGGAGACAGTCCGACCCTATACCACGTCACATGGGAATGTAAACACAACTACACTTTCCACAAACAAACTAACCCGAGTGCGGAGCAATGGGAGGGCCTGCTAACCAGCTGCGAGCTCACCGCCCAAAGGGCATTAGTGCAGCACGCATGCGAGGTAGCCAGGACCAGTGGAGCCCTGGAATGAGGGAACCACCCGTGCTAAGGAGTCTCCAACGGTGGCGAAGAAGCGGCTGCAGGAAGACTCTCCGAGACCAACCAAAAGACCTCAATAAAGTTTTTTCACTCACTCACTCACTCATGGATTTAACTGAGCTACCCCTCTCGGTTCTCTATATTTATAATATCGGCATTCTATTCTTTTAGGTTCTTCGCCATCTTCCTACTTCCTTCCATCTTCCTTCTGGCACGATAACAAACAACAGCGTTACACGGGTCGCTGCAAGTAAAAATTTCTACTACCTAAGGTGAGTACTAACTACGGGAAACAATGCCTTCAATTTTCATCCATATCATGTTAGATTTCTATGAACTCTGACATTGAGCAAACTAAAACACTGTTGCGAAAATGCAGGGTCGCAGCGGAGCACCAGAGCAAGATGACCAGTGTGGAACGCTTCTCATTCTGAACAGCTCGTGCCATGCTTGCGCTCCGAGCACGCGCTGTACATCTTTATTTTCTTCTAACACGGGCTGGTAATGCTGATCTCAGCGCCTCCGCTTTATAGCGTCGGCGGGCGCTATAGGGCCACCCGCCTAGACGGAACAGCGAAATGTACGCGCCGACGGGGTATAGATGGGGTATGCCACGGCGGCAAGCAGGCCTGCAGATCAGCCGGAAACACCTGAGCGGAGCTCATGGGGTGATGTCTCGAGGTACGCGGGTTTGAGGCGATCTAGAGAGACGACCTCTTCACGACCATCCAGCAGGATTGTCGCTGACTTTGTCGTCCTGTTGAGGACGCGGTACAGGCCGTCGTATGAGGGGGTAAGAGGCGCCTTTACAGCGTCTCGCCTGAGAAACACATGCGTCGAGGAAGCAAGGTCTGGGTGCACGAAGACTTGATGGGCAGATGAGCGAGTCGGCACTGGGCGCAGATGCTGAAGACAGTCTTGTAGGCGATGAAGGTATTGTAGAGGCTGGGACGAGGAAGACGAAGGTACGAACAAGCCTCCAGGAAGCCGCAGGGATGTACCGAAGGCGAGTTCGGCCGCTGAACAGCCAAGGCCACGATGCAGGATGGCACGTAGGCCTAGAAGCGCCATAGGGAAACTGTGCTGACCCAGTGCTCGCGGTCCAGGCGCGCAGTGAGGGCAGCCTTGAGCGATGGAGCCGCTCGACCATGCCGTTGGCACAGGGATGGTATGATGTGGTGCGGCAGTGTTTAGTGCCGTGTAGCTGTTGAGCGAAGTGAAGAGGGCACATTCGAACTGGCGGTCGCAATCCGTGGCAACAATGCCGGGGCAGTCGAAGCGGGAACCCATGCTGTAACGAAAGCTCTGGCAGCTGTTTGCGCAGTAATGTCCGGAATTGGCACGGCTTCGGGCCAACGGGTGAAGCGGTCAACCATCGTCAGAATATACTTGTAGCCCTGAGAGGGGGGAAGCGGACCAATTAGGTCAAGATGAATATGGTGAAAGCGCGATCAAAGTGGCAGGAAAGACTGAAGGGGAGTCTTGGTACGGCGTGCCACTTTGGCGGACTGGAAAGCAAGGCACGAGCGGGTCCACTGCCGAACGTCGGTGTTAATGTTCGGCCAGGGTAACGAGGCGCTGCGTGGCTCGAATGCTAGGATGGCAGATGTCGTGAAGGGAATGGAAAATGGCACGACGAAAGGCCTCCGGGATGAACGGTCGCGATAAAGCCAATGATAGGTGTCACCAGAGCGATCCGGGTACAAACGGATGAGGCACGAGCTGCAGACGGAGGGCTCGGGGGTGGGCACGCAGGGCTTGCAGCTCAGGGTCCTCAAGCTGCGCCCGGGCCAGAGATTACCAGTCTTCATCAGGTGAAGACACGCCGATGGTGGTAATGCATAAAAGTGCATCAGCTGCCTCGTTGTAGGAGCCTTTGATATGTCGAATATCGGTTGTGAACTCCGATATGTAGGCCAGCTGACAAAGTTCACGGCGACGTACTTCGAAGAGTTCGTAAAACGTAACGTAAAATGGCTGGCCCTCCAAGAAGTGGCGAGAGTGCTGGATGGTGGAGGAGATGACAAGCAGCTCACGGCCAAATACGCTGTAGTTAATCTCGGCAGGCTGGAGCTTCCGAGAGAAGAAACCCAGTGGGTGCCACTCGGAGTCGATCTGCTGCTGGAGAACCGCACCAATGGCCATGCTAGAAGCATCCACCATGATGCGAGTGGGCGCGGAACTCCCAAGGTGGATGAGGACGACTGAATCGGCGAGGTCTTGTTTTGCAGCCGTGAAAGCGGCCTGAGCTTCGGGAGACCAGGCAATCGCGCAGGATGAGGACTTGGTGGTGCGGAGGAGGTCAGTCAGGGGGTGAAGAAGCTCGGCGCAGTGCGAAATAAAGCGCCGTGAAAAATTCACTAGGCCCAGGAACTCACGGAGCTTGCGTAGGGTAGTGGTTGCTCGAAAGTCCTTAACAGCCTGGACGTGAGAAGGCAACGAACGAATTCCCAGAGCCGAGATGTGGTGGCCCAAGAACGCGAGCTCAGAAGAGCCGAAACACATTTCTGGGCATTAACGACCAAGCCAAACTCTTGGAGGCGTTGAAGGAGTTCCCAGAGGTGACGCTCGTGTTCCTGTGTAGAATGACTCGCGACGAGGATGTCGATGTAGGCAAATACCGCCGGGAGTCCACGCTTCACTTCATCAATGAATCTTTGGAAAGTTTGAGCTTCGTTGCGTAGCCCAAATGGCATGCGCACGTACCCAAACAGTCCGAAGGGTGTAGTGATGGCCGTCTTCGGAATATCGGCCGGCTCAACAGGGATCTGGTGGTAGGCCTTGACAAGGTCGACTTTACTAAAGATCTTGCAGCTTTCCAGATGTCCAGTGAAGACTTTTATGTGTGGAAGGGGATAGCTGTCGTGGACCGTGTGAGCGTTTAGAGTCCGGTAGTGGCCGCACGGACGCCGGTCACCCGATTCTTTCGTGGGCACCAGACGGAGTGGTGAGGCCTAAGCTCTGGATCTTTGTTCAAGTTCTTTGGTCAAGTTTTTTGTTCAAGTTCAAATTAAAAAATGTTTCTTCTTAATTTGTGATTTCTTTGTTGTTTATCTTCCGTGGCGGGGAATTCGTGTGTGTTTTTGTGCCTTTTTCTGTATTCTATTTTGTATCTACATCTGTCGGCAATGCACTATTTACTATGTATTTTGTTGTTTATTTTCAGTGGTGCTTCATATACAATTTTCCTTACAATAATATTATTATTTAAGTTGCATATCAAGATCTATTACCATGGGAGGTCCCACCTGCGGTGTCCTACCATGGGACCTTTCGCTGTATATTCCTGTACATTGTTTTCTTTTATTCGAAAATAAACTTTCAATTTCAACTTTCAACTTTCAACGTCTTATGTCCGCCAAGCTCCTGCGAACGACACCTTACCATGCTACGAATGGTCTCGTAAAAAAAGTTCAATGCAACTTTAAAGATGTGTATTAAGCGAACATACCAAGAGCAACCTCGATTATGTGACCGCTATCTAGCGTCGTTGCTATTCGCTTATCGGGAGATACGGCAAGCCAACTTGGGGTTTTCTCCTTTCGAGCTAATTTGCGGTCATCACGTGGACCTTTGAGTGTTCGCAAAATTTGTGAAACAATGAGATTCTTGATGAGAGTTTCGAACAACGTACACCTATCTTGTCGACCTTGGGAACAGTCTTGAAGAAACATGTAACCTCGCTAACATGCACCAACGAGGAAAGGCTCGCACAAAACAAAAGGCCTACTACGCCGCAAGAGTCGGCCGCAGAAGCTACAGACTAGAGACATAGTGCTCATCATCCTGCCGACAGATTCAAATGACAAGGTGCCTTTGAAGTTGTGGGCGCGAGGAACGAAATGAACTATCTCCCTGACATCAACATGCTGAAAAATTTTGAGGAATAGCATGCCAGTTTCTTCATCATGTCTGCCGCCGATGTGCAGGAAAACACATCGAACAATCATCTCACCTGCCTCGAGAAAAATGTCGATGATGAATATATCCCGCATTAAGTTCGTTCCACACAAAGACAGTCACTGATGCAAAGGTGTCGCCGACATTGGGAACTTGCTTCCATGTGAAGTGCGCAAGAGTATATCAAGGGAACTGACAATATGGGTGCTGACTACGTAAGCCGTGAGTGAATTTAGGCCTGCATTCTTCACCCTTCGTATTTTTTGTGGTAGTATTGTAGTGTTGTGTCAATGTCGTTTACTGCTGCGGGAGTTACGTGTGCACTTACATTCAGTAGAAGGCGCACCTCTCTTTGTTAGAGACCAGAAACGTTCCGCTATAACTGTCTTGAAGGGGAGGGGGGTAGTGTCATGAAGCTGTAGTATTGCGCTTGGTGGTAGCGCGAGTAGAGAAAAGGACGGAAGTGCGGAAGGAAGGAAGAAAAAGTAAAACAGCATTGAAGCGTGTTCTCTGGTCTTCATTGTTCTGGCTCTTGATTTTGGTTATTTGATGCCATCCCCGAGAACCAACTATCTGGAGTGGACCTCCACGCGTTGACACTACTCCGAGAGCCCTGTCTTCACAGAATCCACAAACAACACAGGATCCGGCGTCGCCGCGGGCTGACAGGTGAGTGAAACCCTCGCCTGCCTCTGAGCACGAATAGATCGATCCTGCATGGGTATTTAATTCCATCACAGCCAGCATTCGGCGCCTAAAGGAAACATGCGATCGTAATGTCCTGCTATCGTACTGTGCTGCCGCAACAGATGGCGCGCAACCTGTATGATGTTTCCGGTGTTCTCGTATACTAATGCAACAACCATAGTAAGCGACTGCAAACTGGCGATAAGTAACTTCGCTAGAGGTAAAGCCCACAATCCCGCCTCACAAATGCTCAGTGAAATGACAGAATCTCCTCTATTGAAAGAGATATATGGACGCCAGCACATGCGAGGAACGCGGGAAATGAAGCTTCCCTCCAATACGCTCGAGAATGAGCCGGCCGAGCAGAGGCGCAAAATCAGGAACCGGAACCTTTCGGTGAGCCAGTCGTATCATACCACGAACTCACCCTACATTACAAGGCAGTAAGAAGAACACTCCCACACTCCCACAACCCCATAAAACACAGACCAGACAACAAGTCATATGGACACTGCTACAGACGGGCACCCTTCGCAAACCAAACTACATATCAAAATTCAAAAATAAGGATATTAATCGCTTCTGCCGCTTTTGCGGGGAAAAAGAAAACTTCGAGCGATGAACTAACCTTCGTGCACTAACCTTGCCACGTATCATCTTGGTGGAGGTGACTAAAAATCCCCGTGTGCACACATCAATCCATTTATGCAGCTGAAATCTGGATTTGCGCAGTGGCCGCCACTTACCTGGGATCACAATGTCAACAACGGCCACCGTGACCTCTGAGGCAGGTCCTACCACCGCAACAATATCGGCGCAGCCACTCGTCCTCAGAAAAATCCGCCAGCCTCCCATCTTCAGTGGCGAAGACAAGACAGATGTTGACGACTGGCTGGATGAATACGAGCGATGCAGCAGGAACAATCACTTGGATGCGACCATCATTCTCGACAATCTGATTTTATATTTGGCGGGAACCACTCGCACGTGGTTCCAAAATCACGAGCACGAGCTGGTGACCTGGGAAATTTGCAAGCAAATTCTTCACGGCTTGTTCGGGAAGCTCATTGGGCAGGCTTTCGCAGCCAAAACCGAACTTTCGTCTCGCGCAAAATCCACCACGGAGTCCTACCTTGCCTACATTCAAGACCTGCTCGCGTTGTGTCGCAAGGCGAACAGCTCCCTGCTGGAAAGTGAAAAGGTAGGGCACATACTCAAGGGCATCGCAGATGACGCGTTCAACATCCTGTTCTGCATGGATTGCTCTACCGGCGAGTCGGTGCTTCAAATTTGCCGAAGATTCGAGCAGGCTAAACAACGGCGCCTGGTACATCGCCTTGAGCGCCTTCCGAACACGGCAGCTACATCTTCCTGCGATGATCTGTCTCCTCTGCAACAGCCTTCTCAGTCCACAACAATGACTCGGATCATCAGGCGAGAACTCGAGGCCTTAGCTCCAGCACCACTTTCATCTCCAGTGCCCGACACCGTGGCCATGATACAGGCTGTTGTCCGCGAGGAATTTGCCAACGTCGGTCTTTCCGCCAACCCCGTATCGCCCTCGTCATCATCGCATCTTGTTCCTGTAGTGGCTGCTGCAACCACTAATCAAGCTCTCTCACGTCGCTATTTTAGTAGCAATCCTGCAGAGTGGCGAACCACAGATGACAAGCCAATTTGTTTTATTTGCTGTCGAGCCGGCCACAATTCACTTTATTGCCGCAGTCACACCTTCCCCACCCCTCGTTCTTATTACAACGCTGACCGTCGGTACTACTACGGACCTCAACGCTTCCCTGCCCAACCAGAACAGCTCCGCCCGCATATGATGGACCTGGACAATTCCCTCTTTAGAAGAAGAACCTCACACCGAAGCCGTCTCAAGTGTCCGTCACTCCAGCCGATCTCCATATCCACGGTCTCGCCGATCTCGTTCAACGCTGCCTCGTCGCAACTCATCCCCATCATACGCCGGCGACAACTCGGGAAACTAGCGAGTGCAGCGCCCGGGAGTGACGCTGCATTACCGGCCCGGACTGTCATCTCGGAGCTGACCCTCGCACCCAGACGTAACCTCACTGACATTTTTGTGGACGGAGTCTCAGTTTCTGCCCTTATTGACACTGGCGCCCACATTTCCGTCCTCAGTTCCTCGCTACGTCAACGCCTCAACAAAGTCCTCACACCCGCTTCCTCATCTACCGTTCGTGTTGCTGATGGCAACACAGCTACTGTGATTGGTATGTGTACTGCGAAAATTACCATTGCCGAGCGCCATATCCCTGTGCTATTTACAGTCTTCACCAGTTGCCCTCACGACGTTATATTAGGACTCAACTTTTTGACTGCCCATTCCGCGCTCAATGACTGTTCTTCTGGACTGCTTCATCTGGACCTGCCACTCTGTCTTGACAAACAGGTCTCCGAACTGACCCCACTGTCTGACGTCACAGTTGCCGCTCTTTTACCTGACCCTACTGCTAAAGTGTCAACACGACCTGCACCGTCCCCATCTTCGGAGGCCCGTATATCAGGAATGGCTGCACCTAATTTGCGCCCTGACCGTGCTACAGCATTTACGAGCCTTCTGAATTCGTGCAGCGATATTTTCGATTTTGGTGACCGCCCCTTAGGACAAACGTCCCTCGTTACACATCGTATCGACATCGGAGACGTCCGCCCAATTCACAGACATTATCGAGTCGCCATTTTTGAACGACGCGTCATACAAGATGAAGTGGACAAGATGTTAGCAAAAAACATATAGAGCCTTCGAGCAGTCCCTGCGCGCCGCCTGTCGGCTTGTTAAAACGAAGGACAATACCTGGAGATTCTGCGTTGATTACAGACACCACAACAAAATTACATAGAAAGACGTTTACCCGCTCCCCAGGATAGATGATGCCCTCGACTGCTTGCACGGTGCCAGCTATTTCTCTTCCATTGATCTCCGTTCCGGTTATTGGCAGATCGCAGTCGACGACCGGAACCGAGAGAAGACCGCCTTTGTCACTCCCGATGGCCTGTATCATTTCAAGGTGATGCCTTTCGGCTTGTGTAATGCGCCCGCAACATTCGAGCGCATGATGGACTCTCTCCTGCGTGGCTTGAAATGGACGACGTGCTTGTGCTATCTCAATGACGTCATTGTATTTTCTTCTAAATTCGAGAGCCATCTCCATCGCCTTCATGCGATTCTTGGCATCTTCCGAAGAGCTGGCCTTCAGCTGAACTCGAAGAAATGTAGCTTCCGCCGACGTGAACTAAAGGTGTTTGGTCATGTGGTCGACGACCGTGGCGTTCAACCAGATCCAGACAAAATACGTGCTCTAAGTGCATTTCCTACACCCCGCTATACCAGTGACGTGCGTAGTTTTCTTGGGCTTTGCTCCCATTTTCGGTAGTTTGTGCCCAACTTTGCGGAGACGGCTCGTCCACTCACTATTATTTTAAAAAGCGCGAACACGAAGACAAAGGACAAGATAAAAGAAAGCCACAGTACAAGCACTGACTAACAACTATGCCTAAGCCCTTTACTCCAAGGCCCAGAAAAAACAAACATGAAGAAAGCGAAACAATTACGTGAAACAACCCCTGGATTCACCTGTTTAACGCTGTGTTAGCGCTGTTTAAAATAATAATGAATAAATACCAACTCGCCCAACAAAGTATCTTGGTTCGTCCATTCACTAATCTTTTGAAGAACGACGCTCCATTTTACTGGGACCAAGAACAATCCCAAGGCTTTTCTGCGCTCATTGCAGCTGTCACTAACCCGTCCGCCATGGCTCACTTCAATCCTTCGCCGCCCGTTCTCCGTCATCACCGACCACTATGCCTTATGCTGGCTTTCTACGCTGTAGGCCCCTACTGGTCGCCTGGGTCGTTGGGCCCTACGCCTTCAGGAATACACGTTTTCTGTCGTCCACAAGTCTGGCCGGCTGCACGCTGACGCCGGTTGCCTGTCCCGCAACGCGGTAGATACGCCACCTGCGAGCGAGTGCGACGATGACACAAGTGTTGGCCATCTCTGACTTTTCAAACATTCGCCATGAGCAGCGCTTAGATCCCAAGCTTTGATGCATTATCAATCGCCTCAGCACTGATCACCTTGATGTTACCCTTGCTCTGTTTGTGCTCCACAACGGCACCTGATACCGAAGGAATATGCGACCGGATGGCGCCGAGCTTCTGCTCGTAGTCCCCAAACAGCTGCGTACCACCGTTCTTCAACAGCTGCACGACACACCCACAGCGGGCATCTTGGCGTATCTCGTACGTACGATAGTGTCCGCCATCGCTTCTTTTGGCCAGGGCTCTATCGCTCTGTTCGCCGTTACGTGGCTTCTTGCGACCGGTGTCAGCGACGGAAGAAGCCCTCAGTTATGCCTGCTGGATCCCTGCAGCCGATCGACATCCCAGTAGACCCATTTTCCCGAGTTCGCCCTGACCTCCTCGGGCTTTTCCCACTTTCTGCGTCGGGGAATAAGTGGATTGCGGTGGCCACGGATTATACTACGCGCTACGCTGTCAGCCGAGCGATACCCACCAGCTGTGCAACTGACGTGGCTGCGTTTCTTCTCGACGACGTCATCCTGCTCCATGGAGCTCCACGCCAGCTGCTGACTGACCATGCCTGTTGCTTTCCTGCTCGAGTAGTCGAAGAAATTCTTCGGTACTGTTCAATTAAGCGCTACTTTACCACCGCTTACCATCCACAAACGAACGGCCTCACCGAACGCCTCAACCGCACGCTCACGGACATGCTGTCAATGTATGTCTCGGATGATCACCGTGACAGGGATATTACTTTGCCGTTTGTAACTTTCGCGTGCAATTCCTCTCGTCACGATCCAATGGGCTACTGACCGTTTTATCTTCTGTACGGCCGCGGCCCTCCCCTT
Source organism: Amblyomma maculatum (assembly GCF_055883805.1). Taxonomy (NCBI): domain Eukaryota; kingdom Metazoa; phylum Arthropoda; class Arachnida; order Ixodida; family Ixodidae; genus Amblyomma; species Amblyomma maculatum. Next base: position 129,416,954 of record NC_139352.1, read on the forward strand.
CCTTTTGACAGCGTACTGCCTCCCACCACTAACGCCAGTTGCTACGTTCGTGACGCCATCTCCCGAGCTGACGCCGCCCGTGTTATTGCTCGCCGCCGACTGGCCTCCTCCCAAAATTCTCAAAAGCGGCGCTATGATTCTCGCCACCGGGATGTCCACTACTCTCCGGGCTCTCTCGTCTTTCTCTAGACTCCCGCTCGTAAAGTTAGGCTGTGTGAGAAGCTCTTGCCATGCTACGCAGGACCCTGCCTTGTTTTATGGTCAGTCACTTCTGTGACATACGATGTCGCCCCTGTACATCCGCCGCGACAGTCCTCTATGCCAGGCACCGAGATTGTTCATGTCGCCAGAATTAAACCGTACTACCCCTGTAGTAGTTCGTCCTAGTGAGCACCGGGACTGTGCTTTTCGTGGGGGGGTAATGTCACATATATGTCCTGCATCGCTGGACGTTAAAGAAGACAACAATCAGCAACAGTGACACAGCAGAAGACAAAGTGGTAGCAACGTTTAGTGCTAGAAGAAGGTTGACGCTTCTATGCTTTTGTGATTTATGTACTGTGTCATCCTGGACTAGCCTTCGTGCACTAATCTTGCCACGTATCAATATGATCTGGGCGTGCAAAGGCCATAAGCCACCCTCAGAACTCTTGCCTGTTCCCTCCAAAGAAGCTTGGGACAAGCTAAGGCTCTGCGACGACTCTGGCATTCTGTTCAAGGCCGTCGAACGGGCCGGCGTCGCCAAAGGTCTCCACGGCCTGCAGGACGCTAGCTGACTTCCCTAAATCCTCCACTTATTGTTAATAAAGTTTTATCAGCCTCAGCCTCGTATACAACATCGCGTTTACAAACAAAGGGGGCGCACACGACGACGCAGAAGACTCGGAGTTAAAAGGAGGCTCATAACCAATACGAATACACGGAGCCGAAAGTTTACAATGCAGATTTCTGATTTTATGGGGGACCCAGAGTGTAGTTTTCAAGCGATAGCTTCACTACGCGAAGAAAAGCCAAGGTCACCGAATGCTTCCGGTGACCTTCAAAACCTTTCGATGTCAAGTTATAACTTAAGCAACACTCACTTTGGGTAGCTCTTTCCTCACCAAAGTTTAGGTTGAGGTTAAACTCACGGTCCAAGGCCAACACCATGGTCAAGGTCAAAGGTGAGCAGCGGCGTGATGAGACACGTTCGTTGACAGAAATCTCGGATATATATAGAGGCACGCCGCGCTCCTCGAGCGGAGGTATTGCTTCACGATATGGGTTTACGGGACACTATATCACAGCCAGTTTTTTGACACAGAGCACCGTGGGTATCTAAGTATGAAACATTTTTTCAAAGGCGCAGTATTTTTGAATAGGCGAAACGGATGGAGGTGCGAGCTAGGGTCGCTCTGATGCGACCTAACATCGGCTTTACCGCGGTGTACCCGAATCGCTCTGGTGCGACCTATCATCGGCTTTACCGCAACCGTCCATCCTGGAGGCCTTTTGTCGTGCCATTTTCCATTCCCTCCACGACATCTGCCATCCTAGCATTCGAGCCACGCAGCGCCTCGTTACCCAGCAGTACGTCTGGCCGAACATTAAGACCGACGTTCGCCAGTGGGACCGCTCGTGCCTTGCTTGCCAGTCCGCCAAAGGGATACGTCATAGCAAGACTCCCCTTCAGTCTTTCCTGCCGCCTGGATCGCGCTTTGACCATATTCATCTTGACCTGGTTGGACCGCTTCCCCTCTCTCAGGGCTACAAGTATATTCTGACGATGGTTGACCGCTTCACCCGTTGGCCCGAAGCCGCGCCAACAGCTGCCAGAGCTTTCGTTTCAGCAAGGGTTTCCCGCTTCGGCTGCCCCAGCATTGTTACCACGGATCGCAGCCTCCGGTTCGAATGTGCCCTCTTCACTTCGGTCACATGTCTACTCGGCACTAAACACTTCCGCACCACCTCATACCATCCCTGTGCCAACGGCATTGTCGAACGCCTCCATCGACAGCTCAAGGCTGCCCTCACTGCGCGCCTGGACCGCGAGCACTGGGTCGACCACCTGCCTATGGTGCTCCTAGGCCTACGTGCCGTCTCGCGTCGTGACCTTGGCTGTTCAGCGGCCGAACTCGTCTTCGGTACATCCCTGCGGCTTCCCGGAGACTTGTTCGTTCCTTCGGCTTCCTCATCCCAGCCCCTACAATACCTTAATCGCCTACAAGACTGCCTTCAGCATCAGCGCCCAGTGCCGCCTCGCTCATCTGCCCATCAAGTCTTCGTGCACCCAGACCTTGCTTCCTCGACGCATGTGTTTCTCAGGCGAGACGCTGTAAAGGCGCCTCTTACCCCCTCATACGACGGCCCGTACCATGTCCTCAACAGAACGACAAAGTCAGCGACAATCCTGCTGGATGGTCGTGAAGAGGTCGTCTGTCTAGATTGCCTCTAACCCGCGTACCTCGAGACACCTCCACATGAGCTCCCCTCAGATGTTTCCGGCTTATCTGCAGGCCTGCTTGCCGCCGTGGCACCCCCATATCTGCCCCGTCGGCGCGTACATTTCGCCGTTCCGGCTAGGCGGGGGGCCCTATAGCGCCCGCCGATGTTTAAAGCGGAGCGCTGAGGTCAGCGTTACCAGCCCGTGTTAGAGGAAGATACTAATGTACAGCGCGTGCTCGGAGAGGAAGCACGGCACGAGCTGTTCAGAATGAGAAGCCTGCCACGCTGGTCATCTTGTTCTGGTGCTCCGCTGCGACCCTGCAAATTCGCCACAGTGTATTAGTTTGCTAAATGTAAGTGTTCATAGAAATCCAAAATGATATGGATGAAAATTGAAGGCATTGTTTCCCGTAGTTAGTACTCACCTAAGGTAGTAGAAAATTATTACTAAGAGCGGGACCCGTGTAACGCGATTGTTTGTTATCTTGCCGGGAGGAAAAATGCTAAGTTGGAGCTGATGGCGAAGAATCTTAAAGAATAGAGTACCGATATTATAAATACAAAGTGCCGAGAGGGGTAGAACATTCAAATTCATGAACAAAATGTGCGGCGGTGGCATTCGAGTTGAGGAGGTTATAATGAATATGGCTTGCGTTTGCAGTTTTATTAATGGCCAAAGATGAAGATGATAGGCGTTACCCCAGGGTGAAGTGCCGTAGTTTAAGTGGCTGTGGACGAATGCGTAGTAAATTGATAGTAACGTGTGGATTGGGAGAGAGAGAGAGAAAGCACTTTATTTACATTCGTCAGAGAGTATGGATGTTCGGGTGAGATGAAGCTCTCTTTTCACCGTCTATTTGCCCCCTAGACGTCGGCCGAAATCATTTGGCTTCCGGCAGCGGCCTGAGCTTGACGGGTGACTTGTTTTTATATTTGTTCTTCCTGGCTCCCTTCTTTTGAGCGGTGGGAGGCTATACTGGCCAGCTCAGACCCGTTAACGCAAGTTCGGGCTACTGAGTGGGCTCAAAAGGTCGCCGAGAGCAACGGTCTTGAGGCCATCTAAGTGTAGCGCCCACAAATCGCTCATTGCTGACAATAAATGTTTTCCAATCCAAAATCCTGGCTGTGAAGGCAGAATTCCCATGACTCTTTATTTCCATGTATCCCCGTTTAGCGCTGGGCAAGCCCAAAGCATATGATTTAGGGTAGCTATGCCTTCAGGTTTTACATTCGGAAGAGTGCACCTCCAGATGCCATTTGTGTGGAATATACGGGTTTGCGAAGGTGCCTGTCTGCAGTTTCCGCCTGATTACTTCCTGTTTTCTGAGAGATCTATGATTGGGGGGGGGGGGGAGGGTTCTCCTGGAAGTTCTCTAGATAGATAGATAGATAGATAGATAGATAGATAGATAGATAGATAGATAGATAGATAGATAGATAGATAGATAGATAGATAGATAGACAGACAGACAGACAGACAGACAGACAGACAGACAGACAGACAGACAGAGCAGACAGACAGACAGACAGACAGACAGACAGACAGACAGACAGACAGACAGACAGACAGACAGACAGACAGACAGACAGACAGACACACAGACAGACAGACAGATAGATAGATAGATAGATAGATAGATAGATAGATAGATAGATAGATAGATAGATAGATAGATAGATAGATAGATAGATAGATAGATAGATAGATAGATAGATAGATAGATAGATAGATAGATAGATAGATAGATAGATAGATAGAACGCGCCGTAAGGGAAGGGAGGACAGTGGGAGTGAAAGTGGAAAGTGAGAAAGGGGAGCCGTAGTGGAGGACTACGGAGTAATGTCGATCACCTGCGGATCTTTAACGTGCGCTGACATCGCACAGCACACGGCTAGAATTTCTCCGTATTTGGTTCAGTCTTTTTGGACAGGGAGTAGTCTGTCTGCGCTGGCGCCCAGTGGGTGAGTCCTCGGGCAATCTTGTTGGTGATCTCGTTGCGGGTGGCCATATTATTTTAATTAGGTCGTTGAGTCCATTCTTTTTGCCTGCTTGCAGAATTTTGCTGGCCTCTTTGGACACCTCACCGTTGTCATAGGCTTTCATTGCTGTTTTAGAATCTGTGATGCTTATTTTGCTTGATGAAATTGTGATTGCCAGGGCAATCGCCGCCATCTCTGCCTCCTCTGGTGAAGATCGTCTTAAGCTACAGCTCGAGATTAGCTCGCCTTTGTCGCTGACTACTACTGCAGCGTAGTGTCCTTCTGTGTACTCTGCCGCATCAGTGTACACTACCCCTTGTTTTTGGAGGAGGGAGCTTTGGAGTCTTTGAACTCGGCTGCTCTTGCGTTCCTCGTTGTGTATGAAGTGCATGTGTCTTGGGATGGAGTATATTATTAACTTGCTGACAATTTCTTTGGGGATGGCTGTAATCCCCTCTCGCGATTGTGGGCTTTCGTAGCCCAGCTTCCTAAGGATGGATCTGCCCGTTTTGCTGCCAGTTAGTCTAATATATTGGGCTGTGAGTTTCGCCTCGTACATTTCCTTCAGGGTGTTTGACACTCCTAGGTTAAGGATTGTCTCGGTTGATGTGCACGCTGGTAAACCTAGGGTTGTTTTGACACCTTTTCTGATGAAGATACCTACCTTGTCTCTCTCTGCTTTAGTTGTCTTTGTACGGTATAGCGCAGGTGAGCCCGCTAATGATGAAAGAGTGGACAAGCCTAAGAAGGTTCGCCTCCTTCATTCCCGCGTTTTTGTTTGCTATCCTTCTGAGAAGCCTGCAAGTTTGGTTGGTCCTGGCTTCTAGTCTGTTTATTGTTTCTATGTTTCTTCCATTCTGTTGTATCCACATACCCAGTGTCCTGATCTTGTCCACCCTTGATACCGGGATGTTGTTGAACAGGAGCTGAATATTGACCTGCTGCTTGCTGATGATTAGCATCTCCGATTTTTCCGGCGAGCATTTTAACCCTATGGGTCTCGGATGGCTTTCCGTTTCCCAGATTGCCCTTTGTAGGGTGTCTTCTATCTGGCCATCGCTCCCCCTTCTGTCGACCCAAAGGGTGAGGTAGTCAGCATAGAGGGTGTGGCAGAGGCCGTCTATCTTTCTGAGTCGTTCTGGCAGCCCGATCATTGCAATTTTAAAAAAGGTAGGGGACAGCACCAATCCCTGTGGTGTCCCTCTGTTGCCTATCTTAATGTTATCTTTTGTTGTGCCGCATATTTCTATATTCACAAATCGGTCCGCAAGGAAGCTCTTGGTATAGTTATATAGCTTGCTTCGTAAATGTAGACGACTGCTGTGTAACAGGGGCGGTTGGTGTTTGACGCTGTTAAACTCTGCTGATGTCCAGTCCCACTATGACTTTCGAGTCGCTAGTCCTCCTTTCCAGTACTTGTTCTTTGATTTGTAACATGACTTCGTTTAAAGATAGTCGTCTGAATCCAAGCGCGCTGTCTTGGTAGAGTTCCTTACTTTCTAAGTATCCGCATAGCCTATTCTGTTTGACGTGCTTCATGAGCTTGCCAACACAGGAAATTAATAATATTGGCCTAAGCCTTTCCTGTTTTAGTTCGGTTCCTGATTTGGGAATGAGGACTAGATTTGAATTCTTCCACTCTCCGGGTATCTCTCCCCGTTCCCAACACTTTTAAATGCGTGTGTTTGATATGGATTCGGAATTAGGATCGGGCTTTGATTAGTGCGCGTCCGTATAAAATTTTCTTGCAAGTTTCCGCTGTATGATAATGGAATTTTAGGTGAGGGTCAATAACAACACCCATAAACGAAATTCGGTCCTGCGACGTGACGGCAGTGGAACTGAAGTATAGTAGTGGTGAGACGTGCAATGGCTTCTGAAGGGGATGGAAAATCTGAAAGCAAGTCTTAGTAACATTCACAGTCAGGCAATTAATGTGGCACCAATACATCAGTTCTGAAGTGAAACTCTAGCCTTCATCTGTGACCATCTATAGTGGAAGGCCTACTCGGGAAATCATTTCCAAGCACGCGTCCGCTATGCTTGCAGGAAGTGGCATGTCATCTGGGTAACGTGTAGCGAAGTCAACGAGAATAAGCGAGTAGCTGTTTCCTTTTTTTGACATCGGTGAAAGGGGACCTAATAAATCAACTGCGAACCGTTGGAACGGTGTCATAATCGGAGGCATGTTGCTCAAAGTGACCACGCCGACTTTACATTTGAGGGTCGTCCTTTGGCATATATCGCATGATTTAACGAAACTGGTGATGTTGCCATGCACGCCCAGAAAGTAAAAATCATGTTGTATTCGGTCAGTGGTCCGGCTAATTCCTTGGTGATAAGCCATGATAATCTCATGACCAAAGTGGTGAATGATTAGCCAAAACATATCCGGCGCCATCAGTTGCTTGAAGTGTCTGCCAGGGAATAATGCAAAACGACGGTAACGCAAAAGTAATGCACATTTCCGATACCGGAACTGAACTCCCGGAAAACTTTCGCAAAAGAGGTTTTTAAGCTTAGGCCATTGTGCTGTTCAGAAATTACCTCGTTTTTTGTGTCTGTTTAAGATCGGAGTTAGTGCCTCTTTGATGACACACCTGATTCCTGCTGTATTTTGGCTACCGCAGAAAGTAACAGCGGCAGTGCACTCCCATGCGGGATCTGGATCACGCGACGCCCTTACGTCTGGTATATTGCGTAGCGCGAGATCGGAGAGAGGTCCATCCATACATAAGGATGTTACTGTTCCGATGAAAAACGGTACACGCACCTGGGTCACAGCCTCAGGTAAGACCTTGACTCGTCCATCCAAAACCGAAACGCTACTGCTTCTCCCTGTGAACGAGACTAAAGGCACCAAATTTTGTCGAATAATCATGGTCTTTGTGTCTTTAAGGACGTCGACTTCATGAGAGAACATGCGGCACTTAGCAACCGACAATTCGACTGCTGAAAAGAACGCTCTTGTGGTTAACCTTCCGTGTTCAGGGGGGGTATGCGACTGTGCCGCACATAGGAGCTCTGAACCCGTGTCTCGAAGCTCGCTTTGGCATATTTCGCAAGGCACAGGAGCAGCTTTCTAATTTCGTCGCGTTCGACAGTCGTTGGAGTTGTGTCCAAATCGACCACATGCATTCCGCTCGGGCGCATCCATGGAAGCAAGTCGCAGTCTGTGGAAATATGCCCCAAATTATGCCAGAGGATAAACCGTGGTAGTAGCGTTTTTCCATGGGGAGCGTAGTGCTTCTCGCGGTCCTTCAGTTCATCCCCAACTATACCAATGTTGGCAAGGTTCTGGGCTTCAATGAAATTGCCCGTCATATCAGCAGGATTAGCGAGTCTTGCAGTTTCGTTCTTTGAGAAAGACTACGAGCTGTGGGTAGTAACATCGCTGGAATTGCTCTGCGATCAAAACCCTATCCCTTCAAACGTCGGGTGGAACTCAGCCATATCTATTCAGTGATCAAAGTAACTGGAGATGCGAGCAATCAGCTGTTTTCCTGTTTCACCATATTCTGCCCGTTTCTCATGATACCCTTGTGCAGTGAAATGGAACCGCTGCAACAAGGCTTTTTAACCCTTATATTATCAAGCGAATCTTCCGCTGTTATACAGTTGATGAATGCAAAGACTTTCCAATTAGACACATACTAATGGCTACAGGCTATTAGATTTGTATTTACGTGCGCCTGGGTATCGCACCGCTGCCAGCAGTTATTAAATGCGGGTCGCGCGCCCCTCTGTAGCGTTGGTCTGGCGGCTCCGTGGACGGGGGAAGGCATGAACGGTCCCAGCAAAGACGAGGCGTCTTCTAAAGAAACAACCTTTACTGCAACATCATGAAGAAACGGGCAGAGAAGCTGACCCGGAGAGAATACAGACACTCTCACACAGCTGGTGTCTTGCGTCGTGCCAACGGCGCGGAAATGTAGTCTCTCTCTCAGCGGAGTCGGCCGCTGCTTTTTATAGGTTTTCCAGTTCACAGGGAAAGGGAAAACAGTCACAGGAAATGGAGAGCCCGACAAGCTCTGGGCACGAAGGGATGACTCAATAGCAGGTGGTCCGACCGTATCTCCTCCACCTCCTGCAGACGGGCGAGGGCGGCGCACTCTCTCACGAGCTCCAGGCTTGGCCGGCGTTTGCACACACACGCACGCACACACATTTGGCGCGTGGCAAGATCACGTCGAGACTTGCCCGCGGGAGGAAGCGTTGCGTGGCCGATGAACGGCGCCGAAATGGCCGATCCGCTCGCGGTTCTGCCTGTTGCTATGCGGTGGCCGGGTCAGCTGTCCCACTTGTCGGTGGAGAAACGTAACAAGCCCCTTTCTCAGGAGGCCATTGCTGTCGGGTAGCCATACGCTCTAATTGCTGGAAATAAGCATGAAGATCGTCACGTCATTCGTCGAACAAAGGAGGTAATTTTTGAGGTGAGAGAATTGGAGGAGCTAGGCGCACCAGAGACCTCGGAATCAGTATTCATATCAGTGCGGGCACAATCCTGTAGCCTGAGAATTAATTTCAATACCTCATTTTCTGTGGCTTGGCGAATTGTTTCTCGTTCGGCTGCGCCATCAGCTCGCAGTTCTGTTCGTTCATTCCCGATCCAGGTACGAAGTTCCAAGCTTGACAATCCATGTTTGGTCCCGATAGCAGTCAACTTCTCTAGTTGCATTTTCACAACTCACAGAGGCTCAGATCAGGCACGGCGGGAAATGACGCCCGAATCTTCCAGGCTCGCCAGATTGGGTTGCAATTAAGGGTCCAGGATCAGTCTACACGTGCTCAGTGGTCGGTGCGGTTTCCACTCGCCTGCAAGTCCGCGGCGACGCCGGATCCAGTGCTGTGGATTCTGCGAAGCCATAGCTGTGGGTGTGGTATCGATGTGTGGAGGTCCTCTCCAGACGCTTGGGTGCCGGGGATAGCCACAAATAACCCAAACACAGAGCCAGAACTATGAAGGCCAGCGAAAACGCTCGAATGCCTTTTTACTTTTTCTTCTTACTCCGCACTTCTTCCTTCTACTCTTTCTCTACTCGGGCTACCACCATGCGCTATGCTACAATTTCATGATACTGGCGCAAATATTGCATGCAAGCAAAGCGCAAAACTAGCGGAATCATACTTTGTTACTTGCCTAATTGTTACTTAATTAATGGTTCCTTTCTAACGGCACAGCTCTTCGTTAGCATACAGCCCAACGGCAACTCATACACTAATGCAACTTCACTCGAGTGTTGCAACCTTGCTCGGTAGTGTATCGATAGCGTGCTCGTCTCGCACTGAAGGGCCGGAGTTGGATGTCTGATACGATGAGAACAATTTTTATTTATTTGCTTCCTCGCAGATATTCGAGTTACAAAAGAGAGCAACACTAACATCGGCGTTTCTGTGTCACGGGGCCCATGACCCCATCGCATTAATATTTGTTGGCTCGGCAGCACGAGTTGGCTCGGCAGCACGCCAGCGATGGCCCGTGCTAACGTCCTACGCTTCTTGATGCAGTTCCTCGGACTCTCGAGCTCGCAGCTGCTGGAGTGTTCGAGCCCCCGGGTCCCGTGCCTAGCATCCGTCGTCAATTCCAGTCCAGACGCAACACTCCTGCTTTCCGGACTTCACACGGTTGAGCCTTTCTCGGCTACGAATGGCCAGCCCATCGACAACGCATCCCGGTCCGCGCAATTTCTACACGGCCACGGACCATATCTTCAAGCATCATGGCTTTCCCTGAGCCGTCTGAACGCCGGAACCGCCTCTGTACATCCTGCGCATGCGTGTACTTGTGCTAAAAAGGCAGCTCGGAGCGGCGCGCCCTTCAGTGGGCTCGGCAGCACTCCAGCGATGGCCCGTGCTAACGTTCTACGCTTCTTGGTGCAGGTAATGAAACCTTATTATCTTTACGCTAAGCCAAGTAGCTACCGTGCACTCTTGGTGCTGCCGAGCCCACGGCGTTTCCGGTCCATCATGTATGACTGTGCGCATATGTTGTTAAAACTTCTTATGGTAGCTGGTGATATAGAATCTAACTCCAACCCTGACAATGAGATTCTTGATGCTTTGAAGGAAATTCAAATTGGGCAGACAGCAATGCTAGCGCAGCTAAAGTCGATTGAAATGAAACTAGTTGATCATGATAAAACGTTTTGCGAGATTAAGGCGCGACTAGATAAAACTGAGACAGCATGTGTTGGTATTGATGACATGCAGACTGAATTGAAAGAACTGCATGGAATCAGCACTGAGAACACGGCGCAGATAAATGCTCTGTCTGCCCGGGTAAATGATGCACAAATTCGGTCCAGTCGAAACAACCTTGTTTTCTACAGCCTTGAAGATAAAGATAAAGAAACATGGTCAGATTCTGAAAATATCATCATTGCACACATTAATCAGTATTTAGACGTCCAGTTAGAGCCACGCGACATTGAGCTTGCACATCGCCTTGAGACTTTCCAAACTGGTAGGTGCAGACCTATAATTGTGAGATTTGCTCACTTTAAAGACAAAGAGCAAGTCCTGTCTTCCGCTCGGAAATTCAAAGACACAGGATATGCGGTTGCTCAAGATCTTTCTCCAAGCACGGGCGTTGCCCAGAAACACCTCATCGAATTTGGAAAGGCTCGAAAACTGAAATACAAGTTGCGAAATGAAAAGCTTGTCACAAGTGAAAAAACGTACCATTTCGACCATGCTTCTAACCATGTCGTTGAGGACAGCTTGTAGCCACCATTGAAACCAAATTGTGAACCCCGTCCGCCGAATCGTCACCCTTTATCATTTCTGCTTGCTAACATTCGAAGTGTTGTTCCCAAGCGCGATTCATTGTGCAGTTTAATAGGTTCATCGTCATGCGATATCTTACTACTAACTGAAACATGGCTTAACGCATCAGTTCACGATTCTGAGATTCTTCCATTTCTCCCAGATTTTGAGATATTCCGGAAGGATAGACCCGATAACTCGCGCGGGGGGGGGGGGGGGGGGGGGGTATTGCTCGCCACTAAACGGGATCTGTATTGTTCATTTGTTAACCTCCCTTCACAAATGGAAATGATTTGGCTTGGATGCACTACTACACATCCGCCCATCCTCATTGGTATTTGTTACCGCCCTCCTAATGCTGACCGTTCTTTCACCCCCTTATTTCATGATGCCTTAAATGTGTTAACTAAAACATATTCACTTAGCCCTATCCTTCTCTTCGGTGATTTTAATTTTCTCACAACAGATTGGTCTAATCCCGCCGCTACATTATCGAAAAGCAGCCCGGCTAGCGATTTCTTAAACACGTGTATGACTTTTGGCTTAACTCAACTCGTCACTGATCCCACACGCGTTACTGACCACTCGTCTAACTTTCTAGATCTCGTATTAACAACGCATCCTGATAATTTTACTCCTATCACCTTGTTGCGCGGTCTTAGGGATCATTTGACGATACATACTTCTTTTTATTGCAACGTACTAAAGAAACAAAAAAATAAAAAAAACACTTACGCTTTATGATAAAGGAGACTATGCCAGCATGAACCGTGAATTATCAGATTACTTTGATACCTTCGCTGCTAACTTTCCACTACATTCTCTCGAGTCAAACTGGTTACTTTTCAAAACAGAGATGCATCGGCTTATAAGTCTTTACATCCCAACTATTACTATATCAGAAAGAATAACATCACCATGGTTTAATGTATCACTCAGACGACTCAATAATAAGAAAAAACGCCTGTTCCGGTCGGCCAAGCTGTCTAACTCTTCTTCCACATGGCAGAAGTATCATGCTGTCGCAAAAGAATACAAGTTAACCGCTCACACTAAACGGAAGTTTTTTTCTACTACTTTACTATCTATGCTGCAGACTAACCCAAAACGATTTTGGAAAACCATTAGCCCTAATCAATGTAATGAGATTTCACTTAACAGTAGCTCTGGATCTCCTATTCCCGACACTGAGGTTGCAGATGTTCTTAACACATTATTCAGTTCGGTCTTTACTAATGAACCCCTTGACAATCTTCCAGATCCACCATATTTTACGCACCCGCTCATGCAAAATATCACATTTCATCCCGTCGGCATAGTCAAGGTAATTGAGTCACTGAAGAACTCGTCATCTACTGGAGTGGACGGTATCAACGCCAAAGTGCTAAAAAATACTAAACATACGTGTAGCCTGTTCTTATCGCTCATATTCCAGGAATCCTTGAACACCGGTTCGATTCCACGCGACTGGCAGGTGGGCAAGGTCATTCCGGTCTTCAAGAAAGGAAGCCGATCATCGCCGAGAAACTACCGCCCGATTTCCATAACAAGCGTTTCTTGTAAAATAATGGAGCATGTTTTATACTCGCATATTGCTACCTTGCCATCGTCCGTTCATTTTTTACACTCAAGCCAGCATGGTTTTCTCAAGAATCATTCCTGTGACACCCAACTGGCACTCTTCCTGCACGACTAACATTTAAACCTTGATCGTAATATCCCGACTGATGCAGTATTTTTAGACTTCGAAAAAGCATTCGATAAGGTTCCCCATGGTCGCCTCTTACTAAAGTTATCGCGCCTTAATATTCATCCATGTGTTCTGAACTGGATTCGAGGGTTTTTATCTAACCGTCAGCAGTTCGTATATGCCAATTCACACTCTTCATCCTTCCACCTGTGCTCTCAGGGGTACCTCAAGGAACGGTACTCGGGCCCCTCCTTTTCTTGATATATATTAATGACCTACCGTGTAACATTTCTTCTCATATCCGACTCTTTGCCGATGACTGTGTCGTTTACCGAAGCATTACTAACTCCACCGCCCATCTCGCATTACAAACTGACCTTATTCGCATACAGGACTGATGTAAAACATGGCTCATGTCATTAAATATTTCTAAAACCGTGTTAATGTCCATTCACCGTCGTCGTAATTACCTAGCGCCTAATTATAATATCAATAACCTGCAGATTGGAACATCCGAATCATTCAAATATCTTGGTGTGCATATCTCGCGTGACCTAACTTGGACCTGTCATATTAATCACATAATAAATTCTGCTAATTGTGCTCTAGGTTATTTACGCCGTGACTTTTCACTCGCTTCTCCCCCTATTAAACAGCTTGCTTTTCAAACCTGTGTGCGTCCCAAGCTTGAGTATGCTAACGCTATTTTTGATCCGCACCACGTTAATCTTACTAACGCCCTCGAATTGGTTCAGAACCGCGCAACACGATTCATTCTATCAAATTATTCCTACCACTCAAGCATCTCAGCACTAAAAGCTCGAATCAACTTGCCCCCCCTGGCCTCGCGCCGTAAGATAGCACGTCGTAACCTTTTTCATAAATTTTTTCATTCTTTGCCTCTTGATAACCCCTACATAAAAAGAGCCCACCGCATCGCCCGGTGCAGCCACAGTAACGCAGTGTATCCCCTACAAGCCCATACTGTGACATTTCAGCAGTCATTTTTTCAGCGTACTGCACGAGACTGGAATGACCTACCCACCGAAGTTGCCATTATCATCAACCCACAAGAATCCAAGCGGAGCGTCGCCAACCTTTCATCTTAACATTTTTTATTATTGCTTGCCAGATACTGTCCACTCCCTCATGTAATGTCTCAACCGAGACCTTTGAGGAAATAAATAAATAAATAAATAAATATGCTTCTGTGGTTAGCGCAAGCGCCTGGCGCACTTGACGGTGGTCAGTTCACGCTCAGGCATATCGGTAACCCGGCGCTTTGAACAGGAATCGTCTTAGAAATATTCAATGTTTTAATAATACGGTATATTGCTTACACGGTTGTTATTAACAACGCGACAATCTCCCAGGCGGAAAGGGAAATCAAACTACCGCTTTGAACATTTTTGTTCACTTGTAAACTAATGGGAAAAACGCGACTACTACAGTTCGCGAAGAAAAGAGCTGACTACTGCAGTTCGCGAAAGCAGCGCTCGTCAAGTTGAGATAACTACCGAGATTTCTGTTGGTTTATTACCGACTGGACAACTACTCCATCGTCGTCATGACATAGCCTGTCGGTGGCAACTATCCTACTGACTCTAGAGGGATGCATATTGATAAGCACGGGCAGGTGGCTTTGGCAACCCAGGTTGGCCGAAGCTGTCTCCAACCCCTGTATATGCAATAGCATCCTCCCACAGGAGCACGCCCATTATGTGGCGTGTCGGTGAGTGGCGACACTGTGGGTTTCCGAGCCAAGTGCTTTCCATATTCCGCCGAAACAGGACCCCGCAGGAGCACCTTAGCAGGCCCTTGGGTGTCGGTGTGTGGCGACACCGCGGACTCCGAAGCGGCGCCAGAGCTTCGTTGGCTAGCAAACGTTGGCCAGTGCGCCTGCGCGTCTCCAACCTGAGCCCCGGGGGGCCCACTCCACAGGACATCGTAGCTGTATGTCGCGGATGTCGGTGAGTGGCGCCACCGTGGGGATACCGAGCCAAACGGGGGGTGCTGCGATCGTCAGGCAGCGGTCTAACAGTGCCCCCTTCCGCGTCGGTTCTCTGCCGCCAGGGAGCCGTCGCGGGAAAGCAAGCACTTGGGCCTTTCGGGGCTCAGGCTGTGGACACGCCCCCACAGGAGCAGCAGAGTGGCACGCCCCCGCTGTTCGGTGATTTGCGCCACCGTGGGTATCCGAGCTGAGCACGGTCCGTTTCGATGTTGTATGGAAGGGCACATCGCAGGAGCACTTCGGTTAGCCGCCGTTGGTGTCGGTGTGTTGGCGCCACCGCGAACTCCCAGTCAAAACAAAAAGAAGTTCGCTTCTTTTTTATTATGCGTACGATGGCTTGGAAGTAGGCACCGTCATTTTCCTGACATTCCTGAAAGCAACAGTACTATGGACTCTAAAGACGTATATGTACGTCTTGCCATATGTAAGAGCGATCGCGTGGAATTTGTTGCTTTAACATTCAGCTTCCACTTACACTCCGTAAGCTACAATGGAAATGAATATCAAACCACGAAGTTAATCATGGTATGCGCAAGAAGCTGAAGATTTTATAAAGAATATTGGTTGTAATATTTGCAATTTAACCCCGTAAAAAATTGAGTTCGCTGTCTTGGAGTCGTTGATGGTTATATCTGCCTGTCAATATGTAGTAGTTTCTGCTACAGTAGGCGGTCTGTATGGAGCTGGATACTAAGCCGCATCTACGTATAATAACAGCCGGTTGCAGCCTGTAATTTGTTTCGAGAGCCAAAGCCCTGCCGTTCTCCTGCCCTTCTGGTGTATACAGCATGCATATTTTTGGGAAGAAGCTTAATGGTGAGCAGTTTCCTGACTGGTTCGCGTGGGTCTTTTGGTCAATTTACTTCTAACCATGCGTTTGTGCATAGGCTGCCGAGGATTCTTCTGGTTAATTAAGTTTTCATATACGGCACCATCTGCGCATTGATGTTTTCCTCGCTGATTTCCTCGAGAGCGTTGACAATGTCAAGTTGCAGACATTATTATGCAGCTGTGTATTGATGAAGCCCTGTGCCACTCAGAATGCTCGTATGATGAGGTACTCAAGGCGGATCTTTCGGTGGCAAGATCAATAGGTAGGGAGGGGTATGCTATGTGGATGAAGCAACTCAATAAAAGTATGCTCTAATCTGCACAGGTCCCTTTCAATCACGCCGCTTCTCACGAAGTCAACTCGTTCAAGTAGACAGATTGCCGACCGACTGTTAAATAAAATATCTTGACTGTCTCTGTGTTGTTGCCATTGCTCTATAAGCAGAGGACAAATAATCTCAGTGGCTAGAATTATATTATGGCTGGTTGTTTACCGTTGAGAAAAATGACACGTTGATGTGCCCGCATAATTTTCACGCTACTTTATCTTCGGCAGATAGTGATATACTACGTGAAATTTGATTCAGCTCACCCTACTGCTCACAAGCATTGGCTTGTTGCGCCACAAGTCGACTACGCAAAATAACAGTTTTTTTTGCACAAAGTCGCGGAAATATTATATATCATGTGGGGCCCCACAGTCCCTTTTAGCGTTTCGAACCGCGCGCGCTTTTTTCTGTTTGTGTTGGTGTCCGCCGGGCAGCGCGAGTACGCATGAGCGAGCTGCCCGTTGCGGGGGCGGCATGTTATCGGCGCGAGACAGAGGGTAGATAAGCGCGTCGGAAGCAGGGCTCGTGGCTTTTTCGCCTGGAGGCCGGCCACAGAAGGGCGGCGTGGCAGCGTCCCAAGCCGGCGGGATGTACACGGACGACGGAGCGGAGTCCTGCGAGGCGAAGACGGAAGCGGCGCCTACAAGGAAGCCTTAGGAGTGTTAGCGTGAGTGCTGCCACCCGAGTAGCAATGCTTTTGTACCGTGATCAACGCTTTGGCCCTATTACTCGCCCTATCCGCGCCGCAGTGTGTTTTGTGTTGTCGCGGAGAAGCCCTGACCCATGTTCCGTTTTATTCTGCATAGTCTATTGTCGCGCACTTCGACAGCATGGTTCCAGCGCAGTTTTTACAAATGCTGTTTCTTTTCTATTTTATACTTTTCTGTCGATCCGGAATAAACCGGTGTTTTTATGGAAGACTTAGTTTTCACTCGTCGGGCGAGACCATCGCTCGCGGACCCGTATTCTAGAAGGCGGAGCCTTCATTTGGCGCCCAACGTGGGGCCCGAACTCACGACCCTGAGATTAAGAGTCTCATGCTCTACCGACTGAGCTAGCCGGGCGCTTAACGGAAGCTATGACAGCTACGTGGAAGCAGAACATGGTTTGATCCTGCGGTTAATACCTGCTGCGGACACCGACAGTGGTTAGTCCGCATTTCGTGTGGTCGTTCCTAAAGGCCTACGTAAGCATTTTCTAGAGTACTTCCACGATACACGCCTCGCAGGTCATAGGATGGCAAGAAAACATATGAAAAATTGTGTCGCGTTGCAACATGGCCCCGCATGAGAAGGGATGTCCTGACATTCGTCCGCACTTGTCATACCTGCCAGACCGCGAAGCCGAGGGGAGGGAAACCACCGGGCCTCATGCAACCTGTAGAGAGCCGATACCCATGGGAAATTGTAGCTTGCGACATAATGGGTCCCTATCCCAGATCAGTGAAAGGGAATCGCTACTTGTTAGTAATTACTGATCATTTCTCGAAATGGGTAGAATTGTATCCCCTGAGTAGGCTAGACTCGAAAATAATTTGGGATAAGCTACTAGAAACATTCACTCGCTTTGGTTTCCCAGCTCAGCTTATCACTGATAATGCCACGTATTTCACCGGTAGGATGTTCACTGACACTTGCAAAGTTCTTGGCGTGCAGCACAAAAAGACTACGCCCTACCATCCTCAAGCAAACATTACAGAGCGAGTGAATCGAAATCTCAAGACTATGATGGTGGCATTCACGGAGCGGCACAAGGACTGGGACGCTCGTATCCAGGAGATGGCCTTCGCCACAAGAACCACGGTAAACCGGTCAATAGGTTTTACGCCAGCGGCCATTCTCCTTGGTCGTGAGCTCAGGTTCCCTATTTAGCATGCTCTGAATGGCTCTGATTTACCGGGTCTTAGCCATTCTAAATTTGCGCATGATCTTTCCAGCCGCTTGGCCGAGACTCTGAAGGAGGTAAGGGAAAACTTGGACCTTGCCCGCCTGGAACACTGTAACCAGTACAACAAGGGAAGGCGACCTTTGGAATTCACAGTCGGCGACAAAGTCCTTCGCCGCTCGCACCCACTAAGTGATGCAACAAAAGGGTTTGCTGCTTCTCTCGCTCCACGATGGACTGGTCCTTACACGATAACAAAGCGCGCGTCTCAGCTTTTTCTTTATTCGCCATGTGCAGGGTGGTCGAGAAGCCTGACCAGTCAACGTGGCCGATCTCCGAGCTTACCACGGCCGTCCACTAGCCACATAGAACCACTTGACCTACCAGGCACTACGGGTACCCACGCTCGGCGGATACCTCCAAGCATGCGCCCCGCCAGCGCAGTACCAGTTCCGTCCTTATCCCGCGTTATTTCTGTTTTACGCCTCGGGAGGTGTTCAGTCTTGAGAGGGAGGGGGGGGGGGGGAGTGTGGGGCCCCACAGCCCCTTTTAGCGTTTCGAACCTCGCGCGCTTTTTTCTGTTTGTGTTGGTGTTTGCCCGGGCAGCGCTAGTACGCATGAGCGAGCTGCCCGGAGCGGGGGCGGCATGTTATCGGAGCGAGACAGAGGGTAGATAAGCGCGTCGGAAGCAGGGCTCGTGGCTTTTTCGCCTGGAGGCCGGCCACAGAAGGGCGGCGTGGCAGCGTCCCAAGCCGGCGGGATGTACACGGACGACGGAGCGGAGTCCTGCGAGGCGAAGACGGAAGCGGCGCCTACAAGGAAGCCTTAGGAGTGTTAGCGTGAGTGCTGCCACGCGAGTAGCAATGCTTTTGTACCGTGATCAACGCTTTGGCCCTATTACTCGCCCTATCCGCGCCGCAGTGTGTTTTCTGTTGTCGCGGTGAAGCCCTGACCAATGTTTCGTTTTATTCTGCATAGTCCATTGTCGCGCACTTCGACGGCATGTTTCCAGCGCAGTTTTGACCAATGCTGTTTCTTTTCTATTTTATACTTTTCTGTTGATCCGGAATAAACCGGTGTTTTTAAGAAAGACTTGGTTTTCCCTCGTCGGGCGAGACCATCGCTCGCGAACCCGTATTCTAGAAGGCGGAGCCTTCAGTGGTTCTCCAGACTTTAAACTTGTCCCCCTCAGTGATTTTGCGTTTCTTAATGTTTGGCGCTTTCGGCCCTCCCTCTATCATAATTACTGTGATATGTAAAGAAGAAGCTCCGATTAAGCTGACAGATAGCCGAGAAAGAGGAAGAGGCGTGAGGAAACTGAAGAAATTAAAGAGAGAGCCGTTCTGGAGCACCATTAGATTCCTTGATGTCTAAAGCCATAATAACTGCTGTGGAAGCAACCATGACCAAAATGGTGGATAGGATTGTAACAGTCACAGAGTGCATATCCAATGTTCTGGCAGCTCACATTTCTCAAGCTGTGTAAACTGCTATGGTTGCTCCTGCTGCACCTGGGGATTCACAATCATTACAGCACTCCTTAGGTGCAATGCCTTGCTCGCTAAATGAATCTCTTTCCGCATCACCTATGCAAAATTCGGACAAGTCAGACGAGGCTCATGATGTAGATATGGGAGAGACAGATACGCGAATCCGTAGTGGATCCCCGTTGTCAAACCCGTCACCACCTCGCCCACAGGCAAAAAAAAAAATCAAAAAAGCAACAGCTAGGCTCTAAACCAAAGGAAAACATATTGGCGCAGGCTGTTGCTGCTGCCAGGATTACATAATCATACACTGTAAAAAAAAAAATTGAACTGGAATACATTTAAGCCGTCAATATGACAGTTGACCATCATTTCTAAATGACCGTGCATTTCCTCATTTCAATATATTGTACTTAAGTTGTAAATATGACAGCTGATTGTCATTCTCAAATGACGGTTCATTTCATTATTTGGTATAATACAATTAGGCCGTCAGTATGATGGCTGGCTGTCATTTCCACATGATGGTGTTGTTAATCATTTTGGGGTACTGCTTGTGAACCAGGAACACAACGGAGTCATCAATGTGACATTTTACAATGTGCCGTCATATTGACAGTTGTTGTGTCAGTTTGAAATACATTTAAAGCGTCAATATGACAACTTCGCATGTTTTCACTTCACGGTCCAATGACATTAAGTACTTTTTTCTACAGTACAGCCTCAGTTGAACATTTTTTATCATTCAACATAAGGCATATTTAAGCCATCAATATAATGCTATAAGAATCCATCAATATCATTTCAGCTATTTGAATCTGAAACACATTTATTTAGACTTTCCTACAGCATCGGTTGTAAGATGCTGAGCAAAATTTAAGTTTGTGCCACTCTGAAATCGAGCCTCAAGAGCTAAGTTCAACTGCTTCTCTTTGTCATTGGATCTGTTCCTTCTTGTTTTTAATAAAGGACTTCGACTGCTGCTGCTGTCAAGCTGCAGAGTGACTCGCAGAATATCTTTAAAGAAGTCACAAAAATTAGCACTTTCAAAAAACCTTTATTGTTATAAATGCGCTAAAATGTAATGTAAAAATACACTTTGAACTTGCAGCTTGCTGCTCGCAGATCCTTCCCAAAATCATGCATAGTGTATCTAGAAAACAGAATATGACGTATACTCATATTAGATACATGATTATATTAAGGGTAAATAGAACAATATGGGGCCATAAGAAAAGCATCCAACATACGCTGAAACTAACATCGGATGTACAAAATACAAACATTCAAAACGTGGGCAACTTTTGTTACCATCACTGCATACCAGTAATTTCTATAAAATGAGACAACAGAAATCTGTCCAACTCGTATTTATGAACTTTGAGTCATTTTGTCCAGCCTCTTCCCTGACTCGCGAGAGATAGTAATTTTGTCAAGTTAGCCTGACATTCCAGTTTCCAAGTCCACTTATCCCAGCTGTTATTTCCCAAAGTCTTAGAAAATAAACAATTTGAACAGAGATGAACCACAAAAAGTTGAGATGACAGTCAAATTCTTTATAGTACCGTAGTTCAGGTAAAAAGTTTACACTGTCAGAAGGAATGGCTTCATTTGCTGACTTCATTACCATTTCATCTCTAAACCATTGAGATTATTTTCATGCAATTACTTTTATGTTTCCCATGTGAAGGCAACTACAGGGGTCAATTTTCTTCCTTTACCTAATTCTTTCAGTTAAAGAACGCAAACGCTTAAAGTCATCTTCAGTCATAATAATATAAATTCCTCAAGGTCAAACTTTCACTTACGGGGCACTTCATATGCTGCAATTTAGGCACAGTCTTAGTTGAATGAATCAGTACCATCTCACTCAACTGGCCAGCTCCGAGAAACAAATTGTCCCTCCCGCAAGGAACATTTGCAACCGCCACAAGACCGGCAACCAACTTTTCAGATTAACTAGGGCTGCAGGAAGGTTAGAAAAATCAAATATTGTACAAAAACATAACTTTACATAAACTTCCAATTGCCAACATGGTGGAGCAAGAGATTCTGAGTTTTGTTTCCGTTCTGATGCTTGACTGTCTCAGCACATTGTTTACATAGACGACAAGCAGTAATCGATGACAATGGCTGTAGTGGTTCTGCAAGCCTAAGGCAAACATGGGCTTAGACGAAGTTTAGACTCAAAATAAACCTGCCACTGTGAGTTCACTCAAGGGTAGATGCTTTGGCTTGTTGGTTCATGGTATAAAAGGAAAGAAGCATAGCAGAAAAAGACATGGACACGTGGTCAAGACACACAGTGCGAACTTCCAATAAATGCTTAGTTTAGTAAAGAAAGGTTTTTATACTTTCATATTACAGTGGACCATCAGGCATGCACTAGCAACGCATATCTGACAGATACACAAGTTCCCTTGACAAAGTGCGACCAAAGGGCTGCTTGCATAATTTTCTTTGAAAAGGGACAATCACTGGGCTTCAATTATTTTATGTGTTAACCTGTTTTTATGCACTTTTAAAACCACAGGCTTTCTGAGATGGGAAATGCATTCACACACATGGCAGTGAGTCGACAAACTTTTCCCGCGCATGCTCTTCTACGTCCAGCCCATGGTCCCGAAGCTTATCATTCAGATATCTGCCCATTTCTCCTACATATTGTTTGCCATATGGGAGAGGAATTCGGTAGGGAACATTCTCGGAGCAATAAACAAATTTTTCCCCAAGCTTCCTTGTGCAGCAGCCAACCGCCTTATTGAGCTCTGAAAAAGTTTTTGTGCACAGACGACTCAACTTGTAAGGAGCCGAAAAACCCGCTCTGCTGCTAGATCACTGCGCTATTTTCTTTTGAGCCCAGCAACCCAGTGGCAGAGTTCTATTTTTCGGCTCCTTATAAGTTGAGTCATCTGTGCACGAAAACGTTTTAAAAACTCAATAAGGCAGTTAGCTGCACAATGAAGCTTGAAGAAAAATCCATTTATTGCACTGAAAATGTTCTCTATCCAATATATCTCTCCTATGGGCTATGGCAAACAATATGTAGCACAAGTGGGCAGATACTTGAGTGATAAGCTTTGGGACCATGGGCTGGGCGTCAAGAGCATGTGCGGGAAAGGTTTATCGACCCAATTCCATGTGTGTGAATGCATCTCCATCTCAGAAAACGTGTGATTTTAAAAGTGCATAAAAACAGGTTAACACGTGAAATAATTGAAGCCCAGTGGATCGTCCCTTTCGGAAGAAAATTATGCAAGCAACCCTTCGGTCACACTGTTGTCAAGGGAACTTGTGTATCTGTCAGATACGCTTTGCTAGTGCATGCCTGATTGTCCACTGTGATATGAAGGTATAAAAACATTTCTTTACTAAAATAATTATTTGTTGCACTGCATGTCTCTCCTACTTGTGTCCATGTCTTTTTGCGCTACATATTTTTTCTTTGAGCTCACTGAACGACCACATTTTGTGGGACACTTCCCTGCATAGTCTTGTAGTTCATGTGGCTAATCACTTTCAAAACGTGGCAGTTATAGCTGCGAAAAGCCACCACTGCTACTGCGTTGCACTGCAGAAAGGTGTGCGAAGGCACTCAAAATTCTGGATCATTTCTTTGACATTTCCAAGAATGTGTGCAAAAGCAGAACACTAGACTAAATGAAAAAAAAAATGGTTCTTGGTGCATGGTTTTTAATATTATTCAGAGCGTTCATTAGGCAAAAGTACTGTGATGCTGTATGTTCTTGGCAGTTCTTGTCAGTTTCATAGGGTTATTCAAAACTTCTAGGCATTTACCTCATTTCTTAATGATGAATTAATCGCGATTGTTGTATTTGCGAAGAAAGCAAGCACATGTGAGCTCTGCGAACTTTGAGCAGTGCAAGCTTTGGCAGTGGACGATATCTCAGAACAGTAAGAGCTTGCAGCAATTCGTATGTACTGAATGAACCCACTGATGATAAAAGACTTGCTTTTATTAGGCTCCTTTCTGGATTAAATTTTCTGTCTGATCACATTTTCGGCCCCCTTGAATTCTGAATAATTGACTTTCCATTCTGCATATTATATAGTGGTTCGGCTCTTTGCAGCAGCACTGCGGCGAATATAAAAGGTTGGAAAAATTTAGAACATTGGTTCTATGACTACTGCTGTGGTTCCATGAAAATGTCGAAATAAACGAGAGTCAGAAAACTCACAGGTCAGATATTTCGCCTTTGAATGCTATATAGTTGGTCGTTTTGCACATTGCCTGCTTCAAATCTCAGCAACTGCAGATATTCAAATTTTTAGAGCTGCAAGAAATAATCACAGTAAAGGTTTTTTTTTCGCAATTAACTACCACAGCAACTACCAGCTGCCGCCGAATATTTCCTCGCCTTATTCTCAGACGGATTTATAATACAAATGAATTCTTTCTTAATGCACTACACAATTTGCAACTTAGCCTTTCATGTCTAATGGTGCATCAATCAAGTCACACTGAACAACACTTTCTTTAAAAAGCCTTTCGTGTAGGAATGAGGTTCCTTGAACTAAGAGGAGTGAAGGAAATCCTAATGCATTGTGTAGATGTGCATTAACTCTAGCCACTGCTATAAGCTATCACAGTAGCACAAGCCACATAACAGTGACTGTGATCAATTCAAAGGTTAACTCACCAGTGTAAAAACACCCGTAGCAGGCTCAACGACCTCGGTGAAATACCGCTGGCTGGCCCTTTTCCTCGGCCCTTGAAAGGGTTTATTTTTCCAAAGTACCTGTAAATCATGAATAGTAAAATAAATTAGATTGATTTGGTGAGCGACGCTGCTAACAATGGTGCATTAAAAAGCAGAGGGGTGGGAGAAGCAAGAAATTAAAGATATGCATGGAGTAATTCCAGCATATATTCAATAATTTGTCGAAAAATGGCAAGGCCAGTGATGGTATGAAGGAGCAATGAACGAGAATAAAGAGGGTACGCCTCAGTTCGCAAGTCGAGCCAATGTTTCGATAAGTAGACTTGTCTTCCTCTGGCATGACATGGAAATATGACATAGAAATATGTCATGGGAATGAATTTTGAGTATGTCAAGAATTGTTTTCTTTGCCTCCTCTTTTCTGATTACTTTGCTTCGTTAGTGTCGCAAAAATGAAATAATTGTTAAACCTAGCTTGCCATTATTTTGCCATAGCCTCCTCTATTTTTTCTGTGCCTGCCGGGTCCCGGAGCAAACAATGGGGGCGCGCTGTCGCTGCAGTTGCGCGACGCAACCACTCATCGTGGTGGGGGCGCCAATCACGTAGGGGTGCTGCGCATGCAGTTTCAAGGGCGCATTGATGGTCCCGCGCCGCTCGTGAAGCAGGTTCCGCATTTTTCTGTGAATGTCTTGCCCAGTGTAATAGCGTCCACGAATAATTTTTCCAAGCTGGCTGATTCTTAAACGTATGCTGAAGGGTACATGCATGAATATTCACGCGAATAGCACATGCATGCTAAAACAAGGGACTTGTACTTACCACGTCTAAAAAGCATCATTTTAAGCGAGAACTTTTACAGCTCGTTAGGTAGCAGCTGTTGTCGGCACCGCATGTCGGATATAATCGGGGGCTGCGTAAAAAAAATCCTATCATGGTAACTTGTGTTTCTAGTGATTGTTGTGTGGTATAGCTAGGCAATGTCAAGTAATGTAACTGATGAATTAAAAAATAATAAAATGAAAATATTAAAAAGGGGGCTAGAACGTGTCAAAATGCTCAGAATGAGAAGCGAATATTTAATGATGTAATTCATGGAATAGAAATTTTCATTCCGCGAATAACAATTAAGGCGGTGTTAAAGGCACTATATCAGCATCTTCTCTTAAGGCAAAGCTTGAGCGTCCCTCTAATTTTTAGGTACGTAAACACTGCATGCACATCAGACAGAAAAGCCAAACTTCTTTTTACATCCATACAGAAGAAGGAAAAAAAATATTCCCAGCTTGGAAAGGAAACACAGTGAAGCATCAATTTGAAACTTCATATACTTTCTTCACAGCGGCTTCTGAAAGTATGTTACAAGGAAAAAAATTATTCCCAGCTTAGAAAGGAAACACACTGAAGCATCAATTCACAACTTCACATACTTCCGTGACAATGGTTTCTGAAAGAAAGTTTTGTGAATGCCACTCTTATCAGTGGCTGCAAAGGCATAGTTCACGAGCAGCGGCTTTATGAATCTTGAGCGCACCAACTTAGCTACATCATGATGGTGCTGGCTGTTGGCGCAGTGAAAGAGGCCAGACTTTGAAACAGCTGGTACAGAGCGTTTGCAGTGGTTTGTGAAGCGTTGGGCATTTTTGAAGTGCTGTCTGGACAAATATCCGCAGGGTCTCCAGGACATGAAGCAGGCTATCTGAGGGGTATAACAATCCACCTCTGTCCTGGTGAAAAGTGAGCATTTGAAGAGGCTGCTTTGTCAAAGGTTTGGTGACGATTGCACTGCAGCTATCACATTGCATATGCTCCTTAACAACACGGGAAATATATCCACCAACATAAACTGTTGCTGACACTTGCAGTGTTGCAAACCTTGCCACATCTGGCTGCTTTCGATGTTCCAGTACATTTACAGCTTGCTTTGGAAGCTCAGCTGAGCTTTTCGACACCTGTGGAGTTTAGAGTAAAACACCCTTGGATGGTCCAGGCTCTTCAGCGCGAAGAAGGTTACTGTCCAGCGACACAGCTGCGATGCCCGTCTTCAAAACTTTTTCTAGCCCCGAGATCGCAGAACAGACATCCAGCTGGTCATTGCAACCCACCGACCGCCTTAGGGTCCCAAAAAATGATTCGATGGGGTCACTGCTAAACTTCCTTGTTAATATAAAAACCAAACTTTTCTCTAGTGAGAAGGTAGCAGACGCAATGAACAGTAGAGTATGTCGTAAGCAGGAGCGCTTCATATGTTTCAACCGTAAGGAATCCACGAGGAGATGATGTATTGCTCTTCAACTCCTCCATGTGCAGGGGAAACGTGATTTCTAGCCACTCAAGGCGATCATCATCTGGGCTGTCGTAGTGCCTCACATCAGGAAAGCGTTGCTGGACATGTTGCACAGTGTTGCTTTTATCATGCAAAAGGAACCATCGATACAAATTTCGCATGAAGGTTATTGTCGGGCCTGCAGCAGCAAAAGCAGGATGGCAGCTATGGCCCGCTTGCGTCATGAGAACTTCTAGTGCTGAAGTAACCTCGGAAGAGAATACCTCCACTGCCCTCTTAACATTCATTTTTCTCAATGTTATTGGGGTAGATGTGTTTCCTGCTTAGGTTCCTCACTGGCCTGACCAGCCATGTTTTTTGCATTTCATAGAGTTTTTTTAGGTGGGAAGAATACACCTCACCAGCTTTGCCGAGGTCTCGTGACAAAAACTGTGACCGCACATTTTTCATTATGTGACAGTAATCGAAGCTTAGGAAAAGTTCTCGGTCGGCATTGTATGGGTGTTGGATTCTATAGGTCAAAAACCCACCACAGAGCTCTTTCATAGCATTTACGTTGATTTTGTGATTATCTGTCACCAGGCGCACTATTTCGAAGCTAATTCTTCCACTTTTTTCATCACAGAGAGAAGCAACCTTGATAGCTGAGAGCCGCTTAACCCTTTCGTAAAAAAGTATGCAAAAGGAATCTTATAAGTAGTGCTGAGCCCATTTATCACAAAGCATAGCAAGGAGTTTGCCAAAACAAGCTCACTGTCAGGTGAATTTGCTATGCCCATGTCAACTTGACCAACGAAGCAATCTCGCTGCTTGTTATATTGAAGCATGGGCTTTATCCGCATCTCATCTACTATCAGTGAGCAGGTTCTAGATTGGGGTGCATCAAGCTTCTCTAATTCAGCCTTCAGCCTGGCTTGCACTAAGTGGTTGACACCTGTCTCACCCGAGCTGCTCCCAAGGTAATTCAAAAGGGTAGTTCTGCTAGGTAGCTTGAGTAGCATCTCCCTCCTTTCGTGCTCGTAAGCTTTTGTGGAGAGGTGGCACAGCACGATGCAATGGCGCACTACGTCTTCAGTCCAAGTTGGATTTTTGCGGCTAAAGTTAACAATTTGATCCCATAAAAAAAGAGCTGAAATATTCTTCTCTTCTGCCTGCTGACGAATGTACTGCAGATTACCCAAATTGCAATCATTTTTCAATTTTTCTAGCTCTGTTTTGTAGTGGTCTACAGTGCGTCGAAGCTTTTCAACCTGTTTTTTGAGATCCCTTTCTCTGTGTTTCAATCTTGCTCTTTCATTTGCAAGTAAGCTGGACACTCCAACATTCACTTGAATTGCTTGGTGTGAAAAATTCGCATGTGTACTATTTGGAGCCTCCTGCGGTTCCTTTTCATTTTCAGGTTTGGCCTGTTCATCTCTTTCTGGATAAGACGGGCTGGCCTCTTGAGAATTGTCCTCTGGCATTTCTGCTTCTGTGCCGTCCTGGAACTTCTGCCGCTTTGTAGCCGGCTCAGGTTCCTTTTCGTTGGTTTTCGGAAACGCCATTTTCCTGATGCTTTCTGTACTCCTTTGATGTAACTGCCTTGGCTTCGTGTACGAAGGGTATTCTGGAAACAAGGAGGGCACTACACCTTCCTTGAGGCGACGCCGTTTGCCCTCCGCAAAGTCGGTTTCCTTGAAGTGCCGGCTACACACTCTTGAATAATTCGAGGTTGTGTTCGGCACCCAGTTGTCCCTCCGTATGGCTTTCAACCACTGCCCGTAGCGCCGTGTCCGCCGGAATTTTGTGGAACAAGATTCCTGGAATCTTGCTTTTCCCACCTGAGCGGCAACGTGGCACACAGCAGTATGCCATTAAGTACCTGCAAAGGCAACTGTCAGCGGCTTAATAATGCGCTTTGATATTACAATCGTATACTTAAAAAGTTCTGTGCAAGCACAAGTTCATCGAGCACAAGCACAACAACAAAACTAAGGGCTGGCAGTCTGAGAAAATGCGACCACTAATACTGATCGAATTGTAGACAGAGTACGCCACAGGCAGATTTAGGCAGGCTACAAATAACATTATTGCTATCCAGACAAAACAATTCTTGGCTCACCGTTAGAAGGGAGCCGATGGTACCGCATGCATTGATCGTCACCGATATTTGGGTCCCTGACGCATGAATTTAGCGTCTAAGCAGTGCTGTCACAATAACGAACGCCAGTAAGGTTAAGTTTTTGCACGTGTGAGCCAAAGAGAGTGAATCATGAGTGTATAAGGTTCAAAATACGCGCGACGGAGCGACTGCGTGGTGCAGCCGCGGCGAATGCAGACGAACCCCAACGTGACTAGCGCCACCACTCGGCGCTAAGTGGCGTAGCAGCAGAGTCGCGTCGACGGCCGCGGAGGGCGCATCCGGCAGGCACAAAAAAATAGAGGAGGCTATGATTTTGCAGTTATATCATGGGCACATCTTCCATATATTCTTATAAACTGAGGCAAATTCCCATATTTTTTTTCACCTTTCCCACGACTTTTTAGTAGCCTGTATCTATGCGTAATCGAACTTTAAACACTATAATGCTCAACAAAAATATTGATTTATTTATACCACTCATTGCTTTTGATTACGATAGCGCATGTTACCTCAAATATCTCCATCACCGGCCTTGGTAGAACGAGAGGAAGAAGATGGTTTACACGGTTTGATGGAGCACTGAACAAGGGTAAAGGGGGTACGCCTCAGTTCGCAGGTAGAGCCAACGTTTCGCCAAGTGGATTTGTCTTCGTCTGGGCTTAGACGAAGAAAAGTCCACTTTTCGAAACGTTGGCTCTACCTGCGAACTAAGGTCTGCCCCCTTTACCCTTGTTCTTAGATGAATTTGAATTTAGAAAAAAAAATTATGGGAATTTGCTTCAGTTTATAACAATATATGGAAGATGTGCCCATGATATACCTGCAAAATAATGGCAAGCTAGGTTTAACAATTATTTAATTTTTGCAACACTAACGAAGCAAGAGTAATTAGAAAGGAGGGGGCAAGGAAAATCATTCTTAACATACTCAAAATTCCTTTCGATGTCCTATATAATGTGACTCATATATTTTGGCATATAGTTGTCTAGAATGCCTTGAATGTTTATACTGCATAATCTTCTTTGAGGCTGAGTATGCTGAAGTGGTGAAGAGAAACATGTTTGGGACATCCTGATGGCAGACATGTTCACACTCTTAATATGCTCAACTATACAGAACCATTTCCTACTATACATGCTTCAAGAGGAAAAGAGGGTAATCTTCAATAGTAGTAGGTTGCAGTTAGGGCAAAAGACAACTTACTTCAAGATGCAGCTAAATAAATCGAAGCAGCCTCTACATATGACGATGAGCTACAGCAATGAAACAACATTTTCACATTATTACCGTGAAAGCCTTAAATATTAGCCCAAAACACAGGACACGAACTCAAAACCTTCAGGTACTTACGTGGACATCACCTAGAGTTCAGTAAAGGAGGCTATTAGATCTCATTAACAAATTGGTTGCTTCCTATTCAACAAAGTAAATAGAATGTACTGTCATGCTCAATACGAGTTGCAACGCATCACGAGTGAATCAATTCTGGCATCCATGCAACAATAAATTAGTGAGCATTTAGGAAGAGCATGCAACTTGTAAAAATAATAAATGAACTCTGTTATCCATTTCTTCAATTGAATGAATAAATTGTGAGCAAGGCTATAGTCAGTGTATGCCAAGAACATAGCTTCTACTGCATCTTGTGCGTTGTAGTGCATATTAAGTGCGACAGTGCATTTTCAGAAACTTTTATGCAAGTCAGAAATGTATTAAGCACATGATGTAAAATGCATTACTAATATGCATGATATTTACTAGTGTAAGTTATTTAAGACTGCCGTCTTGCCATGCTAATACCTGCTAAGTAATTTTTTTACGCATGATAGTCAGGCACAACTAAAGAATGAACCAGCAGTTGCTCTACAAGTCCCTTCAGCAATTGCCATCAAACAGTTTCATGATGGCATGGTTGACCAAGTGCAGAGTGTTTATTCACCTTTCCTAGTCATCAAAATAAATAATATCAGTTGTGCAAGTTGTTCTATGGAACCCTAATATATACAAAGCCTCAGCAATGATTATATTGCTCAAAAACTACAGATGAAATTCTATTTATGTCCTAGCAACTAAAGGGCTTTATCCTTATAGTAACACTTATGTCTTAAATATGTAACCAGTACAGAAATTACAACACCCGATAAAAAGATTTTTTTACATCAAGAAGGCGCCAGGTGGATAGGAGATATTAAACACGAAGAACGCTCCAAGTAGTAGTGCCATTGCTTTCTCCATGCTTGCAATGCTAAAGCACTCTTCTTCATCTACTGCCAGCACAACTCGATGGATGTCCCCCATGTCTGAGCCTGCATGTGAAAACCACATTACTTCACATAAAACGTCATCACGGGTACACAAAACAATTATGATTTGCAACATACTTTGCATAATTAGGTACACGGACAAATATGAAATGAATCTCGAGGATAATAACATACAGGACTATTGTTTCTATATTAATATAAACTGTACAGTTGTAAGATGAGCAAAAACTCTCATCATGGTGCAGCCCGCCTTTCTTGATTCAGAACGAGTTTGTCTAGCAAGAGCACTGCTTCTACAAAATGAGGCTATCTATTAGCAAGAAAATATAGGAACGTTAAAAGTTCTTCAGTGGAACAGATGATCTCTTCTTTCAGCTACTACAGATTTAGTTTATCTTTCTTTAAAACAGAATGCTGTCATACTTGTTTTGCAAGAAACTTGGCTTACAACTGAAAAACATTTTCATTTACAAAATTATCGATCATTTCGACAAGATCGGCAGTCAAGAGGTGGTGGGTTACTAATTCTAGTTTCTTCAAAATTTTGTCATAGGGCTAAGATTTCTTTTCATTATTCTACTTTAGATTCTGAATTATTGGCTTTAGATTTTGAAATTCCAGGGTCCAGTCCGTTTACATTAGCGAATGTTTATTTCTCCCATGGTGTTCAGGACACGAGATCTCCAGACCACTTACTAGTTTATTGTCAAAATTCGGTTATTTTAGCTGGAGATTTTAATTCTGGCCATTATTCGTGGGGTTACAAGACGGATCTCTGCGGCAAGCGTCTGTGGGATTGGTTTTCAAACAATAACCTTAACTGCATGAATTCTTGCTTACCAACTTTTGTACGTGCTCACAGTCAATCTGTGATAGATTTACTTTTTCCAGCACTAGTGTTTCTATACTCAATTAGTCGACTGTTGATGGTGGCACCTCTACCTTCCATATACCTATCGTTTTTGAGGTTAATTGCTGCTTAACTCCTCCGACATCTCAGTTGAGATAATACGTTAATTATAACCAGTTTCACTCATTTTTTATTTCATTTCTTGAGTCAGTGGTTGAGGCTACGGAAGAGTTAAAATCGCAAACCTTATGCCAGGCTATTGCATCCTGTCGTAAGAAGTGTGAATTTTTAGTACGTGCATCAAAAGGCAATATATCAACAAAATGGTGGAATGCAGATTGTTCGCGTGATTATAAAAGAAGAAAGGCTGCTTGGAAAAGGCTCCTTCACAACCAGAGTCCCAAAAATTGTCATGACTATAAATTTTTTGCAGCTACATTTAAATGCACAGTCGCACAAGCGAAATATAATTATGATACTGAGCATTTCAATTACCTTTCACAATCTAATAACCGACGTGCACTTTTCAGGTTTTTAAAATCACGGAAAAAGATTCCTGTCTCAGAAAATTTACCCTCATGTGTTTCGACTCCTAAAGAAGCTCTCAAAACAGTAGAAAACATCGCTAAAGGTTTAGAAAAGCGTTTTTGTCAACACTTCCCAAATCCCCTATATTTTGAAGGCTCCGCCTTCTAGAATACGGGTCCGCGAGCAATGGTCTCGCCCGACGAATGAAAAATGAAGTCTTTCTTAAAAACACCGGTTTATTCCGAAGCAACAGAAAAGTATAAAATAGAAAAGAAACAGCATTGGTGAAAACTGCGCTGGAAACATGCCGTCGAAGTGCGCGACAATAGACTATGCAGAATAAAACGGAACATGGGTCAGGGCTTCACCGCGACAACACAAAACACACTGTGGCGCGGATAGGGCGAGTCATAGGGCCAAAGCGTTGATGACGGTACAAAAGCATTGCTACTCGCGTGGTAGCACTCACGCTAACACTCCTAAGGCTTCCTTGTAGGCGCCGCTTCCGTCTTCGCCTCGCAGGACTCCGCTCCGTCGTCGGTGTACATCCCGCCGGCTTGGGACGCTGCCACGCCGCCTTTCTCTGGCCGGCTGCCCGGCGAAGAAGCCCCGAGCCATGCTTCCGACGCGCTTATCTACCCTCTGTCTCGCGCCGATAACATGCCGCCCCCGCTCCGGGCAGCTCGCTCGTGCGTACTCGCGCTGCCCGGGCAGCGTATTGCCAAACCATATCCCGTAGGCGCACTGGAGCACACGACGCTCTCAGCGAGCTAAACGGCGATTATTGCTGAAAGGTCTCTTTGAACGCAACCTAAAAGTAACATACACTCGCTGTAAAGGGGTATTTTGGCTGAAAGATGTCTCTGAACGCAACCTAAAGGTAACATGCACTCACTGAAGGCAGGAAATAATAATGATGAACGTAATTGTTTAGTGTAACCGTTCCCATACTGAAAGCTGTTTGTGAACGCAACCTAAAGGCAACATACACTAATTGAAGGCAGGAAATAAATGCGATGAAGGGATTAAAAAAGAAGTCAGAAGAAAATGACAACACAGGAGTAGAACAGATGTTTCAGGGGCATAAGTGCAGAGGTGAGTGTTGTACGTCAATCCAGTGCGCCAGAAAAGCGACGGGAACGGCGGCGTTTAAATGCATATTATTCGTTCAGACAATATATCCACAATTTGTCGCCAGGTGGCGTTACTCAGAGCAATCATGCGCCGGAGTGTCGTCTGCTCGAATGCTCCTACGGGATATGGTTTAGTAATAAGCGCCCGGGCAGACACCAACACAAACAGAAAAAAGCGCGCGCGGTTTGAAACACTGAAACGGGCTGTGGGGCCCCACACTCCCCCCCCCCCCCCCCCCCCCCCCTCTCAAGACGGGCACCTCCCGAGGTGTAAAACAAAAATAACGCGGGATAAGGACGGAACTGGTACTGCGCTGGCGGGGCGCATGCTTAGAGGTATCCGCCGAGCGTGGGTACCCGTAGTGCCTGGTAGGTCAAGTGGTTCTATGTGGCTAGTGGACGGCCGTGGTAAGCTCGGAGATCGGCCACGTTGACTGGTCCGGCTTCTCGACCACCCTGCACATGGCGAATAAAGAAAGAAAGCTGAGACGCGCGCTTTGTTATCGTGTAAGGACCAGGCCATTGTGGAGCGAGAGAAGCAGCAAACCCTTTTGCTGCATCACTTAGTGGGTGCGTGCGGCGAAGGACTTTGTCGCCGACTGTGAATTCCAAAGGTCGCCTTCCCTTGTTGTACTGGTTACAGTGTTCCAGGCGGGCAAGGTCCAAGTTTTCCCTTACCTCCTTCAGAGTCTCGGCCAAGCGGCTGGAAAGATCATGCGCACATTTAGAATGGCTAAGACCCTGTAGATCAGAGCCATTCAGAGCATGCTCAATAGGGAACCTGAGCTCACGACCAAAGAGAATGGCCGCTGGTGTAAAACCTGTTGACCGGTTTAGCGTGGTTCTTGTGGCGAAGGCCATCTCCTGGATACGAGCGTCCCAGTCCTTGTGCCGCTCCGTGAATGCCACCATCATAATCTTGAGATTTCGATTCACTCGCTCTGTAATGTTTGCTTGAGGATGGTAGGGCGCAGTCTTTCTGTGCTGCACGCCAAGAACTTTGCAAGTGGCAGTGAATATCCTACCGGTGAAATACGTGGCATTATCAGTGATAAGCTGAGCTGCGAAACCAAAGCGAGTGAAAGTTTTCAGTAGCTTATCCCAAATTATTTCCGGCTCCAGCCTACTCAGGGGATACAATTCTACCCATTTCGAGAAATGATCAGTAATTACTAACAAGTAGCGATTCCTTTTCACTGATCTGGGATAGGGACCCATTATGTCGCAAGCTACAATTTCCCATGGCTATCGGCTCTCTACAGGTTGCATGAGGTCCGGTGGTTTCCCTCCCTTCGGCTTCGCGGTCTGGCAAGTATGACAAGTGCGGACGAATGTCAGGACATCCCTTCTCATGCGGGGCCATGTTGCAACGCGACACATTTTGTCATGTTTTCTTGCCATCGCTGTGACCTGCGAGGCGTGTATCGTGGAAGTACTCTAGAAAATGCTTACGTAGGCCCTTAGGAACGACCACACGAAATGCGGACTCACCACTCTCGGTGTCCACAGCAGGTATATACCGCAGGATCAAGCCATCTTCTGCTTCCACGTAGCTCTCGTAGCTTCCGTTAAGCGCCCGGCTCCCTGCAGGGTTGGCGCTGTTCAGGCTTTGGCGTATCTGGCTGCACTGGTCGTCTGAGAGCTGAGCGTCAAGGAGCTGTTGTCGGGACACCAGTGTGCCCCAGGTGTCGGCAGGAGCTGTCACAGCATGGACCGCTGGTTCTCGCTCTCCCTCACCAGGAAGTGGAGCTCGTGGCAGGGCATCGGCCACTTTGTTGAAAGTGCCTCTTATGTATTCTACCCTGTAATTATACTGTTGGAGAGCGAGTGACCAGCGGGCTAGACGGCCAGCTGGATTTTGCAACCTTGAAAGCCACGATAGGGCCTGGTGGTGAGACTCTTAATCTCAGGGTCGTGGGTTCGGGCCCCATGTTGGGCGCCAAATTAAGGCTCCGCCTTCTAGAATACGGGTCCGCGAGCGATGGTCTCGCCCGACGAGTGAAAACCAAGTCTTTCTTAAAAACACCGGTTTATTCCGGATCAACAGAAAAGTATAAAATAGAAAAGAAACAGCATTGGTCACAACTGCGTTGGAAACATGCCGTCGAAGTGCGCGACAATAGACTATGCAGAATAAAACGGAACATTGGTCAGGGCTTCACCGCGACAACACAAAACACACTGCGGCGCGGATAGGGCGAGTAATAGGGCCAAAGCGTTGATTACGGTACAAACGCATTGCTACTCGCGTGGCAGCACTCACGCTAACACTCCTAAGGCTTTCTTGTAGGCGCCGCTTCCGTCTTCGCCTCGCAGGACTTCGCTCCGTCGTCCATGTACATCCCGCCGGCTTGGGACGCTGCCACGCCGCCCTTCTCTGGCCGGCCGCCCGGCAAAAAAGCCCCGAGCCATGCTTCCGACGCGCTTATCTACCCTCTGTCTCGCGCCGATAACAAGCCGCCCCCGCTCCAGGCAGCTCGCTCATGCGTACTCGCGCTGCCCGGGCGGACACCAACACAAACAGAAAAAAGCGCGCGCTTTGCAACGCTAAAATGGGCCGTGGGGCCCCACAGTTTGTAGACCCAGTGGATACGGTTAACGATGTCCCTAAAATTATATTTTCTCAGCTTTTTTCAATTGTAATGACATTTGCGCCTGGCGCTTATGGAGTAACGTCAAAAATGTTAGATCCTCTTTGAGGTGTGTCCAAATTGCTTGTTAGAGTTGGTAAATTACTCCATTATTCATTCTTGGATACCTGGTGACTGGACACTAGCCAAAGTGTTTCCTTTACTGAAACATAATGGTGATGGCTATACTTTGGAAAATATCAAACTAATATCTTTAACATCAAACTTGGTAAAATTAATTGAAAGGGTCGTACTCCAACGGGTTACCGAGTTTGTGGAACAAAAACATTCTTAGTCGCTGTCAAATCGGATTTGGCGCAAAATGTTCAATATGGAATGCGCATACCGGCTTTGAGAGTCGAATTCTTTTTGCGCGGCGCAAAAAAAAAAGGCATGCTGCATTGGTGACTCTCGATATAGAGAAGGCTTATGATATTGTAGAACCCCGCATTTTATTGCACAGATTAGAAACTCTACGTTTTCCACAATGTTTAATTGAGTTTATATCTACATTTCTACAAAACAGACAATTTTACTGTTCATTGAATGGTGTGTATTCTGCAGGTATCAACAAACCAGAGGTGTTCCTCAAGGGGCAGTTCTCTCGCCCGTGCTCTTTAAAATTTTAATGAGTTCAATTCCCACTCATCAAGACGTTCGCACTTATGCCTATGCGGATGGCATCGCGTTCTTTACGGCTGCACCTGACATTCAATCCCTCAACAGGCGCCTGCAATCGTACCTAAGCTCCCTTCAGAATTGGTTATGTGACTTAAGATTTACATTAAACATTAAAAAGTGCGCTTTCCTTGTTTTCCAAATTCAGGATCTGGTAAATTTTTCTCTAACATTTAAGCAGGAATTAATTGCTCAAGTTAAGTCTTTGAAGTATCTAGGGGTGATTTACGATGACGATCTGGCATGGAGGGATCACATTGAACATGTTGCAGCGAAAGGGGCTCGTACTGTGGGTATGTTGCGCAGGTTAAGCAATCCATGGTCTGGTATGCGGCGAGACGCTCTTTTAATGTTATGTGTGTCCGCCCAATCGTAGAATTTGGATCTGTGTTGTTTTCTGGTTCACCTGCTTACAAAATTTGCCCGCTTGTTCTTTTAGAGCGGGAAACGCTTAGATTATGCCTTGGGCTCCCTAAATTTGTGGCTAACAATGTAATATACCTTGAAGCCAGAATACCACCGTTGTTAGCTAGATTACAATTCTTGACTGTTCAGACGTATCTAAAGATATATGAATCACAATTCCACCGCTCCATATCAATTTTTTGTTGCGAGCCAGACTCCTTTTTTGTAGTCAGATGGCCTCGCTTTCATAACCCGCAGGCAATTCTAGTGCAAAATCTTTCACAATCTTTACACGTAGTCCTTTCTAACGTCCTTCCAACAAAAGAAAGTGCATCTTCGGTTCAAATGGTCTATCATGACATTTTCCCAAATAATGCAAAACACTTATCACCTCACATTTTAAATGGATTATTAGAAGATCATTTACAAAGTCTTCCCGTTAGCATAATGATAGCAACTGATGCTTCTCAATTTCATGGAAAGGCCGGCATTGAATATACTGCCCGCTTTTAGACTGGGCTTTTTCAGTCTGTCTTCCGGATTTTAGCCCAATTTCCCAGGCGGAGTTGCTGGCGATGGTGTTTGCGCTGCGCAAACTAGACCCACCACACTCCACAGTGGCTGTAATTACACTCTTATTCCTTGTGCTTGTCGCTTTCTTCGAATTTGGATTCGCCAATATTAAACACCTTTCTTTCGTTGCTCGCCTCACATTTGATCCTTATACATATAGCGTGGGTACCAGGCCATAGTAATGTGACAGCCAATGAGGTTGCTGATAGACTAGCTAAAGAATCTCTGGATGGCCCTCGGTTGCCCATCCTCTCGACAACAGAGTACATAATAGCTGCATGATTTCGGAGGCGCTCCTTATTAGGCACGCAGTCTGGATCTGTTTTATCATCGGACGACTACCTGCATCTCAAGTATTCCTGGAATAGGAAATCATGTCAATCAAGGCAGACTGAAGTCTCTCTAACCAGGCTGCGCTGTCGTATTCCGCCCCTAAATTTCTATATGCACAGGTCTGGTTTGGCGCTTTCTCCCGTCTGCGCAGTCGGCGGGGAACCGGAAACAATAGGACATTTCTTGCTATTTCGCCGCCGTTTTTCCATGATGAGAAAACGGTATTTAGAGAAGCCGTTACAACAGCTGTGTCTTAATTTGAGCAGCCAGATTTTATTATCATTCGGTGCCACCATGCTTGGGTACAGCCCCAGGTCTGTTTTTAACGCTGTTCAAAACTTCTTAATGGAAACAAAACGTCGGCCTTGCTAATATGCTTTGAATTTTTAATCTGTACATATAAATTGTGGCATTCTGCTACTGCGTGCGTTAGTATTTACTCTTTTTTATTTTGGTTTTTGATATTTACATTTCCTTCCCTATTCCCTAGCATTTATTTCTATTTATTTTTGCGATGTAGTTATACAACTCAAAATATAACATCTCTGCACCCCAATTCTTGGCCGATCCCCCTGTGTGGGTATGTGGCATCAAATTAGAGGAGAACAAAAACAACAACAACAAGAGGAAAAGGAAGTGCTTTTGCGCAGCAGCTGCCTCCAAGTTAAGCCACCACCACTCCGGTTCTGCTTGCTACCAGTGTCCGCTACCAGTGCCTGGATCCGCGCTTAACAGATATAATGGTTTCTGCCTGGGTTTAATTGCAGGTTGTACCACTCTAGACCTTCTATGTTCGTTGAAATTGTGAGGTCCGGAGATGTGTCCTTTCTGACAATATTTGCTATCCTCGTCCGGCTGTCTGGGTTGTTATTCAGTGTGAAGCCTTGAAAGACGTGAGCTAGTCGGTTCATGGTTATAACAAAACAGAACTGCGCGAAGGAAACGGGACAAGAAGGCACGAATACACACACACAAAGCGCAGCCTTGCTCCTGAATATCTTCCCATAGTTGCCTGCCTTTGAGGCATTGTCTACTGAAACCCCATGCTTGATGTTATGCATTGAATTCACCTACTATGAGTAGCTGTTGCGCTCCGCATATATTTTTAGCCTTTTTCATTATTGCTCGGAATCTGATCTTTTTTTGCTTTGGGGAGCTGTAGACATTGAGTAGGAAATATTAGACTCTGTGATGCTCCAGGCTAATACCTCCACAGACGCGTGTTCAATGTCCCTGGATCCTATCTCGAGCTCCAGAGCTGCCAGAGATCTTCTTACTAGCGTTGTCACCCTCGTTTTATCTGCTTTGTTACTATAAAAAGCATGGTATCCTGCCAATTTTGCAGAACCACCTGTTTCCTGCAGCGCTTTTGCGAGAGGATGGTTTTCTAATTGCTTATGATGTTGTTGTACCACTAGCCTCTTTCGCCTAAAACCTCTGCAATTCTATTGCCAGATTTGATTGTTAAAATTCTTCGTTCTGTTCATCTTGAAGCTGAAGTATCGCTTCCTCTGCTTTTTGCTGCCACCCTTTGTTGGCTGCCAACTCCACCTGTATTAGGCTAATATTCTCTGCCTGTTTTTGCATCTCTTCATTTTGATTCTGAATCTACGCATTTGTTCATTTGTTTCATAAAATGTGTGAAGTTTGTGATCACACTCTCTAGCTTCGTGAAGCCATTTTTCAATCTTGGTACTCTAGTTTCCAGGTCTTGCGAAAACACCGTGTCATTGGTTTTGCTCTTTGCCGGCGGCGGTTGTATAGGTCTCATGTGCTTGTAACTATTAGCTCCCGCCTCGTTTCCACCTACTGTTCCTGCTACGGCTGTGGGTTGCTGCGTCTATGTTTGTGCCTGTGTTGGATTCCGCTGTTTCTCAAGTCTACGTATGGTTTCGTCTTGTTTTTCTATTATCTTTTGCATTTCCTCGATATTCCTCATTAACCTATTTTCTCATCCTGACTATTCCCCTTACCCGGTTGCGACCCTTCTGCGAAGCTGATGATTTTCTCTCCCGGCGTGTTGTCTCTTCCCCATGGGTTGTTGGTTTGAGTGGGGTTGGCTCCATCCTCGGTCTTTTTTTTGGTTTGTTGTGGCCAACTGGAGCTGCTTGTCCCCATTGACTGACTCTTGTCTTTTGACCTGCTTCTCCTTCTTTCTCGATCTCATCCCCTTGCGGTTCCCCTCGAGATATGCCCTCCACTTCCCTCCCAGAGTCTTGGGAAAGAGTCCTCTCTTATTCTGTACTCGGATCCGTTTTTGTGGATCGGCTATTGGGGCCATCCTTGTTCTCGCCTCCATCCTTCTTCCATCTCCATGATTTTTTCCCAGCGCCGCTTCTTGACGATGTATGGAGTACGGTAGATGGATTTGCATTTGCTGCCTCCTAGGATGTGTCCCTTGCCGCACATCTGGCGTACTGGTTCGCTCCTGTGGCCATCCGGTGGGTTTTCCTTTCCGCACGTCCTACATTTGATGTTCTTAGGGTCCGAAAATACGTCAGCTCTGTGTTCCATTCTTACGCATGCGTAACTTACCTCGTACTTTTTCTTGTACAGCCAGCATTTTACTTGAACTCCTCCGAAAATGATCCATCTCGGAACTTCTTCCTGGGCGAACATTATCATCACAACCTTAGATTCTTTCCCTAGACTTCTGACTGCGTAGATTTCTGGATTATCTTCTCTCTTCAGTCTTCGTATCATATTTTCTTCCGTGAGAATAACGGGACGTCGTATATCACTCCCTTGCCGCATTTCTGTGGTGTTGCAGGATACGCCGTAACCTACCTGTCTTCCCCAGTGACTTAGTTTTTTCAGGCTCAGTTATTTCAATCTTCGGCTTTTGCTTGTCGTGGCTATCAGAATCGTCTGTTGCTTCAGGTTTGGCTAGACAAAGTCCTTGTCTCCTTCCTTTTTCGGATTTATACCCGCCGCAAGCTTGATTATGTCTCCCAACGCCAGCATTCCGTTCGTCATGAGCTTCGCCAGGCCTCCACGCGACTTATAATGATCTCTTCGGCTCTCTATAATGATATCTTATACGAACGTGCTGTTTTTCCACTGAGTTCGCGGCCATCTTCATTTCGTTCTGCTTGGTTAGCACTTTCTCGTTCTCTTCTTATCGACGCGCTTCCTCCAAGCGCATATTACGAGCCTTATAGTTGACGAACCATTGGTTTGGCACCTCGCGTTCCTCGGGTTTTATACTTTCTCCTTCTACGATGATTTCCATTTTCAATATTGTGGCTCCAGGTGTTGCGCGAACGTCGCCTGCGCAGCAGCGCTTGCTGCTGCCGGCTCACTAGGCCTCGTTAGGCTTAAACTCCCCCGTGGTTGGAAACTACAATCTTTCCAAAAAAGGCGGAAAAAGGTTTACTTGCCCAGAAACATATTATTTTCGTGGTCCTCGTGACTTCCGCAGTTCGATGCAACAACAATTCGAGGTCGATGGCACAATTTATCGCTGATATCGGTGTCAAAACACGGAGCTCACGCCAGTCCGTCCGTTCACCTCAAGCGCTGAGAGCGCGTCCAAACAAGACGCAATCTATGTCGATGCAGCCGAACACGCGGTCTGTGATGCATTCACGATTGTGAATAAATTATCAGAGTCAACAGCTCACGGCAGGTTCGGTCATTACCAAAGATCCTGAGGAAGCTGCGATCGCCCTCGCTATAAACTCAACCTCAGCTCTTCATATAATTAACGACTCGAAAACCGCAATACGAAATTACAGCAGAGGCAGGATATCCCGTGTAGTACTCAAATTGCTGCTTGGCTCTCAAACGACTGACCCTTCGATACAGCTAATCAGGACACTAGCACATCGCTTCCTTCCTGGTAATGATGCCGCCCACAACTTGGCTCTATGACTCGTCAGCCAGGCGACGGGACAACCCCTCATTAGGTCGGCAAGAGACCGTATGGTTCACTGTCAAGAAAAATACACTGCACTTCCGTCAAACACGTACCCTACACCCTCCGGGACAAAACTCTTGCAAAGGCACAAGAGGTTACCGGCGAAAATTACAGACGCATTCCTTTCCAAATCTAGCCACCCACCCAAATGCATACCCTGCATTATACACCCCTTACTGTAATCTTTGCCACCAGAGGGCCACCTTAGACTACATACTATGAACATGCCCACGAGAGTGACGAGACCCCCCTCCGCGGGATCTGCAGTTCTCCACCTGCGAGCAGTGGGAGGCCGCTATGCTCAGCACGGGACCGCTAATCCAACTGCGGGTCATCGAGTGCTCGAGGGATCCGGCGACGTAGCGGGGAAGCTTCTGCATGCCTGACTTCCTCAGTGTTAATAAACATTTAACCTCCTCCTCCTCCTCGCCGACGCGAGATTTTCACTGAGCCTAGACAGGCTTTCGCCTTACGAGATTTATGCCAAACATCACAATAAAGTCATTGCTCTCTACGTGGCTGTTATAGATTTGGACAGTTCCATTATGATCAGCTTTTTTTGGGTCAAGCTTTTTGAACATACCATTTACGTTGTTACGAAAACAGCCTGGGCACTAGACAGTCGAAACAGAGTCCACAGGGTGCATGTAGTTGTGTTGTGTTATTATGAGCAGTGATGAAAACAATTTCTTCTGCCCGAAACAGATGTTTCGAGATGTTTCATTTTAAGACGGAAGCCTTTAATCCCTCATCGTTGTCAACAGTGGTGTCACACTGTCAAGAGCGAGAGCTAAAAATAAATACATTCTCTCCGCCGGGAATCGATCCTCCATCCCTCGAATCGCCTGCCCAGCGCTTTACCAACTGCGCCACGCCCCGAATTTTTATTGGCAAAGCAATACTACGTCAGGTTTCGAGCCTTCAGCGTAGCCTGGTCCGGTAGTTACGCTTCACACCACGTGACTACTGACGTCATACCCGTGCGAGAGATGGGCTACCAGCCTGGCTCGTAGCCACGTCGGGCGTTACGCGCTTCTCCTACTAGGTGCGCTGTAGTTTAAAAGTTGGTGTGACGTCATAAACGATGCGAAGATCGGATCTTCAGCGCAGCGTGGCTCGTAGCCACGCCGGACGGTTCGCGCTTCTCCCAATAGGTGCGCTTTGGTCTGACAGGTGTTAGCAAACCGCTGGAATGGAAAGAGGAAGCCACGGAGCTGGTGGAATAAGGAAATCA
Organism: Amblyomma maculatum; assembly: GCF_055883805.1. Classification (NCBI taxonomy): domain Eukaryota; kingdom Metazoa; phylum Arthropoda; class Arachnida; order Ixodida; family Ixodidae; genus Amblyomma; species Amblyomma maculatum. Next base: position 129,459,991 of record NC_139352.1, read on the forward strand.
GGGAAGCTATTGAACAACGACGGGCTGCTTCAAGGGAACACCGAATGGCAAAGAAAGCGCAGGTGTCTCTGGAGGAAATCGACGAAAAATGGGAATCATATCGACAAAAGAAACTTCAAGTGCAGGCCCTCGTCCAAAGTAAAATAAGACAGTCCACCGATCGCTGGATGGCTGACATACGCGATGCCTCTAGAGTCGGAGCAAGCAAATTCTGGAACCACATAAGCTGGCTAGGCAAGAAGAATCAAAGAAAGCAGGATCGGAGTCAAGATAACGAGGGAAATTGTTTAAAGGGAGACAACGCAGTGAACTACATTACATCAGTTATAGCCTAGTCATTTAGGAGCGACGATAGGGTAATCTCCGTAAATCAGGAAGCAACAAAGGATAGCAGAATACAAAGCAGCTTATAACTGACCAACACAGACTGGAAAAAGCAGAAAAAATATTCCTAAAAACACATCTACAGGAATAGATGGAATTCCGATCAAGCTGATTAATGAACTTGGTCCAGAAAGTAAGGAAACGTTGTTAAAAGCTCTGGAAACAGTCATAACGAATAAGCAAATTCGGGACAGCTGGCGGCAGAGTAAAATGAATTTGATTTATAAAGGGAAAGGAGAAAGGATGCACATAAAATCCTACAGGCCGATTACCATAACGTCTGTTATGTACTAGTTGGCCATGCAGGCGGTGAAATTAAAGGTGCAAGCATGGGTAGAAAGTAACACGATACTCGGAGGACTTCAGAACGGCTTTATAACTGGTAGGCGCTTAGATGATAGCCTGTTCGTGCTTACCCAATGCATCGAAATATCTAGAGTGGAAAATAGACCTTTGTAATTGGCCTTCCTGGAGATAAACGGGGCGTACGACAATGTAAACAGGGACCTCCTGTGGAACATATTAAAAGAAGAAGGTATCGGTTATGAGATAATAGAGTTCCTATAGGAAATATACCGGGATAAAGAAGTAGAAATTACATGGGAAGGGATAAGAAGTACGGAAGATGTCAAAGTATGAAAAGGATTGAGACAAGGCTGTCCTCTATCACCGCTGCTGTTCATGCTTTATATGATAAACCTGGAACGAAGGATACAAGAAAGCAGCCTAGGTTTTAACCTGTCAAATAGATTAAGTGGAAAAGCGGTAGAGCAGCGCCTCCCCGGTTTGATGTGTGCAGACGATATTGTGCTGCTAGCTGAGAGTCCGGAAGAATTGCAAACTCTAGTTAAGTATTGCGGAGACGAAGGACACGCTCTAGGCTTAAGTTTTAGAGGAGTTATGTCGGGTCTGATGATTTTCAACGGCTCAACTGATCGGGGTTTAAAAATACAAGACCTTGAAATATCCAGAGATGTAGAATATAAATATCTCGGGGTATGGGTAAACGAAGGATTGGCATACATTGGAAAGCAGGAGTAGTCACTTAAGGCCAGAGGACGAAGGAATTCCGGGATAATGAAGAATAGGGTATTGTCGGGATACAACAGGTATGAGGTTTTGAGGGCTATTTGGAAAGGAATTATGGTGCCCGGACTTACTTTCGGAAATGCGGTTTTGTGCCTAAAATCAGAGGTACAGTCGACATTAGAAATAAATCAGAGATCCGTTGGACGATTAGCACTAGGTGCCCACGGCAGTACTACAAATGAGGCGGTACAGGGAGATATGGGCTATGCATCTTTCGAAGTACGGGAGGCTCAGAGTAAAATATTATATGAGGAACGCCTGAGGAAATTGGACAGTAACAAATGGGCAGCTGAAGTATTTAAATACCTATACCTAAAAACCGTTGGCTCACAATGGAGGAAAAGAACTAGGAAACTAACCAGTAAGTGTGCTAGTCACAAGGACGGAGAAATTAAGAGCGTTAAGCAAGAGGTGAAAAAGACAGAAGGTAAATATTGAATAAATTCGATGGAAAAGAAACAGAGTTTGGAATTATACCGAAAGTGGAAAAGGCAGACCAGAACGGGAGCTTTCTTTGATAACTCAAAAGGCAGTGCTAGATCAAGGTACCTTAGAAGACGCAGCTACAAAAAGAAATTTAACAATGAAGATGACGCATGCGCTGTATGTGGTAACTCCAGTGAAACAATTGGCCATATTATACTCGAATGTAATGGTGTCCATCCGGAAGTCGATGCAGGCGCAGTCAATGTTCCTGAAGCTCTGGGGTTTAGAGATGCCAGTGGCCGGGTGAATAAACCCGCGGTGGAAGCTAGCAAAAAACGACTTGAAGATTGGTGGCTTAAAAGAAGAGAAGTGACATAATGTTAGTAATGTAGAAACAAATTTTAAAAAATAGAATGATGGTATAGTTAACCAATCTTAAACAATAATTCATATAACGGGAAAAACATGAGCATGATAGCTACTGCTACCACCCCGTTCCAAAGGGGACGCTCCTATATTCCATCCATCCATGGTAGGATGCCTTGATGCTTGCGCCCCCGTCCGCCGCTACGGAGGGTGTAGACTTTAGGAGACTATAGTGGGGACAACCCGCCGGGGTGGTGCAGTGGTAAGACGCCCGACTACTGTTCCGGAGTACCCGGGTTCGAACCCGACGTTTCGATGGAGGCGAAACGGAGTGGCGTCCGTGTGCTGTGCGATGTCAGTGCATGTTAAAGAACCACAGGTGTTCGAAATTTCCGGAGTCCTCCACTAGGGCGTCTCTCATAGCCTTAATCACTTTGGGACGTTAAACCCCAAAAACCAACCAACCATTCTTTGAAAGGGCCAGCGCCGCTTCTACGCCTCCATATTTGAGCCCACGCAAGTGTGTTCCGGTTTTGCGGTGGCTGTCGCGTGGCGTTCTTTGGCACGCGTTCAAGTTTGTGATTGCACATGGCAGGAACACTAAACAAGATGAGACCTCTGGAGGAAAGGCGCAGTATCTCACACTTTCTCCGAGAAGTGCGCGCTTGGATGGTACGCCATCGCTCCTGTCGCGTGGCGTTCCTTGACGCGCGTTGAAGATAGGGATTGCAGACAACAGGAACGCTCCTGATGCGCTATGAGAAGGGTGGGCCATAATATGGCGGTGTTTTCTCCACCCTTAGAGGGGGCAAGCATGCGCGCATCCAGGCCCTCTAACTGGTGGTGTCGCCTTCCATTGGAGACACTTCGCCTCTCTTTCTTTCGCAATCTCCTAGGCTTAACTACAGCTAAGCCACTGTGAATTTTTTTCTTTATTGCCTGGCTTGAAAAGCTCACGACATAACACAAAACTTCGATCAAAACATGAAAAAAGTTAGTTCTGGTTTAACTCTGGTTAACCCTAGTTGAATTGCGATAGCAATGGCGGCAACTTCTTTTGTCTCCAACATTATTCCCCTATCACGCCATATCAGTGTAAGGTGGTGCATTATTGGGGGCACTTTAGCTCATCCTTTAAGAGTATGACGTGAGAGCATAAGTTGTCAGTTTTCTCCTTCTGCTCCTCCTCCTCCTCGGCTGTTCAAGGTCAAGCGTGGCCTCCGCCTGCCGTGTGCTGTGCGATGTCAGCACACGTTAAAGATCCCCAGGCCGTCGAAATTACTCCGTAGCCATCCACTACGGCTCCTCTTTCTTTCTTTCCACTTTCTCTCCCACCTTCGTCCCTTCCCTTACGGCGCAGTTGAGGTGTCAGCAGAAAACAAGTGAGACAGTTACCGCGCCCTTCCCTTCCTATAAATCAATCAATCAATCCGCCGGGTCCAAGCGATGGCTCGAAACCTGGTGCAGTATTGCTATTGCAATAAAAACACACATAAGGCAATGTACATCAAGGAATGTAGGCGTCAAGTTTGCGCGGCCAGGATTACCAACTGGCACAAGCTCAGAGAAGCGCAGGAGGAGGACCAAGGCGAGATTGAGGATCACGATAGCTGGTGCGGGGCGCTGCGGAAAAGCAAGCAGAGATTTACGCAAGAACTGACACGCACAAATGAGACATCGGAAATAGACGCCCATCTACTCCACCTGTGGGAAGCGAGAAGGGGACTGTTAAGAAGATGGAAGAAACAGAGGCACAATCGAAAGCTTAGGATGAAAATCGTGGAGATCACAAAGAAGGCGGCGGAGTACGCTGAACAACTGACGAGAGCCAACTGGGGCAAATTCTGCGACTCTCTGCAGGGGACGCTCAGCACTTCCAAGACATGGCGAATCCTAAAAGCCATCATGGACCCCACCAAGACCAGGCGAGAGGGGCAGAAGTCGCTGGAGCGGTTGCTACACGCATTCCCAGGCACGAAGGAAGATGTGATCAAGGCCGTCCACGACAAATGCTACGGAGTAGAGCTAGAGGATCCATATCCATACGCAGAAGATTACAAAGGAGACCCAAATCTGAAAATGTACGAGCCGATCACGGAGGAAGAAGTCCGGACGGCAATAGCAAGTGGCACTCGAAACACAGTGGCGGGTGATGACAAGATCACTAATGACATAATTCGGAACATGAGCAACAGCAATATCAAGGCACTGGCGCATTTCATGAACAAACATTGGGAAGCAGGAACGGTGCCAGCGCAGTGAAAACACTCGGTGGTCATCATGATCCAGAAACCCGGGAAAAAATTGGCAATAGAGAATTTGCGGCCCATTTCTTTAACTTCGTGCCTGGGAAAGATTTTCGAGAGGGTTGTCAATAATAGACAGCAAAATTACTTAGAGGATAGCGCTCAGATGCCGGACACCATGTTTGGCTTCAGAGAAAAGCTATCAGCCCAGGACGTTCTCCTGCAGATCAAAGAAGAGGTCTTGACGAGTATCCCACGCTCGGCAGAACACGTAGTTTTGGCAGTGAACATTAAAGGTGCATTTGATAATGTTATTCACAAGGCGATCTTAGATGGTCTGGCAGACACGAATTGTGGAACCAGAGTCTACGAGTACGTTAGGAGCTTTCTGAGTAACCAGACGGCCGAAATCAAGATTGGCAATATAGAAACAGAGACCTTCTCCCCGCCCAACAAAGGGACACCTCAAGGAGCAGTCATTTCGCCCACGCTGTTCAACGTGGCAATGATTGGCCTGGCCAGGCGCCTTGAGAAGGTGGAGGGCATACAGCACGCTATGTATGCTGATGACGTCACCATCTGGACAACCACAGGATCACTCGGGTAGAAGGAAGCGAAATTGCAAGAAGCAGCATCTGTCATCGAAGAATATCTAAAGCAGAGGGGCTTGGAGGGCTCATCAAGAAAATCAGAACTGATCATATTCTGGCGAGGGAAGGGCAACCGCTCTGCTCCCACAGATCAAGGCCACAAGGTCGAGATCCGGCTGCAAGGGGAGACAGTACCCGAAACGACAACCGTGAGGATCCTGGGGATGTGGCTCCAATCGAATCAAAGGTGTCAACACAAACTTCATCTGCTCAAGACCTCGACCCAGCAGGTCGCCCGAATGATAGCACGGGTGACCAGCAAAAAGATGGGGAAGGAGGAGCCCGGCACACTCAAACTTGTCCGGAGCCTCGTTATTAGCAGAGTAGCGTATGCTCTACCCTACTTCAATATGACCAAAGCAGAGGAAGACAGAGCGGGCGCCATCATCAAAATGGCGATCAAGACCGCACTCAAGCTCCCCAAGAACACACCGAACCACAAGCTAGCAGCTCTGGGTCTGCACAATACAATACAAGAATTAGCAGAAACCCAAATCAAGTCACAGCTAAACAGACTTCTACAAACGAGGACGGGAAGACGGGTGTAGGAAAGACTGGGATATAGCACACACCTACAGGCTTATAACAAGACAAGAGAGGTATCGCGGGAAGTCAAACATTGGTACCGAGTTCGGCCCATACCAAGAAACATGGACCCCCGCCTACACCCGGGAAGGAGGCAGGCAAGGTCAGAGTATTATGAAAAACCATTCGGCCAACAAGACACGTCAAGGTTCACCGACGCAGCCTTATACGAAACCAACGCAAAGAGGGCGATAGCCACGGTCACAGACCGCGAAGGCCGGGAGGTAGTTAGCGCCTCGATCCAAAACTGTACAGTCACGGAGGCAGAGGAAGTGGCTATCGCACTGGCCATTAGGCAAGGAAGAGAAACGGGAGAGAGGCTGACGATAATGTCGGACTCTCAATCCGCGTGCAGAAATTTTCAACGGGGTAGATTATCTAAGGTAGCGCACCAAATCCATACTTCCACAAGCGAGCCAACAAAACAATACACTCAAACACTAATGTGGATTCCGGGGCATGCAGGGATCATGGGGAATTTGCACGCAGAGAGGGTAGCCCGAGGACATGCAACCTACCGTGCGCCCAACAGTCTCGCGACCGAGGACCTGATTCCGCTTGACCCTGACTACACCACAATACTACAGCACTACAGAGGCTTGCGGAAAGTATATCCGGAGTCGCATAAAAAGCTTAGCAACGACGAGGCCATAGATCCGAGGCGGCTACAGACGGGCACCTTCATTAATATACACCTATTACACATGATGCATCCCACAACATTCAGAGACGAGTGCCCGTGGTGCGGGAAGACCCCTACCCTGCACCACATAACATGGGAATGCAGCTCACATCAACTACCAAAAATTTAAAACCCAAATGAAAGACAGTGGGAGGCTTTGCTGGTCAGCTCTGACCCGGAGGCTCAGCTCTACCTGGTCACAAGAGCTCGCAAACTGGCGAAAGCCAGTGGTGCCCTGGACTGGGGGCGCCAACCGCTCGTCAGCCTCGGTTGAAGACGCGAAGAAAAAGATCCCCGAGCAGTTAATAAAGTTCACTCACTCAAGATCAGCCAGTGCTCGTGAAACGCCCTTCATAATTTCCCTTGTCTACCGTGAAGAGAGCGGGAATTCAGCTAGTGTTGTTGTTGTGGCCGTATGAAAAAGGAAAAAAATGCACGGGCCTCCAACTGGCTCTGTAGCTGAGCCACTTCCGCTGCCTCGTGCGGACAGAAGAAAAAATAGAGAAGAAACGAAAAAGAAGAGGGAGAGAAAGACGCGTGCCGAAACAACAGCCATCGTCCACCATCAAAGCAATGGCGGGTGCAATGACGGCCTACAACAAATAAAATTCGGTGGCTGGCTAGCCCCCGCCACAAGCGGCGTTGACCTACCGTCCCATCCCCGTAGGGACAGGAACTGCCACCCTTCTCCAGCTCCCCTGCTCATCCTCAGCGAGTCACACCGCGCGTTGCTTTTCCTGTAAACGAATTGTAGAACGCCAGTAAACTTTGATGCGTTCAGTGAAATGCCGGTTGTGCTCAACAAGGGGCGCGCGATGTACTTTTACGACAGGTCATGACTGACGTCACCAGTCAATTCATGCATATATAGGATGCCTAGAGAGTCTGCATGTCAGTCTTTGCAGGCTCTCTACCCGGAGGCATTTCAGTTGGGGAAAAATGGCGCCGTTAGCTCAACTGGCAACACTGGTCTTTAAAGGGCGGCGGTCTAGAACACTATAGCGGCGGAAAGTGCCCTTTCAGAGGCTGTTGCCAGCCTAAAATACGGACATGTAGGCTCTCTAAGGGTGCCTCGATGCCAGCGCCGCCGAGAGAGGGTGGCAGTTCCTGGCCCCACGGGGTTGTTACCATGGCCTCCGAGATTACCCTCGCACCAGTCGTTTCGAGCAGTTCGAAACGATCGGTTGTGCCAGCGCTGCGCTCCCCGTGCCTCGCTCTACTTCTCTTCTTTCGCAGGCAATCTGTTCCTCCCCTAGGTCTACCGGTCGCCTTCTACGACTCCTGGACCGCTCCAGGGCCTGCGGATTCCACCTGTACGTGCGCCGGTGGCCTCCGCGGGCAAACCGCTAGGTCCTCTAGCGGTTTTTGGACGCTTTGCGGGTTGGGACTTTGTCATCAGCGCCCAACCTTCGAACGTCATATGCGCCATCCCTTCAAGGGGCGCTCGGGCGGACTGAACCGCCTCGATAACTGAACCAGGTGGGTTCTGCGCCTTCCGATCCGTGGGCGCACCCGGTTCTCGGGGGTGACCTCCGCGGGTCACTCCCGATTTTACGGCCGCTTTCCGCGGCCTTCGGACTTAGCGCCAGGCTGGCCTCGCTGACCGGTGGCGAGGCCTAACTCCGGCCGCACCCTGCAACGGTGGTGCCCGGGTAGGCGGTCCCCCGCGACCGCGGACATAAACAACGCTAACACGTCTACCGCGGGGTCGCCTGAGGGAGCTACTGCAGGTGCAGCATCGCCACGCGGATTATCGCTCGACCACACATCGCAGCCGGGCCCTTCGGTGGCTCGAACGCCGCCATCCTGGTCATCGTTCTCGGACTATGGTGATGCGGTTATGGCTCAGGTGCCTCAGGGGGCATCAGATTCGAGTCCGAGTGCGGCGCCTGACATCGGCAACGCCGAACCATCAACCACCTTGCGGCAAACGACTTCGTCGCCACGAGACCGCGGTCACGCTGACCGCTTCTCTAGCGGGACGCGGCTCGGCGACCTGGAGTCAGCGACACCTCCTGCGGCGGGCTCACTCCCGCAAACCATCTTGAACTTGGGCTTCGACGCGATGTCCCCTTTCACTACCGTCACGGATCACCACGAGACCTTGGTGGGCTACTTGAACGCCCGGGAACATAAGATCAGCGTCCAGGCCAGGGTTTTTATTAACAACCTTTTTTCGAAAATGCTAGAATGCTGTTCCACTTACCAGGCGCTGGCGTCCGAGGCCGTGCGGAGATCCTCCGAGCCATGTGGTACTCAGAGAAGAACAACTCCGCCGACGTCAGGTCTCGAGCGGAAGCCCGATTCAGGGCTATGCCGCCTACCAGATCTCAGCCCACGTTTGCGGACGTCTTGTGCGCCGGCACTGCTACCACCGACACCCGGCTTCCGACTCAACAACAGACGCAAGTTCCACCTGTGCGGCAAGTCAATCATGTCGCATATTTAACATCCGCGGCACCGGATTCTGTGACGCCAGCCCAGTTAATTCAGAAGCTAAAATCGAACATAGTTCCCGAGGATGCTGGTATCGGGCCAGTAATGCTGCGACAAACCGCTGCTGGCGTCACAGTTTTAGCACGCGACCGCCAGACGGTAGACAATCTGCGAGTGGCCGTTGAATCTAACGAGGTCACTAGAAACGCATTAACCATTCGCGTAGATCGGCGACGACCTCACGTGAGAGTCTGGGGTGTTGACCCTGTCGTGACGCTGGGGCTATGTCGACCCGGCCTTCACTTGGTAGCGTGCAGAGACTCGGGGTTGAAGAAGGACTGAATCTTCGAAGTTGGTAAAATATGTACAAGCAGGTTTACTGGCACTTTGAGAAAACGTATTTACAAGAATATTTACATGAAAAAGAAGGGTACATCAGCAAAATGACAAGCGTTAAGAGTTCATAGCGAGAAGCGACTGGATGAGCCGTTTACCCAGGGCCCAGAGCGACATTTCGTGCTCTGCAGCGTCCTTAAAACCCCCCTATGTCCAGCCCCTCTCTGAAGATGCTGACCAACCAAATCCAGGGCACGCCCCTCAGGTATCGGCATCCAATCGAACACATCACCGCACTGATGGTCTGAAGCACTGACTGGTCCGGCATTCATTCGTTGGGCGTGATCACTTGTTGGCGGGAAAAGCTTGGGAACGGCGAGGAGAGGAGGTACATTTCTATTCTTCAGCAAAGAAACCACAGGCTGGTTCTGACAAGGGGTTTTACTTCTCAGAAACCCGAGTGCACGTGGCGCCGCATAGGGCTCCCAACATTGTCCCTTTTCGACAATTGCAAATCTTTCCTGCATTCCCGGGAAATCACTTAATGGCCGTATGAGTCATGCTCCTTTCTTGTCCTGCACGTCAGCGGACATGTCACTCTGTCGTCTCCTTTGGATAGGAGGCATTCATCACTGGAGGATAGCACTTCTCGACTGGAAGGGTGAACAAAAGAAAGAAAGCACTTCCTGCTATTTCCCGCAGGGGGACGTTTCTTTGTGTTTTTCCAGACGTTCTCTTGACAGGGTCAATTTGGCATTTGCAGGTTGTCCACAAAGCAAAACAGGCTTACAAAAACAGAATTCCTGGAAACAGGCTCACTTAGAGCCATTGGACCATCACCACATATTCACAATACTTTTCCATGCCCACAGGCGAACAATAGAGCGCGCAAATGCGGATGCACGGTCGTAACAGCCTCCTCCCCCGCCAGAAGAGTCTCGGAGGGCAGCAGTCCCAGCTGCTGCATGAAGAGACGACTTAATGGCCTGCACGTGAACGCTTGAAGCTCGCTGTTGCTTGTCGCGTTGTCTTGATTGTTGTAGGCCAAATTGCTCGAGCTGTCTGAAACTCAACCACATGTCTAAACAAGCACTCGGCTCCCGTCTGAAGAGACCAGGTCAAAAGAAAACTGCCATTGTTGTTCGAGAAAAGCCCACTCTCAAGACGTTCAGGACCCACGTATTCCTAGAAAACCAAACGTGCTGCTTTACATAGTCACACATATACAAGCGCACGGAAAAAAAAAAAAAACCTGATTATCAATTTGGATACATGGTGAGGAACATCTCGGACCGCTTAGAAAGAGCGGCTAAGCGCGTCCGCATTCCCATTTAACTTCCCCTTTTTGTATCTTATTTCAAAATTGTACTGCTGTAAAATCAAGCTCCACCTAAGAAGGCGACTGTTCTTCGATATCGCAGTTTGCAGCCAAGCCAGGGGACAATGGTCCGTCTCTACGGTGAATTTGGCCCCTCCAAGATAGCACTGCAATTTTTGAATGGCCCATACGATGCAAGCGCACTCTTTCTCTGACGCGCAATAAGCCCTCTCTCTAGAACTCAGTTTTCTGCTCAAGTAGAGCACGGGGTGCTCATTACCGTCGTCATCTCTCTGGCAGAGAACAGCACCTAACCCTCGATCACTGGCATCACACTGGACCGTGAATTCTCGGCCATAGTCTGGAGCTCGCAATACCGGACGGCTAATCAGCACAGCCTTCAGGTTTACGAAGGAGGCTTCCTTTTGTTCGTCCCAGACTACATTTGTCGGTTCTGTCTTGCGGAGAGCGTCGGTCAGAGGGCTAGCCAAAGCTGAATAGTTAGGGATGTAGTGATTGTAGTACCCAGTCAGACCTAGGAATGCTCGAATTTCCGTCTTCGTGCTCGGCCGCGGGTAGTCTGCTACCGCAGAAATCTTAATCTCGCTGGGTTTCCTGAAACCTTGACCTACATTGTGACCCAAGTAGTCCACGGTCGCCCTTGCCAGGCAACATTTCTCGGCCTTTACGGTTAGTCCAGCTTGACGCAAAAGGCTCAGTACAGCTCTTAGATGTACCATATGGTCCGCCCATGAGTCGGAAAAAACCGCAATGTCGTCCAAATAAGGCACCGCGAATGTTTCACACCCCTTTAAAACCCTATCCATGAGTCGGGAAAAACAAAATGGAGCATTTTTGAGCCCGAAACTCATCATTGTTGGCTGGTAGCTGCCCGTCGGAGTGACGAAAGCCGCGTATCTGCTGGCGCGTTCAGTGAGCGGTACTTGCCAGTATCCTCGAGTAAGGTCCAGCGTAGTCACATATGCCGCTCTACTGACCTGTTCTACTCTCTCCTCAGTATTCGGAATAGGATACACTTGATCCCTGGTGAGAGAATTTAGCTTTCGGTAGTCTACCACAGGCCTAGGGTCTTTACCTGGAGCTTCTACTAAGATCATAGGCGAAGCATAATCGCTTTCCGAGGGTTTTATTACTCCCAATTCCAGCATGTGAGTTACTTCCCTATCCAGAAATTCTCTTTGCCTTGGAGAGAATCGGTAGCACCTTGATCGCACTGGCACGTCTGAAGTCAGCTCAATATCGTGCTCAGTCAAATCAGTCCTGCCTGGCCTGTCCACGAAGCAGGCCTCAAACTCTGTTATTATCTCGCCCAGATCGGACAGCTGGGATTTCTTTAGTTCTCCTCTCTGCTCCGTCTTTTTGAGAAGCTCCTGAGCGTTGCTTCCTTTTCCGCTGAGGCAAATCAAGTTGTCCCAGATCTCCTCGGGAAGGTTTAACGTTAGATTTACCACGGCTTGCTCCATAGCTAAGTCCTCTCGGGTTCCACTTAAAAGTCTCGTGAGATTACTAGACACTGGCGGCAAGAGGTTACTCTCAAGAACGTCCTCATTCCGCGTCTCATCAAGCTCACTTTCAAGTTGACTTATCTGAGATGCCTCGCTCTCAAAGTTTTCTGACCTGCTATCTTCCGCATCTACCACTGTTTTAACTGCCGTTTCCTCCGCTGTGGATTTTTCTGGAATGAGCAGTGTAGCTAGTTCTCGCGCCTTTGAACGTGTTAACTCTTGCACAACTCTGTCTCCGAAAAGGATGCCCCTCTTTCGCAGTAGCATGTCCGATTTGTTGGAAAACAAATACGGATAGCTTTTAGGAAGCTTTCCTGAAACGGCAGCCTCGGTTGTTAACTTGCCGAAAGGGCCCTCGATGACCACGTTCGCGATTGGCAAGCACACACTCTGTTCCTCCACTACCTGGCGGATCCACGCACACTGTCCTGTATAGTCGGAAGGCGACACATACGCCGGATGGACAACATCCATCGTTGCGGCCGAATCGCGCAGTACCTTGCAAGGCTTCCCGTTGACTACTAGGTCATGCATGTAAGGTTCCAAAAGCTGCATATTTTCCTCGCAGTCACTGACATACGAGAAAGCAATCTTTTCTTTCCGGCAGTTGACGGCAATGTGACCCTGCTCATTACACCTAAAGCATGTGAGCGGCTTCCTAGCCTCAAGCTTTTTCTTTGTGTTCTGCGCGTTGGTCACTTCCCCACTTTTCTCACTGCCGTCCTTTCTAGGGCGTTTGCCTGAAGAAGCCTTCCTTTCTTCGTTTGCAAATCTAGCAAAGTGCCTTTTCTGACGGTTATTTACACTGAACTTGGGATTGCGGAGCCTATCTACTGCTGGGTTGCTGAATTGTCGGCGCGAAGCGTACTCCTCAATGAGTTCGGCAGCTTCAGTTGCCGACTTAATTTCGCCTCGGTCCTGTAACCAATTTCTTTCTTTTTCTGGGAGGCAGCTATAAAACTGCTCCAAAAGAATTCGCTCGACTACAGCGTCCCTATCACTGTAGGAATCTGTGCTCTTTAGCCACTCGCCCAAATTTACTCTTAAATTGTACAGGAATTCAGGGTAACTCTCGTCCCTGGACTTAGTAGCGTTCCGAAAACGTTGTCTGAACGCCTCGGCGCTAAGCCTATACTTTCTCAGAAGGCAAGCTTTGACCTTCTCGTAGTTGTCCGCGTCCTCCTTGCTTAGCCGCGCGACAACCTCCGCTGCCTCGCAGGGCAGAACCGTCAATAATCTCTGAGACCACGTGTCTCGCTGGAAGGACAGTTTTTCGCAAGTTCGCTCAAAGTTAGCCAGATACAGACCGATATCCCCTGATATCACATATGGCTGCATGTACTTTGACATCTTGAAATCTGCCTCCTTGTTGAGACGAGGTACCGCTAGCTGGGGACAATCGCCCGACCTCTTGCTCAACTCTAGTTCTAATTTCCGGAGCTCAATTTCTAGCTCCAGCTTTTTTGCTTCTCTTTCAATTTCACGCTCTTTCTGCTGTCTGAGCTGTTCCTTTTTTTGACCGATGAGGTTCCATGCTTCACTGAGCTCCTCATCATCGGTTCCCAGATCAGTGATTGCCTTTATAATCAAGGGTTTTCGTGCCAAACCACTTGTATCAATTCCCAATTCCTCACACAATAGCAACAGGTCCGGTTTCTGCAGCTTTTGTAGGTCCATGATCGCTCCGAGTGTCGGCTACTTCCAAAACAACTGTGCAAACTACCAACCTAAAGGCGTTTCCACACTCTCTTTACCAGTTCTAAAATCTAACCCTGTTCTAGAACCTGGTCCACATCAGAAGAAAAGCCAAGCACTCACCCACACATGCGATCGATGTTCCGAGCTGCCCTCTTGTTGGCCGATTGTTGCGCCTGCTTGTTGCTTGAGATGCCACCTCCGATCACCAGATGTTGTAGCTTGTAGATCCAGATCCCACCTCCAGTCATCAGATGTTGTGGCTTGTAGATTCAGATCCCAACGCTGGGCACCAGTGTTGGGGCTTGTAGATTCAGATCCTACCGCTGATCACCAGTTGTCGTGACGCTGGGGCTATGTCGACCCGGCCTTCACTTGGTAGCGTGCAGAGACTCGGGGTTGAAGAAGGACTGAATCTTCGAAGTTGGTAAAATATTGTTACGATGAAATAGCAAAGGGGTGTTTATTTACAGTGATATGGCAGTGGGATAAGGTGAAGCCTACTAGCCCCAGGCACCAACGCTTCGTCTTCTTCTTCTGCCTCACCATCACCATCCCTCATCGTCATTAGCGTGACATTTCCCCCCTACTCAGACGAAGCCCTCTGGGCGTGTTCGTGAGTCGTGCGAGGCTGACACGGCTTCAAGCGGGCAACATGACACAGTTCGGTTTTGGCAGACCGGCGACCCGATGCTGTCAGGCGGGCTATCCCATAAGTTAAATCACTAAGGCGTTTGATAACCACATATGGGCCGTCATAATGGGCCAAGAGTTTTTGATGTAGGCCACGGCGCCGAATTGGACGCCATAGCCAGACTAAATCACCTACAGAGTACGTGACCCGCCGGTGACTGGAATCGTATCGCACTTTGGAACGTTCTTGTGAAGCACCAGACCGTAATCGGGCGATTCTCCGAGCTTCTTCGGCGAGACAGAGGGTCTCAGCCAGGCAGGGGTCTTCACGGCTTGTGAAGGGCAGGATAGTATCCAGAGAGTAGCGTGGCGGTCTGGCGTAAAGCAGAAAAAATGGACTGTATCCAGTCGTCTCATGCGTGGCGGTATTAAACGCATACGTGATGAAGGGCAGTATGGTGTCCCAGTTCTTATGCCCTGCGTCCACATACATGGCTAGCATGTTGATAAGCGTTCTGTTGACGCGCTCAGTCAAGCCATTTGTCTGGGGATGGTATGGCGTCGAGTGTCGGAAAGTTACGGCGCATAAACGCATGAGCTCTTCAACAACATCAGCAGTGAATTGTCGGCCCCGGTCAGTGATGACAATTCGTGGCGGCCCGTGTCGTAAGATGACTGAGTGCAGCAAGAAAAGCGACACCTGATGCGCCGTAGCAGATGGAAGAGCGGCGGTTTCACAGTAACGTGTGAGATAGTCCACGCAGATTACAATCCAGCGATTTCCATCCACGGACTTCGGAAACGGACCTACGAGGTCAATGCCTACTTGATCAAACGGTGCTGTCGGGGTCTTCACAGGGTGCAGCAAGCCAGACGGAGTTGCAGTTGGACGTTTGTGGCGTTGACATTGCTTGCAACTGGCAACGTATTGTTCAACCGTCGAGCGCATTCTGGGCCAGTAAAATCTTTCTTGAGCACGGTGGAGTGTTCTAACCGATCCCAAATGCCCAGAAGTTGGATTATCATGCATAACACGCAATACGTCCGTGCACAACGTCTTGGGAACTACGAGTAGGTATCGCTGGCCGACAGGCGAATAACTCTTTTTCCATAGGAGGCCATCATGCACACAAAAACGGCTTGTAGGTACGTTGGCTTGGGCAAAGAGAGGCTGCAGACTGGTATCATTTTGCTGTTCCGTTTTGAAAACATTCGTGTCGGGGAACGCTGGCTCGAGGGTCGATATATAATTGTCGAAATCGTCGCTTTCAGGTCCAGTCGTGGCCATTGGCATCCTAGAAAGACAATCTGCGTCTGCATGACGCCTCCCGCTTTTGTAAACCACGGCAAAGTCATATTCCTGTAACCGGAGGGCCCAGCGTGCGAGGCGACCACATGGGTCTCGAAGGTTCCGCAACCAACAGAGTGAATGATGGTCAGTTACGATAGTAAACGAACGTCCGTACAAATATGAACGGAAACGCTGCACAGCGAAAACTACAGCTAGGCATTCCTGTTCGGTGACTGTGTAGTTTCGCTCCGGCTTGCTCAGGGTACGACTTGCGTACGCGATAACATGCTCTCGTTCATTGTGCCGTTGGACAAGGACTGCACCAAGACCGATTCCACTAGCGTCCGTGTGTACTTCTGTCATTGCAGTAGGATCGAAGTGACGTAAGATGGGTTTCGATATTAAAAGAAACTTCAGTTGACGGAATGACGCGTCGCAGTCTGGTGTCCAGTTAAAAGTAGAGTTTTTGTGGAGAAGGCACGTCAATGGGTAAGCAACGTCAGCAAAGCGATGTATAAAGCGTCTAAAATACGAGCACAACCCTAGAAAACTGCGCAACTCCTTCACTGTCTGCGGGGGTTTAAAAGACTCAACAGCGGCAGTTTTCTGGGGATCCGGCATTACACCATCACCATTGACAAGGTGTCCTAGCACCAGCGCTTGGCGCTCTCCAAAGCGGCACTTTTTGGAGTTCAGAATTAGGGCGGCGTTGTGCAGGCAATTCAAGACACGTACTAGACGGTCATTGTGTTCTTGAAAGGATTTCCCAAATATCACGACATCGTCCAGATAGCAAAGACAAATGTCCCATTTTAAGCCGCGCAAAACTGTGTCCATAAAGCGTTCGAATGTAGCTGGCGCATTACACAGCCCGAATGGCATAACATTAAACTCATAAAGGCCATCTGGCGTTACGAAGGCTGTTTTTTTCTTATCTGCAGGGTCCATTGGAATTTGCCAGTAGCCAGATCTGAGATCAAGACAAGAAAAATAGGACGCACCAGAGAGGCAGTCGAGGGCATCGTCTATGCGAGGAAGAGGATAGACGTCCTTTTTCGTAACAGAATTTAAACGCCGATAATCGACGCAGAATCGCCACGAACCGTCTTTCTTGCGTACAAGAATAACAGGGGCAGCCCAGGGGCTAGATGACTCCTGTATCACCTTTTTGTGTAGCATGTCCTCCACTTGCTCATGAATGACTTTGCGCTCAGATGGGGACACGCGATATGGCTTTTGACGAATGGGACGAGCCGAACCAGTGTCGATGCTATGATGGGTCCGATGTGCAGGGCGAGAGGTTGGTCTATCTGTTTCAGAAAAGTCAAACATAGGCGAAAAAGGTAGAAGAATATCCACAAGAGTACGGCGTTGAGGTGAGCTGAGATCGGCGCTGATCATGCAGGAGATTGAAGTTTCATCAGCAGGCAAAGGTACGATGGCACTCGTAGCATCTGTGACCAAAGCAACGACGTGGGGCGCATCGGGTCCACAAGAGGCAAGCTTCAATCCCGTTGGTAAAACTGCGGGCTCGGACGATGGGTTGATGGTCCATAACGAGGCACTACCATGATGCACGGATATCATACAGTGAGGGATAATTACATTTTTCTTCAGGCATGCTGAGTGAACTGGGTGCACCATGGCCTGGAATGAAACCTTCTCAAGAAGTGGAACGGACACGGGGACGAACATGGCAGACAAGGGTGGAACTACTGTGTCTTCGGTAATACTAAAAACTGTTTCTTCATCACGGCCACTTTCAAAAAGTGTCGGCAGATGCGAGCCATCAAAATGAACCTCTTGACTTCGGCAGTCCACGGTAGCGCCACAAAACTTCAAGAAGTCCATTCCTAAAATGATGTCATGCGTAGAGTGGGGTAAGACTACGAATTCGGCTTGAAAAATTGCACCACCCACAGACACTTGCGCACTACACACACCCAGTGGCCGCAACGCCTCTCCACTCACACCACAAAACGTTGAAGCACGGTCATATTCAAACATCACTTTGCGTCCCAACAAGCGCCTAAACTGATTACTCATCACAGACACAGTCGCACCCGTATCCACCAAAGCTAATGTATACACACCATCAATAAACACACGAATTTTGTTTTTGAGCATTATAGTTGGAGGGATGTTGGCACACAGCACATTTCCAGCGGCCTCACCCCCATTGGTCGCGCTGGTTAGTTTTCCTGCTGATGATGCTGAGGCGACATGGGGCGCCGTCGTGGTGATGGAGAACGACGCGCACGGAAGGCGGGTGGTGGAGTAACACTTCTATCAGATGCAGGGGAGTGGTCGCGGATATTCTGGTTATGGATGTTGCGGTAATACCCACGCTGAGTATTTGATTGTTGAAAAACGGGATTGTATTGCCGATTGTTGGGTACTGTTGGAAGCGCCGGACGGTTATAGCGAGGTGGGAACCTACTGCGGCAGTATCTGGCGATGTGACCTTCGACGCCGCAGCGGTAGCATATCGGCGGAGAAGGTAGAAAATGCTGTTGCGAATAAGAGCAGGGAACAGCTGGGTGCGTCGTAGGTCTGTCTGAATGCTCATACTGCTCAGGAATCCTGGTAGATCGAATGGAAGATCTATGGGCACTTGAGGCGACGTCATACCTTGGGGCGTCAGGCACCGACGCATTCCGGTTGGCGAAATGCATAGGAGGATAGTCAATGGAAGCTGCAACTTCAGGAGCTTGTGGGAAAGGCTGAACGGTAATCGCTTGTGGTGGTGAAGCCGGCCGTCTAGATACCCTCTGGACAGAGACCTCAGCAGATTCGTGCAGGGGAAGTGGGTTGAGCCGCAGGAGTTCTTCCCGCACGATTTGCCGGATCGTCGACGGAAGATCTAGTTGGGCGTGGTCATCAAGGCTGGCCACGGTAGGCACGTTGGCCAGCCGCCCAAATTTTGGCACAATACGACGCGTTCTCAGAGCTTGAAAAGCGCGGATGTGTTTAATGACATCGGAGACGGTTTCAAGGCTGTCTTTGGCGATTAAAAAGTTGTATACGTCAGCCGCGATACCCTTCAAAATGTGGCCGACTCTATCTTCTTCGGGCATGTTGGAATTGACACATCTGCACAATCGGAGGATCTCTTCTGTATAAGTGGTACAAGTTTCATCCGGCAACTGAGCTCTTTGGGCAAGGGTCTGCTCAGCCCGTTTTTTGCTCGGTACAGAGTCACCAAAACGCTGTTTGATCTCGGTGGCAAACCGTTCCCAAGTTGTCAAATTGTCCTCGTTATTCTCGAACCATGTCATCGCCGTGTGAGTTAGAAAGAAGACGACATTTGTGAGCATGGTGATAGGGTCCCACCGGTTGTACCGACTAACTCGTTCATAATGAAGTAGCCACTTCTCAACGTCCTCACCTTCCTCTCCTGCAAAAGGTCGTGGTTCCCGGTAAGGCTGGCAGGGAATAGAGCTGGAGGGGGCAGGCCTGTCACCAGCCTGGCTTGCAGCGTCGCGGCCGGCGCGGTTAGAATCGCTGTGGTCCATGATGTTTGGAAGCGGTGGCAGTCCAGCAAGGCGGCGACTACGTCGAAACTCCAGTGGTTCTTGCTGCGCCGTACTTGGGGATCGAACGGAGCACCTTCCACCAAGTTGTTACGATGAAATAGCAAAGGGGTGTTTATTTACAGTGATATGGCAGTGGGATAAGGTGAAGCCTACTAGCCCCAGGCACCAACGCTTCGTCTTCTTCTTCTGCCTCACCATCACCATCCCTCATCGTCATTAGCGTGACAATATGTACAAGCAGGTTTACTGGCACTTTGAGAAAACGTATTTACAAGAATATTTACATGAAAAAGAAGGGTACATCAGCAAAATGACAAGCGTTAAGAGTTCATAGCGAGAAGCGACTGGATGAGCCGTTTACCCAGGGCCCAGAGCGACATTTCGTGCTCTGCAGCGTCCTTAAAACCCCCCTATGTCCAGCCCCTCTCTGAAGATGCTGACCAACCAAATCCAGGGCACGCCCCTCAGGTATCGGCATCCAATCGAACACATCACCGCACTGATGGTCTGAAGCACTGACTGGTCCGGCATTCATTCGTTGGGCGTGATCACTTGTTGGCGGGAAAAGCTTGGGAACGGCGAGGAGAGGAGGTACATTTCTATTCTTCAGCAAAGAAACCACAGGCTGGTTCTGACAAGGGGTTTTACTTCTCAGAAACCCGAGTGCACGTGGCGCCGCATAGGGCTCCCAACATTGTCCCTTTTCGACAATTGCAAATCTTTCCTGCATTCCCGGGAAATCACTTAATGGCCGTATGAGTCATGCTCCTTTCTTGTCCTGCACGTCAGCGGACATGTCACTCTGTCGTCTCCTTTGGATAGGAGGCATTCATCACTGGAGGATAGCACTTCTCGACTGGAAGGGTGAACAAAAGAAAGAAAGCACTTCCTGCTATTTCCCGCAGGGGGACGTTTCTTTGTGTTTTTCCAGACGTTCTCTTGACAGGGTCAATTTGGCATTTGCAGGTTGTCCACAAAGCAAAACAGGCTTACAAAAACAGAATTCCTGGAAACAGGCTCACTTAGAGCCATTGGACCATCACCACATATTCACAATACTTTTCCATGCCCACAGGCGAACAATAGAGCGCGCAAATGCGGATGCACGGTCGTAACAACCCCGATGTCGCCGACGACAACGTCATTGTTAATATGAATTCCAAACATCCCGGCATCAACCTCGACCCAGAAACGGCCACTTGCAGATACACGTTCCGATCGCGCGACGGAACAAAAACCCACGTTTTGTTCATGGCACCAGACGCCTTTACTAGAGTAATTTCGAAAGGTAGACTGACAATCGGCTGGTCCTCAGCATTAGTTGCCGGGGACTTGCACGCACCAAAGTGCACTTTCTGCGCCACTTACGGACACTCCAGGCTTAATTGTAGAGTAAGTGCGGATGCAACGCACGCTGTTTGCACGCGATGTGCAGGTGCTCACACAGTCAACGACTGCACCGCACGCAACGACTCGGCAACTGCCTGTGCGGTGTGTCATAGGACGGGACGTGAGGGAGAGCCGCATAGGGCGGGTTCTTCTGACTGCCCTATCCTAGCTGCACGCCTTGCCCGCTTGCGGTCCCGAACAGATTACGGACAAACTTAGCTTCTTACCTAAGGGAAAGGGAGACCAGGGAGCCGCTCCGTTTTTTATTCTTATCCTCAAAGGCGGGTGCTTTGCGCACGATTGCATGCACTCGTCGGAGAGCCTCTTCAATATCGTTTTTTATGAAATACCTTATGATCAATCTAACCTAACCTTACCATAAACCTCTTGATAGTTTCACCGTTTCTAACACAGCACTGTGCTGTTACATTCTCCCTCTCGCTTCCAAAACCAACTTTCTTCAAGGGGCGGCTCCCACGTTCTTCCCGCAGGTTTTTTCTTCAGTTTCCTTGTATACAGTTCGTTAAGAAATGATTATAGGTATAGTTATGATGGCGCATCGCGGTATTCATGGGTCATTTCTAGTTTCAGTTATTGGTGCGCGACTCTGGGCGGTTCGGCTGGAAGGGGTTTTTTCTTTTCTTTTATTTTTTACTCATCAGACTTAGGCGCGTCCAATTTGACGGCCGCATTTATTTTTAATGTATTCAATTGGGAGGGTATGGCAGATAGTGAGGGGAAAGTAAAACTTCCAACTGATCATTCGACCCAGCCGTGCATAGAATTAGGACACGCACGAATAATATTTTTTTATATTATATTTTATAATCTTTTATTTGACCTTCAATTTTATACCTAATATTATTTTATTTTTTTCCCATTTCCTCGGTTACCACTCTGCAGGCCATTCTTTTTTTTTTCTTTTTGGAGGAATATTTGTTTAACTTCTCTATACAGAGGGTCGCTTCAGGTTTTCAAAATTTCGATTCTACATTCCGATTCCGTTAAACAAAAATGACAGCTAATCTTTAAATCTCGTTCATTCAAGCAAACGTAGACCACAGTAAAAACGCGACCCCTGTATAATAGACAGCATGGTCAATGGTAACTACGATTATGCACTTATATCAGATCCGCATACAGTTGCAGACAGAATTACGGGAATTCCTACGAACTGGACTGCGTTCAAGAACATTCATGCAACTTAAGAATAGCCAAGCTCTTGACATAAATAATTAGCAAATCAAACCTGCAAAGTATGTATTACCGTCCATTGCTCCTGTTCTCACGCACATTTTCAATTTGATCATTGAGGATGGCGAGTTTCCTTACGAAATGAAAAAGTCTAGAGTAACTGTCATACACAAAGGCGGCGACAAAAATGACACTAAAAATTACAGACCAATATCTGTTATACCAATATTCTCAAAAGGGTTCGAAAAAATTTTATTCGTAAGGTTGACAGAATTTTTTGACCAGATGAAGCTTTTTTCTGATGCCCAGTTTGGTTTTAGAAAGGGGCACTCGACAGAGCATGCTCTGCTGATTCTCAAAGAGAAGATCTTAGAGAATATTGAAAATAAGTTGCTTACTCTTGGTCTATTTATTGACTTTTCCAAGGCATTTGATTTACTCAGTCATGACATCCTTTCAGATAAATTATTTTTGTATAGAATTCGAGGAACACCTTTAAACCTTATCAGATCTTACCTTCGAGACAGAAGTCAGTGCGTACACTTAGGTAACAGACAGTCCTCTTTTTTACCCATTGCAACTGCAGTTCCACAGGGTAGTATTTTAGGGCCGTTCCTTTTTAATGTATATATTAATGACATTGTGACGACTGGGTTAGAGGGAAAATTTATTATTTATGCTGATGATAGTAGCATTCTTTTATCTGGCCCAGAAGAAAACAGTCTTGCAACACAATGTAACGACTTGCTCGAAAGATTGGTTTTCTGGTCAAAGAATAACCGATTGAAAATTAATCTGGCAAAAACAAAAGTAATTATTTTTCGGCCGAGAAATAAAGTAGTAAGCTTGGCTACCACTCTTCACTGTGATGGTGAAGAAATTTCAGTTGTAAAAGAACATAAGATTCTAGGAGTGACGTTTTCTGATTCATTAACATGGGACTCGCACATCACCAATATCTGCGCAAAACTCAGTAAAACAACTGGGGCCTTATCTCGCTGCCGCTCATTACTTCCAGTGCACACTAAACTTCAAATATATCAGGCGCTGTTCTTCTCCTACATTAACTATTGCAATTTGGTGTGGTTGACAACAACTAAAGGCAACACTAAGAAGGTCTACGTGTTGCAAAAGAAGATTGTGCGCATTATAGCTATCATTGACTACTTCTCTTCAACTGAACAGTATTTTCCTCAATACAATATAGTCCCGATACAAAACATTTATGAATTTCGTATGCTGCGCTCATTTTATTTATCATCACCCGCTTTCAGGCAGCTCATTACGTCTATCGCATCCTTACAACATTATCAAAGCAATGCCTCTACACGCAGCACTGGTGTTTGGCTGATTCCACGCTTCCGCACCAATTACAAACTACAGTCTTTGAAACATAATCTTCCACAAATTCTCAATAAGTACAATGAATTTAGCTGCCCCAACCTCAACCGATTACGGCAGTATTTTTTATCCCATTAGATTTTAGTGGGTGATATTTCCTGCTAACCTGATTTTCAGAAGCCGTTAATATGAAAATGTACTTGTTTCCTGTATGTTTCCCTTTAGAAGCACTATTTGTATTGCATATTTAGATGTTTTTTTTTCTATCGCATCTATTCTTTGAATGATGGCATTGCTTTTTTGCTGCAAACATGTATCTATTTTGTCCTATCATAGTTGATATTTTCACATGTACAAATCTGTACCATGAATTTTGTGCATTTTATTTTTCATTGTACTGTCCTATGCATGGTAGGCCACCATGCCCTGCCTTGTACATTCGGGCACCTGGGCCTTGTCAAGCTGACATGACAGCTTTTAGCCCAGGTGACCCTTCAGAAGCTTTCTGAAAAATAAATTGAATTGAATTGAATTGAATTGAATGAATGGTGGACGACCGGTCTGACTATCGAGCGTTCTAGGGTGCGCGCCATGAGAAGGCGCTATCAAAGATCATCGGAAATCCAAATTCGCAAATTTTACGGTGAAATTTATTACACCGAATTGGCAAAGTTTCGTTCTCAGGTATCGGAAGCCCTTAATTCGTACCTAAGAGAATTGGCTAGGCAGTCAATCAAATCAGGCATATTCGGGCGACCGTATAAAATTGCTTTCAAAAAACAACCAGCACCCATCGTTTTACCTTCTATCGAGAAACCGGATGGCTCAATGACAACGTCTGTGCTGGAAACAGCACAGACGATGTTAGTCAGGTTGCGTCGGATTAATTCCAAAATGATAGCGACGCTCACAGGGCGATGCGTGTCAAGGCTGCTTGGCCGTCCCTAGGTGGACCGGACGACGTCCCATTCACACCTGGCGAGGTTGAAATGGCGGTGTCCCGAGTTAGGTTGGGAACGGCGTCTGGGTTGGACGGCATAACACCGCGCGTTGTACGCGAACTCTGGGGGCGTCATCCAAATTTCTACCTCTTTATTTTTAATTCGTCTCTGAAACTGGGTCATTTTCCAATGGCTTGGCGGAAGGGACGCATTATCTTCTTGCCAAAGCCAGGTCGGCCTCCGGAGATCACCACTTTTTATAGACCAGTTGTAATGAATTCAGCACTCGGCAGAGCGTTTATTGTATGGCCGTCTATACCACGTTCTATCGCGAACAAATTTGCTACATCCTCACCAATTCGGCTTTACGCGACAGCGCAGAGATGTTCAGGCTCTACACGCGCTCGTAACGAAATTAAGAGATATGCGGAATAGCGGCCTACACGCACTGCTTATCTCCATCGATTTCCGCGGCGCGTTCGACAGCGTGTGGCACCCTTTGGTCCTGAGTTCTCTCAGTGACTGGGGGTGCCCGAGAAATCTCTGCGCGCTGCTCCGGTCATTTCTATCCGACCGAGAGGGGGTTTTCCTCTCCCATGCGGGAGACGCGGTCGCGCGTCCCACCTTAGGCAGCCCGCAGGGTTCTCCGTTGTCGCCGCTGCTTTGGAACTTACTCGACTTGCCGATGCCAGGGGGTGTGTCGGTGCAGGCGTATGCGGATGACGTCGTCATCCTTGTGCCTGCATCTGGCCGCAAAGCACTGACGGAATTGGCAGAGACCGCACTCGGTAGAGTGGCAACATGGGCGGAGAAGGCGAGAGTGAACATTTCAAAGGAGAAGACGGTGTGCGTCCTTATTTCTCCCCCAAGGGGTGGAATGGGGCGCACATTACCTGTGGTACTCCTCGGCGGGGTGCGCTTGCAGTTCAGGCCCTCCGTCAGGATACTAGGTGTCGTCTTCGACCTGACTCTCTCCTTCATATGCCATGGTGACCTTCTCAAGGAGAAATCCGAGCTGCTTGCTGCGCGCCTCAGTGTTTTCATGCGCCTTAGCGGCACACCGGCACCGCAGCACAGAACAGTATTATACCGACAGGTCGTTCTTCCGTCACTCGCATATGCGTCCCCTGTCTGGTGGACTGAAACTCCCCATTCAGGTTTGCGTGCTCGGCTGCTCTCTGTGCAGCGTGCCCCGTTATTGGCGTTAACGGGAGCATATTCAACAACGAGCACAAGGGCGCTCCAAATTCTAATGCATGCGCCGCCGCTCGCATTGGATCTTGACAGGTTCAATGCAGAGTTCGCGCTGTTCACGCAGAGATTGGACGTCAATTTTGGACGACCTCATCGCGCATCGGAAGTGGAGGCGCCTTTTGATGATTCGCTCGTGCACCCAGCAGAGGTTATTTCGTTTGCGCATGTTCGTCTGGACAGGGATGGCGCGGAGACCGAGGCGCGGTCACCCGTCTACCATGTCTACACGGACGGCGCATACACCTCTGTCTCAGCCGGAGCGGCCTACGTCATATTGTCACCAGCGGGCCGAATAACATCTGTAGGCCGCTTCAGAGTTGAAGGAGCAACTGGTGCATATGGCGTAGAGCAAATAGCGTTTGAGGAAGCCCTCCGCTATGTACAGGGCTTGCAGGGATCGACGGCTGTGCACATATTCACAGACTCTCTGTCGATCCTTGCAGCTCTAGCCGCACCTAAAACTTCAAACACCAAAATTCACGATATTAAACAGTTGCTTAAATCACTTATCATACGAAGGCCGATTAGACTATTTCATGTCCCTGCACATGCAGGAGTGCTTGGCAATGAACTCGCGGATATAGTTGCGTCGCGAGCACACAGATCGGTCCGGACCAGATTGGCTCTAGCTTCTAAAACAGTGGTCCGTGCAGAATTCTGTCGAGTTGTTGCCGCGAGATGGGCCAATTGGTGAAGAGATGACAACGAGGGCACGGGAATCTTCAATTTCATTCCCGATGCGAATAATCTCCCCCGCTCGTTTCCACCTGCGAAATCAATTACACAACTCATCACAGGTCATGGCCGATTCCCCCATTATCTTCATCGTTTCGGCCTATCACTTCATCACACTGTCCTTGCGGTGCCCAAGAGGGTATTGTCATTCATTATCTCACCACATGTCCATTAACATTACAATACAGACAACACCTCATCCCACCTGCACCACCAGAACACAATCCCATAATATGGACAATTTGGCTAAACAGTAACAAGAATTGTGCGTGGTTAATTAGATTGGTTAACTTTATAAGTTCAACACTTCCAAATTACACACGATAAAATTTCAAAAAATCTACACTAAATAATTACAATCATTTTACATCATTCTGACTTTGGCTGAGGGCTCGTCGAGCCAAATGAGGTGGGCACGACATGTGCTCGCCCTCATGCCATTTTCAGATGATGTAAATTCTTAATTTTTATTTCACTCTACGCATTATTTTTATTTTATATTCATCATTTTATTTTTTGGCTTGTATAAATTGCAAATAGTGTAGATACAGTACATATTGTACATAGTGTAAATATCGCTATTTTGCATAGCAATGTAAATAGTGTAGATACTGTACATATTGTACATAGTGTAAATATCGGTATTTTACATAGCAAATTTTCCATGTTACCTTAATTCTTGTAAATTCTCCTAAATTTCCTCTACTTCACATTCTGTCCACTTTATTCCGTTGCCTTTTCTCTGTGCTCTTTTCCTGCCTTTGTTCTGTTCCCCTCTTTTCTTGCCTTCCAGATTTCATCAATTTCTCCTCTTCCTCTGGACGACCATTGAATTATTCGCTTCTGATTTCTGATATTAAAATCTTATTATCCTTTTTTTGTGTGTGTGTGTTTTCTTTTTAGTGTTATGTTGCTATGTGTATGTATGTGTCCTTGGGCACATTTATTGTTTACTATCTTACAAAAAATTAAATAAACCAGCTCTGCGAGGTAAGCCCACCCTCTGTGCTCGTTGAACCCTTAGGATGCAGATGTGTTACCGTGCCCACTTTTTATTTTCTCAATTGGCTTTTTCCACTAAATCAAACACTTTGGCCAACTGGGCCCTTTTCATTTATTTTTGATTGGTTTAAGCCTGATATAGCTTAGCTGGTGCAGGCTCTTTCTCATTCCGCTTTATTTTTGAATTTACTTTCCAACATTGTCAGGAATGAGACTTTGGATTGGGGCGGTACATCTGTCAAACGGTAACGCAGGTGTCCTAAGGCGAGCTCAGCGAGGACAGAAACCTTGGGTACAATAATAATAAAAAAATATTAATGTGCGCAGGAACAACCATGTGGTCTTAGTGCTGCAGCACAAATAAAAAAAAAACAAAATGAAAATGCTCAAACATGTTTACACACACAGAGAACACAAAAGAAGAAATAAATAATGCATGAAATGAAACTGAGACGAAAAGTATCACGGAAAGTGATCAATAAATGAGTAGCATCACTTATATACACAGTGAGATAATTTTTGAGCACATCAGGAAAAAAAAAAGGACTGTAGATAGAAGAGAATAAAACAAATAACTGACAGTGATTATAGTAATATAGAAATATACATAAAATAAACAACCATTGCAGGCGCTACAAGTGCATGGTACATAAAACACAGGCTAGAAATACTGAATACAATAAAGAAGTAGAATTGAACAAGGGTCAATAAGATTAGAATTATAAAGTTGAAAGTTGAAATATAAGAAACGGATAAAAAGTAGTTCAAGATACAGACACCATTGAACAGGAGAAAAGCAAAAAGTGAAGTAAGTACAATATTAAGGCTAGAAAGTGGGAGTTATGTGTGCTAAAGTACTATCTAGAATACAACGCTACGAACATCCAATGTAAATGAACAGAGCGAGTTTTGGAAGATGTCAATGTGAGGACAAAAAGAGTTAAATAACCACTGCATCCTGTCCAGAGGGGAGAGGGAATGAAGAGGAGAAACCTGAAATGGTCTGAATTTCCTCATGCTCTTTCGCGGAACGCGCAGTAGGATGTACCCTAAGAGCTGAGGGCACATAATGTGGCCATGAAGGAGTTTGCACAGAAATATATCAAGTCTGATACGACGGCAGTGAAGAGAAGGAAGATTCAGTTGGGCGCTCCTGGTGGAGCTAGAGGGGGAAGTTGCGCAAGGAAAGCGATAATGAAATATCCGTAAAAATTTTTTTCGTACTCAGTCAACCTTGTCCAAGTTCGATTTGCAAGTGCCATTCCAAACAACCGACGCATACTCCAAGAGCGGCAAGCATATGGACAGGTACAGTTTTAGGAACGGAAATGGAGTATGGAACTCTCTCGAAAGTCTGCAAACGAATCCGAGTGTGCGCATAGCCCGCTGAGCAATGCGTTTAGTGTGAGAGGAGAAGCTGAGGGTGCGGTCAAAAAGTACACCAAGGTCATTAATTTCATCAACCCTGTCCAACAGCACAGAATTCATAGAATAATGGTAGAGAAAGCTATGTGTTTTACGAGTAAAGGACACAACCCTAGTTTTGGAAGAATTGAGGGTAAGTCGATTCTTCGCACACCAATCAGAAAAAGCAGATATGTCCGATTGCAACAACAAGCAATCTTGTAAAGAATGCATTACTTTGAATATTTTTACATCATCAGCATAAAGAAGAAACGAGGAGTTCTTTATCGCCGAGGAAACATCATTAATAAAAACGGAGAAGAGAAGCGGGCCTAGTACTGAACCTTGAGGAACTGCACTCGTTGCAGGGTAAACGAAAGAAGTCTGTCCATTGACACTGATAACGCAAAAGCGATCAAGGAGATAGTTGCGTAGGAGGGCTACGAGTGAGACTTCAACGTCAGAGAGTAGAAGTTTTTCAAGAAGTAGTGAGTGAGTAACAACGTCGAAAGCTTTGCTCATATCACAGTACACAGTGTCAACCTGACCCCTCTGAAGGACTGCTGCAGAGGCATACGTCATAAACGTGACTAGGTTGGTAGAAGTAGAGCGACCCGACATGAAGCCATGTTGATTCGGTAGTATGATATGTTTGAGATGGAAGGAAAGTACGTTGTGCAAAGCTAATTCGAAAAGCTTAGAGGTTGCACATAGAAGAGAAATCGGACGATAATTGGAAACATCAGATTTGTTTCCAGACTTGAAGACAGGAAACACGCGTGCCATTTTCCCCACGCGAGGAAAGGCACCATTTTTTAAACAGTTATTAAATATGAAGTCAGTACTGGTACAAAGATATAACTGAAGGCTTTTATTATGGCAGCTGGAATACCATCAGGTCTAGGAGACAAAGATGGTCTCAGACGCTTAGACTCTCAGTTATCAACTCCTCGTCAAAGAGAATGGAATAAGATAGTGCACCAGATGGGAGGCAAACGGAATCACAATGCGGATGTTTGTAAACGGAGGAAAAATATTGGGCAAAACTGTCGGCAACATCGCGAATTTCCAAACCCTGAAAGTCAACTAAGATGATACTTAATTCTGATTTAATGGAACGCTTGCGAACGTAACGCCAGAACTGACTGGGACGATTTGAGGCACTCCTCTCTAAAGACTCAAGATAGGAGTCGTAGTCCCGCTTGTATAAGCGTTTGCAACGAGAACGCACACGGCGAAACTCATCTGCCCAATTTGGAAACCCAGGGCGTTTCGCTTTACGATGGGCCCGTTCCTTGAGTTTTAACGCCGTTATTAGTTCCCTTGAGAACCAGGAAGGGAATTTCCTACGCGTAGGAGTATGCAACGGCATGTACCGACGCATACCATCAAGAAGTATTTCTGTAAAGCGACTGACTTGTTGAATCATTAATGTCATTTAAAAGGGACCAGTCGACGGAAGAGAAGAAATTGAAAAGACCAACATAATCACCACTTGCATACGAGAAACGGGGCGAATTCCTCACCCGATCTGAATTAATAGAAGGTGAGGCAGAAACAGCAGTAGTAACTAGAAGCGGAGGGTGAAATTTGTCACATCGAGTCAGCGGTATGTCTGAACTCGAGACTCGAACACTTTCAAAATTCGTTAGACAGATGTCAAGAATATTACCACAGGAGTTTTCAATGAAATTGTGTTGCTGCAAAGAGTTAAAGGCTATAAAATCAATTAGAGCGTTACACTTAATATGTAATGATTGTTGTCAGAAGAAATAAATGAGTTCCAGTTGATACCAGGAGTATTAAAAGCGCCTAAAATAAGAAGTTTGTGTTTGCTATGACGGGTTATAACATGCTCGAATGAGAGCAGAACATCATTATAGGCTGGAGGAGGAAGATTCGGAGGAATGTAGAAAGCTGCAAGTAAAAGTTTTTCATGTCGATTTAAAGTGAGCTCGAGCCACACACATTCTTCAACAGTTTCCAGATCGGAACGTCGAACACACTTTACAAAAATTTGGAGGACGCTTAAGCTTCGCCTTCAAGAGTAGAACGCGATAGCGTTATTACATCGCAGGGGACGCTTTCCCAGCAGAAGCGCTACGGCGCAGCGATCACGTCAGAGGCGTCCGGCATCAGACGCTGCACCTAGCAATCGCGCTGTGAGCGGAAAGAGGAGCCGCGTCGCCTAAACACCACTGGTCGAGTGACGCACGCTGGATGTTGGAAGGGGAGAGAGCGAGAAAACTTATTAAACGCAAGGGTATTGGGGCATCCTCGCACCGGTACCCGCGCGGCCCGAAGGGGAGAAGCGGGTGAGCGAAGATAGTGATCTAAAGAAAGGAAAGACGCTTGATTTTACAACCCGTGAGGGTGCACGGCGAAACGTCAGGGGCGAGTGGCGCGCCACGTGTCGGGGCAGCGCCGCACATGGAAGGTGCTTTTTATTTATGAAGTGCATGCCGGGATTTATCGCTCACGGCCAACGCCGCCGACGACACCGGCTTTTCTGCGACACGGGCTCCTTAACGCTACCGCGTTAAAACTGTCAATAGCAATGAGCACTCCACCTCCTCTTGATTTGGGACCTGTTTCAGTGCGGTCGCTACGAAAAACAGAGTAATTATTTGGAAAGATATCATTGGAAGAAATATCACTTGACATCCAGGTTTCGGTAACCACAACAGCGGTAAACAAGATGACAAGACGTTAGAAAAAAAATTCAGATCCCTTAGTCCGAAGACCTCGAGCGTTTTGATAATAGATATCCAAATTAGGGGCCACTGCAATTTTGCGTAAGTTCTGAGGGATGAAGCATATCGTCGTAAAGCTTCCCACGAAAGTCCTTGTATATGCAACCCATCGGCCACATCGAAGGCTCAACAAGCTTGCTGTAGGATTCTTCATCAACTTCAATATGAAAGGACGAGTATGAGTCGTACCTTGTTTTCAGCTGTCGGCAGGAAATGGGGGTAAT
Source organism: Amblyomma maculatum (assembly GCF_055883805.1). Lineage (NCBI taxonomy): Eukaryota > Metazoa > Arthropoda > Arachnida > Ixodida > Ixodidae > Amblyomma > Amblyomma maculatum. The sequence continues at coordinate 129,491,427 of NC_139352.1, forward strand.
TTTCACTGATTTTAGATGGTTGGTAAGGTCTACCGATGTTGTATCGGGACTGAGTTTAGAGACGAAAATAGTCTTCGGGCGCTTCTTTTGGTAAATGGCAACGTTCAGGGCAGGTGAGCTCGATGCGCCAGTAATGGCTCGACTTCGGTGCTTCTTCATCGCACTGGGTGAGTTAACCGCACGGGGAGGAGCAGAGGCAGAAGATGAACAGGTAATATCGCCGGGAGTCATCCCTCGATGAAGAGCGGCGGAGACGCCACAGCGGCCACAGACGGCTGCTCCTCACGGGTAGGATTGCCCACGGAGACAACGAGAGGACGCTCACACTGCGAAGCAGCACACAGCACAAGCTCGTGGCGTAGGCCGAGAACATCGGCACGTAGAGAGGCAATGACCTCGGCTTGTTGTACGAAAGCCCGCGAGTTCTCTCCACGAAGGCGCTCGTTCTCCTCTCGTAGCTGGGCAACCTCATCGCTCAGAAAAGAGATTCCCTTAAGTGCGTCGAGGAGGAGAGCCCGTAGCGAGGCAAACTCACCGCCATGTTCGCCGGTCGCGGTTGAAGGGGGAAAACCGGTCGGGTGGCTGGGCAGGAGCGGGGCGACGGGAGAAAGGAACGTAGCCGCCGGCGCACCACCGTCGCTAAGCCTAACACCGTCAGACGACGACGACGCACACAAATTACACACGAATGGCCGAGAGCCGGACTTCAGGAGTTGCAGCTCGTCATCCGCCCAAGTAGCGCACTTCGTATGAGCACGTTTCGCACAGTCGGCACATCGTAAAAACTGCTGCTTGCCAAAAAACGGGCGAGAGCACAGCGCACATGCGTCCTTGCTGGGCGCCATCTCCAATAATAATAATAATAATAATAATAATAATAATAATAATAATAATAATAATAATAATAATAATAATAATAATAATAATAATAATAATAATAATAATAATAATAATAATAATAATAATAATAATAATAATATTAATAATAATAATAATAATAATAATAATAATAATAATAATAATAATAATAATAATAATAATAATAATAATAATAATAATGACTATTTATGAATAATAATAACATTAATTATTGTTATTATTATTATTAATATTTTTATTGGATGTTCGTAGCGTTGTATTCTAAATAGTACTTTATCACATATAACTCCCACTTTCTAGCCTAAAATATTGTATTTACTTCAATTTTCGCTTCTTCTCCTGTTCAATGCTGCCTGTATCTTGAACTGCTTTTTATCCGTTTCTTACTTATATTTGAACTTTAAACTTTATATTCGAATCTTACTGTCCCGTGTTAAATTCTATTTCTTTATTGTATTATTCTGTATTTCTAGCCTGTGCTTTAGGCACCACGCACTTGTTGCGCCTGGAATGGTTATTTATTTTATGTATAATTCTATATTACTATATTCAATGTCAGTTATTTGTTGTTTCTTTCTCGCTATCTACCGTTCTTTTTTTTCTTTCGTGATGTGCTCAACAATTCTCTTACTGTGTTTATAAGTGACGCTGCTCATTGATTGCTTTCTTTCCGTGATACTGAGGCCCAGGAAGATTGATTGATTGAATGTCCTTTATTGAATGGGAAGGCTCATGTCCATGGATGGGGATAAAGGGGAGTAGACATAATCTTCATTGTTTAGGTCGTCACTCGAATCACATTGCTCTAACCAGGCCACTAAGCGAGCCATACTTGGCAAATATCATCTGTGTGTTAGCATCAGTTTCTAGAAGGGAACGGTAGTTCAGGCGGTAGGGTTCGATCTCGGGGCGTCCAGTAGAAAAAGCAGGGCAATCCCAAAGTAAATGAGATATGCCGCCGCAGGTTAGAGTCGCACAGTGGGGGCACGTGATCATTTTCTCCGTATACTGACGCCAGCGGGCCATAATACGTGGCGTGTAAGCCGCATGGGCGATGAGCTTATTCAAAAATACTTCTTGACTTCGGGTGAGGTGGGTTCTTCTCGTAAAAGGTGGGTCTGGTGTGGCCACCTGCATGCGACACTGACTGAGGCTACGAAGACTGGTCCGAGTATAGTGCATAAGAGCAAGAGAAGGGGTGAGTTGCCCGCCCAAGGTCGAATAAGGATAAAGCAAGGGGGGTGGGGAAGTAAATGTGGACATCCCACCTGCCAAGCAGCCGCGGCGTGTGCCGCCGCAGTGCCCCCTGATTCGTCCGAGTGATCTGGGGTCCAGTGAGTAGCGACAGTTCTGGTCGCGAGTTGGTGGCGTTTAAGGAGGCGCTGTATGGCCGTAGCTGTTGCATCTTGTGAACCCGGAGTAGCGATTTCCTTGTAAGCTTCAAAGGAATCAGTAAGAATACGTATTGACCCAGTTCCGGTGCAAGGCACTCCTGACAAGGCTCCCCAAATCGCGAGGAGTTCAGCGTGAAGAGGGGTACCTTGAGGTAGATGGCAGGCATAAGCGCCTGAAAGGTAAGGGTTGTCATCAAATACCCAGGCCATAGATGCGAATTCGCTTGTAATCGATGCGTCGGTGTATATGTCAGTCGTATCAGGGATTCGCTCTTGTCGGTGATGGGCAGCTAGGAGCTCCCGGGGAATGACAAAATCGCGGTTTATAGGTCGGCGATGGACGCGTGTGACTACTGGCATCTCCCAAGGGGGAAGTGATGCATATAGGGCTGGTGTTTTGTCGTTACGCTGTTCATCCCAGGCCAGCAGGCGACGCCCCTGGACAGTGTTCTCTAGACGTATTCGATGACGCGTCTGTGACTTGGTAACGATGGTAGTGAGCGGTGGAAGAGCGGCCAAACGCTCAAGTTCGACTATAGGAGTGTGCTTAGGTAGACCGGTAATAGTGCGTAGTGTTGCGCGATGAAGGCGTTCGACCTTAGCGAAGTCAGTCTTCGACAGTTGGAGGACGGGTGTGCCATAGAGGATTTTTCCGACCGCCGCTGCTCTGGCCATCGCACGGCAGGCATGCTGCCGCGCACCGCCGTGCCGGTTGGACAGGCGACGAATAGTATGTAGCAGTGCTGGCCAAAGGCGTTGTAACTGATGAACCCATTTCTGGGGGCTGTTGCAGCTTGATATGGGCCAGCGACGCCCAGGAACGTCCGTGCCGTTCTCTTGCCCGAAAAAACTCACGCGCATTGGCTCGCCCCGCACGCGGCCACACTTCCCTTCTCGACTCGAGCAATCCCACACACGATCACCATCATCACAAATACTTTTCGTCTCAATTTCATTTTGTGTGTTATTTATTTCTTCTTTGTGTTCTCGCTGTGTGTGTGAACACGTTTGTGCATTTTCACTTTTGTGTTTCTTTATTTGTGCTGCAGCACGAAGACCACTTGGTTGTCCCTGCGCACATTAAATAAAGATTGATTATTATTATTATTATTATTATTATTATGCGCTGGGCACATCACTGATACCTTGTACATTTCACAGGACCTGAAGGGACTCAGCTTGCTACATCCACCTCGACGGACAGTGCAAGATTCCCAGAAATACAAGCTACTATCTGCCGCCAATTCAGGATTCAGCCCAGACCACCTCAAGCTACAATGAACCAGCATTTCAAGATAAAGGGCATAGCCACCATCACCATAAAAGGAACCGTCTTCCCTGACCCTTCTGCAAGGAGGGAGGAGGTGGTGAAGGGTGGCAGTTCCTGGCCCTACGGGACTGGGACAGTAGGTAAACGCTGCTTGCGGCGGGGGCTAGCCAGCCACCGAATTTTATCTGTTATAGGCTGTCATTGGACTCTCCACTGCTTCGATGGTGGACGACGGCTGTTGTTGCGGCACGTGTCTTTCTCTCCTTCTTCTTTTTCCTTTCTTCTCTAATGTCTCTTCTGTCCGGACGGTAGCCCTCCACTACGGCTCCTCTTTCTCTCTTTCCACTTTCACTCACCTTCCCCTACTCTTATGGCGCGGTTGAGGTGTCCACAGAAAACAAGTGAGACAGTTACCGTGCCTTTCCCTTCCTATAAATCAATCAGTTTTTTTTTAAATCAATCAGGCCCCGCCGGGGTGGTGCAGTGGTAAGACGCCCGACTATTGTGCCGGAGTACCCGGGTTCGAATCCGACCTCGGCGGCTGCGTCTCGATGAAGGCGAAACGAAGAGGCATCCGTGTGCTGTGCGATGTCAGCGCACGTTAAAGATCCCCAGGTGGTCGAAATTACTCCGTAGCCCTCCACTACGGCTCCTTTTTCTCTCTTTCCACTTTCACTCCCACCTTCCTCCCTTCCCTTACGGCGTGGTTGCGGTGTCCACAGAAAACAAGTGAGACAGTTACCGCGCCTTTCCCTTCCTATAAATCAATCAGGCAGCAGAGGCTTGGTAAGACGCCCGACTACTGCGCCGGAGTACCCGGGTTCGAACCCGACCTCGGCGGCTGCGTTTCGATGGCGTCCGTGTGCTGTGCGATGTCAGCGCACGTTAAAGATCCCCAGGTGGTCTAAATTACTCCGTAGCCCTCCACTACAGCTCCTCTTTCTCCCTTTTCACTTTCACTCCCACCTTCCTTCCCTTACGGCGCGGTTGAGGTGTCCACAGAAAACAAGTGAGACAGTTACCGCGCATTTCCCTTCCTATAAATGAATCAATCAGGTGGCTCAGCTACAGAGCCAATAGCATGCCCGAGCATTTTCTTTTCTTTCTTCCTACAGCCACAACAACAACAACCCTTGTGCAGTGGGCGCGCTGCGCTGGGGTACATCACTGATACCTTGTACATTTGACAGGTAGTTCATCTGTACACTTTTGTCATTTCGTTTTGTTTTTTTTTTGCCGCCGACTGCTCACTTATGCTGTTTTGCCATACAGTGTTATAGATGATGAATAATTGCATAGCCTGTCAAAAAGACCTACCAACTTATGGACGTATAATAACGTGTTCTGATGGCGAGCACTCATACCACCTAGGGCAGGGCTGCTCGGGAATAGCACCCAGTACTTTTACCGCAATGGACTAAGCCAAACGCGATGCATGAATATGTAAAACTTGCAGGACTGCAAAAAATTACGGTGGTAATTCATCGCAGCTTGATACTGAAGGCGCAAACGAAAGCGCGGAAAAATTATCAGCCTTGACAGATCAGATTAAGGAAATAAAAAGAAATATTGAAGCGCTACCAGCACTAGAGGTTAAGGTAGACTCTTTGCTACTCCTGAAAGCAGAAATCCTTAACCTAGCGAAAACGGTAGACCTGGAAGAATCGGCTGCTTTGTTGTCGAAAGAATACGACTCTTTGAAAGAGCAGTTAAAAACTAGCCAGGAATCAGAATGTGCTCGGGACAAACGAATACAGGCCTTGCAGGAGATTGTAGACGAACAGAGTGCGCAGCTGGACAGTATGCTTAAAGAACAAAAGGATGCAGAGCAATACAGACGAAAAGCTAATCTTGATATATATGGAAACCAGCTACTCCAAATGAAAATCTGCTCGACCAGCTACAAAAGTGGCGGAAAAGCTGGAGTTGGAAAACTGTTCAACTGATGCCATTGTCGCCTTCTTGCCAAGAAAGACAGCATTCCTATCATCTTGGTACACTTCTCCATCTTAGCAACTAGAGAGAGGTAGTTTAGCGCTCGAAGCAAGCTCCGAGAACTGCATAAAGCATAATTGCTGCCGAAGGAATATTTCAATGACAACAGAAACGAACCGTTACTTGTTCTGGAAGGCCAGGAAGGCAGGAAAAGACAAGCAGTTTAAGATTGTGTGGGTAAGAGGAGGCAAATTCTTCGCCAGGAAAGAGGGAAAGGCACCTCTTATCCGTGTGACATGTGAATCAGACTTAGCACAAATAAAATAAATAGCGCTCCATCAGCTATAAGTTTTCCGGAATTTGAATCGTTCAAAACGAACTTTGGGCCAAACTCGGACATAGATTTTACTCTGATTATTGTCAATACCCGTAGTTTTCGCAAATACTGGCACGAGTTCAGAACAATCGCAGAAGGTGCCATTGGTGTTGTAGATATATTTGTGCTAACAGAAATGAATGTTCTAGATTCTTGCCTAGATTTGTTTGAACGGTTATCGACCAACGTTAGTAACTCGCTCTTCACCATGCAGAATGCCTAGCGTTGGAACTTTGCTCCAAGCTAACGCCATTAAGGTTGCTACCAATTTACCGACCACCATCAAACAGTATCAGCCGTTTCCTACTGGAATTGGAAACGATCTTACAATAGATCAATTTTGCATAGTAGGTGACTTGAACACTGTGTCCCACGAAAACAGTTGTGTGTACTGAGTGAACGGTTTTTTTGCACTCCCACAAGGATAAAGACTGCCATTGTACTCCGGTTGAAAATGTTGATTGTATAAAATATCTAGGGATTTACTTTGATAGCGATCTCTCATGGCAAAGTCACAAGGTGTACGTTTGTGGCAGATTACGTAGAACGGCATGGTTACTGTTTACAGTTAAATCTTTCCTTCCTTTATCGGTAAAAAAACTCATGCATCCACTTGCATACAGTGTTATAAGATATGACATCACAGTATTTGCGCACTCTTCGCAAAGGTGGCATGATCGGGTAGACGCTCTTTTAACTTATATGTTAAAAAGTACCGCCTGTGAACATTCCTTTCCCCCTTAATAAATTTATTTAATTTTCATTGGTCTTCCGTCCTTTGAAAGTTTATATAAGCAAAATGTTATTCTCCGGCACATTTGGAATCCTGCTTTCAAGACGAGAGCAGTTTCTGCCAGAACACTACGGAATTGTCAACGCTACACGGTCGCCAGATACGCAACCAGATACATCAAAGCAAGACGATGTGTATATGTCCTTACAATATTCAATATGCTTTCTGATCAGGTGTTATCCGCTACTTATAAAGCCACTGTAAAACAAATGCTCAAATCTAAGTTTTAATTCTAAATGACGCAGGAAACTTATAAGTTCCAATCCTTTTTTTTCTCTTTTATACAATGTATCTTCCTTAGTATTTGTATTTCAGTATGTGTGTACTTACCCTGATATTTTGTTGCCCTTGCTTTTCACTCGCCGATTTTGCCGGGCCTTATCCTGCAAGTCTCCTCTTGGCTTTGACAGGTCAGAGTCTGTATCCCAATGTTTTGCGGCGATAAATTTATTACTATTATTATTATTATTATTATTTGGTTCACAGGAAGGGAAGGCGCAGCATCTGCCACATTTGTTTCTGTGGACACCTGAACCACTTGCGCTGCTTCTGGGGGCGGTAGCTGCTAGTCGGAACAGCCCGCTTTCTTCGTCTCTTCTGTCGTTTCCTCTCTTACCGAGCAAACCCAATTACGCCCACCGGCACGCTGGCCTATGGGACGGAGGCCGGGGCCACTGCGGCCTTGGCTATGACGTTATTCGGTCGCGGCATACCGCATACGGCATACTCGAAGCTCGGCTGTTGTTGTGCCTGTAAGACGAAGGAAAAGGAAATGCACGGGCCTGCTACTGGCTCTGTTGCTGAGCCACCTAATTGATAATGTATTTAATTAATAATTTAATAATCCACAGGGCAGCTGAATAATGCGGACAAAAAAGAGAAAGTAGAGAAGGAAGAAAAAGAAGAAGGAGGGAAAGACTCTCGCCGCAATCGCCGTCTTCCACCACCGAAGCGTTGGAGCGTGCAATGACGGCCTTCAACAGATACAAATTTTGAGGCAGGCTAGCCCCCCCCCCCCCCCCCCCGCTAGCGGCGGTGAGCAACCTATCCCAGCCCCATCAGGGCCAGGACCAGCCACCCTCTGACCCTCGTAGTTCGCTTAATAATAATAATAATAATAATAATAATAATAATAATAATTGGTTCACAGGAACGGAAAGGCGCAGTATCTGTCACACTTGCTCTGTGGACACCTGAACCGCGCCGTAAGGGAAGAGATGAAGGTGGGAGTGAAAGTGGAAAGAGAGAAAGAGAGCCGTAGTGGAGGGCTGCGGTGTAATTTCGACCACCTGGGGATCTTTAAGCTTTTCGCTTCAATAATCGGTTCACGGGAAATATCTGTCGTACTTGCTCTGTGGACACCTGAACCGCGCCATATGGGAAGGGAGGAAGGTGGGATTGAAAGTAAAAAGAGGGAAAGGGCAGCCGTAGTAGAAGGCTACCGAGTATTTTCGACCACCTGGGGATCATTAACATGCACTGGCATTGCTAGGTGGTGAAGAGTGGCTGTTCCTGGCCCTACGGGGCTGGGCAACGCCGCTTGCGGCGGGGCCGCCACCGAATTTCTATCTGTTGTAGGTCGTCATTGCACCCGCCACCGCTTAGGTGGTGGACAATGGCTGTTGTGGCACGCGTGTTTCTCTCCCTCTTATTTTTCAAGCGAAAAACTTCACTAGGCTAGTCAACTCCCAGCCCCGTGTATGCCGTGGTCTCAGAATAGCTGTTGTAGGTCGTCATTGCACCCGCCACCGCTTAGGTGGTGGACAATGGCTGTTGTGGCACGCGTGTTTCTCTCCCTCTTCTTTTTCAAGCGAAAAACTTCACTAGGCTAGTCAACTCCCAGCCCCGTGTATGCCGTGGTCTCAGAATAGCCACAGCTGTGCGCGCGCCGGTTGACCATCGCCGGGGCCGTGCGCTCCGCGCATGCGTCGAACTGAGTGGCGTCACGGGAGAGGCGCGGGCTATCGGAGCCGACGCTGCCGCTCTCTCCGATACTGCGCGTATATATGGAGCGCTTTGAGAGCCCTGATGGGGCTGGGACAGGTAGGTCACCGCCGCTTGAGACTCCACTGATGGGGCGGGACAGGTCGGTCATCGCAGCTTGCAGCGGCAGCTAGCCTGCCACCGAATTTTTATCTGATGTATGCCGTCATTGCACCCGCCACCGCTTTGGTGGTGGACGACGGCTATTGTTCTTCCCCCTCATTCTCTCCCTCTTCTTTTTATTTCTTCCCTATTTTCTCTTCTGTCTGCCCCGCCGGGGTGGTGCAGTGGTAAGGCGCCCGATTACTGTGCCGGAGTACCCGGGTTCGAACCCGACCTCGGCGGCTGCGTTTCGATGGAGGCGAGGAGGAGGAGGAGGAAAAACTTTATTTAGTCCTATATTATTTGGCGGTTTTTGGACGTCTTCAGAGATGTCTGCTTGTTGTATCCACAAGAGTCTTCTCCGTCGACTTCGTCCACTTTTTACAATGGTCGGTTGCCCTCAGTCCAGGGCTCCGCTGGCTGCTGCCGCCCGTTGGGCTCGCTGTACCAGACCTTTCTGGTCTTCGCAGCGGTCGCTGGACAGCAGAGTCTCCCATTGCTCCGCACTCGGGTTTCGAATTTTGGGGACCACATCTATGTTTTGACATGCCCATGTGATGTGATACAGTGTTGGTTTTTCATAGCACCACGGACATCTGTCAGCGTATAAGGTAGGGTGCATTTTGTTTAGTACGTGTAGGTTTCGGTATGAACCCGTCTGTAATTGTCTCCATATGACAGTTTCCTCTCTGGTGAGAGAACTGTCGAAACGAAGAGGTGTCCGTGTACTGTGCGATGTCAGTGCACTTTAAAGATCCCCAGCTGGTCGAAATTACTCCGTAGCCCTCCACTACGGCTCCTCTTTCTCTCTCTCCACTTTCACTCCCACCTTCCTCCCTGCCCCTACGGCGCGTGTTGCGACAGTTCACAGAAAACAAGTGAGACAGTTACCGCGCCTTTACCTTTTTATAAATAAATCTCTTGTCCGCACGAGGCAGCGGAGGTGGCTCAGCTGCAGAGCCAGTAGCAGGCCCGTGCATTTTTTTTTCCTTCTTCCTACAGCCACAAAACACCAATAATTACGATTGATTGATTTATAGGAAAGGAAAGGCGCGGTACCTGTCTCACTTGTTATTCGGTGGACACCTCGTTCGCGCCCTAAGGGAAGGGAGAAAGGTGGGAGTGAAAGTGGAAAGGGGCCGCAGTGGCTGGCTACGGAGTAATTTCGACCACCTGGGGATCGTTAACATGCACTGACATCGCACAGCACACGGACGCCTCTTAGTTTCGCCTCCATCGAAACGCAGCCGCCGAGGTCGGGTTCGAACCCGGGTACTCCGGCACAGTAGTCGGTCGTCTTAACACTGCCCCACCCAGGTGGGGCGCCAATACTTACGAGGGACTTTAGCGACTAAAGTAGTGAAAGGAGAAAGCCTGTGGTCTCTTGTCTAGCGTTCCTGCCATCTGCAATCCCACACTTCAACGCGTGCCAAGGAACGCCACGGGGCAGGCGCGATGGCTTACTGTCCAAACGCACACTTGTTAGAGAAAGTGTGACAGATAATGTGCCTTTACTCCAGAAGTCTCATCTTGTCTACAGTATCCCGTCATCTGCAATGAACGCGCGCCAAGGAACGCCACGCGACAGGAGCGCTGTACCATTGAAACGCACACTTTTCGGAAAATGTGACAGATACCGCGCCTTTCCTCCAGAAATCTCATTTTCTCTTGCGTTCCTGCCATCGGCAATCCCGCATTTGAACGCGCGCCAAGAAACACCACGCGATAGTTGCCGCAAAATTCGGTGGCAGGCTAGCCCCCGCCGCAAGCGGCGTTCACGTACCAGTCCCAGCCCCGTAGGGCCAGGAACAAACCTTACACAGAGCGCGCTTTCAAGTGTGGCATTGCAGATGGCAGAGATGCATCCCGCCTCGGCCAATCCGAATGCTTCAAAAGCGGGACACGCTTTGTCCACGACAGCATGAGCCATTAAAGGCTTCGATATTTTTCTGTGTTACTACCATTAAAGGCTATCGCCTTAGTAATAAACGCTTGAGGCGGTGTGATGGCTGGCCCTACGGGGCTTGGCTGGTAGGTCACCGCCGCTTGCTGCGGGGGCTAGCCTTCCACCGGTTTTTGAACCGGAAAGCTTCACTACGAGGGTCAGAGGCAAGCTTTGCGTATGCGAGGAACGTCACAGCCAAGGCGAGCTGCACAACCCCTCGCCAAGCTCCGCCGGCGTTGCAGATGCCCATAGGAACCCTGGATTTGAAGGTCATCGTAATTATTACTAACCATCACCTACTAGTTAGGGGTTTTTAACTAACAAGTAACTATCATTAACCATCACCTACTAGTTCAGTTCAGTTCAGTTCAGTCGTTCAGTCGTTCAGTCGTTCAGACCCTATGGACCATATCACGCCACGCTTTCCGGTCTCTCACTATCTTCCTAACATCACATAACTTCATCTGCAGCGCCTCGAGGATGTCATCTAACCATCGCGTTCGCTGCCTACCCCTTCTCCGGTGACCCTCAACCTTTCCCAACATCAAATTTTTCTCCAGCGACTCCACTTTTCTCATCAGATGACCAAAGTAGCTGAGCTTTAACTTTAGAATTTGACCCTCCGATGAACAGGCAGGGTTTATGGTCGACAATATTGACTGTTTGATCTTCTGGCCGTCCAAGGAACTCTCTAGACTCTCCGCCAGCACCACAATTCAAATGCGTCAATTCTTCGGCGGTCAGCCTTCTTCACAGTCCACCTCTTGCATCCATGCATCCCAACTGGAAAGACCATAGCACGAGTTTTACGGATCATGGTTGGCAGACTAATGTCTCTGCTCTTTACTAAGCGATCAAGGCTAGCCATGGCTCTCTTTCCCAGAAGTAGGCGTCTCCTAATTTCATGGCTGCAGTCTCCTTCCGGGGTAATCTTGGAGCCCAAGAAGAGAAAATCTGTCACAGCTTCCACTTCTTGTCCCTTGATGCTCCAGGACTTCATAGGGCAAGACGCCATGATCTTTGTCTTTTTAGTGTTCAGTTTAAGCCCAAACTTCTCACTCTCTTCTTGTAGGCGCATCAGAAGTCTCTCGAGTTCCACTTCACTTTCTGCCATTAAAGTGGTATCATCCGCATATCTAAGGTTGTTGATACGTTTTCCAGCAATCTTCACTCCAGCTGAAGACTCGTCCATACCGGCCTTCATCATGATGCACTCTGCATATAGGTTAAATAGGCAGGGCAACAGTATGCAGCCTTGCCTCACTCCTTTCTCAATCGGAAACCAATCAGTAAGACCATGCCCAGTTCTGACTGTGGCCTCTTGCCCTTCATACAGGTTCCTGAGGAGACAGATGAGGTGAATTGGAATTCCCATCTCTTGGACAGCTTGCCACAATCTGCTGTGATCTACGCAGTCAAACGCTTTCGCTTAATAAATAAAGCAGACGTAGATGGGTTTCTGGAACTCTTGCTTTTTCCATGATCCAGCGAAGGTTGGCAATTTGGTCTCTAGTTCCTCTGCCCTTGCGAAACCCAGCTTGCACGTCCGGAAGCTCCCGATCCACGTACTGCTACAGCCTACCTAGGAGGATTTTCAACACCACCTTGCTAGCTGCGAAATAAGCGCGATCGTGCGGTAGCTGGAACAACCTTTGGCACTGCCTTTCTTTGGAATAGGGATGTAAACTGACCTCCTCCTATCCTTTGGCCACAGCAGGGTTGTCGAAATTGGCTGTCATAATGTATACAGACCGTTAACAGCGTCGTCATGGTTGAGGTTTTGAAGCAACTCATCTGGAATGCCATCAATTCTGCTAGCTTTGTTCTCAGCAAGGCTGGCTAAGGCCCATTCAACTTCTCTCTTCAGGATGCCCGGCTCGAGATCATTAATCACAGCCGTCTTATGTTGGGTTTGCACATCAGGGTCCTTCTCGTACAGTTCTTGTGTGTATTCTTGCCACCTCTTCTTTATCGCTGAGGCTTCCGTGAGGTCCCTGCCTCGTTTGTCCTTTATCACGCCCAACTTAGCACAGAAGCTTCCTTTGATATTGTTAAGGAAAGAACACAGCGGTAAACGCTAGTTCACTCTTAGACGCACACCACACACCGCACACCACAGAACGAAGTTAGCTAGGCTTGAGCGTCGTCTTCTTCACTACTTCACATCAGCACGCCGTCGTCGTCTCGATATACTGTGCTCCGTAACAGTTTTCCCCGCGCCGAAGAAGAACCGTCCCGGTGCGTCTTACACAGGAGAACTCGAATGATATGGTTTTAGACGGGCGACATGCGCGAGTTCTGGATGAGGGGCTGTGGAAGGATTCTTGGGCTGTAGAGGGACGATCTCATAGGTTACATCGGTGACTTGCCGCAAGACGGAGTAGGGGCCCACGTAACGAGGCAAACATTTTTCACACATACCGACACGGCGAGCCGGGTGCCAAACAAGTACGAGGGAACCAGGAGGGTAGTGAACGTCTCGGTGATGAAGGTCGTAACGACGTTTTTGAGAGCGCTGAGACGCCCCAAAACGCTCCCGAGCTATGTGGCGGGCAGCATCAGCGCGGGCGATGGCATCCGAAGCGTAGCTGCAGGAAAAGTCGTCAAGAGGCAGCAAGGTGTCGAATGGGAGTAAAGGGTCACGGCCGAAGAGTAGGTAAAAGGGAGAATATCCGGCGGTGTCATGGCGTGAGGAGTTATAGGCGAACGCGACGAAAGGTAAGGAGACATCCCAGTCACGATGGTGATCGGACACATACATAGACAGCATGTTGGTCAGAGTGCGATTGAGGGGCTCAGTAAGACAATTCGTTTGCGGATGGTAGGCCGTGGTGAACTGGTGACGAGTAGCGCATGAGCGGAGAAGGTCATGAACCACTTGAGAGAGGAAACAGCGGCCACGATCTGTGAGCAGTTGGCGTGGAGCGCCATGAATCAAGATGACATTATGGAGAAGAAAGTCGGCAACGTCGGAGGCGCAGCTGGTAGGGATAGCCCTGGTTACAGCATATCGGGTGGTATAATCAGTCGCCACAGCAATCCACTTGTTTCCAAAAGTCGATGTCGGAAAAGGCCCAAGAAGATCGAGGCCCACACGAGAAAACGGCTCTGTCGGCACTGGAATTGGTTGCAAGGGCCCACTAGGTTGAAGTGAGGGTATCTTACGGCGCTGACACAGCTCACAAGCGGCGACGTAGCGACGGACAGAACGGTAGAGACCAGGCCAGAAAAATCTGCGTCGCACACTGTCATAAGTGCATGTGACTCCCAAGTGTCCTGCTGTAGGAACATCGTGAAGTTGGGCGAGGACAATAGAGCGCAGATGAGCCGGAACGACCAGTAAAAGGTCCGCGCCATCTGGACGCATATTGCGTCTGTATAATGTCTCGTTATGGAGTACAAACATGCTGGCGGAAGAGTCGGGGATGTTGCGCAGCTGGCCAATAATTGGTTGCAGGGCAGGATCACGACGCTGTTCGGAGCCGATATCGATAAAGTCCGAGATGGACAAAACATTGTCGTCAGCAGTATGGTCGGACAAATCGGGAGGATCTACGGGATGGCGGGACAAGCAGTCAGCGTCTTGGTGTAAGTGGCCGGACTTGTACACCACAGTAAATTCATACTCTTGTATTCGTAAGGCCCAGCGACCTAAGCGGCCAGTGGGGTCCATAAGTGATTACAGCCAACACAAAGCATGATGATCAGTCACTACACAGAAGGACCGCCCAAACAAATAAGGGCGGAATTTGGTCAGCGCCCAAACAAGTGCAAGGCATTCCCGCTCTGTGATTGAATAATTGCGCTCAGAGGACGAAAGCAGGCGGCTAGCATAAGCAATGACGCGGGAGGAACCGTGCTGGGACTGGGCAAGGATAGCACCAATACCATGACCGCTAGCGTCGGTGCGCAGTTCGGTAGGAGCAGAAGGATCGAAGTGCGCCAGAACAGGTGGGGTGGTGAGGGCGGAAATAAGTGTCGTGAAGGCATAGGCTTGATCAGAACCCCATGTGAAAGGTACGTTTTTTTGCAGAAGAGAGGTAAGTGGGCGAGCGATGTCTGCGAAGTTCCGAATGAAGCGGCGGAAGTAAGAACAAAGGCCAAGGAAGCTTCGCACGTCACTTGAGCTACGTGGGGTAGGGAAGTCGCGCACGGCTCGAACTTTGTCAGGGTCGGGCTGCACACCATTTGCGTCAACCAAATGACCCAAGACTTTGATTTGGCGCCGGCCGAAGCTGCATTTTTTGGCGTTCAATTGAAGACCGGCGCGGCGGAAAACGCCCAGGACCGTAGAAAGGCGATCAAGGTGGGTTGCGAACGTGGAAGAGAAAACGACGACGTCATTCAGGTAGCATAAACATGTTGTCCATTTAAAGCCACGGAGGAGTGAGTCCATCATGCGCTCGAATGTCGCAGGAGCGTTACAGAGTCGAAATGGCATCACCTTGAATTGATAGAGTCCGTCGGGGGTGACAAATGCGGTTTTCTCCCGATCCCGTTCGTCGACAGCAATTTGCCAGTAGCCTGAACGCATGTCGATGGAAGAAAAATAGCTGGCACCATGCAAGCAGTCAAGCGCGTCATCAGTTCGCGGAAGAGGGTAAACATCCTTCTTTGTTAGTTGATTAAGGTGGCGATAGTCGACACAAAATCTCCAACTTTGGTCTTTCTTTTTAACCAATACGACAGGAGACGCCCAGGGACTGCAGGAAGGCTCAATAATATTTTGCGCCAGCATCTTGTCCAGTTCTTTCTGTATAACATGCCGCTCAGTAAGGGAAACACGATAAGGCCGTCTGTGGATGGGGTTGGCGTCACCCGTATTGATTCGATGGGTCACAGCGGATGTTTGACCCAATGGTCGGTCACCGAAATCAAATATATCGCTGTACGACAGCAAAAGGTCGGAGAGAGCTTTGGCTTGGTCATCTGGCATATCCGCGGCTATCATGCCTGAAAAGAGGTTCGAATGAGAAGAAGGCGATAAATGCTGCTCCGACAGATACTGAGGGGTTAGAGCCGCAACTTCGCAGTCCGCCAAAGGAAACAGATCAGCGAGTGCGATACCATGGGGTAAAACTTGAGTCGAACGGCTGAAGTTCAGTACGGAAGATAGGTGTGGTTAGCAGTGACAGTCACGACGGTATGGGGAAGTATGACGTTGTGACGGAGAACAACATCGGTAATTGGGCAAGTGACGTATGTGCCGTCAGGAACTGCGGGGATCGGGGCCAGCGGGACATAAATAGCAGCTTCGGGTGGTAGGCGAACAAATTCGGCGGATCGGAGGCGGGGCTTCACATCGGTGTTTTCGGTGCAGTACGGAAGGTCTAAGCGAAGAAGACCAGTTGAACAATCGATCAGGGCAGAATGGGCCGTTAAAACGTCGATGCTGAGGATCACGTCGTGAGGGAAGCGGTCGATAACAGTGAAGAGGACAGGGGTAGTGCGACCGGAAATACTCACGCGCGCAGTGCACAGTCCCACGACGGCAGCGACGCTTCCATCGGCAACACGAACGGCGGATGAAGCGGCGGGTGTGACAACCTTTTTGAGACGGCGGCGAAAGGATCAGCTGAGGACTGAAATTTGGGCACCAGTGTCAATGAGGGCAGTAACAGGGGCACCATCCACATAGATGTCCAGAAGGTTGCGGCGATGAGCGAGGGTCAGCAGAGGCACGGCAGAGGCAGGCACGGGATGCGAGGTCTTTTTGTGCGCCAAGCTTGCGTCCGATCGGCTTGCCAAATAGGTCTCGAAGCTTCTCCTTGCACATCTCCCACGATGTGATATCGTCTTCATGCGTCTCGAACCAGACGCGCGCCGTACCTGCCAGATAGAAGATTACGTTGGCGAGCATGAGGGTCGCGTCCCAACGGTTGTGCTTGCTGACCCGCTCGTACATGGCGAGCCAGTCTTCTACGTCGATGTGGTCGGTGCCGCAAAAGGTGCCTGGATCGCGAGGCTGCGTCATGACGACGGTGGGAGCTGATGGTGCCGCTGAAGAAGGTGTCGCGTCGGATTGCATAGTGATTGTACCAATCTTGCGGCCACTACGGAGATCCAGGTTTGGCGACTTACGTACTTCCAGCAATCCTCCACCAAATGTCAAGGAAAGAACACAGCGGTAAACGCTAGTTCACTCTTAGACGCACACCACACACCGCACACCACAGAACGAAGTTAGCTAGGCTTGAGCGTCGTCTTCTTCACTACTTCACATCAGCACGTCGTCGTCGTCTCGATATACTGTGCTCCGTAACAACATCTTTGATTTTCTTATACAGAGCTCTTGTGTTCCTCAAATGGCTATTGTCCTCAACTGCTTGGCACTGTGTGTTCATGAAGACATTCTTATCTCTTCTTGCGATTTTCTGAAAATCCGCATTGAGAGCCTTGTATCTTTCTTTTTCCCCATAACTTTTGCCATCCTCCTTTCCTCAGCTATTTGAAAAGCCTCTTCGATAACCAATTTGCTTTCTTGCATTTCTTTTGCTTTGGAACTACCTTAGTAGCAACTTCTTGTGTTATATCACGCACATCAGTCCAGATCTCTTCAGGCTCTCTGTCTTCTAGATCTAATTCTTAAAATCGATTCCTCACTTCAACAGCATATTCTGATGGAATTTGATCCAGATCATACCTGAAAGGCCTTCTAGTTTTCTGCGTTTTCCTCAATCGAAGCTTAAATTTGGCAACAAGAAGCTGATGATCGGTGCCACAATCGGCCCCAGGCCTTGTTTTTACTGCTTGTATAGCGCTTCTCCATCTCTGCCGGCAAAGAATATAATCAATCTGATTCCTGTACAGACCGTCCGGTGAAGTCCATGTGTACAGGTGCCTCTTTTGCTGTTGAAAATGAGTATTCGCTATGGTCAGGTTATTTTCTTGACAAAACTCTACTAGCCTTTGCCCAGCTTCAATTGCCTCACCGAGACCGAAATTGCCTGTAATTCCGGATATTTCTTCATTCCCCACCTTAGCACTCCAGTCTGCAATAAGAAAAGGACGTCTGATGAGGGAGTGCGATCTAAAAGACATTGCAGGCCAGCATAAAATCTCTCAACGTCAGCTTCTTCAGCAACAGTGGTTGGTGCATAGACTTGGATAACTGTTATGTTGAAAGGCTGACCTTGGATCCTAAGTGAAATCATTCGGTCGTTTTTAGGGTTGTACCCTAGCACTGCTCTGTCCATTCTTCTGTTTACTATGAGGGCGACCCCATTCCTTCTCTTGGATTCGTGCCCACAATAAAAGACATAATGGTCGCTGGAGTTAAATTCTCCCATTCCGATCCACTTGAGCTCGCTGATACCCAAGATATCAATGTTCAATCTGTCCATTTCTCGCTTGACGACATCCAGTTTACCTTGCGTCACAGATCTTACATTCCATGTTGCTATGTGATATATCTCCTTGCAACATCGGACTTTCCGGTCGCTTCCTGACACAGCCACAACTGGGCGTCCTTTTGGCTTTAGCCCAGCCGCTTCATTCGTTCTGGAGCTACTAGGAATCGCCCTTTGTTCATCCCCAGTAACATGCGGGACGCCTTCCAGCCTGGGGGGCTTATCTTCCGGCGCCATATCACTATTGTTATTGTGACTGGTCATGAGGTTTTCTTGGCAGGAAATACTGGAGTGGGTTGCCATTACCTTCTCCAGTGAATCACATTTTGTCAGGACTCTCTGCCGTGACCTGGGGCCGAATCCACGAAAGAGTTCGCGTTGGAACGCGTTCGCTTTGCCGTGACGTCAATTTGACGTGGGCAGCGGGAGGAGAAGAGTGGAATGAACGCTGGGGGCAGAGAACAGCCAATCGGCTTTGCTGGGCTCGGGAGTCGGAGGAAACGACACCCATTTTTTCTCCGTGCCGACACGCACGATTGCCTTAGCGACGGCCAAATTTGTCCGGCTCACCGACGACTGTGGGAGCCGTATAGCTGCCTCGCTGCCGACTGCCGCCTGGAATCCTCCGGTGGCGAACCGCAGCGCGCCGAGTACTTTCCGCTCTGTTGTGAGCGCGCTTTTCCTCGTTGGACCAAGGTGGGGTTTTAGCTCTCCGCATAGCCGGCGTACAAGCCCCTTCGACAGTGTGAAGTGCCTTCGGAAGGCATCGTCAGGCATGTCGAAAGGATCGTCATGTGCGCGCGACCGCCGAAGCCACCGATCACATTCGCTGAGCACTGCGAACAACAGCGCGGCGACGGGGCACGTACGGCATGATTCTCGCGCTGAAGCGAACGCCACTTACCGCGTTCCACACACAGCGACCGAACGCGTTCACTTTCATTTGATTGACATGCCTCGTGACGTCAACGAATCCGTGGTCCCGCCTTCGTGAAATGGCGTCACCGCCAGTGGTGGCGGCACTCGACCAATGGAGCGAGGAGGCGAGAGAGAAAGCGAACGCGTTCCAAAGCGAACTCCTTCGTGGATTCGGCCCCTGTCTATCTTGGGTGGCCCTACACAGCAGAGCTAACGACTTCGTCGAGTTTCGCAAGCCCCTACGCTACGACAAGGCAGTCTCCATGAAGGGGACCTACTAGTTACGGGATGTTTAACTAACACGAATCAGACAATAATTAGAGCTCCGAAATTGCCAGTCTCTATTAACTATCACTAACCAATAGTAATGGTTAGACGTTCCGATACGTTCATAGCCGTTACATGGTGACGTCATCACCAGATATCTGCTCATGTATAATAACCGTAAATGATAATGATGTCACATTCGGTCATGACGTTATGACTGATGTTGACATCACCAGGAGATTCATGCATGTACGAAGCTCCGGGCGTTCCATCCCTGTGTCTGTGCGGCGCCTTTCATTTAGCGCTTCCTCGAACGCTGCTCCACAGAGGATATATAAAAATAGACTAAAACATTGTTCAGTAACTCACTTAGAGTGACGTCAAGGATGTGAATTCACCCACCTGCTGTAGCTATGAGGAGCGGTAACAAGTGCGCTCCAACGCCGCCGGCGGCGCTTCTTGCCTTCCGAGAGTGAAAGATGCTGCACCTTTTAAATAAATAAATCAATTTTACTTCTGCTCAAAGATATATGGACAGAGGAGCTGCAGAAAAAGCTGTAAAAATACAGCTTGACAAAGCCGCAGCCCCCATTTTACAGGCAACAGCAGAAGACAAACAACGACTCAACTTCTGGTGTCGTATAAACGAAACAAAAGTACAAAATGTAATGCTATACATCGCAAGAGCACTTCAAGCGTACTGAGTAAACACAGGGATAAAAAGATTGTTATTACATATCACACTCTCATACATAAAATATAGGATACAGAAGCAAAGACTTATCTTGGCACAACTGAGGATGAAAATTGTTCGGAGCTACCTTCTATATACATCCTACGCAATACCTTATGAGTACAAGTGAATAAGTCAAAATGTGCAGATGCGTTCAGAAGGGAAGGGAGTGTGGATTGCAAACGTTCTTGCCCGGAGTTTAGGCGTGCTGTTGGCACCATCCATTGTTCGGGTTGTCTGAAAGGGTAATTTGTGGTTTTCTCTTGCAAGTTGGCCAATCGTCGAATATGGTTTGTACCATTTTTTATTTCTGTTTTGTAAGAAATGCTCAACCGGTATCGATATAATTCATGGATTTGGACCACACCGGCTGCAAGAAAGAGACCTTTGCTGGGTGACCCATAGCTAACATTGAAGGCGTAGCGAAGGACCCTTTTCTGCAACATGTGTATTTTGTGAAGACAAGAATGTGTTGCAGTTCCCCATACAAGATGACAATAATTTACGTGAGAATAAAAAAGTGCGTTGTAAAGAGTTAGTTTGAGTGACGTCGGAAGAATGTGCCGTCTGCAACCAATCATGCCCACTACTCTAGCCAGTTGTTTGACAGCGTGATTTACATGGTGTTCCCATGACATGGTTGAAAAAAATATAACTCCAAGGCATTTAAAATGATTAACTATTTCTATAGGTCGATAATTATATAGAATATAACTGTGAGTAGAAACCGGCTTGTTTTTCGGGCGAAATATTACGGCTTTTGTCTTCTTTTCATTCACGCGTATATCATTGGATTTCGACCATTTTTCCAGCGTGACCATTGTTGTATTGCAAGAAACTATTAGATCCTGAATGCTTTTCGCAGCAAAAAAAATACTCGTGTCGTCAGCGTATATGATGAATTTGGCATTTTTGTTAATGTTAACAATGTCATTAAGGATTATATTGAAAAGAAGTGGGCCTAACACGCTGCCTTGAGGGACGCCAGAAAATATAGGTTTTACCTCTGATAGTAGATTATTTAAGCTAACTGCTTGTTTTCTTTGCGAAAGATATGATTTTATTAACATTGCAGCCTGGCCTCGGATACCATAGAATCATAACTTCTTTAGGAGTAATTCATGATTCACCAAGTCAAATGCCTTTGAAAAATCTACAAATATACCTATTACAAAAGCTCTGTTATCAAACTGGGACAGAATATGTTCTTTTTGATGTAGAAGTGCTAGTTCAGTTGATTTATTTTGCGAAAACCGAACTGACACGGAGTGAGCAAATTACATTGGTCAATAAATTGAGTGAACCTGGAGTGCATAACTTTTTCTAGTGCTTTAGAAAAAACAGGAAGTATGAATACAAGTGTATAATTGCCTAAGTCATTTTGGTCGCTCTTTTTAAATAGAACGGTTACTTTGGCGGTCTGCATTTTTCCTGTAACGAATTACAGAACGCCGGTGAACTTAGACGCGCTCGACATGGAAGCCAAGGACAGTTTAGATGATGGCGGACGGCGCAGAAGACTGGAGAAAATATTAGAAATTAACTCCTGATCCCGAGGTAGTCACTGCTTTTCGCTACGTGTATCCAGGCACAGCAGAGCTAAGCTTTCTTCTATAAGGCAAAAGCATTTAATGGCTAGTATACTGTTGTTTTTTGTTTTTGTGGCTGTAGCAAGAAGGAAAAGAAAATGCGCGGGCCTGCTACTGGCTCTGTAGCTGAGCCACCTCCGCTGCCTCGTGCGGACAGAAGAGAAAATAGACAAGAAAGAAGAAAAAGAAGAGGGAGAGAAAGACGCGCACCGCAACAACAGCCGTCGTCCGCCACCACCGAATCGGTGGCGGGTGCAATGACGGCCTACAACAGATAAAAATCAGTGGCTGGCTAGCCCCCGCCGCAAGTGGCTTTGACCCACTGTCGCAGCCCCGTAGGGCCAGGAACTGCCACCCTTCACCGCCTGCTACTGGCTCTGTAGCTGAGCCACCTCCGCTTCCTCGTGTAGACAGAAGACATTGGTTTATAGGTAGGGAAAGGCGCGGTAACTGTCTCACTTGTTTTCTGTAGACACCTCAACCGCGCTGGTAGGAAAATGAGGAAAGTGAGAGCGAAAGTGAAACGACAGAAAGAGGAGCCATAGTGGAGGGCTACGCAGTAATTTCGACCACCTGGGGATCTTTAACGTGCGCTGACATCGCACAGACAGAAGAGGTTGATTGATTTATAGGAAGGGAAAGGCGCGCTAACTGTCTTTTGCTTTTTGTGAACACCTCAACCACGCATTAAGGGAAGAGAGGAAGGTGGGAGTGAAAGTGGAAAGAGAGAAGGAGGAGCCGTAGTGGAGGGCTACGGAGTAATTTCGACCACCTGGAGATCTTTAACGTGCGCTGACAACATAAAACCAACCCCAGTATGAAGATCCATCTTCACATTGTAGGCAACACCATCACCTCCTCAAATGGCAAATGCGCATTCTTGGCCTGCCCATCTCAAGCTGCAACAGTCCCCAGAAACGGGTTATCAGCTACAACGCCTTTGGCCAGCATTGCTACATACTATTCGTCGCCTGTCCAACCGGCATGGCGGTGCGCGGCAACGTACCTGCCGTGCATGGCCAGAGCAGCAGCGGTCTGAAAAATCCTCTATGGCACACCCGTCCTCCAACTGCCGAAGACTGACGATGAAGGTCGAACGCCTTCATCGCGCAACACTACGCACTATTACCGGTCTACCTAAGCACACTCCTATAGCCGAACTTGAGCGTTTGGCCGCTCTTCCACCGCTCACTACCATCGTTAAAGAGTCACAGACGCGACATCGAATATGTCTAGAGAACACTGTCCAAGGGCGACGCCTGCTGGCCTGGGATGAACAGCGTAATGACAAAACACCAGCCCCCTTGGGAGATGCCAGTAGTCAGACGCCTCCATCGCCAACCTATAAACCGCGATTTTGTCATTCCCCGGGAGCTCCTCGCTGGTGGTGGTGGTGGTGAAAACATTTATTATAATACATAGAGGTATATACACTAGGTGGGATGCCTAGACAGGCACTCCATTGGCGTTTGCCGCAGCCCGGGCGCGCTGCGTTAAGACCTTTTGGGCCTCTAGGGTGCAGCAGCCGGACAGGGTCGCCTCCCAGTTTTCTCGGGTGGGGTTGGTGATAGGGGGCAAAGATGGGTTTTTCTGGCAGGCCCACACCATGTGGCAGGTGTCAGACACCTCCCCACAATGCGAGCACAGCCCGTCGAATTGCGGATCAAAATGTTTTAGAGTAGCCGGGCACAACGTTGTATTGGTGAGCAGGCGCAGGAGCACCCGCTCGTTAGCCTTCCCCAGCCCTTTGCACGGGGTGGGAAGAGTTTGGTGCGTAGATCTGTAATATTCACATATTTCTTTAAATTTGTAAACTGGGCTGAAATCAAAATCCTGGTCCGCATCGGGTCGCATGGGAAATGCCCGGAGAGAAAGCGCGCGGGCGGCGGCGCCGGCTGCCTCATTCCCTTGGAGACCTTGGTGACCTGGAGTCCAAACGAGAGATCGGTACGCGGGATCCGAATCTCCACTGCAAATTTGGTATATGCGGTAAGCTAGGGGAGCAGTCCACCCTTACTGGACGTTCCGACAAGCCCCTCGCGAGTCGGTTATGATGTATTTGGAGGAGGAGTCAGAGGGAGCGAGGGCGATGGCAACCTCTTCTGCGTGTGTTGGTGAGTGGGCCTTGAACGTAAGGCCATCTACTGTTTTGCCCCTGTGGATGACCGCGGCTGTGTACCAACCCCTAGGGTTTGGGCCGGAGACGTCCACATAGAAAACTCCTGGTTTGCTTCCATAATGGCGGTCCAAGGCTTCCGCCCGCGCCAGGCGCCGACCATTATGGTCCTCTTTGGACATGTTGGCGGGGAGAGGCCGCACATGGAGGGCGCGTCTCCATTTTTCGGGAATGCGACATCTCTCCTCTGTGAGTAGGGTGTGTTGGATGTGAAGTCGGGCAAGAAGACGGCGACCCGACTCTGTCTTTGTTAGACGCGTGTACTGATTGGTGAGGTGGGCCTCCTGAAGCTCCTTGAAAGTATTCACCACACCCAGCGCCATGAGACGACTGTAGAGGTGGAGACCGGGAGGTCCAGTGCTCGTTTCATGATTTTACGGAGGATAACTTCGAGAGTAGTCTCCCCCTGTTTCCGCAGGTGGAGGTAGGGAGTCAAATACAAGATTCGACTGGTCACGAATGCGTTCGCCAGCCGCAAGGCGTCCTTGCAACATAACCCACCGCGCTTGTTAGAAACCCGGCGGACCATGCGGCCCACCTGGTCTGCCACCTACCGGAGCTTGGCGAGTATTGTGTCGCATCGTCTCTTGTTGTGTATAAAGAGCCCAAGAATTTTGATTTCCTTAGATTCTTGAATGGGACCGCTTTGCAAGGTGAGATTGATTTGAGTCGAGCATGAGTGCGAGGGCCGCAGATGCACGAATTCAGATTTCAGCGGTGAGCATTGGAGACCACAGCCGCGGGCATAGCGGTCCACTATGCTAGCAGCCATTTGCAGGCTCGTCTCCATGTCCCCCAGACGCCCTTGCGTGGCCCAGAGGGTGATGTCGTCGGCGTACAGCGCGTGCTGCACCCCTTCGACCGCACCCAACAGAGCAGGCAAGCGCATCATTGCAACGTTGAACAGCAGAGGGGACAGCACTGCATCTTCTGGAGTGCCCCTCGTGCCGAGCAAAAAAGGTCCGTGTTCTTGATCCTGTATTCGGATATAAAAGAGTCTGTCTGTCAGAAATTGTTTAATGTAGTTGAAAGTGCTCGTGCCACAGTGCGTTTGACTCAAGTGCGTGAGTATGACCTCGTGTGTTACATTGTCGAATGCCACTTTGAAATCCAGGGCGAGGGCGACTTTGTCGTTTCTTGTGTATGTAATGGGGTTCAGTATTTCGCGGTCGAGTTGGAGCAGGACATCCTGTGAGGATCTGTGTGGGCGAAATCCGAACATGGTGTCCGCGAAAGTGTTGTGTTGTTCAAGGTACTCAGACAGCCGATCCCGCACCATCGTCTCCATCAATTTACCCACACACGAGGTGAGAGAGATGGGTCGGAGGTTGTCCGTGTCGACTGGTTTCCCAGCTTTGGGAATAAAGGTGCCGAGAGCCGTCTTCTATTTAAAGGGAAGGGGGGTTTCCCCTGTCCAGATTGCATTGATATAATCAAGAGGGCACTGGTGCGCCGTGTCAGGGAGGTTCGCCAGAAGTTTAAGAGTGACCTTGTCCCTGCCTGGCCGGGTGCCCTTCTTCATTTTAGCCAGACTGGCCCGCAGATCATGGAGCCGTAATGGGTTATCCAACTCCGAGTTTTCCCTGCCTGTATAGGAATAGGCCGATCCGCTGGGGTCCTGAATTGTGCACAGGTAGCGATCGCGTAGCGCCACTGCCAGCCGCTTTGTGTTTCCTTGGAATGAGTGCATGGCTTTGTGTAGGTGTTTTTGCGTTTCCGTGCCTGTCTGTGTTGGATTGAGGAGGGCTCGGAAGAGCCGCCACCTGTTGCGGCTCGGCATTTGCCTCGCCGCCGTGTTGCAACGGTCCACCCAGTTAGAGTCAGCGAGTTGGGCCGCGTACTCTGTAGCCTGCCGGGTGAGATCCGCAATGCGAGCTTTCAGCTTCTTGTTGTGTTTCTGACGCTTCCAGCGGCGCGTGAAGCCACGGCGTGCTTCCCAGAGATGCAGGAGGTGGTTGTCCACGTCCGTAACTACCTCTGTGAGCATCACCGACAAGAGCGAATCCCTCATAGGAGTGACATATACACCGACGCATCGATTACAAGCGAATTTGCATCTATGGGCTGGGTATGCGATGACAACCCTTTCCTTTCAGGCGCTTATGCCTGCCACCTACCTCAAGGTACCCCTCTTCATGCAGAACTCCTCGCGATTTGGGGAGCCTTGTCAGGAGTGCCTTGCACTGGAACTGGTTCAATATGTAGTCTTACTGATTCCTATGAAGCTTGCAAGGAAATCGCTACTCAGGGTTCACAAGATGCAACAGCTACGGCCATACAGCGCCTCCTTAAACGCCACCAACTCACGACCAGGACTGTCGCTATTCACTGGACCCCAGGTCACTCGGACGAATCAGGGGGCAATGCGGCGGCATACGCCGCGGCTGCCTTGGCAGGTGGGATGTCCACATTTACTTCCCCACCCCCTTGCTTTATCCTTATTCGACCTTGGGCGGGCAACTCACACCTTCTCTTGCCCTTATGCACTATACTCGGACCAGTCTTCGTAGCCTCAGTCAGCATCGCATGCAGGTGGCCACACCAGACCCACCTTTTACGAGAAAAACCGACCTCACCCGAAGTCAAGAAGTCTTTTTGAATAAGCTCATCGCCCTTACGGCTTACACGCCACGCATTATGGCCCGCTGGCGTCAGTATACGGAGAAAATGATTACGTGCCCCTACTGTACGACTCTAACTCGCGGCGGCATATCTCATCTACTATGGGATTGCCCTGCTTTTTCTACTGGACGCTCCGAGATCAAACCCCACCGCCTGAACTACCGTTCCCTTCTAGAAACAGATGATAACACACAGACGATATTTTCCAAGTATAGCTTGCTTAGTGGCCTGGTTAGAGCTATGTGATTCGAGTGACGACCTAAACAATGAAGATTCTGTCTACTCCCCTTTATCCCCATCCATGGCATGAGCCTTCCCATTCAATAAAGGACATTCAATCAATCAATCGCACAGCACACGGACGCCTCTTCGTTCTGCTTCCATCGAAATGCAGCCGACGAGGTCGGGTTCGATCCCGGGTACTCCGGCACAGTAGTCGGGCGTCTTACCACTGCACCACCCCGGCGGGGCAAACAGAAGAGATTTATTTATAGGAAGGGAAAGGCGCGGTAACTGTCTCACTTGTTTTCTGTGGACACCGCAACCGCGCCGTAAGGGAAGGGAGGAAGGTGAGAGTGAAAGTGGAAAGAGAGAAAGAGGAGCCGTAGTGGAGGGCTACGGATTAAGTACGACCACCTGGGGATCTTTAACGTGCGCTGACATCGCACAGCACACGGACGCCTCTTCGTTTCGCCTCCATCGAAACGCAGCCGCCGAGGTCGGGTTCGAACCCGGGCACTCCGGCACAGTAGTCGGGCGTCTTACCACTGCACCACCCCGGCGGGGCAGACAGAAGAGAAAAAAAACTGATTTATTTATAGGAAGGGAAAGGCGCGGTAACTGTCTCACTTGATTTCTGTGGACACCGCAACCGCGCCGTAAGGGAAGGGAGGAAGATGGGAGTGAAAGTGGAAAGAGAGAAAGAGGAGCCGTAGTGGAGGGCTACGGAGTAATTTCGACCACCTGGGGATCTTTAACGTGCGCTGAGATCGCACAGCACATGACGCCTATCGTTTCGCCTCCATCGAAACGCAGCCGCCGAGGTCGGGTTCGAACCCGGGTACTCCGGCACAGTAGTCGGGCGTCTTACCCACGACCTACTGTATAATGGGCGACCTGCGCGTGCGCCGCCTCCCCGGCGCCGGAGGCTTTCTTTTGCTTGTGCTGTTTTTTTTAGTTCTCTAAAACGTCACTACACAGAGTGGCACTGTAACTCACCCCCACGACGAGACGCATCGACCGGCTACGGAGCGCAAAAATTGAACACGTGTGGGCAGTCGATATACGGGCTGAAGCGGCCGGAAAGCTCGGTGCCGGCGAGTTTGTTTTAAGCAGGCACTAAATAACTTAACAGGAGGCAGTTTTGACGTGCCCTGTGCCTGTGGGTGGCGGCGGATGCCTACGCGTTTGCGCCATCATTATGCGCACTATGGTCTACTGTTGCGTGCCGCTCTGCAAGTCGAGCGGGCGAACATCGACAGGGACCTTACAGAGGTACGAAATCAGTGGCTCAAGAACTTCTCGCGGCAAGCCAAACTTAAGCTATGAAGCTGCACCAGCTTTTAAACATGCTTATGAGATCGCCTTACTCGAGCATTCCAGGCGACGGCGTACCGTTGTGATAGCGAGATCATTTTAGAAGGAAAGGGTTGTGATCATCAGCTTTTGCTGTAAAAGTAGAGTTTCCGTTGCCTTCAGTGATGTCCGGAAAGTACATTTCTGTTATGGAACTACTTGCTTTTCAGTGTCAGGGAAACAGCCCTGGATTTCAAGCGACAGGAGCACAGTGTGTAGCCTGCATTTTAAGCAGGAGGACCAACAATTTTGCGAACGGAAAAGTGGCATATCTATATGTGCAGCTCAAGCATGACACTTATCGCCAAATAACCGCTGAGAACCCAACACGAGGAAGCCAGGCGGCAACATCAGGATACCAGACAAGATATTCTAACCCAAGCAGATAAACTAATAGAAACGGGAAACAAAATCGAAACTGAAGGCAGGCCAACTCTTAGCAAAAGCAGTGTGGATCATTCGTAGCAACAGCAAAGCAAGACATGAGAAGCAAACCAGTCCAGATCCTAAAATACGAAAAAAATACATCCGAGAAAACAATTGTAGCAAAAGCAGAGTAAAAGAGGTGAAGCAAAAGCAGTCAGAAACCTAGAAAAACCTAAACCAACAACAAAAGACGAACGTAGCAAAAACAAAGTCAAACAAAAGAAGCAAAAGCAGTCAGAAATCTAAACCAACAACGAAAAACCAACAACAAAAGATGATCTTAGCAAAAGCAGAATCAAACAAAAGACGCAAAATCGGTCAAACCTAAAACAACAATAGCAAAAGACGATCGTAGCAAAGGCAGAGTCAAACAACACCTAACCAAACAACAGAAGCTAGGTCGCTAAAAAATTCAGCGCTTAAAAGTCGGTCAGTATATAAGGTGACGTTATGTGGTTAGGTGTGCTGTTAATTCATTTCTTCGTTCGTTTGACTCTGCCTTTGCTACGAGCGTCTTGTTATTGTTTAGGTTTGATTGATTTTGCTTCTTTTGTTTGACTCTGGTTTTGCTACGATCGTTTTTGTTGTTGTGTTTAGGTTTGTGACTGCTTTTGCTTCCCTTTTTGACTATATTGCTTTAGCTACGATTGTTTTTTTTAGGTTTTCTGACTGCTTTGCTTCATTTGTTTGACTCTGCTTGAGCTACGAGTGTTCCTGCTGGTTTAGGTTTCTGACTGCTTTTGCATTTTTTTGTTTGACTTGCTACGATCGATCGCCTTTTTTTTTTCGTTGTTGTTGGTTTAAGTTTTTGTCCGCATGCTTTTGCTTCTTTTTTGTTTGACTCTGCTTTTGCTACGATTGTCTTTTAATTGTTGGTGGTGGTTTAGGTTTCTGACTGCTTTTGCCTCTTTGTTTGACTCTGCTTTTGCTATGTTCGTCTTTTGTTGCCGGTTTAGGGTTTTTTAGGTTTGACTCTGCTTTTGCTACGATTGTTTTTTCGTTGTTGTTGTTTTTTCTTTCGTTTTTTAGGGTCCGGACTGCTTTGCTTCTTATGTCTTACTCTGCTGTTGCTACGAGTGGTCCACACTGCTTTTTGCTAAGATTTCTTGTTTGGTATCCTGACGTTGCCGCCTGGCTTTCACGTGTTGGGTTCGCAGTGATTATATTAGGCGATGAGTCTCGTGCTTGAGCTGTAACGTATATGCCACTTTTCCGTTCAATAAATCGTTGGTAGTGTGCGGATGTGGTGTCCCTTTCTTGTCTAGTGTGTTGCGCCGCCGTTCAATTTCACTACAGTTTGTGTTCACAAGCTTATGCGCAAGACGAGAAACGGAAGGGGGAAACGCCGGGCACGCATATTCGGTAAATATTTATTTGCACTGGACACAGCCTGCCTGCGCAGATATCAAATACGGAGGAACGACCATGCACGGGAGGGAGACTGGCAGTCTGCTCCAACTGGGCTACTACGCACACCAATTGAAGAAACGCAACCGCGTCCGTCGAAAGGACGACGACGGCTGCTTCGAAGATGTTTTCGGGGCTCTTACTCCCAATATTGCCACTCGTATTTCACTGGCCCACGCCTTTATCTTGCCGCAGCTATCGCTCATGAGAAAATGATTCCACAAATCCTCCCGCGGAACTCTGCGCCGCTCGCTTGCAGGCACAGCCGGAGCGCGTGAAACTCTGCTCTGGGGTGAGCTTTGGCGGCATCTACCGTCTGTTTCGGTCCCTACTCAGCGGTCACGTGGTATTTCTTCGGCCGCGCGCTCCCGTAGAGAGTGGCGCGATGCGCAGGTCGCTCATTATACAGTAGGTCGTGGTCTTACCACTGCACCACCCCGGCGGGGCAGACAGAAGAGAAAATAGAGAAGAAAGAAAAGGAAGAGGGAGAGAAAGAAACGCGCCGCAACAACAGCCGTCATCCACCACCGAAGCGGTGGCGGGTACAATGACGGCCTGCAACAGATAAAAATTCGGTGCCTGGCAAGCCCCCTCCGCAAGCAGCCGCAAGCCCCCGCCTCAGCGCGCGCATTGAGACCGGCCGTGCGGTGACTTACCTGTCCCAGCCCGTCGACAAATGCTGTCCTGGCGAGCGGTTACCAAATTGGTCGACTGAGCTCTGACGTCACCAGCCGCCTAATTCAAAGCGATCAACCAGAAGTCTCATCTTGTCCAGCGTTCTGCCATTTGCAATCCTACACTTGAACGCGCGCCAAGGAGCGCCAAGCGACAGGAGCGATGGTGTACCGTCCAAATGCACACTTGTCGGAGCAAGTGTCACAGAGCAAGTGTACTGCGCCTTTCGTTTCCTGTAAACCACATAGCTTCGACCTGTCATTCATCACCTGGAGGCTCGCACGCTGATATCCCTCGCCAATGTGCTGGGAACCTGTCTGCTTTCTGTCTCTGGAATGGCGTTCTATTCAAGCAAATCTCCAGCACAGTTGACCGAGCGTAACTCCTCGTAGTGCCGGTCGACCTCCGTGCCGATATCCTTTCTGCTTGCCATGATGAGCCCAGCACTGACCACTTAGGCTTTGTACCCATACTCGGCAGAGTTCGTCCAACCTATTATTGGCCTAAACTTGCTGACGCAGTTCATCGCTACGTCAGAGGCTTTCGTGAATGCCAGCGTCGAAAGGCGCTGCCTCTAAAGCTAGCGGGTTTGCTCCACTTAATTGCACCTCCACGGATGCCGTTTGACTGAATCGGCCTCGACCTTCGGGGCCCATTGCCGCTGACAGCGGTCGGTAACAAACTGACTATATTCGCGACCGGCTATCTCGCACGGTAAGCGGAAACCAAGCCGTCAGCGTGGAACATCATCTGAGATCGCCCAATTTTTATACAGCAAATCGTGTAGCGTCATGGCGCACCATCCCAAGTCATTACCGAACGAGGCACAGCATTTACGGAACTAATGCACAATGTATTTGAGTTCAGTCATACAAGCCATCGCAAAATCACTGCGCATCATCCACATACGAATGGCCTCACGGAGAGACTCAATAAAACGATCGCCGACATGATTGCAATGCACATAGACTCGCAGCACAAAACGTGGGACGAGATTCTTCCACACGTCACACATGCCTGCAACACTGCCATCCAAGAGACGACGCGTTTTACGCCATTTCGCCTGCTCTAGGGAGGCGAAGTGGAGACGATGTTGGATGCTATGCTGCCGTGCTGCACTGATGATCATCGGTTCACGCCAGACGCCGAAGAGTTTGCTCAGCGCGTCGAGGAAGCACGTCAACTTGCCCGCATTCACATTCAGCAACAGCAGGGCAAGAATGTGCCCCGATACAACCTGCGTCATCGACACGTCAGATACAAACCTGGAGAGCAAGTTTGGGTGTGGACACCGGTGCGCAGGCCAGGCTTGTGTGAAAAACTGATGTTGCGTTACTTTGGACCTTACGAAGTTCTGCACCGTGTCATATAAGTGACATACGAAGTCCTTCCAGCGGGTACTGAGCAGCCATCGCGTCGGCAACCACTCGCGAGGTGGTTCATGTGGTCCGCATGAAGCCGTATTTTTCGTGGTAATGTGCAGTGTACTATGCACTTGTTTAGTTGTATAGGGCACAGCCTCCGTTTTCTATTCGGTTTCGTTACTGACTTGATCGATATACGTAGACGAGTCTCTGTTTCGTTTTTTAGGAAGAGGAGTAATACCACCTGATGTTCCCGAGATTTTAGGCGGAGCCTGGAAGAATAGGACGCTGAAGTCGGCTCGCGCACTGTGTGTGGACCTCTGCCTGCTTGTACAGCTTCGCCTTCTCATTTAGTCCCGTCTAGCCTTGTTGTCTGTGGTAATATTGTCACGTGGTGGTGACACGGCCGATGACACAAATGAAGAGTCGGTGATTGCTCCGAAGAAACTCTTTATTGGGAGCTGACTTGCGCCCGCAAAAGAACTAAGCAACTCGGCGGCGGCGATAGCAGCAAACGTGCTCGTCGATCGTCGAACAAAGAATGCCCGTTGTACTCGTCAACGCTCAATTTAAAGGCTGCTCAGAACAATCTAGATAACGTCGCAAACTGCTAGTAGCACAACCTGGAATATTGTCGAAACATACGTGAGTGATCGGAATCTTCGAGACAGTTCTTGGCGCATCGATCGCGATAAAGAAAATGATAACGCGTCGTATCGCGGCAATGAGCATGAACAAGCACGGGATACAGAATTGATAAGCGCGCCAGAATAACATTGATAAGGCCGCATGCCAGCGGCTGTCGAACAGGAACAAATAAAGATTTAAACAGTTCGCGACATTACTCCACCCTGAAAAAAACATCGTCTCGACGTTTCAAAATAAACAGACGTGAATTTACATAAACATTGCAAAGCAAACATGAATAGCCTTTAGCGCGCATAATAACGTCGTACAAAATGCACAATTTCTGGATGCACTCGGCGCCGCTGTGATGCTGCCGCTTCGTCGGGAACGACCTCGTAGTTCAATTGTCCTAGTACGCGAAGCCCCTTGTAGGGGCCGAAGTATCGGCCTAAAAGCTTTTCGCTCAGTCCGCGGCGGCGAATCGGCATCCAAACCGAGACTTGATCTCCCGGCTTGTACTCAGCATCGCGTCGTCGTAAGTTGTAACGTCGGGCGTCGGTTCGTTGCTGATCTTTAATGCGCATTTGGGCGAGTCTTCGGGCTTCCTCTGCATGTTGAAGGTAGGCGGCGACGACAAGGTTATCCTCATCGGTTACGTGCGGCAGTATTTCGTCAAGCGTTGTCGTGGGCTCCCTACCGTACACAACGCAGGACGGGGTTGACCTGGTTGTCTCCTGGATGGCAGTATTATAAGCGAAGATGACGTAGGGTAGAATGGCGTCCCATGTCTTGTGCTCGGCATCGACGTACATTGCAATCATATCTGCAATAGTTTTTGTTAGACGCTCCGTAAATCTATTTGTCTTGGGATGATACGCAGTAGTTCGGCGATGAGTTGTATGACTGTATTCTAGAATGGCTTGCGTCAGCTCTGCCGTAAATGCCGTTTCCCTCTCCGTGATGAGGACTCCTGGGGCGCCGTGTCACAAGAGAATTTGTTCGACAAAAAACCTTGCGACTTCTGCCGCAGTACCATTGGGCAGTGCTTTTTCTTCGGCATATCGGGTAAGGTAGCCAGTGGCCAGGATGATCCACTTATTACCCGCAGATGAAGGGGGAAAGGGGTCGAGAAGATCCATCCCAATTTGTTGAAAGGGCAGGGCTGGGGGCGATATCGGGTTCAGTAGCCCAGCTGGCCTGATCGGCGGCGTCTTGCGTCGCTGGCACTCACGGCGCGTTTTTACGTAATGGGAAACGTCGGCAGGCAGTCGAGGCCAGTAGTACCTCTCCTGGATTCGATGCAACGTGCGCGCAAATCCGAGGTGCCCTGCTGTTGGCTCGTCGTGCAACGCCTGAAGAATTTTCTGTCAAAGGTTTTTAGGCACGACAAGAAGCTGCGCGGTCTTGTTGGAAGCGAAGTTCTTTACGATGACGTCATTGCTTATGGCGAACAAAGACAACTGGCGCCTAAACACTGCTGGAGGAGAAGCGGTCTTGCCTTCCACGTAATCTGCTAGGTCTTTCAGCTGAGGATCTGATCGCTGTTGTGCAAATCTGCTGGCACTTACTGGTCCCAGAAAGGCATCGTCGTCATCATCCTTAGGAGGAACGTCGACGGGAGCGCGGGATATGCAGTCTCCGTCTAAATGCTTGCGGCCCTATGTATAGACTATTGACGTCAAATTCTTGAAATCTTAGGCTCCATCTTGCAAGGCGGCCTGAGGGGTCTTCAAAACTGGCCAGCCAGCAGAGTGCGTGGTGGTAGCTTACCACCTTGAATGGTCGACCGTATAGGTATAGACGGAACTTAGAAATGGCCCAGATGATCGCGAGGCACTCCTTCTCGGTCGTCGAGTAATTGACTTCGGCTTTAGTGAGGGACCTGCTAGCGCGGGCAATTACTTTCTCCAGTCCGGCACTCTTCTGGACGAGAACGGCTTCTGGGCTCAAACTGCTTGCGTCGGTGGGAATTTCAGTCTCGGCGCTTTCATCAAAGTGGCCAAGGATAGGGGGGGACTGCAGGTGGCGCTTAAGTTCGTTGAAGATTGCTCCTTGCTGCGCAGAGGCACAGCTCCTGGGAAAGACAAGATCACGGTGGGACTCCTCGCCAATCTCCACGACGCAGCCCTCACGCAGCTCGCGAATTACATTAACAACTGTTGGCGCATGGGCAGCCTGCCAAACGAGTGGAAGACTGCGGAGGTGCACTTCATCCCCAAACCGGACAAACCCATCAGTATTAACAATCTACGGCCCATCTCTCTCACCTCCTGCGTAGGGAAAGTTATGGAGAAGGCGGTACACATCAGGCTCACTCGATATCTTGAAGAAAACGACTTGTACCCACACACCATGTTCGGATTCCGGCCTGGCCTATCCACCCAAGATATACTCCTCCAGCTTAAGGAAGAGATCATAAACCCCTCTAACAAGCCTTTCTTCAGGACAATTCTTGCTCTTGACCTCAAGGGGGCGTTTGATAACGTAAAGCACAGCTCTATTTTGGAAAATATGAGCCACATCAATTGTGGTGCAAGGACCTATGCATATGTTAAAGGTTTCCTTCACGGTCGTACCGTCTACGCCGACCTCGGTCTGGCAGAACCCAGCCAAATACAGCTAGGCACACGCGGCATGCCACAGGGAGCTGTTCTATCACCCTTACTTTTCAATATTGCTTTAATCAAACTCCCAGCCCAGCTAAATCAGGTATCGCATCTACGGCACGCCTTCTACGCGGATGACATCACTATCTGGAGCACTGCCTATTCTACCGCGGAAATCGAAGACCGCCTTCAAGAGGCCGTAACCATCGTACAAGCCTACGCCGCTAACTGCGGCCTTACTTGCTCCCCCGAAAAGTCGGATTTGCTGGTACTACACAGCTCCCGCCAACGCAGACCCACTGTTGAAGTCAACCTCAATGGAAACCCAATACCACAGAAGGACACCATCAGGGTTCTAGGGCTTTACGTGAACGACAAGGGCAGAAATGTGTACGCCCTCACTCGGCTCAAAAACACCAGTCTGCAGGTTGCGCGTATGATAGCCAGGGTCACTACCAACGACAGGGGTATGCTCGAACAAGACACCCTGCGCCTGGTTCAAGCATTCATCATTAATAGAATTGTGTATTCGACACCGTATCTGCACCTCAAAACGGGAGACTATAAGCAAATCGACTTCATTATACGAAACGCAGCTAAAAAGGCGCTGGGCCTGCCCTAAAGCACTTCCACAGAACGTCTTTTGCAACTAGGGGTGCACAATGCAGCCGAAGAACTCCTTGCCGCCCAACGCGCCACCCAGATAAATCGCCTAGCAGCAACCCGCACGGGCCAGACCGTTCTTATGGACCTTAACCTGACTAGCCCGCAAGGTCTCGTACAAAAACAGACTATACCGCCCGGGTGGTCAGACTCGTTCATAGCCAATCCCCTACCCCGCAATATGCATCCTCTGTTCCACCAAGGGCGCCGGAAGGCGCGGGCCAAATACATCCAGGAAAAGTACGGGACGGACACTGAATCCTACTACGTAGACGCAGCAAAGTCAGAAGCGGGGTACACGGTAGCGGTTGTGATTCACAAACAACAACTGGTTGATGCCCTCACCATCTGCGATGACAATATAGAAATGGCGGAGGAGGCGGCCATTGCTTTAGCCGCCACGCATACCACCTGCGCCTATATAATAACAGACTCTATGGCTGCCTACCGCAACTACATCAAAGGGCGAATATGTCCCCAGGCTGCCAGAATATTGAAAAATTATGGACACCCCGAACAAGACAAATGCCTTGTCTGGACACCGGGACATCAAGACGTGGAAGGGAACGAGTGCGCCCATGCCGCTGCCCGAGCTCTCCTTCCCCGGGACTCGACCCCTCCATCCTCCACACCGCCCTATCCCGGCCCTCTGGCGACGTATGCGGAGAGGTTACAGCACTGCAGACTTTCTCGCAGAAAATATCCACCCCCAGCCAAGGGGCTCTCCAAAGCGGAGGAAGTCAGATGGCAACGCCTACAGACAGGTACATATAACACACCAGCCCGTTTAAACACAATACACCCATGGGTTCTGCGACCCCAAATGCAAATATTGCGGGGAAAAGGCAGGCCTGCACCACATGGTGTGGACCTGCCCACACAATCCTCCAGATGATCCGAATGCAGTGCCAACAATTGAGGGGTGGGAGGCTGCCCTATCCAGCTCTGGACTATAGGCCCAACGGGCCCTCGTGACACGTGCGCGGGTAGCAGCGGCAGCCGCTGGAGTCCCGGACTAGGGACCCCACCTACACATCCCCCTCCCTTAAATATACATAATAAAGTTTTTCACTCACTCAGCCTTTGTTAGCTGCGTCAACGGCTCGGCGTTGCGCGAAAACGTTCTGACAAATTGTCAATAATAAGCGCACAGCCCAAGGAACCTGCGCACGGCTTTTCTGTTAGCAGGCGGTGGAAATTGTGCAATTTCAGCTGTGTTCTCCGAGTCTGGCCGAACACCATCCTTGCTAACAATTTGACCTAGGAACTGCAGTTCCTCGGAGGCAATGTGGCACTTCTCTGGTTTTAACGTTAGTCCCAATAGTGTGATGGCTTCCAACACTGTCTGCAGCCGTTTCATGTAGTCTTCAAAGTTTGACGAGAAGACTACGATACCCTCCAAGTATAGCAGGCAAATCTGCCACTTCAAGCCCGCCAGCACAGTGTCCATTACTCGTTGAAACGTCGCTGGTGCGGAACAGAGGCTAAGTGACATCACCTTGAACTCGAAAGCGCCATCCGGTGTGATGAATGCTGTCTTCTCGCGATCTCTTTCGTCGACCTCAATTTGCCAATTACCGCTCTTCAGGTCCATCGATCAGATGTACCTTGCATTGCAGAGCCAATCCAGTGTGTAGTCAATGCGGGGAAGTGGGTAGACATCCTTCTTAGTTATGCTATTCAAGTGGTGGTAATCGACGCAGAAGCGAAGTGTGCCGTCTTTCTTCTTCATCAAAACGATGGGTGCCGCCCAGGGGCTGTTGAATGGTAGGATCACGTCATCACGCAGCATTTCCTCAACTTGATCACGTATGGCCTGGCGTTTTCGTGGCGATACATGGTAGGGGCTTTGACGTAGCGGTTGGCTGATCTTCGTTCACTGTAGTTGTAATGGTGGGATCCTTGAGTACCGTTTGAAGGGTGGTAACGAGAGTATTCGGGCTAACTGAATGCGTTCGAGTATCCTGCCGTACACCATCCCAATGTGTAACAGAAGCTTTCTTTCGAATTTTCTTCATATGTCCCAAATTAAGACCAATACTAATTCCGCCTGCCATTGTGAACGATAAGAGCTTGTTGTTAGGACAAAGTTTTGTTCTAAAGTTTTGACGGCTGCACATTAAATCCAGTTGTCCGCAGAAAAATTCGCTGCAGTACCCACAGCTTTCGCTTAGCACTACGTTCAAGCCATGCTTAAACCGCTACAATTTTTTCTTCTTCTTATTCTTCGTGCACTTCTTATCCTTTTTCATATTTTTTTATTTTTCTGCTTGTTTTTCTGCTTCTTCTTCCCATTATCCTACTTCTCCTTCTCCGTCTTTTTGTTATTTTCCTTCTTGTTCTTCTTTTCCATCTTATTTTGGTTCTGTTTTCTGTTCGTATTCAACGGTGCCACGGTAACACGATGTTACGCCGACGGCTTGAACACTTACCGCTGTGCAGCCTTTGCTACAAAAAGGTCGCCTACTAGCTGCCACGCATTGATGACTCGTTACAACAGCTATGCCACCTTTCATCTGTTCAGTCAATAAACATAGTGTGTTTCACACCAGGTGGACGGTATGAATTCAAGATCATGGCTTTCCTATTTTGCTCCACTCCAGCGACATTTCATCTAGTAATGAACGCAGATCTATCTGGTCTTATAAATATCTACCGATAAATATTGCGCCTTCCATCACGGTGCAATATTTATCGACAAAGGGGGAAAGCGAGTTAAGAGTGAATAATTGAGGCTTATCATATAGAGAAAGCTGGGCCCACGTGCGTAACCAAATCGCCGGTAAAGCTCAGCGGCCAGGAACGGGGGTTTTAGACGGTCACGCGTAGATAACTAGAACGGCATTTTATCGGCTCTTTTGAATACAATGTTTTGGGGTTTGATGACCGTGTGAAGTTCCTTATAATGAGCCATTTTATCACGATTCGGATATCTGTGGCTTGTTTTGGCTGCCATACCTATTTTCTTTAACACATCATGTATAGGGTATTTTGTCGCAATCTGTTGTACTATTTATTTATTGTATTATTTTTTGGAATATATTGTTTCTGATTTACACTGGCGGATAAAAGTGGTGTCTTATGCAAAAACTCAGTTAGTAGTAGGCGCTCTTTGTATCCCTCTTCATTTCAAGTGATCTTGTCCTTGCGCCGTTTTATTGGACGTTATTCTGTTTTCGCCAACGTTCGAGGCCCACCTCCAAAGTCTCTCCACGTTGCTCAGATCTGCTCCCCTCACGTTGAAACGCAAGTGTCACCTTGGTTATGAAGAGCTCCTCTTCGTGAGCCACGTCATCACTCACCGAGCTGTTGAGACCGATCCCGCTAAAGCAGCAGCCGTCGCCAAATTTCCCACTCCGTCCCACAAGAAGACAGTTCGCCGTTTCTCTAGGCCTCTGAGCCTATTACCGCACATTTATTGAAAACCTTTCAGGAATCGCCACCCCAATGACGCGTCTCACTCGAGATGATGTCACCTTCACTTGGACAAAGGAAACGCGAAAGGTATTGGAGGAGTTGCGGCACCACTTGCAGACACCTGTGATAGCTCCCTTCGATGCTCATGCCGAGACAGATAGACACAGATGCCAAGAAACTGGGCCTTGGTGCTGTACTCGTCCAGTGGCAGGGCGGTGGCGAGCGAGTCATGGCATACGCCAGCCGTGCCGAATCCAACTATTCTACTCCCAAACGAATGTGTCGCTGTTGTATGGGCGATCATGAAATATCGGGTCGTGTGCGCCGCAGAGGCGGTACCGGCACTTTCGGGTCGTGAGTGATCACCACTCTGTGCAGGTTATTAAACTTTCGAGATCCCTCCTGATGCCTTGCACGATGAAGTGTACGGTTACTGTAGTTCATCTTGACCATCGTGTGTAAGTCCGGGCGTCAACATAACGATTCCGACTGCTTATCCCGTTAATCTGTTGAGGTTGCACGTGAAGAGGAAGAACCTGAATTTCCTCTTACCGCAGCCATCGACGTGCCAGTGGTTCGCAGAAACAACGTGATTATCTGGCTCTCCCACCACTCATAGAAGTTCTGAAAGCGCGTACAGAGATTTCCCGTCCCTTCTCCAGGCTGCAGTAATTATTTTGCAGGCGAAACAGTGTGTTATACGACATCAACCTTGCTTCGGCGGGAAAAGATTATTTCATCCTCGTGCCGGAGTTTCCTCGGGAAGAAATCTTGCAGGCATGTCATGACGAGCCCACCTCCGGTCACCAGAGTTGTTACTGGTCAATACGCCACTTACTTCCCAATTACTTGGGGCTGCCCGGAAAGTTATAATAAAGGAACGAGGCACAGCTTTCACTGCCAAACGGCTGGAATCTTTTATGCAGCTCAGCGGCCCTACCCATCGCAGGCCAATCGCTTACCATCCACAGACTGACGTTTCAACAAAACTCTCACCGACATGATGGTCATGTAATTGGATGTTGAGAATCGGTCTTGGGATGACCTCCTGCTGTGCGTCACATTCGCATGCAACACAGCGTAGCAGGAAACCACAAAAATGGCACCCTTTTCTCTATTGTATAGCCGCGAAGTTTCAACAATGCTGGAAGCCTTGTTGCCCCATGACAGCCATGGCTTCGAAGTTGGTGCTGAGGAAGTTACAGCTCGCAAAAGAGGCGCGAGAGTTGGCCAGGGCACTCATCCGGAACCAGCAAGGCCGAGATGCCCAGCGTTGAAATCACACTCACTGTGTAGTGACTTTCGAACCAGGTGACAGATGTTTGGCTCTGGACTTCAATTCGACGTCGTGGTCTATCCGAGAAATTTCTAAACCAGTCCTTTTGCCCCTAGAAAGTGTTCTGTCAACTTAGTACCATCACATACGAAGTGCTTCCTCACAGCGTTTCCATTACTCGTCACCAGCAGAACCCGAAGTGGTTCACTTGGTGCAAATATGAAGCGCTACTTTTCGAGAGATCTGCCTTAAAACAAGAAACGTAGCCCTCCGCCTTACTGCAATCTTCTAGTGAGCACTCTTTTTTTCTTACTCAATTCGTTTGTTTCGATTTCGTCGGGTCGATGATTCTTTTAGGGGTGTAATGTAGCGTAAGGAACAGCGGCATCTCACCGCGAGTCTCGTGCGCTTACTTGACGAAGTGGAAGTGGCATCGAGACGTTCGATGCGAAGAGGCTGAATTTGGGCGGCGATCGTCTCTCGGTGCTGTTGACGTGCACTCCGGGGGCTTTTGGGTCAACGCCCATTAAAACCTTCTAGTTACCAACCGAAATGGCTACGTAACAATATTGTGTAGCTATACTTTGTTTATCTTTTAAAAAGTGTGTCATTTCTACGTAAAGGTGCGGTGGTGGTCACAATATTAATTTTCTTCCCAACTGATATCTTGGAGTCGGGACATGTTTTAGCATGATGCCCAGTGACTCAGCGTTTAAATCTATCTGCTCTGGGCTTTATATTAAACGCCAAAAGCGCATGAAAAAGCTTCGGTTCCTTCTGCATCAACTCTGCAGGCTTGCTGGAGACGATTTGCAGGAGCGCCTTTTCTAGACGCGGGCTTCGGCGTTATGGCGTACGATGAAGAAACCGCACTCGTTGACTGTAGCGTTGTCAGCCGAGGCACAGACGGCGGTCCCTGGTGACGACCTCAAGGTAGGCGCGGCGCGGCCACTGCCTACACGGCTGATGCTCTAATGGCGTCCAAGGTCGGCGATCAGGTCCGACCAAAGTAACGCTAGCGCAGATCCTTAGACAAAGATATAGGCTGGCGCTGCGCTTCGCCAGATTATCTCGAGCCAGGTTCGATTCACACAGGGCGAGTGTCGAATTCAGTCTTAGGGGCGTTGTCATCAGCGCTGAATGCAACATCTGTACGACAAATGAGGCAGTGAAGAGCACCATCTTATTTATCCAGATTTAGAAGCTTGTTCTTATGTCTGCATATCTAGCTCGGTGGCCTCTAGCTGGACTCAGGGCGCTCAAAATCAATTTCAATCTAATCTCAACAGGCAATGCGGCACGATAACATACAATAAACTGATTGGCGAGTTCATCACAAAACAAATATCGCGAAAAGGTTTTCAAAACATAATACATTTTTTCGTTTAAAGAAGCTACAAGCGGTAGCCCTACCGAATACTGACAAACTATGTGGGGAAAATGTCGGAATATAGCGTCCCTACTAGGTCTTGTCGGCTGCGGAGACACCATTCAGCCGATTACGAAGATCGCTTATCAGCTGTATAATATCACGCCACGTGTTAAGCTGCACTATAATATTGTGCTGTGGATTGCACATCGTCGTTTTCTTCAATTGCCATCCGCAACGCGAATAAATCGGGTCAGTTTAGCCTAATCAGAGTTTATCCTATGGCGTCGGCTTACGTGCAGATGACCCAGCAAAGCAACAACAGCAATTGAGCAGGCTAAATGGGCGATTTCGCATGTATACCTGACCTGAATACGTCAAATTCCTATGGTATATGATATTTCCGCGACTTTATGTAAAAAAAACGTTTATTTTGCATGATTGACTTGCGGCGCAACAGACCAGTGCTTGTGAGCAGTAGGGTGAGCTGAATCACATTTCACGTAATATATCACTATATGCCGAAGATAAAGTAGCGTGAAAAGCATGCAGGCACATCAAGGTGTCATTATTCTCAACGTTAAACAACAACCCATAATATAATTTTAGCCAGTGAGGCTATTTTTCCTCTGCGTATAGAGCTATGACAACAACACAGAGATAATCAAGATATTTTCTTTGACAACCGGTCGGCAATCTGTCTATTTGAACGAGTTGACTTCATGAGAAGCGGCGTGATTGAAAGGAACCTGTGCAGATTAGAGCATACTTTTATTGCGTTGCTTCATCCACATAGCATACCCTTGCTTACCTATTGATCTCTCCTCAGAAAGATCCGCCTTGAGTACCACATCATACAAGCATTTTGAGTGGCTGTAGGGCTTCATCAATACACAGCTGCATAATAATGTCTGCAACTAGACATTGTCAACGCACTCGCGGAAACCTGCGAGGAAAACATCAATGCGCAGATGGTGTGGTATATGAAAACATAATCAGCAGAAGAATCCTCGGCAGCCTATGCACAAACACATGGCTAGAAGTAAATGGACCAAGAGACCCACGCGAACCAGTCAGGAAACAGCTCACCATTAAGTTTCTTCCCAAGAATATGCATCCTGTGTACACCACAAGGGTAGGAGAACGGCAGGGCTTTGGCTCTCGAAATAAGTTACAGGCTGCAACCGGCTGTCACTCTACGTAGATGCGGCATCCAGCTCCATACAGAGCACCTACTGTAGCAGGGGCTACTACATATTTACAGGCAGATATAACCATCAACGACTCGAAGAGAGCGAACTCAATATTTTACGGGGTTGAATTACAAATATTACAATCAATCTTCTATAGAAAATTTTCAGCTTCTTGCGCCTACCATAATTAACTGTGTGGTTTGACATTTCTTTCCATCGTAGCTTACGGAGTGTAAGTGGAAGCTGAATGTTAAAGCAACAAATTCCACGCGATCGCTCTTACATATGGTAAGACGTACATATACGTCTTTAGAGTGCATATTACTGTTGCTTTCAGAATTGTCAGGAAAATGACGGTGACTACTTCCAAGCCATCGTACGCATAATAAAAAAGAAGCGAACTTCTTTTTGTTTTGACTGGGAGTTCGCGGTGGCGCCAACACACCGACACCAAAGGCGGCTAACCGAAGTGCTCCTGCGATGTGCCCTTCCATACAACATCGAAACGGACCGTGCTCAGCTCGGATACCCACGGTGGCGCAAATCACCGAACAGCGGGGGCGTGCCACTCTGCTGCTCCTGTGGGGGCGTGTCCACAGCCTGAGCCCCGAAAGGCCCAAGTGCTTGCTTTCCCGCGACGGCTCCCTGGCGGCAGAGAACCGACGCGGAAGGGGGCACTGTTAGACCGCTGCCTGACGATCGCTTTGCTTGCATGCAATATTAGCGCCAGAGTCATGAAATTGTAGCATAGCGCATGGTGGTAGCTCGAGTAGAGAAAGAGTAGAAGGGAGAAGTGTGGGGTAAGAAGAAAAAGTAAAAGAGAGTTGGAGCGTTTTCGCTGGTCGTCATAGTTCTGGCTCTATGTTTGGGTTATCTGTGGCCGTCCCCGGGACCCAAACGTCTGGACAGGACCTCCACGAGTCGACAGCTCATCCACTGCCAAGGCTCTGCAGAATCCACAGCACTGGATTCGGCGTCACCGCGGACTTGCAGGTGAGTGGAAACCCCACCGGCCACTGAGCACGAGTACACCGATCCTGGGCCCTTAATAGACCTCTCCCTGTTTGCAAACAATGTGACGTCAGAGGGCGTGGTGGGCGTGGCCTGGTGGGCAAAACATATCTTTCCCGGTCAGGCCTACAGCGGTGTGGGCGCTATGGAGCTGTCGGATTATGTGCGCTCACTGCCGGAAAATGCTCGCCAACGCTACTTAGAGAAATTACAGGTGCGTGGCACACAGTATCCGGACCCCTACGCATTAGGGAACTGGAAGAACGATCCAAAGTGCTGGCCAAACGTGCGCTTCGGAGACGTTTATGTATACCTTGTTAACACTCCCGGCCCGTACAGTGTGGATGCGTTGAAGTCGTACAAGTCTCTCAAAGCCTACGGCCTTGCGATGGAAGGACATGTTCGCACGGTTCTCATTTCTGACCTGGACACCGAGTGCTGCTTCGTAAAGGCCATGGTGACACCGTCCCAAAGGACCACCGCCGAGTCCTACGAGGCATGGGCGCT
Source organism: Amblyomma maculatum (assembly GCF_055883805.1). Classification (NCBI taxonomy): domain Eukaryota; kingdom Metazoa; phylum Arthropoda; class Arachnida; order Ixodida; family Ixodidae; genus Amblyomma; species Amblyomma maculatum. The sequence continues at coordinate 129,535,874 of NC_139352.1, forward strand.
TGTGGACCAAGACTGCAGCGTTCGCACGGCGCACTGCACCTGCATGGCGGGGTGAGTTCATATTTACATATCAAGTGCAGCAATGAGCAGCTGTTGTTACCGAAGCGGGCTCGTTCATTTTTTTTTCTCTTTAGTTCGTGTCCCACTTCTGCGATGAATGCGTCCGTGCGTCCAGGACCAAGAGAAAGCATCGCTTTGAGACGCGTTGTGTCCTCTTCTCTCCAATGTCGACGCGCTTCTTTCTTGTGTTCTAGAATTTGCACTAGTACACACTGTTGTCAGATAAGGCCAGATGTTGGCGCAGTAGAATGGGTTACCGATACGGGCAACGTTTGTCGCAGAAGCGAAGCATACTGCGATTCCGTTCTGGAGCGTTAGTGCACTTGAGCAAAGGTGTTGCTTGAGTGCATTTTCACGGTGTTGCGTGACGTAGGCCACCTCGTTGAATGCGATTGTTTGACCATAGGGCTGGAGGGTACTTCGAGGAATCAGTGTCGTCCTAGCACGTGAACGCGCAGAATTACGAATAATGTAACCACGCGTAACGAAATGTCCAAACCCGCCCTGTCTGTAGTGAAAAAAAAAAAAAAACGAGTCTTCAATGTTCGTCGCATAAAGTTCCTGTTGTTTGTTCTTATGTACTAGTAAGTGCCTCTGTAGCGCGAGTATCTAACAAATGCTGTTGTGCCATTTATATAAACTTGTAGCACTTGCCATCGCTGTAAAACTGTACTGGCGAGCGGAGTAGTCGCTTTCTGTACTTAACATTTAAGATGCATATCAAATATTAACAAGTTCTACTTGGCTTTTGAGTGATTTTGCTACCATTCCTTTTTGCAGGCTTGGTGAAGTGTGCTGTCACGTGGCTGCCCTCCTTTTCAAAGTTGAGCTGCTTGTGTCTTCAGGACATGCAAGGTCATCTACGTCCCAGCTTTGTGCCTGGAACAACAAGTTCCGAGAAAGTGTAATGCATTTTTTTTCTGTGCTTCTTAGTCTCGTGAAATTGTACATAATTACTTTGTATGAACAGGTGTTAGTAGGAGCATAAGCAGCAGCTTAGTGAATGAATGCTAGAATGATTCCTTTCTTAGCACACAGATAGGTCATTGAAGAAAGGTAGGAAACGATCCTCATCCTCATTAATGTCAGCTGACTGAAAGTGCCTTACTGGGTATGTATCACAATAACACTATGCAAGTAATGTATTTTGCTCTATCCTAAAGGTTCAGCCTACCCGCCTGAAGGACCTGGTCATCGTCAAACACAAGCCCGGAAGGCCATCAAAGGGCGTCAAAAGACTGCGGTCGGTTGTTCACCAGACAAAAGCCAAGTACCCTGCGTCGCTGGATTCACTGCATGCCATTATTCCTGATGCTGCAATATTTACGGCATTTGCCAAGTATGTCGTCCCTGATGAAGACACAGACACTGCTGATGAGTGCCAGGGAAGTGCTGACCTTCCGGAAAGCTTGTATGCACTATTTGACCCGCACTGGGAAGAGCTTGATGATGATGAGAAAGCCAAAAGAATTGATTTTTTATTGAACAGAAGGATAAGTGAGCTAGAAGTTGTCGAGATTGAAGCACAGACCAGGCAGCAGAGAAACTGTATTCAGTGGTTTGAGCAGAGATGTGGCAGAATTACTGGGTCAGTCATCGCAAAAGTGCTGAAATGCAAGAGTGCTACGAGTGCAGCACGCCTCGCGGTAAATATTGCACAGTCTCCAGTGGTTCAGTATCAGTCGCGCCAGAGGAAGCCGCAAGCAATCAGATACGGCATAGACCATGAACATATTGCAAGGCAGCAATATATTGATTACCAAGTGCAGCACCATCAGGGCTTTAAATGTAAAGATGCAGGGCTCTGCATCTTTCCACAATGGCAGTATGTTGCGGCCAGCCCAGATGGGTTCATTGAGTTCAGTTGTTGTGGGCGTGGGGTGCTGGAGATAAAATGCCCCTACAAGTATAGGGACACAGTAATAAGTGATATCAGGGACAAAGCCTTTTACCTTGATAAGAACCTGAACCTCAAGGAGAACCATGAGTACATGTTTCAAGTGCAGACAGAGTTGGCATGTGCCAATGTTGACTATTGTGATTTTGTTTGCTGGGCAAAGGCAGGCTTTCTGATTGTCCGTATTCAAAGGGACCACGATTTTTTTGATAAGCACATGCCAGCTTTGCAGGCATTTTGTAGGAGTGCAGTGCTTCCACAGCTACTGTCAAGAAAGAGCAACCTCGAGCATTAAGCAGAAGTGACCAAAGGGGAAATCGCCTATGCAGAATGAAAAAAAAAAAAAATAAGGGGACACACAAGCTTTACTTTTAAGGGTATGATGCGATGTTGTTATTGGCTGCCATCTGCGGCTTCTCTTGCGGATCCTCGTTCGATTATATGCAATTTGCTACTAACTTAATCTCTGATCCTTTAATTTTTGTGTTTATGTCGCATATTCATTAATATAGTTGCAAGCTGCCGAGTAATTTGAAAAAGGCCACTCTACGTAGATATCTATAAAGCCCCACTTTAATAAAGCCCTATGAACGTGCCTATGTGACCCAAGAGTAGCATGTCTTACTCATAACCCCAGGGTCCTCGAAGGTTTGATTTCCAATTTCCATCTTTCCCACCCATCTGAAAGCAGAAGTCCCAGTTGGCAGCTCCCGTCATGTAATATAGTCTCATGACCTCGTATAAAACCTGCCGGCCAGTCAGTATGCGGCCATGTCACCTGCCAAATACCATCTGCCATAGCCATGCCTGTGATCTTTTGCTGAAATGCCCGCAGTAGAGATTTTCTGCAAAATGGGGCCTTTCGTTCGGTGCTTCCTCGGGTGTTTACTTCTTAAATGGCTTGCTCGAAAGCTTTATCATCGCTGCTCTGTAGGGGGCGCACGTGAAGCTAAAAATACGCGTTGTGGCATAAACTGATGCGCCAGATGATGGTGTGTGTACTGATATGACAGTACAGCGAACATTCAGGAAGTAACATATTCAGATATACCTCCATAAAATCCGAAAAGTCTATCGCTGCAAGTCATGGCACTTGTACTTGCAAGAATGGGCTGTGGCAGCAATACCTGTATTTGTTATCTGTGTTTTCTACGTTACAAGAGCATTGTTTGCAGTAAGAGTGGTATTTTTGAAATTAGGAGCTGGTATTCTGTCGACAAAAGCAGACTTCGTTTTTCTCTTCAGTGTCCAATGAATGGTTCGCATTTGCGGGCTGCTCTTGTTGATCTTGGTTCGCCTCCTTTAACACCTTCGCATTAAATAAGTGACGCAACACAGTGCATTTGACGAACCACATTTTATTTCAATGACATGTCATATATTGCTGCTGTGTACAGAAACAGAAATAAACAGATTACACACACCAAAAAGGAGTCATTATTGGCCAGATGAGAAAGTTCCTTCACCATTTTCAAACTAGGAATGGGCGTTCTCGTAGGGGTGCAGCTGCTTTGGCTTCTGTGCTTTAACTGAGAGTGAAAACTGTCGCTTTCGTTCAAAAGAGGCACTCTATGAAATGTTCGTTGCAGCTCACACAGCAGCTTTTGGCAGGAGATGTGTCCCAAGGAGGCGTTATCAGTAGAGTTGGCAGACCAGAATTAGTTATGGATTTGAATACCTTCTTTCGTTAACAGGAGAAATGAGTGTGGAAGAGCCCCAGTAGGGAGACTAAAAATGAAATAAGCTTTACATTGTGCGCTCATCTGAGCATCATGCAGCATATAGAGGTGCCTATCAAGATGAGATATAATGACAAACAGGATGGCGAGTCAGAATATGAAGAGAAAATGGAAGAAAGGTAAGGAATGACCCTATCAACAAGTTAGCAGTAAAGGGATTCGGGATCTTGCCGCAAGGCAGATGTTCTACTTTAACCGCAGACGATGGCCTTGGTGTTAAAATACAGGTAAGAACAGAACTGGTAGAGCTGTTAAACCTGACATATGGGACAATAACATGAAGCAAACTGAGCATGCTCTAAGCAATGCAGGTAGCCTGAACTCTCCAAGAGAAAGCTTGGCGTAGGCAAAAATCAGATGTATGCGAAAAGAGACGAGGAAGGCACGGTGATCACCACTATGACTCTAGGTAATCGTTCATAAAATAGGGGACTACGTTTCGAAGGATGCGGAACCTCTTCATGCGTCCTATGGCTTGTTCCACTCTGATGCGGCGGCGGGAAATCTCTCGGGATTCGTTTACCTCTTTTTGCGGCAACTGTCTTTTTCCCTTGGTGAAGGCTGGTACAATCAGCTTTACACCTAGTGTTGCTAGCTCTTCAGCCACAGTGAACCCTCGGTCGGCCATCACCTCATCTCCGTGTTCGAGCTTCTCGGCGAAGTCCGTGAACAAGACAAGCTGCTTGTCGCTGATTTTTCCTCCCCAGCACGACACATACGATACTAACCCGTACGGGGTTATTCCTACCAAGAACTTGAGGCTGGTCGCATTTTTATAGCTTGAGAATGTTGTGCTTTGTGCTGTTGATGCACTTGCTCTTTCAAGCCGGACTTCAGTGCTGTCGATGATGACCCTTACATTCCTATATTTCCCTCTAAATAGTTTTGGTTTGCATGTGTGGAAGGCCACATCGTCTGGCCACACAACAAGCCCCTTCAGCTCAGCCACCAACACAGTGATTGTTTCCTCAAACAGCTTGGAGATCGAGTTTTTCCCTAGACCAAACAGGTCTGCGAGGAAACATAAGTGCACGTCAAGTCTCAGCCTCATGAGTACAAGTAGCACCTTGTCCTCTGGGTCAAGCACCTCGTTCCAGGGCTCTTCGATGGCATTTTTGTATAGGCTCACTACCCAGAGAAATGCTTGTTCATTTGGCAACCCGGCATAATAAGCCACCTTTCCTGTCGCACCTGTGATGGCAAAGTATCCCCACCTTCTAGGGGCCTTCATTCCTTTCTCCTTCCCGCAGAATTTTAAGTTCATTTACGAGACTCTCAACATGCTCCTTGAGTTCGTTGAAATCTTTGCACTTAGCAAGGTATTTTTCTTGCATGCACTCCGGTAGCTGACGCCACCGCTGGTACCATTCTTGTTCGGGCTCATTCAGGCTTGGCGTTGAATGCAGTGGTGGTGCACTCATGTGAGTGGGTCTCCCTCCTGTTACTGACACACGGTGAGTTACGGAAAATGTTAAGGTAAACGCTACAAGAGAAGAAAAGAGCCGACTGGGTCATGGTTCAAATGAGAGCTGTTTCAATATGTATTATGGAGTGTTGAATCTAGCCATTAATCAAACCGTGGCAGGAGGTTCGTTAAAGCGGCAACCAGCAGAACAATGTCGTCTAGGTAATCTTTCATAAAATAGGGGACTACGTTTCGAAGGATGCGGAACCTCTTCATGCGTCCTATGGCTTGTTCCACTCTGATGCGGCGGCGGGAAATCTCGGGATTCGTTTACCTCTTTTTGCGGCAACTGTTTTTTTCCCTTGGTGAAGGCTGGTACAATCAGCTTTACACCTAGTGTTGCTAGCTCTTCAGCCACAGTGAACCCTCGGTCGGCCATCACCTCATCTCCGTGTTCGAGCTTCTCGGTGAAGTCCGTGAACAAGACAAGCTGCTTGTCGCTGATTTTTCCTCCCCAGCACTCTGACACATACGATACTAACCCGTACGGGGTTATTCCTACCAAGAACTTGAGGGTGGTCGCATTTTTATAGCTTGAGAATGTTGTGCTTTGTGCTGTTGATGCACTTGCTCTTTCAAGGCGGACTTCAGTGCTGTCGATGATGACCCTTACATTCCTATATTTCCCTCTAAATAGTTTTGGTTTGCATGTGTGGAAGGCCACATCGTCTGGCCAAACAACAAGCCCCTTCAGCTCAGCCACCAACACAGTGATTGTTTCCTCAAACAGCTTGGAGATCGAGTTTTTCCCTAGACCAAACAGGTCTGCGAGGAAACATAAGTGCACGTCAAGTCTCAGCCTCATGAGTACAAGTAGCACCTTGTCCTCTGGGTCAAGCACCTCGTTCCGGGGCTCTTCGATGGCATTTTTTTATAGGCTCACTACCCAGAGAAATGCTTGTTCATTTGGCAACCCGGTATAATAAGCCACCTTTCCTGTCACACCTGTGATGGCAAAGTATCCCCACCTCCTAGGGCCTTCATTCCTTTCTCCTTCCCGCAGAATTTTAAGTTCATTTACGAGACTCTCAACATGCTCCTTGAGTTCGTTGAACTCTTTGCACTTAGCAAGGTATTTTTCTTGCATGCACTCTTGTAGCTGACGCCACTGCTGGTACCATTCTTGTTCGGGCTCATTCAGGCTTGGCGTTGAATGCAGTGGTAGTGCACTCATGTGAGTGGGTCTCCCTCCTGTTAGTGAAACAAAAAAGGTCATAAGTTGCGAACCTGCACATGCTTTAAGGGGGAGCTGCAAGAGGTTTTGAAGCAAATCTGTTTATGCATCAGATGCATTTACAACATCGTGCTGGTAGACCCAAGGACTACAGACACTGCACATAAATGCATGCCATTCAAGAAACAAAATATACAGTAATGCAGGCAGAGCATATAATGCTTTATTCCATGCTCATAGCATTATAGCTTTATTATATGATCATAGCCTCATTATAGAATTGTAAGCTAAAATGCTTTTACGTTGAGAACAAAGTACTACTATCTAAAGGAAAGAAAGCAGCTAAAGACTACAACTGGAAGTTTGTTCGGTTGTCACAAGGCAATATTTTGATGCGTAGGGCAGACAACTCCACTTTTCTGCACATCACAAGTGAAGATGACTTGACCAACGTCGTGTGACTGTTTTTTTTTTTCTGTCGTTCTTAGCATGACATTTTTTCTGTTTCTTTTGACATATGGCTTTTACGTTTCATCAAGTTGACGATTTGATGCGTAATAAAGGTTTTCAATTTTCCATTGTAACATGCGAAGCAACCTAAATAACTTGATTGTAATCTGGTTTTGATGTCATAGCCGTGAGTGAAACTTGGCTCAAGCGTGGTGAAGCAGTCTCTTTCCCGGGTTATAAATTTTTATCCCAGCCACGGAATACATGGACAAGGGGAGGTGGGGTAGGGATGTTTGTCAAGGATAGTGTCTCCTACCAGGTAATGTGAGTGGCGTCTATTAGTTTTGAATGCATTGAAACCCTATTCATAAAACTTCAGGATGGTTTGATAGTTGGTGTGGGGTATCGGCCACCAAACACATCAATAACGCAGTTCCTTGAGAAGTTTGAAATGATCCTAACAGAATGTTTTCATGGGCGGCGCTCTAATATTGTCATAATATTGTAAGCTCTAATACTGTAAGAACTTTTTAGACATCCTTAAAAGTGCCATTGAACAGAGCTCTTGCATAACTCTTGCATTGTATAACAGCGGGCAGCTTCCCGCCGCTCCTTGCAGCAGGGAGAACCGGCTGAAAGGAGCACTTTTGTCCACCAAGCCCGGCGCGCCCCCATCGTCACGTGCCTCCCTGATGTCACATAGTTTGCAAACAGGGAGAGGTCTATTAGATTGTTTGTGTTAATTTTGAAGTTTTCCTTTACAAGGTCTGCAGTAACATTGCACTTGTTTTGTATTTGGACCCATCACTAGCCGTAAAAGCTATGGGTCCAACCAACTGTTCGTGTACATTTCTTAGAACAAATAAAGAAAAAATAGAAAAAAAAAGTATAAATGCGTGTTGAGTCAACACAAAGCAGCAAATAAATTTGCAGTTATGCTTAAAGGTGCTGTCATTACCACAACCTGTTAGCTTATTGTTTGCCCCCTTTTTGCACAGTAGAACATGGCTACAAACTTCACACGAGCCAAATCATTCCTTCTGCTTCATATCTTGTTCATACTCTTTCACGCCATTAAATATCTTGCATACTGCTGCCAGCAAACATGGCACAAATGCTTGAGCAGTAGCATGGTCTCAGGACCAGCAGCCAGTGCTCAGCAGAGCTAAAGTAATGCCAAGCCACGGATTCAAGCATTCACGTTAACTTTGCGGGCGGCAGTGTATGGGATGACAGCCACTTTATCGTCTTTTCAGAACACCACCTGAAGGTTTCTGTGGACCAATACTGGCATTTCCAATGAGTCTTTCAGAAACACAAAAATGGGGCTATCAGGAAACTCAAAACCCCTGCGACTATCAACATGCACCTAAAAATGGAATGAGATACATCAGAATTTATAGCTCAAGCAACCGGCCTGTGTTGCTAAGTTGATTAGGAGAAAAAGCTGGGCAAGTGGTTACACGTACATGGCAAGAAACAGCACAGTAGACAAGCACTGAAAAAGGAAAGAGGCTAGGTAAGTGCTTGCTCCAACTGAACTTAATTTCGAGAAGTTCAAAATTTTTTGATGAGTACAGTATGCCAGAAAGCCAAAAGACAGAACCAAAAATAAAGACTAATAGATACTCAAAATTCCCAGTTGTCAACGGTGTGCACATGCATTTATGCTTATATAATATGACAGTTTTCGGGCTTCTCACCAGCTTCCTCCATTCTGCACTTCATGCAGTCACGGTGTATAATAGTGAAACAGACAGGAAACGGAAGAAGCAGCAGGCTGGCCACTGCCATCCAAAGCTGGCCACTGCCATCCAAAGAGGCACATTGCCTAAAAGGTCCAGAAAAAAAAACAGGGAAGGGAAGTAGAAAAAAAGAGAGAAACAAGTGGAGTATGATGACCAGCACAAAAGGTAAGCCACAAAGAATTAACACACCAAAAGGAACAAGGCATGCAGCATGAAGTGTAGTACTGGCGCAAAGACTGCAACTGTTGTCCACTCTGTAATGGAGTACAGTAAAGAACATTTGCACGCCATACCAGTTGGGGCTTCACGTGTTCGGCTGAGCTCCAGGAGCGCCTCGACAGCATCTGCTGTTTCCGACTGATCTTCTTCACCTCCACTGTGAGCGAGTGCAATGAGCTGCTGCCCATCACTAGCCGGATCAGTGTACGCTGCAAGGATAGACATCTGATTATCTAGGCTGATCAGGAGTGCCACGTTCAATCTGATCTTGCCAGTAGTGAGCAGATGGCATTAAACAGTTGCGAGAACTGCTATCTGCCGACAACAAAACTGGTGCAGTTTCTTGAAATTGAAGTTGTTTCCCACATTCTTATTGAGCAGGAGTCGCAGCAAAGTGAGAGAAGTCGACTAAGTGGGGCAAAAAATGGAAGAGTGCAATTCTGCAATTCTTTCTGTGAAATGCACATTTTTAAAGAGGTACAAGATGCACATTGCTCAGGCGGGTGCATATTTTAAGAATGTAATGGAAAGGATATAAATGGATTAAAATTTAGGATAAACAAACTAAAATCTCTGGCGCGTGCATACGTACACAGCAAGATGCATTGCATGTTTAGCTTCGCAAATACTAAAACGCATGCCAATCTCCAATATCATGGGTGTCAAACTTGCAACCGGACACTGTCACTGCAATGGCCTAACATAGGCGCACGCAAGCGACTAATCGCGGGCAGCTGTGGCCATACAGTGGAAGGAAGCTGAGGGCGCCAGCTTTCACCAGCATGCTGTTTGCATACGTTCGCGAGCGAGATACAGGCATGTAAAGGCTGGTTTACGTGCAAGCGATTGAGCGAACTGAGCGGCGATGTGCATGCGACAAGTGCGAAAAATTTCCAACGAGTTGAAACTACGCCGCTCTTGCCGTTCATGCCACCACGACAGATAGCGACAGCTCAGAACAGGTTTTTGCGCCGCCGCGGCAGAAATCGCTATCGTTTCCGCTTGCATGTGAACCAGGCTTAAGCAGGCGGCGCGTCACGTCCACTGCATGCCACTGCACAGTCATGGAAACCTGTCTGCGACTACAGCTGCCAGGAAACGTAATAAAAACCGCGTGAACGTCCTTGCGTACAGAACAGCGACATTATAGATTAAACCGAGGCGTACCTGGGCTTCGTTTCCGCTTCAAACTTCGCTCGAAACGATCACACTTTTTTTTGTCGCCGTCTGGATTAGGCTTCGTGAAAACAAAGCGGCTCGGCACCCAGTCCGGATGGTCCGGGTGCAACGATGGTGAACCTGCGTTCGGGACAAAGCAAACACATGATTGACCACCCGTGCTTCGTGTTCACTCATCAAACATGCGTGTCAATGCTTGTATATGCGCATACGCGCTGTGCTTACCAGCAATGAAGTGCGCGCCACAGATCCGGTCATCCTTTCCGGGCGCCCAATTCGCTCTCCGCATGGCTTGTACCCACTGTTTGCACCGCTTTTCATCCTTCGGAAATCGGAAAAAACCTATGCCATTGCCCTTCTTCACGCGATTAGCGCATCCGACCGCGCAGCAACTCAGCGGCATGGCGAAAAACAAGCGAAATCTGCCGCTATTCCTTTGTTAACATACTCCCAACGTAGCGACGCGGCCGCACGCAGGCGAATGTTTTGCCCACCAGGCTGAAAGCACGTGCTCCGAATACGTCATCGGTGACGTAGGCCGGGAGAGGTCTATTGCATCACAATCTGGCGACCCTGGAAGATTCGGGAGCCATTTCCCGCCGTGCCAGATCTGAGTCTCTGTGAGCTGTGAAAATGCAACTAAAGAAGTTGACTGCATTCATCGGCCGTATAACAGCGGAAGATTCACTTGATAATTATAAGGGTTACAAATGCCTTGTTGCAGCGGTTCCAATTCACTCCACAAGGATATCAAGAGAAACGGGGAGACGATGGTGAAACAGGAAAACAGCTGATTGCTCGCATCTCCAGTTACTTTGATCACTGAACAGATATGGCTGAGTTCCACCAAATGTTTGAAGGGATAGGGGAGTTAATGATTGCAGAGCAATTCCAGCGACTTTGCTACCCACAGCTCGTAGTCTTTCTCAAATAACGGAACTGCAAGACTGACTGAGCCTGCTGATATGACGGGCAATTTCATTGAAGCCCAAAACCTTGCCAACATTGGTATAGTTGGGGATGAACTGAAGGACCGCGAGAAACACTACGCTCCCCATGGAAAGACGCTACTACCACGGTTTATCCTCTGTCACAAGTTGGGGCAAATTTCCGCAGACTGTCGACTTGCTTCCAGTGATGGGCCCGAGTGGAATGCATGTGGTCTATTTGGACACAACGCCAACGACTGTCGAACACGACGAAGTTAGAAAGCTGTTTCGTGTGTCTTGCGAAATATGCCAAAGCGAGCTTCGAGACACAGGGCTTCAGAGCTCCTCTGGCGGAACAGTCGCGTGCCCCCCCCCCCCCCCCCCCCTGAACACGGAAGGGTAACCACAAGAGCCTTAATTTCGCCATTTGGAATGTCGGTTGCTAAAGACGGCATGTTCGCTCATGAAGTCAACGCCCTTAAAGACACAGAGACCATGATTATTCGACAGAATTTGGTGCCTTTAGTCTCGTTCACAGGAAGAAGCAGTAGCATTTTGGATTTTGGATGGACGAGTCAAGGTCTTACCTGAGGCTGTGATCCAGGTGCATGTACCGTTTTTCATCAGAACAGTAACATCCTTATGTATGGATGGACCTCTCTACGACCTCGTGCTTCGCAATATACCAGGCATAAGGGCGTCGCATGAAAAGGATCCCGCATGGGAGTACACTGCCGCTGTTACAGAAGTTACCACTCAGTGAGCAGAAAGCACTTCTTCAACCCAGTCACTACTTTCTGTAGCCGCAAAAATACAGCAGGAATCAGGTGTGTCACCAAAGGGCACTAACTCCGCTCTTAAGAAGACACAGAAAACGAGTTAATTTCTGAACAGCAAAATGACCTAAGCTTAAAAACCTGTTTGGGAAAGTTCGCCGGGAGTTCAGTTCCGGCATCGAAAATGTGCATTACATTTGCGTGGATAGGGACCTCTTTTACCGTCATTTTACAATTATTCCTTGGCAGACACTTCAAGCAACTGATGGTGCCGGCTATATTTCGTTTAATCATTCACCACTTTGGTCATGAGATTAGCATGAGCAATCACCAAGGAATTAGCCGGACCACTGACCGAATACAACATAATTTTTACTTTCTGGGAGTGCATGGCAACATCACCCGTTTCGTTAAATCATGCGATATATGCCAAAGGACGACCCCCAAAGTCAACGTCGGCGTGGTCTCTTTGAGCAACATACCTCCGATTACGACACCGTTCCAACGGGTAGCAGTTGATTTATTAGGTGCACTTTCACCGACATCAAAAAAGGAAACAGCTACTCGCTTATTCTCGTTGACTTCGCTACACGTTACCCAGATGACATGGCACTTCCTGCTATTGATGCGGCGAGCATCGCGGACGCATTGTTGGAAATGTTTTCCCGGGTATAGCCTTCCACAAGAGATGGTCACAGATGAAGGCCAGAGTTTCACTTCAGAACTGATGCATTGGTGCCACATTAACCGCGTGACTGTAAATGTTACTAAGACTTGCTTTCAGATTTTCCATCCCTCTCAGAAGCCATTGCCCGTCTCACCACTACTATACTTCAGTTCCACTGCCATCACGTCGCCAGACCGAATTTCGTTTTTAGGTGTTGTAATTGACCCTCACCTAAAATTCCATTATCATATAGCGGAAACGAGCAAGAAAATTTTATATAGCCGCGCACTAATCAAAGCTCGATCCTATTTCGCAATCCACATCAAACACACGCATTCAAAAGTGTTCGGAACGGTGAGAGATACCCGGAGAGTGGAAGAATGCAAATCTAGTCCTCATTCCCAAATCAGGAAAAGAACCCAAACTAGAAAGCCTTAGGCCAATATCGTTAATTTGCTGTGTTGGCAAGCTCATGAAGCACGTCATAAAGAATAGGCTCAGCGGATACTGAGAAAGTAAGGAACTCTAAAAAGACAGCATGCTTGGATTGATATGGCTATCTACAAACGACGTCATGTTACAAATCAAAGAACAAGTACCCGAAACGAGGCCTAGTGGGACTGGACATCAGCAAAGCGTTTAACAGCATCAAACATCAAGCGACCCTGTTACACCTCAGTTGTCTAAATTTAGGAAGCAAGCTATACAACTATATCAAAAGCTTCCTTACAGACCGAACCGTGAATGTAGAAATGTGGGGTACAACAAGAGATAACATTAAGATAGGCAACAGAGGGACACCGCAGGGATCGGAGCTGTCCCCTACTTTTTTTTAACATTGCAATGATCCGGCTTCCAGAATCACTCAGAAAGATAGACGGCCTCTGCCACACTCCCTATGCTGACTACCTCACCCTTTGCGACGACAGAAGGGGGAGCGATGGCCGGATGGAAGACACCCTACAAAGGGCAGTCTGGGAAACGGAAAGCTATCTGACACCCATAGGGTTAAAATGCTCGCCGGAAAAATCGGAGATGCTAATCATGAGCAAGCAGAAGGTTAATATCCAGCACCTGGTCAACAACTGCCCGGTACCAAGGGTGGACAAGATCAGGACACTGGGTATGTGGATACAACAAAATGGAAGAAACACAGAAACAATAAACAGACTATGAAGTCGAATCGAAGAGGTGTCCATGTGCTGCGCGATGTCAGCGCACATTAAAGGTCCCCAGGTGGTCGAAATTTCCGGATTCCTCCACTACGGCGTCTCCATAGCCTCAGTCGCTTTGGGACGTTAAACCCCACAAACCAAACAAAACCAGAAGCCAGGACTAACCAAACTTGCAGGCTTCTCAAAAGGATAGCAAACAAAATCGCGGGGATGAAGGAGGCGAACCTTCTTAGGCTTGTCCACTCTTTCATCATTAGCGTGCTCACCTACGCTATCCCGTACTTACAGACAACTAAAGCAGAGAGAGACAAGGTAGACATCTTCATCAGAAAAAGTGTCAAAACAGCCCTAGGTTTACCATAGCGCACAAAAACCGAGACAATCCTTAACCTAGGAGTGTCAAACACACTGGACGAAATGTGCGAGGCGAAACTGACAGACCAATATATTAGACTAACTGGCAGCAAAACGGGCAGATCCATCCTTAGGAAGCTGGGCTAGGAAAACCCATAATCGCTAGAGGGGATAAGCGCCATCCCCAAAGAAATTGTCAGCAAGTTTATAATACCCCTCATCCCAAGAAACATGCACTTCATACACAACGAGGAACGCAAGAGCAGCCGAGTTCAAAGACTCCAAAGCTCCCTCCTCCAAAAACAAGGGGTAGTGTACACTGATGCGGCAGAGTACACAGAAGGACACTACGCTGCAGTAGTAGTCAGCGACAAAGGCGAGCTAATCTCGAGCTGTAGCTTAAGACGATCTTCACCAGAGGAGGCAGAGGTGGCGGCGATTGTCCGGGCAATCACAATTTCATCAAGCAAAATAAACATCACATATTATAAAACAGCAATCAAAGCCTATGACAACCTTAAGGTGTGAAAAGCGGCCAGCAAAATTCTACGAACAGGCAAGGAGAACGTACCCAACGACCTAATTAATATAATATGGCCACCCGCAACGAGATCGCTAACGAGGTTGCCCGAGGACAGACCCACTGGGCGCCAGCGCAGGCAGACTACTCCCTGTCCAAAAAGAGAGAGTTAACCAAACACAGAGAAATTCTAGCCATGTGCTGTGCGATGTCAGCGCACGTTAAAGATACGCAGGTGATCGAAATTACACCGTAGCCCTCCACCACGGTGGAAGAAAGGGAGGTGCTCCGACGGCGCGGCCGCGCTGCAGCGAGCGCGCTGCCGCTTAGTGTGACCGGTAGAGAGAGCACGTGTTCTGGGGGCCATCCTCTCCGCCGGTTCTGCTGGCGTGCCTATGGAGCACCGACGCGCGCCCAGATAATTTTCCACTCAAATCAGCATTAAAAGGCCCCAACCCTTGGATATTTATTTTTCGATATATACACCCCGACTTCAGAGTAGGCAGAAGCTTGTGTAACGCTGACTAAAGAAATAACTCCATTTCCGAGCAAACAGAGACGCGTCGTCTGCTCGAGCAGATGACACGCTGCGCTCGCCGCTCCGGAGCGGGCACCGGGCACGCTTCTAGCGGATTGTTGCCTCGTCTGGCCAATTAAAGAGCAGCTTCATGACCGGTCCAATGCCTCTTTGGTAGCTGTTCGACGCATGTGCAATGGAGCTTCGCTATTCTATCCGCCCCTGGTTCGCACGGCAACGTAACTGTTTTGCTTCGTTTTTTTTTCTGGTGCGACAGTGCCTGAAACTTTGCACATGTTGGCAGCTGTGAAGGCTCACATGGTCGACTTGCACTCCTTTGGATGATTTTTACACGCCGCTCACAGGAGTGCTTTCAGGAAACATTTTATTGCTCGTGTTTGTCGTAAACGACAAAGCTGCATATATCAGTTAAGCAATTATTCATGCTTCCCCGAGTCGAATTGTAACCCAGAAAATTGGCAGAAATATAAAGGTGCATACCTTAAACCCCCCCCCCCCCAAAAAAAAAAAATTGTTTCAAGCCGGCAAACGCCTCTATGTGTCAAAATAGAGCGCCCGTCCCAGGCGCACCCGTAGAAACGCAAGCGAAACGAGCGACGAGATAGGCCCCCAGTATCGATGCTGCCCCTGGCGGCCGCGTCATGCGTAAAAGTCACACTAAGCGGCCGCTCCTCGCGGCACCGTCGGAACACCTCTCTTTCTTCCACCGTGCCCTCCACTACGGCTCCCCTTTCTCTACTTCCACTTTCACTCCCACTTTCCTCCCTTTCCCTATCTATCCATATACCCATCTATCCGTCCGTCCGTCCGTCTGTCTGTCTGTGTGTCTGTCTGTCGTCCGTCCGTCCGTCTGTCTGTCTGTCTGTCTGTCTGTCTGTCTGTCTGTCTGTCTGTCTGTCTGTCTGTCTGTCTGTCTGTCTGTCTGTCTGTCTGTCTGTCTGTCTGTCTGTCTGTCTGTCTGTCTGTCTGTCTGTCTGTCTGTCTGTCTGTCCGTCCGTCCGTCCGTCCGTCCGTCCGTCCGTCCGTCCGTCCGTCCGTCCGTCCGTCCGTCCGTCCGTCCGTCCGTCCGTCTGTCTGTCTGTCTGTCTGTCTGTCTGTCTGTCTGTCTGTCTGTCTGTCTGTCTATCTATCTATCTATCTATCTATCTATCTATCTATCTATCTATCTATCTATCTATCTATCTATCTATCTATCTATCTATCTATCTATCTATCTATCTATCTATCTATCTATCTATCTATCTATCTATCTATCTATCTATCTATCTATCTATCTATCTATCTATCTATCTATCTATCTATCTATCTATCTATCTATCTATCTATCTATCTATCTATCTATCTATCTATCTATCTATCTATCTATCTATCTATCTATCTATCTATCTATCTATCTATCTATCTATCTATCTATCTATCTATCTATCTATCTATCTATCTATCTATCTATCTATCTATCTATCTATCTATCTATCTATCTATCTATCTATCTATCTATCTATCTATCTATCTATCTATCTATCTATCTATCTATCTATCTATCTATCTATCTATCTATCTATCTATCTATCTATCTATCTATCTATCTATCTATCTATCTATCTATCTATCTATCTATCTATCTATCTATCTGTCTATCTGTCTGTCTGTCTGTCTGTCTGTCTGTCTGTCTGTCTGTCTGTCTGTCTGTCTGTCTGTCTGTCTGTCTGTCCGTCCGTCCGTCCGTCCGTCCGTCCGTCCGTCCGTCCGTCCGTCCGTCCGTCCGTCTATCCATCCATCCATCCATCCATCCATCCATCCATCCATCCATCCATCCATCCATCCATCCATCCATCCATCCATCCATCCATCCATCCATCCATCCATCCATCCATCCATCCATCCATCCATCCATCTATCTATCTATCTATCTATCTATCTATCTATCTATCTATCTATCTATCTATCTATCTATCTATCTATCTATCTATCTATCTATCTATCTATCTATCTATCTATCTATCTATCTATCTATCTATCTATCTATCTATCTATCTATCTATCTATCTATCTATCTATCTATCTATCTATCTATCTATCTATCTATCTATCTATCTATCTATCTATCTATCTATCTATCTATCTATCTATCTATCTATCTATCTATCTATCTATCTATCTATCTATCTATCTATCTATCTATCTATCTATCTATCTATCTATCTATCTATCTATCTATCTATCTATCTATCTGAGAATGTCCAGAAGAACTCTCCCTCCTCCCATAGATCTCTCACAAAAAAGGAAGAATTGGCAAAAGTCCAGACAGGCACCTTCCCAAACCCGCATATCCTACACAAATGGCATCCTGGGGTGGACTCTTCCAAATGTAAAAACTCTGAAGGCATAGCTACCCTAAATTATATGCTTTGGGCTTGCCGAGCGCTAAACAGGATACATGGAAATAGAGTCATGGGAATCCTGCATTCACAGCAAGGAAGAACAACTACAAAAACAAGTCATCCGTCAAGCCCAGGCCGCCGCCGGAAGCCAACTGATTCCGGCCGACGTCTAGGGGGCAGATAGACGGTGAAAGGAGAGCTGCGTCTCACCCGAACATCCTTACTATCTGATGAGTGCAAATAAAGTGCTTTCTCTCTCTCTCTCCCAATCCACACGTTACTATCACTTCACTCCGCATTCATCCACAGCCACTTAAACTATGGCATTTCATCCTATCATGTTCATCTGTGGCCATTAATAAAACTGCGAAAGCAAGCCATACGCATTATACCTCCTCCCCTCGAATGTCACCGTTGCATATTTTGTTCATGGATTTAACTGAGCTACCCCTCTCGGTTCTTTATATCGGCATTCTATTCTTTCAGATTTTTCGCCATCATCCCACTTAGCATTTTTCTTTCCGGCACGATAACAAACAGCGTTACACGGGTCGCTGTAAGTAATAATTTTCTACTACCTAAGGTGAGTTCTAACTACGGGAAACAATGCCTTCAATTTTCATCCATATCATGTTGGCTTTCTATGAACTCTGACCTTGAGCAAACTTATACACTGTTGCGAATTTGCAGGGTCGCAGCGGAGCACCAGAGCAAGATGACCAGCGTGGAACGCTTCTCATTCTGAACAGCTCGTGCCATGCTTGCGCTTCGAGCACGCGCTGTACATCTTTATTTTCCTCTAACACGGGCTAGTAACGCTGATCTCAGCGCCTCCGCTTTATAGCGTCGGCGGGCGCTATAAGGCCCCCCGCCTAGACGGAACGGCGAAATGTACGCGCCGACGGGGCAGAGATTGGGTATGCCACGGCGGCAAGCAGGCCTACAGATCAGCCGGAAACATCTGAGGGGAGCTCATGGGGAGGTGCCTCGAGGTACGCGGGTTTCAGGCGATCTATAGAGATGACCTCTTCACGACCATCCAGCAGGATTGTCGCTGACTTTGTCGTCCTGTTGAAGACGCGGTACGGGCCGTCGTATGAAGGGGTAAGAGGCGCCTTTACAGCGTCTCGCCTCAAAAATACATGCGTCGAGGAAGCAAGGTCTGGGTGCACAAAGACTTGATGGGCAGATGAGCGAGGCGGCACTGGGCGCAGATGCTGAACACAGTCTTGTAGGCGATGAAGGTATTGTAGGGGCTGGGACGAAGAAGACGAAAGTACGAACAAGCCTCCAGGAAGCCGCAGGGATGTACCGAAGGCGACTTCGGCCGCTGAACAGCCAAGGTCACGACGCAGGATGGCACGTAGTCCTAGAAGCCCCATAGGGAGATGGTCGACCCAGTTCTAGGCGCGCAGTGAGGGCAGCCTTGAGCGATGGAGCCGCTCGACCATGCCGTTGGCACAGGGATGGTATGATGTGGTGCGGCAGTGTTTAGTACCGAGTAGCCGTGTGAGCGAAGGGAAGAGGGCACATTCGAACTGGCGGCCGCGAGCCGTGGTAACAATGCTGGGGAAGCCGAAGCGGGAAACTCATGCTGAAACGAAAGCTCTGGCAGCTGTTTGCGCAGTAATGTCCGGATTAGAGGCTTTACAAAAGTTAGCGCCATCTAGTGAAAGAGACAGAAACTGTGCGGGGCGGCCATGTTTTGTTCAGTCCGCCTGCGCCTCCCATCGAGTACGCTGTCAACGTGCGCCTTCGTGGAACCCGTGCTTGCATCGCAAGGTGCATTGGAATGATCACAAGCAATTGTTTCATTTTTTGACATCACAGCAGTCGCTGCTAGCACCAAGCTCTATTGGGAATGATGCCAGCATGTTGCTGCGTACCCTTCTGCAGCAAGCGCACCGTCGTAGATGCGCATGAAAACAAGGTATACGCGTGTGTGCAACCGCTCGTTTGCAATCCTAATAGGTTTTACAAGTGTCACTTGCATCATGTAAAGCATTACTACACGTTGCTCTGACTGGGAGCTAGCTCACAGAACGTGCTATCACCTAAAACAGCAAGGTTGTTTTGCGTGCAATGGAGCCTTGTTAACTTGAAGGATAAGCTTATGCTTCGATGGAGGACACGGAAGAAGGAGCAATGCATGTATACCGAACGCTATAGTTCAAATACGTTCTTTGAACCCTTTTGTACGTAGGTTGCATTTCAGTTCAGTTCAGTCATTCAGTCGTGTCCGACTCTTCGTGACCCTATGGACCATGTCACGCCACGCTTTCCGGTAAGTTGCATATACCAGTGTGCATTTGATTTAAGACAAGGGCATGATTACCGAGAGTACTTTTCACAGTCGTACGAAATTGTAGTGCTTGGTGCAGAGAGCAATACGGCTGTCTAGTGCGCCCGAGGTGCGTGTTTCACGCTGAAAAAGCGGCTGCCAAACCCGCGGCGTCTAGTAAAGCAGGAGAAGATGACATCCCACTAGTGTGTTGTAATATGCTCACGGCCAGCCCGTTTCGAAAGATGTTATCACGTGATAATGCATGCGAAGTCCGGTCCGCGCCCAGAGCGCGCCGCTCAGGTTTCCATTCTGTGCCTTCATACCTGCCAGTGCGGCCAATAAAATACCGAAGTTCGCTATTCACTTTTGTGCATTTTATCGAGTCGCCCGATGGTTCGCTAATTGACAGCCACCTAAAATTGAGCTGATTTTGTAAATATGACGATTTCTTGTTTATTCCCTCTGTCAGATAGCAGACATTTGAAGCCTTAGCCTCATATGAAAGTGCTGTCATGGGAAGCTTCGATAAACTGGGAGGAAGAGGAACTCGGCTGAAACTAAAAGAAATTTGGAAAGTCAACTAACATTACTGCGAAGTGTCAGTGCTTGGTGCAACTTGCGGTGTTCAAAAAGTCAGACTTGTATTATATAATACTGTTATAAAACATTAGTGGGACACTTCAGCTCCGCCGTTAAGTGTATGACGCGATAGCATCTCTCTCTCTCTCTCTCACACGTTTTCTTTCGTGCCATTTTGAATGTTCAGCTTTGATTCATTTTATATTTCGATTATTTGTTTCTTTATTTTATTTAATGTTTTATAATTTTATACACCAATACTCAGGGTCAGCAACGATAGCCTTTCCATTCTGAGCAATTTGACACTTTTGAACACATTCTTCAATTATTTCAATTAATCAGTTATACATCCTAACTTTTCTTCATTAGCATCACCAAGTACTGGTTTTTCCTTCTGAGCATTTCGTCCCCTTTAAACCCTCAATTTCCAATTTTTCTTCTTGCTTTATTTCATCAATTGGTCAATTAATTACAAATATTTTATTATGTCATCATCGCCTATTGCACACCAATCAATCTTCACTCACTGGAAGCAGAAATTATCATGACACATTTTTCTTTCTTTTTACGCAGCCCCCGATTATTTCCGAGAGCCGTGCCAATAACTGCGTCGACGGTATAGGCAGGAAAGTGCTAAGCGCCATTCCGACTAACGTCAAATTACGCACGATTCTTTCATCTCAAAACGAATTGCATTCTCGCTCATTTCACCAACAAGTATCCCACTGGTAGCCGTGAGATAAGCGCAAACCAAGCAAACTCCCGATCGTCTCTTAAAGTCGTTAAAGTATATAGCAAAGGCACACAGACAAAAAAAAATCTGCACATTACAAAACTCTAGATATTGTACCTGGATACGGATGACGCTGCGCGGATCGACGAGGGGCCCATGCACGACTCGTAGACCAGTTTGTAACCGCTACGCCTCGGCTGTCAAAATACGCTTCTTGACTTCGCTAACAGACACCGCCAGGGACAAAAGAGAGGTCCAAGCACAGCACACTAGGTTACAACATGAAAAGCGCGGACAGAACGGCGGGCGCTGGGAGACTGACACGAAGCGATTCAAAGCGAAAGGACGGAGCGAACAAAATATGGCTGCCAGCGCGGGATCAGCGTGCCGCTCATGGTTGCCAGACTTACTTTTGTAAACCCTCTTCGGGCCAACGGGTGAAGCGGTCAACGGTCAACCATCGTCAGAATATACTCGTAGTCCTGAGAGGGGGGATGCGGTCCAACCAGGTCAAGGTGAATATGGTCAAAGCGCGATCCAACGGCAGGAAAGACTGAAGGGGAGTCTTGGTATGGCGTGTCACTTTGGCGGAGTGGCAAGCAAGGCACGAGCGGGCCCACTGGCGAACGTCGGTCTTAATGTTCGGCCAGACGTACCGCTGGGTAATGAGGCGCTACGTGGCTCGAATGCTAGGATGGCAGATGTCGTGAAGGGACTGGAAAATGGCGCGACGAAAGGCCGCCGGGATGAATGGTCGCGGTAAAGCCGATGATAGGTGGCTTTAGAGCGATCCGGGTACAAACGGATGAGGCACGAGCTGCAGACGGAGGGCTCAGGGGTGGGCACGCAGGGCTTGCTGCTCAGGGTCTTCAAGCTGCGCTTGGGCCAGAGATTACCAGTCCACATCAGGTGAAGATGGTGGTAATGCATGAAAGTGCGCCAGCTGCCTTGTTGTCGGTGCCTTTGATATGTCGAATATCGGTATAACTCCGATATGTAGGCCAGCTGACAAAGTTCACGGCGACGTACTTCGAAGAGTTCGTAAAACGTAACGTAAAATGGCTGGCCCTCCAAGAAGTGGCGAGAGTGCTAGATGGTGGAGTAGATGACAAGCAGCTCACGGCCAAATACGTTGGAGTGAGTATCGGCAGGCTGGAGCTTCCGAGAGAAGAAACCCAGTGGGTGCCACTCGGAGTCGATCTGCTGCTGGAGAACCGCACCAATGGCCATGCTAGAAGCATCCACCATGATGCTAGTGGGCGCGGAACTCCCAGGGTGGATGAGGACGACTGAATCGGCGAGGGCTTGTTTTGCAGCCGTGAAAGCGGCTTATCGCGCAGGATGAGGACTTGGTGGTGCAGAGAAGGTCAGTCAGGGGTGAAGAAGCTCGGCGCAGTGCGGAATAAAGCGCCTTGAAATATTCACTAGGCCCAGGACCTCACGGAGCTTGCGTAGGGTAGTGGGTGCTGGAAAGTCCTCAACAGCCTGGACGTTAGAAGGCAATGGACGAATTCCCAGCGCCGAGATGTGGTGGCCCAAGAACTCGAGCTCAGAAGAGCCGAAAACACATTTCGGGGCATTAACGACTAAGACAAACTCTTGGAGGCGTTAAAAGAGTTCCCAGAGGTGACGCTCATGATCCTGTGTAGAACGACTCGCGACGAGGATGTCGTCGATGTAGGCAAATACCGCCGGGAGTCCACGCGTCACTTCATCAATGAATCTTTGGAAAGTTTGAGCTGCGTTGCGTAGCCCAAATGGCATGCGCACGTACTCAAATAGTCCGAAGGGTGTAGTGATGGCCGTCTTCGGAATATCGGCCGGCTCAACAGGGATTTGGTGGTAGGCCTTGACAAGGTCCGCTTTACTAAAGATCTTGCAGCTTTCCAGATGTCCAGTGAAGTCTTGAATGTGTGGAAGGGGATAGCTGTCGTGGACCGTGTGAGCGTTGAGAGCCCGGTAGTCGCCGCACGGACGCTGGTCACCCGGTTCTTTCGTGGGCACCAGACGGAGTGGTGAGGCCCAAGCTGTGGATCTTTGTTCAAGTTCTTTGGTCAAGTTTTTAGTTCAAGTTCAAATGAAAAATGTTTCTTCTTAATTTGTGATTTCTTTGTTGTTTATCTTCTGTGGCGCGGAATTCGTGTGTGTTTTTGTGCCTTTTTCTGTATTCTATTTTGTATCTATATCTGTCGGCAATGCACTATTTACCATGTATTTTGTTGCTTATTTTCAGTGTTGCTTCATATACAATTTTCCTTGCAGTAATAATATTATTTAAGTTGCCTATCAAGATCTATTACCATGAGAGGTCCCACCTGCGGTCTTCTACCATGGGATCTCTCGCTGTATATTCCTGTACGTTGCTTTCCTTTATTTGAAAATAAACTTTCAGTTTCAACTTTCAACTTCATGAGGGGAGCCGTCGTACGTCCGCCAAGCTCCTGCGAACGACACCTTACTACGCTATGGCGAATGGTCTCGTAAAAAAAGTTCAATAGAACTTTAAAGATGTGGAATAAGCGAACATACCAAGAGCAACCTCTATTATGTGACCGCTATCTAGCGTTGTTGCTATTCGCTTATCAGGAGATACCGCAAGCCAACTTGGGGTTTTCTCCTTTCGAGCTAATTTGCGGTCATCACGTGGACCTTCGAGTGTTCGCGCAGAATTGTGGAACAATGAGATTCTTGGTGGGAGTTTCGAACAACGTACACCCATCTTGTCGGCATTCGGAACAGTCTTGAAGAAACATGTAACCTCGCTAACATGCACCAATGAGAAAAGGCTGGCACAAAACAAAAGGCCTACTACGACCGCCAGAGTCGGCCGCAGAAGCTACAAACTAGAGACAAAGTGCTCATCTTCCTGCCGACAGATTCAAACAAACTACTGATGCAATGACGAGGTGCCTTTGAAGTTGTGGGCATGAGGAACGAAATGAACTATCTCCCTGACATCAACATGCTGAAAACTTTTGAGGAACGGCATGCCAGTTTCTTCATCATGTCTGCCGCCAATGTACAGGAAAACGCATCGAACAGTTGTCTCACCTGCCTCGAGAAAAGTGACGATGATGAATGTATCCCGCTATTAAGTTTGTTCCACACAAAGACAGGCACTGATGCAAAAGTGTCGCCGACATTGGGAACTTGCTGCCATATGAAGTGCGCAAGAGTATATTAAGGGAACTGACAATATGGGTGCTGACTACGTAAGCCGTGAGTGAACTTAGGCCTGCATTCTTCAGCCTTTGTATTTTTTGTGGTAGTATTGCAGTGTTGTGTCAATGTCGTTCACTGCTGCGGGAATTACGTGTGCACTGACATTCAATAGAAGACACACCTCCCTTTGTTGGAGACCAGAAACGTTCTGCTATATATGTCTTGAACGGGGGAATGGGTAGTGTCATGAAGCTGTAGTATTGCGCTTGGTGGTAGCGCGAGTAGAGAAAAAGGAGGAAGGGCGGAGGGAGAAGAAAAAGTAAAAGAGCATTGGAGCGTGTTCTCTGGTCTTCATTGTTCTGGCTCTTAATTTTGGGTATTTGTTGCCATCCCCGAGACCCAAGTATCTGGAACGGACCTCCACGCGCTGACACCTCACCGAGAACCCCGGTGTGGTGTCAACAGAATCCACAGAATCCACAAACAACACAGGATCCGGCGTCACCGCGGACTAACAGGCGAGTGGAACCCTCGCCTGCCTCTGAGCACGAATAGATCGATCCTGCATGGGCATTTAATTCCATCACAGCCAGCATTCGGCGCCTAAAGGAAACTTGCGATCGTAATTTCCTGTTATCGTACTGCGCTGCCGCAACATATGGCGCGCAACCTGTATGATTTTTCCGGTGTTCTCGTATACTAATGCGACAACCATAGTAAGCGACTCCGAACTGGCGATAAGTAACTTTGCTAGAGGCAAAGTCCACAATCCCGCCTCACAAATGCTCAGTGAAATGACAAAATATCCTCTCTTGAAAGAGATCTAACTAATATGGACCCCAGCTCATTCGGGGTACGCGGGAAATGAAGCTGCCTTCCAATACGCTCGAGAATGAGACGGCCCAGTGGTGGCGCAAAGTAAGGAACCGGAACCCTTCGATGAGCCAGTCGTATCATACCACGAACTCACCCTACATTACAAAGCAATAAGAAAAACACTCCCACACTCCCACAACCCCATAAAACACTGACCAGACAAGTCATATGGACACTGCTACAGACGGGGACCCTCCGCAAACCAAACTACATATCAGAATTCATAAATAAGGGGATTAATCCCTTCTGTCGCTTTTGCGGGGAAAAAGGCAACTTTGAGCGATGAACTAACCTGCGTGCACTAACCTCGCCACGTATAATCTTGGTGGAGGTGACTAAAAATCCCCGTGTGCACACTTAAATCCATTTAAGCAGCCGAAAGCTGTATTTGCGCAATGGCCGCCACCTACCTGGGATCACAACATCAACAACGGCCACTATGACCTCCGAGGAAGCTACTATCACCGCAACAATATCGGCGCAGTCACTAATCCTCACAAAAATCCGCCACCCTCCCTTCTTCAATGGCGAAGACAACACAGATGCTGACGACTGGCTGGATGAATACGAGCGATGCAGCAGCAAAAATCACTGGGACGCGACCATCATGCTGGCCAATCTGATTTTCTATTTGGCGGGAACCGCTTACACGTGGTTCCAAAATCACGAGCATGAGCTGCCGACTTGGGAAATTTGCAAGCAAAAGCTTCACGACTTGTTCGGGAAGCCCATTGGACGGGCTCCTGCAGCCAAAACCGAACTTTCGTTTCGCGCAAAATCCACCATGGAGTCCTACCTTGCCTACATTCAAGACCTGCTCGCGTTGTGTCGCAAGGCGAACAGCTCCATGCTGGAGAGTGAAAAGGTAAGGTACATCGTCAACGGCATCGCAGATGACGCGTTAAACATCCTCTTCTGCATGGATTGCTCTACCATCTAGTCGGTGCTTCAAGCTTGCCGAAGATTCGAGCAGGCTAAACAACGACGCCTGGTACATCGCTTTGAGCGCCTTCCGAACACGGCAGCTACATCATCCTGCGATTATCTGGCTCCTCTGCAACAGCGTTCTCAGTCCACAACAATGACTCGGATCGTCAGGCGAGAACTCGAGGCCTTAGCTCCAGCACCACTCCCATCTCCAGTGCCCGACACCGTGGCCATGATACAGGCTGTTGTCCGCGAGGAACTTGCCAACGTCGGTCTTTCCTCCAACCCCGTACCGCCCTCGTCATCATCGCGTCCAGCTCCTGTAGTGGCTGCTGCAACCACTAGTCAAGCTCCCCTACGTCGCTATGTTAGTAGCAATCCTGCAGAGTGGCGCACCACAGATGACAAGCCAATTTGTTTTATTTGCAGTCGAGCCGGCCACACTTCACTTTATTGCCGCAGTCGCACCTTCCCCACCCCTCGTTCTTATTACAACGCTGACCGTCGGTACTACTACGGACCTCGACACTTCCCTGCCCAACCTGAACAGCTCCGCCCCGCATATGATGGACCTGGACACTTCCCTCCTCACAAGATGAACCTCACACCGAAGCCGTCTCAATTGTCCGTCACTCCAGCCGATCTCCATATCCACGCTCTCGTCGATCTCGTTCACCGCTGCCTTGTCGCAACTCCTCCCCATCATACGAAGGCGCCAACTCGGGAAACTAGCGAGTGCAGCGCCCGGGAGTGACGCTGCATTACCTACCCGGACTGTCAACTAGGAACTGACCCTTGCAACCAGACGTAACGTCATTGACATTTTTGTGGACGGAGTCTCAGTTTCTGCCCTTATTGACATTGGCGCCCACATTTCCGTCCTCAGTCCCTCGCTCCGTCAACGCCTCAACAAAGTCCTCAACCCGCTTCCTCATCTACTGTTCGTGTTGCTGATGGCAAAACAGCTACTGTGGTTGGTATGTGCACTGCGAGAATTATCATTGGCGACCGCCATATCCCTGTGCTATTTACAGTCCTCACCAGTTGCCCTCACGACGTTATACTAGGGCTCGACTTTTTAACTGCACATTCCGCGCTCATTGACTGTTCTTCTGGAATGCTTCATATGGACCTGCCACTCTGTCCTGACAAACAGGCCTCTGATACTTCAACACTCCGTCTCAGCTCCTCTACATTTAGTCGTCTGCCACCTGCAGTGTATGTGCTCATGTCGCCTTTCCCCTCCGTTCCTGATGGCGACTACGTTGTTTGCCCCATAACCGACGTGACACTGCAGCGTAGAATCGCTCTCCCTCATAACATCGTGCACGTAGAAAATAACAACGCTTATATTCCAGTCTTGAACTTCGGCCTTTTTGTGCACGTTCTTCCTTAGGGCATTACTCTCGCCGAACTGATCCCACTGTCTGACGTCACAGTTGCCGCTTATTACTGACTCTACTGCTAAACTGTCGACACGACCTGCCCCGTCCCCACGTCCGGAGGCCCGAATATCAGGAATGGTTGCACCTAACTTGCGCCCTGACCGAGCTACAGCACTAACGAGGCTTCTGAATTCGTACAGCGATATTTTCGATTTTGGTGACCACCCCTTAGGACAAACGTCCTTCGTTGCACATCGTATCCACATCAGAGATGTCCGCCCAATTCACAGACCTTATCGAGTCGTCATTTTTGAACGACGCGTCATACAAGATGAAGTGGACAAGATGTTAGCAAAAAACATATAGAGCCTTCGAGCAGTCCCTGGGCGTCGCCTGTCGTGCTTGTTAAAAAGAAGGACAATACCTGGAGATTCTGCGTTGATTACCGACACCTCGACAAAATTATAAAGAAGGACGTTTACCCGCTTCCCAGTATAGATGATGCCCTCTACGGCTTGCATGGTGCCAGCTATTTCTCTTCCATTCATCTCCGCTCCGATTATCGGCAGATCGGAGTCGACGAACGGGACCGAGAGAAGACCGCCTTCGTCACTCCCGATGGCCTGTATCAATTCAAGGTGATGCATTTCGGCTTGTGTAATGCGCCCGCAACATTCCAGCGCATCATAGATACTCTCCTGCGCGGCTTGAAATGGACGACGTGCTTGTGCTATCTCGATGACGTCATTGTATTTTCTTCTACATTCGAGAGCCATCTCCATCGCCTTGATGCCATTCTTGGCGTCTTCCGATGAGCTGGCCTTCAGCTGAACTCGAAGAAATGTAGCTTCGGCCGACGTGAACTCAAGGTGCTCGGTCATGTGGTCGACGGCCGTGGCGTTCAACCAGATCCAGACAAAATGCGTGCTGTAAGTGCATTTCCTACACCCCGCTATACCAGTGACGTGCGTAGTTTTCTTGGGCTTTGCTCCTATTTTCGGCGGTTTGTACCCAACTTTGCGAAGACGGCTCGTCCACTCACTATTAATTTAAACAGCGCGAACACGAATACAAAGGACAAGATAAAAGAAAGCGACAGTACAAGCGCTGACTCACAACTATGCCTAAGCCCTTTACTCTAAGGCCCAGAAAAAACAAACATGAAGAAAGCGAAACAATGACGTGAAACAACCCCTGGATTCACCTGTTTAAAGCTGTGTTAGCGCTGTTTAAATTAATAATGAATAAATTCCAACACGCCCAACAAAGTATCCTGGTTCGTCAATTCACCAATCTTTTTAAGATCGTCGCTCCATTTTGCTGGGGCCAAGAACAATCCCAAGCCTTTTCTGCGCTCATTGCAGCCCTCACTAACCCGCCCATCCTGGCACACTTCAATCCTTCGGCACCAACGGAGGTAAGCACGGACGCCAGTGGTCACGGTATTGATGCCATGCTCTCCCAACAGCAGATGGGTCGCACTCGCGTCATTGCTTATGCTAGTCGCCTCCTTTCTGTGGCTGAATGAAATTACTCGATCACAGAACGTGAGTGCTTAGTCCTCGTGTGGGCCACTGCAAAGCTTCGCCCTTACTTGTTTGGCCGCCCGTTCTCCGTCATCACCGACCACCATGCCTTATGCTGGCTTTCTACGCTGGAGGACCCTACTGGTCGCCTGGGTCGGTGGGCCCTCCGCCTTCAGGAGTACACGATTTCTGTCGTCCACAAGTCTGGCCGGCTGCACGCTGACGCCGATTGCCTGTCCCGCAACGCGGTAGATCCGCCACCAGCGAGCGAGTGTGACGATGACACATGTGTTAGCAATCTCTGACCTTTCAAACATTCGCCATGAGCAGCGCTTAGATCCCAAGCTTTGATGCATTATCAATCGCCTCACCACTGATCACCTTCATGCTACCCATGCTCTGTTTGTGCTCCACAACGGCACCTGATACCGACGGAATGTGCAACCGGATGGCACCGAGATTCTTCTCGTAGTCCCCAAACACCTGCGTACCACCGTTCTTCAACAGTTGCACGACACACCCACAGCGGACATCTTGGCGTGTCTCGTACGTACGATAGCGTCCAACGCCGCTTCTTTTGACCAGGCCTCTATAGCTTTGTTCGTCGTTACGTGGCTTCTTGTGACCGGTGTCAGCGACGGAAGAAGACCTCGGTTCTGCCTGCTGGATCCCTGCAGCCGATCATCATCGCAGTAGACCCGTTTTCCCGAGTTGGCCTTGACCTCCTCGGGCTTTTCCCACTTTCTGCGTCGGGGAATAAATGAATTGCGGTGGCCACGGATTATACTACGCGCTACGCTGTCACCCGAGCGATACCCACCAGCAGTGCAACTGACGTGGCTGCGTTTCTTCTCGACGACGTCATCCTGCTCCATGGTGCTCCACGCCAGCTGCTGACTGATCATGGCCGTTGCTTTCTTGCTCGAGTAGTCGAAGAAAGTCTTCGGTACTGTTCAATTAAGCACTATTTTACCACCGCTTTCCATCCAGAAACGAACGGCCTCACCGAACGCCTCAACTGCACGCTCACGGACATGCTGTCAATGTATGTCTCGGATGATCACCGTGACTGGGATATTACTTTGCCGTT
Organism: Amblyomma maculatum; assembly: GCF_055883805.1. Lineage (NCBI taxonomy): Eukaryota > Metazoa > Arthropoda > Arachnida > Ixodida > Ixodidae > Amblyomma > Amblyomma maculatum. Next base: position 129,565,707 of record NC_139352.1, read on the forward strand.
TGTAACGTTCACGTGCAATTCTACTCGTCACGACCCAATGGGCTACTGACCGTTTTATCTTATATACGGCCGCGACCCTCCCCTTCCTTTTGACAGCTTACTGCCTCTCACCGCTAACGGCAGTTGCTATGTTCGTGACGCCATTTCCCGTGCTGACGCCGCCCGTGTAATTGCTCGCCGCCGACTGGCCTCGTCCCAAAATTCTCAAAAACGGCGCCATGATTCTCGCCACCCGGATGTCCGCTACTATCCGGGCTGTCTCGTCTAGTTCGAGACTCCCGCTTACAGTTGGGCTTTGTGAGGAGCTCTTGCCATGCTACGCACGACCCTGCCGTGTTTTACGGTAAGTCACTTCTGTGACATACGAGGTTGCCCCTGTACATCCGCTGCGACAGTCCTCTATGCCATGCACCGAGATTGTTCATGTCGCCAGAATGAAGCCGTACTACCCCTGCCGTAGTTCGTCCTAGTGCGCACCGGGACTGTGCTTTTCGTTGGGGGGGGGGGGGGGTAATGTGACATATACGCCCTTCATCGCTGGATGTTAAAAGAAGACAACGATCAGCAACAGTGATATAGCAGACAACAAATTGGTAGCGATTTTTAGTGCTAGAAGAAGGTTGACGCTGCTGTGCTTCGGTGCTTTATGTGCTGTGTCATCCTGGACTAACCTTCGTGCACTAACCTTGCCAGGTATCAATATGATCTGGGCGTGCAAAAGCCATAAGCCGCCCTCAGAACTCTTGCTTGTTCCCTCTAAAGAAGCTTGGGACAAGCTAAAGTTTAGCGACGACTCTGGCATTCAGTTCACGGCCGTCGAACGGGCCGGCGTCGCCAAAGGTCTCCACGGCCTGCGGGACGCTAGCTGACTTCCCTATTCCTCCACTTATTGTTAATAAAGTTTTATCAGCCTCAACCTCGTATACAACACCGCGTTTACAAACAAAGGGGGCGCACACGACGACGCAGAACACTCGGAGTTAAAAGGAGGCTCATAAACAATACGAATACACGGAGGCGAATGTTTACAATGCAGATTTCTGATTTTAAGGGGGACCCAGAGTATAGTTTTCAAGCGATAGCTTCACCACGTGAAGTAAAGCCAAGGTCACCGAATGCTTCCGGTGACCTTCAAAACGCTTCGACATCAAGTTATAACTTAAGCAACACTCACTCTGGGTAGCTCTTTCCTCACCAAAGGTTTAGTTAGAGGTTAAACTCACGGTCCAAGGCCAACACCATGGTCAAGGTCAAAGGTGAGCAGCGGCGTGACGAGGCACGTTCGTTCACAGAACTCTCGGATATATATAGAGGCACGCCGCGCTCCTCGAGCGGAGTTATCGCTTCACGATATGGGTTTACGCGAAACTATATCACAGCCAGTTTTTCGGCACAGAGCACCGTGAGCACCTAAGTATGAAAAAAATTTCAAAGGCGCAATATTTTTGAATAGGCGAAACGTATGGAGGTGCGAGTTAGGGTCGCTCTGATGCGACCTATCATCGGCTTTACCACGGTGTACCCGGATCACTCTGGTGCGACCTATCATCGGCTTTACCGCAACCGTTCATCCCGGAGGCCTTTCGTCGTGCCATTTTCCATTCCCTCCACGACATCTGCCATCCTAGCATTCGAGCCACGCAGCGCCTCGTTACCAAGCGGTACGTCTGGCCGAACATTAACACCTACGTTCGCCAGTGGGCCTGCTCGTGCCTTGTTTGCCAGTCCGCCAAAGCGACGAGCCATAGCAAGACTCGACTTCAGTCTTTCCTGCCGCCTGGATCGCGCTTTGACGATATTCATCTTGACCAGGTTGGACCGCTTCCCCCCTCTCAGGGCTACAAGTATATTGGGACGATGGTTGACCTCTGCACCCGTTCGCCCGAAGCCGCGCCAATTCCGGACATTACTGCGCAAACAGCTGCCAGAGCATTCGTTTCAGCATGGGTTTCCCGCTTCGGCTGCCCCGGCATTGTTACCACGGATAGCGGCGGCCAGTTCGAATGCGCCCTCTTCACTTCGCTCACATGGCTACTCGGCACTAAACACTGGCGCACCACATCATACCATCCCTTTGCCAATGACATGGTCGAGCGGCTCCATCGCCAGCTCAGGCTGCCCTCACTGCTCGCCTGGACCGCGAGCACTGGGTCGACCACCTGCCTATGGTGCGCCTAGGCCTACGTGCTGTCTCGCGTCGTGACCTTGGCTGTTCAGTGGCCGAACTCGTCTTCGGTACTGCGGCTTCCCGGAGGCTTGTTCGTTCCTTCGGCTTCCTCATCCCATCCCCTAAAATACCTTCATCGCCTACAAGACTGTCTTCAGCATCTGCGCCCAGTGCCGCCTTGCGCATCTGCCCATCAAGTCTTTGTGCACCCAGACCTTGCGTCCTCGACGCATTTGTTTCTCAGGCGAGACGCTGTAAAGGCGCCTCTTACCTCCTCATACGACGGCCCGTACCGCGTCCTCAACAGAACAACAAAGTCATCGACAATCCTGCTGGATGGTCGTGAAAAGGTCGTCTCTCTAGATCGCCTCTAACTCGCGTACCTCGAGACACCTCCCCATGAGCTCCCCTCAGATGTTTCCGGCTTATCTGTAGACCTGCTTGCCGCCGTGGCACCCCCATTTCTGCCCCGTCGGCGCGTACATTTCTCCGTTCCGGCTAGGCGGGGGGGGGGGGGGGGGGCCCTATACCGCCCGCCGACGTTTAAAGTGGAGGCGCTGAGATCAGCGTTACCAGCCCGTGTTAGAGGAAGATAATGATGTGCAGCGTGTGCTCGGAGCGCAAGCACGGCACGAGCTGTTCAGAATGAGAAGCCTGTCACGCTGGTCATCTTGCTCTGGTGCTTCACTGCGACCCTGCAAATTTGCCACAGTGTATAAGTTTGCTCAAGGTCAGAGTTCATAGAAATCCAAAATGATATGGATGAAAATTGAAGGCATTGTTTCCCGTAGTTAGTACTCACCTTAGGTAGTAGAAAATTATTACTTAGAGCGGGACCCGTGTAACGCGGTTGTTTGTTATCGTGCCGGGAGAAAAAATGCTAAGTTGGAGCTGATGGTGCAGAATCTTAAAGAGTAGAATACCGATATTATAAATACAGAGAGCCGAGAGGGGTAGAACGTTCAAATTCATGAACAAAATGTGCGACGTAGGCATTCGATGGCAGGAGGTTATAATGCATATGGCCTGCTTTTGCAGTTTTATTATTGACCAGAGATGAACATGATAGGCGTTACCCCAGGATGAGATGCCGTAGTTTAAGTGGCTGTGGACGAATGCGGAATAAAGTGATAGTTACGTGTGGATTGGGAGAGAGAGAGAGAAAGCACTTTTTTTGCACTCGTCAGAGAGTATGGACGTTCGGGTGAGATGCAGCTTTCCTTTCACCGTCTATCCGCCCCTAGACGTCGGCCGAAATCATTTGGCTTCCGGCAGCGCCCTGGGTTTGACGGATGATTTGTTTTTGTATTTGTTCTTCCTGGCTGTGAAGGCAGGATTCCCACGACTCTTTATTTCCATGTATCCCGTTTAGCGCTGGGCAAGCCCAAAGCATATGATTTAGGGTAGCTATGCCTTCAGTTTCTATATTTGGAAAAGTGCACCTCAGGATGCCATTTGTGTGGGATATACGGGTTTGGGAAGGTGCCTGTTTGCAGTAGTTTCCGCCCGATTACTTCCTTTTTTGTGAGAGATCTATGGGGGGAGGGAAAGTTTTCCTGGACATTCTCTAGATAGATAGATAGATAGATAGATAGATAGATAGATAGATAGATAGATAGATAGATAGATAGATAGATAGATAGATAGATAGATAGATAGATAGATAGATAGATAAATAGATAGATAGATAGATAGATAGATAGATAGATAGATAGATAGATAGATAGATAGATAGATAGATAGATAGATAGATAGATAGATAGATAGATAGATAGATAGATAGATAGATAGATAGATAGACGGATGGTGGATGGATAGATAGATCGATAGATAGATAGATAGATAGATGGATAGATAGATAGATAGATAGATGGATAGGTAGATAGATAGATAGATAGATAGATAGATAGATAGATAGATAGATAGATAGATAGATAGATAGATAGATAGATAGATAGATAGATAGATAGATAGATAGATAGATAGATAGATAGATAGATAGATAGATAGATAGATAGATAGATAGATAGATAGATAGATAGATAGATAGATAGATAGATAGATAGGTAGACCGCGCCGTAAGGGAAGGGAGGAAAGTGGGTGTGAGAGTGGAATGTGAGAAAGGGGTGCCGTTGTATAGGGCTACGGAGTAATTTCGATCACCTGCGTATCTTTAACGTGCGCTGACATCGCACAGCACACAGCTAGAATTTCTCTGTATTTGGTTAACTCTCTCTTTTTGGGCAGGGAGTAGTCTGCCTGCGCTGGCGCCCAGTGGGTGAGTCCTCGGGCAATCTCGTTGGCGATCTCGTTGCGGGTGGCCATATTATTTTAATTAGGTCGTTCGGTCCGTTCCCTTTTCCTGCCTGCAGAATTTTTCTGGCCTCTTTGGACGCCTTACGGTTTTCATAGGCTTTGATTGCTGTTTTGGAATATGTGATGCTTATTTTGCTTGATGAAATTGTGATTGCCAGGGCAATCGCCGCCATCTCTGCCTCCTGTGGTGAAAATCGTCTCAAGCTACAGCTCGAGATTAGCTCGCCTTTGTCGCTGACTACTACTGCAGCGTAGTGTCCTTCTGTGTACTCTGCCGCATGAGTGTACACTACCCCTTGTTTTTGGAGGAGGGAGCTTTGGAGTCTTTGAACTCGGCTGCTCTTGCGTTCCTCGTTGTGTATGAAGTGCATGTTTCTTGGGATGAGGGGTATTATAAACTTGCTGACAATTTCATTGGGGATGGCGCTTATCCCCTCTCGCGATTATGGGTTTTCCTACCCAGCTTCCTAAGGATGGATCTGCCCGTTTTGCTGCCAGTTAGTCTAATATATTGGTCTGTCAGTTTCGCCTCGCACATTTCGTCCAGAGTGTTTGACACTCCTAGGTTAAGGATTGTCTCGGTTTTTGTGCGCTATGTTAAACCTAGGGCTGTTTTGACACTTTTTCTGATGAAGATGTCTACCTTGTCTCTCTCTGCTTTAGTTTTCTGTAAGTACGGGATAGCGTAGGTGAGCACGCTAATGATGAAAGAGTGGACAAGCCTAAGAGGGTTCGCCTCCTTCATCCCCGCGATTTTGTTTGCTATCCTTTTGAGAAGCCTGCAAGTTTGGTTGGTCCTGGCTTCTGGTTTTGTTTGGTTTGGTTTGGTTTGTGGGGTTTAACGTCCCAAAGCGACTGAGGCTATGGAGACGCCGTAGTGGAGGACTCCGGAAATTTCGACCACCTGGGGACCTTTAACGTGCGCTGACATCGCGCAGCACATGGACGCCTCTTCGATTTGGCTCCACAGTCTGTTTATTGTTTCTGTGTTTCTTCCATTTTGTTGTGTCCACATACCCAGTGTCCTGATCTTGTCCACCCTTGATACCGGGCAGTTGTTGACCAGGTGCTGGATATTAACCTGCTGCTTGCTCAAGATTAGCATCTCCGATTTTTCCGGCGAGCATTTTAACCCTATGGGTCTCAGATAGCTTTCCGTTTCCCAGACTGCCCTTTGTAGGGTGTCTTCCATCCGGCCATCGCTCCCCCTTCTGTCGTCCTAAAGGGTGACGTAGTCAGCATAGGGAGTGTGGCAGAGGCCGTCTATCTTTCTGAGTCATTCTGGAAGCCGGATCATTGCAATGTTAAAAAAAGTAGGGGACAGCACCGATCTCTGCGGTGTCCCTCTGTTGCCTATCTTAATGTTATCTCATGTTGTGCCCCGCATTTATACATTCACGGTTCGGTCTGTAAGGAAGCTTTTGATATAGTTGTATAGCTTGCTTCCTAAATTTAGACAGCTGAGGTGTAACAGGGTCGCTTGATGTTTGATGCTGTTAAACACTTTGCTGATGTCCAGTCCCACTAGGCCTCGTTTCGAGTACTTGTTCTTTGATTTGTAACATGACGTCGTTTGTAGATAGCCATATCAATGCAAGCATGCTGTCTTTTTAGAGTTCCTTACTTTCTCAGTATCCGCTGAGCCTATTCTTTATGACGTGCTTCATGAGCTTGCCAACACAGGAAATTAAAGATATTGGCCTAAGGCTTTCTAGTTTGGGTTCTTTTCCTGATTTGGGAATGAGGACTAGATTTGCATTCTTCCACTCTCCGGGTATCTCTCACCGTTCCGAACACTTTTGAATGCGTGTGTTTGATGTGGATTGGGAAATAGGATCGGGCTTTGATTAGTGCGCGGCTATATAAAATTTTCTTGCTCCTTTCCGCTATATGATAATGGAATTTTAGGTGAGGGTCAATTACAACACCTAGAAACGAAATTCGGTCTTGCGACGTGACGGCAGTGGAACTGAAGTATAGTAGTGGTGAGACGGGCAATGGCTTCTGAGAGGGATGGAAAATCTGAAAGCAAGTCTTAGTAACATTTACAGTCACGCGGTTAATGTGGCACCAATGCATCAGACGCGATGCTCGCCGCATCAATAGCAGGAAGTGCCATGTCATCTGGGGAACGTGTAGCGAAGTCAACGAGAATAAGCGAGTAGCTGTTTCCTTTTTTGATGTCGGTGAAAGTGCACCTAATAAATCAACTGCTACCCGTTGGTACGGTGTCGTAATCGGAGGTATGTTGCTCAAAGAGACCACCCCGACGTTGACTTTGGGGGTCGTCCTTTGGCATATATCGCATGATTTAACGAAACGGGTGATGTTGCCATGCACTCCCAGAAAGTAAAAATCATGTTGTATTCGGTCAGTGGTCCGGCTAATTCCTTGGTGATTAGTCATGCTAATCTCATGACCAAAGTGGTGAATGATTAAACGAAACATAGCCGGCACCATCAGTTACTTGAAGTGTCTGCCAGGGAATAATTGTAAAATGACGGTATAAGAGGTCACTATCCACGCAAATGTAATGCACATTTCCGATATCGGAACTGAACTCCCGGCGAACTTTCGCAAAACAGGTTTTTAAGCTTAGGTCATTTTGCTGTTCAGAAATTAACTCGTTTTCTGTGTCTTCTTAAGATCGGAGTTAGTGCCCTTTGGTGACACACCTGATTACTGCTGTATTTTTGCGGCTACAGAAAGTAGTGACTGGGTTGAAGAAGTGCTTCCTGCTCACTGAGTGGTAACTTCTGTAACAGCGGCAGTGTACTCCCATGCGGGATCCTTTTCATGCGACGCCCTTATGCCTGGTATATTGCGAAGCACGAGGTCCTAGAGAGGTCCATCCATACATAAGGATGTTACTGTTCTGATGAAAAACGGTATATGCACCTGGATCACAGCCTCAGGTAAGACCTCTACTCGTCCATCCAAATTCCAAAATGCTACTGCTTCTTCCTGTGAACGAGACTAAAGGCACCAAATTCTGTCGAATATTCATGGTCTCTGTGTTTTAAGGGCGTTGACTTCATGAGCGAACATGCCGTCTTTAGCAACCGACATTCCAAATGCCGAAATTAAGGCTCTTGTGGTTAACCTTCCGTGTTCAGGGGGGGTACGCGACTGTGCCGCACAGAGGAGCGCTGAAGCCGTGTGTCTCGAAGCTCGCTTTGGCATATTTCGCAAGACACACGGAACAGCTTCCTAACTTCGTCGTGTTCGTCAGTCGTTGGCGTTGTGTCCAAATCGACCACATGCATTCCACTCGGGCCCATCACTGGAAGCAAGTCGACAGTCTGCGGAAATTTGCCCTAACTTGTGACAGAGGATAAACCGTGGTAGTAGCGTCTTTCCATGGGGAGCGTAGTGTTTCTCGCGGTCCTTCAGTTCATCCCCAACTATACCAATGTTGGCAATTTTTTGGGCTTCAGTGAAATTGCCCGTCATATCAGCAGGCTCAGTCAGTCTTGCAGTTCCGTTATTTGAGAAAGACTACGAGCTGTGGGTAGCAAAGTCGCTGGAATTGCTCTGCAATCATTAACTCCCCTGTCCCTTCAAACATTTGGTGGAACTCAGCCATATCTGTTCAGTGATCAAAGTAACTGGAGATGCGAGCAATCAGCTGTTTTCCTGTTTCACCATATTCTCCCCGTTTCTCTTGATATCCTTGTGGAGTGAATTGGAACCGCTGCAACAAGGCATTTGTAACCCTTATAATTATCACGCGAATCTTCCGCTGTTATACGGCCGATGAACGCAGTCAACTTCTTTAGTTGCATTTTCACAGCTCACAGAGACTCAGATCTGGCACGGCGGGAAATGGCTCCCGAATATTCCAGGATCGCCAGACTGTGATGCAATTAAGGGCCCAGGATCGGTGTACTCGTGCTCAGTGGCCGGTGGGGTTTCCACTCACCTGCAAGTCAGCGGCGACGCCGAATCCAGTGCTGTGGATTCTGCAGAGCCCTGGCTGTGGATGAGCTGTCGACTCGTGGAGGTCCTGTCCAGACGTTTGTGTCCCGGGGACGGCCACAAATAACCCAAACATAGAGCCAGAACTATGAAGAGCAGCGAAAACGCTCCAACTCTCTTTTACTTTTTCTTCTTACCCCACACTTCTTCCTTCTACTCTTTCTCTACTCGCGCTGCCACCATGCGCTATGCTACAATTTCATGACACTGGCGCTAATATTGCATGCAAGCAAAGCGCAAAACTAGCGGAATCATACTTTGTGACTTGCCTAATTGTTACTTAATTAATGGTTCCTTTCTAATGGCACAGCTCTTCCTTAGCATACAGCCCAACGGCTACTCATACACAAGGTAATGCAACTTCACTCCAATGTAGCAACTTTGCTCGGTAGTGTATCGATTGCGTGCTCGTCTCGCACTGAATGGCCAGAGTTCGATTTCTGGTACGCTGAGAACAATTTTTATTTATTTGCTTCCTCGCAGATATTCGAGTTACAAAGGAGAGCAACACTAACACCGGCTTTTCTTTGCACGGGGCCCATGACGCCATCGCATTAATATTTGTTGCATATGTTTCTGTGGTTAGCGCAAGCGCCTCGCGCACTTGACGGTGGTCAGTTCACGCTCATGCATATCGGTAACGCGGCGCTATGAATAGGAATCGCCTTCGAAACATTTAATGTTTTCATAATACGTTATATTGCTTACACGGTTGTTATTATTAACGCGACAATCTCCCAGGCGGAAAGGGAAATCAAACTACTGCTTTGAAATTTTTTTTTACTTGTATACTCATGGGAAGAACGGGACTTCTCTCCGAAGCTGACTACTCCAGTTCGCGAAAGGAGCGCTCATCCCGTTTAGATAACTACCGAGATTGCTGCTGGTTTATTAGCGACTGGACAACTACTCCATCGTCGCCATGACATAGCCTGTCGGTGGCAACTATCATACTGACTCTAGAGGGATGCATATTCATAAACACGGGCAGGTGGCTTTGGCAACCCAGGTTGGCCGAAGCTGCCTCCAACCCCTGTGTATGCAATAGCATCCTCCCACAGGAGCACGCCCATTATGTGGCGTGTCGGTGAGTGGCGACACTGTGGGTTTCCGAGCCAAGTGCTTTCCATATTCCGTCGAAACAGGACCCCGCAGGAGCACCTTAGCAGGCCCTTGGGTGGCGGTGTGTGGCGACACCGCGGACTCCGAAGCGGCGCCAGAGCTTCGTTGGCTAGCAAACGTTGGCCAGTGCGCCTGCGCGTCTCCAACTTGAGCCCCGGGGGGCCCACTCCACAGGACATCGTAGCTGTATGTAGCGGATGTCGGTGAGTGGCGTAGGATGTGGTACTCAAGGCGGATCTTTCTGAGGAGAGATCAATAGGTAGGGAGGGGTATGCTATGTGGATGAAGCAACGCAATAAAAGTATGCTCTAATCTGCACAGGTTCCTTTCAATCACGCCGTTTCTCATGAAGTCAACTCGTTCAAGTGGACAGATTGCCGACCGGTTGTCAAAGAAAATATCTTGATTGTCTCTGTGTTGTTGTCATAGCTCTATACGCAGAGGAAAAATAGCCTCACTGGCTAAAATTATATTATGGGTTGTTGTTTAACGTTGAGAATAATGACACCTTGATGTGCCTGCATGCTTTTCACGCTACTTTATCTTCGGCATATAGTGATATATTACGTGAAATGTGATTCAGCTCACCCTACTGCTCACACGCACTGGCCTGTTGCGCCGCAAGTCAATCATGCAAAATAAACCTTTTTTTACATAAAGTCGCGAAAATATCATGTATCATAGGAATTTGACGTATTCAGGACAGGTATACATGCGAAATCGCCCATTTAGCCTGCTCAATTGCTGTTGTTGCTTTGCTGGGTCATGTGCACGTATGCAGACGCCATAGGATAAACTCTGTTTAAGGTTAAACTAACCCGATTTATTCGCGTCGCGGATGGCAATTGAAGAAAACGACGATGTGCAATCCACAGCGCAATATTATGGTGCAGCTTAACACGTGGCGTGATACCATACAGCTGATAAGCGATCTTTGAAATCGGCTGAATGGTGTCTCCGCAGCCGACAAGACCTAGTAGGGACGCTATATTCCGACATTTTCCCCACATAGTTTGTCAGTATTCGGCAGGGCTACCGCTTGTAGCTTCTTTAAACGAAAAAATGTATTATGTTTTGAAAACCTTTTCGCGATATTTGTTTGGTGATGGACTCGCCAATCAGTTTATTGTATGTTATCGTGCCGCATTGCCTGTTGAGATTAGATTGAAATTGATTTTGAGCGCCCTGAGTCCAGCTAGAGGCCACCGAGCTAGATATGCAGACATATGAACAAGCTTCTAAATCTGGATAAATAAGGTGGTGCTCTTCACTGCGTCATTTGTCGTACATATTTGCATTCAGCGCTGATGACAACGCCCCTAAAACTCAATTCGACACCCACTCTGTGTGAATCGAACCTGGCTCGAGATAATCTGGCGAAGCTCAGCGCCCGCCTATATCTTTGTCTAAGGATCCGCGCTACCGTTACTTTGATCGGACCTGATCGCCGACCTTGGACGCCATCAGAGCATCAGCCGTGTAGGCAGTGGCCGCGCCGCGCCTACCTTGAGGTCGTCACCAGGGACCGCCGTCTGTGCCTCGGCTGACAACGCTACAGTCAACGAGTGCGGTTTCTTCATCGTACGCCATAACGCCGAAGCCCGCGTCTAGAAAAGGCGCTCCTGCAAATCGTCTCCAGCAAGCCTGCAGAGTTGATGCAGAAAAAAACCGAAGCTTTTTCATGCGCTTTTGACGTTTAATATAAAGCCCAGAGCAGATAGATTTAAACGCTGAGTCACTGGGCATCATGTTAAAACATGTCCCGACTCCAAGATATCAGTTGGGAAGAAAATTATTTTGGTGACCACCACCGCACCTTTACGTAGAAATGACACACTTTTTAAAAGATAAACAAAGTATAGCTGCACAATATTGTCACGTAGCCATTTTGGTTGGTAACTAGAAGTTTTTAATGGGCGTTGAACCAAAAGCCCCCGGAGTGCACGTCAACAGCACCGAGGGACGATCGCCGCCCAAATTCAGCCTCTTCGCATCGAATGTCTCGAGGCCACTTCCATTTCTTCAAGTAAGCGCACGAGACTCGCGGTGAGATGCCGCTGTTCCTTACGCTACATTACCCCCCTAAAAGAATCATCGACCCGACGAAATCGAAACAAACGAATTGAGTAAGAAAAAAAGAGTGCTCACTAGAAGATTGCAGTAAGGCGGAGTGCTACGTTTCTTGCTTTAAGGCAGATCTCTCGAAAAGTAGCCCTTCATATTTGCACCAAGTGAACCACTTCGGGTTCTGCTGGGGACGAGTAATGGAAACGCTGTCAGGAAGCACTTCGTATGTGATGTTAGTAAGTTGACAGAACACTTTCTAGGGGTAAAAGGACTAGTTTAGAAATTTCTCGGATAGGCCACGACGTCCAATTGAAGTCCAGAGCCAAACATCTGTCACCTGGTTCGAAAGTCACTACACGGTGAGTGTGATTTCAACGCTGGTCATCTCGGCCTTGCTGGTTCTGGATGAGTGCCCTGGCCAACTCTCGCGCCTCTTTTGCGAGCTGTAACTTCCTCAGTACCAACTTCGAAGCCATGGCTGTCATGGGGCAACAAGGCTTCCAGCACTGTTGAAACTTCGCGGCTATACAATAGAGAGAAGGGTGCCATTTTTGTGGTTTCCTGCTGCGCTGTGTTGCATGCGAATGTTACGCACATCAGGAGGTCATCCTAAGACCGATTCTGAACATCCAGGTACATAGCATCATGTCGGTGAGAGTTTTGTTGAAACGTCAGTCTGTGGATGGTAAGCGATTGGCCTGCGATGGGTAGGGCCGCAGAGCTGCATAAAAGATTCCAGCCGTTTGGCAGTGAAAGCTGTGCCTCGTTCCTTTATTATAACTTTCCGGGCAGCCCCAAGTAATTGGGAAGTAAGTGGCGTATTGACCAGTAACAACTCTGGTGACCGGAGGTGGGCTCGTCATGACATGCCTGCAAGATTTCTTCGCGAGGAAACTCCGGCACGACGATGAAATAATCTTTTCCCGCCGAAGCAAGGTTGATGTCGTATAACACACTGTTTCGCCTGCAAAATAATTACTGTAGCCTGGAGAAGGGACGGGAAATCTCTGTACGCGCTTTCAGAACTTCTATGAGTGGTGGGAGAGCCAGATAATCACGTTGTTTCTGCGAACCACTGGCACGTCGATGGCTGCGGTAAGAGGAAATTCAGGTTCTTCGTCTTCACGTGCAACCTCGACAGATTAACGGGGTAAGCAGTCGGAATCGTTATGTTGACGCCCGGACTTACACACGATGGTCATGATGAACTCCAGTAACCGTAAACTTCATCGTGCAAGGCATCCGGAGGGATCTCGCCAGTTTAATAACCTGCACAGAGTGTTGATCGCTCAGGACTCGAAAGTGCCGGTACCGCCTCTGCGGCGCTCACGACCCGAAATTTCATCATCGTCCTTACAACAGCGACACATTCGTTTCGGCAGTAGAATAGTTGGATTCGGCACGGCTGGCGTATGCCATGAGTCGTTCGCCACCGCCCTGCCACTGGACGAGTACAGCACCGAGGCCCACTTTGCTTGCATCTGTGTCTACCTGTCTCGGCATGAGCATCGAAGGGAGCAATCACAGGTGTCTGCAAGTGGTGCCGCAACTCCTCCAATACCTTTCGCGGTTCCTTTGTCCAAGTGAAGGTGACATCATCTCGAGTGAGACGCGTCATTGGGGTGGCGATTCCTGAAAGGTTTTCAATAAATGTGCGGTAATAGGCTCAGAGGCCTAGGGAAACGGCGAACTGTCTTCTTGTGGGACGGAGTGGGAAATTTGGCGACGGCTGCTGCTTTAGCGGGATCGGTCTCAACACCTCGGTGAGTGATGACGTGGCTCACGAAGAGGAGCTCTTCAAAACCAAGGTGACACTTGCGTTTCAACGTGAGGGGAGCAGATCTGAGCAAGGTGGAGAGACTTTGGAGGTGGGCCTCGAACGTTGGCGAAAACACAATAACGTCCAATAAAACGGCGCAAGGACATGATCACTTGAAATGAAGAGGGATACAAAGAGCGCCTACTACTAACTGAGTTTTTGCATAAGACACCACTTTTATCCGCCAGTGTACATCAGAAACAATATATTCCAAAAAATAATACAATAAATAAATAGTACAACATATTGCGACAAAATACCCTATACATGATGTGTTAAAGAAAATACGTATGGCAGCCAAAACAAGCCACAGATATCCGAATTGTGATAAAATGGCTCATTATAAGGAACTTCACACGGTCATCAAACCCAAAAACAGTGTATTCAAAACAGCCGATAAATGCCGTTCTAGTTATCTACGCGTGACCGTCTAAAACCCCCGTTCCTGGCCGCTGAGCTTTACCGGCGATTTGGTTACGCACGTGGGCCCAGCTTTCTCTATATGATAAGTCTCAATTATTCACTCTTAACTCGCTTTCCCCCTTGGTCGATAAATACTGCACCGTGATGGAAGGTACAATATTTATCGGTAGATATTTATAAGACCAGATAGATCTGCGTTCATTACTAGATGAAATGTCGCTGGAGCGGAGCAAAATAGGAAAGCCATGATCTTGAATTCATAGCGTCCACCTGGTGTGAAACACATTATGTTTATTGACTGAACAGATGAGAGGTGGCATAGCTGTTCTAACGAGTCATCAATGCGTGGCAGCTAGTAGGCGACCTTTTTTAGCGAAGGCTGCACTGCGGTAAGTGTTCAAGCCGTCAGCGTAACACCGTGTTACCGTGGCACCGTTGAATACGAACAGAAAACAGAACCAAAATAAGATGGAAAAGAAGAACAAGAAGGAAAATAAGAAAAAGACGGAGAAGGAGAAGTAGGATAATGGGAAGAAGAAGCAGAAAAACAAGCAGAAAAATAACAAAAAAATAAGAAAAAGGATAAGAAGTGCACTAAGAAAAAGAAGAAGAAAAAATTGTAGCGGTTTAATCATGGCTTGAACGTAGTGCTAACCGAAAGCTGTGGGTACTGCAGATATTTTTCTGCGGACAACTGGATTAATGTGCAGCCGTCAAAACTTTAGAACAAAACTTTGTCCTAACAACAAGCTCTTATCGTTCACAATGGCAGGCGGAATTAGTATTGGTCTTAATTTGGGACATATGAAGGAAATTCGAAAGAAAGCTTCTGTTACACATTGGGATGGTGTACGGCAGGATACTCGAACGCATTCAGTTAGCCCGAATACTCTCGTTACCACCCTTCAAACGGTACTCAAGGATCACACCATTACAACTGCAGTGAACGAAGATCAGCGTACTCCCGACCTGCACCTATTAAAACTTTGGGAACGCCGAAAACGGGCCGAGATACAGGCTGGTCGCCATCCTGAAGACGTGCAAAGAAAAATTTAGGTAAACAGAGTGACGGCACAGGCATGCCGATATGAAAAACAGCTATCTCATAGGAGATGGGATGAGCTGTGCAGTCGTTTGGGCTCAGGAACGACTAACAAGGCGCTCTGGAGGACTTTCCATGGCATGGAAAAGAAGCGGCAGGTTAAACATCATGCAGAAAGTATTACACTCGCATTACAGCTTACACCAGAGTAGTTTGCAGATCAGGCTGCTGCCCTTTTCTTCCCGAACCGCGCACATTATCCTGCGCCTACACCGACAGTGGATGCGGTTGATAAAACAGGAATAACATTACCATTTACCAAATTGGAGTTATTTGCTGCTATAGAAGAAGCGAATGTTAAATCTGCGCCTGGACATGACGATATTCCTTATGAAGTATTCAAAAATTTAGAAGGAGCTGCAGTTGACGGCTTGTTGGATGTGGTAAATGAGGTATGGCAAGGAGGAGACATTCCACTCGGCTGGAAACACTCAGTGGTGGTAACAATACCAAAGGCTTGGAAACCTCCCACAAGTCTAGAATCTTTGCGGCCTATCTCGTTAACACCCACAATTTGCAAGATCTATGAAAAGGTAATAGCCACCCGCCTGTCATGGTGGTTGGAAAGTAATAAAAAATACCATGCTCGACAAATTGGGTTCCGAACAAACCTTGGGACAGAAAATGGACTGGCTGTGCTCGCTGAAGAGGTCATACACGTGTCGCCTTATAGCCACCTAGTGCGCACTGTGGTGGCTACCGGCATGGCGAAGGCATACGACAACGTGTTACATGCCAAGATTTTTAGCAACATGGAATGTATGAGCATTCCCTTGCAGGTCATAAAAGCAGTACATAATCTGCTTAAGGACAGGACGTTTTCTATCTGGATAAACGGAAAACAAATTGACAATTACACCTCGAACAGAGGCGTGCCACAAGGGTCAGTGTTAGCACCTTTATTATTTAATATCGCACTAATCCCATTGGCGTGGAAATTGGTTGAAATACCAGAAGAGCGGTTCATGATATACGCAGATGATGTCACAATTTGGTCTGTTCATAAACAACTTGAGAGACAGAATCGGTATCTGCAAGAGGCTTTAAATACCATAGATGAGTACGTGCAAGATGCAGGTCTGGAATTATCACCTCAAAAGTCCAGTTACATTCATGTTGCCAACAAGAATGGAAGAAAACAATTGGCAACGCAAAGAGTCACCCTAAAGATTGGAAATCAGGCATTGGAAGAAGTGGACGAGTTCTTGGCCTAGAAATTCACAAATCCGGCAAAGGAACACAATGGCTTCATAAGGTGAAAAAAGTAGCTGCGACTTCCTTAATCTTGATAAAACGCATTTCGTCTAGGGGAGGAGGAGCTCGAGCGGACATGGCAAGACGTCTTGTATAATCAGTGTTACAGCCGAGGATACTATACCAGGCCCAATTCCAAAGACTCACGAGGCGGCAATGGGCGAAATTGAAAACAATAAATAGAAACGCAACGCGCACTATCACGGCCTTACCAAAACTTACCCCGATCCCTATTCTCCAAGTGTTTGCACAGCTAAATAAGTTGACAGAATTAATTGAACAACGAGAGGCAACAAGGGATATGAAGCGAAAGTACGTTATGCCCATAGCATCCTGGTACAACGAGGTGGCAGTTCGAACACCACCAATGGCTGACCCCCCTCCGTGGGAATTCACGACTATGACGACAAACAAGACCACTCGGCTTCGTCGCAAATAAAAGCTGACATCTCGACTTCTGGTTGACGCACTTCCAGGTGCCTGTATTGCTTATACGGACGCATCAATTATAGAAAATGGCGGTAGAACAGCAGCTACTAGTCCAACACACAGCGAACTAAAGGTGCATAAAGAATATGTTTCAGAATACCCGGACCCGCTTGTGATGGAACTCTATGCAATCCGCGATGCTATGGAGGCCATAAATAAAATAGATTCGATAACAGAAGCCCACATCTATACAGACTCTTTAGCCGCCATAAAAAAACTGAAGAAAGTGACGAAGACGCTGTGTGTTACCCAGGAAATCCATGCACTCAATAAAAAAGCAAAGATACGCATCCAGATACATTGGACACAAGAAAATGTTGAGAACGCTGAGCAGAGAAAAGTTGACCACCTCACACACGAAGTTCCAAACACTAATGCGCCCCCCACCAGGCTCCCTTTCGATGCCCGCTCTGCTGTTCCCATCTTAGCATCCTCCTTAAGGAAAAGTACACGTGCCCTCATTCCCCCGTGTACATTCCCACTCCCTCGTAACTTAACGAGATTGGAGGAGGTTTCCCTTAGAAGGATAAGAGCTGGGGAGGCCCTTACCCCGTCAGTAAAATGCCGATGGGAATCGCAAGCAGACATCGGACCAACGACATGCCCGAAGTGTTCCACATCAGCTGCAGAGGTGGATGTTCGCCACCTGCTATGGACTTGCGCAGGGACAAGGGCATCAAGGACACATGTTCTGCGCGAAGTGGGACTGACCACAACAGGGAAAAAGGACTTTTCTAAATGGCTCACCGACAACGCTAAGAGCGGGAGCCTGCTCCGGTTCCTCACGGAAAACCATTTACATGAGTTTATATAATATGCCTTATGGCAAGCTTGCGTACAAAAAAAAAATCTACCAACTACCGAGTTATCTGTCTTCTTTTTCCTCCTAATATTCTTCTTATATTTGCTACCCCTTCTTCTTCTTTTTCCTCTTTTTCTTTTCCGTCTTTTTTTTCTTCCTTTTCTTCTCCTTATTCTTCTTCCTCTGTCTTCTTTTCTTCTTTTATTTCTTCTTCTCTTTCTTCTTTTTCTTCTTCGTCTTCCACAGTGCCACGGTGCCACACCAACGGCTTGAAAAACTCCCACAGTGTAGCTTTCGCTACAATATAAGAATAAGACAGATATCTCAATATTTAGTAGAGGTGAACGACCACAGCGAGTTGCTAGGACAGAAGGTTCGCACGAACATTGTGACGGAGGTGTGCCCCGGAGTTCGACGTAGAGACGATGTCACACCACTACAAGTCTTCTACACCCGAATGAGAATGGTCAATAACGAGATGCAAGGGGTGCCCATAGGTGAAGGATTCCGCTGTGTCATAAATAAACCTGAATATCTTCACTTTGAAGCCGCACTTAAGCGTAGCCATGCAGATTGCTTTCGCGTAACTCCAGGCTAACCACAAGCTAAACAACAGCTAATTTTGTGGGGCCTGATTAGCTTCGGTGGTCCACACAAAACCTTAAACTTCCGTCTTTCTTCTTACTGATACCAACAGGTGAAGCCCAGGGGCTCATTGATGGCTGCATGACACCGTCATTTACCATCTCGTCTACCTGATGAACAATGACTTCGCGTTCTCGCTGTGACTCTCGGTACGGGGCATGTCGGACTGATCGCGTACCATCATCGGTTATTAGGCGGTGCTTGGTCAGGGGCGTCTCTTTAACTACGGAGGCAGACGAGACCCAGTCTTGAAAGTGCAGAGTAGCCCAACGAGTCTGTCCTTCTCTGCCGGCGATAGAGCGGGATTTTGATCAAGGTTGAATTTGGGCGTTTTCGTCGCAGATGTCTTGGTCTGAAAAGCAAAGCAGTCGTGAGTAGGCGACCGCGGTGCCTTTAGCAGTGCGCTGACGTACGTTTCCGAAGTTTGTAATTAGCGCACTATACCGTTGTTCAGATTGACTATAACCGCATGCAACATAGACGCCCTGATGTAACAGAAGCTCTGTGTTCTGTTTTGCAACGGCGGCAGCACAGTACTAGTCGACGCACCTGACTGACGAGAGCAGACGAACGTGGCGGCATGAATACATCCGCGTCAACGATGCATAAAGTTGCGTGTCGTCTTTGGGAGCCCGCGGTCGTCGTTGCAGACGTCGGAAACATAACCTTACGGCGGGGAACATTCATAATGACACCATGCTCGAGTAAAACGTCCATGCTGAGTATGAGATCCTAGCGGCAGTGCTGCAGGATAACAATAATGGCAACAAAGGCTGAATTGGCGATGGTTACTCGTGCAGTGCACCGTCCAATTGGTGTTATAAGGGGACCGCCAGCAGTACGAATTTGTGCCCCACCATTCAGTTTTGAGCTTGGAGAGCTGACCCACAAAATTCTTGCTAATTATTGAGAAGTCTGCTCCTGTGTCTTCTAAAGCGGTCGCTGCATATGGGTGCCTGTGGACGAGAACGTGAAGGTCGGTGCTAACAACGTGATCGGCATGAGGTGAATTGTATTTCCGGGTTCATGCGGTGGTGGCATCGTGGTCACAGCATCGGGGTGAGTCGTCACAGGAGAGGGATCATCGGGACGTCGATTTCGTTCATCAGCAACCTGCCCCCCTGAGGTCACGGCCTGCAGTTTCTGCGGCGTGGGCTTGGCGACCCGCACCTCGGTGCATCAGTAAAATCACGACGGCTGGATGACGAGTCGCGTACAGGACAAGACGACTGTGGACGGCCGGTCGGAGAGGTTGCGCGGGTTGCTAGGTATTCAATTTCTGGAGTGCATTTGCAGACCCGGCGACGCAGGGATTCACAAAATTTGCTAAGGTTTATCTTGTAGTTAAACTTGCGAGAGTGTCTGCATGGCTACGCTTAGGTTCGGCTGGAAAGTAGACATGGCTTTTGCACATAGCGCTTTACTCCGTGGTTTCTGCTTTATTTATGCCATAGAGAGCACTTTGGACCCGTAAAGTGCGATGAAACGAAAGCGTCTGTTGCGCGGTGGTCTGTAGCCCTCCACTGTGGTACCTCTTTCTCTCTATTTTTAATCCCACCTTCCTGCTTTTCCTTAGGACTCGGTTATTGTGTGCGCGGAGCGTTGTGATACATCTTTCTTCTAAACCAATTTGAAACGACGCTGATGCCTGTTGCAGAGTCTATTTTTAGAGGCTTTTAGGTGTGGTGTTCGAGAAAGCGCCAAATGAATGGCGCCGCGCGGATCAAATCCGCTCAGCGAGATGTGCCACTGCGAGGCCATCTCAAGCAAAATGGCGAAGAAATTTGCTAAGGCGTCATCACTGTGGCAAATCACGAAACAGCGGAAACCCTGAAAGGTGACGTCCAGTGGAGGCATGGCACTATCTTGGAAATTCGCAGATTTGGATCTCCAATAAGGCTCGTCATACTTTTGCCGGAAAAGTGAAGCCACGGACGGTGACCTACAACTCGGAAATTGTCCAAGTGCAGCCCTACCTGCGCACTATCCCAGCCTGCGGTGTGTGTGGCACCGTGGGCCACAGGGCAGACACATGCCCAAATCCATTGCAAGATAAGTGCGGCCTGTGTGGACTCAGGCTCCTTTCGTCGAGGGAGTGCGGGCCCCTCATGAGTGTAAGCTGAAATGTGCTCTTTGTGGTGGAGGCCATGCCACAAACTCCAGAGACTGTACCGCCAAGTACCGCCTCAAAACGAATACGATTGCCCAAAAGGGCGGCAAAACTGGCGCAACGGGCAAGAAGCCACGTCAACAGGATCACGTCACCTTCGATGACGCCACCAATTCCAAGAAGCAAGCACATTCAAGCGGGCGTGACATCAAAGGCGACCAAGCGCAATCGCCGCCCCCACACGGCGATTCGGGGAAGCAAGCCCACTCCCAACTAAAGCAAGGCGAAAGCGGTGCCTAGGCAAATGCGGTCTAAAAGGAAAACAGGTGAGCGGCTCGGGTAGGGTTGCCTCCTCCTCCCACCCCCCTTCTCCTCACGCTCGCTCGGCGGCCGACGCCGAGCTTCATAACCTGGTAGCTTCTCTCCGGGTCCAAAACGAGATGCTACTTGCCAAAATAGAAGCCCCTGAAACTAAAACTGCTCCTCAACCACAACCTGCCTCCAAAAGCAGAGGCCATGGAGAGCGATGCGGCGGCACCGGTGACCTCGGACTCCTCCGTGGCCATTCTTGAGGTCCGCCTTAACGCCAAATTCGACACCCTTATCGGGACGGCAATGGAGCGTATCATTGCCAAAGTCATGGAGGCCCTTCCTACCATCATCGCTCAACATGTCGCGAATCTCCCCCGCACGTCTCGCCGGGCCGCTACTCTCAAAAACGTATCCAGCCGGCCCTCAAAAGTTTCGCGTTGAGAAATTGACATCGAAAATGAGGAAGATAGCTGCCCCCTCCCAAGAGCTTACTTTCAGCCCCGGATTGATGGCTCCGGGGCCTCTACCTTCCCTCCTGTAACCCCAAAACCTGAACATGGCGGGACAACCTCGGTATAGGCGTTCCCCCTTATCTAAATTGGCCCCCCTCATCACTGTAACTCAATGGAACTGCCGAGGGCTGCGGTCTCGCCCTAAGCAGGACGACCTTCAGCTTTTCCTCTCATCGTTCGAGCATATGCCCACCGTGGTGGCCCATCAGGAGCCAGGAAGAGGCGCCACCCTAAAAACTATACGACGTTTCAGCAGTACCCCTCGTCTTGTCTATGCATTCATAAAAATTACACAGCAAATATGGTCGACTTGAACCTCCAACTTGGCTATTCCCATGTAATGGTGACTCTCCTCCCCCTCCGCAAGCAGGACCCACCACTGCACATTTTAAATGTCTACTGCCCACCCAAATTGCCGAATGTATCAGTCTCGGACCTTTTCAGCTATGCGCTGAAAGCTGCGGGTCGGGACCCCCTCTTGATTGTGGGCGATTTTAGCGCCCCCAGTCGAGTCTGGGGGTACCGCCGTGAAGATAAACGGGGACGCAAGTTGGCGGAGCTTGCGTCTGCGTTGGGCCTCACTCTTCACACAGACCCCGTCCACCCAACACGTATAGGTAACTCCATGACTCGGGATACGTGTCCGGATTTAACCTTTACACGCAACATTCAGTATGCTGACTGGGTCAACACTCAGGAAACCCTCGGTAGCGACCACTGTATACTAAACACTACAATTCGGACCAGACCATTAGCAAAACCCACAACACAGGCTCGACTCCCAGACTGGTCCAAATTTAGGAAACATTACAACACAACTACATCTATATTCGAGCAAGGCTATCGGTAATGGTCCGATCAATTGGTTTCTAGCCTTCGCTCAACCGAAACCGAAATTCAGCTTTCCGAGGCGGTAT
The DNA here is from genome assembly GCF_055883805.1 of Amblyomma maculatum. Classification (NCBI taxonomy): domain Eukaryota; kingdom Metazoa; phylum Arthropoda; class Arachnida; order Ixodida; family Ixodidae; genus Amblyomma; species Amblyomma maculatum. Next base: position 129,587,742 of record NC_139352.1, read on the forward strand.
CAGACGTAGATAACCACCTCCTCCACCTCTGGGAAGCGCGGCATTGCCTTGTCCGCCGGTGGCGCCCACAAAAGCATAACCATAAACTTAAGGCTCGAATTTCAGAGCTCACCCAGCAGGCGGCCGAGTATGCGGCGCAGCTCGCAGACGCCAACTGGGTGGATCGTTGCAACACGGCGGCGCGGGGAATGTCCAGCAGGAACACCTGGCAGCTCTTCCGCGCTCTTATCGACCCAACGCTGACACACACAGAAACTCAGAAACATCTACAACGTGCCATACACAGCTTTCAGGGCAACACAACTCAGCTAGCGCACAAGTTGCGGGACCAATACTTTTGCCCTACCCAAGACCCCGGCGGACCGGCGCACTCTTATGCAGGTTCGGAGAACACTGAGCTGGATCAGCCGTTCCAGCTCCACGATCTGCGGGCGGCCCTGGCGAAAATGAAACGTGGCACAGCCCCGGGTCGGGACACAATTACAGTCAAATTACTAGCTAACTTACCCGACCCGGCCTACCAGTCCTTATTGGATTACATCAATTCAATAAGGCTTGGGGACGCGCCACTCCCCGTCGATTGGAAGACTGCTCTGGTCACTTTCATTCCAAAAGCTGGCAAGGCTACCAACACGGACAACCTTCGCCCCATCTCTCTAACCTCGTATGCGGGCAAACTAATGGAGACGATGGTGTGTGACAGGTTGTCCAAGTTCATGGAAAATCAACACATCTTCGCAGACTCCATGTTCGGATTTCGCCCGTACAGGTCCGCACAGGATGTTTTGCTACAACTTAATCGGGTCGTTCTTGACCCGGTCGAATGCCCTCACAACGACAGGGTCATACTCGCCTTAGACTTGAAAGGAGGATTTGACAACATTACTCATCAGGTAATACTCACTCATCATTCACAAACCGGTTGCGGACGCAACGCGTTCAGATACATTCGGCAATTTTTGACAGATCGCCAATCCTACATTAAACTCCAGGACACCGAACATGGCCCGTCCCAACTTGGAACCAGAGAAACACTACAGGGTGCAGTGCTGTCTCCTCTCTTATTCAATCTGGCTATGATGCACCTGTCGGCCCAGTTGGGTGCTGTCGCTGGTGTGCAGCATGCGCTGTATGCCAATGACATCACCCTGTGGGCCACGCAAGGTTCTCTTGGAGATATTGAGGCCAACCTGCAGCAAGCGGCAACCATAGTTAACCGCTATGCTCGCCGCTGCGGCCTTAAATGCTCCCCTCAGAAATCTGAATTTGTACACATACGCCCCTCACCAAAGTGTACGGCCAACATTGAGCTCTTTTTAGAGACAGGATCAATTCCTCAATGCACAGACGTCCAGGTACTGGGGCTCTTCATTCATCAATATAGACGGTCGGACACTACCTTGGCGAAACTCCGTAAGGTGGGGGACCAGGTGGGCCGTATGGTCCGCCGGGTTTCTAACAAACGGGGGGGGGGGGGGGGGTTGCGGTGCAAAGACGCCTTGCGGCTGGCGCATGCATTTGTGACCAGTCGAATCTTGTATTCGACTCCTTACCTTCACCTTCGGAAACAAGGCGAGGATGCACTCGAAGTCGTCCTGCGCAAAATTTTTAAGAGAGCCCTCGATGTCCCCGTGAACACCTCCAACCAGCGTCTACTGGGCTTGGGCATGGGCAATACGTTCCGGGAGATCCTAGAGGCTCACTTAATCAATCAATACACACGTCTTTCTAAAACACTGTCGGGTCGCCGCCTCCTTGCCCGGCTACACATCCAACATACCACCCTTATGGAAGATCGCGTACGCCTCCCTTTCGAGTGGAGATGCGCCCTCCACGTACGCGCTCTTCCTAAAAACATGACACGTGAAGACCACAATGGCCGGCGCCTGGCGCGGGCGGAAGCCCTGGGCCGCCATTATGGGTCGAAACCCGGCATTTACTACGTGGACGCCTCCGGCCCCCACCATGGGGGATGGTACACGGCCGCAGTGGTCCACCAGTCCAAAACTGTTAACGGGCTTACATTTCGCACCCGCCACAAAGCCCACGCGGAGGATGTCGCCATTGCGCTGGCAGCTACTCACGCTGATTCTAAAACAATTATCTCCGACTCGCGAGGGGCCTGTCGGAACGTCGAGCAAAGTTGGGCACCGTACTCAGCCTACCGACTACTTCAAAATTGCACCTATACCGGGGACCCCGCTTACCGGAAAATAGTATCGGCTCCTGCTCATATGGGTCTCGAAGGGAATGAGGCAGCCGACGCCGCCGCACGCGCGCTCTCTTTCCGGGCTTGCCATCTCGACCCCCTAGATCAGGATCTCGAATTCGAACCCGCGTATTCTTTTAAAGACATTGTTCTTTACTATCAATCTTGTCATAGCATTTACCCTCGCCCGAGTAAAGGTCTATCTAAGACGGAGGAGCGGCTTCTACTCCGTCCGTATACCAACACTCTGCTGTGCCCGGCAGCACTAAAACATTTTAATCCCTCCTTCACGGACAGGTGTCCGCACTGTGCAGAGAAGTCTACGGACATTTACCACATGGTGTGGGCTTGCCCATACAACCCAGCTTTTCCTCCTCACCCCAACCCCACTCGGGAGGACTGGGAGGCGACCCTGCTCGGCAGCTATGACCTGCAGGCCCAAAAGGCCTTGGTCGAGCGCGCCCGGGCAGCGGCCGACGCCACTGGGGTCCCGTACTAGGGACCCCACCCAGTATCTGTAAGGGCTGATAGTCAAAGATCCGGCCCATGCATGCATCCACCCATTTTAAATGAATAAACGTTTGTCACCACCACCACCACGGAATGCACGGCGAGATCAACTTCGAATATGCGTTGGTTGGTTGGACAACTCTATTTCCACCAGAAAAAAATTAGTTGTGGTTTAACTCTGGTTAACCGCAGTTGAATAGCGATAGCAACGGCGAAAACTTCTTGTGCCTGCTACATTATTCCCTATCACATATATCAGTGTAAGATGCATCATTATTGGGGAGGCTTAACCTCATCCTTTAAGAGTATGGCGTGAGGGCTTAAGTTACCAGTCTTTTCTTCTTCTTCTTCTTCTTCTGCTTCTCCTCCTCCTCCTCCGGGGCTGTTCAAGGTCTAGCGTGGCTCCGCCGGGACCACGCGACGGCTCGAAACCTGGCGCAGTATTGCTAGCGCCATAAAAAGCGACCTCTTTCCCGCCCTCGGCACGCAGGCCAGGAAACACAAGGAGTAGTGCGCTGGCAGTTAGCCCCTGGTTTGTTGCAGCCTGTTCCCTCAGATAGACGGTACGTCGCTGGATCGCAGGGTCCGCGCTTAGCAGCAGGGTGTCCCAGACGTCTCTACTTGTTATATGTTGTCTCATCGCAGGAGATTCTGGACATTCCCAAAATATGTGGTTGAGGGTCCCGTTCGCCCACTGTGTTTCCACTGATCACTGTCCCTAAGGTCTGGTAAATCACCAGGTGACGTCATAAGCAGTCGTGACGTCATGCCCGGTTGTGACCTCTGATTATTAAACATGGCCGAATGTGACGTCACGATGAAGTCATATTAGGTCGTGGCGCTAGAGCCAATGACGTTATTATGTGGTGACGTCATACCATTACTCATGAATATTTAGTAATGACTCATGGACAATTAGTACTAGGTAGTCATGGCTAGGGCTATGGTTAAATCTGGCAGCGAAGAGAGACTGGCCAGTAGAGTAGAGGAAGGCACAAGGTCAGTGCGACCTCGGCCAAGGTGTGATCATGACGAAAGCGCGATCACGGCGAAGTGGCGAAGCGGCTGCCGTAGTGCAGTTCCCGCTACAAAATTCCCGAAAGGGTCAACGGCGGGAAACGTGGCCGGGTTCTCAGCGGCGGTATTACAGCGACCGCTGGAAAATAGTGTGCCAGATGTCTTCCTTCAGAACAGGTGGCTGCATAATGGGGCCCTGATGGGGTGACGGATGGTAGGATGCTCGTGGGAAGGTGGCTGAGAAGCGGGTGGCGGCTGTGATTCAAAAGGAAGATGCTGCGTGGGAGGCACCGCTGGCCGACGGAGAGCTGCTGCGTATCTTATGGAACGTGGCTCCTAGGTGGAACTCGAGGAGCTCTTCGCGAACTACGTCGCGGGTCAGCTCACGCAGCGAGAGACGTTGAGTGGGGCCGTACAAAATGACCACGTTGCTGAAGGGCTAACCACAGGCAGACTCACTTCGTCGGCCTCGTTACAGCAGGGCTCGTTCGATGAGGGTAGGTTCATTGATGAAGTTCGTACCGCTTTGAGGAGTACTGCTAACGAAAACCACAGAAAAGGGGTTCTTTTACGCCCTGCATCATGTGGCGCAACTTCGATGATTCCGTCATGTCGGAATCAGCCTACCGATAAAGACGGGTCACCTCCTCAACGAACATTGCCATGCTCTTGCTAGGCTGTCACACACAATATTCTAGGAGGCGGCGTGCGCGATTGCTGTGGTCGTGGCTGGTAAACGCATCCCGCAACACACGCCCGAAAAAAATCCAGCGTTAAAGACTGGCCTTCCTATTCTTATACCACGTTTTAGCACAGTCTTCAAGCGCGAAATGGACCTTGCCCAGCTTCTGAGCAGGGCTCCACTGAATGATTGAATTCAGCCACTGGCTCAAACTGTTTAACGTCTTCACCAGCACAGCCACAGAAATTGACGCTGACACGAGGCTGCTGAAGGAGCAAAGGATATTGACTTGCCTGAGCCATTGCGGAAATCTCAAATGATCGGTCGGTTGCTGCCGCTTCAGGTAAGGGAGCAAATTCCAGCGGTCGACTTTTTTGGCTATGAGCCTAGTGTGCTGCAGTTTATGCTGCACATGTCAAATTGCAGAGGTTTAACCATGGTCAACACAATCAATCCCGGTGTGATGGCGCACATAATCACGAAGGCCATGAGCAAAAACCTACTTATGACCTCACCGGGAGGCGGCGCATTAAATAGCGGATCTTTGACAATACTTCTTCTTAACCTCAAGGGGTCAAGTAAATGCAGAGAGCACAGGAACGGGTAATTGGAGTAATATAGGAGAGGCCTCCGCCTTGCAGTGGGTATAGTCAGGCTGAGGCTGAGGATGAGGATGATGATGAAACCTGGTTACACGACTGAATGCACCCAGGTTCGAGCACTACCGGTTGGAATCCGCTGTGATTGTTTTCTCTCAGTGCGAAAAACTGTAATAGGTCGTCAGCAGTCATTGATCACTCATAGACTCCACCAATTTCTATCTCTCTCTCTTGGCTGGCTAACTTGAAAAACCCCGCTACACCGGACTTGGTTTAATTATCCGCGTTATGCCCCGTGGGTGTGATATCACGATCCAGCTTAACCGATCAACGTGACAGCGCAAACAACATGACACAGGATTCTTAGTCTGTGACCGTGGTGGTGGTAGTAAAAACTTTATTTAGTGAAGGATAAAAAAATAAATAAACTTAAGTTGCCACCGTTCAGTGGGTGGCTTTCCGGCTGCTGGTCGTGGCCTTCAGGTCACGCCTGGCGGCGACTTCCACTGCCCAGGTCGTACGCCGCTGTGGAATATGTGGCTCCGAGCTGGTTAAAGCAGCCTCCCACAGCTGTAGGCCGCTTATTTGCCAGGAGACGGGGAGAAAGTGCCCCGTATAAGAGTACAGAATGTGAGCATAGTCTGCTTGGATATATCCGAAAAGCCTGCATTTGGGCGAGAACGCACCGGGGTGAATAAGGGCGAGGCGTGCAGGGGAGAAGAATGTGTGGGCCTGTAAATGGCGCCATGTATTCTGTTTGATTTTAGATAGCGACTTGTGAGGGGGAGGGAGGGATAAACGAGAGTTGCGGTAGTGGAGCGTGATGTAATGGAAGGTAAGGAGGGAGTCACGTGTGTCGATTCTGTGGTGGAAGAGGCCAGCTCGGTCGGTCATCTCTCGAGAGATAGAATTTGTTGCCTCATTTCCAGGATGCCCTGCGTGAGCCGGAACCCAGAAGAGTTGAACAGGATGAGAAGGGGGAGGAGTGCTTAAGAATATTGAGCGTAGAGGAAGAGATTCTACCTTTTGCAAAGTTGCGGACTGCGGTCTTAGAGTCGCTAAATATGAAAAGGGCCGGTGTTTTGGCAATGGCGAGGGCGATGGCTGCTTCCTCAGCGGCAGTGGAAGTGAGAGCAGGGATACCGGCGACGGAGAGGGGGGCTCGTGTATTGGAAACGGTGGCCAGGCCACAAGCGGGGTGCAAGAGGTAGGGTGCCGCATCAGCATACACGGCGTCAGACCAATTACCGTAGTGGCACCAGAGGGTGGAGGCGCGGGTAGATCGGCGAGTGGCATGATGCTCAGGAAGATTGTTCTTGGGAAGGGGCTTGCCAGTGAGCATGGAGAAGAGGGAGCTGGGCAAGGGTTGGGGGTGATACAGACAGGGGAGACAGGGGTCAAGCGAAGGGAAGGAAGAAGGGCTCTGCCAGGTGTAGTGCGAGATAAACGATCGAGTTGTGCAACGTGATGGACCTCAACAAGTTCTGAAAGAGTATTGTGGACACCCATCGACACCAGACGAGAAGTGGGGGCGGAAGTGGGAAGCCCGAGAGCCGACTTATAGGTTTGGCGGATGAGACAGTTGACCTTGTCTTCCTTGGCACAATACAGAAAGAGGTAGGGGATGGTTTAGACAAGGCGGCTTAGCACAAAGGACATGGTCGTATCGGATCTTGCATAGTAGAAACAGTACTACGTGGTCCAAACCTCTGCGCTTGCAGACTGTAAAGCCGTCTTGCGGCATGGAAACAAACTGTTCATCTATAAGCAAAGCTGTGTACGTGGAAATGAATGAAACTAGAGTTCAGTAGCTGCTGGATGGCTGTCTCGTTTGCGGCACCAGAGGCTAATAACCAGAGCACTGGCCACAAATGACACCAAGATTTCGATTCGGTGCGAGTGTCTCTCTTTTATTCTGGTGAGCCTCATAAGCAGAAAGAGAGAAATAACATTTATTTGTACCCATCAAAAGGTTTGTGAGGATCCGAGGCGCAGCTCTGTCCCAGCCTTGTCCTTCCCCTCAGCCGTCGACCTGGATCTCCTGGAACTGAGCAGCGGCCAGGGCGAGACGGATGACTTCACGTTGCCCTTTTTCGTCATGTTCGAGAAGTAGTGCTTCCGAATACTCATCTTTTCTGTCAGGGTCTCCGAGCCAGGGACGCTTCCATATCATGTGGATCATGCCAGATATGCCATCGCAATGTTTGCACCCGGGGCGAAACATTTCAGGATGTCACTTGCTCTAAAGCTAGGATTTCGGGAATACTCCAATTTGTAGCTTACGCCCCATAACCTTCTCGCTTGTGGCGAGTTTCTTACACGCTTTTGGAAATGCTGATCTGCCTAATTTGTAATAATTTAAGATATTCTGATAGGTGTTAAGGTCATCATCGAACAGTAGGGGCTCCTCATCGCGCAAGGGGTACGTAGTTGAGTATAAGACGTTACTGGGATGCCAGAAGGTAGCTAATCCTCGGGCCAGTAGGCGCGCTTTCTCGTTCCCTCTCAGCCCCCGGTGCGCCGGTGTTCAAATGAGCGCGACCTGCTCTTCCGGTGATGGACCACTGACGAACACTTTTATTGCTATGGCCGAAATGCAGCCCGTGTCAAAGTTTTTAATCGCTGATTTTGAGTCTGTAACCATAGTTCTGACCTGTTGTTGGATTAGAGCTAGCGCAATGGCCACCTCTTTCGCCTCCGTTGCGGTCGAGTGTCGGGTGCTGCAGCAAACTGCCGAGCCCAGACAGCATTGTGTTTCCCTGGAATGAGTGCATGGCTTTGTGTAGGTGTTTTTGCGTTTCCGTGCGTGTCTGTGTTGGATTGATGAGGGCTCGGAAGAGCCGCCACGTGTTGCGGCTCGACATTTGCCTTGCCGCCGTGTTGCAACGGTCCACCCGGTTAGAGTCAGCGAGTTGGGCCGCGTACTCCGCTGCCTGCCGGGTGAGATCCGCAATGCGAGCTTTCAGCTTCTTCTTGTGTTTCTGACGCTTCCAGCGGCGCGTGAGGCCACGGCGTGCTCCCAGAGATGGAGGAGGTGGTTGTCCACATCAGTAACTACCTCTGTGAGCATCACCGACACGAACGAATCCCTGATCCGACTGACATATACACCGACGCATCGATTACAAGCGAATTTGCATCTATGGGCTGGGTATGCGATGACAACCCTTCCCTTTCAGGCGCTTATGCCTGCCACCTACCTCAAGGTACCCCTCTTCATGCAGAACTCCTCGCGATTTGGGGAGCCTTGTCAGGAGTGCCTTGCACTGGAACTGGTTCAATATTGCCACGTGCCTAGCGCCTACTTCTTACGGATTCCTATGAAGCTTGCAAGGAAATCGTTACTCCGGGTTCACAAGGTGCAACAGCTACGGCCATACAGCGCCTCCTTAAACGCCACCAACTCGCGACCAGGACTGTCGCTATTCACTGGACCCCAGGTCACTCGGACGAATCAGGGGGCAATGCGGCGGCACACGCCGCGGCTGCCTTGGCATGTAGGATGTCAACATTTACTTCCCCACCCCCTTGCTTCATCCTTATTCGACCTTGGGCGGGCAACTCGCACCTTCTCTTGCCCTTATGCACTATCTCGGACCAGTCTTCGTAGCCTCAGTCAGCATCGCATGCAGGTGGCCACACCAGACCCACCTTTTACGAGAAAAACCCAACTCACCCAGTGTCAAGAAGTCTTTTTGAATAAGCTCATCGCCCATACGGCTTACACGCCACGTATTATGGCCCGCTGGCGTCAGTATACGGAGAAAATGATTAGGTGCCCTCACTGTACGACTCTAACTCGCGGCGGCATATCTCATCTACTCTGGGATTGCCCTGCTTTTTATACTGGACGCTCCGTAATGAAACCCCACCACCTGAGCTACCGTTCCCTTCTAGAAACAGATGGTAACACACAGACGATATTTGCCAAGTATGGCTTGCTTAGTGGCCTGGTTAGAGCTATGTGATTCGAGTGACGACCTAAACAATCAAGATTCTGTCTACTCCCCTTTATCCCCATCCATGGCATGAGCCTTCCCATTCAATAAAGGACATTCAATCAATCAATCTCACAGCACACGGACGCCTCTTCGTTTCGCCTCCATCGAAACGCAGCCGACGAGGTCGGGTTCGAACCCGGGTACTCCGGCACAGTAGTCGGGCGTCTTACCACTGCACCACCCCGCCGGGGCAGACAGAAGAGAAAATAGAGAAGAGAGAAAAGGAAGAAGGAGAGAAAGACGCGCGCCGCAACAACAGCCGTCATTTACCACCGAAGCGGTGGCGGGGGCAATGACGGCCTACAACAGATAAAAATTCGGTGCCAGGCAAGCCCCCGCCGCAAGCAGCGGTGACCACGGCCGGTCTCAATGCGCGCGCTCCCTCAGAGCGCGCATTGAGACCGGCCGTGCGGTGACTTACCTGTCCCAGCCCGTCGACAAAAGCTGTCCGCGCGAGCTGTTACCAAATTGGTCGACTGAGCTGTGGCGTCACCAGGCGCCTAATTCAAAGCGATCAACCAGAAGTCTCATATCTGCTCTACACCATACGTCACCCTCACAGTTAGAGGAATAGACCACCTGGATTCACTAATTAGGCAGTCCTATAAAATTGCGCTTAACCTCCCTCGTCATACCTCAAATGAAACACTACTAAAGTTAGGAATTCATAACACTTTAGCGGAAATGATGGAAGCACACCTCACCGCACAATACGAACGATTATCAAGCACTGAAACGGGACGTTTCATCCTAAAAAAAAGCAGGAATACAATATGAAGGGACCCGGGCCCACACTTTGCCGATTCCAAGACATGTGCGCGAGCAATTAATAGTCCGACCTCTGCCTAAAAACATGCATCCAGAAAACGATACGGACAGAAGAAGGGCTAGGGCACAAAATTACACGAAATAGTTTCAGTACAGAAAGACACGGCGCATGTGGACGTGGCAGAACATGTGGACAGGGATGCCTTTTCCCTGGCAGTTGTCGATCATCGAGGTTCTCCCCTCGCATCGGCGACAATCAATAAAACAAAAATTCCGGAGGAGGCCGAAGAGGCTGCCATAGCTTTAGCCATTACCTCCACCACTGCCAAATACATCCTTAGCGACTCTAAAACCGCAATTCGAAATTTTGCAAAAGGAAGGGCCCACTCCGCAGCCATCAAAATCTTACAAAAAATCTCCCATACCCGCCTTATCACATTGATCTGATGACAACCTACAAAGAAATTACTGCCCACTTCAAGAAAGAAAGACAAATCTTCCCAGAACCAAATTGATCTCTAAGTAAAACACAACAAGTCACCTGGCGGCAGCTTCTAACAGACACTTTCTTTAATCCGTACATGTACTCCATATGGTTCCCAGAGCAGTTCAGCCCTGTCTGTTCTCTTTGTGGACATCAAAAGGCAGACACACCACACGTCCTTTACTCATGTAATCAAGACAAGCCATCACAGAGTCTGCAGCTCTCTACCCAATCTCAGTGGGAGGCCGCGCTCCTCAGCTCCGACCCGTAGGTTCAACTCCGAGTCACGGAGCGGGCTGAAGAGGTCGCCGAACGACATCGTCGGTCGGCCACCTGGCGTCCGGCCTAGAAGAGGAGCCCAGCGGGGGGACGGGAACGTCAACCCACCCCGCGCCTATTGCCTCTTCTTTAAATAAAGTTTACCTCCTCCTCTTGTCCAGCGTTCTGCCATTTGCAATCCTACACTTGGACGCGCACCAAGGAGCGCCAAGCGACAGGAGCGATGGTGTACCGTCCAAATGCACACTTGTCGGAGCAAGTGTGACAGAGCAAGTGTACTGCGCCTTTCGTTTCCTGTAAACCACATAGCTTCGACCTGTCATTGATCACCTGGAGACTCGCACGCTGATATCCCTCGCCAATTTGTTGGAAACCTGTCTGCTTTCTGTCTCTGGAAATGCGTTCTATTCAAGCAAATCTCCAGCACAGTTGACCGAGCATAACTCCTCGTAGTGCCGGCCGACCTCCGTGCCGATATCGTTTCTGCTTGCCATGATGAGCCCAGCACTGACCACTTAGGCTTTGTACCCATACTCGGCCGAGTTCACCCGACCTATTATTGGCCTAAACTTGCTGACGCAGTTCATCGCTGCGTCAGAGGCTTTCGTGAATGCCAGCGTCGAAAGGCGCCGCCTCTAAAGCCAGCGGGTTTGCTCCAATCTATTGCACCTCCACGGATGCCGTTTGACTAAATCGGCCTCAATCTTCGGGGCCCATTGCCGCTGACAGCGGTCGGTAACAAATCGACTATATTCGCGACCGACTATCGCGCACGGTATGCGCAAACCAAGCCGTCAGCTTGGCACGTCATCAGAGATCACCCAATTTTTATACAGCAAATCGTGTAGCGTCATGGCGCACCATCCCAATTCATTACCGAACGAGGCACAGCGTTTACGGAACTAATGCACAATGTATTTGAGCTCAGTAATACAAGCCATCGCAAAATCAGTGCCCATCATCCACATACGAATGGCCTCACGGAGAGACTCATTAAAACGATCGCCGACATGATTGCAATGCACATAGACTCGCAGCACAAAACATGGGACGAGATTCTTCCACACGTCACATATGCCTACAACACTGCCATCCAAGAGACGACGCGTTTTACGCCATTTCGCCTGCTTTACGGACGCGAAGTGGAGACGACGTTGGATGCTATGTTCCGTGCTGCACTGATGATCATCGGTTCACGCCAGACGCCGAACAGTTTGCTCAGCGCGTCGAGGAAGCACGTCAACTTGCCCGCATTCACATTCAGCAACAGCAGGGCAAGGATGTGCCCCGATACAACCTCCGTCATCGACACGTCAGATACGAACCTGGAGAGCTGGTTTGGGTGTGGACACCGGTGCGCAGGCCCGGCTTGTGTGAAAAACTGATGTTGCGTTACTTTGGGTGCCCCGCCGGGGTGGTGCAGTGGTAAGACGCCCGACTACTGTGCCGGAGTTCCCGGGATCGAATCCCGGCCTCGGCGGCTGCGTTTCGATGGAGGCGAAACGAAGTGGCGTCCGTGTGCTGTGCGATGTCAGCGCACGTTAAAGATCCCCAGGTGGTCGAAATTACTCCGTAGCCCTCCACTACGGCTCCTCTTTCTCTCTTTCCACTTTCATTCCCACCTTCCTCCCTTCCCTTCGGCGCGGTTCGGGTGTCCACAGAGCAAGTGTGACAGTTACTGCGCCTTTCCCTTCCTGTGAACCAATTTAACTGATGTTGCGTTACTTTGGACCTTGCGAAGTTCTGCGCCGTGTCATTTAAGTGACATACGAGGTCCTTCCAGCTGGTACTGAGCAGCCATCGCGTCGGCAACCACTCGCGAGGTGGTTCATGTGGTCCGCATGACGCCGTATTTTACGTGGTAATGTGCAGTGTACTATGCACTTGTTTAGTTGTATAGGGTACAGCCTCCGTTTTCTATTCGGTTTCGGTACTGACTTGATCGATATACGTAGACGAGTCTCTGCTTTCGTTTTTTAGGAAGAGGAGTAATACCACCTGATGTTCCCGAGGTTCTTAGGTGGAACCTGGAAGAAAAGGACGCTGAAGTCCGCTCGCGCATTGTGTGTGGAACTCTGCCTGCTGGTACAGCTTCGCCCTGTCATTTAGTCCCGTCTATCCTTGTTGTCTGTGCTTATATTGTCACGTGGTGGTGACAAGGTAGATGACACAAATGAAGAATCGGTGATTGCTCTGAAGAAACTCTATTGGGAGCTGACTTGCGTCCGCCAAAGAACTAAGCAACTCGGTGACGGCAATAGCAGCAAACGTGCTCGTCGATCGTCGAACAAAGAATGCCCGTTGTACTCGTCAACGCTCAATTTAAAGGCTGCTCAGAACAATCTAGATAACGTCGCAAACTGCTAGTAGCACAACCTGGAATATTGTCGAAACATACGTGAGTGATCGGAATCCTCGAGACAGATCTTGACGCATCGATCGCGATAAAGAAAATGATAACGCGTCGTATCGCGACAATGAGCATGAACAAGCACAAGATACAGAATTGATAAGTGCGCCAGAATAACATTGATAAGGCCGCATGCCAGCGGCTGTCTAACAGGAACAAATAAAGATTTAAACAGTTCGCGACATTACTCCACCCTGAAAAAACATCGTCTCGACGTTTCAAAATAAACAGACGTGAATTTACATAAACATTGCAAAGCAAACATGAATAGCCTTTAGCGCGCATAATAACGTCGTACAACATGCACAATTTCTGGATGCACTCGGCGCCGCTGTGATGCTGCCGCTTCGTCGGGAACGACCTCGTAGTTCAATTGTCCTAGTACGCGAAGCCCCTTGTAGGGGCCGAAGTATCGGCCTAAAAGCTTTTCGCTCAGTCCGCGGCGGCGAATCGGCATCCAAACCGAGACTTGATCTCCCGGCTTGTACTCAGCATCGCGTCGTCGTAAGTTGTAACGTCGGGCGTCGGTTCGTTGCTGATCTTTAATGCGCATTTGGGCTAGTCTTCGGGCTTCCTCTGCATGTTGAAGGTAGGCGGCGACGTCAAGGTTATCCTCATCGGTTACGTGCGGCAGTATTGCGTCAAGCGTTGTCGTGGGCTCCCTACCGTACATAAGGTAGGACGGGGTCGACCTGGTTGTCTCCTGGACGGCGGTATTATAAGCGAAGATGACGTAGGGTAGAATGGCGTCCCATGTCTTGTGCTCGGCATCGTCGTACATTGCAATCATATCCGCAATAGTCTTGTTTAGGCACTCCGTAAGTCCATTTGTCTGGGGATGATACGCAGTAGTTCGTCAATGAGTTGTATGACTGTATTCTAAAATGGCTTGCGTCAGCTCTGCCGTAGATGCCGTTCCCCTATCCGTGATGAGGACTCCTGGGGCGCCATGTCGCAACAGAATTTGTTATGCCGCAGTACTTATGCCGCAGTACCATTGGGCAGTGCTTTTGCTTCGGCATATCGGGTAAGGTAGCCAGTGGCCACAATGATCCACTTGTTACCCGCAGATGAAGATGGAAAGGGGCCGAGAAGATTCATCCCAATTGTTGAAAGGGCAGGGTTGGGGGCGATATCGGATTCAGTAGCCCAGCTGGCCTGATCGGCGGCGTCTTGCGTCGCTGGCACTCACGGCGCGCTCCTACGTAATGGGAAACGTCGGCAGGCAGTCCAGGCCAGTAGTACCTCTCCTGGATTCGATGCAACGTGCGCGCAATTCCGAGGTGCCCTGCTGTTGGCTCGTCGTGCAACGCCTGAAGAATTTCCTGTCTGAGGTTTTTAGGTACGACAAGAAGCTGCGCGGTCTTGTTGGAAGCGAAGTTCTTCTTCATGATGACGTCAATGCTTAAGGCGAACAAAGACAACTGACGCCTAAACACAGCTGGAGGAGAAGCGGTCTTGCCTTCCACGTACTCTGCTAGGTCTTTCAGCTGAGGATCTGATCGCTGTTGTGCAAATCTGCTGGCACTTACTGGTCCCAGAAAGGCATCGTCGTCATCGTCCTTCGGAGGAACGTCGACGGGAGCGCGGGATAAGCAGTCTCCGTCTAATTTGTTGCGGCCCTACGTATATACGTTTGACGTCAAATTCTTGAAGTCTTATGTTCCATCGTGCAAGGCGGCCGGAGGGGTCTTTCAAACTAGCCAGCCAGCAGAGCGCGTGGTGGTAGCTTACCACCTTGAATGGTCGACCGTATAGGTATGGACGGAACTTAGAAATGGCCCAGATGATCGCGAGGCACTCCTTCTCGGTCGTCGAGTAATTGATTTCGGCTTTAGTGAGGGACCTGCTAACGCAGGCAATTACTTTCTCCAGTCCGGCACTCTTCTGGACGAGAACGGCTCCTGGGCTCAAACTGCTTGCGTCGGTGTGAATTTCGGTCTCGGCGCTTTCATCAAAGTGGCCAAGGACAGGAGGGTACTGCAGGTGGCGCTTAATTTCGTTGAAGATTGCTCCTTGCGGCGCTTCCCATTTAAAAGGTACGTCAGCCTTTGTAAGCTGCGTCAACGGCTCGGCGTTGCACGAAAACGTTCTGACAAATCGTCAATAATAAGCGCACAGCCCGAGGAACCTGCGCACAGGTTTTCTGTTAGCAGGCGGTGAAAATTGTGCAATTTCAGCTGTTTTCTCCGAGTCTGGCCGAACACCATCCTTGCTAACAATTTGACCTAGGAACCGCAGTTCCTCGCAGGCGATGTGGCACTTGTGGTTTTAACGTTAGTCCCGATTATGTGATGGCTTCCAACACTGTCTGGAGCCGTTTCAGGTGGTCTTCAAAGTTTGACGAGAAGACTACGACATCCTCCAAATATACCAGGCAAATCTGCCACTTCAAGCCTGCCAGCACAGTGTCCATTACTCGTTGAAACGTCGCTGGTGCGGAACGGAGGCTAAGTGACATCACCTTGAACTCGAAATCACCGTCCAGTGTGATGAATGCTGTCTTCTCGCGATCTCTTTCGTCGACCTCAATTTGCCAATTACCGCTCTTCAGGTCCATCGATCAGAGGTACCTTGCATTGCAGAGCCAATCCAGTTTGTAGTCAATGCGGGGAAGTGGGTAGACATCCTTCTTAGTTATGCTATTCAAGTGGTGGTAATCGACGCAGAAGCGAAGTGTGCCGTCTTTCTTCTTCATCAAAACGACGGGTGCGCCAGGGGCTGTTGAATGGCAGGATCACGTCATCACGGAGCATTTCCTCAACTTGATCACGTATGGCCTGGCGTTTTCGTGGCGATACACGGTAGGGGCTTTGACGTAGCGGTCGAGTGTTTTCGTCCGTGATGATGCGATGCTTTGCCAACGAAGTTTGAAGCACCATTGATGCTGAAGAAAAGCACTCGCTATAGTTTGCAAGAAGAGTGGGAATCCGGTCTTGTCTGTCTCAGGGGAGCGCTGGGGTAATGTCGAAATTGGGGTGCTTGGCTCTGTTGGGTGCACATTCTTCAAGTCGGCTGGGGAGGGCGAAGACTTCTCGGGATTCCGCTAGCTCGTCAAGGAAAGCAACCGTAATGCCCTTGTTCAGGTGCTGGTATTCGTCGTTGAAGTTCGTGACGAGCACATCAGCTTGTCCATGACGGAAATGGACGATGCCTCTTGCGATGCCAAGTCCTCTATCCAGTAACAACTGGGTGTTTCCTTCGACAACCCCTCCCGTGATTTCGACTTGTGTTGTAAGCACAGGGACAATAGCGCTTCATCGGGGTGGTACGGTCAATTCTCCGTCGAGGACGTTGAAAGCGACATGATGCGCCGCAGTTTCCGTAGTAGGTATGGCTTTGTCGGTCGAGAGCTTTATTAGATTGGATCGGAGGTCGATCATCGCTGGATGTTCGTTCAGAAAATCCATGCCTAGAATCACATCGCAGGAGCAGTGCTGTAGGACTACGAAGCTGGTAGGGTAGGTACGTCCATTTACTGTAACCCTTGCGGTGCATCGCCCCGATGGCGTAATAAGGTTACCACTAGCAGTGCGGATAAGCGGGCCGTCCCAAGTGGTCGTCACGTTCTTGAGTTAGGCGTCAAAAGCTCCACTGGTTTCAGAGTAGTCGGCACCGGTGTCCACTAGGGCGGTAACCATGCGTCCGTCGACAGCAATCTCAAGGTCGCTTATTCGCGTCCTAGTATTTCACATTGGCTTTGGTGTTCGATCTCTGCTTCGTCTGGTGCTGAGGTCGCGGCTGGGGCACACCATCGTCTCTTCGCTGGGCGGCAGGGATAGCTTGAAGTTTGGTCATGCCATCTTGGATGTTGATGTCGGGCGTAGCGGTGGTGTCACCTTGAAGTCTGGGCGTGTCGAGGGCGTCTTCACAAGTAATGTGGGCGTAATAGCGGCGTCGTCGTTACTCGTCGTCGCCGGCGAAGGATATTCATTAGTTCGCCGTATAGCAACCTCACCTCCAAAGGTTGCTACCTTTAGTTTCCCCTGCGAGGGCTTACGGATCTTCTTCGCACACTGTCATCGTAGCTGCAGCCTGGGGACGAAAAGCGGGCCTTGTACATCGACGGGTACCTGAATCGACGGGTTTGTGGCGCCAACTCACCTCTACGTAGGTAGTTCTCGATTTCTTGAGGTCGTTCACCGGGGCGGGGTCGTGGGGCGTTGACTGCAAATCCGCGGAGGCCGATTCGCCGGTGCGTGCAGTGGCGTAGAATGTTGCCAGCCTCACCGCAGTGGAAGCATTATGACCTGTTGTTCGCAGTCCTCTAGGCGTCGCACTTCCTGGCGCTTGGGGGTCGTTGGTAGGCTTGGTGGGTGGGGGCCAAAGGGCGGCTTTCAGGAACAGGACGGTAGTGGCGAGGGCTTGGAAAGTCGTCACGTCGGGGCGCACGGCGACGTAATGCAGCAGCGTAGTTCATCGCTGTTGCCTCTTGTGCTGGAACTGTCTCAACCGTCGCTTGAAAAACGCCCAGCGCCTGCTGGACTTATTTACGGACGACATCCGCGAGCGTCGCAACCTGGGGTTGTTTGAATGATGGCAGTAAGCGACGAAGTTCCTCTCTGACGGTCTCACGGATGAGGTCGTGAAGGCTTTATCCGCTTGAAGATCCGCTGTGGTAGTGGCTTGAGTAGTCCGGTTGAAGAGGTCGCTCGTAGTGGCGCATCCGGACGACCAACGTCTTCTCGATGGTCGATGCTTCACTTTTAAATTCGTCCACAGTTTTCGGCGGGTTCCGGACAAGTCCTGCAAAAAGCGACTCTTTAAGTCCTCGCATTAAAAATTTCACTCTCTCAACTTCGGTCATGTTAGGGTCTGCGCGGCTAAAGAGGCGCTTCATCTCCTTTATGTAGACCCGAACGGGCTCGTTTGGGAGTTGAAGCCTTGATTGAAGGATGACCTTGGCTCTTTCCTTCCGAACGACACTTGCAAAGGCAGTCAAAAACTCTTTCTTGAAAATCTCCCAATCCTTCAAAGCTGCCTCGTGATTTTCGAACCATATACGGGCACATCCTTGAAAAGCAAAATAGACTTGTCTTACCTTCGCTTCGTCGTTCCAGCAGTTGAATTCTGCCACACGGTCGAAAAGGTCCATCCAGTCCTCCGCATCTTCAGTGGGAAGTCCTTGGAAGATGGGGGCACCCGGGGCTGCACTACGACAACTGCTGCTGTTGACTGGACCATTTTCAAAGTTGATGCCTTCCGGTCTCGAACGGGGTCAGGCAGCAGACCGGGTTCGGGTTGTAGCCGTTAATGTCGGCGGCTGGCTCGGTGATCTGTTGGCTGGTTCCCCAGGGCGACAGGAACAAGGCTGGGGTCTTCGCTTGAAAGATCAAAGGGAGCATCTCCACCAGATGTCACGTGGTGGTGACAAGGTCGACGACGCAAATGAAGCGTCGGTGATTGCTCTGAAGAAACTTTTTATTGGGCTGACTTGCGCCCGCAAAAGAACTAAGCAACTAAGCGGCGGTGATAGCAGCAAACGGGCTCGTCGATCGCCGAACAAAGAATGCCCGTCGCATTCGTCAACGCTCAATTTAAAGGATGCTCAGAACAATCTAGATAACGTCGCAAACTGCTAGTAGCACAACCTGGAACATTGTCGAAACATACGTGAGTGATCGTAATCTTCGAGACAGATCTCGGCGCATCGTTCGCGACAAAGAAAATGATAACGCGTCGTATCGCGATAATGAGCATGAATAGACATGGGATACAGAATTGATAAGCGCGCCAGAATAACAAGGATAAGGCCGTGTGCCAGCGGCTGTCGAACAGGAACAAATAAATATTTAAACAGTTCGCGGAAGTATTACAGCCTGAAATGCTTTGTTTGCATTTCACAGCTCACTGACGGTATCTTGTTTCCCACAGTCAGCACCGATTACCAAGAATATCGAAAACAATTAGGGCTTGTGAAATAAAGCTGCATGGATAAGATTTAGCGAAATGTGTTGGGCTTCTTTCAAGCAGGGAAACACCAACGAAACTCGAGGATTGTGGGAAAGAAGCACTAAAACTGGTTCTGAACTGTCCAATCTATTTGTCTAATGGCCAATTACCAGCTGCATTGGTAACAGACTAGAAGTGACATCACAGATACTTAAAAGATGCGTCCAAAGCCGAGAATGGACAGCGAATTTAAAAACTCTGCAGCTCCTTCAAGAATACCACAGTACAAATAAAATTTGCTCGCGAGGTTTAATGGATGCCGAAGTAGTTTCAACGTACTTTCCTTATCGATGTTCCTGTCAAGATTCTCACAAATGTTGCCCCAGTTTTGCCTTGTTTAAACAAGCGCATATTCTTCAACTTCCTTGTTCAGCACTGCCAATTGTCTGCGCAAGTTTCTATTTCCTCTTGTCTGTGTTAGTCGCATTTCTCGATCCTTCTTCTAGAAAAAAGAGTAGCAGAATATAAATATCTGGACGTATGGGCAAAAGAAGGATTGGCATACGTTGGAAAGCATGAGCAATCACTTGAGGCCAAAGGGCGACGAAATGCCGGGATAGTGAAGCATAGGGCATTGTGGGAATACAACAGGTATGAGGTTTTGAGGGGTATTTGGAAAGAAATTATTGTGCCCGGACTTACTTTTGGAAATGCGGATTTGTGCCTAAAATCAGACGTACAGTCGACATTAGAAATAAATCAGGGAGCCGTTGGACGATTAGCACTAGGTGCCCACGGCAAAACTACAAATGGGGCGGTACAGGGAGATATGGGCTGGGCACTTTTCGCAGTACGGGAAGCTCAGAGTAAAATATTATATGAGGAACGCCTGATGAAATTGGACACTAACAGATGGGCAGCTAAAGTATTTAGATATCTAGACTTAAAAAGCGTTGACTCGCAATGGAGGAAAATAACTAGGAAACTAACTAGTAAGTATGATATTCACAAAGACGGAGAAATAAAGAGCGTTAAGCAACAGGTGAAAAACATAGAAGGTAAAAATTGGATAAATTCGATGGAAAAGAAACAGAGTGCAGAATTATACCGAAAGTGGAAAAGGCAGATCAGAAAAGGAGCTTTCTTTGATAACTCAAGAGGCAGTGCCTTACTTTTTGAAGCTAGATCAGGGTTCCATAGAACACGCAGCTACAAAAAGGAATTTAACAATAAAGATGACGCATGTGCTGTATGTGGTAACTCCAGTGAAACAATTGACCATATTATACTCGAATGTAATGGTACCTATCGGGAAGTTGATGCAGGCGCAGTCACTGTTCCTGAAGCCCCGGTGTTTAGAGATGCCAGTGGCCGGGTGAATAAACGTGCGGTGGAAGCTAGCAAAAAACAACTGGAAGATTGGTGGCTTAAAAGCAGAGAAGTGACATAATGTTAGTAATGCAGAAACAAAAAATAATACATAGAATGGTGGTATAGTTAACCAATATAAAACAATAATTAAGATATAGGGAGAAAAATGAGCATGATAGTTACTGCTACCACCCCGTTTCAAAGGGGACGCTACTATGTTCCATCCATCCATCCTTCTTACGCCAGAGACTGACCATGTGATGATCTACTCCTTCATCGCCCTTGTCAACCTCCACCTCCTTCGTTGCTTCGTTGGCCGAATGAAGGACCCTTCTATTCCAATCGGCAATGTTACGTATGCCTTCCTCGTCACCTGTGCGGCCATTTCTGAAGACCTCCCAGTTCACCAACGTTGCCTTCTTATGCGGACAACCAGTGGGCCGTTTTCTACAACAATTTTTATATTGTTATGGTCGCTGCCTAAATATTCACCCGTGTTACACCCCGTGGCGAAAACGCAGCCTCCGGTTTGAGTTAAGTCGGGAGATGAGTCGGTTTCAGGGGATATGTCAGAAGCAATAAGACATTCTGCTGAATGCTGCTCCACAGTTCGCGTGGCCAGGCACCAACTTCACAGGCTAATGCATACCTTTGACGGGACCGCAACTACTCTAATATCCCAAGTCCGGTACCGGTATTTGAACTGCACAAATGGTACAGGCCAACAAATGCCTTATTGCGAGGGCCAGTAAAACCCGGAGAGAGATAGCCCGATAACGGTTGCCGAAGTAAGCGGAGAAATAAATAGACTGAGGACAAAGACTGCTGCAGGTCCGGACAGGGTCAGCAGTCGAATGCTGAGAATCTTGGACGACGCGTTGATCAGACACCTGGGTGCATTCATGCAGGAGTGTTGGAAGTCCGGTAGGCTGCCGGTGACATGGAAGGCCGCCAACCTCGTGTTATTCCCAAAGCCGCGGAAACGGCCGGATTCTAACACTTGCGTCCCATCTGGCTCACGTACTGCGTGGGGAAACTAATGGAGCATGTTGTTCAGGCCCTGCTGTACCAGTTTTTTGGAGGATAACAATATCTATCCGAACATCATATCGGATGTAGACCGCATTTGGCTGCCTGCGATGTGAAGTTGCAGCTAAAAGAAGAGATAATATACAATTCAACAGTAGACACCAGGGTTATCGTTGATCTAGACGCGTCAAAAGCTTTTGCTAACGGGAAGAAATCGGCTATTCTGCAGAATCTCAGTGCATTAGACGTATGAGTTCGCACATACAACTACATACGCGATTTCCTCGGCGATAGAACGGCAACCATCAGTACGCGAGGACACACAGTGGAAGGCATTCGACTGGGGAAAAGAGCCACACCGCAGGGATCGGTGTTGTCCCCGATCCTGCTTAATATCGCCATGCTTGGCCTCCTCGCAAAAATAGAGGAAATCCCGGGGCTAATTCATACATTATGCACAGATGACCTGACTCTGGATGTGCAGGGGCAGTGATGGTGAAATTGAACACACACTCCAGCGAGAAATCGATGCTATAGAAATATACTAAGAACAATCGGGCTCAGATGTTCGGCCGACAAATCGGAAACGCTCGTTCTCACGTCAATGCGATCACCCAATTGTCGGCGTATAAAAGCACGATAACCCAAAAATAACCCTCAGGCCTGTCAACGGTAATGGTATACCAACGGAGGCAAGCATTACAGTTTTAGGATTACGAATTCAGGCTAATGGCAGGAGCGCTAGACGCTAGCACCAAACTTGTAGACTCCTGAAGCGGATCGCAAACAAATTGGCGGGCATGTAAGAAGCTAACCTTCTTAGGCTAGTCCATTCTTTCATAATCAGCAAGGTAGTCTATGTGGCGCCGTATTTACGGCTTCACAAGGTGGAAAAGGAGAAACTTGACATTCTCATTTGTAAAGGGATCACAAAAGCACTAGGTTTACTACCCAATACATGGACAAAGAAAATTTTGAGACTAGGGGTTTCCAATACTAGGGGTTTCCAATACCCTCGAAGAGCTCATTGAGGCTGCAACGAACTCGCAATACCAGAGACTGTTGCGCAGTCATACTGGTCGGAACAGTTTGAAGAAACTAAGCTATGAGTCGCAAGCATGCTCCAGACGTACAAACAAGGTTCCTAGACAGGTTATGGAGAAATTAAAAATGCCTCCGCTCCCCCCAAACGTGCACACCGTCTACCATGAAAGCCGGAGGAGGGATAGAGCAGCAGCTTTGAAAGCCCGTTTTGAGGGCAGAGATGCCTTACAATGCGCGGACGATATCGGACAAGTTTCAGTTGCAACTAGAGAAAACGGGGGCTCGGCAGTTTGCTGCAGCACCCGACACTCGACCGCAACGGAGGCGAAAGAGGTGGCCATTGCGCTAGCTCTAGTCCAACAACAGGTCAAAACTATGGTTACACTCAAAATTAGCGATTAGAAACTTTGACACGGGCTGCGTTTCGGCCATTGCAATAAACGTGTTGGTCAGTGGTCCATCACCAGAAGAGCAGGTCGCACTCATTTGAACACTGGCGCACCGGGGGTTGAGAGGGAACGAGAAAGCGCGCGTACTGGCCCGAGGATTAACTACCTTCTGGCATCCCAGTAAGGTCTTATACTCAACTCCGTACCCCTTGCGCGATGAGGAGCCCCTACTGTTCGATGATGACCTTAACACCTATCAGAATATCTTAAATTATTACGAATTAGGCAGATCAGTATTTCCAAAAGCGTGTAAGAAACTCACCACAAGCGAGAAGGTTATGGGGCGTTAGCTACACATTGGAGTATTCCCGAAATCCTAGCTTTAGAGCAAGTGACATCCGGCAATGTTTCGCCCCGGGTGCAAACATTGTGATGGCATAGCGGGCATGATCCACATGATATGGTAGCGTCCCTGGCTCGGAGAACCTGACAGAACAGATGAGTCTTCGGAAGCACTACTTCTCGAACATGACGAAAAATGGCAACATGAAGTCATCCGCCTCGCCCTGGCCGCTGCTCAGTTGCAGGAGATCCAGGTCGACGGCTGAGGAAGAGGACAAGGCTGGGACAGAGCGGCGCCTCGGATCCTCATAAACCTTCTGACGGGTACAAATAAATGTTATTTCTCTCTCTTTCTGCTTATGAGGTTCACCAGAATAAATGCGAGACACTCGCACCGAATCGAAATCTTGGTGTCATTTGTGGCGAGAGCTCTGGTTATTAGCCTCTGGTACCGCAAACGAGACAGCCATCCAGCGGCTGCTGAACTCTAGTTTCATTCATTGCAACGTACACAGCTTTGCTTATAGATGAACAGTTTGTTTCCATGCCGCAAGACGGCTTTACAGTCTGCAAGCGCAGAAGTTTGGACCACGTAGTACTGTTTCTACTGTGCAAGATCCGATACGACCATGGCCTTTGCGCTAAAACGTGGTATGAGAATAGGAAGGCCAGTCTTCAAAGCTGGAATTTTTTCGGGCGTGTGTTGCGGAATGCGTTTTCCAGCCACGACCACAGTGATCGCGCACGCCGCCTCCTAGAATATTGTGTGTGACAGCCTAGCAAGAGCATGGCAATGTTCGTTGAGGAGGTGACCCGTCTTTATCGGTAGGCTGATTCCGACATGACGGAATCATCGAAGTTGCGCCACATGATGCAGGGCGTAAAAGAACCCCTTTTCTCTGGTTTTCGTTAGCAGTACTCCTAAAAGCGGTACGATCTTCATCAATGAACCTACCCTCATCGAACGAGCCCTGCTGTAACGAGGCCGACGAAGTGAGTCTGCCTGTGGTTAGCCCTTCAGCAACGTGGTCATTTTGTACGGCCCCACTCAACGTCTCTCGCTGCGTGAGCTGACCCGCGATGTAGTTGGCGAAGAGCTCCTCGAGTTCCACCTCGGAGCCACGTTCCATAAGATACGCAGCAGCTCTCCGTCGGCCAGCGGTGCCTCCGGCGCAGCATCTTCCTTTTGAATCACGGCCGCCACCCGCTTCTCGGCCACCTTCCCACGAGCATCCTACCAACCGTCATCCCATCAGGGCCCCATCATGCAGCCACCTGTTCTGAAGGAAGACATCTGGCACACTATTTTCCAGCGGTCGCTGTAATACCGCCGCTGAGAACCCGGCCACGTTTCCCGCCGTTGACCCTTTCGGGAATTATGTAGCGAGAACTGCAGTACGGCAGCCGATTCGCCACTTCGCCGTGGTCGCACCTTGGCCGAGGTCGCACTGACCTTGAGCCTTACTCTACTCTACTGGCCAGTCTCTCTTCGCTGCAAGATTTAACCATAGCCCTAGCCATGACTACCTAGTACTTATTATCCATGAGTCATTACTAAATATTCATGAGTAATGGTATGACGTCACCACATAATAACGTCATTGGCTGTAGCGCCACGACCTAATATGACGTCATCGTGACGTCACATTCGGCCATGTTTAATAACCAGAGGTCACAACCGGGCATGACGTCACGATTGCTTATGACGTCACCTGGTGATTTACCAGACCTTAGGGACAATGATCAGTGGAAACACAGTGGGGCGAAAGGGACCCTCAACCACATATTTTGGGAATGTCCAGAATCCCCTGCGATGAGACAAAATATAACAAGTAGAGACATCTGGGACACCCTGCTGCTAAGCGCGGACCCTGCGATCAAGCGACGTACCATCTATCTGAGGGAACAGGCTGCAACAAACCCGGGGCTACCTGCCAGAGCACTAGTCCTTGTGTTTCCCGGCCTGCGTGCCGGGGGCGGGAAAGAGGACGCTTTTTATGGCGCTAGCAATACTGCGCCAGATTTCGAGCCGTCGCGTGGTCCCGGCGGAGCCACGCTAGACATTGAACAGCCCCGGAGGAGGAGGAGGAGAAGCAGAAGAAGAAGAAGAAGAAGAAGAAGAAGAAGAAGAAGAAAAAGACTGGTAACTTAAGCACTCACGTCATACTCTTAAAGGATGAGGTTAAGCGTCTCCAATAATGATGCACCTTACACTGATATATGTGATAGGAAATAATGTAGCAGGCACAAGAAGTTTTCGCCGTTGCTATCGCTATTCAGCTGCAGTTAACCAGAGTTAAACCACAACTAATTTTTTTCTGGTGGCAACCAACCAACGCATATTCGAAGTTGATCTCGCCGTGCATTCCGTGGTGGTGGTGGTGACAAACGTTTATTCATATAAAAGGGGTAGATGTATGCATGGGCCGGATCTTTGACTATGAGCCCTTACAGATACTGGGTGGGGTCCCTAGTACGGGACCCCAGTGGCGTCGGCCGCTGCCCGGGCGCGCTCGACCAAGGCCGTTTGGGCCTGCAGGTCATAGCAGCCGAGCAGGATCGCCTCCCAGTCCTCCTGAGTGGGGTTGGGGTGAGGAGGAAAAGCTGGGTTGGATGGGCAAGCCCACACCATGTGGTAGATATCCGAAGACTTCTCCGCACAGTGCGGACCACTGACCGTGAAGGAGGGATTAAAATGTTTTAGTGCTGCCGGGCACAGCAGAGTGTTGGTATATGGACGGAGTAGAAGCCGCTCCTCCGTCTTAGATAGACCTTTACTCGGGCGAGGGTAAAGGCTATGACAAGATTAATAGTAAAGAACAATGTCTTTAAAAGAATACGCGGGTTCGAATTCGAGATCCTGATCTAGGGGGTCGAGATGGGAAGCCCGGAAAGAGAACGCGCGGGCGGCGTCGTCGGCTGCCTCATTCCCTTCGAGACCCATATGAGCGGGAGCCGATACTATTTTCCGATAAGCGGGGTCCCCAGTATAGGTACAATTTTGAAGTAGTCGGTAGGCTGAGTATGGTGCCCAACCGTGCTCGACGTTCCGACAGACCCCTCGCGAGTCGGAGATAATTGTTTTAGATTCAGTGTGAGTAGCTGCCAGCGCAATGGCGACATCCCCCGCGTGGGTTATGTCACGGGTGTGAAATGTAAGCCCGTTAACAGTTTTGGACTGGTGGACCACTGCGGCGGTGTACCATCCCCCATGGTGGGGGCCGGAGGCGTCCACGTAGTAAATGCCGGGTTTCGACCCATAATGGCGGCCCAGGGCTTCCGCCTGCGGCAGGCGCCGGCCATTGTGGTCTTCACGTGTCATGTTTTTAGGAAGAGCGCGTACGTGGAGGGCGCATCTCCACTCGAAAGGGAGGCGTACACGATCTTCCATAAGGGTGGTATGTTGGATGTGTAGCCGGGCAAGGAGGCGGCGACCCGACAGTGTTTTAGAAAGACGTGTGTATTGATTGATTAAGTGAGCCTCTAGGATCTCCCGGAACGTATTGCCCATGCCCAAGCCCAGTAGACGCTGGTTGGAGGTGTTCACGGGGACATCGAGGGCTCTCTTAAAAATTTTGCGCAGGACGACTTCGAGTGCATCCTCGCCTTGTTTCCGAAGGTGGAGGTAAGGAGTCGAATACAAGATTCGACTGGTCACAAATGCATGCGCCAGCCGCAAGGCGTCTTTGCACCGCAACCCCCCCCCCCCCCGTTTGTTAGAAACCCGGCGGACCATACGGCCCACCTGGTCCCCCACCTTACGGAGTTTCGCCAAGGTAGTGTCCGACCGTCTATATTGATGAATGAAGAGCCCCAGTACCTGGACGTCTGTGCATTGAGGAATTGATCCTGTCTCTAAAAAGAGCTCAATGTTGGCCGTACACTTTGGTGAGGGGCGTATGTGTACAAATTCAGATTTCTGAGGGGAGCATTTAAGGCCGCAGCGGCGAGCATAGCGGTTAACTATGGTTGCCGCTTGCTGCAGGTTGGCCTCAATATCTCCAAGAGAACCTTGCGTGGCCCACAGGGTGATGTCATTGGCATACAGCGCATGCTGCACACCAGCGACAGCACCCAACTGGGCCGACAGGTGCATCATAGCCAGATTGAATAAGAGAGGAGACAGCACTGCACCCTGTAGTGTTTCTCTGGTTCCAAGTTGGGACGGGCCATGTTCGGTGTCCTGGAGTTTAATGTAGGATTGGCGATCTGTCAAAAATTGCCGAATGTATCTGAACGCGTTGCGTCCGCAACCGGTTTGTGAATGATGAGTGAGTATTACCTGATGAGTAATGTTGTCAAATGCTCCTTTCAAGTCTAAGGCGAGTATGACCCTGTCGTTGTGAGGGCATTCGACCGGGTCAAGAACGACCCGATTAAGTTGTAGCAAAACATCCTGTGCGGACCTGTACGGGCGAAATCCGAACATGGAGTCTGCGAAGATGTGTTGATTTTCCATGAACTTGGACAACCTGTCACACACCATCGTCTCCATTAGTTTGCCCGCACGCGAGGTTAGAGAGATGGGGCGAAGGTTGTCCGTGTTTGTAACCTTGCCAGCTTTTGGAATGAAAGTGACCAGAGCAGTCTTTCAATCGATGGGGAGTGGCGCGTCCCCAAGCCATATTGAATTGATGTAATCCAATAAGGACTGGTAGGCCGGGTCGGGTAAGTTAGCTAGTATTTGACTGTAATTGTGTCCCGACCCGGGGCTGTGCCACGTTTCATTTTCGCCAGGTCCGCCCGCAGCTCGTGGAGCTGGAACGGCTGATCCAGCTTAGCGTTCTCCGAACCCGCATAAGAGTGCGCCGGTCCGCCGGGGTCCTGGGTAGGGCAAAAGTATTGGTCCCGCAACTTGTGCGCTAGCTGAGGTGTGTTGCCCTGAAAGCTGTGTATGGCACGTTGTAGATGTTTTTGAGTTTCTGTGTGTGTCTGCGTTGGGTCGATAAGAGCGCGGAAGAGCTGCCAGGTGTTCCTGCTGGACATCTCCCGCGCCGCCGTGTTGCAACGATCCACCCAGTTGGCGTCTGCGAGCTGGGCCGCATACTCGGCCGCCTGCTGGGTGAGCTCTGAAATTCGAGCCTTAAGTTTACGGTTATGCTTTTGTGGGCGCCACCGGCGGACAAGGCAATGCCGCGCTTCCCAGAGGTGGAGGAGGTGGTTATCTACGTCTGATACCGCCTCGGAAAGCTGAATTTCGGTTTCGGTGGAGCGAAGGCTAGAAACCAATTGTTCGGACCATGACCGATAGCCTTGCTCGAATATAGATGTAGTTGTGTTGTACTTTTTCCTAAATTTGGACCAGTCTGGGAGTCGAGCCTGTGTTGTGGGTTTTGCTAATGGTCTGGTCCGAATTGTAGTGTTTAGTATACAGTGGTCACTACCGAGGGTTTCCTCAGTGTTGACCCAGCAGCATACTGAATGTTGCGGGTAAAGGTTAAATCCGGACACGTATCCCGAGTCACGGAGTTACCTATACGTGTTGGGTGGACGGGGTCTGTGTGAAGAGTGAGGCCCAACGTAGACGCAAGCTCCGCCAACTTGCGTCCCCGTTTATTTTCACGGCGGTACCCCCACACTCGACTGGGGGCATTAAAATCGCCCACAATCATGAGGGAGTCCCGACCCGCAGCTTTCAGCGCATGGCTGAAAAGGTCCGATAATGATACATTCGGCAATTTGGGTGGGCAGTAGACATTTAGAATGTGCAGTGGTGGGTCCGGCTTGCGGAGGGGGAGGAGAGTCACCATTACATGGGAATAGCCAAGTCGGAGGTTCAAGCCGACCATATTTGCTGTGTAATTTTTATGATCACATTGACAAGACGAGGGGTCCTGCTGAAACGTCATATAGTTTGTTAGGGTGGCGCCTCTTCCTGGCTCCTGAAGGGCCACCACGGTGGGCATATGCTCGAACGATGAGAGGAAAAGCCGAAGGTCGTCCCGCTTAGGGCGAGACCGCAGCCCTCGGCAGTTCCATTGAGTTACAGTGATGAGGGAGGCCAATTTAGATAAGGGGGAATGCCTATACCGAGGTTGTCCCGCCATGTTCAGGTTTTGGGGTTATAGGAGGGAAGGTAGAGGCCCCGGAGCCATCAACCCGGGCTGAAAGTGAGCTCCTGGAAGGGGGCAGCTATCTTCCTCATTTTCGATGTCAATTTCTCAACGCGAAAATTTTGAGGGCCGGCTGGATACGTTTTTGAGAGGAGCGGCCCGGCGAGACGTGCGGGGGAGATTCGCGACATGTTGAGCGATCATGGTAGGAAGGGCCTCCATGACTTTGGCAATGATACGCTCCATTGCCGTCCCGATAAGGGTTTCGAATTTGGCGTTAAGACGGGCCTCAAGAATGGCCACGGAGGAGTCCGAGGTCACCGGTGCCGCCGCATCGCTCTCCATGGCCTCTTCTTTTGAAGGCAGGTTGTGGGGGAGGAGCAGTTTTAGTTTCAAGGGCTTCAATTTTGGCAAGTAGCATCTCGTTTTGGACCCGGCGAGAAGCTACCAGGTTATGAAGCTCGGCGTCGGCCGCCGAGCGAGCGTGAGGAGAAGGGGCGTAGGAGGAGGAGGCAACCCTACCCGAGCCGCTCACCTGTTTTCCTTTTTTGACCACATTTGCCCAGGCACCGCTTTCGCCTTGCTTTAGTTGGGAGTGGGCTTGCTTCCCCGAATCGCCGTGTGGGGGCGGTGGTTGCGCTTGGTCGCCTTTGATGTCACGCCCGCTTTATTGTGCTTGCTTCTTGGAATTGGTGGCGTCACCGCCGGTGACGTGATCCTGTTGACGTGGCTTCTTGCCCGTTGCGCCAGTTTTGCCGCCCTTTTGGGCAATCGCATTGGTGTTGAGGCGGTACTTGGCGGTACAGTCTCTGGAGTTTGTGGCATGGCCTCCACCACAAAGAGCACATTTCAGCTTACACTCATGAGGGGCCCGCAGTCCCTCGACGAAAGGAGCCTGAGTCCACACAGGCCGCACTTATCTTGCAGTGGATTTGGGCATGTGTCTGCCCTGTGGCCCACGGTGCCGCACACACCGCAGGCTGGGATAGTGCGCAGGTAGGGCTGCACTTGGACAATTTCCGAGTTGTAGGTCACCGTCCGTGGCTTCACTTTTCCGGCAAAAGTATGACGAGCCTTATTGGAGATCCAAATTTGCGAATTTCCAAGAT
Source organism: Amblyomma maculatum (assembly GCF_055883805.1). NCBI lineage: Eukaryota > Metazoa > Arthropoda > Arachnida > Ixodida > Ixodidae > Amblyomma > Amblyomma maculatum. Next base: position 129,617,930 of record NC_139352.1, read on the forward strand.
AGTGCGATGCCTCCACTGGATACCATCTTTCAGGGTTTCCGCTGTTTCGTGATTTGCCACAGTGATGACGCCGTAGCAAATTTATTCGCCATTTTGCTTGAGATGGCCTTGCAGTGGCACATCTCGCTGAGCTGATTTGATCCGCGCGGGGCCATTCATTTGGCGCTTTCTCGAACACCGCACCTCAAAGCCTCAATAAATAGACTCTGCAACAGGCATCAGCGTCGTTTCAAATTGGTTTAGAAGAAAGATGTGTCACAATGCTCCGCGCACACAATAACCGAGTCCTAAGGAAAAGGAGGAAGGTGGGATTGAAAATAGAGAGAAAGAGGTGCTACAGCGGAGGGCTACAGACCACCGCGCAACAGACGCTTTCGTTTCATCGCACTTTAGGGGTCCAAAGTGCTCTCTACGGCATAAATAAAGCGGAAACCATGGAGTAAAGCGCCATGTGCATGTGATGATGGTGATTGTGGCGAGTGTGCGGGTGGCTCGAAAGGAAGTGAAGTGTGGCCGCGTGCGGGGCGGGCCAGTGCGCGTGAGTTTGTTCCGACAAGCGAACGGGTCGGACGTTCCTGGGCGTCGCTGGCGGCGGAGTTCATCGTCCTGGGCCTGGCGTACAAGGCCGGCTCGCCAGCACCTGCCGGGCGCCTGGTCCGGGTCTGGTACTGCCCAGCTCCATCGTGCCTGGCCGCCACACTTGTGCTGCCGCACTGGTGCCGCACTTTGCAGTACCCGGGCGTGACGCGGTACCCCGCGGTACACCGCAGTACCCCGGACTGTGAAGCAGACGCCGGACACAGACGCCGGAGCGTGGCCTGCCGCGCTACCGAGTCCTCGGGCGACTGGCGTGAACGGAGCACCGGCGGACTCGCCTGCACCGGCATCTAGTCCACGAGCGGAAAACCAGAAGTAGGACGGTTTTGTGTTGGGACATATCCTATTAGGATAAGCTAGGCTGTATGCATGTCTGTTGCCAGTTACGTTAATTGGTCAAGAAAAGAAAAGCGTCCGTGTGTCTGTGAACCTGCTCTGCTACCTGCCCAGAGCTCCTGAACAGACCTGGGCCCATATATAACATCACAATTTGGCGAGCCTGCCAGGATCCTAGAAATTAGTAGATTCAAGGAACTAATCATTCAGAGAGAGGGCAGAGAGTCGAGGACGGGATCACACGCATCGCGACGTTTGAGCAAAGATGGACCTAGAGCGTCTAGCCGCGTTGGGCGCTCAGCTGGGTTTCTCAGGCTCCGAGCTGAGAGACTGGATAGATAAGGAACGCGCGGAGCAAAGGGCCGAACGTGCTGCTGAAAGAGAGCAAAGTCGCATAGCCGCGGAGAGAGAGAAAGAAATCTTGGAATTGAAACTCAGACTCCAAGAAGGAGCGAGGAGCAACACGACAGATGATATCGAGCCCATAGTGTCAGCGCCACAAGTACAGCTTTTCAACCCTCAAAAACTGCTACCCCTATTTGACGAGCGACGAGATGACCTGCATGCCTATTTGCAACGGTTTGAGCGTGTGGCAGTGGGACAGGACTGGCCTCAAGATAAATGGGCGATGGCCGTAAGTATGTGCCTAACTGGGGAAGCCTTGACCGTGATCGGCAGGATGTCAGCTGCAGATTCATTAGATTATCAAAAGGTCAAAAAGGCTCTTCTGCAGCGCTTTAAATTCACGGCTCAAGGTTACCACCAGAAATTTCGAAAAGCTCGAGCAGAAGATGGCGAGACGGGAATGCAGTTAGCCGCCAGGCTTTCGGGTTACTTCGACCATTGGATCGAAATGGCGAGTGTTCCCAAGACATTTGAAGACCTGCGCGATCATGTGATCGGTGAACAGTTCCTGCGGTGTTGCCACCCGAAACTCGTTGTGTTTCTGAAAGAACGGGAGTGCAAGACACTCGACATCATGGCAGACGCAACCGATCGATACTTGGAAGCTCAGAACTATTCGAACATCGGTAAAGTCCCTGACGAAGAGAAACCTCATACCAAGAGTTCCGTCAGCCTGCCGAATAAACCCCAGTTGCGGTGTATGTTATGCAATCGTCCAGGACATCGGGCTTCCGATTGCCGCACGTCCACTAGACCGGTGCTCAAGTGCAACTCGTGTGGAAAGGTCGGACACAAGGCCGAAAACTGCAGGAATCGACACCAAGAGGAAGAACAGAGTGCCGCATGCTCTGCAATTCAGGCTACCAAACGTGCTGATCATCTTGACTGGCATACGGCCCGGAGCCCATCCGACTCTAGCAGTTGGGCGCAGGTCAGTAAAGACGCACCTCAGAATTCAACAGGAAGAATGCCCATTGTAGAAGGGTTTGTGATGGGGAAACAAGTGTGCGTGCTTCGAGACACTGGTAGTAATGTCGTTATTGTCCGCCGGGGTTTGGTCCCAAAGAACTGCTTCACAGGGCAGACCGAGAGGATAGTACTTGTCAATGGTACGGTAACCCAGTTACCCGTGGCAAGAGTACCAGTGGACACGCCATATTTCAAAGGCGAGGTGACCGCGCTTTGCATGAAGCGGCCCTTGTATGATCTCGTGCTTGGGAATATACCAGGTGTCAGGGCCTCAGATGATCCCAATCACAACTGGATGACCTCAAGCAGCCTAGAGCTTCATACCTCGCAAGATTCCCGAGAACAGGAGCGACCTGTGAATTTTAGACGATGTGTTGCAGCCTTGGCCAAGCCAACAGAAAAGAAAACACCGCTGTGCGTGCCACCCATTCTTCTGTGTGACATGACAAAGGACCAGTTAGCAGAAGAGCAGCAGAAAGATGTATCCTTAAAACGGCTCTTCCTTAAGGTAGATAAGGAATTCCGATCAGGTAAAGGTAATTCGTACCATTTTTGTGAAGAAGAGGATATTCTTTATCGATATTACTGTATGACATCGGGAAGGATCTTCAAGCAGGTTGTTGTTCCACAAAAACTCCGGCAATCAGTCTTACAAATAGCACATGAAAGTATTATGGCCGGACATCAAGGGATCAGACGTACTACTGATCGTATACTTCAGGACTTTTATTGGCCTGACATACATGGAGATGTTAAACGATTCGTTAAGTCATGTGATAAGTGTCAGAGAACAACACCGAAAGGCAAAGTTGGCATTGCCCCTTTAGGCAACATGCCACTGATTACCACTCCTTTCGAACGAGTGGCCGTCGATCTCATAGGACCTTTCTCACCTACGTCTGATAAAGGAAACCGATATGTGCTCACCTTGATTGACTTTGCAACACGGTACCCAGACGCCGTCGCCCTTCCAGCTATTGATGCTGTGCATGTTGCTGAAGCGCTCGTTGAGATGTTTTCCCGCATTGGCATACCGAAAGAAATGGTGACCGATCAAGGAGCCACGTTCACCTCAGAGCTCATGAGTGAAGTTGGTCGTCTTCTTTCCATCAAGCTTCTGAAGACATCACCTTACCATGCCATGGCAAATGGTCTTGTGGAGAAGTTCAATGGAACATTGAAAACTATGCTGAAGAGGATGTGCCAAGAAAAACCTAGGTCTTGGGATCGGTATCTGGCACCGTTACTGTTTGCATACCGAGAAGTTCCACAAGCAAGCCTTGGGTTTTCTCCTTTTGAGTTGATTTACGGCCGTCATGTGCGAGGACCACTAACAGTACTGAAGGAGCTCTGGACCAATCAGCATATCGATGGAGATACTCGGTCAACGTACACCTACCTCGTCGAGCTCAGAAACCGTTTGGAGGATACGTGCCAGATTGCTCACGAACAACTAGCACGAGCACGTCAGAAACAGAAACTGTATTATAACCGGAAAAGTCGGCCCAGAAAACTGTTACCAGGTGACAAGGTTCTGATTTTGTTACCGACTGAATCCAATAAGCTGCTCATGCAGTGGAAAGGTCCATACGATGTGACAGACCGTAGAAACGATGTGGACTACATCGTGGACCTAGGACATAAAAGGAAAATTTTTCACATTAACATGTTGAAGAAGTACGAAGAACGAAACCCTCCGACTATTCATCCAGTCTCAGCAGCTGCTGAACTCGACTCCACCTCACTGGACATAGAGACACCTGAAGAGGACTCAGTAGAACTACCTTCTGTGAGCTTGCATCGAACGCAGTGCGCAACGGACGTCAAGTTGGCGTCAAGTCTCTCGGAAGTGCAAGCTGAAGAAGTGCGTGGCTTGCTCCAAGAATTCGAGGGGATTTTCTCAGACTTGCCGGGAAAGACCACATTCACAGAGTGCGCTCTCAGATTGACATCTAATGAACCCATACATATTCCGCAGTACCCTATTCCATTTTCTCTACGTGAAAGTGTAGAGAAAGAGGTGCAGGAAATGTTAAGGATGGGGATCATTGAGAAATCGAAATCCCCCTATCATGCTCCAATAGTAGTAAAGAAACCTGACCAGACACTTAGACTCTGCATCGATTTTCGGGAGCTGAACAAAGTATTATTTCGGACAGCGAGCCAATACCACGCATTGAGGAAGTTCTTACTCTTGTCGGCACGAAGACTTGCTTTTCCAAGTTTGACTTCACAAAAGGGTACTGGCAAGTGCCAATGGCCTAAAACAGTCGTGAGAAAACAGCGTTTTCTAGCATGTCAGGACTGTACCATTTTCTATACATGCCGTTTGGAATCAAAACTGCCCCTGCGGTGTTCGCGCGACTCATGAGGACTGTGCTGGGCGATGTGAAGAACGTTTACCACTACTTCGATGATGTTGTCATCGCCACTGACACATGGCAGGAACATATGGAAACGCTGAAAACAGTATTCGCGAGGATCAAGCGGGCACACTTGACCATAAATCCGAGCAAGTGTGAAATAGGAGAGCCGTCTATCTGTTTCTTAGGTCACCGTATTGGAAACGGCAGGGTAGAACCCCTCCTAAAGACCTTAGACAAGATATTAGGGGCGAAACGGCCGACAACAAAGAAAGTTATGCAGTCGTTTCTTGGATTGACTGGTTATTACCGGAAGTTTATTCCTCATTATGCCGAAATCACCAAGCCCTTGACAGATCTCATCAGGAAAGGACAGCCTAATGCCATTTCTTGGCAACCAGTGCATGAACATGCGTTCACAGTCCTGAAAGCAAAACTCAGTGAGACTCCTATTTTACAGGCTCCTGATCTCTCGAAAACCTTCGTGCTTCGTACAGACGCATCCACCATAAGTCTCGGAGCAGTACTCTTGCAAACGGGCAACAATAGTATTTTACATCCAGTTGCCTACGCTAGTCGCAATCTGCTGCCCCGAGAAACACGCTATTCAACGATTGAGCGAGAATGTCTAGCTCTTGTCTGGGCAGTGCAGAAGTTTCATATTTATGTGTATGGCAAACATTTCACCATCCAATCTGATCACCAGCCGCTCCAGTACCTGCAATCCGCGAAGCATATGAACAATCGAGTGTTGCGGTGGAGTTTATTCCTCCAGGAATACAACTTCAGCATAGACTACATAAAAGGGAGCGATAACGTTGGTGCCGATTACATGAGCCGTGTGTAAAAAGGTGTAGTAGTGTGTTTTGCTGACTGGAACGGGATTTAGAAAAAAAAAACGAACTCGTGTGTTGCATTGTGCATTGTGAATGGTGTGTGGATTGTGACGAATTTTTGTGTGTTTCTGCTTTGTGGTTATTTGTGTAGTTTGTGCACTTATTTCCCGCCACGTCTCCCCCCTCCTGGCGCCAGAACAGTTGCAAGAAACTGTCTTGGAACGGGGGGAAGTTGTGATGATGGTGATTGTGGCGAGTGTGCGGGTGGCTCGAAAGGAAGTGAAGTGTGGCCGCGTGCGGGGCGGGCCAGTGCGCGTGAGTTTGTTCCGACAAGCGAACGGGTCGGACGTTCCTGGGCGTCGCTGGCGGCGGAGTTCATCGTCCTGGGCCTGGCGTACAAGGCCGGCTCGCCAGCACCTGCCGGGCACCTGGTCCGGGTCTGGTACTGCCCAGCTCCATCGTGCCTGGCCGCCACACTTGTGCTGCCGCACTGGTGCCGCACTTTGCAGTACCCGGGCGTGACGCGGTACCCCGCGGTACACCGCAGTACCCCGGACTGTGAAGCAGACGCCGGACACAGACGCCGGAGCGTGGCCTGCCGCGCTACCGAGTCCTCGGGCGACTGGCGTGAACGGAGCACCGGCGGACTCGCCTGCACCGGCATCTAGTCCACGAGCGGAAAACCAGAAGTAGGACAGTTTTGTGTTGGGACATATCCTATTAGGATAAGCTAGGCTGTATGCATGTCTGTTGCCAGTTACGTTAATTGGTCAAGAAAAGAAAAGCGTCCGTGTGTCTGTGAACCTGCTCTGCTACCTGCCCAGAGCTCCTGAGCGGACCTGGGCCCATATATAACATCACAGTGCAAAAGCCATGTCTACTTTCCAGCCGAACCTAAGCGTAGCCATGCAGACGCTCTCGCAATTTTAACTACAAGATAAACCATAGCAAGTTTTGTGATTTCCTGCGTCGCCGGGTCTGCAAATGCACTCCAGAAATTGAATACTAGCAACCCGCGCAACCTCTCCGACCGGCCGTCCACAGTCGTCTTGTCCTGCACGGGACTCGTCATCCAGCCGTCGTGACTTTACTGATGCACCGAGGTGCGGGTCGCCAAGCCCACGCCGCAGAAACTGAAGGCCGTCATCTCAGGGGGGCAGGTTGCTGACGAACGAAATCGACGTCCCGATGATCCCTCTCCTGTGACGACTCACCCCGATGCTGTGACCACGATGCCACCACCGCATGAACCCGGAAATACAATTCACCTCATGCCGATCACGTTGTTAGCACCGACCTTCACGTTCTCGTCCACAGGCAGCCATATGCAGCGACCGCTTTAGAAGACACAGGAGCAGACTTCTCAATAATTAGCAAGAATTTTGTGGGTTAGCTCTCCAAGCTGAAAACTGAATGGTGGGGCGCAAATTAGTACTGCTGGCGGTCCCCTTATAACACCAATTGGATGGTGCACTGCACGAGTAACCATCGCCAATTCAGCCTTTGTTGCCATTTTTGTTATCCTGCAGCACTGCCGCTAGGATCTCATACTCAGCATGGACCTTTTACTCGAGTATGGTGTCATTATGAATGTTCCCCGCCGTAAGGTTATGTTTCCGACGTCTGCAACGACGACCGCGGGCTCCCAAAGACGACACGCAACTTTACGCATCGTTGACGCGGATGTATTCATGCCGCCACTTTCGTCTGCTCTCGTCAGTCAGGTGCGTCGACTAGTACTGTGCTGCCGCCGTTGCAAAACAGAACAAAGAGCTTCTGCTACCTAAGGGCGTCTATTTTGCATGCGGTTATAGTCAATCTGAACAACGGTATAGTGCGCCAATTACAAACTTCGGAAACGTGCGTCAGCGCACTGCTAAAGGCACCGCGGTCGCCCACTCACGACTGCTTTGCTTTTCAGACCAAGACATCTGCGACGAAAGCGCCCAAATTCAACCTTGATCAAAATCCCGCTCTATCGCCGGCAGAGAAGGACAGACTCGTTGGGCTACTCTCCACTTTCAAGACTGGGTCTCGTCTGCCTCCGTAGTTAAAGAGACGCCCCTGACCAAGCACCGCCTAATAACCGATGATGGTACCCGATGAGTCCGACATGCCCCGTACCGAGAGTCAGAGCGAGAACGCGAAGTCATTGCTATTCAGGTAGACGAGATGGTAAATGGCGGTGTCATGCAGCCATCAATGAGCCCCTGGGCTTCACCTGTTGGTATCGTTAAGAAGAAAGACGGAAGTTCAAGGTTTTGTGCGGACCACCGTAAGCTAATCAGGCCCAACAAAATTAGCTGTTGTTTAGCTTGTGGTTAAGCCTGGAGTTACGCGAAAGCAATCTGCATGGCTACGCTTAAGTGCGGCTTCAAAGTGAAGATATTCAGGTTTATTTATGACACAGCGGAATCCTTCACCTATGGGCACCCCTTGCATATTGTTATTGACCATTCTCATTCGGGTGTAGAAGACTTGTAGTGGTGTGACATCGTCTCTACGTCGAACTCCGGGGCACATCACCGTCACAATGTTCGTGCGAACCTTCTGTCCTAGCAACTCGCTGTGGTCGTTCGCCTCTACTAAATATTGAGATATCTGTCTTCTTCGTATATTGTAGCGAAAGCTACATTGTTGGAGTTTTTCAAGCCATTGGTGTGGCACCGTGGCACTGTGGAAAACGAAGACGAAAAAGAAAGAGAAGAAATAAAAGAAGAAAAGAAGACAGAGGAAGAAGAATAAGGAGAAGAAAAGGAAGAAAAAGAAAACGGTAAAGAAAGAGAGGAAAAAGAAGAAGAAGGGGTAGCAAATATAAGAAGAAAATTAGGAGGAAAAAGAAGACAGATAACTCGGTAGTTGGTAGATTTTTTTTTTTGTACGCAAGCTTGCCATAAGGCATTTTATATAAACTCATGTAAATGGTTTTCCGTGAGGAACCGGAGCAGGCTCCTGCTCTTAGCGTTGTCGGTGAGCCATTTAGAAAAGTCCTCTTCCCTTGTTGTGGTTAGTCCCACTTCGCGCAGAACCTGTGTCCTTGATGCCCTTGTCCCTGCACAAGTCCGTAGCAGGTGGCGAACATCCACCTCTGCAGCTGCTGTGGAACACTTCGGGCATGTCGTTGGTCCGATGTCTGCTTGCGATTCCCATCGGCATTTTACTGACGGGGTAAGGGCCGCCCCAGCTCTTATCCTTTTAAGGGAAACCTCCTCCAATCTCGTTAAGTTACGAGGGAGTGGGAATGTACACGGGGGAAGGAGGGCACGTGTACTTTTCCTTACAGAGGATGCTAAGATGGCAACAGCGGAGCGGGCATCGAAAGGGAGCCTGGTGGGGGCGCATTAGTGTTTAGAACTTCGTGTGCGAGGTGGTCAGCTTTTCTCTGCTCAGCGTTCTCAACATTTTCTTGTGTCCAATGTATCTGGATGCTTATCTTTGCTTTTTTATTGAGTGCGTGGATTTCCTGGGTAACACATTGCGTCTTCGTCACTTTCTTCAGTTGTTTTATGGCGGCTAAAGAGTGTATAGATGTGGGTTTCTGTTATCGAATCTATTTTATTTATGGCCTCCAAAGCGTCGCGGATTGCATAGAGTTCCATCACAAGCGGGTCCGGGTATTCTGAAACATATTCTTTATGTACCTTTAGTTCGCTGTGTGTTGGACTAGTAGCTGCTGTTCTACCGCCATTTTCTATAATTGATGCGTCCGTATATGCAATACAGGTACCTGGAAGTGCGTCAACCAGAGGTCGAGATGTCAGGTTTTCTTTGCGACGAACTCGAGTGGTCTTGTTTGTCGTAATAGTCGTGAATTCCCACGGAGGGGGGTCAGCCATTGGTGGTGTTCGAACTGCCACCTCGTTGTACCAGGATGCTATGGGCATAACGTACTTTCGCTTCATATCCTTGTTGCCTCTCGTTGTTCAATTAATTCTGTCAACTTATTTAGTTGTGCAAACTCTTGGAAAATAGGGATAGGGGTAAGTTTTGGTAAGGCCGTGATAGTGCGCATTGCGTTTCTATTTATTGTTTCCAATTTCTCCCATTGCCGCCTCGTGAGTCTTTGGAATTGGGCCTGGTATAGTATCCTCGGCTGTAACACTGATTATACAAGACGTCTTGCCATGTCCGCTCGAGCTCCTCCTCCCCTAGACGAAATGCGTTTTATCAAGTTTAAGGAAGTCGCAGCTACTTTTTTCACCTTATGGAGCCATTGTGTTCCTTTGCCGGATTTGTGAATTTCTAGGCCAAGAACTCTCAACTCGTCCACCTCTTCCAATGCCTGATTTCCAATCTTTAGGATGACTCTTTGCGTTGCCAATTGTTTTCTTCCATTCTTGTTGGCAACATGAATGTAACTGAACTTTTGAGGTGATAATTCCAGACCTGCATCTTGCACGTACTCATCTATGGTATTTAAAGCCTCTTGCAGATACCGATTCTGTCTCTCAAGTTGTTTATGAACAGACCAAATCGTGACATCATCTGCGTATATCATGAACCGCACTTCTGGTATTTTAGCCAATTTCCACGCCAATGGGATCAGTGCGATATTAAATAATAAAGGTGCTGTGAAGAGGAAGAAGTGCACAAGGAACATGGAAGTCAGTGGCATCGTGATCGCCGCGAGTGCTGGATCTGACTGTGTTCGCTGCCGCTGTGTTCGCCGCTGATCTGCTTAGTGTTGCTGATCAAGTCCTGTTGATCTGCTGAATAAACCCCCATTCTTACATTTGGTGGAGGTGCCGGTCAAGATCTATCCTCTCGCCCTGGAACTCCGCAGCCGTACATTACCACTTCCTTTGATGCCTGAGGACGTCAACCACCAAGCCGTACAAGTTGGCTCTGCCATCATCTGTCCCGGCTCCCTCCGCCAGCGAGACCCCGTCATCTTCAGCTGCACTGACGACCACAATGTCGAGGACTGGCTCACATCCTATGAACGAGTGAGCGTTTACAACAAATGGGACGCGGAAACAAAGTCAAGCAACGTCATTTTCTATCTCACCGGCGTAGCAAACCTATGGTTTCGAAACCATGAAGCGGACATTCCATCATGGTCCGCGTTTAAAGCCAGCTTCTCTGAAGTTTTCGGCCGACCAGCTGTAAGGAAACTCCGCGCTGAACAGCGCTTGCGTACGCTGTCTCAGCAAGTTGGCGAAAATTTCACGAGCTATATCGAGGACGTCGTCGACTTGTGCAAGCGCGTTAACCCACACATGTCAGAGGCCGAGAAGATCAAGCACATTCTGCAAGGCATCGATGACGATGCCTTTCAGATGCTGTCGGCTCGAGATATCCGCACCGTCGCGGAAGTGGTCACACTGTGCCAAAGTTATGACGAACTGCGGAAACAAAGGGCCATAACACGCGCGAACACCATGCACTCTGAGTTCCTTGCTGGCCTGACAGATGCAGGAGAACATTCTGCGCTCCTGCCACAAATTAAGAGCTTAATTCGGGAAGAAGTTGCTCGACAGCTCTCCCTTATATCCTGCCATCAAGAACCTTCCTCACACCTGGCTCCCAGTTTACGCCACATTATTCAAGAACAGGTAGCTGAATCTCTTCCTCCAGCCCCTCAACCCATGCCTGTTACAGCGCCGTTAACATATGCGGCTGTTGCGGCCCGACCGCCACCTACATATGCTCCACCGCCACCTGCCTATGTTCAGCCGCCTCCTGCGCCTGCGCGAGAACCTGCGCAGTTTATGCGACCGGCTCCAAGACCGCGTAATCCCTGGCACACGACGGATAACCGGCCAATTTGTTACACTTGCGGGCTTACTGGACACATTTCTCGTTATTGCCGCAACCGTCTCCCGGTGTCGGCACCACCTACTCATGGTTCTGCATACTGGTCTCCGATGCCTCAGTATTCTGCGCCTACTGAGCCTCCAGCCCGCCCTCAGTTTTCCCCAGACCGCTCAGCCATATCCGACCGCCGTTCACTGTCGCCGCGACGCCGCTCTATCTCTCCGATGCGACGTCGACAGAACGCTTCACATGAGGAAAACTAGAGGCCGCAGTTCCTGAGGCGAGAACTGCGACCCAGTCAAACTTCCCAAGTCCTCATCTGTCGCCGACAAACCTAATTGAAGTTTTTGTCGAGGGTGTTGCTGTCATGGCTCTAATTGACACTGGTGCTGCGATTTCGGTAATGGACGCAAAACTATGTCGCAATTTAAAGAAACTGAAGACGCCAATTGCGGGACTTTCGCTGCGAACGGCCAGCGCTCAGCATATCAAGCCTTTAGCAGCGTGCACCGCTCGAGTAGTTATCCAGAATTCCCTTTATACGATTGAGTTCGTCGTGCTGCCAAGTTACTCGCACGCTGTAATTTAGGCTGGGATTTCCTGTCGCGTCATGCTGCTATTATCGATTGTGCTCGAGCTGAAGTGGGGTTCTCGACTGTGCCCGATGCCTTTCCAGACGCTGATCAATCAAATTCCGGTGCTAAAGCCCTCGTCGCCGAAGATATCGACCTTCCTCCCTGCTCTTCAGTGCTTGTTCGTGTCGCTTGTGCCTCTATTAGCGATGACACCGTTCTCTTCACACCAGCCCATACTTTCCTGCGCCGCAAATGCCTTCCATTGCCCTACGCAGTGCTCGCTATTTCCGCTGGCCTTTCCATGTTATGGGTCTCTAACCCATTTAACTCCCCTACTGCTTTGCGCCATGGTGAATGCCTCGGCAGTATCCAGCCAATCGCATCTCTTCTGATCTCTGAGGAGCCTGACGACGCGCCGCACTGTGCCGTGACTGCGCTCAGCCCCCTTCACCTGCGCCCGCTCCCCCCTCTACAGACTTGTTCCTCCGTTCCATCGATGCCGATCTTCCTCCAGAGCAGCGCACTCAGCTTTTGAATCACTTTCGCTCCTCCTTCAACTCTCATCAAAGTTCTTTGGGTCCAACTTCTACAGTCACTCATCGCATCGACACCGGCACCCACGCACCACTACGACAGCGCCCCTATCGTGTGTCTGCAACCGAACGCCAGGCTATTGAAGAGCAAGTCGACCTCATGATCCAGAATGGCGTGATTCAGCCCTCAAGCAGCCCTTGGGCCTCACCTGTTGTCCTTGTAAAAAAAAAAGATGGTTCTATCTGCTTCTGTGTCGATTATCGCCGCCTTAATAAGATTACGCGAAAGAACGTCTATCCTCTCCCACGCATCGACGACGCTCTCGATTGTTTGCAAGGCGCCGAACTCTTTTCTTCCCTAGATTTACGTTCCGGGTACTGGCAAGTCCCCTTGGAAGCGGCTGATCGCCCCAAAACTGCCTTTGTAACTCCCGACGGCTTGTACGAATTTACAGTTATGCCCTTTGGCCTTTGTAATGCTCCGGCAACATCTGAGCGGATGATGGACACCATTTTGCGTTGCCTAAAGTGGAAGACATGCCTTTGCTACCTCGATGACATTGTCGTCTTTTCTCGTGACTTTGACACACACCTCTACCGTCTGAAGCACGTTTTAACCTGCCTATCTGATGCCGGACTGCAGCTGAATTTGAAAAAATGTCGTTTTGCCGCCCGCCAGCTCACCATTCTCGGCCACGTTGTTTCCAAAGAAGATGTATCTCCAGACCCTGCCAAACTTCGTGCCGTAACAGCCTTTCCCAAACCGACTTCCATCAAAGATCTACGTAGCTTCCTCGGCTGTGCTCTTACTTTCGCCGCTTTATTAGGAATTTTGCTTCCATTGCTGCTCCCTTGACAGAACTTCTGTCCGGCAGTTCCGACCTTTCGTCGTGGTCACCAGCGTGCGACGATGCATTCAATGCTTTACGACACATCCTCACGGCACCGCCTGTCCAACGTCACTTCGACCCCACAGCGCCTACTGAGGTCCACACAGACGCCAGTGGTATTGGTCTCGGCGCTGTGCTCGCTCAGCGCAAATCAGGTTGTACTGAATACGTGGTCGCCTATGCTAGCCGTACACTCACGAAGGCTGAATCCAATTACTCTGTTACTGAAAAAGAATGCTTAGCGATTATTTGGGCTCTTACTAAATTCCGCCCTTACCTCTATGGTCGCCCTTTTGACGTAGTGACGGACCACCATGCGCTTTGCTGGCTTTCCTCACTGAAAGACCCGTCCTGCAGACTGGCAAGATGGGCTCTTCGCCTTCAGGAATATGATGTCCGCGTTGTTTACCGCTCTGGCCGCAAACATCACGACGCCGATGCACTTTCCCGCTGCCCCCTTACAGCTGAGGTCGCGAGCCTTTCCCCTTCCGACGATTCCCCGCCATCGCTTCACATCAATGATATGCCGTCAGGGCAGCGGCAAGATCCTTGGATAAAATCTATCCTCGATTTTATCTCCAATCCTACAGCTGCTTCTCCATCGCGTGCTCTCCGCCGCCATGCTTCCCACTTCGCCATTCATGATAACCTCCTCTACCGCCGCAACTACTGCGCAGATGGCCGCAAGTGGTTGCTAGTTATTCCCCGGCAGCTACGTTCCCAAATTTGTGACTATTTCCACGCTGACCCACAATCCGGTCACGCGGGCGTCTTCAAGACATACACTCGTCTCCGGCTGCGTTACTACTGGCGGGGTATGTACACCTTTGTACTCAAGTACGTTCGCTCATGCCTCACCTGTCAACGTCGCAAGCCATCTCCTCAACGTTCTGCTGGAGAGTTGCTGCCGTTACCCAGCCCACCACGTCCTTTCGACCGCGTCGGCATTGATTTATACGGGCCGCTTCCCTACACTGCGACCAGCAACCGCTGGGCTATCGTAGCCGTTGATCATCTGACGAGGTATGCAGAAACCGCCGCACTTCCATCTGCCACAGCGTCAGAAGTAGCTTCCTTCATTTTGCAGAGATTTGTTCTTCGCCATGGCGCACCTCAAGAGCTGCTCAGCGACAGAGGACGCGTTTTCCTGAGTGACGTTGTGAAAGCCTTGCTCACCAAGTGCAACATTATTCATAGAACCACCTCCGCCTGTCATCCCCAGACTAATGGCCTCACTGAGCGTTTCAATCGTACCCTTGGCGACATGCTCTCTATGTACGTCTCCTCCAACCACTCAAACTTGGACCTCGTCCTTCCGTATGTCACGTACGCATACAATACCGCAACGCAGTCTACTACTGGCTTCTCTCCATTTTTTCTCCTCTACGGCCGTCACCCCTCTGCTACGATCGACACCATACTCCCGTATCAGCCAGACATATCAGAGTATACACCTGCGTCTCAAGCAGCCCAGCATGCGGAAGACTGTCGACAAATCGCCCGCGCATTCACGGCTAACACCCAGTACCGCCATAAATCCAACCATGACAGCCAACACTCGACACCGCACTTCTCGTCTGGCGCTCTTGTGTGGCTATGGATACCATCCAATGCCCCTGGACTGTCTTCAAAATTTCTTGCTAAATACCATGGCCCATACCGTGTTCTGGAGCGCACCTCTCCGGTTAATTATGTGGTGGAACCTGTTAAGCCGTCCCATGATCCACTCCGGCGTGGACGCGAGGTTGTTCACGTCCAGCGCCTCAAACCCTATTACGACCGTGCCATCTTGCTCACGCCGTAAGTCGCCAGGATGTCTCCTCTTCGTCCCGCGGGTAATTGTGAAGAGGAAGAAGTGCACAAGGAACATGCCTGTCAGTGGCATCGTGATCGCCGCGCGTGCTGGATCTGACTGTGTTCGCTGCCGCTGTGCTCGCCGCTGATCTGCTCAGTCCTGCTGATCAAGTCCTGTTGATCTGCTGAATAAACCCCCATTCTTACAGTGCTAACACTGACCCTTGTGGCACGCCTCTGTTCGAGGTGTAATTGTCAATTTGTTTTCCGTTTATCCAGATAGAAAACGTCCTGTCCTTAAGTAGATTATGTACAGCTTTTATGACCCGCAAGGGAATGCTCATACATTCCATGTTGCTAAGAATCTTGGCATGTAACACGTTGTCGTATGCCTTCGCCATGTCGGTAGCCACCACAGTGCGCACTAGGTGGCTATAAGGCGACACGTGTATGACTTCTTCAGTGAGCACAGCCAGTCCATTTTCTGTCCCAAGGTTTGTTCGGAACCCAATTTGTCGAGCATGGTGTTTTTTATTACTTTCCAACCACCATGACAGGCGGGTGGCTATCATCTTTTCATAGATCTTGCAAATTGTGGGTGTTAGCGAGATAGGCCGCAAAGATTCTAGACTTGTGGGAGGTTTCCCAGCCTTTGGTATTGTTACCACCACCTAGTGTTTCTAGCCGAGTGGAATGTCTCCTCCTTGCCATACCTCATTTACCACATCCAACAAGCCGTCAACTGCAGCTCCTTCTAAATTTTTGAATACTTCATGAGGAATATCGTCATGTCCAGGCGCAGTTTTACCATTCGCTTCTTCTAGAGCAGCCAATAACTCCAATTTGGTAAATGGTAATGTTATTCCTGTTTTATCAACCGCATCCACTGTCGGTGAAGGCGCCGGATAATGTGCGCGGTTCGGGAAGAAAAGGGCAGCAGCCTGATCTGCAAATTCCTCCGGTGTAAGCTGTAATGCGAGTCTAATACTTTCTGCATGATCTTTAACCTGCCGCCTCTTTTCCATGCCATGGAAAGCCCTCCAGAGGGCTTTGTTAGTCGTTCCTGAGCTCAAACGACTGCACCACTCATCCCATCTCCTATGAGATAGCTGTTTTTTATACCGGCATGCCTGTGCCATCACTCTGTTTACCTCAATTTTTCTTTGCACGTCTTCAGGATGGCGACCAGCCTGTATCTCGGCCCGTTTTCGGCGTGCCCAAAGTTTTAATAGGTGCAGGTCGGGAGTAGGCTGATCTTCGTTCACTGTAGTTGTAATGGTGTGATCCTTGAGTACCGTTTGAAGGGTGGTAACGAGAGTATTCGGGATAACTGGATGCGTTCGAGTATCCTGCCGTACACCACCCAATGTGTAACAGAAGCTTTCTTTCGAATTTTCTTCATATCTGCCAAATTAAGACCAATACTAATTCCGCCTGCCATTGTGAACGATAAGAGCTTGTTGTTAGGACAAAGTTTCGTTCTAAAGTTTTGACGGCTGCACATTAAATCCAGTTGTCCGCAGAAAAATTCGCTGCAGTACCCACAGCTTTCGCTTATCACTACGTTCAAGCCATGCTTAAACCGCTACAATTTTTTCTTCTTCTTTTTCTTCGTGCACTTCTTATCCTTTTTCTTATTTTTTTTGTTATTTTTCTGCTTGTTTTTCTGCTTCTTATTCCCATTATCCTACTTCTCCTTCTCCGCCTTTTTCTTATTTTCCTTCTTGTTCTTCTTTTCCATCTTATTTTGGTTCTGTTTTCTGTTCGTATTCAACGGTGCCACGGTCACACGATGTTACGCCGACGGCTTGAACACTTACCGCAGTGCAGCCTTCGCTACAAAAAGGTCGCCTACTAGCTGCCACGCATTGATGACTCGTTAGACCAGCTATGCCATCTTTCATCTGTTCAGTCAATAACATGGTGTGTTTCACACCAGGTGGACGGTATGAATTCAAGATCATGGCTTTCCTATTTTGCTCCACTCCAGCGACATTTCATCTAGTAATGAACGCAGATCTATCTGGTCTTATAAATATCTACCGATAAATATTGCGCCTTCCATCACGGTGCAATATTTATCGACAAAGGGGGAAAGCGAGTTAAGAGTGAATAATTGAGTCCGCTGGACAGGCCGCCATTGGAAACTGACCCTGGCAACGTTTAATGCTAGAACCCTAGCTAGTGAAGCTAGTTTAGCAGTGCTGTTAGAGGAACTAGAGGGCATGAAATGGGATGTCATAGGGCTTAGTGAGGTTAGGAGGCCGAATGAGGCATATACTGTACTGAAGGATGGGCATGTACTGTGTTATCGAGGTTTACCAGAGAGGCGACAGCTGGGAGTAGGTTTCCTTGTCAATAAGTATGTAGCGGGTAATATAGATGAATTCTATAGTAATAATGAGAGGGTGGCAGGCATCGTAATTAGGCTTAATAAGCGGTATAAACTGAAGGTTGTACAGGCCTATGCACCTACATGTAGTTATGATGACCAGGCAGTTGAAAGCTTCTATGAAGATGTAGAATCGGCAATGCGAAAAGTAAAGACGCAGTATACTGTACTAATGGGCGACTTCAATGCCAAGGTAGGGAAAAAACAGGCAGGAGGCAAGGCAGTAGGTGACTATGGCATTGGTTCTAGGAATAGCAGGGGGGAGTTACCAGTTGAGTTTGCAGAGCGCAATAACTTACGAATCATGGATACCTTCTTAAGCAAACGGAAGAACCGAAAATGGACATGGAAAAGTCCTAACGGAGAGACTAAAAATGAAATCGACTTCATAATGTGTTCTACCCCCGCCATTGTACAGGATGTAGAGGTAATCGGGAAAGTTCGATGTAGTGACCACAGGATGGTGAGGTCCCGAATTAGCCTAAATCTGAAGAAGGAACGCAATAGATTAGTAAGAAAGAAACCCATCAACGAATTAGCGGTGAGGGGGAGGGCAGAAGAGTTCAGGATCTCGCTACAGAATAGGTATTCAGCTCTAACTGAGGATGGCGACATTACCCTAGAGGCAAGGAACAATAATTTCAGAGATATCATTACTGAGTGCGCGGTAGAAGTAGGCGGTAGGATAGTTAGAGAGGACACCGGTAAGCTGTCTAAGGAGACGAAAGATTTGATTAAGAAACGGCAGAGTATGAAAGCTTCCAATCCAACAGACCAGATCGAATTGGCCGAGATATCAAAGCTAATCAAAAAGCGCAAGGTGGCCGATATAAGGAAGTATAACATGGAGAAAATTGAGCATGCTGTAAAGAACGGGGGAAGCCTTAAAGCGGTAAAGAAGAAATTGGGCATAGGCAAAAACCAGATGTATGCGATAAGGGACAAGGCGGGCAACGTCATCACTAATATGGACAAGATAGTCAAAGTAGCCGAGGAGTTCTATACAGATCTCTACAGTAGCCAAAGTAGTCAGGACCGTAATGAGATTGGCGGTAGGGAAAAACAGTCAGACGTTCCACCAGTGACGAAGGACGAGGTCAAGAAAGCACTAGAAACTATGAAAAGGGGGAAATCAGCTGGAGAGGATCAGATAACTACAGATTTGCTGAAGGACGGGGGGGATATCGGGCTAGAAAAACTGGCCACCCTGTATACGCAGTGCCTGGTGTCATCGACGGTACCGGAAGCATGGAAGAATGCAAACATTATCCTCATTCACAAGAAAGGGGACTCTAAGGACCTTAAAAATTACAGACCAATAAGCTTACTGTCTGTTACGTATAAGGTATTTACTAAGGTAATCGCTAAAAGAATCAGGACAACCTTAGACTGCAATCAAGCAAAGGATCAAGCAGGGTTTCGGAAACGGTACTCTACTATCGATCATATCCATACCATCAATCAGGTGATAGAAAAATGCTCGGAATATAACCAGCCCTTATCCATAGCATTCATTGATTACGAAAAAGCATTTGACTCAGTTGAAACCTCGGCGGTGATGCAGGCATTGCGAAATCAGGGGGTAGAAGAGCCGTACGTGAAAGTGCTGGAAGATATATATAGTGGCTGCACAGCAACCATAGTTCTGCATAAAGAAAGTAACAAAATTCCCATAAAGAAATGTGTTAGGCAAGGAGACACAATCTCCCCAGTACTATTCACAGCTTGTTTAGAGGAAGTATTCAGAGACTTGGAGTGGGAGCAGTTAGGGATAAGGGTAGATGGAGAATACCTCAGTAATCTGCGATTTGCTGATGACATTGCCTTGCTAAGCAACTCGGGAGATGAACTGCAAATAATGATTGATGACCTAGACAGGAAAAGTAGAAAGGTAGGCTTGAAAATCAATATGCAGAAGACTAAGGTAATGTTCAACAGCCTCGGGAAGGAACAGGAGTTTACATTAGGTAGCGAAATACTGGAAGTAGTAGGCGAATATATCTACTTAGGACAGGTAGTAACCGCAGATCCGGATCATGAAAAGGAAATAACAAGAAGAATAAGATTGGGATGGAGCGCATTTGGCAAGCACTCGCAGATTATGACTAGCAGCTTACCGGTATCGCTCAAGAGGAGAGTATACAACAGTTGCATCTTGCCTGTACTCACCTATGGGGCTGAAACGTGGAGGCTAACCAATAGAGTTCTACTTAAGTTGAGGACAACCCAGAGGGCTATGGAACGAAAAATGGTAGGGGTAACATTAAGAGATAGAAAGCGTGCAGAGTGGGTCAGAGAAATAACTCAAGTTAACGACATTCTAGTGGAAATTAAGAAGAAGAAATGGACATGGGCAGGACATGTAGTGCGAAGAGAGGATAACCGATGGTCGCTGAGGGTAACAAACTGGATTCCAAGGGAAGGAAAGTGTAGCAGGGGGCGGCAGAAAGTTAGGTGGGCGGATGAGATTAAGAAGTTCGCAGGGGTCAAGTGGATGCAGCTAGCACAGAACCGGGTTAAGTGGAGAGATATGGGAGAGGCCTTCGCCCTGCAGTGGGTATAATCAGGCTGATGATGATGAATTGAGGCTTATCATATAGAGAAAGCTGGGCCCACGTGCGTAACCAAATCGCCGGTAAAGCTCAGCGGCCAGGAACGGGGGTTTTAGACGGTCACGCGTAGATAACTAGAACGGCATTTTATCGGCTCTATTGAATACAATCTTTTTGGGTTTGATGACCGTGTGAAGTTCCTTATAATGAGCCATTTTATCACAATTCGGATATCTGTGGCTTGTTTTGGCTGCCATACGTATTTTCTTTAACACATCATGTATAGGGTATTTTGTCGCAATCTGTTGTACTATTTATTTATTGTATTATTTTTTGGAATATATTGTTTCTGATGTACACTGGCGGATAAAAGTGGTGTCTTATGCAATAACTCAGTTAGTAGCAGGCGCTCTTTGTATCCCTCTTCATTTCAAGTGATCGTGTCCTTGCGCCGTTTTATTGGACGTTATTGTGTTTTCGCCAACGTTCGAGGCCCACCTCCAAAGTCTCTCCACCTTGCTCAGATCTGCTCCCCTCACGTTGAAACGCAAGTGTCACCTTGGTTATGAAGAGCTCCTTTTCGTGAGCCACGTCATCACTCACCGAGGTGTTGAGACCGATCCCGCTAAAGCAGCAGCCGTCGCCAAATTTCCCACTCCGTCCCACAAGAAGACAGTTCGCCGTTTCCCTAGGCCTCTGAGCCTATTACCGCACATTTATTGAAAACCTTTCAGGAATCGCCACCCCAATGACGCGTCTCACTCGAGGTGATGTCACCTTCACTTGGACAAAGGAACCGCGAAAGGTATTGGAGGAGTTGCGGCACCACTTGCAGACACCTGTGATAGCTCCATTCGATGCTCATGCCGAGACAGGTAGACACAGATGCCAGCAAAGTGGGCCTCGGTGCTGTACTCGTCCAGTGGCAGGGCGGTGGCGAGCGAGTCATGGCATACGCCAGCCGTGCCGAATCCAACTATTGTACTGCCGAAACGAATGTCTCGCTGTTGTATGGGCGATCATGAAATTTCGGATCGTGTGCGCCGCAGAGGCGGTGCCGGCACTTTCGGGTCGTGAGCGATCACCACTCTGTGCAGGTTATTAAACTGGCGAGATCCCTCCGGATGCCTTGCACGATGAAGTTTACGGTTACTGGAGTTCATAATGACCATCGAGTGTAAGTCCGGGCGGCAACATAACAATCCCGACTGCTTATCCCGTTAATCTGTCGAGGTTGCACGTGAAGACGAAGAACCTGAATTTTCTCTTACCGCAGCCATCGACGCGCCAGCGGTTCGCAGAAACAACGTGATTATCTGGCTCTCCCACCACTCACAGAAGTTCTGAAAGCGCGTACAGACATTTCCCGTCCCTTCTCCAGGCTGCAGTAATTATTTTGCAGGCGAAACAGTGTGTTATACGACATCAACCTTGCTTCGGCGGGAAAAGATTATTTCATCGTTGTGCCGGAGTTTCCTCGCGAAGAAATCTTGCAGGCATGTCATGACGAGCAAACCTCCGGTCACCAGAGTTGTTACTGGTCAATACGCCAATTACTCCCCAATTACTTGGGGCTGCCCGGAAAGTTATAATAAAGGAACGAGGCACAGCTTTCCTCTGCCAAACGGCTGGAATCTTTTATGCAGCTCAGCGGCCCTACCCATCGCAGGCCAATCGCTTACCATCCACAGACTGACGTTTCAACAAAACTCTCACCGACATGATGGTCATGTACCTGGATGTTGAGAATCGGTCTTGGGCCAGTGCTTGTGAGCAGTAGGGTGAGCTAAATCACATTTCACGTAATATATCACTATATGCCGAAGATAAAGTAGCGTGAAAAGCATGCAGGAAAATCAAGGTGTCATTATTCTCAACGTTAAACGACAACCCATAATATAATTTTAGCCAGTGAGGCTATTTTTCCTCTGCTCATAGAGCTATGACAACAGCACAGAGATAATCAAGACATTTTATTTGACAACCGGTCGGCAATCTGTCTACTTGAACGAGTTGACTTCATGAGAAGCGGCGTGATTGAAAGGAACCTGTGCAGATTAGAGCATACTTTTATTGCGTTGCTTCATCCACATAGCATACCCTTGCTTACCTATTGATCTCTCCTCAGAAATATCCGCCTTGAGTACCACATCATACAAGCATTTTGAGTGGCTCTAGGGCTTCAGCAATACACAGCTGCATAATATTGCCTGCAACTTGACATTGTCAACGCACTCGCGGAAATCTGCGAGGAAAACATCAATGCGCAGATGGTGTGGTATATGAAAACTTAATCAGGCAGAAGAATCCTCGGCAGCCTATGCACAAACACATGGTTAGAAGTAAATGGACCAAGAGACCGACGCGAATCAGTCAGGAAACAGCTCACCATTAAGCTTCTCTCGAAATAAGTTACAGGCTGCAACCGGCTGTCATTCTACGCAGATGCGGCATCCAGCTCCATACAGAGCACCTACTGTAGCAGGGGCTACTACATATTTACAGGCATATATAACCATCAACGACTCCAAGAGAGCGAACTCAATAATTTACGGGGTTGAATTAAAAATATTACAATCAATCTTCTTTGTAAAATTTTCAGCTTCTTGCGCGTACCATGATTAACTGTGTGGTTTGATATTTCTTTCCATCGTAGCTTCCGGAGCGGAAGTGGAAGCTGAAATTTAAAGCAACATATTCCACGCGATCGCTCTTACACGGCAAGACGTATATATACGTCTTTAAAGTGCATAGTACTGTTGCTTCTAGGTGAAATGTCAACAAAATGACGGTGACTACTTCCAAGCCATCGTACGCATAATAAAAAAGAAGCACACTTCTTTTGAGTTTGGCTGGGAGTTCGCGGTGGCGCCAACACACCGACACCAACGGCGGCTAACCGAAGTGCTCCTGCGATGTGCCTTTCCATTCAACATCGAAACGGACTATGGTCAGCTCGGATACCCACGGTGGCGCAAATCACCGAACAGCGGGGGCGTGCCACTCTGCTGCTCCTGTGGGGGCGTGTCCACAGCCTGAGCCCCGAAAGGCCCAAGTGCTTGCTTTGCCGCGACGGCTCCCTGGCGGCAGAGAACCGACGCGGAAGGGGGCACTGTTAGACCGCTGCCTGACGATCGCAGCACCCCCCATTTGGCTCGGTTTCCCCACGGTGGCGCCACTCACCGACATCCGCTACATACAGCTACGATGTCCTGTGGAGTGGGCCCCCCGGGGCTCAGGTTGGAGACGCGCAGGCGCACTGGCCAACGTTTGCTAGCCAACGAAGCTCTGGCGCCGCTTCGGAGTCCGCGGTGTCGCCACACACCGACACCCAAGGGCCTGCTAAGGTGCTCCTGCGGGGTCCTGTTTCGACGGAATATGGAAAGCACTTGGCTCGGAAACCCACAGTGTCGCCACTCA
Organism: Amblyomma maculatum; assembly: GCF_055883805.1. Classification (NCBI taxonomy): domain Eukaryota; kingdom Metazoa; phylum Arthropoda; class Arachnida; order Ixodida; family Ixodidae; genus Amblyomma; species Amblyomma maculatum. The sequence goes on from NC_139352.1 coordinate 129,641,349, forward strand.
CCGACACGCCACATAATGGGCGTGCTCCTGTGGGAGGATGCTATTGCATATACAGGGGTTGAAGACAGCTTCGGCCAACCTGGGTTGCCAAAGCCACCTGCCCATGCTTATGAATATGCATCCCTCTAGAGTCAGTAGGATAGTTGCCACCAACAGGCTATGTCATGGCGACGATGGAGTAGTTGTCCAGTCGCTAATAAACCAGCAGCAATCTCGGTAGTTATCTAAACGGGATGAGCGCTGCTTTCGCAAACTGGAGTAGTCAGCTTCGGTGAGAAGTCGCGTTCTTCCCATGAGTATACAAGTAAAAAAAAATTTCAAAGTGGTAGTTTGATTTCCCTTTCCACCTGGGGGATTGTCGCGTTATTAATAACAACCGTGTAAGCAATATAACGTAATATGAAAACATTAAATGTTTCGAAGGCGATTCCTATTCAAAGCGCCGCGTTACTGATATGCATGAGCGTGAACTGACCAACGTTAAGTGCGCGAGGCGCTTGCGCTAACCACATAAACATATGCAACAAATATTAATGCGATGGCGTCATGAACCCCGTGCAAAGAAAAGCCGGTGTTAGTGTTGCTCTCCTTTGTAATATCTGTTGCTCTCCTTTGTAATATCGAATATCTGCGAGGAATCAAATAAATAAAAATTGTTCTCAGCGTACCAGAAATCGAACTCCGGCCCTTCAGTGCGAGACGAGCACGCAATCGATACACTACCGAGCAAAGTTGCTACATTCGAGTGAAGTTGCATTACCAAGTGTATGAGTTGCCGTTGGACTGTATGCTAACGAAGAGCTGTGCCATTAGAAAGGAACCATTAATTAAGTAACAATTAGGCAAGTCACAAATTATGATTCCGCTAGTTTTGCGCTTTGCTTGCATGCAATGTTTGCGCCAGTGACATGAAATTGTAGCATAGCGCATGGTGGTAGCGCGAGTAGAGAAAGAGTAGAAGGAAGAAGTGTGGGGTAAGAAGAAAAAGTAAAAGAGAGTTGGAGCGTTTTCGCTGGTCTTCATAGTTCTGGCTCTATGTTTGGGTTATTTGTGGCCGTCCCCGGGACACAAACGTCTGGACAGGACCTCCACGAGTCGACAGCTCATCCACAGCCAGAGATCTGCAGAATCGACAGCACTGGATTTGGCGTCGCCGCGGACTTGCAGGTGAGTGGAAACCCCACCTACCACTGAGCACGAGTGCACCGATCCTGGGCCCTTAATTGCATCACAATCTGGCGATCCTGGAAGATTCGGGAGCCATTTCCCGCCGTGCCAGATCTGAGTCTCTGTGAGCTGTGAAAATGCAACTAGAGAAGTTGACTGCATTCATCGGCCGTATAACAGCGGAAGGGTTACAAATGCCTTGTTGCAGCGGTTCCAATTCACTCCACAAAAGATATCAAGAGAAACGGGGAGAAGATGGTGAAACAGGAAAACAGCTGATTGCTCGCATCTCCAGTTACTTTGACCACTGAACAGATATGGCTGAGTTCCACCAAATGTTTGAAGGGATAGGGGAGTTAATGATCGCAGAGCAATTCCAGCGACGTTGCTACCCACAGCTCGTAGTCTTTCTCAAATAACGGAACTGGAAGACTGACTGAGCCTGCTGATATGACGGGCAATTTCATTGAAGCCCAAAACCTTGCCAACATTGGTATAGTTGGGGATGAACTGAAAGACCGCGAGAAACACTGCGCTCCCCATGGAAAGACGCTACTACCACGGTTTATCCTCTGTCACAAGTTGGGGCAAATTTCCGCAGACTGTCGACTTGCTTCCAGTGATGGGCCCGAGTGGAATGCATGTGGTCGATTTGGACACAACGCCAATGACTGTCGAACACGACGAAGAGCTGTTTCGTGTGTCTTGCGAAATATGCCAAAGCGAGCTTTGAGACACACGGCTTCAGAGCTCCTCTGTGCGGCACAGTCGCGTACGCCCCTGAACACGGAAGGTTAACCACAAGAGCCTTAATTTCGGCATTTGGAATGTCGGTTGCTAAAGACGGCATGTTCGCTCATGAAGTCAACGCCCTTAAAGACACAGAGACCATGATTATTCGACAGAATTTGGTGCCTTTAGTCTCGTTCACAGGAAGAAGCAGTAGCATTTTGGATTTTGGATGGACGAGTCAAGGTCTTACCTGAGGCTGTGATCCAGGTGCATGTACCGTTTTTCATCAGAACAGTAACATCCTTATGTATGGATGGACCTCTTTACGACCTCGTGCTTCGCAATATACCAGGCATAAGGGCGTCGCGTGATCAGGATCCCGCATGGGAGTGCACTGCCGCTGTTAAAGTTACCACTCAGTGAGCAGGAAGCACTTCTTCAACCCAGTCACTACTTTCTGTAGCCGCAAAAATACAGCAGGAATCAGGTGTGTCACCAAAGGGCACTAACTCCGATCTTAAGAAGACACAGAAAACGAGTTAATTTCTGAACAGCAAAATGACCTAAGCTTAAAAACCTGTTTTGCGAAAGTTCGCCGGGAGTTCAGTTCCGATATCGGAAATGTGCATTACATTTGCGTGGATAGTGACCTCTTATACCGTCATTTTACAATTATTCCCTGGCAGACACTTCAAGCAACTGATGGTGCCGGCTATGTTTCGTTTAATCATTCACCACTTCGGTCATGAGATTAGCATGACTAATCACCAAGGAATTAGCCGGACCACTGACCGAATGCAACATGATTTTTTACTTTCTGGGAGTACATGGCAACATCACCCGTTTCGTTAAATCATGCGATATATTCCTAAGGACGACCCCCAAAGTCAACGTCGGCGTGGTCTCTTTGAGCAACATACCTCCGATTACGGCACCGTTCCAACGGGTAGCGATTGATTTATTAGGTGCACTTTCACCGACATCAAGAAAGGAAACAGCTACTCGCTTATTCTCGTTGACTTTGCTACACGTTACCCAGATGACATGGCACTTCCTGCTATTGATGCAGCGAGCATCGCGGACGCATTGTTGGAATTGTTTTCCCGGGTATAGCCTTCCACAAGAGATGGTCACAGATGAAGGCCAGAGTTTCACTTGAGAACTGATGCATTGGTGCCACATTAACCGCGTGACTGAATGTTACTAAGACTTGCTTTCAGATATTCCATCCCTCTCAGAAGCCATTGCCCGTCTCACCCCTACTATACTTTAGTTCCACTGCCATCACGTCGCAAGACCGAATTTCGTTTCTAGGTGTTGTAATTGACCCTCACCTAAAATTCCATTATCATATAGCGGAAACGAGCAAGAAAATTTTATATAGCCGCGCACTAATCAAAGCCCGATCCTATTTCGCAATCCACATGAAACACACGCATTCAAAAGTGTTCGGAACGGTGAGAGATACCCGGAGAGTGGAAGAATGCAAATCTAGTCCACATTCCCAAATCAGGAAAAGAACCCAAACTTTAAAGCCTTAGGCCAATATCGTTAATTTCCTGTGTTAGCAAGCTCATGAAGCACGTCATACAGAATAGGCTCAGCGGATACTGAGAAAGTAAGGAACTCTAAAAAGACAGCATGCTTGGATTGATACGGCTATCTACAAACGACGTCATGTTACAAATCAAAGAACAAGTACTCGAAACGAGGCCTAGTGGGACTGGACATCAGCAAAGCGTTTAACAGCATCAAACACCAAGCGACCCTGTTACACCTCAGTTGTCTAAATTTAGGAAGCAAGCTATACAACTATATCAAAAGCTTCCTTACAGACCGAACCGTGAATGTAGAAATGTGGGGCACAACAAGAGATAACATTAAGATAGGCAACAGAGGGGCACCGCAGGGATCGGTGCTGTCCCCTACTTTTTTAACATTGCAATGATCCGGCTTCCAGAATCACTCAGAAAGATAGACGGCCTCTGCCACACTCCCTATGCTGACTGCCTCACCCTTTGGGACGACAGAAGGGGGAGCGATGGCCGGATGGAAGACACCCTACAAAGGGCAGTCTGGGAAACGGAAAGCTATCTGAGGCCCATAGGGTTAAAATGCTCGCCGGAAAAATCGGAGATGCTAATCATGAGCAAGCAGCAGGTTAATATCCAGCACCTGGTCAATAACTGCCCGGTACGAAGGGTGGACAAGATCAGGACACTGGGTATGTGGATACAACAAAATGGAAGAAACACAGAAACTATAAACAGACTATGGAGCCGAATCGAAGAGGCGTCCATGTGCTGCGCGATGTCAGCGCACGTTAAAGGTCCCCAGGTGGTCGAAATTTCCGGAGTCCTCCACTACGGCGTCTCCATAGCCCCAGTCGCTTTGGGACGGTAAACCCCACAAACCAAACCAAACCTAACCAAACCAGAAGCCAACACCAACTAAACTTGCAGGCTTCTCAAAAGGATAGCAAACAAAAACGCGGGGATGAAGGAGGCGAACCTGCTTAGGCTTGTCCACTATTTCATCATTAGCCGGCTCACCTACGCTATCTCGTACTTAAAGAACTAAAACAGAGAGATACACGGTAGACATCTTCATCAGAAAAGGTGTCAAAACAGCCCTAGGTGTTCCAGCGTGCACATCAACCGAGACGATCCTTAACCTAGGAGTGTCAAACATCCTGTAGGAAATGCGCGAGGTGAAGCTCATAGCCCAATATATTAGACTAACTGGCAGCAAAACGGGCAGATCCATCCTTAGATAAGGGGCTACGAAAACCCATAATCGCGAGAGGGTATAACCGCCATCCCCAAAGAAATTGTCAGCAAGTTAAGAATACCCCCATCCCAAGAACGAGGAGCGCAGGAGCAGCCGATATCAAATACTCCAAAGCTCCCTCCTCCAAAAACATGAGGTAGTGTACACTGATGCGGCAGAGTACACAGAAGGACACTACGTTGCAGTAGTAGTCAGCGACAAAGGCGAGTTAATCTCGAGCTGCAGCCTAAGACGCTCTTCACCAGAGGAGGCAGAGAAGGCGGCGATTTGCCTGACAATCACAATTTCATCAAGCAGAATAAACATCACAGATTATAAAACAGCAATCAAAGCCTATGACAACCTTAAGGTGTTCAAAGCGGCCAGAAAAATTCTGCAAGCAGGCAAGGAGAACGTACCCAACGACCTAATTAATATAATATGGCCACCCGCAACGAGATCGCTAACGAGGTTGCCCGAAAACTCACCCTGGGCGCCAGCGCAGGCGGAGTATACTCCCTGTCCGAAAAGAGATTTAACCAAACACAGAGAAATTCTAGCCATGTGCTGTGCGATGTCAGTGCACGTTAAAGATACGCAGGTGGTCGAAATTACTCCGTAGCCCTCCACCACGGTGGAAGAAAGGGAGGTGCTCCGACGGCGCGGCCGCGCTGCAGCGAGCGCGCTGCCGCTTAGTGTGACCGGTAGAGAGGGCAGCCGCCAGGGGCAGCACGTGTTCTGGGGGCCATCCTCTCTGCCGGTTTTGCTGGCGTGCCTATGGAGCACTGACGCGCGCCCAGATAATTTCCCCCTCAAATCAGCATTAAGAGGCTCCAACCCTTAGATATTTATCTTTTTTTTTGATATTGCCACACCACTGACCATCTTCTGGCGCCACCAAGTGGCCGAATGTCTTGGCACGTGGCTAAGCGTCATCCTCGTCTCTCTCGAGTTTTTCGCTTGATTAAGGGCCAGCTCTGTTGTTGTGCTGCTTGCTACGTGCGTTGGTGACATTTTGGTGGATTGTGCAGGATAAGATCCCATGTACGTTGCCCCCGAAGACGTCAGTGACGCTGCTCATCAACGCGTGGACACGACCCCTGTCCATAAAGCCAGCCGTCGCCTGCGAGGCCTACAACCTGAGTTTGAACCGCTGTCCACCCCGCTACGAACCATGACATCCAGGACGAGCAGCCAGACAAGCCAGTATTCCAGCAACGCCCCACCGTTCGTCCTTCTCGCACCGCGATCACCGCCATCATTTCATGGGGACCGGTTAGAGGATGTGGAAGACTGGCTGGCCAGTTTTGACCGTGTGGCTGCATTTAACCAATGGGACAACGAACGGATGCTAATGAATGTGTACTTCGCGCTGCAAGACTCGGCCAAGACGTGGTTCGAGAACCACGAGGCGTCCTTTGTCAACTGGGCAGCCTTTCGCCGTGAGTTACAAGATTCAGCTCAAGTGCACGCAAAGAAAATGCAGAGATTGCAATTCGTTCAAGGTCTCAACAGTCAAATGAGAGTGTGGCCATGTTTGTCGAGGACATGACGTGGCTTTTCAATCGGGCCGACCCTACCATGCCTGAGGCAACGAAGGTACGGCACCTCATGCGCGGGGTGAAGGAGCAGTTGTTCGCTGGCCTCATTCGCGACCCCCCAAGAACTGTCGCAGATTTCGCGAGAGAAGCTACCAGCATGGAATGTTCCCTGCAGGAACGGAGTACCCAATACGGCCACCCGGCAAGCGTAGCGGCTACACCCTGCTGCGCGTCCGTGCCAGCAGTCAGCGACGATACATTGCGGGAGCTAGTGAGGAGCATTGTCCGCGAAGAGCTGCAAAACCTCCACTTGAATGCTCCCTCTGCAAATAATTATTCTACCGTGGACGTCATCCGTGATGAAATTCGGCGAGCGGTGCAGCCACCACCACCACAAGCACCACAACCGGAGCCATGCATCATGACTTATAGTGATGTCTTACGTCGACCTGCTCCCGAGCCAAATCCATTCCGTCCCGTTGTCGGACCACCGCCTCGCTACATGCGCCCCGTCTAGCAGCACATGATCTGCGCCCCGTCGAGCCACAGCAATACCAGCGTCCCGCTATCAGCAAGGCGCACTTGTGGCGCACGCCCAACAGACGGCCGCTCTGTTATCACTGCGGCGAACCTGGTCACATTCTTCGCAATTGCCCATACCGGAGAATAGGCTTGAGATGATTTCCACCAAACGCGCCTCGACCCCGCTATGGCCACAGGAAATTGAGGAGTACCTGGCTGCTAACGAGATGCAGCCAACGTCACCACAACGGCGGTCGCGATCAACATCTCCGAAGCGTTTTGCTTCGCCCAGTCGGTACTCTTCCTCTGGGCAATTCAGAGGCACGTCCCCTCACCGGGAAAACTAAACGCGGCGACCTCCGGGGGTGGGGCCGCCGCTACGTTTCAGAATAAACAGCCTCCACCCGACGATTTGACGCGACGGCCCGAGCGGTGACGACCCGATTCGATGAACTTACCGACGTGCTGCGAACGCATTGTTTCCGGGGAAATTTTTGTAACCGCCGACAGTTGTGATGTGACCGCACTTGTGGATACCGGCGCCGATTTCTCCGTCATGAGCAGCCAGCTAGCCACGGTACTCCGTAAGGTTCTGACGCCTTGGTCTGGGCCAATGATGCGTACCGCCGGTGGTCATGTAATGACGCCGATTGGCATGTGCACTTGCCGCATAGAGATCTGCGGTTTTACTTTCACTGGCACATTTGCCGTATTACAAGAGTGCTGCAAAGATCTGATTCTCGGCATGGATTTTCTTCAAGAGTATGGTGCGGTTATAGACCTTCGGGAGCAGCTCATGGTTTCGTTTTCAACCAAGCGAGCCGTTGATAGCAACACGGACTTCCGGAAAACAATGTTGCGCGTCTGTGACGACCACATAACGATCCCTCCGCGTGCGAGCAAGTTCGTCACAGTCGAATGTGATCATAGCACTGGCACGAGTGGCATTGCTGAAGCTAACATGTCACTGCTTCTAACTCGACAAGTTTGTGTAGCTCGGGGCATTGTCGAACTTGTCCGTGGCCAAGCCAACGTGCTGGTGACAAACTTCACATGTGAACCCCAACATTTGACGGCGAACACGGCGGTCGCTTATTTTGAAGGACTTGGAGAATGTACAGGCCAGTATGCTTTATCCAACAAGTCAGACCTCGACAATGCGGCGCCTACAGCCATTCAGACTGATGTGAACCCGCACCTCTTGCCCAGTGAGAAACGCTGCATAGAGAATCTTGTCAATTCGTTCCGCGATTGTTTTGCATCAACCTCCAAGGTCCGACAGACGCCACTAACGAAGCACCGAATCATAGTTGCCAATGACCAACGTCCACTATGTCAGCGTCCTTACCGGGTGTCTTCAAAAGAACGTGATGCCATCCGCCGCCAAGTAACAGAAATACTCCAGGACGACGTTATCCAACCGTCGACGAGCCCCTGGTCTTCGCCTGTTGTCCTCGTCGCGAAGAAGAATGGGACCTTGAGGTTCTGCGTGGATTACAGACGCCTCAACAACGTCACGAAAAAGGATGTGTACCCCCTGCCACGCATAGACGATTCCCTCGATCGCCTTCGCCATACCACTTACTTTTCATCCCTTGACCTCCGCAGTGGATATTGGCAAATAGAGGTTGATGAGCGAGACCGTGAGAAGACCGCTTTTATTACGCCAGACCGTTTGTATGAATTTAAAGTGCTCCCGTTTGGCCTGTGTTCGGCCCCTGCCACATTTCAGCGAATTATGGACACTGTACTCTTTGGTCTGAAGTGGCAGTCATGCCTCGTATATCTCGACGACGTTGTAATTTTCTCGGACACGTTCGACGAGCACCTGAAACGTTTTCGCGCTGTATTCGAGGCCATCCGATATGCCGGTCGCTCTTTAAAACCCGAAAAATGCCACTTTGCTTTTAACGAGCTGAAATTTCTCGGCCACATTGTCAGCGCTCGAGGTGTTAGCCCAGACCCAGAGAAGACGGCCGCTGTCTCTTCATTCCCCAAACCAGCGGATAAACGAAGCTTGCGTCGATTTCTTGGCCTCTGCGCGTACTATCGTCGCTTTGTTAACAATTTCTCCAAGATAGCTGAGCCTCTGACCCGCCTGACAAAAGACGCAGAGCCGTTCTTTTGGGGCTCCGACCAGGAAAATGCTTTCACGGAACTCAAGTCCCGTCTCCAATGTACGCCAATACTTGGCCACTTCGACGAAGAGACCGACACGGAACTGCACACGGATGCCAGTAACGTTGGCCTCGGTGCGGTCCTTGTTCAGTGGCAGGAGGGTGCAGAACGTGTCATTGCTTACGCCAGTCGCACTTTGTCCCGTTCCGAAGTTAATTATTCAACTACCGAAAAGGAGTGCCTTGCTGTTGTGTGGGCAGTTATGAAATTTCGTCCGTATTTGTACAGTCGTCCGTTTCGTGTCGTGAGCGACCATCACTCTCTGTGTTGGCTGGCAAACCTGAAAGATCCATCGCGTCGGCTTGCTCGATGGAGCCTTCGGTTGCAAAAATTTGACGTTACAATCGTGCAAAAGTCCGGCAAGAAACACAGTGATGCTGACTGTCTTTCCCGCGCACCTACTCCCTGCCACGCGGACGGCTCCGACGAAGATTCCGTTTTCCTTGGTGTTATCGCGACGTCCACCTTATCCCGAAAGCAGCGGGCTGACTCTGAACTTTTGCCCCTTATTGAATACCTCGAAGGAAACGTGCCATCTCCTCCTCAGCTCTTCAGGCGCGGACTGTCGTCATTTTGCCTGCGTGATGGTGTGCTCTACAAGAAGAACTACGGTCCAACAGAAACTGCTGATCTGCTTGTAGTACCCACAACGCTACATGACGAAGTTCTTCGTGCGTGCCACGATGACCTTTCTTCCGGCCATCTCGAGTTTTCTAGCACATTGGCACGGATACGCCGAAAGTACTACTGGCCCAGGCTAGCTGCCATTGTGCACCGCTACGTCCGTACCTGCCGTGAGTGCCAGCGGCGGAAAACACCACCCATTACAGCAGCTGGGCTCTTACAGCCTATCGATCCCCCGAAATTCCCATTTCAACAGGTCGGCGTGGACTTACTGGGCCCATTTCCGAAGTCCTCCATGGGTAACAGGTATATAGCGGTTGCCACTGACTACCTTAGCCGCTACTGTGAGACCAAGGCCATTCCCCGTGGTACAGCAGATGAAGTTGCGCATTTCTTCATTCACAGCATTGTACTCCGTCATGGTGCGCCAACAGTCGTCTTAACTGACAGAGGAACCTCGTTTACGTCGGCACTCACGAATGAGGTACTTTGACTCAGTGGCACCACCCACCGAAAGACAACAGCCTATCAACCTCAAACTAATGGACTGACTGAGCGGCTTAACAAGACAATTGCCGATATGATTTCTATGTATGTAGACGATAATCATGGGAACTGGGACCGAATTCTGCCGTACATCACGTTCGCATACAACACTGCACTCCAGGAAACAACACGCTTCACTCCATTTCATTTAGTTCATGGACGCGAACCCTTGACTATGCTGGATGCCATGCTTCTTCCAGATTCTGCTCCCTCCACTGTCGTGGGGGCTGACCAATTTATTCGTGACGCAGAAGCTGCACGCCAGCTTGCCCGACAGCGAATTCGGCACCAACAAGTACACGACGCCCAGCGCTACAACCTGCGACACCGAGAGGTGACTTACACGCCCGGCGACCAAGTCTGGGTATCGAGCCCAATACGGTTGCGAGGGCGCTCTGAAAAGCTTCTGCGGCGATACTTTGGACCTTACGAGGTGCTCCTCCGCCTCAGCGCGGTGAACTACGAGGTGCTACCACAAGGCACTGTACGCTCCTCTCGGCAGCCGAAATCTGAAATAGTTCACATTGCCAGAATGAAGCCCTATTACAATCGGTAAACCAATTCAGGGTTTAAACCATAGCCAGAGACTTTCCCGTATAACTTGCCCCGCTTTTCTACTATTTTTCTACGCTTGCGGCATCGGGTCGATGCCCCTTGGAAGGGGGCAATGCCTCACCGCTGACCATCTTCTGGCGCCATCAAGTGGCCGAATGTCTTGGCACCTGGCTAAGCGTCATCCTCGTCTCTCTAGAGTTTTTCGCTTGATTAAAAAGGGCCAGCTCGGTTGTTGTGCTGCTTGCTACGTGTGTTGGTGACAATATATACACCCCGACTTCTGAGTAGGCAGAAGTTTGCGTAACGCTGACTAAACAAATAACTCCACTTCCGAGCAAACAGAGACGCGTCGTCTGCTGGAGCAGACGACACGCTGCGCTCGCCGCTCCGGAGCGGGCACCGGACACGCTTCTAGCGGATTGTTGCCTCGTCTGGCCAATTAAAGAGCAGCTTCATGACCGGTCCAATGCCTCTTTGGTAGCTGTTCGACGCATGTGCAATGGAGCTTCGCTATTCTATCCGCCCCTTGTTCGCACGGCAACCAGACGCCGATAACACGGCGGTGAAGGAAGCAAGATCAAAGAGCTGTCGGAGAGGTTTGAGCGCCCACTTCACCCTCGCGGGTGCGACAGCCGTTCCCACATGAGAAACTGCGCTGCGCCAGATGGTATCAGGATGAACCTGGCGCTTCACAGGCAGAGCGCAGTATCGAGCACAAAGAAAAAAAAGGTATCTGTAGCCGGATGCGCGTGCCTATCTCAGATGACGGCATCCACACGGTCAGACTGTGTATTTTGCCGCGAGTTCGATCTGCAGTTCGTACTTTATGCCGGCACGCATAGCCTGGACTGCATAAAAGAAACAAAGAAACTGTGCGCAGGAATGAAGGTAATGTGCGTCGTCAGAATGATAAACGATCGCAACCAAGAAACATTGTTTTAATGAGGCAGTTCTTAATGACCTTCACAATTTCTTCATTTCACTATGTGGGGCCCTGCACCATGTATCCGTAAAACTCGTGCGCGCCGCGCATTCGAAGGCCGCGCCACTATCCCAATGCCCCCTGCGCGGTGCCTGTTTCCCTCTCCCCGCTCGTTCGGGGATAACCGGTCCCGCGCGAGGGGGCTATAAAGGAAGCCTCGCGCCGCCGTCGCTCTCTCTTGGTCCTTGGTCCCTGCCTCCTCGTTCCTGCTTCGCTCCTGGCGCTCTCCACGGAAACGACCCGGAGCCACCCGGACGACGACCTAGCACCGACTTCGACGATCCCTGTGAGTTAAAGATGTTTGTCATACGGCCCACTGTGTGTTTGTCGTGCGCATCCCTCGGGTAGAGAAATCGCCCACAAATGGCGCCCAACGTGGGGCTGAATTAGCACCCATGTGGACGATTTTTCTGCCGACGTGGCAGCGCACGGCAACACGACGGGCCGGTCCTTTGTATGTTAGGCGCGACACCATTTTGAGTTTAGGGCTATCATGTGTGCAGATGACACGGAGTGTAGTATAGTAGTGTTTGTACAGTGTTTTGTTTCGGGTTATTTGTGTGTTTGTTAGTGTCGGGCGGTTTGTGTTTAAATTTTTTTTGTGCATATGTTAGTTTTATGAAGTGTTTAGCCTTTGTGACTAGCCTCTTGATGCGGGCTAGGTGGTAGTCGTGCGCGTTTAGGCTCCCGGCCGGCCTTAGTTGTTGAGTGCAATTCTTCCGAGAAAAGACGTGCCAGATAGGGCCGCCGCTTCGGACACCAGTGCGTCCGGAAGTGACGTAAAGGACGCGGTAGAGTCTGCGCAGGTTGCCGATGCGGCCGCCCTGATGAGGCAGATGAACGAAGTGTTGTCGGTGTTCACCCTTCAGCTCGGTTCGGTGGCTAGCGCCAACCAAGCCACAGCTGCGGCGGCAGTCTCGCGTCCGCGGATAAATGTAGAGGTTCCCTCCTTTTCCGGTTACACGGACGTGAAGTCAGTCCACGAGTTCTTGCAAGAACTCGAGGATTATCAGACGGCACTGGGTTCCCCAGACAACGTGGTGCTAGCGCAGGTAATCCCCGTGGCACTTGTTGAGAGCGCAGCGCGGTGGAGACGCTGCCAGCCGGCCTTCCAGTCGATGGCAGACTTCACAGATCGCTTCCGCGCCGAGTTCTTGCCGCCCGATTACGAACGCCGGATGCTTGAGGAGCTAGCGTTGCGCACACAGCACCCAGAGGAGAGCCTCATCGAGTATGTACGCGCAATGCAGGAGCTCTACAAGAGGGCAGATCCCACGGCAACCTATCTAGAACAGGTCACGCGCGTGATGAGGCAATGCCATCCGCGCTTCAAGCCGTATTTGCGGGGACGTGGTTTTGCAAACCTCGAGGCCCTAGCACAGGAAGCGAAGGTAGTACAGGCGGATTTACTCGCTGAATTGCGCTACCAGCCACCCCCCAGGCCAGCCGAATCGCTAGAGCCGCGATGCGCCTGGGCCGGAGGCCAAGACTCCGTGCCGCGCCGCCAGAGGCGCAGACGTAAGGATGGTAGGGCAGGAAAGGCCAGCGGAAGGCTCCGCGATTCCTCGCGCTCTTGACCCGTACGCGTTCGAGCAGCGGCGTCGAGCTGGGCTCGCCAGCGACGTACGCACAGGCGCGGAGAGAGGGTAAAGACGTCCCCAGCCGCTTCGTGGAACGCGGCATCCCCCGACCGCGCGGCAGGTGAACGATCGGCTTTGCTGGAATTGCAAACAGCCGGGCCACGTGGCACGAGAGTGTCAAGCAAGGCGTATGCAGGGAAACGCGGACCGCCGGCGGCCATAATTGGTAACACCAGCCTGTCACCGTCGGCGGGAGAATTTCGTGGTAGCCACGGCGGAAAATGGGAAATGTACTCCCACGTCGCGTCACCGGGCGACCGCCCCGGGGGCGCAGAGGCTTTTGTCCCCCTCGCCTTTAGAGCGCAAGGAATGTTGTCGCGCTCGAGCCCTTTTATGCTAGTGCGGTTAGCTGGTCGAAGCTACTCAGCACTCATTGACACGGGCTCAACTGTGTCACTGGTCGGTGATGATGTGTTCGAGGCCTGCTGTAGATGTAACATCCGTGTCAGGCCAGCAGAAACCCCTTCGAGCTTAGCAGCAGGGGCGACAAAAGCGGAAGGAGCGGTACGTCTGGTCCTGCGTTTTGACGGCAGGAAGCGGAGGCATCGCTTCGTCTATCTGCCCGGCTTAGCCATACCAGTTATTCTGGGAAGAGATTTTCTTTCGAGCGAAGGCATTGTGCTTGACATGGGGGAGAACGGCTATCGCTACAGCCCCTTCACCCCCCTCATTCCCTTTGTTAGCGCACCCCAACAGGAATGCGTCAGCGTCCACGCTTTTGTAACAGACAGCTCCCCCGCGACACTGAATGGTAGCCCATTAGAAGCAATTATCGCGTCCTTAGGAACCGGTAGTCAGCGCCGAAGGCTCGTGGAAACTTTACTCCCGTTTTCGGATTACTTCACAGAGAAACCAGGCAGAACCGACTCGCTTCAGCACGAGATCGAAACGGGTGATGCGCGTCCTTTCAGATGTAACCCGCGGCCGTTAAGCGCGCAAAAGAGACAGCTTCTCGACCAGTTGACAGCGCTGTGTTGTCGTTCTCTCCCTGTGTCTTTGTTTTGAAGTGTGCTAGTTTGATTTCCAAGCTTCTCGACAGCGCCCTTGACGAGATGATAGATACCGGCGCGGTGAGACCCTCACAAAGTCCCTGGGCGTCCCCAGTGGTTCTAGCGCCAAAGAAAGATGGTTCGGTCAGGCTGTGTGTTGATTATCGAAAGCTCAACTCACTGACGCCTACGGTTGCGTACCCTTTCCAGTCGATCGAGGCTGTGATGTACGCATTAGGAAACGCGAGGTTCTTCAGAGTCCTGGATGCAAGCAGAGGGTACCTGCAGATTGAGGTGGCGGAAGGTGACATTCAGACAACCGCATTCACCTGTCACCGCGGGCTCTTCGAATTTACTCGACTCCCGTTTGGTTTGTCTAATGCACCGAGCACGTTCATGCGTTGATGGACATCGTGCTGGGCGATGCAAGATTCAACTACGCGATGGCGTACCTCGACGACGTCGTGATATTCTCACAGTCGTTCGAAGAGCATCTCATTCACTTGAATTCCGTTCTTGAAAGAATGAGACGTGCGGGTATAACGATCAACCCAAAGAAAGTGCAGTTGGCATCGAAGAGAGTGAACCTCTTGGGATTTGTGGTTGATGATGGCACTTTGAGACCGAACGATGACAAACTGCAGGCAATTCTGAACCACCCCTGCCCGACGAACGTGAAAAGCTTGCAGAGGTTTTTGGGAATGGTTACCTTCTACAGACAATTCATCCCTAGTTGTTCAGAGCTCGCTAGGCGTTGAACCAGCTGTTGCGGAAAGGCTCGAAGTGGGTCTGGGGCAAGGAACAGAACAACGCTTTTGTTGCCTTGGCTCGCGCGATAGCGAACACCGCTAGTTTGCGCGTCCCCGACCTGAACAAGCCGTTTGTCTTGCAGACAGATGCTAGTGATGCCGGTGTAGGAGCTGTTTTGTTGCAGGAACACAAGTGCAAGCTGCGCCCTGTCGCGTTCGCTAGCAGCACGCTCACATCGGCGGAGCGGAATTACTCCGTGACCGAAAAGGAATGCCTGGCGATAATGTTCGCATTGTCAAAGTTCGACATGTACCTAGACGGAGCGGTTTTCACCGTGCAGACAGATCACCAGGCACTTTTGTGGTTAAAGAGGCTGAAAAACTCCGCAGGCAGACTCGCGAGATGGGCGCTGACGTTGCAACGTTACGCGTACGCCATTGAGTACCGCCGGGGCAGCATGAATAAGGTGGCCGATGCGTTATCGCGTGCACCGTTGAAGGCTGGCAGAAGCGCAGAAGAGGCGCAGACCAGCTTTGCTGAAAGCGGCGTCGCCGCTAGTGGAGAGGAGGAGAGGGCGGACGCGAGTGTCGCGCCCTGTGTAGTTAAAGAGAGAAAGGAGGCGGATAGAGCTGCCGCGCGGTGCTGCGAGACAGAGAAGGCGCAGCTGCTGGTGGCGGCGACTACTCGCCTGCCAAGAAGCGAGGCAGAGAGAAATCTGTCATGGGGAGTAGCGGTCAGTAGGGAAGAGCTAATTGAGGCCCAGAAAGCAGACGGTCTATGCCAGCGGGTGCTGACAGAGCTTGCGAGTAATGCAGCTTGCACCGGGAACGCTGAGGGCAAGTACGACGCGTATCTGCTGGGCGATGACGGCTTACTGCTCCGCTACATCCCCCAACTTGATGAGGAAGAGGCAATTGCCTCCCCCTTCCGAGTCGTGGTCCCGAGGAAGTTGCGGAAACGATTCCTCTAGTACTTCCATGACTCAGCGCTGGCAGGCCATGGCAGCGGCAGTAAGACTTATGACAAGTTATGCAGTGTCGCGACCTGGCCAGGTATGAGAAAGGATGTGCTGGGTTACGCCCGTACATGTCCTGTTTGCCCGGTGGCCAAGCCTCGGGCGGGGAAACCCGCTGGCATGATGAAGCCGGTAGTTAGCAACTATCCGTGGCAAGTGGTCGCGTGCGATATCATGGGACCCCTCCCTCGCTCCACGCGCGGACACCAATATATCCTGGTAATAACGGACCACTATTCCAAGTGGGTTGAGGTTTTCCCCCATAAGAAACTTGTGTCAGAACGGATTTGGGAGAAACTGTTGGAGACATTCACTCGTTTCGGTTTCCCTTCCGACCTGATTACAGACAATGCCTCGTATTTCACAAGCAATGTCTTTGTTGATTCCTGTCGGGCGCTTCAAATCCGCCGCAGGAAAACGAGTCCCTACCACGCTCAGAGCAACATAACCGAGAGAGTGAATCGGAATGTTAAGAGTATGCTGGTCGCGACGACCGAGCAGCACAAAGATTGGGACGCACGGCTGTCCGAACTGGCTTTCGCCACTAGAACAACCGTGAACAGGTCGGTGGGTATGACACCTGCTTACTTGAATTTTGGGAAAGAGATCGCTTTTCCGCTAGAGAACGCCCTACTTGACGCGACGGGGCCCGCGCCCCCTCCGCTTACGCAGTACGCGGCAAAGCTCCGCGAGCGCCTTGAGTCAGCGCAGCGCGCGGCTCGTGAAAACCTCGATGTCGCACGCATGGAGCAAGCGGATCAGTACAACAAAGGTCGTCGTCACGTCGTTTTCAACATGGGCGACTTGGTACAGAAAAGAGCGCACCCGCTTAGTAAGCAGCGCGTGGTTTCGCCGCGTCGCTAGCGCACAAGTGGGTTGGACCGTTCGAAGTTACGGCACGGACTACGCCACTCACCTACCATCTGCGGTTGTTGGCGAGCGGTGAAACCGCTGGTCCGGTGCACGTCGCAGACTTGAAAGCTTACCACCTTCGCAAGGACGATAACTGCGAAGCGGGGGAAGCTCAAAGCGATGCAGCGATCTCCCCCAAAGTAAGGCCTACAGGTAGCAACCCGGTTCGCAACCAACGCTATAACCTAAGGCCAAGGTAGTGCACTACTTTGTCTACCGTCTTGGCTTCTTTCAGAATGCATTCTTATAAGATTTTGCAGCAGCCAGATGAACCACCGTCGCTGGGGCGGGAAACCGCACCCAGCGCATGGTTCCAGGAGGGGCCACAAAAACAGGGGGTACCCCCCTAGTTTGTAGTGGTTTGTGGCCCATCATTGTGACCAGCGCGGCCATGCTGGCCGTCTTCAACGAGTCTGCATTGGAGCCCGCTGCCCAGGCCTGGAGTACGGGCCTCAGGAAGCCAGGTGTGCCCGGGGCGGAAACGCCTGCTGCAATGTGCATCCAGCACGGCGCCACGTGGAAAGGGGTCAACGATGTAGAGCAGAAGCTCAGGGCCGCTGCCAGGCGTATTCGTGGCCGAGCCCAGCTGCGCTGTGACCCCGAGGATGTGGCCGCTGCCGGAGAGGGGCCAGTCGGAACAGTCCCGCCATGCCTGCTGCTTCTCCCGTCACACGAACCAGCTCAGAGGGCATCCCGCCAGAGCCAGGCGGCAAGCCTCCCTATTTTACGCCGACCCGGGCTCGGACATGGACATGGCCCGGCTGTTGGCGTAGCCCGAGTCGGACGCTGAGGGGGGGGGGAAGATGTGGAGCCCTGCACCACGTATCCGTAAGACTCGTGCGCGCCGCGCATTCGAAGGCCGCGCCACTATCCCAATGCCCCCTGCGCGGTGCCTGTTTCCCTCTTCCCGCTCGTTCGGGGATAACCGGTCCCGCGCGAGGGGGCTATAAAGGAAGCCTCGCGCCGCCGTCGCTCTCTCTTGGTCCCTGCCTCCTCGTTCCTGTTTCGCTCCTGGCGCTCTCCACGGAAACGACCCGCAGCCACCCGGACGACGACCTAGCACAGACTTCGACGATCCCTGTGAGATTAAAGATGTTTGTCATACGGCCCACTGTGTGTTTGTCGTGCGCATCCCTCGGGTAGAGAAATCGCCCGCAACTAATAATATTTGGAATACATTGCTTGCTCATTGCACTTTATCGTATTTTTGTGCAATCCGTGTTTTGGTGAAGGTAAAATTCGAAAACCATCTGTGTGCTGCCCGATGCCACAAGCGCTTCAGGAACGCCACGGGTATAAATTTCCGAATCATTCACTGCGGTGTCTGCCAGCTAATTTGCAATACATAAATGACTAAATGCAATATTATGCCATAGTTGGAAAATAGTGTGCGATTCACAAATGTCGTAGAATCTTGAAACCTGCGTCGTGCGCTGAGACTTGCGCAAGGGCGTTACGAAATTACGCAATAAGTTTTCAAAAATTTGAAAGCTGAAGTAAAGGAGAATAGGTCGACAAAGTTTAAGATATAAAAAAAAATTAGTTGTCTTCAGAAATTTTAATTACTCGCTGTTTTCTTGAAATTATACGTTCTTATTAAAACGATATATAAATATAAGCTTTCTCAGCTTGATAGATAAATATGCTGAGAACATAGTGTGGAAATATCGCCGCTCTACCACAAACATTTTTTGAGACAAAGGACTGCAAAATAGACAAAATTTCATTTCCTGGGCCGATTTCACCCTGCCGCGGTGGTGCAGTGATTAAGATGCCCGACTACTGTGCCCGTGTACCAGGGTTCGATCCCGACCGCCGGCGGCTGCGTTTCTATGGACGCGAGAAAAAGAGGCATCCGTGTGCTGTGCAATGTCAGTGTACGTTACAGATCCCCCGGTGGTTGAAATTACTCCTTAGCCCTTCACTACGGCACCCCTTTCTCTCCTTCCGCTTTCACTCCCACCTTCTTCCCTTCCCTTAAGGCGCGGGTCAGGTGTCCACAGAACATTTATGACAGATACTCCGCCTTTCCTTTCCTGTGAACCAATTATTATACTTTAGGAAATATAAAAAACAGGCCAGGTGTTTCTTATAAATCTGGAGGGAAGCACTAGCCGGAACCCCTATGCGACACCAACCTCTCCTTTCTTGTTGATGCCAATGAAAAGAACCTACACTTCAGCCCCGCCGGGGTGGTGCAGTAGTAAGACGCCCGACTACTGTGCCGAAGTACCCGGGTTCGAACCCGACCTCGGCTGCTGGGTTTCGATGGAGGCGAAACGAAGAGGCGTCCGTGTGCTGTGCGATGTCAGTGAACGTTAAAGATCCCCAGGTGGTCGAAATTACTCCGTAGCCCTCCACTACGGCTCCCCTTTCTCTCTTTCCATTTTCACTGCCACCTTCCTCCCTTCCCTTACGGCACGGTTGCGGTGTCCACAGAAAACAAGTGAGACAGTTACCGCGCCTTTCCGCTCCTATAAATAAATCAGTTTTTTTACCTACACTTCACAAAAAAAATGAATACGAACAAAAACTTGCATATTTTTTGACCACCTTCAGCTACCTAACTTTATTATACTTTATGTAATAAATAACGAAAGTTCTCAAAAACAGCAGAGAACAACCGCGTCACTCCACTTAATTTTTATTAAATTCCTGTGCCACGAAAAAAAAGATTGGCAGCAAAACAAATTGCAGATATCAAATTTTAAAATCAATTTATAAGGTCTGCCGACCATCCTTCGTTTGATCTTACATGGAATCGCCCTATAGCATCGCACTTTCAAATCGCGCTGTAATGCACGACACGCACATGGGCATGGTAATAAAAAGAAATGCGAGCAAAGGCGCGCCTACGGGTTCCGCTGCTTAAATTTCTTGCGTCATGTTTGCATTCGGGGGACAGCAAAGGCTACTACAATTGTCCGTAATGCAATAAATCAGGACATTAGCGTTTTTTGTTATCAACCGGAAAAAAGAACGGCGAGAACAAATTCAAACATCGGAGTGCGCGAACGTAACTGTTTTTCTTCGTTTTTTTTTCCGGGGCGACAGTACCTGAAACTTTGCACATGTTGGCAGCTGTGAAGGCTCACATGGTCGACTTGCACTCCTTTGGATGATTTTTACACGCCGCTCACAGGAGTGCTTTCAGGAAATATTTTATTACTCGTGTTTGTCGTAAACGACAAAGCTGCATATATCAGTTAAGCAATCATTCATGCTGCCCCGAGTCGAATTGTAACCCAGCAAATTGGCAGAAATATAAACGTGCATACCTTCAACCACCCAAAAAATTGTTTCAAGCCTGCAAACGCCCCTATTGTAAAAATCAAGCGCCCGTCCCAGGCGCGCCCAAAGAAACGCAAGCGAAACGAGCGACGAGATTGGCCCCCAGTACCGGTGCTGCCCCTGGCGGCCGCGTCATGCGTAAAAGTCACACTAAGCGGCCGCTCCTCGCGGCGTTGTCGGAGCACCTCTTCCACCGTGCCCTCCACTACGGCTCCCCTTTCTCTACCTCCACTTTCACTCCCACTTTCCTCCATCTATCTATCTATCTATCTATCTATCTATCTATCTATCTATCTATCTATCTATCTATCTATCTATCTATCTATCTATCTATCTATCTATCTATCTATCTATCTATCTATCTATCTATCTATCTATCTATCTATCTATCTATCTATCTATCTATCTATCTATCTATCTATCTATCTATCTATCTATCTATCTATCTATCTATCTATCTATCTATCTATCTATCTATGTAATCTATCTATCTATCTATCTATCTATCTATCTATCTATCTATCTATCTATCTATCTATCTATCTATCTATCTATCTATCTATCTATCTATCTATCTATCTATCTATCTATCTATCTATCTATCTATCTATCTATCTATCTATCTATCTAATCTATGTAATCTATCTAATCTATGTAATCTATCTATCTATCTATCTATCTATCTATCTATCTATCTATCTATCTATCTATCTATCTATCTATCTATCTATCTATCTATCTAATCTATCTATCTATCTAATCTATCGAATCTATCTATCTATCTATCTATCTATCTATCTATCTATCTATCTATCTATCTATCTATCTATCTATCTATCTATCTATCTATCTATCTATCTATCTATCTATCTATCTATCTATCTATCTATCTATCTATCTATCTATCTATCTATCTATCTATCTATCTATCTATCTATCTGTCTATCTAATCTATCTATCTGTCTATCTATCTATCTATCTATCTATCTATCTATCTATCTATCTATCTATCTATCTATCTATCTATCTATCTATCTATCTATCTATCTATCTATCTATCTATCTATCTATCTATCTATCTATCTATCTATCTATCTATCTATCTATCTATCTATCTATCTATCTATCTATCTATCTATCTATCTTTCTATCTATCTATCTATCTATCTAACTATCTATCTATCTATCTATCTATCTATCTATCTATCTATCTATCTATCTATCTATCTATCTATCTATCTATCTATCTATCTATCTATCTATCTATCTATCTATCTATCTATCTATCTATCTATCTATCTATCTATCTATCTATCTATCTATCTATCTATCTATCTATCTGTCAGTCTGTCTGTCTGTCTGTCTGTCTGTCTGTCTGTCTGTCTGTCTGTCTATCTATCTATCTATCTGTCTGTCTGTCTGTCTGTCTGTCTGTCTGTCTGTCTGTCTGTCTGTCTGTCTGTCTGTCTGTCTGTCTGTCTGTCTGTCTGTCTGTCTGTCTGTCTGTCTGTCTGTCTATCTATCTATCTATCTATCTATCTATCTATCTATCTATCTATCTATCTATCTATCTATCTATCTATCTATCTGATAATGTCCAGAAGAACTCTTCCTCCTCCCATAGATCTCTCCCAAAAAAGGAAGAAGTAATTGGCGGAAACTGCAGACAGGCACCTTCCCAAACCCGTATATCCTACAGAAATGGCATTCTGAGGTGGACTCTTCCAAATGTAAAACCTCTGAAGGCATAGCTACACTAAATCATATGCTTTGGGCTTGCCGAGCTCAAAACGGGATACATGGAAATAGAGTCATGGGAATTCTGCCATCACTGCCAGGAAGAACAAATACAAAAACAAGTCATCCGTCAAGCCCAGGCCGCCGCCGGAAGCCAACTGATTCCGGCCGACGTCTAGGGGGCAGATAGACGGTGAAAGGAGAGCTGCGTCTCACCCGAACATCCATACTCTTTGACGAGTGCAAATAAAGTGCTTTCTCTCTCTCTCCCAATCCACACGTTACTATCACTTTACTCCGCATTCATCCACAGCCACTTAAACTACAGCATTTCATCCTATCATGTTCATCTGTGGTCATTAATAAAACTACGAAAGCAAGTCATACGCAATATAACCTCCTCCCCTCGAATGTCACCGTCGCACATTTTATTCATGGACTTAACTGAGCTACCCCTCTCGGTTCTCTATATATTTGTAATATCGGCATTCTATTCTTTTAGATTCTTCGCCATCATCCCATTTAGCATTTTTCTTTCCGGCACGATAACAAACAACAGCGTTACACGGGTCGCTGTAAGTAATAATTTTCTACTACCTAAGGTGAGTACTAACTACGGGAAACAATGCCTTCAATTTTCATCCATATCATGTTGGATTTGTATGAACTCTGACATTGAGCAAACTAATACACTGTTGCGAAGTTGCAGGGTCGCAGCGGAGCACGAGAGCAAGATGACCAGCGTGGAACGCTTCTCATTCTGAACAGCTCGTGCCATGCTTGCGCTCCGAGAACGCGCTGTACATCTTTATTTTCCTCTCACACGGGCTGGTAACGCAGATCTCAGCGCCTCCGCTTTATAGCGTCGGCGGGCGCTATAAGGCCCCCCGCCTAGACGGAACGGCGAAATATACGCGCCGACGGGGCAGAGATTGGGTATGCCACGGCGGCAAGCAGGCCTACAGATCAGCCGGAAACATCTGAGGGGAGCTCATGGGGAGGTGTCTCTAGGTACGCGGGTTTCAGGCGATCTATAGAGATGACCTCTTCACGACCATCCAGCAGGATTGTCGCTGACTTGGTCGTCCTGTTGAGGGCGCGGTACGGGCCGTCGTATGAGGGGGTAAGGGGCGCCTTTACAGCGTCTCGCCTGAGAAATACATGCGTCGAGGAAGCAAGGTTTGGGTGCAGAAAGACTTGTTGGGCAGATGGGCGAGGCGGCACTGGGCGCAGATGCTGAACACAGTCTTGTAGGCGATGAAGGTATTGTAGGGGCTGGGACGAAGAAGACGAAAGTACGAACAAGCCTCCAGGAAGCCGCAGGGATGTACCGAAGGCGAGTTCGGCCGCTGAACAACCAAGGTCACGACGCAGGATGGCACGTAGTCCTAGAAGCACCATAGGGAGATGGTCGACCCAGTGCTCGCGGTCTAGGCGCGCAGTGCTGAAACGAAAGCTTTGGCAGCTGTTTGCGCAGTAATGTCCGGAATTGAGGCTTTACAAAAGTTAGCGCCATCTAGTGAAAGAGACATAAACTGTGCGCGGCGGCCATGTTTTGTTCAGTCCGCCTGGGCCTCCCATCGAGTACTCTGTCAACGTGCGCCTCCGTGGAACCCGTGCTTGCATCGCAAGGTGCATTGGAATGATCACAAGCAATTGTTTCATTTTTTGACATCACAGCAGTCGCTGCTAGCACCAAGCTCTATTGGGAATGATGCCAGCATGTTGCTGCGTACCCTTCTGCAGCAAGCGCACCGTCGTAGATGCGCCTGGAAACTAGGTATACGCGTGTGTGCGACCGCTCGTTTGCAATCCTAATAGGTTTTACAAGTGTCACTTGCATCATGTAAAGCATTACTGCTCGTTCCTCTCACTGGGAGCTAGCTCACAGAACGTGCTATCACCTAAAACAGCAAGGTTGTTTTGCGTGCAATGGAGCCTTGTTAACTTAAAGGATAAGCTTATGCTTCGATGGAGGACACGGGAGAAGGAGCAATGCATGTATACCGAAAGCTATAATTCAAATACGTTCTTTGAACCCTTTTGTACGTAGGTTGCATTTCAGTTCAGTTCAGTCATTCAGTCGTGTCCGACTCTTCGTGACCCTATGGACCATGTCACGCCACGCTTTCCGGTAAGTTGCATATACCAGTGTGCGTTTGATTTAAGACAAGGGCATGATTACCGAGAGTACTTTTCACAGTCGTACGAAATTGTAGTGCTTGTTGCAGAGAGCAATACGGCTGTCTAGTGCGCCCGAGGTGCGTGTTTCACGCTGCAAAAGCGGCTGCCAAACCCGCGGCGTCTAGTAAAGCAGGAGAAGATGAGATCCCACTAGCGTGTTGTAATATGCTCACGGCCAGCCCGTTTCGAAAGATGTTATCACGTGATAATGCATGCGAAGTCCGGTCCGCGCCCAGAGCGCGCCGCTCAGGTTTCCATTCTGTGCCTTCATACCTGCCAGTGCGGCCAATAAAATACCGAAGTTTGCTATTCACTTTTGTGCATTTTATCGAGTCGCCCGATGGTTCGCTAATTGACAGCCACCTAAAATTCAGCTGATTTTGTAAATATGACGATTTCTTGTTTATTCCCTCTGTCAGATAGCAGACATTTGAAGCCTTAGCCTCATATGAAAGTGCTGTCATGGGAAGCTTCGATAAACTGGGAGGAAGAGGAACTCGGCTGAAACTAAAAGAAATTTGGAAAGTCAACTAACATTACTGCGAAGTGTCAGTGCTTGGTGCAACTGGCGGTGTTCAAAATGTCAGATTTGTATTATATAATACTGTTATAAAACATTAGGGGGACAATTAAGCTCCGCCGTTAAGGGTATGACGCGAGAGCGTTTCTCTCTCTCTCTCACACACACGTTTTCTTTCTTCTCATTTTGAATGTTCAGCTTTTATTCATTTTATATTTCGAATATTTGTTTCTTTATTTTATTTAATGTTTTATAATTTTATACACCAATACTCAGGGTCAGCAACAATAGCCTTTCCATTCTGAGCAATTTGACACTTTTGAACACATTCTTCAATTATTTCAATTAATCAGTTATACATACTAAATTTTCTTCATTAGCATCACCAAGTACTGGTTTTCCCTTCTGAGCATTTCGTCACCTTTAAACCCTCAATTTCCAATTTTTCTTCTTGCTTTATTTCATCAATTGGTCAATTAATTACAAATATTTTATTATGTCCTCATCGCCTATTGCACACCAATCAATCTTCACTCATTGGAAGCAGGAATTATCATGACCCATTTTTCTTTCTTTTTACGCAGCACCCCGATTATTTCCGAGACCCGTGCCCATAACTGCGTCGACGGTTAGGCAGGAAAGTGCTAAGAGCCATTCCGACTAACGTCAAATTACGCACGATTCTTTCATCTGAAAACAAATTGCATTCTCGCTCATTTCACCAACAAGTACCCCACTGATAGCAGTGGGATGAGCGCTAACCAAGCAAACTCGCGATCGTCTCTCATAGTCGTTAAAGTATATAGCAAAGGCATGCAGACAAAAAAAATCTGCACATTACAAAACTCTAGATATTGTACCTGGATACGGATGACGCTGCGCGGATCGACGAGGGGCCCATGCACGACTCGTAGACCAGTTTGTAACCGCTACGCCTCGGCTGTCAAAATACGCTTCTTGGCTTCGCTAACAGACACCGCCAGGGACAAAAGAGAGGTCCAAGCACAGCACACTAGGTTACAACATGAAAAGCGCGGACAGAACGGCGGGCGCTGACAGACTGACACGAAGCGATTCAAAGCGAAAGGACGGAGCGAACAAAATATGGCTGCCAGCGCGGGATCAGCGTGCCGCTCATGGTTGCCAGACTTACTTTTGTAAACCCTCTTCGGGCCAACGGGTGAAGCGGTCAACGGTCAACCATCGTCAGAATATACTCGTAGTCCTGAGAGGGGGGATGCGGTCCAACCAGGTCAAGGTGAATATGGTCAAAGCGCGATCCAACGGCAGGAAAGACTGAAGGGGAGTCTTGGTATGGCGTGTCACTTTGGCGGAGTGGCAAGCAAGGCCCGAGCGGGCCCACTGGCGAACGTCGGTCTTAATGTTCGGCCAGACGTACCGCTGGGTAAAGAGGCGCTGCGTGGCTCGAATGCTACGATGACAGATGTCGTGAAGGGACTGGAAAATGGCACGACCAAAGGCCTCCGGGATGAACGGTCGCGGTAAAGCCGATGATAGGTGCACCAGAGCGATCCGGGTAGAAACGGATGAGGCACGAGCAGCAGATGGAGGGCTCAGGGGTGGGCACGCAGGGCTTGCAGCTCAGGGTCTTCAAGCTGCGCCCGGGCCAGAGATTACCAGTCCACATAAGGTGAAGACACGCCGATGGTGGTAACGCATGAAAGTGCGTCAGCTGCCTCATTGTCGGTGCCTTTGATATGTCGAATATCGGTTGTGAACTCCGATATGTAGGCCAGCTGACAAAGTTCACGGCGACGTACTTCGAAGAGTTCGTAAAACGTAACTTAAAATGGCTGGCCCTCCAAGAAGTGGTGAGAGTGCTGGATGGTGGAGTAGATGACAAGTAGCTACGTCATACGTAGCTAGTGTAGAGAGTAGTAGTGAGTCTCGGCAGGCTGGAGCTTCCGAGGGAAGAAACCCAGTGGGTGCCACTCGGAGTCGATCTGCTGCTGGAGAACCGCACCAATGGCCATGCTAGAAGCATCCACCATAATGCGAGTGGGTGCGGAACTCCCAGGGTGGATGAGGACGACTGAATCGGCGAGGGCTTGTTTTGCAGCCGTGAAAGCGGCCTGAGCCTGAGCCGTGAAAGCGGCCAGGAAATCGCGGAGGATGAGGACTTGGTGGTGCGGAGCAGGTCAGTCAGGGGGTGAAGGAGCTCGGCGCAGTGCTGAATAAAGCGCCGTGAAAAATTCACTAGGCCCAGGAACTCACGGAGCTTGCGTAGGGTAGCGGGTGCTCGAAAGTCAACAGCCTGGACGTGAGAAGGCAATGGACGAATTCCAGCGCCGAGATGTGGTGGGCCAAGAACTCGAGCGCAGAAGAGCCGAAAACACATTTCTGGGCCTTAACGACCAAGCCAAACTCTTGGAGGCGTTGAAAGAGCTCCCAGAGGTGACGCTCGTGATCCTGTGTAGAACGACTCACGACGAGGATGTCGTCGATGTAGGCAAATACCGCTGGGAGTCCACGCTTCACTTCATCAATGAATCTTTGGAAAGTTTGAGCTGCGTTTCGTAGCCCAAAAAGCATGCGCACGTACTCAAACAGTCCGAAGGGTTCTTCGGAATATCGGCAGGCTCAACAGGGATTTGGTGGTAGGCCTTGACAAGGTCGACTTTACTAAAGAACTTCCAGATGTGTAGTGAAGTCTTGAAAGTGTGGAAGGGGATAGCTGTCGTGGACCGTGTGAGCGTTGAGAGCCCGGTAGTCGCCGCACGGACGCCGGTCACCCGGTTCTTTCATGGGCACCAGACGGACTGGTGAGGCCCAAGCTCTGGATCTTTGTTCAAGTTCTTTGGTCAAGCTTTTGTTCAAGTTAAAAAAAAATGTTTCTTCTTAATTTGGGATTTCTTTGTTGTTTATCTTCTGTGGCGCGGATTTCGTGCGTGTTTTTGTGCCTTTTTCTGTATTCTATTTCGTATCTATATCTGTCGGCAATGCACTATTTACTATGTATTTTGTTGTTTATTTTCAATGTTGCTGCTTCATATACAATTTTTCTTACAATAATATTATTATTTAAGTTGCCTATGAAGGTCTATTACCATGGGAGGTTCCACCTGCGGTCTTCTACCATGGGACCTCTCGCTGTATATTCCTGTACGTTGTTTTCCTTTATTTGAAAATAAACTTTCAATTTCAACTTTCAACTTCATGAGGGGAGCCGTCTTATGCCCGCCAAGCTCCTGCGAACGACACCTTACCGTGCTACGAATGGTCTCGTAGAAAAAGTTCAATGGAACTTTAAAGATGTGGATTAAGCGA
The DNA here is from genome assembly GCF_055883805.1 of Amblyomma maculatum. NCBI lineage: Eukaryota > Metazoa > Arthropoda > Arachnida > Ixodida > Ixodidae > Amblyomma > Amblyomma maculatum. The sequence goes on from NC_139352.1 coordinate 129,669,291, forward strand.
ACATAGCAAGAGCAACCTCCATTATCTGACCGCTATCTAGCGTTGTTGCTATTCGCTTATCGGGAGATACCGCAAGCCAACTTGGGGTTTTCTCCTTTCGAGCTAATTTGCGGTCATCACGTGGACCTTTGAGTGTTCGCAAAGAATTGTGGAACAATGAGATTTTTGATGGGAGTTTCGAACAACGTACACCTATCTTGTCGACCTTCGGAACAGTCTTGAAAAACATGTAACCTCGCTAACATGCACCAACGAGAAAAGGCTGGCACAAAACAAAAGGCCTACTACGACCGCAAGAGTCGGCCGCAGAAGCTACAGACTAGAGACAAAGTGCTCATCTTCCTGCCGACAGATTCAAACAAACTACTGATGCAATGACGAGGTGCCTTTGAAGTTTGGGCGTGAGGAACGAAATGAACTATCTCCCTGACATCAACATGCTGAAAAATTTTGGGGAACGGCATGCCAGTTTCTTCATCATGTCTGCCGCCGATGTACAGGAAAACACATCGAACAGTCGTCTCACCTGTCTCGAGAAAAGTGACGATGATGAATGTATCCCGCCAATAAGTTAGTTCCACACAAAGACAGCCGCTGTTGCAAAGGTGTCGCCGACATTGGGAACTTGCTTCCATATCAAGTGCGCAAGAGTATATCAAGGGAACTGACAAAATGGGTACTGACTACGTAAGCCGTGAGTGAACTTAGGCCTGCATTCTTCAGCCTTTGTATTTTTTGTGGTAGTATTGCAGTGTTGTGTCAATGTCGTTTACTGCTGCGGGAGTTACGTGTGCACTGACATTCAGTAGAAGACACATCTCCCTTTGTTAGAGACCAGAAAAGTTCTACTATAACTGTCTTGAAGGGGGGGGGTAGTGTCATGAAGCTGTAGTATTGCGCTTGGTGGTAGCGCGAGTAGAGAAAAAGAAGGAAGTGCGGAGGGAGAAGAAAAAGTAAAAGAGCATTAGAGCGTGTTGTCTGGTCTTCATTGTTCTGGCTCTTGATTTTGGTTATTTGTTGCCATCCCCGAGACCCAAGTATCTGGAGTGGACCTCCACGCTTTGACACCACACCGAGAGCCCCGTCTTCATAGAATCCACAAACAACACAGGATCCGGCGTCGCCGCGGACTGACAGGCGAGTGGAACCCTCCCTGCCTCTGAGCACGAATAGATCGATTCTGCATGAGCATTTAATTCCATCACAGCCAGCATTCGGCGCCTAAAGGAAACTTGCGATCGTAATGTCCTGTTATCGAACTGCGCTTCCACAACAGAGGTGACTAAAAATCCCCGTGTGCAAACATAAATCCATTTAAGCAGCCGAAAGCTGGATTTGCGCAGTGGCCGCCACCTACCTGGGATCACAACGTCAATAACGACCACTATGACCTCTGAGGCAGCTCCCACCACCGCAACAATATCGGCGCAGCCAGTCGTCCTCCCAAAAATCCGCCAGCCTCCCATTTTCAATGGCGAAGACAAGACAGATGTTGACGACTGGCTGGATGAATACGAGCGATGCAGCAGGAACAATCACTGGGACGCGACCATCATGCTGGTCAATCTGATTTTCTATTTGGCGGGAACCGCTCGCACGTGGTTGCAAAATCACGAGCACGAGCTGGTGACCTGGGAAATTTGCAAGCAAAAGCTTCACGACTTGTTCGGGAAGCCCATTGGGCGGGCTTTTGCAGCCAAAACCGAACTTTCGTCTCGCGCAAAATCCACCACGGAGTCCTACCTTGCCTACATTCAAGACCTGCTCGCGTTGTGTCGCAAGGCGAACAGCTCCATGCTGGAAAGTGAAAAGGTAGGGCACATCATCAAGGGCATCGCAGATGACGCGTTCAACATCCTCTTCTGCATGGATTGCTCTACCATCTTGTCGGTGCTTCAAGCTTGCCGAAGATTCGAGCAGGCTAAACAACGACGCCTGGTACATCGCTTTGAGCGCCTTCCGAACACGGCAGCTACATCATCCTGCGATGATCTGGCTCCTCTGCAACAGCGTTCTCAGTCCACAACAATGACTCGGATCGTCAGGCGAGAACTCGAGGCCTTAGCTCCAGCACCACTCCCATCTCCAGTGCCCGACACCGTGGCCATGATACAAGCTGTTGTCCGCGAGGAACTTGCCAACGTCGGTCTTTCCTCCAACCCCGTACCGCCCTCGTCATCATCGCATCCTGTTCCTGCAGTGGGTGCTGCAACCACTAGTCAAGGTCCCTCACGTCGCTATGTTAGTAGCAATCCTGCTGATTGGCGAACCACAGATGACAAGCCAATTTGTTTTATTTGCTGTCGAGCCGGCCACACTTCACTTTATTGCCGCAGTCGCACCTTCCCCACCCCTCGTTCTTATTACAACGCTGACCGTCGGTACTATTACGGACCTCGACGCTTCCCTGCCCAACCTGAACAGCTCCGCCCGCATATGATGAACCTGGACACTTCCCTCCTCACAAGATGAACCTCACACTGAAGCCGTCTCAAGTGTCCGTCACTCCAGCCGATCTCCATATCCACGGTCTCGTCGATCTCATTCCCCGCTGCCTCGTCGCAACTCCTCCCCATCATACGCCGGCGCCAACTCGGGAGACTAGCGAGTGCAGCGCCCGGGAGTGACGCTGCATTACCGACCCGGACTGTCAACTCGGAACTGACCCTCGCACGCAGTCGTAACCCCATTGACATTTTTGTGGACGGAGTCTCAGTTTCTGCCCTTATTGACACTGGCGCCCACATTTCCGTCCTCAGTTCCTCGCTCCGTCAACGCCTCAGCAAAGTCCTCACACCCGCTTCCTCATCTGGTCCTTCATCATCTGGACCTGCCACTGTGTCCTGACAAACAGGCCTCCGATACTTCAACGCTCCGTCTCCGCTCCTCTACATTTACTCGTCTCCCACCAGAAGCTGCAGTGTATGGGCTCATGTCACCTTTCCCTTCCGTTCCTGATGGCGACTACGTTGTTTGCTCCATAACCGATGTGACACTGCAGCGTAGAATAAATCTCCCTCATAACATCGTGCACGTACAAAATAACAATGCTTATATTCCAGCCCTGAACTTCGGCCTTTTTGTGCACGTTCTTCCTTAGGGCATCACTCTCGCCGAACTGACACTGTCTGACGTCACAGTTGCCGCTCTTTTACCTGACCCTACTGCTAAAGTGTCGGCACGACCTGCACTGTCCCCATCTTCGGAGGCCCGCATATCAGGAATGGTTGCACCTAATTTGCGCCCTGACCGTGGTACAGCATTTACGAGTCTTCTGAATTCGTACAGTGATATTTTCGATTTTGGTGACCACCCCTTAGGACAAACGTCCCTCGTTACACATCGTATCGACATCGGAGACGTCCGCCAAATTCACAGACCTTATCGAGTCGCCATTTTTGAACGACGCATCATACAAGATGAAGTGGACAAGATGTTAGCAAAAAACATATAGAGCCTTCGAGCAGTCCCTGGGCGTCGCCTGTCATGCTTGTTAAAAAGAATGACAATACCTGGAGATTCTGCGTTGATTACCGACACCTCAACAAAATTGCAAAGAAAGACGTTTACCCGCTCCGCAGTATAGATGATGCCCTCTACGGCTTGCATGGTGCCAGCTATTTCTCTTCCATTGATCTCCGTTCCGATTATTGGCATATCGCAGTCGACGAACGGGACCGAGAGAAGACCGCCTTCGTCACTGCCGGTGGCCTCTATCAATTCAAGGTGATGCCTTTCGGCTTGTGTAATGCGCCCGCAACATTCGGGCGAATGATGGACTCTTTCCTGCGCGGCTTGAAATGGACGACGGGCTTGTGCTATCTCGATGACGTCATTGTATTTTCTTCTACATTCGAGAGCCATCTCCATCACCTTGATGCTATTCTTGGCGTCTTCCGAAGAGCTGGCCTTCAGCGGAACTCGAAGAAATGTAGCTTCGGCCGACATGAACTCAAGGTGCTCGGTCATGTGGTCGACGACCGTGGCATTCAACCAGATCCAGGCAAAATACGTGCTGTAAGTACATTTTCTACACCCCGATATACCAGTGACGTGCGTAGTTTTCTTGGGCTTTGCTCCTATTTTCGGCGGTTTTACCCAACTTTGCGGAGACGGCTCCTCCCCTCACTATTAATTGAAACATCGCGAACACGAAGACAAAGGACAAGACAAAATCAAGCCACAGTACAAGCGCTGACTCACAACTACGCCTAAGCCCTTTACTCCAAGGCCCAGAAAAAACAAACATGAAGAAAGCGAAACAATTACGTGAAACAACCCCTGGGTTCCCCTGTTTAAAGCTGTGTTAGCGCTGTTTAAATGAATAATGAATAAATACCAACTCGGCCAAAAAAGTATCTTGGTTCGTCCACTGACTAATCTTTTGAAGAACGACGCTCCATTTTGCTGGGACCAAGAACAATCCCAAGCCTTTTCTGCGCTCATTGCAGCCCTCACTAACCCGCCCGCCCTGGCATACTTCAGTCCTTCGGCACCAATGGAGGTACGCACCGACGCCAGTGGTCACGGTATTGGTGCCATACTCGCCCAACAGCAGATGGGTCGCACTCGCGTCATTGCTTATGCCAGTCGCCTCCTTTCTATGGCTGAATGAAATTACTCGACCACAGAACGTGAGTGCTTAGCCCTGGTGTGGGTCATTACAAAGTTTCGTCCTTACTTGTTTGTCCGCCCGTTCTTCGTCATCACCGACCACAATGCTTTATGCTGGCTTTCTACGCTGAAGGTTCAAGCAAAAGATATGCGCTGCGTTCGGCTCTGGACCATCTTGACAGCCGTCCTTTCACAGAGGAGAAAATCCTCAGCCCATGGCCACAGAAGGCGTCTAACGACAAAGCCTTCAAAGCACTTATGAGTTTTATGAGAGACACAAACTTGATTGAGAAACTGTGACTGTGCTCCTCGCCGCCTTACCTTTCCTATCATTCTCTTCTATCTTTCTCCTTTAAACTCCTCATTCCCCTTCCCCAGTGCAGGGTAGCCAACCGGAAGCTTTCCTGGGTTAACCTCTCTGCCTTCTCTCTCTTTCTCTCTCTCTCTCTACGCTGAAGGACCGTACTGGTCGCCTGGGTCGTTGGGCCCTCCGCCTTCAGCAATACACGTTTTCTGTCGTCCACAAGTCTGGCCGGCCGCACGCTTACGCCGATTGCCTGTCCCGCAACGCTGTAGATCCGCCACCTGCGAGCGAGTGCGACGATGACACATGTGTTGGCCATCTCTGACCTTTCAAACATTTGCCATGAGCAGCGCTTAGATCCCTAGCTTTGCAGCATTACCAATCGCCTCAGCACTGATCACCTTGATGCTACCCTTGCTCTGTTTGTGCTCCACAACGGCACCTGATACCGACGGAATATGCGACCGGATGGCGCCGAGCTTCTAATCGTAGTTCCGAAACACCTGCATACCACCGTTCTTCAACAGCTGCACGACACACCCACAGCGGGCATCTTGGCGTATCTCGCACGTACGCTAGCGTCCGCCGCCGCTTCTTTTGGCCAGGCCTTTATCGCTCTGTTCGTGGTTACGTGGCTTCTTTAGAACGGTGTCAGCGACGGAAGAAGCCCTCGGTTATGCCTGCTGGATCCCTGCAGCCGATCGACATCCCAGTAGACCCGTTTTCCCGAGTTGGCCTTGACCTCCTCGGGCTTTTCCCACTTTCTGCGTCGGGGAATAAATGAATTGCGGTGGCCACGGATTATGCTACGTGCTACGCTGTAACCCGAGCGATGCCCGCCAGCTGTGCAACTGACGTGGCTGCGTTTCTTCTCGACGACGTCATCCTGCTCCATGGTGCTCCACGCCCGCTGCTGACTGTCCATGGCCGTTGCTTACTTGCTCGAGTAGTCGAAGAAATTCTTCGGTACTGTTCAATTAAGCACTATTTTACCACCGCTTACCATCCAGAAACAAACGGCCTCACCGAACGTCTCAACCGCACGCTCATGGACATGCTGTCAATGTATGTCTCGGATGATCACCGTGACTGGGATATTACTTACTTTGCCGTTTGTAACTTTAGCGTGCAATTCCTCTCGTCACGACCTAATGGGCTACTGACCGCGACCTTCCCCTTCCTTTTGACAGCGTACTGCATCCCACCGCTAACGCCAGTTGCGACGTTCGTGACGCGATCTCCCGAGCTGACGCCGCCCGTGTTATTGCTCGCCGCCGACTGGCCTCCTCCCAAAATTCTCAAAAACGGCGCCATGATTCTCGCCACTGGGATGTCCACTACTCTCCGGGCTCTCCCGTCTTGCTCTAGACTCCCGCTCGTAAAGTTGGGCTGTGTGAGAAGCTCTTGCCACGCTACGCAGGACCCTACCGCGTTTTACGGCCTGTCACTCCTGTGACAAACGAGGTCGCTCCTGTGCATCCGCCGCGACAGTCCTCTATGCCACGCACCGAGATTGTTCATGTCGCCAAAATGAAGCCGTACTACCCCTGCAGTAGTTCGTACTAGTGCGCACTGGGACTGTGCTTTTCGTGGGGAGGTAATGTGACATATATGCCCTGCATCGCTGGACGTTAAAGAAGACAACGATCAGGAACAGTGACACAGCAGACGACAAAGTGGTAGCAACGTTTAGTCTAGAAGAAGGTTGATGCTGCTGTGCTTCTGTGCTTTATGTGCTATGTCATCCTGGACTAACCTTCGTGCACTAACCTTGCCATGTATCAATATGATCTGGGCGTGCAAAAGCCATAAGCCACCCTCAGAACTCTTGCCTGTTCCCTTTAAAGAAGCTTGGGACAAGCTAAGGTTCAGCGAGGACTCTGGCATTCAGTTCAAGGCCGTCAAACGGGCCGGCGTCGCCAAAGGTCTCCACGGCCTGCGGGACGCTAGCTGACTTCCCTAATTCCTCTACTTATTGTTAATAAAGTTTTATCAGCCTCAGCCTCGTATACAACACTGCGTTTACAAACAAATGGGGCGCACACGACGACGCAGAAGACTCGGAGTTAAAAGGAGGCTCATAACCAATACGAATACACGGAGGCGAAAGTTTGCAATGCAGATTTCTGATTTTAAGGGGGACCCAGAGTGTAGTTTTCAAGCAATAGCTTCACTACGCGAAGTAAAGCCAAGGTCACCGAATGCTTCCGGTGACCTTCAAAACACTTCGATGTCAAGTTATAACTTAAGCAGCAACACTCACTTTGCGTAGCTCTTTCCTCACCAAAGGTTTAGGTTGAGGTTAGACTCACGGTCCAAGGCCAACACCATGGTCAAGGTCAAAGGTGAGCAGCGGCGGGACGAGACACGTTCGTTGGAAGAAATCTCTGATATATATAGAGGCACGCCGCGCTCCTCTAGCGGAGTTATCATTCCACGAAATGGGCTTACGCGAAACTATATCACAGCCAGTTTTTTGGCACAGAGCACCGTGAGCACCTAAGTATGAAACATAATTTCAAAGGCGCAGTATTTTTGAATAGGCGAAACGTATGGAGGTGCGAGTTAGGGTCGCTCTGATGCGACCTATCATCGGCTTTACCGCGGTGTACCCGAATCGCTCTGGTGCGACCTATCATCGGCTTTACCGCAATCGTTCATCCCGGAGGCCTTTCGTCGTGCGATTTTCTATTCCCTCCACGACATCTGCCATCCTAGCCTTTGAGCCACGCAGCGCCTCGTTACCCAGCAGTACGTCTGGCCGAACATTAACACCGACGTTCGCCAGTGGGCCCGCTCGTGCCTGGCTTGCCAGTCCGCCAAAATGACACACCATAGCAAGACTCCCCTTCAGTCTTTCCTGCCGCCTGGATCGCGCTTTGACCATATTCATCTTGACCTGGTTGGACCGCTTCCCCCTCTCAGGGCTATAAGTATATTCTGACGATGGTTGACCGCTTCACCCGTTGGCCCGAAGCCGCGCTAATTCCGGACATTACTGTGCAAACAGCTGCCAGAGCTTTCGTTTCAGCATGGGTTTCCCGCTTCGGCTGCCCCGGCATTGTTACCACGGATCGCGGCCGCCAGTTCGAATGTGCCCTCTTCACTTCGCTCACATGGCTACTCGGCACTAAACACTGCCGCACCACATCATACCATCCCTGTGCCAACGGCATGGTCGAGCGGCTCCATCGCCAGCTCAAGGCTGCCCTCACTGCGCGCCTGGACCACGAGCACTGGGTCGACCACCTGCCTATGGTGCGCCTAGGCCTACGTTCTGTCTCGCGTCGTGACCTTGGCTGTTCAGTGGCCGAACTCGTCTTCGGTACATCCCTGCGGCTTCCCGGAGACTTGTTCGTTGCTTCGGCTTCCTCATCCCATCCCCTAAAATACCTTCATCGCCTACAAGACTGTCTTCAGCATCTGCGCCCAGTGCTCCGCCTTGCTCATCTGCCCCAATCCAAAGTCTCAATCCTGACAATGTTGGAAAATAAATTCAAAAATAAAGCGGAATGAGAAAATGCCTGCACCTGCGGAGCATTGACAGGCTTAAGCCAATCAAAACAAAATTAATAGGGCCCAGTCGGCCAATAATTTAATTTAGTGGAAAAAGCCAATTGAAAAAATAAAATTGGGCACGGTAACGTATCTGTGTCCTAAGAGCTCAACGAGCACAGAGGGTGGGCAACCCTCGCAGATCTGTTTTAGTTGAAATTTATATATATTAGATCCAATAGAAGTGCCCTATAGGCAAGGAATCACACACACACAAGAGGAAGAAAATTAATCAATAAATGAAATAATAGAATGAGGGAGATAGTAGAAAATTTATTTTAGAAGAAGAGAAAAGAAAATAAAAAAATACGAAGTAAATTAGGTTTGTGCAGGACGAAGTGGTAGAAAATAGCAGTAAAACCAAATACATAATATTAAATGAGATGAAAATAAAGATTGAGAAATCAGCAAATAATAAAAATAGAAATAATAAATGAAGGTTCATCCTGAGGCCAGGCCGGAATCTGTGCACCTGCGAAGAGAAAAAACAGAGAAAGAAAGACAAAGACAAAGACAAGGAAGCAGGGAAGCAGGGCAAAGGCAGGGCAAATGAAGAATTTACTATAAATAAGTATTATTTAACTAATGTAATGAAGCAAATAGTTACAAAAGGGCTTAAGAAGAATTATTTAACAGTACATATGTAACGGGAAGGAACAGCAGTTTACATATTAGGTAGCGAAATGCTGGAAGTAGTAGGCGAATATGTCTACTTAGGACAGGTAGTAACCGCAGATCCGGACCATGAAAAGGAAATAACAAGAAGAATAAGATTGGGATGGAGCGCATTTGGCAAGCACTCGCAGATAATGACTAGCAGCTTACCGGTATCGCTCAAAAGGAAAGTATACAACAGTTGCATCTTGCCTGTACTCACCTATGGGGCTGAAACGTGGAGGCGAACCAAGAGAGTTCTACTTAAGTTGAGGACAACCCAGAGGGCTATGGAACGAAAAATGGTAGGGGTAACATAAGAGATAGAAAGCTTGCAGAGTGGGTCAGAGAAATAGCTCAAGTTACCGACATTCTAGCAGAAATTAAGAAGAAGAAATGGACATGGGCAGGACATGTAGTGCGAAGAGAGGATAACCGATGGTCGCTGAGGGTAACAAACTGGATTCCAAGGGAAGGAAAGCGTAGCAGGGGGCGGCAGAAAGTTAGGTGGGCGGATGAGATTAAGAAGTTCGCAGGGGTCAAGTGGATGCAGCTAGCACAGAACCGGGTTAAGTGGAGAAAAATGGGAGAGGCCTTCGCCCTGCAGTGGGTATAATCAGGCTGATGATGATGATGATGATGATGACATATGTACAAGATTTGAACTGCATTTTCAAAGGGACATATATATATATATAAAATCGCTGCATATTTCAATACTTGAGAGGGCTGACATTGTAAATGCCCACCTCATTTGGTCCGAATGGCCCTCGTAAGGGAAAGAAAAGTATGCAGGTTTATGTATTTTAAATGTTGTTTGTTCGTCTGTAATCTGGTAGGGGTGAGTGCTTATCGTTGAAACCACGTGCAAGAGCAGCGCGCAATGTCGTTTATTATCGAGCCAACTGCGCCAGTGTGCAGTTGGCTGGTCAGTATTTCTGGTAGACGGTAATTTTGAGATAATTGAGGATGTTATTGGACAATTTGTTAAGTAATGTGAGACGTCTCTATCTGGATGTCCGCAAGGACACTCTGATGAAGGCGTCAGACTAAATCGGTGAAAGTAGGCCGGAAAATGGCCATGCCCTGTGATCAAAGTCGTCAATGGCTTCGCCGCAGGAAAATTTTGAGGAATGTTATAAATATTTGGTATCTAATTATATATTGTGGTTCCCTCATTGTGCTCCCGCCACCAGGATTGCCACTTTGCTTTGACCGGTACTTTCAATTTGGTGCGCACAGAAAATTTAGATCTTGCTGAATACCGAATTCTTGGGGAATTATAAGCACCACATGCAACGATGTCCGCCATTTCGTTACCTAATATGCCGGAATTTGCCGGTACGTGAAATAATTTAAATAATCGGTGAGAGGCGATATCCCGTAATAATTGTTTGATTTCGTGAATTTTGGAATCTGATGTGAAGTAATTCGAGAGGGCATTCAGTACTGATAGAGAGTCAGTGTATATGTGGACAGGGATGTGTCCTCTGTTGTTTTTAATGTGAAGTATTGCCTCCTCGAATGCAACTTTTTCGGCGCAATATGCGCTGTTTGCCAATTCGACCCTAAACCGGCCTACTGATAAAATTCGGCCGGTTTGGTTCAAAACTACAAATGCGGCACCTGCAGCCGTGGAAGTATACGAACCGTCCGTGTAGACTTGCAGCGCCGGCAAGGACGCCACAATTGCCGCCGCCTGCATGTCCAAACGAACATGTTCGAAAGAACAGACTTCCGCCGGATGCCAAAGCGTTTCGTCAAATGGTTGCACGATTTCCGTAGCAAGAAGAGAATTTAGTCCAAATGTTGTGTCCAATCTCAAAACGGATAAGTTGAACTCCGCGTTCAGCCTGTCGAGGTCAAACTGAAGCGGAGGCGCATGCAGTAAAATTTGAAGCGCCCTCGTGCTCGTCGTGGAGTAGGCGCCCGTCAACGCCATTAGCGGGGCCCGCTGCACGGATAATAATCTTGCACGAAGTCCTGAGTGGGGACACTCAGTCCACCACACAGGGGCCGCATACGTAAGAGTGGGCAGAACGACTTGGTGGTAAAGAGCTCTGAGCTGATCCGGAGCAGGCGTGCCGCCCATGTGGACAAGCGCTCCGAGACGCGCAGCAAGCACCTCAGCGCGCTCATTTAGGTAGTCGCCATGCGCTATGAAGGACAAGGTGCGGTCTATGAAGACTCCGAGCACCCGGATGGCTGGTCTGAATTTAAGACCCACACCATCCAGGCGAGCGGTTGGAGGTGTGCGCCCCATGCCCGCCCTGGGAGGGGAGACAAGGACGCACACAGTCTTCTCCGCACTGATGGTGACCCTTGCCGATCTCGCCCACGTCGCTACTCGCTGAAGTGCCTCTTCTGTCAAAGACTGCAGAGTCTTCCTGCCACTGCCAGGCACAAGGACGACAACGTCGTCCGCATAGGCCTGCAGCAACACGCCCTCTGGCATGGGCTGCTCGAGCAATCCACGCACCACTACGTTCCAGAGGAGAGGCTACAGCGGAGAACCCTGCGGGCTGCCTAAGGTGGGACGCGCAACCGCGTCTCCCGCTCGAGAGCGGAACACGACCTCTCGGTCTATCAGACTGTTTCTATCAGACCTCTCGGTCTGATAGAAACGACCTAAGCAGTGCGCAGAGATTTCTCGGGCATCCCCATTGTCCGAGCGAAGCAAAAACTAGGGGATGCCAAACGCTGTCGAACACTCCACGGAAGTCGATAGATATTAGTAGTACGTGTAGTCCTTCTGCCCTTAACTCTCTAATTTTAGTAATTAATGCGTGGAGAGCGTGAACTGCTCCGCGCTGTTTTGTAAATCCGAATTGGTTTGTATGCAAGAGACCTTTACTCGCCATGAAATGGTACAACCGGCCATACAGGAGACGCTCCAACACTTTGCCCAGTGTCGAATTCATAACAATGGGTCGATACGAAGATGTCGCCTCTGGTGTTCTACCTGGCTTTGGGAGAAAAATGATTCTACCTTTTCTCCAATGGAGGGGGAAATATCCCAAGCGCAAGGCGGAAGAAAATATAAATATGAAGTCTGGTATTATCTTCCACAACTCCCGGACAATTTTCGGAGTAATTCCGTCGAGTCCCGATGCTGTTCCCTCCTTCAGCCTGGAAACGGCCAAATCAATCTCGCCATAGGTGAAAGGAACATCATCGGGACCTCCTAAATTCGGATCCGTTGCAAGAGCTCGTTGTTCTTTATGCAATTGCGTGTCAATGCTATAGTCGTCCGATGCAACTTGTGTGTCCGATAGAATTGAGCTGTTTCTAGAGTAGACATAGTCACTGATCCGTCCTTCGTCCTAATGGGAGGGAGGACTACGGGAGCCTGTAATTTAGAAAATGCTACTTTAAACGCATGTCCAAAAATGTTGGACTTTAGAGAATCTTTAGCGATAATTTTCATTTCGGAATTTCGAGTTTGTGCAACGTTATTTCGGTAAACTCGTAATGAATCGTAATATTCTTTACCGAATTTTTGACGTAAGATGCAATCTATCGTCCTTTGGTATCTCCCTCTCATTGTTCTGATTTTTGATTTCTCTGTTGCCAATTCTTCTGTCCACCAATTGCACGGGGACTTAGGTTTTGAATTTTGAATAATTGTCCGGGAGAATAAGTTCTTCCGCCTTAATCGGTCGAATATATCGTAAAATTTGATTATTATCAATTCTAGTGACTCCGGCGAACCCAAATGTGCACCAACCACTGCTTTGAAGAAGTTTAATTTTGATATTGTTGCGAGAATTCTTTTGATGCCTAGGTTTGTTAGTCGTTTGTGTTTAGTGGTATGCTCACTTCTAATTTTGAGAACAATGTATTTGTGTTCTGAGAATGTGTGTGTGTCTGTGACGTGCCATGTTGTGTCCATTGATGCGATTGCAGGTGATACTAGTGTTATGTCAATCCAGCTGTCTGTGTATGGTGTTGTGTAGGTAGGAGGGGATGCAGGATCGTTAAGTACGATGAGCCCGGAAGCCATGGCGAATTGGAGGAGTTCTCCGCCGCGCGCATCGCTCTGTTCCGGGCCCCACACTACATGTTTTGCGCTAAAATCGCCGGCGAGTATGACCTGCATTCCCTCCGTGAGTGTAAGTGCTTGTTTAATGTCGTGTAGTGTAGGTGACATGGGGAAGTGAGGTGGGGCATAGGCTGATATTAATACGAATTTAGCTGTGGTTGATGCACATATGACAGCTACTGCTCTTGGTGGTGCCGCCTTGCTCATCTGCCCATCAAGTCTTTGTGCACCCAGACCTTGCTTCCTCGACGCATGCGTTTCTCAGGCGAGACGCTGTAAAGGCGCCTCTTACCCCCTCATACGACGGCCCGTACCGCGTCCTCAACAGGACGACAAAGTCAGCGACAATCCTGCTGGATGGTCGTGAAGAGGTCATCTCTATAGATCGCCTCTAATCCGCGTACCTCGAGACACCTCCCCATGAGCTCCTCTCAGATGTTTCCGGCTTATCTGCAGGCCTGCTTGCCGCCGTGGCACCCCCATCTCTGCCCCGTCGGCGCGTACATTTCGCCGTTCCGGCTAGGCGGGGGGCCCTATAGGGGAGAAAACCTGGGCCAGGGGGCGCTGCGCCGCTCTGTGCGTCAGCGCCCTCCATGGAGACCCCGTCAAAACCTCCGCGCAGTGCGGCCGCGTCGTCTGCTGTCGTCTGCTCCGCGCTCCCTTCCAGCACGTGTTTGCGCGCGTGCGATCGGTTGTTTCTCTCCTCCTCCGGCCGCATTCTGGCCGCCGTCGCGCTCAAACAAAAGGGGCAAAAAAAAAAAAACTGGAATGAAAAAGTGACGGCGCGCTTTTTTCGCAAAGCTCGTGAAAGTGTTTTTATCTCGTGTTGAAACGATAGTTGTCGTTTTTTTTTAGGTATCTCGTACCGCTCGTATCTTGCACCTCTGTTTGTAACTGGCGGTGTCGCAGCAGCCATCGCGGAACCAAGTCGGCCTCAAGAAACAGATATATGTCATTAATGCCCTCACTCGGTGCTTATAAAGGGAAAACACATACGTTAATCGTCCTATCCTCTTACGCGATCCTGCTTCGGGAGCTCAAAACTGCGCATTCGCTAGAGGAGATAACCGAACTAGGGACTGCACAGCGTAGCTGTGGAATTAAGAAGACAAAGGTTTACTTGGAGAGATGTCTCCGCCTGCATGAAAAGTCGTCAGGCATTTCCTCGCTCTTCGTCTCACGGAGAGAGGAAACTGCCAAAAGAATGGCATGCCTCGGCTTCTCGTAAGTGATCCAAGTCGTTAAGAAACCTCTCATCGTTAAAGGTAGATAAGTGATTGATTTCGGATGGCAGCGCCACAGCAGCGAACTCCCCCTGACCGCTGTCAGCAGGAACCAAAGGGTAAGGCGGCATGCTTTGTGCCTTTGTAGGGAACGCGTCCTAAACGCGCCGAAAGCAGGCACCACGGCGCCGGCAGCATCGCCTAAAACGTCTGCCCCCCAAAAGGTGAATAGGCCCCTTTCAAGTGAGCAGTCACAAATGGAAAGGAAGCTCCCCAACCAGCGCCCGGAGCACTCCTCGCTGTGTACACGCGTATCAATTCTCAACGAGAAGGCTGGACCCTTCATTCTCTGAACAACATGGAAGAGACATCAAGAGGTGCCGCCTCAAGTCCTTCAAAATACCTGTCGCTTGCCTCTGCCTTCGAATACCAAATTCGCGTTCATGTTTTTTTTTGTCTGAGCCTGCCAACAAGCGCTCTTTGAAAACAATGTCCGCGGCGATCAATTAATCATAATTTCTCACTTTCAAAAGCACCGATAAAAAGCGTGCCTCCAGCCTGCCTCTATGTCAGCCGGGGCACAGAAAAAAGCAAAAATAAGAAACACCACTATCAAAGAGCGCCGGCTTTGCGCGCACAGACGCACGACTATCCCCCTAGTCCTCACTCTCCTTCTCCCGCTCCGCGTGCACGTGCGGCTGCCTGTAGCACGCGCTCCCGAGCGAGCGGGCTGCGGAGACTCCGCAGACAGCCGCGCGCAGCGCGGGCGCGAATGCGCGTAGGTTTTGTAGTTCCTCTCCGCTCCGCTGGAAACCGAGCGCTGGCGTCGCGGAGCAAACTCCAGCTTTGGTTCCCTATAGCGCCCGCCGACGTTTAAAGCGGAGGCGCTGAGGTCAGCGTTACCATCCCGTGTTAGAGGACGATAATGATGTACAGCCCGTGTTCAGAGCGCAGGCGCGGCACGAGCTGTTCAGAATGAGAAGCCTGCCACGCTGGTCATCTTGCTCTGGTACTCCACTGCGACCCTGCAAATTCGCCACAGCGTATTAGTTTGCTCAATGTCAGTGTTCATAGCAATCTAAAATGATATGGATGAAAATTGAAGGCATTGTTTCCCGTAGTTAGTACTCACCTTAGGAAGTAGAAAATTATTACTTAGAGCGGGACCCGTGTAACGCGGTTGTTTTTTATCGTGCCAGGAGGAAAAAGCTGATGGTGAAGAGCTGATGGTGAAGAATCTTAAAGAATCGAATACCGATATTATAAATACAGAGAGCCGAGAGGGGTAGAAAATTCAAATTCATGAACAAAATGTGCGACGGTGGCATTCGAGGGGAGGAGGTTATAAAGCATATGGCTTGCTTTTGCGGTTTTATTAATGGTCAAAGATGAACATGATAGGCGTTACCCCAGGATGAAATGCCGTAGTTTAAGTGGCTGTGGACGAATGCGTAGGAAAGTGATAGTAACGTGTGGATTGGGAGAGAGAGAGAGAAAGCACTTTATTTGCATTCGTCAGAGAGTGTGGATGTTCGAGTGAGATGCTGCTTTCCTTTCACCGTCTATCTACCCCCTAGACGTCGGACCGGAATCATTTGGCTTCCGGCAGTGGCCTTGGCTTGACGGATGACTTGTTTTTGTATTTGTTCTTCTTGGCTGTGAAGGCAAAATTCCCACGACTCTAGGCAAGCCCAAAGCATATGATTTAGGGTAGCTATGCCTTCAGTGTTTACATTTGGAAGAGTGCACCTCAGGATGCCATTTGTGTGAGATATACGGATTTGGGAAAGTGGTGGTGGTGAAAACGTTTATTTCATATTGGGAGGTTTGACGCGGAGCCTTAAGGGCTTCGGCCTTATAATACTGGGTGGAGACCCTAGTCAGGGACCCCATTGGCGGATGCCGCCGCCCGCGCACGCCGCGTTAAGGTCCTTTGTGCCTGTAGGTCGCAGCAGCCGAGCAGGGTCGCCTCCCAGTCCTCCCGAGAAGGGTTAGGGATGGGGGGAAGGGATGGGTTTTGTTGGCAGGCCCATACCATGTGGTAGGTGTCAGCCACCTCTCCACAGTACTGGCACTGTCCAGTGAATTGTGTGTCAAAATGTTTAAGTACTGCCGGGCACAGCATTGTGTTAGTGAAGAGGCGCAGGAGCAGCCTCTCGTTCGCTTTTCCTAACCCTTTGCAGGGGTTAGGGTATTTGCGATGCGAGTTTTGATAAAAAATTACAATATCTTTGAATGTGTCGGCCGGATTGGAATCGATGGCCTCAGCCGATTCGAGTCCCGAGGAAACTGCCCGGAGAGAAAGCGCGCGGGCGGCTGCGTCAGCTGCCTCGTTCCCTGCAAGACCCTGGTGGCTAGGAGCCCAGACGAGATATCGGCACGCGGGGTCCGTGTCCCGACAGCAATTTTGAAATATTCTATAGGCTAAGGGGGTGGTCCACCGTTGGGCGACGTTCCGGCAGGCCCCTCGTGAGTCGGTGATGATATATATAGAAGTGTGGTCTGAGGCGGCGAGTGCAATGGCTACCTCTTCAGCGTGTGTTATAGATTTGGCCTTGAATGTAAGGCCATCGACTGTGTTCCCGTTGTGAACGACAGCGGCCGTGTACCAGCCCCCCGGATGGGGGCCCGAGGCATCCACGTAGAACACACCTGATTTGTTGCCATGATGGCGGGCCAAGGCTTCCGCCCGCGCCAGGCGCCGCCCATTATGGTCTTCTCGTGACATGTTGGCAGGGAGAGGCCGCACTCTGACGGCGCGTCTCCAGAGTTCTGGGATGCGGAGCCTCTCCTCTGTGAACTGTTTATGTTGAATGTTCAGCCGGGCAAGAAGGCGGCGACCCGACACTGTCTATGTGAGGCGGTTATATTGGTTCATCAAATGTGCTTCCCGAAGCTCCCTGAAAGTGTTCACCACCACTCTGGCCATGAGCCGACTGTTGGAGGTGGAGATTGGGAGGTCGAGGGCACGTTTCATGATTTTTCGGAGGATCACCTCAAGGGTATCCTCCTCGTGCTTCCGCAAGTGGAGGTAAAGATGCCTGTCTGCAGTAGTTTCCGCCAGATTACTTCTTCCTTTTTTTGTGAGAGATCTATGGCAGCTCGATCATTGCAATGTTAAAAAAAGTAGGGGACAGCACCAATCCCTGCGGTGTCCCTCTGTTACCTATCTTAATGTTATCTTTTGTTGTGCCCCATATTTCTATATTCACATAAGTCCGTAAGGAAGCTCTTGATATTAATGTATAGCTTGCTTCGTAAATTTAGATGACTGAGGTGTAACAGGGTCGTTTGGTGTTTGACGCTGTTAAACGCTTTGCTGATGTCCAGTCCCACTATGACTTTCGAGTCGCTAGTCCTCCTTTCCAGTACTTGTTCTTTGATTTGTAACATGACGTCGTTTGCAGATAGTCGTCTCAATCCAAGTATGCTGTCTTTTTAGCGTTCCTTACTTTCTAAGTATCCGCTGAGCCTATTCTGTTTGACGTGCTTCATGAGCTTGCCAACACAGGAAATTAACGATATTGGCCTAGGGCTTTCTAGTTTGAGTTCTTTTCCTGATTTGGTAATGAGGACTAGATTTGAATTATTCCACTCTCCGGGTATCTCTCCCCGTTCCCAACACTTTTGAATGCGTGTGTTTGATGTGGATTTGGAAGTAGGAGCGGGCTTTGATTAGTGCGCGTCCATATAAAATTTTCTTGCAAGTCTTTTTGATAATGGAATTTTAGGTGAGGGTCAATAACAACACCTAGAAACAAAATTCAGTCTTGTGATGTGACGGCAGTGGAACTGAAGTATAGCAGTGGTGAGACGGGCAATGGCTTCTGAGGGGGATGGAAAATCTGAAAGCAAGTCTTAGTAACATTCACAATAAAGCTTTAATTATGGTACCAATGCATTAGTTCTGAAGTGAAACTCTGGCCTTTGTCTGTGCCCATCTCTTGTGGAAGGCCTACTCGGGAAAACATTTACAACAATGCGTCCGCGATGCTCGCCGCATCAATAGCAGGAAGTGCCATGTCATCTGGGTAACGCGCAGCGAAGTCAACGAGAATAAGCGGGTAGCTGTTTCCTTTTTTGACGTCGGTGAAAGTGGGCCTAATAAATCAACTGCTAACCGTTGGAACGGAAGAGACCACGCCGACGTTGCCTTTGGGGGTCGTCCTTTGGCATATATCGCATGTTTTTAACGAAACTGGTGATGTTGCCATGCACGCCCAGAAAGTAAAAATCATGTTGTATTCGGTCAGTGGTCCGGCTAATTCCTTGGTGATTAGTCATGATAACCTCATGACCAAAGTGGTGAATGATTAAACGAAACTTAGCCGGCACCATCAGTTGATTGAAGCGTCTGCCAGGGAATAATGTAAAATGACGGTATAGGAGGGCACTCTCCACGCAAAAGTAATGCACATTTCCGATACCGGAACTGAACTCCCGGCGAACTTTCGCAAAACAGGTATTTAAGCTTAGGCCAATTTGCTGTTCAGAAATTACCTGTTTTTTTTTTG
The DNA here is from genome assembly GCF_055883805.1 of Amblyomma maculatum. Classification (NCBI taxonomy): domain Eukaryota; kingdom Metazoa; phylum Arthropoda; class Arachnida; order Ixodida; family Ixodidae; genus Amblyomma; species Amblyomma maculatum. The sequence goes on from NC_139352.1 coordinate 129,688,197, forward strand.
TGTCTTCTCAAGTTCGGAGTTAGTGCCTCTTTGATGACACACCTGATTCCTGCTGTATTTTGGCTACTGCAGAAAGTAACAGCGGCAGTGTACTCCCATGCGGGATCTGGATCACGCGACGCCCTTGCGCCTGGTATATTGCGTAGCACGAGATCGGAGAGAGGTCCATCCATACATAAGGATGTTACTGTTCCGATGAAAAACGGTACATGCACCCGGATCACAGCCTCAGGTAAGACCTTGACTCGTCCATCCAAAACCAAAACGCTACTGCTTCTCCCTGTGTACGAGACTAAAGGCACCAAATTTTTGTCGAATAATCATGGTCTCTGTGTCTTTAAGGACTACGACTTCATGAGAGAACATGCGGCACTTAGCAACCGACAATTCGACTGCTGAAAAGAAGGCTCTTGTGGTTAACCTTCCGTGTTCAGTGGGAGGGGGCGGGGCTCGACTTGGCCGCACAGAGGAGCTCTGAAGCCGTGTGTCTCGAAGCTCGCTTTGGCATATTTCGCAAGGCACACGAAACAGCTTTCTCATTTCGTCGCGTTCAACAGTCGTTGGCGTTGTGTCCAAATCGACCACATGCATTCCGCTCGGGCGCATCACTGGAAGCAAGTCGACAGTCTGTGGAAATATGCCCCAAATTGTGACAGAGGATAAACCGTGGTAGTAGCGTTTTTCCATGGGGAGCGTAGTGTTTTTCGCGGTCCTTCAGTTCATCCCCAACTATGCCAATGTTGGCAAGGTTCTGGGCTTCAATGAAATTACCCGTCATATCAACAGGATCAGTCAGTCTTGCATTTCCGTTATTTGAGAAAGACTACGAGCTGTGGGTAGCAACGTCGCTGGAATTGCTCTGCAATCATTAACTCCCTTATCCCTTCAAACGTCTGGTGAAACTCAGCCATATGTATTCAGTGATCAAAGTAATTGGAGATGCGAGCAATTAGCTGTTTTCCTGTTTCACCATATTCTGCCCGTTTCTCTTGATATCCTTGTGCAGTGAAATGGACCCGCTGCCACAAGGCATTTTTAACCCTTATATTATCAAGCGAATCTTGCGCTGTTATACGGTTGATGAATGCAAAGACTTTCCAGTTAGACACATACTAACGGCTACAGCCCTTTCTCAGGAGGCCATTGCTGTCCGGTAGCCAAACGCTCGAATTGCTGGAAATAAGCATGATGATCGTCACGTCATTCGTCGAACAAAGGAGGTAATTTTTGAGGTGAGAGAATTGGAGGAGCTAGGCGCACCAGTGACCTCGAAATCAGTATTCATATCAGTGCGAGTACAATCCTGTAGCCTGAGCATCAATTTCAATACCTCCTTCTCTCTCTCCGCTACCTCCATTCTACTTTCGGCCATTTGCTTCTCCTTTTCTGCGGCTTGGCGAATTGCTCCTCGTTCGGCTGCGCCATCAGCTCGCAGTGCCGTTCGTTCATTCTCGATCCAGGTACCAAGTTCTAAGCCCGACAATCCAAGTTGGGTCCCGATAGCACACACGCACACACAAGGTAAGATGGGGTCCAAAGTCAGACTCCGCCCGCACCACTAATGTATCGCGGGGAGAGAAAGTTCCGCAATTCGAAAAATAAATGAATAGGTCTATGAGACAAAAATTTTTGGTTGCAAGTTATTAAATAAAAGGGGGAGGTGCTACTAAAGCGACCCACAGCCGAGGAAGCGGGCCCGGGGAGACCCCACTTATCTCCCCTGGGAAGTAGCGGAAGGGGTGGGTTGTAGTGTAATGGGAAGTAGGAATTAGGATAGGGTTATGGGAAGTTGGAGGGGAATGTGGGCAGCGTAGGATTTGACTGTCAGACAATTCGAGTCGAGCTCCCATATGGGCCTCCGTAGAGGGCGAGCACTCGCTCCTAGCCGAATATGCGGCCTTCGGCCCTTGGATCACTCCACCAACGCAATGCGTTTGCCGGGTCTCCGGCTTCTGAGACAGGCTCTCTACATGAAGCCGCTTTTGAGATTCCCCGTCCCCCCAGCTTGGTTCCCCTACCCCGACTCTAGTTGAAGTACTGAGAGATAGATTTTGCAACGTTCATGCCTACTTCAAGGTACTCCGTAAGTGGCCAGACTTTAATCTGGCGCACACTGATGGATACTCTTTCACGGTTTTCGCTCGGCAGTGCATGTTGGAAGGTACATTTCATCGGCGTCCTGAGAACCAAAGGAAACGCTTTAATCCCATCCAATGCTTATGTCCGCTCTGGTGCAGGAGGTCCTTGTATCCTACAGAGGATACTTCCCACGTGAGCACTCGGCGATTTGTTCACCGGCTACTAACTGTCTCCGAGGTCGGCTTTCACACCGTTCCTGCACCCTTCCCTTCATGGTGTGTACTCAGCCTTTAGGCCTTTCCGTACTAGGCGCTTCCACCTGTGTTCCACCAGTCTTTTCCCAAGTTTCGGCATTACTAGCTTATAGCTACTCTCCATCTCCTTTCCGCTCTTTCAAGCCAAAGGTGAGTTCCCCAGAACCCAAGCTAGGTTCGCCCCAGCCGCCAGGCTTCCGTCGAGGCCCCGTTCTCTTCGGCAACGGAAACCAACGTGTTTGCGGCTGGGTAATACCTTTAGGCACGAGGGGAATTTTTGGTCCAACATACAGAGTCAGCTAGCTGTGTTTCCTAACTGTACTCAACAGCTACGCTGCCGTTCCCTAGGCAGCGGGCAGGGCTTTCCCTCGGCCTGCCGACCGCTCCGCATGTTGATCTTTGTTCAGCATCCAAACTTAGCTAACTGCGTTTCCTAACCGTACTCCGCAGCTACGCCGCCTTTCCTCAGCAGCGGGCAGGGCTTTCCCTTGGCCTGCCGACCAACCTGGATGCTGAATGAGAGCCCAGCATCAACTCAGCTAGCCGCGTTTCCCTCCGCAGCTACGCCGCCTTCCCTTGGCAGTGGGCAGGGCGTTCCCTTGGCCTGCCAACCGACTCCAAACTGGACAACTCACAGAGGCTCAGATCTGACACGGCGGGAAATGACGCCCGAATCTTCCAGGCTCGCCAAATTGTGATGCAATTAAGGGCCCAGGATCGGTGTACTCGTGCTCAGTGGCCGGTGGGGTTTCCACTCACCTGCAAGTCCGCGGCGACGCCGGATCCAGTGCTGTGGATTCTGCAGAGCCCTGGCTGTGGATGAGCTGTCGACTCGTGGAGGTCATGTCTAGACGTTTGGGTACTGGGGACGGCCACAAATAACCCAAACATAGAGCCAGAACTATGAAGACCAGCGAAAACGCTCCAACTCTCTTTTACTTTTTCTTCTTACCCCACACTTCTTCCTTCAACTCTTTCTCTACTCGCGCTACCACCATGCGCTATGCTACAATTTCTTCACACTGGCGCTAATATGGCATGCAAGCAAAGCGCAAAACTACCGGAATCATACTTTGTTACTTTCCTAATTGTTACTTAATTATTGGTTCCTTTCTAAAGGCACAGCTCTTCGTTAGCATACAGCCCAATGACAACTCATACACTAATGCAACTTCACTCGAGTGTAGCAACCTTGCTCTGTAGTGTATTGATTGCGTGCTCGTCTCGCACTGAAGGGCCGGAGTTTGATTTCTGGTACGCTGAGAACAAGTTTATTTATTTGCTTCCTCGCAGATATACGAGCTACAAAAAGAGAAACACTAACACCGGCTTTTCTGTGCCACGGGGTCCATAACGCCACCGCATTAATATTTGTTGCATATGTTTCTGTGGTTAGCGCAAGCGCCTCGCGCACTTGACGGTCGTCAGTTCACGCTCAGGCATATTGGTAACGCGGCGCTTTGAACAGGAATCGTCTTCGAAATATTTAATGTTTTCATAATACGTTATATTGATTACACGGCTGTTATTAACAACGCGACAATCTCCCAGGCGGAAAGAGAAATCAAACTACCGCTTTGAAACTTTTTTTCACTTGTATACTAATGGGAAAAACGCGACTTCTCACCAAAGCTTACTCCAGTTCGCGAAAGCAGCGCTCATCCAGTTTAGATAAGTACCGAGATTGCTGTTGGTTTATTAGCGACGGGACAACTACTCAATCGTCGCCATGACATAGCCTGTCGGTGGCAACTATCCTACTGACTCTAGTGGGATGCATATTCATAAGCACGGGCAGGTGGCTTTGGCAGCCCAGGTTGGCCGAAGCTGTCTCCAACCCCTGTATATGCAATAGCATCCTCCCACAGGAGCACGCCCATTATGTGGCGTGTCGGTGAGTGGCGACACTGTGGGTTTCCGAGCCAAGTGCTTTCCTTATTCCGTCGAAACAGGACTCCGCAGGAGCACCTTAGCAGGCCCTTGGGTGTCGGTGTGTGGCGACACCGCGGACTCCGAAGCGGCGCCAGAGCTTCGTTGGCTAGCAAACGTTGGCCAGTGCGCCTGCGCGTCTCCAACCTGAGCTCCGGGGGCCCACTCCAGAGGACATCGTAGCTGTATGCAGTTGATGTCGGTGAGTGGCGCCACCGTGGGGAAACCGAGCCAAATGGGGGGTGCTGCGATCGTCAGGCAGCGGTCTAACAGTGCCCCCCTCCGCGTCGGTTCTCTGCCGCCTGGGAGCCGTCGCGGCAAAGCAAGCACTTGGGCCTTTCGGGACTCAGGCTGTGGACACGCCCCCACAGGAGCAGCAGAGTGGCACGCCCCCGCTGTTCGGTGATTTGCGCCACCGTGGGTATCCGAGCTGAGGACGGTCCGTTTCGATGTTGAATGGAAAGGCACATCGCAGGAGCACTTCTGTTAGCCACCGTTGGTGTCGGTGTGTTGGCGCCACCGCGAACTCCCAGCCAAAAACAAAAGAAGTGTGCTTCTTTATTATTATGGGCGTACGATGGCTTGGAAGTAGTCTCCGTCATTTTCTAGACATTTCACCTGGAAGCAACAGTACTGTGCACTTTAAAGACGTATGTATCCGTCTGGCCATGTAAGAGCGCTCGCGTGGCATATGTTGCTTTAACATTCAGCTTCCACTTCCACTTCGTAAGCTACGATGGAAATAAATATCAAACCACGCAGTTAATGATGGTATGCGCAAGAAGCTGAATATTTTATTAAGAAGATTGATTGTATTATTTGCAATTTAACCCCGTAAAAAATGGAGTTCGCTGGTGCTCTGTATGGGGCTGGATACTAAGCCGCATCTACGTATAATCACAGCCGGTTGCAGCCTGTAATTTATTTCGAGAGCGAAAGCCCTGCCGTTCTCCTACCCTTGTGGTGTATAGAGCATGCATATTTTTGGGAAGAAGCTTAATGGTGAGCTGTTTCCTGACTGGTTCGCGTGGGTCTTTTGGTCCATTTACTTCTAACCATCCGTTTGTGCATAGGCTGCCGAAGATTCTTCTGCTTATTAAGTTTTCATATACGGCACCATCTGCGCATTGATTTTTTCCTCGCAGATTTCCGCGAGTGCGTTGACAATGTCAATTTGCAGGCATTATTATGCAGCTGTGTATTGATGAAGCCCTAGTGCCACTCAGAATGCTTGTATGATGAGGTACTCAAGGCGGATCTTTCGGTGGCAAGATCAATAGGTAGGGAGGGGTATGCTATGTGGATGAAGCAACTCAATAGAAGTATGCTCTAATCTGCACAGGTCTATTTCAATCACGTCACTTCTCATGAAGTCAACTCGTTTATGTAGACAGATTGCCGACCGGCTGTCAAACAAAATGTCTTGATTGTCACTGTGTTGTTGTCATTGCTCTATAAGCAGAGGACAAATAACCTCACTGGCTAGAATTATATTATGGCTGGTTGTTTAATGTTGAGAAAAATGACACCTTGATGTGCCCGCATAATGTTCACGCTACTTTATCTTCGGCAGATAGTGATATATTGCGTGAAATGTGATTCAGCTCACCGTACTGCTCATAAGCATTGGCTTGTTGCGCCGCAAGTCAGCTATGCAAAATGAAACTTTTTTTGCATAAGGTCGCGGAAATATCATATATCATAGGAATTTTACGTATTCAGGTCAGGTATACGTGCTAAATCGCTCATTTAGCCTGCTCAATTGCAGGTGTTGCTTTGCTGGGTCACTGCACGTATGCCGATGCCATAGGGTAAACTCTGATTAAGGTTAAACTGACCAGATTTATTCGCGTCGCGGATGGCAATTGAAGAAAACGACGATGTGCAATCCACAGCGCAATATTATGGTGCAGCTTAACCCGTGGCGTGATATCATACAGCTGATAAGCGATCTTTGTAATCGGCTGAATGGTGTCTCCGCAGCCGACAAGACCTAGTAGGGACGCTATATTCTGACATTTTCCCCACATAGTTTGTCAGTATTCGGAAGGGCTACCGCTTGTAGCTTCTTTAAACGAAAAAAATGTATTATGTTTCGAAAACCTTTTCGCGATATTTGTTTGGTGATGGACTCACCATTCGGTCCATTGCATGTTATCGTGCCGTATTGCCTGTTGAGATTAGATTGAAATTGATTCTGAGCGCCCTGAGTCCAGCTAGAGGCCACCGAGCTAGATATGCAGACATATGAACAAGCTTCTAAATCTGGATAAACTGGTGCTCTTCACTGCGTCATTTGTCGTACAGATGTTGCACTCAACGCTGATGACAACGCCCCTAAGACTGAATTCGACACTCGCCCTGTGTGAATCGAACCTGGCTCGAGATAATCTGGTGAAGCGCAGCGCCAGCCTATATCTTTGTCTAATGATCTGCGCTACCGTTACTTTGATCGGACCTGATCGCCGACCTTGGACGCCATCAGAGCGTCAGCCGTGTAGGCAGTGGCCGCGCCGCGCCTACCTTGAGGTCGTCACCAGGGGCCGTCGTCTGTGCCTCGGCAGACAACGCTACAGTCAACGAGTGCGGTTTTTTCATCGTGTGCCATAACGCCGAAGCCCGCGTCTAGAAAAGGCGGTCCTGCAGATCTTCTCCAGCGAGCCTCCAGAGTTGATGCAGAAAGAACCGAAGCATTTTCATGCGCTTTTGACGTTTATTATAAAGCCCAGGGCTTATAGATTTAAACATTGAGTCACTGGGCGGCCTGCTAAAACATGTACCGACTCCAAGATATCAGTTGTGAAAGTTCCAGATTGCTGGAAATTAGTTTGGTGACAACCACCGTACCTTTATTAGAAATGACACACTTTTTAGTAGATAAAGTACACTTATACAATATTGTCACTTAGCCGTTTGGGTTGGTAACTAGAAGGTTTTTATGGGCGTTGACCCAAAAGCCCCCGGAGTGCACGTCAACAGCACCGTTAGACGATCGCCGCCCAAGTTCAGCCTCTTCGCATCGAACGTCTCGAGGCCACTTCCACTTCTTCAAGTAAGCGCACGAGACTTGCTGTGAGATGCCGCTGTTGCTCACGCTACATTACCCCCTAAAAAAATCATCGACCCGACGAAATCGAAAGAAACGAATAGAGTAAGAAAAAAAGAGTGCTCACTAGAAGATTGCAGTAAGGCGGCGTGCTAAGTTTCTTGCTTTAAGGCAGATCTCTCGAATAGTAGGGCTTCATATGCGCACCAAGTCAACCCCTTCGGGTTTCAGCTGGGGACGAGTAATGGAAACGCTGTCAGGAAGCACGTCGTATGTGACTTTACCAAGTTGACAGAGCACATTCTAGGGGCAAAAGGACTGGTTTAGAAATTTCTCGGATAGACCATGACGTCGAATTGGAGTCCAGAGCTAAACATCTGTCACCTGGTTCGAAAGTCAGTACACGGTGATGGTGATTACAATGCTGGGCATCTCGGCCTTGCGGGTTCCGGATGAGTGCCCTGGCCAGCTCTCGCGCTTCTTTTGCAGCTGTAACTTCCTCAGCACTGACTACGAAGTCATGGGGCAACATGGCTTCTTGCCTTTCTGAAACTTAGCGGCAGTACAATAGAGAGAAGGGCGCCATTTTTGTGGTTTCCTACTACGTTGAGTTGCATGCGAATGTGACGCACGGCAGGAGGTCATCCCAAGACCGATTCTCAACATCCAGGTAGATGGACATCAAGTCGGTGAGAGTTTTGTTGAAACGTTAGTCTGTGGATGGTAGGCGATTGACCTGCGATGCATGCTAGGGCCGCTGAGCTGCATGAAATATTCCAGCCTTTTGGCAGTGAAAGCAGTGCCTCGTTCCTTTATTACAAAGTTCGGGGCGCCGTGCCTCAAGATGATGCACTTGATGAAAAATTTCGGTGCCTCATTTGCCGTGCCACGCTTGAGGGCCTTTGTTTCAGCCTAACGCGTGAGGTAATCTTTAACGACTATTACCCACCTGTTGCCCGAGACCGTATTTAGAAAACGACTCAACAGATTCATGCCATCCTTCTCTAATGGATGTTTTGGCACATTTACAGGATTCATTAAACCGGCCGGCTTCACAAGCGTTGTTTTCCGTCGGTGGCACTCATGGCATGTTCGCACGTAGTGTCGTACGGCAGCCGCAAGTAATTGGGAAGTATTTGGCGTATTGGCCAGTAATAACTCTTCTTATTCCGGGCCAGAGTTCGAGCATATTTCTGGTGACCCGAGGTGGGCTCCTCATGACATGCCTGCAGGATTTCTTCGCGAGGAAACTCCGGCACGACGATGAAATAATCTTTTCCCGCCGAAGAGGGTTTGATGTCGTGTAAAAAACTGTTTCGCCTGCAAAATAATGACTGCAGCCTGGAGAAGGGACGGGAAATCACGGTACGCACTTCCAGAACCTCTATGAGGGGTGTGAGAGCCAGATTATCACGTTGTTTCTGCGAACCACTAGTGCGTCCATGGCTGCGGTAAGGGGAAACTCAGGTTCTTCGTCTTCACGTGCAACCTCGATAGATTAACGGGATAAGCAGTCGGAATCGTTATGTTGACGTCCGGACTTACACACGATGGTCATGATGAACTCCAGTAACCGTAAACTTCATCGTGCAAGGCATCGGGAGGGATCTCGCCAGTTTAATAACCTGCACAGAGTGGTGATCGCTCACGACCCGAAAGTGCCGGCACTGCAGAGAGGGGTGGTCGCACATGGCCTGAAATTTCATGATCGCCCATCCAACAGCGAGACATTCGTTTCGGCAGTACAATAGTTGGATTCGGCACGGCTGGCGTATGCCATGACTCGCTCGCCACCGCCCTGCCACTGGACGAGTACAGCATCGAGGCCCACTTTGCTGGCATCTGTGTCTACCTGTCTCGGCATGAGCATCGAAGGGAGCTATCACAGGTGTCTGCAAGTGGTGCCGCAACTCCTCCAATACATTTCGCGGTTCCTTTGTCCAAGTGAAGGTGACATCATCTCGAGTGAGACGCGTCATTGGGGTGGCGATTCCTGAAAGGTTTTCATTAAATCTGCGTTAATAGGCTCAGAGGCCTAGGGAAACGGCGAACTATTTTCTTGTGGGACGGAGTGGAAAATTTGGCGGCGGCTGCTGTTTTATCGGGATCGGTCAGAACACCTCGGTGAGTGATGACGTGACCCACGAAGAGGAGCTCTTCATAACCAAAGTGACACCTGCGTTTCAACGTGAGGGGAGCACATTTCAGCACAGTGGAGAGACGTTGGAGGTGGGCCTCGAACGTTGGCGAAAACACAATAACGTCCAATGGAACGGCGCAAGGGCACGGTCACTGGAAATGAAGAGGGATAGAAAGAGCGCCTGCTTCTAACTGAGTTTTTGCATACGACACCACTTTTATCCGCCAGTGTACGTCAGAAATAATACATTCCAAAAATTATAACAATAAATATGGTATAGTACAACACAACAATATAGTACAACACATTGCGACAAAATGCCCTACACCATGTTGTGTTAAAGAAAATACGTATGGCAGCCAAAACAAGGCACAGATATCCGAATCGTGATAAAATGGCTCATTATCAGGAACTTCACACGGTCGTCAAACACAAAACATTGTATTCAAAAGAGCCGACAAAATGCCGTTCTAACTATCTACACGTGACCGCCTAAAACCCCTGTTCCTGGCCGCTGAGCTTTACCGGTGATTTGGATACGCAAATGGGCCTAGCTTTCTCTATATGATAAGCCTCAATTATTCCATTTTAACTCGCTATCTGCCTTTGTCCATAAATATTGCACCATGATGGAAGGCGCAATGTTTATCGGTAATAATGTTTTTGCAATGTTTTATGTGATATACACTGGCGTATAAAAGGTGGTGCCATCTGCAATAAACTGAGTTGGTAGCAAGCGCTGTTTCTATCCATCTTATTTCCCTGTGATCGATTCCTTGCGCCGTTCCATTGGTCGCTATGAACCACTAGCCCAACAGCAAGTACTTCTACAATAACGCAGTCCAGGCAGGCTAGACACATCTGCCGTTTAAGGCCTGATAGATCTGCGTTCATCACTCGATGAAATGTCGCTGGAGTGGAGCACAATAGAAAAGGCACGATCTTGAATTCATACCGTCCACCTGGTGAGAAAAACGCTACGTTCATTGACTGAAGAGATGAAAGGTGGCATAGCTGGTCTAACGAGTCATCAATGCGTGGCAGCTACTAGGCGACCTTTTTGTAGCGAAGGCTGCTGTGCGGTAAGTGTTCAAGCCGTCGGCGTAACATCGTGTTACAGTGGCACAGTTGAATACGAACAGAAAACAGAACCAAAATAAGATGGAGAAGAAGAACAAGAAGGAAAATAAGAAAAAGACGGAGAAGGAGAAGTAGGATAATGGGAAGAAGAAGCAGAAAAATAACAAAGAAATAAATAAGAAAAAGGATAAGAAGTATACGAAGAAAAAGAAGAAAAAATTGCAGCGGTTTAAGCATGGCTTGAACGTAGTGCTAAGCGAAAGCTGTGGGTACTGCAGCGAATTTTTCTGCGGACAACTGGATTTAATGTGCGGCCGTCAAAACTTTCGAACAAAACTTTGTCCCAACAACTCGCTCTTATCGTTCACCTCTACCAACTACCGAGTTTTCTGTCTTCTTTTTTGCTTCCTAATTTTCTTCTTATATTTGCTACCCCTTCTTTTCCGTCTTTTTTTTCTTCCTTTTCGTCTCCTTCTTCTTCTTCCTCTGTCTTCTTTTCTTATTTTATTTCTTCTTCTCTCTCTTCTTTTTCTTCTTCGTCTTTCACAGTGCCACGGTGCCACACCGACGGCTTGAAAACCTCCCACAGTGTAGCTTTCGCTACAATATAAGCAGAAGACTGATATCTCGGTATTTAGTAGAGGCGAACGACCACAGCGAGTCGCTAGGACAGAAGGTTCGCACAAACGTTATGACGGTGGTGTGCCCCGGAGTTCGACGTAGAGACGATGTACACCACTACAAGTCTTCTACACCCGAATGAGAACGGTCAATAACGAGATGCAAGGGGTGTTCATAGGTGAAGGATTCCCCTGTGTCCTAAATAAACCTGAATATCTTCACTTTGAAGCCTCACCTAAGCGTAGCCATGCAGATTGCTTTCGCGTAATTCCAGGCTTAACCACAAGCAAAAAAACAGCTAATTTTGTGGGACCTGATTAGCTTATGGTGGTCCACCCAAAACCTTAAACTTCCGTCTTTCTTCTTAACGATACCAACAGGTGAAGCCCAAGGGCTCATTGATGGCTGCATGACACCGTCATTTACCATCTCGTCAACCTGATGAAAAATGACTTCGCGTTCTCGCGGTGACTCTCGGTACGGGCTACGTCGGACTCATCGGGTACTATAATTGGTTATTAAGCGGTGCTTGGTCAGGGGCGTCTCTTTAACTCCGGGGGGGGGGGGGACGAGACCCAGTTTTCAAAGTGGAGAGTAGCCCAACGAGTCTGTCCTTCTCTGCCGGCGATAGAGCGGGATTTTGATCAAGGTTGAATTTGGGTGTTTTCGTGGCAGATGTCTTGGTTTGAAAAGCAAAGCAGTCGTGAGTAGGCTACCGCGGTGCCTTTAGCAGTGCACTGACGTACGTTTCCGAAGTTTGTAATTAGCGCACTATACCGTTGCTCAGATTGACTATACCCGCATGCAACATAGACGCCCTGATGTAACAGAAGCTCTGTGTTCTGTTCGGAAAAGCAGCAGAACACAGAGCAGACGAACGTGGCGGCATGAATACATCCGCTTCAACGATGCATAAAGGTGCGTGTCGTCATTCGGAGCCCGCGGTCGTCGTTGCAGACGTCGGAAACGTAACCTTACGGCGGGGAACATTCATAATGACACCATGCTCGAGTAGAAAGTCCATGCTGAGTATGAGGACCTAGCGACAGTGTGGCAGGATAACAAATATGGCAACAAAGGCTGAATTGGCGATGGTTACTCGTATAGTGCACCGTCCAATCGGCGTTATAAGGGGACCGGGAGCAGTACGAATTTGCGCCCCACCATTCAGTTTTGAGCTTGGAGAGCTGACTCACAAAATTCTTGCTAATTATTGACAAATCTGCTCCTGTCTCTTCTAAAGCGGTCGCTGCATATGGGTGCCTGTGGACGAGAACGTGAAGGTCGGTGCTAACAACGTCATTGGCATGAGGTGAATTGTATTTCCTGGTTCATGCGGCGGTGGCATCGTAGTCACAGCATCGGGCTGAGTCGTCACGGGAGAGGGGTCATCGGGGCGTCGATTTCGTTCATCAGCAACCTGCCCCCCTGAGGTCACGGCCTTCAGTTTCCGCGTCGTGGGCTTGGCGACCCGCACCTCGGTGCGTCAGTAAAATCACGGCGGCTGGATGACGAATCGCGTACAGGACAAGACGACTGTGGACGGCCGGTCGAAGAGGTTGCACGGGTTGCTAGGTATTCGATTTCTGGAGTGCATTTGCCGACCCGACGAAGCAGGGAATGACAAAATTTGCTGTGTTTTATCTTGTAGGTAAACTTGCGAGAGTGTCTGCATGGCTACGCTTAGATTCGGCTGGAAAGTAGACATGACTTTTGCACATAGCGCTTTACTCCATGGTTTCCGCTTTATTTATGCCATAGAGAGCACTTTGGACCACGAAAGTGCGATGAAACGAAAGCGTCTGTTGCGCGTTGATCTGTAGCCCTCCACTGTGGTACCTCTTTCTCTCTATTTTCAATCCCACCTTCCTGCTTTTCCTTAGGACTCGGTTATTGTGTGCGCGGAGCATTGTGACACATCTTTCTTCTAAACCAATTTGAAACGACGCTGATGCCTGTTGCAGAGTCTATTTATAGAGGCTTTGAGGTGCGTTGTTCGAGAAAGCGCCAAATGAATGGTGCCGCACGGAATGCACGGCGAGATCAACTTCGAATATGCGTTGGTTGGTTGGACAACTCTAGTTCCACCAGAAAAAAATTAGTTGTGGTTTAACTCTGGTTAATCGTAGTTGAATTGCGATAGCAACGGCGAAAACTTCTCTTGCCTGCTACATTATTCCCTATCACATATAAAAGTGTAAGGTGCGTCATTATTAGGGACACTTAAGCTCATTCTTTAAGAGTATGACGTGAGAGCTTAAGTTACCAGTCTCCTTCTTCTTCTTCTGCTTCTCCTCCTCCTCCTGGGCTGTTCAAGGTCTAGCGTGGCTCCGCCGGGACCACGCGACGGCTCGAAACCTGACGCATTATTGCTATCGCCATAAAAAGCGTCCTCTTTCCCGCCCCCGGCACGCAGGCCGAAAAAGACAAGGAGTCGTGCGCCCCCGGATTAGAAGCTGGCAGGTAGCTCCTGGCTTGTCATGGCCTGTTCCCCCAGGTAGAAGGTACGTCGCTGGATCGCAGGGTGTCCCAGACATCTCTACTTGTTATATTCTGTTTCATCCCTGGGGACTCTGGACACTCCCAAATTATGTGCGTCCCACTGTGTTTCCACTGATCATTGTCCCTAAGGTCTAGTAAATCGCCTGGTGACGTCATAACCAGTCGCGACGTCATACCCGGTTGTGAACTCTGGTTATTAAACATAGCCGAATGTGACGTCACGATGACGTCATATTAGGTCGTGGCGTTACAGATAACGACGTCATCATAGGGAGATGTCATATCATTACTCATGAATATTTAGTAATAACTCATGGATAATTAGTACTAGATAGTCATGGCTAGGGCTATGGTTAAATCTGGCAGCGAAGAGACTGGCCAGTAGAGTAGAGTAAGGCTCAAGGTCAGTGTGACCTCGGCCAAGGTACAGTGAACGAGAATATTTTCCAGTGAAGCGAGCGTGTCTCTCGATGCGGAGGCGCTGGTGTCGACCACTCTTGAAGGCGGCCGGCGGCGACGGGTCAGAGCACGCCCGACGGCGCTTCAGTTGTGCGCTGGCTTTTCGTTCAGTGTGGTTACATTGCACGAGTGTTTTGATGTGACTGTATTAACATTGAGTGCAAAGCAACGACTCAACCACTGCCATGCCCCAGGGTGCAGCACAGGATACGTAAGAACAAAAAAAAAAACGCGCGAAAGTTGTCGCTATTCAAGGCGCCTGCTGATCCTGAGCGCAGATCCACGTGGGAGAGGAACCTACATCCAGGCGACAAGCCGCTAACCGCAGACTGCTCGGTATGTGAGCTACATTTTGTGCCACGCTTCATCATTAGGGATTATGTGCAGCGCATAAATGGCGAAGAAGTGCGAATTCCACGCGGGACACCTATGCTTACCGCAGATGCAGTCCCCACAATTTTACCCAATCTGCCAGCTTACTTGAGCAAGCTCCCCACTCCCAAGAGGAATGAGAGAAAAAGGAGTGGTGAGGACGATGTCACACCGCAAAAAAAAAAGGCACGAAGGCAGGTTACAGAGGTGATCGAAGATGAACCTGTCGAACCTGCGGCCAGCAACGAAGTATGCGCGGCCGCAACTGTCCCCGCGGTGAGGAGAATGGAAGTCCCAGGAAAGCGATGGACGCAGCATGAACTTCAATACGCAGATGGAGGATGTTTTACATTATGTGCTCTCGACTCGCTGTCAGGTGAGGTGTCCGTGGAAAAGGCCGTGTTCTTTATTGCAGACAGTGCTGGTGCCTTGCATACAAAGACGTTCCTGGCGGGCAAGCAGGTAGCGGGAGCACCAGTGGCAACAATGCAAGATGCTGTAACCACAATGCAAGAAGCACATGATTTTCATATCTGCAAAGGTGCAGCGTCAAGGGATGAAAACTTCCTGATGACCAGCCTAACAGAAAGCTTGCAAAATAAAACTGAGTACAAATCAAGAACAGCATATAGTAGTCGCTGCAAAGGCAAGGCAACCAAAGATGGTGCTTCATGCGTCAGTGGCAAGTACTTAAGGAAAGCGCTTTTCAAGCGGCAGTCACACCTCAAAAGGCGTCAAGGAACGAACAGCCAAAATACTGGTTCGCGATGTCGCGGTCCCGTTTCCAAGAAGCTGCAAGCGTGTTCCCGAAAAAACAAACGGCTTTTATCAAAGCTAGACAAGCTCACAGTGGATCTTCAGGAAATGAAAACTACGTGCGCTGCAACAGCTGAGGAAATACTTTCTCGGAAAATAAGCTCCTTATCACCAAAGCAGCAGCTGGCTATAAGGCAGTGCTTCGAAGCATCCAAGAGAAAAAGCCCACGGGGCATGAAGTACGATAAGGAGTGGATGCTTGAATGCATATTGCTTAAAATGAGGAGCCCTAAACTGTACCGGTATATGAGGTGGCAGAACATCTTGACACTCCGAAGTGAAACAACGCTGCGTAAATACACTGCCCAGTACAGGAACGGCTACGGATTTAATGAAAAAATGCTGAATGTGTTGAAAAAGAAGGTTGCCCACCTCAATGTGTTCCACCGACACGGTTGGATAATAATAGATGAAATGAAGCTAGCAGAACACTTAACAGTGACAACAGGTGCGAAGATAGAATACTTTGTTGACCTTGGCCAATATACGCCCAAAAAAGAAAAAAACATTGCCATGCAATCATGGTCTTGTTGTGATATTTGTGCCACTCGTTGGCAGCTGGACTCAAGTTCTTGGTGTTTTCGGGAGTAACTAGAACGTGAAAGGTGACCTGCTGGCCAAAATTGTAATCGAGTCCACAGCTCTTGCAGAAAAGGCTGGCCTCTTACTGGACTACGTCACATGTGATGCAGCGGCCTGGAACCGGAAAATGTGGCGCATGTTTAATATTCGAGCTTCCTTGAAAGAAGTGGTCTGCAAGAAACCGCATCCTGTTGACAGCAGCCGTTTCTTATATTTTTTTTTTCAGATTTCCCACACCTTGTCGAAAATATTCGCAACATTCTTCTTGTCACAACTTTTGACACCCCCGATGGAACGGTATCAATGCAATTTGCTCGAAAAGCTTTCGAACTGAACAAAAATGCTGTAACAATGAAAGCAATGCCTGGCATAACTAGCGTGCACATCAGCCCCAACAACTTCGAAAACATGCCGGCGAGTTATGCATTCCAATTGTTCGGGCATGGTCCTTTGCGAGCTTGTTTTCTTTACCGCGCTCAGCTAGAGCAGAGCTGCGGGAAACTGGAAGCTACAGAAAAGTTTTTCATAAGAATGAAATCCTTGATTGCTGTGATGACTGGCAGGTATACAGCTGAAGCCCTCAGGCCTGCTTCTGATGGTGAGAAGTTAATAAAGGAAACCCTAGGTTTCCTAGACACCTGGGAGCGCCACGCTGATAAAAAAAAACTCTTTCTGAGCGAATCTACCGCGGAAGGCCTAAGAGTCACGCTAACAAGTACTCTTGAGCTCCTTCGGTACTTGCACGATCAAGTTGGCTACAGCTACCTGTTGACATCACGACTGAGCGAGGACAAAGTGGAGAACTTCTTTGGATTAGTCAGGCTTTCCTCTGGCTGCAACTCCCACCCAACACCACAACAGTTTGTTATCACTGTTCACTGCCTTTCTTATTACAACTTGGCACACAGCGTTGCAGGTGGAAATGCAGAGAGCGACATATTAAGTTCTCTTCTTGACGCGGGCGACAAAGAGGAAACTGCAAAGCAGCAACTGATTGAGAAAGTGAAGGTTTGCACCGAAAAAGAGGTACCGTCGGCTTCATGTGGCAGTGCAGCTATGCAACATGACTATAACATCCAAAGAAGTGACTGAAGGTTGATCTGTCACATCTCTGGGTACGTGGCGAAAAAGTGCGTGCTACCGACCAAATGTCCTGCATGTATGGATTGCCTCTTATTGCCAGCAGAGCAAGGGCGCCGCATGCATGCTGCAGAATTTGTTAAGCATATTGACGAAGGAGGCTTACTCTACCCCTCGGTTGAACTATTCCGTTTCATCACCAGGCTGGAGGACATTTTTACTAATTGCTTTAGTGCGCGCAAAGTTCATTCTGAAAGTGTCATGGACATTTTACACATGATTCATTGTGCTGCTCCTTTAAATGTGGGATGCAATGCACATGCTGAGAGTATTACTCCTCGCATAGTCAGGTTTTATGTTACTACGCGGCTTCACTTTTCTATCAAAGGACTCAACAAGTCAAACATGCTGTCGAAGCGAAAGGCAGCGCAGCACCTCAAGCTAAGCAGATTGAATTAGCTGTATTTGTACACTGTTATTTTTTTATTACGCAAGCTTGCCATAAGGCATATTATAAAAGCCCGTGTAAATTATTTTCCGTAAGGAACCTGAGGAGGCTCCTGCTCTTATTGTTGTCGGTGAACCATTTGGAGAAGTCCTCTTCCCTTTTTGCGGTTAGACCCACTTCCTGCAGAATCTTTATCCTTTATGCCCTTGTCCCTGCACAAGTCCACAGCAGGTGGCGAACATCCACTTGTACATTGTTTGCTTCGTGCATTGGAGCTTTCAAGTTGACTTGAGTGAAAATTACAAATACCTGCATTAAAATCGCATGAAGCAGTTTTTCGACCGTTTTCTTGCGTCAATCGCTTTTATGGTGTATACCATATCTGTTGACTGAAGTGCATTCTCGTATCAGCATGGAATCATTAGTTTTACACACCTAATATTCTGTGAATTTGCAATTTGTAATATATATATATATCTATATATATATATCTATATATATATATATATATATATATATATATATATATATATATATATATATATATATATATATATATATATATACATATATATATATATATATATATATATATATATTGTGAGCCTTCCGTGGACATTCTTTAATTTGTACATGCCATGATTTTCCTCTTTCATTTGTACATACCATCATCATCGTCCCGCGGCGCCGGCTCCGGCACGCGCCTGGGTTTTGTCATCGGAGTAAAACGCTAGACAAGGCATCACTGGCCTTGCCGTCACGACCTTGCCGTCTCAACCTAGCCAATTCTTTCACAAGTGGTGGAGGTCAAATTCGATCCCCTTGCTGCCTTGGGCCCTGCCTCTCGCTGGAGCTACGTTCCGGTCGTCGTTTGGCAACTGCCATCATAATCATGTCCACCGCGAGCAATCCCGACCCGGCCGGACCCTCTACCTCGGCTGCACCGATGCCTCCGACTCTACCCACATGTCAACGCGACCCGCCGCTGTTCGCTGGTCGTCGCGACAAAGACGTCGATGACTGGCTCGACACATATGAACGCTGCAGTGCCTATAACCGGTGGGACGACGCTTTAAAATTCCTCAACGTTTCGTTCTATCTCATTGAGGTTGCCAGAAACTGGTTCATTAATCGCGAACCCCATACTACTAACTGGACCACTTTCAAACAGCAATTCCGACAATACTTCGCCGATCCGGCAGTTCGGACCGAGATCGCGAGAAACAAGCTCGCTTCCCGCCTTCAAGGTCCCGATGAATCATATGCGTCTTACATAGAGGCTGTTCTTGCGCTTTGTCGGCGCATTAGTCCCACCATGACAGAACCTGAACGTGTGCACCACGTCTTAAAAGGGATCAATTCTATGGCTTATCATACCTTAATGGCACATAATCCTTCAAGTGTTGATTCAATTACAATGACCTGTCAACGCCTCGACCAGCTGCAGTCCTCTCGATTACAGCCCGGCTTCGCAACTGGTCCGACCACTGCTGACCTTGATTTGCGGGCAATGATCCGAGCAATCATCCGCGAGGAGCTCCAAGCCATCAATCCTTTCTGTCGACATGGGTGCGATCATCCTTCCGCACCTTTTAATGACGCCGTTCTTCGCAACATGATTAAAGAAGAGTTAGCAACTATCAGCCATTCTATGACATCCGAACCTTCTGCAAACCGCCCAGCGCCGACCTACGCGCACGTCGCTGCATCCCCTCTTCTTTGGTTCCCCCGCCCCTACCGGCACCAACTTACAATCACGTCAATGAAATGGCGATGGCTCAACCTACACCACAATATTACGCACCTTGGCGTCCCTCCCAACCAGTTTGCTATTACTGTGGTATTAGAGGACATATATCCCGATTTTGTCGTCGCCGCCTTCAGAACGAGGGCCGTGGTTACGACGCCTTCGAAACTGACATGCCTTCAAGATCATATTATCAACGCCGGTCTATTCCAAGCCCACCTCGACGATCCTCCCCACCTCCAGTATCTTCCTCTGAGCCTCGTGGGAACCATGTATCCCGACGCCGGCCCACTTCCCCATACCGCCGCTAAGTTTCCCCTCTCCGCCCCGCAACTTCTCTCCCTGTTCGCCATCCGGAAAACTAAGTGTTGCAGTTTCCGGAGGTCAAACTGCACTCTGCGAACTTACTAAAAGTCCTCCTGACCGCCCGTATAATGTGATTGCTGTTATCGCTGAAGGTTTACCGGTCGAAGCTTTGATTGATACAGGGGCTGCAATTCCTGTCATTCACGCTGATTTGTGCTACCGTTTGCGAAAAGTGACAACCCCATATGATGGGCCTGAACTCCGTGGAGCCAATGACGTCCCTTTGCGCCCTTCAGCGAAGTGCACCGTACGAGTTGTTATCGGCGGCATCCGCCATCATGTGCAGTTTGCTGTGCTCTCACCTTGTGCGCATCTGATGATTTTTGGATGGGATTTTTTGTCAACCGCTTCAGCGTTAATTTCTTGTGGTGACCGTGTTATCCATATGACAGACAGCGATATATCATCTGACTTTTCTGAACGACATCATCCCCTCGTTGCCGCCGCTGATACTGTTTTGCCTCCTCAGTGCGAAAAACTGCTTACTGTTGTTTCTGACCACATCACTGACAGGGACGTACTCATAGCCCCATCATATAGTCATCTGGCACGCGGCATTGCCTTCCCGTCAAGTCTTGTCCGGTTCCACAATGGCTCAGCGACAGTAGTGGCCACACACACTTCACGTGAATCCCTCGTGCTCCCAAAAGGAACTTCTCTGCATTGCATGGTGGATGTCCAACCTTTTTCCCTGATGGTGCTCACCGCCCCTCCACCTCAGAACGTGTTTCGTCAGACGTCTCTCTTTCTGTTCTCGCAAAGACTATTGATCTTAAACTCACGCCGAACCAACGCAAAGAACTGCTGACATTGCTTCGACACCACCAAGCCATTTTTGAGGCCACTTCCACACCACAGGGACGGACTAGTGTTGCGCACCATCGCATCATTACTGAAGGTAACTCTATCGTTCGCCGACGGCCTTATCGTGTTTCCCTCTCTGAACGAAAATTAATTGAATAAAATGTAAATGACATGCTCCATCGCAATATAATTCGTCCCTCAACAAGCCCATGGTCCTCCCCAGTAGTGCTAGTTAAAAAAAAGGACGGCTCGGTACGCTTTTGTGTTGATTACCGCGCACTCAACAAAATTACCCGCATAGGTGTATATCCGATGCCGCGAATTGATGACGCCCTTGACTTTCTCCAAGGCTCCGAATATTTCTCGACCTTGGACCTCCGCTTAGGTTACTGGCAAATACCTATGCACGAGGACGACAAAGAAAAAACCGCTTTCGCAACACCCGATGGCCTTTACGAATTTAATGTTATGCCTTTCGGACTTTCTAACGCATCAGCAACATTTGAAAGAATGACCGATACTGTGCTTTGTGGCCTAAAATGGAGAACCTGTTTGTGTTACCTGGACGACATTGTTATCTTTTCGGCAACCTTTAATGACCATCTCACGCGCCTGAATGAAGTACTGATCTGTCTCGCTTCGGCAGGCCTTCAGCTCAACACCAAGAAGTGCCACTTTGCGCAGAAGGAAATTAGAATATTGGGACATCTGGTCAGCCATGACGGCATTCGCCCAGATCCTGAAAAAATCATCGTGGTCTTGAACTTTGCTCGTCCACAACGGACTACAGATTTGCGCAGTTTCCTCGGCCTTGCGTCTTATTTCCGGCGTTTTATAAGGCATTTTGCAACTATTGCTGCACCACTTCATGAGCTACTTAAAGCACGCAGCCCTTTTGTGTGGACTGAACAGTGCGAAACTGCTTTTAATGACCTCAAGCACGCCCTCACATTAGATCCTGTTCTTGGCCACTTCAGTGACAGCGCTCCAACTATCCTGCACACCGATGCCAGTGGTCACGGTCTTGGCGCTGTACTTCTGCAGCGTGATGCAACATCGCGTGAGAAAGTGATTGCCTTTGCCAGTTGGACTCTGACTCCAGCTGAGAAAAACTACACCATTACCGAGCAGGAGTGTCCTGCCGTCGTCTGGGCTGTCCAAAAATTTCGCCCTTACCTATACGGTCGGCACTTCGCAGTTGTGACCGACCACCATGCTCTTTGCTGGTTGTCTTCACTCAAAAATTTGACAGGCCGACTTGGCTGCTGGATTCTACGCCTGCAAGAATACCATTTCGACGTCACTTATAAATCTGGTCGCCAACACCAAGACGCCGACACTCTCTCTCGCTGTCCCCTTTCGGATTCAATTGCTGTTTTTCTTCCCAGTGCATTTCCACCTCTGACCAGAGCCGACCATCTCTTTGCCCGACGTATATCACAACCGTTTGTTTTGACGACTCTGAGAACAAGCATGCTCTCCGCTCACAGCAATTAGCCGATGCCTACTGCCGTCCTATCATCGACCGCCTTATCGGCGCTTCGGACCCGCCCAATGCTAGGCTTTGCCGACAGCTTCGCAATTTCAAGCTCGAAGATGGCATCCTACTCCGCTACGTGTATTGCCCTGATGGAACTCGCTGGATCCCAGTCGTACCGCGTGTGCTTCGCCCACGTGTACTGGCGGCTCTCCACGATGATGCTACTGCAGGTCACCTTGGTTTTGACAAAACCTACGACAGCGTGAGAAAACGATTCTTTTGGCCTGGCTTATCTTCCACCGTTGCCAAATACGTCGCATCCTGCCCTCTGTGCCAACGTCGCAAACGGCTGACTTCTCCCCCGCTGGCCTTTTACAACCTCTTCCTTCTCCCGCCACGCCATTCGACGTAGTCGGCACCGGCCTATATGGTCCCCTACCTCTCTCCGATGGGGGTAACCATTGGATTATAACGGCTGTCGACCACCTCACACGCTACGCTGAGACAGCACCTGTACCGACTGGTTCCGCTGAAGAAGTAGCATATTTCTTTTTGCGATCAATTGTATTGCGTCATGGCGCTCCTCGGGTGCTCCTAAGTGACCGCTGTACAGCCTTCTTATCGAAAGTCATCGCCGAAGTTCTTCATGCGTCATCCACCCTTCATAAAACAACCTCAAGCTACCATCCCCAGACTAACGGTCTGACTGAGCGATTTCATCGCACCATGTCGGACATGATATCCGTGTACATCACACCAGATCATCGCAATTGGGATACTGTTCTACCATTCGTCACATTCGCCTATAATACAGCAGTACAGCGAACTACCGGTTACTCTCCATTTTTCCTTGTTTATGGCCGTCCTCCCACTACAATTCTCGACGCTTCTTTCTTCTCTACGCCCGACTACTCCACATCAGTACCTACCCATTTTTTATCTCGTGTGGCCAGATGTCGTCATCTTGCCCGCCTCAACACGGCAGCGTGCCAGGAAGACCGCAAGACTCGCTATGATTCTACACATCGAGTGGTCTCTTTTCGTCCTGGTGACGAAGTACTGCTTTATACACCATTGCGCCCCCCAGGCCTTAGTGACAAATTCCACCTATGAGGTCATAAACCAAACTTCCCCAGTGAACTACAAAGTGACGCCTGTTGATCCCCCAGCTGATCGACGCCACCGTGGAACTGAAATTGTTCATGTGTCTCGCTTGAAACCGTTTGTGCGCCGCGATGCATCGGTTAGCTAGGAGCGGCCAGGCTGGCCGCTTCCGATCCCCCGGGCAGATTGTGTGAGCCTGCCGTGGACATTCTTTAATTTGTACATGCCATGATCTTCCTCTTTCATTTGTACTTACCATCATCATCGTCCCGCGGCGCCGGCTCCGGCACGCGCCTGGGTTTTGTCATCGGAGTAAAACGCTAGACAAGGCATCGCTCGCCTTGCCGTCTCAACCTAGCCTTTTTTCACAATATATATATACATATATATATATATATATATATATATATATATATATATATATATATATATATATATATACATACCAAAATGAAATCTTGGCCACGGTCAGTTGTAGTGAAAAATGAAGAGCAACGTGTGAAACAATTTATTGACGTTTCGGCGGTGGAACAGCCTTCGTCAGATTGATGGACATTCTGATGAAGGCTGTTCCATCGCCGAAACGTCAATAAATTGTTTCACACGTTGGTCTTCATTTTTCACTATATATATATATATTTAATCGCGTATATCCCGTGAGAAATGGTCCCACGAATAACTCTTACTTTGCGATATTTAGTGTCTCGAAATATGTCGGAACTGCGACAGCTTGTAATACTTAAATAAAAAAAAACGTTTACAGTGCGCTCAATAGCCTTCGTCTGTTATTGCTTGCTATGGCGTGATCCACATTGTACACTCAATTCAGTAAACATCCGCGCATGTCAAATATCTTCAAATATTAAAGATAAATAGCAAGCGCGAAACAAAACTACGTTAAGAGCGCGGCTACATGACGAAGCGCGCTTTCCAGTCTCGTGTGCTGGCGTCGCACGCTGCGAAGGCGAGCCGAGCGTTCAAGAGTGGTCGATCGC
This sequence comes from Amblyomma maculatum, assembly GCF_055883805.1. NCBI lineage: Eukaryota > Metazoa > Arthropoda > Arachnida > Ixodida > Ixodidae > Amblyomma > Amblyomma maculatum. The sequence goes on from NC_139352.1 coordinate 129,712,101, forward strand.
AGCGCCGTCGCTGCAGGGGACACGGCATGCGTCAGGCTGAGAGGCGCGGTCGCGCCACTGGAAAATATTCTAGTTCACTGTAGGGAAGGTGCGACTACACGAAGAAAGCGCGATCACGGTGAAGTGGCGAAGCCGCTGCCGTAGTGCAGTTCTCGCTACAAAATTCCCGAAAGGGTCAACGGCGGGAAACGTGGCCGGGTTCTCAGCGGCGGTATTACAGCGACCGCTGGAAAGGAGTGTGCCAGATGTCTTCCTTCGGAACAGGTCGCTGCATGATGGGGCCCTGATGGGGTGACGGATGGTAGGATGCTCGCGGGAAGGTGGCTGAGAAGCGGGTGGCGGCTGTGATTCAAAAGGAAGATGCTGCGCGGGAGGCACCGCTGGCCGACGCAGAGCTGCTGCGTATCTTATGGAACGTGGCTCCGAGGTGGAACACGAGGAGCTCTTCGCGAACTACGTCGCGGGTCAGCTCACGCAGCGAGAGGCGTTGAGTGGGGCCGTTAAAATTGACCACGTTGATGAAGGGCTAACCACAGGCAGACTCACTGCGTCGGCCTCGTTACAGCAGGGCTCGTTCAATGAGGGTAGTTTCATTGATGAAGTTCGTACCGCTTTGAGGAGTACTGCTAACCAAAATAAGCGAAAAGGGGTTCTTTTACGCCTTGCATCATGTGGCGCAACTTCGATGATTCCATCATGTCGGAATCAGCCTACCGATAAAGACGGGTCACCTCCGCAACGAACATTGCCATGCTCTCGCTAGGCTGTCACACACAATATTCTAGGAGGCGGCGTGCGCGATCACGGTGGTCGTGGCTGGCAAAAGCATCCCGCAACACTCGCCCGAAAAAATTCCAGCGTTGAAGAATAGCCTTCCTATTCTCATACCACGTTTTAGCGCAGTCTTCAAGCGCGAAATGGACCTTGCCCAGCTTCTGAGCAGGGCTCCACTGAATGATTGAATTCAGCCACTGGCTCAAACTGTTTTATCCAGTGTTCGACGTCTTCACCAGCACAGCCATGGAAATTGAAGCTCACACGAGGCTGCTGAAGGAGCAAATGATATCGATTTGCCTGAGCCATTGCAGAAATCTCAAATGATCGGTCGGTTGCTGCCGCCTCAGGTAGTGGAGCAAATTCCAGCGATCGACTTTTTGTGGCTATGAGCCTAGTGTGCTGCAGTTTACGCTGCACATACCAAATTGGAGAGGTTTAACCATGGCCACCACGGTCAATCCCGGTGCGATGGCGCACATAATCACGAAGGCCATGAGCTCAAACCTACTTATGACCTCATCGGAGAGGCGGCGCATAAAATAGCAGATATTTGACCCAACTTAAGCTTAGTTACTTCTTATCTTCAAAGGGTCAAGTGAATGCAGCTAGCACAGGACCAGGTTAATTGAAGGAATATAAGAGAGGCCTCCGCCCTGCAGTGGGTATAGTCAGGCTGAGGATGAGGATGATGATGAAACCTGGTTACACGACTGAAAGCACCCAGCTTCGAGCACTACCGGTTGGCATCCGCTGGGATTGTTTTCTCTCAGTGCGAAAAAACTGTAATAGGTCGTCAGCAGTCATTGATCACTCATAGACTCCACCAATTTCTATCTCTCTCTTGGCTGGCTAACGTGAAAGACCCTGCTGTACCGGACTTGGTTTGAATTACCCGCGTTATGCCCCGTGGGTGTGATATCACGTTCCAGCTTAACCGATCAACGTGACAGCGCCAACAACATGGCAGAAGATTCTTGGTCTGTGACCGTGGCGGTGGTGGTAAAAACTTTATTTAGAGAAGCATAAAAAAATAAACTTAAGTTGCCGCTGTTCAGTGGGTGGCCTTCCGGCTGCTGGTCGTGGCCTCCAGGTCACGCCTGGCGGCGACGTCCACTACCCAGGTCGTACACCGGTGTTGAATATGTGGCTCCGAGCTGGTTAAAGCAGCCTCCCACAGCTGCTGGCTGTTTATTTGCCTGGAGACGGGGGGAAAGTGACCCGGACAAGAGTACAGAATGTGAGCATAGTCTGCTCGGAGAAAGCTGGAAAGCGTGCATTTGGACGAGAAGGCACTGGGGTGAATAAGGGCAAGGCGTGCAGGGGAGAGGAAAGTGTAGGCCTGTAAATGGCCCACACTTTCGATTTTAGATAGCGACTTGTGAGGGGGAGGGAGGGTTAAGCGGGAGTTGTGGTAGTGGAGCGTGATGTAATGGAAGGTAAGGAGGGAGTCGCGTGTGTCCATCCTGTGGTGGAGGGGGCCAGCTCAGTCGGTCATCTCTCGAGAGATAGAATTTGTCGCCTCATTTCCAGGGTACCCTGCGTGAGCCGGTACCCAAAAGAGTTGGATAGGATGGGAAGGGGGAGGAGTGCTTAAGAATATTGAGCGTAGAGGAAGAGATTCTACCTTTTGCAAAGTTGCGGACTGCGGCCTTAGAGTCGCTAAATATGAAAAGGGCCGGTGTTTTGGCAATGGCGAGGGCGATGGCTGCTTCCTCAGCGGCAGTGGAAGTGAGAGCAGGGATACTGGCGACGGAGAGGGGGCTCGTGTATTGGAAACAGGGTCCAGGCCATAAGCGGGGTGCAAGAGGTAGGGTGCCGCATCAGCATACACGGCGTCAGAGCAATTACCGTAGTGGCACCAGAGGGTGGAGGCGCGGGTAGATCGGCGAGCGGCATGATGCTCAGGAAGAATGTTCTTGGGAAGGGGCTTGCCAGTGAGCATGGAGAAGAGGGAGCTGGGCAAGGGCTGAGGGTGACACAGACAGGGGAAGGGGAGACAGGGGTCAAGCGAAGGGAAGGAAGAAGGGCTCTGCCAGGAGTAGTGCGAGATAAACGATCGAGTTGTGCCACGCGATGGGCCTCAACAAGTTCTGAAAGAGTATTGTGGACACCCATCGACCGCAGACGAGAAGTGGGGACGGAAGTGGGAAGCCCGAGAGCCGAGTTATAGGTTTGGCGGATGAGACAGTTGACCTTGTCTTCCTTGGCACAATACAGAAAGAGGTAGGGGAGGGTTTAGACAAGGCGGCTTAGCACAAAGGCTGCGGTCGTATCGGATCTTGCACAGTAGAAACAGTACTACATGGTCCAAACCTCTGCGCTTGCAGACTGTAAAGCCGTCTTGCGGCATGGGAACAAACTGTTCATCTATAAGCAAAGCTGTGTACGTGGCAATGAATGAAACTAGAGTTCAGCAGCCGCTGGATGGCTGTCTCGTTTGCGGCACCAGAGGCTAATAACCAGAGCACTCGCCACAAAGACACCAAGATTTCGACTTGCCAATTTTTACTGCCAAGTGTTGGTGATAGTACCATGCGAGGAAACGAGTGAAGTGGCAGGACTTTTAAATGAGCTATTGATTAGGCGGATGCCATTCCGTACAGAACTATGCAACTCGCCAGCATAGGTAGATGAAGGCTTCCTCGGTGGTCGGCAGCGCTCAGGTTCTTGGCAGGTTCTTAGCAACGCTCAGTTTATTGTACACGCAGAATATGTCATGTTTAAAATAAAAAGCATTATTGGAATATAATAATGACAGAAAATGTTCAACCAAAATCATACCTACAAATCTCCTCTAGCAAACCGGGATGAATGTCCGCGCCAGCTGCTTAGCGAAGAAATACGCGTTACAAAGATTGGTGGCATAACCAACATTTAGGAGCATAGATTGTTGGTTCATAATAAAAATACAGAGAACAAAATAGTACTAAAGAAAAAGTTTGAAAAAGATACATATTCAAATAAATGATAAACGCAGAGAATATAATGCATAGCGTATAACGCAAACAATAGGGCTTTAGGAATGCAATACGTATATGCAGTGTCGTGACGCTGGGGCTAAGTCGACCCGGCCTTCACTTGGTAGCGTGCAGAGACTCCGGGTTGAAGAAGGATTGAATCTTCGAAGTTGGTAAAATATATACAAGAAGGTTTAAGGGCACTTTGAGAAAACTTATTTACGTGAAAAAAAGCATATATCAGCAAAAGGGCAAGCGTTAAGAGCTCATAGCGAGAAGCGTCTGGATGAGCCGTTTACCCAGGGCTCAGAGTGTCATTTCGTGCTCTGCAACGTCCTTAAAACCCCCTATGTCCAGCCCCTCTCTGAAGATGCTGACCAACCAGTTCCAGGACACGCCCCTCTTATATCGGCATCCAATCGAACACATCACTGCACTGATGGTCTGATGCACTGACTGGTCCGGTATTGTTTCGTTGGTCGTGGTCACTTGTTGGCGGGTAGAGCTTGGGAACGGCGAGGAGGTACATTTCTATTCTTCAGCAAAGATCCGATATGTTGGTTCCGGCAAGTGGATTTCCTTCTCAGAAACCCAAGTGCACGTGCGCGCCACATACTGCTCCCAGCATTGTCCCTTTCCGACAATTGCAAATCTTTCCTGCATTCCCGGGAATTCCTCTAATGGCCGTATTCCTCATGCTCCTTTCTTGTCCTGTACGTCAGCGGACGTGTCACTCTGTCTTCTCCTTTGAACAATAGGCATTCCTCACTTGACAATAACGCTTCTCGACGGGAAGGGTGAACAATTGAACAAAAGCACATCCGGCTATTTCTCACAGGGCGACGTTTCTTTGTATTATTCTTGACGTTCCCTTGACAGGGCCAATTTGGCATTTGCAGGATCTCGACTAAGCAAAGCAGGCTCACACAAAAAGATTCGTGGAAACAGGCTCACTTAGAGCCCTTGCACCAACAGCACATATCCACAGCACATATCCATGCCCACAGGCGAACAACAGTGCGCGCAAGTGCGTACAATGCACGGTCATAACAGCCTCCTCTCCCGCCAGAACAGTCACGGAGGGCAGCAGTCGCAGCTGCTGCATGAAGAGACGACTTAATGGCCTTCACATGAACGCTTGAAGCTCGCTGTTGCTTGTCGCGTTGTCTTCATTTTCGTAGGCCAAATTGCTTGAGCTGTCTGAAACTCAACCACATGTCTAAGCAAGCACTCGGCTCCCGTCTGAAGAGACCAGGTCAAAAGAAAACTGCCTTCGTTGTCCGAGAAAAGCCCACACTCAAGATGCTCAGGACCCACGTATGCCTAGAAAACCAAACATGCTGCTTTACATAGTCATATATATTCAAGCGCACGAAGAAAAAAAACAACAACCTGAGTATCAATTTGGATACATGGTGAGGAGTACCTCGGACCGCTTAGAAACAGCGGCTAAGCGCGTCCGCATTCCCATTTAACTTCCCCTTTTCGTATCTTATTTCAAAATTGTACTGCTGTAAAATCAAGCTCCACCTCAGAAGGTGACTGTTCTTCGATGTCGCAATTTGCAGCCAAGCCAGGGTACAATGGTCCGTCTCTACGGTGAATTTGGCCCCTCTAAGATAGCACTGCAATTTTTGAATGGCCCATACAATGCAACCGCACTCTTTCTCTGACGCGCAATAAGCCCTCTCTCTAGAACTCAGTTTTCTCCTCAGGTAGAGCACGGGGTGCTCATTACCGTCGTCATCTCTCTGGCAGAGAACAGCACCTAGCCCTCGATCACTTGCATCACACTGGACCGTGAATTCTCGGTCATAGTCTGGAGCTCGCAATACCGGACGGCTAATCAGCACAGCCTTCAGGTTTAGGAAGGAGGCTTCCTTTTGTTCGTTCCAGACTGCATTTGTCGGTTCTGTCTTGCGGAGAGCGTCGGTCAGAGGGCTAGCCAAAGCTGAATAGTTAGGGATGTAGTGATTGTAGTATCCCGTCAGCCCCAGGAATGCCTGAATTTCCGTCTTCGTGCTCGGCCGCGGGTAGTCTGCTACCGCAGAAATCTTAATCTCGCTGGGTTTCCTGAAACCTTGACCTACATTGTGACCCAAGTAGTCCACGGTCGCCCATGCCAGGCAACATTTCTCGGCCTTTACGGTTAGCCCAGCTTGTCGCAAAAGGCTCAGTACAGCTCTTAGATGTACCATATGATCCGCCCATGAGTCGAAAAAAAACCGCAATGTCATCTAAATAAGGCATCGCGAATGTTTCACACCCCTTTAAAACCCTATCCATGAGTCGGGAAAAACAAAATGGAGCATTTTAGAGCCCGAAACTCATCATTGTTGGCTGGTAGCTGCCCGTCGGAGTGACGAAAACCGCGTATCTGCTGGCGCGTTCAGTGAGCGGTACTTGCCAGTATCCTCGAGTAAGGTCCAGCGTAGTCACATATGCCGCTCTACTGACCTGTTCTACTCTCTCCTCGATATTCGGAATAGGATACACTTGATCCCTGGTGAGAGAATTTAGCTTTCGGTAGTCTACCACAGGCCTAGGGTCTTTACCTGGAGCTTCTACTAAGATCATAGGCGAAGCATAATCGCTTTCCGAGGGTTTTATTACTCCCAATTCCAGCATGCGAGTTACTTCCCTATCCAGAATTTCTCTTTGCCTTGGAGAAAATCGGTAGCACCTTGATCGCACTGGCACGTCTGAAGCCAACTCAATATCGTGCTCAGTCAAATCAGTCCTGCCTGGCCTGTCCACGAAGCAGGCCTCAAACTCTGTTATTATCTCGCCCAGATCGGACAGCTGGGATTTCTTTAGTTCTCCTCTCTGCTACGTCTTTTTGAGAAGCTCCTGACCGTTTCTTTCTTTTCCGCTGAGGCAAATCAAGTTGTCCCCCATCTCCTCGGGAAGGTTTAACGTTACATTTACCGCGGCTTCCCTCTGCACATAAGGCTTCATAAGATTGCAATGATAAATGCGCACTTCTTTACGCCTACCGGGGATTTTCACTGCGTAGTTAGTGTTAGAAAGCTTTGCAACGACTTCAGCAGGTCCTTCCCACTGTACTTCGAGCTTATTCTGCCTTGAACCTCTCTGTAACATAACCTGGTCCCCGATACGAAACATCCTTTGACGGGCTGACTTATCATAGTACACTTTGGAACGAGCCTGGGCTGACTTCATGCTGGCCTCAACGAGTTCCTTAGTGTTATGTAAGCGATTCAAGAGGTTCAGAATGAATTCTACTACTGTTGGGTCTTCTCCGCGCCCCTCCCAGGCTTCGCGCACCATTCGCAAAGATGAGCGCAGTGACCTTCCGTACACCAACTCGGCTGGGCTAAATCCAGTGGATTCGTGCGGCACTGACCGCAAAGCGAAAAGTGCTGCAGGCAGGCAGGTATCCCATTCGCGCTTGTTTTCATAGCACAGTCCCCTCAGGACTCGTTTGAGAACAGAATGCCATCTTCTACGCTGTTGCTCTGCGGATGGTGGATCGCGCTATGCACTACCTTAATGCCGCATCGCTCGAGAAATGAGGTGGTGAGGACCCTTGTGAAAACGCTACCCTGATCACTTTGGACCTCAGAAGGGAATCCAACTCGTGCAAACGCTGACAGCAGCGAATCCACTACACTCTCGGACGTCACCTCGCGCAGCGGAACAGCTTCTGGAAACTTTGTGGCTGGGCATAACATAGTGAGGATATAACGGTGCCCTGACTCTGTCACAGGAAGTGGCCCAACTACATCTATTACTAACTGGTGAAACGGCTCGGTAATGATTGGTACTAACACCATCGGAGCTTTCCACTTATCTTTCGCCTTTCCAACCCGCTGGCACGTGTCGCATGACCGTACAAAATTTTCCGTGTCCTTAAAACATCCAGGCCAATAGTATTCTTGCAACAGCCTCTGCTTTGTTTTCCTTATTCCCAGGTGACATGACCACGAGCTGCCATGGGAAAGTCGCAGTAAGTTTTCGCGGAACTTTTGGGGAACGACTAATTGGTGCAGCTCTACTCCGCGCTTATCCTTGAATAAGCGATACAGCACTCCCTTTCTCATCTCGAAAGAAATATTCTTTGCTGTCTTAGCGGCGCGGTGGCGCTCCCTTATCTCCTGTATCTTGGGATCATTGACTTGCTCCATAGCTAAGTCCTCTCGGGTTCCACTTAAAAGTCTCGTGAGATTACTAGACACTGGCGGCAAGAGGTTACACTCAAGAACGTCCTCATTCCGCGTCTCATCAAGCTCACTTTTAAGTTGACTTATCTGAGATGCCTCGCTCTCAAAATTTTCTGACCCGCTATCTTCCGCATCGACCACTGTTTTAACTGCCGTTTCCTCCGCTGTGGAATTTTCTGGAATGAGCAGTGTAGCTAGTTCTCGCGCTTTGAACGTGTTAAGGCTTGCACAACTCTGTCTCCGAAAAGGATGCCCCTCTTTCGCAGTAGCATGTCCGATTTGTTGGAAAACAAATACGGATAGCACTTAGGAAGCTTTCTTGAAACGGCAGCCTCGGTTGTTAACTCGCCGAAAGGGCCCTCGATCACCACGTTCGCGATTGGCAAGCACACACTCTGTTCCTCCACTACCTGGCGGATCCATGCACACTGTCCTGTATAGTCGGAAGGCGACACATACGCCGCATGGACAACATCCATCGTTGCGGCCGAATCGCGCAGTACCTTGCAAGGTTTCCCGTTGACTACTAGGTCATGCAGGTAGGGTCCCAAAAGCTGCATATTTTCATCCCAGTCACTGACATACGAGAAAGAATCTTTTCTTTCCGGCAGTTGACGGCAATGTGACCCTGCTCATTACACCTAAAGCATGTGAGCGGCTTCCTAGCCTCAAGCTTGTTCTTTGTGTTCTGCGCGTTGGTCACTTCCTCACTTTTCTCACTGCCGTCCTTTCTAGGGAGTTTGCCTGAAGAAGCCTTCCTTTATTCGTTTAACTCTAGCAAAGTGCCTTTCCTGACGGTTATTCACACTCAACTTGGGATTGCGGGGCCTATCCACTGCTGGGTTGCTGAATTGTCGGTGCGAAGCGTACTCCTCAATGCGTTCGGCAGCTTCAGTTGCCGACTTAATGTCGCCTCGGTCCTGTAACCAATTTCTTTCATTTTCTGGGAGGCAGTTATAAAACTGCTCCAAAAGAATTCACTCGACTACAGCGCCCCTATCACTGTAGGAATCTGTGCTCTTTAGCCACTCGCCCAAATTGACTCTTAAATTGTATAGGAACATCCCTGGACTTAGTAGCGTTCCGAAAACGTTGTCTGAACGCCTCGGCGCTAAGCCTATACTTTCTCAGAAGGCATGCTTTGACCTTCTCGTAGTTGTCCGCGTTCTCCTTGCTTAGCCGCGTGACAACCTCCGCTGCCTCGCAGGGCAGAACCGTCAATAATCTCTGAGACCAAGTGTCTCGCTTGAAGGACAGTTTTTCGCAGGTTCGCTCAAAGTTAGCCAGATACAGACCGATATCCCCTGATATCACATATGGCTGCATGTACTTTGACATCTTGAAATCTGCCTTCTTGTTGAGAAGAGGTACCGCTAGCTGGGGACAATTGCCCGACCTCTTGGTCAACTCTAGTTCTAATTTCCGGAGTTCAATTTCTTGCTCCAGCCTTTTTACTTCTTTCTCAATTTCACGCCTCTTTTCCTCTTTTTCCCTCTCAAGTTCACGCTCACGCCTCTTTTCTTCTTTTTCCCGCTCTTTCTGCTGTCTGAGTTGCTCCTCCTTTTTTTGTCCGATGAGGTTCCATGCTTCACTGAGCTCCTCATCATCGGTTCCCAAATCAGTGATTGCCTTTATAATCAAGGGTTTTCGTGCCAAACCACTTGTATAAATTCCCAATTCCTCACACATTGCAACAGTTCCGGTTTCTGCAGCTTTTGTAGGTCCATTATTGCTCCGAGTGTCGGCTACTTCCAAAACAACTGTGCAAACTGCCAAACCTAAAGGCGTTTCAACACTCTTTTCCAGTTGTAAAATCTAACCCTGTTCTTGAACCTGGTCCACATCAGAAGAAAAGCCAAGCACTCACCCACACATGCGATCGATGTTCCGAGCTGCTCTCTTGTTGATCGATTGTTGCTCCTGCTTGTTGCTTGAAATGCCACCTCCGATCACAAGATGTTGTGGCTTGTAGCTTCAGATGCCACCTCCGATCACCAGATGTTGTGGCTTGCAGATTCTGATCCACCTCCAATCACCAGATGTTGTGGCTTGTAGATTCAGATCCCAACGCTGGTCACCAGTTGTCGTGACGCTGGGGCTAAGTCGACCCGGCCTTCACTTGGTAGCGTGCAGAGACTCCGGGTTGAAGAAGGATTGAATCTTCGAAGTTGGTAAAATATATACAAGCAGGTTTAATGGCACTTTGAGAAAACTTATTTACATGAAAAAAAGGGTATATCAGCAAAAGGGCAAGCGTTAAGAGTTCATAGCGAGAAGCGTCTGGATGAGCCGTTTACCCAGAGCTCAGAGCGTCATTTCGTGCTCTGCAACGTCCTTAAAACCCCCTATGTCCAGCCCCTCTCTGAAGATGCTGACCAACCAGTTCCAGGACATGCCCCTCTTATATCGGCATCCAATCGAACACATCACTGCACTGATGATCTGATGCACTGCCTGGTCCGGTATTGTTTCGTTGGGCGTGGTCACTTGTTGGCGGGTAGAGTTTGGGAACGGCGAGGAGGTACATTTCTATTCTTCAGCAAAGATCCGATATGGTGGTTCCGGCAAGTGGATTTCCTTCTCAGAAACCCAAGTGCACGTGCGCGCCACATACTGCTCCCAGCATTGTCCCTTTCCGGCAATGGCAAATCTTTCCTGCATTCCCGGGAATTCCTCTAATGGCCGTATTCGTCATGCTCCTTTCTTGTCCTGTACGTCAGCGGACGTGTCGCTCTGTCGTCTCCTTTGGACAATAGGCATTCCTCACTTGACAATAACGCTTCTCGACGGGAAGGGTGAACAATTGAAAAAAGCACATCCGGCTATTTCTCACAGGGCGACGTTTCTTTGTATTATTCTTGACGTTCCCTTGACAGGGCCAATTTGGCATTTGCAGGGTCTCGACAAAGCAAACCAGGCTCACACAAAAAGATTCATGGAAACAGGCTCACTTAGAGCCCTTGAACCAACAGCACATATCCACAGCACATATCCATGCCCACAGGCGAACAATAGTGCGCGCAAGTGCGGACCATGCACGGTCATAACAGCAGCCCTTCTGGGCACGCACTGCACTGCTGATACGCAGCGGCTGCGTCTAGAATAATTTCTAAGGCTGATTCTTCGACTCTGCGCATAACAAATAGTAAAGGCGAAAGTAGCACCACAACATCTCCACGGCGCTGAATTTTCGTCCAAACTAAGCCCATCCTCATTGTTTGTAGCCTCCTGCATGTAGTCCTCAGTATTGTCCGGCTCGTACGCTCCAGACCCATACTATGCAGCCTGACGAGGTGTTCGGTTTCCTCAACACGCTGAAGAGAAGCGGCATCTTCAATGCAGTCATCATCGGTCACATTCATGAGCTTAGTGTTAATAGTGGTCAGTGCTTCTATGCCACCAATGAGCGTACATGACGTAAAAGAAGTATTCTACATTATTGTTGTGTTCTATGAGAAGATGAAGGGCAGGAGGAAGCACTGAATGACTTTTGTGTGCAAAAGCATTCCTTAAGGCTCTCTGGTCATCGTGGCAAGTATTTGGTAGCCACAGTTATCTTCTTTTTGGCGGTTGTTGACGTCTGTAAAAGACAGCAGAGATCCATTTCAGTCTGCTGAAATGTTTTTTGTTGGTGGCATGGGGTTCAATACATCGGCTCGTTTGACCTATGGCGTCTTCTGTCGCTGCACCTTACGGCAAATTTATTAACGTCATTATTTTGTATCTATGCATACTGCAAGCTAAGCAGACTACAAAGCTGGTAGCAGACAATCTGCGGGATACACCGCAGCACGATCGTCAAATCCATAGGAAAAGTCACAATCACAGGAAACAAGTTTCAACTCATTTGCAAAACCTTTGAAATCAATGTATCAACGTAATGAGTGACAGGAATATTTGCCGCGGTCAGTAATATATGTCGCAAGTTCACCAGAAAGCGCTTGTGACCGCTTGAGGCGCAACTGGTGGGCCGCTGTGTGAAGCTTGCTTAAACATTTGCTCGAAGGCTTGACGGCAAAATACCATGCCGTGACATTAAGGGTGTGGTGACAGACAGCGCATGTTTCTGCGCAGCCTTCGCTTTGTTATCATCCGTCCCAGTGTAACACAGCTACACGCTGGAGTAACACTGCGCCACCGCTGTGTCACCCGAGGCATGCGCAAACGACGGCGGCTACTAAAACAGGCTGCCCGGCTGTAAAGCACGGCTTTTGCATTCCGCTTCGGAGACGAGTGTGACGTTAGTATGCTCGTTCGCTACCACTGTTAATCGAATAAACAGTCCTTACGTTTTTATGTTGGGATTCGTTCTTCGTCACAAACGACTTCACCTTCGGCCGCTTTTCTTTGACTTTAGCAGAATTCCTTGGAGGAGTTACACTTCAGCAAACAATGTCTTATCATGCTTAATCGAGCTTCTTCTCAGTAAAATAGCTTACCGGCATGCGCCTAACCTCACTAACACAGTGTAACCGAGTAAACCAAAGCACGCGCTTATACACCCCGCTGCAGTTCCGGCATAGACGAGCTAAGCCGCAGCCATTTTTTTTTTCTGGTTTCCACTCCACTATTGCTTCCTCGTCAACTTCTGAACGGCGCCTGCTGCATATTCATGGGCTTTAGCACGAATCGCAAAAGACGTAACGTGTCACTTGTACGTTCGTAAAGACGTCCAACGTTTGCTACTTGCATTAAAAATTTTAATAATGGTGGCAATTAGAGGCCATTGCTGACCTTCTGCAGAAAAGATTTTCTTTTCCGATGACCATGACGCATCATCTCTGGTACAAGCGGTCACCAAAAAATGTAAATATTGAACAATAAAACAAACGGACCTACTAAGACATCTCCTCCTATACTTCAGGTCTTTCCTCTCTTAGATTTATCTCCATCCCTGTCGATTACCTTGAGAAAAAAAATGAAAAAAAAAAAATTACCGACGATTACGTTACTTCCTAATGCGAAATTTGAGCGCAGCAAATAAGCTGTTTCACCTTTTCGATAGATTGAGGCAAAGAAATCGAGCAACACATGTATGCACTATCACAGAATTTTTTCGTCTCGCTCATGGCTCAGAAAGAACTGGCAGATAATTTCGCAGTGGCGAACGGCAGCGGCAATTTCGGCTCGGGCGGTTAACATATACAGATCCGCCGCCACCGATCTGGCTCTCTGATTTCCACCGCACAGGGGTTGCATTGGAGCAGGAGCGAACAAAGGAATTGAGTTCGAGCCGGCGCTTTGACAACCGGAGACTCGCAGGAAGAGGGGGGAGGGGGGCGGCGTGTACACCCAGCGGCAAACGATGGGGGCAGAAGCGCGCGCAGCAAGCGGACAACGCGATAAAGGGAGGAGGGAAGAGATAGCAGCGACTGACTGATGCTGCTGACGCCGATACTGAGTCAACCCCAGCTGCGGAGTTGGTTTCAGGGACAACGCCGCCGATACCGACGCAAACAATATGATACCCTCGCTTCCGCAGCGCCAAGAACCAGGTCTAGCCGTGGGAAGGTGGTCACGTATTCGTCGACGTGCCGGGACCTACGTGAAATAACCGGCGCGTTGGCAACTGAAGAGCACCCTATCCGCCACACAGGAACAGGGGGGGGGAGGGACCCTCCCCTCCTCTTTTTGCATGGCGGCGACGGTGTTCTATGCAGTCACGTTATCTTGACTCTCTAGCGGCGTCAGCGGCATCCAGCGGTATCAGTCGGTCGCTGCTAGCGCTAGGGGGATGAAAGGGGGGCGGAGCTGGTTACGAGGCCGACGCCGACGCGAAACCCAGGAACGGACGCCAAAGAGCTGCGCTCTAAAATAATCACGATGTTCGATAATGCGAACTTTGTGCGCAGCTGTTTATGTCGCATACAACAAGGCGCCTTCGTCTTCAGCAGCGTTAGCGAGACTAGTACCACAGTAGACTGTACTTCCAAAACAACTATGTTTTGTGAGTTAAAATATAGCGATAATCCCTCAGCTTTCTTTTCATCTGCGATAGCTCGCACCAAATAGGAAAAATTTGATAAAAGTGAACGAAAGCGCAATTAGGCGCGTTTTTGATGATTCTATGGAGCAAAGTTTTGGTGCTGTTTTTTGGAACGTGAGACCTGCTAACTCGAAACCCTTTGGCCTTTCTTTAATTCTTTTACGCCACTCTAGAGGATAGTTCTCCGAATGTGCCGCAATATTTAGGCGGGAACACCAGTATACGCTTTTCAGGTTTGGATGCGATACCGATAAGGTGGGCCTTAGGATTAATACAAGAGCTGCAGCTGACCAGAGTGTGTTTGAGACGTTAGTGTTCCGTAAAACCATGCAAGGTTGCTAGTAATGTCATAGGGTGGCCACTCGGGACTCCATATTCCGGCTACACTGAAGGGTTTCCTTGAGTGTAGGATTGGGTAGCGTTACGATGTCCCTAAGGGCTCCGACGCTGCCGTTGCGCAGCATCTGAGATGCCTCTGTTTAGGATGACTACAACGCATTACGGGAGGCCGAGCATAATCTTGCGCACCAGGTAGGCCAGCAAACTGCGATAGGGCGGACAATGTAGTCTAATCTATAGTTGTCCACATTCGACGCCGACGCCACTTAAGTATATAAAGAAGAGAATCTCAGGAGCTGCTCCCTAAATATTCGCCCTTTTTCAATGATGCACTCAGTCAGTCCGCCACCTTCTGGAATATTTTGTCCTTTCTGCCGTCGCGAGCACGTATAATTGAGTTGCTTAATTGGTGGAAAAATAAGCCATAGTGTTCGCGGAATAAGCTCAGGGTGAGTTGCCTGAGGCATTGTTCGTTGTTTGGGTTGGTAAATTTAGGTCATGCTCGAAATGAAATAGAGCCCACCATGCGTGTCTGTTTTGGAGGGATTTCCAACAATAGTCTCCTACATCGACAAATCGTTTTGTATTCAGGAAACAATAAATGATACCCCGGAGGCTCTACCTTCACCTGAACTAAGGACGTTGGAAATGTGAACAGGCAAAGAGATGATGAGATGTGATCTACGCCCATCCTTCAACCGTCTCTCCGATAACTAAGATATTGTCACGTACTGGTGACGAGGTCGACGACACAATTGAAGGGTCGATGATTGCACTAAAGAAACTGTTTATTTGGGCTGACTTGCGCCCGCAAAAGAACTAAGCAAATCGGCGGCGGCGATAGAAACAAACGTGCTCGTCGATCGTCGAACAAAGAATGCCCGTCACACTCGGCAACGCTCAATTTAAAGGCTGCACAGAACAATCTAGATAACGTCGCAAACAGCTACCAGCACGGGCTGGAACATTGTGGAAAGACACCCGAGTGGCCGGAACCTTCGAGACAGATCTCGGTGCGTCTTGCGCTACAACAAAACTGATAAAGGTGTGACTCGCGACATCGAGCAGTAACAAACAAAGATTACGGAACTGATACGCGGTACAGAATCAGAGTGATAAGCCTGTATGCCGGCGGCTGTTAAAAAACAACAAATACTCTTTTGAAGGTTTCGCGGCATTACTCCCCCCTTAAAAAAAACATCGCCTCGATGTTCCAGAACAGAGAAACTTAAACATAAACACTGCAAAGTTTAAACACCAGATTCTTTAACGCGCGTAATATGGCTTCAGTCGCACAACATGTACAATTTCTGGGCGTGCGCGTCGCCGTTGTGATGCTGACGTTCCGTCGGGAATGACTTCATAGTCCAGTGGTCCGACGCGGCGAAGGATTTTGTATGGCCCAAAGTATCGACGCAACAACTTTTCACTTAATCCGCGACGGCGAATTGGTGTCCAAACCCACACTTGGTCTCCTGGATTGTACTCTGCGTGGCGTCGTCGTAAATTGTATCGTCGGCTGTCGGTGCGCTGTTGGTCTTTAATACGCAGCCGTGCGAGTCGTCGGGCTTCCTCTGCACGCTGCAGGTAGGCGGCGACGTCAAGGTTGTCTTCGCTGGTTACGTGCGGCAGCATTGCGTCGAGCGTCGTCGTGGGCTCCCTGCCGTACACAAGCTTAAACGGGGTCGCTCTGGTCGTCTCCTGGACTGCCGTGTTATACGCGAAGATCACGTACGGCAAGATGGCGTCCCAGGTCTTGTGTTCAGCGTCGACGTACATAGCGATCATGTCCGCGATCGTTTTGTTCAGGCGCTCCGTAAGGCCATTGGTCTGGGGATGGTACGCAGTTGTTCGTCGATGACTTGTGTGACTGTATTCCAGAATGGCTTGCGTCAACTCTGCCGTAAACGCCGTTCCCCTGTCCGTGATGAGCACTTCTGGGGCGCCGTGTCGCAAGAGAATTTGTTCGACAAAAAATTTGGCGACTTCTGCCGCGGTACCATTTGGTAGTGCTCTTGCTTCGGCGTAACGGGTAAGGTAGTCAGTGGCCACGATGATCTACTTGTTACCAATAGAAGAAGATGGAAAGGGGCCGAGGAGATCCATCCCTATTTGTTGAAAGGGCAGGATTGGGGGCGGAATCGGGTTTAGTAGTCCTGCTGGTCTGTTCGGCGGCGTTTTGCGTCGTTGGCACTCACGACACGTCTTCACGTAGTGGGCAACTTCGGCAGGCAGTCGCGGCCAGTAATACTTCTCCTGGATTCGACGCAACGTGCGCGCAAATCCGAGGTGGCCTGCTGTGGGCTCATCGTGCAACGCCTGCAGAATTTCTTGCCGAAGGGTTTTAGGCACTATGAGAAGCTGCGCGGTCTTGTTTGGTGCGAAGTTCTTCTTCACGAGGAGGCCATTGCTTAACGTGAAGGATGATAAATGTCGCCTGAACACACCAGGAGGGGAGGTGGTCTTTCCTTCCAAGTAATCGGCTAGCGCTTTCAGCTCAGGGTCTGATCGCTGTTGTTCTGCGAAACTGCTGGCGCTTACCGGTCCCAAAAAGGCGTCGTCGTCATCGTCCTTCGGGGGAGCATCGACCGGAGCGCGGGATAAGCAGTCTGCGTCGGAATGCTTCCGGCCCGACTTAAAGACTACAGTCATGTCAAATTCTTGAAGTCGTAGGCTCCATCTGGCAAGGCGGCCGGAAGGATCTTTCAAACTAGCCAGCCAGCAGAGCGCGTGATGGTCGCTTACCACCTTGAATGGTCGGCCGTATAGGTATGGACGAAACTTAGAAGTGGCCCATATGATTGCAAGGCACTCCTTCTCGGTCGTCGAGTAATTGACTTCGGCTTTTGTGAGGGATCTGCTAGCGTAGGCGATTACTTTCTCCTGTCCGGCACTCTTCTGGACAAGAACGGCTCCTAGGTCCACACTGCTCGCGTCGGTGTGAATTTCGGTCTCGGCGTTTTCATCAAAGTGGCCAAGTACAGGAGGGCATTGCAGGCGGCGCTTAAGTTCGTCGAAGGCTTCTCCTTGCGGCGCTTCCCATTTAAAAGGTACGTCAGCCTTTGTAAGCTGCGTCAACGGTTCGGCGATCCGCGAAAAGTTTCTGACAAATCGTCGGTAATAAGCGCACAGCCCAAGGAATCGGCGCACAGTTTTCTTGTCGGCAGGCGGTGGGAATTGTGCGATTGCAGCTGTTTTCTCCGGGTCTGGGCGAATACCGTCCTTGCTAACGATGTGACCTAGGAATCGGAGTTCTTCGTAGGCGAAGTGACACTTCTCTGCTTTTAGCGTTCGCCCCGATGACTTGATGGCTTCCAGCACTGTCTGTAGTCGTTTTAGGTGGTCTTCAAAGTTTGACGAGAAGACAACAACGTCGTCCAAATATACCAAACAAATTTGCCACTTCAAGCCTGCCAGGACTGTGTCCATTACTCGTTGAAACGTGGCTGGTGCGGAGCAGAGGCCAAATGGCATCACCTTGAACTCATAAAGGCCGTCCGGTGTGATGAATGCGGTCTTCTCGCGATCTCTTTCGTCGACCTCAATTTGCCAATATCCGCTCTTCAGGTCCATCGATGAGAAGTACCTTGCATTGCAGAGCCGGTCGAGAGTATCATCGATGCGGGGAAGCGGGTAGACATCCTTCTTCGTTATGCTATTCAAGCGGCGGTAATCAACGCAGAAGCGAAGTGTGCTGTCTTTCTTCTTGACCAAAACGACTGGTGCCGCCCAGGGGCTGTTCGAGGGCTGGATTACGTCATCACGCAGCATTTCCTCAACTTGATCGCGAATGGCCTGGCGTTCTCGCGGCGATACACGATAAGGGCTTTGGCGCAGAGGTCGGGCGTGTTCGTCCGTTATAATGCGCTGCTTGGCCAGTGGTGTTTGTCGTACCTTCGATGATGACGAGAAGCACTCCCCGTAGCTTCGAAGAAGACTGAGAATCTGGTCTTTCCTGCTGTGGGTCAATGCCGGGTTGACGTCAAATTTGGACTGACGGAATGGGTCCGGTGCGTCTTCCAGCGTTTGGTCGCGGAGGGTGAATACATCTTTGAGGTCCGCTAATTCGTCGAAAAAGGCGATCGTCGTGCCCCTGTTGAGGTGCCGGTATTCTTCGGTGAAGTTTGTTACCAGAACCTGAGCTTGACCTCTCCGGAATTTCGTGATGCCTCTTGCGATGCCGACACCTCGTTCTAAGAGCAATTGGATATTTCCTTCGACGATGCCTTCAGCGGTTTCGATGTTGGCGCTACCTACGCAGACTGCGATACTTGATCGGGGCGGGACGGTCAATTCTTCATCGAGGACGTTTAGAGCGATGTGTTGCATCGACGTCGTCGTAGCAGGAATGGCTTTGTCTGCAGAGAGCTTGATGAGCTTGGATCGCAGGTCGATGATAGCCCTATGTTCATTTAGGAAGTTCATGCCTAAAATCACGTCGCGGGAGCACTGCTGCAAGACCACAAAGCTGGTGGGGTAAGTACGCCCATTTACGGTTATTCTTGCAGTGCATTGTCCCGATGGAGTAATCAGGTTGCCACCTGCGGTGCGAATCAGCGGGCCATCCCAAGCGGTGGTAACTTTTCTGAGCTGAGAGGCTAACGGTCCACTAATGACTGAATAGTCAGCTCCGGTGTCTACTAGGGCAGTGACTCTGCGACCGTCGATATCAACTTCAAGGTCACTTGTTCGCGTCCTCGCATTGCACGTGGGCCTTAGTGTCCGACCTCGGCTCCGTCGTTTTTTCAGGTCATGGCCGGGGCATACTGTTGTTACTTCGCTGGGCGGCGGTGTCTGCTTGCACTTTGGTCGTGTTGTCGTCGATGACGCCGTGTGGAGCGGCAATGAAATAGCGGTGTCGTCGTTAGTCGTCGTCGGCGGCGGAGGATCTTCGTCTTTTCGCCGTTGAGCAACCTCACCTCCAAAGGTTGCTGCCTTTAGTTTCCCCTGCGCGGGCTTGGGGACCTTCCGCGCATACTCTCATCAGAGTTACGGCCTGGCGACGCAAAGCGGGCCCTGTACGGCGATGGAGATCTGAACCGACGGCTTGGTGGCGTAATCTCACCGCTACGCAGATAGTTGTCGATTTCTTGTGGTCGTTCACCCGGGCGTGGTCGTGGAGCGTCGACTGCAAATCCGCGGAGACCGATTCGTCGGTACGGGCAGTGTCGCAGGATGTGGCCGGCCTCACCGCAGTGGAAGCATAATGGCTGGTTGTTTGCAGTCCTCCAGGCGTCGCACTTCCTGGGGCTTGGGGGTCGTTGGTAGGCTTGGCGGGCGGGGGCCAAGGGGCGGCTTTCAGGAACAGCACGGTAGCGGCGAGGGCTCGGTAAGTCATCACGTCGGGGCGGAGGGCGACGTAATGCACCAGCGTAGTTCATCGCTGTTGCCTCTTGTGCTGGAACAGTCGCAGCCGTCGCTTCAGGAACGCCCAGCGCCTGTTGGACTTCTTCACGGACGACGTCCGCGAGCGTCGCCACCTGGGGTTGTTGCGATGATGGCTGCATTCGGCGGAGCTCCTCTCGCACGATCTCCCGGATGAGGTCACGAAGGTTCTCTCCACTTGTAGATGCGATAGGGTAGTGGCTTGAGTAGTCTGGCTGAAGTGGCCGCTCGTAGTGACGCATCCGGGTGTACAACGTCTTCTCGATGGCAGACGCTTCCGTTTCAAATTCCGCCACTGTTTTTGGCGGATTTCGGACAAGATTTCCAAAAAGCGATTCTTTGACGCCTCGCATTAAAAGTTTGACTCTCTCACCTTCAGTCATGTTAGGGTCGGCGCGGCGAAAGAGGCGCTTCATCTCCTCAACGTACGCCAGGACAGACTCGTTAGGAAGTTGCAGTCTTGACTGAAGGAGGGCCTGGGCTCTTTCCTTTCGGACGATGCTTGAGAAGGCAGTCAGAAACGCTTCCTTGAAAGTCTCCCAATCCTTCATAGTTGCCTCATGATTTTCGAACCAAACTCGGGCATGTCCTTGAAGAACAAAGTAGACTTGCCTAAGTTTCGCGGCGTCATTCCAGCCGTTGAAATCTGCCACACGGTCGAAAAGGTCCATCAAGTCTCCCGCATCTTCATCCGGTCGTCCATGGAAGCAAGGGGGCTCACGGGGCTGGACGAAAACAACGGGTGCTGTAGGCTGGGCCATTGTCAGCGTCGATGCCTTCCGAGATCGAATGGGGTCAGGCAGCAGACCGTGTTCGGGTTGTAGGCCTTGGAGGCGGCGGCTGGCTCGGTGACCTGTAGGTTGGTCTTCCAGGGCGACAGAAATACGGCTGAGGTCTTCGCTTGAAGGATCAAGGGCAGCACCTCCACCAGATGTCACGTACTGGTGACGAGGTCGACGACACAATTGAAGGGTCGATGATTGCACTAAAGAAACTGTTTATTTGGGCTGACTTGCGCCCGCAAAAGAACTAAGCAAATCGGCGGCGGCGATAGAAACAAACCTGCTCGTCGATCGTCGAACAAAGAATGCCCGTCACACTCGGCAACGCTCAATTTAAAGGCTGCACAGAACAATCTAGATAACGTCGCAAACAGCTACCAGCACGGGCTGGAACATTGTGGCCGGAACCCGAGTGGCCGGAACCTTCGAGACAGATCTCGGTGCGTCTTGCGCTACAACAAAACTGATAAAGGTGTGACTCGCGACATCGAGCAGTAACAAACAAAGATTACGGAACTGATACGCGGTACAGAATCAGAGTGATAAGCCTGTATGCCGGCGGCTGTTAAAAAACAACAAATACTCTTTTGAAGGTTTCGCGGCAATATGAATGCCACTGAGGCTACGTTGGCATCACCGTCGAGGTTAAATGCAGCGAAGAAGAAAATAAGGTTTGGCCTGCCAAAATGGAGCCAGAACAGATATTTTATGTTATGCTCCTTTTGAAAGTGCGCGTTGCTCTAGTATATTTCGGAGACTGAACCATAAGGAACCTTGACAGGGTGGTATTTAAGGAAGGAGGGAAATTGAACAGCAATAACACGCGGAACAAAAGATCAAATATGTTGCTACACAAAAAATCAGTAAAATATTCATCTCTATGACATCTACTATAAGTGTAATATTAATACAATGAACAGATACAATAGAATCAGATAACAAGTTCGCAAATGGAGTTTCAGGAAACCAGTCAAATAGGGCTTGGTAAGTAAAGCATTTGATTCTGTGAACCATAAAATACTATTGTCGAAACTAAATAATTATGGCATGCTTGGAATTGCGTTAGAGTTGATTGGCAATTATATACCTGATTGCTTTCGTATAATCATGTACACAGATTATGCTAATGCCTTCTTGCATCTACGTCGCTTGAAAACGTAGTATCCATCAGCTCAGTTCAGTCGTCCCGTCGTGTCCGACTCTTCGTGACCCTATGAACCATGTCACGCCACGCTCCGGTCTCTCACTATCTTCCGAACATCACATAACTTCGTCTGCAGTGCCTCGAGGATGCGACCGTCCGTGGACGGTGCGCCGAGGCCCGCGAAAAGAAGCTCACGGGAAGCTGTCTCGGAGAATCCGGGCGGCAATAGGAGGGGCCGCTGAGATACCTCTGTCGTGCCAGAGGGGCGGCGGGTGACGCTGGAGGAGCCGGTGAATAAGGCGACGCGTCGAGGATCACGAGCACGAGACCCACGGGAGTGCTGGCGAAGCAGCGGGGGGGCGGTGGGGGGGGGGGGGTAGGAGTGTCAGGGGAGGGCCCACGAACAATGAAGTCCGCGGGAGACTGGGAGTGGCCAGTAGGACTGCAACCACGGGAGCTGCAGTGGGCCGCCGAAGTAGCCACGAGCCCGGTAATTCACTGGGGTGCGCCGCAAACGTGGAGGCTACGAGGGGTGTGCCGCGGGGAAAACCAAGTCACCGGCACAGCACTGGGTCGGCGTCTCGAAGGCGGAAGGGGCGTACTGTGAGGGTTTGGAGATCCTGGGATCCGTTGCAGCAATGGGACGCGCATCGCACGCTGCAGCTACGAGGGGCGTGAAGGAAGCACGAGTCCGGGCATCGCAGCGGCAGGCGTTCTGGCAGAAGCCAGCGAGATGGGGCCGATGGCCCGGGGACTGCATGCACACCAGGAGACTGCAGCAGGAAGGACTGTGCCCCCCAAGGGAGCGAGCAGGACGCGTGAACGCAGGAGGGAGGATTAGGCCGACGAGTGCGTGGAGAGATGGGAGCGCACGACCTCACCGGAGCGAGCACCGCACACACCCGCTCCTGCCGAGCTCTGATTCTTGATATCAAACTTCTCGAGACGGAGGTAGGATGCTGCATAGACGATGCGTCTCACGACAAAATCCTGCACCAGTCGGTAAGTACCTTCTTCTCGCATCTCTCATTTAAACGCAAGCGCCATCTTGACCTTCACAATGTCAGCGCTCGTCAAAGGATCCCCAGGTGGTAAAAATTATTGGTGAGCTCTCCACTATGGGCCTTTCTCTCTTCTTTCGATCCCTCCTTCCTCTATTTTCATGCAGTGTAATGGAGGACTACGGCTGCTCTTTTTCTCTTTCCCCTTGCACTTCCACCTTCCTCTCTTCCCTTACGGCGCGGTGCAGGTGTCCACAGAAACAGCCCCGCCGGGGTGGTGCAGTGGTAAGAAGCCCGACTACTGTGCCGGAGTATCCGGGTTCGAACCCGACCTCGGCGGCTGCGTTTCGATGGAGGCAATACGGAGACGTCCGTGTGCTGTGCGATGTCAGCGCACGTTAAAGATCCCCAGGTGGTCGAAATTACTCCGCATTCCTCCACTACGGCTCCTCTTTCTATCTTTCCACTCTCACTCCCATCTTCCTCCCTTCCCTTACGGTGCGGTTGCAGTGTCCACAGAAAACAAGCGAGACAGTTACCGCGCCTTTCCCTTCCTATAAATAAATCAGTTTAAAATAAATCGGCCCACGGAAACAAGTGTGACAGATACTGCACCTTTCTAAATCTGCGAACCAATAATTATTATTATTCACGTGTCCACTGAGATGTGAGAATTATGCGGCCCTTTTCCTTTCCTAGAACCCAATTTTATGTTTAAAGGACCGGCTACGATGGCGCAGTGGTTAAGGTGCCCGACTGCTTTGCCGAGTAACAGGTACGATAAGGGGATTAAAGGGGGAAAGAAAAGGTGTGTGAAGCACAGTCAGTTTTTCACTCAAGCCGATGGCTGTTAAATAAGGAGTGCCCTTTATGCCTTGCAGGCTCGTGGCCACGGACGAGGGATCTTCATCAGCAGCAGCAGGACTACACCCACAACCGGGCGAAGGCCCCTCCCTAGTTCATCCAATTAGGCCTGTGCTAGCTGAATCCAGTTAACCGCTACGAACTTTACCTTATTTCCCACCTAACTTTCTGCCGCCTCCTACGCTTTCCTTTCCTTGGAATCCAATTTTTTACCCAAAGCGACCATCGATTCTCCTCTCTACACATTGCATTCATAGCCCATGCCCATTTCTTTTTTTTTATTTCCACAAAGATGTCATAAACCGAAGTTATTTTTCTGACCTACTCGGTTCGCTTCCCATCTGAACGTTACAAAGCTCAGTAACGAGGAGGCCATAGATCTGAGGCGGCTCCAGACGAGTACCTTCATTAATTTACACAAATTACACCTGATGCATCCCACTACATTCAAAGACGAATGCTCATGGTGCGGGAGAATTCCTACTCTGTACCACATAACGTTGGAATGCTGTGAACATCAAATACAAACAGGTGCAAACCGAAATAAAAGGTAGTGGAAGGCTTTGCTGGCCAGCTCTGCTCCGGAAGCTCAGCTCTACCTGGTCACGAGAGCTCGCAAGCTGGTGAAAGCCAGTGGTGCCCTGGACTGGGGTGCCAACCGCTCGCCAGTCTCGGCTAAAGAGGCTAAGATGAAAGACCCCCAAAGCATAATTACGTTAACTCACTCTATCACTCACTCACCCTACCATTTTTCGTTCCATAGCCTTCTGCGTTGTCCTCAGCAAAGTAGAACACTCTTGGTTAGCCTCCACGTTTTAATCCCCTAGGTGAGTTCAGGCAAGATGCAACTGTTGTATCCTTTCCTCTTCAGAGATACCGGTAAGCTGCCAGCCATAATCTGCGAGAGGCGACTGTGCAATGAATACTTTAAAAACTCCCAAAAGATCTTATTCTTCGTTAAAGGGCGAGGATCGAGGCGGTCCATCGCACAACGCAACTTATGCATTTCATTCACAAATGCAGGACCTTCCCACAGGAGATGTTCGATTGTCTCTTCACGACCACAGTTTTCACAGTCAGGGCTGTCGGTCGTTAGAATTTTGAAAATTTTTGTTCCTGAAAACATCGAGCCATAAACGGCACAGCAACTTTGTGTCTCTACGCGCTATATTATGGGGAAGGTAAGGGAGCAGTCCAGGGTCCAGTGCACTGAGGCGCCGTTTACTAACTCTCCTGAGTTCCAGGCTGAAAGTGTGATCTCCAAGGCGGTAGGGCGCAGCGCACAAGCTGCGTCAACCCGCAATATAGGTATTTTCTCTTTAACTTCGTTATTGTGGGTAGAACGGGCTGCCTTATTCGACTGGTGTTTGCAATTGCAACCGCAGTGTCCTGGCAGCCACTGAAAAATAACATCGTGACCTTTCGATACAGCGCCGTGGTACAACCAGTGGATCTCTCCAAAGAGTTGGTCATGTTACCCGCGGCGTAGTGCAGCTTGCTGTCCTTGAAGGGCTGCTTTAGAGCCTGTGAATACGGTCCAGTCATGTGGATGTTCTTGGAATATAATTTTACTACAGCGCTTAGGGCACCTAGTTTAGCACCTGTAGAAGTCAGATATGACGTTTTAACCTTTATCAGAATTGACTTGGCCAATATTGCCACAGACGCCAAGAAACTGGTTAGATTAACTGAGTCATCTGTGTAGACAAGAGGAACCATTAATGTGGTCTAATAGTATGTCATAAAGAGACATCATTTAGAGCGGCGCAGTAGTGTCATAAATTCAAAAGTAGTATGAAATAGTGATAATAAAATTATTCAGAAGAAAAGAGCTCATAGCAAAATTAGTCGCAAGAAAATTGGTGATAAGAAAAATTACCGATAAGGAAATAGGAAAAAAAAATTCGTTTTTAGGAATCTGGTGATAAGCAAATTATTAGAAATTACTCCTAACACAAATAATAAGATAATCAGCGATGAAGAAATCGATGAAAGGAAAACCAGTAATCAGGAAATTAGTGGGAAGATAATTATTTATAACGAATTACTAATAAGAAATTTGGTGATCAAATAAGTGATAGAGAAATTTTTGACAAGGAAGTTATTGATAAGGAAATAAGCATACTATTAGCGATAAGGAAATAGTGATAAGATAATTAGTGATATTGATGCTTTCACATTTCTCCATTGCAGGTTACTACAGTGATCTGCAAGCTTTTTTATCACTAAATCTTTTAGTGCCACTGATTTCCTTATCAGAAAGTTATTTCTCACTCCTTTTCTTGCTGCTTATTTCTGTTCTCTAATTTTCTTATCTCATATGTCTAATACTAAACACTACTTTTCTTACCCATAATTTTGTTTCAATGCTCGTATCACATTTCTGTATCCTTATGACATACTGTCACCCTTTCCGTCCAATCCAATGCAATATGTTACCCTAGGAGACTACCGGCTGTCCTTTCTACGCACTAAATGTCCTGCCCTTGCAAATTAATTCTTGATTTACATTAGAATGTTATTAACACGAGTTCTCTGACCCACTCTGCGCGCTTCCTGTCTCTTAACGTTACACCTACCATTTTCCTTTCCATACACCTCTGCGTTCTCTTCGACTGCAGTAGAACCCTTTCGTTAGCCTCCACTTTTCAGTCCCATAGGTGAGTACTGGTAAGATGCAACTGTTGAATACTTTCCTATTAAGCGATACCTGTAAGCTGTTATTTATGATATGCGAATACTTGCCAACTGCAATCCATACTAATCTTATTCTAATTATTATTTCCCATTCATGGTCTGGATCTGCGGTTACTAGTTAGAAGCTTCCTCACGGACAGAACAGCGACAGTAGGCCTAGGAGACCTGCGGAGTGACACCTTTCAGACGCCACGCAAGGGCACTCCGCAGGGCTCAGTAATCTCGCCAATACTCTTTAACATAGCGATGATCAACCTCGCCAAGAAACTCAGCCAAGTTCAGGGGATTCGTCATGCAATCTACGCGGACGACATCAAAATTTGGACCACTGAAGGCTCACTAGGGGAGAAGCAGGAGGCGCTACAGAGGCTGCCACCTGCATTGAAAGATACGCACAACAAAGAGGACTCAGATGCTCCACTGAAAAATCTGAGCTCCTCAGAGTGGCTAGGCACCCTACGGACGCACCACTCGAAGTAAAACTAGAGGGCCAGAACATCCCGGAACAAAAGATGATCAGAATCCTCGGCATGTGGCTACAAGGAAGCCGGAAACGCAGTCACACACTCAGCCTGCTAAGCAAAGCGGCAGGGCAAGTAGGCCGGATGATCAGCAGAGTAGCGCACAAGAGGTACGGCATGAAGGAGGTGGACACACTCAGGCTAGTCAACAGCCTAGTGGTCAGCCGGGTAACATATTCATTGCCGTACCATGTGACTACCAAAGCAGAAAGGGAGCAAGCGGAGGCAATACTCCGGAAAGCATACAAAACAGCACTTCATTTCCCAAGAAATACATCCAACGACAAGCTCATGCAACTCGGAAAACGCAACGCTTTCGAAGAACTAGGAGAATGCCAGCTCAAGGCGCAAATACGAAGACTTAGCAACACAGCGACTGGAAGGGTGCTCCTGACAAGGCTAGGTCGGGAAATAGAAAAGCCACAAAACAGCAGGGTCGCAATACCAGACCCGCTAAGAAAGACAATACACATACAACCCATCCACCGAAACATGGATCCAAACCTCCATGCTCACAGGAGACAGACTAGGGCAGAACATTATGAGAGGACTATGGGACATTAGGACAATACAGTCTACACTGATGCCTCCCTATACCCCCAAACACACAAACATAGCGCAGTAGCAGTAGTCGTAAACCACCACGGAAAACAGATCACAAGCCTCACAGCCGAAGTATCTAACATAACGGAGGCAGAGGAGATTGCTGTCGCTCTTGCAGCGAAAGAAGGATACAGGACAGGGAGATCCCTTAACATCCTAACGGATTCACAAGAGGCGTGCCGGAACTATATTAGAGGCAGAATTAACAGTACGGCACTCAAGATCCTCAATGGAGGTCCGCTCCCTGAGGAACGACCAATACACAACATAATCTGGATACCGTGTCAAGCAGCGATCGGGGGCAACGAAGGGCAGACAACCTAGCTCAAGGAATGACTAGCCGAGCAGGAACGTCACTAACCCTGGAGGAACCCCAGATTAACTGTGGGGACAGCTATTCGGAATTACTAAACCTATATAAGGGGCTAAGATTCCAGTACCCCCCACCACATAAACATTTATCTAGAAAGAATGCGAGGGGGTGCTGCAAGCAGCCGTCTCGAGCAGACGCACGTTAGCATCGCTCCGACTCTTTGAAGCTTTTTGGCCCGGACGTTTTTGGGCTAGGCTCCCGAAAATAAATGGGCCTCCCCTATCGTGTTCCCCGCCACCCGAGAACGACGGTTTCAGCGCTTCCGCGTCGAAGACTACGCCAGGAAACCATCCGGATGCATCGGATACGCCTACCGCCGAAGACGCCAACATGGCTACACAGCAGCCCCGGCAAGATGCCGCGGCAACATCGCTATGCAGTGGCACAGATAACGCGGCCCAACCTGACGCCGTGCTGGACGCAGACGAAAACATGACGGATCACGAATCCAGCCCAGTGGTTGCGACGATACCTGTCTCCAACCCTTTCTCTGTTCTTTCCATGGAGAACTAGCCGGGAAACACCCCTGCTAAGGTAGGATCTTGCACTTTTCCGTTTTGGAAATTTGCCAAACAACCTAGGATGGGGTTAAGCACCTCGCAGATAGCTCAAGAAAGCACTCGCTTTGTGAACACACGACACGGCTTAAAACATGGCCACTGGCAGAGAGCTACAAACGCTCGCTTCGCGGACGCGCATTGTCGAGCTCAAGGCGTTGCCTCAGCAGCCATAGTCACCCCAATGGGTGGAAACTATCTGCTGGCTGATAATGAACATGCTGAAGATGATTTGCAGTTGGTTAGACGAAAGAACAAAGCCACAGCCGCCGATCGAATCAGGGTTAAATACACTGTGATAATTAAGCTAACCTCACCTGGACAACTAGGCACACTCCCCGCACACTGGCTGCACGAAGCTGTTGCCAATGAGCTTCGAAAAATCCATTTTCACTCTGGATTTCAAGTACGGCCACTTGAGCGAAGCAATCAGTTTGCAGTCGACATATCGCATGTACATGCCAGAGACCACCTTATTGGACTGCAGTCTCTCGTCATTGCTGGAAAGGATGCACCTATTCAAGCTTATGAAACCTTACGTCCCGGCCAGATCCGCGGGGTCATTTATCGCGCCAACGGGTTAACAAGCGAACAGCTCATGGCAAACCTCAAGTGCTACTCGTGCAGGATAATAAACGCCAGGCCTATGGGCAAGAACAGAACAGCTCTAATCATGTTTGAGGGCTCCAGATTTCCCCTCAAAATTCATCTATACAGCATACTCCTTCCGGTGACACCTTATCACCTGAAGTCTGTCATATGTGAGACCTGTCACAAAATCGGGCACAGGGCAAATTCGTGTCCATTAGTCGACCAGCGACGATGCTCGTATTGCGGTCGCCTCGCGCATGGAAACCTCGAGGTTTGTCCGACAGAACCAATCTGCCGCAATTGCAGAGGTCCGCATGTAGCCACGGACCCAAGGTGTCCTGCTCGGCAGCAGGCCACAAGAGCCTTGAGGAATGACATCTTGCGCCGTATATGAGTGTCGCGACGAAAAGACCGCAAACAACAAGCCGAGATTCTATATAACCAAACGGCGGCGACGACGGCGCACAACAGCCTTGTCAGCATACAGCAATAAACCTCAGAGGCAACTGTGCTGGATAATCAGGATTTCCCTCCCCTACAAAGTCAGCCGTTGCCGAAGACACGAGACAATGAACGTAAAACTAAGCGGCAAGACGAGCATAAATCCTCTACACAATCTGATAGCAATAGTCAAAGGAACGCCACCTCATCGCTAGCCACAGTTTCTGAGCATACCGCGACGGCACCAAAGCAAGTGCGCGTACATCGGGCTCACGCTGAATCTCTCAGTGATACGCAACGCGGCGCACAAATGAATCTTGCGAAAGAACGTTCGCATAAGCTACACTTAGATGAAAACTAGCTCACGCACATTATCGAACTGGTCACCGCCGAGGTGATCAAGCGTATGCTGCCACTCTTGGGAATGTCACAGGTTTCTCCTAATCAAGAGTCCGAAATTGGGCCCAATTCATCTCCAGTTCCGCGTACCTTTCAGTTTAAAAATTGCAGGCATTAGCGCGAAACCACATGACATTTTGCTTCGGACTCTCCTACATGGTTATTGCAATGGAATTGTCGGGGAATCCGTCGCAAACAAGCGGAACTTCAGAGGAGACTGTCCATCACGTCAACGCCTCCTATAGCTATCCTGCTTCAGGAAACCGCCAATAATAAGCCCAATTTATAGGGTACAATTCTTACTGCACCCCTTCCATAGAGCACCGACGCCCCGGCCCGGATCGCGAACAGCGGCTCCAATGGCCAATGGGCAGGCATGCGTCCTTGTTCTGTCGCGTACTGCCCATACTAAACTAGATACTTCCGCGTGGTGCACGCAGACAAAGGAGGTAGCGGGAGTACGCCTTATCTTAGATAGCGACCAACAAGCCTTAGTTTTTTCAGTTTATGCGAGATCATTCGGTACTACGACATATCGAGTGGATATGTCTTTTTTTGAGCACTTCTTAAGGATATATCCCCAGGATCGCGTTGTGGTTGGGGGTGATTTTAACGCCATGCACTCCAGTTGGGAATATAATCGCTCAGATGCTAGGGAAGGCACCTTTGGCAGCAAATTGTCAGAGCGAAATTGACCACTCTACCCACTCGCTTTGGCCAGCACAAAGGTAAACAAGACACTTCCCCAGACACTAGTGTCTCATCCCAGTGAGATCCTATGGTCACGGGCTGATGATGTCGTGGGCAGTGATCATTATCCCGTGGTGGTGTCATGGGCTCCTCGAAGGCGAAAGTCATTACAGCGACAAGGTCGTCGAATAGAGGAGCACGTCTCATGGGACGATTTCCGTAGAATGCTCGGTGAGGTGAACGTTCCCACAGGATTAAACGAGCTCATCACTCAGATCACCAATGCCAAGGAGAAAGCTACAACGAAGCTTTCAGTCAAATTTGATGCCCCAAAGCCGGACTCTCACCTTTTGCGTCTGTGGAATCGTAGGCTTCGTGCTCTCAAGGCGTATCGCCGATCAGGCCGGACATCCCATCGGATGGCTCTAAGAAGACTTGAATGGTACTTAGACAAGTACGACGTCCTGTATCCTATGCAAGTAGGTTTTCGTCGAGGGCTCTGCGCCCAGGATGTTCTCAGAAGGCTTCATAACGACGTTCTCGCATACCCTGGCAGCTCACAGCTCCGAGTGGTTGTTGGGGTCGACATCAAAAAGGCGCTTGATTCCTTGCCCCACTCGACCATACTTCGCCGGC
Organism: Amblyomma maculatum; assembly: GCF_055883805.1. Lineage (NCBI taxonomy): Eukaryota > Metazoa > Arthropoda > Arachnida > Ixodida > Ixodidae > Amblyomma > Amblyomma maculatum. Next base: position 129,743,028 of record NC_139352.1, read on the forward strand.
TCCAGGAAGTGGGGATAGGCGGCAACCTCTACCGCTTCGTGAAAGCCGTTCTTGCAGAAAGAACCTTTTCAGTAATGGTTGGAGATGCTCAGGGTGGTTGGCAACGCAACCGAACAGGTGTCCCCCAAGGCGCTGTCTTATCACCGGCTCTCTTCAATATAGCTATGTCAGGTCTCCCGCCAATGCTGTCGTTGATACCCGGTCTCAATTTCGCCGTGTATGCGGACGATATAACGCTGTGGACCAATTCAGGGTCCCCTGCAGAGCAAGAACAAGCCCTACAGACAGGCCTCAATGCCGTCCATGAATACATCGAGAAGTGGGGAATGAAAACCTCTCCGAAAAAAACCGAGTATGTGGTTGTCATAAACGGCCCGCGGGTACGAGCCGAGGCAGAACGCAGACTTATCTCTCTTCATTTAGGACACTCGGTTATTTGCCGGAAACCTACAATCCGTATACTAGGCATGCTTATTGACGAGGATGGTGGAGCCAAAAGCTGGCTTCAAAACACGATGCTTAGCTGTCATCAGGCTTTACACCTAATGCGCCGCGTCTCTGCACGTGGATGGGGAATCAAGGAGGGGGGGCTCCGTCAGATGGCATTAGCACTCATAACATCGAAAATCAACTACGCATATCCGTACATGCGACTTAAAGCGACCCAACGCCTTCAGCTTGAGCGAATCAATCGCAAGGCGACGCGCCTAGTTACTGGTCTGCCACAGTACTACCCAGTAGTGAACCTACACGCATGCAGCAATATTAATGCCCTTCAGGGTCTGGCAGAGCAGCAATTGCAAGCCCAGCGAGTCCGTCTCTCCACAACGGCGGCTGCAGACAGATCCTGCAGGCATTAGGCTACAACGTTGACAATTTAGAGCCACTTTCGTCCGCCGCCCCACCATGGGAGTTGATTGACTTAGTAGATGGTATACCATTACCAAAGAATATGAGTTCGGCTAATCCTCAAAGGCGCAAAGCTGCCGCCAAACGTCATAGGAAGATGTCACACAAGCTAGCCCAGGAAGGAGCTATCCAACTATACACAGACGCCGCTCAGTTTCAACACTGCGCAGCTATAGCTTGTCACGACTCTGTGTCAGATATCTCGGTAGTTCAACGGCTTTCCGAGGAACGCACTGTTACCAATCTCGAACTCATTGCCATACGACTTGCCATTACTCGAATAGTAGCAAGACAGGATCGGGCTCCGTGCTCCTACCATGTTTACACAGATTCACAAGCAGCGTACACTGCATGCCGCGCAGGGGGAGCAGCCTATGCCATTCTGAACACTATTCAAACACAAGCCCGTCGCCTGAGAGAGGAGGGCTACACCTTAATTATCAAATGGATTCCTGCACACGAAGGAATCACTGGAAACGAAAAGGCACACCAGGCAGCACGCGCAGCAGCTCTTTCCGAACCTTTGCCTGGATCCACATTCGTTTCCGCTTCGTGGCACCCTGAGGACGTTACGCATCTGTCGTCACCTCATATGGATAGGGCGGAGACATGACATCGAGCACAACGCTATCGTCGAAGCATACTCCAGCACTTGGCCAACCCTGACCAACTATATCGCCGCCCAGATAGCTCATTCCGGAGAGTGGAGGCAGTACTCCTTCGCCGAGCCCAGACTGGTCGGCTTCTGTCACCCGCGAAGCTTCACCTCATAAACCCGCAGGTATACCCTTCTCCTCAGTGCCCGACATGCCCGGCCAGAGACGCCGAACATCTCCTGTGGAGCTGCCCTACTTTTGACGCAGTACGGGAGAGAGCACTCAAGTCCCTGGGCGGGCTTCGACCTGCAACCCTGCAGGCATGGGTCGATCCCCCATCGCACATCGGGCCATCAGACGCAACCCGGCTCTGGCGAACGTTTCTTTCTTACTTCAAGGAAGAAGAACGACCAGGCCATTACTTCGCGGAGCCGACCTCGGGACGACCCTACCTCGAGGAAGAAGTGGACACCGGTCCCACATATCTATCCCAACCTTCACCCCCACCCCCACCCATACCCTCACCCCCAACCTTAACCGCTCCACCACCCCTACATCCATGAAGCAACTTAGTTCTGCCGGAAGGTAAACGCCTACCGTAAGCAGAAATAAAGACGTAATAAAAAAATCATTCATCTAAGGAGGAAACCACAGGATGGCGAAGACTGCAAACAGGCTCCTTCCCAAATTTATACATATTAAATAAGATGCTCCCAACACAATATAGCGCCAACTGTCCGTGGTGCGGAGCAAAACCAACACTATATCATGTCACATGGGAGTGCGGAAGGAATCAAACATTTCACAAACACAAAACACCAAGTGCGGAGCAATGGCAGAGCCGGCTCACCAGCTGCGAGCTAGAGGCCCAAAGGGCACTCATAGCACACGCAAGCGAGGTGGCCCGACTCAGTGGAGCCCTGGACTAGGGGCCCACCCACGGCCAAGGAGGACACACACTTCAAGACGAAGACTCCGTCCCCTACCGCTACTACTTCTTAAAGAACCAATAAAGTTTTCAGTCATTCATTCCAACGCTTGGACAAGTCTCCTTGTCGAAGCGTTGGCTCGGCTTGTGAACTGAAGCATCCCTCAACCCTTGTTTAGGGCTCGTACATAACTGACTATGATTCATGGTCAAGATATAGCCATGGTTCCAATGTCTGACGTTATAAAAGTTCAATGTAGACGGCACCACTGCATCTGCTGGTATGTCTGGATACGCAATGCGTTGCCACAGTAACAGCGGTGATGCCACTGCGTGCACAGGGCAGAAATGATTTCCCAATATCATGCGCGGGGAATTTTACGTTTAAAACTGGCCTGCGTATTACATGACTGTTTGTGGTCCATCTGCGTGCTCTATAAATATAGCATAGAAAATAATGTAAATCAAGAAACTCAGCAGCCAGAATAAACGCACCTTTTTCACATAGTGTTCGTATTTGCATTTTGCATCGTTTTCTTGGCTACCAATTAAGAGAAAGCCTGTGCACGCGACGCACTCGCACGAGACGAAGAAGAACGAGGCTTTCACAAGCCTCGACCATGAACCTCGACGAGGCGGAAAAAGACGTCACGAAGGCGTCGAAGACCTCCGGGGCCTCTAAAAAGTCGAAGAGGTCCCCTAAACTCGCGAAGGAATCAGAAAAAGAAAAGGAGTCGCCCAGGACGTCTCGAAAAAGCCGAAAAAGAGGTGACGGATCTGCTGAGCATCGCACCGATAAAAGACCCCAAGAAGGCCCGTACGCTCACCAACCCACTTCTAGTGAAGCGGGTCCACACGAGAAGACTAGCAAAGAACCGACAACTGGAGCAGCAGATGTTCCTGGTAGGGACTATGTGCATCCGACGCTATCTCATTTACAAACTCCTGACCGCCGAGACGGGGCTGCGAGCGCATTCCAACCACTCATTCTCGCACAAACTGAGTGTACCAAGCTGCCAAATTCGGATGACAGCCAAGCACATCTCCTTGCAGCAAGGGACGACTTAAGCACTGCACCAAGCGGCGTACCTAGGGTCCATACCCCCGCTTCAGTTGAGCAGCCCCAGTACACTGACAAGGGACAGGAGCACGCGACGCGCATCATACGCAATGCGACTGGAATTCAGACTGGCAGCCAAGCAACTGGAGCTGTCCAAGCAAGCGGTCCTGGAGAGACCCGAACGCAAGGGCTCTCAGCGTTCGGACGCAGCCCCTCATGGAGCAACCCAAACAGGGAAAGAAGACGCCTGGATTTCGAATTACGGTAAGCACTGTCCACCGACGAACATCTGACTTCGATAGATTCTCGTGAGCAACAATATGGCATGCGCTACAGTTCTTGGAAGACGAGCCGTAATATTGACCCAAACAAAAGGCAACCTCTTTTGTGCCATGGTATAATGGTACTAGCTTAGGGCTTAGTGTTAAAACTTGAACATATATATTTGCAATGATAGGGGTAGTCTACACGGTTTACACTCACAAAATCGTCCTTCCTGAGCTGTTCGAATTTCATTCCTGAGGCTGGCGGGATGACGCGCACGAGTCTAGACGTACCGTCGGGATCACAAGTGATTTAGTTCGTGCGGCGGAAAGCGCAGTGCACAGAAAATGGAGACAATTAAAACGAAAATGCGCTGCAGCGACATATGGCATCTGTGATCGAGACACCAAATGTGCCCGGGACGAACCGCAGGCACGTTATTTGGCGCTCTCAATGCAACGCATTTGGAACTACCAGAATATCGATCGGCGTCGCCGCTGTTGCGATCCCACGGCCGTCTTTTCATTGTGTTTTCTTTTTTTGCAAGAAGCTTCACTACGCCATGTTCGGCAAGGTAACATACGGAAATAATTTGACCATCAAGTGTTGATTCGCCAGAGGTGTGTCGTGAAGCCTTATAACGTGATTCCCCGCAGCTGCCGCCGCTCTTCTGGTCACCGCCTATCCTGCTCTGGTCACGTGACCAACCACGTCACTCACTGTCCGCTGAAAAAGGAGACAGAGCGATGTTCGCGCACAGTTTCACAATAGATGAGAGCCCCGGAGTGCCGTCTACGGCGGCTGTAAGCGATTACTCTGTCGCGTAGGCGGTAGGCTGCTTCAGATCACTCAGCAGATGTGGCTCGCCGAGCTGCGGGATTGAACAGATGAGGAATCGCCCACAACAATAACGGTGCTTTCGCCCGGTTACTAGGTTTAGAAGAATTAAGCTTCAGGAAATTTTTCACCACATGCACAGGTACGCTAAGACTGTTCCATCGTTCTCATGTCAGTTGTGATATCTCTCGAGCACGCTACAGAAATGATGCAAAGAAGAGGACCACGGAATCGCTACTGCTGCAATGCCGCTCGTCATTTTTGCCGGTCCATTCACACAGAGACGGGTTGTTGAAATAATAATAATAATATTAATTGGTTCACAGGAAGGCAAACGCGCAGTATCTGTCACACTTGCTCTCCGGACACCTGAACTGCGCCGTAAGAAAAGGGAGGAACGTGGGAGTGAAAGTGGAAAGGGAGAAAGGGGAGCCGTAGTGGAGGGCTACGGAGTAATTTAGACCACCCGGGGATCTTTAACGTGCGCTGACATCGCACAGCACACGGACGCCTCGTCGTTTCGCCTCCATCGAAACGCAGCCGCCGTGGTCGGGTTCGAACCCGGAAACTCCGGCACAGTAGTCGGGCGTCTTACCACTGCACCACCCCGGCGGCGCACGGATTGTTGGAAGAAGGTTGTTGCACGGCCGCTCGATGGAAGCGCACTAGGTGCGGCCTGCTACTTGCCCGAAACCGGCGGGAGGCGCCTACTTCCCGTCGCCACCGCCGCGGCGCCACCGTTCGGGGACAACGCGCTCGGAGAGCTGCGCCTGGCTGCGCTTTGAGGGAGGCGTCGGCGTGGTAGAAGCCTTTTATTTTAAGGATATAAGAGCTCCACTTCACACAATTTGACAACACGAATTAGTATATACTGTCATGTCTAGTGTGACCATGTCAGCACTTAGTGCTTGTTCGGCAAGGATATACATATACTGGAGTGTACCCCGAAAAACCTAATGTGACGGTGGTTCAAGGCCACTCGATTGGATAGCTCGCATTACCGTGATGTTGCATCGGGTCAAGTTGATTGTCACATGAAAATGTCACCCGGCTATGAACAATTCGAAGCTGTTCTGCTGCCATGGTAGCCTAATGCATAACCACTTAATTAACTACGTCGCGAATTCCGTGTGTCATTTTCATACCATTTACTCATTCCTGCATACAGCTTTTATACACAAATTGATATCAACTTGTTCTAAGCTGCCAGCGCTATCCAATAAAAAAAATGTCCTACTATGAGCAACCTCTGTGAAAATCCGACTGGTAACCAACCTTTCTATCTCATTCTGACAAATGTTACGGTGGAAATATGAAAATGTTTATTAGGGGTAATCTAGATGATAACCTGGGATCTTCGACTCAGTGGGAAACATTAAACTTTGTACATCGGAACGCTATCCGCCATGGCTTCCCGCATTTTGCATGACTGGACAAACTAGGCGCGCTTCATAGAGCCGGTCTGCCTCAAGGTGCTGCGTATATGCGCCGCAAGTTTTTATTACTATTTTTATTGGCTGCTCACAAACCAATACAATTTCGCAGGTTTGCAATTTTCAATGGAAGAACGCGCATCGAGTGTTCCTGCTGTGAAACTCTTAGTTGCGATCACAAGAATGTTCATGCTTCAGAGCGCAACTGCAGATGAAATTCAGCGAGCAGCCGAGTGAGCTAATGAAAGGGCCACACGCACAAAAAAAAGGAAGAAAAATACCAATCGCAGACGGAAAACCTTCCTTGGGAGAGGTTTATGTCATAGCCATAAACGTCGCTCCACTGTTGAGTTGACATTTCCAGCACAGCTAACTATCAGTGGGTGCAGCAACTTAACGATATCTTGCATAGCGCCGCAGCATGGGCATGGTCATTGTTTTCATAGATTAACTGCAGGTACTGTGTACAGTGAGAAAACAATGCTGAAATCAAAAGTTTACATAGCTTACTGCGCCGGACCTCTTCAGACTTCATCATCCTGTTAATGAAAGTGCTCGTAAGCAGACAAAGCTTGATTACTTCTTCTGCAGGGTAAATCAAACTTCCTTTGTCCTTGGTTTTCATTAACCTGTAACTGGTGCACTTGACTCATATTTCCTGCAACAGGCTCTTGCACGACTGACATGTCCCCTCAAAACCATTACCAAATATTGCATAAATTAAGCAACAACCTGGTAGAGATAAACAAAACTTGGAGTTCTTAAGTCTCCTTGTAGAGCTTCGTTAGAGTACCCGAACTTTGCTACCTGCTTATTCACCGTATCCCGTATTGCTGCCTCTATCGCATGTCATTAGAATGCAGCCTTAAGCCACCGCATTACATGAAATTGCAGCCTACACATAGCTATGTAAAACCCCTCTGCACCGAAGCCGTACGAACGTGCTCTATAGGAGTATAGTGTGCCGGACTTAAGGGTCCCACTTTCAATAATTCCCATTTCACCCTTACATCTTATTGACTCTCTCTGGTTTGGCAGCTCCTGCCACATTAAACATGTCATGTGTTCTCATTGCGCCAAAGGTGTCTGGCCATACCATCAACTAATGTGCCTCTTACCATGGAGGTATTTTTCCGACTTTCCGCCGACAGAGCGGGCGCCGGATTTTCTGCGGAACGCGGCTTTTAAGTTTATCGCATCGCCTCAAACAGTCTCAAGACTGTTTCAGTCTTGTGCGCAGTCTCAAGCCCGTGCATACAACAAATGTTGTATGCACGGGCTTCTTTGCTTGCAAGGCCGCTCTGACTAGCGCGTCGAAATTTAGAACAAATTGTATACTTATATAAAAAAAAACCTTCGTACTTTTTTCTGATATGTCCTCGTAACATAACCTGCGAGAAAAGCTTCTGGTGCTAGCTCATCGTGTTCATCTTCACAACACATCGTTAAAAATCCTAGTTCACTGGTCAGCTCCCTTATAACTAAATAGGCTAAACAACATGACAGGGTTAAACAACGTGACAGAATCACAGGCAGAGAGGACGACACAACTAGCGCGGTTGTGCCGTCTTCTTCTCCTGTGTTCCCGTCACGTTGTTTGCACTGTTAACCTATAATTAATCACCAACAAGTCCAATCTGCTGTCCCTTGTAGCAAATTCAATGGCAGCTGATAGGGCACCATGCTTCAGCATCTGGACTTTTTAACCTCAGCGCCGCTTTCATTTCAGAGAAAGCGAGTGCATTTCCACTCATCGTTGCTGCCTTTGCCTGAAGCGAGCTCAACAAAAAAAAAAAAAAAAAAAAAAAACAAAAAAAAAAAACAACAAAAAAACCAGAGGGTCTCTTAGACGTCTCTTAAGCGGAGGACGGCGAAAGCCTACCGTTCTCCTATCATTTGCCTCTCAGCGTTTGCCACAGTTCGTCATTTCAAGTCGTAGTTTGATATATTGGTCGTTTCCCAGTCATGATGAGTCTGCCTGCGTAGTCACTGTAGCCCTTACAACTCATAACTAAGCAGGTTACTCATTTAGAATCAGCAGTGGTCCTTACATGTCGTCTCACATATTGATCATTTTGTAATCATTAGCAGTAATGATGAGTCATGCTATTATAGTCATGACCATACATCGCTAAGCACTTTTACTCATTTCTAATCAATTACGGTCATTACATGTTGTAGTTTGATATACTGGTCATTATAAATAATTTTAGTCATTATTAATTATTATTAGTCATTAGCATTAGTCATTACCTCTATCAATGTCTATAACATTTATTGATTACCTACCACCATCAACCATTTTCATTTTTAATCTCCCTCCTTGTACGTCCGCTTTTGCGTCTGACACACCAGTGCACAGATGCGACGCACAGATTACAGGTACAGCTTCTGCGCACAGATTTTCGCTCTATGAGCCTAGAACTGCTTTCGCCTTAAAAACAAACGCATCCCGTCTCATCTTTAACGTGCTTGCTCACGCGCACAGAAAAAAGTTTGCGTTTACCATGCAGACGCGAGGCGAACGCCTCCTGAAAGGAAGAAAACCGCGCGCTCAGAGCCGGCGACCCCGGCGGCGACGTGTCCCCGAACAGTGGCGCCCTCAGCAGAAATAGCGGGCGCAACTGTAAACTCCCCAAGGACGCGCTTGCCCATTGACGGCGACGCGACGCAGCAGGCCGCACCCAGTGCGCTTCCATCGAGCGGCCGTGGTTGTTGTTTGAAGCCAAAGCTTAATTGGCCGCGATGCAGCGATTTCGCCGTGCCACCAATTTCCATCATGATTACACCGCTCTTTCCACTTCCACTCGCACCTTCCTCCCTTGCCTTACCGCGCAGTTCAGATGTACCCAGAACAACTGTGACAAATACTGCGCCTTTCCTTTAACATGAACAAATTACAAAAATTGGCAGTGGCTTAGCTCTGGTATGCCTGGATACACGTAGCGTAAAGTTACGGTTCAGCGCACCGATGAGTCTTGTTGTGGCTGTACGAAGAAGGAAAAGAAAATGCACGGGCCTGCTACTGGCTCTGTAGCTGAGCCCCCTCCGCTGCCTCGTGCAGACAGAAGAGAAAATAGAGACGAAAGAAAAGGAAGAGGGAGAGAATGACGCGCGCCGCAACAACAGCCGTCGTCCACCACTGAAACGGTGGCGGGTGCAATGACGGCCTACAACAGATAAAAATTCTGTGGCAGGCTAGCCCCCGCCGCAAGCGCCAGTGACCTACCTGTCCCAGCCCCATCAGGAGAGTACCGGGGTCCTCAAAGGCCCTGGTTACGAGGGACCAGATGAGTCTTGGAATAATCACAGTGCACATTAAAGAACCCCAGGTGGTCGAAATTTCCGGAGTCCTCCACTACGGCGTCTCTCATAGCCTGAGTCGCTTTGGGACGTTAAACCCCACAAACCAACCAACCAACCAACTTTCTTCATCCTCCTCGTCCTCTTCCTTTCTTTCCTCCGGCTGCTGTTGATGCCCCGCCAGGGTGGTACAGTGGTAAGACGCCGGCTACGTGCCGGAGTACCCGGGTTCGAACCCGACCTCGGCGGCTGCGTTTCAATGGAGGCGAAACGAGGAGGCGTCCGTGTGCTGTGCGATGTCAGCGCACGTTAAAGATCCCCAGGTGGTCGAAATTACTCCGTAGCCCTGCACTACGGCTCCTCTTTCTCTATTTCCACTTTCATTACCACCTTCCTCCCTTCCCTTACGGCGCGGTTGAAGTGTCCATAGAAAACAAGTGAGACAGTTACCGCGCCTTTCCCTTCCTATAAATCAATCGGGGTTCTTTTGCTGTTTGTTGTTGTTGTGGCGGCAGGAAGAAGGAAAAGAAAAATTTGGAGGACGCTTAAGCTTCGCCTTCAAGAGTGGAACGCGATAGCGTTATTGCATCTCGTTCGCACCGCCCACTCATTCGCTCGGTATGCTCTTGAATCACACAGAGACATAGTTTTAATACTCAACACTTCTAAGTTCACTGTACAACTTTTTTTCTAATTATTTGTTCAAACAAGTGCTTCTCGCAATCTACATGAGCGAAGATAGTGATCTAAAGAAAGGAAATACGCTTGATTCTACAACCCGTGAGTGTGCACGGCGAAACGTCTGGGGCGAGTGGCGAGCCACGTGTCGGAGCAGCACCGCACATTGCGAGGAGGGGTTCTTCTGTGTTTGCCACAAGGTGGCTCTGCATGTGCGCAGAGCGCAGAAGAAATGTAGCGGAAACTTCGCTACTCGTGTAACTGCGACTTCTGTAAGTAACATGCTCATAATTACCGATATACACCGCAGTATAACGTTCTACGGCACGTTCCTAAGGCAACTCCGCATTCACTAGAATGCGCTTTTGTGCCGCTACCGGTGAACGTCGTGTGGCCCGCCAAACCACGCCATCCGGATGTCCTCAGGACCCTCCTACATGTGTCGATCAAACTTAAATGGAGTGGCATCATTAGTTTAGTTGTGTTTGCTTATGGACAAAAAAGAGGCCTGCTCCGGCGACCATCATCCGAGTTTTACATATTAGGTAGGAAGTCAGATGAGCAACTTAGTGCGACTGCTAGCAGACAACGTTATTTCAATTTCCTAAAGAGAAGTTTCATACCAGCACGCAGCCTCGGGGCACATAGCCATTTGGTGACGTTTGAAGAAACGCAAAAGGTCGACCAAAACATGTGGAATGTGCTTTGGAATAAGAAGCTCGTACATCCCATAGTGATGATGAATTATTCCTATTTTTACGCCTTCGTCCCAAACCTCACACACGAGCGATGGAATGAAGCCCTGCTAGACTACGGAGTGTTAAAAACCGAGGATGAAGATGTCGCATTCTTCACTGATACAGCTTATTTCGTGGACATGTTCATGAGGCTGTGGAGCAAGTATGGTGAGGAAGAAATGCACCTCCTGCTCTCCTGGTACACTGTTCAGGTTGCGGCGTGGTTTGCTGATCAGGAGCTGCTTCTCAACTTCTACTGCACTGAACAGAAAATGAGGCATGGCCATAGAGTATTCTGCTTCAGCAAAACTTTCCTCGTCACCGGAGACACCCTGCTTCACAGGTACGCTCTAGTGTACACCGTGTACACTGCGCACGTTTAGTTCTGGTCCCACACTGCAGCGTTAGCTCTCGCCTGTGATCACTAGAAGGCAGCTTGGTGCTGCATTTCCACTTTACGAGATTGCGCAGTGGAGCCATCAGAAATTACGTGTCTCGGAGCGAAGTCTGCTGCACATTTCAATGAAAAATGCATCTTTTATAATTTTCTTAGGGTTTTGTGATATCGCGTAATATAAAAGTAAAAAAACCTGCTAGTTTCAAAAATTGTGAACATTGTTTATTGAGCTTGGTAGCGCTTGAGAATCCAAGAGCAGTAAAGGGGTACTGACATAACCGACTACTTTCTGCTGCAGGGTTTGCATCGTGAGTATGAAGGACCACTGCAGGAATAACGATGAGACTAAGGTTGTCCTAAAACAGACTTCTCTTTAGGCAAAAAGAAGTGAGCGATACTGGAAATGCGGACAACCACCCCTAGCATGGTTGCTTTGTTTTCTTGGTAATTTCTTGTCTCAGACAGCTCATATCTTATTCAATCTAGGGTGGGTGAAGCAATTTACTACATAATTTGCGTACCAGACACGCTTTTAGCACTGCCGTCCTTGCGGCTGTCATCCTGCATCCATGATGAGCTGAGAAACGACTGCCACGAACGATGCATGCTGTGGCGGAGGCCTTTTTCGACATGCAGAACAAGAGATGGGCTACCAGAAAGATCTTATAACAAGATCATTTTTAAGTTTATTATATCTAAAAGCCTATTCAGCCAGTGTATGTTACAACGAGAAAGAACCCACCGATCACAATGCAGCAACATACGCAAAGTTCGCCGGTGGCCATATGTACACAGCGCAGTCAGCACATCTTGCAGAGTATAATGGTGGTTGCAACTTTGGCCGCCTGGAGAAGCTTTGTATCTCTCTTTTCTTGAAGTTACTCCCGTTGATAGTTTAACTTAGGTTGGAGAGTGGAGACGTACAAATGAGTAAAGGAAGAGGCCTTCAATGGATACAGATTGCAACTGCTGCCCCCAGTGTACGGCAATGTCCGAGAACTTGAGCGCTCTTGCGCCCAAGTAGGAAGCCATTCAGATGTTCACTTGACTGCGGTATTCGAGTTTTATTGTACTTTTATGCATTGGGACAATGCAATATTTGTGCGTGAGACCATCTCGATCACTTCTTTTCGTGTCAACATGCCGTTCCACTTAAATAGGCGCAACCGAGAAAAGTTTCGCTAGTTCACTAATGAAACAGAGCTGTCAAGCAGAACGAAGTCGGCATTAGCGGAGCACGAAACAGGTGGCTTCACGCCTGCCTTAAAACATGTGCGTGTTTGAGAAAAACATTTATTTTTTTTCAAACCCAAATGGCCCACCCTGAGCCTCTGCCGCGACGACTATACAAATGGAACCCTTGGGTTTCGCAAGTGTGGTTTCCGCGATTTCAGGAAGCAAATCAGAAGGTTTTGTGGATGAAAATATCAAGACAGTGCAGTTCAACGGCAGTCAAACTCAGTCTACATATTGGGTAAGCCGCAGGACGCACGTAAAACTGGCGAAAACGCTGATATCAGCTCCAAAGCGAGCCGGTACGTCTAATTGGGATCCATTCCGGATATGGCCTGTCCGGAATAAGCTGCTACCGAACTGGGCTGCCCGGATCTAAAATTATCTCGGTCCGTATAAACCTTATGTTTAAGCTTTGTGCAGAACGGATCCCACCAGGTGTGTTTTATACAGGGAAATACAGGACCGATATAACCCGGTTTGGTGCAATACGTGATTTTTTATTAAGGATGTAATTGTTCTTCCGGAAGATGATACAGTTAATGGCTTAAGAGTACTATTCGGGCGAGGCAGTAGAGTAAAATGTGTTCCATTGTCATTCTATGGGCGATTTCTGTGAGAGGATCCACAAGACACAACTATCATAGATTTCTGTACAACCCTTAACTAAAACAATGCTTAGATACCAGAGATCTCTAACTACACAAAATGAGTACAAAGAAGGGTACGTGCTTTGAGATGGCAAATGAAAATGCGAGCGGTGGAAATGATGCGCTAAGTAACCATATTTCTCTAATATTTCTTGGCTACACATGTAAATCATTGGAGCCATTAAGGATAAAAGAGAAACGAAGTGAAACAATATTTTATGTATTTTTTATTTTACTCAGGGCTCAGCATTGTCTGTTCGCGGTTCTATGAAAGAGATAGCATTTCCGACGCAACGTTTCGTGATGACATGCCCTACTGCTTTATGGAAAAAAAAAGAAAACTGAGTGTGATCGTAACATGTTTGAATGAATGTTGAGGTTAGCTAGTTTAAAAACTGATGAAGGGGCTTGTGTTCCTAAGTTTATTGTTTAGCGTTCAGCATATGCCGACTTCTAAATGGCAAAAAAGGTGCATGTCATGATAAGAAATTTTGATAAAATACTTTCCAACCTTTAGATTTAAGCTATTGACCGATACACAAAAAGGCAGCTGCAGCTGTACCAAGATGCATGACAACCTACCATCATTAGAGTTTCTTACTCTTACCTAGAGGGAAAGCTCTGCTGCCATCTTTGGGAGTTGACATGGAGTTTCCAGACGACCAGTTCAGCCACCATGGGCGCTCAAAGCATCATTGGCCGGAGAGCTACCGAGTGCAGAACTACAACTTTTGGCCAAAACTAATGCAATATAAACGTTGTTCTACCGTAAATAATGTCCTATCATTAAATATTGTGAATACACTGCAAAAAAAGGAGAGAAACAGCATGTCCGTGTGAGATTTATCCAATATAGGCGATGACTCTTTCTCCTATTGGCTTAGTTTTGAGCAGCACAAATATCAATATTTCGCACTTAATAGGCACAGTTTAAGAGGAACAAAACGTCTTGGAAATATTTATGGTTGTGCAATTACTTAAGGAAGTTTTTAGTGGCATTTCGGGAAACAAACCTTTTATTTGGGACGTCTGCTTTTGCGCCTTCGCTACTATGGCTTTTGCGGTCTATATACGAACCTCGAGATGATGATAATGACGATGATGAAAACAAAACCTTCATAGTAATGCCACTCCATGCATCCGAGAAAAACCGACTGTCCAGCAACAATTAGCCCACCGGCCCATGATCCTTAGCGCGCCCATGGTGGCTGAAGGGCAGCGCCCTCCGCTTTCCTTCTAGTTAGGGTAAGAAACTCTATACCTACCATAGCCTGAGAAGGATTCGCCCGCTACGGTATGCATTAGGTCTCAGCGCAGACATTTTACATGCAAAATAACGACACCAGTATTCCAATTTATGTTTTCTAACAAATAAAGCCTTCGCTTAAGTAAGCTAAGCTTCTAAGCTTAGCTAAGCTTCTTCTACGCTAAGCTTCTTCTACGTATCCGCTCCTTTCTTGTTTTGTCGGCAAACATGACGTTAATATTGTAGATTATAACTTTCATCTGAAGCCACTATCGCATCTTAATATCCAGTGTTATTCCATAAATATGAGCAGTTCTCTTTATGCGTAAGAATTAGGTCGTTAATTTGTGACCTTCCAGTTCGCTAAAATGAAACGTTGTAGAAAACGCGTCTAAGTTGCAGACTTGAATTGTCTTGTTTGCAGGTGATCGACAAGACCTCCTTTGCTAAGTACCTGGAGCCCCTCTCTCTGAAGACTGCGCTGTACGCGTACCGGATGCGCGACTCTGCGGCAGACGTGCGGGTTCGGGGCCTCGAGTTCCTGACTCCAGAGCAACTCTTTTTCGTCGCCGCTTGCTACGTGCGCTGCAAGAGGACTACAAGACCTCCAGGATTCGACGACGGGCAGTGCGATATGGCACTGATGCACGTTGCTGAGTTCGCAGAGGCATTCAAATGTGCGCCAGACTCGCGAATGAACCCTTCACACCGATGTGAATTTTTGTAACCCCAGCCTCCGACTTAATATTTCGCCTGTCGTGCTGCAGTACATCCTGTTTGAAGAAGCTTGTAAACAACCTCATAGATTGTCAAGACGACAAACCCTGTTTTAAGGCTCAACCTGCTTATATCGCTGATGTATGGAAGCAGCTCTTGAAACGAATTTTAAAAGTTTAACGAATTTTTAAAGATGACTTTCCATCATCACATAGTTTTATTATCTGGTTGTGTGCCTAACAGCGTGCAATGCAATAAAAAGCTTCTAAATGCACTTGATGTACTCTCTCCTGTCAACAACGGCTATGTTTAACCAGAAATTCTTTCTATTCCCAACGGGCCTCCTCAGTTCTTGCTCCTCACTGCTACGCTTACTTTCGACTTGCATTCGTGCCTTTGCAGTTAGGGTCCATCGCGTATCTCGCTGATTAGTTACACGTCTTGCCCAAGCACACCCCATTTCATATTTCAACTGTAATATCATCACTACCGATTCTTTTCTGACTTACGTGCTATCTTGTCACATAATGGTTTGACACTAATGGTGCACGGCTAAAGGTATTTTTATCTTTCTTTAGAATCGAGAACGTTTGATTTTCAATCAAAAATAGCTCAAATAAATCCTGCTTTCAAAATGTGTGATAGAAATAATCCTGCTATCTGTCAATATCGCTGGCACAGGTGGTTTTCACCGACCATGCAAAAGTCGCAAAAATTATCACTACAATTTGATGACCAAAATAGTTTCACTCGACCTCCACCAGTTTTAAGGATCGTTTCCTTTTAACATTGATTTATTTTCACAAAAGGCAGTTATTGCTGCAAACCGAAAATACTTGAGCATAACCGTTTGGACTTTTCATTCAGACGGCGTTTTTTGGGTGGCAATATTGCATTGTTCTCGCGATTTATTCTTCTAGGTGCCTCTGAAAATGTCGATGCCAATTATTGCTTCTCGCAAAATTATGACAATCGGCTTCCAGACTGGGAGAGTCCTTCAGACACAGTTCATAAAGTGAGGAAAGGTGTCGCCAGTATTAATAATAATAATAATCACTGGTTCACAGGAACTTATTCTGTGGAAACCTGAACCGCGTGGTAAGGGAGGGGATTAAGTTAGGAGCGAACGTGGGAAGAGATAGGGGTGCCATAGTGAATGGATACGGAGTAATTCGACTGCCTAGGGAGAACTGTTGCTCCTGGTCCTACGGCCCTGGGACTAGTAGATCGCTGTAGCTTGCGGCGGGGGCTAGCCTGCCACCATATTTTTATCTGTTGTAGGCCGTCATTGCGCCCGTTACCTTTTCGGTGGTGGAAGACTGCTGTCGCGACGTGCGTCTTTCTCTTCCATTGCATTTTTCTTTATTTTTTCTTCTGTCCACACGAGGCAGCGGTGGAGGCTCAGCTACAGAGCCAGTAGAAGGCCCGTGCATTTTCGTTTACTGCTTCCTTCAGTCGCAGTAACAACAACCGCCTCGGGATCTTTAACGTACACTGACATCGCACAGCACACGGATGCCACTTCGTGTTGCCTCCATCGAAACGTAGCCGCCGGGTTTGGGATCGAATCCTGGTAGTCCGGCTCGTAGTCGGGCGTCACGGAGCTGTGTTTCTCCAATTCATCCGCTAACTCATTTTTGTAATGCAAGCGTGCGAACAGTGCAATTATAACGGCGTCCGCCCGGATGACGTAGTTATTCGTAAAAATCTAAAGTTAATTGCTCTATAAGAATACAAAGAACTTTGAAACCTAAGCTTCAACTATAAAACTACATTATTGTGCCGCGATGGAGCTAGAGACATTAGGTGTACCTATTTTGCCACTCTGAAATATTTCCGGAATGTTGGCGTGAAGCAAATCTCTAAATGACCAGCTTATTTTTATTGCACCAAACACATGTCATGTGTGAATCCCGAAGAACGGCGAAAATTTAGTAACTGGGCAATTACAGTGTTACAAAGCAAATTTTGGTCGTATTTGTATGTAAACATTCTGTTTGCGTCTTAAATATATTGGGCTGCACTAAGGAACGTTTCCTTATTTTTTCCTTCTTTAGACGCCCACGCCTCACCCAAATCAGGAGACACATTGACAAAGCCGATTGCCTTCAACAATTTGGCGTTAAAGCTGTGAAGTAATGCTAGTGGTTGGCAAATTTAATCTCATTTGAGAGGGTGCCATGTTGGCTTACTGCACTCCAAGTCCTTCTTGCAAAAGTGGACTAAGAAATGCCACATTCTTTCTACAGAAACTGCAAATCAGAGGTGTAAAATGCTGCATTTTACAGAGTGATGGAACTCCTTAACCTACAAGCAAGATAAGGTTGCGCTATACATATCGACTTAAACTAAATTTTTAAAATAAAACGTAAACATAGATATGTAGGCAGAAATAATCATCTTCATCGCCATAATTTAGTTGCCCTAATTGCCCTTTGTTTAGAACGTTATGTAAGAGGATGTGGAGCAGCCGTGTTATAATACAATGGTGAGTAATACCAACCAGAAAAGCAATATACCGAGTCAGTATAATGTAGCAATAAATAGTCAGTTCAGTTCAGTTCAGTCGTTCAGCCGTGTCCGACTCTTCGTGAACCTATGGACCATGTCACGCCACGCTTTCCGGTATCTCACTATCTTCCTAATATCACATAACTTCATCTGCAGTGCCTTGAGGATGCCATCTAACCATCGCGTTCGCTGCCTACTCCTTCTCCGGTGACCCTCAACCTTTCCCAACATCAAATCTTTCTCCAGCGACTCCTCTCTTCTCATCAGATGACCAAAGTAGCTGAGCTTTAACTTTAGAATTTGACCCTCCAGTGAGCAGTCAGGGTTTATGGTCGACAATATCGACTGATTTGATCTTCTGGCAGTCCAAGGAACTCTCAAGAGTCTTCGCCAGCACCACAATTCAAACGCGTCAATTCTTCGGCGGTCAGCCTTTTTCACAGTCCTACTCTCGCATCCATACATCACAACTGGAAAGACCATAGCACGAGTTATACGGATCTTGGTTGGCAGACTAATGTATCTGCTCTTTAGTAGGCGGTCAAGGCTAACCATTGCTCTCTTTCCCAGAAGCAGGCGTCTCTTAATTTCATGACTGCAGTCTCCTTCCGAGGAAATCTTGGAGCCCAAGAACAGTAAATTTGTCACAGCTTCCACTTCTTGTCCATTGATGCTCCAGGACTTGATAAGGCACGACGCCATGATCTTTGTCATTTTAATGTTCAGTTTAAGCCCAAACGTCTCACTCTCTTCTCGTACGCGCATCAGTAGTCTCTTGAGCTCCACTTCACTTTCTGCCATTAAAGTGGTATCATCAGCATATCTAAGGTTGTTGATACGTTTTCCAGCAATCTTCACTCCAGCTGAAGACTCGTCCAGACCGGCCTTGCTCATGATGCACTCTGCATATAGATTAAATAGGCAGGGCGACAGTATGCAGTCTTGCCTCACTCCTTTCTCAATCGGAAACCAATCAGTAAGACCATGCCCAGTTCTGACAGTGGCCTCTTGCCCTTCATACAGGTTTCTGAGGAGACAGATGAGGTGAATTGGAACTCCCATCTCTTGGAGAGCTTGCCACAATCTGCTGTGCTCTACGCAGTCAAACGCTTTCGCATAATCAATAGAGAAGAAGTAGATGGGTTTCTGGAACTCTCTTGCTTTTTCCATAATCCAGCGAAGGTTAGCAATTTGGTCTCTAGTTCCTCTGCCCTTGCGAAACCCAGCTTGCACGTCCGGAAGCTCCCGATCCACATACTACTGCAGCCTACCTTGGAGGATTCTCAGCATCACCTTGCTAGCATGCGAAATAAGCGCGATCCTGCGGTAGGTGGAACAATCTTCGGCACTGCCTTTCTTTGGAATGGGGATGTAAACTGACCTCCTCCAATCCTGTGGCCACTACAGGGATGTCCAAATCTTCTGACATAATGTAAGCAGAATGTTAACAGCCTCATGGTTGAGGTTTTGAAGCAACTCAGCTGGAATGCCATCAATGTCGCTAGCTTTGTTCTTAGCAAGGCTGGCTAAGGCCGATTCAACTTCACTTTTCAGGATGCTTGGCTCGAGATCAGTAATCACAACCGTCTTATGTTGGGTTTGCACATTCGGGTCCTTCTTGTACAGTTCTTCTGTGTATTCCTGCCACCTCTTCTTTATCTCTGAGGCTTCAATGAGGTCCTTGCCTCGCTTGTCCTTTATCACGCCCAGCTTAGCACAGAAGCTTCCTTTGATATCTTTGTCTTATACAGAGCTCTTGTGTTCCTTAATTGGCTGTTGTCGTCAACTGCTTGGCACTGTATGTTCAGGAAGGCATTCTTATCTCTCCTTGCTATTTTCTGAAAATCCGCATTGAGAACCTTGTATCTTTCTCTTTCCCCCATAACTTTTGCCATCTTTTTTCCTCAGCTATTTGCAAAGCCTCTTCAGATAACCAGTTTGCTTTCTTGCATTTCTTTTGCTTTGGAACTACCTTAGTAGCAAATTCTTGTATTATATCACGAACATCAGTCCACATCTCTTCGGGCTCTCTGTCTTCTAGATCTAATTCTTGAAATCGATTCCTCACTTCCACAGCATATTCTAATGGAATTTGATCCAGATCATACCTGAAAGGCCTTCTAGTTTTCTGCGTTTTCCTCAATCGAAGCTTAATTTTGGCAACAAGAAGCTGATGATCGGTGCCACAATCGGCCCCAGGCCTTGTCTTTACTGCTTGTATAGCGCTTCTCTATCTCTGCCGGCAAAGAATATAATCGATCTGATTCCTGTACAGACCGTCCGGTGAAGTCCATGTATACAGGCGCCTCTTGTGCTGTTGAAAATGAGTATTCGCTATGGTCAGGTTGTTTTCTTGACAAAACTCTACTAGCCTCTACCCAGCTTCATTTGGCTCGCAAAGACCGAACTTGCCTATAATTCCGGATATATCTTCACTCCCGACCTTAGCATTCCGGTCTCCTATGAGAAAAACGACGTTTGATGTTGGGGTGCGGTCTAAAAGGCATTACAGGTCCGCATAAAATCTCTCAACGTCAGCTTCTTCAGCAGTAGTGGTCCGTGCATAGACTTGGATAACTGTTATGTTGAAAGGGTGACCTTGGATCCGAAGTGAAATCATTCGGTCGTTTTTGGGGTTTTACCCTAGCGCTGCTTTGCCCATTTTTCTGTTTACTATGAGAGCGACCCCATTCCTTCTCTTGGATTCGTGCCCACAATAAAAGACATAAAAGAGAGAGAGAGAGAAAGAGAGAGAAGGCAGAGAGGTTAACCAGGAAAGCTTCCGGTTTGCTACCCTGCACTGGGGAAGGGGAATGAGCAGTTTAAAGGAGAAAGAAGAGAATGATAGGAAATGTAAGGCGGCGAGGAGAACAGTCACAGTTTGTCAATCAAGTTTGTGTCTCTCATAAAACACATAAGTGCCTTCAAGGCTTTGCCATTAGACGCCTTCTGTGGCCATGGGGCGAGGATTTTCTCCTCTGTGAAAGGACGGCTGTCAAGATGGTCCAGAGCTGAACGTAGCGCATATCTTTCGCTTGAAAAAGCAGGGCACTCGCAAAGGAGATGCTGTGTGGGGTCTCTTCGCAGCCGCATCTTTCTCAGTTAGGGCTATCCGCCATTCTCATCACATAAGCGTATTTTTGATGAATGCAACACCGAGCCACATACGGCACATCAGTGTTGTTTCGCGCCGCCCTTTGGGAACACGAAGGCGCAGCCAAGGGTCTAGTTCTCTGAGGCGTCGATTGGAAAATTCTCCTTTGTTCCAGGCTGAAAGCGTTAGCTCTGCCGCTAAGGAACGAAGTCGACAAGCTGCGTCAACTCTAGATATAGGAATGTTCACTGTTGTGCCGTCGTTGTGTGCAGAACGGGCAACTTGGTCTGCCTGGTGGTTTCCCTCAATACCGCAATGTCCAGGTAGCCACTGGAAAATTATATCATGACCTTTTGATGTAGCGTCGTGGTATAGCACGCGGATCTCCGCAGTTAGTTGTTCATGTGATCCACGACGTAGCGCAGCTTGAACGCCTTGAAGCGCTGCTTTCGAGTCCGTAAAAATGGACCAGACACCTGGAAGTTCCTGGCCGATGTATTCAATAGCTGCACGTAAGGCAGCCAGTTCCGCACCAGTTGAAGAGGTGGGGTACGTCGTTTTGATCCTCAGCACGATGGACCTCGACGGTATCACTACGGACCCCGCGGAGCTTCTTGAAGCAACTGAGCCATCAGTGTAGACGTGTTCACGATTATTGTGCATAGAATACAGGTGACCCAACGTCATTTGCTTCAAGGCAGGCAATGGTACACCCGTTTTCCTCACAGTTCACTCCAGCTTCCAGACCGAGTTTACCCATATGGAGCCTACATGAACCGAAAGTTTACCTATCTATTCCGGGAGTAAAAGACATGAGCAATAAATAGAAGGCATTGCATTATTATAAAAGACACAGCGACTCAAGAACAGCCCGCAAAGAGAAAAAGGCAAGAACAGAAACACCGCAAAATAGTTCAGCTCCTCTTTCTCTCTGTCGACATTCTATCCCACGTTCCTCACTTCTCTTACGTCGTGGTTCATTTGTCCACAGAAACAAGTGTGACAGATAAAGCGCCTTTCCCTTCTTGTGAACCGACTATTATTATTATCATTATTATTATTATTATTATTATTATTATTATTATTATTATTATTATTATTATTATTATTATTATTATTATTATTATTAATATTAATATTATTATTATTATTATTATTATTATTATTATTATTATTATTATTATTATTATTATTATTATTATTATTATTATTATTATTATTATTATTATTATTATTATTATATTATTATTGTAACTTCCTCGGGGTCTTTTTTTTTACTTCCGTCTCTGAGCTCTGGTTTTTTTTACAGTACAAATAATATTATATTGGCACGAAACGTTGTCACCTAGACAGGGGCCGTTAAAATTGCAGGCATGCGTTACAAATCATTTTATTTATTTATTTATTTATTTATTTATTTATTTATTTAGAACATACTGCAGGCCTACAGTAGGCCCAAGCAGGAGGGGCGAATACATAATATATGCAAAAAGAACAGGATTAGCAAAATTGAAAAATGTCAAATACTTTGCCCCGCCGGGGTGGTGCAGTGGTAAGACGCCCGACTACTGTGCCGGAGTTCCCGGGTTCGAACCCGACCGCGGCGGCTGCGTTTCGATGGAGGCGAAACGAAGAGGCGTCGTGTGCTGTGCGATGTCAGCGCACGTTAAAGATCCCCAGGTGGTCGAAATTACCCCGTAGCCCTCCACTACGGCTCCTCTTTCTCTCGTTCCACTTTCATTCCCACCTTCCTCCCTTCCCTTACGGCGCGGTTCGGGTGTCCACAGAGCAAGTGTGACAGTTACTGCGCCTTTCCCTTCCTGTGAACCAATTTAACTTTAACAAGTTGTAACACAAAATACAACAAATAAATACAAGGCTCAGATGGAAGATACAAAAAGTAAACGTAGAAATAAATGGCTCTCAAATTAAAGGCTGTGAAGAAAACATTGAGTCAAAAGAATCAGCTCTGGTTAAAAGATCTGGCGGAAACCTGTTCCACTCCTCAATGGTGCGTGGAAAAAATGAGTATTTAAAGGCGTTAATCCTAGCACTGTAAGGGGTTAATGATTTTTTTTAATTTATTTTTTCATATACCCTCAGGGCCCAAAGGCATTCAAGAGGGGAGTGGGAAATATAGATTGGTGCAGGGTACAGTGCAGCATAAAACAACATAGGAGAAACAATAACACGGCGAAAAGTGATCAAAACAAACAAACAAAAAAAAAAAGGATTGGCGCAAAAAAAAAAAAGCGGAAATTGTGCATGATGATTTCGTGTTTGGCGCGTAGTGTTAGGTTTAAGGAAGGGGTCTGCATTCATAGACAGTTTACGGATTTTAGTAAGAAAAGTAGTTTCAGTAGTTTCAATACCGTGAGTTCTCATGAGGGTCGTTGGTGAGTCAGTTACACGATACTTTGAAAAAATAAAACGGACGGCTTTGCGTTGAATCATTTCAAGGGCCTCGATGTTACGTTTAGTGTAGGGATCCCAGACGGTGTACGCATATTCTACTAATGGCCTTATTATAGAAAAGTAGGTTAATTTTTAGGTTCAGGTGGGGCAAGTTTTAATTTATGTCTAAGAAAGCAGAGTTTACGAAAGGCTGAGGAGCATACGTTTGATACATGTTTATTCCAGCTAAGGTTTTTCGGTATTGTAACTCCTAGATACTTGTACTCCCTGACTTCTGTCACAAGGTGAGATGAAATATTGTAAGGAAATGAGAAGGAAGCCTTTTTGTTAGTTATCTTCATGTATACTGTTTTCTCTAAATTTAGCTTCATGTCCCATTTATAACACCATGTATGTATGTTTTCAAGATTGGAGTTTAGCAAAACTTGATCATCTTGGCAAGTTTTTTGGTGAAATAAAACGCAGTCATCTACTAATAATGTAATTTGAACAGGGGTAGTTATAACGTTAGTAATGCTATTGATATATATCAAAAAGAGGAGAGGTCCGAGGACGCTTCCCTGTGGGACGCCTGAAGTGACCGGCAGGTGGTTTGAATAGCAATCATCAATACAAACAAATTGTGTGCGGTGAGAAAGGTATGAGGAAATCCAACGAATTATGAAATTAGGAAGACCAATAAGTTCAAGTTTGCAAATTAGTTTGGCATGAGAAATAACATCAAAGGCTTTGCTGAAGTCTAAAAAAATAACATCCATTTGACCAGCGATATTTAGTGGACTTGCAAAAGTATGAATGACAGAAGTTAGCTGAGTGACAGTGGAAAAGCCTTTTCGAAACCCGCGCTGATGGGGGGTAAGCTCCTTGTTAACGTTTAGAAATGTAGTTATGTAGTTAGTTATGATATGCTCAGCAAGTTTGCAACATGTGGAAGTTATTGATATGGGACGATAATTAGCAATCAAGGCAGGATCACCCTTTTTCAGCACGGGCACAATCCGCGCTTTCCTCAAGTCGGAAGGAATGTTTCCTGTTTCAAATGATTTGCGGAAAATAACAACCAGGAACTCTGTGATGGCTTCTGCATAACGGCGCAAAAAAAAAAAAATATTTGGTATCCCGTCAGGTCCAGCGGACGCTTCAGTTTTGAGGTTGAGTAGCTTGGAGAATACGCCAGATGAAGAAACAATGTCGGGGGCGAGTTGGGAGACATGGTACTGGGTTGAACAAATAAACCATGATGGGAGAACACACTCTGAAAATACTTATTGAATGCCTCAGAGAATTGCGATTTATCAGAAAGCTGCACACTTTGACATGAAATGCGCGTAATTGTTTTTTTCTTTTTCGATAAAATTTTCCAGAACTTATGTGGTGAGTCACGAAGGAAATTTGGCAGGCTATACTGAAAGTAATTTTGTTTAGCCTGCCGCAAAGCGCTTGTGAAGTTAGCCTGATGTATTTTAACTATGTTTCGACAGGCACCCCCACGCTTCAGTCGTTTGATTTTGCTTTTCAAATGTATTATTTCTCGCGTAATCCAAGGAGTCTTTTTACACGTTTTCTTTGTTCTATTAGGAATGTAGTTATCATTGCAGTACGTACAGATTTCTTTAAATTTATTCCAAAGTTCATCAACATTAGTTCCTCGAAACATGTCAAGGCGTAAGCTTAAGTAATCTAACACACTTTCATCACTAGCTCTGGAGAAGGTTTTCACGGAAATAATTTTTGCTGGTTCACTATCGACACTTTGTTGAATGGCACAAGTAAAAACAACCATGGAGTGATCAGATAACCCAGTTTCAACAGAAACAGTAAAACGTTCTGTTTCTTGGCTGAGAAAGACGAGGTCGAGAATAGATGCAGCTTCACCGTGTATGCGCGTTGGGTGCTTAACTCCCTGTTGCAAATTATGAATCAGCATAATATCACACATGTATGAAGCATTTATGTCATTGTTTGTACTGGGGAAGGGACTATTCCAGTCAGTATTTGGGAGATTAAAATCACCGTCAAGGTATATTTTATCACGGCGAAATTTAGACATGTGATCGGCCAGATCACATAAATATTGAGGTGGTGAATCAGGTGGTCTGTATAAAGCAAAAAGCACCAACGATCTACCCCCGTACGACAGTTTCTAAAGTCACACATTCATGGTTAGCTATTTGCTGCAACGTGTGTGCCTCTGTGTTTTGATTCACCAGGACCGCAACTCCCCCTCCACGTGTCACTCTATCACGGCGAAAAACTTGATAAGAGCGGGGGAAAACAGTTTCGTCACCAATATCATCTCGCAGCCAAGTCTCGGTTGTAACTACGGCGTGTGGATTGTGAATCAACAAGATAGCCTTCAAAGCCTCCGATTTATTTACAACACTACGTGCATTAATATTAAGTAAGCGAAATTCCTTAACACGAGGTTGTGAAAATCAGTCTTTGCTTTGATAACTGTTTTTATCACCGGGTTGAACTCTGCTGTTATCGCTGTCATCCCAGGTGTAAAGCATTTTTTCGATTCGCAACTTGTCATTTATCAAGGTAACTTTTTCCCTTCATCCTTTTCTGTTTTTGCGCTGTCCCACAGTAATTTACGCTTCCTAAGTGTGTTTCGTGAATAATCGTTCTGTATTGAAATATTACTGCCTTTTAGTTTATTGCAGTTTTTAAAGAGTTCTTGCTTTTCGTTATAGTCCTGGAAGAACTCAATTACAGGGCGGTTTGTTGCCTTTTTGCCCAGCCTGTGTATTCTGTCCACAGAACTGCAAGATACTTTAAGCTTTTCTGCAAAAACTTCAGTTAGAACCTTCTTTTTCAAGTCGGCCTCAGATTCCCCGGGTTCCTCTTTTACTCCAAAAACAATAAAGTTAGAGCGGCGGCTCCTGTCTTCTAAATCAGTTATTTTCGCCTGGAGTTCATATATTGTGTGTTCTAGAGTGTTAATCATGTTTGTCTGCTTCTCCAAGGCTGTAAACCTTAGTCACATATCATTCATGAGTTTTTCCATATTGCTCTGTTGCTCTCTCAAAGCAGTTACTTCAGTGGCTAGGCCTTTTTTAACTACAGAAATTACGATCGTGACCTCCGAATTATTTTAAGGGATCGTAAAACGATATCACAGATTAGCGTGTTGTAATGCACAGAAATTAGAGCATTAAAAAAAAAAGTAGTAGTGCACAGATGCAAAATTATTTATCGCCACGAAAAACGTATGTAATATGGTATTTGTTTGTTGAACGGGTTCCCAATCTTTTCGACTGGTAACTTACATTAAGCAGAATGTTTTTTATTTACACCTGTTTAGAATCTTTGGTTTTTCATCTGGTGGGAGCTTGAGACGGAATACGTCTTCCAAACATAGTCCTGGGTGATAGTCGAAGCTGCTGACCTCACATTGGGATCGTGTATGTTAGAGAGCGCATGCCTACCACGGCGTGTCGTCGTTTTGAAACAACACGTAATGATAACAAACAGTCGTTTATTGGTGCTCTAACATTACCAGCTAAAAATACAACACGGTATTGAATACGACGTCCGACTCACCAGCAAAGATGCGTTCGAATGGGCGCCCATGCTTCGGTAGAGGCTAAACCCTAGATGACACTGGAAGAAAAGGCGGGAAGAACCCCCGCCGGGCGTCGTCTTTGTCGCGTGCCGGAAAAGATGAGTCCGTCCATGAGAACTACCCTATACTGAAATACCTGTCAACTGTCGCTTGCGCTGTGAAGAAGCCAAGCCGCTGGTGGCGCTGGTGAGGCCTCGATGCTCGCGCCACCTCACAGCCAGTTTCGAGAGTTGGAAAATTGGGTGTGGAGAGGGGGAACACCGAACCGGCAAGTAAAACCATTTTAGAGTAGGAAAGCACTCACCGCAGGTGTGGCACAATGGGTTGGACACCCGCCTCAGCTTCCGGAAGGTTGGAGGTTGTTCGAATCCCGCCGCCGGTAACTCGCCGGTCAAATGAGTACAAGTGCCTTCCCTGTCCAGAGCACAGCTCAGCCTCGTGGAATCCGCACTTGGAAAGCTCCGCTAACCTCGATGCGTTGCTGTCCGAACTGCCTACAAGGCAATCGTAGTAGTTTCGCGCAGTGGCTGTCGACAGTCGCAGCTCGATTTCTAATCTGAGCTCCTGTCGAGAAAGTCACAAAATTAATTCACAGAAAAAAAATTGGGTGTGGCCGCAGTAGTGTCGGGGGTAGCGGTCGGAATGCCCGCGGAGCTTTTTGCATGCGCGCTTCTCTTTTAACTTTTTATTTTCAAGCTTTAACGCCAATTTCCGTATAACACAGACAGAGGTGAAAGAAAATTCAGAAAGTTTAAGACGTTACCAGAGCGCTCCTTCTCTTTCGTGCTTTTTTATTTTCATTTATATTCCACTGGAAATTCACTGAAGCTTGTGCATACCTTAGCGCACGTGTTTCTTAGAAGAAACACTCCACTTGTGTACAGGTTGTGGCCACATAGATAAAACTCAAAAGTTGATATTATATTAACTCACCAAAATTAGCGCCATTGACTGGTTTGGTGTTCTGAAATACCTAGAAACCGACCGCATTTGCACGCCGCATAATATTGCTACACAACTGACCATCTTCTGGCCCCACCAAGTGGCCGAATGTCTTGGCACGTGGCTAAGCGTCATCCTCGTCTCTCTAGAGTTTCGCTTTGGAAGTATCACTGACCTCGTGCGTGGGAAAGCTAATGGAACGCGTTACTGAGTCGAGACTTACCAAATACATGGAGCAAGAGAACCTCTGGCCACACGAAATGGTGGGCTTCAGGCCGGGGCTAAGCACACAGGACGTGATGCTCAGACTTAGATACGATATCATAACACATGAATCTTCAGATACAAAGACTATTCTCGAACTTGACCTAACCAAAGCCTTCGACAATGTCAAGCATAAGGCAGTGCTCGAAGGTCTCCAAGAAGTTGGGGTTGGAATCAGAACCTATAACTATATCAAAGATTTTCTCACTAACAGAGAGGTCACCATGAGCTTTCAAAGCGCCAAATCACACACAATCACCTTGGGTAGCAAGGGAACGCCACAAGGCTCTGTCTTGTCTCCCTTTCTATTTAACATTGCTATGAGGGGGCTACCAGCACAACTAAAGCAAATACCGGACTTAAAATTTAGCATGCACGCAGATGACATAAATCTCTGGATAAATAAAGGTAGCGACGCAGAAATAGAGAACAAACTCCAGGCTGCCGCAAATAAGGTGGTTGAGTACGCTGCGGAACGTGGTCTATCCCGCTCGCCGCATAAGTCAGAACTATTCATCTACAACCCCAAATATAAGAAGAATAAAGCAGACATAAAGATAAATGTTGAAAACTACCCGGTTCCACAAGTAGAGGAAATTAGAATCCTAGGAATGATCCTCCAAGAAAGAGGGCAGAACACAAACACCATCAAAAAATTGGAGAACTACGCAGCCCAAGTTACGGGCATATTCAGAAAAGTAGCGCTTAGAGGACACGGTCTCAAGGAACGTAGTCTACTCAAAATGACACAGGCCTACATCATCAGTCGCATATGTTATGCCACACCTTTTCTCAATCTCAAAAAGACAACGTGAAAAAATCGACGTCATAATTCGAAAATGCGTCAAACGCGCACTAGGCCTCCCTGTCTCCACATCAACAGAGAAGCTGGAGAAAATGGGGATTCATAATATATGGCAAGAGCTCACTGAAGCTGTCAGAAGTTCTCAACTGGAAAGACTAAGTCAGACGGAGACAGGCAGAGCCATCCTAGACTGGGTCGGACTCCAATCAGACAGAGGCCCACAGACGAAAACATCTATCCCACCCAACATAAGGGAACACATACTGGTACCACCCTTACCTCGAAACATGCACCCAGACTACAACAAAGAACGCAGAGAACACGGAGCCAAAGCCATCGCTAAAAGAATGAAACGCAAAGCAATCGATGAAGTTGCTTATGTAGGCGCATCATGCGGACGACATGGAGCAGCTGTCTCGGCAGTAGTAAATGGAGAAGGTGCACCTAAAATTGCGGCCTCAACACGCACCCGTGACATCAATACAGCTGAAGAGGTCGCAATAGCGCTCGCATGCACTGGTACACAGGCCAAAACTATAATCAGCGACAGCAAAACGGCTGTCTGGAATTTTGCAAAAGGAGGGATCTCAGAGGAGGCCAAAAAGATTCTTCTCACAAATCCCATTACTAGAACCATATCCATCATATGGATACCAGCACACGAATCTGTATCTGGCAACGAAGCTACGCACCTGCTGGCCCGAGATCTCTACCACCGGGCAGCGGTAGAACAGCCCGAATGCAAGGGACTTGAAGATTGCGCTATCACATACAATGAGATCACAGAATCTTAAAATTAGATCGAA
This sequence comes from Amblyomma maculatum, assembly GCF_055883805.1. Classification (NCBI taxonomy): domain Eukaryota; kingdom Metazoa; phylum Arthropoda; class Arachnida; order Ixodida; family Ixodidae; genus Amblyomma; species Amblyomma maculatum. The sequence continues at coordinate 129,772,421 of NC_139352.1, forward strand.
AAGTATACCCTCCCCCAGATCGGTCTCTCACTAACAAATAAGCACGCATCTGGAGGCGATTACAGGCCGATAACTACATCTGCCCTGTCTGGGTTTTCTTAACACAGACCGGGGAGGAAGAAGATTCTAAATGTAAAAATTGCGGACAAAAAGGCAGTCTAGATCATATAATATGGCAATGCGCCGATTCCCCAGGCGCCGGCATTAACACTGATAGTAGAGAAGCCTGGGAGGTTTGGCTGCGGAGCGGAGATACAACCGTTCAGCGGCACGCGACCCGACTGGCGGCTGAGGCCGTGAAGAGTGCTTGTAACCTCACCTGACCTCAGCCTGCGGGGCCCTCCTGACCCGCTCCCCGGCCTGCGTGCCAGGGGCGGGAGATGAAGGGCTCCTTTTTAGTGGAAATAAAGTTTTCATTCATTCATTCATTCATTCGAGTTTCGCTTGATTAAAAAGGGCCAGCTCGGTTGTTGTGCTGCTTGCTACGTGTGTTGGTGACATTTGGTGGATTGTGCAGGATAAGATGCCATGTACGTTGCCCCCGAAGACGTCAGTGACGCTGATCTTCAACGCGTGGACGCGACTCCTGTCCATAAAGCCAGCCGTCGCCTCCGAGGCCTACAACCCGAGTTCGAACCGCTGTCCACCCCGCTACGAACCATGACATCCACGACGAGCAGCCAGACAAGTCAGCCTTCCAGCAACCCCCTACCGTTCGTCCTTCTCGCACCGCGATCACCTCCATCATTTCATGGTGACCGGTTAGAGGATGTGGAAGACTGGTTGGCCAGGTTTGACCGTGTGGCTGCATTTAACCAATGGGACGACGAGCGTAAGCTAATGAATGTGTAGACTCGGCCAAGACGTGGTTTGAGAACCACGAGGCGTCCTTTGTTAGCTGGGCAGCCTTTCGCCGTGAGTTGCTTACAACATTCAGCTCGAGTGCGTGCAAAGAAAACGCAGAGATTGCAATTCGTTCAAGGTCTCAACAGTCAAATGAGAGTGTTGCCGTGTTTGTCGAGGACATGACGCGGCTTTTCAATCGGGCCGACCCTACCATGCCCGAGGCCACGAACGTACGGCACCTCATGCGCGGGGTGAAGGAGCAGTTGTTCGCTGGCCTTATTCGCGACCCCCCAAGAACTGTCGCAGATTTCGCGAGAGAAGATACCAGCATAGAACATTCCCTGCAGGAATGGAGTACCCAACACGGCCGCCAGTCAAGCGTATCGGCCACACCCTGCTGCGCGTCCGTGCCAGCAGCCAGGGACGAGACATTGCGGGAGCTTGTGAGGAGCATTGTCCGCGAAGAGCTGCAAAACCTCCACTTGAATGCTCCCTCTGCAAAGAATTGTTCTACCGTGGACGTCATCCATGATGAAATTCGGCGAGCGGTGCAGCCACCACCACCACCGCACCACAACCGGAGCCATGAGTCATGACTTATAGTGATGTCTTACGTCGACCTGCCCCCGAGCCAGATCCATTCCGTCCCGTTGTCGGACCACCACCTCGCTACATGCGCCCCGTCGAGCAGCAACAAGAACTGCGCCCCGTCGAGCCGCAGCAATACCAGCGTCCCGCTATCAGTAAGGCGCACTTGTGGCGCACGGTCTAGTTATCACTGCGGCGAACCTGGTCACATTCTTCGCAATTGCCCGTACCGGAGAATAGGCTTGAGAGGATTTCCACGAAACGCGCCTCGACCCCGCTATGGCGAAAGACCACAGGAGATTGAGGAGTACCTGGCTGCTAACGAGATGCACCCAACGTCACCACAACGGCAGTCGCGATCGTCATCTCCGAGGCGGTTTGCCTCGCCCAGTCGGTACTCCTCCTCTGGGCAATTCAGAGGCACGTCCCCTCACCGGGAAAACTAAACACGAAGACCTCCGGGGGTGCGGCCGCCGCTACGTCTCAGGTTAAACAGCCTCCACTCGACGATTTGACGCGACGGCCCGAGCGGCGACGACCCGATCCGATGAACTTGCCGACGTGCTGCGAACGCGTTGTTTCCGGGGAAATTGTAACCGCCGACAGTTGTGATGTCACCGCACTTGTGGATACCGGCGCCGATTTCTCCGTCATGAGCAGCTAGCTAGCCGCGGCACTCCGTAAGGTTCTGACGCCTTGGTCTGAGCCAATGATGCGTACCGCCGGTGGTCATGTAATGACTCCGATTATCATGTGCTCTTGCCGCATAGAGATCTGCTGTTTTACTTTCACTGGCACATTTGCCGTATTACAAGAATGCTGCAAAGATCTGATTCTCGGCATGGATTTTCTTCAAGAGTATGGTGCTGTTTTAGACCTTCGGGAGCAGCTCATGGTATTGTTTTCAACCAAGTGAGCTGTTGATAGCAACACGGAATTCCGGAAAACGATGTTGCGCGTCTGTGACGACCACATAACGATCCCTCCGGGTGCGAGCAAGTTCGTCATAGTCGAATGTGATCACGGCGCCGGCACGCGTGGCATTCCTGAAGCTAACATGTCACTGCACGGCCGGTCTCGAGGGAGAGCGCGCGCTCTTTCTTACCGCCTTCTCAATTGCCGCGGGAAAAATGGGAACATTTCTCCTTTAGCTACGCTCTCCGCCGCCTCAAGGGGCGCGACCTGCTCACTGTTCGCTGAGCATCTGCTTCAGCGGCGGCGGGTGGCTTTTGCATGGTTTCGCGCTATCGCTCGCGAGTTTCGTGGTGAGTACAGCCCCGAAATTAAAGAACACAGAAGGTAGATGCTGCAGCGGCATGTCGTCAACGTACTACACACGTGAACGGATATAAAAAACACCGTCGTTCAGCAAACGTTCGACAAGCATGGCATATATTGCGGCATGGTAGCTACTTTTGTCCATTATAATCTGAATTTTTCCCAAGCCTGTACAAGAATAGGAAAAAAAAAAAACTGAATGAGCAGTGATCACATCGAAGCTTCTTCAAGCCTAACATGACAGCTACTCATTTGCAACAACAAAACCGTCTTTCAACGCTAGATGCAAATCCATTCATGTAGCACCGAAGATGAAAATAATTTCATAAAAATGTAATGTAAATTGCAAAATGTTTGCATGATATAAAGCATTAGTATAACAGTCAAAGTAGACGTTGTAGGCCGAGTTTTAAACGTTATTACAATTCATATATTAGCCAATGTGTGGTATTATAAACAATATTTTAATTTTGCAAATAAACGTCATTTTAATGAAATTTTTACATGACACTAAGCTTATTATGAAATCAATAAAAAATGGTTTGATATTCATGACACCACTTGTGCTCGCAGTGATAAAAAGAGGCCAAAAATGATGAAGGTGATACTCGATGCAGCGACTTACAAATGAGTTCACCTGCTATATCGAATGTATGCAAGAAACTTCTAAAGCGTTAAAGAAGAACATCCTGACTGAAGACTCATTTAGACTCATTTCAAGCCTTATATAGCGACCCATTGATGCTCTCTTCGGGAAAGTAAGGTTAATGTGCGGAAGGGAATGACATATGCTAGATGCGAGGGCCGTAACAGCTAGCGGCACTTGACTACATTGTCAAGACGGACGTTTCATCTGAGAGCAAATCAAGGCACTGAAGGAAGTGATGGCATCTTCTACCATTCCATTTCCCACTGTCACATATTCCGGTTTACCTTACGTCGCTGGATATATCGTTTAGTTAATCAACTTCGGATGTGACGCTTGCGGTATACTTCTTGAAACTAGCGAAAGAAGCAGCCCCATGTAGTACACTATTCTACGAGGACAATATTCTAGTGGACTGCATTATCCGAAACCAGGGCTTGTTGCCCTATTGGACAAGCTTTTTTTTTTTTCGAAAAAGCTGCCGTGCACCTACTACACACAAATGTTCTCGAAGTACTTAAGATTCTGATTCAGTCAGCATTTCAGAATTTAACACTGAGTTGCCCGAAAGGAATTGACAACAGCTATGTTATTAGGTCCGCTTCTTTGATATTCGAAACATTTCTCAGAATTCTTCTCAATTAATTATACCAGGAAAGTGACAGAGAAGACCGAGAGACCAACTCCTTATGTGCACAAGTCATGCAGGAAGATTTTGATACTGAATTTTCTAGACGCAGGTCGCATTTTGATGAATATATAGTGCAATGTGTAACTTTGAAGGACAATGTTTTTATTGTTTGCCGCTCTTTTCGATTCTGCTTAACTGTTTATGCCTATTTACTTGGTTAAAAGTAGTCGCGAGACTACATATACATCTTCGGTCTTTCAACCGACTGATATGTTTTGAACGAAGCTAGAACAGCGCACTCCACTAGAAAAGTGATATTTTTACTATATGAGTAAAGTTTTGTTCTTTACTCTGAATCTGAGAGGCGCTATAATTTTGCTGGTGCCTCTTCTGATCTAAATGAAAACGATAGTGGTTGACAGAATCTCCACCCAACAGTTCACCATGCACTCACGTCAGGTCGCGCTACACCTACTTAAAACATTCAAAGGTACATTGCATAGACTGGTAAATTTATTTTCGTACAAAACTTAGTGGAAAAATGTTGAAGTGTACCCGAAGCTCTATTCGACCGTGCACGGCCGCACTGATGAAGGATCGCGCGCGTGAGCTGATTGTTGACTGTATTTTATTCCTCGTACACGATAAATGTACGATGTTGATTACGGACTTTATATAAACCATAAGGGGCGAAATGTCAGGACTTGCCGGTTGCAACTGACGCGGGCGAAACTAAAAGAGAGCGCGCGTTTCCCTTGCACGTGAACGGCTGTAGCGGAGGAGCAGCAGTGGGGCGGTGGCGACCCCACCGAGGCACGGCGGGCGGTGGAAACAGACCCCATTAGAGAGGCCGTAAGAGAAGAGAAGCGCTCTCTCCCTCGAGACCGGCCGTGGTCACTGCTTCTAACTCGACAAGTTTGTGTAGCTCGGGGCCTTGTCGAACTTGTCCGTGGCCAAGCCGAAGTGCTAGTGACAAACTTCACATGTGAACCCCAACATTTGGCGGCGAACACGACGGTCGCTTATTTTGAAGAACTTGGAGAATGTACAGGCCAGTACGCTTTATCCAACACGTCAGACCTCGACAATGCGACGCCTACAGCCATTCAGACTGATGTGAACCCGCACCTCTTGCTAAGTGAGAAACGCTGCATAGAGAATCTTGTCAATTCGTTCCGCGATTGTTTTGCAAAAACCTCCAAGGTCCGACAGACGCCACTAACGAAGCACCGAATTATAGCTGCCGATGACCAACGTCCACTATGTCAGCGTCCTTACCGGGTGTCTTCAAAAGCACGTGATGCCATCCGCTGCCAAGTAACAGAAATGCTCCAGGACGACGTTATCCAACCATCGACGAGCCCCGGGTCTTCGCCTGTTGTCCTCGTCGCGAAGAAGGATGGGACCTTGAGGTTCTGCGTGGATTACAGACGCCTCAACGACGTCACGAAAAAGGATGTGTACCCCCTGCCACGCATAGACGATTCCCTCGATCGCCTTCGCCATGCCACTTACTTTTCGTCCCTTGACCTCCGCAGTGGATATTGGCAAATAGAGGTTGACGAGCGAGACTGTGACAAGACCGCTTTTATTACACCGGACGGTTTGTATAACTTTAAAGTGCTCCCGTTTGGCCTGTGTTCAGCCCCTGCCACATTTCAGCGAATGATGGACACTGTACTCTCTGGTCTGAGGTGGCAGTCATGCCTCGTATACCTCGACGACGTTGTGATTTTCTCGGACACGTTCGACGAGCACCCGAAACGTTTGCGCGCTGTCTTCGAGGCCATCCGATCTGCCGGTCTCTCTCTAAAACCCGTAAAATGCCACTTTGCTCTTAACGAGCTGAAATTTCTCAACCACATTGTCAGCGCTCGAGGTGTTAGCCCAGACCCAGAGAAGACGGCCGCTGTCACTTCATTCCCCAAACCAGCGGATAAACGAAGCTTGCGTCGATTTCTCGGCCTCTGCGCTTACTATCGTCGATGTGTTAACAATTTCTCCAAGATCGCTGAGCCTCTGACCCGCCTGACAAAAGGCGCCGAGCCGTTCTTTTGGGGCCCCGACCAGGAAAACGCTTTCACGGAACTCAAGTCCAGTCTCTAATGTACGCCAATACTTGGCCACTTCGACGAAGAGGCCGACACGGAACTGCACACGGATGCCAGTAACGTTGGCCTCGGTGCGGTCCTTGTTCAGTGGCAGGACGGTGCAGAACGTGTCATTGCTTACGGCAGTCGCACTTTGTCCCGTTCTGAAGATAATTATTCAACTACCGAAAAGGAGTGCCTCGCTGCTGTGTGGGCAATCATGAAATTTCGTCCGTACTTGTACGGTCGTCCGTTTCGTGTGGTGAGCGACCATCACTCTCTGTGTTGGCTGGCAAACTTGAAAGATCCATCGGGTCGGCTTGCTCGATGGAGCCTTCGGTTGCAAGAATTTGACGTTACAATCGTGCGCAAGTCCGGCAAGAAACACAATGATGCTGACTGTCTGTCCCGTGGCCCTACTCCCTGACACGCGGACGGCTCCGACGATGATTCCGCTTTCCTCGGTGTTATCGCGACGTCCACCTTATCCCATAAGCAGCGGGTTGACTCCGAACTTTTGCCCCCATTGAATACCTCGAAGGAACCGTGTCATCTCCTCCTCAGCTCTTCAGGCGCTTACTGTCGTCATTTTGCCTGCGCTATGGTGTGCTACTATCGACCATATCCATGCCATCAATCAGGTGATAGAAAAATGCTCAGAATATAACCAGCCCTTATACATAGCATTCATTGATTACGAAAAAGCATTTGACTCAGTTGAAACCTCGGCAGTGATGCAGGCATTGCGAAATCAGGGGGTAGACGAGCCGTACGTGAAAGTGCTGGAAGATATACATAGTGGCTGCACAGCAACCATAGTTCTGCATAAAGAAGGTAACAAATATCCCATAAAGAAAGGTGTTAGGCAAGGAGACACAATCACCTCAGTACTATTCACAGCTTGTTTAGAGGAAGTATTCAGAGACTTGGAATGGGAGCAGTTAGGGAGAAGGGTAGATGGAGAATGCCTCAGTAATCTGCGATTTGCTGATGACATTGCCTTGCTAAGCAACTCGGGGGATGAACTGCAAATAATGATAGATGACCTAGACAGGAAAAGTAGAAAGGTAGGCTTGAAAATCAATATGCAGAAGACTAAGGTAATGTTCAACAGCCTCGGGAAGGAACAGCAGTTTACATTAGGTAGCGAAATACTGGTAGTAGGCGAATATGTCTACTTAGGAAAGGTAGTAACCGCAGATCCGGACCATGAAAAGGAAATAACAAGAAGAATAAGATTGGCTTGGAGCGCATTTGGCAAGCACTCGCAGATTATGACTAGCAGCTTACCGGTATCGCTCAAGAGGAAAGTATACAACAGGTGCATCTTGCCTGTACTCACCTATGGGGCTGAAACGTGGAGGCTAACCAAGAAAGTTCTACTTAAGTTGAGGACAACCCCGAGGGCTATGGAACGAAAAATGGTAGGGGTAACATTAAGGGATAGAAAGCGTGCAGAGTGGGTCAGAGAAATAACTCAAGTTACCGACATTCTAGTGGAAATTAGGAAGAAGAAATGGACATGGGCAGGACATGTAGTGCGAAGAGAGGGTAACCGATGGTCGCTGAGGGTAACAAACTGATTCCAAGGGTAGGAAAGCGTACCAGGGGGCGGCAGAAAGTTAGGTGGGCGGATGAGATTAAGAAGTTCGCAGGGGTCAAGTGGACGCAGCTAGCACAGAACCGGGCTAAGTGGAGAAATATGGGAGAGGCCTTCGCCCTGCAGTGGGTATAATCAGGCTGATGATGATGATGGTGTGCTCTACAAAAAGAACTACGGTCCAGCAGAAACTGCTTATCTGCTTGTAGTACCCACAACGCTACATGACGAAGTTCTTCGTGCGTGCCACGATGACCTTTTTTCCGGCCATCTCGGGTTTTCTCGCACATTGGCACGGATACGCCGAAAGTACTACTGGCCCAGGCTAGCTGCCATTGTGCACCACTCCGTTCGCACCTGCCGTGAGTGCCAGCGGCGGAAAACACCACCCATTAAACCAGCTGGGCTCTTACAGCCTATCGATCCCCCTAAATTCCCATTTCAACAGGTCGGAATGGACTTACTGGGCCCATTTCGAAGTCCTCCATGGGTAACAGCTATACAGCGGTTGCCGCTAACTGCCTCAGCCGCTACTGTGAGACCAAGGCCCCGTGGTACCGCAGATGAATTTGCGCATTTCTTCATTCACAACATTGTATTCTGTCATGGTGCGCCAACAGTCGTCTTAACTGACAGAGGAACCCCGTTTACGTCGGCACTCACGAGCGAGGTACTTCTTCTCAGTGGCACCACCCACCGCAAGACAACAGCCTATCATCCTCAAACTAATGGACAGACTGAGCGGCTCAACAAGACAATTGCCGATATGATTTCTATGTAAGTAGACGGCGATCATGGGAACTGGGACCGAATTCTGCCGTACATCACGTTCGCATACAACACTGCACTCCAGGAAACAACACGCTTCACTCCATTTCATTTGGTTCATGGACGCGAACCCTTGACTAAGCTGGATGCCATGCTTCTTCCAGATTCTGCTCCCTCCACTGTCGTGGGAGCTGACCAATTTATTCGTGACGCAGAAGCTGCACGCCAGCTTGCCCGACAGCGAATTCGGCACCAACAAGTACACGACACCCAGCGCTACAACCTGCGACACCGAGAGGTGACTTACACGCCCGGCTACCAAGTCTGGGTATGGAGCCCAATACGGTTGCGAGGGCGATCTGAAAAGCTTCTGCGGCGATACTTTGGACCTTAAGAGGTGCTCCGCCGCCTCAGCGCGGTGAAATGCGAGGTGCTACCACTAGGCACTGTACGCTCCTCTCGGCAGCCGTAATCTGAAATAGTTCACGTTGACAGAATGAAGCCATATTACAAACGGTAAACCATTTCAGGGTCCAAACCAGAGCCAGACACTTTTTCGTATAAGTTGCCCCGCTTCTCTACTATTCCCCTACGCTATCGGCATCGGGTCGATGCCCCTTGGAAGGGGGGCAAGGCCACACCGCTGACCATCTTCTGGCGCCACCATGTGGCTGAATGTCGTGGCACGTGGCTAAGCGTCATCCTCGTCTCTCTCGAGTTTCGCTTGATTAAAAAGGGCCAGCTCGGTTGTTGTGCTGCTTGCTACGTGTGTTGGTGACAATATACTTTACAGTTAGCAACAGCTGTTTTACAAGTTGCGTCCTGGTCTTACATTTTGTAACTACGAATGCATTCGCATAGATATGGAAGAGCTTCCAAGCGATGTCACCGCTACTCACTCAATGGAATCTCCGTTAAGAAAATAAAATAAGGTTTCGATTCAGCATTTTTATTTCTTATAAAACTGAGCAAAACGCATATTTACGCAGGAAAAACAATGCTAGCTTGACGATGACGCAAGGCTAAACATGCCTGGAGATTCACAAGGGTCCAGCTGTTATTCCGCTCATGCTTGGACATTAGTGAAACATCGCCTCATAAAACGAACATAGATCTAACGAAGCTCTTTTGATTTTTTACTACAAGGACCGGATTGCCACCCCATGCATCAACTCTTAGCTTTCCTAATTTCCTTCTGTAATTTTACGATACGCATGCACGATGTGACATTCTCAAATGCTTAAAAAACATTAAAATGAAGAAATAAAAAATGCTCCCAGTCGCAATATTTTTACGGAATATTGCTAATGTACCTGCATCTCGCTATAAAAGAAGACGTTTACTTACCTGATGCACTGCGAGAAGCAACAGCAACTGTTTGTTTCGCCATAAAATTTCAGCTTGGTTACGACTTATCACATTTTTTAACTACAGAAATCACGATCGCGACCTCCGAATTATTTTAAGGGATCGTGAAACGATATCACAGATAAGCGTGTTCTAATGCACAGAAATTACACAATTAAAAAAAAGTAGTAGTGCAGAGATGGAAAATTATTTATCGCCATGAAAAACGTATGTAATATGGTATTTGTTTGTTGAACGGATTCACAATCTTTTTGACTGGTAACTTACATTTAGCAGAATGTTTTTTATTTACACCTGTTTAGAATCTTTGGTTTTCCATCTGGTGGGAGCTTGAGACTAAATACGTCTTCCAAACATAGTCCTGGGTGATAGTCGAAGCTGCTGACCTCACATTGTGATCGTATGTTAGAGAGCGCTTGCCTACCACGGCGTGCCGTGGTTTTGGAACAATGGAACAACACGTAATGATAACAAACAGTCGTTTATTGGTACTCTAACATTGCCAGCTAAAAATTCAGTTCAGTTCAGTCGTTCAGTCGTGTCCGACTCTTCGTGACCCTATGGACCATGTCATGCCACGCTTTCCGGTCTCTCACTATCTTCCTAACATCACATAACTTCATCTGAAGTGCCTCGAGAATGACATCTAACCACCGCGTTCGCTGCCTACCCCTTCTCCGGCGACCCTCAACCTTTCCCAACATCAAATCTGTCTCCAGCGACTCCTCTCCTCTCATCAGATGACCAAAGTAGCTGAGCTTTAACTTTAGAATTTGACCCTCCAGTGAGCAGTCAGGGTTTATGGTCGACAATATCGACTGATTTGACCTTCTGGCAGTCCAAGGAACTCTCAAGAGTCTTCGCCAGCACCACAATTCAAATGCGTCAATTCTTCGGCGGTCAGCCTTTTTCACAGTCCAACTCTCGCATCCATACATCACAACTCGAAAGACCATAGCACGAGTTATACGGGTCTTGGTTGGCAGACTAATGTCTCTGCTCTTTACTAGGCGGTCAAGGCTAACCATTGCTCTCTTTCCCAGAAGAAGACGTCTCCTAATTTCATGGCTGCAGTCTCCTTCCGAGGTAATCTTGGAGCCCAAGAAGAGAAAATTGTCACAGCTTCCACTTCTTGTCCATTGATGCTCCAGGACTTGATAGGGCAAGATGCCATGATCGTTGTCTTTTTAAAGTTCAGTTTATGCCCAAACTTCTCCCTCTCTTCTTGTACGCGCATCAGAAGTCTCTTGAGTTCCACTTCACTTTCTGCCATTAAAGTGGTATCATCCGCATATCTAAGGTTGTTGATACGTTTTCCAGCAATATTCACTCCAGCGGAAGACTCGTCCAGACCGGCCTTCCTCATGATGCACTCTGCATATAGGGTAAATAGGCAGGGCGACAGCATGCAGCCTTGCCTCACTCCTTTCTCAATCGGAAACCAATCAGTAAGACCATGCCCAGTTTTGACTGTGACCTCTTGTCCTTCATACAGGTTCCTGAGGAGACAGATGAGGTGAATTGGAACTCCCATCTCTTGGAGAGCTTGCCACAATCTGCTGTGATCTACGCAGTCAAACGCTTTCGCATAATCAATAAAGCAGAAATAGATGGGTTTCTGGAACGCTCTTGCTTTTTCCATGATCCAGCTAAAACTACAACACGGTATTGAATACGACGTTCGACTCACCAGCAAGGATCCTTTCGAATGGGCGCCCATGCTTCGGTAGAGGCTAAACCCTAGGTGAGACTGGAAGAAAAGGCGGGAAGAACCCCCGCCGGGCGTCGTTTTTGTCTCGTACCGGAAAAGATGAGTCCGCCCATGAGGAGTACCCTATACTGAAATACCTGTCAACTGTCGCTTGCGCTGTGAAGAAGCTACTGGTGGCGCTGGTGAGGCCGCGATGCTCGCGCCACCTCACAGCCAGTTCGGATAGTTGGAAAATCGAGTATGGAGAGGGGGAAAACCAAACCGGTAAGTAAAATCATTTTAGAGTAGGGAAGCACCCACCGCAGCTGTGGCACAATGGGTTGGACACCCGCCTCAGCTTCGGAAGGTTGGAGGTTGTTCGAATCCCGCCGCCGGTAACTCGCCGGTCAAATGAGTACAAGTGCCTTCCCTGTCCAGAGCACAGCTCAGCCTCGTAGAATGCGCACTTGGAAAGCTCCGCTAACCTCGATGCGTTGCTGTTCGAACTGCCTACAAAGGCAATCGGAGTAGTTTCGCGCAGTGGCTGTCGCCAGTCGCAGCTCGATTTTTAATCTGAGCTCCTGTCGAGAATGTCACAAAATTAATTTACAGAAAAAAAAAATTGGTGCGGCCGCAATAGTGTCGGGGGTTGCGGTCGAAATGCCCGCACGCTTCTCTTTTAACTTTTTTTTTCAAGCTTTAACGCCAATTTCCGTGTAAAACAGACAAAGGTGAAAAAAAAAAATCAGAAAGATTAAGACGTTCCCAGAGCGCTCCTTCTCTTTCGTGCTTTTTTATTTTCATTTATATTCCACTGGAAATTCACTGAAGCTTGTACATACCTTAGCACACGTGTTTCTCAGGAGAAACACTCCACTTGTGTACGGGTTGTGGCCATATAGATAAAACTCTAAAGTTGATAATATATAAACTCACAAAATTAGCAGCATTGACTGGTTTGGTGTTCTGAAATACCAAGAAACCGACCACATTTGCACGGCGCATAATATACTTTACAATTAGCAACAGCTCTTTTACAAGTTGCGTCCTTGTCTTACGACATTTTGTAACTACTAATGCATTCACATAGATATGGAAGAGCTGCCTAGCGATGTCACCGCTACTCACTCAATGGAATCTCCGTTAAGAAAATAAAATAAGGTTTTGATTCAGCATTTTTATTTCTTACAAAACTGAGCAAAACGCGTATTTACGCAGGAAAAACAATGCTAGCTTGACGATGACGCAGGGCTAAACATTCCTGGAGATTCACAAGAGTCCAGGGCCGGCTTGCACGATAAAGTCCGAGCTAAGTCCAGACCTAAATGGTGTCTTTAGAAAGACCAAGCTTATTTAAGACGGCTCGTGCTCCGAACGTCGAACGCTTCGGGTTCATGTTCACCAGAGGGGCTTCCCAGAACGGCCTCAGCAACCACTTGGGGCATTTTTCCTCGTAACACAATCTTAAGCCGCAAAAAGCAATGGCACGGATTTTACACAACGCAAAATTGACGGAATGTGTACATCTTGCAGCAGGGACAGTGCCAGCGCATCCCTGTATTTCCCTAATTTCTCTACTTAGACACCTGGCGTCCTTGTGTCTTAACCAAGACAGCACTAGAGTCGTAATCATACAAGCGACTTAGGACTAAAGCCCAGTCTTGACTCCAGTCTTAAGTGGCCTATTCTTTAGACTCCAGTTAAGTCTATGACAGTCTTAAGATTGTTTTGTGCCAGCGGGCCCAGCTGTTATTCCGCTCAGTGCTTGGACATTAGTGAAACATCGCCATATAAAACGAATATAGATATAACGAAGCTCTTTTGATTTTTCACTACAAGGACCGGATTGCCACCCCATGCATCTCCTCTTAGCTTTCCTATTTTCCTTCCGTAATTTTACGATACGCATGCACGATGTGACATTCTCAAATGCTTAAAAAAACGTTAAAATGAAGAAATAAAAAATGCTCTCAGCCGTGATATTTTTACGGAATATTGCTATTATACCTACATCTAACTTTAAAAAGAAAACGTTTACTTACCTGATACACTGCGAGAAGCAACAGCAACTGTTTGTTTCGCCGTAAAATGTCTGCTTGGTTATGACTTATCACCTTTTTTAACTACACAAATTACGATCGCGACCTCCGAATTATTTTAAGGGATCGTACAACGATATCACAGATTAGCGTTTTGTAATGCACGTAAATTACAGAACTAAAAAAAAAAGGAGCAGTGCATAGATGCAAAATTCTTTATCGCCACGAAAAACGTATGTAATATGGTATTTGTTTGTAGAACGGATTCACAATCTTTTCGACTGGTAACTTACATTTAGCAGAATGTTTTTTATTTACACCTGTTTAGAATCTTTGGTTTTCCATCTGGTGGGAGCTTGAGGCTAAATACGTCTTCCAAACATAGTCCTGGGTGATAGTCGAAGCTACTGACCTCACATTGTGATCGCGTATGTTAGAGAGCGCATGCCTACCACGGCGTGCCGTGGTTTTGGAACAATGGAACAGCTCGTAATGATAACAAACAGTCGTTTATTAGTGCTCTAACATTGCCAGCTAAAAATACAACACGGTACTGAATACGACGTCCGACTCACCAGCAAGAATGCATTCGAATGGGCGCCCTTGCTTAGGTAGAGGCTAAGCCCTAGGTGAGACTGGAAGAAAAGGCGGGAAGAACCCCCGCCGGGCGTCGTCTTTGTCGCGTGCCGGAAAAGATGAGTCTGCCCATGAGAAGTATCCTATACTGAAATACGTGTCAACTGTCGCCTGCGCTGTGAAGAAGCCGCTGGTGGCGCTGGTGAGGCCACATTGCTCGCGCCACCTCGCAGCCAGTTTGGAGAGTTGGAAAATCGGGTGTGGAGAGGGGGCAAACCGAACCGGCAAGCAGAACCATTTTAGAGTAGGGTGCCTCGATGCGCGCCGGAGAGCGGGCGCACATCGAGGCACCCTAATTTAGCTCTACTTGTTGCGCCATCTAGGAGCCATCGCGTCGAATAGCGGAGATGTCACGAGCGACAGCAGCAGCTGCGTTGACTCAAGGGAAAGGATATTTAACTCGCGTATACGGGTTCGAAACCGACCAGATTGGATTCGCTTCTATGATTTTCTAGTGTGAAAACACTAGAGAGAGAGAGAGAGAGACTCTTTAATGGAAAAACAGAGAATTTTGCCGGCGTTTAGATTTCGCTGGCATGCTACTCTAAGTGGGTAGGGGAATTCGGGAGGGAAAGATTGAAAAAAGAATGGTGAGGGAAATAATAGAATTGAAGGGGGAGATAAAACACGGCCATTAAATACGTGTTAAGGTGCTTCGTGGAGTTATGATATAAAATCAAATAATGGAATGCATGATCCGACAAATGTGCTCATAGAGTTCGCAGCTTGCAAAATGCCTGAGGGCAACATGCGAGGTGAATTTAGAATTTGTCAAGGAGTCCAATGTCTTTACTATATGTAAACAAAAAGTTAATCGCGAGTCTCTGTTGCCTAGGGCAGGCTAAGGGACCTAAAACACTGTTCATTGTTAAAGGCAGTGCGGAGAGCTTCTCCATGCTGTGTTCATAATTTGCACGCTCGTCAGCGTACGCAGTGCACTCAAGTAGGATATGTTCCACAGTTTCAATCGAGCCACAGTTGTCACAATACGGGCTGTACATTTCACCGAAACGGTAGCGCATCCATTTGTGTATGCACAGTTTAGACGAAGTCGGTGGTAAAGAGTTTCTAGTTGGCGAGGATATTTCGGAGTAAGTCTTGATTTTAGATGTGGGTCAATAGAATATAGAAATTGGTAGTGATGCGTTGGCAAGCTCCAAAGTCGATACTTTGTTTCGGAAGCAAATCTTTTAGCCAGTTGGGATGCATCAGATTTCGTGAAAAAGGTCGTAATGTATCTTTGATGTTGGAGGCCTTTGCGAGCCGCTTCATCTGCTTTTTCATTGGCTTTAACGCCACAGTGAGCTGGTATCCACTGAAATGCTATGCAGCGGCCTGCGGCAATAGCCAAATGACGAAGATACTCAATGTCAAGGGAAACAGGATGATGATTGTTTTTCTTCAGCAGGTTATTCAGGATTTGCAGAGATGCTTTGGAATCAGTGAAGACAACCCATCTTCCGGGAGTTTGGCGCAGGATATAGGAGAGAGCTTCTTTATGCCATTGTGCTCAGCTGTCGTAGATGATGTCTTCCGCTGCAACCGGTAAGACAAGACATTGTTTGCTGAGGGTACATAAAGGAGACAGGTCTCTTGAGCACTTGAACCGTCGGTAAATATGTGGGTCTCCGTATATTCCTTGACTATGTAGGCGAGAGTGGCTTGCAGAAGTGCTGCCTGTGACATGCGGCTTTTCGCATCCACACCAGGAACAGACATATTCGCCTTTAAAGACGATAGTGTCCATGGAAGAAAGGTGACTGGTAGTAAACTACGTGGCTGAATAATATTAGGGAGGGGCAGAACCTGTACTGCTTGACCAAAGCCAGAGTTGCTGTGAGTTTGGGGGACTCGACGCAAGAAATGCTTCTTCCCTTGGAGGACCTGTCGGAGATGGTAGCGCATAGTTTCTAGGGCGGAAATCATATCTAGCGGGAGGCATCCTGATGCAGAGGATCACTTAGGGAGTCCGATATCCGCAAGCAGTTGTTCCGTGCAGCCTCAAGAGTCTTCTTGCTGTGAAAACACTAGCAAATGATTGACCACTTCCTTTTCTAGCGAAAACACTAGCAAAGGGAGTGGTCAATCATTAGCCAGTAATAGGCTGCGTCACTCCCTCTCCTGGTTGGCTAACTTGAATGACCCGTCATGGACACCAGCACGTTGGAGCCTTTATACCAGAGTAGTTTTGAAATACCCGCGCGAAGCCACGTGGTTGCGAACTAAGCGACTGCTTAGCCAATCAGTGCGACGGCGCAAGCATAAGACGATTTTTCTAGGACGGGACTGTCCGGACTAAACAAAAATTGCCGATGATTATGTTACTTCCTAATGCGAAAATTGAGCTCAGCTCATCAGCTGTTTCACCTTTTCGATAGATTAAGCTTTTCGATAAATTTCACCTTTTCGATAGACATGCATGTACAGGGGTAGTCTAAAGGTCCCAAGCCGCAGGTTCAGTTCCTGGCCGGCGTATTCTGACACTTGAGATCTCATTAAAGTAATCAATGCTCTCGGAGTTTAAAATAATGCTTCTTGTACCCTGCACAGATATTTTGAGACTTGGTGCAGTCGTAGCTGCCTAAATATACTGCTCAGAAGACTATGTGGCCTGGGAACCTTTGACGGCCCCTGCACAGTTACCGACACCTTTTTTATTTTCCACACATATTCAGTCAATAAACACTCCACTAGCAGTTTTTGGCTGTCATGAAGGAAGTTTTGTGGTTGGAGCAGTGAACAGTGCAATTAAGTTATCGGGAGGTTATATGTAAATTACAGACAATTTTTTTTTATTTTCACACACATTCCTTCAAGAATCACTCCACTAACAGGTCTAGACTGTCATAAAGGAAGCCTTGTCTTCAGAGAAATGAAGAGGGCAATTAAGTTATCAGATCACGCAACTTCGGGACCAATCCAGCAAATGCAAATGCGTCACTTACGCTGACGTCGGCTGCAGCCCTGTACCCTGGCAGCAGGGTGATGTGGTGACCAAAACACCAGGCTCCGTGATTACCACGCGACTCGTCATACAGCCACCGTGATTTTACTGATGCACCGAGGCGCCGCTCGCCAAGCCCACGACGCGGAAACTCAAGGCCGTGACCTCAGGGGGGCAGGTTGCTGATGAACGAAATCGACGCCCCGATGACCCCTCTCCCGTGACGACTCAGCCCGATGCTGTGACTACGATGCCACCGCCGCATGAACCCGGAAATACAATTCACATCATGCCAATCACGTTGTTAGCACCAACCTTCACGTTCTCGTCCACAGGCACCCATATAAAGCGTTCACTGCAGTGACCGCTTTAACAGACACAGGAGCAGACATCTCAATAGTTAGCAAGACTTTCGTGGGTCAGCTCTCCAAGCTCAAAACGGAATGGGCGGGGCGCAAATTCGTACTGCTGGCGGCCACCTTATGACACCAATCTAACGGTGCACTGCACGAGTAACCATCGCCAATTCAGCCTTTGTTGTCATATTTGTTATCCTGCCGCACTGCTTCTGAGATCTCATGCGGCATGGACTTTTTACTCGAGCATAGTGTCATTATGAATGTTTCCCGCCGTACGGTTACGTTTCTGACGTCTGCAACGACGATCGCGGGCTCCGAATGACGACACGCACCTTTATGTATCCTTGACGCGGATGTATTTATGCCGCCACGGTCGTCTGCTCTCGTCAGTCAGGTGCGTCGACCGTGATTTTACTGATGCACCGAGGCGCCGCTCGCCAAGCCCACGACGCGGAAACTCAAGGCCGTGACCTCAGGGGGGCAGTGTCGGCGTTGCCGAATAGAACACAAAGCTTCGGTTACATCATCGCGTCTACGTTGGCGACGGTTTCACAGCAGCCGTTGCCAAATTTTTCCACTCCGTCCCGCAACAAACATGACGAAAACGAAACAGTCACATGATTGTTTCTTTTTCGTCATGTTTGTTTTTACCTGGGCCTTGGAGTAAATGCTTAGGCATATTGGTGAGTCAGTGCTTGTACTGTGGCTTTCTTTTGTCTTGTCCTTTGTCTTCTTGTTCGCGCTGTTTAAATTAAAATGAATGTTTGGCTTTGGACTCCAATTCGACGTCGAGGCCCATCCGTGTAATTTCTAAAGCAGTCCTTTTGCCCCTAGAAAAAGCTCTGTCAACTGAATCACGACACATACGAAATGCTTCCTGACAGCGTTTCCATTACTCGACCCCAGCAGAAAACCCAAGTTGTTCACTTGGTGCGCATATGAAGCCGCACTTTTCGAGAGATCTGCCTTAAAACATAGAAACTTAGCACTTCGTCAAACTGCCTTACTGCTTTCTTCTAGTGAGCACTATATTTTCTTACTCTATTCATTTCTTTCGATTTCATCGTGTCGACGATTTTTTTTACGGGGGTAATGCAGCGTGCGCAACAACAGCCGTAATAGAAGAGACATCTGGGCGAGTTGATACGGCGACATGATGAATAAATAGCGCTACAGACTAGGACGAAGATCAAAAAGCAAACAGGACGGGCCCCCGTCCTGTTTGCTTCTAGATCTTCGTCCCAGTCTGTAGCGCTGTTAATTTATCATCGAACAGCAGCCGCTGGGCGGCATCTCACAGCAAGTCTCGTGCGCTTACGTGAAGAAGCGGAACTGGCCTCGTGGCGTTCGATGCGAAGAGGCTGAATTTGGGCGCCGATCGTCTCTCGGTGCTCTTGACGGGCTCTGCTGGGGCTTCTGGGTCAATGCCCATTAAAACCTTTAAGTTACCTACCCAGACAACTACGTGGCAATATTGTATAGGTATACTTTGTTTATCTTCTAAAAAGTGTGTAATTTCTTCATAAAGGTGCGGTGGGGGTCACCAGACTAATTTTAAGCAAACGGGAAGTTTCACAACTGATATCTTGGAGTTGGGTCATGTTTTAGCATGTCGTCTTTGTCAAAATAGTGCCGCCCAGTGACTCAGCGTTTAAATCTATCAGCTCTGGGCTTTATAGCAAACGTCAAAACTTCTGATCCAGCAAAGCGCATGAAAAAGCTTCGGGTCTTTCTGCATCAACTCTGCAGGCTCGCTGGAGACAATTTGCAGGAGCGCCTTTTCTAGACGCGGCACTCGGCGTTATGGCGCACGACGAAAAAACCGCGCTTGTTGACTGTAGCGTCGTCAGCGGCGGCACAGACGGCGGCACCTGGTGACGACCTCAAGGTAGGCCCGGTGCGGCCACTGTCTACACGGCTGACGGTCTGATGGCGTCCAAGGTCGGCCTTCAGGCCCGATCGAAGTAACGGTAGCGCGGATCCTTGGGTAAAAATACAGGCTGGCTCTGAGGTTCGCCAGATTATCTCGAGCCAGGTTCGATTCATACAGAGCGGGTGTCGAATTCAGTCTTAGGGGCGTTGTCATCAGCGCAAGTGCAACATCAGTACGACAAATGACAAAGCGAAATGCCCCATTTTATTTATCCAGATTTAGAAGCTTGTTCATATGTCTGCATATCTAGCTCGGTGGCCTCTAGCTGGATTCAGGGCGCTCAGATTTAATTTCAATCTAATGTCAACAGGTAACGCGGCACGATAACATGCTAGGGACCGATTGACGAATACAACAGCAAACAAATATTTGCTAAAAGGTTTTAAAACATAATACAGTTTGTCGTTTAAAGAAGCTACACGCGGTAGCCCTTTAGAATACTGACAAACTATGTGATAAAAATGTCGGAATATAGCGTCCCTTAGAGGTCTTGTCGACTGCGGAGACATCATTCAGCTGTTTACAACGATCGCTTATCAGCTTTATGATATCACGCCACGTGGTAAGCTGCAGCAAAATATTGCGCTGTGGATTGCTCATCGTCGTTTGCTTCAACTTTCATATTCGACGCGAGTAAATCGGATCAGTTTATACCTTAATCAGAGCTTATCCTATGGCGTCTCCACGCGTGCAGATGACAAAGCAAAGTAACAACAGCAGTTAAGCAGGCTAAATGGGCGATTTCGCACGTATACTTGATCTGACTACGTCAAAATCCTATGATATATGATATTTCCGCGACTTTATGTAGAAAAAGAAAGGTTTATTTTGCATAGTTGATTTGCGGCCCAACAAGCCAATGCTTGTGTGCAGTAGGATGAGCTGAATCAAATTTCACGTATCATTTCACTATATGCCGAAGATAAAGTAGCCTGAAAAGCATGCAGGCACATCAAGGCGTTATTGTATTAATTAATTTATTTTATTTATAATATACTGCAGGCCCTCTGGTGGGCCCAAGCAGGAGTGGCAACAATAATATTATTACATCACATATAAAGAAAATATACATAGCTAGAACACAATAATCATGGCAGCCAGGGGTAGAAAAATCGAACATTTGGTACAATAATCAAATGAAAAACGTCAGTGAAATCGGCAGTACAAGGAAAAACATTTTTTTTATTTAAAACACACACAAATATTTAAAGCAGCAACACAACAACAGGTTAGTTAAGGTAGTCAAGACTCAATTAGGTCAATCGAGTCGATGCTATTTGTTAGGTGAGGTGGCAGTCGGTTCCAGTCTTCTATAGTACGAGGAAAAAATGAATATTTAAAAGCATTTACTCTAGAATTGTATGAAGTTAATTGACGTTCGTGACGATTTCTTGTCAGACGGGTGTTTAACGGTTTCAGGTAAGGGCAGGAGTTCATTAACAATTTATTGTGTTTCAGCAAGAACAGAAGTTTAAGTCTTTGAATCTTTCTTCGTAATTCGAGTGTTGGGATGTTATGTTGCTTCATTAGTTCTGTTGGTGAATCCATTGCACGATGCTTGGAAAAAATAAAACGAACAGCTTTGCGTTAGATCATTTCGAGTGCGTGAATGTTGCGTTTTGTGTACGGGTCCCAAACAGTGGAGGCATATTCAAGCTTGGGTCGTATGATTGACGAGTATGCTAACAGCTTTACATTAGGCGGAGCTTGCTTTAGTTTGTGTCGTAAAAGGGATAGCTTTTTAAATGAAGATGCGCATATGTTAGAAACATGTCGGTTCCAATTAAGTTTATTAGTTATAGTGACTCCTGGGTATTTGTATTCGCTGACTTCAGTTAAAGGATGAGACGGAAGATTGTACTGGAATGAATGTGTGATTCGCTTATTTGTTATTTTCATGAAGACCGTTTTATCTGTGTTAAGTTTCATATCCCACTCACTACTATTAAGGCTAGAGTTAAGGAGTAATTGGTCACTAAGATCGTTAATCTCATGAAAAAGAACGCAATTGTCTGCAAAGAGCCGAATTTGAATCGGGTCAGCTATTTCATTGATAATATCATTAATATAACTGAGAAACAACAGCGGCACGAGTACGCTACCTTGTGGCACTCCTGATGTTACTGGAAGTGTTTTAGAGAATTGATCACCTATGCAAACAACTTGAGTTCGGTTAGTCAGATATGAAGCCACTCAGCTAATTATGAAGTTTGGAAGACCGATCAGATGAAGTTTGTGAATTAGCTTACGGTGTGAAACTAGAGCAAATGCTTTACAGAAATCCAAAAATGTAACATCAACCTGGCCTGATTTATTCAAAACACTTGCAAAGCTATGGATAACAGAGGTAAGCTGTGTTACAGTAGAAAAACCCTTCCTAAATCCATGCTGATAAGAAGACAAGACATTATTTTCAGTTAGAAATTTAGTAATTTCATTGGCGATAATATATTCAACTAATTTACAGCAACTTGAAGTAATGAAAATTGGTCGATAATTAGATACAATTTGTGCGTCTCCCTTCTTAAACACCGGCACAACGCGTGCTGTTTTCCAGTCAGAAGGAAGGCTAGCAGATGATATTGAGGCATTAAAAATTATAACCAAAAATTTGGAAATGGCTTCAGCATAGCGACGAAGAAACCTGTTAGGTATGCCGTCAGGTCCTGGTGATGTCTTTGTTTTGAGATTTAACAACATAGCAACCACACCAGAATGTGATACGTCTGGGACAACCAAGCATGCATGATTAACATAGTACTCATATGTAGAATGCTCAGAAATCACACTATGAAAATGGCAATTAAATTTCTCTGCAATGGATGTTTTTTGGACGAGGACCACTCCGTCATGCATTATTCGATCAATTGATTTTTTCTTTTTACATAAAGTTTTCCAGAATTTATGTGGTGCAGATCGAATAAAATTCGGCAAGGTATGCTTGAAATAGTACTCTTTGGATTCCCCAATGGCCTTATTAAGTTCTGATTGCTTAGCTTGAATAATGCTACGACAGGTGCTCCCTCGTCTTAACCGCTTAATTTTCTAGTTAAATGCAAGATTTCTCGAGTAATCCAGGGCGATCTTTTGCAAGTTTTCTTTATTTTATCTGGAATGAATGTATCAAGGCAGTACCTGCACACGTCCTTGAATTTATTCCACAAATCAGGAACGTTAGTCCAGTGGACACGGCAACCCCGTCGTGGCAATGTCAACTGATGTGCCACTATTTTTGCAGGTACTTACCGGATTCTTTTCGATCGCCTTGGGCTGTGCAGTAAGCGCAGACAGCGGCTTCAATCGTCACCCAGCTTCTACCGATGCCTATCGACTGCCGTGCGCGGGGGGCGTACATTTTTCACACTGCGAGCTGCTGTCGTGGCACGTGGATACTGCCTTCTGCGCACCCTCTTCGAGCACAGCGACGTCATCCACACTTCCAGCGCGGATTTTGCCTATAAAAGGGACGCATGCGCCTTCCATCAGCAGTGGACACGGCAACCCCGTCGTGACAATGTCAACTGATGTGCCACTATTTGTGCAGGTTGGTGGACGAAAATATTGCTGCCGTAGCAACTGCCTTTTTTTTGATCGTGTTGCCGTGTCCACGCACATTGCTGGTTTGCTTTAGTGATTGTATCTCAATTGTAGGCCTGTTGCTGAAGTTATCCGGCGATGTTGAGGAAAATCCTGGCCCGGATACAATGGAAATGATTCAACAAGTAATTGCTTCTCAAACTGAAATCCTCAGCAAATTAAGCGAAATACAGGAAAACCAAACATCGTCTGAAGCAAGAATTCTGGACATGCAATCCAGTCTGTCTGCTATAGAACGAAAGCTACAAACCTTTGACGAGTCTCGGGATAGGCTTTCGAAACTATAAACTTTTGCTGAAAGATGTGAAATAGAAATGACTACAGTTTCGAGAAAACTTGATGAGTTGGAAAACCGCTCGCGGCGCAATAACTTGATTGTACGCGGAGTCAAGGAGGAGGAATCAGAGAGTGAAGAGGACCTACTACAGAAAGTAAACAATGACATCTTTGATAAAATTCTGAAACAAAGGGTGGACACTATTGAAAGGATTCACCGACTTGGAAAGAGGGAACCAGGTAGAGACCGTCCGATTATTATTAAACTTGCTGACTTTAGGGATAAGATGAAAATAATGAGTAGCTGTTTCAACCTAAAAGGCACACAATTTAGTGTAAATGAAGATTTCTCTAAAAAGCTTGTGGAAATACGAAAAAAACCTTTGGAACTCTTGTGCCGATGAACGAAAGAACGGCGTGAAAGCTAAGTTAATTTTTGATAAGTTAAAAGTCAAGAATACCTTATACGCATGGAACGAGGAGACCAAGCAGCGGTACAAATGCCAGGTTGCCACGAGCACTAGCAATGAGTCACTAAACAATCATAAGACGGTCTGCTTTAAAATTATAAATGTGAACGCTAGGAGCATGCTTAACAAGGTTGACGCCATAGAAAGTATATGCCTTGAACATGAACCCGATATTATGGTAATCACAGAGACATGGCTACATAAAGATATTAGAGACTGTGAAGTTGCTCTCCCAAACTACTCCATAGTACGAAAAGACCGTGAAAGGAGGGGTGGCGGTGTTTGTCATACTGGTTAAGAGTAATATAGTATTCTCAGTTATAGAAGGGTTTGATGATTTAGAAACTGCATGGATTATAATCAGACTGAATGGTCGTACTGTCTTAGTGGGTGCTTTCTACAGAGCTCCCAATTCAACCATAGACGTGCTTGATAACCTAAAAAGGTTACTGGACCTAAATGTACACTTTGGTGACAATATTATTCTGACAGGTGATTTTAATTTGCCAGGAATTGATTGGATGTCGCTTTCTCCCGGCAGAGTTGATACAGCTAGCAGTGAACATCTGATCGAACTCGCCTACTGCTATGGTTTGACTCAGATTGTTGAAAAGAGTACGAGAGTATGCATGACAACATCCTCGATACTAGACCTTGTCTTTTTGTCATCTGGTCTACTAGAGTTTTTGCTGAGTTGTGATGTTGAAGAAGGATTGTCTGACCATAAAATGGTGATTATGTCGCTCAATATGACTCATGAAATATGTCACAAATCTTGCAGAAAGACTGTTCTGAATTTTGCGGCTGCTGATGATGTCGGATTACTGGACTACCTTGAAATCTCGTTTGATGAATTCATGTGCTTATATCAAGATGAACTTGGCACAGATAAGTTGTGGGATTTTTTTTGCAAACATGACAGCGAAAGCAATTGCGATGTTCATTCCTAAAACCATGAAAAGGACAAAAAGGAAGCCTCCCTGGATTAATAGAGACATTATTCCCAAAAACGGCAGCTCAAAAGAAAACGAAAAAGATGCTCACAATACCCAAGCCTCCAAAAACCTCCATATGTCGTATGAGCCAAGAGTTAAAGCGACTCATCAAAGAAAGTAAAAATACCTTTTACAGTCACACTCTGACCAGATTTCTTACTGAAGCGCCCAGTAAGTTCTGGCGATATATAAATGGCGGCGGTGAATCTCCCCATTCTAATGAAGAAGAGAGCCCCCAGAGGGCTGAAAGTTTTAATTCATTTTTTGCATCTGTTTTCACTGAAGATGACGGCGAATCACCGTATTTTGAGCTTCCAGGTTGCCCTCCTATACCCGATTTAGAAATAAGTGAATAAGGAGTTCTGAAACTCCTTTTGAATATCAACACAAAAAAGAACTCAGGACCGGACGGTATCCCGAATGAATTCTTATATAGATAAGCAGAGTGGAATTCTTAGTTTCTTACCAAAATCTTTCAATCGTCTATCGACAGTAGTTGTGTTCCCGTTGCCTGGAAATGTGCGAAAATAGTGCCTGTGCATAAAAATTGTCCCACTTCTAACGTTGAAAATTATAGACTCATTTCCCTCATTAGCACGTGTTCCAAGTTACTCGAACATATTATGTACGCTCACTTATCAACTTCTCTTGAGAGTAACAATCACCTATTTGTAAACCAGCATGGCTTCCGCAAGGAGCTTTCTACCGTCACACAACTCACGGAAACTGTACATGATCTTTCCTAGTCAATTAATTCCCGCATGCAAACAGACATCGTAATTTTGGACTTTGCAAAGGCGTTTGATAAGGTTTCGCACACTAAACTATTACTAAAAATCAGTGCCATATTTAAAAATGAAACTATAACTAAGTGGTTCAGGTCATATCTTTTGTCTAGAGTACAGTATGTTCAGGTTCAAGAGTATAAATCCAACATCATGCCAGTCGATTCCAGTGTTCCCCAGGGCAGCGTTCTGGGCCCTCTCTTGTTTTTGATCTTCATCAACGACTTGCCTGTTGGTTTGAGCGTTCCAGTTAGACTGTATGCAGACGACTGCATCGTTTATAAACAAATTAATACTCCAGAAGATCAGGCAGAACTCAATCAAAACTTGCAGAAAATACATGAATGGTGTAAGGTGTGGCAGATGGTATTAAATTCAAACAAAACAGTTTTTATGACCATTACAAGAAAGAAAACTGTCCTTGATTACAGTTACAGCATTAATGGTAGATTACTAACTAGAGTAATTTTAAATACCTTGGAGTAACACTCACATCTGACTTACGCTGGAATTTACACATAGATAATGTATGTACTAAGGCTTCCAAGGCACTCTGGAGCTTGAGACGCAGTATGTGCAGGGCAACTCCTGAAATAGAAAGTCTGGTTTTCAAAAGCCTAGTTAGGCCTATCCTCGAATATGCAAAAGTTGTCTGGGACCCGTACACTGCTTCCAACTGTTCTAAGCTGGAAAGAATCCAGCGTCTAGGAGCAAGGTTTATATTTAATAGGTATCGTTATTCTGATTCTCCAACTTCTTTGTGTAAATCTGCTGATTTGCAAACTCTTGACATTAGAAACAAATGCGACAGACTCAAGTTTCTTTTCCAGATCGCTACCCACTACTTGAAAATCGATCAAACAAAATACTTTGAAATTAAAACAGGGGAAACATCACGCCATCGTCACAGTTTGTACATCCCAATGCCGCCTGTCAGAAATGATTGCTTTAAATTTAGTTTTTTCCCGAGAGCCATTAAGGAATGGAATATGTTACCAAGCTCCGTTGTCACGTCACAATCACTTAGCGAATTTTTAGATAAACTGCACAATGTTTTATGTTCTGCTTGATTTCTATGACAATGTTTTTGTTTTGTTCAAGTGGCAAACACATGAATTTTAGTGTTGATCTCAGTGTTTGATGTGTTCTTTTTCTGTTTCAAGTTTGATATCCACTCCCGTAATAGCCCGCCCAGGGCTGACAGTATGAATAAATGAAATGAAAACTGTCAATTTCGAAGTTTAGGTGATCTAGCACCCTTTCATCCTGGGCGCGAGAGAAATCTTTAATAGAAATGAGTTTTGGGGGAGGCAAGCAGGAAGGTAATTGTAATGGACAGGAAAAATAAACCATGTTATGATCCGAAATGCCTTGTTCAATAGAGACAGAATACTGATCAAGTGACCTACTTGCAAAAATGAGGTCAAGCACAGAGTGACAGGTTCCATGGACATGAGTGGGCTCTTTAACCACTTGTTGCATGTCATGGCTAAACATAATATCACACAAATGCCCACACTGCACTCCTAAGCTCGGATCGGGAAAAATGCAATTTCAGTTTATTTCTGGCAGGTTGAAGTCACCCACCACAAGCATCTTGTCATGACGAAAATTATTCATATGGTCAGCCAAATCTTTTAGAAACTGCGGCGGAGAATCAGGTGCGCGATAGACAGCAAACAATAACAAAGAAAAGCCCCAACAAAAAAGTTTCAAGGAAACGCTTTCGTGGTCATCAATTTGCTGGACAGGAAAAGCTTTGATAGTGTTTTGAACCAGAATCGCCACACCCCCACCCCTTGAGGATCTGTCTCGGCGAAATACCTGATATGAGGGCGGAAACACGTCCGCGTCGTCTATATCTTCGCGTAGCCATGTCTCGGTGATAACGACTATATGAGGATCATAACCTAAAATGATAGCTTCCAACTGGTCACTTTTATTTGAGATACTGCGGGCATTTATGTTTAATAATTTCAATGTCTTCATATTTGGTGGCGGAAGTCATGGTGTTTCTGTTGGCCTTTTCTTACTATCAGGTAGTCTGACTCTGCAATTTTTATTTTCATCCCACTTGTAGAACACCCCATCAACTCGTAGTTTATCGTTTATTAGTGTAACTTTCCTTTTTTGATCCTTTTCAAGCTTGGCGCTGTCCCACAGCAGTTTTCGAATCCTAAGCGTGTTCTTCGAGTAATCATTCTGGATGGATACATTTGAACCCTTATGTTTACGAGCATTTTTCAGGATTTCTTGTTTTTCGTTATAATCTTGAAAACATACAATTACTGGCCTCTGCTCGCCGGACTTTCCAAGCCTGTGGATTCTACCAACTGAGGTGCGTGCGACGCCCAGCTTCTGTGAGAAGATCTCAGAGCAAATTTTTTCTTTCAGAACAGAGTCACTTTCGTCAGCTTCATCTTCTGTTACACCAAAAACAATTAGATTTGACCTCCTACTTCTGTCCTCGAGGCCATTAACTTTAGCGTGAAGCCAAGATACTGTTTGTTGGAGTGCTTCTATTCTTTCATTTGATCGGGTTTCCAATTCAACAAGCTTTGAGCGGAAGTCAGTTATCAGCGCTTCCATATTAGTCTGCTGAATTCGAAGAGCCGCTACATCTTCTAAAAGTTTATTTTGTCCTGCCAATAACTGCTTGAGTAGGTCCTGAGTACTGGGATCACCCATGGGTGGTCCGGGATTTGTTTCCACATCGCCACAAAAGACAAGCTTACAAACGCAATACGCGTCATATGCAATGCATATACATCGTTTTGGGCACGGCAGAACCAGAAGGAAAAGGTAATCACTTCTAATAGTACAGTAAGATGCACAAACCTGGAAAAAGCAGAAGGAAGGCGCATGAGGCCACATGCCGTTGCCTGGTCCGCCGTGCCCACTAAATACGAAGCCTTGCGGACAGTCTTTTAAAGCCTTGCAGGTTGAGGTAACATGGCCCCGAGGTGGCGCTAACTCCAGGTGCAGCCAGCGCTGTCATTCCTGACGTCACTCAGTGGATGAAATCGGTGAAGCGGGATCGGGTATGCGGCGTTTTCCTGGTTGCACGTGCCGATAGACGATGCAATTTGAGAGCTTGAAGCTCCGGTCAGACCAAGCAGCAATGCCTGGAAAAAGCAGAAGGAAGGCGCATGAGGCCACATGCTGTTGCCTGGTCCGCCGTGCCCACTCTGTCGCCGTGTCAACGTTAAACAAAAACCCATGATATAATTCTAGCCAGTGAGGCCATTTGTCCTCTGCTTATAGAGCAATGACAACAACACAGAGACAATAAAAAAATTTCGTTGAGAACCGGTCGGCAATCTGTCTACTCGAACGAGTTCACTTCGTGAGAAGCGGCGTGATTGAAAGGGACCTGTGCAGATTAATTCATACTTTTATTGAGTTGCTTCATCTACATAGCATACCCCTCCTTACCTAGAGATCTTATCACAAAAAGAACCGCCTTGAGTACCTCATCATACAAGCATTTTCAGTGGCACTAGAGCTTCATCAATACACAGCTGCATAATAATGTCTGCAACTTGACATTGTCAACGCACTCGCGGAAATCTGCGAGGAAAACATCAATGCGCAGATGGTGCCCTATATGAAAACTTAATTAACCAGAAGAATCCTTGGCAGCCGATGCACAAACGGATGGTTAGAAGTAAATGAACCAAAAGACCCACGCGAACCAGTCAGAAAACAGCTCACCATTAAGCTTCTTCCCAAAAATATGCATGCTGTATACACCACAAGGGTAGGAGAACGGCAGGGCTTTAGCTCTCGAAATAAATTACAGGCTGCACCGGCTGTCATTATACGTAGATGCGGCTTAGTATCCAGCTTCATACAGAGCACCTACTGTAGCAGGGGCTACTACATACTCACAGCAAGATATAACAATCAACGACTCCAAGACAGCGAACTCAATTTCGAACGGGGTTGAATTGCAAATATTACTATCAGTGCTCTTTATACGATCTTCAGCGTCTTACGCATGCCATGATTAACTGCGCGGTTTGATATTTATTTCCATCGTAGCTTACGGAGTGGAATTGAAAGCTTAAAGTTAAAGCAACATATTCCACGCGATCGCTCTTACATGGCAAGACGTATATTTACGTCTTTAGAGTGCATAGTACTGTTGCTTCCAGGAGAAATGTCAAGAAAATGACGGTGACTACTTCCAAGCCATCGTACGCATAATAAAAAAGAAGCGCACTTCTTTTTGTTTGGGCTGGGAGTTCGCGGTGGCGCCAACACACCGACACCAACGGCGGCTAACCGAAGTGCTCCTGCGATGTGCCTTTCCATTCAACATCGAAACGGACCGTGCTCAGCTCGGATACCCACGGTGGCGCAAATCACCGAACAGCGGGGGCGTGCCACTTTGCTGCTCCTGTGGGGGCGTGTCCACAGCCTGAACCCCGAAAGGCCCAAGTGCTTGCGTTCCCGCGACGGCTCCCAGGCGGCAGAGACCCGACGCGGAAGGGGGCACTGTTAGACCGCTGCCTGACGATGGCAGCACCCCCCCGTTTGGCTCGGTTTCCCCACGGTGGCGCCACTCACCGACATCCGCTACATACAGCTACGATATCCTGTGGAGTGGGCCCCCCGGGGCTCAGGTTGGAGACGCGCAGACGCACTGGCCAACGTTTGCTAGCCAACGAAGCTCTGGCGCCGCTTCGGAGTCCGCGGTGTCGCCACACACCGACACCCAAGGGCCTGCTAAGGTGCTCCTGCGGGGTCCTGTTTCGACGGAATATGGAACGCACTTGGCTCGAAAACCCACAGTGTCGCCACTCACCGACACGCCACTAAATGGGCGTGCTCCGGTGGGAGGATGCTATTGCATATACAGGGGTTGGAGACAGCTTCGGCAAACCTGGGTTGCCAAAGCTGGGTTGCCCGTGCTTATGAATATGCATCCCTCTAGAATCAGTAGGATAGTTGCCACCGACAGGCTATGTCATGACCACGATGGAGTAGTGGTCCAATCGCTAATAAACTAACAGCAATCTCGGTAGTTATCTGAACTTGATGAGCGCTGCTTTCGCGAACTGGAGTAGTCAACTCTGGGTGCGAAGTCGCGTTTTTCCCATTAGTATACAAGTAAACAAAAATGTTCAAAGCGGTATTTTGATTTCCCTGTCCGCTTGGGAGATTGTCGCTGTGGTAATAACAACCATTTAAATAATATAACGTATTTTGAAAACTATAAATACTTCGAAGACGATTCCTTTTCAAAGCGCCACGTTACCGATATGTCTGAGCGTGAACTGACCGCCATTAAGTGCGCGAGGCGCTTGCGCTAACCGCAGAAACATATGCAACAAATATTAATTCGATAGCGTCAAGGGCCCCGTGGCACAGAAAAGGAGGTGTGTGTGTTGCTCTCCTTTGTAACTCGAATATCTGTGAGGAAGCAAATAAGTAGAAATTGTTCTCAGCGTACCAGAAATCGAACTCCGGCACTTCAGTGCGAGACGAGAACGCAATCGATACACTACCGAGCAAGGTTGCTACACTCGAGTGAAGTTGCATTAGTGTATGAGTTGCCGTTTGGCTGTATGCTAACGAAGAGCTGTGCCATTAGAAAGGAACAATTAGGGAATAACAATTAGGCAAATAACAAAGTATAATTGCGCTAGTTTTGCGCTTTGGTTGCATGAAATTGTAGCATAGCGTATGGTGGTAGCGCGAGTAGAGAGAGAGTAGAAGGAAGAAGTGCGGAGTAATAAGAAAAAGTAAAAAAGCATTGGAGCGTTTTCGCTGGTCTTCATAGTTCTGGCTCTGGGTTTTGGTTATTTGTGGCTATCCCCGGCACCCAAGCGCCTGGAAAGGACCTCCACGCATCGATACCACACCCACAGCTATGGCTTCGCTGAATCCACAGCACTGGATCCGGCGTCGCCGCACACTGGCAGGTGAGTGGGAACCACACCTGCCACTGAGCACGAGTCGACCCATCCTGGGCCGCTATTTGCATCACAATCTGGCGAGCCTGGAAGATTCGAGCGTCGTTTCCCGCCGTGCCAGATCTGAACCTCTGCGAGTTGAGAAATTGCAACTAGAGAAGTTGGCCGCTATCGGGACCTAACTTGGATATTCGGGGTTAGAACTTGGTACCTGGATCGGGAATGAACAACAGCACTGCGAGCTGATGGCGCAGCCGAACGAGAAGCAATTCGCTAAGCCGCAGAAAAGGACAAGCAAATGGCCGAACGTAGAATGGAAGTAGCGGAGAGAGAGAAGGAGGTATTGACATTAATGCTCAGGCTGCAGAATTGTGCCCGTACTGATATGAATACTGATGCCGAGGTCACGGGTGCGCCTAGCTCCTCCGGTTCTCTCACCTATACAATTACTTCGTTTGTTCGACGGGCGATGTGAGGATCTTCCTTTTTATCACCAGCGACTCGAGCGTGTGGCTACCGGACAGCAGTGTCCTCCAGAGAAATGGGTTGTAGCCTTTAGTATGTGTCTAACTGGGAAGTCCTTGCATTCATCGTTCGTATAACAGCGGAAGATTCACTTGATTATATAAGGGTTAAAAATGCCTTGCTGCAGCGGTTCCAGTTCACTGCACAAGGATATCAAGAGAAACGGGGAGAAGATGGTGAAACAGGAAAACAGCTGATTGCTCGCATTTCCAGTTTCTTTGATCACTGGATAAATATGACTGAATTCCACCGGACGTTTGAAGGAATAAGGGTGTTAATCGCAGAGCAATTCCAGCGATGTTACTACCCACAGCTCGTAGTCTTTCTCAAAGCACGCAGCTGCGAGACTGGCTAATCCTGCTGATATGACGGGCAATTTCATTGAAGCCCTGAACCTTGCCAACATTGGTATGGTTGGGGATGAACTGAAGGACTGCGAGAAACACAACGCTTCCCCTGCAAAGAAGCAACTACCATGGTTTATCCTGTGTCACAAGTTGGGTCATAATTCAGCAGACTGTCTACTTGTTTCCAGTGATGTACCCGAGTGCAATGCGTGTGGTCGATTTGGACATAACGCCAACGACTGTGGAACGCGATGGAATGAGAAATTTGTTTCGTATGCCTTGTGAAGTATGCCAAAGCGAGCTTCTGGACACACGGCTTCCGAGCTCCTCTGTGCAGCCAAGTCGAGTACTCCCACTGATCACGGAAGGTAAACCACAAGAGCCTTCTTTTTAGCAGTCGAAATGTCGGTTGCTAAAGGCCGCATGTTCTCTCATGAAGTCGACGTCCTCAAAGACACAGAGACCATGATTATCTGACAAAATGTAGTGCCTTTAGTCTCGTTCACAGGGAGAAGCAGTGGCGTTTTAGGTTTGGATGGACGAGTCAAGGTCTTACCTGAGGCTCTGATCCGGGTGCATGCACCGCTTTTCATTAGAACAGTAACATTCTTATGTATGAATGGACCTCTCTACGACCTCGTGCTTTGCAGTATACCAGGCGCAAAGGCATCGCATGATCCGGATCCCGGATGGGAGTACACTGCCGCTGTTACTTTCTGCAGCCGACAAAATACAAGTAAGACGTGATGTTGGGCTAGTCGGTTCATGGTTATAACAACACAGAACTGCGCGAAGGCAACGGGACAAGAAGGCACGATTGCAACTGTGTAATAACCTTTATAAGCATTCTGCTTTAGCTAAATAAAGTCAGTTGGAAATCGACGCTTTGTGTGTGTGTATACGTGCCTTCTTGTCCCGCTGCCTTCGCGCAGTTCTGTTTTGTTATAGCCAAAATACAGCAGGAATCAGGTGTGTCATCAAAGAGGCACTAACTCCGATCTTAAGAAGACACAAAAAACGAGTAAATTTCTGAACAGCAAAATGACCTAAGCTTAAAAACCTCTTTTGCGAAAGTTGGTCGGGAGTTCGGTTCCGGTATCGGGAATGTGCATTACTTTTGTGTGGAGAGTGACCTCTTATACCGTCATTTTACATTATTCCCTGGCAGACACTTCAAGCAACTGATGGCGCCGGCTAGGTTTCGATTAATCATTCACCACTTCGGTCATGAGAACATCATGGCTAATCACCAATGAATTAGCCGGACCACTGACCGAATACTAGGGGATTTTTACTTTCCGGGCGTGCATGGCGACGTCACCCGTTTCGTTAAATCATGCGATATATGCCAAAGAACGACCCTCAAAGGCAAAGTCGGCGTAGTCCCTTTGGGCAATATGCCTCTGATTACAACAGCATTCCAACGGGTAGCAGTTGATTTAATAGGTCCACTTTCACCGACGTCAAAGAAACCGCTACTCGCTAATTCTCGTTGACCTCGCTACACGTTACCCAGATGACATGACACTTCCTGCTTTTGATGATGTGAGCATCGCGGACGCATTGTTAGAAATGTTTTCCAGAGTAGGCCTTCCGCAAGATATGGTCACAGATAAAGGCCGGAGTTTCACTTCAGATCTGATGCAAAAAGGTGAGCCTTCTTAATTCCGTCAAGCTCCTGTGAACGGCACCTTACCATGCTATGGCGAATGACCTCGTAAAAAAGTTCAATGAAACAATAAAGATGCGGACTAAGCGAACGTATTAAGAGCAACCTTGATCACGGGACCGCTATCTAGCGCCGTTGCTTTTCGCTTATCTGGATATACCGCAAGCCAACTTGGGGCTTTCTCCTTTCGACCTAATTTACGGTCATCACATGGACCTTTGACTGCTCGCAAATAATTTTGGACCAATGACATTCTGGATGATCGTTCGAACAACGTACACCTATCTTCTCGACCTTCGGAACAGTCCCGAGGAAACATGTAACCTCGTTAACATGCAACAACAAGAAAAGGCTCGCACAAAACAAAAGGCCTACTACGACCGCAATAGTCGGCCGCCGAACCTACAGGCTAGAGACAAAGTGCTCATCTTCCTTCCAACAGATTGGAATAAACAACTAATGCAATGGCGAGGTGCCTTTGAGGTTGTGGGCGTGCGGAAGGAAGTGAACAACAGCCTCATTGACGTCAACATGCTGAAAAAATATGAGGAATGGCATGCCAGTTTCTTCATCACGTCTGTCGCCGATGTACAGGGAAACACATTGAACAGTAATCTCACCTGTCTAGCAAAAAGTGACGGTGATGAATGCATCCCACTACTAAGTTTGTTCCCCACAAAAACTGGCACTGATGCAAAGGTGTCGCCAACTTTTGGAACTTATTTCCATATGAAGTGCCCAAGAGTATATCAAGAAAACTGAGAATATGTGTGCTGACTACGTAAGCCGTGTGTGAACGAAAGCCTGCATTCCTCAGCGATTGTATTTTTTGTGGTAGTATTGTAGTGTTGTGTCAATGTCGTTAGTTACTGCTATGGCAGTTACGTGTGCACTGACAGTCAGTAGAGGACACACCTCCCTTTGTTAGAGACCAGAACAGTTCCGCTGTAACTGTTTTGAAGTGGGGGTAGCGTCAAAAAGCTGTAGTATTGCACATGGTGGTAGCGCGAGTAGAGAAAAAGAAGGAAGTGCGGAGGGAGAAAAAATTAAAAGAGCGTGGGAGCGTGTTCTCTGGTCTTCATCGTTCCGGCTCTGGGTTTTGGTTATTTGTGGCCATCCCAGAGGCCCAAGCATCTGGAGCGGACCTCCACGCGTTGACACCACACCGACAGCCACGTCTTCACAGGCTCCTCAACACAGGATCCGGCGTCCCCGAGGACAGGCGAGTGCAACCCTCGCCTGCCTCTGAGCACGAGTAGATCGATCCCGCATGGCCTTTATTTCCATCACATCCAGCATTCGGCGCCTAAAGAAAACTTGCAATCGTAATATCCTGTTATCGTACTGCGCTGCCGCAACAGATGGCGCGCAACCTCTATGATATTTCTGGTGTTCTCGTATACTAATGCTGGTTTGTAGTTGGTTTGTGGGGTTTAACGTCCCAAAGCAACTGAGGCTATGAGACTATGAGGCTATAAGTCCGTAGTGGAGGACTCCGAAAAGTTCGACAACCTGTGGTTTTTTAACGTGCACTGACATCGCACAGCACACGGGCGATGCCGCAGTGCACGTTAAAGCAACAATCATAGTAAGCGACTCCGAACTGGCGATCGGTAACTTTGCTAAAGGTAGTCTACAATCCCGCCTCACAAATGCTCAGTGAAATGAGAAAATCCTCTCTCTTGAAAGAGATCAAACTAATATGGACCCCAGCTCATGCGGGGAACCCGGGAAATGAGGCTGCAATCCAATGCGTTCAAGAATGAGCCGGCCGAGCGGTGGCGCAAAATCAGGAACCGGAACCATTCGGTGAGCCAGTCGTATCACAGCACGAACGCACCGTACATTACAAAGTAATAAGGAGAACACTCCCACAACCCCATAAAACACTGACCAGACAACAAGTGATATGAACAACGCCACAGACGGGGACCCTCCTCAATCCAAACTACGTCTCAAAATTCATAAATAAGGATATTAATCCCTTCTGCCGCTTTTTTGGAGAGAAAGACAACTTCAATTATATGATTTAGGCGTGCAAAGGCCATAAGCCTTCCTCAGAACCCTTGCCTGATCCTTCTAAAGAAGCTTGTGACAAGTTAAGGTTCAGCGACGACCCTGGCATTCAGTTCAAGGTCGTCGAACGGGCCGGCGTCGCCAAAGGTCTCCACGGCCTGCGGGACGTTAGCTGACTTATCCTATTTTTCCCACTTATTGTGGATAAAGTTTTATCAGCCTCAGCCTCGTATACAACACCGCGTTTACAAACAAAGGGGGCGCACGCGACGACACAGCAGACTGGGAATTAAAAGGAGGCTCATAACCAATACGAATACGTAGAGGCGGAAGTTTTCAACACAGTTTTCTGATTTCACGGGGCACTCAGGATGTAGTTCTCAAGCGATAGCTTCACTACGCGAAGTAAAGCCAAGGTCACCGTGTGTTTCCGGTGACGTTCAAAACGCTTCGATGTCAAGTTAGAACTTAAGCAACAATCACTTTGGATAGCTCCTTCCTCACCAAAGGTCTAGATTGAGGTTAAACTCAAGGCCCAAGGTCAACACCATGGTCAAGGTCAAAGGTGAATGGAGCAGCGGCGTGCCGAGAGACGTTTGTTGACAGGAATCTCGGGTATATATAGAGGCATGCCGCGCTCCTCGAGCGGAGCTGTCGCTTCACGATATAGGTTTGCGCGAAGCTAGATCCCAGCCAGTTTTTTGGCAAAGAGCACCGTGATCACCTAAGTATGAAACATAATTTGAAAGGCGTAGTATTTTTGAATAGGCGAAAGGTATGGAGGTGCGAGTTAGGATGGCGACCCATAGAAACAAGCGGTGCCGAAACGTCAATGTGTTTATGTTTTGTTTTTTTTTCTGTTTTGTCTGTGACTTCGGCGAGTGCTGTTTTCGTCAACATGCCAAGTGTAAACAACATTTCTCGCTTCACCTAGCACAAGCAAACAGGGCCAGTCGGTAAAGAGGGCGACCGAGCGCCGTTAAGAACTGTGTCTTTCTGGAATCAATCTATTTTGAAACGCCGCTAAGCTTTGTGTTTTAAAGCCAAACATGCCGCCGGAAGACTCGCCATCTAATGATTATTGCTTCCAATAGTGCAAGCTTCTTGAATAGCCCGATATCCTATCACGTGTACTCAATCTGGTTACCAATTTCAGTCGTCCAAAATATGCAGCCTTGACAAAACTACACAAAAAAGCACCTCTCAGACATTATGACAAGTTAACGAAAGAGAACAGTCCACTGTAACAGACGGCGGTGCAGACGACAGTCTATTCGGTCCTGAAATGCGGCATCTGTTAGCAGACGGGGGATTTCGAGCTTCTGCTGTTACGCGCGGTTCTTTTATCGTGCTACGTGACACTGCCTTCACTTAAACGTTTGCATTACTGAGCGGCAGTACTTAAAGGAAAACTGCAGTGGTTTTCAAACTTACTCACCTTCCACTGTACTGAAGTAGACTCACTGTTGGTCAGGTCTGTGAAGTTATTTTTGCGATTATTGCGAAAACACCACAGCAATCGTCGATTGAAAGCGCATCATTCAAACTTCTCGCGTCCCGCGACGACACCAGAGAGGAGGAGATGAATAGAGAACCCTCACCCGCACCGGCGAGCGTGACGTCACCGTGAGGATAGGCCAGGCGCTCCCAGCCGCCCGAGTGCATTTTTAGCCTGTGTTGTTGCTCGTGTTATGAGGTTGCGGAAGTTCAATGTGTCGCTTGAGTTGAACACCCGTCCCAACATGCGGTACTGCTGCGCCTTCGGGTATGCGAGCACTTTCGCTCCGAGCGCAGTGGGTCGCTATTGTGAAAAGCGACAAGTTTACGCCGACCATATCACTGGACATTCGAAACTATAATAATTGCTGAATTTAGTACGTTGTATTCTGAGAGCAGCTGCAATGCACCTGGCAGAGCTATTTTCTAGCAATTTATAAACACCTATTGTGAAAGAATATAATGTCTTAAACAAAAATACAATTATTCGCGCGAGGCATTGTATCCAATTTTTTTTATTGACCATGAGTGAATTTGGGCAGTTCCCTTTGGGAAGGAAGGTTTCCACCAGCGGCTGCGAGCCGCGACTATCTGTTGCGTCAAGCTTCCCGTATAGTTACCATTCGAGCATAACCATACAAAGCAATATTGCGAATATGCTGCTGTGAATCAACACACATATGAAAGCTAAAATAGCATAAACCAGTGCCGCTGGGACCCAGCGCCCCAGTGCCATACCCGATTATGGGCCCAGTATGACGCTGGACACCGGGCGTACTGGGGCGCGGCATACTGGCATGCGCCACGGTGGTCGCCTGGAGAAAAAAAAGAAACACCTGGGATAAAAAGTAAAAGCTCACAAGTAACGAAGCACCTCAGCTACATTAAAAAAAAAGTAAAAAAAAAAACGACTAGGTGAAAAAAGCTGGAGCTCTAACGCGCTTCGAACTCGGTACCTCTTATTCCGTAGCTTTCTACGCTAACCACTCTGCCACACCGAATTTTTTTTTCTGCATGATATTTATTACATGCATTAAAATTCAGCGTAGAGCTATATTCATTATTCACAGAGTAATCCGCCTGTAGGCGACAAGTCCAATTGAAACCTACAACACCTCACAACTAGAAAATGACTTAGCACAACTTCACTAAAACGGTGGCAAGGAAAGACAACACATCAACAATGGCAGCCAGTCCGGTTGATACTCACTATCTTCGTGTCTCTAAGCTGGTGTACCATCTGGCCGAAATAAGTAGCGGGGGAGACTAAAGGTTCAGCATTCTGGTCCAACATACGCGTTTTCCACAGGCTGGGCAGTCCAAGGAGGAAAATCATGTCAAAGAGTTCGTGGTCATGTTTGGTGGTTATCAAGTAACGTACACTGTGGGAATTCAAAATAAAGTCTTTCTTCAATGTTCTTTGCAGAACGTCCCAAAATAATATTCCATCTTTGTAGGCAATAAAACAGTGTTCGATGGTTTCAGGTGTATCACATAACTGGCAATTAACAGAAGAAACGAAAATGTTTTTTTCCGAAGCCACACTTTAACAGGAAAACCTCGGCATGAAGTTTAAAGAAAAACGTTTTAGTAGAAGGCGAGATCGGCATTGTGCGCACCCTTTTTAACACATCATGCCCCATATAATTAGAATAGAGTGAACGATATAAGGGAGGCGGGAACAACATAAATATCAATTCTTGGTATAAACGTTTCCGTGAAACAAAAAATAAGTACTCATAAGAGAACCGAGCTGCCAGAAAACCCACTGAATCGTAAACTTCTTTCATAAAACCAAATAATAAGGGCCGATCGGTAAAATTGGAAGAGATCACTAAGTTTGGAAGAAGGTTCACTAGGTTAGTTTGCAGGGATGCTCTGGTAATTGGATGGGAGCTATTACGGAAAAAGAAGAAACGAGCAACTAACTGTCTGACATAGAGATGCGTAAAACCTAGTCCGCCATCAGAAACAGGCCTGAATAAGTTATCGCGCCACATAGGCTCAAAACTGGACGACCATATGAACGTCGCAAACCTTCGGTGAAAACTGTGGATGTAATTCCTCGCGCAATGAAGTATCTGTAAAACATAATAAAGTTTTGTAGCCAGAGACATGTTACATGCCTGTGCTCGGCTAAAAAATTGATAGGCGGTGCGGAACAAAAGTCTGGGCATAGCTTTTGAGTGCCATGACCCGCTCTTTCCAGTAACGCCCACTAAACTTGAATACATGAAGGGGAACTCCAAGGTATTTAGGGGGAGCTCGAGACCATTCTTTTCCAGCATAATGAGTTGGCATTGCGCCCCATAAACCGAACCACAGAACCGAACTTTTAGACTTATTCATTTGAGCGCCAGATACGATGCCAAACTGCTCAATGGCGGTTATAATTTTGTCAATGCTGGGTTTGTCTGTACAGAAAAACGCCAAATAGTTGGCGTACGCAAGCACTTTGACTTCATTACTGAAGGCAACATAACCACGGATACTGTGGCTTTGCAGTACACTCAAACAAAGTGGCTCTATGTAGAGGGCAAAGAGTAGCGGTGACATAGGACAGCCTTGCTTCACGTATGATCGAATTAGCACAGGCTCTGAGAGGTGACCATTAACAATCAAGCGAGTGGAACAGTTGTCGCAACAAAGTTGCACCCCTTTCAGTACAGTTGTTCCAACATTTGCACGCTCGAGAAGAGAAAATAGACACGAATGCCGGACAGGATCAAATGCCTTCGCAAGGTCAATCTTGAGTAGAGCAAGCATGCTCATAAGAGCCAGAGCAAGATTCGAGAATTGTAGGTGCAATATTGTTACAGATGAAATGGTTTTAATACAGGTGAACTTCGTACGAAGGACGGACGCACACGGCTCAGAAAAACCCGGATCAGTCTGCACGCGCCTCGCTTCCTCAGATTCTTCTGCTGCTTCTGCAGCTGCTCAGTGCGCCGCTACTTGGCGTAACAATTACCCCGGGCAAACCATTCTCGTCCTCGCAAAAATGAGCTAGATCGAAGATGGCAGCGCTTCATGCGAGTTACGTGGACAACTTGTGTCTTGCGGGATCGGCGGTTATCCGTCGTGACTTTGGCGATAACGTAATTCACGTCATTCTGTTGATCCAACACGACGAAGGGTCCATCGTACTTGCAGAGAAACTTCTCATACAATCCTCGCTTGCGAATAGGCGTCCAAAGCCAGACGTAGTCTCCAGGGGAGTAAGCAACTGCACGATGAAGCAGATCGTAGTGCTCTTTCGAGCGGCTTTGAGAAGCCAGTGTGCGTAGGCGGGCTATACTACGGGCTTCTTCGGCACCGCATAGTATCTGAGAAACAAACGCATCGTCGTTGGGGGAAAATGGGACGATGGTGTCTAAGAAAACGTGGGAAGTTCTTGTATAGGGTAAATAGAAAGGAGAATAGTCGGTAATTTCATGATTTGCAGTGTTATAAGCGCACGTCACATACGGTAGCACTGAATCCCAGTAGCGATGATTAGACGAGACGTACATGGACAGCATGGTTGTCGAGGTACGGTTGGTGCGCTCGGTGGGACCGTTGGTCTGCGGATGATACGGTGTCGAGTGTCGGTAATGTGATCCACAAAGTCCGAGCATTTCTTCCACGATATCAGCAGTGAATTGCCGACCACGATCACTTATAATAACACGGGGTGCGCCATGGCGACGAATAACGGAATTCAAAAGAAATGACGAAACATCAGCAGCCTGTGCGGTAGCGAGAGCAGCGGTCTCCGCGTATCTGGTAAGATAGTCAACGCAGACGATAACCCAGTGGCAGCCCTCTACAGTCTTTGGAAAAGGACTGAGCGGGACATTTCCAATCTTTTCAAAAGGTGAGGTAGGTGGCTTGACGGGTTGTAAAAGTCCGGCCAGCGTGGTGGTGCGTGCCTTAAGTCGTTGGCATTTTTCACATGTCGCAACGTATTGCTTCGTGGTCTTATACATTTGTGGGCAATAAAAACGCTGGCGAATTCTTTGCAGGGTACGACAGAAGCCTAGATGTCCAGAGGTAATATCATCGTGCATGGCATGCAAAACTTGTGCATGGAGACTTTTTGGGACGACCAAAAGAAGGGCAGCACCGTCAACTGAGTAGTTCTTCTTGAACAAAATACCATCTTTGAAAGTAAACTGCGTTGACCCCGCTCTTCCTTCTGCCTTTGTATAAGAGGCTGTAGTGACCGGTCGTTGCGTTGTTCTCACCTAAAGGTCGCCATACTAGAAAAAGTCGACGTGATTGAAGCTAAACACCCGTCGAAGCCGTCTTCATCCTTAACGGAAGTCGGCAATGGGTGCCGTGACAAGCAGTCTGCATCACAGTGATGTCTTCCACTCTTGTACGTGACACCAAAGTTGTATTCTTGTAGGCGTAATGCCCAGCGTGCCAGACGACCGGATGGATCGCGAAGTCCGATGAGCCAGCATAGCGAATGGTGGTCAGTAACTATGGCGAAGTAGCGTCCATATAGGTATGGTCGGAACTTGTGCACAGCGAACACAACTGCGAGGCACTCCAATTGGTAACTGTGTATTTCCGTTCACATTTTGTCAACGTACGGCTGGCATATGCAACAACGCTGTCATGCCCACTATGTAGCTGCACAAGCACCGCCCCAAGACCGACGCCACTGGCGTCAGTGTGGACCTCTGTCACAGCAGAAGGGTCGAATTGGCGCAGAAGAGGTGCTGAAGTTAGAGAAGACTTGAGCAGATTGAAAGAGGATTCGCACTCTGGGGTCCACACAAATTGCGAATCCTTGTGCAGTAGAGAAGTAAGGGGGTGGGCAAGTTGCGCAAAACCAGCAATGAAGCGACGAAAATAAGAAGAGAGGCCAAGAAAGCTCCGACGACTTTTCAGGGTGCGGGGAGTTTCGAAGTCGCGCACTGCAGCAATTTTCTGCGGATCCGGCCTGATACCATCATTGTTGACGAGGAACCAAAGAACTAAAGTTTGTCGCTCTCCAAAAATGCCACTTCTTCGAATTCAAAATGAGGCCCGCTTTGCAAATGCATTCAAGAACTCTATGGAGCTTCTCATTGTGCTCTTGGAAGGTCTGTCCAAAATTGATAACATCATCAAGGTAACACATGCAT
This sequence comes from Amblyomma maculatum, assembly GCF_055883805.1. Taxonomy (NCBI): domain Eukaryota; kingdom Metazoa; phylum Arthropoda; class Arachnida; order Ixodida; family Ixodidae; genus Amblyomma; species Amblyomma maculatum. Next base: position 129,815,052 of record NC_139352.1, read on the forward strand.
ATTTCCCATTTGAGGCCACGAAGCATAGTGTCCATAAATTGCTCGAACGTCGCGGGAGCGTTGCATAATCCAAAGGGCACAACATTCATCATCATCATCGTTATCATCATCATCATCAGCCTGACTATACCCACTGCAGGGCGACGGCCTCTCCCATATTTCTCCGCTTAACCAGGTTCTGTGCTAGCTGCATCCACTTGACCCCCGCGAACTCCTTAACCTCATCCACCCACCTAACTTTCTGCCGCCACCTGCTACGCTTTCCTTCTCTTGGAATCCAGTTTGTTACCCTAAGCGACCATCGGTTATCCTTTCTTCGCACTACATGTCCTGCCCATGCTCATTTCTTCTTCTTAAGTTCCACTAGAATGTCGGTTTGAGTTATTTCTCTGACCCACTCTGCACGCTTCCTATCTCTTAATGTTACCCCTACCATTTTTCGTTCCATAGCCCTCTGGGTTGTCCTCAACTTAAGTACAACTCTCTTGGTTAGCCTCCAGGTTTCAACCCCATAGGTGAGTACAGGTAAGATGCAACTGTTGTATACTTTCCTCTTGAGCGATACCGGTAAGCTGCTAGTCATAATCTGCGAGTGCTTGCCAAATGCGCCCCATCCCAATCTTATTCTTCTTGTTATTTCCTTTTCATGCTCCGGATCTGCGGTTACTACCTGCCCTAAGTAGATATATTCGCCTACTACTTCCAGTACTTCGCTACCTAATGTAAACTGCTGTTCCTTTCCGAGGCTGTTGAACATTACCTTAGTCTTCTGCATATTGATTTTCAAGCCTATCTTTCTACTTTTCCTGTCTAGGTGATCAATCATTATTTGCAGTTGATCCCCCGAGTTGCTTAGCAAGGCAAGGTCATCAGCAAATCGCAGATTACTGAGGTATTCTCCATCTACCCTTATCCCTAACTGCTCCCATTACAAGTCTCTGAATACCTCCTCTAAGCAAGCTGTGAATAGTACTGGGGAGATTGTGTCTCCTTGCCTAACACCTTTCTTTAGGAGAATTTTGTTACTTTCTTTATGCCGAACTATCGTTGCTGTGCAGCCACTATATATATCTTCTAGCACTTTCACGTGCTGGAAGATATATATAGCACTTACCCCCTGATTTCGCCATGCCTGCAACACCGCCGAGGTTTCAACTGAGTCAAATGCTTTTTCGTAATCAATGAATGCTATGTATAAAGGCTGATTATATTCCGAGCATTTTTCTATCCCCTGATTGATGGTATGGATATGATCGATAGTAGAGTACCGTTTCCGAAAACCTGCTTGATCCTTTGCTTGATTGCAGTCTAAGGTTGCCCTGATTCTATTAGCGATTACCTTAGTAAATACCTTATACGTAACAGATAGTTAACTGGTTGGTCTGTAATTTTTAAGGTCCTTAGAGTCCCCTTTCTTATGAATGAGGATAATGTTTGCATTCTTCCATGGTTCCGGTACCGTCGATGACGCCAGGCACTGCGTATACAGGGTGGCCAGTTTCTCTAGCACGATATCCCCCCCGTCCTTTAGCAAACCTGTAGTTATCTGATCCTCTCCAGCTGATTTCCCCCTTTTCATAGTTTCTAATGCTTTCCTGACCTCGTCCTTCGTCACTGGTGGAACGTCTGACTGTTTTTCCCTGCCACCAACCTCGTTACGATCCAGACTACTTTGGCTGCTGTAGAGATCTGTATAGAACTCCTCGGCTACTTTGACTATCGTGTCAATATTTGTGATGACGTTGCCCGCCTTGTCCCTTATCGCATACATCTGGTTTTTGCCTATGCCGAATTTCTTCTTTACCGCTGTAAGGCTTCCCCCGGTTTTTACAGCATGTTCAATTTTCTCTATGTTATACTTCCTTATAAAAGCCACCTTGCGCTAATTGATTAGCTTTGATACCTCGGCCAATTTATTCTGGTCTGTTCGATTGGAAGCTTTCACACTCTGGCGTTTCTTAATCAAATCTTTCGTCTCTTTAGACAGCTTACCGGTATCCTCTCTAACTATCCTACCGCCTAGTTCTACCGCACACTCAGTAATGATATCTCTGAAAGTATTGTTCATTGCTTCTAGGGTAATGTCGCCATCCTCGGTTAGAGGTGAATATCTATTCTGTTGCGAGATTCTGAATTCTTCTGCCCTCCCCCTCACCGCTAATTCGTTGATGGGTTTCTTTCTTACTAATCTGCTGCGTTTCTTCCTCAGATTTAGGCTAATTCGGGACCTCACCATCCTGTGGTCACTGCATCGCACTTTCCCGATCACCTGTACATCTTTCACAATGGCAATGGTTGAACACATTATGAAGTCAATTTCACTTTTAGTCTCCCCGTTAGGACTTTTTCATGTCCATTTCCGGTTCTTCCGTTTGCTGAAGAAGGTATTCATAATTCTAAAGTTATTGCGCTCTGCAAACTCAACTAGTAACTCCCCCTTGTTATTCCTAGAACCGATGCCATAGTCACCTGTTGCCTGGTCTCCTGCCTCCTTTTTTCCTACCTTGGCATTTAAGTCGCCCATTAGTACAGTATACTGCGTCTTTACTTTTTGAGTTGCCAATTCTACATCTTCGTAGAAGCTTTCAACTGCCTAGTCATCATAACTACCTGTAGGTGCATAGGCCTGCACAACCTTCAGTTTATACCGCTTATTAAGCCTAATTACGATGACTGCCACCCTCTCATGAATACTATAGAATTCATCTATATTACCCGCTATATACTTATTGACAAGGAAACCTACTCCCAGGTGCCGCCTCTCTGGTAAGCCTCGATAACACAGTACATGCCCATCCTTCAGTACAGTATATGCCTCAGTTGGCCTCCTAACCTCACCAAGCCCTATGACATCCCCTTTTGATACCCTCTAGTTCCTCTAAGAGCACTGCTAAACTAGCTTCACTAGCTAGGGTTCTAGCATTAAACGTTGCCAGGGTCAGTTTCCAATGGCGGCCTGTCCAGCGGAGCCAGGAATTCTTAGCACCCCCTGCTGCGTCACAGGTCTGACCGCCACCGTGGGCAGTTGTTCCACAGCCGCTGGTGACTGAGGGCCGGGGTTTTGTGGAGCTTATCATGAGAGGTTGTGGCCAATTACTGCACCAGAGTGGCCAAATCCTGTTCTGGTGAGGGAGTGCTTTGCCGGAGGTGTTCACCGGCATCAGGTCGCACCCCAAAGCTGTTTATGCAATTCCATCGACACGCGGATTTTTTTTTTTAAATCCGGTGCAGAATTGCGCGGCCCCGGGATTTGAACCCCGGTCACTTGCATGCGAGGCGGATGTTCTACCGCTACGTCACCGCTGCATGGTTGCATAATCCAAAGGGCATTACATTAAATTCGTATAAACCATCTGGTGTTACAAAGGCAGCCTTCTCAAGGTCTGATGGATGTAGAGGAGTTTGCCAATAGCCAGATCGCAAATCAACAGAGGAGAAATATGACGCCGAATGTAGACAGTCGACAGCGTCATCAATGCAAGGTAACGAGTATACGTCTTTCTTTGTTACCGCATTAAAACGACGGTAATCTACACAAAATCGCCAAGAATCGTCTTTGTTTCGCACCAGGATTACAGGTGCGGCCCACGGACTGGAAGATTCTCAGATGATTCCTTTGTGCAGCATTTCGTCCACATGTTCTTGGATTATCTTGCGCTCTGCCGGGGAGACTCAATTCAATTCAATTTTATTATATCCGTTTTGTACATTCCAGCTTATACATACAGAAGGAGGTCCCAGAATCAGTGAGTGTATCGGGACCTCCGATAAATGACAGATAACAATTAATATACAAGACAGCAATAATTCTCGGCAAATAAATTGAACGTAGACAATAAATGAGTTCATAATAACAATAACATTATTTTGCAACAAAAAGCACACTGAGCAAGCAAGTTAAACACCAAATCAAACAGTAATAAAAGATATGCATAAAAAGGCATGGCAGTACAGACTTTAAACATGTTAAACCACATAAAAATATGTACCACGTAAAGCTGATAACATAGTCATTATTCAGTATCAGTTTTCTGTTGTTAAAAAGAATTGTTTAAGTTCGGATGCAAATCTGTTTTTGTTAAGAGATTTGACGATGGATGGTAACGCGTTCCAGACCATGATAGCAGAAAAATGAAAAGTTTGTTTCCCATAATTTGTTCGTACTCTAGGTAGTAATAAATGTTTGTTTCTTGCGAATCGCGTTTTGTTATCATTTATTAGTGAAATTTGTGGGATAAGTGATACTGGAAGTTCGTCGTTTAGTAACTTGTAGAAGAATGTGCATAGTTTGTATTTAACGAGTTCAGCGACTGCCAGGATTCCATGAATACGAAGTAAATGCTTAGCGCTAGAGTCATTGAAGGTGTAAGTAATTATTCTAAGTGCCCGATTTTGAATAGTTTGTAGAGAAAATAAATGCGTGTTATAAGTGTTTCCCCAGGCTACAATGGCGTAGGTGATGTGGGAATGTATGAATGCATAATACAAAGACATCAGTGTAGAATGTGAATAGAAAGCTCGTGCTCTGATTAGTATGCGTATGTCATATGCTAGTTTAGTTTTGACGTGGGCAATATGCAGATGAAATTTTAAATGTGAATCTAACTTCACGCCCAAGCAGAAGCAGTAATCGCTTGCTGTAATTATATGCTGGCCAATTCGAATACACGGTGATGATGCAATAGTTATCTGGCTTGAGGTGAATAAAAGGAAAGAAGTTTTTGAAGGATTAATCTGAAGCATATTAAGTTCACACCAGTTTGAAATATGAGCAAGGTCCTTGTTAAGGTTACTAACTACAGTCGATACGAATTTGTCGGAAGTGAAGATTGTAGTATCGTCGGCATATAAGACGCATTTTGAAGAAGTCAGGCGGTTAGGCAGGTCATTAATATAGACAAGAAAAAGAAGTGGGCCAACTATTGAGCCTTGTGGTACGCCTATATTAGTAGTTTTTTCATCGGAATAAATGCCTGAAATACTTACTAGCTGGCTGCGGTCTTTTAAGAAATTTTTAATCAGTTGCAATGATGGGCCTGTTATTCCAACCGCTTCTAGTTTCATGAAGAGAATTGAGTGGTTAATAGAATCGAATGCTTTACTGAGGTCTATAAATACTGCACCAGCGCAGTTTCCTGCGTCTATTTCCTTTTTAAGTTTATCTGTTAAATATAAAATTGCTAGGTCAGAAGAGCAGCCTGGGCGAAATCCATGCTGAAAAGAAGAAAGAACATTAAATTTATCCAAATATTTGGTCAAGCGTTTTTCAATTAACTTTTCAATTACTTTGCTGAAAAATGGGAGTACACAGATTGGTCTATAAGTTGTTATCAAGGAGCGGTCACCTTTCTTAAACACCGGAGTGATTCTGCCGTGCTTTAGTTCGTGAGGAAAGATTCCGGTCTTAAACATGCTATTGATGATGTTAGAAAGAACAAGAGATATGGGTTAAGCGATTAGTTTTATATAGCTAGGGTGAACACCATCGAGACCTGCGCTGGTTATTTTTAGAGAGGAAATGATGGAAACAACCTCGTCAGGACTTGTTGGGAATAAGAAAAATGAATAAGGTGGATGATTTGTGCCGAATTCGTAATGGGGTGCTGGCACTGAGTTATGATGCGAGAAGTAATTACAGAAAGCATCGGCAATTTCTCGAGGGCTAGAATAAACAACATTGTCGTGGGTTACAGTCGTTATCGGCACCTGTTGTGCATCTTTATTTACGAATGAGTTAATTACTTCCCACTTTTTTTTAGTGTTGCTGCCACAATCGATAATTCGCTGTTCAATAAAACGTCTTTTAGCATTCTTTAATTGCATGAATAGGCAATTGTAGAATCTTTTGTAGCGAGCGCGAAGCTTGATATTAAACGGTTTTTTCTTTGTCTTTTTGTAAAGGTTGTCGCGCGTGCGCATTGCCTTTAGGAGTTTATCGGTTAGCCATGGGTTTTGGGATGACGCAATAACTTTCTTGCATTTACGTCTCTGGGAGTTAGCATGAATGAAAGATATCAGGAGCGTTAAGAAACTCGAAAAGGCTTGTTGTGGGTCGTTCGCCGAGATAAGTGAAGACCAATCTGCGTTAGTAACTGCAGCGACGAACTTTTCTTTATCAAGCGCAACTTTGGTATACGAGATGGCGCTGTGTTCAGGATGGGAATTGAAGCGCATGAAAACTGGGTAGTGATCAGTAATGTCAATGTTCAGAATGCCGGCGTCTGGTGGAAATGCTAGGTTAGATAGCACGTGGTCAATTAATGAACCTCCACCACCAATGACACAACGCGTGGGCAGCGTACAGCGTAATCAGGGATTCAAAACCAAAACTTTGAAAACATGTAGCATAATTCACGGTATCAGAGGAGCAGGTATCAAGAAGATTAATATTAATATCCCCTGTAATTATGATGTTCTTAGTTTCGGCAGTTAAAGTCGTCATGACACGTTCAAGAGCAGTACAGAAGTCTGGGACAGATGAAGATGGGGAGCGATAGATGCATCCAAGAATAAAGTTTTTTTGGTCTGTATTTATAAAATTGTTGGCAAGTTCCACCCAAACAGATTCACAGTTAGTGACATTGATTTCTAGGTCGTGCTTGCGTTTATATGGGATGTTGGACCTTATATATATAGCTGAACCACCATGGTTAGTGGACTGCCGATGTGAGTATTCCGATGCATAGGAAGGGAAACAGAACAAATCTTTATCATCGACGTTTAGCCAAGTCTCCGAAACAGCAATTATTGAAAATCGGGTATCCAATGATGAAAACAGACTGTCAAAGTCATCAAAATGCTTGCGAATGCTACGCGCGTTAAAATGGATTATAGAAGGGGAATGATTTTGAAGAAATCTGTTCAGCTCACTTGTCGTAAGATAGGACGCCATTGTTCTTTAGTCGGCAATGCAAAAGCTCCAAAAGTGTATCTATATGACTAGCAGATTAGCGCCAGATCAGACTCGTCAGAGATGCGATACACATGGCTGGTGGTTGTTTTTCTTGCTTTTATCTGACAGTTGTCCGTCCACAGAAATTTCCAGCTCTTTGCTTTCTTGAGCCTCAGTGCTTTTGAGAACAGATCTTTGTTTCGCATGGTTAGGTGGTCATTCACGAAAAAGGGGCTGTTTTCAGGAGTTGACAAGCCAATATCATGCAGACCAAGCCTAGCTTTTCGCGCACCGCTGACGAACTATGATTTTTTTGAGCGTGCGCAAAACCTAGCGATTATATTTTTTTTTGTCGCTATCTATCGTCGCGACTCGGTGAACAATGTCCAGATCAAATGATGCAAGAGGGCATCCAACTTTGTCTGCAATGGTGAGTACGACGGCCACCCAGTCTTCGTCCTGTGTGACCGGAATTCCTTTAATTTAACTCTGTAAGGTTTTTGGCCAATCGAGGGTGCACTTCCTGTGTTAATTTTGTGCTGTAGCCGAAAAGCTGGGAAATGGCTACCCGATCCATTTGAGGCAAAGTGGAACGCTTTGGCATGAGTTGTCAAAATGTCTTGCAGAATACGACGTTCATTAGATGGGAGCGGTTTTTTGACCATACCCTCAAACTCAGCACAATATTCAGACTTGTCTTTCGCGGCTTCTCTGCAATCGGAAATAATTCCAACGGTATGAGTCACATAATTCTCAAATCTCGCGACTCTCAAACCAAAAGGAAGACAAACAGGCTCTTCTGACACGTTCACAGCCCAGAGGTATACGCGACCACCTGCCGCCTCCACGACGGAGCGTGGCACCAGAATATTTTTTTTCGTTCCATTCGAGACATCTGGCTCGACGACTATTGAATGTTTACCCATGAAGGATTCAGATGACTTCACGGGGAGAAACGTCGTCGTCATCGCAGGCAGCAGCACATCTTCTTTCAAGGCGAGAACTCCTTGATAACTCTGAGACATGTCATCTACAATAGCGGGGATAATGTTCGGCTGCAAACAAATTTCACCGGCACTAAAGTGTAAATACCGTAGCAGTCTGGGCGTGTTGGTTATTCTTGATGGAAAAATACAGCGTAGAGAAGGACGAGGACAAAATGAAGACACATAGGACACACGAGCGCTCGTGTGTCCTATGTGTCTTCATTTTGTCCTCGTCCTTCTTTGCGCTGTATTTCTCCATCATAAAGTCTAAAGTCGCACCACACTCGAGCAAAAGTCAACACCCAAGATAACGTCATGCGTGGCACGCCTCAATATAACAAATTCTGTCCTATAGCACTCGTCACCAATTACAACTGAAACTGAGCACGGGCTTACCGGCTTAAGTTTCACCCCCAACTCCACAAAACGTAGTGTTTTTGTCCCACACAAACATAACTTTCTGTCGAAGGCGGTTCTTAAATGAAAGGATCATAACTGACACAGCGGCATCAGTGTCAACGAAAGCATCCGGTTTAACATTATCTACGCGCACTGACACTTTGTTCTTTAGCATGACGATAGGTAGAGGTATGCGTGAAATTGATCGTCCGGCGACCTTACCTCCATCGGTCGCACCACCCAGTTTCCCAGCGGTGGAGCAACGAAGCGGCGACGTGGGGATAGCGAAAGGGGTTGTCGCTGCGGTGGGGGAGTGATGCTGCCATCAGACACAGGGGAGTCATTCTGTGCATGGCGTTGAGGGGAAGAGGGCCGATAGGAGGTAGAGGGTGGCTGCTGCTCCCACTGGGCACCATTCGTGAAGCGCGGTGCTCGTTCGACAGGGGGTCGGGAAATTTTACGACGCGGGCAAAAGCGGAATATATGTCCACTGCCCCCACAGCCCTAACATACAGGTGGCTGGCGGCTGTGGTAGTTCACATCAGGATCCCTTGCAGGTCGAGATGGGGTAACTGAAGCGCGACGAATAGCACCACGAGGCACATCATCCGGATGGGCTGGACGCTGCTGGAAATAAGGGTGCGATGTTGGTTGCAGGGTCCGCTTCACGCCGTTGTTGTAAGATGGTTCGCCATTATTTTGTGCAACCCATGGCATGCGTTGTTCCCATGATGATACGTTCCTCGATGTCGGGTGGTAGGGTACACCGAAATTTGTATGTTGCCGCTGAATATCCAGCGCCTCGCGTATAATCCTCCTGACCATAGAAGCGATGTCTTCAGCCTCCGGAATGTCGATACCGGCAACAGTTGCTACATTTGAAAGACGGCCAAATTTGGGCGCTATCCGACGTGCCTTTAACGCCTGAAATGCCCGGCCCTGCTTGAAAACATCTGCAACTGTGGCAAGAGTGTCCCGCGAAATAAGAAAGTTGTACATATCCTCAGCAATCTCCTTGAGAAGGTGCCCTACCTTGTCTTCTTCCGACATCTGCCGGTTTACAATGCGATAAAGTTTCAATATTTCTTCGATGTAGCGTGTGCATGTCTTACCGCGAAGCTGGGCTCTCTGGGAAGACTGATGCTCAGCGCGGTCCTTCTTCGCAAAGGTATCCCCAAAGGACTTCGTAATTTCTTCAACAAATCGGTCCCACGTCGTCAGGTTTTCCTTGTTTTTATCAAACCAAGTCAGAGCCGTGCCAGCGAGGAAGAAAACAACATTTTACAGACGTGCGATTGAGTTCCATCGGTTGTACTTGCTGCATCTTCCGTAACGTCGGAGCCATTCCTCAACGTCATCTTCGGGCTCACCGTGGAGCGTACGCGGCTTTCGCTGGTGGGGAAAGGCCGTCGTCTCTTCAGATGGCTGTTGATGAGTCTGCGTCGTGCGGGTGGTAGCCATTGGAAGGTACTGTTAGCATATAAAGGTGGCAAACCTGCTACACGACGGCTGCAACGAGGTACTGGCGGATCCAGAACGTTTTTACCCAGCGCTTAGCACCAAATGTAACAGATGAAATAGTTTTATTACAGGTGAACTTCGTATGAAGGACGGACGCATACAGCTAAAAAAAACCTGGATCAATCTGCATGCGCCTCGCTTCCTCCGCTTCTTCTTCTGCTACTTCTGCAGCTTCTCAGTGCACCGCTACGCGGCGTAACAATATGTATGTTATTTGTTTTTGCCGCGGAACCTTCAAAACTGTATTTGTTGTTTTTCAACAGTCGCCGGCATACAGGCTTATCACTCTGATTCTGGATTGCGTATCAGTTCCGTAATCTTTGTTTGTTAATGCTCGATGTGGCGAGTCTCACCTTTATCAGTTTCGTTGTAGCGCAAGATGCACCGAGATCTATCTCGAAGATTCCGGCCACTCGTGTTTCTTTCCACAATGTTCCAGCCCGTGCTGGTAGCTGTTTGCGACGTTATCTAGATTGTTGTGTGCAGCCTTTAAATTGAGCGTTGACGAGTGTGACGAGCATTCTTTGTTCGACGATCGACGAGCACGTTTGTTGCTATCGCCGCCGCCGAGTTGCTTAGTTCTTTTGCGGGCGCAAGTCAGCCCAATAAAGAGTTAATTTCAGTACCAGCAAGCCTGTGTCTTCTTTTTGGTGTCAACGGCCTTGTCACAACTACGTGACATCTGGTGGAGGTGCTGCCATTGATCTTTAAAGCGAAGATTCCAGCCTTGTTCCTGTTACCCTGGAATAACAGCCTACAGGCCACCGAACCAGTCGCCGGTTTCAAGGCCTCCAACCTGAACACGGTCTGCTGCCGGACCCCATTCGATCTCGGAAGGCAACGACGCTGACAATGGCCCAGCCTAAAGCACCGGTTGTTTTCGTTCAACCTCGTGAGCCCCCCTGCTTCCATGGATGACCATACGAAGATGCAGAAGACTGGGTGGACCTTTTCGACCGTGTGGCAGAATTCGACGGCTGGAACGACACCGCGAAAATCAGGCAAGTCTACTTTGTTCTTCAAGGACATGCCCGAGTTTGGTTCGAAAATCTTGAGGCAGCTATAAAGGATTGGGAGATTTTCAAGGAAGTGTTTTTGACTGCTGTTTCAAGCCTCTTCCGAAAGGAAAGAGCCCAGGCCCTCCTTCAGTCAAGACTTCAACTTCCTAACGAGCCTGTCCTGGCGTACGTTGAGGAGATGAAGCGCTTCTTTCGCCGCGCCGACCCTAACATGACTGAAGGTGAGAGAGTCAAATTTTTAATGCGAGGCGTCAAAGAATCGCTTTTTGCAAGTCTTGTCAGAAATCCGCCAGAAACCGTGGCGGAATTTGAAACGGAAGCGTCTGCCATCGAGAAGACATTGGACACCCGGATGCGCCACTACGAGCGACCACTTCAGCCGGACTACTCAAGACACCACCCCAGCGCATCTGCAAGCGGAGAGAGCCTTCGGGACCTCACTCGGGAGATCGTGCGAGAGGAGCTCCGCCGATTGATGCCATCCTCGCAACAACCCCAGGTGGCGACGCTTGCGTACGTCCTCCGTGAAGAAGTCCAGCAGGCGCTGGGCGTTCCTCAAGCGCCGGCTGCGACTGTTCCAGCACAAGAGGCAACAGCGATCACCTACGCTGCTGTTACGTCGCCCTGCGCCCCGACGGGATGACTTTCCGAGCCCTCGCCGCTTCCGTCCTGTTCCTGAAAACCGCTCCTTGGCCCCCGCCCGCCAAGCCTACCAACAAACCCCAAGCCTCAAGAAGTGCGACGCCTGGAGGACAACAAACAACCGGCCATTATGCTTCCATTGCGATGAAGCCGGCCACATTCTGCGCCACTGCCCGCACCGACGAATCGGTCTCCGCGAATTTGCAGTCGACGCTCCACGACCACGCCCAGGTGAACGACCGCAAGAAATCGACAACTATCTGCATAGCGATGCGATTGCACCACCAAGCCGTCGGTTCAGGTCTCCATCGCCGTACAGGGCCCGCTTTGCGTCGCCAGGCCGTAACTACGATGAAAATGTGCGCGGAATGTCTCTAAGCCCGCGCAGGGTAAACTAAATAGAGCAAGCTTTGGAGGTGAGGCTGCTCAACGGCGAAAAGACGAACATCCTCCGCCGCCGACTGCCACTAACGACGACGCAGCCATTTCACCGCCGCTCCACACGACAACATCGACGACAACATCGACGACAACACGACCACAGTGCAAGCCGACACCGCCGCCCAGCAAAGTAACAATGGTATGCCCAGGCCACGACCTGAAGAAACGACGGAGCCGAGATCGGACACAAAGGCCCACGTGCAATGCGAGGACGCGAACTAGTGGCCTTGAAGTTGATATCGACGGTCGCACAGTCACTGCCCTAGTAGACACCGGAGCTGACTATTCAGTCATTAGTGGACTGTTGGCCTCTCAGCTCAGGAAAGATACCACCGCTTGGGATGGCCCACTGATTAGCACCGCAGGTGGCAACTTGATTACTCCATCGGGACAATGCACTGCAAGAATAACCGTAAATGGGAGTACTTACCCCCCCCCCTCCCCCAGCTTTGTGGTCTTGCAGCAGTGCTCTTTCGACGTGATTTTAGACATGGACTTCCTAAATGAACATAGGGCTATCATCGACCTGCGCTCCAAGCTCATCAAGCTCTCTGCAGACAAAGCCATTCCTGCTACGACGACGACGATGCAACACATTGCTCTAAACGTCCTCGATGAAGAATTGACCGTCCCGCCCCGATCAAGGATCGCAGTCTGCGTACGTAGCGCAAGTATCGAAACCGCTGAAGGCATCGTCGAAGGAAATATCCAATTGCTCTTAGAACGGGGTGTCGGCATCGCAAGAGGCATCGCGAAATTCCGGAGAGGTCAAGCTCAGGTTCTGGTAACAAACTTCACCAAAGAATACCGGCATCTCAACAAGGGCACGACGATCGCTTTTCTCGACCAATCAGCCGACCTCAAAGACGTATTCGCCCTCCACGACCAAACGCTGGAAAACGCACCGGACCAATTCAGTCACCCCAAATTTGACATCAACCCGGCATTGCCCCACATCAGGAAAGACCAGATTATCAGTCTTCTTCGAAGCTACGGGGAGTGCTTCTCGTCATCATCGAAGGTACGACAAACACCACTGGCCAAGCACCACATTATAACGGACGAACACGCACGACTTCTGCGCCAAAGCCCTTATCGTGTATCGCCGCGAGAACGCCAGGTTATACGCGATCAAGTTGAGGAAATGCTGCGTGATGACGTAATCCAGCCATCGAACAGCCCCTGGGCGGCACCAGTCGTTTTGGTAAAGAAAGACTGCACACTTCGCTTCTGCGCTGACTACCGCCGCTTGAATAGCATAACGAAGAAGGACGTCTACCCGCTTCCCCGCATCGAAGACACTCTCGACCGGCTCTGCAATGCAAGGTACTTCTCATCGATGGACCTGAAGAAGGGATATTGGAAAATTGAGGTCGACGAAAGAGATCGCGAGAAGACAGCATTCATCACACCGGGCGGTCTTTTTGAGTTCAAGGTGATGCCATTTGGCCTCTGCTCCGCACCAGCCACATTTCAACGAGTAATGGACACAGTTCTGGCAGGCTTGAAGTGGCAAATTAGCCAGCGCTAAATGCTCGTAACTAGAACGCCTAATTACTGAAGAGACGAGTTATTTGTGTGGTCATGCATCAGCCGAACATTTGTTTGAAGTGCCTGCATAATTGAATCTGTCTTTCTCTGGAAGTGTTCGGCCCAACCTGCAAAAATGAACACGCTTCTTCCATACCGCCCTGATGTTTCTGAATCGAGAGCAATCAAACAAAACACATGTATTTCCACCGTGTGCTTTTTCTGAGCACTGGCATTTCTTTTTCCTATGCTTGTGAAAGAGTGGCCGCCAATTTCTCAGGCTGCTCGAAGATCGTTGAATATCTTCACCCACTCTGCGCGCTGCAGAAGTGCTTGCAACATTGCAAGACTATGTTCTCGCTCTTGTGTAATAACATCGTAGACCATCTGTTCTGTTTTCACCTTGGCATCTTTCGTGCGATCTACAGATGACGGCATGTCAGCTGGAATCACTGCTGCGGGAACTTCCTCTCGCACATACTTTACAGAAGCCGCCCTGCGAATATCTTCGAGGAAGGCTGAGTTTCTGTGCTGTAATTGTCACTCATATTTTGCTCAGGGCGACTGTATGCGCTTCTATCGTTTTATTTTGGCGGCTCCTGGGATCCTCGACTGAAGTCGCTATATCCTATAAGTCCTTGCCAGTCTCGTACCCCCGCAGGCCGATAGGTCGATTCGTTTTGATGGTCGATCTGTGTGCATGTTGCCAAGCGCACGATCCACATGGTACGCTCATTTGCAATAGTTCGTTGGAGGTCCGGAAACAGTCTCGCTTTCAAACAGCACAGAAGCCTCTGCTCACCTTTCAACGTTCGTAATTGGTTCGATGCTTTGTTTACTCTGAGATAGCCCTATCTGGATCGGTGTCTGATTGCAACAGGTCTCACCAAAACGTCATTCCTAGAGTTCAACAGGCGCTCCTGGGTGACTGCTGACATCGTTCTGAGCGCACATAGAATCATCACTCCTATCTATCACCGTCCGCGATGTTTCGGTGTACTGGGTCTTAAGAACTGATTCGGGAAATGGAAAGTCAGGCATTGGTGTGACTGCGTTGGAACTTCCGACTTGCGTCATTTTAAGTACAATGTGAGAATTGGCGGTTTAATCGATAAGGTGATTTGGCGAACAGCGAGTGAAGCTTTTAAGGGCTTGTGTGCACTGCAGCTAGAGGACGCTGGGTAGATGAAGTCGTCTGGAACGACTCGAAGTCTTTCTTCGTGCCGTTACATAAATTCTCACTACGCCACGCCACTCTTTTGAAATTTCCCTTGCAGCTTTCTACATGTCCAGAGAATGACTTCTGAATGGAAGGGTAGTTTTCCCGCCGTGCGCTCCACTTTCCCGTTACGTTTTATCCAGCGGCTTCTTTCGTATAGGGTGCGGTTGCTGCAGGGAGCTCTACCATTGTCTGTCGGCAACAAAGACTGTCGGCAACAATAGTAGGCCCTTTAACAACCTAGAAGTGGTGGCAGAGGAGAGTAACTGTCTGTAAGGTAGTTTTCTCGTACTGTAGTGCAGCTGCGGCGTATTTTGCACAAACGGTGCCTCTAAAAGCCTGCAACTTGTCATTCAGTACGCGCAATACGTCGTTGCATACTTTTAGTCTCGCCTGAAAGAACTTTAGCGCAAGAATATTTACTGCGTTCGAACTGAAAAGTTCTATTGCCTGATGTAACTGCCGGGTCAGAAAATATTGTTGAATATCGCGTGTCCTTTTGATACGTTCCATGGTGTTTTGAAGCAGCCCTCTATCTGTCCGGTGGGGTTCAATAGCGAACCTCCTGGTAAATTCCTGGATGGTCGTCGGTGTTCTTCCTGCTAACTCCAGGAAATATCTTTGGAGGAGCTCACAATACCTTCCCGGGTTTTGGCCCCATTAATTATACAAGAAGTAGGGCAGACACCAGGACTCTACCTTCCCGGGTTTTGGCCCCATTAATTATACAAGAAGTAGGGCAGACACCAGGACTCCTCTAACACTGCATTTAATTCCCGGCTGTCCCCTCGATTCTCAATGCGCCAACATGGCGCTCAGCCTTTCGCGCACCCTCAGTCCACACACCTCGTCTTCCTTCTTCCCGTCGTTCTGTTTGCAGATTCTTGCCTGAATCTGCAACAATGATTAGGGGTCCTTCAAACATTCACCAGCACTCTTATTTTTTAATTCTGCGGAAAATGCAATAGAGACGAAGTGCGATTGTACGCACGCAGAGAGAACAAGGTTGCGAAAGAATGCAGAATTACTAAAGAGCAGTCGACTTGCTGCGTTTGGTGCTTCATTTAACGATGCAGTAACAACATTGTTGACACTACAAAAGGGGCCCAATGAGCGCTATATGTCCCATGGGAAGAAGTCAGAATGCGTCTGGCTCTGTCTTTCTTCAGAAATGTGAATTACGGTGAGAAATGTTTCAAGCCTTGCAGAGAGCCCGAACTCGCGTTCATTTCATAAGTGCTCTACCTGTTTTGTCACATCCTACTTTGTCATCTTTGCTTCTCGTTAAAGATTGTCATCGTCCCTCTCTGCTAATAGCATTGTAAAGATTCGCATGGGCTTTTAAGAATCTAAAATACTGTTTCTCGCATGAAATGAAGTGATTTGTTTAAGCGGTCGCTTGTCGGTCATTCCTTGCCTTTTATTGCATCACGAGTAAGATAATAACACTCAAACATAATACGTACAGAGCTTGCCATTAGTCTCTGCTCCTAAGCAATGTTTGTTACGGTCAGTGTTGGACACATACTCATCAATTTCTTCCGCCACTCACCTCTGGTATCCTACATAACTCAGTAACTCAGCTTCAGTCGACCTGCCTTTCACGACACCAAACTGAGCATTTGTTAATATGTTACACCGATTAACAAAACTTATCATGCGTTTATGAATTAACTTCCCCAAGCATTTGAAAAAGACAGGCAGAATTGATATTGGTCTACAGATAGATAACACGTCCTTGTAGCCACGTTTAAACACTGAAGTTACTTGTGCAATTTGGAGTTTTGAAGAAAGCAAGCCAGAAATAAATACATTGTTTATGATTTGTGTATGTGGTTGTGGGATTAGGTTATATAGACGCTTAATTGGTAGAATTTGCAAAGCATCTACGTTACAGCTTGTGGGGCCCCGCAGCCGCTTTTAGTGTTTCAAACCTCGCGCGCTTTTTTCTGTTTGTGTTGTTGTCCGCCCGGGCAGCGCGAGTATGCATGAGCGAGCTGCCTGGAGCGGGGGCGGCATGTTATCGGCGCGAGACCGAGGGTAGAGAAGCGCGTCAGAAGCATGGCTCGTGGCTTTCTCGCCGGGCGGCCGGCCAGCGAAGGGCGGCGAGGCAGCGTCCCAGGCCGGCGGGATGTACACGGACGACGGAGCGGGGTCCTGCCTGACGAAGATGGACGCGGTGCCTACAAGAATGCTTTAGGAGTATTAGCGTGAGTGCTGCCACGCGAAAAGCATTGCTTTTGTACCGTCGTAAGCGCTTTGGCCCTATTACTCGCCCTATCCGCGCCGCAGTGTGCTTTTTGTTGCCGCGCTGAAGCCCTGACCCATGTCCCGTATTATTCTGCATATTCCATTGTCGCGCACTTCGACGGCATGCTGGCAGCGCAGTTTTGACCAATGCTGTTTATTTTTATTTTATGCTTTTCTGTTGATCCGAAATAAAGCGGCGTTTTAAGAAAGACGGTTTTTCACTCGTCGGGCGAGGCCATCGCTCGCGGACCCGTATTCCCGAAGGCGAAGCCTTCATTTGGCGCCCATTGTGATTTCTGCTCCAGCTTTGTCTTGCCCCGCGAGTGTCGCAATTTGAGGTTCATGCGGACTCACCGGGTGCAAGCGACCAGTTGGCAGAGACAGTTCGGCCTCCCACACAGGCGGGTTCCGGGCATGAGCAATCAGAAGACAGGAAAAGCGAACTGTCGGAAATTTGTTACGGAATTCTTGGCCTACTGTTCGAGCTACTTAATTAAAGGCACATTTCAGAGAAATGGTAGGAAGCGAGGCAGTTTTGATAAGGCCCACTCCATTGTATCGCAATAATCAGCTGCAGCTGAATTTGACCGTGCCAAGGTTTGAAGGATACCCCGACAAGAAATCTGTTTGCAATTTTTCTTTATGAAATGGACGATTATCAGATGGTAATGGCAATTTCGGAGCGCGCTCTGATCACGCGTGTGCTTCCCGTAGCTTCGGTAGGTTCGGCAGCAACCTGGAAGCGTAGACAGCGGCCATTCACTACAAAGCAGGATTTTATAGACCGTTTTCGAGAAGCTTTTTTGCCGCCTGAGTATGACATCCGTGTGAAAGACGAGCTTTGCACCAGGACGCAAGACGAAAACAAGGGTTTGCTTGAGTTTTTGCGCAGTTTTCAAGAGCTGCATGAGCAGGCAGATCCTGCAGTTCCGGAACCAGAGAAGGTGGCTCATGCCATACATCGGTGTCATCCAAGGTACCAGCCATACCTCCGGGGTCGCCAGTTCGCGGACTTCGATGACATGGCTAGAGAAGCATCCCGCATCGAGGCATCTTTCCTGACGGAGCTCCAGTACAAACCACCTCCCCCGGCGGAGACCTGCCTTGAGCCGTCCTGTGCGTGGCTTGGATCATCAGCAGCACGCAGCCTGGAGACGCTAAGCTGCCGTGCGGGGGCTGGCGATTTGCACGGGGTCACAAGCCCTGATGCGCATACTCAGGTGACGAGCCGATTGCATTGGGTGACAGGTCAGACGGGGCCCCGTGTCTTCTTGCCATACGGAGACGCTGGGACCCCTTGTCTGGCAGCAGTTGGGTCATCGAAAGTCAGAACGCGCAAATCACGGACACCACCTGCAGGAACTGCCGTCTACCATGCACCTACGTGTGCAGCGTGGATGTGTGCAGCGTGGAAGTCACCTCCGGGTGCAGCGTAGACGTCACCTACGGGTCCAGCGTAGACGTCACCTACGGGTGCAGCATGGACGTCACCTACGGATGCAACGTGGGTGTCGCCACTGGGTGTAGCGTAGACGTCACCTTCGAGTGCACCGTGGACGTCACTTTCAGGTGCAGCGTGGATGTCACCTTCGGGTGCAGCGTGGATGTCACCTTCGGGTGCAACGTGGACGTCACCTTCAGGTGCAGCGTGAACGTCACCTACGGATGCAACGTGGGTGTCGCCACTGGGTGCAGCGTAGACGCCACCTTCGAGTGCACTGTGGACGTCACCTTCAGGTGCAGCGTAGACGTCACCTACGGGTGCAGTATGGACGTCACCTACGGATGCAACGTGGGTGTCGCCACTGGGTGTAGCGTAGACGTCACCTTCGAGTGCACCGTGGACGTCACCTACGGGTGCAGCATGGACGTCACCTACGGATGCAACGTGGGTGTCGCCACTGGTGTAGCGTAGACGTCACCTTCGAGTGCACCGTGGACGTCACCTTCAGGTGCAGCGTGGATGTCACCTTCGGGTGCAGCGTGGATGTCACCTTCGGGTGCAACGTGGACCTTTACCTTCGTGTGCAACGTGCGTGTCACCACCGGGCGCAACAATATCACCTTCGGGTGCAACGTGGGTGTCGTCACGGGGTGCCATAATGTCGCCTTCGGGTGCAACGTGGGTCTCGCCACCGGGTGCAACGTGGGATTCACCTTCGGATGCAATGGTGTTGCCATCAGGTGAGACGTGGGTGCCGCCCCCTGGCACAACTTGTCCTATGATTCTCAGATTCAGGAAAACGCAGGGGAGGGTGTTTTGGTCATTACACCATCCAGCGGCCAGGCCGCACAGACGTGGCCAACCACCGGGAGGGCTGATTCAGTCGCTACCTTTCTTGCCTGAACGGATTCAGGTGCCTTCGACCCAGGTGCCATTGATGCAGGTACCATCGTCACCACCTGCTATCCTTGAGGCAGACTCCGAGAAACCCTACAAACACTCGGTGAGTGCAGTCCAGTCAACTTCTTTTGAGGAAAGCCAACCAGACAAGAACCCGCTAGTCTTGGTCAAAATTGCCGGACTGGAACTTCCAGCCCTTTTAGACACAGGGTCTACGGTGTCAGCCTTCGGCGATAAGGTAAAGAATTCCCGTGAGACAAAACATGTCCGGTTACGGAGTGTAAACACCAACCTTCGTATGGGGTCGACTCACATAGTACCCGCAACCTCAGCAGCCCGCCTAACTGTTAATATAAATGGTAGAAAGATTAGACAGCGTTTCTTAGGCCTCCCCGGACTATCCTGGCCAGTCATACTAGCCCGTAACATCATAGTGAAGGCAGGAATCGTGATTTATCTCAGTGAGGGAACCTACTGGTACGGCACTGGTACCGGCACTGGTTCAAGACCAAGGCCGCTGAGCCACAGTCACAGTTGCTTGCCACGAATGGCCATTCGGCCAATTTAACATGAAATAGTATTTTAACTGCTATGAATTCCTTCACGGGGTCACCAGCGAGAAAATGCAGAATCGAGATAGTGCTCAGGCCCTTTGCAGCAATGTTCATGGAGGCTCCGGGGAAGGCCAATGTACTAACTCACAGGATCGACACCGGCGATGCTCGTAATATCCGATTCAATCCAAGGCCCTTGCGTGTCCTCAAGCGAGTGCTGCTGGATGGGGCCCTCGACGAAATGGTGGCTACCGGTGCGGTGAGACCATCAAAAACCCCTGGGCGTTTCCTGTTCTCGCGCCTAAGAAAGATGGCACAGCACGGTTGTGTGCCGATTATCGATGTCCGAACGCTGTGACAGTGCGAGACTCTTACCCTTTCCCGTCAGTTGACGCTGTCATGTACTCACTTGGGTCAGCAAAATTTTTTTACTTTTTACTGCAGTAGGTGTATTCTGCAAATCCCGATTGACCACTGCGACATTGAGAAAACGGCTTTCACTTGCCACCGGGGACTGTTCGAATTTGTGCGATTTCCTTTCAGTTTGTGCACTTCATCTGCTACTTTTCAGCGGGTAATGAAAATTTTGCTCGGAACGCGAAATTTAACTACGCCATGTTCTACATGGATGACATAGTAGTGTTCTCAGAAAGCTTAGATGAGCACCTCATTCATCTAACGAATGTCCTTCAACGAATGCAGGATGCGGGCATCACCAATAATCCCGGCAAGGTTTAGTTGGTGAAAAGCACAATCAACGTTCTTGGTTTCATAGTGGAACAGGGCACAGTTCGCCCTGATGAAGAGCAGCTTCAGGCCATTCTGCAGCTCCCACCACCAACCAACATAAACAGCCTCCAGCGTTTCTTGGGCATGGTGGGATTCTACCGCCACTTCATCCCGAACTGCGCTGACCTGGCTCGACCTCTCCATCAGCTCCTGCGGAAGGATTCCCGCTGGTACTAGACAGGAGCCTAGCAGGGATCATTCCGTTCACTGTCTGCAGCCATCCCGGATAGTGCACGCCTGCGGCTTCCAGACCTTAACCGGCCATTCACAGTACAAACGCATGCAAGTGAGTGCGGAATAGGTGCGGTATTGCTTCAAGAACATCAAGGAAAGCTTTGCACATTGGCGTTTGCTAGTCATACACTGACGGGACCGGAAAGGACCTATACTGTGAAGGAGAAAGACTGTCTCGCGATTATGTTTTCACTAAAGGAATTGGATATGTATTTGAATGGCGCAGAATTCACTATTCAGACCGACCACCAATCCCTATCGTGGCTTTCAAGGTTGCAAAATCCAGCTGGCCATCTAGCCCGCTGGTCACTCGCTCTCCAAAACATAATTGCAGGTGTAGTGAACTATGCGAAGATATTATGAAGACGGGGATGAACTAGGCGAGGATATCACAAAGACGAGGAGAAGAACGACGAAGTGCCACTGCGCTGCTAGAGCTCGCTTGTGGAGGCCTAGACTGACTGTGTACTTGTCTGGTTATCTTTACAACTTAGAGAGGGCTCTTATCCCTGTTAAAAGACAGTAAACACCCCCTTTCACTTGGTGGAGGTGCTGGGACCCAGTGGTTCCGCAACCACGAGGCCGACGTCACTTCGTGGTCTGCTTTCAAGACCAGTTTTGCCGATATCTTCGGCCAACCTACCGTGCGCAAGCTACGTGCTGAGCAACGCCTGCCCGGCTGTGCGCAGATTCCTGGCGAAAATTTTACCAGTTATATTGAAGATGTTGTAGATCCTTGCAAGCGCGTGGACGCTTCAATGCCAGACTATGCCAAGATTGGTCACAATGCCAGACTATGCCAAGATTGCTCACATTATGCAAGGGATTGATGATGACGCGTTCCAGATGCTTCTGGCCAGAAATCCAGCAAACGTCGTCGATGTTATAAATGCATGTCAAAACTTTGATGAATTACGCAAGCGCCGCAAAATCACTCGGTCTTCGCTCTCACACCAGGAACCTCTTGCAGCTTTAACACCTGACATAGACCAGTCGTCCTTGCTGCAACAAATAAAACAGTTTGTTCGAGAAGAAGTTGCCCGTCAACTATCACTCCTTCACCAACGTTCTGACGCTCCATCTCCTTTAGTACCGAAGTTGCAACAAGTCATCCGCGAACAAGCCGCAGAAGCACTTCCCACGCTTCCTGAAGCTCCTTCTGTTGTTACTTTGACATACGTCGGAGCACCAGTCCAGTATAGTCAATCTGCTGTTCCAGCCCCTTTGACCTACGCGGCTGTGGCTGCGCGGCCACCGCCTGAGCCGTCACTACCCATGCAGCCTGTACCGCTTCCTCAAACGGCTCCGCTTCATCCTTCCACTCCGCGCTATTACAACCCTTGGCGTACTTCGGACAATCGCCCAATTTGCTACTACTGTGGTTTCGCTGGACATGTGGCTCGTCGATGTCATCGTCGCATGACCGCGCCTCCCGAGCCTGCGTCTTCTGATTACGCCCCGCCACTGCTTCATTCTGCCCCCTCTCCGCCTATGTACGCCACAGAACAGCGTTCGTATACAACCCGTCGTTCTCCTCCGCGGTGCCGGTCACTGTCATCAATGCGCCGGCGACCACCACCTGCTGACGAGCGAAACTAAGCTCCGCGGTTCCTGAGGCAAGAACTGCGCCCTCTGCGAAAAGCTCAAGGCTTCAAACTTTGCCCACGAACGTTATAGTGATCTCTATCGATGGTCTGTCCGTATATGCGCTGGTCGATACGGGTGCTTCAGTGTCAGTGATTCATGAGCGACTCTGCCGACGATTACAGAAAGTTACGACGTCATTTGATGGTTTGTCACTCCGCACTGCCAGTGAAGAGAGGATTGCACCTTTAGCAGCATGTACTGCACGTGTCGCCATTGAAGGTGTTTTGTACAGTGTTGAGTTCGTAGTTTTGTCGTCTTGCTCCCACGACGTGACCCTCGGATGGGACTTCTTTTCTAAAAATAACGCAGTGATCGATTGCGCCCGAGCTGAAGTGGAATTTTCTGCACTGTGCGACGCACTGCCCGACGAGAACAGTTCAGTGTGTCCTCAAAAGCTTACCATCGCTGAAGATGTCGACGTAGAGCCAGAGGCTTGTGCCCTTGTGCCTTTATCGTGTCCTGCCGCGTCAGCCGTTAGTGTTTTATTTACGCCGGCTGCATCCTTCCTCCATCGCAAGCACCTGCCGCTGCTGTCTGCTGTTCTCGATGTTTACGGTGGCTTCACGATGCTACTCATCTACAATCCGTCTCCACGCCCGATTACTCTGCTACGTGGGGAATCTCCCGGTTCTGTTCAACCAGCGAACCTTCTCTCTAACCTAAACGCCTCCGAGACCTACCGTAGTAACTACATCGATGCTCTGTAGTCCGATTCGACGCTTGATTCGTTGCCAGATGACTTCTTCCGAAACGCCATAGATGACGCTCTTCCTTCCACCTGCCGGACGCAGCTTGTGGCCCTTTTACAGCCGTTTCGCTCCGCTTTCGACGCCGCCCACACACCTCTCGGCCGCACTTCCACAGTGGCGCATCACATTCAGACCGGCTCTAACTCGCCTTTTCGACAGCGACCCTATCGTGTGTCAGCGGCAGAGCGTCGCGTCATCAGTGAGCAAGTTGAGGACATGCTACAACGTGGTGTAATCCGCCCGAATCCGCCCGTCTCAAAGCCCCTGGTCTTCACTAGTGGTGCTAGTAAAGAAGAAAGATGGCTCAGTTCGCTTTTGTGTCGATTACTGGCACCTGAACAAAATTACCCACAAGGACAATTACCCCCTGCCGCGTATAGACGACACTCTTGATTGCCTCCAAGGTGCTGAGTACTTTTCGTCTCTTGATTTACGTTCCGGTTACTGGCAAGTACGAATGGCCGCCTGTGACAGATAGAAGACCGCATTTGTGACCCCGGATGGCCTCTATGAATTTAATGTAATGCCCTTCGGTTTGTGCAACGCGCCCGCCCCATTCGAGAGGATGATGGATAACATCTTGCGAAAGTTCAAGTGGCACATCTGCCTCTGCTACCTGGACGACATTGCTGTCTTTTCCACCGAATTCGCCACGCACCTACAGCGCTTGCGGCAAGTTTTGGTTTGTCTTACTGACACCGGCCTACAACTGAATCTCAAGAAGTGTCACTTCGGTGCCCGGGAGTTGACCATTTTGGGGCACATCGTCTCCAAGGAAGGTGTTCGCCCTGATCCGGCCAAGCTGCGCGCAGTGGCGGAGTTTCCTAAGCCGGTCTCGCTCAAGCAACTTCGAAGCTTCATTGGTCTATGCTCCTATTTTCGGCGCTTCGTGCGGAATTTTGCTTCTATAATTGCACCCCTTACGAAGCTACTCGGGAGAAGCAGTGACTTAACTGCGTGGTCGGTCAAGTGCGACGAAGCGTTCACCGCATTGCGCCGTCTTTTGACTTCGTCACCAATCCTTCGCCACTACGACCCCACAGCACCTACCGAGGTCCATACTGATGCGAGTGGCTTTGGCCTCGGAGCGGTTTTGGCTGAACGGAAAAAGGCTTTCAAGAATACGTCGTTGCGTACGCGAGTCGCGTCCTCTCCAAAGCTGAATGCAACTACTCAGTTACGGAAAAGGAGTGTTTGGCCATTGTGTGGGCACTAACGAAATTCTGACCCTACCTGTACGGTCCCCAGTTTGACGTCGTCACGGACCACCACGCGTTATGTTGGCTGTCCTCTCTTAAAGACCCGTCCGGCCGCCTCGCACGATGGGCTCTCCGCCTTCAGGAATTTGACATCCGCGTTATATATCGCCCTGGCCTTAAACACATGGACGCCGACGCTCTGTCTCGTTCTCCCCTATCCATCGAATCTGCTTGCTCCTCGGTGGCTGATCCCGCCCTCTCGTCTCTAACAATCGCTGATATGCCTGCGGAGCAGCGAAAAGACCCGTGGCTCGCATCTCTTATCGACATCGTGTCCACTTCTCCAATCGCTGCGCCTTCTCGGACTTTACGCCGTCAAGCACCACACTGTGCCCTACGAGACGGTCTTCTTTACCACCACAATTATATGCCTGATGGTCGACGCTAGCTTCTCGTCATTCCCCGCCATTTACGACAAGATATTTGCGCCCCTTTCCATGCCGACCCTCAGTGTGCCCATCCTGGTGTAGTCAAGACGCTTCAGAGAATTTCTCAACGCTACTATTGGCGCGGCATGTACGGCTGTACTCGCAAATACGTGCGCTCCTACATCGCCTGTCAGCGCCGCAAGTCATCCACACCTCGTGCGTCCGGCCCCTTACAACCACTTTCATGCCCGGCCCGCCCTTTTGACCGCGTTGGCGTTCACCTTTACGTGCCACTTCCCTGCATGGTCTCTGGGAACCGCTGGATTATCGTCGGCATCGACCACCTCACCCGGTATGCCGAGACCGCCGCTTTACCTGCCGCTACTGCCCCTGAAGTTGCCCTGTTCTTGCTACATAATTTTGTTCTTCGCCACGGCGTGCCGCGAGAGCTGCTGAGTGACCGAGGACGCGTCTTCCTTTCCAGAGTCGTTGAAGCTCTATTGGCCAAATGTCGCATCATACATCGGACCACAACAGCCTACCACCCTCAAACTAAAGGGCTGACTGAGCGCTTCAATCGTACTCTTGGAGATATGCTCACAATGTACGTTGCCGCTGATCAGACCAACAGGGACACTGTTCTTCCTTTCGTGACGTACGCATACAATACCGCCACGCAGTCAACCACTGGATTTAGCCCTTTCTTCCTGCTTTATGGGCGTGAGGCATCGTTCACGATGGACACTATTTTACCATATCATCCCGGCTCCTCCGAGTGGAATCTCCTTTCAGACGTTGCCAAACATGCGGAAGAGTGCCGCCAGCTAGCCCGCAGTTTAACATCGGAATCGCAAGGCCGCCAAAAGTATCGTCACGACATAAATCAGACGCCACACGTTTTCCCTACAGGATCCCTTGTTTGGCTCTGGGTTCCTGGCACCCCACCGGGATTGTCATCAAAATTTGGAACCGAGTGCCACGGCCCCTACCGCATTGTCCGCCAAACCTCCCCTGTGAATTACATCGTGGAGCCACTCACTCCATCTTCGGACATGCGTCATCGCGGCCGCGAAACTGTGCACGTGAGCCGTCTCAAAACGTACTACGATCCGCTCCTATTGCCCTAACCATAAGTCGCCAGGATGGCTCCTCTTCGCTCCGGGGGAAATTGCAGTGAACTATGCGAAGATATTATGAAGACGAGGATGAACTAGGCGAGGATATCACAAAGACGAGGAGACAAACGACGAAGTGCCGCTGCGCTGCTCGATCTCGCTTGTGGAGGCCTAGACTGGCTGTGTTCTTGTGTGGTTCTCTGTGCAACTTAGAGAGGGCTCTTATCCCTGTTAAAAGACAGTAAACGCCCCATTTCACAGGGTAGAATACAGAAGAGGCACTTTCAACAAAGTGGCCGACGCCCTGTCCCGAGCTCCAATTCCCGGTGAGGGAGAGCGAGCACCCGTGGTCTGTGCTATGACAGCTTCTGCAGACACCCGGAGCACACTGGTGTCCCGTAAACAGCTCCTCGATGCACAGTTTTCAGAAGACTAGCGCAGCCAGATACACCAAAGCCTGAACAGCGCCAACCCTGCAGGGAGCCGGGCAGCTAACGGAAGCTACGACAGCTACTTGGAAGCAGACGATGGCTTGATCCTGCGGTATATACATGCTGCGGACACCGAGAGTGGTGAGTCCGCTTTTCGTGTGGTCGTTCCTAAGGGCCTACGTAAGCATTGTCTAGAGTACTTGCACGATACACGCCTCGCAGGCCACAGTGACGGCAAGAAAACTTATGACAAATTGTGTCGCGTCACAACATGGCCCGCATGAGAAGGGTTGTCCTGGCATAATTGTTATACCGGCCAGACCACGAAGCCAAGGGGAGGGAAACCACCGGGCCTCATGCAACCTGTAGACAGCCGATACCCATGGGAAATCGTAGCCTGCGACATAATGGGTCCCTATCCCAGATCAGAGAAAGGGAATCGCTACTTGCTAGTACTCACTGATCATTTCTCAAAATGGGTAGAATTGTATCCCCTGAGCAGGCTAGACTCGAAGATAATTTGAGATAAGCTACTAGAAACATTCACTCACTTTGGTTTCCCAGCTCAGATTATCACTAATAACGGATGGTATTTCACTGGTAGGATATTCAGTAACACCAGAAAAGTTCTTGGCGTGCAGCACAAAAAGACTACGCCCTACCACCGTCAAGCAAACATTAAAAAGCGAGTGAATCGAAATCTCAAGTCTATGATGGTGGCATTACGAAGCGGCACAAGGACTGGGCGCTCGTATCCAGGAGATGGCCTTCGCCACAAGAACCACGGTAAACTGGTCAACAGGTTTTACACTAGCGGCCATTCTCCTTGGTCGTGAGTTCAGGTTCTCTATTGAGCATGCTCTGAGTGGCTCTGACTTGCTGGGTCTTAGCCATTCTAAATTCACGCTTGACCTTTCCAGCCGCTTGGCAGAGACTCCGGAAGAGGCAAGCGAAAACTTGGACCTTTCCCGCCTGGAACACCGTAACCAGTACAACAAGGGAAGGCGACCTTTGGAGTTCACAGTCGGCGACAAAGTCCTTCGCCGCACGCACCCAGTAAGTGATGCAGCAAAAGTGTTTGCTGCTTCTCTCGCTCCATGATGGACTGGCCCTTACACGATAACAAAGCGCGTGTCTCGGCTTTCTAATTTTATTCGCCATGTGCAGGGTGGTCGACAAACCGGACCAGTCAACGTGGCCGATCTCCGAGCTAACCACGGCCGTCCATTAGCCACATAGAACCACTTCACCTACCAGCCACTACAGCTATCCACGCTCGGCGGATACGGGTCCGCGAGACCATCGCTCGCGGACCATTATTCTAGACCCTTATTCTAGGGGAAGAAGGAGGTGAAGAAAAGGCACGGGCCTGCTACTGGCTCTGTAGCTGAGTCACCTCCGGTGCCTCGTGCGGACATAAGAGTGAAAGTAGAGAATAAAGAAAGACAAGAGGGAGAGAAAGACACGCGCCCCAACAGCCGTGGTCCAACACCTAAGCGGTGGCGGGCGCAGAGACGGCCTGCAAACGATATACATTCAGTGGCAGGCTAGCCCCCGCCGCAAGCGGCGTTGACCCACCTGTGGCCGCAGGCGTGGCTTCACACATTCCGTTATTAAGTGATCTGGTGATCCCCTTTTCTTACATAATGAACATAGGTCTGATCGTATTTCCGGCCGTATATGGTTGTCTAGAATTTGGTTCGGGTATTCATTTGTCTAGCTTTGCCCATGCTACTGCTTCCTTTTTGCCTAACGTGGGATCTGGTGGTGGTAGGACCCTCCTGCTTAGTCTGAAGTGCGTTGCTATTTCGCTATAGTTAATCAGGTCCTCTTGTTTGTCTTGCTCCGGTGGCACGTCTCTGAAACATTTTGATCCACAATTTGACGGGCTGTGCTCGCACTGTGAGGAGGTTGTCTCACATCTACCACATGGTGTGGGCCTGCCAGAAAAACCCATCTTTGCCCCCTATCCCCAGTCCCACCCGAGAGATCTGGGAGGCAGCCCTGTCTGGCGGCAGCACCCTAGACGCCCAACGAAGCGCGCCCGAGCTGCGGCAAACGCCAATGGAGTGCCTGTCTAGGCATCCCACCTAGTGTCTAAAGCTCTATGTACATATAACAATAAACGTTTTCACCACCACCACCAGCCCGGTGTGTGAGATCTTGGACTAGTTTGTGTGTCGCCTCGTTTCCGGGCACGCCTCCGCGGGCTGGCATCCAAACAAGTGTGATGTCTCTTTCTATTCGCTTTTGATCGAGGATTCAACCCGCGGAGAAATTTTCATTGAAGAAGTATATGGGGAGGTGAGCACTGATTTCGGCAGCCAGCCCACCTGGTGTCAGCAGATCATTACTGATGTTTGTTATGAAAGCGTTGAGCAGGGTTGCTACATTGCGCTCGTTACGCGTAGGGCTCTCAATGACTTGTAAAAAGGCAAAAAGGCATTTGCGCATGGAATCTGTGCAAACTCTGGTAGCAGCTTAGTTATCAAGAAGATTTATGTTCCGGGCACCACCAAGAGCAACTTCAAGCTGCCGGTCATAAGTCACAGCTAAACTCATTTTCAAAACAAAACAGAAAAACGTGGTAACACTTCCAAGAGGTGGTCTGTAAGCGACGGAAAATACATGTCACACTGCATAACAGTATTTCGTAGTCCTCTGTTATCTCGGTACATTCTTTGGAAGTGTTAAATTTAAACTCCTTTTTTCTAGCTTCCCATTTCAATTTCGTTCATATCACTCAATTTCAACGAATGTCTGCACTCCCACACTTTGAATAACCTGCACTGCTGTGAATGGCTGGCTGCCTAATTCACACCTGGATAGTTTTGAATGCAATAATAAATATGTGCTTTCAACTTATTTCAAAAAGCAAATGCAAAAAGATTTCAGGCAAAAGAATGTTGCGGGCAGATTCCTTTTTTTCTATCCTAACTTTGTCGGCTAGCGAAAAACTTATTTATTGGAGTGAAATCGGCGCTTCCTCAAACCCTGAAGCGTAATAGCCTCAAACGAAACACGAGCTTAGCTACCTGCCTATGCCATGAAAGACATTTGGTTTTCGATAGTACTATACTGTTCGCATATGAAATCGGTGCACTGACCAAACACGTCACTGTCGGGCCATCACCCATTTCTGGGGGTAACACCGGCGCATTTCCCTGCGGAATACGTCGTCGTCCTTACCTTGAGTTCCCAATGAGGAACTCGCAACGGCAACCTGGACTTCCACAACAAACGGCAACACCTGGCTGCCTTCCATTTGCCTAGAGCAGCACCTGCGCGCTCTCCAAACGACTGGTTGGCTATGTACAGTTTCGAGAACATTATGTATTGGCAATGATAAGGGTCGCCCGTACTGTTACGTTAGAAACGACAAATCGACCCTAGGTTTCAGGGCAGTTGTCAGACACATACATGGTGTTGGCCGTCCCCTAATCCAGGGTTCGCATGCAGTAAGGTGTTGAAGAAAGGAAAGCCGCAGTATCTGTCATGCTTGTGTTGACACCTATACCCCGCTGTAAGAAAGGAAGGAAGGTAGGAGTGAAATTGGAAAGAGACAAAGAGGAGCCAAAGTTAATGGGTACGGAGTAATTTCGATCGCCTGGGGATCTTTAGCTTGCGCTGATAACGAACAGCACACGATGCCTCTTCGCTTCGCCTCCATCGAAATGCAGCCGTTGACGGTCGGGATCCAACCCGGGTATTCCGGCACAGAAGTCGGGCGTCTTACCAATACACCACCAGGGATGGCAGGGACGCATAAAAAAAAAAACTTTATCTTGTCCCGGCTTAGCTGCTTGAGTATGTCAAACATTTCTTTGTAGTGCTTACATAAGGGCCATGTTTTTCCATGGAAGTCTTCGGCCAACCTGGAAAATGGACAGGCTTCTTCCCTACCCTCGTGATGTTTATGAACCGACGCCACTCTCGGACGCCGTCCAGTACTCAGAAGAATGCAGTCAGCTTGCCCGTTCACTTGCAAAGGGAAACTAGTGACAACAAAAACACCACCTTCACACAGGCGAGATTTCTTCTTATTCCCTTAACACTGGTGTCACTCTGGGTCCCTGCCATACCCCCGGCCTTTCCAAGAAGCTCCTTGCTCGGTACCACGGTCCCTACCCGTCCTTCAACAAAACATCTCCTGTCAGCTACGTGGTTGATCAGTGTCGCCTTCTGCGGATTAACGTCGCCGTGGACGCGAAACAGTCCTTGTAAACGGAGTCAAGCCTACTACGATCTGTCTGTCCTTTCGGCTCCGTATGTCACCAAGATGGCGCTTTCTTCTTCTTCTTTTTCTCCCTCGTGATAATGTCACATACTCACAGTGGGGAATTGGCCAGATTTCGTTGTAGGTGACATATCCTTCTCTACCTGGGGGAAGCTGTAGTGTGCTAATATGCGTCGTTTTAGCCACTGGCATGCATGCATCGCGTGTTGGCCCACCCGAGGAAAACGATGTTGGTTGCTGTCTTCGTGATTCTCTGCGGTCGACGCTCTGCTGCGAGCTCATCCTGAGCAGCTGTATCCATCTCGGTCGCCGTAATAACTGCACCCCTACACTGGAAATTTTGAACTGTAATAAATAATTTTATATAATTTCAATGGCCACAAGAATCGGTAATATTTTAATTTAAGGCAAACATGTTTAGACTGCGTAGGCGGCAAAGAATGATAATACTATCTTTTTGAGCACATGAATAAAGATAGTGGAAAGAGAATTATATGCCAATAGGAAAGCCGCCACCCTCAAAAGCCACCGAAAACAAAAATACTACTATAAGCCTCTCTCAAAGGTCGATTGGGTGATGATGAAAATGACACAAGGTTAGGTAAATGGAGGTTTGTCATCCTCCCACCCACGTTCGAAAAAGAATACTCGAGTTTGCTACAAAGAAATTTGATGGCGGATCATGTCAGCGTTATGCAAACTGCTACTGAACAAAACATACTATGTTCATCACCCCGACACTAGCTCTCTTAAACAGCAAGCGCAGCAACCGTTTCAAGTAATAGTATTCCCACCAACCCAGCACACGACGATTTGTAAGTACACGCAAGAGGATGTGTACGTTCTTTTCAGTGGACACTTGTAGTGCTGATATTTTACTAGTAACGGAAACGGCCTCGCTGAAAAATTTGAGACGGAAAGTTACTTCCTGCAAATAACATCCACCTACAACTCTAATCATGTCGGCCAACAAAGAGTGTGAGGTCTGCTTGCTACCGACAGAAAGTTTGTTTCCCATTGCATGCACATTGATACGCCATTAAACATGTTTTGGTAATGCGTCGTTTCAATCTACTAAGAAGTTATCATTGGAGCCTGTTACCTGATCCTGGACTGTGCAGAATATTGTTAATGAATTCCGCGCTAGACAAAGATCGTTTAGAACTGTGCTCGGATTTTCTCTCGAGCAGCTCATAACAAAGCCAAAAAACAAAGCATTATGTTACCAACAACCTTGATCGTGTCCTCGCTTCACACCCTGACACGCATATGCGATCACTCATTACTTTCTATTCACTTGAATCTCGCGAAGCCTAAATGTGCAAAAAGATTAGTGTCTATCCGCGCACCAGAATCACGCAGACATTGATTCAATTAACAATGCATTATGTTCCTTTCTTGGAATCTTCCATTACGAGCTGCAATTAACATTGTATTATGTTCCGTTCTTGGATTCTTCTATAACGATTTCAACAGCCGTACATTCGACATGCAATTGACAATGTAATGTGTTCAAATCTCAGAATCTTCCATAACGACTTCAACAGTCGTACAGTCGAGGTGCAATTAACAATCTATTATGTTTTGTTCTTGGAATCTTCCATAGCGACTTCAACAGCCGTACAGTCAAAATGCAGTTAACAATGTATTATGTTCCGTTCATGGAATTTTCCATGAAGACTTCGAGAGCCGGACAGTCGCAAAAAATTCGGCTGTGCTCATAATAAGAATGCTTAACCAAGAACTAAGTACATTCCTGTTCAAAGTGCCCCAGTCTGCCTGGTATAATACTCAGATAAGGCGTACATTGAGTCAAACGGAGCGATTGCATTGGTCAGCGAAGGTTTTCAATAAGGGCCGTTGTAGCGCTTACAAATTTGCTTGCAGTGTATCTGCATCTGAAATAAAAACCGCCGCAGACATCTTCTTATATTACATTTTCCCGTCAATGTCACCCCGTACAAAGACCACAGATTGGCGCGCAAGGCACTAATGACAGTCATGTTGACTACACTGCAGATACTATACCCTATGACTTTTACGCGTACTCCCGGGCTAATTTCTAACGGCAGAGCATACAATCAGAAAATAAGGGAAGGCGATATGACTGCGCACTGTCCTATTGCCTTCTGGTATTTCCTGATTGTGTTCGCTGGCGATACAAATAGTACGCGTCCGTTCTCAATGAAGCGTTACGTGAAAGTGTTAAGCGACTGTATCGCTTCCCCTGCAGCCATTAACGCTGCCATCATATGCTCTTACTAAGCCGTTGGTACCTGTAACCGCTTGTGTCATAGCGTTTGTGTCAGGTGGATACCGCTGTACTGGCTCAGTACGGTGAATTCCACCACATTCGTGCACCACAGTCGTAGACGTCCTATATGAGCAAGCAGTTTGGGTATATTGCAGAGGAAAAGGCCTATTTCTAGAGCAATGCCTACAAGTAATTTCAATTTAGGAAGTCGAGATATGCACATGTACGTATAAATAGTATGGCGCCATTTGGATTAGGTCACATTAGGTATGGAAGCAAACATTCTTCGTTACATCTTACGATGGCGATGCTTTGCACTGTGAGATTGCTTTGCATGGCGCAAACTACGAGCCAGTCGGGGATGTAGTGAGGCCGAACGAAACGAGGGAAATGGTGAACAAAGCTCAAGGTAAGGATTCCTCTTTGTTTAACGTATATTAATCGCCAGGTCATGTATGACCCTATCAAATAAGCTACATATTGCGCACGGCGCTTCCCTGCCCTTGCGAAACAAAAATAATAATGCGGGACAGTTGATCTTTGCTTTTAGGAGTGTGACGCGACGGCGTCAGTAGCTTCTTTCTACGGCTCTATTCGCGGATTCTTGTTCATATTGCCTGCACTTCCTTGCTCGCTAAATTCCTAATTCCTCAATTTCTTCCTCTATCTGTCGCAAATACTCTTAAGCCCAGCCGTAATATACGCTACGTGATATTTATTTTACACACTTCAAGTCCTGTAGTCGCAAAAGAATTTAGGGGTGAGGTTGACATTATTTGTGGTACAAAACAAAACGAAATGCTAACTACAAGGTACTTTGAACGGCAATCTTGAATTTAGTTTTGTCACAAATGCAGACTATGGAGGAGGCGGAAAGGCGGTTTCATTCGATGGCGTTTCTTGGCAAAAAACGAAAAATGGCACAACAAGCTGACGCTCCAGTTTTGTGCAGATGGTCGACCCGAGATGACTTGAAGCTTGGCGAGGTAAAACATTTTATTTCAGGAAAGCATTGAAATAGTATACTTTATGAAAAACATGAAGGCGAGGCTACTTGCGACGTAGCGAATGGTCCGTAAACGGCGTCAATGTGACGCTAGAATGACGTGAATAATTAGAGAAAATAAAACGTGTGGCACGTTTCTGAATGCTTTCAAGAAAATAGATAAGATTGGTAATAGAACAGTACCAAACGACGCAAGCATACTCCAGCTTGGGATGGAGACAGGTATTTTGTATAATGTAAGTTCGAGTGAGGCAGGTCCTGATGCAAAGTTGCGTCTTAGGTCGCGTAACGTACTCTTAGCATTATTAGTGACGTATTCACAGTGCATGTTTCATGAAATTAATATGTAGGACAAGGTGCGTATAAGCGTTAACGGCCGAGAGGAATGTGAAATTTGAATATGGGACTGCACCTGAAGGGCTACAGCGGGAAGACACACACATACGCTCGTACGTTTGCATTTATTAGCGTTAAAAATTATTAACGATTTCTTACACACGATAGATGCACTATTAAGATCATCTTGAAGTTTCACGGAATCACTGGGGCTAGTTATTTTGTGGTACATGTAACAATTGTCCGCGAATACCCGAATTTTAAAATAAGAGGTAGGAATTAAGGTCGTTGATGTAGGGAAGAAAAAGCAAGGGACCCATAACTGACCCTTATGGTACACCGGATGTTACGGATCAGGGTTTAGACGTAAATTCATTAGCAGTTACGTACTGGGTCCTGTTAACGGCAGCATTCTTAATCCATGCAATGACCATTGGGTCAGCACTAAAGAAAGAAAAGCTTGAAAATTAGTAAATCATGAGAAACAGAGTCGAAAGCTCGCAAGAAGTGCAGAAAAATAGTCAGTATCAAGTTGCAGATCATCAATAATAAACAATTCGTTAGTCAAAAACAGGAAAATTATTTTCTAAAGCCATGATGGTGCGTTGTTGAGGAAATCTTTGTCTCTAAAAATATGATAGACCCCGCAACGTATTTAAGCCCCACTTTAACTATGCTGTACGCATGAGCCTGCTTGATGTAGAGACAGTATGCCAAACTTGGAATCTAAATTCGGTTATTATGCCATCCTTCTAACACAAAGAAGCTATTCGGAGTAGAGGAAAATTCCCGTTGCTTCTCCAGAGGGTTGCGGAATAAACAGAATTGTTTCAGCGAATAGTAAATTGTTAGTGACTTGAAATGGACTGCGCTCCCTTGTACAAACGAACGTTTGCAGACACACCGACACATATTTTGTCGATGTTAGTAAAATGAAAACGAAAAATAATATAGAGGCACGCACTTCATAGGTATATGAAATATACAAAGGAAAATGAGAAGGGCAGTAGATTTTTTATTGTCATCAGCACATTTTTAGGCACCATACAATATCGAGTATATATATACAAATTTATTATGTAGTGTCACACCAACGCTCGGTGATTGTCGACGATGACAAAGACGACGAGCGTACGTCGAAAGGCGCGTGCAAAAGAAAGAAGACGGCAAACAAAAGACGAAGACGCAAGAGACTGACGCGCTAGTTAAACGGTCGACCTGAACACCCACCTGAGCTTCAACGCACCCCTTACATTTGGTGGAGGCTGCTCTTCGTTCCCTCCTCTCAAGCTGGAGCTTCGCAGCCGCACACTCGCTCCGCCATCCGCTATGCCTGAGGCAACAAGCCAGACCGCCACTCCACACTCGACTGATCCCACCGGTTCCCCTACCATTCTGTGCTCTGGTGGGCTTCGCCAGCGTGACCCCAGCTTTTTCAGTGGCGCCGACGACCAAGATGTAGACGATTGGCTATCCTCCTACGAACGCGTAAGCGCCTACAACAAGTGGGACGACACCACGAAGTTAGCCAACGTCCTCTTTTACCTGACCGATGTAGCAAATTTATGGTTCTGCAACCACGAACCCGACCTACCCACCTGGTCGGCCTTCAAAACGAGCTTTTCCGAGGTGTTCGGCCGCCCCGCTGTGCGCAAACTGCGCACCGAACAACGCCTCGAAGCCCGCGCTCAGAATCCCGATGAAACGTTCGCCAGCTACATAGAGGACATTGTGGATTTTTGTAGACGTGTTGATCCTTGCATATCCGAAGCTGACAAGATCACCAAAATCGTGAAGGGAATCTCCGACGATGCATTTCACATGTTGACGGCCAGAAACCCCCAAACCGTCGTCGAAGTGGTTCAGCTCTGTCAGAGTTACGACGTCCTCAAAAGGCAACGAGCTTCTACCCGGCGTTCTCTCGTGAACGATCGGTTATTCGTACCTCCGACAGCATGCAGTCTCACTTCTGAACCACCTTCCCTCCTTCCTGAGATCAAGGCCTGTATACGGGAGGAAGTGGCTCGTCAACTATCGCTCATCCCTGCTTCTGCCGCAACCAACCCATCGATAGATTCTGCACTTCGACGCACCATCCAGGAGCAAGTTGCAGAAGTTTTACCGCCAAGTTCTCAAATTACGCCTGTGACAGCCCCGTTAACGTACGCCGCTGTCGCCGCCAGACCACCACCCTGCCCTGTCGCGTATGCTGCGCCGTTACCACCGCCACCACCTCCGCCCCGCCCTTATCTGCCTCCTCGACGTCCGGTCAACAATCCATGGCGGACCTCCGACAACCGCCCAATCTGTTATTCATGTGGCGTTCCTGGCCACGTCGCCCGGCTTTGTCGCCAGCGCACGCCATACCGCAATGGCCCCCGCCTGTACAGTTACAACTACAGTTCAAACTTTGAACCTTCCCCTCCCCCTGTCCCTGCTGGCACTTCTACGGAATCATCTTATCCTGACCGCTCCTCCCACTCCTCCCGTCGATCGCCGTCTCCCCGCCGTCATTCCCTCTCGCCGCTGCGCTGTCACTCTCCTGCTGGCCCGGAGGAAAACTAACAGCCGCAGTTCCGGAGGCAAGAACTGCGTTTTCCTCTACTTGTGAAAGTCCTCCGTCTTCCCTGACCAACGTTATCGAAGTGTTTGTTGATGGCGTCGCAGTTCTCGCTCTTGTGGATACTGGCGCCGCTGTGTCTGTTATAAGTGCCAACCTTTGCCGCCGACTTCGTAAAGTTACGACGACTGTTTCGAAATTTTTTCTCCGAACTGCCAGCTCACATCGCATACAACCGCTTGCGGCGTGCACAGCTCGAATTGTCATTCAGGGTGTTTTGTACGTCACCGAATTTACTGCTCTCACGAACTGATTCTAGGTTGCGACTTTCTCACTAGTCATCATGCCATTATTGATTGTGCCCGAGCCAGCATCGAATTGTCTCCGCTTTCACCGGCCGCCTCGTCTGACACACCGCTCTACGTCGATAAGATAACTGTGGCCGAGGATACTGACATCCCCGCCTGCTCTAACGTCCTCGTGCCCGTTTCCTGCGCCGGCTTTTCTGATTCGACAGCTCTGTTCACTCCGACTCACGCAGCTAATCGTCGCCATTGCTTAGTCCTGCCTTTCGCCCTTCTGACTTTCTGTGGTGGCTACAGCGCCATATACGTCGCTAACCCGTCGCCTTGTCTGTCAACGCTTCTTCGTGGAGAACGTCTTGGTCATGTCGAGTCCTTTGATGACGCTATGACATCTGCCGTCTCAGAAGACCCAACCCCACTGCAACTCGATACTATTGACTTGCCCGCTTCTGTACCGAACGACTCCACTGCAGCTTTTTCTGGCTGTCTGGATGACAGCCTTTCAGCAGATCAACGCGACCAGCTCGTCAGCTTGCTGCAGCGCTTCCGTTCCTCATTCGACCTTCCTCGGACATCTTTGGGGCGCACATCCGTAGTCACTCACTGCATCGACACCGGTACGCACGCCCCGGTACGCCAGCGCCCTTATCGGGTATCGGCTGCTGAACGTCAAGTCATCACCGAGCACGTTAATGACATGCTTCAGCGTGGCGTCATCCAGCCTTCGCACAGCCCTTGGGCTTCTCCAGTTGTTCTCGTGAGGAAAAAGGATGGCTCTATACGGTTCTGTGTTGATTACAGGTGTTTGAACAAGATAACGCGAAAAGACGTATACCCCCTTCCACGTATTGATGACGCTCTCGATTGCCTTCAAGGTGCCGAATTCTTTTCATCTCTGGATCTTCGCTCGGGCTACTGGCAGGTACCCATGGCAGCTGACGATCGACCAAAAACCGCCTTTGTGACACCTGATGGTCTCTATGAATTTAACGTCATGCCGTTTGGATTGTGCAATGCGCCGGCCACCTTCGAGCGCATGATGGACACAATCCTGTGCGGACTCAAGTGGCATGACTGTCTTTGTTACCTGGACGATGTTGTCGTGTTTTCAAAAGATTTTACGTCACATTTGGACCATCTCGAGCGTGTGCTAAAGTGTTTGGCTGATGCCGGCCTGCAACTAAATTTGAAAAAGTGCTGCTTCGGGGCTCGCCAGCTTCCTATATTGGGACACGTTGTTTCGAAAGACGGTGTTCGTCCAGATCCTGCGAAACTCCGTGCAGTGGCTGAGTTTCCACGCCCAACTTCTCTAAAGGAGCTGCGTAGTTTTATCGGGCTGTGCTCGTATTTTCGTCGCTTCGTCCACAATTTCGCTTCGATCATCTCGCCGCTGACTGATCTCCTTGCCGGTGACGCCATTCTTTCGTCTTGGACATCCGACTGTGATGAGGCCGTTTCGACACTTCGACGCCTTCTAGTGTCGCCTCCGATTCTCTGCCATTTTGACCCTGCGGCGCCTACCGAAATTCACACTGATGCCAGCGGTGTAGGTCTCGGCGCTGTCCTTGCACAACGAAAGGCCGGCTACCCAGAGTACGTTGTTGCTTATGCCAGCCGTACCTTAACAAAGGCCGAAAAGAATTATTCTGTAACCGAAAAGGAGTGCTTGGCCATCATTTGGGCCATTGGGAAGTTCCGCCCATATCTCTACGGTCGTCCCTTTTCTGTTGTTACGGACCATCACGCACTCTGCTGGTTGTCCACCCTTAAAGACCTATCCGGCCGTCTTGCTCGTTGGACCCTCCGCATACAAGAGTACGACATTCAGGTCACCTACCGGTCTTGCCGTAAGCATTCTGACGCCGACGCCCTGTCTAGGTCACCTCTTCAATGTGGCTCTGACTCGACAGCTATCACCATAAGTGACTCATTTTCGCTAGAAATTGCCGACATGCCCAATGAACAAAGGCAAGACCCTTGGATCGCTTCTCTTCTCACGCTTTTATCTACACCTTCTCTGCGCCCAGCTTCACGAACGCTTCACCGCCAAGCTCGTCACTTTTCCATCCGCGACGGCATGCTTTACCGCCGAAACTACCTTTCCGACGGACGCAAGTGGCTCCTTGTCATTCCTCGGCATCTCCGTTCGGAAATATGCGCCGCTTTTCACGCCGATCCTCAGTGTGCCCACGCCGGAGTGTTGAAAACTTACACTCGTCTTCGCCTCCGCTATTACTGGCAGGGTATGTACCGCTTCGTGCGTCATTACGTTCGCGCATGCCAGGAATGCCAACGCCGCGAAAACCCTCCACACCACTCCACCGTTCCGATGCAGCCCTTGCCCTGCCCCAGCCGACCATTCGATCGTGTTGGTATTGATCTTTACGGGCCACTACCAGTCACTCCAGCTGGTAACCGTTGGGTCATCGTGGCTGTTGACCACCTTACCCGCTACGCAGAAACATCTTCCTTACCTTCTGCGTCGGCGCCAGACGTTGCGTCTTTCGTCTTGCACCATCTCGTTCTGCGCCATGGTTCACCTAAAGAATTGCTCAGTGACCGTGGCCGTGCTTTTCTTTCTGAGACCATTGAAGCCCTTCTTCAGCAGTGCCGCATTGTCCACCGTTCAACCTCGGCCTACCATCCGCAGACAAATGGCATGACGGAACGTTTTAACCGCACCTTAAGTGACATGCTGGCCATGTATGTCGCGTCCGACCACTCAAACTGGGACCGGCTTCTCCCATTCGTCACGTACGCTTATAATACTGCCATACAAAGCACGACCGGCTTCTCCCCCTTTTTCCTTCTATACGGCCGTGAACCCACCTCAACTATGGACACGATACTTCCTTATCGCCCTGACACCTCCGAAGCGACCACCGTCTCTCAAGCCGCAGCATATGCAGAAGAATGTCGCCAGTTGGCCCGCTCATTTACAACCCAGAACTAAGGTCACCAGCAGTTCCTTCGCGCACCGTCTTGTCCAGCTCCTTCATACACCGCAGACTCCCTCGTGTGGCTTTGGGTTCCTGCCACCCCTTCCGGCCTCTCTACCAAACTTGCTTCCAAATACCATGGCCCATATCGGATTATTTGCCAGACCTCTCCGGTGAACTACGTTATAGAACCGCTTGTACCGACACCGGATATGCGTCGCCGCGGGCGTGAAACAGTGCACGTTGACCGCCTCAAGCCCTGTTACGACCCGCCTGTTGTGTCCACACCATGAGTCGGCAGGATGCCTCTTTTTTCTCCCGGGGGTAATTGTAGTGTCACACCAACGCTCGGTGATTGTCGACGATGACAAAGACGACGAGCGTACGTCGAAAGGCGCGTGCAAAAGAAAGAAGACGGCAAACAAAAGACGAAGACGCAAGAGACTGACGCGCTAGTTAAACGGTCGACCTGAACACCGACCTGAGCTTCAACGCACCCTTACAATTACAATATATTTTTACAGTGCCATATACCAAAATAAAAACATTTTTGGGTATAAAGTTAGGCTATGTACCACGTGAAGTTAATGTGATGAGGAATGTTAATTGTTCTGGTTTAACAGGTTGGAAATTTGATATCAAAGAATTTGCTTGCCGTAATTAGTACGAAATTAAGGTATGTAACATGATTCATTCTTACTATTTGCATAAGGATTAGCTCTCGTTGTCAATTATGCCAGTGTATTAAAAATGTTTACCTTGTCCTGATGTATGATAGCGACGCTATAATATTTCGCAGCATACTTTTACGACTCGCATTATTTCGAGTGAACAAAATATAGGTTCGGTATGTATGGCATATGGTACGCCAGCAATAATACGCACAGCACCTTTTGTAATTTTGACAATTTAGTAACGTCTGTAAAAGTAGTGGAACCCCACACTAGTTGGCTGTAAATTATCTGAGAAAGAAATAGTGAGATATAAATTAGCTTCTTAACCGTGACGGGCAATAAATAGCGAACTTTGTGTAGAATGCCGATAGTCCTCGAGAGTGTTGAACAAAGATCAATAACATGAACATCCCAAGACATAATTTCCGGTGTTATGATTCCGAGGGTTTCTATTGATGAAACTATCTCTACTTCAGTTCAGTTTTGCGGCCACGACATTATTTTTAGCCCTGAAAAAAACTGATTTGGTTTTTGTTGTGTTTATTGATAACAAAGAGGTTCTGCCCAAGATAAATAGCCTTTCCAGAGCTGCGTTCGCGTTTAGAGGTAATTCCTAGACAGCGGTGGGTGTAAAGAATAAACTCACATCATCTGCTTAGATAATAAATTTGGCTCTATCACTAGTTTGCACAATGTCATTTATGTAGAGGTTTATTAAAAGCGTGCCTAGGATGCTTTTATGAGGAACACGCGAGAAAATAGAGGCTTTACAAAAGTTAGCGCCATCTAGTGAAAGAAACGGAAACTGTGCGCGGCGGCCATGTTTTGTTCAGTCCGCCCGCGCCCTCCCATCGAGTACGCTGTCAACGTGCGCCTTCGTAGAACCCGGGCATGCACAGAGAGGTGCATTGGAATGCTCACAAGCGATTGTTTCATTTTTTAACATTACAGCAGTCGCTGTTAGCTCTAAGCTCTATTTGGAATGATGCCAGCATGTTGTTGCGTGCCCTTTTGCAGCCAGCGTACCGTCGTAGACGAGCACGGAATCAAGTTATACGCGTGTATGCGACCGTTCGTTTGCGGTCCTAATCGGCTTTACAAGGGTCACTTGCATCATGTAAAGCATTACTGCACGTTCCTCTGAGTGGGAGCTAGCTCACAGAACGTGCTATCACCTAAAACATCAAGGTTGTTTTGCGTGCTATGGAGCCTTGTGAACTTGAAGGATAAGCTTTGCTGCGATGGAGGACACGGGAGAAGTAGCAATGCATGTATAACGAATGCTATAGTGCAAGTACGTTCTTTGAAACATTTTGTACGTAGGTTGCTTTACCATTGTGTATTGGATTTAAGACACGGGCATGATAACCGAAACTACTTTTCACAGTCGTACGAAATGGTAGTGCTTGGTACAGAGAGCAATACGGTTTTCTAGTGCGCCCGAGGTGCGTGTTTCGAGCTGAAAAAACAAGCAGCTGCTAAACCCGCGGCGTCTAGATAAGAAAGAAAAGATGACATCCAACTAGTGTGTTGTAACATGCTCACGTGCAGCCCGTTTCGACCGGTCCACGTCCAGAGCGTGCCGCTCGAGTTTTATACCTGCCAGCGCGGCCGATAAAATAACGAAGCGTGCGCTTCATTTTTGTGTTTTTTCGAGTCACCCGATGGTCCGCTAATTCACAGCTACCTGAAATCCAGTGTAATTTTTAAATATGCCGATTTCTTGTTTATTCCCTCTTTCAGAAAGTAAACATTTGAAGCCGTAATCTCATATGAAAGCGCTGACAATGGAAGCTTCGAGGAATTCGGCTGAAACGAAAAGAAATTTGAAAAGTCAACTCACATTACTGAAAAGTGTTTGTGCTTTGTGCAACTGGCTCTGTTCATGAAGTCAGATTTATATTATACCGTATCCTTATATAAAAATTAGGGGGTCACTTAAGCTCCGCCGTTGAAGGTATAACGCGATTGTGTCTCTCTCTCATACACACACACATGCACTATATTTTCACGTAGTGGTGACGAGGTAGACGACGCGGCAATATTTTCTTTATTCACGTGTTAAATTTTAGCTCTTTTATTTATTTATTTTATTTACCAGATACTGCAGGCCCCTACTGGGCCCTAGCAGGAGGGGCGAAAAGAATACAATGCAGTGAAGTATGAATTCATCAAAAGTAACATACTACACACAAGTGTAGTATGTTATATGTTTTTATATATGTTATATTTCTATGTTATGTATGTTATGTTATATTTCTATCATTTCTTTATTTGTTTTTATTTTAATTGATGCGTTATATTTTTATACACCAATACGGATGCGTCAGCAACAATCGGCTTTCCATTCTGAGCAATTTGACACTTTTGAACACATTCTTGAACTATTTCAATTATTCAATTACACATTCTAAATTTTCTTCCTTAGCATCACCAAGCAATGGTTTTTCATTCGGACACCTATAAACCCTTAATTTCCAATTTTTCTTTTTTTTTCGTTTCTTTATTTCATCAATTGATCGAATAATTACAGATTTTATTAACTCGTCATCGCCTATCGCACACCAATCAATATTCAATCACTGGAAACACAAATTACCATGGCCTTTTTTTTTTACGCAGCCCCCGATTATTTTCGAGACTCATGTCAAATACTGCGTCGACGGCACGGGAAGGGAAGTGCTAAGCGCCCGTCCAACTTACGACAAATTACGCACGATCCTTTTAATATAAAATGCATCCTCGCTCATTTCACAAACCAAGTATCTTTCAGTGGGATGAGCGACGGTGATTGCGCAAACCAAGCAAACAATCTCGCGATGATCTCTTATAGGCGTTTAAGTGAACAGCAAAGGCGCACAGACAAAAAAAATCTACATTACAGAACTCTGGATACTGTCCCTGGATAGGGATGACGCTGCGGATTGCCGAGGGGCTCATGCATGACTCGTAGAGCAATTTGTAACTGCGCTCGGCAGCACGGCCGGTGGGCCCCGCCACGTCTCGGCTGTCAGAATACGCTTCTAGGCGTCGCTAACAGAAACCGCCAGAGACCGAAGAGAGGTCTAAGCACAGCACACTAGGTTAAAACGTGAAAAGCGCGAACAGAACGACGAGCGCTGACAGACGGGCACGAAGCGAACGGATGGAGCGAACAAAATATGGCGGCCAGCGCGGCGATGGTGATGGCGATGGCGATATGGTCGTACCCTTTTGAACGGGCGATCACCCAGTGGGACTTGACCAGCAGAAAAAAACTAAAAAAAAGAAAAAAAAAGGAAAAAGGAGAGTATAGATGTTAGTTCACCCCACATCTTTGCGCCGCTCCGGCAGCACTGCTCCTCGTGTCCACCAGAACTCCAGCCGTCTCTTCGTACATTCCACGACTGCACCAAGGGATTCTACTCCGCTCCCCTCTTCGTGTGGCGCCGAAGCCCCGTCAGTGCTTCCTTCTGCCGTGTCAGCCGTGCTGCCTGCGAAGCCAAGGGCGACCGGCAGCGACGCCGTGTGAGGGGCGGGAGAAATCGCAACACATCCAAGTATCACGTGCTCCAAAGTTTCCTCCTCCGCTCCGCAGAGGGCGCAGTCGCATACGCACTTGCTAGTGAACCTAGATCGCCACTGCCGCGTCTTCAAGGCTCCGCACCTGGCTTCAGCCAGTAGTCCGCTCCCCACAGAGTTGTTATAAAATGGTTCTGGGCTAATCCCAGTCTTCTGCGCGCTGTACAATGCCAGGGATGACTTCACCTTTGCCCTGCGCATCCACTCAGCTGTATCAGCTTCCTTCACCTTCAGCTT
Source organism: Amblyomma maculatum (assembly GCF_055883805.1). Taxonomy (NCBI): domain Eukaryota; kingdom Metazoa; phylum Arthropoda; class Arachnida; order Ixodida; family Ixodidae; genus Amblyomma; species Amblyomma maculatum. The sequence continues at coordinate 129,859,550 of NC_139352.1, forward strand.
GAGCTTCTTCCCCTGGCTCACCGCCGGTACATCCGAGAGGCATACTGTTGGCAGATGGTACCGTCTCTCCAGCCTCGCTATCCGCCTTGTCTACTTCGTTGCTATTCCAGCATACACCAGGTGGATTAGCGTCTGATGTGCCAGGTTACTTGCCGGGAGGCGCATCAGTCGGTCCTCATATTTTGCTTTGGCCGCCCCCTCTCTCGCTGAGAAAGAGGACCATTCGACCTCGCCTTGGACTCTCCCCACCGCAATGTGTTTGGGCACCCCTAAAGCTACCCGGCCGACTGTCCTCTGCTGTCGCTCAAGAAACTCCCGGGTGTCGGCGGAGATGCACAGAACTGTATTTGAATATGTCAGCGCTGGCACCGCCACCAGTTTCCATAGGGCTCTCGTCACCTCGTAGCGGTTAAACGCCCAGAGCGACCGACGGCCCAACATACCCCTACAGCGAGCCGTTTTCCCCCGCATTTCCCTCTTGTGTTGCCTGAGGTAGTTTGCCCCTGCCGACAACCGGACGCCGAGGTATTTGGTGGAATCCACCCTCTCTATCTGATTTCCCGGAAGTTCCCACCTGTGCCCGCTCAGCTTGTCCCTTTCGCCCCATGCGATCAGCGTGCCGCTCACGGTTTCCAGACTTACTTTTGTAAACCCTCTATTGGCTTATATCGGACAGGCAATTACGGATAGCAACTTTTTGGTGGCGGTGTTCCAAGTAATTTGTGAGAAGCATTTTGAAATTATCTCTGAACACATAATGTTCAAGTTTCCTGAATAATAATTTATGGTTAATATTGTCAAAAGCTTTGGAAAAAGTCTGTGTATATCCCAAGCGCGAAGCACTGTGCTTGAAATGATTCTAAAATGATTTCTTTCTGGGTTAGTAACTCAGGTTCAGTCGACCTGCCTTTCACGACACCAAACTGATTAACAAAACTTATTATTCGTGTATGGATTAAATTCCCCAGGCATTTGGAAAAGACAGGCTGAATAGATATTGGTCTGCAGCTAGATAACACGTCCTCGTAATCACGTTTAAAGGTCCCCTGAAACGGCCACCAAGAAGCCACTGATAAATGTGTTCAGTGTGTAGAACAAATACGTTCGAGCATTAACCCAAAGTATAATTCCTTGGAACAAACCCAGCGATTTATTATTAATTTTTAAAAACAGCGTTTTTTGAAATTCGCGGGCAAAGAGGTCGTCACTTGGCGGTGTGCGCATGGAACTATTTCCTTAAACCGTGACGGCACGGGTGAGCGGACTGGCAAGGCTTGCTTGGAGCTGCCATTCGCTGCGGACACTGCAGCCATGATGTGACGGACACACTTCCGGTAGCTGCGAAAGTCGTCTGCTCGTGCGCTGCTCGAACTATGTGCGGGTTGTTGTTACACAGCTCGCCGCCCTTATCGGTTAGGCGGCGGGCCCATCAAGTACAGCAACCGAAGCGACGCAGGGATCGGCGGAACGAAGCTGCATTTACAAATATCTTATTTATATAACGTGGTTTCAAGAGTACTGGAGTGTCGCCCGACGAGGCGTCAACAGCATGGTCAAGCACCGTACGATGGCAGCACCTCCTCGACCGCCGTAAACACCGCCGCTGCGGCCCCTCCTCCGGCATACCGTTTGCGAACGACACGGCGGATCGTTAGCATAGATGTCTGAAATAAAGCGTGTTAAAATTTGTTGGCGTCAGGAATACTGAGCCGAATACCAAGTATGAAGCCCTCGTGAGGATCACTGACCAGCAGCAAATTGCTGGTAAGAGCGATAGCCGTGATACAATCTAGTTTCTGCTCAAACCAGCTGCCGCTGGTGCATTTCGGCTCATCCGATCTGCTCGTACTGGTTCTGCGATTAATGCGTCGCAAGAGTTAATCCTATAATTATTTTACTATGGCAGGATTCACATAAGGCAGTTTCATAAGTAGGCGATTTGCGAAAGCGTTGATCAAGTCCAAAGCGTCGACCGCCGCGGCTTCGAAGAGAAACAATTCAGGCCTAGCGACGACTAGGGACGGTCACGCACGGCGCCTTCGTTCGTCGCGCTCGCGCGCCCCACACCCGCGGTAATTGTGTAACGTAGATCAACCTGCTCGCGGCAGCCCGTGCAGCAAGCGTTGCGAACTCGTGTACTTTCATAGCTAAGGCCGCGCATTTTTTGACGTTCTGCTCAGCAACAAGCCGTTCAAACGATACTGCAGGCAAGACAAGGATTCAGTACGCAGTCGCTGCGCTGTCGGCCGTAATCGAAGACATCGGGCGACACCGTATTCTATACATCGATCTTTAAACATGAAACACTGGGTTAATGAATAACTTTGTGAAGCAGACCCGCTCATACGTTTCGCGCATTGGGGCGCCGGCGAGTAGCCTCCGTCAACAGACGCCGCCATAACCTCGGTTAACGACGCAAACCGAGGTCGCCAAGCTCGGTTTACGATAACCGCAGTTAGTGGTGTAACCATGGTTTGGTCCGAACATGGGCTAACCACGGGTTCGCGGTTACACTAACCGTCGCTGCGCGAACTGGGGAACTCCTCAGGCGTGAGCGAGCGAGGACGGGTTGACGCGAGTACGCCAGCAAGCGAGCAAGCGCGCGGCAACCGGAAGTTCGTCGAAGTGACGTATTTCTGGGCGGAGCTTTGAACTTGCTTGTATTCTTTATATTTTTATGGCTCACTTTGGCGTACGAGTTGAGAGGGAAAATTGGAAGGGTCATTTTAATCGCCGATATATCTGGTGTTGCAGAAGCTAGATCGAAAATGTTTGCAGGGGAATGATGGGTGGTTCAATATCTGTCAGTGTTATGGCTTTGTTTATCTTTTTGGTGACCCATTTCAGGGGACCTTTAAACACTGAAGTTACTTGTGCAATTTAGAGTTTTGAAAGAAACAAGCCAAAAATAAATATATTGTCTATGATTTGTGTATGTGGTTGTGGGATTAGGTTATATATACTCTTAATTGGTAGAATTTGCAAAACATCTATGTTACAGCTTGTGGGGCCCACAGCCGCTTTCAGTGTTTCAAGCCGCGCGCGCTTTTTTCTGTTTTTGTTGGTGTCCGCCAGGGCAGCACCAGTGCGCATGAGCGACCTGCCTGGAGCGGGGGCGGATGTTATCGGCGCGAGACCGAGGATAGAGAAGCGCGTCGGAAGCATGGCTCGGGGCTTTTTCGCCGGGCGGTCGGCCAGCGAAGGGCGGCGAGGCAGCATCCCAGGCCGGCGGGATGTACAAGGACGACGGAGCGAGGTCCTGCCTGACGAAGACGGTAGCGGTGCCTACAAGAATGCCTTAGGAGTATTAGCGTGAGTGCTGCCACGCGAGAAGCAATGCTTTTGTACCGTCGTCAACGCTTTGGCCCTATTACTCACCCTATCCGCGCCGCAGTGTGTTTTGTGTTGCCGCGGTGAAGCCCTGACCCATGTCCCGTTTTATTCAGCATATTCCATTGTCCACGCCTCTTCGTTTCGCCTCCATCGAAACGCAGCCGCCGAGGTCGAGTTGGAACCCGGGTACTCCGGCCCAGCTTAATTCAATCTCCTCAAAGGTAGAGTCCCGCCACTTCTATCTCGTCACTGGTTGCCTCTGAGCGGGTTAAACGGCGATTGTTATCGAGAGGTGTGTCTGAGCGCCACCTAAAGGTAACATACACTCACTAAAGGCAGGAAACGATTATGTTGTAATTAAATCGTTTAAGCGTTGGCATTGTGTTGTCTCGTGGCTGTATTCACGGCAGGTATTGTGGCTATTAAGAATTAAAAACATCTTTTTTTCTTTATTGCCTAATTTATTCTCAGAGTTTGCACATATAGAACATCACACACATACACACAGAGAGAGAGAGAATATTACGCGACAAATACACTACATGGGTTAAAACCACGCGATTTGGGCTGCGTGATCCATTGCAAATCAGTCATTTGCAGCAACACTTTCATTCTCGGAAGCCTCTCAGGCACTTCGTCTGGTGTCTTGAAAACTTCAATAACACTCGCAACGGCTTCGAGAAAATGCTGCCGTATTTTCCTCGCATCAACGTCTGCATGCCTGAAAGCCATTCTGGATCGCCAGATACTGTGGAGGCCCAATAACATGATCATGTCCAGCGGTAGCCCATCCTCATCTTCAATAGGTAAAAATCGAATTCCGAATGCATCCATGCGAAGGTCTCTTTTAATTGTTCGGTGTAGAATGTCCCAGAAGAAAAAGGCTTCCCAACAGTCTAAGAAAACATCTTCGATAGTTTTCGGTTCGTGGCATATGAAGCAGTGATTTCCCCAAGGTACAAAAAAAACTTTCATTTCTAAATAAGCCTTAACTTCTAGTGTATTACAAGATGCAACCTAAAGGGAAGCTCTCTCCAGGAAAGATATTAGTAACGTATTTTAATGTTGCAATTTAAAAAAAAAAACAAATTTTGAAAAACGTTAAACTCCGGATTCGAACATATTGTTATTCGCTAAGTGGTCAGGTACGTAATGCAAATCCATTGCGCCACTGAGGCTTTTTTTTCTTTCTTTTCTGACATGGCATTTATTATACAAAAAGGGTTATGTACACAGACTATTTACAATTCATTCAGCCATTGCTGAGATGCACAACAGAAGACAACTTTTTAAAAGGCAGGCAAAAATAAGCACCGTGTCACCAGCGGAAACCAATCAGGTTGAAAATCATTTTCATCATAAGTGTCCTTCAGTTGCAGCATCATTCTTCTAAAATGGAGTCTAGGTAGAACAACAGGTTCAGCGTTGCGATCCGACATGCGTGTCTTCCACAAGCTATGAAGTCCAATAAGGAAAAACATGTCAAATGGTTCGTAATCAGATTGTGTGACAGCAAGATACCGCACACTGTACAAATTCAGAACAAAGTCTTTCTTTAGAGTTCTTTGCAGCACATCCCAATTAAGAATTGCGTCTTTGCAATTAATGAAACAGTGCTCAATAGTTTCGGGTACATTACGCGGACGGCAGTTTACAGAAGATACAAAAACATTTTTTCTATGGAGCCATGTGTTAACAGGTAGAGCTTCGGTGTGCAATTTAAAGAAAAATGGTCTCGTGCAAGGAGAAATGTGCATTTTGCGCACCCTTTTTAACACATCATGACCTTTAAAGCCAAAGTATAAAGAACGATACAGTGGTGGCGAAAAAAGCATTGCTACCAAATCCTTGTATAGTATCTTGCGCGAAACAGAATATAAGTACTCATTCGAGAATCGTACTGTCAAAAACCTCACCGAAGCATAAACTTCTTGCATAAATCCTAGTAACTGCGGGCGATCAGTAAATTCTGAAGAAACCACTAAGTCGGGAAGCAGATTCATGAAATTAACTTGTAGGAATGCTCTAATAATCGGATGTGAACAATTACGAAAAAAGAAGAAACGGACAACTAACTGCCTTACATACTAAGCCGAGCCCCCCTGTACAAACAGGTCTGAATAGGTTATCACGCCGAATCGGTTCAAAATTGGATGACCAAATGAACGTTGCAAATATTCGGTGAAAGCGCTGGATGTAATGCCTAGCACAGTGGAGGACCCGAAGCACATAATAAAGTTTTGTCGCCAAAAACATGTTACAGGCCTGAGCCCGACCGAATATTGAAAGCCAATAGGGGACAAATGTATTAGCATAACGCTGGACTACTCGAACGCGCTCTTTCCAGTAATTTGAACTTGACTTAAATTCATGCAGTGGAACGCCTAGATATTTAGGTGGCACACATGACCATTCAATTCCTGCATATAGGGGTGGTGTTGAGCCCCACGAACCAAACCGAAGGCCGGAACTCTTGGAGTGATTCATCTGAGCACCAGAAACAACGCCAAATTCTTCTATGCTGGATATAACTTTTTCTATGCTTGGTTTGTCAGTGCAAAAAATCGCAAGATCATCCGAATATGCAAGCACTTTAACCTCATTTCCAAGGAGAGGGAAGCCATGGATACTACTGTTATGTAAAACGCTCTGACAAAGTGGTTCCAAGTAAAGACCAAAAAGCAGTGGAGACATCGGACAGCCTTGCTTCACAGAAGAGTTGATTGGTATGGGGTTTGATAGGTGGCCATTTACAATTAGGCGAGTCGAACAATTTCTATAGCAAAGTTGCACCCCCTTCAGTACTACAGAACCAACGTTTGCTCGTTCCAGAAGAGAAAACAGGAAAGAATGACGAACTCGATCAAATGCTTTTGCGAGGTCGACCTGAAGTAAAGCAACCTGATCGTGAGAGCCGGAGCACGATTCGCGGACTGTCCGCGCAATATGTACAGTCGTGAGCAAAAGTGAAGAGACCATGCGCTTTGAGAAAACTGCCCGCCAGCTTTTCCTGAAAGTGAAAGAGTTATTTCTGAGAAGTGCATTAGGTACCATGCATATTATACTTGCCTCCTTGCCCAAACAATTTTCTCTGGCACATCTTTTTATACATCAAAAAAGCAATCGTAGCAGTTAGCGTGGTCTCTCCACTTTTGCTCACGACTGTACATTACTTTGTACGGCTCGGCCCCTCAAGCCGCACGTCTGGTGAGGGCCAATGAGAACCGACAATGCGAACTGTAGGTGATTTGATAAAATTTTGGCAAAAATCTTGTAATCCACACTTGCCAGTGTGATTGGTCTATAGTCTTCCACTGAGCGTAATTTTTCTTCATCAGTACTCTTTGGAATTAGGACTGTGTGGCATTTTGTAAAAGTCTTGGGAAGGGCTTCTAGATCAAAACTTATCGCGAAGACATCTAGCAGGATAGGAACAAGAACAGTTTTAAAAGCTTTGTAAAATTCAGAGGAAATTCCATCAGTACCAGGCGTTTTTGAGAGAGGTAATTGATCAATTGCCACTTCTACCTCTTGCTGCGTGAAAGAGCTACTAATTACAGAACAATCATCTTCTGATAAAGTGCTCACCAGGGATGTGAAACGCGAGATGTTAGAATTTCTTACAGGAGGAGTGGCACTAAACAACATCGAGTAATAATCCACGAATGCGGACGTAACCTCATTCGTACTCGTAACCAATGTGCCATTACGCATAATTCCCGGAATCAGCTTTGCAGTCGTATGATGACGTTCATCAAGCAAAGCTTGCCGCGTCGGCCGTTCGCAGTGGAAAGCACGCTTCACACGAGATCGAATTAAGGCACCCCTGTATCGTTCCGCATTATGCCTTTGTAACTGACTTTTGACACTAGCAATTTCGTCCGTATATGATCCAGGGGATTCACATTCTAGCTCATACAGGTTGCACAAGTTTTTGTTAAGTGTCTCCTCCTGATGTTTCCTGTAGAAAGATTTAATTGAGCCAAGTTCAATTGCTACCGCACGTACTTCCTGCTTGAACATATCCCAAGCGGCGAACAATGGTAGATTCCTGGAAAAACATGATTGGAGCTGTGAGCGCACACGAATGATAAATTCTTGATCATTTCCCAGCGTTGAGTTTAACTTCCAAAGCTCCCACTGCGGCCTCAACTTTGAATGGTCATTGCCGCCGAGCCGGGCTACTACCATGCTGTGATCAGATAACGAAACCGGTATAGTTTCGCAAACAAGCCAGCGGGAAACTAATGTACAAGATGCATAGATCCGGTCTAGACGAGCGTGAGAATGCCCCTGAATGTGGGTGAATGATCTAAAAGCACGGCAGGATGCCCCTGTATCAACCAGTCCCGCATCTTCTGTAACACGGAACAAAAGTTCCCCACTCCTGTCACTGCGTGCATCTGGACTAGAACGACCTATGGGGTTGCAAACACAGTTGAAGTCACCCATTAGCACAAGATGTCGGTCACAGTCAAGTAAGCTGGCTATGTGTTCAAAAAAAAATTATGCGCTGTGTAACAGTATTAAAAGCATAAACATTAATTATCCGGTGTGGCTTCCTAAAGAGTAGAAGATCGCAACATATCAACCGACCCTCGGCGTCGATATTATAAGTTAGGCCAGTACAAGGCAGCGTCTTTCGCAGAAAGAGAAAACAACCTGTCGACAAGCCCACAGCATGCGCAACAATGACATTAAAATCTGCCAAAAAGGGAGCGCCCTCTCGATTTCCTCCTCTCTCTCTATCTTCGTCTCTTGGACTGCCACAATATCTAGACGCCTGCTGTGCAAAAGTCGGCGAAGTTGCATCTGTCTCTGGCGAGACCTAAGACCCCGTACATTGAGAGTTGCAAGCACTATCTCTTCAGAGACCGCCATGGTGACAGCACATAGTTTTGTCTACAATTCCATTTGCATCTCGGAAGACGGCGAAGCCGCCTCCGAACCACCGCCAGGCCTCCTCGACCGCGAACGCCGGCACTTCCCTTTGTGCTTCGACGCTCGACCGCGACGACGATGCTTGTTGCCAGCTTGATCGTCCTCCTCACTGGACTCGGAGGCACATGATGCACGGCGTTTCAAGACTGGCTCGTCGGCAGCCGCGAGCCCGTCAGCCACAGGAACTTGGCTCTGGTCTGGACATTGTTGCACAGCAACGGCCACAGGGGTCACAATATCCGCGGTGACATCCGCTGGGTGTTCGGGAACGATTGGCGGATCGTCTGCGGTTGGCTCCTTGTCCGAAGCTTGACACGACATCTTGTCCAAGGCCTGAGACGCTGAGTTGTTCTCATTACCCTCGGACGCATGAGCAGTATTTTATTCCTCAGTATCCTGTGGAGTAGCACTTAAGGGCTCGGTCACAACGCCGACAGGAAGGTCGCCAGACGCATCAATTATCTCAGACGCGTCCGTAATGCTTCGTCAGGAGGCCGGACTCGGTGCCGAAGCTTGTCCGCGTATGTAACCACACACTCCTCTGCTGTGTGGCCGGAACGCCGGCAATCTCCGCAACGCGGCGTACGGCAGTGCCGACGAATGTGTCCTACACGGTTGCAGCGGAGACAGAGAGGTGGTAGGCCAGGTATCAAAACGAGGCTCTGCACTCCACACACAGTTAGCTGATGTGGAACGTCACCAACGCTAACCCCTTCGGCAAGAGTCAAAGTCACATCTCGGCTGAGCGTCTTCATCTGTTCCATATCGGCAATTTTCCAGTTTTCCCTCGAAATCGAGTTGACTTTGCTATAAGCTTGTAGAGCTTCACAAATAAAGGAGTCATCCAAGCGTTCAGGCAGCCAGAGAAGTTTCGCCTTTATCTCCTTCCGTTCTGGATCCACAACAACACAGCGACGGTTCTTAACCAATAAATCTCCACATGAGACTAGTTTTGCTTTAGAGTGCGCTGATTTACATGTAACCATCCAGACATGCGACATTTGAAATTGTCCGATAGAGCTTATTTCTTCCAAATCCACCACGTTCCGAAGGGCGTCTCTGAAGTCTTGGGCACGGTAGGGGCGACCGGTGAGGTCAGCATGCAGAAAACAGAATCGACGACAAGCTTACCAGTTGGGAAACGGGGAAGGACAACACGGTAATCATTGCTGCTGGCACTAATCTGAGCAGTACCTCGGCCTGAGGCCGATTGAACCTTTGTAGCGGAGAGCATCGTGAAACGCTGCCCGCGCCGCTACCGCGCGCACCACTCTCCTGCACCATGAGGAGAGACCTTTGATGGTTCTCGCGCCACTTGCGCCACTGAGGCAACGAGTACGACAGGCTTTAACCGCGCCCAAATTTATTTTTACAATATTTCCGCCATCTGTCGCCAGGTGACGCTGCTCAGGGTACACAGGTATAGATTTGATCAAGAAAGGGGCAGTTTAGTGTCTCGTGTGGATGATTTAGAAAATGAAGTACGTTTGTTAAGAGCGGAAAATCAGAAACTGCTTGGACAGCTTACTCAAATGGAAAAAAAAAGGGGCCGACTTTATCCTTGGAACCAACGAGGACGAACATTTCAATGAGGGCCACGTGGCTGGGGTCAGCACTGGCATGGAAGGCATAAGCAAAGTAGGTTAGGCGGATCCGAACCGTCAGAGTTATTTAGAAGCAGCTAAGACGCCGGAAAAAAAGGAAGAAGTAAGGAAGAATGAAAATCCCAGAGATAAGGACGCAGATAACCGAAAGCAGGAGCCAACTGTTGGGAGAGAGAAGGCCCAGGTGCTTATCGCCGGAGATTCTAACATGAGCAGGTGCAAGCAAGATATCTTGGAACGTGTAAAGGGTGATAAGAGAGTGTTGGTTGGAGCCTTTCCAGGGAGAACAATGAGGGCAGTGCTAAAAGAGAGTCAAAATAGGCTGTTGAAGAATTCCGCAGAGCCCAGTATGCTAATAGTAGCCGCGGGGCTAAACGATGTCCTAAATGGTGACGCTGCAGGAGTGGTGGAAAGTTTAGCTAAGGGAGTTGACGAGATCAGGGAGATAGCACAGCAGACGCAGATAGTTGTATGCACAGTACCAGAGGTGCTAGGATTGAACGGAAAGATGGAAAAGGACGTGGTGACAGTTAATCAGTGCTTTCAATCGTGTGCATGCATTTTTGTATGTATCAGCACGTGCAAAATATTGAAGTGTGACCAGCATCACCGGTGCTTGAAACGAGGATATGGCATTGCGCAGAAGACTACACTTGACGTGGCGTAACATGGGGCGGTGTTGTGTTCCTGGGTTTCGCGGGAACTATGACACTGGTCCTAAGGTGCGTGTTCTCGCGTTTCCAAAGGATGCCAGTAGGAATGAAGCGTTGTCCTTGTGTTTGTGTGTGCTTCTTATGTTGTGCGTTGTTACCTGCTCTGCTGCCTTCCAAGAAGTGAATCGTGGATTAGAGTCATCCCGCGGAAGTATTTCACACCCAGCGTGCATTCAATGGTGAGGAACTGAAGTTTATGCCGTACTCCTCATGTCCCACGTGCTCGTCCAGAAGGTCAGGTAGTGCTTAAATAATGTTTGACGTGAAACGACTGGCAGTCTTATGAATTTGACCAGGCCAGAGATAATGAACAGAAGTATGCAGTACTGTGCTGGACTGCTTAATAACACGCAAACTATGTAATAGTGTGTCCATATACCGGCAATAAGTGACTACATATTTTTCATACATTGAGCAAGTTTGTGAAATTCAATTCCAAGAGAAAGACCTAATGAAGAGGCTATCACACTTTGATGCAGCAACAGGAGAGACTTTGAGAGTTGACAGTGGCGGGTTTCATCTGGTGTCCAATGCCGTACCATCTATTTACCCGAACTGCACAGCTTACTTGAACCAGCCCCAGCCCCGTACGGCCATGCCGTTGTCCACCACCGAAGCGGTGGCGGGTGAAATGACGGCCTACAAGATACAAATCCCGTGGCAGGCTAGCCCCGTAGGCATTTCATTTCTGCGAGATGCCGCCTCCGAAACCTGTAAAAATGTTCACACACCAGAAACTCTAGTGCGGCATGTAGTGCGTGCCGCAACAAACGTCACTTTGAACAACTTTTGTACAAAAGAAACGCTCATATTCAAAATGCAGCGCAAACAACAAAGCTGCGGACAGAAAAATGAAGACATTAAGCATTGGCCGCTTCCAACCGTTCCTGTCAATAAAACCATTTCTATAAAAGCATTTGCGACTCTATTTCAGAACGCTGTTTACAAGTCTAAAAGCTACCGTAGATATTGGCGGTGTATGCCTCGGTGGTGCGACAAAAATTATACTCATGTGTTAGTTAACCCCTTAATAATTACCGAACACAAAAGAAACCTGCAACAGACGCGCACCTGGGTGTCATTAAAACAAGCAGCGCTCGCTTGTGTCGGTACCAAGGCTAAATTAATACTATGCGATAGCAAAAATGCGGTCAGAAATTTTGGGAAGGGAAGAATATCAGAAGAAGCTAAACGAGTCCTGGAATCGAGGTCGCTTGAGCGCAACGTGGAAATTATATAGATACCAGCACATGAATCCATCGCAGGGAATGAGGCTGCTCATGAGTTTGCCCGAGCTCTCTATATATATAAATATATAAATTATTTATTTATTTCAAAAAAAATTACATACAAATACGAGCCTGCCCAAGCCAACAATGGGCTTGTGGGGCAGCGCTCGGCAGAATGGAGCAAGCCCAGGGGCGGCACAGTAAGTCAATTGCACAAGACTCAAACTAAAAACTAAAGAAAGGCAGTAAAAAATGACGGGGAAGAAAAAAAAAACAAAACAAAGAAAGAAAGAAAAGAAACAAAATTACACATACAGATCAAAGATATAAGATTTTACTTCTTTCCGCGTGCTGGAAGATAAAACATTATCTGGCAGGTCGTTCAACACATCAGGTACATAGAAGGCACGGACACGTTTCCCGTATCTTGTCCGTACTCTTGGTAAGGAAAAACGGTCGCGTGGACGTAATGTTCTGGCGGAGACATACGGGAGGCAGAACTCATTGTTCCATATAGAACTCATTGTTCCATATATAGGAAAGGATTACTGTTTCTTTGAATAACAGCCTGAACGAGGGCATGTGCGAGCATGAAAAAAGACCGGGATTGTTACTAATGTGCACACCATACATCACCGCCCGAATTATGGATTTTAGTAAAGAATCAACTTTATTGCGACAAAACACTGAACAGAAATAAAACGAACAAATTCCATATCTCAGCACACTGTACGCCAATGCATGTGCTATTGTTTTCCTTACGTAAATTGGGCATAGTGCTTTAATAGAAATACAGCAGGCAGGCTATTTTGCGCAGCCTTTCACAAACGTTAGCCAAGTGAGTGTTCCAGGACATGTTAGAATCGAAATGAACACCGAGATAATTGACACTTGAGAGGTATGGAATAGGAGAGCAAAAACAATTGTTACACAGAGGAGAATGAAGAAACACTGGAGTGATGACAGGAATAGATTTCAGCGGATCGTGAAAACATACTAATTCAGTTTTATTTTGGTTAATAGAAATTAAGTTATTACGGTACCAACTGATAACATTTGTAGTGTCAGTTTGTAATTCAGCCACGGCTTGATGGTAATTAGTATGACGAGATACTAAAAGCGTATCATCTGCGTATTGAAACACCCGACAGTGAAAAATTGCTTGACTGAGATCATTAACGTACAAGTTGAATAAAAGGGGAGCTAAAATCGACCCCTGGGGTACTCCAGCGCTCAACTGCCTAGGTTTGCTTTTAATATTTCCGAGAACTACTACTTGGATTCGACCGTGCTAATAATTCTCAAGGAAAGATAGGAAAGGCCCTCGGAAGCCATAGCTATGAAGTTTACGAAGTAAAATTCTATGGTTTACGGAGTCAAAAGCTTTTGATACATCTAGAAATAATGCGCAGGCGAATGCACTAATTTCAAGAGTACTGTTAAGGTAATCGGTTAATTCATCTAATGCTAATCTAGTGCCACGCCCACAAGTGAATCCGTACTGATTAGGCGACAGTATGTTGTGCGCATCAATAAAGCTCTGCATTACGTGAAAAATATGCTTTTCAAGTATAAGAGCAATGCACGAAAGTATCGAAATTGGCCTGTAGTTTGTGACAACATTGACCTGTCCGCTTTTGAAGAGAGGAACTACAAGCGCTTTCTGAGGCCAGGTGGAATTTCTTGCGTGGTTATAATGTTATTAATAATTGCTAAAAGAACATTCTTCAGGGCATCGAAATTTCTGCGAAGGACGTCCACAGACACACCATCTAATCCAACCGACTTGTGCTGTTTTCAGTTAAATAAAATATAGCGAATATCATCCTCGGTACACTCAGGCAGGAAGGCAGACTCAACTACCGATTGTGGCATACAATAACTAGCCGTATTACCGGACAAACTTGCTGCAGTAGACGAGAAAAAGGAATTAAATTGGTCTGCTAACGTTATAGATGGTGGACCGAAATTCTTGGCAATAGTTTGGTAAGCGCCTTTCCGGGGACGACCCCTTAATTCGTTAACCACGGACCAAGCCTTGGACGGGTTATTTCTAAATTCAGAAAATTTACCTTGGAAGTGCTGTCGCTTGGCACCCCTAAGCACAGCAGTGACTTTATTGCGAGCCATCTTATAAGCTTCACGAAGATACTGATTATTAGGTGAGCGACGACAACGCGCCCAGGCTAGTTCTTTTTCAGCTATGGCGCTTAGAGCATTTCCATTTATCCACGGGCATCCTGGCTTTCGTTGCTTTAAGACGACTACGTTTTTGCAAGAGTGCACTGTCTGCGTATAAGCGGCAATAAAAGATTTATAGAGGTGACTGGCAGGAACTTCTGCTAGGAAAGATTTCCAGTCGTAGCGTTGCAACAACGAGTCCAGTTTTCTTTTATCAACAACCTCTATCTGTGATACTGGGTTGTTTGCTTTAAGACGACTACGTTTTTGCAAGAGTGCACTGTCTGCGTATAAACGGCAATAAAAGATTTATAGAGGTGACTGGCAGGAACTTCTGCTAGGAAAGATTTCCAGTCGTAGCGTTGCAACAACGAGTCCAGCTTTCTTTTATCAACAACCTCTATCTGTGATACTGGGTTGTTAGCCGCAGCATGCTGAGACGATAGAAAGCTACACCCAACATAGAAGTGATCGGATAGCTTTTGCTCAATAATAAACGGAAATACCTGGTCGTTTTCAGTGCGAACGTTGACGTGATCTATGCATGAAGACACAAGTGATGTACCCAAAATTTCGACACGTGTGGGAAGGTTGATAATAGATTCTATCCCAACGTCAGCAAGCGTGTTCAAGTAATCAGCTACAATGTGTCGTTCTTTCTTCAGCACGTCAATGTTAACATCACCTATCATGCACATGTGACCAGATGGAAAAGCAAGTAGACGCAATTCGTCCACAAACTTTCTGACACTTTCATTTGGCGGCCTATAAATAGCGAGCAATGTGATGGCAAAAGATTGTGTGTGAATACGAAGGGCCAGTGATTCAGCACTTGTGAAAATTATGTTTAGAGGACTTGAAATCCAACCATTTTTAATGAAAATGGCAATTCCACCGCCACGGCCGTCCTTGCGCGTCAAAAAATGATTGGGATAACCTTGGAGTTGAAAGAGACCAGTATGTTCCTGCCCAATATTAATTTCAGTTAAGACGAAAACATCAGCTATATCACGTACTGCACCAGCGTGGACACAAAATTCATTCCAGTGCTTGCGAATACTACGCACGTTTACATGAAAAACAGTGAATGTGCCTTCACCTGGTTTTAAAAGAACAGAAAAAGAAGGAAAGTCTCGAAATTGTTCGCACGAAGCCATGAATCAAGGAAAAAGATTACAACAGACAAAGGAGGGAATAGAAAAGGTCAGACTAGCCGAGACAAGTCACACGGGCTCATTATGCGCACAACTGGGTCGCCCTTCTTCTTAATGGCATAAATTTTGCCATAATTCACCCATACGAACTTGAATTCAGCCTCCTTGGCCTTAGTCTTTGTCTCCCAGAACAGTTCTCTGTTGTATTTCGTCAAGTTTTCGACAAAGAAAACCGAGGGCTCATTTTCCTTCGCCAGAGATTCCAGTTTCTTTCGCTTTGCCAGCCAGCTGTCGCGTATGCCCGCCTAAAGGAAGCGCACTAGAACTGGAGCTGTTTTGCTCTTCCTGGGCAACCGGTGCACAGCTACTACATGACCTGGCAGGAATGAATCAATGCTCAGTTGAGCGGCCAGTTCAGCAACGGTAGCAGTCAAGTTTTCACTAGGAAGTTGGGGTAGGTTATGAATTTCGAGGTTTGAGGACCTACTATACTGTTCAGATGCATTTATTTCGCCTCTAAGATCTTGAATGACAGCTGCCTGAGAAGCGACCTGATCCTCAAGTACCATCACTCTAGAAGACAATTCAGAAACCTGTTTCTCTCGCGTTGCTGATTCTTTCAGCAAGGAATCATATTTATTTGAAAGAAAGTCAACCGAGTCGTGTATTTCCTGCATTTTTGTTTTCACTACTTCGATCTCGGACTTGAGGCCCAATAGTTCGTCTATTTTCGACGGAACCAGGGAAAGAGATTCAACTTTCTCGCGAATAGAATCCAGCAGCGATACATTTTCAGCAATAGCTGTTAACTGGCTAGAACTGCCTTGGGAAGAATCCGTTGATCTGCATGTTTTGCACCGCCACTTTTCTCTCTTTTTCGGGCCCATCGACGAGAATATGCTTCAGCCACGCCTGAGCACCCATGACCGAGGTGATACAACGATGCACAGTTCGAGCATTCCATGCACCGGTCTTTGTCAGCAAAATCATCCTCACATGAGCACAATTTTGTCCCTCCATCACACATGCGTACAAGAGAACACACGCGGTAGATCAAGCAAATGGCAGTTTTGCAGTTGGCGGCATGGAATGTACAGAAAAGTCGCTACAGCGAAACCAGCTCAGCTGTACTAACAGAACAAATCGTTTAGGGCCGGCTCTGGACGTGCCGCCAACTCCGCTTGCTGCTTGCAAGCGATGCGCTTTTATGGGGACGATGGCGGCGCTTGTTGATCAGAGCACTATATTGTGACGCGAACCGAAGTCAAGAAGAACTGGAAAAGTTCCACGTATTTTCAGCAGAGCTGCCACACCTACGAAGCCATCCGTGCAAAAGAGCATCCGACGTCCGATGACCACTTGAAACTGTTGCGACGTAGTTGCGCACCTGCAGTAACAGAACAAATCGTTTAGGGCCGGCTCTGGACGTGCCGCCAACTGCCAACCGCCATCACCGGGCGGCTGCCGAGCAGCCTTCTTGCATGGATATAAAAGATAGCCTAATCTCGTATAAAGAGGTTACAGAGCACTATAAACTAAGCAGAAGGGTCTATCCGCCGCCAGACCGTTCCCTCGGAAACGGGGAGGCAATTGCATGGAAGAGACTACTAGGGGGCAATCATATTAGTCCCTTTTGGGTATATGCAACAATTTCAAAAGGATCTACACTGCATAACATGTGGGAGATGGGGCACTCTAGATCATTATATTTGGGAATGTAACAACAGCCCAGGAGCTAAAGAAAATATAGATAGAGACGTCTGGGAGACCCTGCTGCGAAGCGAGGACCCCGCTCAGCAGCAGCAAGCCATCCGCCAGGCGGCTGAGGCCGTGAAGCAACAAGCATATTCACCAGACAGTTTGCGAGGCTCCTGAGTAAGGCTCCATCAGGCCTGCGTGCCGGGGAGTCCGAAACGGAGCTTCTTCTCGGTGGAAATAAAGGTTTTCAACAACAACAACCGCGACAGATTCAACTCGAACGCCAGGAGGCCGAAAGCAGCGTCCGGGGTGTCGTGGGCAACTGGCGTGACGTCACGGCCTCCATGGAAGGGCCTTAGTGAAGAGGGTGTTGCCCCAGCTCCATCCAACACCATCTCGACTTTTACACCCCATCAGAGATTTGAGCCCACGCAAATGTGTACCGCTTTTGCGGTGGCTGTCGCGTGGCGTTCCTTGGCACGCGTTCAAGTTTGCGATTGCACATGGCAGGAACACTAAACAAGATGAGACCTCTGGAGGGAAGGCGCAGTATCTCACACTTTCTCCAAGAAGTGTGCGTTTGCCATCGCTCCTGTCGCGTGGCGTTCCTTGGCGCGCGTTCAAGATTGGGATTGCGGATAACAGGAACGCTCCTGATGCGCTATGAGAAGGGTGGGCCATAATATGGCGGAGTTATCTCCACCCTTCGAGGGCGCGAGCGTGCGCGCATCGAGGCCCTCTAACTGGTGGTGTCGCCTTCCATTGGAGACACTTCGCCTCTTGTTTTCGCAATCTCCTAGGCTTAACTACAGCTAAGCCACTGTGATTTTTTTTCTTTATTGCCTGGCTTTAGCTCACGACATAACACGAAACTCCGACCAAAACATGAAAAAAGTTAGTTGTGGTTTAACTCTGGTTAACCCTAGTTGAATTGCGATAGCAATGGCGGCAACTTCTTTTGTCTCCTACATTATTCCTCTATCACGCCATATCATTGTAAGGTGGTGCATTATTGGGGGCACTTAAGCTCATCCTTTAAGAGTATGACGTGAGAGCATAAGTTGTCAGTTTTCTCCTTCTGCTCCTCCTCCTCCTCGGCTGTTCAAGGTCAAGCGTGGCCTCCGCCTGCCGTGTGCTGTGCGATGTCAGCGCACGTTAAAGATCCCCAGGCGGTCGAAATTACTCCGTAGCCGTCCACTACGGCTCCTCTTTCTTTCTTTACACTTTCTCTCCCACCTTCGTCCCTTCCCTTACGGCGCGGTTGAGGTGTCAACAGAAAACAAGTGAGACTGTTACTGCTCCCTTCCCTTCCTATAAATCAATCAATCAATCAATCCGCCGGGACCACGCGACGGCTCGAAACCTGGCGCAGTATTGATATAAAAACACGCGTAAGGCAATGTACATCAAAAAATGTCACGATCAGCCAGTGCTCGTGAAACGCGCTTCATAATTCCCCTTGTCTACCGGAACGAGAGCGGGAATTCAGCTAGTATTGTTGTTGTGGTCGTATGAAAATGGAACAAAATGCACGGGCCTGCAACTGGCTCTGTAGCTGAGCCACTTCCGCTGCCTCGTGCGGACAGGAGAGAAATTAGAGAAGAAACGAAAAAGAAGAGGGAGAGAAAGACGCGTGCTGCGACAACAGCCGTCGTCCACCACCGGAGCAGTAGCGGGTGCAATGACCGTCTACAACAAATAAAATTCGGTGGCTGGCTAGCCCCCGCCGCAAGCGGCGTTGACCTACCGTCCCAGCCCCGTAGGGACAGGAATTGCCACCCTTCTCCACCTCCCCCCTCATCCTCAGCGAGAAACACCGCGCGTTGCTTTTCCTGTAAACGAATTGTAGAACGCCAGCGAACTTTGATGCGTTCAGTGAAATGCTGGTTGTGCTCAACAAGGGGCGCGCGATGTACCGTTACGACAGGTCATGACGTCACCAGTCAATTCATGCATATATACGATGCCTATAGAGTCTGCATGCCAGTTTTTGCAGGCTCTCTACCTGGAAGCAGTTCAGTTGGGGAAAAAAGGGCGCCGTTAGCTCAACTGGCAACACTGGTCTTTAAAGGGCGGCGGCAAGTGCCCTTTCAAAAGCTGTTGCCAGCCTAAAAAACGGACATGTAGATCTCTAAGGGTGCCTCGATGCCAGCGCCGCCGAGAGAGGGTGGCAGTTCCTGGCCCCACGGGGCTGGTACCCACGGCCGGCCTCAAATAGCGCGCTAAGAGAGGAGGGAGCGCGCGCATTGAGACCGGCCGTGCTGGTACCATGGCCTCCGAGATTACCCTCGCGCCAGTCGTTTCGAGCAGCTCGAAACGACTGGTTGTGCCAGCGCAGCGCTCCTCGCTCTACTTCATCTTCTTTCCGCCCGGTCGCCTTCTACGACACCTGGGCCGCTCCAGGGCCTGCGGATTCCACCTCTACGTGCGCCGGCGGCCTCCGCGGGCGAACAGCTAGATCCGCTAGCGGTTTTTGGCCGCTTTTCCGCGTTGGGACTTTGTCACCAGCGCCCAACCCTGCGAACATCATCTGCGCCGTCAATTTAAGGGGCTCTCGGGCGGACTGAAACGCCTCGATAACTGAACCAGGTGGGATCTGCGCCTTCCGATCCGTGGGTGCACCCGGTTCTCGAGGGTGACTTCCACGGGTCACTCCCGATTTTACGGCCGCTTTCCGCGGCCTTAGGACTTAGCGCCAGGCTGGCCTCACTGACTGGTGGCGAGGCTTATCTCCGGCCGCATCCTGCAACGGTGGTGGCCGGGTAGGCGGTCCCCCGCGACCGCGGACATGGACAACGCTAACCCCTCTCCCGCTGGGTCGCCTGCGGGAGATACTTCAGGTGCGGCATCGCCACGCGGATTATCGCCCGACCACACATCGCAGCCGGGCCCTTCGATGGCTTGAACGCCACCATCCTGGTCACCGTTCTCGGACTATGGTGATGCGGTCATGGCTCAGGTGCCTCAGGGGGCATCAGATTCGAGTCCGAGTGCGGCGCCTGACATCGGCAACGCAGAACCATCAACCACCTTGCGGCAAACGACTTCGTCGCCACGAGACCGCGGTCTCGATGACCGCGTCACTAGCGGGACGCGGCTCGGCGACCCGGAGTCAGCGACACCTCCTGCGGCGGGCTCGCTCCCGCAAACCATCTTGAACTTGGGCTTCGACGCGATGCCCCCTTTCACTACCGTCACGGATCACCACGAGACCTTGGTGGGCTACTTGAACGCCCCGGAACATAAGAACAGCGTCCAGACCAGGGTATTTATTACCAACATTTTTCCGAAAATGCTAGAATGCTGTTCCACTTACCAGGCGCTGGCGTCCGACGCCCGAGGCCGTGCTGAGATCCTCTGAGGCATGTGGTACTCCGAGAAGGACTCCGCCGAAGCCACGTCTCGAGCGGAAGCTGCGGAGGCCCGACTCAGGGTTATGCCACCTACCAAATCTCAGACCGCGTTTGCGGACTTCTCGCGCGCCGGCACTGCTACCACCGACACCCGGCTTCCGACTCAACAACAGACGCAAGTTCCACCTGTGCGGCAAGTCAATCATGTCGCATATTTGACATCCGCGGCACGGGACTCTGTGACGCCAGCCCAGTTAATTTAGGTGCTAAAATCGAACATAGTTCCCGAGGATGCTGGTATCGGGCCAGTAACGCTGCGACAAACCGCTGCTGGCGTCACAGTTTTAGCACGCGGCCGCCAGACGGTAGACAATCTGAGTGGCCGTTGAACCTAACGAGGTCATTAGAAACGCATTAACCATTCGCGTAGTAGACCGGCGACGACCTCACGTGAGAGTCTGTGGTGTTGACCCCGATGTCGCCGACGACAACGTCATTGCGAATATAAATGCCAAAAATCCCGGCATCAACCCCGACCCAGAAACGACCACTCGCAGATACACGTTCCGATCGCGCGACGGAACAAAAACCCACGTTTTGTTCATGACGCCAGACGCCTTTACTAGAGTAATTTCGAAAGGTAGACGACAATCGGTCGGTCGTCAACATTAGTTGACGAGGACTTGCACGTACTAATGTGCACTTTCTGCGCCACTTACGGACACTCCAGGTGCAATTGTAGAATAAGTGCGGATGCAAAGCACGCTGTCTGCACGCGATGTGCAGGTGCTCACACAATCAACGACTGCACCGCACGCGACGGCTCGGCAACTGCCTGTGCGGTGTGTCGTAGGGCGGGATGTGAAGGACAGCCACATAGGGCGGGTTCTTCTGACTGCCCTATCCTAGTTGCACGCCTTGCCCGCTTGCGGTCCCGAACAGATTGCGGGCAAACTTAGCTTTTTATCTAAGGGAAGGGGAGACCAGGGAGCCGCTCCGTTTTTTATTCTTAGCCTAAAAGACGGGTGCTTTGCACACGATTGCATGCACTCGTCGGAGAGCCTCTTAATATCGTTTTTTATGAAATACCTTATGTTAACAGCACTACCTTCTCTATGATTACTCTACTCAATCTAACTTTCCGATACCTTACCATAAACCTCTTGATAGGTTCACCGTTTCTAACACAGCACTGTGCTGTTACATTCTCGCTCTCGCTTCCAAAACTTTCTTCAAGGGGCGGCTTCCACGTTTCCCCCACTTAGGTTTTTTCTATGTTTCCTTTTATACAGTTCGTTAAGAAATGATTATAGGTATAGTTATGATGGCGCATCGCTGTATTCATGGTTCATTTCTAGTTCCAGTTATTGGGGCGCGACTCTGGGTGGTTCGGCTGGAAGGGGTTTTTTCTTTTATTATATTTTTTACTCATCAGAGTGCGTCCAATTTGACGGCCACATTTATTTTTAGTGTGTGCAATTGGGAGGGTATGGCAGATAGTGAGGGGAAAGTAAAATTTCCAGCTGATCATTCGGCCCAGCCGTTCATAGGATTGGCGCACGCACTAGTAACAATTTTTTTTTATATTATATTTTATAATCTTTTATTTCACCTTCACTTTTATACCTAATATTATTTCATTTTTTTCCCGTCTTTTCGGTTACCACTGTGCCCGCCATTGTTTATTTTTTTCTTTTCGGAGGAATATTTGTTTCACTTTTGTATACAGAGGGTCGTTTCAGGTTTTCAAAATTTCGATTCTACATTCCGATTCCGTTATACAAAAATGGCAGCTAATCTTTCAATCTCGTGCATTCAAGCAAACTTAGACCACAGTAAAAACGCGACCCCTGTATTAATAGACAGCCTGGTCAATGGTAACTACGATTATGCACTGAGATCCGTATACAGTTGCAGACAGAAATACGGGCATTCCTATGAATTGGATTACATTCGCGGCACCGTCCAAGCCGCGATGCGCCATCATCGCCACCCACATAACCTTTAACATGTTTCCTATTCTCATCACACCTAGAGTGGTTGCAATAGTATGTATTTCAACTACCGCATCATTCCTCCTAGTAAGTGCCTATGCGCCACCTCACTTCCCAATGTCTCCAACATTACACGACATTACACACGCACTAACACTAACGGAGGATATGCCGGTGATAGTTGCAGGAGAGTTTAATGCCAAACATGCAGTATGGGGCCCAAGCCAATCCGACGCGCGCGGAGGCGAATTTGCAATGGCTTCTGGTTTAGTGATCAGGAATGACCCGGCATCTCCTCCCACATACACAAACTACTACACTGACAGCTGGATTGACGTCACCATGGCATCTCCAGCGTTGATGATCTTTTGGGGGCGTCATGGCAGGTGTCAGACACGATGACATTTTCAGAACATAAACACATAACAGTGACATTGGGTAACAGACGTCGAAACACGGAACCACGACTAACAAACTTCGGATTAACGAGATTACTGAAATCCATATCCAAATTGCACTTTTTCTATGCGGTAGTTGGCGCTTATTTGAGTTCGCCTGTCACTGGAATTAGTCGTCACCAAATTCTATGATATTTTTGAACGCCTAAAGGGCCTGTCACACTAGCGCGACACGACACCGACGCAGACCAGACAACGACACCGACAGTCGGCCAACTCGTCGGCTGACCGTGTCTGCGGCCGACCAAGCTGTCACACTAGGCCGACGACGACACCAACACAACCGAAAACCAAATGTCTTCCCAGTGTGACAGGTTTTGGGACCGGGGACACCGACAAAACCAGTCTGCCGACTGTCGGTGGCCGAGTCTTCGAGAGATCGGTCGCCGAGCAAAAACTTTCTCGAAACGCAAAACCGACTCAGTACACCACGTCGACAGCGAATACCTTTCAGTACTAATATATGTAAAAAAGTAGAATCAATGCATAATCCCTGACCAAAACGCGAGCGTGAGCCGCCAAATACTCGAGGCCGCCGAATGCGTGCGGAATATCAACGGCAGCGTTTTCTTTTCGGGGCGAGTGAATTCGGGGCGCATAGATTTGTGGCGCTCGTCGGGACCGTGAGCAATCTTTCCGCTTTTCCGAACTGCACAGAATAGTGCAAAATTAACATAGTACGTGACAAAGAAATGATGAAAAGAAGCGATTATTTTCCTGAAGCCAGCAGAGATGCCGATCCTCCTGACCACTTCGATCATTGTGTTTAACGTCTAGCCGCTGCGTCGCTACTTCGCAACCCAATTTCAACGCTATGTTACGCATCACGCAATAATTTTTTGTTGCATAATTCAATGTGTTTCAAGAATTGTGTGCGCAAAAAGCGCAGAACTTGCGTTTAAACTTTACAACAGAACCAACAGCAGTCGTGGTCCCGCGGCCGGCACTGTGAAATCCGCCTAAGGTTTTAGAAAATCCGCCGAAAGTTTTACCTGTTACTGCACAACATGGCATGATTCAAACTATCTGCAGTTTACTCCCAGCAAGCTGGACAGTCAGTTAAGCGGTAAACGCTCCTACCACTCCTACTACCTTCGTGACTTTCACACTGCAAGACAGCGTATTAGCTAGAACCATATCTCAACCTCTGAAAGTGCCGGTTAGGCCTACCTTTTGTGGTGCAGTGGTTAGCGCAGCTGGCTATCAAACAGGAGGTCGTGAGTTCGATCCCAAGGGTAGAGTTTTTTTTTTCTTTTTTTTTCAGCTTTTAATATACACTGTCTCTTATTCGCCGTGGACAGCTTTTGTTTTTCGAACACTGACGTCGTTCTGATCCGGCAACCAGAGCCGTAAAATACTGGGCACTATTCAGCCTCGGCAATCACGACTGTTGAGGCGCATGTTTTGGTATGGTCGAATATATGAAATAGAATTAAAATTAAGCGTTCCATAAGTAGTTACGAGAATAAACCATGAAAAATAGGATAGGGAGTAGCTACAGAAAGGAGAATTTCGCATGGTACAAAAAAAAATAAAAGGATTAAGAAAATGAACGTATAATGACACGAGAAGAGAGTTAGAATGAGAGGGCCTGGTCGGTGGGCAAAAACGTTGTCGGTGGGGAGGTTTCCCACGTTGTCTGGCTAGTGTGACATAGGAGTTGGGCGACCGTCGGCCGACAGCCGTCTTGCGAGCGACGCGGCGCCGACACCGACTGTCGGCCGACTGTTTCCGTCGGCGCAGTGTGACTATAGTATATTCTAGGCACTATAGTGTGACATAGACGCAGACATCAGGAAGACGCGCTGTTGGCGGACCAAATCGGCGTCATGTCGTGCTAGTGTGGCAGGCCCTTAAGACGGAAGAATTTATCATCACGATCAAACAAACCAAATTCAACGACAAATTTCAATAATTGGTGGACACAAGAATTGACATTAGAAAAGTTAAAAGTCAGGGCAGATACCAAAGAACAAAGGATTATCTATTGAGGCAACAATTTGGCAAGGAATATCATCAGGCATTAAGAAAATATAGAATCAATGTCGCACATGCTCGAACCTCCGAAATGAGAAACATTGCCAAGGATTCATTAAGGTCCAATATATTCGGTCATACGTTCAAAATCGCGTTTTGTAAATTACAAGTCCTGGTCATCCTTCCCCCCATACAAAGGGAGGACGGATCATTAACAACGTCCCCTTTGAAAACTGCACAACTATTATTGAACAATCAGGTAGCTTCAGATAAGCTGGACATTGATACCCCATTACATTTAGAGATTCGAGCACTTGCGGCCGATCCAAATTTGGGAGGACTCGATGATGTTTCTTTCACGTATGGGGAGATTCATTTAGCAGTCTCCAGAGTGAAACAAGGAACAGCATCGGGACTAGACGGCATAACGCCACGATTTGTCCAAGAGTTATGGAAATTAAAACCCAATTTTTAATTATTCATATTTTCTTCCGCCTTGAGTTTGGGACGTTTCCCTTTGATATGGAGAAAAGCCCTATATTTTTCTCCCAAAGCCAGGCAGGCTGTCAGAGGCGACATTTTCCTACAGACCCATAGTGACGAATTAAACACTTAGCAAAGGTTGGAGCGCCTCATGTATGGCAGGTTATATCATTCCTTGGCGAGACGAAACCTCTTGTACACAAACCAATTCGGCTTCACAAAACAAAGAAGAGCAGTCAATGTTCTTCACAATATAATTTCAAAAGTTATAGAAAAAAGGGCAGAGGGACTCCACGCACTGCTGATATCTATAGATTTCAGAGGAGCTTTTGACAGTGTCTGGCATCCCCTAGTGCTTGCATCGCGTCGACAATGGGGATGCCGGAGAAATCTCTGTGCACTGCTGAGGTCGTTCCTATCCGACCGAGAGGTGGTGTACCGCTCTAAAGCTGGTGACGCGGTTGCGCGTCCCACCCTAGGCAGCCCACAGAGTTCTCCCCTGTCACCGCTCCTCTGGAATATAGTGGTGCGTGGATTGCTGGAGCAGCCGATGCCGGATGGAGCGTCGCTCCAGGCCTATGCGGACGACGTTGTCGTCAATGTGCCTGGCCTAGCAGGACAGTTCTACAGACTTTGGTAGAGGATGCACTCGGACGAGTGACGACATGGGCAAAGACGGCAAGAGTCACTATCTGCGCACAGAAGACGGTGTGCGACCTAGTCTCACCTCCTAGGAGGGCATGGGGCGCACTCCACCAACCGTTCGCCAGGATGGCGTCTGTCTTAAGTGCTCGGCGTCTTCATTGATCGCACCTTGTCGTTCATAGCCCATGGCGAATACCTCAAGGAGCGTTCTGAGATGCTTGCGGCGCGTCTTGGAACTCCCTTGCGCATGAGCGGTACTCTGCCAACGGAGCGGCTCAGCGCATTATATAAACAAGTCATTCTGCCCACTCTCACTTATGCGTCCCCTGTGGGGTGGACTGAGCGTCCCCGCTCAGGACTTCGTGCTAGGTTAATAACTGTGCAGCAGCCTCCGCTTATGGCATTGGCGGGAGTCTACTTTACAACGAGCACGCGGGTGCTCCAAATATCAATGCATGCCCCTCCTCTGCAGTTTGACCTAGACAGGTTAAAGGCAGAGTTTAGATTATTCGTATTAAGATCAGATACCTCATTCGGACAAAAAATGTTCCTTGCTCCTGAAATGGCATCACCTTTTGACGAGGCTCTTCAGCATCCGTCGGAGGTCACTTCTTTTGATCACGTTCGTTTGGACATGGCTGCGGTGGCGGCGATGGCGTTGCGACCGGAGCTTCATGTATTCACAGACGGCTCATATACCTCCACGGCTGCAGGTGCTGCATTCGTTGCTCTTACACAAACCGGCCGAATATTAACAGTACGCCGGGTTCGGGTCGAATTGGCTAATAGCGCGTATTGCGCCGAAAAAATAGATCTCGACGAGGCATTGCGGTATTTGAAAGATCAGGGAGGAATATCACCTCTGTATATTTGTACAGATTCTCTGTCGGTACTGAATGCCGTTTCGAATTATCTCATATCGGACGGAAACATCTGTACCATCAAAACCCTTTTAAGAACTGTCGCCTCTGACCGACCCGTAAAGCTATTTCATGTTCCTGCCCACAAGGGTATTTAGGAAATGGGATAGCAGATACCATTGCTTCTCAGGCGTATAAATCCACTAGAATTAGATTTTCTTCAACATCCAAAATTTCTGTACGCAACGCCTTAAAACATTCCGTCAAAGCGCCATGGCAGACCTTGTGGCGGGAGAACAATCAGGGCACTGTAATTTATGATTGGATTCCGAATGTTTTTTACATTCCAAAAACATTTCCTCCAGCGAAACCACTCTTCACACTCTTGAAAGGGCACGGCCGTTTTTCGGCTTACTTCAATTGTTTTGGACTAACCAAATCGCCTCAATGTCCGTGCGGTCACCCAAATCGTAACGGCCATAATTACATCACAGATTGTCCCATCACATCTGACATAACATCACGTCTACCTCGTAACCTTGCTGACGACCAACCAACATTCCTTTGGAGAGGCTGGCTAGATAACACAAAATGCGGCACCCTTTTGTTAAGAGTGGTTGCAGTCATCAGTGCAAGTTTGCCAGATTATAGGCAGACACAGAGGAGTTAACGAATCTGCCTTTTCCTTTTTCTGGGATGGGCCACTCAGGCCAATTGAGGCGTACAGTCCTGTCAGCCCTTTCTAGAATGGAAAATGTAGTTTAAATTGCAGTATATGCAAACGACTTTTCCTTTATACAGTTTGTGATTTATTTATTTTTGTACTTCTCTTTTCTTTCCTTTTCTCTACATAACCGTTCTTTCAATCTCTGTATATAGCTAGAATGTACATAATGTATATAATGTGTATATACACACCAAAACGTCTGGATTGTATAATTGTAATTATCATTACATGTACTACTTCTGCTCTTAGTTATGTCTCATGACACATATTTCTTTGCACAGTTTTCTCTTCTACCTTTGTACCACTACTCATTTCATGACAACTAAAGGCACACCTTGTTTCGTTTTATTTTTATGCTTTATTATTTTCATTTTCCTTTCATGTATAATTCTTATTTTTCTTCATTCATTTTTTGTGTACTTCTTTTATTTTTTCTCTGTTATTACTTCCGTCTTATTTGTTTTATAATTTTTTTATTTACTTGTTATTATTTTCCCCTATTTATTTATTTTTTTTCTGTCTGTGTCTGTGTGATTTATTCATTTCCCATCCTTTAGGATGTGTACATAAGAAGGCCACCACTTGGGCACCTCTACTGCCTTTAACCTATTATTATGAACAATAAACCAGCTCTGCGAGGCTCGCCCACCCTCTGTGCTCGTTGAGCCCTTCGGACACAGATGCGTTACCGTGCCCACTTTTTATTCTTCCAATTGGCTTTTCCCACCAAAATAAATCTTCGGCCGAATGGGCCCTGTTCATTTATTTTCGATTGGTTTAAGCCTGATATAGCTCAGCTGGTGCAGACTATTTCTCACTCCGCTTCATTTTTTAATTTATTTTCCAACATTGTCAGGAGTGAGACTTTGGATTGGGGCTGGTACCATAGCCTCCGAGATTACCCTCGCGCGCATTGGCTTTTCCCACTAAATTAAATCTTTGGCCGAATGGGCCCTGTTCATTTATTTTACAGGGCTCATTTATTTTACAGCGATCGAACGTGTTTTCGCAGCGCTCCCGGTGCTCGCGCTAGTGTTCGATCCTCTTCCTCTTTCAGTGAGCTTTCCTGGGCCTTCCAGGGCTTCTGGATGGCCTCGGAGCCTCCCGTTTTCATCTGCAAGAGTTCCGGCGGCCTCCGCGGGCGGACCGCAGCGTCCGCTGGCGGTTTTTCGCCACTTCTTCAACCTACGGACTTTGCCGGCGGCACAACATCATCGCCACGGTTGTGTCAGCCCTGCGGCGGGCTGCCAGCGGGTCCGGTTCCGCCCTACCATTCTGCCGCGCGGTCCTGCGTCGTGTCCGCGGCTGCCGTCAGGGAGTAGCGGTTTTTCGGCGGCTTTTCTGTGGCGGCTGGACTTCGTACAGCCTGGCCTCGCGGCCTTAGCGAGGCTTGGCCTAGGCCTAGCCCTGTCCCGCTGGTGGCCGGGCAGGCGGTCTCCCGCGGCCGCGCCAATGGCGGCCTTAGGCCCTTCGGTGTCGTCGCCTTCTCCGGGGGCGTCGCCCGCACCACCTGCGTCCCCGCAGCCAACGACATCGGCTGCGGATGGCCTCAACCGAGCGGCGACCCACTCGGTGTCGCCTGACAGTGCATCGGCGACGTCGCCATTCGGTGTGGGTGTTCCGTCGATGTCGCCCTTCACGGATTCCGGCGACGCCGCTGTCGCGGCGATTCCTGACGCGGGAACTGATCCGGCGGAGCCTTCATTCCCCGCGGACCCCGCCGCTGATGCGGCCGCACTTGGCAGAGGCCAACACGACAGCCCGCTTGCTGGGCCCGGTGCTTCCCCGGCCGGAGGATCGCGGGCGTCGGACTCCGGTGCGGATGTGCCCGGGCTCGTGGCGGCGGGCGAGACGAACGGCAGGGAGGGCTCGCCTCCTGCGGAGGGTCCCACCGGCCACACCGATTCATTCGAGCCCCTCCCGTGGCTCGATCGCATGAAATCAATTCAGGAGCGCCTCATAAATTTCATGAGCGCTCCTGAAAACAAGGTAGGGGTTCAAGCCCGAAAATACATAACACAGGTCTTCGCGGACGTGATGATTGCCTGCGCAGACTATCATGCGCTGGCATCGGATGCCCGAGACCGCTGCGAAGTTCTCCGCGGCATATGGGCGGCGGTGCGACGGGAGAGTGCCGAGCTGCGCGAGCGGGCGACGACGGCGGAGGTCCGGTTCCGGGCCTTTGTACCGCCTGCGGTTCCGGCGACGCCAGCGGCCCAACCGACATTCGCCCAAATTGTCGGAACTCCACCGCGGTCAGCGCAGGCACCACCACCTGCGACGGCGGCAACATCGACAAATGGGCAAGTGGCGCGCCACTTGGCCTTCATAACTGCGACGTCGCCAGAGGCGACCACGCCGTCTCAGGTCATCCAGACCATAAAATCCAATATTAATCCAGAAGACGCAGGAATCGGCCCTGTTACTATAAAGACACAGAACGGAGTTACAATAGTCGCCAAAGACCGCCAAACAATAGAGAATCTCCGCACCGCGATGAGAAACAACGCGGTAACAACGAAATGAGCATTCGCATCCCCGAAAAACGTCGCCCACATGTGCGCATCTGGGGAGTCGATCCCGACGTAGCGGACGAAAATTTACTAAACAACATGACATCAAAGAATTCGGACCTACAGCTCGACCCTGCGACCTGCACGTGCCCGTACACGTTTCGTGCCAGGGACGGCACGAAAACATACATCATTTCGGTGCCAACCGACGCCCTCCGCAGAATTATACAAAAAGGGTGTGTCACTATCGGGTGGTCCTCGGCGCAGGTGGCCGAGGACCTCCACGTTCCCATGTGCACATTCTGTGCTCAATACGGACACTCGCGGCGGAATTGTCGGGCGGCTTCGGGTGAGTCGCGTGCATGCTGCACAAAATCTGCAGGAAACCACACGGCGGCGGCGTGCACTTTGGCCGCATCAGACGCTGCGGTCGCGTGCGCGTTCTGCCGCCGTGCTGGATGACAATGCCAGCCGTACAGGACAGGAGATAAATCCTGCCCTATACTGCAGGAGAGAGTGGAAAGGATGCGACAAAGAACAGATTATACAGATCCATAAGAAACATGGTAGGAAAAAGGGCGAGAGGGAGGCCGAGTTTCCTTATTTTCTCTCCTTTCATCGCCGTTGCTGCAACATGCAACGGCAAAACCACATTATCTCTTATTTACTATGTCCCCGTTTTCTAGAGGAGAGCTGGTTTATACTACCCATTTTATCTCTAATAACTTCACATATAGTTCCCTTCTCGCTTTGGGCAAAGGAGTGCCCTCCGACTTTCATTTTTCTTTCTTTCCTTTCTTAAAAACTGTTACAGCTCTCCCCGAAACCCTACATTACACTCGGCCTTCCCTCTCGCCCCCAAACCACCTTAACCACGCACAGAGATGGCGCCTTGATCCAAAATTCCACAATGCACTATTTTCATTTTTAAGTTTCTTTTTCCCGATTACATACACGGCTTGTCATCCTGATTGCGTCGTTTCCCCTCGTTTTCCATCAACCAATAATTAAAACTCTTTTCAAATTCTTATTCGGCTTCAAAATTTTAAATGAATTCACGAATTTCTGTCTCAACTATTCAGGTCAATTTAGACCACTGCAAAAACGCTACACCTGTATTAATAGATAGGCTAAAAGAGGCCGACATAGATTTTGCATTAATTTCAGACCCTTATACGAGGGGAGGCGACATACCGGGGATTCCATTAGATTGGTTAATTTTCAAGGCGCCATCCAACCCAAGAACAGCCATAATAGTTACGACAACACGCTATGACATCTTCCCATTGTTCACTTCATCTAATGTTACATCAATCAAATGCTCACAAACAACGGCATCACTTACACTAACATCAGCATATGCACCACCACACAACCCTATGACTCCTGCACTCGACACTATACGACACACACTGATCTCAACGGAGGGGATTCCGGCGGTATTGGCAGGTGACTTCAACGCCAAGCATACCGCCTGGGGTCCGGAGCTGTGCGATGCCAGAGGAGGGGAGTTCCTTGGTTTCGCAATGATCTCCGGCCTGGTCATTTTGAACGACCCTCAATCCCCTCCAACTTACTCATTAAGTTATACTGACAGTTCAGTTCAGTTCATTTACGTCGTTCATTCGTGTCCGACTCTTCGTGACCCTATGGACCATGTCACGCCACGCTTTCCGGTCTCTCACTATCTTCCTAACATCACATAACTTCATCTGCAGTGCCTCGTGGATGCCATCTAGCCATCGCGTTCGTTGCCTACCACTTCTCCGGCGACCCTCAACCTTTCCCAACATCAAATCTTTCTCCAGCGACTCCTCTCTTCTCATCAGATGACCAAAATAGCTGAGCTTTAACTTTAGAATTTGACCCTCCAATGAGCAGTCAGGGTTTATGGTCGACAATATCGACTGATTTGATCTTCTGGTAGTCCAAGGAACTCTCAAGAGTCTTCGCCAGCACCACAATTCAAACGCGTCAATTCTTCGGCGGTCAGCCTTTTTCACAGTCCAACTCTCGCATCCATACATCACAACTGGAAAGACCATAGCACGAATTATACGGATCTTGGTTGGCAGACTAATGTCTCTGCTCTTTACTAGGCGGTCAAGGCTAACCATTGCTCTCTTTCCCAGAAGCAGGCGTCTCCTAATTTCATGGCTGCAGTCTCCTTCCGAGGTAATCTTGGAGCCCAAGAACAGAAAATCTGTCACAGCTTCCACTTGTCCATTGATGCTCCAGGACTTGATAGGGCAAGACGCCATGATCTTTGTCTTTTTAATGTTCTGTTTAAGCCCAAACTTCTCACTCTCTTCTTGTACGCGCATCAGAAGTCTCTTGAGTTCCACTTCACTTTCTGCCATTAAAGTGGTATCATCCGCCTATCTAAGGTTGTTGATACGTTTTCCAGCAATCTTCACTCCAGCTAAAGACTCGTCCAGACCGGCCTTCCTCATGATGCACTCTGCATATAGGTTAAATAGGCAGGGCGACAGTATGCAGCCTTGCCTCACTTCTTTCTCGATCGGAAACCAATCAGTAAGACCATGCCCAGTTCTGACTGTGGTCTCTTGCCCTTCATACAGGTTCCTGAGGAGACAGATGAGGTGAATTGGAACTCCCATCTCTTGGAGAGCTTGCCACAATCTGCTGTGATCTACGCAGTCAAATGCTTTCGCATAATCAATAAAGCAGAAGTAGATGGGTTTCTGGAACTCTCTTGCTTTTTCCATGATCCAGCGAAGGTTAGCAATTTGGTCACTAGTACCTCTGCCCTTGCGAAACCCCGCTTGCACGTCCGGAAGCTCCCGATCCACATACTGCTGCAGCATACCTTGGAGGATTTTCAACATCACCTTGCTAGCATGCAAAATAAGCGCGATCGTGCGGTAGTTGGAACAATCTTTGGCACTGCCTTTCTTTGGAATGGGGATGTAAACTAACCTCCTCCAATCCTGTGGGCACTGCAGGGTTGTCCAAATCTTCTGACATAATATATGCAGAATGTTAACAGCGTCATGGTTGAGGTTTTGAAGCAACTCAGCTGGAATGCCATCAATTCCGCTAGCTTTGTTCTTAGCAAGGATGGCTAAGGCCCATTCAACTTCACTGTTCAGGATGCCCGGCTCGAGATCAGTAACCACAACCGTCTTATGTTGGGTTTGCACATTCGGGTCCTTCTTGTACAGTTCTGTGTATTGCTGCCACCTCTTCTTTATCTCTGAGGCTTCAGTCAGGTCCTTGCCTTGTTTGTCCTTTATCACGCCCAGCTTAGCACAGAAGCTTCTATTGATATTGCCACACTGCTGACCATCTTCTGGCGCCACCAAGTGGCCGAATGGCTTGGCACGTGGCTAAGCGTCATCCTCGTCTCTCTCGAGTTTTTCGCTTGATTAAAAAGGGCCAGCTCGGTTGTTGTGCTGCTTGCTACGTGTGTTGGTGACATTTGGTGGAGGTGCTGGGTAAGATCCCATGTACGTTGCCCCCGAAGACGTCAGTGACGCTGCTCAGCAACGCGTGGACGCGACTCCTGTCCATAAAGCCAGCCGTCGCCTGCGAGGCCTACAACCTGAGTTTGAACCGCTGTCCACCCCGCTACGAACCATGACATCCACGACGAGCAGCCAGACAAGCCAGCCTTCCAGCAACGCCCCACCGTTCGTCCTTCTCGCCCCGCGATCACCGCCATCATTTCATGGTGACCGGTTAGAGGATGTGGAAGACTGGTTGGCCAGTTTTGACCGTGTGGCTGCATTTAACCAATGGGACGACGAGCGGAAGCTAATGAATGTGTACTTCGCGCTGCAAGACTCGGCCAAGACGTGGTTCGAGAACCACGAGGCATCCTTCGTCAACTGGGCAGCCTTTCGCCGTGAGTTACTTACAACATTCAGCTCGAGTGCACGCAAAGAAAATGCAGAGATTGCAATTCGTTCAAGGTCTCAACAGTCAAATGAGAGTGTGGCCATGTTTGTCGAGGACATGATGCGACTTTTCAATCGGGCCGACCCTACCATGCCTGAGGCAACGAAGGTACGGCACCTCATGCGCGGGGTGAAGGAGCAGTTGTTCGCTGGCCTCATTCGCGACCCCCCAAGAACTGTCGCAGATTTCGCGAGAGAAGCTACCAGCATGGAACGTTCCCTGCAGGAACGGAGTACCCAATACGGCCGCCAGGCAAGCGTAGCGGCCACACCCTGCTGCGCGTCCGTGCCAGCAGCCAGCGACGATGCATTGCGGGAGCTTGTGAGGAGCATTGTCCGCGAAGAGCTAAAAAACCTCCACTTGAATGCTCCCTCTGCAATTAATTATTCTACCGTGGACGTCATCCGTGATGAAATTCGGCGAGCGGTGCAGCCACCACCACCACCAGCACCACAACCGGAGCCATGCATCATGACTTATAGTGATGTCTTACGTCGACCTGCTCCCGAGCCAAATTCATTCCGTCCCGTTGTCGGACCACCGCCTCGCTACATGCGCCCCGTCGAGCAGCAACAAGACCTGCGCCCCGTCGAGCCACAGCAATACCAGCGTCCCGCTATCAGCAAGGCGCACTTGTGGCGCACGCCCAACAGACGACCGCTCTGTTATCACTGCGGCGAACCTGGTCACATTCTTCGCAATTGCCCATACCGGAGAATAGGCTTGAGAGGATTTCCACCAAACGCACCTCGACCCCGCTATGGCGAAAGACCACAGGAGATTGAGGAGTACCTGGCTGCTAACGAGATGCAGCCAACGTCACCACAACGGCGGTCGCGATCGACATCTCCGAAGCGTTTTGCTTCGCCCACTCGTTACTCTTCCTCTGGGCAATTCAGAGGCACGTCCCCTCACCGGGAAAACTAAACACGGCGACCTCCGGGGGTGGGGCCGCCGCTACGGTTCAGATTAAACAGCCTCCACCCGACGATTTGACGCGACGGCCCGAGCGGCGACGACCCGATCCGATGAACTTACCGACGTGCTGCGAACACATTGTTTCCGGGGAAATTTTTGTAACCGCCGACAGTTGTGATGTGACCGCACTTGTGGATACCGGCGCCGATTTCTCCGTCATGAGCAGCCAGCTAGCCACGGCACTCCGTAAGGTTCTGACGCCTTGGTCTGGGCCAATGATGCGTACCGCCGGTGGTCATGTAATGACGCCGATTGGCATGTGCACTTGCCGCATAGAGATCTGCGGTTTTACTTTCACTGGCACATTTGCCGTATTACAAGAGTGCTGCAAAGATCTGATTCTCGGCATGGATTTTCTTCAAGAGTATGGTGCGGTTATAGACCTTCGGGAGCAGCTCATGGTATCGTTTTCAACGAAGCGAGCCGTTGATAGCAACACGGACTTCCGGAAAACGATGTTGCGTGTCTGTGACGACCACATAACGATCCCTCCGCGTGCGAGCAAGTTCGTCACAGTCGAATGTGATCATAGCACCGGCACGAGTGGCATTGCTGAAGCTAACATGTCACTGCTTCTAACTCGACAAGTTTGTGTAGCTCGGGGCCTTGTCGAACTTGTCCGTGGCCAAGCCAACGTGCTAGTGACAAACTTCACATGTGAACCCCAACATTTGACGGCGAACACGGCGGTCGCTTATTTTGAAGAACTTGGAGAATGTACAGGCCAGTACGCTTTAACCAACACGTCAGACCCCGACAATGCGACGCCTACAGCCATTCAGACTGATGTGAACCCGCACCTCTCGCCCAGTGAGAAACGCTGCATAGAGAATCTTGTCAATTCGTTCCGAGATTGTTTTGCATCAACCTCCAAGGTCCGACAGACGCCACTAACGAAGCACCGAATTATAGTTGCCGATGACCAACGTCCACTATGTCAGCGTCCTTACCGGGTGTCTTCAAAAGAACGTGATGCCATCCGCCGCCAAGTAACAGAAATGCTCCAGGACGACGTTATCCAACCGTCGACGAGCCCCTGGTCTTCGCCTGTTGTCCTCGTCGCAAAGAAGGATGGAACCTTGAGGTTTTGCGTGGATTACAGACGCCTCAACAACGTCACGAAAAAGGATGTGTACCCCCTGCCACGCATAGACGATTCCCTCGATCGCCTTCGCCATGCCACTTACTTTTCGTCCCTTGACCTCCGCAGTGGATATTGGCAAATAGAGGTTGACGAGCGAGACCGTGAGAAGACCGCTTTTATTACGCCAGACGGTTTGTATGAATTTGAAGTGCTCCCGTTTGGCCTGTGTTCGGCCCCTGCCACATTTCAGCGAATGATGGACACTGTACTCTCTGGTCTGAAGTGGAAGTCATGCCTCGTATATCTCGACGACGTTGTGATTTTCTCGGACACGTTCGACGAGCACCCGAAACGTTTGCGCGCTGTCTTCGAGGCCATCCGATCTGCCGGTCTCTCTCTAAAACCCGTAAAATGCCACTTTGCTCTTAACGAGCTGAAATTTCTCAACCACATTGTCAGCGCTCGAGGTGTTAGCCCAGACCCAGAGAAGACGGCCGCTGTCTCTTCATTCCCCAAACCAGCGGATAAACGAAGCTTGCGTCGATTTCTCGGCCTCTGCGCGTACTATCGTCGCTTTGTTAACAATTTCTCCAAGATCGCTGAGCCTCTGACCCGCCTGACAAAAGACGCCGAGCCGTTCTTTTGGGGCCCCGACCAGGAAAACGCTTTCACGGAACTCAAGTCCCGTCTCCAATGTACGCCAATACTTGGCCACTTCGACGAAGAGGCCGACACGGAACTGCACACGGATGCCAGTAACGTTGGCCTCGGTGCGGTCCTTGTTCAGTGGCAGGACGGTGCAGAACGTGTCATTGCTTACGCCAGTCGCACTTTGTCC
The DNA here is from genome assembly GCF_055883805.1 of Amblyomma maculatum. NCBI lineage: Eukaryota > Metazoa > Arthropoda > Arachnida > Ixodida > Ixodidae > Amblyomma > Amblyomma maculatum. Next base: position 129,896,234 of record NC_139352.1, read on the forward strand.
CGTTCCGAAGTTAATTATTCAACTACCGAAAAGGAGTGCCTCGCTGTTGTGTGGGCAGTCATGAAATTTCGTCCGTATTTATACGGTCGTCCGTTTCGTGTCGTGAGCGACCATCACTCTCTGTGTTGGCTGGCAAACCTGAAAGATCCATCGGGTCGGCTTGCTCGATGGAGCCTTCGGTTGCAAGAATTTGACGTTACAATCGTGCACAAGTCCGGCAAGAAACACAGTGATGCTGACTGTCTGTCCCGCGCCCCTACTCCCTGCCACGCGGACGGCTCCGACGACGATTCCGTTTTCCTTGGTGTTATCGCGACGTCCACCTTATCCCGAAAGCAGCGGGCTGATTCTGAACTTTTACCCCTCATTGAATACCTCGAAGGAACCGTGTCATCTCCTCCTCAGCTCTTCAGGCGCGGACTGTCGTCATTTTGCCTGCGTGATGGTGTGCTCTACAAGAAGAACTACGGTCCAACAGAAACTGCTTATCTGCTTGTAGTACCCACAACGCTACATGACGAAGTTCTTCGTGCGTGCCACGATGACCTTTCTTCCGGCCATCTCGGGTTTTCTCGCACATTGGCACGGATACGCCGAAAGTACTACTGGCCCAGGCTAGCTGCCATTGTGCACCGCTACGTCCTTACCTGCCGTGAGTGCCAGCGGCGGAAAACACCACCCATTAAACCAGCTGGGCTCTTACAGCCTATCGATCCCCCGAAATTCCCATTTCAACAGGTCGGCATGGACTTACTGGGCCCATTTCCGAAGTCCTCCATGGGTAACAGGTATATAGCGGTTGCCACTGACTACCTTAGCCGCTACTGTGAGACCAAGGCCATTCCACGTGGTACCGCAGATGAAGTTGCGCATTTCTTCATTCACAGCATTGTACTCCGTCATGGTGCGCCAACAGTCGTCTTAACTGACAGAGGAACCTCGTTTACGTCGGCACTCACGAGTGAGGTACTTCGACTCAGTGGCACCACCCACCGCAAGACAACAGCCTATCATCCTCAAACTAATGGACTGACTGAGCGGCTTAACAAGACAATTGCCGATATGATTTCTATGTATGTAGACGATGATCATGGGAACTGGGACCGGATTCTGCCGTACATCACGTTCGCATACAACACTGCACTCCAGGAAACAACACGCTTCACTCCATTTCATTTGGTTCATGGACGCGAACCCTCGACTATGCTGGATGCCATGCTTCTTCCAGATTCTGCCCCCTCCACTGTCGTGGGGGCTGACCAATTTATTCGTGACGCAGAAGCTGCACGCCAGCTTGCCCGACAGCGAATTCGGCACCAACAAGTACACGACGCCCAGCGCTACAACCTGCGACACCGAGAGGTGACTTACACGCCCGGCGACCAAGTCTGGGTATGGAGCCCAATACGGTTGCGAGGGCGCTCTGAAAAGCTGCTGCGGCGATACTTTGGACCTTACGAGGTGCTCCGCCGCCTCAGCGCGGTGAACTACGAGGTGCTACCACAAGGCACTGTACGCTCCTCTCGGCAGCCGAAATCTGAAATAGTTCACGTTGCCAGAATGAAGCCCTATTACAATCGGTAAACCAATTCAGGATCCAAACCAGAGCCAGAGACTTTCCCGTATTACTTGCCCCGCTTTTAGACTATTCCCCTACGTTTGCGGCATCGGGTCGATGCCCCTTGGAAGGGGGGCAATGCCACACTGCTGACCATCTTCTGGCGCCACCAAGTGGCCGAATGGCTTGGCACGTGGCTAAGCGTCATCCTCGTCTCTCTCGAGTTTTTCGCTTGATTAAAAAGGGCCAGCTCGGTTGTTGTGCTGCTTGCTACGTGTGTTGGTGACAATATCTTTGATTGTCTTATACAGAGCTCTTGTGTTCCTTGATGGCTATTGTCCTCAACTGCTTGGCACTGTATGTTCAGGAAGGCATTCTTATCTCTCCTTGCTATTTTATGAAAATCCGCATTGAGAACCTTGTATCTTTCTCTTTCCCCCATAACTTTTGCCATCCTCCTTTCCTCAGCTATTTGCAAAGCCTCTTCAGATAACCAGTTTGCTTTCTTGCATTTCTTTTGCTTTGGAACTACCTTAGTAGCAACTTCTTGTTAGACATAACATTAGCTTCACCCACACTTGTCAGGGCAGGATACACGTAGACAGTAACAGACTCCAGAACACTCTCTGAACACAAACACATTGAAATTCGCTTTGGTCAACCAACACACGCTAAACAACGCAGATTAACATATTGAGGGACAACACGATTACTAAATGCACTTTCTACATCCCACTTCATGGATGCCGTTGTTCGAGCAAATTTGAATTCTCAGGTGGCATTTGATTTAATAATTACTAAATATCAATTCTTATTCGATCATTTTAGGAAAACAAATTTAACGTCAACTCGTCCGACTTCCCGATTTCAGATTAACAATTCGAATGAATGGTGGACGACCGGTCTGACTATCGAGCGTTCTAGGGTGCGCGCCATGAGAAGGCGCTATCAAAGATCATCGGAAATCCAAATTCGCAATTTTTACGGTGAAATTTATTATACCGAATTGGAAAAGTTTCGTTCCCAGGTATCGGAAGCCCGTAATTCGTACCTAAGAGAATTGGCTAGACAATCAATCAAATCAGGCATATTCGGGCGACCGTATAAAATTGCTTTCAAAAAACAACCAGCACCCATCGTTTTACCTTCTATCGAGAAACCGGACGGCTCAATGACATCGTCTGTGCTGGAAACAGCACAGACGCTGTTAGATAGTCAGGTTGCGTCAGATTTATTCCAAAATGATAGCGACGCTCGCAGGGCGATGCGTGTCAAGGCTGCTTGCCCGTCCCTAGGTGGACCGGACGACGTCCCATTCACACCTGGCGAGGTTGAAATGGCGGTGTCCCGAGTCAGGTTGGGAACGGCGTCTGGGTTGGATGGCATAACACCACGCGTTGTACGCGAACTCTGGGGGCGTCATCCAAATTTCTACCTATTTAGTTTTAATGCGTCTGTGAAACTGGGTCATTTTCCGATGGCGTGGCGGAAGGGACGCATTATCTTCTTGCCAAAGCCAGGTCGGCCTCCGAAGATCACCACTTCTTATAGGCCAATTAGACCACTGCAAAATGATAGCGACGCTCACAGGGCGATGCGTGTCAAGGCTGCTGGCACTCGGCAAAGTGCTCGAGCGTTTATTATACGGCCGTCTCTATCACTTTCTATCGCGAACAAATTTGTCGCGAAGAAATTTGCTACATCCTCACGAATTCGCCTTTACGGACAGCGCGGAGCTGTTCAGGCTCTACACGCGCTCGTAACGAAATTAAGAGACATGCGGAATAGCGGCCTACACGCACTGCTTATCTCCATCGATTTCCGAGGCGCGTTTGACAGTGTGTGGCACCCTTTGGTCCTGAGTTCTCTCGGTGACTGGGGGTGCCCGAGAAATCTCTGCGCGCTGCTCCTGTCATTTCTATCCGACCGAGGGGTGGTTTTCCGCTCCCATGCGGGAGACGCGGTCGCGCGTCCTACCTTAGGCAGCCCGCAGGGCTCTCCATTGTCGCCGCTGCTTTGGAACATAGTGGTGCGCGGTTTACTCGACTTGCCGATGCCAGAGGGTGTGTCGGTGCAGGCGTATGCGGATGACGTCGTCATCCTTGTGCCTGCATCTGGCCGCAAAGCACTGACGGAATTGGCAGAGACCGCACTCGGTAGAGTGGCAACATGGGCGGAGAAGGCGAGAGCGAACATTTCAAGGGAGAAGAGGGTGTGGGTCCTTATTTCTCCTCCAAGGGGTGGAATGGGGCGCACATTACCTGTGGTACGCCTCGGCGGGGTGCGCTTGCAATTCAAGCCCTCCGTCAGGATACTAGGTGTCATCTTCGACCGGACTCTCTCCTTCATACCCCATGGTGACTTTCTCAAGGAGAAATCCGAGCTGCTTGCTGCGCACCTCAGTGTTTTCATGCGTCTTAGCGGCACACCGGCACCGCAGCATAGAAGAGTATTATACCGACAGGTCGTTCTTCCGTCACTCGCATATGCGGCCCCTGTCTGGTGGACTGAAACTCCCCATTCAGGTTTGCGTGCTTGGCTGCTTTCTCTGCAGCGTGCCCCGTTGTTGGCGTTAACGGGAGGCAATATAACGGGAGCATATTCAACAACGAGCACAAGGGCGCTCCAAATTCTAATGCATGCGCCGCCGCTCGCATTGAATCTTGACAGGTTCAATACAGAGTTCGCGCTGTTCATGCAGAGATTGGACGTCAATTTTAGACGACTTCATCGCGCATCGGAAGTGGAGGCGCCTTTTGATGATTCGCTCGTGCACCCGGCAGAGGTTATTTCGTTTGCGCATGTTCGTCTGGACAGGGACGGCGCGGAGGCCGAGGCGCGGTCACCCGTCTACCATGTCTACACGGACGGCGCATACACCTCTGTCTCAGCCGGAGCGGCCTACGTCATATTGTCACCAGCGGGCCGAGTAACATCTGTAGGCCGCTTCAGAGTTGAAGGAGCAACTGGTGCATATGGCGTAGAGCAAATTGCGTTTGATGAAGCCCTCCGCTATGTACAGGGTTTACAGGGATCGACGGCTGTGCACATATACACAGACTCTGTCGATCCTTGCAGCTTTAGCCGCACCTAAAACTTCAAACACCAAAATTCAGGAAATTAAACAGTTGCTTAAATCACTTATCATACGAAGGCCGATTAGACTATTTCATGTCCCTGCACAGGCAGGAGTGCTTGGCAATGAACTCGCGGATATAGTTGCGTCGCGAGCACAAAGATCGGTCCGGACCAGATTGGCTCTAGCTTCTAAAACAGTGGTCCGTGCAGAATTCCGTCGAGTTGTTGCCGCGAGATGGGCCAATTGGTGAAGAGATAACAACGAGGGCACGGGAATCTTTAATTTCATTCCCATTGCGAATAATCTCCCCATCTCGTTTCCTCCTGCGAAATCAATTACACAACTCATCACAGGTCATGGCCGATTCCCCCATTATCTTCGTCGTTTCGGCCTATCACTTCATCACACTGTCCTTGCGGTGCCCAAGAGGGTACTGTCATTCATTATCTCACCACATGTCCATTAACATTACATTACAGACAACACCTCATCCCACCTGCACCACGAGAACACAATCCCATAATATGGAGAATTTGGCTAAACAGTAACAAGAATTGTGCGTGGTTAATTAGATTCGTTAACTTTATAAGTTCAACACTTCCAAATTACACACGATAAAGTTTCAAAAAATCTACACTAAATCAATACAATCTGTTTACATCATTCTGACTTTGGCTGAGGGCTCGTCGAGCCAAACGAGGTGGGCACGACATGTGCTCGCCCTCATGCCATCTTCAGATGGTGTAAATTCTTTATTTTTATTTGACTCCATGTTTGTTTTATTTTTATATTCATTATGTTATTTTTTTTGGCTAGTATAAATTGTAAATAGTGTAGATACTGTACATATTGTACATAGTGTAAATATCGCAATTTTGCATAGCAAATTTTTATTATTTTTTTTTCATGTTAGCTTATTTCTTGCAAAGTCTCCTAAATTTCCTCTACTTTACATTCTGTTCCCTTTATTCCGTTGCCTTTTCTCTGTGCTCTTTTCTTGCCTTTCTTTTGCTCCCCTCTTTTCTTGCCTTCCAGATTTCGTCAATGTCTCTGTCACGAAATCGGCGCCCATTTTCATCAAGCCGGTACGGCGCGAGGCCCGCACGGCGTCGCGTGGAAGGCATGGAGAGAAAAGCCCCCTTCCCCGCGCGGGAGAGCGCGTAGCTTTGTACGCGTTGCCGTCACCCTCTTTCCCATTGCCCGGGGAGGACGGTGGTTCATCGGACTGGAATCAGCCAGAAAATTCCAGCATCTTCTATGGGACCTAGCCAATGACGACGCGCGGCTCGACGGGAGGAGAAGTGGGAGCTATAACCAGCGAAGCTATGTGTGTGTGCGCGCTAGCTTTGGCGCATGTTAACAAACAGACGCGGCGCGCCCTATTTAAAGCGACCGCGCCGCTTGTTGAGTCAGTCTGTCAGTTCGTCCGTGTTTTGCGACGTATTCGCCTGTGCTTCGGCTGGACTCCCGGGGATCACCCGCTGCTGGCAAGCCCACGGACTATCAAGGGAGCGGCGCTCGTCTCGTATGGCGGCCACATCGTGACTCTTGAGGCGTCGGACTGCAACAGTGCCCGGTGAACAATTTGGTGTTTGTTTATGTACTCTCTCGTGTTTCATCTGTTGTAAAGCCTCTACGTTATTGGATACCTGTGTAATTGCATGCTTAGCGTTTGTATTCTGTGAACCCCTCGTCTATGTATTTCAAGTGATCTTGTGTATTCCTTTGTATCGTCTCTTGCTGTGCATAATTTGTGTTTTGTTTGTTACTTCTGACTCCGATCCTTTCTCTGGTTTGAACCGGCGACCGCTGGGCACCAAACGACCACCCCCTTCTGTCACCACAAGGTAGTTGAATTCCGGCTGAGCTTGCCACGCAGGTCGAGGGCATCTCCTTTGCGACCGGAACAGCTACCCCCACTCACTCAAAGGGTGTCTGGGAGTGTGCGCACCGTTAAGGGCGCATCGTTAATAATACCCCCTTAATTATTAACGGGTGACAGTCTCCTCTTCCCCTGGACGACCATCGAATTATTCGCTTCTGCCTTGTGATATTAAAATATTCTTATGCTTTTTTGTGTGTGTTTTCTTGTTAGTGTTATATTACTATGTGTATGTATGTGTCCCTGGGCACATTTATTGTTCATTATCCTACAAAAAATGAAATAAAACAGCTCTGCGAGGTAAGCCCACCCTCTGTGCTCGTTGAGCCCTTAGGATGCAGATGCGTTACCGTGCCCACTTTTTATGTTTTCAATTGGCTTTTTCCACTAAATCAAACACTTTAGCCGACTGGGCTCTTTTCATTTATTTTTGATTAGTTTAAGCCTGATATAGCTTTGCTGGTACAGGCTCTTTCTCATTCCGCTTTATTTTTGAATTTACTTTCCAACATTGTCAGGAATGAGACTTTGGATTGGGGCTGGTACCATGGCCTCCGAGATTACCCTCGCACGCGTATTTCTCTCCGGCCGTTCCAATCGGCGCGTGCTCCAGCCAAACGTAAGATTGTCAGTTCCTCCAGGCGTCACCAGGCGGCAGTGCTTGCCTATGCGTCGATGCATCGTCCAGCCCTCTCGCGGCGTATCTCCGCTGGCGGTTCTCTCGTTTTTTTTTGCGCGTGTACATTGACGAAACATTTGTTACGTGTCACATAGCCTTTCATTTTTTAGTTGGTTTTCCAGCAAAGACTGACCGCTAGGTGTGTTCGAAATAGTTGGTTCACAGGAAGAGAAAGGCGCAGTATCTGTCACACTTATCATGTGGACACCTGAACCGCGCCGTAAGGGAAGGGATGAAGGTGGGAGTGAAAGAGAAAAGAGAGGACGTAGGGGAGGGCTACGGAGTAATTTATACCACCTGGGGATCTTTAGCGTGCGCTGACATCACACAGCACACGGACGCCTCTTCGTTTCGCCTCCATCGAAACGCAGCCGCCGTGGTCGGTTTCACAATTTAAGTGTTTACTACCGAAACCGAGTGTTCTTGCTGCGTTCACATAATGCGTTCCGTTCTACTTAGACTTTACGCATTGTGCTCGTGTAGATGGTAGGCTTTGAGAGCCTAACTGTCACTCGTGAAGCCACGGTTACGAGCGTATGCTCGAGTGGCCAAAGGCATGCATGTTTCTCAGCTTCAGTCGCGTGATAATTGCGCACATTTAAGCTATGGCGGGCCGCGTAGTTTGCAAACGAGGTAACAGCTTCTCCTCACTTTCGATCGTATAAGCCGATCCGTGTTAAACGGGATCACTTCCGAAATCCTCGCATCTACTCATATGACGGCAGAGGTGCCTGATCGTGCCCGGATTACCCTTCACCATTATCGAATGTTTTTTTATTACGCAAGCTTGCCATAAGGCATATTATAAAAATTCATGTAAATTGTTTTCCTTAAGGACTCTATCGAACTTGCGTGCTTACGATCTTCTAAGGCTGCTTTAAAACCCGCGAGAAAAAAAAATAGCTATCGTGACATGCATCTAAGTAAGTAATCATGAGGCTGTGGCGGAACCATTTAGAGAATTGCATTCGTGCGATGGATGTTTATGTAAGTCGCCGCAGTCGTAAATATTGTATTTAGAGAGTAATTGAACTTGCAAATGTACGGCGTGTATATACACGCTGATAAAAAAAAAAAAGACGCGAAACCACAGCAGAGAGCGCCAGCTTGCTTCCGGCAGGCATGCAGCTTCCGATAGTTGCTGCCTAACTTTGCGCATGTGGGCCTTATATTTTTAGTACTTTAACGATAGCGAAATTGTTGGCTGCCGTCTTTCCCGTGGTATTTGAAAGCTGGCAGCTCGACTGTGGTACGAGCGCAAGCTGAGGAAACTCGTGTTTTATAGTTTGCGCTATAGTGCCTCTATAGTTTGCGCCAAGCTGCGGCGGAACACTTGATGCATAGGTGGCGAGCGCCGCGGTGCGGCGAAAGACGCTGCCACGCCCCTTTTCCAATTTCCACTCTCCGGCCGATTGGAACGGCCGGAGAGGAACGTGCGCGCGGAGGTGATCTCGGAGGCCATGCTGGTGCGGTAGGTCAACGCCGCTTGCGGCGGGGGCGAGCCAGCCACCGAATTTTGTCTGTTCTAGGCCGTCATTGCACCTGTCCCTGCTTCGGTAGTGGACGATGGCTGTTGTTGCGGCGCGCGTCTTTCTCTCCCTCTTCTTTCTCCCTTTTTCGTCTCTATTTTCTCTTCTGTCCGCACAAGGCAGCGGAGGTGGCTCCGCTACAAAGCCAGTAGCAGGCCCGTGCATTTTCTTTTCCTTGTTCCTACAGCCACAACAGCGCCGACGAGGCACCCTATGCATCTACGAAGCAGACCCTACCGGGCGTTGGTTGGTTGGTTGGTTCATAGGAAGGGAAAGGCGCAGTATCTGTCACACTTGCTCTGTGGACACCTGAACCGCGCCGTGAGGGAAGGGAGGAAGGTGGGAGTGAAAGTGGATAGAGAGAAAGGGGGTCGTAGTGGAGGGCTACGGAGTAATTTCGACCACCTGGGGATCTTTACGTGCGCTGACATCGCACAGCACACGGACGCCACTTCGTTTCGCCTCCATCGAAGTGGCATCCGATTCAAGCTTCCGTGCGGGGCCTCTCATTTTCCCCCTTCTCGAACGCCACACCACACAGGAAACAGAAGCAGAGCCAGATGCCTATTGGATTGGAAAACGTTTATTTCGTCAAAATGCAGATAGAGACGGTCCGCTCTAGATGGCCTCCAGTCCATGGCTGGCGGCGACCTTAGTGGCCCACTGAGGTGTCCAAGGCTTGAATGTCCGGGTCCGAGCTGACCAGAACGGCCTCCAGTCGCTCAAGAGAAGGAATTTGTACTAGATCTTCCGGTGGAGGTTCTTCTTTGCATTGCCATAGTATGTGATCATACCTGACTGTTTCGCCACAGAACCTACAGGCGGCGTTAAAGTCATCCGGGTACATTGTTAGATTGGTTAGATTGGTTCACAGGAAGGGAAAGGCGCAGTAACTGTCACACTTGCTCTGTGGACACCCGAACCGCGCCGTTAGGGAAGGGAGGAAGGTAGGAATGAAAGTGGAAAGAGAGAAAGAGGAGCCGTAGTGGAGGGCTACGGAGTAATTTCGACCACCTGGGGATCTTTAACGTGCGCTGACATCGCACAGCACACGACGCCTCTCCGTTTCGCCTCCATCGAAACGCAGCCGCCGCGGTCGGGTTCGAACCCGGGAACTCCGGCACAGTAGTCGGGCGTCTTACCACTGCACCACCCCGGCGGGGCGGGTACATTGTTGCTAAGGAGTCGTTAGTACAGCAGGCATCAGCGGCGTGACAAATTGTTTTACAGGATAGAAGAGGCGCCGTATCTCACAATTCTCCGTGGACCCTTGACTGAGTTATAGGAAAGGAAAAGTGCGGTAACTGTCTCACTTGTTTTCTGTGGACACCTCACCCGCGCCGTAAGGGAAGGGAGGAAGGTAGGAGTGAAAGTGGAAAGAGAGAAAGAGGAGCTGTCGTGGAGGGCTACGGAGTAATTTCGACCACCTGGGGGTCTTTAACGAGCGCTGACATCGCACAGCAGACGGATGCCTCTTCGTTTCGCCTCTATCGAAACGCAGCCGCCGAGGTCGGGCTCGAACCCGGGACTCCAGCACAGTAGTCGGGCGTCTTGCCACTGCACCAACCCGGCGGGGCCCGCGAACACTTGTACCACGCTTGAAAGGAAGGGAGGAATGTTAGAGTGAAAGAAGAGAGGGAGACAGAGGTGCCGTAGTGGAGGGCTCGATCCACCGCGCTTAATGGGTTTTGCCTTACCGTACTTTTCCTGGCCTCGGCGGCAGCTTTTCCCTGGAGGCGAAAAGCAAGATGCCCGTGTGCTGTGCGATGTCAGTGCACATTAAAGAGCCCCAAGATGTTGAAATTTCTAGTGGTGGTGGTGAAAAACTTTATTTGTTGGAGCCGCGATATACTCATTTAGAAGGGCTGGGCCGGCTCCTGATCACGGGTGGTGGCCAGCAGCACACCGTGGCCAGCAGGCAGTGTCTGACGGCGACCGCTTCAGCCCAGTCGACCAGTCTCCTTTGTGGAGCCGGTTCTGAGCTGGAGACAGCTATCTCCCAAGCCTCGTTGTCCGTAAGGCGCCATTCGGCCGGTGGCTGAAACTCCGGGCATCTGAACATAATATGTTCGAATGTAGCTCTCGGGGCCTCGCAGAGGGAACATTCGGACTGATGAGTAGAGGGGGAGAAGAGTGCCAGCAGTGCTGGGGAGGGAAAGGTGCGGGCTTGATAGTGTCTCCATGTTATTTGTTGTGGTTTAGTTAAGCAGGGGTGTGGGCGAGGGTGGTGAAGTCTTCCAGACCGGTAGTGTAGTGTAATGTCGTTGTAGGTGATCAGCCGATCTCTGGCACTGCCTAGGTCCTCGGTATCTGTTGCTCGGTCGACGTATGCTCGAGCAGCAGAATTGGCCGCTTCGTTACCGGGGTTGCCCGAATGGGCTGGTACCCAGACAAGGTCTATGGGTCGGGGTGTTTGAACGTTGGTAGTTAAGATTTTGTGAGAGGCAGTGTAAGGCCGCGGTGGCCCTTTGTTTAATGTTTCGGCGCGCGCGCCGCAGAAAACGGCGATGGAACGTTCTCCAAGCTACGAAAAAGCGACGTGACCGATTACGTCATCCCAGCCGCCGCGCTGCGCCTCCTCACCCTCTTCATCATGAGCGGAGTCAAGCGTGCATCCCCCCGCACGGTCCCGGCCCTCCTCCTCGCTTCTCGCGGGAGGGCCGCCCGTGTTGACCACGTTCGAGAAAATTCGAGGCCTCTCCAGAAGGCCAAGGGGGGAAGGCATAGCTTTGGCAGCGCTAAGCTGTTTTCCGTTCCTCCTCCGCATCTAGAAGGCTCGGTGCTGGCTATTTAAGAGCGCGCCGCGCAGTTACTGACGGTTTGGGTGCTTGTGCTGAGGCTAGTCGTTGATGGAGATAGCGTAGCAGGCAGGCCCCGACTGAGATGTCGTTAAAAAGAGTGATGCGCTCGTCTTGCCGTTAGTTATTCTTTGTATCTTTTGTAAAGTGTGTCGCCTCTCTGTCTCGTGTAAAAAAATTTTCTGTACTCTGTGCTTCGTGTTCTTGCTATATAAAGTTATTGTTCGTTTTGTTACTACAAGTTCGTCGGCCTTCGTCTCAGTTTGTTTGCATGTGAACTGCACGTCGCCCGCCGAATCGAGGAGCACCTAGCTTGGAGAGGTGCGGAAGATTTAAAGAAGAGACAAGAAGAACCTTCTGACGTTTTACTGGCGCAGTCGACAGTACGATTCGGCAACTGCAGCACTTCGCAAGCCCAGCCCATTACTCGAGCCGTCGCAACGTTATCGGCGCTCACCGAAGTCTGCCGGCTGTTCAAGGTGGAAGAGCGTCGCGTGCAAGGACCTAGGGACCCCAAGAGGAGAGGGTCAGAGGCAGCGTCGAGTAGGAGTGCCCACCAGCGAGGAGCGGCGCGGCAAGGAGGGAGCAACCGTTGCTGAGGTGCCAAGATCTCCTGGTCGTTCGGGGTAGGAGCTTCGTCGACGCGTGCAAGGACCCAGGGACCCCCAGCGGTGACGGTCAGAGGCAGCGACGATCGGAAGTGCCCCACAGCGAGGAGCGACGCGGCGAGAAAGGCGGAACCGTTGCTCAGGTGGGCGGGATTTCTTGCGTCCGTTGGTGTGCGTGGCTCAGGCATTAGGAGCGGGAGGTGCGCGGTGTCGACGTGCAGTTAGTTCGATTAGAAAACATGAATACCAGAAAGTCAGTCTTTTCCGGATGGACCAGTGTGTCCGTTAGAGTCCCCGTAGCTGCACTGAGACGGAAGAATTGCGTAACAAAGACGAATAGTAAGGACCTAGCGAAGCATCGAGAGGCAGAGGCAAAAGCAGAGACAGAATTAGAAATTAGAAAGATGGAGATAGAATTGAGAAAGATGGAGGCAGAATTGAGAATGTACGAACTAGAAACTCAGAGTGATAGCGGAGGCAGAAGCTGGAAAGGTACGAGCAGAGGTCCAATTATTGGAAAGAAGACGAATGCCTCGTGGTTTCCAAATTGAAGCAAGTAAAGTAGAAGAAAATAAAAAGAACCCTTCGAAAGAGCGGCCCCGAACAGTACTTGTAGGGAGCGTGTCAGGTGACGAAGCGGCCTTGCCGGCCGACACTGCCGCGAGCACTACGCCGGCGGAGACAACCTTCGCCGGAGCGAGCGATGCTGTAAGCGTGCGCGGTGCGTTGCCGGCCAGCGAAGTAAACACGCAAAAACATTGGCTGTAGTCTTCCCAATACAAGTGCCCGCGTGCGATCAGATTACCGAAGGCGTCAGCGTTCAGCCAGGCACACGGGAAGACGCGCGGCAGCAGCAGACCGAACTCAAACCCGCTGTAGACGAGGTAATTGAAGAGCGTAAAGCTGCCGCGTGTTTACAAATTGATCCTGACGCGTTAAATGCAGCAAATGCGGATAAAACAGCGACAACAGGCGCGACCGTTTGCCAAGAACAGGGCGCCACAGTTGATTCAGTGACAGCGGGCGCGAGCGATGGGATCGGCGATATCCGCGATCTTATGTTGACCGCTGCAGATGCTGTTTGTAGGGCAGAAGTCCCAGCAGCCGTCGCGAACATCAAAGTCAGCACCGCAACAGTCGCGGAATTGGCCGCCATTAGCACTCGTGAACCCGAGACGCTCAATAAAGCGACGAGTCTCCCATTCGAAGGCGAGTGTATAGCATGCTTCATTGTTGCAGAACTGCACGAGCCGCATGATGCCGCGCCCCTCATTAGCTCTAACGAGTGTCGAGACGAAACAAATTCTCCACTCGAGCCTGAGCAGCGTTGCACCGGCGGGCGTGAGCGGTCCTGCTCGCCTGTGCACGAAAGTGTGTGCGCACGCGAGCATGGAGTGGCAAGCGAAGCGTGCGAAGAACACTTGCCGGACTTGCCGTGATGTGTGCGGAACTGCAAGATCTGGGACTTTCTCTAAACGTTTTGCATGCTGTGCAGTGACCGCGCGCGAGAGAAGCGCTTTTGAACTTCGTGCTCGTGAACTTTGTGCGCCAGGAACTGTGCCCAGCTTTGAATGTCATTCGTGCCACCCTGAGACTGTGAGCAAAGGGAAATGTGCCTGTAGACTGTGTTATAGCGGAAGGAAAGTCGCGGCCTTTTGCATATGTTCGGTTTGGCTGGGCAAAAAAGCCCAGCAATCCTCTTATGGCGGGACGTGTAAGGCCGCGGTGGCCCTTTGTTTAATGTTTCGGCGCGCGCCGCAGAAAACGGCGATGGAACGTTCTCCAAGCTACGAGAAAGCGACGAGACCGATTACGTCATCCCAGCCGCCGCGCTGCGCCTCCTCACCCTCATCGCCATGCGCGGAGTCAAGCGTGGATCCCCCCGCACGGTCCCGGCCCTCCTCCTCGCTTCTCGCGGGAGGGCCGCCCATGCTGAACACGTTCGAGAAAGTTCGAGGCCTCTCCAGAAGGCCAAGGGGGGAAGGCATAGCTTTGACAGCGCTAAGCTGTTTTCCGTTCCTCCTCCGCATCTAGAAGGTTCGGCGCTGGCTATTTAAGAGCGCGCCGCGCAGTTACTGACGGTTTGGGTGCTTGTGCTGAGGCTAGTCGTTGATGGAGATAGCGTAGCAGGCAGGCCCCGACTGAGATGTCATTAAAAAGAGTGATGCGCTCGTTTTGCCGTTAGATATTCTTTGTCTCATTTGTAACGTGTGTCGCCTCTCTGTCTCGTGTAAATAAGTTTTCTGTACTCTGTGCTTCGTGTTCTTGTTATATAAAGTTATTGTTCGTTTTGTTACTACAAGTTCGTCGGCCTTCGTCTCAGTGTGTTTGCGTGTGAACTGCACGTTGCCCGCCGAATCGAGGAGCACCTAGCTTGGAGAGGTGCGGAAGATTTAAAGAAGAAGAAGAAGAAGAAGAACCTGTGACGTTTTACTGGCAGCATGTAGCTGGCCTCGGGCGAAATTTTGTATGGCAGTTTTAGAATTACTGAGGATAAGGGTGGCAGTGGAAGAGACTATCGCGATGGCTATAGTGGATTATTCCGCTTGTACGGACGTTCGGGTAATGATAGAGGCTGATGTTATGTGTTCGAAGCGGCTGGATACCGCGCATATCGCATAAGCTGAGCGGTGTGGATATTCTGCGGCGTCCACGTAGACCTTGTCGAGTTCGTTCGCATGTGCTCTGTGTAGGGCACGTCACGATCACCTCACTGTTCACGCACTTCCGAAAAACATGCATCCCCTTCATAACCAGGTCAGACGGAAAGCGAGAGCACGTGCCCTACACAGAGCACATGCGAACGAACTCGACAAGGTCTACGTGGACGCCGCAGAATATCCACACCGCTCAGCTTATGCGATATGCGCGGTATCCAGCCGCTTCGAACACATCACATCAGCCTGCGAGGAAGGCGAGCAGGCTTCGGGTGAGTGAAAGTCTCCGCTTAGCACGCCGGCTTTTGTTGTCGCACTTATCGGCATTCGTTCGCGGAGGCTATCGGGAGAAATATATCTGGGCACCCCGATCGGAGATGCCCGGCCACGTGGGAGCCGGGGTCGACAGCCGCGGCGAGTCGAAAGCTTCTCCGCACCTGCTCGTTGGCGTAGGTTTCTTTCTGCCATAATGGCTATTTTGTGTTCTCAGCTAGACGTGTATCGGAGCTTCCGTCAACGCCCAGTCATTTCGCCGACGCGGAAGCGCTTTCCGTCTGGCCTGGTTATGAAGGGGATGCATGTTTTTCGGAAGTGGGTGAACAGTGAGGTGATCGTGGACTGTCTTTGGAACTGCATGAGTATCTACTGAAGGGGCACCTAATGGTCTAAGTTGGAGAAAGGAAAGAATGTGGCGTCCAGTTGGGGTAGTGGAGAGCCGTCCTAGTTGGGCGATGCGGTGGGCTTCCACCAGTTCGCTGAGGGTGTTACTCCCATGCCTAAGTGTCGATAGGTTAGGGTGCGCTCAGGTAAGCCGAGAGCTGCCTTATAAGCCTGTCTGATGAGAGCATCCACCTTGTCTGTCTCTGTTTTTGTTAGATATAAATACGGAATCGAGTAAAGAATGCGGCTTATAATAAATGCCTGTACTAAGCGTCTGAGGTCATGCTCGCGCATTCCACAGTGCTTGTTGGCTATAAGTTTGATTAGGCGGGTGATCTGATGTGTTGTGTTAGTCAGTCTGGAGAGTGTATCCGTGTTAAGGCCGTTGTCTTGTATGAACATACCTAGTATTCGAAGTTTGTGAACTTGTGGTACTGGCTGACCATCTACGGTGATGAGCATAGGGGGTTGGGGGTGTTTCCGCGGGCTTGGGTGGAGTATCAGGAGCTCGGATTTGGTGGAGGAACATGCAAGGCCTATTGAAGCTGCGCATCTTGACACCATGTCTGCCCTCTCCTGAAGAGTTTCTTTCATGCTACCTACATTCCCAGTGGTGGTCCACAAGGTGATATCATCTGCATATAGAGAATGGGAGAGGTTTGGGATCTGTGACAGCTTTTTAGCCATGGGGATGAGTGTGATGTTAAATAAAAAAGGGGAAAGGACTGATCCCTGCGGGGTGCCTCTAACACCGAGGGTAAAAGTTGGGGATTTCAGGGGACGGAACCCAATTTCTGCTGTGCGATCCCGGAGAAATTCTGAAATGTAAGCATGTGTTCGGTTTCCCACATTCAGAGTGGATAGTGCATCCAATATGGAGGAGCGATAGACATTGTCAAATGCCTTTTGCAAGTCTAGAGCCAGCAATGCTCTTTTGCGTTTGCAGTGTCGGGGATGGAGAATTTCTTCTGATATCTGTAGCATGACATCTTGGGTGCATAGGTGGCTGCGGAAACCCAGCATTGTGTGAGGAAAAAGGTCGCGGGTTTGAATGTGTGTATGTAGCCGATTCAAGACAACGTGTTCAAAAAGTTTACTGAGACATGAAGTTAGCGAAATGGGCCTAAGGTTTGAAAGAGTGAACGGTTTGCTGCGTTTAGGTATAAAGGTAACCTGAGTGTGCGTCCACTCGGAGGGAAGCGTTCCCTCTTGCCAGTGTTAAAGAGTTCCGTTATGGCCTGGATGGAGTTTTCATCGAGGTTTCTAAGAGTTTTGTTCGTGACCTGACCGGCTCCTGGAGCTGACGTAGAGCGGAGTTGGAGCATGGTTGCTCTGACTTCACACTTTGTGATGTCTTCGTCTAGCTCATGGTTTTGGGTTCCAAGGTACTGTGGTAAGGGTGTCTTCGGTGTGGTTGTGAGGTATGTATCTTTTAAGGATTGAATAATGTTGTCGTTGTCCATGTCTATGCCATGGATAAGACGCGTCACATTTTTCTGCTGTACATTCTTGGCGTGATCGGGTTCAAGAAGGCATCGTAGCAACCACCACGTGTCCTTAAGTCCTAGGTTTCCAGCAAGGCAGTCGCATACTTGACCCCATTGCTGGTGACTGAGCTGTGCCGCGTGCGTCTCCATTTCCCTTATGAGAGCGGAGATGCGTAGCTTCAGGGCGCGATTGTGTTTGTTTTTAAGCCATCGCTTCTGTAGGCTCGAGTGAGCTTCCCACATGTGGAGTAATCGGCTTTCAATCACCTCCGAGGTTTGTGTGCACGGCATTTCCGATGTGTCTATGTTCACGTCCTTGTTGAGGTTAGCCAGCCAATTTGTAAGGTGGTCTATCTGCTTCGGGGCCGCGGTACGAAGATCGTGAAAGCGATCCCAGTTGGTGATTATGAGTTTCCTCTTTACACGGGGGGTTATGGAGGACAGTGTGAAAGAGGTCTCAATGATATAGTGGTCGCTACCAAGAGAGGTTTGAGTGTTTGTCCAATAGCATTGTGTTATGTTTTTCGTGAGTGTAAGATCGGGGGTGGTGTTGTTCTGTACACTCTTGCCGATGCGCGTGTACTGTTGTGTATCATTGACAAGGGTTATGCCCTCATTTTGGAGAAGTGTCCAGAGTCGGGCGCCTTTACTGCAAGTCGTTTTGTATCCCCATGTGATATGGCGGGCATTAAAGTCTCCTGCAACTATCAATGGTTGGTTAGCGCTGATTTGAAGGGCTTTTTTCATGGCCGCCATTAGAGGAGCAGTTTTCCCTTTCGGGGGGCTGGAGATAATCAGAATGAATAGACTCGTTCCTTTCCGCTCTTTGGGAAGCAGCTCTATCAAATGGAAGTCGATATCTGCAACGTCCATGTTGTGATCAGTTGCTGTGTAGTTGCGGTGAACCAGCGTCGCCATTCTGTACTGAGGACAGTTTGTTGATGTATGAAGAGTGTAATTGAGCAGTTTTACAGGGGAGTTTGTTTCCTGCAGTGCGATTACCGCTGGTGTTTCATCGGCCGGAAGGGATTGAATGTAGAGCTGCAGATTTGAACGAGAGCCTCTGCAGTTCCACTGCCACACCTTAATGTCCTGTCGACGTCCTGCCATCTTGGGGCTGAGATTCGGGTGGGATCATTTGAGATACTGTGGTAGAGAGTAGCTTTTCTAGAGCAGTTTGAATCTTGATCTGTTGCTGCTGCATCTGCTGCTCGAGCATCGCTATCCGCGCGTCTACTCCAGCTGCACATGCGTTCGCGCTGGTGGTCATAGATTCAAATTTTTCCGCAAGCTTCTCTTCGA
Organism: Amblyomma maculatum; assembly: GCF_055883805.1. Classification (NCBI taxonomy): domain Eukaryota; kingdom Metazoa; phylum Arthropoda; class Arachnida; order Ixodida; family Ixodidae; genus Amblyomma; species Amblyomma maculatum. The sequence continues at coordinate 129,914,473 of NC_139352.1, forward strand.
GTAAAGCTATGGAGGCGACCAGATCAGGCTTTTGGGAGTCGACCACTGTAGGAATGTCTTGGTGAGGTGCCTTCCGTTTGGCGGGTGTATGAGTTTTAGTAGTACATGCTGTGTTGTTGCATGTGGGAGGAGGAGGCGGAAGAGGGGTAGAACGACCTGGGAGGGGAGTGGAAGAACTTTCCATTCCCTCTGCGGGGGAGAACATGTGAATTAGCGTTTGCATTTGCTGAGTGAGCTTTGCAATATGATAATTGAGTTTTTTTATTTGATCATTTTGTTGCTGAATTTGCTTGCCCTGAGTTTCTAGCTTTTCTTTAAGTTGCCTATTTTCTCGGACAAGGGAGGAAGATCGTGGACCCCAGCTCACCTTATTTTCCGGCGGAGGCTGGTCGGTCAGGGTCGGGAAAGATGGCGAGCGGTTCCTGGCGTTGGTCGAAGCGGCGGACGCGGCGGACCTGTAGCGGACGCGGTTAGTGGAACTCGTCCGGTGCTTGCTTCGGGATTGCCGGGTTGCTTGCTCGGCGTCTGCCCCAGCTGTCGAGGGTGTCAATCTCTTGTTGCCCGGTCTGTTGAATCGCTCCGAGCAATCGCGGGAGCCCGTAAAATGGGGGCCACCGCATAGAATGCACTGGGGCGGACACGTTGGAGGGTCGGTCGGTACATGGGTCTCCCCACATATTTGGCATAAGTCCTTTTTGGGTGCCGTGCACACGTCGCTGCGATGTCCCGGACGACGGCAGTTGAAGCAGGCTTCTGCTTTGGGGATGAATGGATGGCAGTGGTAGACCGCCTCATAGAAGCGCAGCTGTTTAGGTACTGATTTGATATTTATGAAGGTGACCAGAATTGATTTGGTGTGGCCGAGTCGGCGTACATCGGTGATGAGATAGGAGGGGCTTTGGTTGAACGTTTTTAGCTCTGTAAAAATTTCTTCAGATGCCTGGTCGTAGATAGCATTATAAATGATGCCTCAAATGGGTTGTCCGGAGGAGTGATATACGTTTTCATTGGGTAGACTTGGTCGATTATCTTTATAGATTCTAGTTGTACATATCTGCGGGCATAGTCTTCAGCTGGTGTGCTGATAGTGAATGAATTGTGCCTGGGGTTGATTCGGATGGCGTCTTGTGTTCGCACTGCGTCTATCGGTAGCTGCAGAGCGCTGGAGTCCTCCACTGCAGCGTCTCTCACAGCCTGAGTCGCTTTGGGACGTTAAACCCCGCAAACCAACCTACCGAGTTCAGTTTGGGAAGGGGAGGGTGGCTGCTCCTGGACCTACGAGGCTGGCACTGGTAGGTCACTGCCGTTTGCCGCTGGGGCTAGCCTGCCATTCAATTTTATCTGTTGTAGGCCGTAATTGCTCCCGCAACTGCTTCGGTGGTGGACGACGGCTGTTGTTGCGGCGAGCGCATTTCTCTCCCTCTTCTTTTTCCTTTCTTCTGTATTTTCTCTTTTTTTTTCGAAAAGATTGCCACAATGCATAAGTTGAGAAAGGGGGAATGGGATGCAGGAGATAGAAAGTTAAAAGAAGGAGTGAAGTCCAGTTGCGTTTATGTATTCGCAGAGGTTGGCAGTGTAGCGATTGTCCATTGTCCACTTCTCATAATCACAATCGCGATTCCACCGCAGACCCACCTTCATGACTTTCCGTTGTCTAATGTTAGTCGTTGATGGACACGTCCACAACAAGTGACGCACATCGCAGACGTCAGGTGCAGTGTCACAGTGAGGGCACCTGTCAGTCACTGGCAGATTTTTATCCCGCCATCGAGGTCGTACAGATGGGGTCAGAGCCGCCCCTGCCCGAATCCGGCGCACTGTCACCTCCTCCTGCCGAGTAAGACTACGGGGGAGAGGGTGCGAACACGGAGGAATGAGAGCGCGTATTCGCTGGCGCAGAACTTGAGAATCGGAAACGTGAGACAGGAACGGATCTGGGGGAAGTGGGGAAGGTGGTGGATCGCCTGATGTGTTTATGTGCATCATAGCATCCGCTTGAATATTATGTGGATCGCGAGCATGGTCGCGAATCCAGTGTATGAGCACAGGACATGGGTACTTTAAACAGAGCAAATGAATGGACTGTGTTATTTGGAATGTCCGTCGAACGGCCTTTAGATGTTTAAGGGCAGTGAGAGAGTGTGTGAAGATGAACTGCATTGAATGTAGGAACTGGCGGAAGGGAATATATGGCATTGTAAATGGCTTGAAGTTCCAGTGCCAGAGGGGTGCACGAATCCGCGGTATATGTCACGTGAGTGTTGAGATGCGGATGAGAGAGACTATACCCAGAAGTAACTCCTCGCTCTGCAGTATGTGATGCATCGGTATATAATATGCACCCTTCAGGCAGATGTGCGGATGATAACGACGAGGAAGCAGTGGAGCGATTGTCCGTGAGGTGGCAGTACGACCATGGAGGTAGTGTCTTTAGACGATAGAGTTGTAAAGACTGTTTGCGAGCTCTGTTTGCCATCCGCTGATCAATGAATTCACTGAGCGTATTTAGCTGGGCGTACGCCTGAAGTACTGGTATGGGTGTTATGCGGGGAAGACATGTTATTGCACGCACCGCCTCACGATTGATGGCCTCAAGGGAGTCCCACTGTCTGCGGGTGAGACGTTGAAACTGTTCCTCGTAGATTATACGCGGCCGGAGGACAGAGCGAACAAGCTGGCGGGCCGTGTGAGCACACGCGCCGCCAGAGCACATAGCTATGCGACGAATCAGACCTAGAGTAGCGGGAGCTGACTTACGGATGGCTGTCAGCCACGGGGTGCCAATCCCAGAGGATTGAAGAAGACCAAGAATGCGAACGGTTTGTGCCTGAGGAATCGGGGTATTATCTATCATAAAATTAATAGTGGGAGCTTTACGTAAGCCAGCTTTATTTCCAATGTGAATGAAACAGGATTTTGTATGCGAAAGAGTTAGTCCCAAAGGAGGGAGGCGAAATGTCAATACATCCAGCGCATGCTGGAGGGCCGCCTGACGGACAGACGTACCTGGGTGACAGCACCATAAGTTTATATCATCGGCATACGTAAGCACGCGTATAGAAGGGATGGCCTCTAGGGCTCGAACAAGTGGAATGAAAGCCACATAATAATGTAGGGGTGAGAACGGAGCCCTGGGGCACTCCTCTGTTTGAGGGGAAGTGACCAAAGCGCTTTCCATGGACACGCAGACTGAACATTCTATTTGTTAGAAAGGCGTGAATGGAGAGGATAAACCTGTGAGGGAGACCAAGAGTTTGTAGGGAGGCAAGAATAGCTGAGTGAAGGATGTTATCACATGCCTTTGTTATATCTGTAGCGATCACAGTTCTAACAAGATGACTGTGCGGAGAGTGGTGAAGCACGTCAGCAGCCAAAGTAGCAAGACCGTCCTCCGTTCCTCTTTGCGGGCGGAAGCCAATTTAGGATTCTGGATAACAATCATGGGATTCCAACCACCACGATAAGCGAGTGGCGAGAATACTTTCGTAAAGCTTGCAGATTGTTGGCGTCAGGGAAATTGGACGAAGGGCCAAGAGAGATACTGGAGGATGACCTGACTCGGTATTGGAACAACAATAGAATGCTTCCACTCGTCCGGCATGGCACCAGAATACCACACGTCATTGAATGCATCAAGCAGGATCTGCAAAGCAGTCCCTTCAAAGTTGCGGAATAAGGCGTAAGGTATGCAGTCGTGCCCGGGAGCAGAGTTAGATTTCAGGAGTTCAATGGAGGCCAGCAGCTCTGCCATGGTTAGGTCACAAGTAATTTCATCGGGGGGTTCGGTAACCGGTAAGTAAGGTGGAGAAGTCGAGGTTGAATCATAGTATGGAAAAACTTTCTGGCCGCCTGTTTTGCAAATGTGTCCTCATCCACATTCATCGCAAGGCGAATGCTCTCTGTGTAATCAGAAACTTGAGAAGAGCGCTCCATGGCGTGAAACACTTGCCAAAGTTGTCGATTACCCTGCTTTGAGGACAGAAGCTCACACCATGAAGCCCAATGTTGCCTTCCTAGAGGCTTTTCATACCGCCTCGCACGTGCGGTAGCCCGGTAAAGAGCGGGGTTACGAGCAGCATAATGATCCGCCTGGCGACGCAGAGCCCAAAGTTTCAGGAGGTGGATGTCCAGGTTTGGCTCGTATTCATTTACAGTGGTGGTAATTGTGTGGGACGCAAGAACAGCAGAGAGAGTAGAAAATGCTGATCATCGGGTGAAATTAGATAAGCGATTGTCTGCACGTACAGAGTCCTATGATGTTATTTGTACGCTACGGCGTATTTTACGTATGCGCGAAGGAGTGAGAGAGATAAAGATAGGACTGTGGTCACTGCCCCAGATATCTGGTTCAACAGCCCAGCGAGGGCTACCAGGGCCTAACCACCAAGTCAAATCAGGTAAATAACGCCCACCTCGTGGACGGGTAGATGTATGCGGATGGTTTAAAAGATGAAAAGAATTATCTGAAACGTGGAAGTGGCTCAACTTTAGAGCCAGTAGCAGACCAGTGCATTTTCTTTTCCTTCTTCCTACAGCCACAACAACTATTCAGTGCAGGCTATGAAAGAAATGCGATGGTAAATGCGAATGGGTAAATGCTGCCCCATTTATTTTGTGCTTGCATGCGTCAGCGTACAAAGTTGCTTAATCGACGGCCCTTGTTAGTAACCATATTCAGCTAATCAGCTGTTAGAAAACTTTTTCAGCAGTTCTTGATAAGTAGAGACATACTCAGAAGGTTTTAGCCAAATGAGATATGAGGAGCGAATAGTTAAGCAGCAATCATATCTGTAACCCAACATATGTTATGATGCGTTCCATAACCAGATCTCTAGGCGTAGCAATAATAATAAATTATTATTATGCCCAGTGACCTGGTTATGGAATCCGTGATAATATATATTGAATAAACAACAAAACATTATTCATCGCAAGGAAGACGAAGACCATTCAGCGCCATGACATCTCGATTGTCATCGCTGGTCTCCGGCGCCCTTCTCTCTCGCGTGGAAGCTGTGGCCGGCGGCTAGTTATTCTGCGCTACTTAATCTGAAGTACTGCTAAAGTTAGCGACGCATCAAGTCAATAAAGCCTCTCTTCATTGTGAACAATTTTTTGTGATCAGAAGTGTTCATACTGATGATGCATAAATGAACTTTGGTGAGCCAGCATTTCACATATTGTGTCAAATTGGTGTTGGAGTTCTGGTAAAACATTTAATCATGATGGCGAAAGAGATGTATTATCAAGTACAGGTGTTTATGTACTTTGCTATTTTAGTTTCAATGCCTGGGCGCAGCCACCTTAGTTTAATAGTGGCGTCCTGTAAGAGCCAATTTGAGAAACTCCGCTCCGGATCCTCTTGATGCCATCTTGTACTGTGTTGTGCGTGTTCTTGCTGTTTGGCGGTGCTCGTAAAAGCTATACGACATTTTGGTGCTATTTTTTTTTTTTGAGCGCGCCAGCAAACCGGCAGCTGTTGGAAACACCACTATCGGCCGGGGCGACTGCGAAATGCTACTGTCCGCTTCCACAGGCCGTACTGAGAGTTAACTGTGAGCATCTATCTGTTCTATCTTTCACGATACATGTATGTTTAGTTATATTCATAATCTTAATGGTGACTGTACACACAGCCACACAGCGAGTGAACTGTACGGGCAGCTACCGAACGCGTACTAGAGATACTACAAAAGATGCTTTCCACTCATCACCGCATTGGTTTACCTTAAAGTGCGACCCATTTCTGTCGTGTCTTTCCTCTCGAAAGTGAATGTTTATATTCGATGTCGTGCTGCTTTCATTTCGCCTTAAAAACACGGCCAGCGTTCACCGCGATTAGGCCGCTAACCGCTGCTATCGCGTGTACTGAGGTTGGCGAATGTATGCGTGTCTGTGATGCGCTGGCGACTAGTGCGAAAAGTATGCGATCGAGCTGTGTTTCAACCGTGTATACTTTGAAGTTGCACCACGGTTCAAGAACAGCCCGTAAAAGAAGTAGTGTCTAAAGTACCATCCGTCGACGTTTTTATGCATCCTTGGTGCACGTCCTGCGGCGCACCAACATTCCCGTCCCGTCGTAGCAGCATCGTTTGCACGACGCATTTTTGAGCAAAACGTCGAAAAACATGCGCTCTCAGGTGCACCATGAACGAAGAAGACAAATCCGCTTCACATACTGCAGCGCTTACGAAAACGGCGCCGACCACTGATGCGGTGGACGACGGCATTCTCGCTGTGCGCTACTCCCTAGTCGTCGCTAGAGGCCTAAATTGTTTCGCATCGAAGGCACATCCATCGGCGCTTTGTAATAGCCCAGCGCTAGAGTAAATGGTCTCTCGTAAAGCTGCCGTGCTGCCGATCCCATTGTATCAGTAAAATAGATGTAAATTTCGGTGACGCCTTAGCAGCGGAGCCAGCGTGCAGACGATGAGCGGCGTGCCGCACCAGCGGCAACTGACTGCGTTGAGAAACTTATTTGTATTGCAGTTATCAACAACACGGTATTGTCAGAAATCCGCAAGAAAGATCTTGTAGCGAAAGCTTCATTGGCTACAGCTGGCATCTGACATGGCCAAGCCATAAATGGACGTAGACCTTTCTAACATTACTTATGGCAGAAGCTGCCAACTCGGGCCTCTCTTTTCATATGGGAAAATTGTGCGACAATCAGCCAACCGAAACCCTTCTATGCACGTTATCCCTAGGCCATGTACTCACGTTTATACGGCTGGGTTTTGTTTCGGTAAAACTTTATTTCCCACAGTAGGGGTCCTGGAGGACACTCGGCTAGGCGCCAGGTGTAGAGGCAGCTCCAACGGCGGCACAGAGAGCCCGAAGCTCTCCGCCGCCGCGCGGGCCTCCTGGACAGCCCGAAGCTCATCATGTAGTGAAGCGCTTTTTAACACTTTGTCCCAACGTTCCTTGTTCTTGGCGTAGGCGTCGCTCGATGCACAACCACACAGCGTATGGTTTAAGTCTACACGGTCACTGCACCGTTCACGCACATGTTGTCCGTCGTAGTCTGGGTCGATGTGCTTCATGCGCCAGGTGTTGGGGTATGAGTTCGTTTCGAGCAAGCGTAACGTGACTGATTGGCTGCGGGTTAATTTCTTATCCGGGAGGGGAAATGCTCGTCTGCCTAGATAAAAGTGCTTAGTGAGCTCGTTGTACGTGAATAATTGATCTCTGTACGCGATATGTGGAGTAGCAGCTGGGAAACCGGAGGGACGCGGTCGATGAGTCCTCGCACCGCCTCGTGTGCGATCTGATTGAGATTCCGCAGGCCGCCCCCTAAGCTGCCCATGTGTGCCGGGAACCATACGATGGAGTGATCGGTGATGTTTCTTTCGCCTAAGATACGTAGCGTCGTCTTGTCTATCGCGCCCTTGGTGAGGAGTTCCAAGCCCTCGGTTTGGAACTCCTCACTGACCCTCTATATCCGACAAGGGAAGGCACCAGCGTCTCCCGTGACTCCTGCCCGGACCTCACCCTGATCAAGAACGCTGCTGAGGCTACATAGACGAACCTAGAAGAAACCCTGGGAAGTGATCACTGCATACTAAGCGTATCCATATCATCTACCAAAATCCGGAGGGATTTGGGCGCTGCCCAGATCCCCGATTGGCCCAAATTCCGAAACGCATACGTCCCATCAGGTCCAATTCAGTCCATACAGGGCTGGAGCGAAGACATCAGACAAGCACACAAGCAAGCCACCGAAATAATGCAACGCACACTGGAAGCCCCAGAGGTAGACCGCCATCTTCTCAAGCTATGGCAGAAGCACAGCCGCCTTGTGAGGCGATGGAAAAGACAGCGCCTGAATAAACTTCTCCGTCTGCGGATTGCGCAGCTCACGGAGGAAGCCCAGACATACGCAACCAACCTAGCACAACAAAATTGGCAACAATTTTGCGAGTCATTGAGAGGAACGCTGGGAACGTCCCGTACTTGGACAATCCTGCGGAACCTGATTGACCCCTCTAAATCAAAATCCGCATCTACACGGACCCTGAAGCGTATTGCTCACCTTTTTCCAGGGGACGACGCCACGCTGCTTCAAGCTCTTAAGGACAAATATATCGGCACCAGCCCAGCTTCTCCTTGCTCTTTGACCTACCAGGGCGAGGAAAATCCGGTACTCGATGCTCCCATTTCTGAAGCCGAGGTGTATGCTGCAGTTCGATCATGCACCCGCAACACGGCGGCGGGAACGGACAAGATCAGCAACGCCATGATCCGCAACTTCAGCAAGGCACAAATCAGCGACCTCACCAAATATTTGAACGACTCGCTGTGGGAGAAGAATGAAATTCCCTCTGAGTGGAAGCGCTCGGAGATAATCGTAATTCCAAAACCGGGCAAGAAGCCGGCGGTCGAAACGCTACGACCCATATCACTCACCTCGTGCCTGGGCAAGCTCTACGAGCGAGTCATCCAGATGCGACTTCAACACTACATAGAAGATAACGGCCTCTTCCATCCCTCCATGATCGGCTTCAGATCGGGCCTGTCCACTCAAGACGCTTTTCTTCTCCTCAAGGAGGAGATACTTTCTAACATTCCGAGAGGAGGCGAGCACCTCATTATGGCGCTAGATCTAAAAGGCGCGTTTGATAACGTGTCTCACGAGGCAATCCTATCCGAGCTCAATAACCTAAACTGCGGAGAACGCACCTTCCGATACGTCAAGAATTTTTTGTCCAACCGAACGGCAACGATAGGAATGGGTGACATCAGATCGGATCTTCACGACATGCCAAACAAGGGCACGCCACAGGGATCGGTCATCCCCCCGCTCCTCTTCAACACCGCCATGATTAGAATCGCAAGGGCTCTGCAACAGGTTCCGAACATTGGATACACACTGCATGCTGATGACATTACGATCTGTACAACCACCGGCTCTCTAGGCCAGAAAGAAGAAACACTTCAAGCAACCGCAACCTGCGTGGAAACAGAGGCCTTTCGATGCGGGCTCCAATGCTCCCCAGATAAATTTGAAGTCATCCGCATACGTGGGTACCACTATACATCACCAGGCAATCTTAGCATCCTCCTGCATGGGGTCCCAATCCGGGAAGTGCCACTCATACGAATCATGGGTCTCTGGCTCCAAAGCGATAGAAAAGTAGACCACGTGCTCCACCTCCTCAAGAACACAACACAGCAGATCTCTAAAATGATCCGCCGGGTGGCAAGAAACAGAAAAGGCATGCGGGAAGAAGACACAATCCGTCTGGTGCAGGCGCTGGTCATCAGTCACCTCTCCTATGGACTACCTTACCTCACCCTGCTCCGAAGAGATCTCAACAAAGTAAACGCAATGATACGTGCAGCTTACAGGAACGCGTTAGGCCTCCCACCATACACCTCCAACGTCAAATTGGAAGCTCTTGGACTTCACAACACATTTGAAGAAATTCAAGAGGCTGTCCTCCTGTCCCAAAGGGAACGCTTTCTGTCAACTGAGACTGGCCGGCTCATTCTCGAGCGCGTTGGCTATCCTTCGGACAAACAAGCTATACAGTCAACGACTAACATTCCTGTTCCGTACCGGGCAAGAGTATATGTGTCCCCGCTCCCAAAGAACATGTCTCCAGTCCACAACGAAGGCAGAAGACACGCCCGAGTGAATTATCTTAAACGTGCAGTGGAACGCAGTCAGAAAACTGTCTATGTGGATGCCGCTCTACGAACGCAGCAGCAGCCGTGATGGTGGGCTCTTCAAACACAGAAGTCTCCAGCATGTCCATCCAGCACTCTACTATCACAGAAGCGGAAGTGGCGGCGATCGTACTGGCCATTACCTACGGAGACGCGACCAATCGAGAGCTGCACGTAATCACCGACTCACAAGCGGCGTGTCGGCTCCTTCTTGCAGGCAGAATACCTAAAAAATTATCTCGCTTCACAACTAACCTACTGGCTACAACCTCAAAGCTCAAACATCAGTTCACTTGGGTTCCGGGGCACTCTGGATTGGAAGGTAATGAGGTCGCGGATAGGCTAGCTCGAGGTCACACAAACCGAGCGGCCACTAATCTCGATCTGACATTCCTGTCCCAGCGACTTACGGCGCGCGACTTAAGTACCTACGGGAACAACGTAGGATTTATCCCCCTCCACACAAGGGTCTAAATGCACAAGAAATGCGGGAATGGAGACAGCTTCAAACCAACACTTACCCCAATCTACATCAATACAACATAATGTTCCCAGAACACTACACAGACATATGCCCTTGGTGCAATGACCAGCCCACCGCCTACCATGTCACATGGGGGTGCACCGGCCCCAAACCTCCACACATAAACATGCACCATTCGGAGGCGCAGTGGGAGGCCACTCAGCAATGCTCTGATCTAGAGACCCAGCGAAGGCTGGTAACTCAGGCAAGAGCGGCAGCCCAGGCCACTGGGGTCTTGAAATGAAGACTCCACTCACTGCCCCCCCCCCTTTTTTTCTTTTTCTTTTCTTTTTTCTTTTTGAAATAAAGTTTTCTCTCTCTCTCTCTCTCTCTCTCTTGGCGAAAGCTCGAGTGGCTGCTCTAGAGTCGCTGTATACAGTTGTGAAGTTCGAGTCTTTTAGAGCTAGTGCTATCGCTGCTTGTTCAGCTGCCTCTGGCTTCTTGGTGTAAAGTGTGAGTGAGTGGCGCGTACGCCCGTGTCCGTCGACTACTGCTGCTAAGTAGGCATGCTTTCCCGGTATGTACACTGCATCCACGAAAGCTGTCTGGTCGGGCAACTGTGCCGCGTCCGCAGCGAGGGCTTTGGCGCGGGCGAGCCTTCTTCCTTGATTGTGGATCGGGTGTACGTTTCTTGGGAAGGGGGACACTTTGATTGTCTCTCGCACGACTTTAGGTAACTGCAGGACGTTGTCCTTTTCTACTATGGTGTTCAGGCCGAGCTTAACGAGAATCTCTCTGCCCGCTTTGGTGCTTGATAGGCGTGCAATTTGTGCCGTGTGCTATGCCTCGATGATTTCGGCAAGGGTATTGTGCGCTCCTAGCTGTAAGAGTAGTTCAGTGGAGGCAGTATCGGGGAGCCCCAACGCTGTCTTGAAAGCTCGGCGTATGTGTACTACAAGCCTTCTCTGATGTTCCTTTTTCCAGTTGACAATTGCAGCCACGTATGTGATGTGACAGAGTACAAAAGCATGGACCATTTGAATAGCGTTGTCCTCGCTCAGTCCCCTGTGCCTATTCATGATGCGCCGAAACATCCGGATCGCGTTTGCAATCTTGATCGTGATGCTGTCAAGCATCGCCCAGTTGGACCCGTTGCTTAGGATGATTAATCCTAGAATTCGTATTTTATCGACCGTAGGTATGCGATTTCCATCCCTGGCGTGTAACTCTATGCATCGTGTGTGGTGTCGGCGCCAGTCGTTGGACGGGCGCCCTGGTCTTGGGGGATGGTAGATGAGTAGCTCGGATTTTCTAGAAGAGTAGCTAAGTCCCATTGGTTCAAGATGGGCCTCGGTAACCGTGATGGCTTCTTGCATGCGCGCTTCCAATTCCGCATCGCTGCCACCGGTGCTCCAGATGGTATCATCGTCTGCGTATATGGTGTGCTCCACATCAGCAATTTCACCCAATGCGCGAGAAAGCTTTGTCATCGCCAAGTTAAATAACAATGGTGAAAGTACTGAGCCTTGTGGTGTTCCCTTATCGCCCAGATTAAAGCTCTCCGAGACGTGTTCGCCTATCCGGATAGTGGCCGTTCGATCCTGCAGAAACGCCTTGACGTAGTGGTAGAAGCGTGTTCCGAGATTGTGGTCAGATATGGCGTTGAGAATGGCTTGATGTTGGATTTTGTCAAAAGCTTGCTCCATGTCGAGTCCCAGTAGCGCCTTGGTGTCTCGTGTGGGGCGATCCAACAGACTTTTCTTGATGCGTAGCGTAGCGTCTTGCGTTGAGAGACCTGGCCGGAAGCCAATCATATTGTAAGGGAAGTACTCCTTTTCTTCTACATATTCCGATAGTCTATTCAGGATGACGTGTTCGGCTAGCTTTCCTAGGCAGGACGTCAGTAAGATCGGCCTTAGGTTGGGTAGGCCCAGCGGCTTGCCTGGTTTTGGGATGAGGACCGTATTGGCATGCTTCCACTCTGCAGGTAGTTGGCCAGTTTTCCAGACTTCATTGATTTGTTGCGTTAGGAACGTGACCGAGTCGTCCTCTAAGTCCATCTGGCCGGCAGCAGAGTTACTGTTGAGTTCGTGAATTGCGAAGCGTACTTCGCTTTCTGTGAAGTCCGTATCTCTGATTGGGGCACCATCAGAGCTTTTCCTTTGTAAGGTACAGGGTAGCCCCGATTTAAGCGGTAAGTACCGTTTTTCAAAGTCATCCAGAAGGGCTTCGGCGGTACTGATTTGCTTCTCGTGATGTGCTAATTTACTTAGACTGATCTGCTGCATAGTTTTGGACTTTGTTCCGTGTTCGTCGAGGAGGTGTTTTATGAGTCCCCAACCACTTCCTTTGCGTATTTGCCCATTGAGGGAGTTACAGACTTCGTCCCATTGTTGTCGGGAGAGAACCATGCAGTATTGTTCAATAGTTTTGTTGAGTTCGGCAAGTTTCCTTCGTAGTCTTCTGTTAAGACGTTGACCCTTCCACCTGGCTAGAATGGAATTTTTGGCTTCGAGAAGATTCGCTAGCCGAGTGTCCATCCTCTCTACCTTAACGTCCGTGGTAATTGTCCGTTCCGAGGCTGCGATGTCTGTTTGAGCTGCTCGGTCCAGCTCATTATCGTGTGCTTTGTGGTTGCTCCTGATGAGTTGGATGGCTGCGCCCGTATTGCACGAAATTTGTCCCAATCGATAAATTTGTATTCCCTTTGCCTCTTTCCCGGTATCTCTGCATCAATTCGGAGAATATAGTGCTCACTCCCAAGGTCTATTCCCCAGTTGTGCCAGGCACATTTTTCTAGGCCCCGGACAAAAGTAAGGTCCGGTGTGGTGTCTCGACATGTGGAAGTGCCACATCTGGTTGGGGTCTCCGGGTCTGTGATCAGCGTGAAGTCGAGATCGGAGGCTGTCGTGAGAAGACGATTTCCTTTGCTAGAGGGATACGCATAGCCCAAAGCCTGGTGTGGGGCATTAAAATCTCCACCTATAATCAGCGGACTGTCTTTGGCGATGTGCGCAATCTTGGCCAGAACGCCTCTGAACACTTGCCTCGTATCCTTAGGGCTGCTGTATAGATTGGTGAGGAAGATGCTTTGCTTGTTCCCTACGTGGTCGTTCGGTACGATCTCAATCGTGAGGTGTTCTAGATAGCAGGCTGTATGGCGGACCTCAAGCCGAATGTACGGGATCTTCTTTCCAATCAGTAAAGCAACGCCTCTGCCCTGCTCTTTCTGTGGGCTTCGGCCGTATATCCCGTAATGGCCAGTTCGGTTGTGAATGTTTGTTGCAGCATGATGACGTGTGGTTTCTCGGTTTCTGATTTGACCATCTGCAGGAGGACCGCCTTTTTTGAGGCAATCCCCCTGCAGTTTCATTGCCAGACGCGACGACTGCGTCTCTTATTCGGCACTGTCGTGTTGGCCGTTGTAACCTCCTTCGCTTGCAGTGAGACCATCACGGCTGGATTAAAGCAGAGCTTTATATGTTGGAAGGTAGCTTACGCTATCGCATCATCGTGAAGGTGGCAGTGAAAACAGAGAGAAAAAAGGGCCCATAGTGGAGGGCTTTGGAACACTACGCGATGGAGGCTTTCGCCTCATCACACTTTAGTGGCCAAACGTGCTCCCTGTGGCATAAATAAAGCTGAAACCATAGAGTAAACCACAATGTGCAAAAGCCATGTATTTACTTTCAAGCCGAATCTAAGCGAAGACATGCAAATTGCTCTCGTGTAACTGTAGGTTTAACCACAAGCCAAACCCCAGCTACATTTTTTTTTGCTATCGGCTTATTGTTTAAGTGAAGAACAGATATTAGCACGCTCTTATGGCGCTGGGGGAAGAGATACACCGTATCGTTGGCGCGGCGGGCTTGAGGGAGGCACGGCCTGCCCGGCGTGCGTGTTTACTACGGCGGATGAAGTAAAATGGGCATCATATTCGTGAGTCCGTCATTAGTACTAAGTCTGCTGGCTTACACAAAACGTTCATAAGCGAAATAAATCAGGATGGACTGGAAAACGGTGAAGGAGAAACATATCACAGCCGCACTCGGACCATCGTTGCGTGCTTCCCGCATACTCTGTCAGCAATCATCATGCGATTTTTTGAGTATTTGTGCACTCTGCGGCACGCATTGCTGTCTCGATAACATTACCATGAAAACGGGAGCCAATAAATGCATTCAGATCTCTCAAATGACAATATACCGAGGTACCGGCCACTCTGCAATGCATGAAGCATGCGTGCACAGCCCACTCGGCACTGGTAACAATGGGCCGACACAATGAATTTGCTTAGAGAGTACTTTCTCCCGCTCCTGCTTGCTCTCGATAAAATGGTCTATACGAATAGCTTGAAAACTAATACACAAGATTGCTAGTCTACAAGCACGTGTACATTAAATAACCTAAAACATTGCCCTAACCACAGAACAGACAAGCTAAAGTGTGCAAGATTGTATACACCTTCCATGGGGAGAAAATGGGAAGACAGTCAAAGGAAATTTTAGTGCATAGAAAAATGCAGACGGTAAACGTACTTGCATAAAAGTTTAGCATTTGCATTTAGACAACTGTGAATGCATCTCTCTGTATCTCTCAGCTATTGATCTAATCATCACTTCTGGCATCCGCTGAATGAAAAGGTGCACAAGGGGACACTTGGACCAGACTACAGCGCAGAACAAGGATTCAGCATCGCCTCAAGGACAAACCGAGAAGAGGTAATTAGAGTTTTGGACTCTCTGGTATACACAACATTACAAGATGACAGCAAAATGGCTGCAGCGAGGTAAGCATGATATCGCAGTTGTATCGTAATCTCTGTTGTAATCGGCGCCGCATGTAGAGCGCTCTGTATTCATGGGAAGATATGCCCCCGTGTGGAAAGGGCGTTACCCTCCTATTTATATCGTGTATGAAACCAGTGCTGAATAAACGTTGGTGTGCGCCTTCTTCCAACAAGTGACACACGATGAGTCGTCGATTGATCCGCACGACATACGGTGTCAAATGGTTAGCATGGCAATGCCCTTCCTGCACGATGCGTGAACACCTACCCTGTGGAGGGAAATGGAGTTCCTCAAGCCACAGACGACGCTTCTTACTACAGGCGACCTGCGCAAGAACTGGCCGCTCTTCAAACAAAGGTTTGATATTCTCCTGATGGCATCAGAGGTTTCAGAAAAGCCTCGACCTGAGTCTAAGATACCAGCGCAGCATTTAAGCCTCGCGGGCGCAATGGCCATTGAAGTGTTTAAAAGCTCGACGTTTTCGGAAGGCGAGGAAAACTACGGCTATGCTACAGTGGTGAAACAATTTGACAAGTATTGCAGTAGACTAATGAGGTTCACGAGCGGTACATGTTCAGGAGAAGATACCAAGCAGCTGGCGAACCAGTGTAGCATTTCTTACAGGACCTTAAAAATCAAGCACGTGCTAGCAACTTTGGTGCTTTGAAGGAATCTATGGTGAGTGACCAAATTTATTCGGGTTAAATGACGACACGGTCTTTGAAAGGCTTTTCAGGGACCCTGCAGAAAGCAGAACAAGCCTGTAAAACAGCTGAAGCATCAGCAACTCATAAGAAAAAAAAAAGTGGAACCAAGAACACCAAGTGCATCTCATCAGCAGGGCTAGCGCGAGCCGCAAAAGCCTAGAACAACCGACACGTTATGAGCGCCGAAACTGCAGCAGAAAACACGCCCCAAGAAGGTGCCCTGCTTTTGGAAGAACGTGCTTGAGATGTCAGCGGAAAAACCGCTTTGTCAGAGATTGTAAAGCGACGGCAGTTGTTGGAGACTTACAAGGTGGCCACGAAGATTTCGAGATACCCGACGTATCCGCAAGGATCGTGTCAAGCAAGCATGACTGGACGGTGGAAGTCCAAATCAAGAACGTGGCAGTTCAGTTAAAAGTTGGCACTGGATTCCAGGCAAACTTTTTGCCTTATGGAATATATACCAAAATGAACCCACAGCTGCCCCTGTACCCTAGCAGTGCGATTTTAAGCTCCTACTGCCAAGATGTAATCATGCGTATGTGTCTTTAAATGGTCACGTTGCCATGCTAAGCTTTTTCGAGGCATGAAGCCGGTGCTAAGCCATCTGAGGTGAATGAATATCTGGGACTGATTTCACGCGTGAACAGCGCGTCGCAAAAAAGTTCTGAAGAAGTGGTTGCCAGCTTTCGTCTCAATTTCACAGGTACCGGCTGCCCCAAATGAGTCTACCACCTGGTAGTTAGCAAGGACGCCACGCCAGTGGTTCAGAGACCCCGCCAGGTACCACTGGCCTTAGTAGAGCCACTTCGGGATGAGTTGATACGCATAGAGGAAGCCGACATTATAGCAAATATCACTGAGCTAACAGACTAGGTGAGTACTCTTGTTATCCAACGTAAGAAAGACGGGAAACTGCGAGTTTGCATAGGCCCAAGGAAAATAAGCGCGAACACTACGCGATGCCGATGTGGGAGAACATAGAGGCCGAGCTGGCGGGCGCGAACATATTCACTCGCCTAGACGCAAACGCAGGGTTTCACCAAGTTCTCTTAGATGAAGAAACGTCTAGGATATGCACTTTGCAACACTCTTCGGCCGATATCGACTTTTTCGACTGCCTTTTGGAATGTCATCAGGGTCCGAAATATTTCACGCACACTAAGCGAATTTTTGACGCGCGTCCTGGCGTGAGAGTACGTCATGACATACTCGTGTGGGGTAAACCTCGACAAGAGCATGACCAACATCTCAGATCAGTGCTAAAAGCGGCAGAACGTGCGGGCCTAAGGCTCAATCCAGCAAGGTTTGGCGTTCAACAAATTGAGTTCCTTGGTGACGTGATAAACAAAGAAGGAATCCGTCCAAATTCATCTGTTGTCGAGTGCATGCTGGAAATGGCAACATCTAGTTATAAACTAGCCGTTCAACGCGTGCCTGGGTGTCGTGAACAATTTCGAAAAGTTTTTGCCAGCACTGGCGGAAAGTACAATGCTTCTCAGAAGCTTGCTAAAAAAAAGACGCTGTGTTCGAATTGTGTCCAATAACGAAAAAAAGTGGAGAGCGCTGTGCGACAACCTTAGAAAAAACCCTTAAAATCAGTGTTTGATCCTGAAAATGAAATCAGGGTATCTTGCGATGCACCACAAAATAAAATCGGTGCTGCTTTGCTTCAATATCACAGCGGTGCATAGAAGCCGGTTGCTTACGCCTCCAGAATGCGTAGAGAAGCAGCAACGCTATTATCAAATTGAAAAGGAAGCAATGGCTATCATTTCTAGCTGCGAAAAATTCAACCATTTCGTGTACAGGGGTTGTTCCGGCGTCCAACAAGGAACACGCAGCGTGGAAGCAACAACAAGAAGAGAGTTTATTAGAGATTGCTTGCTGGTATATATAGCCTACAAGCGGCTTCATGATAACGGCCAGAGCCCATGCTCGACTGATACAATACATTCACGTTTTCCTGGTAAACGTCTTCGCTGCTAAAGTCACCTTCCGTTAAGTCGCTTCGGAATGGCTCACGTATGGCTACAAGATGTTGTAGGTTGCGTAGAAGCACTTCGTTGTCCTCTGTAAGGACGCGATAGGACCTTGGTGCCACCAGGCTATGACTCGAGCCTTGCATTCCCATGCATTCCCTCGTACTCTTACAACTGCATCTTTTTTTAGTTCGGGCAGATGTTTTCCTTTGGAGAGTCTTTGCTGGCGTGGTTGGCGCCGGTACGTCTGTTGACTGGAGCAAGACACGAAGTCTGGTAGCCGAGTGCGTAACTTTCTGCCTTGAAGAAGCCCTTCAGGGGACCGGCCTTCGGCTAGTTGCGTCGAGTGATAACTTAGAAGGCCCAACGAAAAGTCCACGTTGAGTTCGGCAGTCTTCATTTTTCTTTTGACAATTTGGACTCCCTTCACAGCGAGACCATTGGACCGTGGGAATCGCGCACTTAACATCACAAGATTGAAGTCGTATCTAGAGGCGAACAAAGCAAATTCATGTGCTACAAACGTAGGACCGTTGTCGGTGCAGACTTCCAACACAGTTCTATACCGAGCCAAAATTGAGCTACGCTTAGCAATGACAGTGCATGCCGCTGTGTCGGTAAGCTTTTCCACTTCAGGGAAGTTTCAAAACGCATCGAGCACGCACAGGTAGGAGGTTCCGCAGTACATAAAGATGTCCACACCCACCCTGTACCAGGCATGGTCTGAGATCGGCCTAAGCACCACTGGTTTCATTTCTTGTTTGTATGCGTATTTTCGACAAACAGAACAGGTCTTCACCATGGTTTCAATTTCCGTATTCAGTCTTGGCTAGAATACCAAGCGACGGGCTCTCGCTTTGCACTTATTTATGCCTAAGTGACCTTCATGAATGCAACCCAGTCTTTCAGCTCTCATATTCTTCAAAATGACGACCTTTGTCCCCTTCATAATAATATCCTTAACTTCTGATACCTCAGAACCAAAAGGTTTCATCCAGCCTCAAATTTCTTCTCCATTCCTTAGTTGCCGCAAAACTGTCTGCAAGTCTGGGTCAAACTGTCACTTCTGCCAGTCGATCAATCATTTTCTTGCTTACCAGATCTGAAATTACGCTTACTGCATGAACGTCGCCGTCATCAGTGAAGTCATCACGTTCGCCTGGAACGGCTGGCGACGATCTTGAAAGCATATCGGCCAGGAACAGTTGTTTGACTGGAACAAAGTGAAGAACGTAATCGTATATATATATCTTAGCAAGCGCAGGAAAACTCGTTGCAGTCTTGGTGGCATGTCACCAATGGCTTTCGAAGCAATTGCTATCAATGGTCTGTGGTCTGTTTCGATGGCGAACTTGCGGCCGTAAACGAAATGAAAATATTGTCACGACTCAAGTCACAGGGAGCCGTGAAGGTACACGCAGCCGAGGACCCGAGATTAAGTTCGGCTTGTAGTTCCGATCACAGAGTCCAGCACCAGCGCGCCGCTCGTGCCAACAACCGCTTCGTCGTCGTCGGCACCAAGCACAGCTGTTGCGCGGCGCTAGGCACATGGCATTATCCCCCCCCCCCCCCCCCCGTGAAAGAAAACATCGTCCCGATGACAAGATGCGAGGAGAAACAAAATTAGGCGTGAGGTGAACTGTACAATAACGCAAGGTTTCACTTGCAGGAAACGCTCAGTCACGCCAAAAGTACGGCTTTAAGCGCGCCACATGCACAATTTCAGGCCGCTGTCGTCGAATACTGACGGTAACAGTTCCATCTGGAATGACTTCGTAATTAACGCTGTTTAAGCGACGCAGCACTTTATAGGGTCCGAAAAAGCAGTGGAGTAGTTTCTCGCTCAAGCCTTTGTGGCGCACGGGGGTCCACACCCACACTTAGTCCCCTGGTTCGTAGTGGACTTCCCTGTGCCGAAGGTTATAGTGTCGAGCGTCGGTAGCATGCTGCTCCTGATGTGCAAGCGGGCCAGCTGACGGGCTTGCTCGGCCTGTTCTGCGAAATGGGTGGCATCGGGTTCGACCGCTTCTTCCCCGCACGGGAGCATCGCGTCCAACATCGTGCGGGCCTCTCTGCCATATACGAGACGGAAAGGCGTAAACTTCGTGGTTTCCTGCTGCATCGTACTGTAGGCGAAGGTGACATACGGCAGGATCTCGTCCCACGTTTTTTGTTCAACGTCGATGTACATTGAGATCATGTCCGCCAAAGTTTTGTTTAGTCGTTCCATTAATCCATTTGTCTGAGGGTGATACGCTGTTGTTGTGTGATGCTCGGTATGGCTGAGAGTTAAGGTGTCCCGCAGTAGCCGAGCTGTAAACGTCTTTCCTCGGTCAGTAATGGTGGTCGACGGCGCACCGTGTCTGAGCACAATGTCGTTCATAAAGAAATGAGCAACTTCGCCGGCAGTACCTCGGGAAAGGGCCTTTGTTTCAACGTAGTGTGTTAAGTAGTCTGTGGCGACTACGATCCACTTGTGTCCGCTTGAGGATAAAGGAAATGGGCCTAAAAAGTCTATGCCCACTCGCTCGAAGGGTGTGAGGGGTGGTTCAATAGATTGTAACATACCAGATGGTTTGAGCGTGGGATGTTTTCGCCGCTGGCATTGTCGACAAATCTGTAGGTAACGTCTAAAGCTCGGAGAAAGATGTGGCCAGTAATAGTTCAGCCGGACTCGGTTTAGGGTGCGTGTAAAGCCCAGATGCCCTGAAGTTGGTTCGTCGTGGCAGGCCAGGAGGATTTGGTGCCTTAGATCAGCCGGTCTGACTAGCAGGTATGTTTTCGCACTCGACGCATTTTCGCATTCTTCTTATAAAGCACCCCATTGCGGAGGCACCACGATGACAACCACCGAGCAAGATACCGGGGTATTGTAGGATGCCCACCTTCAAGATGGCCAATAATCAGTCGCAGCTCGTCGTCGGCACGCTGTTTGGAAACGAGATCGGACGTAGTGACTGCTCCGAGGAAGCTATCGTCGTCTGTGGCATCTGACGAAGGAGGGACGGCAGGCGCGCGGGACAGGCTATCAGCATCGGTGTGCTTCCGGCCAGACTTATAAATAACATGGAAATCGAACTCCTGCAGGCGCAATGCCCAGCGTGCTAAGCGGCCACAAGGATCCTTTAAGTTTTTCAGCCAACACAACGAGTGATGATCAGTGATGACATGAAACGGTCGTCCATAAAGGTACGGGCGGAACTTTGCAGCGGCCGATACTACCGCCAAACATTATTTTTCAGTGGTGGAATAGTTACACTAAGCACGGGAAAGTGCACGGCTGGCGTAGGCAATTACTTTCTCGACCCCGTCTTGGTGCTGAACTAGAACGGCACCAAGGCCGACGTTGCTCGCAACCGTGTGTAACTCTGTGTCGGCATCATCGTCGAAATGTGCCAGGATCGGGGGTGACTGGAGCCGGCATCGTAACTCGTCGAAAGCCATCTGCTGCTCGGCGCCCCAGGAAAATGATGCGTCATCTCGAGTCAGGAGAGTCAGAGGGCTGGCCATCTGAGCAAAGTTTTTGATAAAGCGACGATAATAGTAGCACAGCCCCAAAAACCGTCGGACTGCTTTTTTGTGGGCGGGGACGCGAAAGGCAGCAACGGCAGCAAGTTTCTCAGGGTCAGTTCGGATGCCATCAGCACTCACGATGTGCCCAAGAAACTTCAATTCGGTGAACCCGAAGTGGCACTTTTGAGGCTTGAGAGAAAGATAGGCAGACCGCACAGCTTCGAGAACAGTTCTCAGGCCGCGCAGGTGTTCCGTGAACGTCGGTGAAAAAATTATCACGTCGTCGAGATAAACAAGGCATGTCTGCCACTTAAGACCTGTGAGCACATACGTACATACATACATACATACATACATACATACATACATACATACATACATACATACATACATACATACATACATACATACATACATACATACATACATACATACATACATACATACATACATACATACATACATACATACATACATACATACATACATACATACATACATACATACATACATACATACATACATACATACATACATACATACATACATACATACATACATACATAGATACATACATACATGAACTTTATTGCGAGAAATATACATGCAAAAAATAGCGGGTGCCCGCAGAAGCGCAAGCGCTTGTGGGCGGGCAACGGCAGTCCCAGCGGTATGCATTCAATATAAAAACGCTGATAGTACACAGTCAGTCAAAAAAGAAAAACAAACAAAAACTGGTACAATGGATGTTTGGTTTGGGCTAGTTGGTAGCAGTTTCTTGAAGACATAGCGCAAAAAAGACGGGGACAACACAGAAGTAGACAGGACAGCGCCTGTCCTGTCTACTTCTGTGTTGTCCCCGTCTTTTTTGCGCTATGTCTTCAAGAAACTGGTACAATGCATATATAGTTTTCTCATTACAATCAATAGCTAAAAGACACTGAAACCTGTAGTCAATAAACGTAATGAAATCGGCAAAAAAAAAGAAAAACGAAAATAAATTACAAAGAAGCTTAATAGCTTTCTTCGCGACCTGCAATCCACACTTTCAGTGCAGATTTAGTAGCCTTCATAGAATCGCATCCCAACACATGTGCTGGTAGTTTGTTAAAATAGTAAGGAATATAAAACTGTCGTGTCTTTTTGCCATAATTGGTATAAACCCTTGGTACCTTGTAACGGGCTATGTGCCTAAGGGACTCTGGTTTTTTATCTGGTTGTTTGAACTGGTTTGAAAAGTAATTTCTTAGAATTACCACATGCACGTACAAGTCATGCAGGGTACTAACACCTGCTTCAGCCATCCTGGTGTTGTAGTCAGCCTTCTCATAAGCAGTTCCATACAGCAAATTAGTGGAGATTCTGCACAACAACTTATCAACCTTCCTAATCTTACAGGGCGCACACGATCCATAGACAGAAATGCCGTATCTAAGAATAGATTCTCCCAAAGATTTATACACAGTCTAACGCAACTTTACAGGTGCAGTGTATTTTATACGATACAGCTGCACAGAAAGGGAACGCATTCGCTTTAATAAGTGGTCAATTTGAGACGACCAACACATATTAGAATCAAGATACAGGCCGAGATATTTAACACTGTTCGAGTAGGGCAGCAGCGAACAGTCACAATTGGCACAGTCACTACCATGCAAAAGAATCGACGCGGAAAGATCAACATTCTTGTGCGGATTTCGGAAACATATCAACGCAGTTTTCTTTTTGTTTATGTATATTTGATTTCCAGAAAACAAATCTACTATTTTTTTGACATCGTACTGAAGTAGTTTTAGTGCCTGTGGGCTTGATTCATGGGATATTACTAATGCCGTATCATCAGCATACTGAAATAACCTTGCATTTAATTTTAAGTCAACAATATCGTTTACATAAATATTAAACAAGACGGGCCCCAAAACAGAACCTTGTGGTACGCCGTACTGAATATCAGAAAAGGTACTAAATGATTCATTAATTTTTACTACTTGTTAACGATTAGACAGATAGCTTGCAAAATATTTTTGATATGGACCACGGAATCCAACACTTTCCAATTTTTTTTAACAAAACAGAGTGTTCTACGGTATCGAATGCTTTCGATAAATCCATAAATAACCCAAAAACACATAAATTCTCATCCAAATTACCATTGATAAAATCGCAGCAATCTTCGAGAAGCTCAACCGTACCAATATTACGACGAAAACCATACTGTGTAGTACTCAAACATGAATACTTTTCACAAAAAGATGTCATATATTGGTGGACAATTTTTCCATCAGGATGCTAATGACAGGCAGTATGGCAATCGGTCTGTAGTTGGTTGGATCCGACTTTTTTCCCGACTTGTAAATTGGTCTTAAAACTGAGATCTTAAGACCTGGCGGTATGTCTCCTGTATTAAAACAACCATTGAGTATATGTAAAAGTACTTCTTTAAGTATGGAGTAATTGCTCCGCAAATCACGCAACCTAATCCTATCGTATCCTGGTGGTTTGCTATCTGGTAGCGTCTGAATAAGGTTCCACAACTCTTCGTCATCAACAGGTGGAAACGCGGCCGAATTGATTGTTTTCTTGCCTTGGTAGGGGATGGTAGAATCATTAGTTCGCGTTTTCAGCTCCCTAATGATGATAGAAACGCGTCATTAAAAGAATTCGCAACGATCGCAGAATCCACTTCTCCGAAAGTACAACGCAAATTCTCATCCAAATTAGGTTTTTTCTGTCTACCTAATAACCCATTTAATAGATTCCAGGTTTTCTTTTTATTCTTGCTACACCTAGAAAATTCAGCAGAAAAATATTGCTTCTTTGCTAGCCTCAGTGCAGCAGTAAGTTTATTACGATGTGCCCTGTATTGCTCTTTCAAGGCTAGACTCCCGACATCCTGTTTATACGCACTCCAAAGTTTGTCTTTTTGATGAGATAATTTCAGTATATCATTCGTTATCCATTTCTTCTCAGGATTCCTTAACCTGATTTTAACCTCCTTTGTAGAACTGGCATACAGCTCATCAAACTTAGCTACTAAAGAGTTATAAGCATCAACGTGACTTTGAGTGAACAGTATCTTCCAGTTAAAAGTTTGAACGAGGTTGTCCAAACAATTGTTATCGATAATTTTTATCGTTCTAACAGTCTGACTTGACGTTTCCCTATCGTGCTTGAGCACACAAAGCACAGTGAAATAATGATCCGCCACTTTCCTTCGTATTACTGCAGCGTTAACGTCGTAATTCGGGAGTCTAACTGCTATATGGTCGATACACGACTGAGTAAGTCTAGTGCCCGTTACCTCTTCTCTGGTATAACTACGAATCATATTCTCTATTCCGTATGAGGCAAGTAAGTCTAAATAGCACTCAACACCAGGCTTCCTTGTTTCTGAAATGTCAATATTAAGGTCTCCTGCTATTATCAGATTAATTTGATTGTGTCGATTTAACAATTCTGTAAGTTCAGAAAAACATACGTCGAGTATTGAGTTAGGAGGGCGATATATTGCCAGCACAAAAAATGTCTCGTCTTTGGAAGTGAGTGAAAGGGCCACCACCTCCGCCGCAGTAAAAGCACAGGATACTCTTTCAACGTGCCAACATTCTTTAACAAATACTAATACACCACCACCCCTACCAGAGTCACGACAATAAGAGAAAGATTGGAAACCCGGAAAAATAAACGTGTCAGACTCATACTGGTGAACATTAGTTTCAGTCAGAATCACAATGTCAAGGTACCTAGCCAAATCAGACAGGTAGACATTTAATAAATTCCAATGCTTCTTGATGCTCCTTATGTTGATATGGACAAGATCTACTGCAGCGTTGGCTTGGGAGTTAAACAAACTACTTCTATGTGTGTTCCAGTCGGCAAAAGAATCGAAGTCGTCAGTCATGGCTATTTGAGCTTATCAATATCACATAGGTTTTCAATTCTTATCGCTCCAGAGCCCTCAACTTTCCTGACAAAAATTTTCCCATTTTTCAGCCATACAAATTTGTATGATTTTTTCTTTGCTTCTTGTTTAATTTGCCACAGCAACTTCTTTGTCTGAGCAGGTATGTTCTCATTAATGTACACATCTGCATCCTTCAGTGCGTAGCGCTTATTTATCCACAGTTCACGAGCAGTATGTGAAGTAAATTTCACTAGCACAGCCGGTATCCTGTCCTTTTGTGCAGGTAGTCGGTGCGCAACCTCTACGGATTTAGGTGTGGTCTCTGGAATTTCCAACCTACAAGCCAGTGACCTCAATGTAACCTCAAAGTCCTCATTTTTCTCTGGTTTGAGACCATGGATTTCTATGTTGTTACGCCTTGAGTAGGCTTCCAGGTTGTTCAAGGCTGTGCTAAGATAACTCAGCGTATTAGCCTGCTCCGCAAGAGGACCCGCCAACTCTCCTGACCTCTCTTTTAATGCAGACACCTCAGCAGAATACGAAGCCACAGACACCTTCATTTCTTCACACTTTGAAGCGAGAAGTTCAATGGAAGCCTCAATTTCAGTAATCACCTGTCCTTGTTTCTCAATGTGTTCAAGCACTGAATCACTCTTCTGACTGAGACTGTATAACTTTGTCTAGCTTATCAACTCTGGAACTGATTTTCGAAATCTTCTCATCTAATGAACGGATAGCTTTCATGAGCTGATTCAGCGTTGGTTGCTTTCCTTCATCTTCACTATCTGTATCGGAATTTTCTGTGTCGCGCTGATGTACAGACTTCGACGACATACATGTCTGGCACACCCAACCAGATTTTTTCAGAGTTTTCAGGGATTTCTTTGCAACCCCAGAACACTTGCCAGAGTGATAAGAACTGTTACAGTCACTGCACCTCAGGCCATTGTCATCGGGCACTAGTTTTGAACAAACACAACAAAAACCGATAGTATTAGAAGACATGGCAGAAAAAGCACTTGTACCAGACACACGCGAACAGAACACGCAAAGAGTACGCTGATCGCAGTCCGACGAAGTGAACAGAATTCAATCAGTTTGGTAACTGCAAAATTAAACAAATTGCTTACCTAGAATAAAGCATGGGTGTTAGCATCTCGTTCCGCACTCCGTCGGACAGCGATCCGTCGAACATCCGAGGCCGCTTAAGTAGCCTTAGTTCGTCACCGCCCTCCTTCATAACGGCGGTACCACGTGACGATAAGATAAATGATGCCGTCTGTCTTGCTTGAGATGATGCACGCCGGTAGCTTTTGTGCGGGTTTTCCTAGTAGGGTCACCAAGCAGCTGCATGGATCATTCCTTCATCGACGATCAGCATGCTATCGACGATCAGCAGGCTATCGACGATCAGCAGACTAGAATAAAGCATGGGTGTTAGCATCTCGTTCCGCACTCCGTCGGACTGCGATCCGTCGAACATCCGAGGCCGCTTAAGTAGCCTTAGTTCGTCACCGCCCTCCTTGATAACGGCGGTACCACGTGACGATAAGATAAATGATGCCGTCTGTCTTGCTTGAGGTGATGCACGCCGGTAGCTTTTGTGCGAGTTTTCCTAGTAGGGTCACCAGGCAGCTGCAGGGATCATTCCTTCATCGACGATCAGCAGGCTATCGACGATCAGCAGATTAGAATAAAGCATGGGTGTTAGCATCTCGTTCCGCACTCCGTCGGACAGTGTCCATCATCCGCTGGAAGGTAGCAGGAGCACAGCAGAGCCCGAATGGGAGGACGCGGAATTCGTAGAGCCCATCTGGTGTTACGAAGGCAGTTTTTTCACTGTCCCTCTCATCAACTTCAATTTGCCAATAACCACTCCTGATGTCAATGGAGGAGAAGTACTTGGTTCGGCGAAGTCGGTCGAGAGAGTCGTCAATCCGTGGCAGCGGATAGACGTCCTTCTTTGTGATACTGTTAAGTTTCCGATAGTCAACGCAGAAACGAAGTGCTCCGTCTTTCTTTTTAACGAGGACTACAGGCGACGACCATGGGCTGCTTGAAGTTTGATGTCGACAGCGTGTACGGCATCATCCGGTTCAGTGCTAGGCGTAGCTTCCTCTGAAGCAAAACATTCGGCGACTTCGTGCAGATGGTCGACGTAAGCAATGACAGTGCCACGGAACAGATGCCGATGTTCATTGGAGAAATTGATGACAAGCACCTCCGTCTCTCTTCCACGAAGGAAATAAAGACCTCTTGCCACAGAAACTCCCAAGGCGAGTGAGAGGGAGACATTAGGCTCAACAACCTGGAGGCCGTGATGTGGCTCGTCACAGGTAACTCTGGCGAGGATGCTTGCGCGTGGTGGCACTGTGACGCTATCATCGGCGACTCGCAGCGTGGAGTGGGACCCACGGTACTCATGCTTTTCAGTGGCCAGTTTGGCGTGAAATGTCACCAAGCGGTTCGGTAGATCTATAGTGGCACCGTGCTCACGAAGGAAGTCGATGCCAAGAATAACATCACGAGAGCATTCGCGTAGAACAAGAAAAGTCGCAACGAATGTGTAGCCTCGTACCGTAACCCGGGCTGTACACATGCCCACTGGTGCAACCACATGTCCGCCTGCCGTCCGTATGTCGGGTCAGTTCCATGGCGTCATCACCTTTTTCAGTGTCCTTGTAAGCCGCCCGCTATGGATAGAATAATCGGCTGCCGTATCAACTAAAGCGCTGACCTCCTTCGTGTCGACGTTGACAGGGATGGCCAGGGAGACCCGGCTAAGACCAGGGCCTGTCGACGTCGGTCCGGAGTGAAGTGAGCGGTGTGGCGGCGGAAGCTGGACGGCAGTTGGGTGGTCGGCGTCGGGACAATTCAATGTCGACGGCAGGTCGGAGTGAAGCAAGCGGTGCGGCGGCGGAAGCTGGCCGGCAGTTGTGTGGTCTGCTTCGGGGCGATTAAAGCGACATGGCGGTAATAACTGGTCGGCTATGCGGACGACGTCGGGGCGATCTGGTCTGTGCGGCGAAAACTGGACAGGAGTTCGGCGTTCGACGTCGGGGCGAATCGAGCGGTGCGGCGGTGGAAGCTTTCGGCGAATCGGTGTGCGGCGGCCTCGCCCCCAAAGGTCGCCGGAGCTAGTTTTCCCAATGAAGGCTCGAGGAACCATGGCATCCAGCGGTATACCGTGGCCCAGAGGGCGAAGAGCGACGAGGCGAAGGCGAGCGCGACTCGCGACGAGGAAAATGTGGCAGACTACGCTGGCGGGTGACGTATTCGGCGATGTCCTGAGGCCGCTGACCAGGCGGTGGACGAGGGCTGTCGGGGGAAAATCCTCTAAGGCCCATCTGACGATAAGGGCACTTCCGGTAGAGGTGACCTGCCTCGCCATAGTGGTAGCAGGGAGGGCGGCTATCTGGAGCGCGCCAGAGATCAGTCTTCCGGGGCGCCTGGCGCCGATCTGCCCAAAGGGGCAGCTGATCCGCAGCGTGTAAGGCGAAGGGTAGGTAGCAGGGCTGGGCGGCGTGTGACATCAGCATAAGTCATCCGCTGGGTGAGGCCCGGGGGTGGTGGTGGAACGACTGTACTTGTCGGTGGTGTGAGTGCGTTCTGGACCTCCTCAAGGATAATGCTGGCCAGGGAAGCCGCGCCAGGAGTAAATGATTCATGAAGTTCCTGGAGCTCCTCGCGAACCACGGTGCGAATGAGGTCGCGAAGGGAGCTCATATCTGCCCCGGGATTGTAGTCGGTTCGGCCAGACGGCGGTAGCGCGGAGATGGAATTCAGCGGCCGAGCGTACTGGCTGCATCGCTGCTGTAGCAGTTTCTCCATGACCACAGCTTCAGCCAGAAACGCTGTGACGGTGGTGGGCGGGTTCCGCACGAGGGCGGAAAAAAGCTGGTCTTTGACGCCGTGCCTCAGGTGCCGCACCTTCTTCTCCTCACTCATGGACGGGTCGGCGTGATGTCAAAGGCGCAGGACGTCTTCGACGTACATTGCGACCCCTTCGTTCTGACGCTGAACTCGAGAGGTCAGGGCACGCTCGGCGTTCTCTCGGCAGTCACTGTTGGCGTATGTACCGAGGAGCTGGCTTCGGAAGGCCGGCCACCTAGAGAATGTGGCCTCTCGGTTCTCGAACCATGTCCGAGCAGCGTCTTCAAGGAAGTAGACGTTCCGCATTTTCGCAGCGTCGTCCCAGCTGTTAAACGTCGCGACCCTTTCGTAGTGAGCTAGCCAGTCCTCGGCGTCTTCAAACTGCTCACCGTGAAATGGTTTAGGGGTACGTGGGGTTTGAAGGATGAGACAGGACGAAGGGGTGGAAGGGACAGTCATGGTACGGGCGGGCAGTGTCGTTTCCACAGCTAGGGTCTTTTCGTCAAGAGGGAAGGCCTCGGGGGGCAAGCCTCGGAGCCGTCGGCTGGTACGATGAAGAGGAGTGGTCACGAGAGGCGGTCGCGTAGGGTCGTCCGCAGGAGAAGGGATCATCGATGGCACCTCCACCAGTGTCACGACTCAAGTCACAGGGAGCCGTGAAGGTACACGTAGCCGAGGACCCGAGAATAAGGTCGGCTTGTAGTTCCGATCACAGAGTCCAGCACCAGCGCGCCGTCGTGCCAACAACCGCTTCGTCGTCGTGGGCACCAAGCACGGCTGTCGCGCGGCGCTAGGCACGTGGTGTGGCAATATTTTTCACAGCCAAAGTAATGGCCATTGCTTCTTTATTGATTTGCGCGTACCTTTGTTCTGCCGCCGTCATAATGCCTGATGCATAGGCGACCGGCCGCAAACTACCACTGTAGTTCTGAAGAAGGGCAGAACCAGTCACATTTTTTGAAGCATCAGAAAAGACCTTGGTCTCTTTAGCAGGATCGAAAACGGCTAGCAAAGGCGGACCGCTCAGTGCGTCACAGACTGCTTGCCATTCATTTCTGTGATTTGCAGATCTATCAAAAAGGGCGTCCGTTTAATGAGGCTTCATAGAAGCGTCGTCCTTTTCGCTAGATGCGGCATATATTTTCCGAACTAGTTCACTACCCCGAGAATTGTTTGAACGCCGGCTTTGTCCTTTGGCTGAGGCATTTCGCCTAATGGTGCGGTCAGTGCGGGGTTAGGTCTTATTCAGTCTTTTTTTATGACGTCATCCATAACGTCAATTTCTATGACACCGAATTTGCATTTCGCCGCATTGAGTGTCAGGCCAGCTTCTTCGGCTAGTTGCAAGGCTGTGCGGAGGCGAATATCGCACTCTTCTCTTGCGCTCCCCCATATCAATATGTCATCGACATAGATTCGGACCCCTGGAGCCTAGTCGAATATTTCATTCATAGTTCTCTGGAAAACGTCAGGCTCCGAAACAATACCGAAGGGATGTCGCAAGAAGCGGTAGCACCCAAAGGGTGTTCATATTGTGCATACTTTTGATGTAGCTTCATCTAAGGCGATTTGGTCGAATCCCGAATGTGCGTCGACGCGAATTCGCCTGCGGTCAATACCTATGCACAGTTTCCCATCCTTTTTTCTTGCTGCAACAAACGGACTCAGCGAATCAATGGGTTCGCTGACCTTGGCCATGATGCCAGCCCGCTCCATCCGATCCAGCTCTTCTCGCAGGGGCTCGAGCAACGCCAATGACACCCTTCGCACCAGCTGGACTACCGATGTTGCATCCTCGCGCAGAACCATGTTGTAAGGGCGTGCTAGGCAGCCGATGTGCCCTGCACGCCAAGGGCCCCAGTTGCACCGGCTGGACTACCGGTGTTGCATCCTCGAGCAGAACCATGTGGTAAGGGCATGCTAGGCAGCCTATATGCCCTGAACGCCAAGGGCACCCGTCGCACCGGCTGGACTACCGTTGTTGCATCCTCGTACAGAACCACGTGGCAAAGGCGTGCTAGGCAGCCGATATGCCGTGAACGACTCGGGAAATTCCTTGACCTCATGGACAGCGCTGTTCGTGTGCACAGTGTTTCGAAGAGAACAACGTAGAAATTTGCATCGAGCCTTACACAACTTTCAAGCCACGGATGACGAACTCGTGGATGAACTCACGCGTCGCTATATCTGCACTTGGAGAGACGCAAAACCCTGAAAACCAGAATACCGGGGGGAACCAAACGAAGACCTAGATAAAGACTTCACTATAGAAGAAATCATAGCAGCACTAGCATATATGCGCCGAGGTACAGCCCCGGGAGAAGACAAAATTACGGTCGGACTTCTAACCAACCCCGGTACGGAGGAGATGCAGCAACTTACGGATGCAGCAACGTTAACGAACGCTGACGCATCGGCATCATTCCACAGGCATGGAAAACAGCCAATGTACACTTTATCCCCGAACCCGGCAAGAAAATCAGCATTGAAGATCTACGCCCCATATCCCTCACGTCATGCGCAGGCAAACTCATGGAAAAGGTAGTTCACGCACGTCTCTCCAACTATCTAGAGAACAACGAGCTACTGCCACGCACGATGTTTGGATTCAGAGGACATCGTGTGCACCCATGATGTATTTCTGCAACTCAAACGTGAAGTCATTGACCCAACACGCAGAAACAATGACCGAGCACTTCTATTCCTCGACCTCAAAGGAGCGTTTGACAATGTCAAACACTCCACAATCCTCCAGAACCTCCAGACCACGAACTATGGCCAGCTAGTCTACTCATACATCTATGATTTCCTTAAAGACAGAACGGTCAACATCAGCATCGGCGCTAAACAAACAAAGCAAGGTGAAGATGGGCACGGGAGACACTCCGAAAGGGGCAGTATTATCCCCACTACTGTTCAATATTGCACTCTAAAATGTTCCACCTCTTCTAAATCAGATAGAGGGCATACGACATGTCCTGTACGCTGATGATATAACCATCTGGACAACCACGGGTAGTATGGGAACGACTGAAGGAAAACTACTGTAATAGGGCGTTTATTGACGCTCAGATGGAGAGCTGTGAGGAGAGGACCTTGCAACAGCGAGCCCAGCGTACTTCTTTGTCTTCGTCGCACAACACACTGGTGCATGTCGATGGCTGAAGTGCTGACTATCACAGTACATTTTCCCCCGGGTAAAAAAAGGAGCCATCCTGGCGACTTATGACGCGGAAAGCACAGCGGGGTCATAAAATGGCTTCAATCGGTTCACGTGAACTGTTTTACGACCACGGCGACGCAAGTCCGCAGAGGGCGTGACGGGCGCAACTACGTAGTTGACTGCAGATGTTTGCTGGAGGACCTTATATGGCCCGTGGTAGCGAGCAAGAAACTTCTTTGAAAGGCCAGGGATTGTGGAGGGCACAGAGCCACACCAGAGAGTTCGGGAGATATGACGAAGCTTCGCCGGTATCACGGAGGTATTTTTGTTGCCACTGATTTTTTATTGTGAGAGAGCGGGCGAGCTGACGGCATTCTTCTGCGTACGTGACGGCATAGGATCGCGGGGAAGATTCGGAAACGTCAGGGCGGTAGGGAAAAAGTGTGTCCATAGTACAGGGTGGCTCGCGCCCATAAAGGAGAAAGAATGGAGAGAATCCAGTAGTGGTCTGTGTCGCGGTGTTATATGCGTAAGTAACAAACGGTAGAACTTGGTCCCAATTGGAATGGTCGGTGTTCACGTACATAGCCAGCATGTCACCGAGAGTGCGGTTGAAACGTTCTGTCAGTCCATTCGTCTGAGGGTGGTACGAGGTAGCGGTGCGGTGTATGATGCGGCATTATTTCAGGAGAGCCTCAAGAGCGTCTGATAAGAAAACGCGTCCGCGGTCACTGAGCAGTTCGCGAGGGGCACCGTGACGAAGAACCAGGTTTTTCAGAATAAAGGCAGCCACGTCGCATGCGGAAGCAGATGGCAATGATGATGTCTCAGTGTAGCGGGTCATATGATTCACTGCCACGATAATCCAGTGGTTGCCAGCTGAAGTTGTAGGAAGGGGACCGTATAGATCTATGCCGACACGATCAAACGGACGGGCAGGACAGGGCAACGGCTGCAACGAAGCAGGAGACTTGAGAGGAGTTTTTCGGCGTTTGCAAGACTGGCAAGAGTGGACAAAATGGCAGACAAAGCGGTACATTCCACGCCAGAAGAAGCGTAGACGCAAGCGCGTGTAGGTTTTCAACACTCCGCCGTGGGCGCACTGGGGATCAGTATGGAAGGCAGCACAAATTTCGGCGCGGAGATGACGGGGGATGACTAAAAGCCACTTCCTTCCGTCGTGAAGATAATTGCGGCGATAGAGCAGCCCGTCACGAATTGAAAAATGGTGAGCTTGGCGGGCAAGCGCCCGAGACAGACGACCTGGAGAGTGACTTGAAAGAAAGTCCAGAAGTGTAGATATCCACGGGTCGCGCCGCTGTTCCGCGGCCATGTCGATAGTGGCAAGCGAAGACAAATTGTAGGCGCAGATCTCATCAGACAACGAAGAGGGAGGCAGCGGTGAGCGCGAAAGAGCGTCCGCGTCAGTATGCTTGAGGCCTGACCGATATATGACACGAATGTCATACTCTTGGAGGCGAAGAGCCCAGCGAGCAAGGCGGCCGGACGGGTCCTTGAGGGACGCCAGCCAGCACAGAGCGTGATGATCAGTGACCACATAAAATGGTCGGCCATAGACATACGGACGGAATTTGCCGATGGCCCAAATAATGGCCAAGCATTCCCTTTCCGTAACAGAATAATTGGACTCTGCCTTGGTCAAGGTGCGGCTTGCGTACGCCACCACATAGTCTCGGATACCATGTTTGCGTTGGGTGAGAACGGCGCCTATCCCAATACCGCTAGCGTCAGTGTGAATCTCAGCTCGCGCATTCGGGTCGAAGTGGCGGAGGATGGGAGGCGAAACCAAAAGACGGCGTAAAGTGTTGAAGGCGTCATCACAAGCAGGTGTCCATGCGGAGAGGTCGGAGCTGCCGGAGAGGAGCTGGATGAGAGGAGCAATAATAGAGGCGAAATTTAAGATGAAGCGGCGAAAGTAGGAGCACAGGCCGTTGAAATTTCGTAGCTGCTTCCGTGATTTTGGGCGTGGGAATTCGGCAACTGCACGAAATTTGGTGGGATCGGGAAGAATGCCATCCTTAGAAACGACATGACCTATAATAGTTAGTCGGCGAGAAGCAAAGCGGCACTTCTTCAGATTCAGTTGGAGGCCGGCGGTAGCGAGACAAGTGAGAACGTCCTTCAGTCGGAGCAGGTGGGATTGAAAATCGGTAGAAAAGACTACATTATCATCGAGATAGCAAAGACAGGTTCGCCACTTGAATCCACAAAGCACAGAGTCCATGAGGCGTTCAAATGTGCCCGGGGCGTTGCAAAGCCCAAAGGGCATGATGTTGAATTCATATAATCCATCAGGTGTGATGATGGCAGTTTTAGAGCGGTCAGCGTCATCCATTGGCACCTGCCAGTAGCCAGATCGTAAATCCAACGAGGAGAAAAACTCGGCGCCCTGCAAGCAGTTCAGTGCGTCATCGATGCGTGGCAGAGGATAGACGTCCTTGCGTGTGATCTTGTTGGGCCGGCCGTAGTCGACACAAAACGGGAAGGAGCCATCTTTCTTAGGTGCCAACACAACTGGATACGCCCAGGGACTGTGGGATGGCCGAATGACACCACGACGGAGCATGTCGTCCACATGATCAGCAATTACTTGGCGCTCCGAAGCCGACATGCGATAGGGGCGCTGGCGCAAAGGTCCGGTTTTACCGGTGTCGATGGTGTGCTCTACGACAGACGTGCGGCCCAAGTCAGTTTGCAAGAGGGTGACAAGTTGATCACTTTGGGCAAGTGGAAGATCAGCATCAATAGCATGTTGGAAAATGTCGGAGGGCGTCGAAGCGGTCGCAACATCGCAAGAGCACACGTCGAAAAAGGGGGTTGAGTCAGCAAGAGTGGTGATATGACCGGGATCAAGCTCTTCAAAACGTCCAATGCATTCGCCACGGAGCAGGACTGCTGGGCAAGAAAATGGGTTCGAGGCGTAAAGTGCACTCTCGCCGTCTTGAATTTCGAGAACTGGGAACGGAAAAAGAAGGCAGAGATGATGGGAGGCGGCTTCGGAAGGTATAAAAATCGCAGTCAAAGGAGTTACACACTCACAAGACAGTGGTACGAGGGCAGCAGAAAACGGAGGAATGTCGGTGTCATGGGCGACGAGAAGTTTTGCAGTGCGGGGAGGGGTATCACAGAGGGGGGCGAAGGCAATTTGCGCACGAGCACAGCCAATAACGGCCTGATGAGTCGATAGAAAATCGTATCCGAGGATGATATCATGCGAGCAGTTCGGCAGAACAATAAACTCGATGGGGTACAAGACGTCTTGAATGAGCACACGGGCTGTGCAAAATGCGGAGGGGTGAATATTCTGTGATGAGGCGGTGCAGAGCGAAAAGTCGGAAATTGGAGTGGTCAATTTGCGAATTCGACGACAGAGCGCCTAACTGAGGACGGAGATGGCTGCACCGGTATCGACGAGAGCGAGAACTGTGGCGCCTTTTACAGAAACTTTGATAACATTAGCGGGACGACACAGAGGACTTGAGGAATTCGAAACTAGCGCAGTTCTTGCCCCCGGAACTGCGACCGTTAGTTTCCCTCAACGGTGCTGGTAGGACGTCGCAGCATTGGAGAAAGCGATCGGCGCCGAGGAGAATGTGGTCGACGAGTGGCATAGGTTTGGCGATCTTGTGAGACAAATTGAGAACCAGGCGGAATCATTTGCGAGCGTGAGTCGGTATCGTACGCGTAAAGTCGAATGTCAGGCTGTGAAGGTTGGAGGCGCTGGCGACAAAGGCGTGCAACATTGCCCGGCCGACCGCAGGCATAGCAAATCGGAAGGTTGTCCGTAGTACGCCAAGGTTTCATAGGATGTGGGCGGAACCTCGAGGGTGGGGCTTGGAACGAAGGCTCAGCATGCGGCAGTGAACGGTAGGCAGGGACCTGCACATAGGAGCCAGACGTGGGCGAAGGTGGTGGCCTAGCCGTTGCTTGGGCATACGTGAGAGGTGCCGTCACAGGCGGCAGCACGGGGTTGGACGGCAAGACATCAGCGACATGTTCTTGCACGACACGGCGTATAGTAGGGGCCAAAGATGGAGCCAGTTCAGGAACAAGGCGGCCCGAGTCTTGAAAATGGGGAAGGAGTGAGAGCTGACGTGCGACCTCTTCACGAATAAAATTTTTAATCTGTTGATTCAGCGGGCTCCCTTCAGAAGTTGGCGAACCACCCAGGGTTAATGCGGATACGCCTTCGTCGCACACACTGGAGCGGCACTTAGAAGCGAGCCGCTTGCGGAGCTCGTCGTAGCTCTGGCAAAGCTTCACGATTTCACTAACGCTGAGGATGTAGCGGATTTTGTTCGCTTCCGGCATGGCCGGGTCGACTCGTTTGCAGAGATCAACGATGTCTTCTATGTAGCTGGTAAAGGTCTCATCAGCGCGCTGAACACGATCGTGTAAACGTTGTCCTGCACGAAGCTTACGCACTGCCGGGCAACCGAACACTTCCGCAAAATTCTTTTTAAATTCCGACCAAGATGACAGGTCAGCCTCATGGTTGCGAAACCAGAGGTTCGCCACGTCTGTCAGATAGAATATGACGTTACTGAGATTGTATGAGTCATCCCACTTGTTGTAGCTGCTTACTCTTTCATACGATGACAGCCAGTCGTCGACATCTTGATCGGCCGTGCCACTGAAGAGGCAAGGGTCACGCTGGCGCACGACGCCAGAACACATGATCGTGGGTGGAACGGCCGGCAGCGTCGAAGTGGACTCGTCTTGCATGGCGGTCGTAGAGGGCAGTGTAAGGCTTCGCAGTTCCAGTTTCGATGGGATCGTTTCCGGCACCTCCACCAATTGTAATAGGGCGTTTATTGACGCTCAGATGGAGAGCTGTGAGGAGAGGACCTTGCAACGGCGAGCCCAGCGTACTTCTTCTTTGTCTTCGTCGCAGAACGCACTGGTGCATGTCGATGGCTGAAGTGCTGACTATCACAGTACACTACAAACAGCGGCAAAAACAGTTCAAAATTATGCACGAGCATGTGGAATAACCTGCTCTCCCGAAAGCTGTGAACTCCTAGTCTTCCGCCAGCATAAAAATCAGGCCACGATTGACATCCACGTTGACAACTCACTCATAAAGAAAGCTCAGACCGTCAAGATACTGGGTCTGTGCATCAATAAAGTGGGCAACAATCACCTCGCCATTCAGAAACTCCGCCTCGTGAGCGATCATGTCGCCAAGATGATCGCCAGAATAACGACGCGGAAATCAGGGATGCGCGAAGAAGATACTCTCCGACTGGTGCATGCCTCCCTCGTGAGCCGCATCGTCTATGCAGCATCCTACCTCCATCTCAAGAAGTTTGACATCAAGAAACTCGACGTCATTATCAGAACAGCCTACAAGAAGGCCCTGGGCCTCCCTCTTACCACATCTACGGACCGGCGTTTACGACTGGGCATCCACAACACGGTAGACGAGCTGATAGAGGCACACCTCACGGCGCAGGTAGTACGACTCTCTTCGATTCTGGTTGGCCGACAAGTCTTGAACATCAATTGCCTCCGACAGCTAGACCCTAAAAGCGACATGCCAGCCTCATGGAGAGGAAAATTCAAGGGAACTCCACTGCCGAGGAATATGCACCCCGATTTTCCCCAGCCAAGACGACAAGCACGAGCGGAATAAAGGCACTACGCCGGGCGCGAGGGCGTGTTCTATGTCGATGCTGCGGGTCCTGAACAGGGAATGGCAGCCGTTGCGGCAGTGCACCAAAATCAAACATTGGATGGACTAATATTGCCCAGCCAAGACACACTGACTGCGGACGAAGTGGCGATTGCCCTAGCTGCAACACACAGTACCTCAGCATACATTCTTACAGATTCACAGATAGCATATTGCAATTACCTCATGCCCAGGATTGCACCGCTAGCAGCTAAAATCTTGCAAGATAGTTACACCCGTGTCTACCAAGCCATGCATAAACACTTGGTATGCGTACCAGGCCACCAGGGCATCCCAGGGAACGAGAGTGCACACGCCTCATCCCGAGCATTTCTCCCCCGGACACCCAGTACGGATCTCGTGGAACCTCCTACCCCATTGCTAACCTACACTGAAATAGTTCAGTATTGAAGACTATAACACTGGGTCTACCCTCCACCAGCAAAGCCACTAGACAAATGGGAGAAGGTACACCTCCGCAAGCTACAGACCAACACATTAACAACCCACGAAACTACACGCAATACATCCAGAGTCATTTGACTCACAATGCGAACTCTGCGGCAAGAAGGCGGACCTGTACCATATAGTGAGTGCATGCCAGCGAAATCAGAATGTCGCTATTAATAACCAGCCAACGCAGAAGGGGTGGGAGGCAGCTCTGACCAGCTCGGACGCAAGGGGTCAAAAAGAACTCATCGAAAGAGCGCGGACAGCAGCCTACGCCAATGGAGTCCTGACTGAAGACTCCAACCGCCGCTACAACCTCCTAAACAATTTCATTAAAATGTTTCTACCACCACCACCACCACAGAACCCGACAACCGACCTAACGCTTGACTTGCAGAGAGTCCCAATATGGACTGGTTGCCCATTTGTACAATGAAGAAGTCGAAGTACCCACTTTGGTCGTTCCCAACCACTTGAAGCGTAGCCACGCCGATGTGCTTTATAACGTCACTGGTGTATGAGCGGAGGACGGTGGGGCTTGCTCTTAAACGAGACTTCGCTTTGAGCCTTTGAAAAACGGAGTAAGGCAATACATTCGCTTGCGAGCCTATGTCTACTTTCGGAGACACTACTTGGGAAGCCACTCTTGCGTGAATTACCCAAACAGCTCTGTTGCCTAAGCTGAGGTCGAGCATTTCAAAACCTTCCTGCTCGCCGCGTACTTCGCTTGCGTGAGACACGTTTCTGGAACAGGCCGAAAAGTTGTTAGCGCCACGGCACCGGAAGCATCTTTTGCCGAATGCTGGGCATCTGCCGCGTTCGTGGAAGCAGTTGCACGGAAAGCATTTTAACTGCCGGCGTGTTTTTATCCGAGCAACTTCCTATTCTCGTTGAGCTTCGTCTTACTCTGAACATTCCGCACACTGTTCACAGGCTGAAAAGTTGCCTTGCTGGCGCGCTTCAATTCGTGCTACTTGCTTCTCCCCTTGAGGCCTTGTATTGTTTAGTTCGGCGCAGACCTCTTCAGCCTTGCAAATTTCCTCCGCTAAAGTTTGAACAGTAAGGTCCGTGAAGTAAGGTCCTTAACTTTCAGCATCTTTTCGCGCAGTTTCGGTTTATTTGTGCCAAAGACAACCTGGTCCCTGACCATGCAGTCACTCAAGGTTCAAAAATTGCAACTTTTTGCAAGTCTATTTAAGTCCCGTTAAAAGCGTTCGAAGGGTTCGCCCTCAGCTTAATTGCGTTCTTGAACGAAAGACATACCGCACGTACACTTCGTTTTGCTGCTCTTTGCACTATATCTTGAACTTCTTTTTAACAGTTTGATGATCTTCCTTGCTTTCGCTCTCCGAAAACAAAAAGTTGTTTACCTCTATGGCGTCTTCCCCGGCTACGGTGAGCAGCAGTGCGGTTTTCGCTCCTTCCGTCCGTGGTTCTTTCGTCGACTCCCTGGCCTGCAGGAACAGCTCGAGCCGCTGCTTGAAGAGGCTCCAGTTCTTCGCGGTGCTACCGAAGAGCACCAGCGGCTGCGGTGGCTTCGCTAAATCCATCGTGCAGTGCACAGTGACACCGCTTCGATCAGCGCGTTACTGCATACGTGAACGCCATCCCATTTCTGACATTATGTCCCGGCTTCCAACAACGAACACGCAGCGTGGAAGCAACAAGAAGAGCGTTTATTCGAGATTGCTTGCTGGTATATATAGCCTACAAGCGGCTGCATGATAACGGCCAGAGCGAATGCGCGACTGATACAATACAGGCGGAATGTCGTTGAGACAGATATCTATCTCGCAGAAGGCGATCGGTGACATACTGCCAAAACTCCAGCGAATTTTCTTTTTTTGCGTCTGCTACACTATGACATTTCCATGCGCTATGTTACAGGAGAACAGCTTCTGCTGACTTAAATGCTGTCCAGGGTTTCAGTCAAGGGGGCAGCAGATAACGCAGACGACGACGACGACGTCGAATAGCACGCAGTAACTTTGGTCGGTTCTCTCGTCAGCAAAACTACGTAGAAAAAAAATAAAAGTAACTACAAAATCTGCATTGGAGCAATGCGAAAGCACGGATGCTGCTGTTGGCTGTATGCGGTCGCTTAATTCACTTCTTGTTTACCCATTTTAGTCTTTGGTACTTTCAAATTGCGCACCTCTTCCTATGCCCTTTTTCGGCTCTCTTTCCGGCTTTGTGACGTCATATCCTTTATGAATTATGTATGGATACCTTTACTGAGAATCCGGCAAACGACAGTCTAAGGCGTCGTGACGCTGTCCAAGCGTGTCTACCCCGGGTTATGCCCTACTCTGCATTACCTTATTTTGACCCGTTTGTGGTGGGCTGTTCAAACTTTAGCATTTAAATTTAAACAGCTATAAACGCATCTCTCTGCATATGTCAGGGATTGACCTGGTCATCACTTCTGGTATCCGCTGAATGAGAAGGTAAACAAGGGGACATTTGGATTAGACTACACTGCAGAACTACGATTCAGCATTGCCTCAAGGACAAACCGAGGAGAGGTAGTTATAGCTCTAGATGCTCTGTTCACACAAAATTGCAGGATAAGAGTCAAATGACTACAGCGAGGACGGCTGACATCACATTTGTATCGTAATCTCTATCGTAATCGGCGCAGCATGTAGCGCCCTCTGTGTTCGTGGCAAGATACGCCGCCGTGTGGAAAGGCGTTACTTTCCTATTCATATCGTGCATAAAACCTCTGCTGAAAAAAAGCTGTGGTTCACATTTTTCAGCAAGTGGAGTATGATGTGTCGTCGACTGATCCGCACAATACAACAGTACGGCGTGATTCTGGAGGGTATGCAGCGAGGATGAATTTAGGGCGAGGTAACATAGGGAGTCATAGTGTGTAAGAAGGTCGTTTACTGCAGTCAAGATGACACTTCGCAAACAAAGCTAGCATGAAATGTGCGCGGCACACAAACAACACGAAATATTAACAGCATGATGGATGACTGCTCTCTGAGTCTCTGCTGGTGCGCGGGACTCGATGCGGGGCAGCAGGCGCTCGGCGATAGAGAACTTCTGCTTTTTGTGTCTGCCATTATGCAGGTGCTCCAAACGTAAAAATCTTGGCAGATTCAAAAGCAGCTATCAGTCCCATGCGCAGCAGGCAGAAGCAACGAGGTAATAAGAAGAATGCAGATACCCAATACCTTGTTCGACTCTTGTGGAGGGAAAAGCAGTAGGTGCTTTGTACTGTTTAAAAGTATACCACATTCATTTGTAGTGAGCAGTCTCTTCGGGAGGCATCGGATGTGGTCAGTGTCATTAATAGAAGAGAGCCCAGCTGATGGAGACGTAAGTACTAAAGGACTAAATTGAACATACAACTTGGTTGGTGCCTGTTAGAAACTGCAACAATGAAGAAAATGGAAAGAATTGTGCTTGAGGTAGACTGTTAACATTTGTCAAGTTTGGCACGATGAAGCAAGCTCTTCCACTTCGGTCTTTAATCTGGATCAGCAGAATTGGCCCGTAAGCTAACACAGCGTGCGACCAGTGCCCAAGCGACAATTATAACAGCGTGTCCTGTGGATAACTCTACATAGCTCTGTCGATGGCCACTACATCTGCTTAAATCCCAAATGGGTGGCGCAGTAGTTACGGCGCTCGACTACTGTTACCAAGAATGTGGGATCGAATCCCGGCGGCGGCGGCCGCTTTTCGTTGGAGGCGAAAAGCAAGGCGCCTGTGTGCTTCGAGATGTCAGTGCACTTTAAAGAACCCCAAGTGGTCTAAATTTCTGGAGTCCTACACTACGGCGTCTCTCATAGCCTGAGTCGATTTGAGACGTTAAACCCCACAAAACCAAAACCAAACACCTGCTTAATGGTGTTTGGCCAAGCGTTGTAGGGGTTCTACACATTGGGGATCCTCTTGTACCAACACAGCTAAGAACGAGCGTCAACCGTGACAGAAAATAACAAGTGGATGATGTGGTCAGCAACTGTTCTTTTCCAGTCAGGCCTGTGCTCCTCAGGGACTCATTGAAGTCTGTAAGTGTGTATATAAAGTAGCCTGAAGGTGCAAAATTTGCACTGAGACAGGAAACTGACAAATTGTTGGTGAGAATGCAAAACATGTTCCCCAAGACGTAATGGTATTGTATGTAGCCGCAATGACTATGTCGCTGCCCGGCGCACTGCGATGCACTTCCAGACATTGCCATAAGTTGTTTTCAGCTGGGATGACTGCTCAGCTAGCATATTCCGACTATTTTAAGACCATTCTGAAGCTGAGGCATAGCATGAAAAGGCATGGTGTTCCGAATGCGAGGTGATTGCTGCACTGATAGTTAAGGAAAATGGCTGGTTCCATTTTTTTATTTTATTGTTGTCTTCCACGCTGTAACGTTTACGAACATAGGCTTGAGAGCACTGCAGTAAACTCGTGG
This sequence comes from Amblyomma maculatum, assembly GCF_055883805.1. Classification (NCBI taxonomy): domain Eukaryota; kingdom Metazoa; phylum Arthropoda; class Arachnida; order Ixodida; family Ixodidae; genus Amblyomma; species Amblyomma maculatum. The sequence goes on from NC_139352.1 coordinate 129,957,105, forward strand.
TTTTTATGTTCATCTGTAAAACAGTAAATTGGAATAGAAGCAAGGAAAGGCTCGGTATTTATCACACATATGGGTGGACGCCTGAACCATGTCATAAAGGAAGGGAGGAAGGGGGGATTGAAATAAAAGAGAGAGCGCTGCCATAGTGTAAGGTTTCGGTGAATGGTGGTTTCGGTAAATAGTATGCACAATGTGTCTGGCCCACCAAATATCACGCCCATTCGTGCCAATCCCACCTTACTTGGCACCCGTCCTTAGCGCGAACGCGGATGCTGATGATTTTATGTTAGTGTACAGGTTAAAAATCCCCAGGTGGTGGAAATTATTCCAGAGGCCTCCGCTGTGGCAGGTTTTAATTTTTTCTTCTTTCACTCCCTTTTTGCTCCCTTCTCTGATAGCACGTTTCAGGAGTCCACCCAGAAGTGTGACATGCATAACACCTGTCCTTTACACCACCCTAAGAACAGCGTTCATATGGAGGTTCCCTTGACATAAACTCTCCACTTCTGCTTTCCATGGCAGCTGGCGTGCCGTTGCCATGGCGACCGCCGTTTGTTTATTATTTGCGGAATGACGAGACTTTGTCAACACTCTAGGAGCAAAGCTATCGCTCGAAAATGCCCACTGTGAATGGCTATCTGTGCTGTTGTTTGCGAATGATGGAAAAAATATCATTTCTGTTTTGGGGATTCTTTAAACAATAGAGGAATGCGAAGAATGCAGAGATGTAGAGCTCGCAGGCAAAACAAATCAACTACCTAAGAATATATGGGGATTACAGTGGTTTCTCGGGAAACGACTTTTTGCCTAACGCGGGGAAAAAAACCATATGTTTGACCTAATGAGCGTACATTCCGCAAAATATTCACACATTGCACAACTCGTGGGAAAAAGGCAGCGTGATAAACTCTCCAGGGCCCCAAAAGAGCACTGGGAAGGCCTCGACGACCCGGTAGAAAATATAGAAGAAAAATAGAATTGTGAATCAAGCAAGAGAATTATGAACAAAAGTGTGCAACATTTAGAAGATTTAGGTGGCACGCAAGCGAGGGTGAAGCTTGGAAGAAGCTAGTAGGAAACTTGAGGCGAGACATCGTACTGCCCAATCATATTAAAAGTTAAGTACTCTGAAAGTTTAGTATACTGACCGCCTTATGACAAGCCGTGCAAAGGTAAACTTGCGACAGAACATTTTGTGGGCGTTATCACTTACTTTACATCATGACCATACTTAACTGGAGTGAAAGTGTTGTTCATTCGAAAGCAGCGAGGCCTAGTAGACCCAGAATGATTATTTATTTCAGTAAATCGTAGGTGACAACAAAATTCAATGAACGTGTAACACTATGCATTTAGCTGCAGCAAACGCGTTTAGTCGTGTCTCTCGCATCGATTAGCGGAATGAAATTACCTTCTATTGCTTCAACATTGCTGTAATTTCTATTTCACAGACAAAAACAGTCATGATTTAAATTGTGGGTGGCACTTGCGCCCTAACCTACTATTGGATGTGAGAAACGAATAAAAATTGACGGTTGATTTGAGCAACGCTAAATTATTCCACTGCAGGAATGTATGTGCACTAACCCATGTTCTGTGGGCCTAAACAAAGCACAGATTGCGAGAAAAGTTATTTTTAGTCTCGCGTGTGCTCAGTAGCAACATGTGATAACGAACGAAAATACATATAGTTCATGCTGGTTGCATCGACGGCTGGTGCAACTATGTACTCAATAAAGGATGCACTTCTGTTAGTGGCTAGAAGTTGGAAAGATGGCATACTTAAATTATTGTATTGTTAGTTTATTTAGAGATGACTTCACTTTAGGTGATGCGTTCACTGAACGTTGGTGAGCTTCCTCTTCCTCGCGTTTCTTTCTCTCAGCATCTTTTCCGCACTTCCTTGTTCTTTCCTCAGCGCTGCCTGACATTATTCAAAAGTGCTTTCGTGATATGTATTCCATTATTATAAATTCGTTTCTCCTATGTAAACCTCTGGATGTTTACGTAATACACTGACGTTTCTCCACCAGTATCCTTCCAGGTATTTGCCAAACAAGAAAGAACGGCAGTAGTTATTGTTGGTTTCCAGTCTCTACCACGCCGCCAACTCCGGAGCCAAGCTACTCGGATGTGCCGGATATATCGGTCGAATTCGCTTAATCGATTGAAAACAAAAGTGAACTAAGCTTGTCATGAAAAACGGCACAATAAAGCCGCAATAAAACCAAAATAAAGCCACAATAAAACAGCTCCTTTGAAGGAGTCTCTGCTGTACGTAGTAGCGCATAGGGACCGAACTGTGCATGATGCTACAACCCAGTGCCCTGTGTCAAGGAGGCTGAAACGCTTCCCCTGAGCGCCCGTGTCTATGATAGATACTTTTCAGGTGCTAGGGCAATGGGCTTTCTTGCAGTAATGCAGTTTCATGTAGCACATTAATTTTGTCCAATGTAATGTGCTGCCCATCCCAGAATAAATTGTCATTTGGCACTGCTGAGAGCAGGCAGACAAAGCATACAGCAGAGAAGGTGGAGGAAGCTAGCAGTAAGGAAAAGGTATGACATTATGACAGAAATGAAGCTAGAGTAGAATTTTAATGGGAAATGAATTTGTTTGAAGCGGAGTTTCCCAACAGATTCGATGAAATACATGGCTTATATGGCACCGCGAACAATTATAGCCTTTAGTTTCTTGCTACCAACAGCGGCCGGCACGCAGCCTCATTACATTGCTTCGGACACGTAGAAGGATCCACATACCGTCAAGAAGATTTTGTGCTACTTGTTCACGCTCAGTCTCAAATACACGCATTTTTTATCACATTCTTTGTAGGCCAAGATGCACCCCAATTTCTCTCGAGAGATGGCGCCACATACGATATTGCTCAAGATTGTTTTAATTGCCTTGTGTGGTTTTATTCTGCTGGTATTGCCAACACCGAGTTACTTTTAGAGCGCAAGTCAGCCCACTGAAGAGTTCATTTCAGTTCTAAACCAGTCTTCTTGTTTGGTGCTCAGGGCGTAACCAAAATTAGATATCTGGGGGAGATGTTGAAGTGCTGAGTTCTAAACAAATATTCTTGTTTGGTGCCTACGGCGTTGTAACTGCCACGACATATCTGGTAGAGGTACCGCTGCTCGTGTTTCAGGCACTTTCCACAAGGTACCATGTAGCTCATAACAGACCCCATCGAAAACCCTATGCCCACCGTGCAAGTTGCTGACATCAAGGACTACCTCTTGAGCATGAGTTACCACCCTGCTCTACAATACCCCGGAAAGAAGTGTCACCATACACGTTGAGCCGGCCAACAGCATTAGCAGTTGCGACTGGCACCAAATTTTAGCTGTGCTCGAGGCAAAGATGCACCAGCTAAATTGGCGTGGACGAGTAGCAGCCTTCAGCAATGGGAAATGCTTCGAAATTACAAAATGACTTCTTCGCATTTGAGGGGCCAGCTCGTGACTGGTGTGAAAGGCACGATTCTTACCAAACAATATGGGAGGAATTTAAATAGGTCGTACAAAGGCCGTTCACAAGTATTTTGAGGAAACAGCCGGATTGCTCCTCCAGTCTAATAGCCAGCACCAAATCGAGTTTGTGCTTAATTATTATCAGTAAATGGCGCACTTCTTTCGTCGCGCAAACTCTGACATATGCCAAGAAGAAAAGAAGAAATTTTAATGTGAGGCGCCATATAGTTACTTCTCCCACCCACAAAGTACCCGCCAAAATCCTGTGGCCGAAATCAGCAAAAAAAGGTGCGTCATTTAAAAGGCGAAATTAATAAGAGCGAGTTGGCGGGCTGGTTAGTTTTGCATGGTGAAGTAATAGCGCCAGAAACGGGACACAGGGACACGAGGAAACACAAACACAAGGCGCTGACTATCAACTGAGGTTTGTTTCGAATAGCATAGACTATATAGCGAAGAGAACAGTGGTGGAACATCGATAGCGATAATGCTCTGTCACCGGTCGTCGTAAGATAGTCACGTCATTGAATTAAAACATCTGCTAATGATTGAAGTTGCGGTGAAAAAAATCCGTCGGTGAAAATTATCCGAAAAACAACCGCAACTTAAATCATTAGCAGATGTTCTAACTCACTGGCGTGACTATCTTCCGACGGCCGGTGATAGAGCATTATCGCTATCGATGTGCCAACCCTGTTCTCTTCGCTATATAATCTATGCTTTCCGAATTAAACCTGAGTTGATGGTCAAGGTTTTGTGTGTGTGTTTCTTCGTGTCTCGTGTCTTTGCGTCCCGTCCCTTGCGCTGTTGCTCCATCATTTAAAAGACCATAGAAACCAGGATGCATCAGTATTGTCGACTGCTGTAAGTATCCTCCTAAATCCACCATCGGCAGCAAGGATAGCAGGTGGGACCTTATCTAATAGGCCGTTCATAATAGTTAAGACAGTTAACGTCGTCCTAGCAGCTGCACGTAGCAACGCTCATGGATACAGTCCAGAAAGAAGTCCAGCAGGCGCTGACACTCGGACGACTGCGGCGCAAGCAAAATTCATTAGCTGAGCCGGTGCGTTACGTGACTTGGACACTCGACATGAGACAACAAGCTCTCATCTGTTCCGTACTTATCTTCCTGCCAACCCAACCCAGCTTACCATTGAGGCCCCAGCCCCAGGAAATACAACGCTTTAACGATTTACAACCTCCCGCTAGGATTAAACTGTGAGGAGGGCACCCACATACTTAGACTGGTCGCAAGAAAGAATCGGCCTCTGAGAATAACTTTACACCCCCCCCCCCCCCCCAATCAATCCTACCCATCTACAAGAAATCGGCGACTATCGACGTATAGCCGCGCAGAGGAGAGCACACGTCGTCAAGCCATTTATCCAGCTGTTATTACTGTTAAGTGCACGCTTTGCGTTGCCGGGCTGCCCTACGCTGCCGTTGTGCAGGGAAGGTCAGTTCCCAAGCCGTAGTAAAGAAAACTGGACACAGAAACACTGAAGGTGAGGCTGCTTCACGAGAAAATGATATTCGACCACTGATGACAAACGACGACACTGCAACCATAGTAACGGCGCTCCATACGAAGGCACAATCAACAACTCCACAGACTTCATACTGGCACTTTAATACAGCAAAATTGTAGCAGCTTACCCAAGCCAGTCAGTGTACGACGAAGCATAGATCGAACACCGAGGACAGCGGCCAATGCAAGGATAGGAACGAGTGAGATTGAAGTGCTCGTCGACAGTTTCATTTTTAGTGACTTTGTGGACACCAGGGCTCACTACTCAGTCATCAGTGGGCCGTTTTTTCAAGCTCAAGGAATTAATGACACACGTGGGAGGGGTCACTGATCCGCACCGATGGCGGTAACCTCTTTACACCATCGGGCCAATGTACCGCAAGAATAACAGCAAATGAACGTGCTTAACCTACCAGTTCTTTCTTATACCCCAGCTTGTATTTCCTAGGAGCTTCTGCAGCAATGCTCGAGCGGCGTGATTTTGAGTACGGGCTTTGTGAATGAACATCGGGCAATCATCGCCCTTTAATCAGAGCTCATCAAACATTCAGCGAATAGAACCATACCTGTTGTCACAGCCTTGAGGCATCACTTTGCTCTAAACATCCTGGGCGATGAATTGAGTGCATATCTATGATCGTGAGGTATCGCCAGCGTAAGCAGAGACGTCTAAATCTCCAAGCACTCCCTCGAGAGAAACATTCAGGGCTCCTTGACCGAGGAAACGGCATCGCAAAAGTCAGCAGCCATTTTCATAATGGATAAGCTCAGGTGGCAGTGACAAACTGCACTGAAGAATACTCGCATTTCAATAGAGGCCCAATGATTTTCTTCCTCAACGAGCTAGCTAACAAGCATGACATATTTTATTTGCACTATTAACTCGCACAAGATGCATTTCAATAAAGCTAGCAGCCCGCCTTTGACATCAATCGAGCACCACCCGGAGCAAAGAAGACCAGATGCCCACTCTTCTTGCAGCTAGAGCAAATGCTTCTTTCCAATATTGACAGTGCGGAAAACTATCTTTGTGAAGCACCGCGTTGTTTCGAAAAAGAAATCCGAACTCTGCTCCGAATCTGCTACCGCGTATCGCAGCGAAAGCGCCAGGCCATCAGCAATTAAGGGGAGTAATCTCTTTGCGTTGATGTCATACAGCCAGTGCAGCCGTCCAGAATCTGCTGCGGTGCAGAAGTCGTTCTCGCAAAAAGGAAGAAGGCACACTTGCTTCTGTGTCGTTTACAGTAGGGTGAAAACGTAACAACAGGAGAGGACTACATCATGCCATCTCGTATCGACGACATACTGGACCGGCTCTGCTACACTAAGTACTTCGCCTCCAAGGATGTCTGCAGCGGGTAGGATGAGGTCGATGAAAGGTACCGCGGGATGACCGTGTTCACCACATCGGACGGCCTCTTCCAGCTAAAGCTCACTCCATTTGGCCTCTGCTCTGCATCATAGAGATTCGAGCGGGTAATTTAAAATGTAGTAGGTGACTTGAAGTGGCTGAATTCTCTCGTTACATAAATGAATTGATTACCTCCTCTTCAAACTTCGAAGGCCGCACGAAACGTATTCGCAGACGTCGTATACGCAATCTAGTCATTATAGCTAACGCTGAAACCAGGAAAATAGCACAATGCCTAAGAGGGGGCTATTGTTCCTGGGTCATGTCCTGAAGATGGCCTTCACCCAGACGCGCAGAAAGTAGGTCCGATCGCACCAATTTCTTTTCACCAAATTGTGGAAATTCCATTTTTTTCGACAGTGAGTGGGTTACCAACAATGCATCAGTAACCTTTCACCCATCGGCAAAGTTCTGAAGAAGCTTACAAAGGTGGATGTGCCTTTTCATTTATGCGCTGCGAGATAACGATAGTTAATAATTGAAGCGTCACTTAGCACCTTGTTCCCAGACACTGATAACACTAAGACTGAAATTCATACTGACCTAAGCAATGTGGGCATAGATGCCGTGCTAATTCAGAAAAGTGCCGGAACGAGGAAAGTTACCGCGCTTGCTCATATGTTTGGCTCACAATTAAATCCAATTAATCGACTTCGGATAAGAATTTACCTGCTTTTATTTGAGCCACTCCAAACTTTCATCTGTTCTTATACGGTACGAACATTGAAGGTGGTAAGTGATCAGTCCTTGCTTTGCTAGCTCACTAGATTGAAAGTTTAGTCCAGCTGCCTTTCTTGATGAAGCTGGCTTCAAGAATTTGACATCTTTTGAGACGCTGGTCTTCAGATTTCACGGTCTTATGCACAGACTTTCGACACAGACGGAGACTGCTTATCACGAGTGTTTGTCGACGAACTACCAAAGGATGACGTAGACGACACCCTCCTGGGCACCTATTTTTATTAATCGCCTAAGGAAATGTTTTGTGTACGCCGTTATACATTGGCCGATCCACCAAAGTAGGTATGTTCTAATTTCTGTGACGACTACAGCAACTGGTAAGCGCCAGCGGCTTCGCACAACAGCAGCGCTCGGACGTGAGTAGGAATCTCAAGTTAATTTTCTGGAAGGCTGAAGGCCGACCGTCCCTGTCGTTGCTCAAGCATGAGTTTTTGGTTCTCGCCTTACAGAACGGCATCCTTGTGAAGACGATCTTCGCAAACAAGAAGGCCAGATATCTTGCTGTGCCCCAAAATTTTTTAATGGAAAATCTGTGTGTTACAGCGATCAGCCAACAGCATAACATATCGTGTTTGCACGCACCTTATGACGAATCCAATATAAACCTGGATGGCCGCGATTAGACACCGACGTTTCACATCACATGAAAACATGCCAGGAGTGTTAGTGACGCCCCCGATAACACAAGCTGGGCTGCTGGTCCGTGCACCATCCTCGCCTAGGCCCTTTTAAATTGTTGGTATTATCCTCCTCGCCCCCTTCAAATTTGCTAGAAGAGGAACAAGTGGATGATCGGGGCAGCTAACTGACTATACGGCCTGCTACGCCGAAGTAAAATTCCTGTCTAGTGGCACCAAAACAGAAATGGCGGAAGTGCTTATCACGTACAGGAAAACGGCCTTTACGGCAGTGTTCACGTTAGTCATTTCAAGCTACAATCAGAAAGGCCACCGGAGGACACCTGTCTACCGTTAGCAGTCGAGCGGACACATAGAGCTTCAGAAAAAAACTGTTGCAAAAATGCTTGCGATGTACTTTGACGCCGAACACAAGCCACTAAGAATCTTCGCAATGTCTCATTCAGGTTATTTATACAGCAGCAAAATCTGCTGCAAACATCGTTTTTGGTCATTGCAAACCCCCTTGTCTTCAACTTTAAGTAGCGTTGAACCACCGCTGCCTTTAAACTACTGCCAAGTCCTAGACAAGGTCAAATTTCGGATGATTTAGGCAAGATTTGGATGTGGCCATGTTAAGTCCCCAAAACATCGTCCCATTTTGACAGGGCCTTGCCTATATGTCGTCCCAAGTCATGACAATATATAATTCTTCCGTCACTTCCTTCATAATATTACACTATCTCATTATCTACGTATATATTTCTATTGCAATCTGGACACCTTACTTATCACCGTTCTATTACTTCCTATATATATCTCAAAAAGTAGGTTTACTTTTCCGCTATCCTCCAATAAATCCAGTACCACCGTTAATGGGTTCAAACCCTTTTCCACAGGCTTTTTTTCTAGCGCATGAGGAACACAGGCACATTGCTGTAATTCCTCAATGTGGGTAGTTATTAGAACAGATTAAATCTACAGATAACTTGGCTAGAATTCTAAATTAATGTGAAAGCGGGATTGCACAAACTTCCTGTGGCAACGGACCTGGTGCACATAATTTCAGCTGTACACGCGGTGCCGTCTGTTAGTTACACCGCATAAATAGGCGGAGGTTTAAGCGTGGCCTCTACTATCAGCTACGGCGAAACGGCGTGCTTCATCACGGAGACTACGTATTGGATGGATGGAATATAGGAGCGTTTCTTTTGAAACGGGGTGGTAGCAGTAACTATCATGCTCATTCTTTAACTATAACTTAATTATTGATTTAGATTAGTTAACTGTACTAAAGCCAGCGCGAACACGTGCTGCAACACGAGCGCTGGTCGGCAGTGAAAAACAACGCTTATTGCCCAGAGCCGAGATTTTAAACCTCTCGTGCTGAGAGGGTTACTGAAGAGTGAGAGAAGCGTGAGCGACAGGAACGCAGTCATGCGGCGGCCTTCAGCACAGGAACGCAGGCACGCGCGCCTGTCTTTGGCACAGGAACGCAGGCACGCTGCTGCCTTCGGCACAACCCAAGAAATACATTAACTAAACCATCATTCTATATATTAAATTTTTGTTTCTACATTACTAACATTGTGTCACTTCTCTGCTTTTAAGCCATCAATCTTCTAGTCGTGTTTTGCTAGTTTCCACCGCCGGTTTATTCACCCTGCCACTGGTATCTCTAAACCCCAGAGCTTCAGGAACAGTGACTGCGCCTGCATCAACTTCCGGATGGATACCATTACATTCGAGTATAATATGGTCAATTGTTTTACTGGAGTTACCACATACAGCACATGCGTCCTCTCTATTGTTAAATTTCCTTTTGTAGCTGTGTGTTCTAAGGCACCCTGATCTAGCTTCAAAATGTAGGGCACTGCTTCTTGAGTTATCAAAGAAATCTTCCTTCCTGATCTGCATTTTCCACTTTCGGTATAATTCCACACTCTTTCTTTTTCATCGAAGTTATCCAATTTTTACCTTCTGTGTTTTTCTCCTGTTGCTTAATGCTCTTTATTTCTCCGTCCTCGTGACTAGCATACTTACTAGTTAGTTTCCTAGTTCTCTTCCTCCATTGTGAGTCAACGCTTTTTAATTAAAGGTATTTAAATACTTTAGCTGCCCATCTGTTACTGTCCAATTTCCTCAGGCGTTCCTCATATGATATTTTACTCTGAGCTTCCCGTAATTCGAAAGATGCCCAGTCCATATCTCCCTGTACCGCCTCATTTGTGGTTTTGCCGTGGCCACGTAGTACCAATCGTCCAACGGATCTCTGATGTATTTCTAATGTCGATTGTACCTCTGATTTTAGGCACAAAGCCGCATTTCCGAAAGTTATTTAGCCCTACTTGTTGCGCCATCTGAGAGCCACCGCGTCTAATAGCGGAGATGTCACGAGCGACAGCAGCCGCTGCGTTGACTCCATGGACAGGATACTTAACTCGCGTATACGGGTTCGAAACCGACCGGATTGGATTCGCTTCTATGATTTGCTAGTGTGAAAACACTAGAAAAGGGAGCGGTCAATTATTAGCCAGTGATAGGCTGCGTCACTCCCTCTCCTGGTTGGCTAACTTGAATGACCCGTCAGGGACACCAGCGCGTTGGAGGAGGAGGAGGAGGAAACTTTATTGAGGAGAATTTGGAAAGTTCTTTCTTCGTGGGAGTTGCTTCTCCTCAAGCCGCCCCAGGGGTGGTCATCGCTCGATGGCGCTCGACGACCTCTTTGGCCCAAGGCGTGATTGCGTTTTGCCGGCTTGGATCAGAGCTAAGCAATGCGGCCTCCCACTGTTCCGAATTGGTAATCTGCAGGCTTTCCGGCGGATGCTTGCTTTCACATTTAAACATGATGTGTTCGAGATCTGCCCTCTGGTTACCGCAAAGTGAACATGAGGGGCTGTATTCGCCTGGATACCATTGTGCTAGCTTGTACGGATTAAAGCACGTATTTGTTTGAAGTTTTCTAAGTAGTGTTTGTTGTGATTTGTTGAGTGTATAGTGGGGCTCCGGATATTTCAGTCTGTTGTTTTTATACCAAGTCGTAATTCCTCTGTACGTAGGGTCTCTCTCGCGAGCAGATCTTAGTTCGGGGTAACGCACCTCTCGGCCTACGACGAATCCTCGGGCATACTGGTGCGCCACCTCGTTTCCAGGATGACCCGCGTGTGCGGGGACCCACAAAATTTTAATCGAACGTGCGTTTTTAGAGTAATCAAAAAAATTCAAAATTTTGGCTGCTGGTTGATGGATTCTACCTTTTGCGAAATTTCTAATGGCTGTTTTTGAGTCGCTAAAAATGTATTTAGAGTCCGTCGTGACAATCGCCAGAGCTACAGCCGCCTCTTCTGCCTCCTCTGGCGTTCGTACTTCGTTTATCGTCGCTGAATTTTGTAAGCGATACTTGTGATCGACTAGTGCCAGGGCATAGGCTCTCTTATTCCCGTATTCTGCTGCGTCCACATATGTCGTATTTGGTAGACTGGAATAGTATTTCTTAATGATTGGGCTCTTGCTACCCGACGCTGCAGGTGAAACTCCGGGTGCATGTTCTTAGGTAGTGGAGGGACTACCAGTATTTTGTGTATTGGACGGCGAACCGACGTTACCTGTGAGTGTCTGCCCTCGTAGTGCATGTCGGTCTTTTGCAGTATCTGTCTTCCGGTCGATGTTGCGGACAACCTCTCGTACTGCGCCGTGAGGTGTGCTTCGATCATTTCTTCTAGTGTGTTATGTATCCCCAATTGCATGAGTTTCTCGGTAGCCGTGCAAATGGGAAGACCGAGTGCTGTTTTGAAGGACTGCCGAATAATGGAATCGATCGCTTCTCTTTCCTTGGCCTGTAGGAATAAGTAGGGCGTGGAATATATAATGCGGCTGAGAACGAATGCTTGCACAAGTTTTAGTGTCTCTTTTTCTTTCATCCCTCTTTCTTTGTTTGATATCCTCCGAATAAGGCGAGATGTTTGATTACTTATCGTTCGGAGTTTTTGGATTAAATCCGTGTTTTTGCCATTTGATTGAATGTGCATACCCAGTATGCGTAACTTTTCTACTCTCGGGATAGTGAAACCATCCATGTATATATTGATGTTTGTGTTAATGATTTTTGTATATCGTTTTGGTTTAATGACTAAAAGTTCCTATTTTTGAGATGAGCATTCCAAGCCAATTTTCTCCGTCTCCTCCACTACCGCATCTGCTGCTTGCTGCAGCGTGTCCTCAATTGTGCCGGCGTGACCCTTCGTGGTCCACAGAGTAATATCGTCGGCATAGAAAGAGTGTTCTAGATCTGGGATTTGTTCCAATTTGCGTGCCAAATTTATTAAAGTGATATTAAAGAGAAATGGGGACAGTACTGAGCCTTGCGGCGTGCCCCTGTCCCCTAGTTGGAATTTGTTGGAATGTATAGATCCTAATTGAATTTCTGCTGTCCTACCTGTTAAGAAGGCTTTGATATAATTATACATCCTGGCGCCCACCTGCAGCTCGGATAGGGCACCCATAATAGCTTTGTGGTTCACATTATCGAAGGCTTTTGTAAGGTCAAGAGCTAATATAGCTCTTAACCTATTATTCATCTCAGGTGCCATGATTTCGTGCTTAATCCTTAACATTGTGCCCTTTGTGGATAAAAGGGGTCTGAATCCCAACAGAGTATGAGGGTACAGATCCCACTCGTCCATGTACGACTGAAGCCTTGCCAGGGCTACGTGCTCGAATATTTTACCTAGGCACGAGGTGAGAGATATCGGTCTCAGGTTTTCTATTGAAAGTTTTTTCCCTGGTTTCGGAATAAAGGTTACCTTGGCGTGCTTCCAAGTTTCCGGTAAGGATCCTTTATTCCAACATTCGTTGGCGAAGTTGGTAAGTTGGGAAATGAATTTTTAATCTAGGTTTCTCAGCATAGTATTTGTGACCCCATCCGCGCCGGGTGCCGAGGGCGTGCGGATTTTATGAATAGCTGCGCGAACTTCCGCTTCCGTTATGTTGGAGTCTATTTGAGTGTTCGGGTTGCCTTTATATTCCGGAAGGGGTTCTTTGTCACGAGAGATGTTGAAATAGCGAGCCTTAAGAGCGTTAACGATTTCTTCGTTCGTGAGGTCATTAACGTGAAGGATTCTTTGTATTTCCTGCTTCTTAACTCCTTTTCTGGATTCGGGATCGAGAAGATGTCGTAGTAAATTCCACGCATCTCGCGTACCCATGTTTCCATTAAAGTTGTCGCATATTTGATGCCACTGTTGCTGAGCCAACTGGGACGCGTGATCTTGAATTTCCTTGTTTAGGTTGGCGATTTTGACCCTAAGCCTTTTGTTGTGTTTTTGAATAGCCCATCTCTTTTCCATACTGTGCCTAGCTTCCCACATGTGAAGTAAGCGATTGTCAATGTTGCTTACTTCGAGTTCATTTTCTATTTCTGTTGTGGCCGTACCTACATCCTTTAGGAGATTGGATGTCCATTCCTGGATGTCACTTATAGAATCAGAATCGTAGTTATTCCTATGCTCTCTGAATTTGTCCCAATCTGTGATTTTATGCTTTTTAGGTGGACCTTTGAAATTTCAAATCTGAATTTCGGATTCGATGATGTAGTGGTCACTTCCTAAATTTTGCCTAGTGTTAGACCATCTAACATTCGGTAGGTTTTTTCCGGCCGTAATGTCCGGACACGTGTCTCTGTTGACGCTGTTTCCAATCCTAGTAGGCTGTAGGGGATCTGTATATTGTGTGAAACCTCGTTGCTGGAGGAGTTTCATTAAGGATCTCCCTTTAGCTGTGGTCTTCGCATGCCCCCATTCTACATGGGGAGCATTAAAGTCTCCCACCACGATTAAGGGGTTGTGTTTGGCTATGTTTAGGGCTTGAACGATGACTCTTTGAATTGGTGGATAGCCAGCTCTTGGGTTACGGTATAGATTAAGCACGAATAAAGGCGCCTTGTTCCTTTTCGAAGGGATAATTTCTAGCAGTATGCAGTCAATATCGACGTTTTCGAGCTCGTGGTTTATGACCGTTAAATTTCTGTGGACTAGCGTGGCAGTATACGGGTCCTTTTGGACGTGGAGCTGCTTGAAGACCCTAAAGCCCGGCAACTTCGGTCGATCGCACCTGCATTCTTGTAGTGCGATAATATCTGGCATTTTCTCTGTCTTTTGCATGTGAACAAGTAACTCGCCTTTCTTTTTGAGAAATGATCGGCAGTTCCACTGCCATACCCTTATATAGTTAGGCGGGGCCATGAGGTTGTTGTAGCTCTGGTGTTTGCCCCTGAACTTTTGGGGGAATTCTTTGGAGAATATCTTGCAGGATGTTGTAGCCTTTATACTAGGGTAGGTTTGAATTACCCGCGCGAGGCCGCGTGGTTGTGTACTAAGGGACTGCTTAGCCAATCAGTGCGACGGCGTCAGCATAAGACAATTTTTCTAGGAACGGACTGTCCGGACTAAAAAAAAATTGCCGACGATTACGTACTTCCTATTGCGAAAATTGAGCGCAGCTCAGCTATTTCACCTTTTCGATAGACATGCATGTACAGGGGTAGTCTAAAGTTCCCAAGCCGCAGGTTCTGCTTCTGGTCGGCATATTCTGACACTTGAGATCTCATTAAAGTAATCAATGCTCTCGGAGTTTCAAAATGATGCTTTTTGTACCTTGAACAGATATTTTGAGACTTGGGGCTGTCGCAGCTGCCTAACTATACTGCTCAGAAGAAGGCCATGTGGCCTGGGAACCTTTGAAGGCCCCTGCACAGTTACCGACAACTTTTTTATTTTTCACACATATTTCTTCAAGAAACACTCCACTAACAGTTCTTGACTGTCATAAAGGAAGCATTGTCATCACAGAAATGAAGAGGGCAATTAAGTTATCAGATAACGCAACTTCGGGACCAATCCAGGAAATGAAAATGCGTCACTTAGGCTGACGTCGGCTGCAGCCCTGTACCCTGGCAGCAGGGTGATGTGGTGACCAAAACACCAGGCTCCGTGCTTACCACGCAACTCGTCATCCAGCCGCCGTGATTTTACTGATGCACCGAGGCGCCGCTCGCCAAGCCCACGACGCGGAAACTGAAGGCCGTGACCTCAGGGGGGCAGGTTGCTGATGAACGAAGTAGACGCCCCGATGACCCCTCTCCTCTGACGACTCAGTCCGATGCTGTGACTACGATGCCACCGCCGCAAGAACCCTGAAATACAATTCACCTCATGCCAATCACGTTGTTAGCACCGACCTTCACGTTCTCGTCCACAGGCACCCATATGCAGCGACCGCTTTAGAAGAGACAGGAGCAGATTTGTCAATAATTAGCAAGAATTTTGTGAGTCAGCTCTCCAAGCTCAAAACTGAATGGTGGGGCGCAAATTCGTACTGCTCCCGGTCCCCTTATAACGCCGATTGGACGGTGCACTATACGAGTAACCATCGCCAATTCAGCCTTTGTTGCCATTTTTGTTATCCTGCCGCACTGCTGCTCAGATCTCATACGGCATGGATTTTTTACTCGAGCATGATGTCATTATGAATGTTCCCCGCCGTAAGGTTACGTTTCCGACGTCTGCAACGACGATCGCGGGCTCCGAATGACGACACGCACCTTTATGCATCGTTGACGCGGATGTATTCATGCCGCCACGTTCGTCTGCTCTCGTCAGTGAGGTGCGTCGACTAGTACTGTGCTGCTGGCGTTGCCGAATAGAACACAGAGCTTCTGTTACATCATGGCGTCTACGTTGCACGCGGTTATAGTCCATCTCAGCAAAGGTATAGTGCACTAATTTCAAACTTCGGAAACGAACGTCAACGCATTGCTAAAGGCACCGCGGTAGCCTACTCACGACTGCTTTGCTCTTCAGACCGAGACATCTGCCACGCAAAAGCCCAAATTAAACCGTGATCTAAAAACCGCTCTATTGCCGGCAGAAAAGGACAGTCTCGTTGGGCTATTCTCCACTTTCAAGACTGGGTCTCGTCCGCCTCCACAGTTAAAGGGACGCCTCTGACCAAGCACCGCATAATAACCGATGATGGTACCCGATGAGTCCGACATTGCCCGTACCGAGAGTCACCGCGAGAACGCGAAATCATTGCTATTCAGGTAGACGAGATGTTAAATGACGGTGTCATGCAACCATCGACGAGCCCCTGGGCTTCACCTGTTTTTATCGTTAAGAAGACGGAAGTTTAGGGTTTTGTGTGGACTACCGTAAGCTAATCAGGTCCCACAGAATTAGCTGTTGCTTAGCTTGCGGTTAAGCCTGGAGTTACGCGAAAGCAATCTGCATGGCTGCGCTTAGATTCGACTTCAAAGTGAAGATATGGCTTTTGCGCATCTTAGATTACTCTTTGGTTTTAGGTGTATTTATGCCGCAGGGGAATCCTTCACGTTTGAGCACCCCTTGCCTCTCGTTATTGACAGTTCTCATTCGGGTGTGGAAGACTTCTAGGGGTGTGACATCGTCTTTACGCCGAACTCCGGGGCGCACCACCGTCACGACGTTCGAGCGAACCTTCTGTCCTAGCAACTCGCTGTTGTCGTTCGCCTCTACCAAATACCGAGATATCTCTGTTCTTCTTCTTATATTGTAACGAAAGCTACACTGTGGGAGGTTTTCAAGCCGTCGGCGTGGCACTGTGGAAGACGAAGAAGAAAAAGAAGAAATAAAAAGAAGAAAGAGAAGAAGAATAAAAGAAGGCGAAAAGACAAAGGGGAAGAAGAATAAGAAGAACAAAAGGAAGGAGGAGAAAAAAAAGGAGAAGAAAAAAAGAAGGAAAGAAAAAATAATCATGAACAAGAAAAAGACGGAAAAGAAGAAGAAGAGGTAGCAAATATAAGAAGAAGAAGAAAAATAAGAAGCAAAAGAAGAAAAGACAAATGAGTCGGTAGTTGGTAGAGGTGAACGATAAGAGCGATTTATTAGGACAGAAGGTTTGTTCGAAAGTTTTGATGGCTGCAAATTAAATCCAGTTGTCCGCAGAAAAATTCGCTGCAGTACGCACCGCTTTAGCCCTATCACTAGTTTCAAGCCATGCTTAAACCGCTACAATGTTTTCTTCTCCCTTTTCATCGTGTATTTCTTATCCTTCTTCTTCTTATTGTTTTATTTTTCGCTTGTTTTTCTGCTTCTTCCCATTCCCCTACTTCTTCTTCTTTTTATTAATTTTCTTCTTGTTCTTCTTTTCCATCTTATTTTTCTTCTTGTTCGTCTTCAACGGTGCCACGGTAACACGGTGCCACGCCGACGGCTTGAAAGCTTACCGCAGTGTAGCCTTCGCTACAAAAAAGATGCCTACTCGCTGCCACGCATTGATGACTCGTTAGACCAGCTACGCCACATGCGCTATCTTTCGCCTCTTGATCTTAAGAGCGGTTTGTCAGATCGAAGTCTATGAACAAAGCGTTTTTCGCACCAGCTGGATGGTATGAACTCATGGTCTTGTCTTTCGAATTTTGCTCCACTCCAGCGACATTTCGTCGAGTGATGGACGCAGATCTATCTGGCCTTGAACGGCATATTTGTCTAGCCAGCCTGGACTGCGTTATTGTAGAAGTGCTTGCTGTTGGGCTATTGGTTCATAGTGACCAATGGAACGGCGCAAGGAAACAATCACAGGAAACGAAGGGGGATAGAAACAGCGTCTACTACCGAGTTTATTACAGAAGGCACCACCTTTTATGCGCCAGTGTATATCACATAAAAAATTGCAAAAACATTAATACCGATAAGCATTGCCCCTTCCATCACAGGGCCATATTTATCGAGAAAGGAAGAGAGCGAGTTAAAAGGGAATAATTGAGGCTTATCATATACAGAAAGCTGAGCCACGTGCGTAACCAAATCGCCGGTAAGTCTCAGCGACCAGGAATTGGGTTTTTTGACGGGAACGTGTAGATATTTAGAACGGCATTTTATCGGGGCTTTTTGAATACCATGTTTTGGGTTTGATGAGCGTCTGAAGTTCCTAATAATGAGCCATTTTATCACGACTCGGATATCTGCGCCTTGTTTTGGCTGCCATACGTATTTCCTTTAACACATCATGTATAGGGTATTTTGTCGAAATGTTTTGTACTATAATTTTATTGTAATATATTTTGCAATGTGTTATTTCTGATACACACTGGCGGATAAAACTGGTGTCTTATGGAATAAACTCAGTGGTAGGCGCTTTCTATCAATCTTCATTTCCAGTAATCGTGTCCTTGCCCCGTTTTCTTGGACGTTATTCTCTTTTCGCCAACGTTCGAGGCACACCTCCAACGTCTCTCCACTGAGCTCAGATCTGCTCCCCTCACTTTAAAACGAAAGTGTAACTTGGGTTATGAAGAGCTCCTCTTCGTGGGCCACTTCATTACTCACCGAGGTGTTCAGCCCGATTCCGCTAAAACAGCAGCCGTCGCCAAATTTCCCACTCCGTCCCGCAACAAACATGACGAAAACGAAACAATCACATGATTGTTTCGTTATCGTTAGGTTTATTTTTATCTGGGCCTTGGAGTAAATGCTTAGGCATAGTTGTGAGTCAGCGCTTGTACTGTGGCTTCCTTTTGTCTTGTCCTTTGTCTTCTTGTTCGCGCTGTTTAAATAAATAATGAATGTTTGGCTCAGGACTCCAATTCGACGTCGAGGTCTATCCCAGTAATTTCTAAAGCAGTCCTTTTACCTCTAGAAAAAGCTCTGTCAACTGAATCACGTCACATACGAAGTGTTTTTTCCATTACTCGTCCCCAGCAGAAAACCGAAGTTGTTCACTTGGTGCGCATATGAATCCGTACTTTTCGAGAGATCTGCCTTAAAACATAGAAACGTAGCACTCCGCCATACTGCCTTACTGCATTCTTCTAGTGAGCACTATATTTTCTTACTCTAACGGTTTTTTTTTTAATTCATCGGATCGACGATTTTTTTTTTAGGGGGGTAATGCAGCGCGCGCAACAACAGCCGTAATAGAAGAGACATCTGGGCGAGTTGATACGGTTACATGATGAATAAACAGCGCTACAGACTAGGACTAAGATGGAAAAGCAAACAGGATGGGCCCCCGTCCTGTATGCTTCTAGATCTTTGTCCTAGTCTGTAGCGCTGTTAATTTATCATCGAACAGCAGCCGCTGGGCGGCATCTCACAGCGAGTCTCGTGCGCTTACTTGAAAAAGCGGAACTGGCCTCGTGACGTTCGATGCGAAGAGGCTGAACTTAGGCGCCGATCGTCTCTCGATGCTCTTGACGGGCTCGCCGGGGGCTTCTCGGTCAATGCCCATTAAAACCTTTTAGTTGCCTACCCAAACGGCTACGTGGCAATATTATATAGGTACATACTTTGTTTATCTTCTAAAAAGTGTGTCATTTCTACGGAAAGGTGCGGCGGTGGTCACCAGACTAATTTTCAGCAAACAGGAAGTTTCACAACTGATACCTTGGTGTCGGGACATATTTTAGCATGTCGCCTTTGTCAAAATAGTGCCGCCCAGTGACTCAGCGTTTAAATGTATCAGCCCTGTGCTTTATAGGAAACGTCAAAACTTCCGAGACAGCAAAGCGCATGAAAAAGCTTCAAGTCTTTCTGCATCAATTCTGCAGGCTCGCTGGAAACGATGTGCAGGAGCGCCTTTTCTAGACGCGGGACTCGGCGGTATGGCGCACGACAAAAAAACCGCTCTCGTTGACTGTAGCGTCGTCAGCCGAGGCACAGACGGCGGCACCTGGTGACGACATCAAGGTAGGCGCAGCGCGGCCACTGTATACACGGCTGACGCTCTGATGGCGTCCAAGGTCGGCCATAAGGCCCAATTGAAGTAACGGTAGCGCGAAGCCTTGGACAAAGATACAGGCTGGCGCTGAGGTTCGCCAGATCATTCTCGAGCCAGGTTCGATTCATACAGAGCGGGTGTCGAATTCAGTCTTAGGAGCGTTGTCATCAGCGCAAATGACAAAGCGAAATGCCCCATTTTATCTAGCCAGATTTAGAAGCTTGTTGATATGTCTGCATATCTAGCTCGGTGGCCTCCAGCTGGATCCAGGGCGCTCCGAATCAATTTCAATCTAATGTCGACAGGTAATGCGGCACGATAACATACTAGGGACCGATTGGCGAATACAACAGCAAGCAAATATTACGAAAAGGTTTCAAAACATAATACATTTTGTCGTTTAATAAGCTGCACGCGGTAGCCCTGCCGAATACTGACAAACTATGCGGGGAAAATGTCGGAATATAGCGGAATATAGAGGTCTTGTCGGCTGCGGAGACATCATTCAGCTGATTACAAGGATCGCTTATCAGCTTTATCATATCACGCCACGTGGAAAGCTGCAGCATAATATTGCGCTGTGGATTGCTCATCGTCGTTTGTTCCAACTTTCGTATTCGACGCGAATAAATCGGATCAATTTAACCTTAGTCAGAGCTTTTTCTATGGCGTCGCCACACGTGCAGATGACGAAGCAAAGTAACAGCAGGTAAGCAGGTTAAATGCGCTATTTCGCACGTATACTCGACCTGAGTATGATTCAAATTCCTATGATATATGATATTTCCACGACTTTATGTAGAAAAAGAAAGGTTTATTTTGCATAGTTGATTTGCGGCGCAACAAGCCAATGCTTGTGAGCAGTAGGATGAGCTGAATCAAATTTCACGTATCATATCACTATATACCGAAGATCACTATATGCCTGAAAAGCATGCAGGCACATCAAGGCGTCATTATTTTCAACGTTAAACAACAACCCATAATATAATTCCAGCCAGTGAGGCTATTTGTCCTCAGCTCAACACAGAGACAATCAAGAAATTTTCGTTGACAACCAGTTGGCAATCTGTCAACTTGAACGAGTTCACTTCATGAGAAGCGGCGTGATTGAAAGGGACCTGTGCAGATTAGTGCATGCTTTTATTGAGTTGCTTCATCTACATAGAATACCCCTCCTTAACTACAGATACCACAGAAAGATCCGCCTTGAGCACCGCATCATACAAGCATTTTGAGTGGCACTATGGGGCTTCATCACTGCACAGCTGCAGAATATTGTCTGCAACTTGACATTGTCAACGCACTCGTGGAAATCTGCGAGGAAAACATCAATGCGCAGATGGGGCGTTATATGAAAACTTAATTACGGAGAAGAATCCTCGGCAGCCTATGCACAAATGCATGGTTAGAAGCAAATGAACCAAGCGACCCACAGAGCAAGTCAGGAAACAGCTCAAACAGCTTGTTCCCAAGAATATGCATCCTGTATACACCACAAGGGTAGGAGAACGGCAGGGCTTTGGCTCTCGAAATAAATTACAGGGTGCAACCGGCTGTCATTATACGTAGATGCGGCTTAGTATCCAGATCCATACAGAGCACCTACTGTTGCAGGGGCTACTACATATTCACAGGGAGATATAACAATCAACGACTCCAAGACAGCGAAGTCAATTTCGAACGGGGTTGAGTTGTCAATAATTGAATCAATGTTCTTTATAAGATCTTCAGCTTCTTGCGCATACCATGATTAACTGCGTGGTTTGTTATTTCTTTCCGTCGTAGCTTACGGAGTGGAAGTGGAAGCTGAAAGTTAAAGCAACGTTTTCCGTGTGATCGTTCTTACATGGCAAGACGTATATATACGTCTTTAGAGTGCATAGTACTGTTGCTTCCAGAGATGTCAAGATAATGACGGTGACTACTTCCAAGCCATCGTACGGGTAATAAAAAAGAAGCGAACTTCTTTTTGTTTTGGCTGGGAGTTCGCGGTGGCGCCAACACACCGACACCAACGGCGGCTAACCGAAGTGCTCCTGCGACGTGCCTCTCCACTCGACATCGAAACGGACCGTGCTCAGCTCGGATACCCACGGTGGCGCAAATCACCGAACAGCAGGGGCGTACCACTCTGCTGCTCCTGTGGGGGCGTGTCCACAGCCTGAGCCCCGAAAGGCCCAAGTGCTTGCTTTCCCGCGACGGCTCCCTGGCGGCAGAGAACCGACGCGGAAGGGGGCACTGTTAGACCGCTGCCTGACGATCGCAGCACCCCCCGTTTGGCTCGGTTTCCCCACGGTGGCGCCACTCATCGACATCCACTGCATACAGTTACGATGTCCTCTGGAGTGAGCCCCCCAGGGCTCAGGTTGGAGATGCGCAGGCGCACTGGCCAACGTTTGCTAGCCAACGATCGAGGCTCTGGCGCCGCTTCGGAGTCCGCGGTGTCGCCACACACCGACACCCAAGGGCCTGCTAAGGTGCTCCTGCGGGGTCCTGTTTCGACTGAATATGTAAGCACTTGGCTCGGAAACCCACATTGTCGCCACTCACCGACACGCCACACAAAGGGCGTGCTCCTGTGGGAGGTTGCTATTGCATACACAGGGGTTGGAGACAGCTTCGGCCAACCTGGGTTGCCAAAGCTGGGTTGCCCGTGCTTATAAATATGCGTGCCTCTAGAATCAGTAGGATAGTTGCCACCGACAGGCTATGTCATGTCGACGATGGAGTAGTTGCCCAGTCGCTAAAAAACCAACAGCAATCTTGGTAGTTATCTGAACTTGATGAGCGCTGCTTTCGCGAACTGGAGTAAACTCTGGGTGCGAAGTCGCGTTTTTCCCATTGGTATACAAGTAAACAAAAATGTTCAAAGCGTATTTTGATTTCCCTGTCCGCCTGGGAGATTGGCGCTGTGGTAATAACAACCGTGTAAGCAATATAACTTATTATAAAAACACTAAATATTTCGTAGACGATTCCTTTTCAAAGCGCCGCGTACCGATATGCCTGAGCGTGAACTGACCACCATTAAGTGCGCAAAGCGCTTGCGCTAACCACGGAAACATATGCAGCAGGTAATAATTCGATAGCGTCAAGGGCCCCGTGGCACAGAAAAGCAGGTGTTGGTGTTGCTCTCTTTTGTAACTCGAATATCTGCGAGGAAGCAAATAAATAGAAATTGTTCTCAGCGTACCAGAAATTCAACTCCGGCACTTCAGTGCGTGACGAGCACGCAATCGATACACTGCCGTGCCTGGTGGCTACATTCGAGTGAAGTTGCATTAGTGTACGAGTTGCCGTTGGGCTGTATGCTAACGAAGAGCTGTGCCATTAGAAATGAACAATAGGGAAGTAACAATTAGGCAAATAACAAACTATAATTCCGCTAGTTTTGCGCTTTGGTTGCATGAAATTGTAGTATAGCATAGCATACTGTCATGAAATTGTATCATAGCGCATGGTGGTAGCGCGAATAGAGAAAGCGTAGAAGGAAAAAGTGCGGAGTAATAAGAAAATGTAAATAACCATTGGAGCGTTTTCGCTGGTCTTCATAGTTCTTGCTTTGAGTTTCGGTTATATGTGGCCATACCCGGTACCCAAGCGTCTGGAGAGGACCTCTACGCATTGATACCACACACACAGCTGTGGCTTCGCAGAATCCACAGCACGGGATCCGTCGTCGCCGCGGACTGGCAGGTTAGTGGAAACCACACCTGCCACTGAGCACGAGTAGACCCCTCCTGGGCCCCTATTTGCATCACAATCTGGCGAGCCTGGAAGATTCGGGCGTCGTTTCCCGCCGTGCCAGATCTGTGCCTCTGCGAGTTGAGCAATTGCCGAAAGTAGAATGGAAGTAGCGGAGAGAGACAAGGAGGTATTGAAATTAATGCTCAGGCTACAGGATTGTGCCCGTACTGATATGAATACTGATGCCGAGGTCACGGGTGCGCCTAGCTCCTCCCGTTCTCTCACCTATAAAATTACTTCCTTTGTTCGACGGACGATGTGAGGATCTTTTTTTTATCACCAGCGACTCGAGCGTGTGGCTACCGGACAGCAGTGGCCTCTAGAGAAATGGGCTGTAGCCGTTGGTATGTGTCTAACTGGGAAGTCCTTGCATTCATCGTTCGTATAATAGCGGAAGATTCGTTTGAATATATAAGGGTTAAAAATGCCTTGCTGCAGCGGTTCCAGTTCACTGTACAAGGATATCAAGAGAAACGGGCAGATGGTGAAATAGGAAAACAGCTGATCGCTCGCATCTCCAGTTACTTTGATCACTGGATAGATATGGCTAAGTTCCATCCGACGTTTGAAGGGTTAGGGTTTTGATCGCAGAGCAATTCCAGCGATGTTGCTACCCACAGCTCGTAATCTTTCTCAAAGAACGGAACTGCAAGACTGGCTAACCCTGCTGATATGACGGGCAATTTCATTGAAGCCCAGAACCTTGCCAACATTGGTATGGTTGGGGATGAACTGAAGGACCGCGAGAAGCACTACGCTTCCCCTGGAAAGAAGCAACTACCATGGTTTATCCTGTGTCACGAGTTGGGTCATATTTCCGCAGACTGTCGACGTGTGCAATGCGTGTGGTCGATTTGGACACAACGCCAACGACTGTGGAACGCGACGAAATAAGAAATCTTCGTGTGTCTTGTGAAATATGACAAAGCAAGCTTCTGGACAAACAGCTTCCGAGCTCCTCTGTGCGGCCAAGTCGGGTACTCCCACTGATCACGGAAGTTAAACCACAAGAGCCTTCTTTTGTTATAGCAAAACAGGCTCCCTGAGCACTGTGCTCGATGCACTGGGTGTGAGCCGCGGCTGAACGAGATACGGATTCTGGGCAGAAGCGTAGATAAGAAGGCGCGTGAACTGCTTGAAGCTTTTCATATAAGAGGGGGGAGGGGTGTGTTTGCTATATATTGCGAGGGTCTTTGCTATATATTGCAGGTCTTTTCAATGCAATAAACGAGATGTAGTAGGGCTTGTCACGTGTCCCTCCTTTTCTCTCGTGTGCGTGTGCGTGTGTTTTTCCGCTAAGAATGCCGTCTGAAGATTAACAGTTAGATCTTGCGGACCTTTAGTAGCAACGGATCAAGCACTTCTAGCGCCTGTAAATGTTTCTGTAGACACAAAGTGGCTTTGATTAGCCAAAAGCCTTTTTCCTCAGGATTGGCCTAATAGGTAAATCGGCTCTGATCTGCATTACATGCAGTTGGGTGGTAAGCACGGGTAAATTTATTTGATAAGATGCTGCAACAAACCGTTCCGAGAGCTCTACAAAATCTGCAGTGGGGAAATGCGAAAGCCTGAGCTTTGCTGCTACGCACGGTATACCGCGCGCCCCTTGTCGAACACAACCAGCGTTCCGTTGAACGCATCAAAGTTCACCGGCGTTTAAAAATTGGCTTGCATGAAAGGAAAGGCGCAGTATCTGGCACGCGCGGAATCTCGCTGACAAATCTTGCCGACGCAACTACGTAAAGGATTTTCTCACAGGTCGAAGAGCCGAACTAAATTTTCGAACCTTAAAATGTGACACTATATCACTTGGCAGCCGCGCATTCCACAGGGGTTCGTGCTGGCCAAGTTATTTGGGCGCCCGTCTTGGCTGCGGCAGGTGGTCAGTTCGAAACTCGCCGCCGGACGCCCACCGGTCAAATTTTGTACAAGCGTCCCCCATCCCGGCGCCAGGCTCTTTCAAGGGTGTGCGTTTGGAAGAGGCTCTGCTAACCCTGCTGTGCTCCATCGAGGTCTTAAAGTTTCGAACAAAAAATCGCCTCCAAAGGCAAGGCTGACAGAAAAAAACGCAGAAAAAAACGGCCACATAATGGGCTTTTGCCGCGCGAGGCGGACTTATTGTTGTCCGATGGCGGAGCGGATCACTGCCACATCGGCGCAACTATTTGGGCCGTGACCCCTTTTCCCAAGTATTTCACCCCAGAAGAGCCGAGCACCAGACCGGGGAAAAGCTTGTACCCATTAAAAAACTAATGGGTAACCGGCGGCACCAGGATTCGAACCTGGTACCTCCCGAAGGCGAGGCGGATGCTCTACCTTCTTCAAGGACAATGCGCTCCTTCAAAGATAATGACCTTCGTCTGCTTCAGGCAGACAAGGAGGGGGGGCTTCGTCGCCATCACGTCTGGAAGGTTCTGGGAAAAAGACGCGAAGGTCATACATAAGAACTTTAAGGAAACGAAGTCGAAGCCAGCAAAGGTAAAAAGCCGAGCCAAGAGCTTGAGTTGCAAAAGGTAAGCAGTTATATTCAGAGTAGCAAACTGAATAGCTTGCATATCTTTTTCACGGCTAAAACTCACAAAGAAAATATTCCCTTTAGAGGCATTGTCAGTGAAAAAGGCGCCTGGCAAAACATGGTTAGTCAGTTTCTTTAAAGGCAGCTTAACACACTGGTTATTGACGATCCTTTTGCTGTAAAAATAGCATTGAAATGTTTAATTCTTGTCTGAAACAAAGTCGGCAGCATGTATGTTTTCTTTAGATATTGTGGACCTATATTATTCCATCCCACAGAGCGAAATACTGGCTGCCGTTTAGTGTTGCAATGAAACGAATGGCCCGGTGCCTTTCCCAAATAGTTCTGGTATGGCTGTTGACAATTTCTTGACAGTTTTAGAGTTTTATTTGTGTTCGACCAGCATTTCCTTTAAAGATAAAGAGTATATCCAGATGAATAGAATCTGTATTGGGTCGTGCGTCGCTCCAGTGTTGTGCAATATTTATCTCGCTGCTGTTGACGGGGCTTTTTCACAGGCACGTGCTGCAAGTTATGTGCTTAGTGTGTTTAGATTTATGGACGAGTTTTTCATTGTTTTGAAAAAGCAGTCGCCGTCGACCTATCTACAGATCATGGGGGATATAATTACTAATTTGAGACAACTCGACAAGGGACTTGATTTTACTTTCGAACTTGCTAAGGAGAACAATTTTCAATTTTTTAACCTTAAAATAACTTTTAGGGACGATGGATTTTGTTGGAAGTACCAACCACGCGCGATGAAAGGGCTGATTCCATTTGATTCAAAGCACTCAAATATCGTTAAGCGTCCCGTGGCTTTCACGTGCCTTGAGTCGGCACTAAGAGAATTCTGCTGCCACCAAGCGCAAAATAGCTTTGAGGGTGGGGTCATGAACCTAAAACGGGCAGGCTTTCCTTTGACTATGGTTAGCACCGTCGCGCAAGGTTTGCTAAAGAAGTTAAGATCAGTTCAGTCGTTCAGTCGTTTCCTACTCTACGTGACCCTACGGACCATATCACGCCACGCTTTCCGGTCTCTCACTATCTTCCTAACATCACATAACTTCATCTGCAGCGCCTCGAGGATGCCATCTAACCATCGCGTTCGGTGCCTACCCCTTCTCCGGTGCCCCTCAACTTTTCCCAACATAAAATCTTTCTCCAGCGACTCCTCTCTTCTCATCAGATGACCAACGTATCTCCCTCCAATGAGCAGTCAGGTCTTATGGTCGACAATATCAACTGATTTGATCTTCTGGCCGTCCAAGGAACTCTCAAGATTCTCCGCCAGCACCACAATTCAAACGCGTCAATTCTTCGGCGGTAAGCCTTCTTCACAGTCCAACTCTCGCATCCATACATCACAACTGGAAAGACCATAGCACGATTTATACGGATCTTGGTTGGCAGTGTAATGTCTCCGCTCTTTACTAGGCGGTCAAGGCTAGCCATGACTCTTTTTCCCAGAAGCAGGCGTCACCTAATTTCATGGCTGCAGTCTCCTTCCGCGGTAATCTTGGAGCTCAAGAAGAGAAAATCTGTCACAGCTTCCACCTCTTGTCCCTTGATGCTCCAGGCCTTGATAAGGCAAGACGCCATAATCTTCATCTTTTTAATGTTCAGTTTAAACCCAAACTTCTCACTCTCTTTGTACGCGCATCAAAATTCTGTTGAGGTCCACTTCACTTTCTGCCATTAAAGTGGTATCATCCGCATATCTGAGGATGTTGATACGTTTTCCAGATATCTTCACTCCAGCAGAAGACTCGTCCAGACCGGCCTTCCTTATGATGCACTCTACATATAGGTTAAATAGGCAGGGCGACGTACAGTATGCAGCCTTAATGTCTCACTGCTTTCTCAAGTTAAAATTGGAAAGTAAAAGTAGAAGTTAAAACTGGAAAGTAAAAGCAAAGACGAAATAGTGGCTGAATTACTAAGAAACTAAAACCTGTGGTCATCCCTTATCAGCATAAAGTGTCGCACAATCATAAGCGCGTTGCAAAAAAGTACAACTTGCCTGTGGTTTTTTCTGCCCCTCGGAAACTTTCTTCTTTATGTCGGTTGGTGTTGCGCGACTATGACAAACAGGGACTGCTTTATTAAGCATCGTCATCGGTTTATGAAGTGTGAAAAAGGGGTAGTGTACAGTATTCCTTTGAAATGCAGGAAGGCTTACATTGGACATCAGGGTATAGATGTATCGACGACCGACTACTAAAGAGCATAATTTGCCGTTACGAACCGGTACTGGCTCTCACCTACTGGCTCACATTACCGAATGTGGAAAAGAAAATTTGCTCAAGTGCGATGCCAGTCTCCAAGGAACTTGCGTCTTGTGTAGACGCTCTGACACGCTGGAGCGGGAGCTGATCGATGCATATGAAATCAAGAGATGTGGGAGTGATTGTGTCAGTACGCTATCCATGGCAACTTATAATAGATTGTTTTTCTTGATATTGTGAAAGAATGCTAGGTTGAGACGGCAAGGTCATGACGGCAAGACAAGCGATGCCTTGTCTAGCGTTTTAATCCGATCACAAAACCCACGCGCGTGCCGGAGCCGGCGCCGCGGGACGATGATGATGGTATGTAAAAATGAAAGAGGAAGACCATGGCATGAACAAATTAAAGAACATCCCTGGAAGGCTCACACAATCTGCCCGCTATTGTCGCTGAGCCGCTGTGGAACCGGACAAGACTTAACGGGAAGGCGATGCGGCGTGCAAGATGCCTATATGCTGGTGCTATGAGTACGTCCCCGTCAGTGATGTGGTCAGAAACAACAGTAAGCAGTTTTTCGCACTGAGAAGGCAAAACAGTATCAGCGGCGGCTACGAGGTGATGATGTCGTTAAGAAAAGTTGGATGAGAAATAGCTGCCTGTCATATGGATAACACGGTCACCACAAGAAATTAACGCTGAAGCGGTTGACAAAAAAACCCATTAAAAATCATCAGATGTGCACCAGGTGAGAGCACAGCAAACTGCACATGAGGGCGGACGCCACCGATAACAACTCGTACGGTGCACTTCGCTGAAGGGCGCAAAGGGACGTCATTGGCTCCACGGAGTTCAGGCCCATCATATGATGTTGTCACTGTTTGCAAACGGTTGCACAAATCAGCGTGAATGACAGAAATTGCAGCCCCTGTATCAATCAAAGCTTCGACCAGTAAACCTTCAGCGATAATAGCACTCACGTTATACGGGCGATCAGGAAGACTTTTAGTAAGTTCGCAGAGTGCAGTTTGACCTCCGGAAACTGCAAACAATTCACCTAGTGTTGTTGTGGTCGTATGAAAAAGGAAACAAAATTACCGACGATTACGTTACTTCCTAATGCGAAATTTGAGAGCAGCAAATAAGCTGTTTCACCTTTTCGATAGATTGAGGCAAAGAAATCGAGCAACACATGTATGCGCTATCACAGAATTTTTATTTTTATTTTTCACACGTATTCCTTTAACAAAGACTCCACTAACAGTTCTTGACAGTCATGAAGGAAGCTTTGTGGTCAGAGAAATAGACTGATATATGTTCAACTTGGTACACCAATGCTTGATTCTCAAAGACGAGATCTATACAAGTGCCTCGCGAGGTTGTCACAGTCGTGGGACGCGTTACGAGCGAGAGGAACGGGATACGAAGAGGCGTCCGTGTGCTGTGCGATGTCAGCGCACGTTAAAGATCCCCAGGTGGTCGAAATTACTCCGTAGCCCTCCACTACAACTCCTCTTTCTCTCTTTTCACTTTCACTCTCGCCTTCCTCCCTTTCCTTACGGCTTGGTTGCGGTGTCCACAGAAAACAAGTGAGACAGTTACCGCGCCTTTCCCTTCCTATAAAAAATCAGTTTTTCTACGCGGTCATGCCCCGCCGGGGTGGTACAGTGGTAAGACGCCCGACTACTGTCCGGAATACCCGGGTTCGCACCCGACCTCGGCGGCTGCGTTTCGATGGAGGCGAAACGAAGAGGCGTCCGTGTGCTGTGCGATGTCAGCGCACGTTAAAGATCCCCAAGTGGTCGAAATTACTCCGTAGTCCTCCGCTACGGCTCCTCTTTCTCTCTTTAGACTTTAACTCCCACCTTCTTCCCTTCCCTTACAGCGGGGTTCAGGTGTCCACAAAACTCGTGTGACAGATACAGCGCCTTTCCCTTCCTGTGAACCAATTATTATTATCTACGCGGTCACGTTGTCTTTACTCATTAGTGGCGGCAGCGACATCAGACAGTCACTGCTAGCGCTTCCTCCGGCGACCCCTCCACCCCCAACCCCCTTCCTTTCCTTGTGTTCTCCGGCTGCTCCGCGCTTCCTGCGAGGCTTCGGTTGCCAAGCGCCGGCTCGAACTGGGGGGATGAAAGTGGGGAGGCGCTGGTTACGAGGCCGACGCCGACGCGAAACCCA
Organism: Amblyomma maculatum; assembly: GCF_055883805.1. NCBI lineage: Eukaryota > Metazoa > Arthropoda > Arachnida > Ixodida > Ixodidae > Amblyomma > Amblyomma maculatum. Next base: position 129,987,307 of record NC_139352.1, read on the forward strand.
GGAACGAGCGCCAAAGAGCTGCGCTCTAAAACATGCACGGGCCTGCAACTGGCTCTGCGGCTGAACCACTTCCGCTGCCTCGTGCGGACAGAAGAGATGGATGGAAAAACTATTTTCGTCAGACAGCATGTATGGATGGTTCCGTGTTAGATGGCCATCAACCCATGGCTGACGGCGACCTGGGTGGCCCACTTCACGGCCCTGGTCTGGACGACCGGGTCTGAGCTGGCCAACACGGCCTCCCACTGCTCGAGGGAAGGATCACGCATAATATCCGCCGGTGGCGGTGCTATGCTACAGCTCCATAATATGTGGTCATAGGTTGCCAATTCCTGACACCATTTGCACTCCGGCTGAATGTCCGGGTAGAATTTGCTCAACACGTATGGGTTGAAGAAACATCTAGTCTGCAATCGTCGCCAGACGCATTCCTGCGCCTTCACCAACTGCTTGTCCGGGGGTGGGTAAATCCTCCGCTCAAGTTTGAAATGATTAGTAATGTCATGAAAGGATACCAGCCCATCTCTCGTGGACCTTCCCGGAACGTCCGGCTCACCTACTCGGCTGACGAAACCTCGAGCATTCATGTGAGCCGTCTCGTTCCCAGGATTCCCAGAGTGTGCTGGTACCCAGACAATTTCCGCCTCCGTAGTCCCTCGCCCCGTGGCCTGATTCAGCAATCGCGCCGCTGTGACAGATATTCTGCCCCTCGCCAAATTTCGGATTGCTGTTTTGGAATCGCTGAAGATCAAGTCGGCATTACTACTAGTAATAGCTAGTGCTATCGCCGCTTCCTCTGCAGTTTCTGGGGAGCGGGTTTTGACTGATCCGGAAGCGATCAAGCGTCCCCGCCCGTCCACCACCGCAATTGCAAATGCGTCCTTGTCCCTATACTCGGCAACATCTACATAGACTGCCCCGTTGTACTTCCCGTACTTAACATGTAAAGCTTTGGCTCTTGCCTTCCTGCGGTCCTCGTGATGTATTGGAAGCATGTTCATGGGCAAAGGTTCTATGCACAAGCCCTTGTGCATTTTTCGCCTAATCTGAATTTTAGTGTCACCAGCTGGAGCGTCAACTCCAATGCCAATCCTTTCCAATATGTCCCTTCCTGCTTTTGTTTTTGAAAGCCTACCGAGCTGCATCACCAAGTGCGCCTCCCGTAGTTCTTCTAGGGTGCTGTGCACCCCTAATCCCAGCAGGCATTCGGTAGACGCATTGTGAGGCAACCCAAGGGCCGTTTTATATGCCTGCCTAATCATAGCCTCCACCTTGCCTTTTTCCGTTGCGTCCAACTTCAAATAAGGCGTCGCATACACTATTCTACTGAGCACAAACGCCTGCACCAGCTTACACAAGTCCTTTTCCTTAACACCTCTCTTACGATTAGCGATTCTCCTGATTAGCCTCACGGTAGCATTGACCGTATTTTTAAGCCTTTTCAAGGACTCGCTATTTTTCCTGTTAGTCTGCAGATACATACCCAGGATCCTGATCGTTTGGACCTCAGCGACCGGTACGCCCCCCAATTTGACCTCTAAAGGCGGTGGCGGCACATAGTGCCTCGCATGTATCCCTCTTGGCTTGTCCATCAGCACAAAAAGCTCGGACTTGGCCTGAGAGCACGAGAGTCCTGCTTCCCCTGCTAGCTCCTCAACAATATCCACCGCGTGCTGTAGAGTTTCTTCCAAATGTGCGTCACTACCTCTTGTTACCCAAAGAGTAATGTCATCCGCATAAAATGTATGTTTAAGTCCCGATATCCCTTGCAGCCTGGGTGGTATCTTGATCAATGCGAGATTAAATAGGAACGGCGATAATACCGACCCTTGCGGTGTCCCCCTGCCCCCCAGTGAGAAGGGGTCCGATTTCATTTCTCCGACTATAATCTCCGCAGCCCTACTCTCAAGAAACGATCTGATGTACCGGAAGGTTCTACCCCCCGGTCTTATGTCCGATAGGTTCCTCAATATTGTCTCATGGGTAACATTGTCGAAGGCCTTAGTTAGGTCGAGCCCCAAGATAGCCTTGGTGAACGTGCCGTACCCAGGATCAACCACGTCTTTTTTTAGCTGTATCATGACGTCTTGCGTTGATAAATTAGCCCTGAAACCAATCATTGTTTCAGGTATAAACTCCTTATTCTCTACATAACCCTGAAGCCTGTTCAGGACCACATGCTCCATCAATTTGGCTAAACACGACGTTAGCGAGATGGGACGCAGATTCTCAATGCAGAGCTTCTTCCCTGCTTTAGGAATAAATGTAATCCTAGCATGCTTCCACACTGGCAGAATCTCCCCGGCTACCCAAAATTTATTCATCAGATTCGTGAGTGCCCCTACTGACTTGAAATCCAGGTTCCTCAGCATCTTATTAGTAACCCCGTCCGGACCCGCTGCTGACGTGGTACGAAGCTGACCCATTACAAACTCCACCTCCGCCACCGTAAAGTCTGCATCTAATTCAAGGTTTTCCTCTCCCGAGTAATCCGGCAAGCAACCGCCCGCCTCTGCGTTTATGTAACGTCTTCGGAGTTCATGTATAAACTCCCCAGTCGTGCCTTGATACCGATGCACTAACCTAGCCATTTGTCCCTTCTGCGCAGATTTGGGTGCCGTCGGGTCTAAAAGGTGCCTCAACAACTGCCATGTTTTTTTGCATCCGAATTGCCCATTCATCTGGTCACAAATCTGCCCCCACTGTTTGCACTGCAACTCCAATGCGTACGTTTCGATTTCCCGTTCTAACTTGGCCATCTTTCTACGGAGCACACCATTATGCCTTTGTTTCCTCCACCTCCGAAGGAGACTCGCATGTGCTTCCCACATGTGTAACAATCTGGAGTCAGCCGCAGAGCCCTCCTCCTCCGCTGGAACCTCTTCTGTGGTACTCTTCACGGCCTGCTTGAGTGCCTCAACCCAGGCTCCTAAGTGCTCGATTTCCCCGGTCACTGTATCATTCCTGACTTCCCGAAATCGGTCCCAGTCCGTCACTCGAGTTCCTTTCACCTTGTCTTTGTGCTTAGCCGCACTAAATATCGTGGAAAGGATATAGTGATCACTCCCCAGTGGCTGTCCCGTGTTTACCCACTTTGCATCCCTGATACCATTCACAAATGTGAGGTCTGGAGAGGTGTCTATGCTCACGCTGTTGCCTATCCTTGTATGATCTAGCGGGTTGTTCAAGATCGTCCATCGCAGGTCCTGGGCAACCTGCCAAAGATTATTTCCCTTTTTCCCTTCGGGCTGGCTCGGATGGAGCCCCACTCCGGATGAGGCGCATTGAAATCCCCCACCACGATGAGTTGAGACTTAGCCGCTAGCCGTTACGTCTTTATCAGGAGGGCTGGCAAGCCCACCCCCTTATCTTTTGGAGAAGAGTACACATTAAGAGCAAAGAAACTCTTATCGCCTTTTCTTTTGGGTAAAATCTCCAGCAGGATGTAGTCCTCTCTGCTGCTATCTATGGTATGCTGAATCACTGTGGTGTTACGATGGACTAGCATAGCCGTAAATACGCTCGATACGCCCCCTCGATCAATCTCTGGTGGTGTAAATGTCTTAAATCCCGGTAATTTAACCGGGCCGCTAGCCTCCTGCAAAGCTATAATGTCCGGCTTACTATCTAGATTTTGTATGTGCAACTGCAGGTTCCCCCGCTTGCGACGGAAGCCCCTGCAGTTCCACTGCCAAACCTTAATTTGCTGGCGAGGGGCCATGGTGAGGCACTAGGTTCACTAACATCGGCTCCTGGCCGACTACGGGAGGCAATATAGCCTCTAGCATAGCATTTAGGTGTTTAAACATACCCATTGCTTGGGTTTGGAAACCCCTTAAGTCATTGGTGAAGGCGTCAAGACGCTGCTCAATCTTGCCTAGCCTGGCTTCGATCTTGTCGACCCGACCTTCCAACCTATCCTGTCTTTCTTCCAGTTTTCTACTCTCTCCGCAAGGGTAAGCATGTCCCTCCTAAGACTAGTGACTAACTACTGGCTGCGGCGTGTCCGCCGCCTAAGTTTCTGCTATTCTCTTTGCATGAGCTCCCTCATCTGCCGGCGGCGGCCTTTTGACCGTCCCCCGATTCTCCACTTCCATAGCTGTAGTTATCGTCCACGCTAGAAGCGTTCGCCTGCGGCGCTTTCTGTGGGGCCTGGGCCAGCGGTGTCTGCACCCTTTCTACTCTACCGGTTTTAAGCGCGCGTTCCATCTCTGCCATCCTAGCTTCCATCTTTTTGATAGTTTCGGCTTGCTGCAACACACGCCTTTGTAGCTCCTTCTCTCGAGCAGTCTCATTTTGGGAGCCCGCGTTTGGCCAGCTCACCTTTTTCCTTGTGGCACTTGGACTTCTTCCATGACCGGAATCTTGCCCTCCTCCTTTGCCAGGCTCGGGTCCGGGCAGTGACGGGAAGGAAGCTGACCGGTCCCTTCTCTTGCTATCGCCTCTCGCACCGCTAGATGACCGCTTCGTGGGCCTCGAACGTCGCTCTTCCTTGCCAGTTTGGCTCTTGTCCTCGTTGCTGTGCTGCGAACGCCGCTCTTTCTTGCCAGTTTGGCTCTTGTCCTCGTTGCTGTGCTGCAGACCCGTCGGCTGCTGACTGGCTAGACGAAACTTGCAGTTGCGGTTTCCCGTGCTGTGCGCCCCATGGCACACGATGCAGTCCGGCGTGCAGGTCAGCGACTCTCCGTCCGGTGGTGCAGGATGTTCCTTCCCGCAACGGCGACACAGATTAGTCTTCGGACGATAGCAAACGTCCGCCCGATGTCCTACTTGTCTGCAGTTATAGCAGGTCTCGACTAACTCTATATACGGGACCACAGCGTACAGACAGTTCCAATAAATAACTTGCCGGGGAACGCGCTTCCCACCGAAAGTGATCTGAATCGCCTTTGACTTGCCCAAAGGTCTGGCATCCAAAATGTCCATGTCTTCGTTCTTCTTCAAGAATACTGCGCGAACTTCTGCCAATGGGCATCCGTTGTACGCATTGTAAATTAATCCGCGCACAGAGTTCTCCGGCGCCGCCACGTACGCCGAAACCTCAAGGTCACGACCGCCCAGCTTGAGCGTCTTTCCATTCGCATATGCCCCACTACGATTCATACACGGCGTGCTCACCGTCATCGTGTTGTTTGTCTCATTTACCCGCACCAGGTCTTCTTCCACCGCAGTCGCGTTCGTCAGCTCCGCTGCCGCTCTCAAGGCACATCCGAGCTCCCTCGGCGTCACTATACTCAAGTCCCAATTCTTGGGCTGGCACAGAACCTTGAAATCCTTAGCTGGCACCTTCAGAAACGGTCCCCGTTTCTTCCACACCGGCGCTTTTCCCCGCTTGACTTGGGCTGCTCCGTGCGTCTGGCGCCCGTCGATGCCCGCCTGTTTCTCGGTAGGCCTACTCTCGGAGTGATCCCCGTACACAGACTTCTTGAATCGATCTTGCGCCTTCAAAACCCAGGTCCATTCTCCCGCCTCGAACTCTTCGGGCGTTATAGATTCTCCCTCAACGGAGTACTCCATTGTCTTCAGCCTCGCAAAGGCCCACAACCACAAGTCACAGCCCCAGAGCCCGGTGCCGCAGGCGTCGGCTCGGCCTAATGATTAGGCCTGATTTGCCGCACCGTGGTCGAGTACAAATCGTGAAAAAACCCCTAAAAGGGGGGAACACTTGACAAAATATGGTGTCCACAGGTACAGGGCAACTGCCTACAGACGATTCCACAAAAAGCAAGTCCAAGGCACAGCGCGTTCCGCTGAAAATCGGTCTCAAGGCGGGAGCTCATGCGGAACACGTCCGCACAGCGTCCGCTCTACAATAGATCTCCTCCAGCGCCGATGATCGGACAGAAGAGAAAATAGAGAAGAAACGAAAAAGAAGAGGGAGAGAAAGACGCGTGCCGCAACAACAGCCATCGTCTACCACCGAAGCAGTGGCGGGTGCAATGACGGCCTACAACAAATAAAATTCGGTGGCTGGCTAGCCCCCTCCGCAAGTGGCGTCACCTACCATCCCAGCCCTGTAGGGACAGGAACTGCCACCCTTCTCCACCTCCCCCGCGCATCCTCAGCGAGACACACCGCGCGTTGTTTTTCCTGTAAACGAATAGGCGGCTGCGTTTCGATGGAGGCGAAACGAAGTGGCGTCGTGTGCTGTGCGATGTCAGCGCACGTTAAAGATCCCCAGGTGGTCGAAATTACTCCGTAGCCCTCCACTACGGCTCCTCTTTCTCTCTTTCCACTTTCATTCCCACCTCCCTCCCTTCCCTTACGGCGCGGTTCGGGTGTCCACAGAGCAAGTGTGACAGTTACTGCGCCTTTCCCTTCCTGTGAACCAATTTAACTTAACGCCAGTGAACTTTGATGCGTTCAGTGAAATGCTGGTTGTGCTCAACAAGGGGCGTGCGATGTACCGTTACCACAGATCATGACGTTACCATTCAATTCATGCATATATAGGATATAGGATACCTAGAGAGTCCTTGGAGAGTCTGCATGTCAGTCTTTACACGCTCTCTACCTGGAGGCAGTTGAGTTGGGGAAACAATGGCGCCGTTAGCTTAACTGGCAACACTGGTCTTTAAAGGGCGGTGGCAAGTACCCTTTCAAAGGCTGTTGCCAGCCGAAAAGACGTACATGTAGGCTCTCTAAGGGTGCCTCGATGCCAGTTCCGCCGAGAGAGGGTGGCAGTTCCTGGCTCCACGGGGCTGGTACCATGGCCTCCGAGCAGCTCGAAACGACTGGTTGTGCCAGCGCAGCGCTCCCCTTGCCTCGCTCTACTTCATCTTCTTTCGCAGGCAATCTCTTCCGCCCCTAAGCCTACCGGTCGCCTTCTACGACTCCGCTCCAGGGCCTGCGGATTCCACCTCTACGTGCGCCGGCGACCTCCGCGGGCGGACGGCTAGGTTCGCTAGCGGTTTTTGGCCGCTTTTACGGGTTGGGACTTTGTCACCAGCGCCCAACCCTGTGAACATCGTCTGCGCCGTTCCTTCAAGGGGCTCTCGGGTGGACTGAACCGCCTCGATAACTGAACCAGGTAGGTTCAGCGCCTTCCGATCCGTGGGCGCACCCGGTTCTCGGGGGTGACCTCCGCGGGTCACTCCCGATTTTACGGCCGCTTTCCGCGGCCTTCGGACTTAGCGCCAGGCTGGCCTCGCTGACCGGTGGCGAGGCCTAACTCCGGCCGCACCCTGCAACGGTGGTGGCCGGGTAAGCGGTCCCCCGCGACCGCGGACATGGACATATATTGTGCTGAGGCGTGCAAAAGGAAAGAAAAATAAAGAGCCTCTGCCCGTGCCACAACGTATAACGGGTTTCGCGGACATGGACAACGCTAACCCGTCTCCCGCGGGGTCGCCTGCGGGAGCTACTTCAGGTGCGGCATCGCCACGCGGATTATCGCCCGACCACACATCGCAGCCGGACCTTTCGGTGGCACGAACGCCGCCATCCTGGTCACCGTTCTCGGACTATGGTGATGCGGTCATGGCTCAGATTCCTCAGGAAGCATGAGATTCGAGTCCGAGTGCGGCGCCTGACATCGACAACGCAGAACCATCAACCACCTTGCGGCAAACGACTTCGTCGCCACGAGACCACGGTCTCGATAACCGCGTCTCTAGCGGGACGCGGCTCGGCGACCCGGAATCAGTGACACCTCCTGCGGCGGGCTCGCTCCCGCAAGCCATCTTGAACTGGGCTTCGACGCGATGCCCCCTTTCACTACCGTCACGGATCACCACGAGACTTTGGTGGGCTACTTGAACGCCCGGGAACATAATATCAGCGTCCAGGCCAAGGTATTTATTACCAACCTTTTTTCGAAAATGCTAGAATGCTGTTCCACTTACCAGGCGCTGGCGTCCGACTCCCGAGGCCGTGCGGAGATCCTCCGAGCCATGTGGTACTCCGAGAAGGACTCCGCCGACGCCAGGTCTCGAGCAGAAGCTGCGGAGGCCCGACTCAGGGCTATGCCGCCTACCGCATCTCAGCCCAAGTTTGCGGACGTCTTGCGCGTCGGCACTGCTACCACCGACACCCGGCTTCCGACTCAACAACAAACGCAAGTTCCACCTGTGCGGCAAGTCAAATGTCGCATATTTAACATCCGCTGCACCGGACTCTGTGACGCCAGCCCAGTTAATTCAGACGCTAAAATCGAACATAGTTCCCGAGGATGATGGTATCGGGCCAGTAACGCTGCGACAAACCGCTGCTGGCGTCACAGTTTTAGCACGCGACCTTCAGACGGTAGACAATCTGCGAGTGGCCGTTGAATCTAACGAGGTCACTAGAAACGCATTAACCATTCGCGTAGTAGGCCGGCGAAGACCTCACCTGAGAGTCTGTGGTGTTGACCCCGATGTCACAGATGACAACGTCATTGCTAATATAAATGCCAAAAATCCCGCCATCACCCTCGACCCAGAAACGACCACTCGCAGATACACGTTCCGATCGCGCGACGGAACAAAAACCCACGTTTTGTCCATGGCGCCAGACGCCTCTACTAGAGTTATTTCGAAAGGTAGACTGACAATTGGTTGGTCGTCAGCATTAGTTGCCGAGGACTTGCACGTACCAATGTGCACTTTCTGCGCCACTTGCGGACACTCCAGGCGCAATTGTAGAGTAAGTGCGGATGCAACGCACGCTGTTTGCACGCGATGTGCAGATGCTCACACAATCAACGACTGCACCGCACGCGACGACTCGGCAACTGCCTGTGCGGTGTGTCGTAGGACGGGACGTGAAGGACAGCCGCATAGGGCGGGTTCTTCTGACTGCCCTATCCTAGCTGCACGCCTTGCCCGCTCGCGGTCCCGAACAGATTACGGACAAACTTAGCTTCTTACCTAAGGGAAGGGGAGACCAGGGAGCCGCTCTGTTTTTTATTCTTAGCCTCAAAGACGGGTGCTTTGCACACGATTGCATGCACTCGTCAGAGAGCCTCTTCAATATCATTTTTTATGAAATATCTTATGTTAACAACACTACCTTCTCTTTGATTACTCTACTCAATCTAACTTTCCGATACCTTACCATAAACCTCTTGATAGTTTCACCGTTTCTAACACAGCACTGTGCTGTTACATTCTCCCTCTCGCTTCCAAAACCAACTTTCTTCAAGGGGCGGCTCCCACGTTTTCCCCACAGGTTTTTTCTTCAGTTTCCTTGTATACAGTTCGCTAAGAAATGATTATAGGTATAGTTATGATGGCGCATCGCGGTATTCATGGTTCATTTCTAGTTTCAGTTATTGGTGCGTGACTCTGGGTGGTTCGGCTGGAAGGGGTTTTTTCTTTTATTTTATTTTTTACTCATCAGACTTAGGCGCGTCCAATTTGACGGCCACATTTATTTTTAATGTATTCAATTGGGAGGGTATGGCAGATATGATAGTGAGGGGAAAGTAAACCTTTCAGCTGATCATTCGACCCAGCCATACATAGGAATAGCACACGCACAAGTAATAATTTTTTCTTTTATATTATATTTTATCAACTTTTATTTCACCTTCAATTTTATACCTAATATTATTTTTTTTTTTTCATTTCCTCGGTTACCACTCTGCAGGCCATTCTTTTTTTTTCTATTTCGCAGGAATATTTCTTTCACTTTTCTATACAGAGGGTCGTTAATGACAGCTAATCTTCTATTTCGTTCATTCAAGCAAACTTAGACCACAGTAAAAACGCGACCCCTGTATTAATAGACAGCATGGTCAATGGTAACTACGATTATGCACTTAGATTCGTATACAGTTGCAGACAGAAATACGGGCATTCCTGTGAATTGGATTAAATTCGCAGCACCGTCCAAGCCGCAATGCGCCATCATCGCCACCCACAATACCTTTAACATGTTTCCTATAGTCATCACACCTAGAGTGGTTGCATTAGTATGTAATTCAACTACCGAATCATTCCTCCTAGTAAGTTGCTATGCGCCACCTCACTTCATAATGTCTCCAACATTACACACGCACTAACACTAACGGAGGATATGCCGGTGATAGTTGCAGGAGATTTTAATGCCAAACATGCAGTATGGGGCCCAAGCCAATCCGACGCGCGCGGAGGCGAATTCCCAATGGCTTCTGGTTTAGTGATCATGAATGACCCGGCATCTCCTCCCGCATACACAAACTAGTACACTGACAGCTGGATTGACGTCACCATGGCATCTCCAGCGTTGATGCTTTTGGGGGCGTCATGGCAGGTGTCAGACACGATCACATTTTCAGAACATAAACACATAACAGTGACACTGGGTAACAAACGTCGAAACACAGAACCACGACAAACAAACTTCGGATTAACGAGAAAACTGAAATCCATATCCAAATTGCACTTATTATATTTTTGAACGCCTAAGACGGGAGAATTTATCATCGCGATCAAACAAACCAAATTCAACGACAAACTTCAATAATTGGTGGACACAAGAATTGGCATTAGAAAAGTTAAAAGTCGGGGCATTACGCCGCAGATACCAAAGAACAAAGGATTATCTATTGAGGCAACAATTTGGCAAGGAATATTATCAGGTATTAAGAATATATAGAATCAACGTCGCACATGCTCGAACCTCCGAAAGGAGAAACATTGCCAAGGATTCATTAAAGTCCAATATATTCGGTCATACGTTCAAAATCGCGTTTTGTAAATTATAAGCTCCGGTCATCCTTCCCCCCATACAAATGGAGGACGGATCATTAACAACGCCCACTTTGAACACGGCACAACTATTATTCAACAATCAGGTAGCTTCAGGTAAGCTGGACATTGATACCCCATTACATTCGGAGATTCAAGCACTTGCGGCCGAACCAAATTTGGGAGGACTCGATAATGTTTCTTTCACGTATGGGGAGATTCATTTAGCAGTCTCCAGAGTGAAACAAGGAACAGCATCGGGACTAGACGGCATAACGCTACGATTTGTCCAAGAGTTATGGAAATTAAAACCCAATTTTTCATTATTCATATTTTCTTCCGCCTTGCGTTTGTGACATTTCCCTTTGATATGGAGAAAAGCCTCATAATTTTTCTCTCAAAGCCAGGCAGGCCGTCAGAGGCGACATCTTCCTACAGACCCATAGTGATGAATTCAACACTGGGCAAAGTGTTGGAGCGCCTCATGTATGGCAGTTTATATCATTTCTTGGCGAGACGCGACCACTTGCACACAAACCAATTCGGTTTCACAAAACAAAGAGGAGCAGTCAATGCTCTTCACACACTAATTTCAAAAGTTACAGAGAAAAGGGCAGAGGGACTCCGCGCACTGCTGATATCTATAGATTTCAGAGGAGCTTTTGACAGTGTCTGGCATCCCCTAGTGCTTGCATCGCATCGACAATGGGGATGCCCAAAAAATCTCTGTGCACTGCTGAGGTCGTTCCTATCCGACCGAGAGGTGGTGTGTCTGTCTTAAATTCAGACCAGCTCTTCGGGTGCTCGGCGTCTTGACTGATCGCACCTTGTCGTTCATAGCCCATGGCGAATACCATTCATTCTACCAGTCACCAAGTCATTCCAATACCAATACCAATACCAAGTCATTCTACCCACTGCCACTTATGCGTCCCCTTTGTGGTGGACTGAGTGTCCCCACTCAGGACTTCGTGCTAGGTTAATAACTGTGCAGCGGGCCCCGCCAATGGCGTTGGCGGGAGCCTACTCCACAACGAGCACGCGGGCGCTCCAAATTTTAATGCATGCCCCTCCTGTGCAGTTTGACCTAGACAGGGTAAACGCAGAGTTTAGATTATTCGTATTAAGATCAGATACCTCAATCGGACAAAAAGGGTTCCTTGCTTCTGAAATAGCATCACCTTTTGACGAGGCTCTTCAGCATCCGTCGGAGGTCACTTCTTTTGAGCACGTTCGTTTGGACATGACTGCGGCGGCGGCGATGGCTTTGCGACCTGCGCTTCATGTCTTCACAGACGGCTCATATACCTCCACGGCTGCAGGTTCTGCATTCGTTGCTCTTACAACAAACCGGCCGAATATTAACAGTAGGCCGGTTTCAGGTCGAATTGGCTAATAGCGCGTATTGCGCCGAAAAAATAGAACTCGACGAGGCATTGCGGTATTTGAAAGATCAGGGAGGAATATCCCCTGTATATATTTATACAGATTCTCTCTCGGTACTGAATGCCCTTTCGAATTATCTCATATCGGACCCAAAAATCTATACCATCAAAACCCTTTTAAGAACTGTTGCGTCTGACCGCCCCGCAACGCTATTTGATGTTCCTGCCTACAAGGGCATTTTAGGAAATGAGATAGCAGATACCATTGCTTCTCAGGCGTATAAATCGCCTAGAATTAGATTTTCTTCAACATTCAAAATATCTGTACGCAACGAATTCAAACATTCCGTCAAAGCGCAATGGCAGACCTGGTGGCAGGAGAACAATCAAGGCACTGTAATTTATGATTGGATTCCGAATGTTTTTAACATTCCAAAAACATTTCCTCCGGCGAAACCACTCGTTACACTCTTGACAAGGCACGGCCGTTTTCCGGCTTACTTCAATCGTTTTGGACTAACCACATCGCCTCAATGTCCGTGCAGTCACCCTGATGGTAACGTCCATCATTACATCACAAATTGTCCCATAACCTCTGACATAACATCACGTCTACCTCGTAACCTTGCTGGCGACCAACCGACATTGTATTGGAGAGGCTGGCTAGATGACAAAAAATGCTGCGCCCTTTTGTTAAGAGTGGTTGCAGTGATCAGTGCAAGTTTGCCAGATTATAGGCGCACACAGAGGAGTTAACGAATCTGCCTTTTCCTTTTTCTGGGATGGGCCACTCATGCCAATTGAGGCGGACAGTCCTGTCAGCCCTTTCCAGAATGGAAAATGTAGTTTAAATTGCAGTATATGCAAACGTCTTTTTCCTTTATCAGTTTATGATTTATTTATTTTTTGTACTTTCTTCTCTTTTCTATCTTTTCTGTACATAACCGCTCTTTCATTATCTGCATATAGCTAGAATGTACATATTTTATATAATTTGTATATACACACCAAAACTTCTGGATTGTATAATTGTAATTATCATTACATGTACTAAATCTGCTCTTAGTTATTATGTCTCATGACACATATCTCTTTGCACAGTTTTCTCTTCTACCTCTGTACCACTGCTCATTTCATGACAAATAAAGGCACACCTTGTTTCGTTTTTTTTTATGCTTTATTATTTTCATTTTTCTTTCATGTATAATTCTTACTTTATTCATTTTTTTCTACCTCTTTTATTCTTTCTTTTTTTATTATATCTATCTTATTTGTTTTATTTTTATTTTTTATTTACTTGTTATTATTTTTCCCTATTTATTTATTTTGTTTTTCTGTCTGTGTGTGATTTATTCCTTTCACATCCTTTAGGATGTGTGCATAAGAAGGCCACCACTTGGGCACCTCTACTGCCTTTAACCTATTATTATGAACAATGAACCAGCTCTGCGAGGCTCGCCCACCCTCTGTGCTCGTTGAGCCCTTCGGACACAGATGCGTTACCGTGCCCACTTTTTATTTTTTCAATTGGCTTTTCCCGCCAAATTAAATCTTTGGCCGAATGGCCCCGGTCTTTTATTTTCGATTGGTTTAAGCCTGATATAGCTCAGCTGGTGCACACTATTTCTCACGCCGCTTTATTTTTGAATTTATTTTCCAACATTGTCAGGAGACTTTGGATTGGGGCTGGTACCATTGCCTCCGAGGTTACCCACGCGCGCGTATTTTTCTCCGGCCGTTCCAATCGGCGCGCGCTACAGCCAACAGTTGCAGGTTTGTCAGTTCCTCCAGGCGTCACCAGGCGGCAGTGCGTGCCTATGTCGCGGCGTATCTCCGCTGGCGGTTCTCTCGTTTTTTTGCGCGTGTATATTGACGAAAAATTTGTTACGAGCGTGTCATGTAGCCTTTCATTTTTAGCTGGTTTTCCAGCAAAGACTGACCGCTAGGTGAGTACGAAATAATAATTGGTTCACAGGAAGGAAAAGGCGCAGTATCTGTCACACTTGCTATGTGGACACCTGAACCGCGCCGTAAGGGAATGAATGAAGGTGGGAGGGAAAGGGAAAAGAGAGAGAGGAGAGCCGTAGTGGAGGGCTACGGAGTAATTTCGACCAGCTGGGGATCTTTAACGAGCGCTGACATCGCACAGCACACGGACGCCACTTCGTTTCGCCTCCATCGAAACGGAGCCGCCGTGGTCGTTTTCACAATTTAAGTGCTTTGTTTACTACCGAAGCAGAGCAACACCACCTAGACTCCGTCGAGTCGGTGCTTCAAGTTTGCCGGATTCGAGCAGACTAAACACATCTGGTACATCGCTTTGAGCGCCTTCCGAACACGGCAGCTACAACATCTTGCTAAGATCTGGCTCATCTGCAACAGCCTTCTCAGTCCACAACAATGACTCGGATCGTCAGGCGAGAACTCGAGGCCTTAGCTCCTGCACCACTCCCCGCCAGTGCAATGTAATCGGCGTTGCACAACCACCATTTTCCCTCAGCGCCATTGGTTTGCCATCTTTGTCCTTTATGGGCATAATCATTAACAGCCTTTTTACATGCAATTCCGTCTGTGACTTTATTCAATCAGAGACCGAAGCCGAAACTTCTATATTTACTGTGGCAGCGTTAACTGTGCAGAGCCGCTCCCTACTAGAAGAGACCACCACACCACTATTGTTCACAATTGGCAAAGCGTTTTCTTTATGCTGATGCGATCGGTTTCGGGGGCCAAGGCTTTAGGGTAGCGTGATCAGCGGACAAGACATCGGACGGGGAGCAGCAGGTAGAGTTGACAAAGTAGAGTTGGCAAAGGTGCTGAGCGGAGTGTTGTTGCTGCGTTCACATAATGCGTTCCATTCAACTTAGAATTTACGCATTGTGCTCGTGTAGATTTCTTGTGAAAGTTTTTCATCAAGACTACCTCGTGTAGAAGGTAGGCTTTGAGAGCCTAACGGTCAATCGTGAAGCCGGCAGTCAACCAACGTTACGAGCGTATGCTCGAGGGGCCAAAGGCATGTATGTTTCTCAGCTTCAAGGTCTTGTTGCATTTTGGTGAACTGATGAGACATTCGTTTTCCTCCCCATTTTTAATCCTAAGGCTTCTGCGCTTGCTTGCAAGTATAACAAATTCCACTGGAGCGTTCATCGCTACTTTCCAGGTGCACCGTACATGTCGCTAACTTATGTTGCTTACTTCGAGAGGTGCTCTCTTCTAGCATTGTGCAGCAAGAAAGGACCACGCCACTGAAACAACGAAGATAATCATAGAAAAGTTGCTTAGGCCACAGCTTATCAACGCGGGAAAAATAGTAATTGATCAAGCAGCTTACCGGAAGAAAAAAACCTGCTGAGCAAGATAGGAGCTGCGTGTTTAGTCTGGCGAGTTTTATCTTTTACGAATAGAAAACTACGCAAGTACTCATCATGTGGTGAATAAACTTTGTAAATAACGAAATATTTGTGTGTACTACTTGATTGTGCTTGCCCATATTGTTTTTCTCTTAGTCCACCTCATGAGTTTTGTAAATAAACATCTTTTTTTTAATTACTCACAGTGTTTGCCTCGATATTTTGTTCAGAAAGTGGCTAGTATCATTACAACCGGCGGATGTTTAGTGCCAAAAATGTTCTAATAAGTTTGGCATATCATTCAAAATTAATGAAAAATTGCTAACTAGTGTGGCAGGCGTGTATGATAGCGTCATTCTATAGTCTAATCATAATTCGTTTGAATTAACCCATTTGCTCGGCTTGGCCCACTGCGTGTATAGGCACTTAAGGTATATTATAAAAATTCATGTAAATTGCTTTCCTTAAGGACACTATCGAACTTGTGTGCTTACGATCTTCTAAGGCTGCTTTAAAGCCGCGCGAGAAAAAAAAAGCTACCTTGACACGCATCTAAGTAATAATCATGTGGCTGTGGCGGAACCATTTAGAGAACTGCATTCGTGCGATGGATGTTTATGCAAGTCGCCGCAGTCGTAAATACTGTATTTAGAGAGTTAATGAACTCGCAAATGTACAGCGTGTATATATACACACTGACAAAAAAAAGACGCGGAACCACAGCAGTGAGCGCCAGAGCACGCATGCATGCTTCGGCCAGGCATGCAGCTTCGGGTAGTCGCTGCCTCACTTTGTGCATGTGGGCCTTATATTATTAGTACTTTAAGGATAGCGAAAATGTTGGCTGCCGTCTTGCCTGTGGCATTTCAAAGCTGGCAGCTCGACTGTGGTACGACCGCAAGCTGAGTGAACTCGTGTTTCATAGTTTGCGCCAAGCTGCGGCGGAACGCTTGATGCATAGGTGGCGAGCGCCGCGGTGCGGCGAAAGACGTTGCCACGCCCCTTTTCCAACACGCTCTCTCTTGCCGATTGGAACGGTCGGAGAGAAACGTGCGCGCGGAGGTGAAATCGGAGGCCATGGTTGGTTGGTTGGTGCACAGGAAGGGAAAGGCGCAGTATCGGTCACACTTGCTCTGTGGACACCTGAACCGCGCCGTAAGGGAAGGGATGAAGGTGGGAGTGAAAGTGAGTAGAGAGAAAGGGGAGCCGTAGTGGAGGGCTACGGAGTAATTTCGACCACCTGGGGATCTTTAACGTGCGCTGACATCGCACAGCACACGGACGCCACTTCGTTTCGCCTCATAGAGTTCCTTACACTAACTAGAGGGAAAGCTGAGGGCGCTGTACTTCAGCCACCATGGGCGCGCTAAGAATCATGGGCCGGTGTGCTACTTGTTGCGGGACAGTCGGTTTTTCTCGGGTACGTGGAGTGGCGTTACTGCAATGTTTCTTTTTTCTTATCATCATCATCTGAAGGTGCGTACATAGACCGCGAAAGCCATAGTAGCGAAGGCGCAAAAGCAGACGTCGCCAAAAAATGGTTTCTGTTTCCCGAAGTGCCACTAAAAACTTCCTTAAGTGATGGAACAACGATAAATATTTTCATAACATTTTTTTATTTCAAAGTTTGCCTATTAAATGCGAAATATTGGTATTTGTGCTGCTCAAAACTAAGCCAATAGGAGAAAGGGCCATCGCTTATATTGGATAAATCTCACGCTGGCATTCTGTTTCTCTCTCTTTTTGCAATTTATAGTCACAATATTCAATCTTAGGACATTATTTATGGTAAAACAACGTTTATCTTTGCATTAGTTTTGGCCAAAAGTTGTAGATCTGCACTCGGTAGCTCAACGGCCCATGATGCTTTGAGCGCCCATGGTGGCTGAACTGGCCGTCTGGAAACTACATGTAAACTCCCATAGACGGCAGCACAGCTTTCCCTCTAGGTAAGAGTGAGAAACTCTATGTTTCGCCTCCATCGAAACGCAGCCGCCGTGGTCATGAACGACCAATACACAACATAATCTGGATACCGAGTCTCACAGGGATCGGGGGCAACGAAGGGGCAGACAACCTAGCTCGAGGAATGACTAGCCGAGCAGGAACGTCACTAACCCTGGATGAACCCCAGATTAACTGCGGGGACAGCTATTCGGAATTACTAAACATATAAGCGGCTAAGATTCCAGTACCCCCACCACATAAACTTTTATCTAAGGAGGATGCCAGAGGATGGCGAAGACTGCAAACAGGCTCCTTCCCAAATTTATACATATTAAATAAGATGTTCCCAACATAGTATAGCGCCAACTATCCGTGGTGCGGAGCAAAACCAACACTATATCATGTTACATGGGAGTGCGGAAGTAATCAAACATTTCACAGACGCAAAACACCAAGTGCCGAGCAATGGCAGAGCCGGCTCACCAGCTGCGAGCTTGAGGCCCAAAGGGCACTCATAGCACACGCAAGCGAGGTGGCCCGACTCAGTGGAGCCCCGGACTAGGGGCCCACCCACGGCCAAGGAGGACACAGACTGCAAGATGAAGACTCCGTCCTCTACCGATACTACTTCTTAAACAACCAATAAAGGTTTCATTCGTTCATTCATTCATTCATTCGGAGGCTATGCTGGTACGGTAGGTCAATGCCGCTTGCGGCGGAGGCTAGCCATCCACTGAACTTTATCTGTTGTAGGCCGTCATTGTACCTGCCACTGCTTCGGTGCTGGATGATGGCTGTGGCTGCGGCGCGCGTCTTTCTCTCCCTCTTCTTTCCCCTTCTCTATTTTTAGGCGTCCGTGTGCTGTGCGATGTCAGCGCACGTTAAAGATCCCCAGGTGGTCGAAATTACTCCGTAGCCCTCCACTACGGCTCCTCTTTCTCTCTTTCACCTTTCACTTCCCATCTTCCTCCCTTCCCTCACGGTGCGGTTGTGGTGTCCACAGAAAACAAGTGAGATAGTTACCGCGCCTTTCCCTTCCTATAAATAAATCAGTTCTTTCGCACAAGGCAGCGGAGGTGGCTCAGCTACAAAGCCAGTAGCAGGGCCGTGCATTTTCGTTTCCTTGTTCCTACAGCCACAACAATAGCGCCGACGAGGCACCCTATGCATATACGAAGCTGACCCTACCGGGGTCCGATTCAAGCATCCGTGCGGCGCCTTTCATTTTCCCCTTCCTCGAAAGCCACACCACACAGGAAACAGAAGCAGAGCCAGATGCCCATTGGATCGGAAAACATTTATTGCCGCTCTAGATGGCCTCCAGTCCATAGCAGCGGCAAACGGTAGTGACCTACCAGTCCCAGCCTTGTAGGGCCAGAAGCAGCCACCCTCCCCTTCCCGAACTAAAGTTGGTTGGTTGGTTTGTAGAGTTTAATGTCCCAAAGCGACTCAGGCTATGAGAGACGCTGTAGTGGAGGACTCCAGAAATTTAAACCACCTGGGGTTCTTTAACGTGCAATGACATCGCACAGCACACGGGCACCTTGCTTTTCGGCTCCACCGAAAAGCGGCCGCCGAGGCTGGGAAAAGTGCGATGAGGCAAAACCCATTAAGCGCGGTGGATCGGAGCCCTCCACTACGGCACCTCTATCTCCCTCTCTTCTATCACTCCGACCTTCCTCCCTTCCTTTCAGGCGTGGTACAAGTGTTCGCGGGCCCCGCCGGGGTGGTGCAGCGGCAAGACGTCCGGCTACTGTGCCGGAGTCCCGGGTTCGAACCCGACCTCGGGGCTGCGTTTCGATGGAGGCGAAACGAAGAGGCGTCCGTGTGCTGTGCGATGTCAGCGCACGTTAAAGATCCCCAGGTGGTCGAAATTACTCCGTAGCCCTCCACTACGGCTCCTCTTTCTCGCTTTCCACTTTCACTCCCATCTTCCTCCCTTCCCTTACGGCGCGGTTGCGGTGTCCACAGAAAACAAGTGAGACAGTTACTGCGCCTTTCCCTTCCTATAAATAAAATCAGCCCCGCAGGGGTGGTACAGTGGTAAGACGCCCGACTACTGTCCGGAGTTCCCGGGTTCGAACCCGACCACGGCGGCTGCGTTTCGATGGAGGCGAAACGAAGTGGCGTCCGTGTGCTGTGCGATGTCAGTGCACGTTAAAGATCCCCAGGTGGTCGAAATTACTACGTAGCCCTCCGCTATGGCTCCCCTTTCTCTCTTTCCACTTTCACTCCCACCTTCATGCCTTTCCTTGCGGCGCGGTTCAGGTGTCCATATAGCAAGTTTGACACATACTGCGCCTTTCCCTTCCTGTGAACCAATTATTATTATTATTATTATTATTATTATTATTATTATTCAGCATAAAGCAGAGCCAGATGCCCATTGGATTGGAAAACATTTATTTCGTCAAAATGCAGATGGAGACGGTCCGCTCTAGATGGCCTCCAGTCCATGGCTGGCGGTGACCTTAGCGGCCCACTGAGTTGGCCAAGGCTTGAATGTCCGGATCCGAGCTGACCGGAACGGCCTCCCATCGCTCAAGAGAAGGAATTTGCACTAGATCTTCCGGTGGAGGTTCTTCTTTACATTGCCATAGTATGTGATCATACGTGGCTGTTTCGCTACAGAACTTGCACGCGGGGTTAAAGTCATCCGGGTACATTTTTGCTAAGGAGTCGTTAGTACAGCAGGCATCAGCGGCGTTACAAATTGTTTTACAGGATAGAAGAGGCGCAGTATCTGTCACAATTATCCGCGGAACCTTGACTGAGTTATAGGATAGGAAAAGTGTGGTAACTGTCTCACTTGTTTTCTGTGGACACCTCACCCGCGTCGTAAGGGAAGGGAGGAAGGTAGGCGTGAAAGTGGAAAGAGAGAAAGAGGAGCCGTAGTGGAGGGCTACGGAGTAATTTCGACCACCTGGGGATCTTTAACGTGCGCTGACATCGCACAGCACACGGACGCCTCTTCGTTTCGCCTCCATCGAAACGCAGCCGCCGAGGTCGGGTTCGAACCCGGGTACTCCGGCACAGTAGTCGGGCGTCTTACCGCTGCACCACCCCGGCGGGGCCCGCGAACACTTGTACCACGCCTGAAAGGAAGGGAGGAAGGTCGGAGTGACAGAAGAGAGGGAGATAGAGGTGCCGTAGTGGAGGGCTCCGATCCACTGCGCTTAATGGGTTTTGCCTCATCGCACTTTTCCCGGCCTCGGCGGCCGCTTTTCGGTGGAGCCGAAAAACAAGGTGCCCGTGTGCTGTGCGATGTCAGTGCACGTTAAAGAACCCCAGGTGGTTTAAATTTCTGGATTCCTCCACTACAGCGTCTCTCATAGCCTGAGTCACTTTGGGACGTTAAACCCTACAAACCAACCAACCAACTTTAGTTTGGGAAGGGGAGGGTGGCTGCTCCTGGCCCTACGAGGCTGGGACTGGTAGGTCACTGCCGTTTGCCGCTGGGGCTAGCCTGCCATTGAATTTTATCTGTTGTAGGCCGTGATTGCTCCCGCAACTGCTTCGGTGGTGGGCGACGGCTGTTCTTCTTCTTCTTCCTTGATATTTGGCACATACCCACGAAGGGGGATTGGCCAGGGTTCAGTGTGGACTGCCAAATGTCCTACACAAACTGAATTAATGTAATAAAGTAATTGACAACTAAACAAAAACAAAAGGTTTTAGATCACAAAAGTTATTCAATGAAAAAATATGATGCAAAAATTTGTAGTTTTGTAAATTTGGAATGCAATTAGCAGGGGAATCTGTCCGTAGCTGTTATGTAGTTATGTAAGTACTGACAAATTTCAGGCAACGCAAATCCTTTCGCACTCGCACCGAAGGAGAGTAGAAGCGGGACCGATAACGTAAATCCCAAGCGTGCAATTGGACTTTCTAAATGCACCCTCCTCTGATTTGAAAACCTTCGGCAAGCGAGAAGGAAGTGATCGATATTTTCAATTTCACCGCAAGCCTCACAAAGGTTTGTGGGGATGATCCCGCATCTACATAAATAAAGATTTAAGCGAGGAATCCTGCATCTCAGAAGAGTCATCGTAACCTCACACTGCCGTGATTTACATGCTCGAACTTTCCATGAGTATATGAGATGCTGGTATTCGGCTGTAGATAGCAAAGAATCATTGCATGTAGCGGCTAGGTATTGATATCGCTGGAAACGGGACATTCCAAAAATGGTGATATTAGGAATGGTACAAGAAACAGATGCATCAAGAGCTGATTTAGCCAGGAAATCTGCAGTTTCGTTATGAAAAATACCGCTGTGTCCGGGGACCCAGATGAAGCGTATTTCTTTCACCCACCCCGGTATGAAATACTTTAGTGAGCGGTTCAACTGAGCATCCCGTGCTGACTCCAGTGACAACAAAACAGAAAGAGAGTCTGATAGAAAAATTATTTTTGATTGACTGCAGGGAACTTTTAGTAGCGCTAGCCCAATTGCCATAAACTCTGCTAGAAATATCGGTGTGTAATCCGGGACACGCACCGAATAACTCCAGGAAAGAGACTCCGAAAAAATTCCAATCGCAGCTTTGTGCGCAATCACAGACGCATCAGTGGCAATTACAGCGTGATCAGGGAACTTTTCAAGGTGTTCACATAGGAGACTGGATATTAAATTTGATGGCAAGTGCTTCACATTAAATGGAAATATAGAATCATAATTTATATCCACAAAGGACGTTGAGCAACCAATAGGACATATAGAAGCAAGGTCCACACCAATGTTTGTTAAAATGCTCTGCGTATAAACAACCTGGGGCTTGCAGACCCTTGGCCACTGGTGAGTGAGAAAGAGGGCGGGGTTTGACACAAAAATAGGTATAGCCACACCGGGAGTAGTCTCAAATGATCGCAAGAATGATCTGACAGTTAGAAGGTGGAAACGGGAGTTAAGGTCCGGAATGCGGGCCTCCAAGTACAGAACGGTGGTAGAGACTGACTGTGGAAGCCCTAGGCAGAGGCGCAGCGCCCGTCTTTCTAAAAGCAGCAAAGGATGTAGCTTATATTTTGGACACCCAGAAAAAAGAATGCAGCCGAATTCCAGAATCGGTCTCACATAGGCTTTGTACAAAAGTAGAAGGGTATCTCGACGCATACCAAATTTCCTGTTACTTATCCGTGTCAGCCTACCAAGGGCACGTTCACCTTTCCGAACATTAGACTTAATGTGAAGCCTCCAATCCATACTAGCATCATACGTAATGCCTAAATACCGCACAGATTCCACTTGAGGTATTACATCTGAGCGGTAGTTTAACGAAACATATAAGGGGGTTACGGTTTTAAAAACTAGCACACTACTTTTGGACACATTTAAAACCAATTTAATTTTGTCAAACCAGACCTCAAGTGCATTTAGGTAAGCCTGTAGTGAACGATATAGGTCATGAATATCTTTTGCCGAGGCGAAGAATGCTATGTCATCTGCATATACATATACAGTGACATCAGGATGAACCGGAATATCGCACATTAATATATTAAAAAGGAGTGGGGAGAGCACAGAACCCTGAGGCACCCCTCTTGTCTGTGCATAGGTGTCTCAGGTTAATGTGCCATCAGTGCAAAAAAATTCTCGTCCTTTCAAAAATTCCCTGATCCACGCATAAATGTAGAACTGAGGACGTAATAATGACAACTTGTTTAGTAGAATGGAATGTTCAATGCTGTCATAGGCCTTAGCAATATCGAGCGTCACTAACGCTGATACCTCCTTGTTGTACATTGCAAGGCGAATCCTACTTTCTAAATCTACATGTGCAGACCATATTGAGCATCCATTGCGGAAGCCTATTTGGGAAGAACTCAAAGCATTAACCTCTGAGATATGCTTTGAGAGGCGGCCATGCACAATTCTTTCTATTAATTTTACTAGATTCGAAGTCAAAGCTATCGGCCGAATGTTTTCAACATGAAATCCTTTACCAGGGTCTTTCAAGAGCAATATAATTTTCGCCACTTTCCAGACGTGAGGCAGCCATGCAGATTCTAATGATTCATTAACCAGATCCAGGAGATCCTGAGTGAAATCATTTGCTAAAATTTTGACCATACCTACCGTAACCCCGTCCCAACCTGGAGCCGAGTTTCTCATGGAAGAAATCACAGATAGTAATTCTGACCTATCAACCTCAACATACTCTGAGCAGGAAATGGGAGCGTGCAAGGGAACTCTGCACTGCTCCTGGAAACGTAATGCAAGTCCTTGCGCAATTTGTTCTAACTCATCCTTTGCCTCCTGTGGGGATAACACTACTGAACTTAATGACTGTGAAAGGTGCGAGTTTCTATTTCGTTCCATGAAACGATACAAAGCCTTCCTGTGCCTAGGGTTTGACAAATAAGTATTTAAATTTTCGTTGTACTCGTCCTTTGCCTGCGCTATGGCTCTTTTGAATGACGCCGAACAAAATTTGTAGTTTATCCAGTTTACTGGGCTCTGGTTATAAGAGAGGCTTTTCCATGCTGCTTTTCTACGGCGGAAGGCTTTCTCACACGCGTCATTCCACCATGGGGATGCCGACTTATTGTTTACTGTAGACCGCACAGTGAACTGGGAATCTACAGTAGCATTCGCGATTGAGGAAAATACCTTTTGTGCTTTGTCGGTCCTACATGAACAAAGGTTTGATTTGAGGGAGGAGCGTAGCGAAGCTGCATATTTGGCGTTGTTTACTAGTTTACGGTCCAAAGTTCTATCTCGTGTTGTGCTCATCATGATGGTAAATGTTATTGGAAAGTGGTCGCTAGACGTACCACTATCTACTGTGGACCATCCTCCTATACCTATCCCACCTGCTGCCAGGGATAAATCGACGACAGATTGTGAATTTCTGCGCATGAAGGTTATAGCCCGAGAATTGCAGCAGCGCACAGCATTTGACGACATCCACGTCCATAACAGCTGTCCACATGCGTCGGAGTAGTTATCCCAAAGAGTATGATGCGAGTTAAAATCACCTGCAATAACTACCCTATTAGAATTTGTAAGTAATCTGTCAAAATAGTCTGTGCTACGTACACCTGTGGGGCAGTAGACGTTAGCGACTGTGACAGGGCCACAATGCGGCAATGTGATATCTACAGCCAAAATCTCACACTCAGGATTCATTACTGTTTTGCTTATTTTTGCCCGGTGACATAATTTTGACGATATCAAAGTTAATAAACCACCGCCCCTACCGTTTACACGATCGGCGCGTAAAACATGATATTTCTTTAAGGTAAATGACTTTGCGGGGGAGAGCCAAGTTTCTTGCAAAAGCACTATGTCTGGTTTATGTGTTGAAAGGAGAAGATATAAATCTTGAAGTGAAGATATAATAGAGCGACAATTCCACTGCAGAACTTGTACACCTGCCATGATTACTTATCTAAAATTGAGGCCGCAATAGCCTCTTTTAACACATCGGTTTGCTGTGAAACTTTGGAAGGTCCTTTTTTAGTTTTGGTCTGAGAAATGGAGGACTTAGAGGGTGAGCTAGAAGCACGGCGCTTTTGAGTAGGGCAAGCCATTTCAACATCATTAGAGCAAAAACTTTTGCGAGAAATGCCTACAGGGACACTGTCGATTGTGTGCACTTGAGCCAGCACTAGAGGAGAATCTGCATTTGAACTTTCAGTACAGGTTTGAGATGAAATAGATGCTGGAGTCAGCACAGGTTGAGGTGGGCAAAGTGACTGGCTACCAACAATACTAGACAAAGCTTCAGTAAAGCTGGTAAGCATACGGTCAACCACGACAGAAAGGGCTTTTTCAACCGTTTTCACAATTGCGGTAGACAACGAGGTCTCAAAGTCTGGAGTAGAAGGGCGCACACAGTTGGCATAAGTGTGCCTTTTCCGATCAAGAAGGGCATAAGCATCTGCTCGAGAGCAACGATTCTCTTGAATTAATTCTAGTAACGCTTGCTCCTGGGATCGTTTCTCACAACTGGGGTCATCAGCCGAGTGCTCGTTACTGCACAGACAACAGCTAGGTCTTGCAGCGGTACAGCTATTAGAAGAGTGTCCTTCCCCACACACCCTGCATCTTGTCGCAGACTTACACGCTCGTCCACTGTGTCCAAATCGCCAACAGTTGGTACATTGAAGGGGGCGAGGACGTAGCGGGTCAATGCGATAAATAATTGGCCAAATTTTTAACTCAGATGGACACATGAGACCGGCAAAGGTTGTTATAACTGACTCTGTAGCAACACGCACCCCGGCCACTATGCGAGAGCAGCGATACACTGAAAGAACACCAGTTCCTGCGTCCTGAAATTCCTCCAAAATTTCTTGAGCAGTAGATGCAGGATCCACTCCACGCACAATACCCTTAGTGCAAGCCAGCTGTTCAGGAATAAAAGCTTTTACAGGAATCGATGTAAAAGAACTGCAGCGTAGCAGATCTGACACACAATTAATGTTTGCAGATTTGCAAACTATACCTCTTCTCCCGAAAGGTCGCACCTCAGAGATATCAAGGTAGTGATCCGTCAGAGTTTTGAGTTGCTGCTGAATAGCTTTCGGATTTTTCATTTTCAGCAGTCCATCGCCTATCGGTATGAGTGCGACAGGAATCACATCGACGCCATTTTTTGCAAATGATTCCAGAGGCAAGCTTTCATTCGGCAGGCTGGCGAACCAATCTGCCGAGCCCCCTCCCGGGGTGGTGAAAGACATGCCTGTGCGCAAGGTAATGACACCTTTACATTACCAAATCCTATAAAGCTAGCCTGAACCCTGATCAAAACCCCCCTGAACGTGGAAAGGCCTCACCACGAAGAAGCTCAGGCACCGAACACCTTGAGGACTCCCAGGACAGGCAGATCAGAAATCGATCAACTTCAACCTAGGTGGTGAAGATCGCTTCCCCGTCGTGTAGCTGGCCGTCGTGTAGCCGCAACAACGGCTGTTGTTGTTGTTGTTGTTGTTCTCCTCTAATGTGATGACACATACCCACATGGGGGGATCGGCCAAGAATTGGGGTGCAGAGATATTAGATTTTGAGATGTATGTTGTTGCGGCGCGCGTATTTCTCTCCCTCTTCTTTTTCCTTTCTTCTGTATTTTCTCTTCTGTCCGCACGAGGCAGCGGAGGTGGCTCAGCTACAGAACCAGTAGCAGACCAGTGCATTTTCTTTTCCTTCTTCCTACAGCCACAACAACAACTATTCAATGCAGGCTATGAAAGAAATGCGATGGTAAATGCAAATGGGTAAATGCTGCCCCATTTATTTTGTGGTTCCATGCGTCACCGTACAAAGTTGCTTAATGGACGGCCCTTGTTATTAATCATATTCAGATAATCAGCTGTTAGACAACTTTTTCGGCAGTTCTTGATAAGTAGAGACACACTCGGCAGGTTTTAGCCGAATGAGATATGAGCGAATAGTTAAGCAGCAATCATATCTGTAACCCAATATATGTTATCATGCGTTCCATAACCAGATCTCTAGGCGTAGCAATAAGAATGAATTATTATTATGCCTAGTGACCTGGTTAAGGAATCCGTGGTAATATATATTGAATAAACAACAAAATATTATTCATTGCAAGGAAGACGAAGACTATTCAGCGACATGACATCTCGGTTGTCATCGCTGGTCTCCGGCGCCCTTCTCTCGCGTGGAAGCTGTGGCCGGCGGCTAGTTATTCTACTCTACTTAATCTGAAGTACTGCCAAAGTTAGCGTCGCATGAAGTCAATAAATCCTCTCTTCATTGTGAAGAATTTTTTTGTGATCAGAAATGTTCATATGGATGAGGCATAGCTGAAATTTGGTGGGCCAGCGTTTCACATATTGTGTCAACTTGGTGTTGAAGTTCTGGTAAGACATTTCATCATGACGAAAGAGATTATAAAGTACAGGTGTTTATGTACTTGGTTATTCTAGTTGCAATGCCTGGGCGCAGCCATCTTAGTTTAATAGTGGCGTCCCGTAAGAGCCAATTTGGGAAACTCCGCTCCGGCGCCTGTTCATGCCATCTTGGGCTGCGCTGTGCGAGTTCTTGCTGTTTGGCGGTGCTCGCAAAAGCTATACGACACCTTGGTGCTATTTTGTGTTTTGTTTGAGCGCGTCAGCAAACCGGCAGAACACCACTATAGGCCGGGGCGACTGCGAAATGCTACGGTCCACTTCCACAGGCCGTACTGAGAACTGTGAGGATCTATCTGTTCTATCTTTCACGATACATGTATGTTTAGTTATATTCATAATCGTAATGGTGACTGTGCACACAGACACACTGCGGGTGAACTGTACGGGCAGCTACCGAACGCGTAATACAGAAACTACAAAAGATGCTTTCCACTCATCGCCCCATTGGTTTACCATGAAGTGCGACCCATTTCATGTCGTGTATTTCCTCTCGAAAGTGCGTATTTATATTCGATGTCGTGCTGCTTTCATTTCGCAATAAAGGCACGGGCAGCGTTCACCGCGATTAGGCCGCTAACCGCTGTTATCGCGTGTACCGAGCTTGGCGAATGTATGCGTGTCTGTGGTGCGCTGGCGACTAGTGCGAAAAGTATGCGATCGAGCTGTCCTGTTTCAACAGTGTATACTTTGAAATTATACCATGGTTCAAGAAGAGCGCGTAAAAGAAGCACTGTCTAAAGTACCATCCGTCGACGTTTTATGCATCCTTGGTGCACGTCCTGCGGCGCAGCAACATTCGCGTCCCGTCGTAGCAGCATCATTTGCACGATGTATTCTTGGGCAAAATGTCGAAAAACATGCGCTCTCAGCTGCACCATGAACAAAGAAGACAAATCCACTTCACATAGAGCAACGCTTACGAAAACGGCGCTGACCACTGACGCGGTGGACGACGGCATTCTCGCCGTGCGCTACTCCCTAGTCGTCGCTATAGGCCTAAATTGTTTCGCATCGAAGGCACATCCAACGGCGCTTTGTAATTGCCCAGCGCTAGAGTAAATGGCCTCTTGTGAAGCTGCTGTACTGCCGATCCCATTGTATCAGTAAAAGAAAGATGTAAATTTCGGGTTACGCCTTAGCAGCGGAGCCAGCGTGCAGACGATGAGCGGCGTGCCGCGCCAGCGGCAACTGACTGTGTTGAGAAACTTATTTCTATTGCAGTTATCAACAATACGGTATTGTCAGAAATCCGCAAAAAAGATTTCGTAGCGAAATCTTTATTGGCCGCAGTCTCACCATTTCGCAGGGCCTGTCCGTGCCTGTCTGAAGAGCGAAGAAAAAAAGAACGCGAAGAAGGCCGTGGGTGGCGGTAGCTGGCATCTGACATGGCCAAGCCCTAACTGGATATATTCCTCTCTGACATTACTTATGGGAGAAGCTGCCAACTCGGGCCTCTCCTTTCATATTGGAAAATGGTGTGACCATCAGCCTACGAAAACCCTTGTATGCACGTCATCCCTAGGCCACGTAGGCACTTTCATACGGCTGGGTTAAAGCAGAGCTTTATATGTTGGCCGGTAGCTTACGCTATCGCGTCATCGTGAAGGTGGCAGTGGAAACAGAGAGAAAAAAGGGCCCGTAGTGGAGGGCTTTGGAACACTACGCGATGGAGGCTTTCGCCTCATCACACTTTAGTGGCCAAACGTGCTCCCTGTGGCATAAATAAAGCTGAAACCATAGAGTAAACCACAATGTGCAAAAGCCATGTATTTACCTTCAAGCCGAATCCAAGCGAAGACATGCAAATTGCTCTCGCGTAACTGTAGGTTTAACCACAAGCCAAATCACAGCTAAATGTTTTTTTGCTATCGGCTTATTGTTTAAGTGAAGAAAAGATATTAGCACGCTCTTATGGCGCTGGTGGAAGAGATCCACCGTATTGTTGGCGTGGAGGGCTTGCGAGAGGCACGGCCTGCCCGGCGTGCGTGTTTACTACGGCGGATTAAGTAAAATGGGTATCATATTCGTGAGTGCGTCATTAGTACTAAGTCTGCCTGGCTTACACAAAACGTTCATAGGCGAAAAAAATCAGGATGGACTGAAAAACGGTGAAGGAGAAACATATCACAACCGCACTCGGACTATCATTGCGTGCTTCCCGCATACGCTCTCAGCAATCATCTTGCGATTTCTTTGCGTATTTGTGCACTCTACGAGCACGCATAGCTGTCTCGATGACATTAACACAAAAAGGGGAGCTAATAAATGTATTTAGATCTCTCAAATGACAATATACCGAGGTACCGACCGCTCTGCAATGCATGAAGCATGCATGTACAGCCCACTCGGCACTGGCAACAATGGGCCGGCACAATGAATCTGCTTAAAGAGTACTTTCCCCCTCTCGTGCTTGCTCTCCATAAAACGGTCTATACGAATAGCTTGAAAGCGAAGACACAAGACTGCTAGTGTACAAGCACGTGTACATTAAATAACCTAAAACATTGCCCTAACCATAGAACTGAAAAGCTAAAGTGTGCAAGATTGTATACACCTTCCATTGGGAGAAAATGGGAAGACAGTCGAAGGAAATTTTAAAGCATAGAAAAATGCAGACGGTAAACGTACTTGTATAGGATTAAAATTTTAGCATTTGCATTTAGACAACTGTGAATGCATCTCTCTGTATGTGTCAGCTATTGATCTGATCATCACTTCTGATATCCGCTGAATGAAAAGGTGCACAAGGGGACACTTGGACCAGACTACAGCGCAGAACTAGGATTGAGCATCACCTCAAGGACAGACCGAGGAGAGGTAATTAGAGTTTTTGACTCTCTGGTATACACAACATTGCAGGCTAACAGCAAAATGGCTGCAGCGAGGTCAGCATGACATCGCAATTGCATCGTAATCTCTGTTGTAATCGGCGCAGCATGTAGCGCACTCTGTGTTCATGCCATGATATCCCCCCGTGTGGAAAGGGCGTTACCCTCCTAGTTGTATCGTGTATGAAACCAGTGCTGAATAAACGTTGGGGTTAACCTTCTTCCAACAAGTGACACACGATGAGTCGTCGATTGATCCGCACGATACAAGGTGTCAAGTGGTTAGCATGGCAATGCCCTTCCTGCACGATTCGTGAAGACTACCCTGTGGAGGGAAGTGGATTTGCTCAAGCCACAGACGGCGCTTCTTACTAAACGCGACCTGCGCAAAAAATGGCAGCTCTTCAAACAAAGGTTTGATGTTATCCTGATGGCATCAGAGGTTGCAGAAAAGCCTCGGCCTGAGTCCAAGAAACCAGCGCAGGATTTAAGCTTCGCGTGCGCATTGGCCAATGAAGTGTTTAACACCTTGACGTTTCCGGAAGGCGAGGAGAACGACGACTATGCTAAAGTGGTGAAACAATTTGATAAGTATTGCAGTAGACCAGTGAGGTTCACGAGCTGCACATGTTCAGGAGAAGATACCAAGCAGCTGGTGAACCAGTGTAGCATTTCGTACAGGACCTGAAGTATCAAGCACGTTCTAGCAACTTTGGTGCTTTGAAGGAATCGATGGTGAGTGACCGAATTTATTCGGGTTAAATGACGACACGGTCCGTGAAAAGCTCCTCAGGACAAACTTGACCCTGCAGAAAGCAGAACAAGCCTGTAAAACAGCTGAAGCATTAGCAACTCATAAGACAAAAAAAGTGGAACCAAGAACACCAAGTGCATCTCATCAGCAGGGCTAGCGCGAGCCGCAAAAGCCTAGAACAACCGATACGTTATGAGTGCCGAACCTGCAGCGGAAAACACGCCCCAAGAAGGTTCCCTGCTTTTGGAAGAACGTGCTTGAGATGTCAGCGGAAAAACCACTTTGTCAGATGTTGTAAAGTGACGGAAGTTGTTGGAGAGTTACAAGGTGGCCACGAAGATTTCGAGATACTCGACGTATCCGCAAGGATTGTGTCAAGCAAGCATGACTGGACGGTGGAAGTCCAAATCAGGAACGTGGCACTTCAGTTAAAAGTTGGCACTGGATCCCAAGCAAGCCTTTTCCTTATAGAATATATACCAAAATGAACCTACAGCTGCCCTGTACCCTAGAAGTGCGAGTTTATGCTCCTACTACCAAGATATAATCATACGTGTCTTTAAATGGTCACGTTGTGATGCTGAGCTTTTTCGTGGCACGATGCCGGCGCCAAGCCAACTGAGGTGAGTGAATACCTGGGACTGATTTCACGCGTGAACGGCCTGTCGCAAAAACGCTCTGAAGAAGTGGTTGCCAGCTTTCGTCTCCTTTTCACAGGTACCGGCTGCCCCAAACGAGTCTACCACATGGTACTTAGCAAGGACGCCACGCCAGTGGTCCAGAGACCACGTCGGGTACCACTGGCCTTCGTAAAGCCACTTCGGGACGAGTTGGTACGCATAGAGCAAGGCGACATTATAGCAAATGTCACTGAGCTAACTGACTGGGTGAGTACTCTTGTTATCCAACGAAAGAAAGACGGGAACCTACGCGTTTGCATGGACCACCGGAAAATAAATGAGTTCCTGAAGCGCGAGCACTACGCGATGCCGAGGTGGGAGCACATACAGGCCGAGCTGGCGGGCGCAAACGTATTCATTCGCCTAGACGCAAACGCAGGGTTTCACCAAGCTCTCTTATATGAGGAAACGTCTAGGACATGCACTTTGCAACACTCTTCGGCCGCTATCGATTTTTTCGACTACCTTTTGGAATGTTATCAGGGTCCGAAATATTTCACACACACTAAGTGAATTTTTGAAGCGCTTCCTGGCGTGAGAGTATGTCGATGATGTACTCGTTTGGGGTAAATCCCGACAAGAGCGTGACCAACGTCTCAGATCAGTGCTACAAGCGGCAGAACGTGCGGGCCTAAGGCTCAATCCAGCAAGGTGTGCGTTTGGCGTTCAACAAATTGAATTCCTTGGTGACCTGAGAAACAAAGAAGGAATCCGTCCAAGTTCATCTGAGGTAGAGTGCATGCTGCAGATAGCAACATCTAGTTATAAACTAGCCGTTCAACGCGTGCCTGGGTGTCGTGAACAATTTCGGAAAGTTTTTGCCAGCACTGGCGGAAAGTAGAACACTTTTCAGAAGCTTGCTGAAAAACGACACTGTGTTCGAATTGTGTCCAATAATGAAAAAAAGTGGAGAGCGCTGTGCGACAACCTTAGAAAACAGCCTTTGATATCAGTGTTTGATCCTGAAAATGAAATCAGGGTATCTTGCGATGAACCACAAAATAAAATCGGTGCTGCCTTGCTTCAGTATCACAGCGGTGCATAAAAGCCGGTTGCTTACGCCTCGAGAAGGCTTAGAGAAGCAGCAACGCTACTCTCAAATTGAAAAGGAAGCAATGGCTATCCTTTCCAGCTGCGAAAAATTCAACCATTTCGTGTACAGGGGGTGTTCCGGCGTCCAACAAGGAACACGCAGCGTGGAAGCAATAACAAGAGGAGCGTTTATTCGAGATTGCTTGCTGGTATATATAGCCTACAAGCGGCTGCATGATAACGGCCAGAGCCCATGCGCGACTGATACAATACATCCACATTTTCCTGGGAAATTTATTCGCTGCTAGAGTAACCTTCCGTTAAGTCGCTTCGGAATGGCTCACGTGTGGCTACAAAATGTTGTAGGCTGCGTCGAAGCACTTTGTTGTCCTCTGTAAGGACGCGATAGGACCTTGGTGCCACCAGGTCTATGACTCGAGCCTTGCAGTCCCATGCATTCCCTCGTACTGTTACAACTGCATCTTTTTTTAGTTCGGGCAGATGTTTTCCTTTGGAGGGCCTTTGCTGGCGTGGTTGGCGCCGGGACTTCTGTTGACTGGAGCAAGACACAAAGTCTGGTAGCCGAGTGCGTAACTTTCTGCCTTGAAGAAGCTCTTCAGGGGACCGGCCTTTGGCTAGTGGGGTCGAGCGATAACTTAGAAGGCCCAACCAAAAGTCCACGTTGATTTCGGCAGTATTCTTCATTTTTCTTTTGACAATTTGGACTCCCTTCTTGGCGAGACCATTGGACCGTGGGAATCGCGCCCTTAACATCACATGATTGAAGTCGTACCTAGAGGCGAACAAAAAAAATTCATGCGCTGAAAACGGAGGACCGTTGTCGGTGCAGACTTCAAACAGAATTCTATACCGTGCCAAAATTGAGCTAAGCTTAGCAATGACAGTGCATGTCGCTGTGTCGGTAAGCTTTTCGACCTCAGGGAAGTTTGAAAACGCGTCGAGCACGCACAGGTAGGAGTTTCCGCCGTACATAAAGATGTCAACACCCACCCTGTACCAGGCATGGTCTGGGATCGGCCTAAGCACCACTGATTTCGTTTCTTGTTTGTATGCGTATTTTCGACAAACAGAACAGTTCTTCACCATGGTTTCAATTTCCGTATTCAGTCTCGGCTAGAATACCAAGCGACGAGCTCTCGCTTTGCAGTTATTTATGCCTAAGTGACCTTCATGAATGCGACCCAGTATTTCAGCTCTCATATTCTTCGGAATAACAACCTTTGTCCCCTTCATAATAATACCCTTACTTCTGATAACTCAGAACCAAAAGGTTTCATCCAGCCTCCAATTTCTTCTCCATTCCTTAGTTGCCGCAACACTGTCTGCAAGTCTGGGTCAGACTGTCGCTTCTGCCAGTCGATCAAACATTTTCTTGCTTACCAGCTCTGAAGTTACGCTTACTGCATGAACGTCGACGTCATCAGTGAAGTCATCACGTTCGCCTGGAACGGCTGGCGACGATCTTTTGAAAGCATATCGGCCAGGACCAGCTGTTTGCCTGGCACAAAGTGAAGAACGTAATCGTATATATCTCTTAGCAAGCGCAGGAAAACTCGTTGTGTCTTGGTGGCATGTCACCAATGGCTTTCGAAGCAATTGCTATCAACGGTCTCTGGTCTGTTTCGATGGCGAACTTGCGGCCGTAGACGAAATGAAATTTTTTTCACAGCCAAAGTAATGGCCATTGCTTCTTTCTCGATTTGCGCGTATCTTTGTTCTGCCGCCGTCATTGTGCTTGATGCATAGGCGACCGGCCGCCAACTACCACCGTAGTTCTGAAGAAGGGCAGAACCAATCCCATTTTTCGAAGCATCAGCAACGACCATGGTCTCTTTAGCAGGATCGAAAACGGCTAGCAAAGGCGGACCGCCGAGTGCGTCACAGACAGCTTGCCATTCTTTACAGTGGTTTGCAGATTTTTCAAAAAGGGCGTCTTATTTAATGGGGCTTCGCAGAAGCGTCGTTCTTTCCGCTAGATGCGGTATATATTTTCCGAAGTAGTTTACTACCCCGAGAATTGTTTGAACGCCGGCTTTGTCCTTTGGATGAGGCATTTCGCCTAATGGTGCGGTCAGTGCTGGGTTTGGTCTTATTCAGTCTTTGTTTATGACGTCATCCAAAACGTCAATTTCTCTGACACTGAATTTTCATTTCGCCGCATTGAGTGTCTGGCCAGCCTTTTCGGCTAGTTGCAAGGTAGTGCGGAAGCGAATATCGCACTCTTCCCTTGTGCTCCCCCATATCAATATGTCATCGACATAGATTCGGACCCCTGGAGCCTGGTCGAATATTTCATTCATAGTTCTCTGGAAACCTCAGCCGCCGAAGCAATGCCGAAGGGATGTCGCAAGAAACGGTAGGACCAAAAGAGTGTTCATATTCTGCACGCCTTTGATGTAGCTTCATCTAAGGGAATTTGGTCGAACTCCGAATGCGCGTCGATGCGAGAGAAAAAGGTGGCCCCGGGAAGCTCAGCTTCAATGTCATCTCGTTTAGGCATTTGATAATGTTCTCGCTTTAGGCACGCGTAAATTCGCCTGCGGTCAAAACATACGCGCAGTTTCCCATCCTTTTTTCTTCCTGCAACAAACGAACTCACCCAATCAGTGTGTTCGCTGACTTTGGCCACGATGCCAGCCCGCTCCATCCAATCCAGCTTTTCTCGCAGGGGCTCGAGCAACGCCAATGACACCCGTCGCACCGACTGGACTACCGTTGTTGCATCCTTGCGCAGAACCATGTGGTAAGGGCGTGCTAGGCAGCCGATATGCCGTGAACAACTCGAGAAATTCCTTAACCACTTGGACAGTGGTGTTCGTGTGCACAGTATGTCGAAGAGTGAACAACGTAGAAATTTCCATCGAGCCTTACACAACTTTCAAGGCACGGATGACGCACTCGTGGATGAGCTCACGCGTCGCTATATCTGCACTTCGAGAGACGCAGAACCCACAAATCCAGATTACCGGGGGGAACCGAACGAAGACCTAGACTTTAGAAGAAATCATAGCAGCACTAGCAGATATGCGCCGAGGTACAGCCCAGGGACAAGACAAAATTACGGTCGGACTTCTAACCAACCTCGGTGCGGAGGCGATGCAGCAACTTACGGATTACGTTAACGAACGCTGACGCATCGGCATCATTGCACAGGCATGGAAAACAGTCAATGTACACTTTATCCCCAAACCCGGCAAGAAAATTAGCATTGAAAATCTACGCGCCATATCCCTCACGTCATGCACAGGCAAACTCATGAAAAAGTCAGTCCACGCGCGTCTCTCTAACTATCCAGAGAACAACGGACTACTGCCACACATGATGTTTGGATTCAGAGCACATATGTGCACCCATGATGTGCTTGTGCAACTCAAACGCGAAGTCATTGACCCAACACGCAGAAACAGTGACCGAGCACTTCTATCCCTCGACCTCAAAGGAGCGTTTGACAATGTCAAACACTCCACAATCCTCCAGAACCTCCAGACCACGAACTGTGGCCAGGGAGTCTACTCATACATATATGATTTCCTTAAACACAGAGCGGTCAGAATCAACATCGGCACAAAACAAACAAAGCAAGTGAAGATGGGCGCGGGAGGCACTCCGCAAGGGGCAGTATTATCCCCACTACTGTTAAATATTGCACTCTGAAATCCTCCACCTCTTCTAAATCAGATACAGGGCATACGACATGCCCTGTACGCTGACGATATAACCATCTGGATAACCACGGGTAGTATGAGAATGATTGAAGAACAGCTACAAACAGCGGCAACAACAGTTCAGAATTATGCACGACCATGTGAACTAACCTGCTCTCCCGAAAACTGTGAACTCCTAGCATTCCGCCAGCAAATAATCAGGTCGCGATCGACATCCACGTTGACAACTCACTCATAAAGGAAGTTCGGACCGTCGAGATACTGGGTCTGTGCATCAATAACATGGGCAATCAATCACCTCGCCATCCAGAAACTCCGCCTCGTGAGCGAGCAAATCGCCAGAATAAGGACGCGGAAATCAGGGATGCGCGAAGAAGATACTCTCCGACTGGTGCATGCCTTCGTCGTGAGCCGCATCGTCTATTCAGCACCATACCTCCGTCTCAAGAAGTTTGACATCAAGAACCTCGACGTCATTATCAGAACAGCCTACAAGAAGGCCCTGGGCCTCCCTATTACCACATCTACGGACCGGCGTTTACGACTGGGCGTCCACAACACGGTAGACGAGCTGATAGAGGCACACGTCACGGTGCAGGTGGTACGACTCTCCTCGATTCTGGCTGGCCGGACAGTCTTGAAATCAATTGCCCCCGACAGCTAGACCCTAAAAGTGACATGCAAGCCTCATGGAGAGGACAATTCAAGGGAACTCCATTGCCGAGCAACACGCACCCCGATTTTCCCAGGCCAAGACGACAAGCACAAGCGGAAGAAAGGCACTACGGCAGGAGCGAGGGCATGTATTATGTCGATGCTGCGAGTCCTGAACAGGGAATGGCAGTCGTTGCGGTAGTGCACCAAACTCAAACATTGGATGGACTAATATTGCCCAGCCAAGACACATTGACTGCGGAAGTAGTGGCGATTGGCCTAACAGCAACACACACTACCTCAGAATACATTCTCAAAGATTCACAGACAGCATATTGCAATTATCTTATGGGCAGGATTGCACCGCTAGCAGCTAAAATCTTGCAAGATAGTTACACCCGTGTCTACCAACCCATGCATAAACACTTGGTATGGGTACCAGGTCACCAGGGCACTCTAATGAAAGAGAGCGCGCCCACGCCCGAGCCCGAGCATTTCTCCCCCGGGCACCCAATACGGATCTCGCGGAACCTCCTACCCCATTGCTAACCTACACTGAAATAGTTCAGCATTTAGGACTATCCCGCAGGGTCAACCCTCACCAGCAAAGCCACTAGACAAATGGGAGGAGGTACACCTCCACAAGCCACAGACCAAATCTTTAACAACCCACGAAACTACACGCAATACATCCAGAGTCATTTGACTCACAATTCATATTCTGCGGCGAGAAGGCGGACCTGTACCATATAGTGTGTGCATGCCAGCGAAACCAGACTGTCACTAATAATAACCACCCAACGCAGGAGGGGTGGGAGGCAGCTCTGACCAGCTCGGATGCAAGGGGTCAAAAAGAACTAATCGAAAGAACGCGGACTGCAGCCTACGCCAATGGCGTCCGGACTGAAGACTCCAACCGCCGCTACAACCTCCTAAACATTTTCATTAAAATGTGTCTACCACCACCACCACAGAACCCGACAACCGACCTAACGCTTCACTTGCAGACAGTCCCAATATGGCCTGGTTGCCCTTTTTTACAATGAAGAAGTCGAAGTACCCACTTTGGTCGTTCACAACCACTTGAAGCGTAGCCACGCCGATGTGCTTTATAATGTCACTGGTTTATGTGTGGAGGACGGAGGGGTTTGCTCCTAAACGAGACTTCACTTTGAGCCTTTGAGAAACAGAGTAAGGCAATACATTCGCTTGCGAGCCTGTATCTGCTTTCAGAGACACTACTTGGGAAGCCACTCTCGCGTGAATGACCCACACAGCTCTGTTGCCTAAGCTGACGTCGAGAATTTCAAAACCTTCCTGCTCGCCGCGTACTTCGCTTACTTGAGACACGTTTCTGCAACAGGCCGAAAAGTGGTTAGCGCCACGGCACCGGAAGCATCTTTCGCCGAATGCTGGGCATCTGCCGCGTTCGTGGAAGCGGTTGCACGGGAAGCATTTGAACTGCCGGCGTGTTTTTATCCGAGCAACTTCCTGTTTTCGTTGAGCCTCGTCTTACTCTGAACATTCCGCACACTGTTCACAGGCTGAACAGTTGCCTTGCTGGCGCGCTTCAATTCGTGCTACTCTCTTCTCCGCTTGAGCCCATGTATTATTTTGTTCGGCGCAGATCTCTTCGCTTGCAAACTTCCTCCGCCCTCAGTGAAGTAAGGTCCTTAACTTTCAGCATCTTTTCGCTCAATTTCGGATTATTTGTGCCAATGACAACCTGGTTCCTGACCATGCAGTCACTCAAGATTCAAAAATTGCAGCTTCGTGCAAGTCTCTTCAAGTCCCGTGAAAAGCGTTCGAAGGGTTCGCCCTCAGCTTAATTGCGTTCTTGAACGAAAGACATACCGCTCGTACACTTCGTTTTGCTGCTCTTTGTAGTATTTCTTGAACTTCTTTGTAACAGTTTGATGATCTTCTCTGCTTTCGTTCTCCGAAAGCAAAAAGTTGTTGAATACCTCTAGGGCGTCTTTCCCGGCTACGGTGAGCAGCAGTGCGGTTTTCGCTCCTTCCGTCCGTGGTTCTTTCGTTGACTCCGTGGCCTGCAGGAACAGCTCGAACCGCTGCTTGAAGAGGCTGCCGTTCTTCGGGGTGCTACCGGAGAGCACCAGCGGCTGCGATGGCTTCACTAAATCCATCGTGCAGTGCACAGTGACACCGCTTCGATCAGCGCGTTACTGCATACGTGAACGCCATCCCATTTCTGACATTACGTTCCGGCGTCCAACAACGAACACGCAGCGTGGAAGCAACAAGAAGAAGAATGTTTATTCGAGATTGCTTGCTGGTATATATAGCCTACAAGCGGCTGCATGATAACGGCCAGAGCGAATGCGCGACTGATTCAATACAGGCGGTATGTCGTTGAGACAAACCATCGTCCGTTGATATCTAACTCGCAGATGGCGATCGGTGACATACTGCCAAAACTCTAGCGACTTTTTTTTTTTTGCGTCTGCTACACTATGACATTTTCATGCCCTATATTCCAGGAAAACAGCTTCTGCTGACGTAAATGCTGTCAAGGGTGAAGCCCTGGGCGCAGCAGATAACGCAGACGACGACGACGTCGAAGCGCACGCAGTAACTGTGGTCGGTTCTCTCGTTAGCGAAACCACATAGAAAAAAAAATTAAAGGGCACTACAGAGTCTGCATTGGAGGAATGCGAAAACACAGATGCTGCTGTTGGCTGCATGTGGTTGCCTAATTCACTTCTTGTTTACCCATTTTAGTATTTTGTACTTTCAAATTGCGCACCTCTTCCTACGCCCTTTTTCGGCTCTACTTCTGGTTTTGTGACGTCACATCCTTTATTTATTATGTATGAATAACATTACTGAGATGCCAACAAACGACAGTCTAATGCGTCGTGACGCTGTCCAATCGTCTACCCGGAGTTATGCCCTAATCTGTATTACCTCATTTTGACCCGTTTGTGGTGGGCTGTTCAAGCTTTAGCATTCACATTTAGACAACTGTGAATGCATCTCTCTGCATATGTCAGGTATTGACCTGATCATCACTTCTGGTATCCGCTGAATGAGAAGGTGCACAAGGGGAC
Organism: Amblyomma maculatum; assembly: GCF_055883805.1. Lineage (NCBI taxonomy): Eukaryota > Metazoa > Arthropoda > Arachnida > Ixodida > Ixodidae > Amblyomma > Amblyomma maculatum. The sequence continues at coordinate 130,027,225 of NC_139352.1, forward strand.
ATTTAGATTAGAATACACCGCAAAACTACGACCCAGAATCGCCTCAAGGACAAACCGAGGAGAGGTAGTTATACATCTAGAGGCTCTGTTCACACAAAATTGCAGGATAAGAGTCAAATGGCTACCGCGAGGAGAGCTGACATCACATTTGTATCGTAATCTCTATCGTAACTGGCGCAACATGTAGCGCCCTCTGTGTTCGTGGGAAGATACGCCGCCGTATGGAAAGGCGTTACTTTCCTATTCATACCGTGCATAAATCCTCACCTTGGTGCTCTAAAATGTCCCCTGACTGCGCAGGCCACCATCATCAAGACAATGCTGATTTCTACCCTCAGCTTTGTGGCCAACATTCTTGACATCCCCCCAGACAAGAAAAAACAGCTCCAGAAACACATATACCGCTTTTTGTGGCAGGGAGCCCCCGATAAGGTAAAACGAGCCATTGTCTGCCTGCCCAGATTCAAAGGTGGCCTGGGGCTGCCCGATCTGGATATTCTCGCAAGGGCTCTGGACATCAAATGGACATTCAGAGCCGTCGAATGCGACATGCCGCTAACAAAAACTATGGCTTCGTACTATCTGTCGACACGGCTGCGAACATTCACTGAGAAGGCCCTACACAACAACACCCCGCATGCAGGGTCGCCCCTATCATTTTACCGAACCGCAGCCACAGACTTAGAGTACCTGAAAGAAAACTCGTCTGACGTTGACCCACGAACCATGCACCTGAAAGATATTATCACTATGATCACCCCTCCGCTCCCTGCCCGCCTATCAAGATACATGCTATGTGCAGAAAGACCCAGTTGGCATAACATTACAGCCCACTTCCTCGATGCACGCCGAGCCTCCCTCATGTGGAGGTTCGCAAGAGGCATCTTACCTATCAGAAGGCGTGCCTTCGTCCCTGCGACGTCAGGAATGATTGACCTGTGTCCCTTCTGCTTGGCCCGAGAGACAGCGGAGCACATCTTTCTTGACTGCCTAATTCCCGCAGCACTCCTAGAGCGTCTGAGAGATATGTTCGGCCTCCCCGGGATCCCATACCCCACCGTGCGCTACTTCAACCCGCTTCCAAAGGAAGGGCGCAAACAGTTTGTCTTGACACTGGCAGAGGTCAACTATCAGGTGTGGTTGGCCCGCTGCAAGGCGGCCTACTCGAACAAGACTCCGAGCCTCCATGAAGTGAAGGCCAAAATCAGAAAAGAACTATGGTTGCACCTAGAGAGAGAGAGACACCACTTGGGGGAAAAGAAGTTTTTTGAAGAATGGGGACACCCCATGGTGATCTTCAAAGAAGAAAACGGAAAACTAGAAGTGAGATATTAGAAGACTTGCTCGCGTCAGGCTTCGACCCACCGGGGTGGTGCGGACGTGGTGCATATGCACTGCGACCCCGCCCCGGTGGGAACAGGCCGGATTGCATGAGCCCCTTGGCTGGGAAAAGCCCGCACCCCGAAACAAAAAAACCCCCAAACCTTATGGTGCGGGAGGCCTTGCCTGGGGTAGCCGTAGGATGATGATGGTCGCAGGTTGAGGTCTGTACTCTCACAGGAGGATCGCACCTAGTGCATCCTTCCTTCCATCTGACAAGGCAAAGCTGGGGTTCACATTTTTCAGCAAGTGACGTATGATGTGTCGTCGACTGATCAGCACGATACAACAGTACGGCGTGATTCTGGAGGGTATCAGCGAGGATGAATTTAGGGCAAGGTAACATGGGGAGTCATAGTGCATAAGAAGGTCGTTTACTGCAGTCAAGCTGACACTTCGCAAACACAGCTAGCATGAAATGTGCGTGGCATACAAACAACACGAAATATTAACACCATGATGGATGACTGCTCTTTGAATCTCTCAGATTACCGAAATTGCAATCATTTTTCAATTTTTCAAGCTCTGTTTTGTAGTGGTCTACAGTGCGTCGAAGCTTTTCAACCTGTTTTTTGAGATCCCTTTCTCTGCGTTTCAATGGACACTCCAACATTCACTTGAATTGCTTGGTGTGAAAAATTCGCATGTGTACTATTTGGAGCCTCCTGCGGTTCCTTTTCATTTTCAGGTTTGGCCTGTTCATCTCTTTCTGGATAAGACGGGCTGGCCTCTTGAGAGTTGTCCTCTGACATTTCTGCTTCTGTGCCGTCCTGGAACTTCTGCCACTTTGTAGCCGGCTCAGGTTCCTTTTCGTTGGTTTTCGGAAACGCCATTTTCCTGATGCTTTCTGTACTCCTTTGATGTAACTGCCTTGGCTTCATGTACGAAGGGTATTCTGGAAACAAGGAGGGCACTACACCTTTCTTGAGGCGGCGCCGTTTGCCCTCCGCAAAGTCGGTTTCCTTGAAGTGCCGGCTACACACTCTTGAATAGTTCGAGGTTGTGTTCGGCACCCAGTTGTCCCTCCGTATGGCTTTCAACCACTGCCCGTAGCGCCGTGTCCGCCGGAATTTCGTGGAACGAGATTCCTGGAATCTTGCTTTTCCCACCTGAGCGGCAACGTGGCACACAGCAGTATGTCATTAAGTACCTGCAAAGGCAACTGTCAGCGGCTTAATAATGCGCTTTGATATTACAATCGTATACTTAAAAAGTTCCGTGCAAGCACAAGTTCATCGAGCACAAGCACAACAACAAAACTAAGGGCTGGCAGTCTGAGAAAATGCGACCACTAATACTGATCGAATTATAGACAGAGTACGCCACAGGCAGATTTAGGCAGGCTACAAATAACATTATTGCTATCCAGACAAAACGATTCTTGGCTCACCGTTAGAAGGGAGCCGATGGTACCGCATGCGTTGATCGTCACCGATATTTGGGTCCCTGACGCATGAATTTAGTGTCTAAGCAGTGCTGTCACAATAACGAACGCCAGTAAGGTTAAAGTTTTGCACGTGTGAGTCAAATAGAGTGAATCATGAGTGTATAAGGATCAAAATACGCGCGACGGAGCGACTGCGTGGTGCAGCCGCGGCGAATGCAGACGAACCCCAACGTGACTAGCGCCACCACTCGGCGCTAAGTGGCGTAGCAGCAGAGTCGCGTCGACGGCCGCGGATGGCGCATCCGGCAGGCACAGAAAAATAGATGAGGCTATGATTTTGCAGTTATGTCATGGACACATCTTCCATATATTCTTATAAACTGAGGCAAATTCCCATATTTTTTTTTACCTTTAACACGACTTTTTAGTAGCCTGTATCTATGCGTAATCGAACTTTAAACACTATAATGCTCAACAAAAATATTGATTTATTTATACCACTCATTGCTTTTGATTACGATAGCGCATGTTACCTCAAATATCTCCATCACCGGCCTTGGTAGAACGAGAGGAAGAAGATGGTTTACACGGTATGATGGAGCACTGAACAAGGGTAAAGGGGGTACGCCTCAGTTCGCAGGTAGAGCCAACGTTTCGCCAAGTGGATTTGTCTTCGTCTGGGCTTAGACGAAGAAAAGTCCACTTTTCGAAACGTTGGCTCTACCTGCGAACTAAGGTCTGCCCCCTTTACCCTTGTTCTTAGATGAACTTGAATTTAGAAAAAAAAATATGGGAATTTGCTTCAGTTCATAACAATATAAGATTATGACTAGCAGCTTACCGGTATCGCTCAAGAGGAAAGTATACAACAGTTGCATCTTGCCTGTACTCACCTATGGGGCTGAAACGTGGAGGCTAACCAAGAGAGTTCTACTTAAGTTGAGGACAACCCAGAGGGCTATGGAACGAAAAATGGTAGGGGTAACATTAAGAGATAGAAAGCGTGCAGAGTGGGTCAGAGAAATAACTCAAGTTACCGACATTCTAGTAGAAATTAAGAAGAAGAAATGGACATGGGCAGGACATGTAGTGCGAAGAGAGGATAACCGATGGTCGCTGAGGGTAACAAACTGGATTCCAAGAGAAGGAAAGCGTAGCAGGGGGCGGCAGAAAGTTAGGTGTGCGGATGAGATTAAGAAGTTCGCGGGGGTCAAGTGGATGCAGCTAGCACAGAACCGGGTTAAGTTGAGAAATATGGGAGAGGCCTTCGCCCTGCAGTGGGTATAATCAGGCTGATGATGATGATGACGATGATGATGATAACAATATATGGAGGATGTGCCCATGATATACCTGCAAAATAATGGCAAGCTAGGTTTAACAATTATTTATATTTTGCAACACTAACGAAGCAAGAGTAATTAGAAAGGAGGGGGCAAGGAAAATCATTCTTAACATACTCAAAATTCTTTTCCATGTCCTATATAATGTGACTCATATATTTTGGCATATAGTTGTCTAGAATGTCTTGAATGTTTATACTGCATAATCTTCTTTGAGGCTGAGTATGCTGAAGTGGTGAAGAGAAACATGTTTGGGACATCCTGATGGCAGACATGTTCACACTCTTAATATGCTCAACTATACAGAACCATTTCCTACTATACATGCTTCAAGAGGAAAAGAGGGTAATCTTCAATAGTAGTAGGTTGCAGTTAGGGCAAAAGACTTAACTTACTTCAAGATGCAGCTAAATAAATCGAAGCAGCCTCTACATATGACGATGAGCGACAGCAATGAAACAACATGTTCACATTATTACAGTGAAAGCCTTAAATATTAGCCCAAAACACAGGACACGAACTCAAAACCTTCAGGTACTTACGTGGACATCACCTAGAGTTCAGTAAAGGAGGCTATTAGATCTCATTAACAAATTGGTTGCTTCCTATTCAACAAAGTAAATAGAATGTACTGTCATGCTCAATACGAGTTGCAACGCATCACGAGTAAATCAATTCTGGCATCCATGCAACAATAAATTAGTGAGCATTTAGGGAGAGCATGCAACTTGTAAAAATAATAAATGAACTCTGTTATCCATTTCTTCAACTGAATGAATAAATTGTGAGCAAGGCAATAGTCAGTGTGTGCCAAGAACATAGCTCCTACTGCATCTTGTACGTTGTAGTGCATATTAAGTGCGACAGTGCATTTTCAGAAACCTTTATGCAAGTCAGAAATGTATTAAGCACATGATGTAAAATGCATTACTAATATGCATGATATTTACTAGTGTAAATTATTTAAGACTGCCGTCTTGCCATGCTAATACCTGCTAAGTAATTTTTTTACGCATGATAGTCAGGCACAACTAAAGAATGAACCAGCAGTTGCTCTACAAGTCCCTTCAGCAATTGCCATCAAACAGTTTCATGATGGCATGGTTGATCCAAGTGCAGAGTGTTTATTCACCTTCCTAGTCATCAAAATAAATAATATCAGTTGTGCAAGTTGTTCTATGGAACCCTAATATATACAAAGCCTCAGCAATGATTAAATTGCTCAAAAACTAGAGATGAAATTCTATTTATGTCCTAGCAACTAAAGGGCTTTATCCTTATAGTAACACTTATGTCTTAAATATGTAACCAGTACAGAAACTACAACACCCGATAAAAAGATTTTTTTACATCAAGAAGGCGCCAGGTGGATAGGAGATATTGAACACGAAGAACGCTCCAAGTAGTAGTGCCATTGCTTTCTCCATGCTTGCAATGCTAAAGCACTCTTCTTCATCTACTGCCAGCACAACTCGATGGATGTCCCCCATGTCTGAGCCTGCATGTGAAAACCACATTACTTCACATAAAACGTCATCACGGGCACACAAAACAATTATGATTTGCAACATACTTTGCATAATTAAGTACACGGACAAATATGAAATGAATCTCGAGGATAATAACATACAGGACTATTGTTTCTATATTAATATAAACTGTCCAGTTGTAAGATGAGCAAAAACTCTCATCATGGTGCAGCCCGCCTTTCTTGATTCAGAACGAGTTTGTCTAGCAAGAGCACTGCTTCTACAAAATGAGGCTATCTATTAGCAAGAAAATATAGGAACGTTAAAAGTTCTTCAGTGGAACTGCAGATCTCTTCTTTCAGCTACTACAGAATTAGTTTATCTTTCTTTAAAACAGAATCCTGTCATACTTGTTTTGCAATAAACTCTGCTTACAACTGAAAAACATTTTCATTTACAAAATTATCGATCATTTCGACAAGATCGGCAGTCAAGAGGTGGTGGGTTACTAATTCTAGTTTCTTCAAAATTTTGTCATAGGGCTAAGATTTCTTTTCATTATTCTACTTTAGATTCTGAATTATGGGCTTTAGATTTTGAAATTCCAGGGTTCAGTCCGTTTACATTAGCGAATGTTTATTTCCCTCATGGTGTTCAGGACACGAAATCTCTAGACCACTTACTAGTTCATTGTCAAAATTCGGTTATTTTAGCTGGAGATTTTAATTCTGGCCATGTTTCGTGGGGTTACAAGACGGATCTCTGCGGCAAGCGTCTGTGGGATTGGCTTTCAAACAATAACCTTAACTGCATGAATTCTTGCTTACCAACTTTTGTACGTGCTCACAGTCAATCTGTGATAGATTTACTTTTTCCAGCACTAGTGTTTCTATACTCAATTAGTCGACTGTTGATGGTGGCACCTCTGGCAACCATATACCTATCGTTTTTGAGGTTAATTGCTGCTTAACTCCGCCGACATCTCAGTTGAGATAATACGTTAATTATAACCAGTTTCACTCATTTTTTATTTCGTTTCTTGAGTCAGTGGTTGAGGCTACGGAAGAGTTAAAATCGCAAACCTTATGCCAGGCTAATGCATCCTGTCGTAAGAAGTGTGAATTTTTAGCACGTGCATCAAAAGGCAATATAGCAACAAAATGGTGGAATGCAGATTGTTCGCGTGATTATAGAAGAAGAAAGGCTGCTTGGAAGAGGCTCCTTCACAACCAGAGTCCCAAAAATTGTCATGACTATAAATTTTTTGCAGCTACATTTAAACGCACAGTCGCACAAGCGAAAGATAATTATGATACTGAGCATTTCAATTACCTTTCAGAATCTAATAACCGACGTGCACTTTTCAGGTTTTTAAAATCACGGAAAAAGATTCCTGTCTCAGAAAATTTACCCTCATGTGTTTCGACTCCTAAAGAAGCTCTCAAAACAGTAGAAAACATCGCTAAAGGTTTAGAAAAGCGTTTTTGTCAACATTCCCAAATCCCCTATGTTTTGAAGGCTCCGCCTTCTAGAATACAGGTCCGCGAGCGATGGTCTCGCCCGACGAATGAAAAACGCAGTCTTTCTTAAAAACACCGGTTTATTCCGAAGCAACAGAAAAGTATAAAATAGAAAAGAAACAGCATTGGTGAAAACTGCGCTGGAAACATGCCGTCGAAGTGCGCGACAATAGACTATGCAGAATAAAACGGAACATGGGTCAGGGCTTCACCGCGACAACACAAAACACACTGCGGCGCGGATAGGGCGAGTACAAAGCGTTGATTACGGTACAAACGCATTGCTACTCGCGTGGCAGCACTCACGCTAACACTCCTCAGGCTTCCTTGAAGGCGCCGCTTCCGTCTTCGCCTCGCAGGACTCCGCTCCGTCGTCCGTGTACATCCCGCCGGCTTGGGACGCTGCCACGCCGCCCTTCTCTGGCCGGCCGCCCGGCGAAGAAGCCCCGAGCCATGCTTCCGACGCGCTTATCTGCCCTCTGTCTCGCGCCGATAACATGCCGCCCCCGCTCCGGGCAGCTCGCTCGTGCGTACTCGCGCTGCCCGGGCAGCGTATTGCCAAACCATATCCCGTAGGCGCACTGGAGCACACGACGCTCTCAGCGAGCTAAACGGCGATTATTGCTGAAAGGTCTCTTTGAACGCAACCTAAAAGTAACATACACTCGCTGTAAAGGGCTATTGTTGCTGAAAGATGTCTCTGAACGCAACCTAAAGGTAACATGCACTCCCTGAAGGCAGGAAATAATAATGATGAAAGTAATTGTTTAGTGTAACCGTTCCCATACTGAAAGGTGTTTGTGAACGCAATCTAAAGGCAACAGACACTCATTGAAGGCAGGAAATAAATGCGATGAAGGGATTAAAAAAAAAAGTCAGAAGAAAATAACAACACAGGAGTAGAACAGATGTTTCAGGGGCATAAGTGCAGAGGTGAGTGCTGTACATCAATCCAGTGCGCCAGAAAAGCGACGGGAACGGCGGCCTTTAAATGCATATTATTCGTTCAGACAATATATCCACAATTTGTCGCCAGGTGGCGTTACTCAGAGCAATCATGCGCCGGAGCGTCGTCTGCTCGAGTGCTCCTACGGGATATGGTTTAGTAATAAGCGCCCGGGCAGACACCAACACAAACAGAAAAAAACGCGCGCGGTTTGAAACGCTAAAATGGGCTGTGGGGTCCCACCCCCCCCCCCCCCCTCTCAAGACGGGCACCTCCCGAGGTGTAAAACAAAAATAACGCGGGATAAGGACGGAACTGGTACTGCTGCTGGCGGGGCGCATGCTTGGAGGTATCCGCCGAGCGTGGGTACCCGTAGTGCCTGGTAGGTCAAGTGGTTCTATGTGGCTAGTGGACGGCCGTGGTAAGCTCGGAGATCGGCCACGTTGACTGGTCCGGCTTCTCGACCACCCTGCAGATGGCGAATAAAGTAGGAAAGCCGAGACGCGCGCTTTGTTATCGTGTAAGGACCAGTCCATCGTGGAGCGAGAGAAGCAGCAAACCCTTTTGCTGCATCACTTAGTGGGTGCGTGCGGCGAAGGACTTTGTCGCCGACTGTGAATTCCAAATGTCGTCTTCCCTTGTTGTACTGGTTACAGTGTTCCAGGCGGGCAAGGTCCAAGTTTTCCCTTACCTCCTTCAGAGTCTCGCCCAAGCGGCTGGAAAGATCATGCGTAAATTTAGAATGGCTAAGACCCGGTAGATCAGAGCCATTCAGAGCATGCTCAATAGGGAACCTGAGCTCACGACCAAGGAGAATGGCCGCTGGCGTAAAACCTGTTGTCCGGTTTAGCGTGGTTCTTGTGGCGAAGGCCATCTCCTGGATACGAGCGTCCCAGTCCTTGTGCCGCTCCGTGAATGCCACCATCATAATCTTGAGATTTCGATTCACTCGCTCTGTAATGTTTGCTTGAGGATGGTAGGGCGCAGTCTTTTTGTGCTGCACGCCAAGAACTTTGCAAGTGGCAGTGAATATCCTAGCGGTGAAATACGTGGCATTATCAGTGATAAGCTGAGCTGCGAAACCAAAGCGAGTGAATGTTTCCAGTAGCTTATCCCAAATTATTTTCGAGTCCAGCCTACTCAGAGGATAGAATTCTACCCATTTCGAGAAATGATCAGTGATTACTAACAAGTAGCGATTCCCTTTCAATGATCTGGGATAGGGACCCATTATGTCGCAAGCTACAATTTCCCATGGGTATCGGCTCTCTACAGGTTGCATGAGGCCCGGTGGTTTCCCTCCCCTCGGCTTCGCGGTCTGGCAGGTATGACAAGTGCGGACGAATGTCAGGACATCCCTTCTCATGCGGGGCCATGTTGCAACGCGACACAATTTGTCATATGTTTTCTTGCCATCGCTGTGACCTGCGAGGCGTGTATTGTGGAAGTACTCTATAAAATGCTTACGTAGGCCCTTAGGAACGACCACACGAAATGCGGACTCACCACTGTCGGTGTCCGCAGCAGGTATATACCGCAGGATCAAACCATCTTCTGCTTCCACGTAGCTGTCGTAGCTTCCGTTAAGCGCCCGGCTCCCTGCAGGGTTGGCGCTGTTCAGGCTTTGGCATATCTGGTAGCACTGGTCGTCTGAGAGCTGAGCGTCAAGGAGCTGTTGACGGGACACCAGTGTGCCCCAGGTGTCGGCAGGAGCTGTCACAGCATGGACCGCGGGTTCTCGCTCTCCGTCACCAGGAAGTGGAGCTCGTGACAGGGCATCGGCCACTTTGTTGAAAGTGCCTCTTCTGTATTCTACCCTGTAATTATACTTTTGGAGAGCGAGTGACCAGCGGGCTAGACGGCCAGCTGGATTTTGCAACCTTGAAAGCCACGATAGGGCCTGGTGGTGAGACTCTTAATCTCAGGGTCGTGGGTTCGGGCTCCATGTTGGGCGCCAAATTAAGGCTCCGCCTTCTAGAATACGGGTCCGCGAGCGATGGTCTCGCCCGACGAGTGAAAACCAAGTCTTTCTTAAAAACACCGGTTTATTCCGGATCAACAGAAAAGTATAGAATAGAAAAGAAACAGCATTGGTCAAAACTGCGCTGGAAACATGCCGTCGAAGTGCGCGACAATGGACTATGCAGAATAAAACGGAACATGGGTCAGGGCTTCACCGCGACAACACAAAACACACTGCGGCGCGGATAGGGCGAGTAATAGGGCCAAAGCGTTGATCACGGTACAAAAGCATTGCTACTCGCGTGGCAGCACTCACGCTAACACTGCTAAGGCTTCCTTGTAGGCGCCGCTTCCGTCTTCCCCTCGCAGGACTCTGCTCCGTCGTCCGTGTACATCCCGCCGGCTTGGTACGCTGCCACGCCGCCCTTCTCTGGCCGGCCGCCCGGCGAAAAAGCCCCGAGCCATGCTTCCGACGCGCTTATCTACCCTCTGTCTCGCGCCGATAACATGCCGCCCTCGCTACAGGCATCTCGCTCATGCGTACTCGCGCTACCCGGGCGGACACCAACACAAACAGAAAAAAGCGCGCGTTTTGAAACGCTAAAATGGGCCGTGGGGCCCCACAGTTTGTAGACCAAGTGGATACGGTTAACAATGTCCCTAAAATTATATTTTCTCAGCTTTCTTCGATTGTAATGACATTTGCGCCTGGCGCTTATGGAGTAACGTCAAAAATGTTAAAGATCCTCTTTGAGGTGTGTCCAAATTGCTTGTTAGAGTTGGTAAATTACTCCATTATTCATTCTTGGATACCTGGTGACTGGACACTAGCCAAAGTGATTCCTTTACTGAAACATAATGGTGGTGGCTATACTTTGGAAAATATCAAACCAATATATTTAACATCAAACTTGGTAAAATTAATTGAAAGGGTCGTACTCCAACGGGTTTTGTGGAACAAAAACATTCTTAGTCCCTGTCAAATCGGAGTTGGCGCAAAATGTTCAAAATGGAATGCGCATACCGACTTTGACAGTCGAATTCTTTTTGCGCGGCGCAAAAAAAAATGCATGCTGCATTGGTGACTCTCGATATAGAGAAGGCTTATGATATTGTAGAACCCCGAATTTTATTGCACAGATTAGAAACTCTACGTTTTCCACAATATTTATATGAGTTTATATCTACATTTCTACAAAACGGACAATTTTACTGTTCATTGAATGGTGTGTATTCTGCAGGTATCAACAAACCAGAGGTGTTCCTCAAGGGGCAGTTCTCTCGCCCGTGCCCTTTAAAATTTTAATGAGTTCAATTCCCACTCATCAAGACGTTCGCACGTATGCCTATGCGGATGGCATTGCGTTCTTTACGGCTGCACCTGACATTCAGTCCCTCAACAGGCGCCTGCAATCGTATCTAAGCTCCCTTAAGAATTGGTTATGTGACTTAAGATTTACATTAAACGTTAAAAATTGTGCTTTCCTTGTTTTCCAAATTCAGGATCTGGTAAATTTTTCTCTAACATTTAAGCAGGAATTAATTGCTCAAGTTAAGTCTTTGAAGTATCTAGGGGTGATTTACGATGACGATCTGGCATGGAGGGATCACATTGAACATGTTGCAGCGAAAGGGGCTCGTAATGTGGGTATGTTGCGCAGGTTAAGCAATCCATGATCTGGTATGCGGCGAGACGCTCTTTTAATGATTGATGTTATGTGTGTCCGCCCAATCATAGAATTTGGATCTGTGTTGTTTTCTGGTTCACCTGCTTACAAAATTTGTCCGCTGGTTCTTTTAGAGCGGGAAGCGCTTAGATTATGCCTTGGGCTCCCTAAATTTGTGGCTAACAATGTAATATACCTTGAAGCCAGAATACCACCGTTGTTAGCTAGATTACAATTCTTGACTGTTCAGACGTATCTAAAGATATATCAATTACAATTCCACCGCTCCATATCAATTTTTTGTTGCGAGCCAGACTCCTTTTTTTGTAGTCAGATGGCCTCGCTTTCATAACCCGCAGGTAATTCTAGTGCACAATCTTTAACAACCTTTACACGTAGTCCTTTCTAATGTCCTTCCAACAAAAGAAAATGCATCTTCGGTTCAAATGGTCTATCATGACATTTTCCCAAATAATGCAAAACACTTATCACCTCACATTTTAAATGGATTAATAGAAGATCATTTACAAAGTCTTCCCGTTAGCATAATGATAGCAACTGATGCTTCTCAATTTCATGGAAAGGCCGGCATTGAATATACTGTCCGCTTTTAGACTGGGCTTTTTCAGTCTGTCTTCCGGATTTTAGCCCAATTTCCCAGGCGGAGTTGCTGGCGATGGTGTTTGCGCTGCGCAAACTAGACCCACCACACTCCACAGTGGCTGTAATTACACTCTTATTCCTTGTGCTTGTCGCTTTCTTCGAATTTGGATTCGCCAATATTAAACACCTTTCTTTCGTTGCTCCCCTCACATTTGATCCTTATACAGATAGTGTGGGTACCAGGCCACAGTAATGTGACAGCCAATGAGGTTGCTGATATACTAGCTAAAGAATCTCTGGACGGCCCTCGGTTGCCCATCCTCCCGGCAACAGAGTACATAACAGCTGCATGATTTAGGAGGCGCTCCTTATTAGGCAAGCAGTCTGGATCTGTTTTATCATCGGACGACTACCTGCATCTCAAGTATTCCTGGAATAGGAAATCATGTCAATCAAGGCAGACTGAAGTCTCTCTAACCATGCTGCGCTGTCGTATTCCGCCCCTAAATTTCTATATGCACAGGTCTGGTTTGGCGCTTTCTCCCGTCTGCGCAGTCGGCGGGGAACCGGAAACAATAGGACATTTCTTGCTATTTCGCCGCCGTTTTTCCATGATGAGAAAACGGTATTTAGAGAAGCCGTTACAACAGCTGTGTCTTAATTTGAGCAGCCAGATTTTATTATCATTTGGTGCCACCATGCTTGGGTACAGCCCCAGGTCTGTTTTTAACGCTGTTCAAAACTTCTTAATGGAAACAAAACGTCGGCCTTGCTAATATGCTTTGAATTTTTAATCTGTACATATAAATTGTGGCATTCTGCTACTGCGTGCGTTAGTATTTACTCTTTTTAATTTTGGTTTTTGATATTTACATTTCCTTCTCTATTCCCTAGCATTTATTTCTATTTATTTTTGCGATGTAGTTATACAACTCAAAATCTAACATCTCTGCACCCCAATTCTTGGCCGATCCCCCTGTGTGGGTATGTGGCATCAAATTAGAGGAGAACAAAAACCACAACAACAAGAAGAAAAGGAAGTGCTTTTGCGCACAGCTGCCTTCCAAAGCTGTGCATAGCTTTGGAAGGAGACGGAACTACGCACGAAGATCAGCAAGCTGAGCATCTTAAATCGAGTAGGGCACCGCTACGAGCAGAAGGCGTGAATCGGCTAAGTATTTGGCGGCTTGTCCTCTTTTTTCTGTTTTCCCCTGCGCATTTGCGCTTTTCACCGTGTTGATAACGCTCGCAGAGAGATTGTAACTGTAAAGTGATGTCTACGCAGTCTCCCGGCCAGGGGCGCTCCCCCTGGTCGGCTTTCGTTACTCCTCACGATCCACCTCTGGAAACGTTCCAACCATCTGGCGTTCCAAACATTCCTGTGGCGCTGGTGCCCAAGGATGGCGGATTTATTAAAATGAATAACCCTGGGACTGTTCGAGCTGCTCTCCAGGCAGCCTCTACCCTGTATGACTCGATCACAGAAGTGAGGCAGTTTGGGCGTGGCAGGATACTGTGACGATCTCCAGACCTCAATTGCGTGAAGGATCTGCTTAAATGCAATTCATTTGGATCACTTCAAGTGAGCAGCTTTATCCCTACTCATCTTGCATGCACAAAGGGATTAGTCCGAGGAGTAGACTCTTCTTTAACTCCAGCTGAGACCCTCGACCTTCTTTCGGCGGCTGGTGTGGTAGCAGTGTACCGTTGCAGCCGGGAGCTTAATAATACGCGGGTACCAACAGAGTCGGTGATTGCCACATTTGCGGGAACTTCATGCCCGTCAGAGATAAAAGCATGGCCATTGATCTTCCGTGTGGATCCTCTTGATTCTAAGCCACTGCAGTGCACTAATTGCTGGCGATATGGTCACAGTGCTCGTGGTTGTAAGTCCTCCGTGCGGTGTTCCAAATGTGGCGATGGTCATCATTCGTCATCATGTTCACAACAACACGACAAATGCTGCCTTTGCGGTGGAGCCCACGCTGCAAACTCCTTGGAGTGTCCATCTCGAAAACAGGAGCTGCAAATTCTAGAGGTAATAGATAGAAAACGCTGTTCGCGTCGTGACGCTGTAATAGAAGTTAAGGACCGATTACACGGTTATGCAGGTGTGTCAACCCGATCAGGTGTGCCTCTGGATGCATCAATCTCAAAGGCGATAATGACTGCAGTGGAAGCATCAATGAATAAAATGGTCGACCGAATAGTTGCTACTGTCACAGAGTGTTTTTCTAACGTTCTGGCAGTTCAGCTAACGCAAGCCCTGCAATCAGGAACAGCCCCTTTCATAGCAAATATGCCCTCTGAAAGCTCTCAACTGCTTGAAAGCACTACTGTTGCTTCGCCTAACAGGGCTGCTCTCCCAGATGACGATGAAAACATTGATGACGCAGAGATGGTAGAATCAGATGTAAGAATTCTAAAACGGTGTGGGTCTCCCATGTCCAATCATTCTTCTCTGCGGTCCCAACCAAAATCAAAGAAACATCAGCATACATTAAAGCCAAAGGATAATATTTTGGGGCAGGCAGTTGCGGCTGCCAAGATTTCATAATCATAGGGGCACTAAGAGTTATCCAGTGGAACTGTCGTTCAATTCTAACAGCTTCAACAGATTTAGTTTACATTTCTTCTCAATATAATCCACACATAATTATTTTGCAAGAAACTTGGCTAACAGCCGAAAAGCATTTCTATTTACAAAATTATCATTCATTCCGACAAGATCGCCAATCAAAAGGAGGAGGTTTAATTATATTTGTCTGTACAAAATTCTGTCACAGGGCTAAGATTTCTTTCCAGTTATCTTCTATAGATTGTGAGTTATTGGCCCTAGACTTTGAAATTCCAGGGCACTGTCCGTTTTCCTTAGTGAATGCTTATTTCCCTAGCGGTGTACAAGATACAAAACCTCTAGATCTGCTATTAGTGAATTGTCGAAACTCAGTTCTTCTGGCTGGTGATTTTAATTCGCATCATGTGTCATGGGGCTACAAGACAGATAGTTGTGGCAAGCGTCTTTGGGATTGGATAACAAATAATAACTTTTCCTGTAGAAATTCGGGTTCGGCCACATTTATAAGAAAACACAGTCAATCTGTGTTAGATTTAACTTTTACCTCTCCCAGTCTCTTCGTTAATAATTGGTCGACACTTGATTGTGGCACCTCTAGTGACCACATACCGATTGCGTTTGAGGTTAATCACCCTGTAACTCCAGCGACTTCTCAGTTGAAGTCATTTATCAACTATAATTACTTTCAGTCAACGTTACGCTCTAATCTTGAGTCATTGACTAACACGGATGAAGAAGAAAAATCAAAACGCTTATGCTCGGTGATTGAGGATTGCCGTAAGAATTCTGAGATCTTGGTACGGAGCTCAAAGGGGAATACTTCAGCTGTTTGGTGGAATGCTGATTGTTCCCGAGATTACAGACGTAGAAAGGCGTCATGGAAAAAGCTTCTCCACAACCAGTGCCCGAAAAACTGGCAGGATTACAAGTTCATTGCAGCTACTTTTAAACGTACAGTTGCAAAAGCGAAGGACGAGTATGATGCTAAGCCTTTTGATTTCCTCTCTAAATCTGGCAATCGAACTGCTCTTTTTGGTTTTTTACGCTCGCGGAAAAAGATTCCCCAAGCACAAAATCTACATTCCTTTATTTTGACTCCACATGAAGCAATAGACACAATTGAAACAATTGCCAAAGGACTGGAGAAGCGTTTCTCGTCTGCACTTCCTTCGGGCTCGATACCTGTAATGCCAATGGAACCAGTTAATTATGATCCCCAAATTTCCGTTTCTGAGCTTTCTCCTATAGTTATGAGATTACCAGCCGCTGCTCCCGGTCCTGATAAAGTAACTTCAAAAATGTTAAAAATTCTTTTTGACGAGTCACCTCAGACGTTATTAGAGCTAGTAAATTATTCCATCAAACATGCTTGGATACACCCAGAATGGAAACTTGCCAAAATAATTCCTTTACTTAAGAATAAAGGCGGTGCCTTGTCCATTGATAATATTAGACCAATTGCATTAACATCAAACATTGTAAAATTAATTGAAAGAGTCATACTTATACGTGTTTCGGAATTCATGAATAAAGAAAATATCCTCAGCCCTTGCCAAATTGGTTTCCGTCAAAAGTGTTCCATCTGGAATGCGCATGCTGATCTCGAAAGTCGAGTTCTTTTAGCGCGGCGCCAAAAAATGTACGCTGCCTTGATAACGCTAGATATAGCCAAGGCCTATGATAGCGTTGAGCATAGCATTCTATTGCAAAAATTGAAATCTCTTCAGTTTCCACATTATTTAGTAGCCTGGATATCTGAATTCCTCCAAAACCGAGAGTTTTACTGTGCACTAAATGGCGTCCATTCTGGCAGATATAAGCAAGCCAGGGGAGTGCCGCAAGGAGCAGTCCTTTCACCAGTCCTTTTCAACATACTACTCAGCTCAATACCAGTTAATTATGACGTTCGCACTTACGTATATGCGGATGATATTGCGTTTTTTGCAACTGCATCGGATATTCAATCCCTTTATCTCCACTTGCAAACGTACCTAAACTCTATTGAGAATTGGTTGTGTGGCTTGCGTCTCACATTAAATGTCAACAAAAGCGCAGTCCTCGTATTTAACATAAAAGATTCTGTAAGTCTGTCTGTAATATATCAGCAGCAAATAATACCACAGGTTAAATCATTACAGTATTTAGGGGTCACTTATGATGATAATCTTTCATGGCAGCCGCACATTAACCATATTGCTACGAAAGGGGCTCGGGCCGTGGGCATGTTGCGCCGAATTAGTCGTCCCAGGTCTGGAATGCGGAGAGATGTCCTTTTAATGATTTATATTATGTATGTGCGTCCAATTTTAGAGTTTGGTTCAGTCTTGTTTTCTGGATCAGCAACTTATAAAATTCGACCGCTTGTTCTGTTGGAGCGAGAAGCACTTCGGTTGTGTCTAGGACTTCCAAAATTTGTTGCCAACAATGTGCTCTACCTTGAAGCCCGGATTCCACCCTTGATATATAGATTACAAATTCTAACCGTTCAGACGTACTTAAGGATATATGAATCAGAGTTTCACCGATCTATGTCTATTTTTTTGCTGTCAACCGACCTCCTTTTTCGGTGTCCATTGGTCTAAATTTCACACCCCGCAGGTTGTTATGGTCAAAAATTTGCTGGACCCTTTAAATGTTTCCCTTCCTAGTATTCTACCCATACAAACCATCGGTTCATCTATTAAAATTGTCTTTGACGACGTATTCCCGAATAATGCTAAAAACTTATCATCCGTTATTCTAAACGGATTATTAGAAGACCATTTAAGAAGTCTTTCTGCTAGTTTAGTTGTAGCTACTGACGCATCTCAAAGTAATGAAAAGGCGGGTGTGGGTATATATTGTCCTCATTTAGACTGGTCTTTTTCTGTCGGGCTTCCGGACTTCACCCCAATTTTTCAGGCAGAGTTTCTGGCGGTGGTACTCGCTTTACGAAAATTAGACTCCTCTTTTTCTAAAGTGGCAGTAATTTCCGACTCTCTATCCTTGTGTTCATCTCTCTCTTCGTCGGTGGATTCTGCAATAGTAAAAACCTTTGTCTCCCTGATCCCTAGACATTTGAAAATTGTACATATGGTATGGGTACCAGGCCACAGCAATGTGACCTTAAATGAATATGCTGACAAATTGGCAAAAGAGTCCCTTAATGGCCCCGTATTATCTATCCTTCCGGCGACCGCGTACATCACCGCAGCGAGGTTTCGAAGAAACGTCCTATTAAATATGAAAAATGGACATCTTTTAAGATCTGATGACTACCTGCATCTAAATTATTCTTGGAATAGAAAATTATGTCATTCACGGCAACTTGAGATTTCACTAACAAGGCTGCGATGCCGTATCCCACCTTTAAATTTCTATCTTTACAGGTCTGGTTTGGCACTGTCTCCCGTCTGCGCATTTTGCGGTGAACAAGAAACATTAGATCACTTTTTATTGTTTTGCCGCCGCTTTACTACGCTGAGAAAGCAGTTGATGGAAAGCCCATTGCAACAGCTTGGCCTTAGTTTAAGCAGCCCGACATTGTTATCATTTGGCGCCACAATCCTTGGGCACAGTCACAGGTCTGTGTTTACCGCCATGCAAAATTTTTTACTAGACTCAAATCGTTTGCCTTGCTAAATATTTAAAAATCACTTGTTCTAAAATTGTAGTGTCAATCTCCCGTGAGTGTTACCACTTTTCATTTTATATTTCACTTATTTCCCGTTTTGTTTCCTTTGCTCTACCCCTCAAATCATTTTTTTTATGCAAGTATATTAAAAAAAAAAATCTTTGCTACCCAATTCTTGGCCGATCCCCCTCTGTGGGTATGTGCCATAAGTTATTTGGACAACGACAACAACAACAACAGCTGCCTCCAAGTTAAGCCACCACCACTCCGGTTCTGCTTGCTGCCAGTGTCCGCTACCAGTGCCTGGATCCCAGCTTAACAGATATAATGGTTGCTGCCTGGGTTTAATTGCAGGTTGTACCACTCTAGACCTTCTATGTTCGTGGAAATTGTGAGGTCCGGAGATGTGTCCTTTCTGACAATATTTGCTATCCTCGTCCGGCTGTCTGGGTTGTTATTCAGTGTGAAGCCTTGAAAGACGTGAGCTAGTCGGTTCATGGTTATAACAAAACAGAACTGCGCGAAGGAAACGGGACAAGAAGGCACGAATACACACACACAAAGCGCAGCCTTGCTCTTGAATGTCTTCCCATAGTTGCCTGCATTTGAGGCATTGTCTACTGTAACCCCATGCTTGATGTTATGCATTGAATTCACCTACTGTGATTAGCTGTTGCGCTCCGCATATATTTTTAGCCTTTTTTATTATTGCTCGGAATCTGATCTTTTTCTGCTTTGGGGAGCTAAAGACATTGAGTAGGAAATATTAGACTCTGTGATGCTCCAGGCTAATACCTCCACAGACGCGTGTTCAATGTCCCTGGATCCTATCTCGAGCTCCAGAGCTGCCAGAGATCTTCTTACTAGCGTTGTCACCCTGGCTTTATCTGCTTTGTTACTATATATAAAAAGCATGGTATCCTGCCAATTTTGCAGATCCCCCTGTTTCCTGCAGCGCTTTTGCGAGAGGATGGTTTTCTAATTGCTTATGATGTTGCTGTACCACTAGCCTCTTTCGCCTAAAACCTCCGCAATTCCATTGCCAGATTTGATTGTTAAAATTCTTCGTTCTGTCCATCTTGAAGCTGAAGTATCGCTGCCTCCGCTTTTTGCTGCCACCCTTTGTTGGCTGCCAACTCCACCTGTATTAGGCTAATATTCTCTGCCTGTTTTTGCATCCCTTCATTTTGCTTCTGAATCTGTGCATTTGTTCATTTGTTCCATAAAATCTGTGAAATTTGTGATCCCACTCTCTAGGTTCGTGAAGCCATTTTTCAATCTTGGTACTCTAGTTTCCAGGTCTTGCGAAAACCCCGTGTCATTGGTTTTGCTCTTTGCCGGCGGCGGTTGTATAGGTCTCATGTCCTTGTAACTATTAGCTCCCGCCTCGTTTCCACCTACTGTTCCTCCTACAGCTGTGGGTTGCTGCGTCTATGTTTGTGCCTGTGTTGGATTCTGCTGTTTCTCAAGTCTACGTATGGTTTCGTCTTGTTTTTCTATTATCTTTCGCATTTCCTCGATATTCCTCATTAACCTATTTTCTCATCCTGACTATTCCCCTTACCAGGTTGCGACCCTTCTGCGAAGCTGATGATTTTCTCTCCTGGCGTGTTGTCCCTTCCCCATGGGTTGCTGGTTTGATTGGGGTTGGCTCCATCCTCGGTCTTTTTTTTTTTTGGTTTGCTGTGGCCAACTGGAGCTGCTTTAGAAGAACGGCTGATTGGGCGAGTTGGTGAACCATGATGGACAGTGCGCCGTCGTTGTCCACTTCTCCTCTTTGTCTCGTCTTTTTGCGCAATATACTTTATTGTCCATCATAGAGCTGCTTGTCCCCATTGACTGACTCTTGTCTTTTGACCTGCTTCTCCTTCTTTCTCGAATTCATCCTCTTGCGGTTCCCCTCGAGATATGCCCTCCACTTCGCTCCCAGAGTCTTGGGAAAGAGTCCTCTCTTATTCTGTACTCGGATCCGTTTTTGTGGATCGGCTATTGCGGCCATCCTTGTTCCCGCCTCCATCGTTCTTCCTTCTCCATGATTTTCTCCCAGCGCCGCTTCTTGACGATGTATGGAGTGCGGTAGATGGATTTGCATTTGCTGCCTCCTAGGATGTGTCCCTTGCCGCACATCTGGCGTACTGGTTCGCTCCTGTGGCCATCCGGTGGGTTTTCCTTTCCGCACGTCCTACATTTGATGCTCTTAGGGTCCGGGAATACGTCAGCTCTGTGTACCATTCTTACGCATGCGTAACTTACCTCGTACTTTTTCTTGTACAGCCAGCATTTTACTTGAACTCCTCCGAAAATGATCCATCTCGGAACTTCTTCCTGGGCGAACATTATCATCACAACCTTAGATTCTTTCCCTAGACTTCTGGCTGCGTAGATTTTTGGATTATCTTCTCTCTTCAGTCTTCGTATCATATTTTCTTCCGTGAGAATAACGGGACGTCGTATATCACTCCCTTGCCGCATTTCTGTGGTGTTGCAGGATACGCCGTAACCTACCTGTCTTCCCCAGTGACTTACAGTTTTTTCAGGCTCAGTTATTTCAATCTTCGGCTTTTGCTTGTCGTGGCTATCAGAATCGTCTGTTGCTTCAGGTTTGGCTAGATAAAGTCCTTGTCTCCTTCCTTTTTCGGATTTATACCCGCCGCAAGCTTGATTATGTCTCCCAACGCCAGCGTTCCGTTCGTCATGAGCTTCGCCAGGCCTCCACGCGACTTATAATGATCTCTTCGGCTCTCTATAATGATATCTTATACGAACGTGCTGTTTTTCCACTGAGTTCGCGGCCATCTTCATTTCGTTCTGCTTGGTTAGCACTTTCTCGTTTTCTTCTCATCGACGCGCTTCCTCCAAGCGCATATTATGAGCCTTACAGTTGACGAACCATTGGTTTGGCAACTCGCGTTCCTCGGGTTTTATACTTTCTCCTTCTACGATGATTTCCATTTTCAATATTGTGGCTCCAGGTGTTGCGCGAACGTCGCCTGCGCAGCAGCGCTTGCTGCTGCCGGCTCACTAGGCCTCGTTAGGCTTAAACTCCCCCGTGGTTGGAAACTACAATCTTTCCAAGAAAGGCGGAAAAAGGTTTACTTGCCCAGAAACATATTATTTTCGTGGTCCTCGTGACTTCCGCAGTTCGATACAACAACAATTCGAGGTTGATGGCACAATTTATCGCTGATATCGGTGTCAAAACACGGAGCTCACGCCAGTCCGTCCGTTCACCTCAAGCGCTGAGAGCGCGTCCAAACAAGACGCAATTTATGTCGATGCAGCCGAACACGCGGTCTGTAATGCATTCACGATTGTGAATAAATTATCAGGGTCAACAGCTCACGGCAGGTTCGGTCATTACCAAAGATCCTGAGGAAGCTGCGATCGCCCTCGCTATAAACTCAACCTCAGCTCTTCATATAATTAACGACTCGAAAACCGCAATACGAAATTACAGCAGAGGCAGGATATCCCCTGTATAGTACTCAAATTGCTGCTTGGCTCTCAAACGACTGACCCTTCTATACAGCTAATCTGGACACTAGCACACAGCTTCCTTTTTGGTAATGAGGCCGCCCACAACTTCGCTCGATGACTCGTCAGCCAGGCGACGGGACAACCCCTCATTAGGTCGGCAAGACACCGTATGGTTCACTATCAAGAAAAATACACTACACTTCCGTCAAACACGTACCCACACCCTCCGGGACAAACCTCTTGCAAAGGCACAAAAGATTACCTGGCGAAAATTACAGACTCATTCCTTTCCAAATCCAGCCACCCACCCAAATGCATACCCTGCATTATACACCCCTTACTGTAATCTTTGCCACCAGAGGGCCACCTTAGACTACATACTATGAACATGCCCACGAGAGTGACGTGACCCCCCTCCGCGAGATCTGCAGTTCTCCACCTGCGAGCAGTGGGAGGCCGCTATGCTCAGCTCAGGCCCGCTAATTCAACTGCGGGCCATCGAGTGCTCGAGGGATCCGGCGACGTAGCGGGGAAGCTTCTGCATGCCTGACTTCCTCAGTGTTAATAAACATTTAACCTCCTCCTCCTCCTCGCCGACGCGAGATTTTCACTGAGCCTAGACAGGCTTTCGCCTTACGATATTGATGCCAAACATCACGATAAAGTCATTCCTCTCTACGTGGCTGTTGTAGATTTGGACAGTTCCATTATGATCTGCTTTTTTGGGGTCAAGCTTTTTGAAAATACCATTTACGTTGTTACGAAAACAGCTGTGGGGCCCTGCACCACGTATCTTTAGCGCCCGTGGCGCGCCGCGCTTTCAACGGCCGCGCCACTATCCCAAGGCTCCTTGCGCGCAGCTGGTTTCCCTCTCCCCGCTCGTTCGGGATAACCGGTGCCGCGCGAGGGGTCTATAAAGGAAGGCTCGTGCCGCCGTCTCGTCCTCCTCTTGGTCCCTGGCTCCTCGTTTCTGCTTCGCTCCTGGCGCTCTCCACGGAAACGACCCGCAGCCACCCGGACGACGACCTAGCACCGACTTCGACGATCCCTGTGAGATTAAAGATGTTTGTCATACGGCCCACTGTGTGTTTGTCGTGCGCATCCCTCGGGCAGAGAAATCGCCCACACAGCCTGGGCACTAGATAGTCGAAACAGAGTCCACAGGGTGCATGTAGTTGTGGTGTGTTATTATGAGCAGTGATGAAAGGAAATTTCGACCACCTGGGGTTAAAGAACCCCAGGTGGTCGAAATTTCCGGAGTCCTCCACTACGGCGTCTCTCATAGCCTGAGTTGCTTTGGGACGTTAAACCCCACAAACCAACCAACCAATTTCTGCCCGAAACAGATGTTTCGAGATGTTTCATTTTAAGACGAAAGCCTTTAATCCCTCATCGTTGTCAACAGTGGTGTCACAATGGCAAGAGCGAGAGCAAAAAATAAATAATACCTTGTCTCCGCCGGGAATAGAACCTCCATCCCTTCAATCGCTTGCACAGTGCTTTACCAACTGCGCCCTGCCCCGCATCTTTATTGGCAAAGCAATACTACGCCAGGTTTCGAGCCTTCAGCGTAGCCATGTCCGGTAGTTACGCTTTACACCACGTGACTACTGACGTCATACCCGTGCGAGAGATGGGCTACCAGCGTGGCTCGTAGCCACGTCGGGCGTTACGCGCTTCTCTTACTAGGTGCACTGTAGTCTAAAAGTTTGTGTGACGTCATAAGTGATGCGAAAATCCGATCTTCAGCGTAGCGTGGCTCGTAGCCACGCCGGACGTTTCGCGCTTCTCCCAATAGGTGCGCTTTGGTCTGACAGATGGTAGCAAACCACAGGAATGGAAAGAGAAAGCCACGGAGCTGGTGCAATAAGGAAATGAGAGAAGCAATTGAACAACGACGGGATGCTTCAAGGCAAAACCGAGAGGCAAACAAAGCACATGTATCTCAGGAGAAAATCGACAAGAAATGGGAATCATATCGAGAAAAGCAAAGTAAAGTAAAGCAGTCCACCTATCGCTGGATGGCTGACATACGCGATGCCTCTAGAGGCGAAGCAAGAAAATTCTGGAACCATATAGGCTGGCTAGGTAAAAAGAATCAAAGAAAGCAGGATCGGATTCAAGATAACGAGGGAAATTGTTTAAAGGGAGACAACGCAGTGAACTACATTACATCAGTTAGAGCCGAGTCATTTAAGAGCGACGATAGGGTAATCTCCGTAAATCAGGAAGCAACAAAAGATAGCAGAATACAAAGCAGCTTAGAACTGACTAATCCAAAATGGAACAAAGCAGAAAACATATTCCTAAAAACGCATCTGCAGGAATAGATGGAATTCCGGTCAAGCTGATTAATGAACTTGGTCCAAGATGTAAGGAAAGTTTGTTAGAAGCTTTGGAAACAGTCATAATAAATAAGCAAATTCCCGACAGCTGGCAGCAGAGTAAAAGGATGCACATAAAATCCTACAGGACAAATACCATAACATCTTTTATGCACAGGTTGGCCATGCAAGCGGTTAAATTAAAGGTGCAAGTATGGGTAGGAAGTAGCAAGATACTCGGAGAACTTCAGAACGGTTTTAGAAATGTTAGGCGCTAAGATGACCGCCTATTCGTGCCTACCCAATGCATCGAAATATCTAGAGTGGACAATAGATCTTTGTATTTGGCCTTCCTGGACATAAACGGGGCTTACGACAACGTAAACAGGGAACTCCTGTGGAACATATTAAAAGAAGGCATCGGTTATGAGAAAACAGAGTTCGTACAGGAAATATACCGGGATAACAAAGTAGAAAATCCATGGAAAGGGATAAGAAGTACGGAAGATGTCAAAGTATGCAAACGATTAAGATAAGGCTGTCCTCTATCACCGCTGTTGTTCATGCTTTATATGATTAACCTTCAGTGGAGCATACAAGAAAGTACATTAGGTTTTAACCTGTCATATAGATTAGGTGGAAAGGTGGTAGAGCAGCGCCTCCTCAGTTTGATGTATGCAGACGATATTGTGCTGCTAGCTCAGAGTCTGGAAGAATTGCAAACTCTAGTTAAGTATTTCAGAGACAAAGGGGATGCTCTAGGCTTTAGTTTTAGCGTTGTTAAGTCAGGTCTGGTGATTTTCAACGGCTCAACTGATCAGCGTCTGAAAATACAAGGCCATGAAATACCCAGAGTAGCAGAATATAAATATCTCGGGCTATGGGTAAACGAAGGATTGGCATACATTGGAAAGCATGAGCAATCACTTAAGGCCAAAGGGCGAAGAAATGCTGGGATAATGAAGCATAGGGCATTGTGGGGATACAACACGTATGAGGCTTTGAGGGGTATATGGAAAGGAATTATGGTGCCCGGACTTTCTTTCGGAAATGCGGTTTGGTGCCTAACATCAGAGGTACAGTCGTCTTTAGAAACAAATCACAGAGCCGTCGGACGATAAGCACTAGGTGCCCACGGCAAAACCACAAATGAGGCGGTACAGGGAGATACGAGCTGGGCATCGTTCGAAGTACGGGAGGCTCAGAGTAAAATACTATATGAGGAACGCCTGAGGAAGTTGGACAGTAACAGATGGGCAGCTAAAGTATTTAAATACCTATACCTAAAAACCGTTGGCTCCCAATGGAGGAAATAAACTAGGACACTAACCAGTAAGTGTGCTAGTCACAAGGACGGAGAAATAAAGAGCGTTAAGCAACAGGTGAAAAACACAGAAGGTAAAGGTTGAAGAAATTCGATGGGAAAGAAACAGAGTTTGGAATTATACCGAAAGTGGAAGAGGCAGATCAGAAAGGAAGCTTTCTTTGATAACTCAAAAGGCAGTGCTAGATCAGGGTGCCTTAGAACACGCAGCTACAAAAAGAAATTTAACAATGAAGATGACGCATGTGCTGTATGTGGTAACTCCAGTGAAACAATTGACCATATTATACTCGAATGTAATGGTATCCATCCGGAAGTCGATGCAGGCGCAGTCAATGTTCCTGAAGCTCTGGGGTTTAGAGATACCAGTGGCCGGGTGAATAAACCCGTGGTGGAAGCTAGAAAAAAACGACTTGATTGGTGGCTTACAAGCAGAGATGTGACATAATGTTAGTAATGTAGAAACAAATATTAATAAATAGAATGATGGTATAGTTAACCAATCTAAAACAATAATTCATATATAGGGAGAAACATGAGCATGATAACTACTGCTATCACCCCGTTTCAAGGGGGCGCTTCTATATTCCATCCATCCATGGTAGGATGCCTCGATGCGTGCGCCCTCGTCCGCCGCTACGGAGGGTGGAGACTTTAGGAGACTATAATAAGGACATTCTTTGAAAGGGCGAGTGCCGCTTCTACGCCTTCTTATTTGTTGTTGTTGTGGCTGTAGGAACAAGGAAAAGAAAATGCACGGGCCTGCTAATGGCTCTGTATCTGAGCCACCTCCGCTGCCTCGTGCAGACAGAAGAGAAAATAGAGAGAAAGAAAAGGAAGAGGGAAAGAAAGACGCGCGCCGCAACGACAGCCGTCGTCCACCACTGAAGTGGTGGCGGGTGCAATGACGGCCTACAACAGATAAAAGTTCGGTGGCAGGCTAGCCCCCGCCGCAAGCGGCGGTGACCTACCTGCCCCAGCCCCATCAGAGATTTGAGCCCACGCAAGTGTGTCGCGCTTTTGCGGTGCCTGTCGCGTGGCGCTCTTTGGCACGCGTTCAAGTTTGCGATTGCACATGGCAGGAACGCTAAACAAGATGAGACCTCTGGAGGAAAGGCGCAGTATCTCACACTTTCTCAGAGAAGTGTGCGTTTGGATGGTACGCCATCGCTCCTATCGCGTGGCGTTCCTTGGCGCGCATTCAAGATTGGGATTGCAGATAACAGGAACGCTCCTGATGCGCTATGAGAAGGGTGGGCCATAATATGGCGTTTTCTTTACCCTTCCAGGGGCGAGAGTGCGCACATCGAGGCCCTCTAACTGGTGGTGCCGTCTTCCATTGGAGACACTTCGCCTTTTGTTTTCGCAATCTCCTAGGCTTAACTACAGCTAAGCCACTGTGAATGTTTTTCTTTATTGCCTGGCTTTAAAAGCTCACGACATAACAGGAAACTCCGATCAAAACATGAAAAAAGTTAGTTGTGGTTTAACTCTGGTTAATCCTAGTTGAATTGCGATAGCAATGGCGGCGAAGTCTTTTGTCTCCTACATTATTCCCCTATCACGCCATATCAGTGTAAGGTGGTGCATTATTGGGGGCACTTAAGCTCCTCCTTCTGTACCGTCGATGAAACTCGAGTAGTTTGTCAGTGGGGCACCTTTGGCTGAACAGCCTCAAAATGTAAGTGAAATTTAAGAGTATGACGTGAGAGCATAAGTTGTCAGTTTTGTCCTTCTTCGCCTCCTCCTCCTCGGCTGTTCAAGGTCAAGCGTGGCCTCCGCCTGCCGTGTGCTGTGCGATGTCAGCCACGTCAAAGATCCCCAGGCGGTCTAAATTACTCCTTAGCCGCCACCTACGGCTCCTCATTCTTTCTTTCACATTCTCTCCCACCTTCGCTCCTTCCCTTACGGCGCGGTTGAGGTGTCAACAGAAAACAAGTGAGACAGTTACCGCGCCGTTCCCTTCCTATAAATCAATCAATTAATCCGCCGGGACCACGCGACGGCTCGAAACCTGGCGCAGCATTGCTATTTAAATAAAAACACACACAAGGCAATGTACATCAAGGAATGTCACGATCAGCCAGTGCTCGTGAAACGCTCTTCATAATTCCCCTTGTCTACCGTGAAGAGAGCGGGAATTCAGCTAGTATTGTTGTTGTGGTCGTATGAAAATGGAAAAAAATTCACGGGCCTGCAACTGGCTCTGTAGCTGAACCACTTCCGCTGCCTGATTCATTTATTTATTTATAGGAAGGGAAAGGCGCGGTAACTGTCTCACTTGTTTTTCTGTGGACACCGCAACCGTGCCGTAAGGGAAGGGAGGAAGATGGGAGGGAAAGTGGAAAGAGAGAAAGAGGAGCCGTAGTGGAGGGCTACGGAGTAATTCCGACCACCTGGGGATCATTAACGTGCGCTGACATTAAAGATCACCAGGTGGTCGAAATTACTCCGTAGCCCTCCACTACGGCTCCTCTCGTGCGAACAGAAGAGAAATTAGAGAAGAAACGAAAAAGAAGTGGGAGAGAAAGACGCGTGCCGCAACAACAGCCATCGTCCACCACCGAAGCAGTGGCGGGAGCAATGACAGCCTACAACAAATAAAATTCGGTGGCTGGCTAGCCCCCGCCGCAAGCGGCGTTGACCTACCGTCCCAGCCCCGTAGGGACAAGAACTGCCACCCTTCTCCACCTCCCCCGCTCATCCTCAGCGAGAAAAACCGCGCGTTGCTTTTCCTGTAAACGAATTGTAGAACGCCAGCGAACTTTGATGCGTTCAGTGAAATGCTGGTTGTGCTCAACAATGGGCGCGCGATGTACTGTTACGACAGGTCATGACGTCAGCAGTCAATTCGTGCATATATAGGATGCCTAGAGAGTCTGCATGTCAGTCTTTGCAGGCTCTCTACATGGAAGCAGTTGAGTTGGGGAAAAAAGGGCGCCGTTAGCTCAACTGGCAACACTGGTCTTAAAGGGCGGCGGCAAGTGCCCTTTCAAAGGGTGTTGCCAGCCTAAAAGACGGACATGTAGATCTCTAAGGGTGCCTCGATGCCAGCGCCGCCGAGAGAGGGTGGCAGTTCCTGGCCCCACGGGGCTGGTACCCACGGCCAGTGTCAATGCGCGCGCTAAGAGAGGAGGGAGCGCGCGCATTGAGACCGGCCGTGCTTGTACCAAGGCCTCCGAGATCACCCTCGCGCCAGTCGTTTCGAGAAACGACTTGTTTTGCCAGCGCAGCGCTCCTCGCTCTACTTTATCTTCTTTCGCAGGCGATCTGTTCCGCCCCTAGGCCTACCGGTCGCCTTCTACGACTCCTTGGCCGCTCCAGGGCCTGCGGATTCCACGTCTACGTGCGCCAGCGGCCTGCGCGGGCGGACCGCTAGGTCCGCTAGCGGTTTTTGGCCGCTTTTGCGCGTTGGGACTTTGTCACCAGAGCCCATCCCTGCGAACATTAGCTGCGCCGTCCCTTCAAAGGGCTCTCGGGCGGACTGAACCGCCTCGATAACTGAACCAGGTGGGTTCTGCGCCTTCCGATCCGTGGACGCACTCGGTTCTCGGGGGTGACCTCCCCGGGTCACTCCCGATTTTACAGCCGCTTTCCGCGGCCTTAGGACTTAGCGCCAGGCTGGGCTCGCTGACCGGTGGTGAGGCCTAACTCCGGCCGCAGCCTGCAACGGTGGTGGCCGGGTAGGC
This sequence comes from Amblyomma maculatum, assembly GCF_055883805.1. Classification (NCBI taxonomy): domain Eukaryota; kingdom Metazoa; phylum Arthropoda; class Arachnida; order Ixodida; family Ixodidae; genus Amblyomma; species Amblyomma maculatum. The sequence continues at coordinate 130,056,507 of NC_139352.1, forward strand.
GGTACCCCGCGAACGCGGACATGCACAACGCTAACCCGTCTCCCGCGAGGCCGCCTGCGGGATCTACTTCAGGTGCGGCATCGCCACGCGGATTATCGCCCGACCACACATCGCAGCCGGGAACTTCGGTGGCTCGAACGCCACCATCCTGGTCACCGTTCTCGGACTATGGTGATGCGGTCATGGCTCAGGTGCCTCAGGGGGCATCAGATTCGAGTCCGAGTGTGGCGCCTGACATCGGCAACGAAGAACCATCAACCACCTTGCGACAAACGACTTCGTCGCCACGAGACCGCGGTCTCGATGACCGCGTCTCTAGCGGGACGCGGCTCGGCGACCCGGCGTCAGCGACACCTCCTGCGGCGGGCTCGCTCCCGCAAACCATCTTGAACTTGGGCTTCGACGCGATGCCCCCTTTCACTACCGTCACAGACCACCACGAGACCTTGGTGGGCTACTTGAACGCCCCGGAATATAAGAACAGCGTCCAGGCCAGGGTATTTATTACCAACCTTTTTTCGAAAATGCTAGAATGCTGTTTCACTTACCAGGCGCTGGCGTCCAACGCCCGAGGCCGTGCGGAGATCCTCCGAGGCATGTGGTACTCCGAGAAGGACTCCGCCGAAGCCAGGTCTCGAGCGGAAGCTGCGGAGGCCCGACTCAGGGCTATGCCGCCTACCACATCTCAGCCCGCGTTAGCGGACTTCTTGCGCGCCGGCACTGCTACCACCGACACCCGGCTTCCGACTCAACAAGAGACGCAAGTTCCACCTTTGCGGCAAGTCAATCATGTCGCATATTTAACATCCGCGGCACCGGACTCTGTGATGCCAGCCAAGTTAATTTAGGCGCTAAAATCGAACATAGTTCCCGAGGATGCTGGTATCGGGCCAGTAACGCTGCGACAAACCGCTGCTGGCGCCACAGTTTTAGCACGCGACCGCCAGACGGTAGACAATCTGAGTGGCCGTTGAATCTAACGAGGTCACTAGAAACGCATTAACCATTCGCGTAGTAGACCGGCGACGACCTCACGTGAGAGTCTGGGGTGTTGACCCCGATGTCGCCGACGACAACGTCATTGCTAATATAAATGCCAAAAATCCCGGCAGCACCCTCGACCCAGAAACGACCACTCGCAGATACACGTTCCGATCACGCGGCGGAACAAAAACTCACGTTTTGTCCATGGCGCAAGACGCCTTTACTAGAGTAATTTCGAAAGGTAGACTGACAATCGGTCGGTCGTCAGCATTAGTTGCCGAGGACTTGCACGTACTAATGTGCACTTTCTGCGCCACATACGGACACTCCAGGGGCAATTGTAGAGTAAGTGCGGATGCAACGCATGCTGTCTGCACGCGATGTGCAGATGCTCACACAATCAACGACTGCACCGCACGCGACGACTCGACAACTGCCTGTACGGTGTGTCGTAGGGCGGGATGTGAGGGACAGCCGCATAGGGCGGGTTCTTCTGACTGCCCTATCCTAGTTGCACGCCTTGCCCGCTTGCGGTCCCGAACAGATTATGGACAAACTTAGCTTTTTATCTAAGGGAAGGGGAGACCAGGGAGCCGCTCCGTCTTTTATTCTTAGCCTCAAAGACGGGTGCTTTGCACACGATTGTATGCACTCGTCGGAGAGCCTCTTAATATCGTTTTTTATAAAATACCTTATGTTAACAGCACTACCTTCTCTATGATTACTCTACTCAATCTAACTTTCCGAGAAGAAGCAGGTAGCCCGCTGTCTGTTCCTGCAGTGACTGGATTTATTCGCTGTGTTTAACTTATTATTCGCCTTGAGCGGCTTTTGTCGCTGAACAAGGACCTTTTTTAGGGCTCACCCTGGCACAGCCCAAGCTTCGTTGAAGGGCAGCTCGTCCCCGGTGGCCGCAGGCCACAAGGCCTCTTACCAGCGAGGCCTAGCATGGCCGCCTCGAACGAAATCCACGGCCGGTCACCAAGCCCTGCAGACGCCTCTGATGGCCTAGCCCTGGCGGGGAGCTCTGGCTCTCGGGATGGACCTCTACCACCTGGACAACTGCAGGCGCATCATCACGACGCTCATTCTTCCCTGAACTCTGAGCTGCGGGCTCTATTGGATGATGCACTTGCCGGTAACACACATCAGTCTTCTCCGGACTCGGCGTCTGTTCTCCCGGACCGTATTCAACTCGGCAGTTCTGCGAAGGCCATGGCCCTCCACGAGGGTATAATAGCAACGATCCTGAACCCACTGCACAAACTACAGGCCACTGTTCGTGCAGAGCTTATCACGGCCGTCAGCGAGCTATACCGAGAATCAAGGTTCTTCGCTGTTGCAGTTGGCGAGCGTGGACGTTCAGATGTCCTTTTCGCCACTTTACGCGAAAGAGACCGCGAAGTTGAGGCCCTCAAATCATTGGTTGCGGAGCAACGATTGCGGCTCACGGAGGCTGTGGAAGATTTGCGGGCCCTCCGAAGTAGAACAGCGGCTCCTCGATCCTTTGCGTCTGTGGTGCGCGAGCAGCCTACTCAGGATACTTCGGATGCCGCCAGCTGCGTCCCTGTAACTCCGTCTGCTGGTCCTATTGACTCCTTTGGCAACTTGTCCTCTGTTATCCCCAGTCCTGATCACGTCATGTTTTTGTCACCCATCCAGCCCTCTGACTCTGCAGGCCGTGATGTGGACACCGTGCTCAAAGCTAACATCGATCCTGAGGCTGAAGGCATCGGAGCCGTCACTTTGCGAGGCACTCGGCGCGGGGTCACAGTCGTTTCCAAAGATCGCTCAGACCTCGAACGCATTAAGGAGGCGATGAACCGTACTGAGGTGACCCGCACTTCGATAGCTGTTCAAGTGCCGCAGCAGAGAAATCCTCATGTGAAACTTGCCGGAGTGGACTCGGGCGTTAGCACGGACGACATGATTGCTGCCCTAAACCGCCGGAACCAATCGCTGCAGCTGGACCCTGCCACTTGTAAGGTGCGTGTTTCGTATAAAGAAAGAGGCGGAACTTATGCACATATAATTGAAGTGGACCCGGCTGCGTTTCGCCGCCTGGTGGCAGCCAGAAGTGTCATTGTAGGCTGGACGTCAATCGCAGTCTTTGAGGATTTGCACGTGCCCCTTTGCACGCACTGCTCTGAGTATGGTCATGGGCTGAGCCGCTGCCCGCATGCGGACGACCTCTCAAAAGCTGTCTGCATACGCTGTGCTGGACCTCACCGCGTCACATCTTGCAGTTTACGTGTGCGGGACTCCGCTGTTTGTTGCGCCGCATGCCGTGAAGCCGGGCAAATTTCGAACCATCCTGCTGGCCACGGAACGTGCTCAGTTTTAAAGGATAAGGTAGCCCGTGCTCGCGCCCGAACTAATTATGGCGGGACACCTTAAGCGCCAACGACAGTCAAAAAGTGCACCGCCGGCTTCTACCATGGTTGCATGGCAGTGGAATTCCAGAGGCTTTCGTCAGAAAAAGGCAGGTCTGCAGCAACTCATAGAGTCTCGCGGCGCAAACCAGATGTTATCGCACTCCAAGAAACGAACGGCACACCAACACTCACAGGATATTCAACATTCACGCAACAAATATTGGATCCCTACGAAACACCACGCGTAGCCATTTTGGTTAACAATGATATGACCGCGATTGATTGCTCAATGACACAACACTCACACATTTCACACGTTTTGCTCGAGCTCCTGCCTAGAGAAAGAGGCCATGGCAGTGTATTTGTGTTGAATGTGTACAGTCCTCCCAAAAAGGGCAAGAGGGACGTATTTGAAGAGCTCTTTCATGACGCCCTCAAGATTGTGAAGCCACGTGAGAATTCTTTACTAATTATGGGTGATTTCAACGCGTCCCATCCTTCGTGGGGCTACAAAACCGAAACTCCCAAGGGCCGTAAGTTGGCCCTAGCTATTGCCCGCACCCAACTGACTCTTTTGACTGAAACCGACCATCTCACCCGTATGGGCAACAGCGTGAACCGGGACACTAGCCCGGACCTGACACTAGTTCGCACGCAACATCCGTGCACGTGGACCAACCTAGAAGAGTCCCTGGGCAGTGACCATTTTATCCTTGAGACGGCAATGCAAGTGCGAGTGGGCCGCGTGTCTGGTCGTCAGCTGCGCTTCACGGACTGGGACGCCTTCAGAAAACAAAGAATTGCTTTGAAAGAAGGAGAGCGACTCCCTTTGGCTGAATGGGTGAGACAGCTTCAGATGGATTTAAAGAACGCCACCTCCGTAGTGAAGGCCACAGAAAAGGCACCTGAGATCGACCCGCACTTCCTCCATCTGTGGGAAGCTCGAAGAGGACTTGTCCGAAGATGGCGGAAGCAGCGACACAATCGCAAGCTACGGAAACGTATAGCGGAAATTACAATTGCATCAGAGCGCTATGCGGAAGAGCTCACGAGTTCCAACTGGCACAGGCTCTGCACAAGGCTGCAGGGAACACTCGGAACGGCCAAAACGTGGTCACTCCTCCGAGGCCTTCTCGACCCATCCAAAACCAGAGAGGAAACCTCTAAAGCGGTTGCCAAACTCCTCCATAAGGAAGCGAAAGATAGCACTGCGCTGCTGCATGCCCTGGAGGCGCGCTATATACTGACGGGTCCCAGACCGCAATATAGAGACTACCCTCATCAAAATGAGTATTCACCCTTGGACGAGGACATCACGGAATCAGAGGTTCGAGCAGTACTCGCGAGCCTGAGAAGGAGCACTGCCCCCGGGGCGGACGGTATTACATATAAGGTGCTTCAGAACCTTGACGACGAATCAATAACTGCCTTGACCAGTTATTATAATGACGTATGGAAGACAGGTACACTCCCGCAAGAATGGCGTCATGCTGACATAAATTTAATTCCGAAACCAGGCAAGCAGCTCGCCCTTCAGAATCTTCGACCCATATTCTTGACATCGTGTGTTGGGACACTGATGGAGCATGTAGTGCTCCGGCGGCTGCACCCACACTTGGAAACCATCATCTTCTTCCCTGACACCATGTTCGGGTTCCGGCCGCATCTCTCTACTCAGGATGTTCATCTTCAGCTTAAAGAGGAAGTGATCGATCATCCCGGCAGGACCCAGGCCCGTGCTGGCCTGGCCTTAGACCTGAAGGGGGCCTTTGACAACGTGTCGCATGATGCCATCTTGGAGGGACTAGCAAGTTCACATTGTGGTCAACGAACTTATGATTACGTTAGGGCTTTCCTCATGGATCGAACTGCTACCCTGGGTATCGGAGACGTACGCTCTGAACCGATACGTCTCACTGGTCGAGGCACCCCACAGGGTTCGGTGTTGTCGCCCACATTGTTCAACGTGGCGATGCAGGACTTCCTCCGCTGCTGTCAAGAATTCCTGATCTGCATCATTCGCTCTATGCTGACGACATCACGTTGTGGATCACCAAAGGCTCTGACGGCCACATCCAAGACAGCCTTCAAGAAGCAATTGAGATTACACAGCAGTACGCATCTGAGCGCGGGCTTACATGCGCGGCTGAGAAATCAGAACTGCTTGTGATTCGTGCACGAGCGAGGACCCAAGTAGTCAACCGGGAAATCGGCTTGCATCTCGAAGGAATTCCCATCCCTAGAGTGGATCGACTAAGGGTACTGGGCCTGTATCTGCAGAGCAACGGCAGAGCGACCTACACTATACAGCTGCTGAAAAAGCAATTTGCGCAGGTGGCGCACTTGATCCGCCGTATTTCCAATAAACGTGGGGGGCTCAAGGAAAGAGATACCATGCGAATCGTGCAGGCGCTATTAATCAGCCGTATGACGTATCACGCGCCTTATCACAAGTTCAATCGAACTGAACTAAATCATCTGAACATCTTTCTATGATCGGCAGTAAAGACAGCCCTCGGACTTCTCCCGTACACCTCGACGCATCGCCTGCTTCAGCTTGGCCTCCACAATACCGCAGAAGAGCTGATAGAAGCCCAAAGGAATGGCCAACTCACGCGCCTTCGAGACACTAGAGTGGGCCGGACTGTTCTCCGTAGACTAGGCTACCCGGAGCCGACAACACCGCTGCAACAGAGGTACCATGCCATCTCGCCCAAACTGGCAGCTAAGATCAGGGTCGCGCCAGTTCCAAATAATATGGACCCCGCACTCCACACTGGTCGTAGGACCGCTAGAGTCAAGGCACTCCTGCGCCAGTACAGAGGTGTCCAAACTGTTTTATATGTCGACGCGGCGAGATATCCATCGGGCACAGACGCTATGGCGCTAGCTGTTACGGACGCCAACGGCTCAATTAAGATTACGGGCTCCGTTCGTGGCAGGAACTCGAGCACGACGGCTGAGGAGACTGCCATAGCGGTAGCACTCACCTTCATACATCACATGGACACATGTTACAAACATCCCAACAGTCCGACATACACAATAATCACAGATTCACAAGCTGCGTGTCGCGCCTTCGCAAAGAATACATTATCTTTCGAGGCTTCACGCTTGCTCTCAACTATAAACTATCATACCTTTCCCATTGTTAAAATTGTGTGGACTCCTGGTCACTCCTCCCTTCCTGGCAACGAGAGTGCGCACGCGCTCGCCCGAGCAGCAACCTTCCGGGCGCTGTCGACGGAAGCGGAGGGGGAAGTAGACACAGAGGACGCCAGCACAGTTCCACAGTCTTACACCCACATTACACTATATTACCGCACACAAAGAAGAACTCTGCCACCACCGCACCCAACGCTCACCAAGGCCGAAGCTGTGGCATGGCGACAATTGCAGACTCACACGTATACAAATTTGTACCACAAACATTTGTTCTTCCCCACCCGCTACCCAGATAAGTGCCCCACCTGCCAACAACACCGACCTACACAATACCATTCTGTTTGGGCCTGCCCAAAGCCACCCGGCGGCATTCCACCTGTACCTCACCCCACCCTCTCATCTTGGGAAGATGCCTTGTCCCGCACGGAGCTGGCCGAACAACGCCGGCTAATCGAGCGGGCCGAGAGGATTGTCGTGGCCCATGGGCTTATGGACTGACGTGTATTTATTTCTTCTGAGACCGCTTCATCAGCACCAAACCGCAAGACCAGCGACAGCTGTTCTGGCGGGCCTGCAGGATTGAGGCGGCACATGGAGCACTGGACTGAGGGCTTCACTCAGGAAGAAAAGGAAGTTTACATAATAAATGTTTTTCCTCCTCCTCCTCCTTACCATAAACCTCTTGATAGTTTCACCGTTTCTAACACAGCACTGTGCTGTTACATTCTCCCTCTCGCTTCCAAAACTGACTTTCTTCAAGGGGCGGCTTCCACGTTTCCCCCACTTAGGTTTTTTCTACGGTTTCCTTGTATACAGATCGTAAAGAAATGATTATAGGTATAATTATGATGGCGCATCGCGGTATCCATGGGTCATTTCTAGTTTCAGTTATTGGTGCGCGACTCTGGGCGGTTCGGCTGGAAGGGGTTTTTTTCTTTTATTATATTTTTTACTCATCAGAGCGCGTCCAATTTGACGGCCACATTTATTTTTAGTGTATTCAATTGGGAGGGTATGGCAGATAGTGAGGGAAAAGTAAAACTTCCAGCTGATCATTCGGCCCAGCCGTGCATAGGATTGGCACACGCACAAGTAATAATTTTTTCTTTTATATTATATTTTATCTTTTATTTCACCTTCACTCTTATACCTAATAGTATTTTATTTTTTTCCCATCTCCTCGGTTACCACTGTGCCCGCCATTGTTTATTTTTTATTTTTTCTTTTCGGAGGAATATTTGTTTCACTTTTGTATACAGAGGGTTGTGTCAGGTTTTCAAAATTTTGATTCTACATTTCGATTCCGTTAAACAAAAATGACAGCTAATCTTTCAATCTCGTTCATTCAAACAAACCGGTTCAGTTCAGTTCAGTCGTTCAGTCGTGTCCGACTCTTCGTGACCCTATTGACCATGTCACGCCACGATTTCCGGTCTCTCACTATCTTCCTAACATCACATAACTTCATCTGCAGTGCCTCGAGGATGCCATCTAACCATCGTGTTCGCTGCCTACCCCTTCTCCGGCGACCCTCAACCTTTCCCAACATCAAAATTTTCTCCAGCGACTCCTCTGTTCTCATCAGATGGCCAAAGTAGCTGAGCTTTAACTTTAGAATTTGACCCTCCAATGAGCAGTCAGGGTTTATGGTCGACAATATTGACTGATTTGATCTTCTGGCAGTCCAAGGAATTCTCAAGAGTCTTCGCCAGCACCACACTTCAAACGCGTCAATTCTTCGGCGGTCAGCCTTTTTCACAGTCCAACTATCGCATCCATACATCACAACTGGAAAGACCATAGCACGAGTTATAAGGATCTTGGTTGGCAGACTAATGTCTCTGCTCTTTACTAGGCGGTCAAGGCTAACCATTGCTCTCTTTCCCAGAAGCAGGCTTCTCCTAATTTCATGGCTGCAGTCTCCTTCCGAGGTAATCTTGGAGCCCAAGAAAAGAAAATCTGTCCCAGCTTCCACTTCTTGTCCCTTGATGCTCCAGGACTTGATAGGGCAAGACGCCATGATCTTTGTCTTTTTAATGTTCAGTTTAAGCCCAAACTTCTCACTCTCTTCTTGTACGCGCATCAGAAGTCTCTTGAGTTCCGCTTCACTTTCTGCCATTAAAGTGGTATCATCCGCATATCTAAGATTGTTGACACATTTTCCAACAATCTTCACTCCAGCTGAAGACTCGTCCAGACCGGCTTTCCTCATGATGCACTCTGCATATAGGTTAAATAGGCAGGGCGACAGTATGCAGCCTTGCCTCACTCCTTTCTCAATCGGAAACCAATCAGTAAGACCATGCCCAGTTCTGACTGTGGCCTCTTGCCCTTCATACAGGTTCCTGAGGAGACAGATGAGGTGAATTGGAACTCCCATCTCTTGGAGAGCTTGCCACAATCTGCTGTGATCTACGCAGTCAAACGCTTTTGCATAATCAATAAAGCAGAACTAGATGGGTTTCTGGAGCTCTCTTGCTTTTTCCATGATCCAGCGAAGGTTGGCAACTTGGTCTCTAGTTCCTCTGCCCTTGCGAAACCCAGCTTGCACGTCCGGAAGTTCCCGATCCACATACTGCTGCAGCCTACCTTGGAGGATTTTCAACATCACCTTGCTAGCATGCGAAATAAGCGCGATCGTGCGGTAGTTGGAACAATCTTTGGCACTGCCTTGCTTTGGAATGGGGATGTAAACTGACCTCCTCCAATCCTGTGGCCACTGCAGGGTTGTCCAAATCTTCTGACATAATGTATGCAGAATGTTAACAGCATCATGGTTGAGGTTTTGAAGCAACTCAGCTGGAATGACATCAATTCCGCTAGCTTTGTTCTTAGCAAGGCTGGCTAAGGCCCATTCAGCTTCACTATTCAGGATGCCCGGCTCGAGATCAGTGATCACAACCGTCTTATGTTGGGTTTGCACATTCGGGTCCTTCTTGTACAGTTCTTCTGTGTATTCCTGCCACCTCTTCTTTATCTCTGCGGCTTCAGTGAGGTCCTTGCCTTTGTTGTCCTTTATCACGCCCAGCTTAGCACAGAAGCTTCCTTTGATATCTTTGATTGTCTTATACAGAGCTCTTGTGTTCCTTAATTGCTTGTTGTCCTCAACTGCTTGGCACTGTATGTTCAGGAAGGCATTCTTATCTCTCTTAGTAAAAACGCGACCCCTGTATTAATAGACAGCATGGTCAATGGTAACTACGATTATGCACTTATATCAGATCCGTATACAGTTGCAGACAGAATTACGGGCATTCCTAAAATTGGATTACATTCGCAGCACCGTCCGAGCCGCGATGCGCCATCATCGCTACACACATGACCTTTAACACGTTTCCTATACTCATCACACCTAGAGTGGTTGCATTAGTATGTAATTCAACTACCGCATCATTCCTCCTAGTAAGTGCCTATGCGCCACCTCGCTTCCCAATGTCTCCAACATTACACGACATTCAGTTCAGTTCAGTCGTTCAGTCATGTCCGACTCTTCGTGACCCTATGGACCATGTCACGCCACACTTTCCGGTCTCTCACAATCTTCCTAACATCACATAACTTCATCTGCAGTGCCTCGAGGATGCCATCTAACCATCGCGTTCGCTGCCTACCCCTTCTCCGGCAACCATCAACCTTTCCCAACATCAAATCTTTCTCCAGCCACTCCTGTCTTCTCATCAGATGACCAAAGTAGCTGAGCTTTAACTTTAGAATTTGACCCTCTAATGAGCAGGCATGGTTTATGGTCGACAATATCGACTGATTTGATCTTCTGGCAGCCCAAGGAACTCTCAAGAGTCTTCGCCAGCACCACAATTCAAACGCGTCAATTTTTCGGTGGTCAGCCTTTTTCACAGTCCAACTCTCGCATCCATACATCACAACTGGAAAGACCATAGCACGAGTTATACGGATCTTGGTTGGCAGAATAATGTCTCTGCTTTTTACTAGGCGGTCAAGGCTAACCATTGCTCTCTTTCCCAGAAGCAGGCGTCTCCTAATTTCATGTCTGCAGTCTCCTTCCGAGGTAATCTTGGAGCCCAAGAAGAGAAAATCTGTCACAGCTTCCACTTCTTGTCCAGTGATGCTCCAGGACGTGATAGGGCAAGACGCCATGATCTTTGTCTTTTTAGTGTTCAGTTTAAGCCCAAACTTCTCCCTCTCTTCTTGTACGCGCATCAGAAGTCTCTTGAGTTCCACTTCACTTTCTGCTATTAAAGTGGTATCATCCGCATATCTAAGGTTGTTGATACGTTTTCCAGCAATCTTCACTCCAGCTGAAGACTCGTACAGACCAGCCTTCCTCATAATGCACTCTGCATATAGGTTAAATAGGCAGGGCGACAGTATGCAGCCTTGCCTCACTCCTTTCCTAATCGGAAACCAATCAGTAAGACCATGCCCAGTTCTGACTGTGGCCTCCTGTCCTTCATACAGGTTCCTGAGGAGACAGATGAGGTGAATTGGAACTCCCATCTCTTGGAGAGCTTGCCACAATCTGCGGTGATCTAAGCAGTTAAATGCTTTCGCGTAATCAATAAAGCAGAAGTAGATGGGTTTCTGGAACTCTCTTGCTTTTTCCATGATCCAGCGAAGGTTGGTAATTTGGTCTCTAGTTCCTCTGCCCTTGCGAAACCCAGCTTGCACGTCCGGAAGCTCCCGTTCCACATACTGCTGCAGCCTTCCTTGGAGGATTTTCAACATCACCTTGCTAGCATGCGAAATAAGCGCGTTCGTGCGGTAGTTGGAACAATCTTTGGCACTGCTTTCTTTGGAATGGGAATGTAAACTGACCTCCTCCAATCCTGTGGCCACTGCAGGGTTGTCCAAATCTTCTGACATAATGTATGCAGAATGTTAACAGCGTCATGGTTGAGGTTTTGAAGCAACTCAGCTGGAATACCATCAATTCCGCTAGCTTTGTTCTTAGCAAGGCTGGCTAAGGCCCATTCAACTTCGATCGCTGCGCCGTAGCGCTTCTGCTGGGAAAGCGTCCCCTGCGATGTGTGCCGAGCTGCTTCCGATGAATCATGCTTCTGCGTGGTGCTCCCAAGCGAGATAGAGGACGATCCCATCAAGGCGTCAGCCCCATGATCGCGTCCACCTTCATGGCGCGTCGCTTCCCGGCTTTCTCCCTCCGAGACACCGAGTTCTTTGGTTCGTTCCGCTTGCTCAGGCGCACGTTTCGTTTCCGCGCCGAACACTGTGTGACTCAAGAGCATACCGAACGAATGAGTGGGCGGTGCGAACGAGGTGCAATAACGCTATCGCGTTCCACTCTTGAAGGCGAAGCTTAAGCGTCCTCCAAATTTTTTTAATTCGTCTCTGAAACTGGGTCATTTTCCAATGGCTTGGCGGAAGGGACGCATTATATTCTTGCCAAAGCCAGGTCGGCCTCCGGAGATCACTTCTTATAGACCAATTGTAATGAATTCGGCACTCGGCAAAGTGCTCGAGCGTTTATTGTATGGCCGTCTATACCACTTTCTATCGCGAACAAATTTGCTACATCCTCACCAATTCGACTTTACGCGACAGCGCAGAGTGTTCAGGCTCTGCACGCGCTCGTAACGAAATTAAGAGACATGCGGAATAGCGGCCTACACGCACTGCTTATTTCCATCGATTTCCGCGGCGCGTTTGACAGCATGTGGCACCCTTTGGTCCTGAGTTCTCTCAGTGACTGGGAGTGCCCGAGAAATCTCTGCGCGCTGCTCCGGTCATTTCTATCCGACGGAGAGGTGGTTTTCCGCTCCCATGCGGGAGACGCTGTCGCGCGTCCCACCTTAGGCAGCCCGCAGGGTTCTCAGTTGTCGCCGCTGCTTTGGAACATAGTGGTGCGCGGTTTACTCGACTTGCCGATGCCAGAGGGTGTGTCGGTGCAGGCGTATGCGGATGACGTCGTCATCCTTGTGCCTGCATCTGGCCGCAAAGCACTGACGGAATTGGCAGAGACCGCACTCGGTTGAGTGGCAACATGGGCGGATAAGGCGAGAGTGAACATTTCAAGGGAGAAGAGGGTGTGCGTCCTTATTTCTCCCCCAAGGGGTGGAATGGGGCGCACATTACCTGTGGTACGCCTCGGCGGGGTGCGCTTGCAATTCAAGCCCTCCGTCAGGATACTAGGTGTCGTCTTCGACCAGACTCTCTCCTTCATACCCCATGGTGACTTTCTCAAGGAGAAATCCGAGCTGCTTGCTGCGCGCCTCAGTGTTTTCATGCGCCTTAGCGGCACACCGGCACCGCAGCACAGAAGAGTATTATAACGACAGGTCGTTCTTCCGTCACTCGCATATGCGTCCCCTGTCTGGTGGACTGAAACTCCCCCTTCAGGTTTGCGTGCTCGGCTGTTCTTTGTGCAGCGTGCCCCGTTATTGGCGTTAACGGGAGCATATTCAACAACAAGCACTAGGGCGCTCCAAATTCTAATGCATGCACCGCCGCTCGCATTGGATATTGACAGGTTGAATGCAGAGTTCGCGCTGTTCATGCAGAGATTGGACGTCAATTTTGGACGACCTCATCGCGCATCGGAAGTGGAGGCGCCTTTTGATGATTCGCTCGTGCACCCGGCAGAGGTTATTTCGTTTGCGCATGTTCGTCTGGACCGGGACGGCGCGGAGGTCGAGGCGCGGTTACCCGTCTACCATGTCTACACGGACGGCGCATACACCTCTGTCTCAGCCGGAGCGGCCTACGTCATATTGTCACCGGCGGGCCGAATAACATCTGTAGGCCGCTTCAGAGTTGAAGGAGCAACTGGTGTAGAGCAAATAGCGTTTGAGGAAGCCCTCCGCTATGTACAGGGTTTGCAGGGATCGACGGCTGTGCATATATACACACTCTCTGTCGATCCTTGCAGCTCTAGCCGCACCTAAAACTTCAAACACCAAAATTCACGAAATTAAACAGTTGCTTAAATCACTTATCATACGAAGGCCGATTAGACTATTTCATGTTTCTGCACATGCAGGAGTGCTTGGCAATGAACTCGCGGATATAGTTGCGTCGCGAGCACACAGATCGGTCCGGACCGGATTGGCTCTAGCTTCTAAAACAGTGGTCCGTGCAGAATTCCGTCGAGTTGTTGCCGCGAGATGGGCCAATTGGTGGAGAGATAACAACGAGGGCACGGGAATCTTCAATTTCATTCCCGATGCGAATAATCTCCCCATCTCGTTTCCACCTGCGAAATCAATTACACAACTCATCACAGGTCATGGCCGATTCCCCCATTATCTTCATCGTTTCGGCCTATCATCTTCATCACACTGTCCGTGCGGTGCCCAAGAGGGTACAGTCATTCATTATCTCACCACATGTCCATCAACATTAAAATACAGACAACACCTCATCCCACCTGCACCACCAGAAAACAATCCCATAATATGGAGAATTTGGCTAAACAGTAACAAGAATTGTGCGTGGTTAATTAGATTAGTTAACTTTATAAGTTCAACACTTCCAAATTACACACGATAAAATTTCAAAAAATCTACACTAAATAATTACAATCATTTTACATCATTCTGACTTTGGCTGAGGGCTCGTCGAGCCAAATGAGGTGGGCACGACATGTGCTCGCCCTCATGCCATTTTCAGATGGTGTAAATTGTTTATTTTTATTTGACTCTATGCTTTATTTTTATTTTATATTGATCATGTTAATTTTTTTGGCTTGTATAAATTGTAAATATTGTAGATACAGTACATATTGTACATAGCGTAAATATCGCTATTTTGCATAGCAATGTAAATAGTGTAGATACTGTACATGTTGTACATAGTGTAAATATCGGTATTTTACATAGCAAATTTTTCATGTTACCTTAATTCTTGTAAATTCTCCTAAATTTCCTCTACTTTACATTCTGTCCACTTTATTCCGTTGCCTTTTCTCTGTGCTCTTTTCCTGCCTTTGTTCTGTTCCCCTCTTTTCTTGCCTTCCAGATTTCATCAATTTCTCCTCTTCCTCTGGACGACCATTGAATTATTCGCTTCTGATTTCTGATACTAAAATCTTATTATCCTTTCTTTTTGTGTGTGTGTGTTGTTAGTGTTAGTGTTATGTTGCTATGTGTATGCATGTGTCCTTGGGCACATTTATTGTTTACTATCCTACAAAAAATTAAATAAACCAGCTCTGCGAAGCAAGCCCACCCTCTGTGCTCGTTGAACCCTTAGGATGCAGATGTGTTACCGTGCCCACTTTTTATTTTCTCAGTTGGCTTTTTCCACTAAATCGAACACTTTGGCCAACTGGGCCCTTTTCATTTATTTTTGATTGGTTTAAGCCTGATATAGCTTAGCTGGTGCAGGCTCTTTCTCATTCCGCTTTATTTTTGAATTTACTTTCCAACATTGTCAGGAATGAGACTTTGGATTGGGGCGGTACATCTGTCAAACGGTAACGCAGGTGTCCTAAGGCGAGCTCAGCGAGGACAGAAACCTCGGGTACAATAATAATAATAATAAAAAAAAATAATAATCAATCAATCAATCAATCAATCTTTATTTAATGTGCGCAGGAACAACCATGTGGTCTTAGTGCCGCAGCACAAATAAAAAAAAAAGAAACAAAATGAAAATGCACAAACATGTTTACACACACAGAGAACACAAAAGAAGAAATAATGCATGAAATGAAACTGAGACGAAAAGTATCACGGAAAGTTATCAATAAATGAGTAGCATCACTTATATACACAGTGAGATAATTTTTGAGCACATCAGGAAAAAAAAAGACGGTAGATAGAAGAGAAAAAAAAACAAATAACTGACAGTGATTATAGTAATATAGAAATATACATAAAATAAACAACCATTGCAGGCGCAACAAGTGCATGGTACTTAAAACACAGGCTAGAAATACAGAATAATACAATAAAGAAGTAGAATTCAACAAGGGTCAGTAAGATTCGAATATAAAGTTTAAAGTTGAAATATAAGAAACGGATAAAAAGTAGTTCAAGATACAGACAGCATTGAACAGGACAAAAGCAAAAAGTGAAGTAAATACAATATTAAGGCTAGAAAGTGGGAGTTATATGTGCTAAAGTACTATCTAGAATACAACGCTACGAACAACCAATGTAAATGAACAGAGCCAGTTTTGGAAGATGTCAAGGTGAGGACAAAAAGAGTTAAATAACCACTGCATCCTGTCCAGAGGGGAGTGGGAATGAAGAGGAGAAACCTGAAATGGTCTGAATTTCCTCATGCTCTTTCGCGGAACGCGCAGTAGGATGTACCCTAAGAGCTGAGGGCACATAATGTGGCCATGAAGGAGTTTGCACAGAAATATATCAAGTCTGATACGACGGCAGTGAAGAGAAGGAAGATTCAGTTGGGCGCTCCTGGTGGAGCGAGAGGGGGAAGTTGCGCAAGGAAAGCGATAATGAAATATCCGTAAAAATTTTTTTCGTACTCAGTCAACCTTGTCCAAGTTCGATTTGCAAGTGCCATTCCAAACAACCGACGCATACTCCAAGAGCGGCAAGCATATGGACAGGTACAGTTTTAGGAACGGAAGTGGAGTATGGAACTCTCTCGAAAGTCTGCAAACGAATCCGAGTGTGCGCATAGTCCGCTGAGCAATGCGTTTAGTGTGAGAGGAGAAGCTGAGGGTGCGGTCAAAAAGTAAACCAAGGTCATTAATTTCATCAACCCTGTCCAACAGCACAGAATTCATAGAATAATGGTAGAGAAAGCTATGTGTTTTACGAGTAAAGGACACAACCATAGTTTTGGAAGAATTGAGGGTAAGTCGATTCTTCGCACACCAATCAGAAAAAGAAGATAAGTCCGATTGCAACAACAAGCAATATTGTAAAGAATGTATTACTTTAATATTTTTACATCATCAGCATAAAGAAGAAACAAGGAGTTCTTTAGCGCTGAGGAAACATCATTAATAAAGACGGAGAAGAGAAGCGGGCCTAGTACTGAACCTTGAGGAACTCCACTCGTTGCAGGGTAAACGAAATAAGTCTGTCCATTGACACTGACAAAGCAGAAGCGATCAAGGAGATAGTTGCGTAGGAGGGCTACGAGTGAGACTTCAACGTCAGAGAGTAGAAGTTTTTCAAGAAGTAGTGAGTGAGTAACAACGTCGAAAGCTTTGCTCATATCACAGTACACAGTGTCAACCTGACCCCTCTGAAGGACTGCTGCAGAGGCATACGTCATAAACGTGACTAGGTTGGTAGAAGTAGAGCGACCCGACATGAAGCCATGTTGATTCGGTACTATGATATGTTTCAGATGGAAGGAAAGTACGTTGTGCAAAGCTAATTCGAAAAGCTTAGAGGTTGCACATAGAAGAGAAATCGGACGATAATTGGAAACATCAGATTTGTTTCCAGACTTGAAGACAGGAAACACGCGTGCCATTTTCCACACGCGAGGAAAGGCACCATTTTTTAAACAGTTATTAAATATGGCAGTCAGTACTGGTACAAAGATATAACTGAAGGCTTTTATTATGGCAGCTGGAATACCATCAGGTCTAGGAGACAAAGATGGTCTCAGACGCTTAAGACTCTCAGTTATCAACTCCTCGTCAAAGAGAATGGAATAAGATAGTGCACCAGATGGGAGGCAAACGGAATCACAATGCGGATGTTTGTAAACGGAGGAAAAATATTGGGCAAAACTGTCGGCAACATCCCGAATTTCCAAACCCTGAGAGTCAACTAAGATGATACTTAATTCTGATTTAATGGAACGCTTGCGAACGTAACGCCAGAACTGACTAGGACGATTTGAGGCACTCCTCTCTAAAGACTCAAGATAGGAGTCGTAGTCCAGTCGTAGTCCCGCTCGTTTGCAACGAGAACGCACACGGCGAAACTCATCTGCCCAATTGTGAAACCCAGGGCGTTCCGCTTTACGATGGGCCCGTTCCTTGAGTTTTAACGCCGTTATTAGTTCCCTTGAGAACCAGGAAGGGAATTTACTACGCGTAGGAGTATGCAACGGCATGTACCGACGCATACCATCAAGAACTATTTCTGTAAAGCGACTGACTTGTTGAATCATTAATGTCATTTAAAAGGGACCAGTCGACGGAAGAGAAGAAATTGAAAAGACCAACATAATCACCACGTGCATACGAGAAACGGGGCGAATTCCTCACCCGATCTGAATTAGTAGAAGGTGAGGCAGAGACAGCAGTAGTAACTAGAAGCGGAGGGTGAAATTTGTCACAGCGAGTCAGCGGTATGTCTGAACTCGAGACTCGAACACTTTCAAAATTCGTTAGACAGATGTCAAGAATATTACCACAGGAGTTTTCAATGAAATTGTGTTGCTGCAAAGAGTTAAAGGCTATACAATCAATTAGAGCGTTACACTTAATATGTAATGATTGTTGTCAGAAGAAATAAATGAGTTCCAGTTGATACCAGGAGTATTAAAAGCGCCTAAAATAAGAAGTTTGTGTTTGCTATGACGGGTTATAACATGTTCGAATGAGAGCAGAACATCATCATAGGCTGGAGGAGGAAGATTCGGAGGAATGTAGAAAGCTGCAAGTAAACGTTTTTCATGTCGATTTAAAGTGAGCTCGAGCCACACACATTCTTCAACAGTTTCCAGATCGGAACGTCGAACACACTTTACAAAAATTTGGAGGACGCTTAAGCTTCGCCTTCAAGAGTAGAACGCGATAGCGTTATTACATCGCAGGGGACGCTTTCCCAGCAGAAGCGCTACGGCGCAGCGATCACGTCAGAGGCGTCCGGCATCAGACGCTGCACCTAGCAATCGCGCTGTGAGCGGAAAGAGGAGCCGCGTCGCCTAAACACCACTGGTCGAGTGACGCACGCTGGATGTTGGAAGGAGAGAGAGCGAGAAAACTTATTAAACGCAAGGGTATTGGGGCATCCTCGCACCGGTACCCGCGCGGCCCGAAGGGGAGAAGCGGGTGAGCGAAGATAGTGATCTAAAGAAAGGAAAGACGCTTGATTTTACAACCCGTGAGGGTGCACGGCGAAACGTCAGGGGCGAGTGGCGCGCCACGTGTCGGGGCAGCGCCGCACATGGAAGTTGCTTTTTATTTATGAAGTGCATGCCGGGATTTATCGCTCACGGCCAACGCCGCCGACGACACCGGCTTTTCTGCGACACGAGCTCCTTAACGCTACCGCGTTAAAACTGTCAATAGCAATGAGCACTCCACCTCCTCTTGATTTGGGACCTGTTTCAGTGCGGTCGCTACGAAAAACAGAGTAATTATTTGGAAAGAAATCATTGGAAGAAATATCACTTGACATCCAGGTTTCGGTAACCACAACAGCGGTAAACAAGAGGACAAGACGTTAGAAAAAAATTCAGATCCCTTAGTCCGAAGACCTCGAGCGTTTTGATAATAGATATCCAAATTAGGGGCCACTGCAATTTTGCGTCAGTTCTGAGGGATGAAGCATATCGTCGTAAAGCTTCCCACGAAAGTCCTTGTATATGCAACCCATCGGCCACATCGAAGGCTCAACAAGCTTACTGTAGGATTCTTCATCAACTTCAATATGAAAGGACGAGTATGAGTCGTACCTTGTTTTCAGCTGCCGGCAGGAAATGGGGGTAATTTTCACTGATTTTAGATGGTTGGTAAGGTCTACCGATGTTGTATCGGGACTGAGTTTAGAGACGAAAATAGTCTTCGGGCGCTTCTTTTGGTAAATGGCAACGTTCAGGGCAGGTGAGCTCGATGCGCCAGTAATGGCTCGACTTCGGTGCTTCTTCATCGCACTGGGTGAGTTAACCGCACGGGGAGGAGCAGAGGCAGAAGATGAACAGGTAATATCGCCGGGAGTCATCCCTCGATGAAGAGCGGCGGAGTAGTCCACAGACGGCTGCTCCTCACGGGTAGGATTGCCCACGGAGACAACCAGAGGACGCTCACACTGCGAAGCAGCACACAGCACAAGCTCGTGGCGTAGACCGCGAACATCGGCACGTAGAGAGGCAATGACCTCGGCTTGTTGTACGAAAGCCCGCGAGTTCTCTCCACGAAGGCGCTCGTTCTCCTCTCGTAGCTGGGCAACCTCATCGCTCAGAAAAGAGATTCCCTTAAGCGCGTCGAGGAGGAGAGCCCGTAGCGAGGCAAACTCACCGCCATGTTCGCCGGTCGCGGTTGAAGGGGGAAAACCGGTCAGGTGGCTGGGCAGGAGCGGGGCGACGGGAGAAAGGAGCGTAGCCGCCGGCGCACCACCGTCGCTAAGCCTAACACCATCAGACGACGACGACGCACACAAATTACACACGAATGGCCGAGAGCCGGACTTCAGGAGTTGCAGCTCGTCATCCGCCCAAGTAACGCACTTCGTGTGAGCACGTTTCGCAGTCGGCACATCGTAAAAACTGCTGCTTGCCAAAAAAGGGGCGAGAGCACAGCGCACATGCGTCCTTACTGGGCGCCATCTCCAATAATAATAATAATAATAATAATAATAATAATAATAATAATAATAATAATAATAATAATAATAATAATAATAATAATAATAATAATAATAATAATAATAATAATAATAATAATGACTATTTATGAATAATAATAACATTAATTATTGTTATTATTATTCATAATATTTATATTGGATGTTCGTAGCGTTGTATTCTAAATAGTACTTTATCACATATAACTCCCACTTTCTAGCCTAAAATATTGTATTTACTTCAATTTTCGCTTCTTCTCCTGTTCAATGCTGCCTGTATCTTGAACTGCTTTTTATCCGTTTCTTACTTATATTTGAACTTGAAACTTTATATTCGAATCTTACTGTCCCGTGTTAAATTCTATTTCTTTATTGTATTATTCTGTATTTCTAGCCTGTGTTTTAGGTACCACGCACTTGTGGCGCCTGGAATGGTTATTTTATGTATAATTCTATATTACTATATTCAATGTCAGTTATTTGTTGTTTCTTTCTCGCTATCTACAGTTCTTTTTTTTTCTTTCGTGATGTGCTCAACAATTCTCTTACTGTGTTTATAAGTGACGCTGCTCATTGATTGCTTTCTTTCCGTGATACTGAGACCCAGGAAGATTGATTGATTGAATGTCCTTTATTGAATGGGAAGGCTCATGGCCATGGATGGGGATAAAGGGGAGTAGACATAATCTTCATTGTTTAGGTCGTCACTCGAATCACATTGCTCTAACCAGGCCACTAAGCGAGCCATACTTGGCAAATATCATCTGTGTGTTTGCATCAGTTTCTAGAAGGGAACGGTAGTTCAGGCGGTAGGGTTCGATCTCGGGGCGTCCAGTAGAAAAAGCAGGACAATCCCAAAGTAAATGAGATATGCCGCCGCAGGTTAGAGTCGCACAGTGGGGGCACGTAATCATTTTCTCCGTATACTGACGCCAGCGGGCCATAATACGTGGCGTGTAAGCCGCATGGGCGATAAGCTTATTCAAAAATACTTCTTGACTTCGGGTGAGGTGGGTTCTTCTCGTAAAAGGTGGGTCTGGTGTGGCCACCTGCATGCGATACTGACTGAGGCTACGAAGACTGGTCCGAGTATAGTGCATAAGGGCAAGAGAAGGGGTGAGTTGCCCGCCCAAGGTCGAATAAGGATGAAGCAAGGGGGGTGGGGAAGTAAATGTGGACATCCCACCTGCCAAGCAGCCGCGGCGTGTGCCGCCGCAATGCCCCCTGATTCGTCCGAGTGATCTGGGGTCCAGTGAATAGCGACAGTTCTGGTCGCGAGTTGGTGGCGTTTAAGGAGGCGCTGTATGGGCGTAGCTGTTGCATCTTGTGAACCCGGAGTAGCGATTTCCTTGTAAGCTTCAAAGGAATCAGTAAGAATACGTAGTGACCCAGTTCCGGTGCAAGGCACTCCTGGCAAGGCTCCCCAAATCGCGAGGAGTTCAGCGTGAAGAGGGGTACCTTGAGGTAGATGGCAGGCATAAGCGCCTGAAAGGGAAGGGTTGTCATCACATACCCAGGCCATAGATGCAAATTCGCTTGTAATCGATGCGTCGGTGTATATGTCAGTCGTATCAGAGATTCGCTCTTGTCGGTGATGGGCAGCTAGGAGCTCCCGGGGAATGACAAAATTGCGGTTTATAGGTCGGCGACGGACGCGTGTGACTACTGGCATCTCCCAAGGGGGAAGTGATGCATATAGGGCTGGTGTTTTGTCGTTACGCTGTTCATTCCAGGCCAGCAGGCGACGCCCCTGGACAGTGTTCTCTAGACGTATTCGATGACGCGTCTGTGACTCGGTAACGATGGTAGTGAGCGGTGGAAGAGCGGCCAAACGCTCAAGTTCGACTATAGGAGTGTGCTTAGGTAGACCGGTAATAGTGCGTAGTGTTGCGCGATGAAGGCGTTCGACCTTAGCGAAGTCAGTCTTCGACAGTTGGAGAACGGGTGTGCCATAGAAGATTTTTCCGACCGCCGCTGCTCTGGCCATCGCACGGCAGGCATGCTGCCGCGCACCGCCGTGCCGGTTGGACAGGCAACGAATAGTATGTAGCAGTGCTGGCCAAAGGCGTTGTAACTGATGAATCCATTTCTGGGAGCTGTTGCAGCTTGATATGGGCCAGCGACGCCCAGGAACGTCCGTCCCGTTGTCTTGCCCGAACAAACTCACGCGCATTGGCTCGCCACGCACGCGGCCACACTTCACTTCTCGACTCGAGCACTCCCACACACGATCGCCATCATCACAGATACTTTTCGCCTCAGTTTCATTTTATTTGTTATTTATTTCTTCTTTGTGTTCTCGCTGTGTGAACATGTTTGTGCATTTTCACTTTTGTTTTTTTTTATTTGTGCTGCAGCACGAAGACCACTTGCTTGTTCCTGCGCACATATAATAAAGATTGATTATTATTATTATTATTATTATTATTATTATTATTATTATTATTATTATTATTATTGTTATTATTATTATTATTATTATTATTATTATTATTATTATTATTATTATTATTATTATTATTATTATTATTATTATTATTATTATTATTATTATTATTATTATTACTATTATGCGCTGGGCACATCACTGATACTTTGTACATTTCACAGGACCTGAATGGACTCAGCCTGCGACATCCACCTCGACGGACAGTGCAAGATTCCCA
Organism: Amblyomma maculatum; assembly: GCF_055883805.1. Taxonomy (NCBI): domain Eukaryota; kingdom Metazoa; phylum Arthropoda; class Arachnida; order Ixodida; family Ixodidae; genus Amblyomma; species Amblyomma maculatum. The sequence goes on from NC_139352.1 coordinate 130,079,136, forward strand.
GAAATACAAGCTACTAGCTGCCGCTAATTCAGGGTTCAGGCCAGACCGCCTCAAGCAACACTGAACCAGCATTTCAAGATAAAGGGCATAGCCACCATCAGCATAAAAGGAACCGTCTTCCCTGACCCTTCTGCAAGGAGGGAGGAGGTGGTGAAGGGTGGCAGTTCCTGGCCCTACGGGACTGGGACAGTAGGTCAACGCTGCTTGCGGCGGGGTCTAGCCAGCCACCGAATTTTATCTGTTGTAGGCTGTCATTGGACTCTCCACTGCTTCGGTGGTGGACGACGGCTGTTATTGCGGCGCGTGTCTTTCTCTCCTTCTTTTTTCCTTTCTTCTCTATTGTCTCTTCTGTCCGGACGAGGCAGCGGAGGTGTGGTAAGACGCCCGACTACTGTGCCGGGGTACCCGGGTTCGAACCCGACCTCGGCGGCTGCGTTTCGATGGCGTCCGTGTGCTGTGCGATGTCAGCGCATGTTAAAGATTCCCAGGTGGTCGAAAAAACTCCGTAGCCCTTCACTACGGCTCCTCTTTCTCTCTTTCCACTTTCACTCCCCCTTCCCTTACGGCGCGGTTGAGGTGTCCATAGAAAACAATTGAGACAGTTACCGCGCCTTTCCCTTTCTATAAATCAATCAATCAGGCAGCGGAGGTGGCTCGTGCCGGAGTACCCGGGTTCAGACCCGACCTCGGCGGCTGCGTTTCGATGGAGGCGAAACGAAGAGGCGTCCGTGTGCTGTGCGATGTCAGCGCACGTTAAAGAACCCCAGGTGGTCGAAATTACTCCGTAGCCCTCCACTACAGCTCCTCTTTCTCCCTTTTCACTTTCACTCCCACCTTCCTTCCCTTACAGCGCGGTTGAGGTGTCCACCGAAAACAAGTGAGACAGTTACCGTGCATTTCCCTTCCTATAAATGAATCAATCAATCAGGTGGCTCAGCTACAGAGCCAATAGCATGCCCGTGCATTTTCTTTTCTTCCTACAGCCACAACAACAACAACAACCCTTGTGCAGTCGGCGGCGATGCGCTGGGGCTCATCACTGATACCTTGTACATTTGACAGGTAGTTCATCTGTACACTTTTGTGATTTCGTTTTTTTTTTGCCGCTGACTGCTCACTTATGCTGTTTTGCCGTACAGTGTTATAGATGATGAATAATTGCATAGCCCGTCAAAAAGGCCTACCAACTTATGGGCGTATAATAACGTGTTATGATTGCGAGCACTCATATCACCTAGGGCAGGGCTGCTCGGGAATAGCACCCAGTACTTTTACCACAATGGACCAAGCCAAACGCGATGCATGGATATGTAAAACTTGCCGGACTGCAAAAAAGTACGGTGGTAATTCATCGCAGCTTGATACTGAAGGCGCAAACGAAAGCGCGGAAGCATTATCAGCCTTGACAGATCAGATTAAGGAAATAAAAAGAAATGTTGAAGCGCTACCAGCACTAGAGGTTAAGGTAGACTCTTTGCTACTCCTGAAAGCAGAAATCCTTAACCTAACGAAAACGGTAGGAGACCTGGAAGAATCGGCTGCTTTGTCGTCGAAAGAATACGACTCATTGAAAGAGCAGTTAAAAACTAGCCAGGAATCAGAATGTGGTCGGGACAAACAAATACAGGCCTTGCGGGAAATTGTAGACGAACAGAGTGCGCAGCTGCACTTTATGCTCAAAGAACAAAATGATGCAGATCAATACAGACGAAAAGCTAATCTTGAGATATATGGAATGTCAGTTACTCCAAATGAAAATCTGCTCGACCAGCTACAAAACGTGGCAGAAAAGCTGGAGTTGGAAAACTGTTCAACTGACGCCATTGTCGCCTTCCTGCCAAGAAAGACAGCCTTCCTATCATCTTGGTACACTTCTCTATCTTAGCAACTAGAGAGAGGTGGTTTAGCGCTCGAAGCAAGCTCCGAGAACTGCATAAAGCAGAATTGCTGCCGAAGGAATATTTCAATGACAACAGAAATGAACCGTTACTTGTTCTGGAAGGCCAGGAAGGCAGGAAAAGACAAGCAGTTTAAGTTTGTTTGGGTAAGAGGAGGCAAATTCTTCGCCAGGAAAGAGGGAAAGGCACCTCTTATCCGTGTGACATGTGAATCAGACTTAGCACAAATAAAATAAATAGCGCTCCATCAGCTATAAGTTTTCCGGAATTTGAATCGTTTAAAACGAGCTTTGGGCCAAACTCGGACATAGATTTTACTCTGATTATTGTCAATACCCGTAGTTTGCGCAAATACTGGCACGAGTTCAGAACAATCGCAGAAGGTGCCATTGGTGTTGTAGATATATTTGTGCTAACAGAAATGCATGTTCTAGATTCTTGCCTAGATTTGTTTGAACGGTTATCGACCAACGTTAGTAACTCGCTCTTCACACATAAGAGGTGGAATTGCTGTTTTTGCTCGTAATACTTTTGATGTATCTAGGATAGATATATCATTTGCACATGCAGAATGCCTAGCGTTGGAACTTTGCTCCAAGCTAACGTCATTAAGGTTGCTACCAATTTACCAACCACCATCAAACAGTATCAGCCGTTTCCTACTGGAATTGGAAACGATCTTACAGGACAATAGTACAATAGATCAATTTTGCATAGTAGGTGACTTGAACATTGTGTCCCACGAAAACAGTTGTGTGTACTGAGTGAATCGTTTTTTTTTGCACTCCCACAATGATAAAGACTGCCATTGTACTCCGGTTGAAAATGTTGATTGTATAAAATATCTAGGCATTTACTTTGATAGCGATCTCTCATGGCAAAGTCACATGGTGTACGTTTGTGGCAGATTACGTAGAACGGCATGGTTACTGTTTACAGGTAAATCTTTCCTTCCTTTATCGGTAAAAAAGACTCATGCATCCACTTGCATACAGTGTTATAAGATATGACATCACAGTGTTTGCGCACTCTTCGCAAAGGTGGCATGATCGGGTAGACGCTCCTTTAACTTATATGTTAAAAAGTACCGCCTGTGAACATTCCTTTCCCCCTTAATAAACTTATTTAATTTTTATTGGTCTTCCGTCCTTTGAAAGTTTATATAAGCAAAATGTTATTCTCCGGCACTTTTGGAATCCTGCTTTCAAGACGAGAGCAGTTTCTGTCAGAACACTACGGAATTGTCAACGCCACACGGTCGCCAGATATGCAGTCAGATACGGCAAAGCAAGACGATCTGTATATGTCCCTACAATATTCAATATGCTTTCTGATCAGGTGTTGTGCGCTACTTATAAAGCCACTGTAAAACAAATGCTCAAATCTAAGTTTTAACTCTAAATGACGCAGGAAACTTGTAAGTTCCAATCCTTTTTCTTTCTTTTTTATACAATGTATCTTCCTTAGTATTTGTATTTCAGTGTGTGTGTACTTACCCTGATATTTTGTCGCCCTTTTTTTTCGCTCGCCGATTTTGCCGGGCCTAGTCCTGCAAGTCTCCTCTTGGCTTTGACAGGTCAGAGTCTGTATCACAATGTATTGTGGTAATAAATTTATATATATTATTGTTATTATTATTATTATTATTATTATTATTATTATTATTATTATTATTATTATTATTATTATTATTATTATTATTATTATTATTATTATTATTATTATTATTATTATTATTATTATTATTATTATTGTCACGGACAACAGGGCTAGACTTGCCTAAAACGACGGGACGAAGCTGTACCAGCAGGCAAAGTTCGGCGCACAGCACGCGAGAGTCAATATCAGTGTCCTCTTCTTTCAGGCGCAGCAAGAACATGGGGACACCAGGTGGCATTACTCCCCCTCTTATCTTAAAAAAAAGAAATTAGGGACGGAGCACGAGCGATGGCCAATGTAAGCGAAAAGAAAGACCAGCACATGGACAGCATAGATAACCGAGGCGGGGTAAGGTGTCCTACGCGACAACGAAACAAGTGCACAGCGCACTACCGCGTGAAATAGGGCTTCATGCGGACAACGTGCACGACCTCGGAGCGTGGTTGCCGACGCGAGGGCAGCACAGTACCCACTGGAATAACTTCGTAAGTCGCTTCCGTGACTCGGCGCAGAACTTCGTAAGGTCCGAAGTAACGGGAAATCAGTTTATCACACAAGCCGGGCCGACGCACCGGGGTCCACACCCAAACTTTCTCTCTAGGATGGTATGCGACGTGTCGATGACGGAGGTTGTAGCGGCGTGCATCCGTGCCCTGCTGTTGTTGAATGTGAATGCGGGCAAGTTGACGTGCTTCCTCAGCGCGCTGAGCAAACTGCTCGGCGTCTGGCGTGAGTGGATGATCATCTGTGCAGCTCGGAAGCATGGCATCCAACATCGTCTGAACGTCACGTCCGTAGACTAGGCGAAATGGTGTAAACCGCGTCGTCTCTTGGGTGGCCGTGTTGTAGGCATATGTGATGTAGGGGAGAATTTCATCCCAGGTTTTGTGCTGCGAGTCTTACATTGCGATCATGTCGGCGATGGTTTTGTTGAGTCTCTCCGTGAGGCCATTCGTCTGCGGGTGATATGCAGTAGTTTGTCGGTGGCTGGTATGACTAAGCTCGAGCACGTCGTGCATGAGCTGTGCCGTAAACGCGGTGCCTCGATCGGTTACGAATAGGGACGGTGCACCATGACGCAATACGATTTGCTGCATAAAGAATTGGGCGATCTCAATTGATGTGCCCCGCGGCACTGCCTTGGTTTCCGCATAACGTGTCAGATAGTCGGTCGCGACTATAATCCATTTGTTACCCATCGATGACAGCGGAAATGGGCCCAGTAGGTCGATGCCGACTTGGTCGAACGGTGTGCGAGGTGGAATAATAGGTTGGAGCAAATCCGCGGGCTTGAGAGGAGGCACCTTTCGACGTTGACACTCGCGGCAGCCTCTGACGTAGCGATGGACGGCGTCAGAAGGTTTAGGCCAATAACAGGCTTGACGAACAGTGCTGGAGTTTTAGAGCGCAGCTCTTTGGCGCTCGTTCCTGGGTTTCGCGTCGGCGTCGGCGTCGGCCTCGTAACCAGCGCCTCCCTACTTTCATCCCCCCAGTTCGAGCCGGCGCTTGGCAACCGAAGCCTCGCAGGAAGCGCGGAGCAGCCGGAGAACACAAGGAAAGGAAGGGGGAAGGGGGTAGGGGGGGGGGGAGGGGTCGCCGGAGGAAGCGCTAGCAGCGACTGTCTGATGCCGCTGCCGCCGCTAGCGAGTCAAGACAACGTGACCGCGTAGATAATAATAATAATTGGTTCACAGGAAGGGAAAGGCGCAGTATCTGTCACACGAGTTTGTGGACACCTGAACCGCGCCGTAAGGGAAGGAAGGAAGGTGGGAGTTAAAGTGTAAAGAGAGAAAGAGGAGCCGTAGTGGAGGGCTACGAAGTAATTTCGACCATTTGGGGATATTTAACGTGCGCTGACATCGCACAGCACACGGACGCCTCTTCGTTTCGCCTCCATCGAAACGCAGCCGCCGAGGTCGGGTTCGAACCCGGGTATTCCGGACAGTAGTCGGGCGTCTTACCACTGTACCACCCCGGCGAGGCATGACCGCGTAGAAAAACTGATTTATTTTTTATAGGAAGGGAAAGGCGCGGTAACTGTCTCAGTTGTTTTCTGTGGACACCGCAACCAAGCCGTAAGGGAAGGGAGGAAGGCAAGAGTGAAAGTGGAAAGAGAGAAAGGGGAGCCGTAGTGGAGGGCTACGGAGTAATTTCGACCACCTGGGGATCTTTACCGTGCGCTGACATGGCACAGCACACGGACGCCTCTTCGTATCCCGTTCCTCTCGCTCGTAACGCGTCCCACGGCTGTGACAACCTCGCGAGGCACTTGTATAGATCTCGTCTTTGAGAATCAAGCATTGGCGTACCAAGTCGAACATATATCAGTCTATTTCTCCGACCACAAAGCTTCCTTCATGACTGTCAAGAACTGTTAGTGGAGTCTTTGTTAAAGGAATACGTGTGAAAAATAAAAAAAAAATCTGTGATAGCGCATACGTGTGTTGCTCGATTGCTTTGCCTCAATCTATCGAAAAGATGAAACAGCTTTTTTGCTTCGCTCAAATTTCGCATTAGGAAGTAACGTAATCGTCGGTAATTTTTTTCTTGAATAAAACGCCATTCCGAAGACATAATGCAGACAGGTGCCTTCCAAACTGATGGGGGACGTCAGCAGCGCGACCCTCAAGGTGGTCAATGACAGGTCGAAGTTCTGGGTCAGCTCGCTGTCGGGTCATTATGTCTGAGGCATTCACTAGTCCAAGAAAACCTCTGTCATCCGTGACGTTATTGACAAATTCGACGGGTGCCAGGGAGAGCGGGTCAGCATCTTCGTGCTTCTGACCAGATTTGTACAGAATGGAGTAATCAAATTCTTGGAGGCGAAGGCTTCATCATGCTAGGCGCCCCGATGGGTCACGGAGATTGACCAGCCAACACAAAGAATGGTGGTCAGTAACGACTTTAAACGCATGGCCATAGAGGTAAGGCCTAAATTTCATAGTTGCCCACACAACCGCGAGGCATTCCTTTTCCGTAGTGGAATAATTTCTTTCAGCGCGGGAGAGCGTGCTCGAGCGGCATACACAATGACCCTTTCCACGCCAGCTTGGTGTTGTACGAGTACAGCGCCAAGGCCGATATTGCTGGCGTCGGTGTGGACTTCGGTGGCAGCGTCTTCATCAAAGTGCGCAAGAACAGGGGTAGTTTGCAGTCGTCTGCGCAGCTCCACAAAAGCCTCCTGTTGCTCGGCGGCCCACACAAACTGTGTATCATCCCGCGTGAGGCAGGTCAGGGGTGCGGCTATCTTGGAAAAGTCGGCGATGAAGCGGCAGTAGTACGCACACAAACCCAGGAAACGTTTTAAACTCCTCTTCGTGGCAGGAACGGGAAATTTGGCGACAGCAGCAGTTTTGTCGGGGTCTGGCCTAACGCCTGCGGCACTCACAAGATGACCGAGAAACTTCAACTCTTTGTAGCCAAAGTGGCACTTCTCGGGCTTGAGCGTCCAGTCAGTGACTGGAGGGCATCTAATACTGCTCGAAGGCGTTTGAGGTGTTCTCCAAAGGTTTCAGAGAACATGACAACGTCGTCGAGATAAACTAAACACATTTGCCATTTGAGGCCGGCGAGAACGGTGTCCATCATGCGCTGAAAAGTAGCCGGCGCTGAACATAGACCGAATGGCAGCACTTTAAACTCATACAGTCCATCTGGGGTGACAAAAGCTGTTTTTTCGCGGTCCCGCTCATCGACCTCAATCTGCCAGTACCCGCTCTTCAAGTCAATGGAGGAGAAGTACTGGGCACGGCGAAGCTTGTCGAGCGAATCGTCGATACCGGGCAGCGGGCAGACGTCTTTTTAGTGATGTCGTTCAACTTTCGATAATGAACACAGAAGCGAAGGGTGCCATCCTTTTTTTCACCAGCACGACAGGGGACGACCACGGGCTGTTGGAGGGTTGGATGACACCACCACGAAGCATCTCCTGAACCTGTGTCTGAGTCGCTTCACGTTCCGTCGTTGAGATGCGGTACGGCTGCTGGCGTATAGGGCGGGCATCGTCTGGAGTAATTATACGGTGCTTCACAAGAGGCGTTTGCCGAATTTTCGATGACGTTGCGAAACAAAAACTGTATTTTAGAAGGAGAGAACGCAGATCGTGCTGCTGTGTTTCCGAGAGATCTTTACTAATATCCAGACGATCAAGGGATGGGCGCACATTTTCAACTTCTCCGAATGTAAAACATTCCCAAACGTCCGCTAAGGCGTCGGCGAATGCGATTGCGGTAGCGCGGAAAAGATGGCGGGGTTCGTTCGTGAAGTTAGTCACCAGGAGCTTAGATCGGCCGTTACGCAGATGGATGAGACTCCGCGCCGAGGTGATGCCGTGGGTGAGCAAAAGGGACTGGTTGCCCTCAGCGACCGCCGTTCCGTCACGTAGTTCATCGCAGTTAACAGTCACAAAAACACTAGAACGTGGCGGAATAGAAACGCTCTCGGCAGAAATTCGAAGAGGGACACGGCTTTGGCGGTCTGCGGTGTCAGTATCATCAGCTTTCTCGGTCGAAAAAGTCACGTTACGCTTCCGGAGATCGATAATGGCCCCATACTCCCGGAGAAAATCGACACCAAGGATACAGTTGCGGGAGCAGTCAGGTATCACAAGGCAGCTGACAACAAACGTGGAGTTGCGAATTTGGACTCTCGCCGTGCACTGACCGCTCGGAGTTACGACATGTCCGCCAGCGGTTCGAATCTGCGTGCCAGACCATGGCGTCATCACTTTCTTTAGAAGCGCCGCTAGCTTCCCGCCTAAAATCGAAAAATCAGCACCAGTGTCTACCAATGCGCTAACCTTATAGCCGTCGAGGAGCACGGGTATATCCAGCGAGAGTCTATCTTCACGTGTACGAACTGTCGTCGCGGCCGTCAAGTCGCGGTCGCTAACAGGTCGCGTTGTCGGGGGCATCTTCGTCGCGTCGATTTGAAGCGGCCTCGCTCCCTGAGGTCGCTGTCTTTAGTTTTCCCGGCTCGGACTAGGCGACCGTCGCTGCGCCATTCCGGAGGAGCTGGGCTGCGAGGATAGTCGGCGTGGAGACGGAGATCGCGACTGTCGTCTAAAGGTTGGCGCCATGCGCTGCTGGGCTACGTAGTCCTCAATATCCCGGGGTCGTTGGCCTAAAGGAGGGCTACGCATGTCGATGGGGAAACGCTTCAGTCCCAGTTGTCGATATGGGCACTGTCGATACAGGTGACCACCTTCTCCGCAGTGGAAGCACAGGCGCTGCCGATTTGGGGCACGCCACAGGTCTGCCTTTCGCTGGGGTGGTCGGCGGTTGTCAATGTACGGCTCGGGGTGGGCTGAATACAGTGAGCCTTGGTCGGGTGGCAGTAATTGTGTGGAATCAGTTGGGGGACGTCGCAAGATGTCCGCATACGTTGGCCGACAGGACTCGGTGGAAAAGGATGGCGGGGTAACAGATGGTACCGAAGGCCGAAGTGCTTGCTGGAGTTCTTCTCGGACAATACTAGCGACAGAGCCAACCGTCGGCTAGGGAGCACCGAAAAGCTTCTGGAGCTCTTCACGCAAAATAGAGCGGATGATGTCGCGAAGAAGATCCGGACTAGCCCCGAAGGCCGAATGCGGCTCCGTGAGCGAAGCGGCGAGTACCGGCCTGTGGTAGGTCGTAGACCGCTGCTGGAGCATCCTTTCCATGGTGATTGCCTCCGAAAGAAACTCGGCAACTGTGCTCGGCGGGTTGCGAACGAGCCCAGCGAACAGTTGTTCCTTAACGCCGTGCAAGAGATGGCGCACCTTTTTCTCTTCGGGCATGGCCGGGTCAGATCGTCGGAACAGTCTAGTCATGTCCTCCCCGTACATAGTTATGGTCTCGTTCGGCATCTGTATGCGAGAGCGTAAAGCCCTTTCCGCTCGTTCTCGGCGATCCGGGCTGGTGTAGGTGTCCAGGATGCAGCGGCAGAACTCGCGCCACGATGTTAGGGCGCCTTCGCGATTCTTGTACCAAGTACGAGCGCCATCTTCCAGGCTAAATAGACGTTCCTGAGCTTTGGGTCGTCATCCCACTGATTAAATGCGGCGACCCGTTAAAACTGGGCGAGCCAGTCTTCGACATCTTCCGTATGACAACCGTGGAAAGCCTTAGGCACTCGTGGGCTCTGTAGAGTGTAGTACGTTGGAGTTTGCATGACAGGTCGAGGGGCGGCTGCAGTGGTGAATTCCAACGGCCCGTGCTCAGGTGGTAGGCCTAGGTTCCTCCGGCTAGCGCGGTGAACAGGAGTGTCGATTGGCACAGGACCTGAATCCTGGGTATGCGGAGGAGTGCGGGACATATACTGGGATCGACACCCAGCACCTCCACCAAAAACATGTAACGGACAACAGGGCTAGACTTGCCTAAAACGACGGGACGAAGCTGTACCAGCAGGCAAAGTTCGGCGCACAGAACGCGAGAGTCAACTTCAGTTTTCTCTTCTTTCAGGCGCAGCAAGACCATGGGGACACCAGGTGGCAATATTATTATTATTAATATTATTGGTTCACAGGAAGGGAAGGCGCAGCATCTGCCACATTTGTTTCTGTGGACACCTGAACCACTTGCGCTGCTTCTGGGGGCGGTAGCTGCTAGTCCCCCTTCATGGATCACTGCCTTGTTGTGGCGGAGGGGCTTGCAAAACTCGAAGAAGTCGTGAGCTCTGCTGTGTAGGGCCACCCAAGATAGACAGGTAATGGCAGGGAGTTCTGACAAAATGTGATTCACTGGAGAAGGTAATGGCAACCCACTCCAGTATTTCCTGCCAAGAAAACCCTATGGCCAGTCACAATACCAATAATGATATGGCGCCGGAAGATGAGCCCCCCAGGTTGGAAGGCGCCCACATGTTACTGGGGATGAACAAAGGGCGATTCCTAGTAGCTCCAGGACGAATGAAGCGGCTCGGCTAAAGTCAAAAGGACGCTCAGTTTAAGATGTGTCGGGAAGCGACCGGAAAGTCGAATGTTGCAAGGAGATATATCACATAGCAACATGGAATGTAAGATCTATGATGCAAGGTAAACTGGATGTCCTCAAGCGAGAAATGGGCAGATTGAACATTGATATCTTGGGTATCAGCGAGCTCAAGTGGACCTGAATGGGAGAATTTAACTCCGACGGCCATTATGTCTTTTATTGTGGGCACGAATCCAAGAGAAGGAATGGGGTCGCTCTCATAGTAAACAGAAGAATGGGCAAAGCAGTGCTAGGGTACAACCCCAAAAACGACCGAATGATTCCACTTCGGATCCAAGATCACCCTTTCAACATAACAGTTATCCAAGTCTATGCACCGACCACTACTGCTGAAGAAGCTGATGTTGAGAGATTTAATGCGGACCTACAATGCCTTTTAGACAGCACCCCATCATCAGACATCGTGTTTCTCATAGGAGACTGGAATGCTAGGCCGGGAGTGAAGAAATATCCGGAATTATAGGCAAGTTCGTTCTTGGCGAGCCAAATGAAGCTGGGCAGAGGCTAGTAGAGTTTTGTCAAGAAAACAACCTGACCACAGCGAATACTCATTTTCAATAGCACAAGAGGCGCCAGTACACATGGACCTCACCGGACGGTCTGTACAGGAATCAAATCGATTATATTCTTTGCCGGCAGAGATGGAGAAGCGCTATACAGGCAGTAAAAACAAGGCCTGGGGCCGATTGTGGCACCGATCATCAGTTTCTTGTTCCCAAAATTAAGCTTCGATTGAGGAAAACGCAGAAAACTAGAAGGCATTTCAGCTATGATCTGGATCAAATTTCATTAGAATATGTTGTGGAAGTGAGGAATCGATTTCAAGAATTAGATCTAGAAGACAGAGAGCCCGAAGAGATGTGGACTGATGTTCGTGATATAATACAGGAAGTTGCTACTAAGGTAGTTCCAAAGCAAAAGAAATGCAAGAAAGCAAACACTGGTTATCTGAAGAGGCTTTGCAAATAGCTGAGGAAAGGAGGATGGCAAAAGTTATGGGGGAAAGAGAAAGATGCAAGGTTCTCAATGCGGATTTTCAAAAATTAGCAAGGAGAGATAAGAATGCCTTCCTGAACATACAGTGCCAAGCAGTTGAGGACAACAGCCAATTAAGGAACGCAAGAGCTCTGTATAAGACAATCAAAGATATCAAAGGAAGCTTCTGTGCTAAGCTGGGCATGATGAAGGAGAAATGAGGCAATGACCTCACTGAAGCCTCAGAGATAAAGAAGAGGTGGCAAGAATACACAGAACTGTACAAGAAGCACCCGAATGTGCAAACCCAACATAAGACGGTTGTGATTACTGATCTTGAGCCGGGCATCCTGAAGAGTGAAGTTGAATCGGCATTAGCCAGCCTTGCTAAGAACAAAGCTAGCGGAATTGATGGCATTCCAGCCGAGTTGCTTCAATACCTCAACCATGACACTGCTAACATTCTGCATACATTATGTCAGAAGATTTGGACAACCCTGCAGTGGCCACAGGATTGGAGGAGGTCAGTTTACATCCCCATTCCAAAGAAAGGCAGTGCCAAAGATTGTTCCAACTACCGCACGAACGCGCGTATTTCGCATGCTAGCAAGGTGATGTTGAAAATCCTCCAAGGTAGGCTGCAGCAGTATGTGGATCGGGAGCTTCCGGATGTGCAAGCTGGGTTTCGCAAGGGCAGAGGAACTAGAGACCAAATTGCCAACCTTCGCTGGATCATGGAAAACGCAAGAGAGTTCCAGAAATCCATCTACTTCTGCTTTATTGATTATGCGAAAGCGTTTGACTGCGTAGATCACAGCAGATTGTGGCAAGCTTTCCAAGAGATGGGAGTTCCAATTCACCTCATCTGTCTCCTCAGGAACCTGTATGAAGGGCAAGAGGCCACAGTCTGAACTGGGCATGGTCTTACTGATTGGTTTCCGATCGAGAAAGGAGTGAGGCAAGGCTGCATACTGTCGCCCTGCCTATTTAACCTATATGCAGAGTGCATCATGAGGAAGGCCGGTCTGGACGAGTCTTCAGCTGGAGTGAAGATTGCTGGAAAACGTATCAACAACCTTAGATATGCGGATGATACCACTTTATTGGCCGAAAGTGAAGTGGAACTCAAGAGACTTCTGATGCGCGTACAAGAAGAGAGTGAGAAGTTTGGGCTTAAACTGAACATTAAAAAGACAAAGATCATCGCGTCTTGCCCTATCAAGTCCTGGAGCATCAACGGACAAGAAGTGGAAGCTGTGACAGATTTTCTGTTCTTGGGCTCCAAGATTACCTCGGAAGGAGACTGCAGCCATGGAATTAGGAGACACCTACTTCTGGGAAAGAGAGCCATGGCTAGCCTTGATCGCCTAGTAAACAGCAGAGACATTACTCTACCAACCAAGATCCGTATAACTCGTGCTATGGTCTTTCCAGTTGGGATGTATGGATGCGAGAGTTGGACTGTGAAAAAGGCTGACCGCCGAAGAATTGACGCGTTTGAATTGTGGTGCTGGCGTAGACTTTTGAGAGTTCCTTGGATTGCCAGAAGATCAAATCAGTCGATATTGTCAACCATAATCCCTGACTGCTCATTGGAGGGTCAAATTCTAAAGTTAAAGCTCAGCTACTTTGCTCATCTGATGAGAAAAGTGGAGTCGCTGGAGAAAAATTTGGTGTTGGGAAAGGTTGAGGGTCACCGGAGAAGGGGTAGGCAGCAAACGCGATGGTTAGATGGCATCTTCGAGGCGCTGCAGATGAAGTTATGTGATGTTAGGAAGATAGTGAGAGACCGGAAAGCGTGGCGTGACATGGTCCATAGGGTAACAAAGAATCGGACACGGCTGAACGACTGAACTGAACTGAGTTGCTAGTCGGAATAGCCCGCTTTCTTCATCTCTTCTGTCGTTTCCTCTCTTACCGAGCAAACCCAAATACGCCCACCGGCACGCTGGCTTATGGGATGGAGGCTGGGGCCACTGCGGCCTTGGCTATGACGTTATTCGGTCGCGGCATACCGCATACGACATACTCGAAGCTCGGCTGTTGTTGTGACTGTAAGAAGAAGGAAAAGGAAATGCACGGGCCTGCTACTGGCTCTGTTGCTGAGCCACCTTATTGATAATGTATTTAATTAATAATTTAATAATCCACAGGGCAGCGGAATAATGCGGACAAAAAAGAGAAAGTAGAGAAGGAAGAAAAAGAAGAAGGAGGGAAAGACTCTCGCCGCAATCGCCGTCGTCCACCACCCAGGCGTTGGCGCGTGCAATGACGGCCTTCAACAGATACAAATTTGTAGGCAGGCTAGCCCCTGCCACAAGCGGCGGTGAGCAACCTATCCCAGCCCCATCAGGGCCAGGACCAGCCACCCTCTGACCCTCGTAGTGAAGCTTTTCGCTTCATAATGATAATAATTGGTTCACAGGAAGGGAAAGGCGCAGTATCTGTCACACTTGCTCTGTGGACACCTGAACCGCGCCGTAAGGGAGGAGATGAAGGTGGGAGTGAAAGTGGGAAGAAAGAAAGGAGAGCCGTAGTGGAGGGCTGCGGAGTAATTTTGACCACCTGGGGATCTTTAAGCTTTTCGCTTCAGTAATCGGTTCACGGGAAAGGAAAGGCGCAGTATCTGTCGTACTTGCTCTGTGGACACCTGAACCGCGCCGTAAGGGAGGAGATGAAGGTGGGATTGAAAGTGAAAAGAGAGAAAGGGGAGCCGTAGTAGAGGGCTGCGGAGTATTTTCGACCACCTGGGGATCATTAACGTGCACTGACATTGCGAGGTGGTGAAGAGTGGCTGTTCCTGGCCCTACGGGGCTGGGCAACGCCGCTTGCGGCGGAGGCTCTCCAGCCACCGTATTTCTATCTGTTGTAGGTCGTCATTGCACCCGCCACCGCTCAGGTGGCGGACAATGGCTGTTGTGGCACGCGTGTTTCTCTCCCTCTTCTTTTTCAAGCGAAAAGCTTCACTAGGCTAGTCAACTCCCAGTCCCGTGTATGCCGTGCTCAGAATAGCCACAGCTGTGCGCGCGCCGGTTGACCATCGCCGGGGCCGTGCGCTCCGCGCATGCGTCGAACTGAGTGGCGTCACGGGAGAGGCGCGGGCTATCGGAGCCGCCGCTGCCGCTCTCTCCGATACTGCGTGTATATATGGAGCGCTTTGAGAGCACTGATGTGGCTGGGACAGGTAGGTCACTACCGCTTGAGACTCCTGATGGGGCGGGACAAGTCGGTCATCGCCGCTTGCGGCGGGAGCTAGCCTGCCACCGAATTTTTATCTGATGTATGCCGTCATTGCACCCGCCACCGCTTTGGTGGTGGACGACGGCTATTGTTCTTCCCCCTCATTCTCTCCCTCTTCTTTTTATTTCTTCCCTATTCTCTCTTGTTCGCGCCCCGCCGGAGTGGTGCAGTGGTAAGACGCCCGACTTCTGTGCCGGAGCACCCGGGTTCGAACCCGACCTCGGCGGCTGCGTTTCGATGGAGGCGAAACGAAGAGGCGTCGTGTGCTGTGCGATGTCAGCGCACGTTAAAGATCCCCAGGTGGTCGAAATTACTCCGTAGCCCTCCACTACGGCTCCTCTTTCTCTCTTTCCACTTTCACTCCCACCTTCCTCCCTTCCTTTACGGCGCGTGTTGCGGTGTCCACAGAAAACAAGTGAGACAGTTATCGCGCTTTTCCCTTTCTATAAATAAATCTCTTCTGTCCGCACGAGGCAGCGGAGGTGGCTCAGCTGCAGAGCCAGTAGCAGGCCCGTGCATTTTCTTTTCCTTCTTCCTACAGCCACACACCAATAATTACGATTGATTGATTTATAGGAAAGGAAAGGCGCGCTACCTGTCTCACTTGTTATTCTGTGGACACCTCGTTCGCGCCCTAAGGGAAGGGAGAAAGGTGGGAGTGAAAGTTGAAAGGGGCCGTAGTGGCTGGCTACAGAGTAATTTTGACCGCCTGGGGATCTTCAACGTGCACTGACATCGCACAGCACACGGACGCCTCTAGTTTCGCCTCCACCGAAACGCAGCCGCCGAGGTCGGGTTCGAACCCGGCTACTCCGGCACAGAAGTCGGGCGTCTTAACACTGCCCCACCGCGGTGGGGCGTCAATACTTACGAGGGACTTTAGCGACTAAAGTAGTGAAAGGAGAAAGCCTGAGGTCTCTTGTCTAGCGTTCCTGCCATCTGCAATCCCACACTTCAACGCGTGCCAAGGAACGCGACGCGGCAGGCGCGATGGCTTACTGTCCAAACGCACACTTGTTAGAGAAAGTGTGACAGATAATGTGCCTTTACTCCAGAAGTCTCATCTTGTCTACAGTATCCAGTCATCTGCAATGAACGCGCGCCAAGGAACGCCACGCGACAAGAGCGCTGTACCATCGAAACGCACACTTTTCGGAAAATGTGATAGATAACGCGCCTTTGCTCCAGAAATCTCATTTTCTGTAGCGTTCCTGCCATCTGCAATCCCGCATTTGAACGCGCGCCAAGAAACACCACGCGATAATTGCCGCAAAATTCGGTGGCAGGCTAGCCCCCGCCGCAAGCGGCGTAGACGTACCAGTCCCAGCCCCGTAGGGCCAGGAACAAACCTTACACAGAGCGCGCTTTCAAGTGTGGCATTGCAGATGGCAGAGATGCATCCCGCCTCGGCCAATCCGAATGCTTCAAAAGCGGGACACGCTTTGTCCACGACAGCATGAGCCATTAAAGGCTTCGATATTTTTCTGTGTTACTACCATTAAAGGCTATCGCCTTAATAATAAACGCTGGCTAGGGCTTGAGGCGGTGTGATGGCTGCTCCTGAGTCCTGGCCCTACGGGGCTTGGCTGGTAGGTCACCGCCGCTTGCTGCGGGGGCTAGCCTTCCACCGGTTTTTGAACCGAAAAGCTTCACTACGAGGGTCAGAGTCGAGCTTTGCGTATGCGAGGAACGTCACAGCCAAGGCGAGCTGCACAACCCCTCGCCAAGCTCCGCCGGCGTTGCGGATGCCCATAGGAACCCTGGATTTGAAGGTCATCGTAATTATTACTAACCATCACCTACTAGTTAGGGGTTTTTAACTAACACGTAACTATTATTAACCATCACCTACTAGTTCAGTTCAGTTCAGTTCAGTCGTTCAGTCGTGTCCAACTCTTCGTGACCCTATGGACCATATCACGCCACGCTTTCCGGTCTCTCACTATCTTCCTAACATCACATAACTTCATCTGCAGCGCCTCGAAGATGCCATCTAACCATCGCGTTTGCTGCCTACACCTTCTCCGGTGACCCTCAACCTTTCCCAACATCAAATTTTTCTCCAGCGACTCCACTTTTCTCATCAGATGAGCAAAGTAGCTGAGCTTTAACTTTAGAATTTGACCCTCCAATGAACAGGCAGGGTTTATGTTCGAAAATATCGACTGATTTGATCTTCTGGCCGTCCAAGGAACTCTCTAGAGTCTCCGCCAGCACCACAATTCAAATGCGTCAATTCTTCGGCGGTCAGCCTTCTTCACAGTCCACCTCTTACATCCATACATCACAACTGGAAAGACCATAGCACGAGTTATACGGATCATGGTTGGCAGACTAATGTATCTGCTCTTTACTAGGCGATCAAGGCTAGCCATGGCTCTCTTTCCCAGAAGTAGGCGTCTCCTAATTTCATGGCTGCAGTCTCCTTCCGGGGTAATCTTTGAGCCTAAGAAGAGAAAATCTGTCACAGCTTGCACTTCTTGTCCCTTGATGCTCCAGGACTTCATAGGGTAAGACACCATGATCTTTGTCTTTTTAGTGTTCAGTTTAAGCCCAAACTTCTCACTCTCTTCTTTTAGGCGCATCAGAAGTCTTTCGAGTTCCACTTAACTTTCTGCCATTAAAGTGGTATCATCCGCATATCTAAGGTTGTTGATACGTTTTCAAGCAATCTTCACTCCAGCTGAAGACTCGTCCAGACCGGCCTTCATCATGATGCACTCTGCATATAGGTTAAATAGGCAGGGCGACAGTATGCAGCCTTGCCTCACTTCTTTCTCAATCGGAAACCAATCAGTAAGTCCATGCCCAGTTCTGACTGTGGCCTCTTACCCTTCATACAGGTTCCTGAGGAGACAGATTAGGTGAATTGGAACTCCCATCTCTTTGAGAGCTTGCCACAATCTGCTGTGATCTACGCAGTCAAACGCTTTCGCATAATAAATAAAGCAGACGTAGATGGGTTTCTGGAACTCCCTTTTTCCATGATCCAGCGAAGGTTCGCAATTTGGTCTCTAGTTCCTCTGCCCTTGCGAAACCCAGCTTGCACGCCCGGAAGCTCCCGATCCACATACTGCTACAGCCTACCTAGGAGGATTTTCAACATCACCTTGCTAGCATGCGAATTAAGCGCGATCGTGCGGTAGTTGGAACAACCTTTGGCACTGCCTTTCTTTGGAATAGGGATGTAAACTGACCTCCTCCAATCCTTTGGCCACTGCAGGGTTGTCGAAATTTGCTGTCATAATGTATACAGAACGTTAACAGCGTCGTCATGGTTAAGGATTTGAAGCAACTCAGCTGGAATGCCATCAATTCTGCTAGCTTTGCTCTCAGCAAGGCTGGCTAAGGCCCATTCAACTTCTCTCTTCAGGATGCCCGGCTCGAGATCAGTAATAACAGCCGTCTTATGTTGGGTTTGCACATCCGGGTCCTTCTTGTACAGTTCTTGTGTGCATTTCTGCCAACTCTTCTTTATCCCTGAGGCTTCCGTGAGGTCCCTGCCTCGTTTGTCCTTTATCACGCCCAGCTTAGCACAGAAGCTTCCTTTGATATCTTTGATTGTCTTAAAGAGAGCTCTTGTGTTCCTCAATTGGCTGTTGTCCTCACCTGCTTGGCACTGTGTGTTCAAGAAGACATTCTTATCTCTTCTTGCGATTTTCTGAAAATCCGCATTAAGAGTCTTGTATCTTTCTTTTTCCCCCACAACTTTTGCCATCCTCCTTTCCTCAGCTATTTGCAAAGCCTCTTCAGATAACCAATGTTTGCTTTCTTGCATTTCTTTTGCTTTGGAACTACCTTAGTAGCAACTTCTTGTATTATATCACGCACATCAGTATACATCTCTTCAGGCTCTCTGTCTTCTAGATCTAATTCTTAAAATCAATTCCTCACTTCAGCAGCATATTCTGATGGAATTTGATCCGGATCATACCTGAAAGGTCTTCTAGTTTTCTGCGTTTTTCTCAATCGAAGCTTAAATTTGGCAACAAGAAGCTGATGATCGGTGCCAAAATCGGCCCCAGGCCTTGTTTTTACTGCTTGTATAGCGCTTCTCCATCTCTGCCGGCAAAGAATATAATCAATCTGATTCCTGTACAGACCGTCCGGTGAAGTCCATGTGTACAGGCGCCTCTTGTGCTGTTGAAAATGAGTTTTCGCTATGGTCAGGTTATTTTCTTGACAAAACTCCACTAGCCTTTGCCCAGCTTCATTTGCCTCGCCGAGACCGAACTGGCCTGTAATTCCGGATATTTCTTCACTCCCCACCTTAGCATTCCAGTCTGCAATGAGAAAAAGGACGTCTGTTGAGGGAGTGCGATCTAAAAGACATTGCAGGTCAGCATAAAATCTCTAAACGTCAGCTTCTTCAGCAACAGTGGTTGGTGCATAGACTTGGATAACTGTTATGTTGAGGGGCTGACCTTGGATCCTAAGTGAAATCATTCGGTCGTTTTTGGGGTTGTACCCTGGCACTGCTTCGCCCATTCTTCTGTTTACTATGAGGGCGACCCAATTCCGTCTCCTGGATTCGTGCCCACAATAAAAGACATAATGGTCGCCGGAAATATATTCTCCCATTCCGGTCCACTTGAGCTCGCTTATACCCAAGATATCAATGTTCAATCTGTCCATTTCTCGCTCGACGACATCCAGTTTACCTTGCGTAATAGATCTTACATTCCATGTTGCTATGTTATATATCTCCTTGCAACATCAGAATTTCCGGTCGCTTCCCGACACATCCACAACTGAGCGTCCTTTTCCTTTAGCCAGCCGCTTCATTCGTCCTGGAGCTACTAGGAATTGCCCTTTGTTCATCCCCAGTAACATGTGGGACGCTTTCCAACGTGGGGGGCTCATCTTCCGGCGCCATATCGATAATGGTATTGTGACTGGCCATAGGGTTTTCTTGGCAGGAAATACTGGAGTGGGTTGCCATTACCTTCTCCAGTCAATCACATTTTGTCAGAACTCTGCCGTGACCTGTCTATCTTGTGTGGCCCTACACAGCAGAGCTAACGACTTCGTCGAATTTCGCAAGCCCCTCCGCTACGACAAGGCAGTCTCCATGAAGGAGACCTACTAGTTACGGGGTGTTTAACTAACACGAATCAGACAATAATTAGAGCTCCGAAATTGCAAGTCTCTATTAACTATCACTAACGAATAGTAATGGTTAGACGATCCGATACGTTCATAGCCGTTACATGGTGACGTCATCACCAGACATCTGCTCATGTATAATAACCGTAAATGATAATGACGTCACATTCGGTCATGACGTCATGAGTGATGTTGATGTCACCAGGAGATTCACGCATGTACGAAGCTGACCCCGCCGGGTGTTCCATCCCTGTGTCCGTGCGGCGCCTTTCATTTAGCGCTTCCTCGAACGCTGCTCCACAGCGGATATATAAAAATAGACTAAAAAATTGTTCATTAACTCACTTAGAGTGACGTCAAGGATGTGAATTCACCAATCTGCTGTAGCTATGAGGAGCGGGAAAAAGTGCGCTCCAACGCCGCTGGCGGCGCTTCTTGCCTTCCGAGAGTGACAGATGCTGCACCTTTTCTCTCCTGTAAACGAATTACAAAACGCCGGTGAACTTAGACGCGCTCGACATGGAAGCCAAGGAGCGTTTAGCTGCTGGCGAACGGCGCAGAAGACTGGAGAAAATAAGAGCAACTAACTTCTAATCCCGAGGTAGTCACTGCTTTTCGCTACGTATATCCAGGCATAGCAGAGCTAAGCTATCTTTCTTTTATAAGGCAAAAGCATTTAATGGCTCATATACTGTTGTTTTTTGTTTTTGTGGCTGTAGGAAGAAGGAAAAGAAAATGCGCGGGCCTGCTACTGGCTCTGTAGCTGAGGCACCTCCGCTGCCTCGTGCGGACAGAAGAGAAAATAGACAAGAAAGAAGAAAAAGAAGACGGAGAGAAAGACGCGCACCGCAACAACAGCCGTCGTGCGCCACCACCGAATCGGTGGCGGGTGCAATGACGGCCTACAACAGATAAAATCAGTGGCTGGCTAGCCCCCGCTGCAAGTGGCTTGGACCCACTGTCGCAGCCCCGTAGGGCCAGGAACTGCCACCCTTCACCGCCTGCTACTGGCTCTGTAGCTGAGCCACCTCCGCTTCCTCGTGTAGACAGAAGACATTGGTTTATAGGTAGGGAAAGACGCGGTAACTGTCTTGATTGATTGATTGAAAACTTTATTTGTTTTTTGGAAGTTTGTTAGCGGGGGAGGTCGAGGCTTTTTCTGGAAGTCCGTCACCTCCCTGGCCGTGGTTGGGCCCCTAGTCCAGGGCTCCACTGAGTCGGGCCACCTCGCTTGCATGTGCTATGAGTGCCCTCTGGGCCTCTACCTCGCAGCTGGTGAGCCGGCTCTCCCATTGCTCCGCACTTGGTGTTTTCTGTTTATGAAATGCATGATTTCTCTCGCATTCCCACGTGATGTGATATAGTGTTGGTTTTGATCCGCACCATGGGCAGCTGGCTCTATATTGTGTTGGAAAAATCTTGTTTAGTATGTGTAGGTTTGGGAAGGAGCCCGTTTGTAGTCTCCGCCATCCCGTGGCTTCTTCCTGGGTTAGTTGTTTGTGTGGCGGGGGGTAGTGGAACCTCAGCCCCTTATAAAGGTTTAGTAGGTCTGAATAACTCTCTCCGCATCTGATCTGGGGGTCCTCCGGGGTGTGCAACGCTCCCGCTCGGCTGGTCATCCCTCGAGCTAGGTTGTCTGCCCCCTCGTTGCCCCTGATTCCCGCGTGGCTCGGTATCCAGATTATGTTTTGCTTTGGTGTCTCCTCCGAGGGCGCACCCTCTTGGAGGATATTGAGTGCCGCACTGCTAATCCTGCCCCTAGTGTAATTCCGGCACGCCTCTTGTGAGTCTGTTAGGATGTGGAGAGGTCTCCCTGTCCTATATCCTTCTCTTACAGCCAGAGCAATGGCTATCTCTTCTGCTTCTGTTATGTCAGACACTCTGGTCGTGACACTTGCGATGTGTTCCCCTTCGTGGTTTACTACCACCGCTACTGCGTTTCCTTTGTGTGTTTGTGGATATCTAGAGGCGTCTGTGTAGACTGCGTCTTCCCTGTATCCCATGTTTTTCTCGTAATGCTCTGCCCTACCTGCCCTTCTGCGAGCGTGGAGATTTGGATCCATGTTTCGGGGTATGGGTTGTGTGCTTATCTTTCTTCGTAGCAGATCCGGTACTGTCACTCGGCTGCTCTGTGGTTCTTCTAGCTTGCGACCTAGTCTCGTCAGGAGCGCTCTTCCGGTCTTCGTACTGCTCAATCTTTTCTCTTGGGCTTTAAGTTGGCTCTCTCTTAATTCTTCAAAGGTGTTGCTGACACCAAATTGCATGAGTTTCTCGTTGGATGTGTTCCTTGGGAGGTGAAGCGCCGTCTTGTATGCTTTTCTTAGAATCGCTTCTGCCTGTTCCTTTTCTGCCTTGGTAATTACGTGATACGGCAGTGAATACGTCACTCGGCTGACCACCAGGCTGTTTACCAGTCTGAGTGGGTCTTCCTCCTTCATGCCATATCTCCTGTGTGCTATTCTGCTGATCATTCGGCCTACCTGCCCTGCCGCATTATTCAACAGGCTGAGTGTGTGGCTGCTTCTTCGGCTCCCTTGCGGCCACATGCCGAGAATTCTAATCATCTTCGGTTCTGGGATGTTTTGCCCTTCCAGTTTTACTTCAAGTGGTGCGTCCGTGGGATGTCTTCCCACTCTGAGGAGCTCTGATTTTTCTGTGGAGCATTTTAGTCATCTTTGTCTAGTGCACTCTTCAATACAGGAGGCCGCCTCTTGTAGTACCTCCTGCTTCTCTCCCAGTGAGCCTTTGGCTGTCCAGACTGTAATGTCGTCCGCATACATTGCGTGACGGATCCCTTGTATTTGGTTTAGCCTCTTTGCGAGATTGATCATGGCTATGTTGAAGAGCGTCGGCGAAATTACTGAGCCTTGTGGTGTGCCCCTATTTGGCGTTTGGAAGGTGTCGCTTCTTAGGTCTCCAATGCCCACTGTTGCTGTTCTGCTCTCGAGAAAGCTCCTCACGTAGTCATGGATTTTCTTTCCACAATTAGTAGTGTTTATTCCCTCCATTATGGCTGCGTGGGATACGTTGTCAAAGGCTCCCTTTATGTCTATGGCCATGACCACGTTTTCTCCATTTCTTGGCATTGTTTCTAGTACCTCTTCTTTGAGTTGTAGCAGTATGTCTTGTGTCAATAGATTCGCCCTGAATCCGAACATGGTGTCTGGGTACCATCCTTCGTCTTCGAGATGCGTTTGAATCCATCGGTTGACTATTCTCTCGTACAACTTGCCTAGGCAGGAAGTTAGCGATATCGGCCTTAGGTTTTCTATCTGAAGTGTCTTTCCAGGCTTGGGAATCATGACGACTACGGCGTGTTTCCACTCTGCTGGAATCGTTCTTTCTTCCCATTGCTTGTTTATGTATTGGGTGAGCTGATTAATCGCTTCCTCGCTAAGATTTCGGATTAATGCGTTTTGTATCTTGTCCGCCCCCGCTGCCGTGCTTTTTGTCGTTGCTCTTATGGCCTGCAGGACCTCTTTTCTCGTGATGGGTCTGTCCATGGCTGGATTCTCTGCTCCCTGGTATTCGTCTCGGTATTCCTCTGCCTGCTCTTTGCCATAGAATTTTTCTTTTACGGCATCGATTAGTTGTTCCTCCGTACCCTCGTACTGATGAATTAGTCTTTGAATGGACTTGTTGCTTTCTGCCTTTCTTTTGTTTGGGTCCATGAGTTTTCTAAGTATCTGCCATGTTCTTCCCGTGCCCAGGGTGCCGTTCAGTGAAGTGCTGAACTGTTGCCAGCCCTGCCTTGCCAACTGCGTCGCATACTCCTCTGCTTGTTTGGTAATCTCTGCAATCTTCTTTTTGAGTTTCTTGTTTAATTTCTGTCGTTTCCATCGCTTGGTCAGGCCGCGCCTTGCTTCCCAGAGTCTGAGAAGTCTTTTGTCTACCTCTGGTGTCTGCTCCGTTCGCGTCACCTCCTTAGTGTATAGGTCCCTAATTTGTCTGAGTTGCTGGCTCCACTCCTCCGCCGAGGTTATGTCGCCCTTTAGTTGTCTGCGGTGGATGCGGAAAGCGTCCCAGTCGGTTAGTTTTGCCGTTCCTATATCCTTTTTGATGCTTTCCGCCTCTACCGTGACCCTGATGATAAAGTGGTCGCTGCCTAGATCTTCTTGTTGGTTCTCCCACTCGGTTTGCCTGGCGCCCCTGACAAAGGCTAGGTCGGGACTTGTATCCATGCTTACGCTGTCGCCCTGCCTCGTGGGTTGGCTTTCGTCTGTGATTAGTTCGCAGCCCGTGTTCTCTGCCGCCGCGCAGATGCCACGTCCTTTCTTGTCTTCCGTTTTGCTGCCCCATTGCGGGCTTTT
Organism: Amblyomma maculatum; assembly: GCF_055883805.1. Classification (NCBI taxonomy): domain Eukaryota; kingdom Metazoa; phylum Arthropoda; class Arachnida; order Ixodida; family Ixodidae; genus Amblyomma; species Amblyomma maculatum. Next base: position 130,103,298 of record NC_139352.1, read on the forward strand.
CGCGTTGAAGTCCCCCGCTATTACTAAAAGATTCTGCCCTGCCAATTTTCTCGCCCCTGCAAAGAGCCTGCCAAAATCTCCTTTGTTCTTTGGTGGGCTGTACAGGTTGACGACAAAGATACTTTTGGCTTTTCTTTTCTTCTTGCAAATTATTTCCGTTATTATGTGTTCTAGTTGTGTGTCCTCTATCTCTTTGTGTGCTATGGTGGTGATTTTGTTGTTGATGAGAGTTGCCGTTCTCCCATTCTCTTGACTTGTGTATCCCCTTAGGGTTGGAGTGCAATTTGTTTCTTGTAGGAGTATTAGGTCTGGTGGGTTTACTCTGGTGTCAATGTATTGCTGTAGGAGTCCCTGCTTGCGTCTGTAACCCCTACAGTTCCATTGCCATATCTCTAATTGTTGTTTTCCTGCCATGTTGTACTGTTACTGTTGTTGCTTGCTCCTTGGGATTCTGATCTGAACCTGCGCTCATTATATAGGCGGTCTCTGGCTTCGTTTATTGTTTTTTGTGTATTTTGCGATTTCACATAGTTGCGAAAGCTCTGATCTTGCAAAGCTATTTTTTGGCTTTGCTGTTGCATTTGCTGCTGCATTTGTTGCATCTGCTGTAGCATGAAAGCTTTTAAATCGCTCATCATCGAATTTTCTACCTCGCTTTCGTGCGAGTTTCCCATAAACTGTTGTGGAGGTGAAAGTGCCTTTATGGGTGAAAAGCCTGTCCTTCGTATCTCTCTTAGTTCTTCTAGCAATTCTCTTATTTGGTTTTTGAGTTGTTTGTTCTCTTCACGGATTTGTTCCTGTTCTTTTCTGATGTTATTATTTTCGGCAATTAATCTTTTCTCGTTTTCTGTTTGTGTGTTTGTGTTATTGTTGTTGTTGTCGTGCGGAGCAAAAAGCGTCTTGGGAGGGCCGGCTCCCCAGCTTACCTTGACCCCGCCGCTCTTCCTTTGTTGTTGTGCCTGCTTCTCCCAGGACTGCTGGCCACCCGCGTGCTGGTATAGCCTGTCTCGCTCCTGGCTCCGGCCCTCGCTGCTGCTGCGTCCCCGGTTTCGGCCCTGGCGGCTGTTGCTGCGCCCTCTTCCTCGGCCCCGGCTGCTGCTGCGTTCCTGGCTACGGCTCCTGGACTCACTCCAGTAGTCGTCCTGTCGATCTTGCTCTTCTTTCCGGAACCAACGCGGCCTCCGCGCTCCGCTCCTTCCTTGGTTGCGTCCAGCAGCAACGCGGACGGTAACTGTCTTACTTGTTTTCTGTGGACACCTCAACCGCGCTGGTAGGAAAAGGAGGAAATTGGGAGTGAAAGTGAAACGACAGAAAGAGGAGCCGTAGTGGAGGGCTACGCAGTAATTTCGACCACCTGGGGATCTTTAACGTGCGCTGACATCGCACAGACAGAAGAGGTTGATTGATTTATAGGAAGGGAAAGGCGCGCTATCTGTCTCACTTGCTTTTTGTGGACACCTCAACCACGTATTAAGGGAAGGGAGGAAGGTGGGAGTGAAAGTGGAAAGAGAGAGAAAGAGGAGCCGTAGTGGAGGGCTACGGAGTAATTTCGACCACCTGGGAATCTTTAACGTGCGCTGACAACATAAAACCAACCCCAGTATGAAGATCCATCTTCACATTGGAGGCAACACCATCACCTCCTCAAATGGCAAATCCGCATTCTTGGCCTGCCTATCTCAAGCTGCAACAGTCCGCAGAAATGGGTTCATCAGCTACAACGCCTTTGGCCAGCATTGCTACATACTATTCGTCGCCTGTCCAACCAGCACGGCGGTGCGCGGCAACATACCTGCCGTGCGATGGCCAGAGCAGCAGCGGTCTGAAAAATTCTCTATGGCACACCCGTCCTCCAACTGCCGAAGACTGACTTCGCTAAGGTCGAACGCCTTCATCGCGCAACACTACGCACTATTACCGGTCTACCTAAGCACACTCCTATAGCCGAACTTGAGCGTTTGGCCGCTCTTCCACCGCTCACTACCATCGTTAAAGAGTCACAGACGTGACATCGAATACGTCTAGAGAACACTGTCCAAGGGCGTCGCCTGCTGGCCTGGGATGAACAGCGTAACGAAAAAACACGGGCCCCCTTGGGAGATGCCAGTTGTCAGACGCCTCCATCGCCAACCTATAAACCGCGATTTTGTCATTCCCCGGGAGCTCCTCGCTGGTGGTGGTGGTGGTGGTGAAAACATTTATGATAATACATAGAGGTATATACACTAGGTGGGATGCCTAGACAGGCACTCCAGTGGCGTTTGCCGCAGCCCGGGCGCGCTGCGTTAAGACCTTTTGGGCCTCTATGGTGCAGCAGCCGGACAGGGTCGCCTCCCAGTTTTCTCGGGTGGGGTTAGAGATAGGGGCAAAGATGGGTTTTTCTGGCAGGCCCACACCATGCGGCAGGTGTCAGACACCTCCCCACAGTGCGAGCACAGCCCGTCGAATTGCGGATCAAAATGTTTTAGAGTAGCCGGGCACAAAATTGTATTGTTGAGCAGGCGCAGGAGCACCCGCTCGTTAGCCTTCCCCAGCTCTTTGCATGGGGTGGGAAGAGTTTGGTGCGTAGATCTGTAATATTCACATATTTCTTTAAATTTGTAAACTGGGCTGAAATCAAAATCCTGGTCCGCATCGGGTCCCATGGGAAATGCCCGGAGAGAAAGCGCGCGGGCGGCGACGTCGGCTGCCTCATTCCCTTGGACATCTTGGTGACCTGGAGCCCAAACGAGAGATCGGTACGCGGGATGCGAATCTTGACTACAATTTTGGTATATGCGGTAAGCTAGGGGAGCAGTCCACCCTTGCTGGACGTTCGGACAAGCCCATCGCGAGTCGGTTATGATGTATTTGGAGGAGGAGTCAGAGGCTGCGAGGGCGATGGCAACCTCTTCTGCCTGTGTTGGTGAGTGGGCCTTGAACGTAAGGCCATCTACTGTTTTGTCCTTGTGGATGACCGCGGCTATGTACCAACCCCTAGGGTTTGGGCCGTAGACGTCCACATAGAAAACTCCTGGTTTGCTTCAATAATGGCGGTCCAAGGCTTCCGCCCGCGCCAGGCGCCGACCATTATGTCCTCTTTGGACATGTTGGCGGGGAGAGGCCGCACATGTAGGGCGCGTCTCCATTTTTCGGGAATGCGACATCTCTCCTCTGTGAGTTGGGTTTTTTGGATGTGAAGTCGGGCAAGAAGACGGCGACCCGACTCTGTCTTTGTTAGACGCGTGTACTGATTGGTGAGGTGGGCCTCCCGAAGCTCCTTGAAAGTATTCACCACACCCCGCGCCATGAGACGACTGGTAGAGGTGGAGACCTGGAGGTCCAGTGCTCATTTCATGATTTTACGGAGGATAACTTCGAGAGTATCCTCCCCCTGTTTCCGCAGATGGAGGTAGGGAGTCGAATACAAGATTCGACTGGTCACGAATGCGTTCGCCAGCCGCAAGGCGTCCTTGCAACATAACCCACCGCGCTTGTTGGAAACCCGGCGGACGATGCGGCCCACCTGGTCTGCCACCTGCCGGAGCTTGGCGAGTATTGTGTCGCATCGTCTCTTGTTGTGTATAAAGAGCCCAAGAACTCTGATTTCCTTAGATTCTTGAATGGGACCGCTTTGCAAGGTGAGATTGATTTGAGTCGAGCATGAGCGCGAGGGCCGCAGATGTACGAATTCAGATTTCAGCGGTGAGCATTGGAGACCACAGCCGCGGGCATAGCGGTCCACTATGCTAGCAGCCATTTGCAGGCTCGTCTCCATGTCCCCCAGACGCCCTTGCGTGGCCCAGAGGGTGATGTCGTCGGCGTACAGCGCGTGCTGCACCCCTTCGACCGCACCCAACAGAGCAGGCAAGCGCATCATTGCAACATTGAACAGCAGAGGGGACAGCACTGCGCCTTCCGGAGTGCCCCTCGCTCCGAGCAAAAAAGGTCCGTGTTCTTGATCCTGTATTCGGATATAAGAGAGTCTGTCTGTGAGAAATTGTTTGATGTAGTTGGAAGTGTTCGTGCCACAGTGCGTTTGACTCAAGTGCGTGAGTATGACCTCGTGTGTTACATTGTCGAATGCCCCTTTGAGATCCAGGGCGAGGACGATTTTGTCGTTTCTTGTGCATGTAATTGGGTTCAGTATTTCGCGGTCGAGTTGGAGCAGGACATCCTGTGCGGATCTGTGTGGGCGAAATCCGAACATGGTGTCCGCGAAAGTGTTGTGTTGTTCAAGGTACTCAGACAGCCGATCCCGCACCATCGTCTCCATCAATTTGCCCACACACGAGGTGAGAGAGATGGGTCGGAGGTTGTCCGTGTCAACTGGTTTCCCAGCTTTGGGAATAAAGGTGCCGAGAGCCGTCTTCCATTCAATGGGAAGGGGGGTTTCCCCTGTCCAGATTGCATTGATATAGTCAAGAAGGCACTGGTGCGCCATGTCAGGGAGGTTCGCCAGAAGTTTAACGGTGACCTTGTCCCTGCCTGGCGCAGTGTCCTTCTTCATTTTAGCCAGACTGGCCCGCAGATCATGGAGCCGGAATGGGTTATCCAACTCCGAGTTTTCCCTGCCTGTATAGAAATAGGGCGATCCGCAGAGGTCCTGAATTGTGCACAGGTAGCGATCGCATAGCGCCACTGCCTTTAGATTGTGCGCATTGTGTTTCCTTGGAATGAGTGCATGGCTTTGTGTAGGTGTTTTTGCGTTTCCGTGCGTGTCTGTGTTGGATTGAGGAGGGCTCGGAAGAGCCGCCACGTGTTGCGGCTCGGCATTTGCCTCGCCGCCGTGTTGCAACGGTCCACCCAGTTAGAGTCAGCGAGTTGGGCCGCGTACTCTGCTGCCTGCCGGGTGAGATCCGCAATGCGAGCTTTCAGCTTCTTGTTGCGTTTCTGACGCTTCCAGCGGCGCGTGAAGCCACGGCGTGGTTCCCAAAGATGCAGGAGGTGGGTGTCCACGTCCCTAACTACCTCTGTGAGCATCACCGACAAGAGCGAATCCCTGATACGACTGACATATACACCGACGCATCGCTTACAAGCGAATTTGCATCTATGGGCTGGGTATGCAATGACAACCCTTCCCTTTCAGGCGCTTATGCCTGCCACCTACCTCAAGGTACCCCTCTTCATGCAGAACTCCTCGCGATTTGGGGAGCCGTGTCAGCAGTGTCTTGCACTGGAACTGGGTCAATACGTACTCTTACTGATTCCTTTGAAGCTTACAAGGAAATCGCTACTCAGGGTTCACAAGATGCAACAGCTACGACCATACAGCGCCTCCTTAAACGCCACCAACTCGCGACCAGAACTGTCGCTATTCATTGGACCCAGGATCACTCGGACGAATCAGGGGGCAATGCGGTGGCACACGCGGCGGCTGCCTTGGCAGGTGGGATGTCCACATTTACTTCCCCACCCCCCTTGCTTCATCCTTATTCGACCTTCGGCGGGCAGCTCACACCTTCGCTTGCCCTTATGCACTATACTCGGACCAGTCTTCGTAGCCTCAGTCAGCATCGCATGCAGGTGACCACACCAGACCCACCTTTTACGAGAAAAACCCACCTCACCCGAAGTCAAGAAGTCTTTGAATAAGCTCATCGCCCATACGGCTTACACGCCACGTATTATGGCCCGCTGGCGTCAGTATACGGAGAAAATGATTACGTGCCCCCACTGTACGACTCTAACTCGCGGCGGCATATCTCATCTACTCTGGGATTGCCCTGCTTTTTCTGCTGGACGCTCCGAGATCAAACCCCACCGCCTGAACTACCGTTCCCTTCTAGAAACAGATGGTAACACCCAGACGATATTTACCAATTATAGCTTGCTTAGTGGCCTGGTTGGAGCTATGTGATTCGAGTGACTACTGTGACTCCGGCACAGTAGTCGGGCGTCTTACCACTGCACCACCCCGGCGGGGCAAACAGAAGAGATTTATTTATCGGAAGGGAAAGGCACGGTAACTGTCTCGCTTGTTTTTTGTGGACACCGCAACCGCGCCGTAAGGGAAGGGAGGAAAGTGAGAGTGAAAGTGGAACGAGAGAAAGAGGAGCCGTAGTGGAGGGCTACGGACTAAGTTCGACCACCTGGGGATCTTTACCTTGCGCTGACATTGCACAGCACACGGGCGCCTCTTCGTTTCGCCTCCATCGAAACGCAGCCGCCGAGGTCGGGTTCGAACCCTGGCACTCCGGCACAGTAGTCGTGCGTCTTACCACTGCACCACCCCGGCGGGGCAGACAGAAGAGAAAATAAAGAAGAAAAGGAAGAGGGAGAGAAAGACGCGCGCCGCAACAACAGCCGTCATCCACCGCTTCGGTGGTGGCGGGTGCAATGACGCCCTACAACAGAAAAAAATTCGGTGCCAGGCAAGCCCCCGCCGCAAGCAGCGGTGACCACGGCCGGTCTGAATACGCGCGCTGGGGAGTGCGCGCATTGAGACCGGCCGTGCGGTAACTTACCTGTCCCAGCCCGTCGACAAAAGCTGTCCGCGCGAGCGGTCACCAAATTGGTCGACTGAGCTCTGACGTCACCAGCCGCCTAATTCAAAGCGATCAACCAGAAGTCTTATCTTGTCCAGCGTTCTGCCATTTGCAATCCTACACTTTGAACGCGCGCCAAGGAGCGCCAAGTGACAGGAGCGATGGTGTATCGTCCAAATGCACACTTGTCGGAGCAAGTGTGACAGAGCAAGTGTACTGCGTCTTTCGTTTCCTGTAAACCACATAGCTTCGACCTGTCATTAATCACCTGGAGGCTCGCACGCTGATATCCCTCGCCAATATGCTGGGAACCTGTCTGCTTTCTGTCTCTGGAATGGCGTTCTATTCAAGCAAATCTCCAGCACTGTTGACCGAGCGTAACTCCTCGTAGTGCCGGTCGACCTCCATGCCGATATCCTTTCCGCTTGCCATGATGAGCCCAGCACTGACCACTTAGGCTTTGTACCCATACTCGGCAGAGTTCGTCCAACCTATTATTGGCCTAAACTTGCTGACGCAGTTCATCGCTACGTCAGAGGCTTTCGTGAATGCCAAGCTCGAAAGGCGCGCCTATAAAGCCAGCGGGTTTGCTCCAATTAATTGCACCTCCACGGATGCCGTTTGACTAAATCGGCCTCGACCTTCGGGTCCCATTGCCGCTGACAGCGGTCGGTTACAAATCGACTATATTCGCGACCGGCTATCTCGCACGGTAAGCGGAAACCAAGCCGTCAGCGTGGAACGTCATCTGAGATCGCCCAATTTTTATACAGCAAATCGTGTAGAGTCATAGCGCACCATCACAAGTCATTACCGAACGAGGCACAGCATTTACGGAACTAATGCACATTGTATTTGAGCTCAGTCATACAAGCCATCGCAAAATCACTGCCCATCATCCACATACGAATGGCCTCACGGAGAGACTCAATAAAATGATCGCCGACATGATTGCAATGCACATAGACTCGCAGCACAAAACATGTGACGAGATTCTTCCACACGTCACATATGCCTACAACACTGCCATCCAAGAGACGACGCGTTTTACGCCATTTCGCCTGCTCTACGGACGCGAAGTTGAGACGATGTTGGATGCTATGCTTCCGTGCTGCACTGACGATCATCGGTTCACGCCAGACGCCGAAGAGTTTGCTCAGCGCGTCGAGGAAGCACGTCAACTTGCCCGCATTCACATTCAGCAACAGCAGGACAAGGATGTGCCCCGATACAACCTCCGTCATCGACACGTCAGATACGAACCTGGAGAGAAAGTTTGGGTGTGGACACCGGTGCGCAGGCCCGGCTTGTGTGAAAAACTGATGTTGCGTTACTTTGAACCTTACGAAGTTCTGCGCCGTGTCATATACGTGACATACGAAGTCCTTCCAGCGGGTACTGAGCAGCCATCGCGTCGGCAACCACTCGCAAGGTGGTTCATGTGGTCCGCATGAAGCCGTATTTTACGTGGTAATGTGCAGTGTACTATGCACTTGTTTAGTTGTATAGGGCACAGCCTCCGTTTTCTATTCGGTTTCGGTACTGACTTGATCGATATACGTAGACGTGCCTCTGCTTTCGTTTTTTAGGAAGAGGAGTAATACCACCTGATGTTCCCGAGGTTCTTAGGTGGAGCCTGGAAGAAAAGGACGCTGAAGTCGGCTCGCGCACTCTGTGTGGAACTCTGCCTGCTGGTACAGCTTCGCCCTGTCATTTAGTCACGTCTATCCTTGTTGTCTGTGGTAATATTGTCACGTGATGGTGACAAGGTCGATGACACAAATGAAGAGTCGGTGATTGCTCTGAAGAAACTCTTTACTGAGAGCTGACTTGCGCCCCCAAAAGAACTAAGCAACTCGGCGCGGCGATAGCAGCAAACGTGCTCGTCGATCGTCGAACAAAGAATGCCCGTTGTACTCGTCAACGCTCAATTTAAAGGCTGCTCAGAACAATCTAGATAACGTCGCAAACTGCTAGTAGCACAACATGGAATATTGTCGAAACATACGTGAGTGATAGGAATCTTCGAGACAGATCTTGGCGCATCGATCGCGATAAAGAAAATGATAACTCGTCGTATCGCGACAATGAGCATGAACAAGCACGGGATACAGATTTGATAAGCGCGCCAGAATAACATTGATAAGGCCGCATGCCAGCGGCTGTCGAGCAGGAACAAATAAAGATTTAAACAGTTCGCAACATTACTCCACCCTGAAAAAAACATCGTCTCGATGTTTCAAAATAAACAGACATGAATTCACATAAACATTGCAAAGCAAACATGAATAGCCTTTAGCGCGCATAATAACGTCGTACAACATGCACAATTTCTGGATGCACTCGGCGCCGCTGCGATGCTGCCGCGTCGTCGGGAATGACCTCGTAGTTCAATTGTCCTAGTCCGCGAAGCACATTTGGGCTAGTCTTCGGGCTTCCTCTGCACGTTGAAGGTAGGCGGCGACGTCAAGGTTATCCTCATCGGTTACGTGCGGCAGTATTGCGTCAAGCGTTGTCGTGGGCTCCCTACCGTACACAAGGCAGGACGGGGTCGACCTGGTTGTCTCCTGGACGGCGTTATTATAAGCGAAGATGACGTAGGGTAGAATGGCGTCCCATGTCTTGTACTCGGCATCGACGTACATTGCAATCATATTAGCAATAGTTTTGTTTAGACGCTCCGTAAGTCCATTTGTCTGGGGATGATACGCAGTAGTTCGTCGATGAGTTGTATGACTATTCTAAAATGGCTTGCGTCAGCTCTGCCGTAAATACCGTTCCCCTGTCCGTGATGAGGACTTCTGGGGCGCCGTGTCGCAAGAGAATTTGTTCGACAAAAAACTTTACGACTTCTGCAGCAGTACCATTGGGCAGTGCTTTTGCTGCGGCATATCGGGTAAGGTAATCAGTGGCCACGATGATCCCTTGTTACCCGCAGATGAAGATGGAAAGGGGCCGAGAAGATCCATCGCAATTTGTTGAAAGGGCAGGGCTGGGGGCGATATCGGGTTCAGTAGCCCAGCTGGCCTGATCGGCGGCGTCTTGCGTCGCTGGCACTCACGGCGCGTTTTTACGTAATGGGAAACGTCGGCAGGCAGTCGAGGCCAGTAGTACCTCTCCTGGATTCGATGCGACGTGCGCGCAAATCGGAGGTGCCCTGCTGTTGGCTCGTCGTGCAACGCCTGAAGAATTTCCTGTCTGAGGTTTTTAGGCACGACAAGAAGCTGCGCGGTGTTGTTGGAAGCGAAGTTCTTCTTTACGATGACGTCATTGCTTATGGCGAACAAAGACAACTGACGCCTAAACACAGCTGGAGGAGAAGCGGTCTTGCCTTCCACGTAATCTGCTAGGTCTTTCAGCTGATGATCTGATCGCTGTTGTGCAAATCTGCTGGCACTTACTGGTCCCGTCTCCGTCTCCGTCTAAATGCTTGCGGCCCTACGTATAGACTATTGACGTCAAATTCTTAAACTCTTAGGCTCCATCGTGCAAGGCGTCCTGAGGGATTTTCAAAACTAGCCAGCCAGCAGAGCGCGTGGCGGTAGCTTACCACCTTGAATGGTCGACCGTATAGGTATAGACGGAACTTAGAAATGGCCCAGATGATCGCGAGGCACTCCTTCTCGGTCGTCGAGTAATTGACTTCGGCTTTAGTGAGGGACCTGCTAGCGCAGGCAATTACTTTCTCCAGTCCGGCACTCTTCTGAACAAGAACGGCTCCTGGGCTCAAACTGCTTGCGTCGGTGTGAATTTCAGTCTCGGCGCTTTCATCAAAGCGGCCAAGGACAGGAGGGGACTGCAGGTGGCGCTTAAGTTCGTTGAAGATTGCTCCTTGCGGCGCTTCCCATTTAAAAGGTACGTCAGCCTTTGTAATCTGCGTAAACGGCTCGGCTTTGCGCGAAAACGTTCTGACAAATCGTCAATGATAAGCGCACAGCCCAAGGAACCTGCGCACGGCTTTTCTGTTAGCAAGCGGTGGAAATTGTGCAATTTCAGCTGTTTCCTCCGAGCATGGCAGAACACCATCCTTGCTAACAATTTGACCTAGCAACCGCAGTTCCTCTCACGCGATGTGGCACTTCTCTGGTTTTAACGTTAGTCCCGATAACATGATGGCTTCCAACACTGTCTGCAGCCGTTTCAGGTGGTCTTCAAAGTTTGACGAGAAGACTACGACATCCTCCAAGTATACCAGGCAAATCTGCCACTTCAAGCCCGCCAGCACAGTGTCCATTACTTGTTGAAACGTCGCTGGTGCGGAACAGAGGCTAAGTGACATCACCTTGAACTCGAAAGCGCCGTCGGGTGTGATGAATGCTGTCTTCTCGCGATCTCTTTTGTCGACCTCAATTTGCCAATTACCGCTCTTCAGGTCCATCGATCAGCAGTACCTTGCATTGCAGAGCCGGTTTAGCGTGTAGTCAATGCGGGGAAGTGAGTAGACATCCTTCTTAGTTATGCTATTCAAGTGGTGGTAATCGACGCAGAAGCGAAGTGTGCCGTCTTTCTTCTTCACCAAAACGATGGGTGCCGCCCAGGGGCTGTTGAATGGCAGGATCACGTCATCACGCAGCATTTCCTCAACTTGATTGCGTATGGCCTGGCGTTCTCGTGGCGATACACGGTAGGGGCTTTGACGTAGCGGTCGAGTGTTTTCGTCCGTGATGATGCGATGCTTTGCCAACGAAGTTTGAAGCACCTTCGATGCTGAAGAAAAGCACTCGCTGTAGTTTGCAAGAAGAGTGGGAATCCGGTCTTGTCTGTCTCAGGGGAGCGCTGGGGTAATGTCGAAATTAGGGTGCTTAGCTCTGTTGGGTGCACATTCTTCAAGTCGGCTGGGGAGGGCGAAGACTTCTCGGGATTCCGCTAGCTCGTCAAGGAAAGCAACCGTAATGCCCTTGTTCAGGTGCTGGTATTCGTCGTTGAAGTTCGTGACGAGCACATCAGCTTGTCCATGACGGAAATGGACCATGCCTCTTGCGATGCTAAGTCCTTTATCCAGTAACAACTGGGTGTTTCCTTCGACAACCCCTTCCGTGATTTCGACTTCTGTTGTAAGCACAGGGACAATAGCGCTTGATCGGGGCGGTATGGTCAATTCTCCGTCGAAGACGTTGAAAGCGAATTGATGCGCCGCAGTTCTCGTAGTAGGTATGGCTTTGTCGGTCGAGAGCTTTATTAGATTGGATCGGAGGTCGATCATCCCTGGATGTTCGTTCAGAAAATTCATGCCTAGAATCACATCGCAGGAGCAGTGCTGTAGGACGACGAAGCTGGTAGGGTAGGTACGTCCATTTACTGTAACCCTTGCGGTGCATCGCCCCGATGGCGTAATAAGGTTACCACCAGCGGTGCGGATAAGCGGGCCGTCCCAAGTGGTCGTCACGTTCTTGAGTTGGGCGTCGAAAGCTCCACTGATGGCAGAGTAGTCGGCATCGGTGTCCACTAGGGCGGTAACCATGCGTACGTCGACATCAATCTCAAGGTCGCTTGTTCGCGCCCTAGTATTTCACGTTGGCTTCGGTGTTCGATCTCTGCTTCGTCTCATGCTGAGGTCGCGGCTGGGGCACACCGTCGTCTCTTCGCTGGGCGGCAGTGGTAGCTTGAAGTTTGGTCATGTCGTCTTGGATGTTGATGTCGGGCGTAGCGGTGGTGTCACCTTGAAGTCTGGGCGTGTCGAGGGCGTCTTCACAAGTAATGTGGGCGTCATAGCGGCATCGTCATTACTCGTCGTCGCCGGCGAGTTGCTACCTTTAGTTTCCCCTGCGAGGGCTTATGGACCTTCCTCGCACACTGTCATCGTAACTGCCGCCTGGCGACAAAAAGCGGGCCTTGTACATCGACAGGTACCTGAATTGACGGGTTTGTGGCGCCAACTCACCTCTACGTAGGTAGTTATCGATTTCTTGAGGTCGTTCACCGGGGCGGGGTCGTGGGGCATTGACTGCAAATCCGCGGAGGCCGATTCGTCGGTACGGGCAGTGGCGTAGAATGTGGCCAGCCTCACCGCAGTGGAAGCATTATGGCTTGTTATTCGCAGTTCTCTAGGCGTCGCACTTCCTGGCGCTTGGGGGTTGTTGGTAGGCTTGGCGGGTGGGGGCCAAAGGGCGGCTTTCAGGAACAGGACGGTAGTGGCGAGGGCTTGAAAGTCATCACGTCGGGGCGCACGGCGACGTAATGCAGCAGCGTAGTTCATCGCTGTTGCCTCTTGTGCTGGAACTGTCTCAGCCGTAGCTTGTGAAATGCCCAGCGCCTGCTGGACTTCTTTACCGACGACATCCGCGAGCGTCGCAACCTGGGGTTGTTTGAATGATGGCAGTAAGCGACGAAGTTCCTCTCGGACGATCTCACGGATGAGGTCGCGAAGGTTTTCTCCGCTTGAAGATCCGCTGTGGTAGTGGCTTGAGTAGTCCGGTTGAAGTGGTCGCTTGTAGTGGCGCATCCGGACGTCTGACGTCTTCTCGATGGTCGATGCTTCGCTTTCAAATTCGTCCACAGTTTTCGGCGGGTTCCGGACAAGTCCTGCAAAAAGCGACTCTTTAACTCCTCGCATTGAAAATTTCACTCTCTCAACTTCGGTCATGTTAGGGTCGGCGCGGCGAAAAAGGCGCTTCATCTCCTCTATGTAGACCCGAACGGGCTCGTTTGGGAGTTGAAGCCTTGATTGAAGGATGAGCTTGGCTCTTTCCTTCCGAACGACACTTCCAAAAGCAGTCAAAAACTCTTTCTTGAAGATCTCCCAATCCTTCAAAGCTGCCTCGTGATTTTCGAACCATATACGGGCGCATCCTTGAAAAGCAAAATAGACTTGTCTTACCTTCGCTTCGTCGTTCCAGCCGTTGAATTCTGCCACATGGTCGAAAAGGTCCATCCAGTCCTCCGCATCTTCAGTGGGAAGTCCTTGGAAGATGGGAGCTCCCAGGGCTGCACTAAGACAACTGCTGCTGTTGACTGGACCATTTTCAAAGTTGATGCCTTCCGGTCTCGAACGGGGTCAGGCAGCAGACCGGGTTCGGGTTGTAGCCGTTAATGTCGGCGGCTGGCTCGGTGATCTGTTGGCTGGTTCCCCAGGGCGACAGGAACAAGGCTGGGGTCTTCGCTTGAAAGATCAAAGGCAGCATCTCCACCAGATGTCAGGTGGTGGTGACAAGGTCGATGACACAAATGAAGAGTCGGTGATTGCTCTGAAGAAACTCTTTATTGGGCTGACTTGCGCCTGCAAAAGAACTAAGCAACTAAGCGGCGGTGATAGCAGCAAACGGGCTCGTCGATCATCGAACAAAGAATGCCCGTTGCACTCGTCAACGCTCAATTTAAAGGATGCTCAGAACAATCTAGATAACGTCGCAAACTGCTAGTAGCGCAACCTGGAACACGGTCGAAACATGCGTGAGTGATCGGAATCTTCGAGACAGATCTAGGCGCATCGTTCGCGACAAAGATAATGATAACGCGTCGTATCGCGACAATGAGCATGAACAGACATGGAATACAGAATTGATAAGCGCGCCAGAATAACAATGATAAGGCCGTACGCCAGCGGCTGTCGAACAGGAACAAATATATATTTAAACAGTTCGCGGAAGTATTGCAGCCTGAATAGCAGCATGAAATGCTTTGTTTGCATTTCACAGCTCACGGACGGTATCTTGTTTCCCACAGTCAGCACCGATTACCAAGAATATCGAAAACAATTAGGGCTTGTGAAATAAAGCTGCATGAATAAGGTTTAGCGAAATGTGTTGGGCTTCTTTCAAACAGGGAAACACCAACGCAACTCGAGGATTGTGGGAAAGAAGCACTGAAACTGGTTCTGAACTGTCCAAGCTATTTGTTTAATGGCCAATTACCAGCTGCATTGGCAACAGACTAGAAGTGACATCACAGATACTTAACAGATGCGTCCAAAGCCGAGAATGGATAGCGAATTTAAAAACTGTGCAGCTCCTTCAAGAATACCACAGTACAAATAAAATTTGCTCACGAGGTTTAATGGATGCCGAAGTAATTGCAACGTACTTTCCTTATCGATGTTCCTGTCAAGATTCTCACAAATGTTGCCCCAGTTTCGCCTTGTTAAAACGAGTGCATATTCTTCAACTTCCTCGTTCAACACTGCCAATTGTCTGCGCAAGTTCCTATTCCCTCTTGCCTGTGTTAGTCGCATTTCTAGATCCTTCTTCTAGAAAAAAGACTAGCAGAATATAAATATCTGGGCGTATGGGCAAAAGAAGGATTGGCATACGTTGGAAAGCATGAGCAATCACTTGAGGCCAAAGGGAGACGAAATGCCGGGATAGTGAAGCATAGGGCATTGTGGGGATACAACAGGTATGAGGTTTTGAGGGGTATTTCGAAAGAAAATATGGTGCCCGGACTTACTTTTGGAAATCAGGATTTGTGTCTAAAATCAGACGTACAGTCGACAGGAGAAATAAATCAGGGAGCCGTTGGAAGATTAGCACTAGGTGCCCACGGCAAAACTACAAATGGGGCGGTACAGGGAGATATGGGCTGGGCACTTTTCGCAGTACGGGAAGCTCAGAGTGAAATATTATATGAGGAACGCCCGAGGAAATTGGACACTAACAGATGGGCAGCTAAAGTATTTAAATATCTAGACTTAAAAAGCGTTGACTCACAATGGAGGAAAATAACTAGGAAACTAACTAGGAACTATGATATTCACAAAGATGGAGAAATAAAGAGTGTTAAGCAACAGGTCAAAAACATAGAAGGCAAAAATTGGATAAATTCGATGGAAAAGAAACAGAGTGTAGAATTATACCGAAAGTGGAAAAGGCAGATCAGGAAAGAAGCTTTCTTTGATAACTCCAGAAGCAGTGCCCTAATTTTTGAAGCTAGATCAGGGTTCCATAGAACACGTAGCTACAAAAAGGAATTTAACAATGAAGATGACGCATGTGCTGTATGTGGTAACTCCAGTGAAACAATTGACCATATTATACTCGAACGTAATGGTATCTATCCGGAAGTTGATGCAGGCGCAGTCACTGTTCCTGAAGCTGCGGTGTTTAGAGATGCCAGTGGCTGGGTGAATAAACCGGCGGTGGAAGCTAGCAAAAAACTAGAAGATTGGTGGCTTAAAAGCAGAGAAGTGACATAATGTTAGTAATCTAGAAACAAAAAATAATACATAGAATGATGGTATAGTTAACCAATATAAAACAATAATTAAGATATATGGAGAAAAATGAGCATGATAGTTACTGCTACCACCCCGTTTCAAAGGGGACGCTCCTATATTCCATCCATCCATCCTTATTACGCCAGAGACTGACCATGTGATGATCTACTCCTTCATCGCCCTTGTCAACCTCCACCTCCTTCGTTGCTTCGTTGACCGATTGAAGAACCCTTCTATTTCAATCTTCAATTTTACGTATGCCTTTCTCGTCACCTGTGCGGCTATGTCGGAAGGCCTCCCAGTTCACCAACGTTGCCTTCTTGATGCGGACAACCATTGGGCCGTTTTCTACAACAATGTTTATATTGTTATGGTCGCTGCATAAATTTTCCCCCGTGTTACACCACGTGGCGAAAACACAGCCTCCGGTTTGAGTTAAGTCGGGAGATGGGTCGGTTTCAGGGGATATGTCAGAAGCAATAAGGCATTCTGCTGAATGCTGCTCCACAGTTCGCGTGGCCAGGCACCAACTTCACAGGCTAATGCATATCTTTGACGGGACCGCAACTACTCTAATATCCCAAGTCCGGTACCGGTATTTGAACTGCACAAATGGTACAGGCAAACAAATGCCTTATTACAAGGGCCAGCAAAACCCGGAGATAGATAGCCCGATAACGGTTGCCGAAGTCCGGGAAGAAGTAGACTGAGAACAAAGACTGCTGCAGGTCCGGACAGGGTCAGCAATCGAATGCTGAGAATCTTGGACGACGCGTTGATCAGACACCTCGGTGCATTCATGCAGGAGTGTTGGAAGTCCGGTAGGCTGCCGGCGACATGGAAGGCCGCCAACCTCGTGTTCTTCTCGAAGCCGCGGAAACAGCCGGATTACAAACACCTGCGTTCCATCTGGCTCAAGTATTGCGTGGGGAAACTAATGGAGCATGTTCTTCAGGCCCGGATGTACCGGTTTTTTTGGAGGATAACAATATCTATCCGAACATCATATCGGACGTAGACCGCATTTGGCTGCCTGCGATGTGAAGTTGCAGCTAAAAGAAGAGATAATATACAATTCAACAGTAGATACCAGGGTTATCGTTGATCTAGACGCGTCAAAAGCTTTCGATAACGGGAAAAAATAGGCTATCCTGCAGAATCTCAGTGCATTGGACGTAGGAGTTCGTACATACAACTACATACGCAATTTCCTCGGCGATAGAACGGTAACCATCAGTACGCGGGGACACACAGTGGAAGGCATTCGACTGGGAAACAAAGCCACACCACAGGGATCGGTGTTGTCCCCGATCCTGTTTAATATTGCCATGCTTGGCCTCCTCGCAAAAATAGAGGAAATCCCGGGGCTAAATCATACTTTATGCGCAGATGACCTGACTCTGGATGTGCAGGGGCAGTGATGGTGAAATTGAACAGACACTCCAGCGAGAAATCGATGTTATAGAAATATACTAATAACAATCGGGCTCAGATGTTCGGCCGACAAATCGGAAACGCTCGTTCTCACGTCAATGCGATCACCCAATTGTCGGCGTGTAAAAGCACGATAACCCGAAAATAACACTCAGGCCTGTACACGGTAATGGTATACCAACGGAGGCAAGCATTAGAGTTTTGGGATTACGAATTCAGGCTAATGGCAGGAGCGCTAGACGCTAGCACCAGTCAAACTTGTAGATTCCTGAAGCGGATCGCAAACAAATATACGGGCATGAAAGAAGCTAACCTCCTTAGGCTAGTCCAAGCTTTCATAATCAGCAAGGTAGTCTATGTGGCGTCGTATTTACGGCTTCACAAGGTGGAAAATGAGAAACTTGACATTCTCATTTGTAAAGGGATCACAAAGGCACTAGGTTTACTGCCCAATACATCGACAAACAAAATTTTGAGACTAGGGTTTTCCATTTCAAGGGGTTTCCAATACCCTCGAAGAGCTCATTGAGGCTGCAACGAACTCGCAATACCAGAGACTGTTGCGCAGTCATACTGGTCGGAACATTTTGAAGAAACTAAGCTATGGGCCGCAAGCATGCTCCAGACGTACAAACAAGGTTCCTAGACAGGTTATGGAGAAATTAAAAATGCCTCCGCTCCCCCCAAACGTGCACACCGTCTACCATGAAAGCCGGAGGAGGGATAGAGCAGCAGCCTTGAAAGCCCGTTTTGAGGGCAGAGATGCCGCACAATGCGCGGACGATATCGGACGCGTTTCAGTAGCAACTAGAGAAAACGGGGGCTCGGCAGTTTGCCGCAGCACTCGACACTCGACCGCAACGGAGGCGGAAGAGGTGGCCATTGCGCTAGCTCTAATCCAACAACAGGTCATAACTATGGTTACAGACTCAAAATCAGCGATTAAGAACTTTGACACGGGCTGAATTTCGGCCATACCAATTAAAGTGTTGGCCAGTGGTCCATCACCGGAAGATGAAGTCGCACTCATTTGAACACCGGCGCACCGGGGGTTGAGAGGGAAAGAGAAAGCGCGCCTACTAGCCCGATGATTAGCTACCTTCTGGCATCCCAGTAACGTCTTATACTCAACTCCGTACCCCTTGTGCGATGAGGAGCCCCTACTGTTCGATGATGACCTTAACACCTTTCAGAATATCTTAAATTATTACAAATTAGGCAGATCAATATTTCCAAAAGCGTGTAAGAAACTCACCACAAGCGAGGAGGTTATGGGGCGTAACCTACAAACTGGAGTATTCCCGAAATCCTAGCTTTAGAGCAAGTGACAACCGAAAATGTTTCGCCCCAGGTGCAAACATTGCGATGGCATAGCGGGCATGATCCACATGATATGGAAGCGTCCCTGGCTCGGAGAACCTGACAGAACAGATGAGTCTTCGGAAGCACTACTTCTCGAACATGACGAAAAAGAGCAACGTGAAGTCATCCGTCTCGCCCTGGCCGCTGCTCAGTTCCAGGAGATCCAGGTCGACGGCTGAGGGGGAGGACAAGGCTGGTACAGAGCTGCGCCTCGGATCCTCACAAACCTTTTGACGGATACAAATAAATTTTATTTCTCTCTCTTTCTGCTTATGAGGTTCATCAGAATAAAAGAGAGACACTTGCGCCGAATCGAAATGTTGGTGTCATTTGTGGCGAGTGCTCTGGTTATTAGCCTCTGGTGCCGCAAACGAGACAGCCATCCAGCGGCTGCTGAACTCTAGTTTCATTCATTGCCACGTACACAGCTTTGCTTATAGATGAACAGTTTGTTCCCATGCCGCAAGACGGCTTTACAGTCTGCAAGCGCTGAGGTTTGGACCACGTAGTACTGTTTCTACTGTGCAAGGTCCAATACGACCACGGCCTTTGTGCTAAGCCACCTTGTCTAAACCCTCCCCTACCTCGTTCTGTATTGTGCCAAGGAAGACAAGGCCAACTGTCTCATCCGCCAAACCTATAAGTCGGCTCTCGGACTTCCCACTTCCGCCCCCACTTCTCGTCTGCTGTCGATGGGTGTCCACAATACTCTTTCAGAACTTGTTGAGGCCCATCGCGTGGCACAACTCGATCGTTTATCTCGCACTACCCCTGGCAGAGCCCTTGTTCCTTCCCTTCGCTTGACCCCTGTCTCCCCTGTCAGTGTCACCCCCAACCCTTGCCCAGCTCCCTCTTCTCCATGCTCACTGGCAAGCCCCTTCCCAAGAACATTCTTCCTGAGCATCATGCCGCTCGCCGATCTACCCGCGCCTCCACCCTCTGGTGCCACTACGGTAATTGGTCTGACGCCGTGTATGCTGATGCAGCACCCTACCTCTTGCACCCCGCTTATGGCCTGGCCACTGTTTCCAATACGCGAGCCCTCCTCTCCGTCGCCAGTATCCCTGCTCTCACTTCCACTGCCACTGAGGAAGCAGCCATCGCCCTCGCCATTGCCAAAACACCGGCCCTTTTCATATTTAGCGACTCTAAGACCGCAGTCCGCAACTTTGCAAAACGTAGAATCTCTTCCTCTACGCTCAATATTCTTAAGCACTCCTCCCCCTTCCCATCCTATCCAACTCTTCTGGGTTCCGGCTCACGCAGAGCACCCTGGAAATGAGGTGACAAATTCTATCTCTCGAGAGATGACCGACCGAGCTGGCCTTCTCCACCACAGGATGGACACACGTGACTCCCTCCTTACCTTCCATTACATCACGCTCCACTACCGCAACTCCCGTTTATCCCTCCCTCCTCCTCACAAGTCGCTATCTAAAATCGAACAGAATACGTGGCGCCATTTACGCCACACTTTGCTCTCCCCTGCACGTCTCGCCCTTAATCACCCCGGTGCGTTCTCGCCCAAATGCATGCTTTTCAGATATATCCGAGCAGACTATGCTCACATTCTGTACTCTTGTCCGGGGCACTTTCTCCCCGTCTCCTGGCAAACAAACAGGCCGCAGCTATGGGAGGCTGCTTTAACCAGCTGGGAGCCGCATATTCCACAGCGGCGTTTGACCTGGGCAGTGGAAGTCGCCGCCAGGCATGACCTGAAGGCCACGACCAGCAGCCGGAAGGCCACCCACTGAACGGTGGCAACTTAAGTTTATTTATTTTTTTATCCTTCACTAAATAAAGTTTTTACCACCACCACCACGGTCACAGACCAGGAATCCTGTGCCATGTTGTTTGCGCTGTCACGTTGATCGGTTAAGCTGGATCGTGATATCACACCCACGGGGCATAACGCGGATAATTCAAACCAAGTCCGGAATAGCGGGGCTTTTCAAGTTAGCCAGCCAAGAGAGAGATAGAAATTGGTGGAGTCTATAAGTGATCAATGACTGCTGACGACCTATTACAGTTTTTCGCACTGAGAGAAAACAATCACAGCGGTATCCAAACCGGTAGTGCTCGAACCTGGGTGCATTCAGTTGTATAACCAGGTTTCATCATCATCCTCATCCTCAGCCTGACTATACCCACTGAAAGGCGGAGGTCTCTCCTATATTATTCCAATTAACCCGGTCTTGGGCTAGCTGCATTCACTTGACCCCTTGAGGTTAAGAAGTATTGTCAAAGATCCGCTATTTAATGCGCCGCCTCCCCGATGAGGTCATAAGTAGGTTTTTGCTTATGGCCTTCGTGATTATGTGCGACATCGCACAGGGATTGATCGTGGTGACCACGGTTAAACCTCTGAAATTTGACATGTGCAGCGTAAACTGCAGCACACTAGGCTCATAGCCATAAAAAGTCGATCGCTGGAATTTGCTCCACTACCTGAAGCGGCAGCAACCGACCGATCATTTGAGATTTCTGCAATGGCTCAGGCAAGTCAACATCATTTGCGCCTTCAGCAGCCTCGTGTGAGCTTCAATTTCCGTGGCTGGGCTGGTGAAGACGTCGAACACTGGATAAAACAGTTTGAGCCAGTGGCTGAATTCAATCATTCAGTGGAGCCCTGCTGAAAAGCTGGGCAAGGTCCATTTAGCGCTTGAAGACTGCACTAAAACGTGGTATGAGAATAGGAAGGCTAATCTTCAACGCTGGAATTTTTTCGGGCGTGTGTTGCGGGATGCTTTTGCCAGCCACGACCACCGTGATCGCGCACGCCGCCTCCTAGAATATTGTGTGTGACAGCCTAGCAAGAGCATGTCAATGTTCGTTGAGGTGGTGACCCGTCTTTATCGGTAGGCTGATTCCGACATGACGGAATCATCCAAGTTGCGCCACATGATGCAGGGCTTAAAAGAACCCCTTTTCTCTGGTTTCCGTTAGCAGTACTCCTCAAAGCGGTACGAACTTCATCAATGAACCTGCCCTCACCGAACGAGCCCTGCTGTAACGAGGCCGACGCAGTCTGCCTGTAGTTAGCCCTTCAGCAACGTGGTCATTTCGTACGGCTCCACTCAACGTCTCTCGCTGCGTGAGCTGACCCGCGACGTAGTTCGCGAAGAGCTCCTCGAGTTCCTCCTCGGAGCCACGTTCCATAAGATACGGAGCAGCTCTCCGTCGGCCAGCGGTACCTCCCGCGCAGCATCTTCCTTTTGAATCACAGCCGCCACCCGCTTCTCAGCCACCTTCCCACGAGCATTCTACCATCCGTCACCCCATCAGGGCTCCATCATGCAGCCACCTGTTCTGAAGGAAGACATCTGGCACACTATTTTCCAGCGGTCGCTGTAATACCGCCGTTGAGAAACCGGCATCTTCAACGCCGTTGACCCTTTCGGGATTTTGGTAGTGACAACTGCGCTACGGCAGCCGCTTCGCCACTTGCCGTGATCGCGCATTCGTCATGGTCGCACCTTGGCCGAGGTCGCACTGACCTTGAGCCTTACTCTACTCTACTGGCCAGTCTCTCTTCGCTGCCAGATTTAACCATAGCCCTAGCCATGACTACCTAGTACTAATTATCCATGAGTCACTACTAAATATTCATGAGTAATGATATGACGTCACCACATAATGAAGTCATTGGCTGTAACGCCACAACCTAATATGACATCATCGTGACGTCACATTCCGCCATGTTTAATAACCAGAGGTCACAACGGGGCATGATGTCACGACTGCTTATGACGTCACCTGGTGATTTACCAGACCGTAGGGACAATGATCAGTGGAAACACAGTGGGGCGAAAGGGACCCTCAACCACATATTTTGGGAATGTCCAGAGTCCCTTGCGATGAGACAAAATATAACAAGTAGAGAAGTCTGGGACACCCTGCTGCTAAACGCGGACCCTGCGATCCAGCGACGTACCGTCCATCTGGGGGAACAGGCCGCAACAAGCCACGAGCTACCTGCCAGCTTCTAATCCGCGGGCGCACTACTCCTTGTCTTTCCCGGCCTGCGTGCCGGGGGCGGGAAAGAGGACGCTTTTTATGGCGATAGCAATACTGCGTCAGGTTTCGAGCCGTCGCGTGGTACCGGCGGAGCCACGCGTGACCTTGAACAGCCCAGGAGGAGGAGGTGGAGGAGCAGAAGAAGAAGAAGAAGAAGAAAAAGACTGGTAACTTAAGCTCTCACGTCATACTCTTAAAGGATGAGGTTAAGTGTCCCCAATAATGACGCACCTTACACTGATATATGTGATAGGGAATAATGTAGCAGGCACAAGAAGTTTTCGCCGTTGCTATCGCTATTCAACTGCGGTTAACCAGAGTTAAACCACAACTAATTTTTTTCTGGTGGAAATAGAGCTGTCCAACCAACCAACGCATATTCGAAGTTGATCTCGCCGCGCATTCTGTGCGGCGCCATTCATTTGGCGCTTTTTCGAACACCGCACCACAAAGCCTCTATAAATAGACTCTGCAACAGGCATTGGTTTAGAAGAAAGATGTGTCACAATGTTCCGTGCACACATTAACCGAGTCCTAGCAAAAAGCAGGAAGCTGGGATTGAAAATAGAGAGAAAGAGGTACCACAGTGGAGGGCTACAGACCACCGCGCAACAGAGGCTTTCGTTTCATCGCAATTTAGTGGTCCAAAGTGCTCTCTATGGCATACATAAAGCGGAAACCATGGAGTAAAGCGCTATGTGCAAAAGCCATGTCTACTTTCCAGTCGATCCTAAGCGTAGCCATGCAGACACTCTCGCAAGTTTAACTACAAGATAAACCACAGCAAATTTTGTGATTCCCTGCGTCGCCGGGTCGGCAAATGCACTCCAGAAATTGAATACCTAGCAACCCGCGCAACCTCTCCGACCGGTCGTCCACGGTCGTCTTATCCTGTACGCGACTCGTCATCCAGCTGCCGTGATTTTACTGATGCATCGAGGTGCGGGTCGCCAAGCCCACGCCGCGCAAACTGAAGGCCGTGACCTCAGGGGGGCAGGTTGCTAATGAACGAAATCGACGCCCCGATGACCCCTCTCCCGTGACAACTTAGCCCGATGCTGTGACTACGATGCCACCGCCGCGTGAACCCGGAAATACAATTCACCTCATGCCGATCACGTTGTTACCACCGTCCTTCACGTTCTCGTCCACAGGCACCCATATGCAGCGACCGCTTTAGAAGACACAGGAGCAGACTTCTCAATAATTAGCAAGATTTTTGTGAGTCAGCTCTCCAAGCTCAAAACTGAATGGTGGGGCGCAAATTCGTACTGCTGGCGGTCCCCTTATAACACCGATTGGACGGTGCACTACACGAGTAACCATCGCCAATTCAGCCTTTGTTGCCATTTTTGTTATCCTGCAGCACTGCCGCTAGGATCTCATACTCAGCATGGACTTGTTATTTGAGCATGGTGTCATTATGAATGTTCCCGCCGTAAGGTTATGTTTCCGACGTCTGCAACGACGATCGCGGGCTCCCAAAGACGACACGCAACTTTATGCATCGTTGACGCGGATGTATTCATGCCGCCACGTTCGTCTGCTCTCGCCAGTCAGGTGCGTCGACTAGTACTGTGCTGTCGGCGTTGCCGAATAGAACACAGAGCTTCTGTTACATCATGGCGTCTACGTTGCATGCGGTTATAGTCAATCTGAGCAACGGTATAGTGCGCTAATTACAAACTTCGGAAACGTACGTCAGCGCACTGCTAAAGGCACCGCGGTAGCCTACTCACGACCGCTTTGCTTTTCAGACCAAGACATCTGCCACGAAAACGCCCAAACTCAACCTTGATCAAAATCCCGCTCTATCGCCAGCAGAGAAGGATAGACTCGTTAGGCTACTCTCCACTTTCAAGACTGGGTCTCGTCTACCCCCGGAGTTAAAGAGACGTCCCTGACCAAGCACCGCCTAATAACCGATGATGGTACCCGATGAGTCCGGCGTAGCCCGTACCGAGAGTCACCGCGAGAACGCGAAGTCATTGTTCATCAGATAGACGAGATGGTATATGACGGTGTCATGCAGCCATCGTAGAGCCACTGGGCATCACCTGTTGGTATCGTTAAGAAGAAAGACGGAAGTTTAAGGTTTTGTGTAGACCACCGAAGCTAATCAGGTCCCAGAAAATTTGCTGTTGTTTAGCTTGTGGTTAAGCCTGGAGTTACGCGAAGCAATCTTCATGGCTACGCTTAAGTGCTGCTTCAAAGTGAAGATATTAGGTTTATTTATGACACAGGGGAATCCTTCACCTATGAGCACCCCTTGCATCTCGTTATTGACCGTTCTCATTCGGGTGTAGAAGACTTGTAGTGGTGTGACATCGTCTCTACGTCGAACTACGGGGCACACCACCGTCACAATGTTCGTGCGAACCTTCTGTCCTAGCAACTCGCTGTGGTCGTTCGCCTCTACTAAATATCGAGATATCTGTCTTCTTCTTACACTGTAGCGAAAGCTACACTGTGGGAGTTTTTCAAGCCGTTGATGTGGCACCGTGGCACTGTGGAAAACGAAGAATAAAATGAAGAAAGAGAATTCTCCTTCTTCTTTTTCTTCTTCGTCTTCCACAGTGCCACAGAAGAAATAAAAGAAGAAAAGAAGACAGAGGAAGAAGAATAAGGAGAAGAAAAGGAAGAAAAAAAAAGACGGAAAAGAAAAAGAGGAAAAAGAAGAAGAGGAGGTAGCAAATATAAGAAGAAAACTAGGAGGAATAAGAAGAAGACAGATAACTCGGTAGTTGGTAGATGTGAACGATAAGAACGAGTTGTTAGGACAGAAGGTTTGTTCGAAAGTTTTGACGGCTGCACATTAAATCCAGTTGTCCGCAGAAAAATTCGCTGCAGTACCCACAGCTTTCGCTTAGCACTACGTTCAGTTCAGTTCAGTTCAGGCGTTCAGTCGTGTCCGACTCTTCGTGACCCTATGGACCATGTCACGCCACGCTTTCCGGTCTCTCACTATCTTCTTAACATCACATAGCTTCATCTGCAATGCCTCGAGAATGCCATCTAACCATCGCGTTCGCTGCCTACCCCTTCTCCGGCGACCCTCAACCTTTCCCAACATCAAATCTTTCTCCAGCGACTCCTCTCTTCTCATCAGATGACCAAAGTAGCTGAGCTTTAACTTTAGAATTTGACCCTCCAATGAGCAGTCAGGGTTTATGGTCGACAATATCGACTGATTTGATCTTCTGGCAGTCCAAGGAACTCTTAAGAGTCTTCGCCAGCACCACAATTCAAACGCGTCAATTCTTCGGCGGTCAGCCTTTTTCACAGTCCAACTCTCGCATCCATACATCACAACTGGAAAGACCATAGCACGGGTTATACGGATCTTGGTTGGTAGACTAATGTCTCTGCTCTTTACTAGGCGGTCAAGGCTAACCATTGCTCTCTTTCCCAGAAGCAGGCGTCTCCTAATTTCATGGCTGCAGTCTCCTTCCAAGGTAATCTTGGCGCCCAAGAATAGAAAATCTGTCACAGCTTCCACTTCTTGTCTACGTTCAGGCCGCGCTTAAACCGCTACACTTTTTTCTTCTTCTTTTTCTTCGTGTACTTCTTATCCTTTTTCTTATTTATTTTTTGTTATTTTTCTGCTTCTTCTTCCCATTATCCTACTTCTCTGTCTTTTTCTTATTTTCCTTCTTGTTCTTCTTTTAAATCTTATTTTGGTTCTGTTTTCTGTTCGTATTCAATGGTGCCACTGTAACACGATGTTACGCCTACGGCTTGAACACTTACCGCAGTGCAGCCTTCGCTACAAAAAGGTCGCCTACTAGCTGCCACGCATTGATGACTCGTTAGACCAGCTATGCCACCTTTCATCTGTTCAGTCAATGAACATAGTGTTTTTCACACCAGGTGGGCGGTATGAATTCAAGATCGTGCCTTTTCTATTTTGCTCCACTCCAGCGACATTTCATCTAGTAATGAACGCAGATTTATCTGGTCTTATACGGGAGATGTGTCTAGCTGCCTTGACGGCGTTATTGTAGAATTACTTGCTGTTGGGCTAGTGGTTCATAGTAACCAATGGAACGGCGCAAGGAATCGATCACAAGAAAATAAGAGGGATAGAAAAAGCGCTTACTACCAACTGAGTTTATTTCAGAAGGGATCACCTTTTATAGGCCAGTGTATATTACATAAAACATTGCAAAAACTTCACTACCGATAAATACTGCGCCTTCCATCAAGGTGCAATATTTATCGACAAAGGGAGAAAGCGAGTTAAGAGTGAATAATTGAGGCTTATCATATAGAGAAAGCTGGGCCCACGTGCGTAACCAAATCGCCGGTAAAGCTCAGCGGCCAGGAACGGGGGTTTTAGATGGTCACGTGTAGATAACTAGAACGGCATTTTATCGGCTCTTTTGAATACAATGTTTTGGGTTTGATGACCGTGTGACGTTCATTATAATGAGCCATTTTATCACGATTCGGATATCTGTGCCTCGTTTTGGCTGCCATACGTATTTTCTTTAACACATCATGTATAGGGTATTTTGTCGCAATCTGTTGTACTATTTATTTATTGTATTATTTTTTGTGAATATATTGTTTCTGATGTACACTGGCGGATAAAAGTGATGTCTTATGCAAAAACTCAGTAGTAGGCGCTTTTTGTATCCCTCTTCATTTCCAGTGATCGTGTCCTTGCGCCGTTTTATTGGACATTATTGTATTTTCGCCAACGTTCGAGGCCCACCTCCAAAGTCTCTCCACCTTGCTCAGATCTGCTCCCCTCACGTTGAAACGCAAGTGTCACCTTGGTTATGAAGAGCTCCTCTTCGTGGGCCACGTCATCACTCCCCGAGGTGTTGAGACCGATCCCGCTAAAACAGCAGCCGTCGCCAAATTTCCCACTCCGTCCCACAAGAAGGCAGTTCGCCGTTTCCCTAGGCCTCTGAGCCTATTACCGCATATTTATTGAAAACCTTTCAGGAACCGCCACCCCAATGACGCGTCTCACACGAGATGATGTCACCTTCACTTGGACAAATGAACCGCGATAGGTATTGGAGGAGTTGCGGCACCACTTGCAGACACTTGTGATAGCTCCCTTCGATGCTCCTGCCGAGACCGGTAGACACAGATGCCAGCAAAGTGGGCCTCGGTGCTGTACTCGTCCAGTGGCAGGGCGGTGGCGACCGAGTCATGGCATACGCCAGCCGTGCCGAATCCAACTATGCTATTGCCGAATCGAATGTCTCACTGTTGTATGGGCGATCATATAAATTGCGGGTCGTGTGCGCCGCAGAGGCGGTGCCGGCACTTTCGGGTCGTGAGCGATCACCACTCTGTGCAGGTTAATAAACTGGCGAGATCCCTCCGGACGCCTTGCACGATGAAGCTTACGGTTACTGGAGTTCATCATGACCATCGTGTCTGAGTCCGGGCGTCAGAATAACGGTGCCGACTGCTTATCCCGTTAATCTGTCGAGGTTGCACGTGAAGACGAAGAACCTGAGTTTCCCCTTACCGCAGCCATCGACGCGCCAGTGGTTCGCAGAAACAACGTGATTATCTGGCTGTCCATTCACTCATAGAGGTTCTGAAAGCGCGTACAGAGATTTCCCACCCCTTCTCCAGGCTGCAGTCATTATTTTGCAAGCGAAACAGTGTGTTATACGACATCAACCTTGCTTCGGCAGGAAAAGATTATTTCATCGTCGTGCCGGAGTTTCCTCGCGAAGAAATCTTGCAGGCATGTCATGACGAGCCCACCTCCGGTTAACAGAGTTGTTACTGGTCAATACGCCAATTACTTCCCAAATACTTTCAGCTGCCCCGAAAGTTATAGTAAAGGAACGAGGCACAGCTTTCACTGCCAAACGGCTGGAATCTTTTATGCAGCTCAGCGGCCCTACCCATCGCAGGCCAATCGCTTACCATCCACAGACTAACGTTTCAACAAAACTCTCACCGACAAGATGTCCGTGTACCTGGATGTTGAGAATCGGTCTTGGGATGACCTCCTACCGTGCGTCACATTCGCATGCAACAGAGCGTAGCAGGAAACCACAAAAATGGCACCCTTCTCTCTATTGTATTGCCGCGAAGTTTCAACAATGCTGGAAGCCTTGTTGCCCCATGACAGCCATGGCTTCGAAGTTGGTACTGAGGAAGTTACAGCTCGCAAAAGAAGCGCGAGAGCTGGGCAGGGCACTCATCCGGAACCCGCAAAGCCGAGATGCCCATTATTGCAATCACCGTCACCGTGTACTGACTTTCGAACTAGGTGACAGATGTTTGGCTCTGGACTCCAATTCGACTTCGTGGTCTATCCGAGAAATTTCTAAACCAGTCCTTTTGCCCCAAGAAAGTGTTCTGTCAACTTAGTAACATCACATACGAAGTGCTTCCTGACAGCGTTTCCATTACTCGTCCCCAGCAGAACCCGAAGGGGTTCACTTGGTGCGCATATGAAGCCCAACTTTTCGAGAGATCTGCCTTAAAACAAGAAACTTAGCCCTCCGCCTTACTGCAATCTCATAGTGAGCACTCTTTTTTTCTTACTCAATTCGTTTCTTTCGATTTCGTCGGGTCGATGATTTTTTTTAAGGGGGTAATGTAGCGTGAGGAACAGCGGCATCTCACCGCGAGTCTCGTGCGCTTACTTGAAGAAGTGGAAGTGGCCTCGTGACGTTCGATGCGAAGAGGCTGAATTTTGGCGGCGATCGTCTCTCGGTGCTGTTGATGTGCACTCCGGGGGCTTTTGGATCAACGCCCATTAAAACCTTCTAGTTAACAACCTAAACGGCTACGTGACAATATTGTATAGCTATACTTTGTTTATCTTCTAAAAAGTGTGTCATTTGTACGTAAAGGTGCGGTGGTCGTCACCAAAATAATTTTCAGCAATCGGGAAGTTTCACAACTGATATCTTGGAGTCGGCCGGGACATGTTTTAGAATGATGCCCAGTGACTCAGCGTTTAAATCTATCTGCCCTGGGCTTTATATTAAACGTCAAAGCGCCTGAAAAAGCTTCGGTTCTTTCTGCATCAACTCTGCAGGCTTGCTGGAGACGATGTGCCGGAGCGCCTTTTCTAAACGCGGGCCTCGGCGTTATGGCGCACGATGAAAAAACCGCACTCGTTGACTGTAGCGTTGTCAGCCGAGGCACAGACGGCGGCCCCTGGTGACGACCTCAAGGTAGGCGCGGCGCGGCCACTGCCTACAAACTGACGCTATGATGGCGTCCAAGGTCGGCGATCAGGTCCGATCAAAGTAACGGTAGCGCGGATCCTTAGACAAAGATACAGGCGGGCGCTGAGCTTCGCCAGATTATTTCGAGCCAGGTTCGATTCACACAGAGTGAGTGTCGAATTGAGTCTTAGGGGCGTTGTCATCAGCGCTGAATGCAACATCTGTACGACAAATGACGCAGTGAACAGCACCATTTTATTTATTCAGATTTAGAAGCTTGTTCATATGTCAGCATATCTAGCTCGGCGGCCTCTAGCTGGACTCAGGGCGCTCAGAATCAATTTCAATCCAATGTCAACAGGCAACGCGGCACGATAACATACAATGGACCGATTGACGAATACATCACCAAACAAATATCACGAAAAGCTTTTCTAAACATAATACATTTTGTCTTTTAAAGAAGCTACAAGCGGTAGCCCTGCCGAATACTGACAAACTATGTGGGGAAAATGTCGGAATATAGCGTCCCTACGAGGTCTTGTCGGCTGCGGAGACACCATTCAGCCGATTACAAAGATCGCTTATGAGCTGTATGATATCACGCTACGTGTTAAGCTGCACCATAATATTGCGCTGTGGATTGCACATCGTCGTTTTCTTCAATTGCCATCCGCGACGCGAATACATCGGGTCAGTTTAACCTTAATCAGAGTTTATCCTATGGCGTCGGCATACGTGCAGATGACCCAGCAAAGCAACACCAGCAATTGAGCAGGCTAAATGGGCGATTTCGTACGTATACCTGACCTGAATATGACAAATTCCTATGATATATGATATCTCCGCGATTTTATGTAGAAAAAAATGTTAATTTTGCATAGTTGACTTGCGGCGCAACAAGCCAATGCTTGTGAGCAGTAGGGTGAGCTGAATCACATTTCACGTAATATATCACTATATGCCGAAGTTAAAGTAGCGTGAAAAGTATGCGGGCACATCAATGTCATTACTCTCAACGTTAAACAACAACCCATAATATAATTCTAGCCAGTGAGGCTATTTGTCCTCTGCTTATAGAGCAATGACAACAACACAGAGACAATCAAGACATTTTCTTTGACAACCGGTCGGCAATCTGTCTACTTGAACGAGTTGACTTCATGAGAAGCGGCGCGATTGAAAGGGACCTGTGCAGATTAGAGCATACGTTTATTGAGTTGATTTATCTATATAGCATACCCCAGCTTACGTATTGATCTCTCGGCAGAAAGATCCGCCTTGAGTACCACATCATACAAGCATTTTGAGTGGCTCTAGGGCTTGATCACTACACAGCTGAATAATAATGTCTGCAACTAGACATTGTAAACGCACTCGCGGAAATCTGCGAGGAAAACATCAAAGCGCAGATGGTGCCGTATATGAAAACTTAATTAGGCAGAAGAATCCTCGGCAACCTATGCACAAACACATGGATAGAAGTAAATGGACCAAAAGAGCAACGCGAACCAGTCAGGAAACCGCTCACCATTAAGCTTCTTCCCAAGAATATGCATCCTGTATGCACCACAAGGGTAGGAAAACGACAGGGCTTTGACTCTCGAAATAAGTTACAGGCTGCAACCGGCTGTCATTCTACGTAGATGTGGCATCCAGCTCCATGCAGAGCACCTACTGTAGCAGGGGCTACTACATATTTACAGGCAGATATAACCATCAACGACTTCAAGAGAGAGAACTCAATTTTTTACGGGGTTGAATTGCAAATATTACAACCAAGCTACTTTATAAAATCTTCAGCTTCTTGCGCATACCATGATTAAATGTGTAGTTTGATATTTCTTTCCATCGTAGCTTACGGAGTAGAAGTAGAAGCTGAAATTTAAAGCAACATATTCCACGCGATCGGTCTTACATGGCAAGACGTATATATACGTCTTGAAAGTGGATAGTACTGTTGCTCCTAGGTGAAATGTCAAGAAAATGACGGTGACCACTTTTAAGCCATCGTACGCATAATAAAAAAGAAGCGAACTTCTTCATGTTTTGGCTGGGAGTTCGCGGTGGCGCCAACACACCGACACCACCGGCGGCTAACCGAAGTGCTCCTGCGATGTGCCTTTCCATTCAACTTCGAAACGGACTATGCTCAGCTCGGATACCCACGGTGGCGCAAATCACCGAACAGCGGGGGCGTGCCACTCTGCTGCTCCTGTGGGGGCGTGTCCACAGCCTGAGCCCCGAAAGGCCCAAGTGCTTGCTTTCCCGCGACGGCTCCCTGGCGGCAGGGAACCGACGCGGAAGGGGGCACTGTTAGACCGCTGCCTGACGATCGCAGCACCCCCCGTTTGGCTCGGTTTCCCCACGGTGGCGCCACTCACCGACATCCGCGACATACAGCTATGATGTCCTGTGGAGTGGGCCCCCCAGGGCTCATGTTGGAGACGCGCAGGCGCACTGGCCAACGTTTGCTAGCCAACGAAGCTCTGGCGCCGCTTCGGAGTCCGCGGTGTCGCCACACACCGACACCCAAGGGCCTGCTAAGGTGCTCCTGCGGGGTCCTGTTTCGACGGAATATGGAAAGCACTTGGCTCGGAAACCCACAGTGTCGCCACTCACCGACACGCCACACAATGGGCGTGCTCCTGTGGGAGGATGCAATTGCGTATACAGGGGTTGGAGACAGCTTCGCCCAACCTGGGTTGCCAAAGCCACCTGCCCGTGCTTATCAATATGCATCCCTCTAGAGTCAGTGGATAGCTTCCACCGACAGGCTATGTCATGACGACGATGGAGTAGTTGTCCAGTCGCTATTAAACTAAAAGCAATCTTTGTAGTCATCTGAACTTGATGAGCGCTGCTTTCGCGAACTGGAGTAGTCAGCTTCGGTGCGAAGTCGCGTTTTTCCCATGAGTATACAAGTAAAAAAAGAATTTTCAAAGCGGTATGGTTTGATTTCCCTTTCCGCCTGGGAGATTTTCGCGTTGTTAATAACAACCGTGTAAGCAATATAACGTATTATGAAAACATTAAATATTTCGAATACAATTCCTGTTCATAGCGCCGCGTTACCGATATGCATGAGCGTGAACTGACCACCGTTAAGTGCGCGAGGCGCTTGCGCTAACCACTGAAACATATCCAGTAAATATTAATGCGATGACGTCATGGGCCCCGTGCACAGAAAAGCCGGTGTTAGTGTTGTTCTCCTTTGTAACTAGAATATCTGCGAGGAAGCAAATAAATAAAAATTGCTCTCAGCGTACCAGAAATCGAACTCCGGCCCTTCAGTGCGAGACGAGCACGCAATCGATACACTACCGAGCAAGGTTGCTACACTCGAGTGAAGTTGCATTAGTGTATGAGTTGCCATTGGGCTGTATGCTAACGAAGAGCTGTGCCATTAGAAAGGAACCATTAATTAAGTAAGAATTAGGCAAGTAACAAAGTATGATTCCGCTAGTTTTGCGCTTTTCTTGCATGCAATATTAGCGCCAGTGTCATGAAATTGTAGCATAGCGCCTGGTGGTAGAAGTGTGGGGTAAGAAGAAAAAGTACAAGAGAGTTGGAGCGTTTTCGCTGGTCCTCATAGTTCTGGCTCTATGTTTGGGCTATTTTGGCCTTACCCGGGACCGAAACGTCTGGAGACGACCTCCACGAGTTGACAGCTCATCCACAGCCAGGGCTCTGCAGAATCCACAGCACTGGATCCGGCGTCGCCGCGGACTTGCAGGTGAGTGGAAACCCCACCGACCACTGAGCACGAGTACACCGATCCTGGGCCCTTAATTGCATCACAATCTGGCGATCCTGGAAGATTCGGGTGCCATTTCCCGCCGTGCAAGATCTGAGTCTCTGTGAGTTGTGAAAATTCAACTAGAGAAGTTGACTGCATTCATCGACCGTATAACAGCGGAAGATTCGACTGATAATTATAAGGGTTAGAAATGCCTTGTTGCAGCGGTTCCATTTCACTGCACAAGGATATCAAGAGAAACGGGCAGAAGATGGTGAAACAGGAAAACAGCTGATTGCTCGCATCTCCAGTTACTTTGATCACTGGATAGATATGGCTGATTTCCACCCGACGTTTGAAGGGATAGGGTTTTGATCGCGGAGCAATTCCAGCGATGTTACTACCCAGAGCTCGTAGTCTTTCTCAAAGAACGGAACTGCAAGACTCGCTAATCCTGCTGATATGACGGGCAATTTCATTGAAGCCCAGAACCTTGCCAACATCGGTATGGTTGGGGATGAACTGAAGAATCGCTAGAAACATTACGCTCCCCATGAAAAAAGTAACTACCACGGTTTATCCTGTGTCACAAGTTGGGGAATATTTCCACAGACTGTAGACTTGCTCAATCAAGTTTGCCAAGGGAAACCTGAATTTCCCCTTTTATTTCGAACCTTACAGGCAAATAGCTTTGAAACCACAGGTTTTCTTTGTTCCCTGCCTATATGGAATCGCTCAAAGACGGTCCTGAATTACGTGTGTATACCGAGGGTCAAAGACATGCTCATCCGTTAGCAAATATTGAGATTCTACTCATATAGGCGCGATACTATAACCAACTAATGAGATATCGGGACAGAATAATGTCTACACGAGAAGCTAAACTGAAATACATTAAACTATTAAATTAGATATTAGATTTTTTATTCTACTCTTTTACACACAGAGCTTTAACCAGTAAATGCTTTTAGTTTGAGCTGGTTCACTTGCGAAGCTGAATAAAATAAATGGCTAATAATCTAACTAGACTATTAAAATGGAATTTAAAG
The DNA here is from genome assembly GCF_055883805.1 of Amblyomma maculatum. NCBI lineage: Eukaryota > Metazoa > Arthropoda > Arachnida > Ixodida > Ixodidae > Amblyomma > Amblyomma maculatum. The sequence continues at coordinate 130,137,677 of NC_139352.1, forward strand.
GTTTGTCGACACCCGGAAAAGGTACCGCTAAACCGTAGGGCAATAAAACACATACTTCTGGGACTGCTGATAACACCTAAACCTTAGCAAAGTACATATAGGCAGTCAGGAAGTATTGGTGTTACCTTAAGCAGAGACTGCAGTGCAAAATGAGCGAACGCGCCTAACGCGTGGTTGCTTTTCAAATTAGGAGAGAAAACAAAAAAAAGCATGTCCGATGGCATTTGTCATGACAGCGACAGCTCTGCCCCTAAACCAAATCAAGCATGAAGCTACTTAGGTAGTGCAAATAATAATAATAATAAACAACGAAGGACCCTATCCACCCACTGAAATTTGTCAAAATTGCTGGAGCGAAAGACAAATTAGCAACGAAATGTACGGAAAAATATCACATACTGGCAATTACCATCCAATTTACTAATTGGAAAATTAATTTTCCATCAAAATAATAAAGTGAACAATACCCTGAGGCTGCCAAGTGCTAGTTCCCGACAAGAACTCTCAGGTTTTGGTGATCGGGCGTGAAGATGAGGCGGCACGATGAGGGTGCGATCCGACACAATGGGGAAGATTTGGCCGGGCCACCCAGGGCAGAAGCCCCGAAAAGCTCAATCGACCATCAGGTTCGCTGCCAAGGCTGGGGCGGCAGCTTCCACCCGCAGTGGGACACAGTAATTTCCTCTACACCGACGGTCAGACTGAAGCTCTTGTAGGTTCGCTGTCGCATTTTTGTTACATGCACACAGCTAATAGCGAACAGGCGCTGGCACACGCTCAAACACCAGCATACACAACATGCAGCACGCCCGCCAGCCGCACCGAACTCCGATGTCTGCTACCGAAAAGGAACGAGATACCAAGTGATTAGGCGCATGGAGTTAAAAAGGGGAGGGGAAAGAAGCAAGCACACACAAAAACGGAGAGCGAGAGGCCTACGCGGTATAGAGCGTGGCAACGAGGAGGAGAGATGAAATGCGAGCCAGCGACCCAGGGGCCGCCGCTGTCTGATAGGGAAGAGGGGAACGCGGGAGAGGAGGAGTCAGTGTCTAGCCACTGCGGCCCTCGGCGAAGCAACCGCCAGCTGTCTCTGAGGGTGAGTCACCGTCTGACAGCGCGGAGGGAGCCGTATACTGAACTGCCTTCATTTTCTTGATATTTTGAATCGCTCAACTTAACCGACCATGCTTTTGTGCACCGTACTGCGGCCACATTTTAAATGAAAACGCGAGTTAGTAGGCGGAAAGAGGAGCATAACCCAGCGCCCTCCTGGATTAAGGAACACATGGTGTAATAATTATAGTGCAGCGAAATCTGCAGAATATTTGAAATATTAGGAGTCGTAGCTATTTTCTAAATTGGATACAATAACACTAAGCATGCAGGCCATGCTGTGTGTAGAAAAATTGAAGCTCGACCACATGATGCCAATATTGGACATTTGCAGAAGGTAGACGAATGCCATATATTGCTTATATACAATAACTATGGCGACTACATAATTAAAGCCCCGATGAGGTTATATAAAGTCCTGTTGACGCCAGACATATGGCCCTGGTCTGTCTATATAAGGTCATGACGATACCATATATGCCCTTTATCAGGCCACTTAAGGTCGCGAGGATACCATATATGCCCCTGATCAAGCCATATAAGGTCCCGTTACCCGTTCAGATATGGATTATATGTTGCATATGGCCAAATCTGAGCTATACAAGGGCAACATTTTGCACATATATGACCTTATCTGGCCCAGATAAGGTCTTATTTGCTGCCTTATATATTTGTATCTGGCAGCATATGTTCCATATCTGGAGCAGATATGGGATTTCCGTAAGGGTAAAGACACAGAACCATAATTATTTGACAAAATTTCGTGCCTTTAGTCTCGTTAACAGGGAGAAGCAGGTTTTGGTTTTGGATGGACGAGTCAAGGTCTTACCTGAGGCTGTGATCCATGTGCATGTACCGTTTTTCATCGGAACAGTAACATCGTTATGTATGGATGGACCTCTCTACGGCCTCGTGCTTCGCAATATACCAGGCATAAGGGCGTCGCATGATCCGGATCCCGCATGGGAGTACACTGCCGCTGTTACAGAAGTTACCCCTCAGTGAGCAGGAAGCACTTCTTCAACCCAGTCACTACTTTCTGTAGCCGCCAAAATACAGCAGGAATCATATATGTCACCAAAGGGCACTAACTCCGGTGTTAAGAAAACACAAAAGAGTTAACTTCTGAACAGAAAAATGACCTAAGCATAAAATCCTGTTTTGCGAAAGTTCGCCGGGAGTTCAGTTCCGGTATATCGGAAATGTGCATTACATTTGCGTGAAGAGTGGCCTCTGTTACCGTCATTTTAAATTATTTCTGGCAGACACTTTAAGCAACTGACAGCGCCGGCTAAGCTTCGTTTAGTCATGCACCACTTTGGTCATGAGATTATCATGACTAATCACCAAGGAATTAGCTGGACGATTGACCGAATACTAGGTGATTTTTGCTTTCTGGGTGTGCCTGGCGATTTCACCCATTTAGTTAAATCATGCGATATATGCCAAAGGACGACCCCCGGATGCAAAGTCGGCTCTTTGAGCAACATGCCTCTGTTTACGACACCGTTCCAACGGGTAGAAGTTGAGTTATTAGGTGCACTTTCACCGACGTCAAAAAAGGAAACAGCTACTCGCTTATTCTCGTTGACTTCATTACACTTTACCCAGATGACATGGCACTTCCTGCTATGGATGTGGCTGGCATCGCGGACGCATTGTTGGAAATGGTTTTCCCGAGTAGGCCTTCCACAAGAGATGGTCACAGATGAAGGCCAGAGTTTCACTTCAGAACTGATGCATTGGTGCCACATTAGCCGCCTTACTGTGAATGTTTTAAGATTTTCCATCCTCCTCAGAAGCCATTGCTCGTCTCACCACTACTATATTACAGTTACACTGCCATCACGTCGCAAGACCGAATTTCGTTTCTAAGTGTTGTTATTGACCCTCACCTAAAATTCCATTATCATATAGCGGAAACTTGCAAGAAAATTTTATATAGCCGCGCACTAATCAAAGCCAGACCCTATTTCGCAATCCACATCAAACACACGCATTCAAAAGTGTTGGGAAGGGGGAGAGATACCCGGAGAGTGGAAGAATTCAAATCTACTCCTCATTCCCAAATCAGGAAAAGAACTCGAACTAGAAAGCCATAGGCCAATATCGTTAATTTCCTGTGTTGGCAAGCTCATGAAGCACGTCATACAGAATAGGCTCAGCGGATACTGAGAAAGTAAAAAACTCTAAAAAGACAGCATGCTTGGATTGAGACGGCTATCTGCAAACGACGTCATGTTACAAATCAAAGAACAACTACTCGAAACGAGGCCTAGTAGTTCTGGACATCAGCAAAGCGTTTAACAGCGTCAAACATCAAGCGACCCTGTTACATCTCAGTCGTCTAATTTTAGAAAGTAAGCTATACAACTATACCAAGAGCTTCCTTGCGGACCGAACCTTGAATGTAGAAATGTGGGGCACAACAAGAGATAACTTTAAGATAGGCAACAGAGGGACACCGCAGGGATCGGTGCTGTCCCCTACCTTTTTTAACATTGCAATGATCGGGCTGCCAGAATGACTCAGAAAGATAGACGGCCTATGCCACACTCAATATGCGGACTACTTCACCCTTTGGGTCGACAGAAGGGGGAGCGATCGCTAGATAGAATACACCCTACGAAGGGCAATCTGGGAAACGGAAAGCTATCTGAGACCCATAGGGTTAACATGATCGCCGGAAAAATTGGAGATGCTAATCACGAGCAAGCAGCAGGTTAATATCCAGCTGCTGGTCGACAACTGCCCGGTACGAAGGGTGGACACGATCAGGACACTGGGTATGTGGATACAGCAAAATGGAAGAAACATAGAAACAATACACAGACTATGGAGCCGAAACGAAGAGGCGTCCATGTGCTGTGCGATGTCAGTGCACGTTAAAAATCCCCAGGTGGTCGAAATTTCCGGAGTCCTGCACTACGGCGTCTCTCATAGCCTCAGTCGCTTTGGGACGTTAAACCCCACAAACCAAACCAAACCAGAAGCCAGGACCAACCAAACTTGCAGGCTTCTGAAAAGGGTAGCAAACAAAAACGCGGCGATAAAGGAGGTGAACCTACTTAGGCTTGCCCGCTCTTTCATCATTAGCCGGCTCACCTACGCTATCACGTACTTAAAGAACTAAAACAGAGAGATACACGGTAGACATCTTCATCAACGTGTCAAAACAGCCCTAGGTGTTTCAGCGTTCCCTTAAACCGAGACGATCCTTAACCTAGGAGTGTCAAACATCCTGTAGGAAATGTGCGAGGCGAAAGTCACAGCCCACTAACTGGCAGCAAAACAGGCAGATCCATCCTTAGAAAGATGGGCTACTAAAACCCATAATCGCGAGGGGGATAACCGCCATCCCCAAAGAAATTGTCGGCAAGTTAAGAATACCCCCATCCCAAGAAACATGCACTTCATACACAACGAGGAACGCAGGAGCAGCCGATTTAAAAGACTCCAAAGCTCCCTCCTCCAAAAACATGGGGTTGTGTACACTGATGCGGCGGGAGTACACAGAAGGACACTACATTGCAGTAGTAGTTGGCGACAAAGACGAGTTAATCTCGAGCTGTAGCTTAAGACGCTCTTCACCAGAGGAGGCAGAGAAGGCGGCGATTTCCCTGGCAATCACAGTTTCATCAAGCAGAATAAACATCACAGATTATGAAACTGCAATCAAAGCCTATGACATCCTTAAGGTGCCCAAAGAGGCCAGCAAAATTCTGTAAGCAGACAAGGAGAACGCACCCAACGACCTAATTAAAATAATATGGGCACCCGCAACAAGATCGCTAACGAGGTTGCCCGAGGACTCACCCACTGGGCGCCAGCGCTGGCAGACTACTCCCTGTCCAAAAAGAGAGAGTTAACCAAACACAAGGAAATTCTAGCCATGTGCTGTGCGATGTCAGCGCACGTAAAAGATCCGCAGGTGATCGAAATTGCTCCGTAGCCCTCCACTACGGCTCCCCTTTCTCTCTTTCCACTTTCACTCTCACTTTCCTCCCTTCTCTTTACCTACCTACCTACCTACCTACCTACCTGCGTGCCTGCCTGCCTGCCTGCCTGCCTTGCCTTGCCTTACCTTACCTTACCTTACCTTACCTTACCTTGCCTTACCTACCGACCAGAGTATGTACAGGAGACCTCTCCCTCCTCCCATAGATCTCTAAAAAAAGGAAGAAGTATTTGGCGGAAACTGCGGACAGGCACCTTCCCAAACCCGTATATCCTACACAAATGGCATCCTGAGGTGGACTCTTCCAAATGTAAATACTCTGAAGGCATAGCTACCCTAAATCATATGCCTTGGGCTTGCCGAGCGCTTACCGGGATACATGGAAACAAAGAGTCATGGGAATCCTGCCTTCACAGCCAGAACAAATACAAAAACAAGTCATCCGTCAAGCCCAGGCCGCCGCCGGAAGCCAACTGATTCCGGTCGACGTCTAGGGGGCAGATAGACGGTGAAAGGAGAGCTGCGGCTCACCCAAACACCCGTACTCCCTGACGAGTGCAAATAAAGTGCTGTCTCTCTCTCTCTCTCTCTCCCAATCTACACGTTACTATCACTTTACTCCGCATTCATCTACAGCCACATAAACTACGGCATTTCATCCTAGGATAACACCTATCATGTTCATCTGTGGCCATTAATCAAACTGCGGAAGCAAGCCCTCCGCATTATGACCTCCTCCCCTCGAATGTCACCGTCGCACATTTTGTTCATGGATTTAACTGAGCTACCCCTCTCGGTTCTCTATGTTTATAATATCGGCATTCTATTCTTTTAGATTCTTCGCCATCATCCTACTTAGCATTTTTCCTTCCGGCACGATAAAAAACAGCGTTATACGGGTCGCTGCAAGTAACAATTTTCTACTACCTAATGTGAGTACTAACTACGGGAAACAATGCCTTCAATTTTCATCCATATCATGTTGGATTTCTATGAACTCTGACATTGAGCAAACTAATACACTGTTGCGAAAATGCAGGGTCGCAGCGGAGCACCAGATCAAGATGACCAGTGTGGAACGCTTCTCATTCTGAACAGCTCGTGCCATGCTTGCGCTCCGAGCACGCGCTGTACATCTTTATTTTCCTCTAACACGGGCTGGTAATGCTGATCTCAGCGCCTCCGCTTTATAGCGTCGGCGTGCGCTATAGGGCCCCCCGCCTAGACGGAACGGCGAAATGTGCGCGCCGACGGGGCAGAGATGGGGTATGCCGCAGCGGCAAGCAGGCCTGCAGATCAGTCGGAAACATCTGAGGGGAGCTCATGGGGTGGTGTCTCGAGGTACGCGGGCTTGAGACGATCTAGAGAGACGACCTCTTCACGACCATCCAGCAGGATTGTCGCTGACTTTGTCGTCCTGTTGAGGACGCGGTACGGGCCGTCGTATGAGGGGGTAAGAGGCGCCTTTACAGCGTCTCGCTTGAGCAACACATGCGTCGAGGAAGCAAAGTCTGGGTGCACGAAGACTTGATGTGCAGATGAGCGAGGCGGCACTGGGCGCAGATGCTGAAGACAGTCTTGTAGGCGATGAAGGTATTGTAGGGGCTGGGATGAGGAAGACGAAGGTACGAACAAGCCTCCAGGAAGCCGCAGGGATGTACCGAAGGCGAGTTCGGCCGCTGAACAGCGAAGGTCACGATGCAGGATGGCACGCAGGCCTAGAAGCCCCATAGGGAGATGTTCGACCCAGTGCTCGCGGTCCAGGCGCGCAGTGAGGGCAGCCTTGAGCGATGGAGCCGATCGACCATGCCGTTGGCACAGGGATGATATTATGTGGTGCGGCAGTGTTTAGTGCCGTGTAGCCGTGTGAGCGAAGTGAAGAGGACACATTCGAACTGGCGGCCGCGATCCGTGGCAACAATGCCGGGGCAGCCGAAGCGGGAAACCCATCCTGAAACGAAAGCTCTGGCAGCTGTTGGCGCAGTAGTGTCCGGAATTGGCACGGCTTCGGGCTAACGGGTGAAGCGGTCAACCATCGTCAGAATATACTTGTAGCCCTGAGAGAGGGGAAGCGGTCCAATTAGGTCAAGATGAATATGGTCAAATCGCGATCAAAGTGGCAGGAAAGACTGAAGGGGAGTCTTGGTATGGTGTGTCACTTTGGCGGACTGGAAAGCAAGGCACGAGCGGGTCCACTGCCGAACGTCGGTGTTAATGTTCGGCCAGACGTACCGCTGGGTAACGAGGCGCTGCGTGGCTCGAATGCTAGGATGGCAGATGTCGTGAAGGGAATGAAAAATGGCACGACTAAAGGCCTCCGGAATGAACGGTCGCGGTAAAGCCGATGATAGGTGGCACCAGAGCGATCCGGGTACAAACGGATGAGGGACGAGCTGCAGTCGGAGGGCTCGGGGGTGGGCACGCAAGGCTTGGAGCTGTGCAGCCGTGAAAGAGGCCTGAGCTTCGGTAAACCAGGCAATCGCACAGGATGAGGACTTGGTGGTGCGGAGGAGGTCAGTCAGGGGGTGAAGAAGCTCGGCGCAGTGCGGAATAAAGCGCCGTGAAAAATTCACTAGGCCCAGGAATTCGCGGAGCTTGCGTAGGGTAGTGGGTGCTCGAAAGTCCTTAACAGCCTGGACGTGAGAAGGCAATGGACGAATTTCCAGCGCCGAGATGTGGTGGCCCAAGAACTCGAGCTCAGAAGAGCCGAAACACATTTCTGGGCATTAACGGCCAAGCCAAACTCTTGGAGGCGTTGAAAGAGTTCCCAGAGGTGACGCTCGTGTTCCTGTGTAGAATGACTCGCGACGAGGATGTCGATGTAGGCAAATACCGCCGGGAGTCCACGCTTCACTTCATCAATGAATCTTTGGAAAGTTTGAGCTGCGTTGCGTAGCCCAAATGGCATGCGCACGTACCCAAACAGTCCGAAGGGTGTAGTGATGGCCGTCTTCGGGATATCGGCAGGCTCAACAGGGATTTCGTGGTAGGCCTTTGCAAGGTCGACTTCACTAAAGATCTTGCAGCTTTCCAGATGTCCAGTGAAGACTTGTATGTGTGGAAGGGGATAGCTGTCTGGACCATGTGAGCGTTTAGAGTCCGGTAGTCACCCCACGGACGCCGGTCACCCGGTCTTTTGTGGGCACCAGACGGAGTGGTCAGGCCTAAGCTCTGGATCTTTGTTCAAGTTCTTTGGTCAAGTTTTTTGTTCAAGTTCAAATTAAAAATGTTTCTTCTTAATTTGTGATTTCTTTGTTGTTTATCTTCTGTGGCTGGAAATTCGTGTGCGTTTTTGTGCCTTTTTCTGTATTCTATTTTGTATCTATATTTGTCGGCAATGCACTATTTACTATGTATTTTGTTGTTTATTTTCAGTGGTGCTTCATATACAATTTTCCTTACAATAATATTATTATTTAAGTTGCCTATCAAGATCTATTACCATGGGAGGTCCCACCTGGGGTCTTCTACCATGGGACCTCTCGCTGTATATTCCTGTACATTGTTTTCGTTTATTTGAAAACAAACTTTCAATTTCAACTTTCAACTTCATGAGGGGAGCCGTCTTATGTCCGCCAAGCTCCTGCGAACGACACCTTACCATGCTATGAATGGTCTCGTAAAAAAAGTTCAATGGAACTTTAAAGATGTGTATTAAGCGAACATACCAAGAGACACCTCGATTATGTGACCGCTATCTAGCGTCGTTGCTATTCGCTTATCGGGAGATACGGCAAGCCAACTTGGGGTTTTCTCCTTTCGAGCTAATTTGCGGTCATCACGTGGACCTTTGAGTGTTCGCAAAGAATTGTGAAACAATGAGATTCTTGATGAGAGTTTCGAACAACGTACACCTATCTTGCCGACCTTCAGAACAGTCTTGAAGAAATATGTAACCTCGCTAACATGCACCAACGAGGAAATGCTCGCACAAAACAAAAGGCCTACCACGCCGCAAGAGTCGGCCGCAGAAGCTACAGAGAAAAGACATAGTGCTCATCATCCTGCCGACAGATTCAAATGACAAGGTGCCTTTGAAGTTGTGGGCGCGAGGAACGAAATTAACGATCTCCCTGACATCAACATGCTGAAAAATTTTGAGGAATAGCATGTCAGTTTCTTCATCATGTCTGCCGCTGATGTACAGGAAAACACATCGAACAGTCGTCTCACCTGTCTCGAGAAAAATGTCGATGATGAATATATCCCGCATTAGGTTCGTTCCACACAAAGACAGTCACTGATGCAAAGGTGTCGCCGACATTGGGAACTTGCTTCCATGTGAAGTGCGCAAGAGTATATCAAGGGAACTGACAATATGGGTGCTGACTACGTAAGACGTCAGTGAACTTAGGCCTGCATTCTTCAGCCTTCGTATTTTTTGTGGTAGTATTGTAGTGTTGTGTCAATGTCGTTTACTGCTGCGGGAGTTAGGTGTGCACTTACATTCAGTAGAAGGCGCACCTCTCTTTGTTAGAGACCAGAAACGTTCCGCAATAACTGTCTTGAAGGGGAGGGGGGTAGTGTCATGAAGCTGTAGTATTGCGCTTGGTGGTTGCGCGAGTAAAGAAAAAGAAGGAAGTGCGGAGGGAGAAGAAAAAGTAAAACAGCATTGAAGCGTGTTCTCTGGTCTTCATTGTTCTAGCTCTTGATTTTGGTTATTTGATGCCATCCCCGAGAACCAACTATCTGGAGTGGACCTCCACGCGTTGACACCACTCCGAGAGCCCCGTCTTTACAGAGTCCACAAACAACACAGGATCCGGCGTCGCCGTGGGCTGACAGGTGAGTGAAACCCTCGCCTGCCTCTGAGCACGAATTGATCGATCCTGCATGGGCATTTAATTCCATCACAGCCAGCATTCGGCGCCTAAAGGAAACTTGCGATCGTAATGTCCTGCTATCGTACTGTGCTGCCGCAACAGATAGCGCGCAACCTGTAAGATGTTTCCGGCGTTCTCGTATACTAATGCAACAACCATAGTAAGCGACTCCAAACTGGCGATAAGTAACTTTGGTAGAGGTAAAGCCCACAATCCCGCCTCACAAATGCTCAGTGAAATGACAGAATCTCCTCTATTGAAAGAGATCTAACTAATATGGACGCCAGCACATGCGAGGAACGCGGGAAATGAAGCTTCCCTCCAATACGCTCGTGAATGAGCCGGCCGAGCAGTGGCGCAAAATCAGGAACCGGAACCTTTCGGTGAGCCAGTCGTATCATACTACGAACTCACCCTACATTACAAAGCAATAAGAAGAACACTCCCACTCTCCCACACTCCCACAACCCCATAAAACACAGACCAGACAACAAGTCATATGGACACTGCTACAGATGGGCACCCTTCGCAAACCAAACTACATATCAAAATTCATAAATAAGGATATTAATCCCTTCTGCCGCTTTTGCGGGGAAAAAGACAACTTCGAGCGATGGACTAACCTTCGTGCACTAACCTTGCCACGTATCATCTTGGTGGAGGTGACTAAAAATCCCCGTGTGCACACATTAATCCATTTATGCAGCTGAAATCTGGATTTGCGCAGTGGCCGCCACTTACCTGGGATCACAATGTCAACAGCGGCCACCATGACCTCTGAGGCAGGTCCTACCACCGCAACAATATCGGCGCAGCCACTCATTCTCACAAAAATCCGCCAGCCTCCCATCTTCAATGGCGAAGACAAGACAGATGTTGACGACTGGCTGGATGAATACGAGCGATGCAGCAGGAACAATCACTTGGACGCGACCATCATGCTCGACAATCTGATTTTCTATTTGGCGGGAACCACTCGCACGTGGTTCCAAAATCACGAGCACGAGCTGGTGACCTGGGAAATTTGCAAGCAAATTCTTCACGACTTGTTCGGGAAGCTCATTGGGCGGGCTTTCGCAGCCAAAACCGAACTTTCGTCTCGCGCAAAATCCACCACGGAGTCCTACCTTGCCTACATTCGAGACCTGTTCGCGTTGTGTCGCAAGGCGAACAGCTCCCTGCTGGAAAGTGAAAAGGTAGGGCACATACTCAAGGGCATCGCAGATGACGCGTTCGACATCCTGTTCTGCATGGATTGCTCTACCGTCGATTCGGTGCTTCAAGTTTGCCGAAGATTCGAGCAGGCTAAACAACGGCGCCTGGTACATCGCCTTGAGCGCCTTCCGAGCACGGCAGCTACATCATCCTGCGATGATCTGGCTCCTCTGCATCAGCCTTCTCAGTCCACAACAATGACTCGGATCGTCAGGCGAGAACTCGAGGCCTTAGCTCCAGCACCACTTTCATCTCCAGTGACCGACACCATGGTCATGATACAGGCTGTTGTCCGCGAGGAATTTGCCAACGTCGGTCTTTCCGCCAACCCCGTATCGCCCTCGTCATCATCGCATCTTGTTCCTGTAGTGGCTGCTGCAACCACTAATCAAGCTCTCTCACGTCGCTATTTTAGTAGCAATCCTGCAGAGTGGCGAACCACAGATGACAAGCCAATTTGTTTTATTTGCTGTCGAGCCGGCCACAATTCACTTTATTGCCGCAGTCACACCTTCCCCACCCCTCGTTTTTATTACAACGCTGACCGTCAGTACTACTACGGACCTCAACGCTTCCCTGCCCAACCTGAACAGCTCCGCCCGCATATGATGGACCTGGACACTTCCCTCCTCAGAAGAACCTCACACCGAAGCCGTCTCAAGTGTCCGTCACTCCAGCCGATCTCCATATCCACGGTCTCGTCGATCTCGTTCACCGCTGCCTCGTCGCAACTCCTCCCCATCATATGCCGGCGCCAACTCGGGAAACTAGCGAGTGCAGCGCCCGGGAGTGACGCTGCATAACCGACCCGGACTGTCATCTCGGAGCTGACCCTCGCACCCAGACGTAACCTCACTGACATTTTTGTGGACGGAATCTCAGTTTCTGCCCTTATTGACACTGGCGCCCACATTTCCGTCCTCAGTTCCTCGCTCCGTCAACGCCTCAACAAAGTCCTCACACCCGCTTCCTCATCTATCGTTCGTGTTGCTGATGGCAACACAGCTACTGTGATTGGTATGTGTACTGCGAAAATTACCATTGCCGAGCGCCATATCCCTGTGCTATTTACAGTCTTCACCAGTTGCCCTCACGACGTTATATTAGGACTCAACTTTTTGATTGCCCATTCCGCGCTCAATGACTGTTCTTCTGGACTGCTTCATCTGGACCTGCCACTCTGTCCTGACAAACAGGTCTCCGATACTTCAACGCTCCGTCTCCGCTCCTCTACATTTACTCGTATGCCACCAGAAGCTGCAGTGTATGTGCTCATGTCACATTTCCCCTCCGTTCCTGATTGCGACTAGGTTGTTTGCCCTATAACCGATGTGACACTGCAGCGTAGAATCACTCTCCCTCATAACATCGTGCACGTACAAAATAACAACGCTTATATTCCAGTCTTGAACTTCGGCCTTTTTGTGTACGTTCTACCTGAGGGCATTACTTTCGCCGAATTGACCCCACTGTCTGACGTCACAGTTGCCGCTCTTTTACCTGACCCTACTGCCTGACCCTACTGTCAACACGACCTGCACCGTCCCCATCTTCGGAGGCCCGTATATCAGGAATGGCTGCACCTAATTTGCGCCCTGACCGTACTACAGCATTTACGAGCCTTCTGAATTCGTACAGCGATATTTTCGATTTTGGTGACCGCCCCTTAGGAGAAACGTCCCTCGTTACACATCGTATCGACATCTGAGACGTCCGCCCAATTCGCAGACATTATCAAGTCGCCATTTTTGAACGACGCGTCATACAAGATGAAGTGGACAAGATGTTAGCAAAAAACATATAGAGCCTTCAAGCAGTCCCTGGGCGTCGCCTGTCGTGCTTGTTAAAACGAAGGACAATACCTGGAGATTCTGCGTTGATTACAGACACCTCAACAAAATTACAAAGAAAGGCGTTTACCCGCTCCCCAGGATAGATGATGCCCTCGACTGCTTGCACGGTGCCAGCTATTTCTCTTCCATTGATCTCCGTTCCGGTTATTGGCAGATCGCAGTCGACGACCGGAACCGAGAGATGACCGCCTTTGTCACTCCCGATGGCCTGTATCATTTCAAGGTGATGCCTTTCGGCTTGTGTAATGCGCCCGCAACATTCGAGCGCATGATGGACTCTCTCCTGCGCGGCTTGAAATGGACGACGTGCTTGTGCTATATCGATGACGTCATTGTATTTTCTTCTACATTCGAGAGCCATCTCCATCGCCTTCATGCCATTCTTGGCATCTTCCGAAGAGCTGGCCTTCAGCTGAACTCGAAGAAATGTAGCTTCGGCCGACGTGAACTCAAGGTGTTCGGTCATGTGGTCGACGACCGTGGCGTTCAACCAGATCCAGACAAAATACGTGCTGTAAGTGCATTTCCTACACCCCGCTATACCAGTGACGTGCGTAGTTTTCTTGGGCATTGCTCCCATTTTCGGTAGTTTGTACCCAACTTTGCGGAGACGGCTCGTCCGCGCCCTATTATTTTAAAAAGCGCGAACACGAAGACAAAGGACAAGATAAAAGAAAGCCACAGTACAAGCGCTGACTAACAACTATGCCTAAGCCCTTTGCTCCAAGGCCCAGAAAAAACAAACATGAAGAAAGCGAAACAATTACGTGAAACAACCCCTGGATTCACCTGTTTAACGCTGTGTTAGCGCTGTTTAAAATAATAATGAATAAATACCAACTCGCCCAACAAAGTATCTTGGTTCGTCCACTCACTAATCTTTTGAAGAACGACGCTCCATTTTGCTGGGACCAAGAACAATCCCAAGCCTTTTCTGCGCTCATTGCAGCTGTCACTAACCCGCCTGCCCTGGCACACTTCAATCCTTCGCTGCCCTTTCTCCGTCATCACCGACCACCATGCCTTATGCTGGCTTTCTACGCTGTAGGCCCCTACTGGTCGCCTGGGTCGTTGGGCCCTCCGCCTTCAGGAATACACGTTTTCTGTCGTCCAGAAGTCTGGCCGGCTGCAGGCTGAGGCCGATTGCCTGTCCCGCAACGCGGTAGATACGCCACCTGCGAGCGAGTGGGACGATGACACAAGTGTTGGCCATCTCTGACCTTTCAAACATTCGCCATGAGCAGCGCTTAGATCCCAAGCTTTGATGCATTATCAATCGCCTCAGCACTGATCACCTTGATGCTACCCTTGCTCTGTTTGTGCTCCACAACGGTACCTGATACCGAAGGAATATGCGACCGGATGGCGCCGAGCTTCTGCTCGTAGTCCCCAAACAGCTGCGTACCACCGTTCTTCAACCGCTGCACGACACACCCACAGCGGGCATCTTGGCGTATCTCGTACGTACGATAGCGTCCGCCATCGCTTCTTTTGGCCAGGCCTCTATCGCTCTGTTCGTCGTTACGTGGCTTCTTGCGACCGGTGTCAGCGACGGAAGAAGCCCTCAGTTATGCCTGCTGGATCCCTGCAGCCGATCGACATCCCAGTAGACCCATTTTCCCGAGTTCGCCTTGACCTCCTTGGGCTTTTCCCACTTTCTGCGTCGGGGAATAAGTGGATTGCGGTGGCCACGGATTATACTACGCGCTACGCTGTCAACCGAGCGATACCCACCAGCTGTGCAACTGACGTGGCTGCTTTTCTTCTCGACGACGTCATCCTGCTCCATGGTGCTCCACGTCAGCTGCTGACTGACCATGGCCGTTGCTTTCCTGCTCGAGTAGTCGAAGAAAGTCTTCGGTACTGTTCAATTAAGCACTACTTTACCAGCGCTTACCATCCACAAATGAACGGCCTCACCGAACGCCTCAACCGCACGCTCACGGACATGCTGTCAATGTATGTCTCGGATGATCACCTTGACTGGGATATTACTTTGCCGTTTGTAACTTTCGCGTGCAATTCCTCTCGTCACGATCCAATGGGCTACTGACCGTTTTATCTTCTATACGGCCGCGGCCCTCCCCTCCCTTTTGACAGCGTACTGCCTACCACCGCTAACGCCAGTTGCTACGTTCGTGACGCCATCTCCCGAGCTGACGCCGCCCGTGTTATTGCTTGCCGCCGACTGGCCTCCTCCCAAAATTCTCAAAAACGGCGCTATGATTCTCGCCACCGGGATGTCCACTACTCTCCGGGCTCTCTCGTCTTTCTCTAGACTCCCGCTCGTAAAGTTAGGCTGTGTGAGAAGCTCTTGCCTGCCTTGTTTTATGGTCAGTCACTTCTGTGACATACGATGTCGCCCCTGCACATCCGCCGCGACAGTCCTCTATGCCAGGCACCGTGATTGTTCATGTCGCTAGAATGAAACCGTACAACCCCTGTAGTAGTTCGTCCTAGTGCGCACCGGGACTGTGCTTTTCGTGGGGGGGTAATGTCAGATATATGCCCTGCATCGCTGGACGTTAAAGAAGACAACGATCAGCAACAGTGACACAGCAGACGACAAAGTGGTAGCAACGTTTAGTGCTAGAAGAAGGTTGACGCTTCTGTGCTTTTGTGCTTTATATGCTATGTCATCCTGGACTAGCCTTCGTGTACTAACCTTGCCGCGTATCAATATGTTCTGGGCGTGCAAAGGCCATAAGCCACCCTCAGAACTCTTGCCTGTTCCCTCCAAAGAAGCTTGGGACAAGCTAAGGCTCAGCGACGACTCTGGCATTCAGTTCAAGGCCGTCGAACGGGCCGGCGTCGCCGAAGGTCTGCACGGCCTGCTAGCTATCTTCCCTAAATCCTCTGACTTCCCTAAATCCTCCACTTATTGTTAATAAAGTTTTATCAGCCTCAGCCTCGTATACAACATCGCGTTTACAAACAAAGGCGGCGCACACGACAACACAGAAGACTCGGAGCTAAAAGGAGGCTCATAGCCAATACGAATACACGGAGGCGAAAGTTTACAATGCAGATTTCTGATTTTATGGGGGACCCAGAGTGTAGTTTTCAAGCGATAGCTTGACTGCGCGAAGTAAAGCCAAGGTCACCGAATGCTTCCGGTGACCTTCAAAACCTTTCGATGTCAAGTTATAACTTAAGCAACACTCACTTTGGGTAGCTCTTTCCTCACCAAAGGTTTAGGTTGAGGTTAAACTCACGGTCCAAGGTCAACACCATGGTCAAGGTCAAAGGTGAGCAGCGGCGTGACGAGACACGTTCGTTGACAGAAATCTCGGATATATATAGAGGCACGCCGCGCTCCTCGAGCGGATGTATCGCTTCACGATATGGGTTTACGCGACACTATATCACAGCCAGTTTTTTGACACAGAGCACCGTGGGTATCTAAGTATGAAACATTTTTTCAAAGGCGCAGTATTTTTGAATAGGCGAAACGCATGGAGGTGCGAGTTAGGGTTGCGCTGATGCGACCTAACATCGGCTTTACCGCGGTGTACCCGAATCGCTCTGGTGCGACCTATCACCGGCTTTACCGCAACCGTTCATCCCGGAGGCCTTTCGTCGTGCCATTTTCCATTCCCTCCACGACATCTGCCATCCTAGCATTCGAGCCATGCACCGCCTCGTTACCCAGCGGCGGTACGTCTGGCCGAACATTAACACCGACGTTCGCCAGTGGGACCGCTCGTGCCTTGCTTGCCAGCCCGCCAAAGGGACACGTCATAGCAAGACTCCCCTTCAGTCTTTCCTGCCGCCTGGATCGCGCTTTGACCATATTCATCTTGACCTGGTTGGACCGCTTCCCCTCTCTCAGGGCTACAAGTATATTCTGATGATGGTTGACCGCTTCACCCGTTGGCCCGAAGCCGCGCCAACAGCTGCCAGAGCTTTCGTTTCAGCATGGGTTTCCCGCTTCGGCTGCCCCAGCATTGTTACCACGGATCGCAGCCTCCGGTTCGAATGTGCCCTCTTCGCTCACATGGCTACTCGGCACTAAACACTGCCGCACCACATCATACCATCCCTGGGCCAACGGCATTGTCGAACGCCTCCATCGCCAGCTCAAGGCTGCCCTCACTGCGCGCCTGGACCGCGAGCACTGGGTCGACCACCTGCCTATGGTGGTCCTAGGCCTACGTGCCGTCTCGCGTCGTGACCTTGGCTGTTCAGCGGCCGAACTCGTCTTCGGTACATCCCTGCGGCTTCCCGGAGATTTGTTCGTTCCTTCGGCTTCCTCATCCCAGCCCCTACAATACCTTCATCGCCTACAAGACTGCCTTCAGCATCTGCACCCAGTGCCGCCTCGCTCATCTGCCCATCAAGTCTTCGTGCACCCAGACCTTGCTTCCTCGACGCATGTGTTTCTCAGGGAGACGCTGTAAAGGCGCCTCTTACCCCCTCATACGACGGCCCGTACCATGTCCTCAACAGAACGAAAAAGTCAGCGACAATCCTGCTGGATGGTCGTGAAGAGGTCGTCTCTCTAGATCGCCTCTAACCCGCGTACCTCGAGACACCTCCGCATGAGCTCCCCTCAGATGTTTCCGGCTTATCTGCAGGCCTGCTTGCCGCCGTGGCACCCCCATATCTGCCCCGTCGGCGCGTACATTTCGCCGTTCCGGCTAGGCGGGGGGCCCTATAGCGCCCGCCGATGTTTAAAGCGGAGCGCTGAGGTCAGCGTTACCAGCCCGTGTTAGAGGAACATAATAATGTACAGCGCATGCTCGCGCAAGCACGGCACGAGCTGTTCAGAATGAGAAGCCTGCCACGCTGGTCATCTTGTTCTGGTGCTCCGCTGCGACCCTGCAAATTCCCCACAGTGTATTAGTTTGCAAAATGTAAGTGATCATAGAAATCCAAAGTGATAAGGATAAAAATTGAAGGCATTGTTTCCCGTAGTTAGTACTCACCTAAGGTAGTAGAAAATTATTACTAAGAGCGGGACCCGTGTAACGCGGTTGTTTGTTATCTTGCCGGGAGGAAAAATGCTAAGTTGGAGCTGATGGTGAAGAATCTTAAAGAATAGAATACCGATATTATAAATACAAAGTGCCCAGAGGGGTAGAACATTCAAATTCATGAACAAAATGTGCGACGGTGGCATACGAGTTGAGGAGGTTATAATGCATATGGCTTGCGTTTGCATTTTTATTAATGGCCAAAGATGAAGATGATAGGCGTTACCCCAGGATGAAGTGCGTTGGAAGCTTGCGTTGGAAGCTGAAGATGACGAGCTTTCGGAATGCCTTGAGATCATTGACGAACGTCACGAGGAAGAGGAACGTGAACGTAGGGAACGTCGCGAGGAGAGAGAAAAGCAGTCTGCCCGCGTAATGAAACTGATACAGCTGGAGGCGTCAGCACATGGAATGAGCGCGGAAAAGCTTTGCAATGCCATTAACAATGCCATGCGGTGTAACGGTTCAATACCGCGAGATGGTCTACCACCGTTCCTTATCGCCGAGGATATGGCAGATTATTTGGCAGACTTTGAGAATGTCTGCAGAAGTAAACGCTTCGAGCGAGATAGTTGGGCGCAGAAGTTGGTAGCTCTTCTTTCCGCTGAAGCGTCGGAAGAAATCAAGCGCTTGGTTGGCGACCGCTTGAAAAATTACGATGAACTAAAAGAGTCATTGCTGATACGATATCAGATAACGCCTCAGGATCTTCGGAAGAGATATGAGAGCGAGAAACATTGTAATAAGGCATACTTTGATTTGGCCTATCAGTTGAAAGCCGTTGTAAGCGAATGGCTAGACAGTGCGGAAGTTCCGGAGCAAATCGAACTTGCACCGGAGTGTGAGAAACAGCTTGGGGAGGCGGCCGAGCAATGTGACCGCAGTAGCGAGCCGACCGAGCCTGGAACAGAAGAGTATCCTGTTACCTTGGTCGAGCCACTAGCTGAGACGGTTAGCACAGGCTTAATCGGCGAGAAGTCCGAAGTGACGCCGTTAAGCGAGGTGAACTGCATGCCGACCCAAGTAGCTGCAGGATATACAGTTCCATCAAATGAGAGTGGGGAACTGGCAATAACTGAACCGCCTCTCGAGTCGAAAGCAGAAGCTTGTGTAGAGCGCGACGGAGCTGGAAACGAGCTAGGAGAGCAGAAAGTTTCAGTCTCCGAAATCGACTGTGTTGTAGAGCAGGACGCGCAGAAAAGCGAATTGCCAATCAGGGAAGCTGCGCAGCCCGCGAGTTGTGATCAGCCAGGGCAGACCGACGAGGAGTGCGCGTCCGCTGTAGAGAGCGAGACTTGCGAAGGCGACCGCGAGCGACCAGAGCAGAGTCAGAATCGTTCGAGCCCCAATACCATGCTAGGTTGTATTCGCGAAAGCATCCCCAGTGAGAACGCGTTCGTGGCACATATGACCCTCGCGCAATCCGAAGCGCCCCAGCTGTCGAAGGAGCTTGATCGTGCCCCGGTTAGCTCTGAGCGAGGCGACGCACTGAGTGGCGAGCTGCCAGAGCAAATGCCTAGAAGGGGGATTGACGCGACTGGCATGAGCAGTTGTTGTTGGGACTTGTCGGAAGGTGAGTCATGCGCCGCTGGCCACGATGCAAACGCGGCGCCGCACTTTGACCACTTCGACGACAACCATGCCCGACTGGCTCCGGCTACCCCTAGAACGTTGACCACTAGCTTGCCAGAGCTCGCGCCGAAAGAAAGTGGGACTATAGTATTCAAGTGCTGCCACCGAAAAACGCGGAAAGGCAGGCGCAAGAAAGAATGCTGCCATCGTGAGGAGACCAAACGCATACGATTGCAAAAAGAAAGCAGAAAGCCCGTGTTCCAGTGCTGCCGCAGAAAAAAGCGGAAAGGCAGGCGCGAGAAAGAGTGGAGCAAGTTGAGGCTATCGCGAAAAAGAAAGCGACTATCCCAAAGGCACAAATGCGCCCGTGCCCAGAAAATGCGTGACTGGTGCGCAACCCGTAAGGAGAGGGATAGGTTGGTCAGAAAAGTGAGTGACTTATGCTCATGTGTTTCTTCGCACAGAAACAGGAAGGTAAGGTTGCTCCGTGAAACAGACACCCGAAGTTTTAGTGAAAAGGGTGATCTCAATGGTAACGCCGATGGCTTAAGTCGAAGCCCATAACGTGAGAAGAAGCCTGTATTCACTTGTTGGTGTTTTTCTTCCTGACTCAGGATTTTGAACAGATTGCATTGTATTATTTTTGTTTGGGAATGCTGTTTTGAAAGCGCGATTTTCAAATTTGTGGACGCGTTCCAAGTGCTGCTGAGCTGCCCTTTAATGTAGATGGGGGCATAAGAGGGAAATAGTCTGGCATAACTTAGTGAAGATTGTGCCATGCTTGCTGGCTGACCGGTTGAGTTTTTAGCGTGGTTGTGACGTTGTGGGTTGTCAGAAATCTCTCCTGAAGACAAGTTGCAGAGTGCCTTGGAAACCCGGACTTGCCAAGGAATTCTTCAGGCTGACTGGCTCAAGAGAAACAGAGTCGGACGACCCCGGCTAGCAGCAACATCCCGATCCCTCCGGACAGCGGATGCAGTCCCCTGCCCTTCGGGATCTCCCTTCCCCGGCGGGGCAGTCTGTTACATTTCTCCTCCGAGAAGTGGGACAGCTGACGCGGCCACCGCACAGCAACAGGCAGAACCGCGAGCGGGTCGGCCATTTCGGCGCCGTTCATCGGCCGCGCAACGCTTCCTCCCGCGAGCAAGACTCGACGTGATCCTGCCACGCGCCAAATGTGTGTCCGTGCGTGTGTGTGGGCAAACGCCGGTCAAGCCTGGAGCTCGTGAGAGAGGGCGCCGCCCTCGCCCGTCTGCAGGAGGTGGAGGAGATGAGGTCGGACCATCTGCGATTGAGTCATTCGTCCTGAACCAACATGTTTGGCTCTCCCTTTCCTGTGAGGGTTTACCCTTTCCCTGTGAACGGGAAAACCTATAAAAAGCAGCGGCCGACTCCGCTGGGACACAGACTACTTTGACGCGACGTTGAGACGACGCTAGACACCAGCTGTGTGAGAGTGTCTGTATTCTCTCCGGGTCAGCTTCTCTGCCCGTATCTTCACGATGTTGTAGTAAAGGTTGTTTCGTTAGAAGACTCCTCGTCTTTGCTGGTACCTTTGATGCCGTCCGCCGTCCACGGAGCCGCCAGGCCAACGCTACCGAGGGGCGCCAACCCGAATGTAACAGTAGCTATGCCTTCAGGTTTTACATTCGGAAAAGTGCACCTCAGGATGCCATTTGTGTGGGATATACGGGTTTGCGAAGGTGCCTGTCTGCAGTTTCCGCCTGATTACTTCTTCCTGTTTTCTGAGAGATCTATGATGGGGGGGGGGGGAGAGTTCTCCTGGAAATTCTCTAGATAGATAGATAGATAGATAGATAGATAGATAGATAGATAGATAGATAGATAGATAGATAGATAGATAGATAGATAGATAGATAGATAGATAGATAGATAGATAGATAGATAGATAGATAGATAGATAGATAGATAGATAGATAGATAGATAGATAGATAGATAGATAGATAGATAGATAGATAGATAGATAGATAGATAGATAGATAGATAGATAGATAGATAGATAGATAGATAGATAGATAGATAGATAGATAGATAGATAGATAGATAGATAGATAGATAGATAGATAGATAGATAGATAGATAGAGAGAGAGAGAGAGAGATAGATAGATAGAGAGAGAGAGAGAGAGAGAGATAGATAGATAGATAGAGAGAGAGAGAGAGAGATAGATAGATAGATAGATAGATAGATAGATAGATAGATAGATAGATAGATAGATAGATAGATAGATAGATAGATAGATAGATAGATAGATAGATAGATAGATAGATAGATAGATAGATAGATAGATAGATAGATAGATAGATAGATAGATAGATAGATAGATAGATAGATAGATAGATAGATAGATAGACGGACGGACGGACGGACGGACGGACGGACGGACGGACGGACGGACGGACGGACGGACGGACGGACCGGTAGGTAGGTAGGTAGGTAGGTAGGTAGGTAGGTAGGTAGGCAGGCAGGCAGGCAGGCAGGCAGGCAGGCAGGCAGGCAGGCAGGCAGGCAGGCAGGCAGGCAGGCAGGCAGGCAGGCAGGCAGGTAGGCAGGCAGGCAGGCGGGCAGGCGGGCAGGCGGGCAGGCAGGCAGGCAGGCAGGCAGGCTAGGTTAGGTAGGTAGGTAGGTAGGTAGAACGCGCCGTAAGGGAAGGGAGGACAGTGGGAGTGAGAGTAGAAAGCGAGAAAGGGGAGCCGTAGTGGAGGACTACGGAGTAATGTCGATCACCTGCGGATCTTCTTTAACGTGCGCTGACATCGCACAGCACACGGCTAGAATTTCTCTGTATTTGGTTCAATCAGTCTTTTTGGAGAGGGAGTAGTCTGCCTGCACTGGCGCCCAGTGGGTGAGTCCTCGGGCAATCTTGTTGGTGATCTCGTTGCGGGTGTCCATATTATTTTAATTAGGTCGTTGGGTCCGTTCTTTTTGCCTGCTTGCAGAATTTTGCTGGCCTCTTTGGACACCTTACGGTTGTCATAGGCTTTCATTGCTGTTTTAGAATCTGTGATGCTTATTTTGCTTGATGAAATTGTGATTGCCAGGGCAATCGCCGCCATCTCTGCCTCTTCTGGTGAAGATCGTCTTAAGCTACAGCTCGAGATTAGCTCGCCTTTGTCGCTGACTACTACTGCAGCGTAGTGTCCTTCTGTGTACTCTGCCGCATTAGTGTACACTACCCCTTGTTTTTGGAGGAGGGAGCTTTGGAGTCTTTGAACTCGGCTGCTCTTGCGCTCCTCGTTGTGTATGAAGTGCATGTGTCTTGGGATTGGGTATATTATTAACTTGCTGACAATTTCTTTGGGGATGGCGGTTATCCCCTCTCGCGATTATGGGTTTTCGTAGCCCAGCTTCCTAAGGATGGATCTGCCCGTTTTGCTGCCAGTTAGTCTAATATATTGGGCTGTGAGTTTCGCCTCGTACATTTACTTCAGGGTGTTTGACACTCCTAGGTTAAGGATTGTCTCGGTTGATATGCACGCTGGTAAACCTAGGGCTGTTTGGATACCTTTTCTGATGAATATGTCTACCTTGTCTTTCTCTGCTTTAGTTGTCTTTGTACGGGATAGCGTAGGTGGGCCCGCTAATGATGAAAGAGTGGACAAGCCTAAGAAGGTTCGCCTTCTTCATCCCCGCGTTTTTGTTTGCTATCGTTCTGTGAAGCCTGCAAGTTTGGTTGGTCCTGGCTTCTAGTCTGTTTATTGTTTCTGTGTTTCTTCCATTTGGTTGTATCCACATATCCAGCGTCCTGATCTTGTCCACCCTTGATACCGGGATGTTGTTGAACAGGAGCTGAATATTAACCTGCTGCTTGCTCATGATTAGCGTCTCCGATTTTTCCCGCGAGCATTTTAACCCTATGGGTCTCAGATAGCTTTCCGTTTCCCAGATTGCCCTTTTTAGGGTGTCTTCTATCTGGCCGTCGCTTCCCCTTCTGTCGACCCAAAGGGTGAGGTAGTCAGCATAGAGGGTGTGACAGAGGCCGTCTATCTTTCTGAGTCGTTAGGGGACAGCACCAATCCCTGCGGTGCTCCTCTGTTGCCTATCTTAATGTTATTTTTTGTTGTGCCGCATATTTCTATATTCACAAATCGGTCCGCAAGGAAGCTCTTGATATAGTTGTATAGCTTGCTTCGTAAATGTAGACGACTGAGGTGTAACAGGGTCGCTTGGTGTTTGACGCTGGTAAACGCTTTGCTGATGTCCAGTCCCACTATGACTTTCGAGTCGCTAGTCCTCCTTTCCAGTACTTGTTCTTTGATTTGTAACATGACGTCTTTTGCAGATTGTCGTCTGAATCCAAGCATGCTGTCTTGGTAGAGTTCCTTACTTTCTAAGTATCCGCTGAGCCTATTCTGTTTGACGTGCTTCATGAGCTTGCCAACACAGGGAATTAACGATATTTGCCTAAGGCTTTCTAGTTTGAGTTCGTTTCCTGATTTGGGAATGAGGACTAGATTTGAATTCTTCCACTCTCCGGGTATCTCTCCCCGTTCCCAACACTTTTGAATGCGTGTGTTTGATGTGGATTGGGAATTAGGATCGGGCTTTGATTAGTGCGCGTCCGTATAAATTTTCTTGCAAGTTTCCGCTATATGATAATGGAATTTTAGGTGAGGGTCAATAACAACACCCATAAACGAAATTCGGTCCTGCGACGTGACGGCAGTGGAACTGAAGTATAGTAGTGGTGAGACGTGCAATGGCTTCTGAGGAGGATGGAAAATCTGAAAGCAAGTCTTAGTAACATTCACAGTCAGGCGGTTAATGTGGCACCAATGCACCAGTTCTGAAGTGAAACTCTAGCCTTCATCTGTGACCATCTATTGTGGAAGTTCTACTCGGGAAACCATTTCAAAGAATGCGTCCGCTATGCTCGCAGGAAGTGCCATGTCATCTTGGTAACGTGTAGCGAAGTCAACGAGAATAAGCGAGTAGCTGTTTCCTTTTTTTGACGTCGGTGAAAGTCGACCTAATAAATCAACTGCTAACCGTTGGAATGGTGCCGTAATCGGAGGCATGTTGCTCAAAGAGACCACGCCGACTTTACCTTTGGGGGTCGTCCTTTGGCATATATCGCATGATTTAACGAAACTGGTGATGTTGCCATGCACGCCCAGAAAGTAAAAATCATGTTGTATTCGCTCAGTGGTCCGGTTTATTCCTTGGTGATAAGGCATGATAAACTCATAACCAAAGTGGTGAATGATTAGCCAAAACTTATCCGGCGCCATCAGTTGCTTGAAGTGTCCGCCAGGGAACAATGTAAAATGACGGTAATGCAAAAGTAATGCACATTTCCGATACCGGAACTGAACTCCCGGAAAACGTTCGCAAAACAGGTTTTTAAGCTTAGGCCATTGTGCTGTTCAGAAATTACCTCGTTTTTTGTGTCTTTTTAAGATCGGAGTTACTGCCTCTTTGATGACACACCTGATTCCTGCTGCATTTTGGCTACTGCAGAAAGTAACAGCGGCAGTGTACTCCCATGCGGGATCTGGATCACGCGACGCCCTTATGCCTGGTATATTGTGTAGCACGAGATCGGAGAGAGGTCCATCCATACATGAGGATGTTACTGTTCCGATGAAAAACAGTACACGCACCTGGGTCACAGCCTCAGGTAAGACCTTGACTCGTCCATCCAAAACCAAAACGCTACTGCTTCTCTCTGTGAACGAGACTAAAGGCACCAAATTTTGTCGAATAATCATGGTCTCTGTGTCTTTAAGGACGTCGACTTCATGAGAGAACATGCGGCACTTAGAAACCGACAATTCTACTGCTGAAAAGAAGGCTCTTGTTGTTAACCTTCCGTGTTCAGTGGGGGTATGCGACTGTGCCGCACAGAGGAGCTCTGAAGGCGTGTGTATCGAAGCTCGCTTTAGCATATTTCGCAAGGCACACGAAACAGCTTTCTAATTTCGTCGCGTTCGACAGTCGTTGGCGTTGTGTCCAAATCGACCACATGCATTCCGCTCGGGCGCATCCATGGAAGCAAGTCGCAGCCTGTGGAAATATGCCCCAAATTATGACAGAGGATAAACCGTGGTAGTAGCGTTTTTCCATGGGGAGTGTAGTGCTTCTCGCGGTCCTTCAGTTCATCCCCAACTATACCAATGTTGGCAAGGTTCTGGGCTTCAATGAAATTGCCCGTCATTTCAGCATGATCAGTCAGTCTTGCATTTCCGTTATTTGAGAAAGACTACGAGCTGTGGGTAGCAATGTCGCGGGAATTGCTCTGCAATCATTAACTCCCTTATCCCTTCAAAGGTCTGGTGAAACTCAGCCATATTTATCCAGTGATCAAACTAATTGGAGATGCGAGCAATTAGCTGTTTTCCTGTTTCACCATATTCTGCCCGTCTCTCTTGATATCCTTGTGCGGTCAGATGGAACCGCTGCAACAAGGACTTTTTAACCTTTATATTGTCATGCGAATCTTCCGCTGTTATACGGTTGATGAATGCAAAGACTTTCCAGTTAGACACATACTAACGGCTACAGCCTGTTAGTTTTGTTTTTACGTGCGCCTGGGTATCGCACCGCTGCCAGCAGTTATTACATGCGGGTCGCGCGCCCCTCGGTAGTGTTGGCCTGGCGGCTCCGTGGACGGCGGACGGCATGAACGGTCCCAGCAAAGACGAGGCGTCTTCTAACGAAACAACTTTTACTGCATCATCATGAAGAAACGGGCAGAGAAGCTGACCCGGAGAGAATACAGACACTCTCACACAGCTGCTGTCTTGCGTCGTGCCAACGGCGCGGCAATGTAGTCTCTCTCACAGCGGAGTCGGCCACTGCTTTTTATAGGTTTTCCAGTTTACAGGGAAAGGGAAACCCCTCACAGGAAATGGAGAGCCCGACAAGCTCTGGGCACGAAGGGATGACTCAATAGCAGGTGGTCCGACCGCATCTCCTCCACCTCCTGCAGACGGGCGAGGGCGGCGCACTCTCTCACGAGCTCCAGGCTTGGCCGGCGTTTGCACACACACGCACGCACACGCATTTGGCGCGTGGCAAGATCACGTCGAGACATGCCCGCGGGAGGAAGCGTTGCGCGGCCGATGAACGGCGCCGAAATGGCCGGTCCGCTCGCGGTTCTGCCTGTTGCTATGCGGTGGCCGCGTCAGCTGTCCCACTTGTCGGTGGAGAAACGTAACAAGCCCCTTTCTCAGGAGGCCATTGCTGTCGGGTAGCCATACGCTCGAATTGCTGGAAATAAGCATCGTCACGTCATTCGTCGAACAAAGGAGGTAATTTTTGTGGTGAGGGAATTGGAGGAGCTAGGCGCACCAGTGACCTCGGAATCAGTATTCATATCAGTGCGGGCACAATCCTGTAGCCTGAGAATTAATTTCAATACCTCCTTCTCTCTCTCCGCTTCCGCCATTCTACTTTCGGCGACTTGCTTCTCCTTTTCTGTGGCTTGGCGAATTGTTTCTCGTTCGGCTGCGCCGTCAGCTCGCAGTGCTTTTCGTTCATTCCCGATCCAGGTACGAAGTTCTAAGCCCGACAATCCATGTTTGGTCCCGATAGCAGTCAACTTCTCTAGTTGCATTTTCACAACTCACAGAGGCTCAGATCAGGCACGGCGGGAATGACGCCCGAATCGTCCAGGCTCGCCAGATTGGGATGCAATTAAGGGTCCAGGATCAGTCTACACGTGCTCAGTGGTCGGTGCGGTTTCCACTCACCTGCAAGTCCGCGGCGACGCCGGATCCAGTGCAGTGGATTCTGCGAAGCCATAGCTGTGGGTCTGGTATCGATGCGTGGAGGTCCTCTCCAGACGCTTGGGTGCCGGGGATAGCCACAAATAACCCAAACACAGAGCCAGAAGTATGAAGACCAGGGAAAACGCTCCAACTCTCTTTTACTTTTTCTTCTTACCCCACACTTCTTCCTTCTACTCTTTCTCTACTCGCGCAACCACCATGCGCTATGCTACAATTTCATGACACTATGCTATGCTATGCTATGCTACAATTTCATGACACTGGCGCAAATATTGCATGCAAGCAAAGCGCAAAACTAGCGGAATTATACTTTGTGACTTGCCTAATTGTTACTTAATTAATGGTTCCTTTCTAACGGCACAGCTCTTCGTTAGCATACCGCCCAACGGCAACTCATACACTAATGTAACTTTACTCGAATGTTGCAACCTTGCTCGGTAGTGTATCGATAGCGTGCTCGTCTTGCACTGAAGGGCCGGCGTTTGATTTCTGGTACGCTGAGAACAAGTTTATTTGCTTCCTCGCAGATATTCGAGTTACAAAGAGAGAAACACTAACACCGGCTTTTCTGTGCCACGGGGTCCATGATGCCACCGTATTAATATTTGTTGCATATGTTCCTGTGGTTAGCGCAAGCGCCTCGCGCACTTGACGGTGGTCAGTTCACGTTCAGGCATATCGGTAACGCGGCGCTTTGAACAGGAATCGCCTTCGAAATATTTAATGTTTTCAAAATACGTTATATTGATTACACGGCTGTTATTAACAACGCGACAATCTCCCAGGCGGAAAGAGAAATCAAACTACCGCTTTGAAACTTTTTTTCACTTGTATACTAATGGGAAAAACGCGACTTCGCACCAAAGCTGACTACTGCAGTTCGCGAAAGCAGCGCTCATCAAGTTGAGATAACTACCGAGATTTCTGTTGGTTTATTCGTCATGACATAGCCTGTCGGTGGCAACTATCCTACTGACTCTAGAGGGATGCATATTCATAAGCACGGGCAGGTGGCTTTGGCAACCCAGGCTAGCCGAAGCTGTCTCCAACCCCTGTATATGCAATATATCATCCTCCCACAGGAGCACGCCCATTATGTGGCGTGTCGGTGAGTGGCGACACTGTGGGTTTCCGAGCCAAGTGCTTTCCATATTCCGTCGAAACAGGACCCCGCAGGAGCACCTTAGCAGGCCCTTGGGTGTCGGTGTGTGGCGACACCGCGGACTCCGAAGCGGCGCCAGAGCTTCGTTGGCTAGCAAACGTTGGCCAGTGCGCCTGCGCGTCTCCAACCTGAGCCCCGGGGGGCCCACTCCACAGGACATCGTAGCTGTCTGTAGCGGATGTCGGTGAGTGGCGCCACCGTGGGGATACCGAGCCAAACGGGGGGTGCTGCGATCGTCAGGCAGCGGTCTAACAGTGCCCCCTTCGGCGTCGTTTCTTTGCCGTCAGGGAGCCGTCGCGGGAAAGCAAGAACTTGGGCCTTTCGGGGCTCAGGCTGTGGACACGCCCCCACAGGAGCAGCAGAGTGGCACGCCCCCGCAGTTCGGTGATTTGCGCCACCGTGGGTATCCGAGCTGAGCACGGTTCGTCTCGATGTTGAATGGAAAGGCACATCGCAGGAGCACTTCGGTTAGCCGCCGTTGGTGTCGGCGTGTTGGCGCCACCGCGAACTCCCAGTCAAAACAAAAAGAAGTTCGCTTCTTTTTTATTATGCGTACGATGGCTTGGAAGTAGTCACCGTCATTTTCCTGACATTTCTGGAAGTAACAGTACTATGTACTCTAAAGACGTATATGTACGTCTTGCCATATGTAAGAGCGATCGCTGGAATTTGTTGCTTTAACATTCAGCTTCCACTTACACTCCGTAAGCTACGATGGAAATGAATATCAAACCACGCAGTTAATCATGGCATGCGCAAGAAGCTGAAGATTTTATAAAGAAGATTGGTTGTAATATTTGCAATTTAACCCCGTAAAAAATTGAGTTCGCTGTCTTGGAGTCGTTGATGGTTATATCTGCCTATCAATATGTAGTAGTTTCTGCTACAGTAGGTGGTCTGTATGGAGCTGGATACTAAGCCGCTTTACGTATAATCACAGCCGGTTGCAGCCTGTAATTTTTTTTCGAGAGCCAAAGCCCTGCCGTTCTCCTGCCCTTGTGGTGTATACAGCATGCATATTTTTGGGAAGAAGCTTAATGGTGAGCTGTTTCCTGACTGGTTCGCGTGGGTCTTTTGGTCAATTTACTTTAACCATGCGTTTGTGCATAGGCTGCCGAGGATTCTTCTGGTTAATTAGGTTTTCATATACGGCACCATCTGCGCATTGATGTTTTCCTCGCAGATTTCCGCGAGTGTGTTGACAATGTCAAGTTGCAGACATTATTATGCAGCTGTGTATTTATGAAGCCCTAGTGCCACTCAGAATGCTTGTATGATGAGGTACTCAAGGCTGATCTTTCGGTGGCAAGTTCAATAGGTAGGGAGGGGTATGCTATGTGGATGAAGCAACTCAATAAAAGTATGCTCTAATCTGCACAGGTCCCTTTCAATCACGCCGCTTCTCATGAAGTCAACCAGTTCAAGTAGACAGATTACCGACCGGCTGTTAAATAAAATGTCTTGATTGTCTCTGTGTTGTTTCCATTGCTCTATAGACCGTTTTCACGGCGAGGAGGAAAATAGCCTCGAACGGGAACACGCGGCGCGGCTCCTCCTGTCTGGTATGTGGGGACGCGGGGATAGCAGCGGGGCGGCAGGGCATTTTACGGAGAAAGGGCACACGTTGCAGTCTTTCGCACACAGAGTGTCTCGAATAGCCGCAAAGTATCTAAGCCGATTAGCTGATGTGAGCGATGTGCTTTCTTTCGCCCCTTTCTTTCCTTCATTTTCCTGATCGTTTCATTTCCGCCGGCTGCAGTTTAGCTGCTAACAGCTGCCGCGGTTAACACAATCTTTTTTTTTACTCAGTTGTTTGCATTAACAAAAAAATAACAACTAAAAGGAGATGATTAACAGAAGATGAAATATTAACAGCGATGGTATGCGCGTGTGTTGCTCTACACTGTTCCACTTGCAACTCACTCAATTGGGCGAAGACGAGCAGCTTCTAAATTTAAAGCCCCAACCGAAAATGTGTCGCTTTGGCAGCCTTTCGTGCGAGTTCCGAACACTGTTTTTGTAGAGTAGGGACCGGAAAAACTGAATACCCGTGCAACAGCGGCAGACTTTGGGCAACAAGCTGATGATATTCCTTTTGGCAAATATTTACGGGATACCGCCAGGTAAAGAACTATTTCGATTCAGTCACCTGAGGTTAATTCAAGAATGAAAGAACCTGTCCCACAATTGAAGACAACAATATACTAATAAATTGGTTGTCAACTTATTTAGTGAACCAGCGCTCAAATATATATATATATATATATATATATATATATATATATATATATATATATATATATATATATATTAATATATATATTGTACTGTGATAGTCAGCACTTCAGCCATCGACATGCACCAGTGCGTTGTGCAGTGCGACGAAGACAAAGAAGAAGTACGCTGGGCTCGCCGTTGCAAGGTCCTCTCCTCACAGCTCTCCATCTGAGCGTCAATGAACGCCCTATTACAATTGGTGGAGGTGCCGGAAACGATCCCATCCAAACTGGAACTGCGAAGCCTTACACTGCCGTCTACGACCGCCATGCAAGACGAGTCCACTTCGACGCTGCCGGCCGTTCCACCCACGATCATGTGTTCTGGCGTCGTGCGCCAGCGTGACCCTTGCCTCTTCAGTGGCACGGCCGATCAAGATGTCGACGACTGGCTGTCATCGTGTGAAAGAGTAAGCAGCTACAACAAGTGGGATGACCCATACAAGCTCAGTAACGTCATATTCTATCTGACGGACGTGGCGAACCTCTGGTTTCGCAACCATGAGGCTGACCTGTGATCTTGGTCGGAATTTAAAAAGAATTTCGCGGAAGTGTTCGGCCGCCCGGCAGTGCGTAAGATTCGTGACGAACAACAATTACACGATCGTGTTCAGCGCGCTGATGAGACCTTTACCAGCTACATAGAAGACATCGTTGATCTCCGCAAACGAGTCGACCCGGCCATGCCGGAAGCGAACAAAATCCGCTACATCCTCGAGGTCACTACTGAGGACGCCTTCCAGATGCTGGTAGCGAAAGATCCCACCAGCGTTAGTGAAATCGTGAAGTTTTGCCAGAGCTACGACGAGCTCCGCAAGCGGCGTGCTTCTAGGCGCCGCTCTAGTGTGTGCGACGAAGGCGTATCCGCATTAGCCCTGGGTGGTTCGCCAACTTCTGAAGGGAGCCCGCTGAATCAACAGATCAAATATTTTATTCGTGAAGAGGTCGCACGTCAACTCTCACTCCTTCCCCATTTTCAAGACTCGGGCCGCCTCGTTCCTGAACTGGCTCCATCTTTGGCCCCTACTATTCGCCGTGTCGTGCAAGAACACGTCGCTGATGTCTTGCCGTCCAACCCCGTGCTGCCGCCTGTGACGGCACCTCTCACGTATGCCCAAGTAACGGCTAGGCCACCACCTTCGCCCACGTCTGGCTCTTATGTGCAGGTCCCTGCCTACCGTTCACCGCCGCATGCCGAGCCTTCGTTCCAATCCCCACCCTCAAGGTTCCGCCCACATCCTATGAAACCTTGGCGTACTACGGATAACCTTCCGATTTGCTATGCCTGCGGTCGGCCGGGCCATGTTGCACCCCTTTGTCGCCAGCGCCTCCAACCTTCACAGCCTGACATTCGACTTTACCCGTACGAAACCGACTCACGCTCGCAAATTATTCCGCCCGTTTCTCAATTTGTCTCACAAGATCGCCAAACCTATGCCACTCGTCGATCCCATTCTCCTCGGCGCCGATCGCTTTCTCCAGTGCTGCGACGTCCTACCAGCACCGTTGAGGGAAACTAACAGTCGCAGTTCCGGGGGCAAGAACTGCACTTGTTTCGAATTCCTCAAGTCCTCCGTGTCGTCCCGCTAATGTTATCAAAGTTTCTGTAGAAGGCGCCACAGTTCTCGCTCTTGTCGATACCGGTGCAGCCGTCTCCTTCATCAGTGAAGCGCTCTTCTGTCGAATTCGCAAAGTGACCACTCCGATTTCCGGCTTTTCGCTCCGCACCGCCTCATCACAGCACATTCACCCCTCCGCATCTTGCACAGCCCGTGTGCTCATTCAAGACGTCTTGTACCCCATCGAGTTTATTGTTGTGCCGAACTGCTCGCATGATATCATCCTCGGATACGATTTTCTATCGACTCATCGGGCCGTTATTGACTGTGCTCGTGCGCAAATTGCCTTCGCCCCCCTCTGTGATGCCCCCTTCTGTGATACCCCTCCCCGCACTGCAAAACGTCTCGTCGCCCATGACACCGACATTCCTCCGTTTTCTGCTGCCCTCGTACCACTGTCTTGTGAGTGTGTAACTCCTTTGACTGCGATTTTTACATCTTCCGAAGCCGCCTCCCGTCATCCCTGCCTCCTTTTTCCGTTCGCAGTTCTCGAAATTCAAGACGGCAAGAGTGCACTTTATGCCTCGAACCCATTTTGTTGCCCAGCAGTCCTGCTCCGTTTCGAATGCATTGGACGTCTTGAAGAGCTTGATCCCGGTCATATCACCACTCTTGCTGACTCAACCCCCTCCTTCGACGTTAGTCTGCGCTCTTGCGATGTTGCGACCGCTTCGACGCCCTCCGACGTTTTCCAACATGCTATTGATGCTGATCTTCCACTTGCGCAACGTGATCAACTTGTCGCCCTCTTGCAGAACTTCGCTTCTTCATTCGACCTTCCTCAAACTGACTTGGGCCGCACGTCTGTCGTAGAGTACACCATCGACATCGGTAAAACCGCACCTTTGCGCTAGCGCCCCTATCGCGTGTCGGCTTCGGAGCGCCAAGTAGTTGCTGATCATGTGAAAGACATGCTCCGTCGTGGTGTCATTCGGCCATCCCACAGTCCCTGGGCGTCTCCAGTTGTGTTGGTACCTAAGAAAGATGGCTCCTTCCGGTGTTGTGTCGACTACCGCCGGCTCAACAAGATCACGCGCAAGGACGTCTATCCTCTGCCACGCATCGATGACGCACTGGACTGCTTGCAGGGCGCCGAGTTTTTCTCCTCGTTGGATTTACGATCTGGCTACTGGCAGGTGCCAATGGATGACGCTGACCGCTCTAAAACTGCCTTCATCACACCAGATGGATTATATGAATTCAACGTCATGCCCTTTGGGCTTTGCAACGCCTCGGCCACATTTGAACCCCTCATGGACACTGTGCTTCGTGGATTCAAGTGGCGAACCTGTCTTTGCTATCTCGATGATATCATAGTCTTTTCTGCCGATTTTCAATCCCACCTGCTCCGACTGAAGGACGTTCTCACTTGTCTCGCTACCGCCGGCCTCCAACTGAATCTGAAGAAGTGCCGCTTTGCTGCTCGCCGACTAACTATTCTAGGTCATGTCGTTTCTAAGGATGGCATTCTTCCCGATCCCACCAAACTTCGTGCAGTTGCCGAATTCCCACGCCCAAAATCACTGAAGCAGCTACGAAGTTTCATCGGCCTGTGCTCCTACTTTCGCCGCTTCATCTTAAATTTCGCCTCTATTATTGCTCCTCTCATCCAGCTCCTCTCCGGCAGCTCCGACCTCTCCGCATGGACACCTGCTTGTGATGACGCCTTCAACGCTTTACGCCGTCTTTTGGTTTCGCCTCCCGTCCTCCGCCACTTCGACCCGAATGCGCCAACTGAGATTCACACTGACGCTAGCGGTATTGGGATAGGCGCCGTTCTCACCCAACGGAAACCTGGTATCCGAGACTATGTGGTGGCATACGCAACCCGCTCCTTGACCAAGGCAGAGTCCAATTATTCTGTTACGGAAAGAGAATGCTTGGCCATTATTTGGGCCATCGGCGAATTCCGTCCGTATATTTATGGCCGACCATTTTATGTGGTCACTGATCATCACGCTCTGTGCTGGCTGGCGTCCCTCAAGGACCCGTCCGGCCGCCTTTCTCGCTGGACTCTTCGCCTCCAAGAGTATGACATTCGTGTCATATATCGCTCAGGCCTCAAGCATACTGACGCGGACGCTCTTTCGCGCTCACCGCTGCCTCCCTCTTCGTTGTCTGATGAGCTCTGCGCCTACGATTTGTCTTCGCTTGCCACTATCGACATGGCCACGGAACAGCGGCGCGACCCGTGGATATCTGCACTTCTGGACTTTCTTTCAAGTCACTCTCCAGGTCGTCTGTCTAGGGCGCTTGCCCGCCAAGCTCATCATTTTTCAATTCGTGACGGGCTGCTCTTTCGCCGCAATTATCTTCACGAGAGAAGGAAGTGGCTTTTAGTCATCCCCCGTCATCTCCGCGCCGAAATTTGTGCTGCTTTCCATACTGATCCCAAGTGCGCCCACGGCAGAGTGTTGAAAACCTACACGCGCTTGCGTCTACGCTTTTTCTGGCGTGGAATGTACCGCTTTGTCCGCCATTTTGTCCGCTCTTGCCAGTCTTGCCAACGCCGAAAAACTCCTCTCAAGTCTCCTGCTTCGTTGCAGCCGTTGCCCTGTCCTGCCCGTCCGTTTGAGCGTGTCGGCATAGATCTATACGGTCCCCTTCCTACAACTTCAGCTGGCAACCGCTGGATTATCATGGCAGTGAATCATCTGACCCGCTACACTGAGACATCATCATTGCCCTCTGCCTCCGCACGCGACGTGGCGGCCTTTATTCTGAAAAACCTGGTTCTTCGCCATGGTGCCCCTCGCGAACTGCTCAGTGACCACGGACGCGTTTTATTATCAGACGCTCTTGAGGCTCTCCTGAAAGAATGAAGCATCATACACCGCACCGCTACCTCGTACCACCCTCAGACGAATGGACTGACAGAACGTTTCAACCGCACTCTCGGTGACATGCTGGCTATGTACGTGAACACCGACCATTCCAATTGGGACCAAGTTCTACCGTTTGTTACTTAGGCATATAACACCGCGACACAGACCACTACTGGATTCTCTCCATTCTTTTTCCTTTACGGGCACGAGCCACCCTGTACTATGGACACACTTCTTCCCTACCGCCTTGACGTTTCCGAATCTTCCCCGCTATCCGATGCCGTTACGTACGCAGAAGAATGCCGTCAGCTCGCCCGCTCTCTCACAACAGAAAATCAGTGGCAACAAAAATACCTCCGTGATACCGGCGAAGCTTCGTCATATCTCCCGGACTCTCTGGTGTGGCTCTGGGTGCCATCAACAACCCCTGGCCTTTCAAAGAAGTTTCTTGCTCGCTACCACGGGCCATATAGGGTCCTCCAGCAAACATCTGCAGTCAACTACGTAGTTGAGCCCGTCCCGCCCCCGGCGGACTTGCGTCGCCGTGGTCGGGAAACAGTTCACGTGAACCGATTGAAGCCATTCTATGACCCCGCTGATTGAAGCCATTCTATGCTTTCCGCGCCATAAGTCGCCAGGATGGCTCCTTTTTTTTACCCGGGGGGAAAATGTACTGTGATAGTCAGCACTTCAGCCATCGACATGCACCAGTGCGTTGTGCGACGAAGACAAAGAAGAAGTACGCTGGGCTCGCCGTTGCAAGGTCCTCTCCTCACAGCTCTCCATCTGAGCGTCAATAAACGCCCTATTACAATATATATATATATATATATATATATATATATATATATATATATATATCTTTTTTTTGAAAACACGCATCTCGTAAGATTTTGCTGCCG
This sequence comes from Amblyomma maculatum, assembly GCF_055883805.1. NCBI lineage: Eukaryota > Metazoa > Arthropoda > Arachnida > Ixodida > Ixodidae > Amblyomma > Amblyomma maculatum. Next base: position 130,173,725 of record NC_139352.1, read on the forward strand.
ATAATAAATGTGAATATGATCATAGGAATAGCAGCGATTGCTTGCAGTAAGCAAACTTTGCGACGAAAACTGGACTAAATAATTGTTGACAAAAGCAACTTTCGATGAGGTCATTATGGGACATAATTTAAGGTCCCTATTCCATAGTATCATTTGTCCATTTTATCTTGTATTTGGATGTCAGCATGTCGGCAGCGTCAGACAAACGCAACTAACGTCCAATCACAGAAATTGCAGGATAGCATCTTCCGCTGTTGACAAGTCATCGCCACTCCCCGCACATACCGGCAAACAGGTGGTCGAGTCATGTAGGCAATGCTGAAATCCGATTGCCTGGTAGTGGACGCTTGAACACCCTGCCTGATTGTCACCCAACAAAAGTAGCCAGGGTAGAGTAAATGAATCCGAAATGGATAATCGATGCTTGAGAATAGAACCCCAGCGGAGGTGGGGGAACTTCCGCAGTAGCCGCTCAAACAGTAAAGAGTATATGAATGATCGGTTGACCCAACAAATGTAGCGCGATTAGCATTGCTCCTAACCGTGGCATGAAACGGCTACATTCGCTTTCTTTCCTCAAATTGTTACGGTAAGCCGTCTCTAGAAACCATTTAAGAATAAAAAGTAGATCGAAAACTGCCATCACTGCCAGTGGTGCGCCGCCGCACCTCTGTGCCACATAAAAGTTACACACCAATTGTAATCAGGCTTGTAGCCTTCAGCCGACCTGATCAGGAGCATAATTTTTTTGTCATTTCTGACCGAATGGCATCGCTGCTACTGAAAACTTTTTTTTTCTTTCAGCTAGATACTTTCAGAAAGCAAAAATTTGCACGCGAAAGCTCCAAAATGCCGATTTCCGCTACTTGTCTCTTGTTCCGCGGATGGGACCCCACATACCAACATGGCGGTTGTTCACAACTCGGCCGCTAGATTCCACATACCCAAAATGGCAGCGCCCATGATAAAACGGTCTATAAGCAGAGGAAAAATAGCCTCACTGGCTAAAATTATATTATGGGTTGTTGTTTAACGTTGAGAATAATGACACCTTGATGTGCCCGCATGCTTTTCACGCTACTTTATCTTCGGCATATAGTGATATATTACGTGAAATTTGATTCAGCTCACCCTACTGCTCACAAGCATTGGCTTGTTGCGCCACAAGTCAACTATGCAAAATAAACCTTTTTTTACACAAAGTCGCAGAAATATCATATATCATAGGAATTTGACGTATTCAGGTCAGGTATACGTGCTCAATCGCCCATTTAGCCCGCTCAATTGCAGGTGTTGCTTTGCTGGGTCATCTGCACGTATGCCGATGCCATAGGGTAAACTCTGATTAAGGTTAAACTGACCCGATGTATTCGCGTCGCGGGTGGCAATTGAAGAAAACGACGATGTGCAATCCACAGCGCAATATTATGGTGCAGCTTAACAGGTGGCGTGATATCATACAACTGATAAGCGATCTAAGTTATCGGCTGAAGGGTGTCTCCGCAGCCGACAAGACCTAGTAGGGACGCTATATTCCGACATTTTCCCCACATAGTTTGTCAGTATTCGGTAGGGCTACCGCTTGTAGCTTCTTTAAATGAAAAAAATGTATTATGTTTTGAAACCTTTTTCGCGATATTTGTTTGGTGATGGACTCACCATTCGGTCCATTGCATGTTATCGTGCCGTATTGCCTTTGAGATTAGATTGAAATTGATTCTGAGCGCCCTGAGTCCAGCTAGAGGCCGCCGAGCTAGATATGCTGACATATGAACAAGCTTCTAAATCTGAATAAATAAAATGGCGCTGTTCACTGCGTCATTTGTCGTACAGATGTTGCATTCAGCGCTGATGACAACACCCCTAAGACTGAATTCGACACTCGACCTGTGTGAATCGAACCTGGCTCGAGATAATCTGGCGAAGCGCAGCGCCAGCCTATATCTTTGCCTAAGGATCTGCGCTACCGTTACTTTGATGGGACCTGATCGCCGACCTTGGACGCCATCAGAGCGTCAGCCGTGTAGGCAGTGACCGCGCCGTGCCTACCTTGAGGTCGTCAAAAGGGGCCGCCGTCTGTGCCTCGGCTGACAACGCTACAGTCAACGAGTGCGGTTTCTTCATCGTGCGCCATAACGCCGAAGCCATGCCGAAGCCCACGTTTAGAAAAGGCGCTCCTGCACATCGTCTCCAGCGAGCCTGCAGAGTTGATGCAGAAAGAACCGAAGCTTTTTCATGCGCTTTTGACGTTTATTATAAAGCCCAGGGCTGATAGATTTAAACGTTTAGTCACTGGGTGGCCTGCTAAAACATGTACCGACTCCAAAATATCAGTTGTGAAAGTTCCAGATTGCTGAAAATTAGTTTGGTGACCACCACCGCACCTTTACGTAGAAATGACACACTTTTTAGAAGATAAAGTACACCTATACAATATTGTCACGTAGCCGTTTGGGTTGGTAACTAGAAGGTTTTTATGGGTGTTGACCCAAAAGCCCCCGGAGTGCACGTCAACAGCCCCGAGAGACGATCGCCGCCCAAATTTAGCCTCTTCGCATCGAACGTCTCGAGGCCACTTGCACTTCTTCAAGTAAGCGCACAAGACTCGCGGTGAGATGACGCTGTTGCTCACGCTACATTACCCCCTAAAAAAATCATCGACCCGACGAAATCGAAAGAAACGAAAAGAGTAAGAAAAAAAGAGTGCTCACTAGAAGATTGCAGTAAGGCGGAGTGCTAAGTTTCTTGCTTTAAGGCAGATCTCTCGAATAGTAGGGCTTCATATGCGCACCAAGTGAACCCCTTCGGGTTTCTGCTGGGGACGAGTAATGGAAACGCTGTCAGGAAGCACTTCGTATGTGACCTTACTAAGTTGACAGAGCACATTCTAGGGGCAAAAGGACTTGTTTAGAAATTTCTCGGATAGACCACGACGTCGAATTAGAGTCCAGAGCCAAACATCTGTCACCTGGTTTGAAAGTCAGTACACGGTGATGGTGATTGCAACGCTGGGCATCTCGGCCTTGCGGGTTCCGGATGAGTGCCCTGGCCAGCTCTCGCGCTTCTTTTGCGAGCTGTAACTTCCTCAGCACTGACTTCGCAGCCACGGTAGTCATGGGGCAACATGGCTTCCAGCATTTTTAAAACTTAGCGGCAGTACAATAGAGAGAAGGGCGCCATTTTTGTGGTTTCCTGCTACGCTGTGTTGCATGCGAATGTGACGCACGGCAGGAGGTAATCCCAAGGCCGATTCTCAACATCCAGGTACCTGGACATCATGTCGGTGAGAGTTTTGTTGAAACGTTAGTCTGTGGATGGTAGGCGATTGACCTGCGATGGGTAGAGCCGCTGAGCTGCATGAAAGATTCCAGCCGTTTGGCAGTGAAAGCAGTGCCTCGTTCCTTTATTACAAAGTTTGGGGCGCCGTGCCTCAAGATGATGCACTTGATGAAAAATTTCGGTGCCTCATTTGCCGTGCCACGCTTGTGGGCCTTTGTTTCAGCGTAACGCGTGAAGTAATCTTTAACGACTATTACCCACCTGTTGCCCGAGGCCGTATTTAGAAAACGACCCAACAGATTCATGCCATCCTTCTCTAATGGATGTTTTGGCACATTTACAGAAATCATTAAACCGGCCGGTTTCACAAGCGTTGTTTTCCGTCGGTGGCACTCATGGCATGTGCGCACGTAGTGTCGTACGGCAGCCGCAAGTAATTGGGAAGTAATTGGCGTATTCACCAGTAATAACTCTTCTTATTCCGGGCCAGAGTTCGAGCATATTTCTAGTGACCCGAGGTGGGCTCCTCATGACATGCCTGCAAGATTTCTTCGCGAGGAAACTCCGGCACGACGATGAAATAATCTTTTCCCGCCGAAGAGGGTTTGATGCCGTATGACAAACTGTTTCGCCTGCAAAATAATGACTGCAGCCTGGAGAAGGGACGGGAAATCTCGGTACGCACTTCCAGAACCTCTATGAGGGGTGTGAGAGCCAGATAATCATGTTGTTTCTGCGAACCACTAGTGCGTTCATGGCTGCGCGTTAAGGGGAAACTCAGGTTCTTCGTCTTCACGTGCAACCTCGATAGATTAACGGGATAAGCAGTCGGAATCGTTATGTTGACGCCCGGACTTACACACGATGGTGATGATTAACTCCAGTAACCGTAAACTTAATCGTGCAAGGCATCCGGTGGGATCTCGCCAGTTTAATAACCTGCACAGAGAGGTGATCGCTCACGACCCGAAAGTGCCGGCACTGCAGCGAGGGGTGGTCGCACACGGCCCGAAATTTCATGATCGCCCATCCAACAGCGAGACATTCGTTTCGGCAGTACAATAGTTGGATTCGGCACGGCTGGCGTATGCCATGACTCGCTCCCCACCGCCCCGCCACTGGACGAGTACAGCACCGAGGCCCACTTTGCTGGCATCTTTGTCTAGCAGTCTCGGCAGGAGCATCGAAGGGAGCTATCACAGGCGTCTGCAAGTGGTGCCGCAACTCCTCCAAAACCTTTCGCGGTTCCTTTGTCCAAGTGAAGGTGACATCACCTCGAGTGAGACGCGTCATTGGGGTGACGATTCCTGAAAGGTTTTCAATAGATCTGCGGTAATAGGCTCAGAGGCCTAAGGAAACGGCGAACTGTCTTCTTGTGGGACGGAGTGGGAAATTTGGCGACGGCTGCTGTTTCATCGGGATCGGTCTGAACACCTCGGTGAGTGATGACGTGACCCACGAAGAAGTGCTCTTCATAATCAAAGTGACACTTGCGTTTCAACGTGAGGGGAGCACATTTGAGCACAGTGGAGAGACGTTGGAGGTGGGCCTCGAACGTTGGCGAAAACACAATAACGTCCAATAGAACGGCGCAATGACACGATCACTGGAAATGAAGAGGGATAGAAAGAGCACCTGCTTCTAACTGAGTTTTTGCATAAGACACCACTTTTATGCGCCAGTGTACGTCAGAAATAATACATTCCAAAAAATCATAACAATAAATATATAGTACAACACATTGCGGCAAAATGCCCTACACCATGATGTGTTAAAGAAAATACGTATGGCAGCCAAAGCAAGGCACAAATATCCGAATCGTGATAAAATGGCTCATTATCAGGAACTTCACACGGTCATCAAACACAAAACATTGTATTCAAAAGAGCCGATAAAATGCCGTTCTAACTATCTACACGTGACCGTCTAAAACCCCAGTTCCTGGCCGCTGAGCTTTACCGATGATTTGGATACGCAAATGGGCCCAGCTTTCTCTATATGATAAGCCTCAATTATTCCATTTCAACTCGCTATCTGCCTTTGTCGATAAATATTGCACCGTGATGGAAGGCGCAATGTTTATCGGTAATAATGTTTTTGCAATGTTTTATGTGATATACACTGGCGTATAAAAGGTGGTGCCTTCTGCAATAAACTGAGTTGGTAGCAAGCGCTGTTTCTATCCCTCTTATTTTCCTGTGATCGATTCCCTGCGCCGTTCCAATGGTCACTATGAACCACTAGCCCAACAGCAAGTACTTCTACAATAACGCAGTCCAGGCAGCCTAGACACATCTGCCGTTTAAGGCCAGATAGATCTGCGTTGATCACTCGATGAAATGTTGCTGGAGTGGAGCAAAATCCAAAAGGCACGATCTTCAATTTATACTGTCCACCTGGTGAGAAAAACGCTGTGTTCATTGACTGAAGAGATGAAAGGTAGCGCATTTGGCGTAGCTGGTCTAACGAGTCATCAATGCGTGGCAGCTAGTAGGCGACCTTTTTGTAGCGAAGGCTGCACTGCGGTAAGTGTTCAAGCCGTCGGCGTGACACCGTGTTACAGTGGCTCCATTGAATACGAACAGGAAACGACCAAAATAAGATGGAAAAGAAGAACAAGAAGGAAAATAAAAAAAGACGGAGAAGGAGAAGTAGGAGAATGGGAAGAAGAAGCAGAAAAACAAGGAGAAAAATAACAAAATAAATAAGAAAAAGGATAAGAAGCGCACGAAGAAAAAGAAGAAGAAAAAATTGTAGCGGTTTAAGCATGGCTTGAACGTTAGTGCTAAGCGAAAGCTGTGGGTACTGCAGCCAATGTTTCTGCGGACAACTGGATTTAATGTGCAGCCGACAAAACTTTCGAACAAAACTTTGTCCTAACAACTCGCTCTTATCGTTCACCTCTACCAACTACCGAGTTATATGTCTTCTTTTTTTGCTTCTTAATTTTCTTCTTATATTTGCTACCTCTTCTTTTCCGTCTTTCTTTTTCTTCCTTTTCGTCTCCTTATTCTTCTTCCTCTGTCTTCTTTTCTTCTTTTATTTCTTCTTCTCTCTCTTCTTTTTCTTCTTCGTCTTCCACAGTGCCACGGTGCCACACCGACGGCTTGAAAACCTCCCACAGTGTAGCTTTCGCTACAATATAAGAAGAAGACAGATATCTCGGTATTTAGCAGAGGCGACCGACCACAGCGAGTTGCTAGGACAGAAGGTTCGCACGAACGTTATGACGGTGGTGTGCCCCGCAGTTCAACGTAGAGACGATGTCACACCACTACAAGTCTTCTACACCCGAATGAGAACGGTCAATAACGAGATGCAAGGGGTGTGTATAGGTGAAGGATTCCCCTGTGTCCTAAATAAGCCTGAATATCTTCACTTTGAAGCCGCACCTAAGCGTAGCCATGCAGATTGCTTTCGCGTACCTCCGGGCTTAACCACAAGCAAAACAACAGCTAATTTTGTGGGACCAGATTAGCTTACGGTGGTCCACCCAAAACCCTAAACTTCCGTCTTTCTTCTTAACGATACCAACAGGTGAAGCCCAGGGGCTCGTCGATGGCTGCATGACACCGTCATTTACCATCTCGTCTACCTGATGAACAATGACTTCGCGTTCTCGCGGTGACTCTCGGTACGGGCTACCTCGGACTCATCGGGTACCATCATCGGTTATTAAGCGGTGCTTGGTCAGGGGCGTCTCTTTAAATCCGGGGGTGGACGAGACCCAGTCTTGAAAGTGGAGAGTAGCCCAACGAGACTGTCACGGCTTTCAGTTTCCGCGGCGTGGGCTTGGTGACCCGCACCTCGGTGCATCAGTAAAATCACGGCAGGATGGCGAGTCGCGTACAGGACAAGACGACTGTGGACGGCCGGTCGGAGAGGTTGCGCGGGTTGCTAGGTATTCGATTTCTGTAGTGCATTTGCCGACCCGGCGACGCAGGGAATCACAAAATTTGCTGTGCTTTATCTTGTAGTTAAATTTGCGAGAATGTCTGCATGGCTACGCTTAGGTTCGGCTGGAAAGTAGACATGGCTTTTGCACATAGCGCTTTACTCCATGGTTTCCGCTTTAGTTATGCCATAGAGAGCACTTTGGACCACTGAATTCCGATGAAACGAAAGCGTCTGCAGCGCGGTGGTCTGTAACCCTCCACTGTGGTACCTCTTTCTCTCTATTTTCAATCCCACCTTCCTGCTTTTCCTTAGGACTCGGTTAATGTGTGCGTGGAGAACTGTGACACATCTTTCTTCTAAACCAATTTGAAACGACGCTGATGCCTGATGCTGAGTCTATTTATAGAGGCTTTGTGGTGCGGCGTTCGAGGAAGCGCCAAATGAATGGCGCCGCACGGAATGCCCGGCGAGATCAACTTCGAATATGCGTTGGTTGGTTGGACAACTCTAGTTCCACCAGAAAAAAATTAGTTGTGGTTTAACTCTGGTTAACCGTAGTTGAAATGCGATAGGAACGGCGAAAACTTCTCTTGCCTGCTACATTATTCCCTATCATTATTCACCTCGGCTGCGGTGGTGGCGGAGTGCAGTTCGTGCCTTAATTGCTCCATTCAACTGGCTGCAGGTTGCAGATTACGAGACGGGCTTCTACTTCTCCTGGCATTCCCAGTAGGCCTGTGGGACCTGCTGCGATCTTCCTCGGAACTTTTCGACCACGGCCGCACGGCATTTCCTTTCCTCAAGCGACAGCCGCTGCTAGCGTCACCAGTCTACTATCACCGGAACAATTTGTGCGCCCCTGTTACGCCCACTGCTCGTCACTTCGGCTGCGGTGGTGGCGGAGTGCAGTTCGTGCCTTAATTGCTCCATTCAACTGGCTGCAGGTTGGTGCATTTGCATTTGTCTTCTCAGATCTGAGTCTCACCCTTCCGCCACCGTTGCCGAAAGTGCCTCGCATTGTGCTTTTCGTTTTTGTTTTCTCGGCCTGTGTTAGATAAGACATGGACGGCCGTGATAACACATGTGCGGCATGTTCGAAAGCAATTCCAGTCAAAGGACGCGTAATGAAATGTTTTGAATGTGACAGTGTGTTCCACATTGGAAAATGCTCTGGGGTGTCACAGTCGACCGCTAAGGGGAAGGCTGAGGCTTTTTTTGAAGTTTGGAAATGTGGTACCTGCTATTCATCGCGCTTGAGAGGGGCAGGAGGCAGCAAGGAAGGCGAGGAGAGCAATATACATGTTATAATTAGTGCTATTCTTGCAAGACTAGATAAACTTGACAACCTTCCAGAAAAAGTGGACCATATTGACAAGTCAATCACCATGATGTCGGACAAGTACGATGAAGTATTAAAAACAATGGCCAGACATGATGCAGAAATCAAGGAACTTCGAAAGCGGGTTGTTGTCCTCGAGAGCTGCAATAACATTGAGGAAATGAAACAACTTAAGGCAACTGTGAACGATTTGGAGTGGAGGAGCAGGCGGCAGAATTTGGTATTCCATGGCATCTCAGAGTCGGATGACGAGGATTTGCTTGAAAAAGTTAATGACAGCCCGATCTGTTGAGCTTTCTGAGCTGTGTGAAAGCGATGTGGATGCCGTACACAGACTTCCCGCGAAAGCAGGTAAAGTTCCATGTGTGCTAGTTCGATTCACTTCCCAGAAACTCAGAGAACAGTGGTTTTCCAGGGGCAAATCACTCAGAAAGTTTGACTCTGAGGTCTCAGTCACTGAAAATCTGACTCAGTTCAACAGGACGCTACTCGATATTGCCAAGAAATGGGCTGATGCGAATGCCTACAAGTACGTGTGGCACCGGAACAACAAAGTACTTGTACGAAAAGCGAGCGGTGAACTAGCACACGTGATTCGATGTGATGACGATTTGAGGAAGCTGCTGCAGTAAGCCACTGCTGTTCACTGAAACTTGCCCTTTAATATGGGGGATACTTTTGTCACTCCAAATTATGTGAATAGTGATGTTCAAGGTCTGACTGATCATTTTTCAGTGTTAAGTTTGAATATTCAGTCTGTTCGCGATAAACATGATATCTTACGCGTATTTCTTGAAGAGTTTGAATTCTTGTTCTCTGTGGTAATGCTCAGTGAGACATGGATCAAGGATGAAGTTGACTGCTTTGACTTGGTCAACTATCAGTCATTTTTCCTCAATAGAACTAATAGAAGAGGTGGAGGCGTTTGTTTGTTCGTGCTTGATAGTGTGCAATGCGAAAGGGTCGATGAAGTTACTTCACTTACGCCTGAATATGAGGTACTGTCTGTTTGTAGCAAAAATGTCCTCATCACTGTAGTATATCGCCCCCCAGATGGTTGCATAGAGAACTTTCTGCTCTATATGGAACATGTTTTTCAGTTTGAATTTGAATATAATTACACTATATATAGGTGGTGATTTCAACATTAACATGCACGAAAATACACCCAGAAAGTCGCGACTCTTATTACTAATGGAATCATACTGTCTTGTAAACGTTGTGACATCACCTACACGTATTACCACAACGACGGCAACACTCCTGGATTTGCTTATCACGAATAACGCAACTAACACGCTCTCAACCGAAGTTATTAATTACGCTATTAGTGATCACCTGCCGGTGTACATCGTTTGTAATAGTCATCCTAAATTCAAATCGAACTGTAAACCGAGAAATGTTAAAATACAACGGATCAACCCAACGACGTTAGATTCATTTCGACACAAAATAATGAATGTCAACTGGGAACCAGTTTTTGCTTGTTTGACTGCTGACAGAGCGTTTAGTTGTTTCCTGGAGATTTTCGTGCGCATATATCGTGACACGTTTCCATACACAGATATAAAGAAACCAAAACGAGCTCGTAAGCCCTGGATTAGTTCGCATATTCTTCGAATGATTGCTAGAACAAATTCCCTCTACCAGAAATTCTTACAAAGACGCAGTCCAGAATCGTGGGGAACGTTTAAACATACAGAAACAAGCTTAATTCAACATTGAGGAAAGCGAGGAATGAATATGACCTCAATTTGTTCGATGGTTTGACCGATCAAAAGAAAATTTGGAATAGGCTTAATCGAGTTTTAAATCATAACTTGGGAAATATAGCTAACAGTATTACAGTTGATGGTATTAGATATACTGGACTCGCTCTCGCTAATGAGTTTAATAACTATTTTAGTACACTTGTTGATAGCGAGCACAATCATAGAGCATTAGATTACGTTACTATCCACACAAGCAACAGCATATTCCTAACATGCTGCGATGAAAATGAGGTGCTTCAAATATTTAAAGGTATGAAGGTTTCGAACAGTGAAGACGCTTTTGGACTGAAAATGAGACCAGTCATGCACGTCTTGGACATTATCTGCCCGATTTTAACTTCTGTCTATAATTTGTCCCTAACTACAGGCGTCTTCCCCTCAGATATGAAAATTGCGAAAGTAGTTGTAATCTATAAAGGTGGTTCCAAAAATGACTTGGGCAGTTATAGGCCAATTTCAATATTGCCTATTTTTTCTAAGGGCTTAGAAAAATAATGCACTTCTGAGTTTCTAATTTTCTTGAGAAGTATAATGTGCTAACAACTAAACAGTTTGGATTTAGACCTAAGTCTTCTACTGAAATGGCTCTTCTGAAGCAAAAAGAGATACTCCTAAATAACATAGGATGTAAACAAATAACGTTGGGAATTTACATAGATTTCTCCAAAGCCTTTGACAGGATTAATCACAAGACTCTTCTACTGAAACTTTCTGTTTACGGTGTTCGGAACGAGGCACTATCTCTAATCACTAGCTATTTAACTGACCGATATCAGTATGTTTCCATAGATAATCATTGCTCATCTTATAGTAAAATAAAGGATGGTGTACCTCAAGGTGTACCTCAAGGTCCCTTATTATTCAATATTTATATTAATGATTTAGTACAGATTGATTCCGAAACAGAATATGTAATTTATGCTGATGATAAAACTTTATTTCTATCAGGGACCAACGCGAATGATATAGTCAAAAGGGCCAATAGCGTGTTGGGTAAAAACTCCTGGGCTGAAATAAACTCCTTGCTGATAAACTCGCGCAAAACAAAGGCGATATTTTTTAGAGCGAAAAATGTGAAATGGGTGGTAGACGTTGATTTAGTCTTGGGTGGTAATGCAATAGAAATAACTAATGTTGTGAAAACACTTGGCGTTTACTTTAATGAATTCATGTTATGGGATGTCCACATCGAGCAGCTAGATGTTAAACTGGCTAGGGTTGTCGGCGTACTTAGAAGGTTAAAGTGCATGTTGCCTACGAGGACTAAACTTGTAATGTACCATGCCCTGTTTGAATCTCCTATCAAATACTGTCATCTGGTATGGGGTACAATGACGCAAACTAATATTCAGAAGGTTTCAATATTGCAAAAAAAAAATGCAGTGAGAGCAATAGCAGGTGCTTCATTTCAGCACGTACAAGTTCTTTATTTTCAAAATACCGCATTATGAATGTAAAGGTCATCCATCAATATCGTGTGATTCAGCTATATAAATCCCAGGCACACAGTAAAATTACATTTTTAACCGACCTTGCTAATCTACAGGAAAATACTGTGCTCCACAATACAAGACACTATGAATACTGATGTGTACCTTGCCCACGCACAAACTACCGACTCCAAACATTAAGTTATGTATTGCCGTCATTCCTAAACCGCTACGCTTTCACAAATGAATCCATTCACTCAGTTTCATATACCAGTATAAGAAATATGTTCCTACATAGAAATGAAGAGAATGTGACAGTAAGAAATGCTAAGTAACCATGCGAGATGAAGCTGTTATCTTTTTGATTTTGTGTGTAACTGTGCAGAAACTAATCTGTGTTCCATCGGAAAATATTGTATGCATTTTTATTCCATGCCTGCTCTTGTTTGTGCTTTTTTTTTTTGCTGTTATTCGCCATCGCCATGTCGAACCATCTGCGGGAGATGGCAGCTTTGTCAAGCCGCTTGCGCGGCTTTTTTTCCTTTCTCCTCAGCCATTGTAAATGTCTGAAATAAACTGAAACTGAAACATATAAAAGTGTAAGGTGCATCATTATTGGGGACACTTAACCTCATCCTTTAAGAGTATGACGTGAGAGCTTAAGTTACCAGTCTTCTTCTTCTTCTTCTTCTTCTTCTTCTGCTTCTCCTGGGCTGTTCAAGGTCAAGCGTGGCTCCGCCGGGACCACGCGACGGCTCGAAACCTGACGCAGTATTGCTATCGCCATAAAAAGCGTCCTCTTTCCCGCCCCCGGCACGCAGGCCGAAAAAGACAAGGAGTCTTGCGCCCCCGGATTAGAAGCTGGCAGGTAGCTCCTGGCTTGTTGCGGCCTGTTCCCCCAGATAGACGGTACGTCGCTGGATCGCAGGGTCCGCACTTAGCAGCAGGGTGTCCCAGACATCTCTACTTGTTATATTCTGTTTCATTCCTGGGGACTCTGGACACTCCCAAATTATGTGCGCCCCACTGTGTTTCCACTGATCATTGTCCCTAAGGTCTCGTAAATCGCCTGGTGACGTCATAACCAGTCGTGACGACATGCCCGGTTGTGAACTCTGGTTATTAAACGTGGCCGAATGTGACGTCACGATGACGTCATATTAGGTCGTGGCGTTACAGCCAATGACGTCATCATAGAGCGATGTCATATCATTACTCATGAATATTTAGTAATGACTCATGAATAATTAGTACTAGATAGTCATGGCTAGGGCTATGGTTAAATCTGGCAGCAAAGAGACTGGCCAGTAGAGTAGAGTAAGGCTTAAGGTCAGTGCGACCACGGCCAAGGTACAGTGAATTAGAATATTTTCCAGTGAAGCGAGCGTTTCTCCTGAAGCGGAGGCGCTGTTGTCGACCACTCTTGAAGGCGGCCGGCGGCGACGGGTCAGAGCACGCCCGACGGCGCTTCACTTGTGCGCTGGCTTTTCGTTCAGTGTGGTTACATTGCACGAGTGTTTTGATGTGAGTGTATTAACAATGAGTGCAAAGCAACGACTAAACCACTGCTATGCCCCAGTGTGCAGCACAGGAACCGCAACAACAAAAAACGCGCGAAAGTTGTCGCTATTCAAGGTGCCTGCAGATCCTGAGCGCAGATCCACGTGGGAGAGGAGCCTATATCGAGGCGAAAAGCCGCTAACCGCAGGCTGCGCGGTATGTGAGCTACATTTTGAGCCACGCTTCATCGTTAGGGATTATGCGTACCGCATAAATGGCGAGGAAGTGCGAATTCCACGCGGGACACCTATGCTTACCGCAGATGCAGTCCCCACAATTTTACTCAATCTGCCAGCTTACTTGAGCAAGCTCCCCACTCCCAAGAGGAATGAGAGAAGAAGGAGTGGTGTGAATGATGTCACACCGCGAAAAAAGGCACGAAGGCAGGTTACAGAGGTGATCGAAGATGAACCTGTCGAACCTGCGGCCAGCAACGAAGTATGCGCGGCTGCAACTGTCCCCGCGGTGAGGAGAATAGAAGTCCCAGGGAAGCGATGGACGCAGCATGAACTTCAAGACGCAGATGGAGTATGTTTTACATTATGTGCTCTCGACTCGCTGTCAGGTGAGGGGACCGTGGAAAAGGCCGTGTTCTTTATTGCAGACAGTGCTGGTGCCTTGCATACAAAGACGTTCCTGGTGGGCAAGCAGGTAGCGGGAGCACCAGTGGCAAAAATGCAACATGCTGTAACCACAATGCAAGAAGCACATGATTTTCATATCTGCAACGGTGCAGCGTCAAGGGATGAAAACTCCCTGATGACCAGCCTAACAGCAAGCTTGCAAAATCAAATTGAGAACAAATCAAGAACAGCATATAGTACTCGCTGCCAAGGCAAGGCAACCAAAGATGGTGCTTCATGCGTCAGTTGCAAGTGCTTAAGGAAAGCGCTTTTTAAGCGGCAGTCACACATCAAAAGGCGTCAAGGAACGAACAGCCAAAATACTGGTTCGCGATGTCGCGGTCCCGTTTCCAAGAAGCTGCAAGCGTCTTCCCGAGAAAACAAACGGCTTTTATCAAAGCTAGACAAGCTCGCAGTGGATCTTCAGGAAATGAAAACTACGTGCGCTGCAACAGCTGAGGAAATACTTTCTCGGAAAATAAGCTCCTTATCACCAAAGCAGCAGCTGGCTATAAGGCAGTGCTTCGAAGCATCCAAGAGAAAAAGCCCACGGGGCATGAAGTACGATAAGGAGTGGATGCTTGAATGCATATTGCTTAAAATGAGGAGCCCTAAACTGTACCGGTATATGAGGTGGCAGAACATCTTGACACTCCGAAGTGAAACAACGCTGCGTAAATACACTGCCCAGTACAGGAACGGCTACGGATTTAATGAAAAAATGCTGAATGTGTTGAAAAAGAAGGTTGCCCACCTCAATGTGTTCCACCGACACGGTTGGATAATAATAGATGAAATGAAGCTAGCAGAACACTTAACAGTGACAACAGGTGCGAAGATAGAATACTTTGTTGACCTTGGCCAATATACGCCCAAAAAAGAAAAAAACATTGCCATGCAATCATGGTCTTGTTGTGATATTTGTGCCACTCGTTGGCAGCTGGACTCAAGTTCTTGGTGTTTTCGGGAGTAACTAGAACGTGAAAGGTGACCTGCTGGCCAAAATTGTAATCGAGTCCACAGCTCTTGCAGAAAAGGCTGGCCTCTTACTGGACTACGTCACATGTGATGCAGCGGCCTGGAACCGGAAAATGTGGCGCATGTTTAATATTCGAGCTTCCTTGAAAGAAGTGGTCTGCAAGAAACCGCATCCTGTTGACAGCAGCCGTTTCTTATATTTTTTTTTTCAGATTTCCCACACCTTGTCGAAAATATTCGCAACATTCTTCTTGTCACAACTTTTGACACCCCCGATGGAACGGTATCAATGCAATTTGCTCGAAAAGCTTTCGAACTGAACAAAAATGCTGTAACAATGAAAGCAATGCCTGGCATAACTAGCGTGCACATCAGCCCCAACAACTTCGAAAACATGCCGGCGAGTTATGCATTCCAATTGTTCGGGCATGGTCCTTTGCGAGCTTGTTTTCTTTACCGCGCTCAGCTAGAGCAGAGCTGCGGGAAACTGGAAGCTACAGAAAAGTTTTTCATAAGAATGAAATCCTTGATTGCTGTGATGACTGGCAGGTATACAGCTGAAGCCCTCAGGCCTGCTTCTGATGGTGAGAAGTTAATAAAGGAAACCCTAGGTTTCCTAGACACCTGGGAGCGCCACGCTGATAAAAAAAAACTCTTTCTGAGCGAATCTACCGCGGAAGGCCTAAGAGTCACGCTAACAAGTACTCTTGAGCTCCTTCGGTACTTGCACGATCAAGTTGGCTACAGCTACCTGTTGACATCACGACTGAGCGAGGACAAAGTGGAGAACTTCTTTGGATTAGTCAGGCTTTCCTCTGGCCGCAACTCCCACCCAACACCACAACAGTTTGTTATCACTGTTCACTGCCTTTCTTATTACAACTTGGCACACAGCGTTGCAGGTGGAAATGCAGAGAGCGACATATTAAGTTCTCTTCTTGACGCGGGCGACAAAGAGGAAACTGCAAAGCAGCAACTGATTGAGAAAGTGAAGGTTTGCACCGAGAAAGAGGTACCGTCGGCTTCATGTGGCAGTGCAGCTATGCAACATGACTATAACTTCCAAAGAAGTGACTCAAGGTTGAACTATCACATCTCTGGGTACGTGGCGAAAAAGTGCCTGCTACCGACCAAATGTCCTGCGTGTATCGATTGCCTCTTATTGCCAGCAGAGCAAGGGCGCCGCATGCACGCTGCAGAATTTGTTAAGCATATTGACGAAGGAGGCTTACTCTACCCCTCGGTTGAACTGTTCCGTTTCATCACCAGTCTGGAGGACATTTTTACTAATTGCTTTAATGCGCGCAAAGTTCATTCTCAAAGTGTCATGGACATTTTACACATGATTCATTGTGCTGCTCCTTTAAATGTGGGATGCAATGCACATGCT
The DNA here is from genome assembly GCF_055883805.1 of Amblyomma maculatum. Taxonomy (NCBI): domain Eukaryota; kingdom Metazoa; phylum Arthropoda; class Arachnida; order Ixodida; family Ixodidae; genus Amblyomma; species Amblyomma maculatum. The sequence goes on from NC_139352.1 coordinate 130,189,993, forward strand.
GAGAGTATTACTCCCCGCATAGTCAGGTTTTATGTTACTACGCGGCTTCATTTTTTTATCAAAGGACTCAACAAGTCAAACATGCTGTCGAAGCGAAAGGCAGCGCAGCACCTCAAGCTAAGTAGATTGAATTAGCTGTATTTGTACACTGTTATTTTTTTTTATTACGCAAGCTTGCCATAAGGCATATTATAAAAACCCGTGGAAATTATTTTCCGTAAGGAACCTGAGGAGGCTCCTGCTCTTATTGTTGTCGGTGAACCATTTGGAGAAGTCTTCCCTTTTTGCGGTTAGTCCCACCTGCAGAATCTTTATCCTTTATGCCCTTGTCCCTGCACAAGTCCACAGCAGGTGGCGAACATCCACTTGTACACTGTTTGCTTCGTGCATTGGAGCTTTCAAGTTGACTTGAGTGAAAATTAAAAATACCTGCATTAAAATCGCATGAAGCAGTTTTTCGACAGTTTTTTGCGTCAATCGCTTTTATGGTGTATACCATATCTGTTGACTGAAGCGCATTCTCGTATCAGCGTGGAATCATTAGTTTTACACACCTAATATTCTGTGAATTTGTGTCTTGGTTGATAATGAAAACGGTATATATATATATATATATATATATATATATATATATGTATATATATATATATATATATATATGTGTATATATATATATATATATATATATATATATATATATATATATATATATATATATATATATATATATATATATATATGAAGGGGAAATGAGGGTGCTCGTTATAATACATGAATGAAAGAAGCCAACAGTCGGCGAGGCCAAGGAAAGCATTGGGGATTGTACTTTGTCTTATTTTTTTATTTATTTTTTTAATTTTTACTTCGATAATCACATATATTAGTAATGCAATCTGTTCAGGGGAAAGATAATTAAACACAAAGTAGAAGAAAAAACAACGTGCCGATGGTGGGATCCGAACCCACGACCTCCGAATATCGCGTCCGGTGCTCTTCCAAATGAGCTACATCGGCCGCTGTCCCCCCTGCTACTTTCTTGGGTATTAATGTTGTCTGTATACGAACCTTGAGAGTGTTCACCAGCGCCATCCTCAACCAAAGCGGCGGACGTGGAACGCCCTGTGTTACCGCCAGCGTCACGTAGAACGTGATCAATAGCGAGGGCGAAAGCTGTGCTAGAACCCTCTTACGCTACCTATGGCTTCAAGACTGCCAGAACCGAGACCCCCGTAAGCTACAAGCGGATAAATGAAGGGGAAATGAGGGTGCTCGTTATAATACATGAATGAAAGAAGCCAACAGTCGGCGAGGCCAAGGAAAGCATTGGGGATTGTACTTTGTCTTATTTTATTTTTTTTAATTTTTACTTCTATAATCACATAAATTAGTAATGTAATCTGTTCAGGGGAAAGATAATTAAACACAAAGTAGAAGAAAAAACAACGTGCCGATGGTGGGATCCGAACCCATGACCTCCGAATATCGCGCCCGGTGCTCTTCCAACTGAGCTACATCGGCCGCTGTCCCCCCTGCTACTTTCTTGGGTATTAATGTTGTCTGTATACGAACCTTGAGAGTGTTCACCAGCGCCACCCTCAACCAAAGCGGCGGACGTGGAACGCCCTGTGTTACCGCCAGCGTCACGTAGAACGTGATCAATAGCGAGGGCGAAAGCTGTGCTAGAACCCTCTTACGCTACCTATGGCTTCAAGACTGCCAGAACCGAGACCCCCGTAAGCTACAAGCGGATACATGAAGGGGAAATGAGGGTGCTCGTTATAATACATGAATGAAAGAAGCGAACAGTCGGCGAGGCCAAGGAAAGCATTGGGGATTGTACTTTGTCTTATTTTTTTTTTAATTTTTACTTCGACAATCTCATAAATTAGTAATGTGATCTGTTCGGGGGAAAGATAATTAAACACAAAGTAGAAGAAAAAACAACGTGCCGATGGTAGGATCCGAACCCACGACCTCCGAATATCGCGTCCGGTGCTCTTCCAACTGAGCTACATCGGCCGCTGTCCCCCCTGCTACTTTCTTGGGTATTAATGTTGTCTGTATACGAACCTTGAGAGTGTTCACCAGCGCCGTTCACCAGCCTGTTCACCAGCACGTTGTTTTTTCTTCTACTTTGTGTTTAATTATCTTTCCCCTGAACAGATTACATTACTAATTTATGTGATTATCGAAGTAAAAATTAAAGAAAAAAAAAATAAGACAAATTACAATCCCCAATGCTTTCCTTGGCCTCGCCGACTGCTGGCTTCTTTCATTCATATATATATATATATATATATATATATATATATATATATATATATATATATATATATATATATATATATATATATATCTTAACCCAAATGAACTGAAACCTGTGTTCCTGTAATGTAGCGTCTTGTCATTTTTTGCCACCTTTGTATGTTATGAATATTCTTTACTCATACGCAAGCTGTACCTAATTCACTTTGCATGAATACATACTTTTGTGAATGCCTTCTTAAAAATGAACTGTCAACCAAAACCAAAGTTTATGTCGCTGTATATGTGCTCCTTTTTATTACAACATTGTTCTTTGCAGTACATTTGCAGCGTTCAATGCTTCCTTGTCTGTTATTAGTACCCAAACTTCCTCTGACTTCGAGACTTGTATTTATTCTTTGTTTTTTTTTTGAAGGAAATGCTTTCAGTGTACACATCCCTGTTATCAATTTATAAGTGTATAATTTGTTGTGTACAAGACGTACATTTGTTTTGGAAAGCGAGCGAAATGCTTTCAGTGTACACACCTTTTATCTAAGTAATATGCGCCAGGTTGTCGGCCTGTACTGTTGCTGCTTTGTAGGGGACGAGGACTTGTCAAGCTGCTATCGCAGCTTTTTGCCGCGCCTCCCCAATCTTTGATGGAAATAAATGGAAATATATATATATATATATATATATATGTGTGTGTGTGTGTGTGTGTGTGTGTGCACCAAAATGAAATCTTGGCCACGGTCAATAGTAGTGAAAAATGAAGACCAACGTGTGAAACAATTTATTGACGTGTCGGCTGTGGAACAGTCTTCGTCAGAATGTCCAATGGACATTCTGACGAAGACTGTTCCACAGCCGAAACGTCAATAAATTGTTTCAAATGTTGGTCTTCATTTTTCACTATATACATATATATATATATATATATATATATATATATATATATATATATATATATATATATATATATATATATATATATATTTTATTCACGTATATCCCTTGAGAAATGGTCCCACGAATAACTCTTACTTTGCGATATTTAGTGTGTCGAAATATGTCGGAACTGCGACAGTTTGTAATAACTAAATAAAAAAAAACGTTAACAGTGCGCTCAATGGCTTTCGTCTGTTATTGTGTTAGCAGACACTCAAATAAACAAGAACTAATTTATTGAGGTCGCATTAGGAAATTAGGTGGATGTCAGTCCGCAAGAAGAACGCGCCTGTGCGAACTCCGCTGTTGGGATGCGTGTCCGTTCTATCGCTCGGTCCAGCTTCGACTGGCTCTCTCGGTATTCACCTTTCACACCTTCACATCGTTCTTCCCACGGTTGAATTCCTGGTACCGGCACGTACACCAGTCATACACACACGTCAGAAACGGCTCGCCCTCTCTCCTCACGTGATCTTGCTCTGCGGTTTCGTGTGCTGCGCCGACGGCCGTGAGAAAGTTCGTTTTAGCCTTGGCTGGGCGCGGTGTCGGGTAGCAGCGTCAGCGTTCGATGGCTAAGGTATACAATGCCTAAACGGGCGCTTTGGTCGGCGTAGTCGGCGTACCGCTGACACGACCCTCCCGAATTTGAGCCTGTCCTCAGGTGCAAGCATTTCGGGGAGATAGCATAAGCTCATTAGCGATGAGATCGCGCTCCTTGTACCTCCGCAGTTGTTCAACGTTCACTGTTTTTCTGTTGATTTTAACAAGTGCTTGGTGTAGTCTTGCTATGACTACAAGGTTTGGCTCGATCACTTCTGCAATTTGAAAGGGTCCTTCATAGCGCGCGTCAAGTGTGTTCCGCGGCGCCGGCTTCGAGCACGACGAGATCTCCGGAATGAAATTCTGGGGCCCGTCGCCTTGAGTTATATCGGGCGGTTGATTCTCGTTGGCTCTCGAGAAGGCAGCCCCTCGTTTCCGCGCGTCCCTTTGATAGATCGTGGAGTCGCTCCGCTTCTTCGATCTCGTTCTCAACGGAGGCGATGTTGAGCTCTCCGGGAAGTTTTGGGTCGTAGCCATGCATTAGCCAGAAGGGGCTGTAGTTTCCGTGACGGTGTTTGGTAGCGTTAATAGCGAACGTTGCTTTGGGAAGTTGCTTCTTCCATGTACTGTTGTTCTGGATGGTCTTGCGAAGCACTTGTTTGAGGGTTCCGACCATTCTCTCGATAAGACCGTTGGATTGAGGCCAATACGGAGGGGAGTTGATGTGGGTTATCCCGAGCCTGTTGTGAAACTGTGCTGTTCGTTTGTTCACAAATCCTCTAGCCTGATTGGTGATTATGATGCTCGGAACGCCAAATCTTGGGATCCATCTTTCGGTCAGAAATTCGAGGTAGTGTGCTGATGAAGTGCTCGGCACGGCCACAGCGTCCATGTATCGTGTTGCGTGGTTAATGCACACAAGCACATAGCCGCTGTTTCCGTCGAGAGGTCCCGTGTGGTCCAGCGAGATGACAGCGTTCGGTTCGGTGGGAATGTCTTTTGGCCGGAGGCACCCTTCGTTTCGCGTGGTACGGGCGTTTATTGTCTGGCACGTGTGGCAGGTCTCTATGTACTGACGGATGTCCTTGGTCATAGATGGCCACCAGTACTTTTTCTGAATGAGGTCTTTGGTTTTTTCGAGGCCGAGGTGTCCGTTGTTGTCGTGGAAAACCAGCATGACGTTACTTCGGAGAGTGGCGGGTACAATCACTTGCTTGCATATACGACCTTTCTGAAACGATCGCTTGATAACGATGCCATTATCAATTTCGTAGTCAGATGTGTAGTTCGCAGCCTCGGTCCGGAACTTTTGGCAGTCTGGGTCGTCTTCTTGTAGCTCGCGTAGACGGCTGTGTTCGCTGACGATTACGGTGAGACAGAGGAGGTCGTGAGCTGAAAGTCGCTCTTCGCTTGGTTCAGTGGCGTCTGCCTGTCTTGAGAGTGCATCTGCCGCGGTGTTCTGGCGTCCAGGCTTGTGCTTCACATCAAAGGTGTACTCCGCAAGGTCGAGGGTCCATCTTGCAAACCTGCGGTTGGTTGCACCCTTTTTCACCAGGTACGACAAGCTGAAGTTGTCCGCGTACACCGTGAATCGTGGGCCACCTCGTAGGTAGATTGCGAACTTTTCGGTGATAGCCCAGTGAAGGGCCATGCACTCGAGCATGTTTGAATGTAATCCCCTGTCGTACTTGTTTAAAGCGCAGCTTGCGTATTCGATTATACGCTCATTTCCGTCTTGAGTTTGGGAGAGTACCGCCTCAAGTCCTGTCTGAGAGGCGTCAACATGCACATAGGTAGGACAATCTGGACGGAAGTTCGCCAGAGTGGGCGGACTTTTTAGGGCCGTTTTCACGGTGTCGATAATTATTTGGTGCTCGCTTGTCCAGACGAATGTAGCATCATTTCCGAGAAGCTGACGTAGCGGGTATGTGAGCTTGCTGAACTGTGGCACAAACTTGCGATAATGGTTTGCGAACTGGAGGAATGAGTACAACTTCTTCGCGTTGCGATGCGGTTCGAACTTGTCTATGGCGGAGACCCTTTCTTCATCGAGCGTTCGCCCTCTGCCGATATCACGTAGCCTAGAAATTGAACTTTAATCTCGCACGAACTGGCACTTTCGCATGTCCATTTTTAGGCCTTTGATGACGATTCTTCTTAGCGCCTCTTCAAGAAGGCTAAGTGCCTCCGTAACCGTTGCTGCTCCCTGTCCGACGTCGTCCATATACGTGGACGTTCTGCCGAGGCCATCGAATGTGCGACGCATCACCCTCTGCATCGTCTGTGGTGCCTTGCAAAAGCCGAAAGCCATGCGAAGATACTCGTATTTTCCGTCGGGGGTGACGAATGCTGTCTTGTGAACGTCTTCAGCCTTTACTCGGATGGTTAGGAAAGCTGCCTTCACATCTAGGACGGTAAAATATGCTGATCCTTCCCTCATGATGTCATCAATCACATCCTCCATGATCGGCATCGGATACGAAGGGTTGATCATCTTCTCGTGAAGCTTGCGATAGTCGTGCACCATTCTTCGTGGGGTAGTTGGATGCATCGACTGGTCCACGAGGATTGTTGGAGCTCCGTATTCGCTCTCGCTTGGCCGTATTATACCCTTGGCGAGGTAGTCTTCCACTTGTTCTCTGATGAATTGCCGGTCGGCTGGAGAGCACCTGTATGGTCTCGATGTCACTGGCACGCTGTCCCGTAGTTCGATGCTGTGTTCGGCATGGGGATACATGCCAAGAGTGTCCGTTTTCGACATGAAGGCTTCATGATGCTTGTGTAGGATAGATCTAAGCGCATCCTTTTCGCCAGCATTAGCGTGCTTGGTCATTTTTGATACCGCGTCTTCTACCAAAGTCTTGAAATCTTCGTCGGGAACGCAGTCCTTTGCACTTAATCGCACAAAGCCATTATCGTAGGAAGCAGGCTCAGCGGCTTGCTGACAGAATGAAGCTATCAGAGCCTCTCCCGTTCGTTGCGTGGATTTCGGACGCTGGGTTGACGAGCTCGAGGACGCGTTGGCAGTTTCGGTCACTTGCACAAGAGTCACATCATTAGTTGGATGGAAGGTCACATCCACGTTGGCGGTGCGGCGCCAGTCGGATCCGAGAATAAGGTCTATAGATTCCGGCAACGGCGCGACGACTACGTCTCGGAAAAGCACTTTCGTTGTTCCCACTTCAACACTGAGCGTTGCCGCGCGTGATGGATTAATAGTTTGCTTTAGGACCTGGATCGACTCCGTAGCGTGCCGGGCGTGTGTATCAATGTCCGCGCAAAGGGCCTCTTCACTCATAATTGGCACATTGGCTCCACTGTCAATACAAATCTTGAGCGGCCCGTAACGATGGGCAATGTGCCGCCGGTGGAGTGCAAGAAACAGTTTGCTTGCCTGTTGGGTGGTGTGCCGCTGTTGGCGCTGTTGAACCTGACAGATCGTCGCTGCTCCGCCCGGATGGTAGCTGCGGTTTTGGGTTTACTGCATTCTCGGGATAGGTGGCCGGTGTCACCACAGTTATAGCATGACCTTGCGGTAGGCTGTCTCGACTGCGCAGGTCTTTGAATTTCGTGCGGCCTGTCGTCATCTGGAGGAGCGTTGGACACTCCGCTGGATCGCCTGAGTTGACTGCGTTGATTCGTTAGGCGGGGTCGTGCGTCCTTGTCGTTGCAAGCGGGCGAAGTTGTCGTGCGGCGTCGCGAGTCAGGTTGGGCTGCACGGTCGATCAACTCCGTCCCTGTTGTGCAACACTGCGCTGCAAGCGTATTCGCCCAGGTGTCGTCTTCTATTCCACTCAGTATTAGGGAGATCCTTTCCTCGGTGGCGAGTGGGTACGGCGCCTTGTCGAGGACAGAGTTTTTCGAATACATGTATTCCACGATGGACTCGGACGGTTCAAGGCGTCGTTTCCCTTGGAGGTCAAGGAACTCTTGCATTGAGAGATTTCGTTTGAAGGGGGTGGTGAGGGCTTCTTTCCATTCGGGCTACCTGTTGCACATTGTCCCGTACGAGCTGTGCGAGTCTCTCGCAGCTCCCCTTAGACGTGTTGCCGCGCTAGCCAGCGTTAGTGACTCCGTCCAGTGCGCTAGAGCAGCGATGCGCTCCACTTGGGAAATCCAGCCGTTTACACTTTGGTGTGGCGATCCGTCATACAAAGGGATGGCGGATGATGTGTCGCTCGTTGAATGGATCTGCACTGTTGCCATGGGTGCGGGAGTCCTCGTCAACGCGTTGGCCAGCTGTGCTTGCATGGTGGCAATCATGGCTAGAATCGCAGCCATATTCGGTCCTCCGTCACCAATAGCGTAAACTGGCGTTATCAGTATCTCCGTAGTTGCAGCTCTCGTGCCGTCAGCTGGAACTTGAGCGGGTGGTGGGCTTGGTGCAGAATTCGTAACCTTTTGCGCTGGCGTTGGGGCCTCTGCACTCACGTTGCGCACTCCAGGTGCGGTAGCCGTGGTCGCCTGGGCAAGCTGCATTCGGACAGTCTCCACCTCGGCGCGTAGCTCTTTGATTGTAGACAGCGCCTCCAGGTACGCCTGCCTGTCGTAGTCGTTGGCAGCCTGGTTTAGCATTGGCGTGTCCATATCTTCGGAGACTCGTCGACCAACGTTCTCTTCGAGGATTCGTGAGACTAGATCATCCTTGCTTCCGGAGCATGGCAGTTGTCTTGCTTTCAATTCGTCTGCAAGCTGCAGCTTTGTAGCAGTGCCCAAGCGGTTGCGGTCGACCGAGGACAGCAGAAAGTTGACGGTCGTTGACTCGGAGCGAGTCGAGAATGTTCGCCGTTGAGCCGCTGCGTCTTCAGTGGTTGCATCTGACTGACATCCTGTCGACTGCGCCATGTTAGCAGACACTCAAATAAACAAGAACTAATTTATTGAGGTCGCATTAGGAAATTAGGTGGATGTCAGTCCGCAAAAAGAACGCGCCTGTGCGAACTCCGCTGTTGCGATACGTGTCCGTTCTATCGCTCGGTCCAGCTTCGACTGGCTCGCTTGGTATTCACATTTCACACCTTCACATCGTTCTTCCCACGGTTGAATCCTCGTACCGGCACGTACACCAGTCATACACACGTCAGAGACGGCGACACCAGTCCTGTATAAAGCCTACGACTCCCGACCAGCCAGTTCGCCGAAACCACCTCGCCACTCCGAGAACGCTACCTCCGAGGCAGTTAACCCGAACGCCAGGAACGCGGCGCGCGACGCCGCAGCCGCAACCGGGAGCGGCAAGGTGCCGGCCCGTCTACCACCTGCGACCAAGGAGGCTCGTCTCACAGTGCAGCGCAGCACGCAGCTGCCACCACTCCCACCCAACGCTATCCGAGTGGTCATTCGCCCGCGAGGTGAACTACGACTCCGAGACGTCCCAACACCTCGACTCTGGAAGGCAGTGCAGAGCCAGCTCCAAATTACTCTACCGGATGACTTCTGCTTGCGCATCCACCCGACCAACAACACTTTCACCATGGCAACAACACACCTCCCAACGGACGAGACACTCAAGACGCTGACCTCCCTCACCATTGGCAACCAAACCTACCCGTGCGCGGCTTACGTGGCACCTCCACCGGGCTCTACCATAGGATTCATCACAAATGCCTATGATAACGAGACCCCAACACAATTTTACGAAGACCTCGTCAGAAGAAATCCGGAGTATACCATACTAGCAGCCCGACGCATGGGAAAGACGCACTCCATTTTAATCACCTTCGACGCAAACGCAATCTCACATTCCATCAAATACATGGGAGGCATCCACTGCTGCACCCCATACTGCGGCAGTCCGGACGCCTGTACCAATTGCAGACAGCCGGGTCACCGTCATGACGTATGCCCAAGCCCCAAGACCAACGTTTGGCCCCGCTGTGGAACACGACATTCGCAACAAGACCCTCCTTGTACGCCCAAGTGCATTTTGTGCGAGGGCACACACCTTACCGGTACAGGATCGTGCAAGGGGCGAAACCTTCACCAGCCACGGAAATAGCCAAGCCACCTACAAACGCAGCAGCAAGAATCGGTCGCATCCAGGGACAATTTTCCCCAGCTGTCGTCCGGACGCACCCAGCCCAGCCAACATAAGCAAGCCTGGACAGTGCTGCTGAAACAAGCCTGGGACACCCGCAACTCTTCTCACCAGCACACGACACCCGCAACAGCGACTCTCAATCTACAACATGCCTTGCTTCATCTACAACTTCATAAATAAAAAGCATGCGTCATTCGAACAGTGATGTTTAGGCGACGCGGCTCCTCTTTCCGCTCACAGCGCGATTGCTAGGTGCAGCGTCTGATGCCGGACGCCTCTGACGTGATCGCTGCGCCGTAGCGCTTCTGCTGGGAAAGCGTCCCCTGCGATGTGTGACTGACCGACATACTCAGTGCGTGTGAACGCTAAAGGAACACGGGAGCAAGAAAAGTTGTAGTGTGCACAACACAGTGCGATAATGTAGATTGTGAGAAGCACTTGTTTGAACAAATAATTAGAAAAAAGTTGTACAGTGCACCTATAAGAGTTGAGTATGAAAACTATGTCTTTGTGTGACTCAAGAGCATACCGAGCGAATGAGTGGGCGGTGCGAACGAGGTGCAATAACGCTATCACGTTCCACTCTTGAAGGCGAAGCTTAAGCGTCCTCCAAATTTTTTACCTCTGCTGTTTTTCGAAGTTCTACATCTATTGCTTTTGGAGCATGCAGTAGAGATAGAGCTGTGGCTGCAACAACATTCTATTACCTCAGGTGAAGTGCAATTTACGCAGGTTTCTTAGTCAGTCTTATACAGCGCTTTTTAATGCTTTAGGAATAAATATTATACAGAGATGTGTTATGATGCTAAAGTATTATAAACCGGAGGCACAGCAAAATATTCCATGGGACACTTTGGATCTCTAAACTGCGATGAGGCGAGCGTCTCAATTGCGCTGTAGTTCCAAGCCCTATACTACGGCACCTCTTTCTCTCTGTGTTCGCTGCCACCTTTCTTCTTTTTATGAAGTGCATGCCGGGATTTATCGCTCACGGCCAACGCCGCCGATGCCGACGACACCGGCTTTTCTGCGACACGAGCTCCTTAACGCTACCGCTTTAAAATGCACGGGCCTGCTACTGGCTCGGTAGCTGAGCCACCTCCGCTGCATCGTGCAGTGTAGAAAATCGAGAAGAAAGAAAAGGAAAAGGGAAACAAAGACGCGCGCCGCAACAACAGCCGTCGTCCACCACCGAAGCGGTGGCGGGTACAATGACGGCCTATAACAAATAAAAATTCGGTGGCAGGCTAGCCCCCGCCGCAAGCGGCGGTGACCTACCTGCCCCAGCCCCATCGGCGGCCATGGCACTTCGTTGAGCTTCCTGGTGACATCGTTTCGCTGGTTGTTCTCCTTCTCGGAAGATTCAGTGTCCCGCGCCTCTCTCGCGGCCGCTCTGGGATAGCGTCTTGTCGTGACGGTACATCGCCCGCTTCTTGCCGAACACAACTTGCATTTCATTGATTGCATTAAACTTCACCGGAGTTCTATAATTCGCCTACAGGAAAGGAAAGGCGCGTACCTGTCATTCGCTGAATCCCGTTATCATTCTCAATGTAGACAAGGGAATTTATGAATAGTGTTTCACGATCCGTGACATGGCGCTGTCGTGAAGCGCTGGGCTGGGGATCCAAGGGATGGAGTTTCGATTGCGCTTTGGAAGACAAGGTTTATTTATTTTTGTAGTATCCATTCAATGCGGATTGGTCACTTCGAATTTGGCGGCTCTCGCGCATACACATAACGGGCGGCGCACACTCCCGCGAAACTCTGCTCTGACCCGCGTAGTGGAACTTTACGCTACAAAATTATAGAGAGCACTTTGGACCACTAAACTGTGATGCGGCGAAATCCATTATAGCGCGGCGGATCGTAGCCTTTCAGTGCGGCATCTCGACTTTCTCTCTTTCACTCCCATCTTCCTGTTTTTCTTTACGGCGTGATACATGTGTCTGCATAGAATCGCGACAGATACTGCGCCTTTTCTACCCTGTAAATCAATTTCAAACGCCATTGATGCCTGCTGTACCAATGCCTCCTAGACGTCTAGGTCTGCTTCTGTTTTCTGTGCTGTACGGCGTTCGAGGAAGCGGAAAGTGACAGGCACCGCACGGACGCCTGGATCGGACGCCTGGCGTGGTCAGCGGGTCAGCTTCGTATAAGCACGAATCGACTGGTGATGTCATGGCCTGTCGTGACGGTACATCGCGCGCCCCATGTCGAACACAACCAGCATTTCATTCAACGCGTAAAAATTCACCAGCGTTCCACAATTCGTTTACAGGAAAGGAAAGGTGCAGAATCTCTCACTCGTGGAATCCCGCTATCATCCTCACTGTAGACGAGGGCAATTATGAAGACCGTTTCACGGTCATGTTCGAAATCAATCAGTTCTTCCTTTTTTCTTCACGGTCCGGGGTGTGGCGCAGGGGTAAAGCGCTCGGCTGGGGATCCAAGGGATGGAGGATAGATTCCCGCGTGAGACAATGTTTATAAATTTAATTTTAACTCTCGCTCTCAAAAGCGTGACAGCCTCTGCCGACATCTCCTCCTGACAACTATGAGAGCTAAAAGGCTTTCGCCTTAAGCGGCCACTATCCTCCCTCCGGTCGAAAATATTTTCTTCCCCCGTGACTGTGAAGCTTTGTCCACAGAACGCAAGGCCGATGTTTTTGAATAGAGTAACTAATAACACAGTTACAGCCACCGCAATCACCCGATTCGATTGTGTTTCTCTTCTCCCGTTCCCTCGCAAACGGTTTTCCCTCTCCTGCCCGGTCGTAGCCTCCGCAAGCCAAATTACCCTTCCTCCTCCGCGTTTGGTGGGAGGTGGGGCGTAGACTGCGTGCGCGAAAACGAAATGGACGAGGGAGCGCGCGCCGCGGCATTCATTGCTTTCAGTCCGACCGTGGCGAGGGAAAAGCGGGCAGCGAGCGGCGCAGACTTGTACGCCCATCCTTCATCCGTCAGTCAGCGACACGGACGAAAGGATGTCATCGCTACTCCGACGTCCGCGTTGCGGCTCATAGAGAACGGGAAAGCTGGTTTCCCGAAAGGGAGGATAAGAGAGCTTTGATTTGCATGTTTGCGGCGCACGCATTGCTGTAGCATTTTCAACAGACTATCTCCGGTACCTGATCGAAGTATTGGGCCCATTTGCTAAATAAGTTATACCCTGGACAGTGGCCCTTTAAAAACGAAGAGGCAGCCCTGGTTTGTGCGATGTCACCTTGAGAAACCTTGAAGATCAAATACATATACTGCACACTTATTTTCTTATAAACCAATGTACAATATACAAAAGATATGAAAACATGATTAGGTGTAGGGGTACATAATTCCGTGGCGTCCACTAAAAAGTATAAGGCTCCCTCCCATCCCGAAAACCTAATTTTTGAGCAGTCAGCCTCACGAAAGCTTTCATTTTGAACAACCCTGAATATCTATGACAGATACTGCCCTTTTTGTTTATACCAATGTACAATATACAAAAAAATATGAATCTTGATCTGGTTAGGTGTACATGTGCACAATTCCGCGGAGTCCACTCAAAAGTATAACGCTCCTTCCTTTCCTCAAAATCTAATTTAAATAAAAGTTATAATAGGCTATCGCTGCAACACTCAGCTTTCGCTCTATCACAAGGTTCAAGCCATGCATAAACGCCCATAATTTTAATTTTCGCCGGATTATTATTTTCTGATTTGGCTGCCTATGACGACAAAGAATATTGCTTGCTCTATTAACGCTTATCACGGCTAGCACGTGTATCGGCCTGCCAAAGCATGAGTACGGTGTTGTGGTGCCCTAATAGATCCTTATGCGAAACATTCTTGCAGAGCCCTGTCACCGAGAAGCGCGTGGTAGTAAAAGGCTGCATCGGGGTTTCCAGCCTTTTGCTAGCCTTCATCCTGACAGCGCTTTGGGCATTTGGACCACGCCCCCAAAAACATCATTACACGACTTGCGGCACCTTGGCGTGCGACGCCTACTCGAGGCGGCTGCGGGAATTCATCAACTCGTCAGTCAATCCTTGCGACAACTTCACGCATTACGTCTGCGATGGCTGGAACAGTCGCTACGAGGACAGCGTGAATGACGACGCTCTCTTGGCCTCACTCACTCGAATGTACCGCACTGTTAGAGACATGAATGTACCAAAGAGTGGGCAGAGCACGTTGCAAAGCGCCGCAGCGTTCTATATGAGTTGCGAGTGCATTCGCAAGGGAGAGTGCAGCAATCTGTGGAGCGTCGTACGGCTTCTGCAAAAGGCGAACGTCGTGTGGCCCGCCAAACCACGCCATCCGGATGTCCTCAGGACCCTCCTACATGTGTCGATCAAACTTAAATGGAGTGGCATCATTAGTTTAGTTGTGTTCGCTTATGGACAAAGAGGCCTGCTCCTGCGACCATCACCCGAGTTTTACATATTAGGTAGGAAGTCAGATGAGCAACTTAATGCGACTGCTAGCAGACAACGTTATTTCAATTTCCTAAAAAGAAGTTTCATACCAGCACGCAGCCTCGGGGCACATAGCCATTTGGTGACGTTTGAAGAAACGCAAAAGGTTGACCAAAACATGTGGAATGTGCTTTGGAATAAGAAGCTCGTACATCCCATAGTGATGATGAATTATTCCTATTTTTACGCCTTCGTCCCAAACCTCACACACGAGCGATGGAATGAAGCCCTGCTAGACTACGGAGTGTTGAAAACCGAGGATGAAGATGTCGCATTCTTCACTGATACAGCTTATTTCGTGGACATGTTCATGAGGCTGTGGAACAAGTATGGTGAGGAAGAAATGCACCTCCTGCTCTCCTGGTACACTGTTCAGGTTGCGGCGTGGTTTGCTGATCAGGAGCTGCTTCTCAACTTCTACGGCACTGAAAAGAAAATGAGGCATGGCCATAGAGTATTCTGCTTCAGCAAAACTTTCCTCGTCACCGGAGACGCCCTGCTTCACAGGTACGCCCTAGTGTACACCGTGTACACTGCGCACGTTTAGTTCTGGTCCCACACTGCAGCGTTAGCTCTCGCCAGTGATCTCTAGTAGGCAGCTTGATGCTGCATTTCCACTTTTCAAGATTGCGCAGTGGAGCCATCAGAAATTACTTGTCTCGGAGCGAAGTCTGCTGCGCATTTCAATGCAAAATGCATCTTTTATAATTTTCTTCTCAGGGTTTTGTGATATCGCGCAATATAAAAGTAAAAAAACCTTCTAGTTTCAAAAATTGTGAACATTGTTTATTGAGCTTGGTAGCGCTTGAGAATCCAAGAGCAGTAAAGGGGTACTGACATAACCGACTACTTTCTGCTGCAGGGTTTTGCATCGTGAGTATGAAGGACCACTGCAGGAATAACGACGAGACTAAGGTTGTCCTAAAACTGACTTCTCTTTAGGCAAAAAAAAGTGAGCGATACTGGAAATGCGGACAACCACCCCTAGCATGGTTGCTTTGTTTTCTTGGTAATTTCTTGTCTCAGACAGCTCATATCTTATTCAATCTAGGGTGGGTGAAGCAATTTACTACATAATTTGCGTACCAGACACGCTTTTTGCACTGCCGTCCTTGCGGCTGTCATCCTGCATCCATGATGAGCTGAGAAACGACTGCCACGAACGATGCATGCTGTGGCGGAGGCCTTTTTCGACATGCAGAACAAAAGAGATGGGCTACCAGAAAGATCTTATAACAAGATCATTTTTAGTTTATTATGTCTAAAAGCCTATTCAGCCAGTGTATGTTACAACGAGAAATAACCCACCGATCACAATGCAGCAACATACGCAAAGTTCGCCGGTGGCCATATGTACACAGCGCAGTCAGCACATCTTGCAGAGTATAATGGAGGTTGCCACTTTGGCCGCCTGGAGAAGCTTTGTATCTGTCTTTTCTTGAAGTTACTCCCGTTGATAGTTTAACTTAGGTTGGAGAGTGGAGACGTACAAATGAGTAAATGAAGAGGCCTTCAATGGATACAGCTTGCAACTGCTGCCCCCAGTGGACGGCAATGTCCGAGAACTTGAGCGCTCTTGCGCCCAAGTAGGAAGCCATTCAGATGTTCGCTTGACTGCGGTATTCGAGTTTTATTGTACTTTTATGCATTGGGACAATGCAATATTTGTGCGTGAGACCATCTCGATCACTTCTTTTCGTGTCAACATGCCGTTCCACTTAAATAGGCGCAACCGAGAAAAGTTTCGCTAGTTCACTAATGAAACAGAGCTGTCAAGCAGAACGAAGTCGGCATTAGCGGGGCACGAAACAGGTGGCTTCACGCCTGCCTTAAAACATGTGCGTCTTTGAGAAAAACATTTATTTTTTTCAAACCCAAATGGCCCACCCTGAGCCTCTGCCGCGACGACTATACAAATGGAACACTTGGGTTTCGCAAGTGTGGTTTACGCGATCGCAGGAAGCAAATCAGAAGGTTTTGTGGATGAAAATATCAAGACAGTGCAGTTCAACGGCAGTCAAACTCAGTCGACATATTGGGTAAGCCGCAGGACGCACGTAAAACTGGCGAAAACGCTGATATCAGCTCCAAAGCGAGCCGGTACGTCTAATTGGGATCCATTCCGGATATGGCCTGTCCGGAATAAGCTGCTGCCGAACTGGGCTGCCCGGATCTAAAAATATCTCGGTCCGTATAAACCTTATGTTTAAGCTTTGTGCAGAACGGATCCCACCAGGTGTGTTTCATACAGGAAAATACAGGACCGATAAAACCCGGTTTGGTGCAATACGTGATTTTTTATTAAGGATGTAATTGTTCTTCCGGAAGATGATACAGTTAATGGCTTAAGAGTACTATTCGGGCGAGGCAGTAGAGTAAAATGTGTTCCATTGTCATTCTACGGGCGATTTCTGTGAGAGGATCCACAAGACACAACTATCATAGATTTCTGTACAACCCTTAACTAAAACAATGCTTAGATACCAGAGGTCTCTAACTATACAAAATGAGTACAAAGAAGGGTACGTGATTTGAGATGGCAAATGAAAATGCGAGCGGTGGAAATGATGCGCTAAATAACCATATTTTTCTAATATTTCTTGGCCACACAGGTAAATCATTGGAGACATTAAGGATAAAAGAGACACGAAGTGAAATAATATTTTATGTATTTTTTATTTTACTCAGGGCTCAGCATTGTCTGTTCGTGGTTCTATGAACGAGATAGCATTTCCGACGCAACGTTTCGTGATGACATGCCCTACTGCTTTATGGAAAAAAAAAAGAAAACTGAGTGTGATCGTAATATTGCCACCTCACGGTTCGAGGTAGCGCTTGAACGACGAAAAAGTTGGACACTCTCGCGCGCTTCGGCTAGCTAGGACTGTGGACTCTTGAGCTTTTGTCTTCGTGTTACCATTTCCCGGGAACCTCTGTCTTGACTGTGTGTATCTGCCCCTGTTGCCGATACCCATAAATCCCTGTCTTCGTAACAGTTTTGGTGGAGGTGCTGGGTATACATCTTTTTTTGTGATGTCATTCAGTTTCCTGTAACCAACGCAAAAACACAGCGTGCCATCCTTTTTCTTAGCCAACACGACTGGCGACGACCACGGACTTTTAGACGGCTGAATAACATCACCATTAAGCATTTCCTGAACTTGTGTCCGAATTGCCTCACGTTCTTTGGCCGAAATACGGTACGGCTGCTGTCGAATAGGTCGGGCATCGTCAGTCGTTAAGATGCGATGCTTGGTGATAGAAGTTTGCCGGACTGTCGATGATGAGGCAAAGCACGGGGCGTACTCCAGTAGTAAGGCACGCAGGGCGCGTTGTTGACAGAAAGAAAGGTCACTGCTAACATCGATGTGGTCTAGAACACTGGGGTTTGAATGAATGTTGAGGTTAGCTAGTTTAAAAACTGATGAAGGGGCTTGTGTTCCTTGGTTTATTGTTTAGCGTTCAGCATATGCCGACTTCTAAACGGCAAAAAAGGTGCATGTCATGATAAGAAATTTTAGGTAAAATACTTTCCAACCTTTAATTTAAGCTATTGACCGATACACAAAAAGGCAGCTGCAGCTGTACCAAGATGCATGAGAACCTACCATCATTAGAGTTTCTTACTCTTACCTAGAGGGAAAGCTCTGCTGCCATCTTTCGGAGTTTACATGGAGTTTCCAGACGACCAGTTCAGCCACCATGGGCGCTCAAAGCATCATGGGCCGGAGAGCTACCGAGTGCAGAACTACAACTTTTGGCCAAAACTAATGCAAAGATAAACGTTGTTCTACCGTAAATAATGTCCTATCATTAAATATTGTGAATACATTGCAAAAAAGGAGAGAAACAGCATGTCCGTGTGAGATTTATCCAATATAGGCGATGACTCTTTCTCCTATTGGCTTAGTTTTGAGCAGCACAAATACCAAAATTCCGCACTTAATAGGCACAGTTTAAGAGGAACAAAACGTCTTGGAAATATTTATGGTTGTGCAATTACTTAAGGAAGTTTTTAGCGGCATTTCGGGAAACAAACCTTTTATTTGGGACGTCTGCTTTTGCGCCTTCGCTACTATGGCTTTTGCAGTCTATGTACGAACCTCGAGATGATGACGATGACGATGATGAAAACAAAAACTTCATAATAACGCCACTCCATGCATCCGAGAAAAACCGACTGTCCAGCAACAATTATCACACCGGCCCATGATCGTTAGCGCGCCCATGATGGCTGAAGTGCAGCGCCCTCAGCTTTCCTTCTAGTTAGGGTAAGAAACTCTATACCTACCATAGCCTGAGAACGATTCGCTCACTACGGTATGTATTAGGTATCGGCGCAGACATTTTACATGCAAAATAAGTACACCTGTATTCCAATTTATGTTTTCTAAGAAATAAAGCCTTCGCTTAAGTAAGAGTAACTTCTGCGTTGCTGGAACAGTGAAATCAATCAAAGCAGGCCAATCTAAACGTGTATTGGTGTTTCCTGCAACAGAGAGCATTGTTACTATACAAATAAGCCCGCAGAGTGTCCAAGCATGTTTAACAGCAACTCTGGCTCCCTCCTAATGAACTCCAGAGCTCACTGGTTTGAAACCACACTTATCAACTCTCTTAGCAGGCCGAGGAGGAATAATAGGAGAGACAAACAGGAAAATAATGAGCGGGAGCAACATTGCCGGTATCGCGTCACTTGAATTTTGGTGTTCCTTGGCGCACGCAGCAAAAACGACTTGCGAGATAATGGCAGCTCGGTCACGAGGTAGTTATTTTTGCATCAATTTATTCGTCTCACGTAATGAGCGAAATCCAAGCTTCCAACTTGAACCACGCTAATTTGAGTATATTTCGCTTACAGCACGAAAATTGTAGGTTGTACAGTCGCGACACCACTGCGTTCTGTGCATTACGTTTGAGAATTGCTTGTGTCAACTAAATCCTTCATCCCGGCGATGTGCTTGGCAGCATGCCCTTTCTTAATTCACTCACATCATTATTTTCAGTTGCTATATGTACTTGTATCTTGTTTAGCCGCCATGAATGAACCCCTATCGTGCCGAAAGCCTTGTCTACATCTGCAGGGTACCATGGTCGGATTGCGGTCGCGATATCACAATTCAATGAAACAAAATCGTCGGTCTGCTTTTATTACACCATTAGATTTGGCTAATACATGGTTTACGATTTCAGGTTCAGCGATGCCTCTCTACCTAATAAATTTCGACCAGAAGCCCGTGCGCTGATCCTAGATGTTCGTCACGCCCTCCATCGGCATCTTCAAAGCTGGACGCACTATAATGAGAACCTGATCGTGGTAGACGATTGGAACTCCACAGCGCTCACACTGCAGTATTTCCAGGAGCCAGGAGGAGAGAACTACAGCGTCGTATCGGGCATGTAAAGCCAAAATTATCCTAAAAAATGAGCCGAGGCAGCGATCGGTTATCGAGTGTTAGCTGTAGAACTCTACTTCGTTTTTTTTCGTTCTTGTACAAACTTACATGATCTAGCAATCCTGTAGCCAACTTTGTTTATATCCCGATCATATGCGGTATTCTATATTCGATATACCCAGTATACTCCTTCGTTATATCCGAATTAAACGCTGTTAGCCAACTTTGAAAACAATGTGAACAGCGGAAAACGACGACGAGTCGTTTGACACAATACTTGAGGCCCTTTGCTTTGCATTTGTTACCTTTAATTTCATTTATATAACTAATAAATGTTAGCTAACCCCACCACCACCACCGGAATATCATCCGAGAAATAGTTCCGCCGCAATGGCCTTTCGAAGATTCCCGATGGGCATGCGTTTTGAGAACAAAACTAGCCGGGGCAAATCTCCCATGTAGACAAAGTTCCGACTCATTTTTGTGGTCCGTGACCCGCAGAATCATTTGAAACTACCCCACACTTTCTGTGAAACTCGTTGCACACTAATTTTGTAGAAATCGTGGTACTAAGCTTTCCAACACCGACGCCCACAAGACGGCTATTATAGCGAAACGATAATATAGGTCTACACCACCTCTGCCCAACCCTAGTTCATGGAGGGCTTTACTTGCCGCGGATCATTACTCGCAGCCAAATAAGCGGCGGAAGCAAAACGTTTCGGATAAAGTGTTCTCTGCCTTACTCATAGTGGTTTCCGCTTAGAAACACTTATTTTCATTTCGGCCTCCTCAACCGGTAATCATGTGTGTAGCTTCGTAGAGTATACGAAGCCGGAACAAAATCCGGTGCATGCCGTCTGCGATCCAAAGATAAGCATGCGCGCCGCTAAGAAAACAGGGATTCTCAGCGGTGGAACTGCGATGGTCAACTATCAGTCTCGTTTCAGAGAAGGGTGCGACGAGGAAAACATGGGATTTCCTCGCAGTCTTTAGAGTGCATTTGTTCCACACTTTCGCGCCCTTTTTAGTAGGTTTGCCTTTTCTTCTGCACAGGATGGTGAGATTGTGGCGTTTCAGCGATGAGAGCATTTATTACTGAAGTCCATGGAGTATTCCGCGTAGGAGACGGAGTCGGACCGAATGAAAATACGTACAGACCACATGGCGAAGACGAGCGGGCCTCTGAGATGCCCTGGCCGAGCAGACTCTTGCGGGACGACAGAACAGTATTGCGCTGAAGTGGAAGTCGCCTATATCCGCAAAATTGGCTAGGGTGAAGTCTGCAGCAGCCATCTTGAGGAGTAAAGAAGCGGCCTATCAAACGCTTGCGAGCGCTGTTAGCAGGCGTTGCTACTCTGTTTCAAGTGTTTAAAGGATTTTCATGTTCTTATGCAATGTTGTGAGCTATCATGTGAGCCATCCTGGACGTCTCCAAATCGACATGTACCACATTGTTCTTAAAGATATCGACGATCTCGGAGCATGGCCTATTTAGCTCTCGTCAGTGCAGAAGTCGCAGCCCAACCTTAATGCCAAACCTTTGAGTAAAGCCATAGCAAGGCTAATATTACTAAGTTGCATAGCTTATAATAAGTATAATAGTGCCGAATTGATTGCAAATCTTAATTAAATATAGTGAATTAAATAACTATTGTTAAACTTTGGACTTTATGCCACTTGTAGCTTATTTCGAGTATATATGCACTAGAAGTAATTCTCGGCTCTGAATAGATACTGCTAATAGGTAAATGTGAATAGAATTAAAATGCATGTAATAAAAACAAGTCGTATATCATTGGATAGCTTGTGCTAAGAACAAATGCACTGGGGAAACTTCGCGTCATAATCATTTACCGCTACTTAATTATTTAAAATAGAGAATTGAAATGTGCACTATACTTTGAAGTCATATATCGTAGCTTAGCTTATATCAAGTACGGTTGTACTAAGCTAGTACCCTTGCATACATAAAGGTACTAACTTCTAATGATTAGTAATTAGGATTAACATTAAACTTTATGCTTCAATCTTATCATCTATTCTTGAAATGATATCGATGAAAAGACGCAAAATCGAACACTATATACAATGCAAAAAGACGCACACTATACCCAGTGCTCGTCTAACTCCAGTCAACCGAGCTTGACGGCCAATGTCTATTTAGCAATAGCAAACCAGTCTGCAGCTACCTCGATCGAAATCGGCCCATGACCTGGGGATTAGCAGATGAACGCCTTTGCCTGAACCCACAGCACTGACGTTCAAGCTCTATATAAAACTTAAAATATACATAGTCCCGGCCCGAAGTAGAACATATTATGCACAGCAATAAGCGTTTCTTCATGTTCTTTATTGCACTCTTTTGAGACGCAGAAGCGAGCAATCATGTGATACAAAAACAAAATAAAAATAAAAGAAAAATGTAATTCAAAGCCTGAGAAATAACAACCTGCAACAAACCTGTGTAGCTATTGTATTCAGTATTTTGAAAAAGCAAAAGGAGAAATATCTTCCGATGCTTCATGGCCAACAAGCGGTCTTTGAAAACCATGTTCGCGGCGATCGTTTTTCAGGACCTGAAGCGGAGCGCAGTGACAAGTATATGAGTTAATCATAATTTTCTGCTTTCCAAAGCACCGATAAAAAACACGTTTCCAACCAGCCTCTTTCTCAACTGGAGAACCAAAAAAAAGTAGAAATGAGGAACCTCACTGGCGAAGAGCGCCGCCTTTGCGTGCGTCTGTACACGACTGTTCGCCCTTCCTCCTCATTCTCCTTTTCCTGCTCCGTGTGCACGCGCGGCCGCGTGCGCGGGCGGGCTGCAGACTGCACAGACTGCCGTGCTCTGGACGGCCGTGGCTGCGAGTAGGTTTTGTAGTTCGTGCGACGCCCAGTACTAACAGGGAAGGGAATTTCACGCCTCGGTACACACAAGGTGCTGAATGAGAGGCTACCTGCAGGACGCGCATTCCGCCGCGCCATAGAGCAACTACAGATTTCGTGTTTGACTGTACAGTATAAGCGTTCTCTAAAAGCAACTAGTGGGCACCCGAGGAAAGTTGACTCTTTTTTACCCTTTGTTTCCGTATGCCAGCTTCATTGGTGTCTCGCGTGAAGACGGGCAGCACACAGCTTGGCTGGAGGAAGTATCTCACTGAGTACGTACTTAGGTATTTAAATACCCAGGGAATGCGAAATCGTATCTTTTTCTGCTCCTTTTTTCACTCCGGAAGTCAACACATGACATTCATGCCGCGCATCATGAGTGTTTATAAAAAGATTCCAGCCATGACGTCATGGCAGCACCACAAGAGTGTTCATAACAATTCCGCCCCTTCCGTTTATCAATAAAACGGCTGCCTATGTGTCATCCTGTATGTCAATTTATTTACGAGAATACATACAGCACATTTGCCTCATTGTGCACTTACTCTTAGGTATATGGCATTCCAGTTGCTCACCAGGTGATCACCCGAGTTTTTCACTTACAAAGTACATCATAAGAGACTGCCAGGCTTAGTTTGGTTACACCAAATCCAAGACGCTAGATATCACATGCTTGCCTGTTCCACGTATTGTCAAGCAGATGCGATAGATCACGAGCGGATATGGTGCTTGGCGCTCTTTTCGTTCCCGAAATGCAGAAGCCAAGCATGTCCGACAGAAAGGTATACTGGACATGGGAGACTGGCTGGTGGCCAACTGGCTACTCGCAACTCGATTCCTGAAACCGTCCTCCGAGCGTCTATCCAGGGTGATTCATGAGCTGGGCCTGTACATGCTCCACACCGAAACAGAAGAAACAGACATTTCCCTCTTACCGTACGCCTTCAGCTTCCCGTATTTCGATCACGGAGCCTTGCGCACTCTCAACTATGCCGGGATCGGCAGTCGCGTGGCGGAAGCACTAAGCCAGATGTTTTTCTCGGCATACTTCTTGCCCAAGACATCGAGAACAGCCTTCATCGACCAAGCTGAATGTATGGAGAACGCCACGTCCAATAAGGTCAGATCAATGTCGAATATTATGCTTAGATAGGAGACTACAAACATACTTCGTGTTGCTGTTAGTGAATCTGCGGGTTGGATTCCACCTCTATAATTTGAAGGACACGTCAGCCGCCTATGAGTTTCACATACTGAGCAAAAATTATTGTCTTAAAAAGAACTGTAAAGAAAATGAGTGCTACCCATGATATGTTGGTACATAGGTGAGGACCGCTACATTCACCACATCGTAGGCTTCCGGGTATGAAGTATTTGAAATTCTGATGTTGATAATCGGTCGTATACATAGTTTTATTTTTGTGCGACTGGATGCTGGAAGGAATGTTTGAGTAATACGCTTCAATATTCTGTATGCGAGGATCAATAAATACAAACGTTACTTTTTTTGTGGGTGCTAAGTCGAAAAACATATTTACACGCGCATGCAGTCACTAATATTCACATTTCACAAAGAAACAGCTGACTAATGAGTTACAGTACGCACCAAGTGTAACGCAGCCCCAACTGTGATTTAGCGATCGCCTTTGTGGCCGAGGAGGAACAGAATAACACATCAAAGTGAGACCTAGAATGAGACCGCTACGTATAATAAAGTTGTGTAGCAATTCATACCTTTGGAAAAAATTGGATATGCTTGCACATTTTGTAGATGCTGCCTCCGCGTCTTTACATTGCGGCGGTTGCTTCCTTTGTAATTCCGTGAAAACTTCGTTGTTGCAAATGTCGCCGGAAAGGTTGTGAGATAACGCAATTACAAATATAGACACTCGGTTGCTCTGGACCGTCGCCATGGTGAGCGTGCGCTTCAGAGCCCTCGCAGTTAAAATGCAACTTCTCCAGTCGTTTATCCACGCGGCCTATCATGACACCTGCACCTTAATGGCAATTCTCGGCGTTACACGATGAATCTTCATTGTACAAGCAGAACCTACAGAATATTCTTCCACAGCGAGCCGGATCGTTGTCCCCGAAATGCGCGTTAGCTATCGACGCCGACGAAAGCATGCGACAGCGCCTCTTCGCCTGCAATGGCAACATGCGACAATGTTTCCTTGAGCTGATTATTGCCATTAGCATTCGACATCACCCCGAAGCGGTGGTGCAGTGGTTAGGGCGGTCAACTTCTGCACCCAAGAATGCGGGATTGAATTCCGGTCGCAGAGGCCGCTTTTCCATGGAGTCGAGAAACTAAGCGCCAGTATGCCGTACGTAGTCAGGGCATGTTTCGACCGGAAGTGCGGCCATATGGGTAAAAAAAAAATCATATGTTGACAAATAGTTCGGGAACAACCTTACGTCTGGAAACCAACTGGGTCTCTTATTGAGGGACGACCTAGAAAAAGCTACGCATCAGCAGAGCTCTGCCTTCGCTTTCCCCTTGCTACCACGTGGAGAAGCTCTTCACGTATGCGGATAGTAGAATTCCGGGACCCTATTCACGGTCGCGTTTGTGAGGTTATGCGTCTTGGTGAGGTGATACGTCCATCATATTCAATTTTTCGAATGCGATTTGTCTGTCGGCGGGCTCAAAGTGCTCGGTGAGGATGCTACATTGGAGGTCTATTGACCACAAGCCATATTTGTGCTGTCCGATTCTCCGATTGAAGTTCTTTGTTTACCCAATGTATCATGCTAGGCGCTCGGAGAAGGCAGGTTTACAGATAGCGCACAGTTGGATATCTTTTGACGGTGGTGTTGATGTTCAGTGGTCTGAACTTTAATAGCACAGAACTAACGGCTTTACGTCTGGCGTGATTCTTCGCGTTTCAGGGGAGCGATGCGTTGACTATATGCTGAGTGCGCAGTTTCGCCTTCTCTGGTGACTAGTTTCAAGTAGCTACTCCGATGCTTTGACATGTGTATGCGCCGAAATGGTCGTCCTCGGTTGTTAATAACTACTAGAGCTTGTTTTTTGTTCGACTATTGACATAACTGAAATTATCATTTCTATTCGGCTAAATTGGGGTCCGGCCTGCTCAGCGGTATGGACAAATATGCGAGTAAATACGAGATTGTGTGCCTTTGCTGCCGCATAATCTTTCTCTACCTAACATAGCCGATTATAACACAAATAGTGAATTGGTATTTGTGTTTGGCAAGAAATTCGTTATTAGCGTGATTACGGTATTTTTTGTAATATGTTATTTATTTACTTACTTATCAAAGCATTATAGAGGTCAGCGATCAGGAGCGACTGCGTCAACATTTATTCCTGAGTAGCTGGAGGAGCAGCGGCGGAAGCGGCAGTAGAATGTGCCGAAGGGCTGCAGGGCTGTTGCGCGCAGCTCTTCGTACGGCCACTATCCTGAGGAATGGCAGGCGAATTGCAGAGAACTTCGGGACGGAGAATGCCGCTGAGGGAGTGCGTGTTTGAACGGCTGGATGGTATTGCCGTTCGAATGCATCACAGCCTCAAATTGGGTGAACCACCCGCCGGCGACTGCAGGCCGGAACGCCTGAAGCGGCGGGTCAAAAGCCAGGTCTTTCAAGCCTACCATTCTGGGATGCCGCTGGGTAAAAGGCATGGTTAAACAGGTCGCCACTTGTGGAGGTCGGCTGTCAGGGGCGGCCGCCTCAATATTATTACCGAGTAGCTGGCGGAGCAGAGTCCGCCAAGGCAAGCATTCAAAGCCTCTCCTTCTCTCGTACCGGCGCTGCCAGCTCTTGGCGCACGGCCAGCGCTGGCACTCGCGTGGCTATAGCATCAACCCCGCGTGCATAGGAACTGCGGTTCGAATCCCGCACTCTCTCACCGGAGTCAAGTCAAACATTTTCCATCGGTTACAATTTGTATACTGGAATTAACGTCTTGCTTCTAGTCTCCAGCTTCTGCGTATCAGCTGATCAAGATGTCGGCCACACGAGGGATGCAGAAAAGGAAGCTGTGAACCTCTAACAGAGAGATGGATTTAAGGAAAGGAAAGGCAGAGAAGTTGGTCGGAATGATTAAAATCTGACAGCTTTCTTTACAAGCGCCAGAGTAGAGCAAAAAAAACGGCAGAGAGCCCGCACTGCCTGGACACTCTTCCCCTTGTCCTGCCAAGCGCCCAGCAGCAGTTCTTCCAACAGACGCCTCTTGTCCAAACGGTTCTACCTTTAAATCCTGACAGGCTGCCATTGGACACTTACTCTGGAAACGTGTACACTTAGAACCTTGCCATATTGTGTGTAACCAGCACAAATACTTGGTAAGATAGATGGTACTAAATGAGACCCCATAGAGCTTAGGTTAGGACATCAAGTTAAACTATACAGCGGGAAAGGATACTCACATGCTATGATGTCATGATTCTGCAGGCAAGCGACAACTTGGGGTGAATATTTCTGAACATAAAATACCATAGAAATTCTTGACTTTGGACTTTGCAGTTATCATGCTTCTGCTGAACAAGAGGTAGTGGTGGTGGTAGTGGTTATTTATAGTATATACAAAAGGAAAGAAAAAATGTTTGCCAGTCCCGGTATCTGCTATCTGATATCTGAAGCACCTGAACTGGGGCGGCGGAAAGAAAGGGATAGCGAGGAAAAGGTAGAGGAAATCAAAGAGGTGAGCGATAGGGAGAAAGAAAAGGGTAGGTAAAAATAAAAGAAATATATAGACTATGATACAGTATACAGTAGTTTGCTTGAGGCCCACCCGCAAATGTCTTAGGTCACTGAGCTCTCGGCACATCGGGTGGGCCTCCGCAATAGCTCTGCAAAACAAGAGGTCCAAAATGCGGGTTTTTCAGGTCCCCACACATACATCAATCTTAGTGGCGAATCATTACGAAGGTTCGAAGGTGACCTTCAATCAGCAGTAACTAATGTAAGAGGGATGTACATTGTGCAGATGAGCGATGTCAATAGTAGAACCAGGCAGGCACCCTGGAAGTGGGGCCTAGGCTTACATTCAAAAAGAAGAATCGGGAAGTTATGAGCAGATTTTGCAGAACGAAATTGTTTGTGGGCCATGGATGCGTTCACTTTCAAACGAGGTTAAAGTCAACACGGAAATTCTCTAATTATGTTATCAGGAAGGACGCTTTGTACTGTGAGCGTACCTTAGTATCGCGCGGGCTATGGCAGTTGTGGAGTTTGAGCGGTACTGACCAAAATGTAATAAAGTTTCTTATTAGTCTAGCTTTCAAAAAATAATGAAGGAAACCACTTAGGCCCAAGTACATAGGCAAGTTGGCGGTAATATTATTACGCGCGGAGCGGCTTACTGAGGAATTGTAGGAAGGAGAGTGGCACGCACACATACTGACCTGGGCACTGAGCCGCTTTCGACCAGCTTTCATTCGTCAAGCCTTCATCTGTATTAAAGCCATTTCACCCGCTACATTTGGTGCTAGGCGCTGGGTGAAAAGTCCTGGATTTGCCAGTACTCCATCGCAGCCGCCGGATAGCAGGTTTACCACCTTTATCGCCTCAAGGTTTCCTTCCAATGGCTACCACCCAAGAGACGCAGACTCAGGAAAACCGAGCTGAAGACGAGACGACCTTGTCCCATCAGCGCGAGCCGCGTAAGTTTTATGGTCAGCCCGAATATGACGTTGAAGAGTGTCTCTGACATTACGAAAGGTACAGCCATTATCAATAGTTTACAGCCCAGAGGGTTTGCTTTCAAGCCGTATAATATTACTTCTGTAATAATCGTGGAAGTCCTAGCCATTGGAGAGAGTAGGACGAAAACTCTTCTTGCCTTCAGCAAGTATGGAAACCTGGGAATGCATTACGAGCCACATAGTATCGCTCGAAGTAGACCCCCTAGGCTGTAAACTTTTGATAAAGGCTGTACATCCAGCACAACCGCTGGAACTCTACGCCCGCCTAAACAACGTTGGATTCTTCCTTGCTGGTATGGCTCTGAGTTGCCTTGTCAATCACGAGGAAATCCTCACGACCTGGAACATGTTTGTTGAAGAGTTCACTAAGTCCTTTGGAGATAGTCTTGCGAAGAAGAAACGTGCTGGGCATCAGCTTTCCCAGAGCGCTCAGCTGCCCGTTGAGGCATGCACGCGATATATCGAAGAAGTATTGAAACTTCGTCGCATCGTGACATGGAAGGGCACCTTCTCAAGGGTATTCCGAGGACATGCATAATTTGCTTATTTCACGATTGCTACGGTTTCAGGTGTCATCAAGCAGTGCCATACATTTGAGGCGCTCAAAGTATGCCGGATAGCACCCAAATTCAGCCGCCTTTCCAATGTGACAACAGTTGCCAGCATTGACATCCCGGATGCGGAAGACATCGCTTCTATGATCAGGAGGATTGTAGCCGAGGAGTTGGGTGCTCAGCGGCAACGTACAAATTTTGATTTACCTTACCTCCAGATGTCGAGGTCCATGCCAGTGTACGCCATCGCCTGCACCAAATAACAACGAACCGTTTTACAACTATGGTATTGAGCGGGCCCAGGAGTCGACGTCGTACCCTTATTTCCAGCAGCTTCTATCCATCCAGATGAAGTGCGTCGTGGAGCGTCTCGTCGTGCGTTTGTCACCTAGTCTCGATCTCCAAGGGATCCTGCTGTCAGCTACCAAAGCCGCCAGCCACCGCCATGTTACGGCTGTGGGGGCAGCGGACACATTTCCCACTTTTTTTTTTGCGTCGCTAAATTTATCGACCCCCTGTATAACGAGCACCACGCTTCAGGAATGACGCACATTGACAGCAGCCACCCGCTACCTTCTACTAGCCGTCTTTCCCCTATACGGTGAACGCAATGAGTCCCCTGTGTGCGATAGCACCATCACTCCCTCGCCGCAGAGACAAAGCCGTTCACCATTCCCATGTCGTCGCTTCATTTCCGCACCACTGAGAATCTAGGTGGTGCGGACGATGAAGGTCAGGTCGCCCGACGGTCAATTTCCCGAATACCTCTGCCTGTCGTCATGCCAAAAAACACAAGGCGTCAGTGTGTGTGAGCAGTGTTGAAACGGATGCTTTGGTTGACACTGGTGCCGCTGTATCAGTTATGAGCCTTTCATTTAAGAACCGCCTACGACAGGAAGTTATGTTTGTGTGGGACAAAAAGAGCATGTTTTGTGAAGTGATGGTGAAGCTTTAGTTCCGGTTGGCCTCTGCTCGGTTTCAGTTGAGTTTGGCGACAAGTGCTACAGAACAGAATTAGTAGTATTGAGGCCTACCGCGCATGACGTGAACTTGGGTGTTAATATTTTGCGCGAGTGTGGTGCAACCCTAGGCTTCAGTGCCGGTGTAATTTTCGAAGCCTAAAATTACATCCGCATTTGTGCAGAACATATCCCAGTGTCATGTAGGAATTCTCTCCCTAAAGGAAGATGTGTTGCTGTCTGCGATGACAGCAACATTCGTGCCCGTAAAATTATCCGAACATTTAGTGGGCAAACACTCAAATTAACCGAGCCAGCTGTCCGAACGGAGCGAAAAAAATATTTTGGTGCCACGCGCCGGGGGGGGGGGGGGGGGGGTCGTGGACGCAGTGGATGGTCGCGCACACATCTGGACTGTGAACGTGCCAGCAAATCCTATTTGTCTTCGTTATTCGTTAGCATTCACGAGATTTCAGGACGATGTGATCCAAACCGTTCAAACTATTTCTCATTGCAGGGAAGCCGCGAAAGCGAAGTCGAAATATTATACTGAGCTTGAGCGCATGGTCAACAAATTACTGCCGTCCAGGGACCGCCGTACGCTTCAAGACATTTTGATGATTTATGCCGAAATGTTCGAATTTGCCTCAAACGTACCGGTTATCCATTTCCCAGCCTCTTGACTGCTGCACAAAATTAACAGCGAAAAAAACGCGCCCCTATTCGCCAAAACCCTCACAAAGTATTCCGATGGAGCTCAAGATAATCCAAGAACAGGGCCACACAATGCTACACAAAGTATTCGTCCGAGAATATTCCAGTCCATGGGCCACACCTGCGATCCTGGTGCGAACGGATAGCTCTTGACGACTCTGCGTAGACTACCGTCGTTTAAATGTGGTAGCAAACAAGACGTATACCCGTTACCTCGTATTGATTACGCATTCTATTGCATGAAATCGGAGACATATTTTTTCTCCGCTGATTTGCGATATGGCTACTGGCAAATTTGGCTACTGGCAAATTTCTCTGCGTCCATCCTACCGTGAAATACTGCTTTCGTAACACCAGATGATTTGTACGAATTTGGCATGGTGCCGTTCGGAGTATGCAACGCTCCCGCGAGGTTCGAGCGATTAATGGACACTAGTCTCCGATGACTAAAATGGGAAATATGCATGTGTTACTTATATGATGTCATCTTTTGAGGCAAGATCTTCCAAGAGCGCAGTGAGAGGCTCCATATTGTTATTGAGTGCATCGTCAAATCAGGACCCATGTTGAACTCAAAGAACTGCCATTTCGGAGACAGAAGTATAGAAGTAGGCTTCCTCATCAACAAGGATGGTACCAGCCGGATATCAGGAGGAGGATGGTATCAAGTAGCTGCTGTACTAGTGTCTGAAACTCCACGCGCCCTGAAAAGCCTTCGTACCTTCCTCGGACTTTGATTTTCGTCTCTTCATCGCCCAAACGTGACATCATCTTGAATTACATGCAGAGCAGAATTAGGCTTTCAGAAACAACAAAGAGGTCCGTAGCTACAGACGAGTAATTCATTTTGTAGAGGACACCATCGGGTATGCAGAAAGGGACCATAGATTACGGAATGCGGGTTTCATCTATGTCCTTATCTATCCATGATTCTGTGTCGAAGGTGCCAAGATCCGCCAAATCAAGGGAAATTGTGGCATGGTACTCCTCTCAGTTTTTTGGATCGTAATAGTAGTCAGAAGCGGAAGCCGCGAAAGGCTATCTGCGTCCGCGGGTTGGAGACCAATTTCATAAAACAACATTGTGAAGTTGAAATGCTGCAGGCGTAATTCCCAACGAGGCTGTCGACTGCAGAATATGCTCCGATTTAAAAGCCATCAGAGTGAATGATGGCGAGTGACGACTGTAAAACGCGACCATGAATTAAAAACCGAATTGTTTTAAACAAAAAAGGCAACGAGACAGTCTTGGTTAGTCAGAGTGCAAATATACTGGTAGTTGCTCAAAGACCCGCTTGCGTAAGCGATAATGTGCTGATTATCATCGTGATGCTGTATTAAAATATCTCTCATCTCGATTTCGCTGGCATCAATGTGCAATTCAGTTAGCCCTACTGGGACGAAATGACGCGGTTTTTGTCCCGATGGTAGCAGATACTTGAGCAGGCGAAAAGCGGAATAGCATTCAAGAGTTTACTTGAAAGTAAAGTCCCCTGACTTATGGACGCAGCGCCGAATGCAAAAGCAACGGACCAAAAGCCCCTAAGCTTTTTCAGTGCGGTTGTCTAACATAGTTGGCAGCTTCAGTCTTCCGCAGATAGTCGCTAACGCCGCTCCTCTCAGCTATCGCCAAATTCCCTGAATGTCATAAAAAGGCTTACTCCATATCCTACAAGATGCAGACGACATGGTAACACGGAGCGTTCGTTTGAATGATAACGACCCAAAGTGTGGCGTCAGCCACTAGATTGGTGCAGTGAGGCTGTAGTACAGTCTTGTTTGCGCGGTTCCGCACAACGTAGAGTTGTAGGAATCGCAAGCCGCGCTGGAAGCAACACCGGAAACAGATAGTGCGGATAGTGCTGCATCGCCTGCGTCGCCGTCGACGGAAAACGGTGCGGTATAAAACATAGACGGAAAAATCAGACTAAACAGAATTCTTCCAGTGCGTGAAGTCCAGGGTTGCCGCACACTGCTGCAAAAATTTAAATGGCCATGATAATGTGCACAGCGCGAGGAGGCACTGTAAATTAGTTCTCAGCACATGACCAGCGTTTACTGCATTTACACAACTCTTTATCTCCGTATGCCACGGAATTCCACAGAACAATTCCAGCTGAAAATCACATGGCGACCGAGACGGTCCTTAAAGCTAACCTCATCACCGACACTGTGTCACCAGTTTCCGGCTAGGAAACAAATAACATCTATTACCTCAGGGAGCTTCTTTGACATTGCCATGGACAGGTCAATTGGAAATGATGAAAGTGTGATCGCACCTCCATCGACTGCACTCAGCAGTTTTAGCGGTAGTGGTGTGCGATATCGCTGAGAAGATAAGCGCTCAGAACGTCGAGTTGGAGGAGTGAGGCTGCGATGAAATGCAGGGGAGTCTGTCCGGGATGGTGCGCAGTAGAAGCGCCGTGGAAGTAGAAATTCAGGTCATGAATTCCAAAGTGAAAGTCGGTCGATGTTTCGGCCATTGCCGTCGGAGACAGAATTTCAGCCCCAGCGGTGGAAAAATCTTGAGATGAGTCCGATCATACCCAGTAGTAGCGAATAAAATGGCGAGTCATGATGTCGCTCTGGGCACTGGTCATCGTAAGATCGTAAGAAGAGTCGAAGTGCTCATCGTAAACCGGCCGTAGATAGAGCTATGAGGGAACTGTTTCTGCCTAAGAATGATCAATTCAAGCAGTGCCGTTGACATCGTTGCTAGATTCACAGGCAGGGGTGCCAACGAATAGCCGAACACCTTCAACAGAAGCGCTGCGCTGGAGCTGCTTGCAGAGAGAGCTAGCATACGGGGCTTTATTACGGTGCAAAAAACCTTCATCTCTGGAGGTTACATCGAGTATAAAATGGGAAATGACATCGGAAAGGCTGGAGGACTCACGCTAGCGACAGTGATGACATTTGGTAGTCCGTCTATTCTCTGTGTGATATGTCGTAATTTGAAAGCTTCGAATGTGCGGCAGTGCTTTACAATTTAGTCTGTGTATATGTGCATGTTGTGTTTGCTGATTAAGAGAATAATAAACACCATCTGTGATGCCATTGCCAAGCTACCACCTCTGTATTCCTTCTATTTGCTTGGATGTCCCACTTTACATAGCTTTAGTAACTACTTAGTGTATACTGTGCGCATATCACCATACACTTGTGCTCTCTGTAGTCATGTCTGTTCGGCGTACTTCATTTTTGCAGCTCCGGCCCCCAAAGTATTCGCAGATCCCTTCCATAAAGCAGCGGCTGTTGGTTAAAAACAGTTCATGGTTCTCAAACCAGATCACTACTATCCGAAAATAACCCGCATCTGCCAGCCTAATGGTGACATCTCAGCGGTTCCACTTGCTTAGCCGCTGGTAATTGGTCAGCCATTTACGTTTTCTCCAGCCTTCCCAGAATAGGTCCACGGATCGCGGTGGCCATGCTAGATGGCCGCTGCTACTTGTAGCTGCTGTGCGCCGCCTTCTTGCGTCATTAGAACGGGCAACAGTGGTAGGCCGGCGCGCGGTAGTATGCAGCGAAGTCGAGAGAATTGCTTATTGATACTCTTACGGGATTTATATCAGTCGGGTGCGACGGTACATAGACGCTAAGCTTCTTCTACGTCTCCGCTTCTTTGTTGTTTTGTCGGCAAACATGACGTTAATATTGTCGATTATAACTTTCATCTGAAGCCAATATCGCATCTTAATATGCAGTGTTTTTCCATAAATATGAGGAGTTCTCTTTATGCGTACGATTTAGGTCGTTAATTTGTGACCTTCCAGTTCGCTAAAATGAAACGTAGAAAACGCGTCTAAGTTGCAGACTTGAATTGTCTTGTTTGCAGGTGATCGACAAGACCTCCTTTGCTAAGTACCTGGAGCCCCTCTCTCTGAAGACTGCGCTGTACGCGTACCGGATGCGCGACTCTGCGGCAGACGTGCGGGTTCGGGGCCTCGAGTTCCTGACTCCAGAGCAACTCTTTTTCGTCGCCGCTTGCTACGTGCGCTGCAAGAGGACTACAAGACCTCCAGCAGTCGACGACGGGCAGTGCGATATGGCACTGATGCACGTTGCTGAGTTCGCAGAGGCATTCAAATGTGCGCCAGACTCGCGAATGAACCCTTCACACCGATGTGAATTTTTGTAACCCCAGCCTCCGACTTAATATTTCGCCTGTCGTGCTGCAGTACATCCTGTTTGAAGAAGCTTGTAAACAGCCTCATAGGTTGTCAAGACGACAAACCCTGTTTTAAGGCTCAACCTGCTTATATCGCTGATGTATGGAAGCAGCTCTTGAAACAAATTTTAAAATTTTAACGAATTTTTAAAGATGACTTTTCATCATCACATGGTTTTATTATCTGGTTGTTTGCCTAACAGCGTGCAATGCAATAAAAAGCTTCGAAATGCACTTGATGTACTCTCTCCTGTCAACAACGGCTATGTTTAACCAGAAATCCTTTCTATTCCCAACGGGCCTCCTCAGTTCTTGCTCCTCACTGCTACGCTTACTTTCGGCTTGCATTCGTGCCTTTGCAGTTAGGGTCCATCGCGTATCTTGCTGATTAGTTACACGTCTTGCCCAAGCGCACCCCATTTCATATTTCAACTGTAATATCATCACTACCGATTCTTTCCTGACTTACGTGCTATCCTGTCAGATA
Source organism: Amblyomma maculatum (assembly GCF_055883805.1). Lineage (NCBI taxonomy): Eukaryota > Metazoa > Arthropoda > Arachnida > Ixodida > Ixodidae > Amblyomma > Amblyomma maculatum. The sequence continues at coordinate 130,225,068 of NC_139352.1, forward strand.
ATGGTTTGACAGTAATGGTGCACGGCTAAAGGTATTATTTTTATCTTTCTTTAAAATCAAGAACGTTTTCTTTTCAATCAAAAATGGCTCAAATAAATCCTGCTTTCAAAATATGGGATAGAAATAATCCTGCTATCTGCCAATATCGCTGGCACAGGTGGATTTCACCGACCATGCAAAAGTCGCAAAAATTATCATTAAAATTTGATGACCAAAATAGTTTCACTCGACCTCCACCAGTTTTAAGGATCGTTTCCTTTTAACATTGATTTATTTTCACAAAAGGCAGTTATTGCTGCAAACCGAAAATACTTGAGCATAAGCGTTTGGACGCTTCATTCAGACTGCGTTTTTTGGGTGGAAATATTGCATTGTTCTCGCGATTTATTCCTTTAAGTTCCTCTGAACATGTCGATGCCATTATTGCTTCTCGCAAAATTATGTAATGACAATCGGCTTCCCGACAAGGAGAGTCCTTCAGACACAGTTCATAAAGTGAGGAAATGTGTCGCCAGTATTAATAATAATAATAATCACTGGTTCACAGAAACTTATTCTGTGGACACCTGAACCGCGTGGTAAGGAAAGGGATTAAGTTAGGAGCGAACGTGGGAAGAGATAGGGGTGCCATAGTGAATGGATACGGAGTAATTCGACTGCCTAGGGAGAACTGTTGCTCCTGGTCCTACGGTCCTGGGACTAGTAGATCACTGTAGCTTGCGGCCTGCGGCCTGCCACCCTATTTTTATCTGTTGTAGGCCGTCATTGCGCCCGTTACCGTTTCGGTGGTGGAAGACTGCTGTCGCGACGTGCGTAAGGGAAGGGAGGAAGGTGGGAGTGAAAGTGGAAAGAGAGAAAGAGGAGCCGTAGTGGAGGGCTACGGAGTAATTTCGACCACCTGGGGATCTTTAACGTGCGCTGACAACATAAAACCAACCCCAGTATGAAGATCCATCTTCACATTGGAGGCAACACCATCACCTCCTCAAATGGCAAATCCGCATTCTTGGCCTGCCCATCTCAAGCTGCAACAGTCCCCAGAAATGGGTTCATCAGCTACAACGCCTTTGGCCAGCACTGCTACATACTATTCGTCGCATGTCTAACCGGCACGGCGGTGCGCGGCAACATGCCTGCCGTGCGATGGCCAGAGGAGCAGCGGTCGGAAAAATCCTCTATGGCACACCCCTCCTCCAACTGTCGAAGACTGACTTCGCTAAGGTCGAACGCCTTCATCGCGCAACACTACGCACTATTACCGGTCTACCTAAGCACACTCCTATAGCCGAACTTGAGCGTTTGGCTTTGGCCGCTCTTCCACCGCTCACTACCATCGTTACCGAGTCACAGACGCGACATCGAATACGTCTAGAGAACACTGTCCAAGGGCGTCGTCTGCAGGCCTGGGATGAACAGCGTAACGTAAAACACCAGCCCCCTTGGGAGATGCCAGTAGTCAGACGCCTCCATCGCCAGTTTATAAACCGCGATTTTGTCATTCCCCGGGAGCTCCTCGCTGGTAGTGGTGGTGGTGAAAACATTTATGATAATACACTAGGTGGGATGCCTAGACAGGCACTCCATTGGCGTTTGCCGCAGCCCGGACGCACTGCGTTAAGACCTTTTGGGCCTCTAGGGTGCAGCAGCCGGACAGGGTCGCCTCCCAGTTTTCTTGGGTGGGGTTGGGGATAGGGGGCAAAGATGGGTTTTCCTGGCAGGCCCACACCATGTGGTAGGTGTCAGACACCTCCCCACAGTGCGAGCACAGCCCGTGGAATTGCGGATCAAAATGTTTTAGAGTAGCCGGGCACAACACTGTATTGGTGAGCAGGCGCACGAGCACCCGCTCGTTAGCCTTCCCCAGCCCTTTGCACGGGGTGGGAAGAGTTTGGTGCGTAGATCTGTAATATTCACATATATCTTTAAATTTGTAAACTGGGCTGAAATCAGAATCCTGGTCCGCGTCGGGTCCCATGGGAAATGCCCGGAGAGAAAGCGCGCGGCCGGCGTCGTTGGCTTCCTCATTCCCTTGGAGGCTTTGGTGACCTGGAGCCCAAACGAGAGATCGGTACGTGGGATCCGAGTCTCGACTGCAATTTTGGTATATGCGGTAAGCTAGGGGAGCAGTCCACCCTTGCTGGACGTTCCAGCAAGCCCCTCGCGAGTCGGTTATGATGTATTTGGAGGAGTTAGAGGCTGCGAGGGCGATGGCAACCTCTTCTGCGTGTGTTGGTGACTGGGCCTTGAACGTAAGGCCATCTACTGTTTTGCCCTTGTGGATGACCGCGGCTGTGTACCAACCCCTAGGGTTTGGGCCGGAGACGTCCACATAGAAAACGCCTGGTTTGCTTCCATAATGGTGGTCCAAGGCTTCCGCCCGCGCCCGGCGCCGGCCATTATGGTCCTCTTTGGACATGTTGGCGGGGAGAGACCGCACATGGAGGGCGCGCCTCCATTTTTCGGGAATGCGACATCTCTCCTCTGTGAGTTGGGTGTGTTGGATGTGAAGTCGGGCAAGAGGACGGCTACCCGACTCTGTCTTTGTTAGACGCGTGTACTGATTGGTGAGGTGGGCCTCCCGAAGCTCCTTGAAAGTATTCACCACACCCAGTGCCATGAGACGACTGGTAGAGGTGGAGACCGGGAGGTCCAGTGCTCGTTTCATGATTTTACGGAGGCTAACTTCGAGAGTATCCTCCTCCTGTTTCCGCAGGTGGAGGTAGGGAGTCGAATACAAGATTCGACTGGTCACGAATGCGTTCGCCAGCCGCAAGGCGTCCTTGCATCAAAACCCACCGCGCTTGTTGGAAACCCGGCGGACCATGCGGCCCACCTGGTCCGCCACCTGCCGGAGCTTGGCGAGTATTGTGTCGCATCATCTCTTGTTGTGTACAAAGAGCCCAAGAACTCTGATTTCCTTAGATTCTTGAATGGGACCACTTTGCAAGGTGAGATTGATTTGAGTCGAGCATGAGAGCGAGGGGCGCAGGTGCACGAATTCAGATTTCTGCGGTGAGCATTAGAGACCACAGCCGCGGGCATAGCGGTCCACTATGCTAGCAGCCGTTTGCAGGCTCGTCTCCATGTCTCCCAGACGCCCTTGTGTGGCCCAGAGGGTGATGTCGTCGGCGTACAGCGCGTGCTGCACTCCTTCGACCGCACCCAACAGAGCAGGTAAGCGCATCATTGCAACGTTGAACAGCAGAGGGGACAGCACTGCGCCTTGCGGAGTGCCAATCGTGCCGAGCAAAAAGGTCCGTGTTCTTTATCCTGTATTCGGATATATAAGAGAGCCTGTCTGTGAGAAATTGTTTGATGTAGTTGGAAGTGTTCGTGCCCCAGTGCGTTTGACTCAAGTGCGTGAGTATGACCTCGTGTGTTACATTGTCGAATGCCCCTTTGAGATCCAGGGCGAGGACGATTTTGTCGTTTCTTGTGCATGTAATGGGGTTCAGTATTTCGCGGTCGAGTTGGAGCAGGACATCCTGTGCAGATCTGCGTGGCCGAAATCCGAACATGGTGTCCGCGAAAATGTTTTGTTGTTCAAGGTACTCAGACAGCCGATCCCGCACCATCGTCTCCATCAATTTGCCCACACACGAGGTGAGAGAGATGGGTCGGAGGTTGTCCGTGTCGACTGGTTTCCCAGCTTTGGGAATAAAGGTGACGAGAGCCGTCTTCCATTCAATGGGAAGGGGGGTTTCCCCTGTCCAGATTGCATTGATATAGTCAAGAAGGCACTGGTGCGCCGTGTCAGAGAGGTTCGCCAGAAGTTTAACGGTGACCTTGTCCCTGCCTGGCACAGTGCCCTTCTTCATTTTGGCCAGACTGGCCCGCAGATCATGGAGCCGGAATGGGTTATCCAACTCCGAGTTTTCCCTGCCTGCATAGGAATAGGCCGATCCGCGGGGGTCCTGAATTGTGCACAGGTAGCGATCGCGTAGCGCCACTGCCAGCTGCATTGTGTTTCCTTGGAATGAGTGCATGGCTTTGTGTAGGTGTTTTTGCGTTTCCGTGCGTGTCTGTGTTGGGTTGATGAGGGCTCGGAAGAGCCGCCACGTGTTGCGGCTCGAAATTTGCCCCGCCGCTGTGTTGCAACGGTCCACCCAGTTAGAGTCAGCAAGTTGGACCGCGTACTCTGCTGCCTGCCGGGTGAGATCCGCAATGCGAGCTTTCAGCTTCTTGTTGTGTTTCTGACGCTTCCAGCGGCGCGTGAGGCCACGGCGTGCTTCCCAGACATGCAGGAGGTGGTTGTCCACGTCCGTAACTACCTCTGTGAGCATCACCCACAAGACCGGATCCCTGACATGGCTGACATATACACCGACGCATCGATTACAAGCGAATTTGCATCTATGGGCTGGGTATGCAATGACAACCCTTCCCTTTCAGGCGCTTATGCCTGCCACCTACCTCAAGGTACCCCTCTTCACGCAGAACTCCTCGCGATTTGGGGAGCCTTGTCAGGAGTGCCTTGCACTGGAATTGGTTCAATATGTATTCTTACTAATTCCTATGAAGCTTACAAGGACTTCGCTACTCCGGGTTCACAAGATGCAACAGCTACGGCCATACAGCGCCTCCTTAAACACCGCCAACTCGCGACCAGGACTGTCGCTATTCACTGGACCCCAGGTCACTCGAACGAATCAGGGGGCAATGCGGCGGCACACGCCGCGGCTGCCTTGGCAGGTGGGATGTCCACATTTACTTACCCACCCCCCTTGCTTCATCCTTATTCGACCTTGGGCGGGCAACTCACACCTTCTCTTGCCCTTATGCACTATACTCGGACCAATCCTCGTAGCCTCAGTCAGCATCGCATGCAGGTGGCCACACCAGACCCAGCTTTTACGAGAAAAACCCACCTCACCCGAAGTCAAGAAGTCTTTTTGAATAAGCTCATCGCCCATACGGCTTACACGCCACGTATTATAGCCCGCTGGCGTCAGTATACGGAGAAAATGATTACGTGCCCCCACTGTACGATTCTAACTCGCGGCGGCATATCTCATCTACTCTGGCATTGCCCTGCTTTTTCTGCTGGACGCTCCGAGATCAAACCCCACCGCCTGAACTACCACTGCCTTCTAGAAACAGATGGTAACACACAGACGATATTTGCCAAGTATGGCTTGCTTAGTGGCCTGGTTAGAGCTAAGTGATTCGAGTGACGACCTAAACAATGAAGATTCTGTCTACTCCCCTTTATCCCCATCCATGGCATGAGCCTTCCCATTCAATAAAGGACAATCAATCAATCAATCGCACAGCACACGGACGCCTCTTCGTTTCGCCTCCATCGAAACGCAGCCGACGAGGTCGGGTTCGAACCCGGGCACTCCGGCACAGTAGTCGGGCGTCTTACCACTGCACCACCCCGGCGGGGCAGACAGGAGAAAATAGGGAAGAAAGAAAACGAAGAGGGAGAGAAAGACGCGCGCCGCAACAACAGCTGTCATCCACCACCAAAGCGGTGGCGGGTGCAATGACGGCCTACAACAGATAAAAATTCGGTGCCAGGCAAGCCCCCGTCGCAAGCAGCGGTGACCACGGCCGGTCTCAATGCGCGGGCGCCCTCAGCGCGCGCATTGAGACCGGCCGTGCGGTGATTTACCTGTCCCAGCCCGTCGACAAAAGCTGTCCGCGCGAGCGGTTACCAAATTGGTCGACTGAGCTGTGACGTCACCAGCCGCCTAATTAAAAGCGATCAACCAGAAGTCTCATGTTGTCCAGCGTTCTGCCATTTGCAATCCTACAATTGAACGCGCGCCAAGGAGCGCCAAGCGACAGGAGCGATGGTGTACCGTCCAAATGCACACTTGTCGGAGCAAGTGTGACAGAGCGAGTGTACTGCGCCTTTCGTTTTCTGTAAACCACATAGTTTCGACCTGTCATTGATCACCTCGAGGCTCCCACGCTGATATCCCTCGCCAATTTGCTGGGAACCTGTCTGCTTTCTGTCTCTGGAATGGCGTTCTATTCAAGCAAATCTCCAGCACAGTTGACCGAGCGTAACTCCTCGTAGTGCCGGCCGACCTCCGGGCCGATATCCTTTCTGCTTGCCATGATGAGCCCAGCACTGACCACTTAGGCTTTGCACCCATACTCGGCCGAGTTCGTCCAACCTATTATTGGCCTAAACTTGCTGACGCAGTTCATCGCTACGTGAGAGGCTTTCGTGAATGCCAGCGTCGAAAGGCGCCGCCTCTAAAGCCAGCGGGTTTGCTCCTATCTATTGCACCTCCACGGATGCCGTTTGACTAAATCGGCCTCGACCTTCGGGGCCCATTACCGCTGACAGCGGTCGGTAATAAATCGACTATATTGGCGACCGGCTATCTCGCACGGTATGCGGAAGCCAAGCCGATGCAGCGTGGCACGTCATCTGAGATCGCCCAATGTTTTTACAGCAAATCGCGTAGCGTCATGGCGCACCATCCCAAGTCATTACCGAACGAGGCACAGCGTTTACGGAACTAATGCACAATGTATTTGAGCTCCGTCATACAAGTCATCATAAAATCACTGCCCATTATCCACATACGAATGGCCTCACGGAGAGACTCAATAAAACGATCGCCGACCTGACTGCAATGCACATAGACTCGCAGCACAAAACATGGGACGAGATTCTTCCACACGTCACATATGCCTACAACACTGCCATCCAAGAGACGACGCGTTTTACGCTATTTCGCCTGCTCTACGGACGCGAAGTGCAGACGATGTTGGATGCTATGCTTCCGTGCTGCACTGATGAACATCGGTTCACGCCAGACGCCGAACAGTTTGCTCAGCGCGTCGAGGAAGCACGTCAACTTGCCCACTTTCACATTCAGCAACAGCAGGGCAAGGATGTGCCCCGATACAACCTCCGTCATCGACACGTCAGATACGAACCTGGAGAGCAAGTTTGGGTGTGGACACTGGTGCGCAGGCCCAGCTTGTGTGAAAAACTGATGTTGCGTTACTTTGGACCTTACGAAGTTCTGCGCCGTGTCATAGAAGTGACATACGAAGTCCTTCCAGCGGGTACTGAGCAGCCATCGCGTCGGCAACCACTCGCGAGGTGGTTCATGTGGTCCGCATGAAGACGTATTTTACGTGGTAATGTGCAGTGTACTATGCACTTGTTTAGTTGTATAGGGCACAGCCTCCGTTTTCTATTCGGTTTCGGTACTGACTTGAAAGATATACGTAGACGAGTCTCTGCTTTCGTTTTTTAGGAAGAGGAGTAATACCACCTGATGTTCCCGAGGTTCTTAGGTGGAGCCTGGAAGAAAAGGACGCTGAAGTCGGCTCGCGCACTGTGTGTGGAACTCTGCCTGCTGGTACAGCTTCGCCCTGTCATTTAGTCACGTCTATCCTTGTTGTCTGTGGTAATATTGTCACGTGGTGGTGACAAGGTCGATGGCACAAATGAAGAGTCGGTGATTGCCCTGAATAAACTCTTTATTAGGAGCTGACTTGCGCCCGCAAAAGAACTAAGCAACTCGGCGGCGGCGATAGCAGCAAACGTGCTTGTCGATCGTCGAACCACGAATGCCCGTTGTACTCATCAACGCTCAATTTAAAGGCTGCTCAGAACAATCTAGATAACGTCGCAAACTGCTAGTAGCACATTGTCGAAACATACGTGAGTGATCGCAATCTTCGAGACAGATCTTGGCGCATTGTTCGCGATAAAGAAAATAATAACGCGTCGTATCACGACAATGAGCATGAACAAGCACGGGATACAGAATTGATAACTGCGCCAGAATAACATTGATAATGCCGCATGCCAGCCGCTGTCGAACAGGAACAAATAAAGATTTAAACAGTTCGCGACATTACTCCACCCTGAAAAAAAAACATCGCCTCGACGTTTCAAATAAACAGACATGAATTAACATAAACATTGCAAAGCAAACATGAATAGCCTTTAGCGCGCATAATAACGTCGTACAACATGCAAAAATTCTGGATGCACTCGGCGCCGCTGCGATGCTGCCGCATCGTCGGGAACGACCTCGTAGTTCAATTGTCCTAGTCCGCGAAGCACCTTGTAGGAGCCGAAGTATCGGCCTAAAAGCTTTTCGCTCAGTCCGCGGCGGCGAATCGGCGTCAAAACGCAGACTTGATCTCCCGGCTTGTACTCAGCATCGCGTCGTCGTAAGTTGTAACGTCGGGCGTCGGTTCGTTGCTGATCTTTAATGCGCATTTGGGCTAGTCTTCGGGCTTCCTCTGCACGTTGAAGGTAGGCGGCGACGTCAAGGTTATCCTCATCGGTTGCGTGCGGCAGTATTGGGTCAAGCGTTGTCGTGGGTTCCCTGCCGTACACAAGGCAGACGGGGTCGACCTGGTTGTCTCCTGGACGGCGGTATTATAAGCGAAGATGACGTAGGGTAGAATGGCGTCCCATGTCTTGTGCTCGGCATCGACATACATTGCAATCATATCCGCAATAGGTTTGTTTAGACGCCCCGTAAGTCCATTTGTCTGGGGATGATACGCAGTAGTTCGTCGATGAGTTGTATGACTGTATTCTAAAATGGCTTGCGTCAGCTCCGCCGTAAATGCCGTTCCCCTGTCCGTGATGAGGACTCCTTGGGCGCCGTGTCGCAAGAGAATTTGTTCGACAAAAAACTTTGCGACTTCTGCGGCAGTACCATTGAGCAGCGCTTTTGCTTCAGCATATCGAGTAAGGTAGTCAGTGGCCACGATGATCCACTTGTTACCCGCAGATGAGGATTGAAAGGGGTTGAGAAGATCCATCCCAATTTGCTGAAAGGGCAGGGTTGGGGGCGATATCGGGTTCAGTAGCCCAGCTGGACTGATCGGTGGCGTCTTGCGTCGCTTGCACTCACGGCACGTGTTTACGTAATGGGAAACGTCGGCAGGCAGTCGAGGCCAGTAGTACCTCTCCTGGATTCGATGCAACGTGCGCGCAAATCCGAGGTGCCCTGCTGTTGGCTCGTCGTGTAACGCCTGAAGAATTTCCTTTCTGAGGTTTTTAGGTACGACAAGATGCCCAGCTTTCCGGGACACGGGTCTTTAGTTCGGCAAACTGGCACCACGCGGCGTACCACCGTGAACTCCTCATTTCCCTTTTCTTCTTCCCTTCCCTCTCTCGCCTAAGGGAGGGCACGAGTACCGGCCAGAGCTGCCGGGCTCAGCGGTGGGGCTTTTTTACGTCGCTTCGCAAACGGGAGGGTGGGTAGAATAGAAGGAGACTCTGCACCACGCACTTTATTTTTGTTTCGCCCCGCCCCCCCCCCCCCCCCCCTTTTTTTTTGGACGCTCGACCACCGACCACCACCACCACAGGGGTGGGATGCATGGGCACGGGGAGACGAAGCTCTTGCGCGGGCACTATACTCCGTTTCATTCATCAAGTGCAACACTGCGAAGGCTACAGCTCTTGTTTGCGCTCTCCGCATCCGCGATGATAAACAGTGCCTGCTCTTGACGAGAGGAAATTTGAGTTGTTTTGTCTGCAAGCTTAATACATCCTACGTTTGCCATCAACTTCATAAAGAGCACCTTTTTTAGGGTGGACGGATCGGATTCGGTGAATTTGTATGTTTTTTATGTAGTTTTCGTTGGTGTCGCGTTTTCGCTGCTCCGCAACCTTGCGAGCTGTGCCACTAGATGGCGCTGGCTGTGCCCTTCGCGCTGCGCGTCTTCTTTTGAGAAAATGGTTCTTCGGCGCGTATTTTTTCTATAAGATCCGCACTGCGAATATGTGTAGGCATGCGAAGCAAGTTATTGCAAACGTGTATGCTCGGAATCAGCCCGTTTCCGCAAGAACCACTTGGCCACAAAACGAGCGCGTAGTGATACGCCTCCTTTTTTTTTCTTGTGGACTATTTGCGTAGCTTTCGCTGCGTTGCGCCTGATGCAAGGTATATCTACCTTGCCTGATGTATGAAACGGAGTATAGTCCCTCGCTTTCTCGCCACTCGCATTGTCGCCCGGTTGCTCGCCGCCGCAGTCTTTACTGTCCGAGCGGAACAGCGAGGAAGTCGAGTCGGCAAGAAGGCTGGCACAACGACGATCGCGTCAGCGCTGCACTGGCGCGTTGTATGTACAGTCCCAGCCATAAAAATATGGAGCATGCCTCGGTGATAAAAACTCTCGCCACGCGTAACCTAGCGAATATTAGGAGGTATATAATTGCATATATTAGTACATGCCGCCGATGCATACACGGGAAAATTGCGTTTCAAAAGGAATAAAAAAAAAACAATACCAATTACGGCTCCGAAAATTATTCACGTTAAATTACAATTACTTCCGATATGTAATTCATTTAGTTTCAGATTACTTTCCAGTTATACATAAAAAACCAAAACGAAAAACTAAGTGAACGAAACTGCAACCACTCTCCAGATCGCATTTATTTCCACTTTATTTAAGAAAAACACAGTAGAGGCTTTTAAAACGTGCGTGAGGTGTGGTAAACCACAGTAAGATATTTTCCGTAACGGCAACTAGCCGCCAGATCCATACTGCGCCGCAATATTAAAATGTAATGCCAATTCAATAATGCCGCTCGATGTCCCAAGAATTCGGCTAATTTCTACTTCTAGCTTGAAATTTAGAGCTCACTGTTTCGAATTCCACGGCTTGCATACGTATTTTTTTCTTCTTCTTTATAATGAGTTTTCCAATGACGCTGCATTATTTATTTCGCAGTGATGACCCCCCCCAGACACACACACACACACACACACACACACACACACACACACACACACACACACACACACACACACACACACACACACACACACACACACACACACACACACACACACACACACACACACACACACACACACACACACACACACACACCTTGTTATCATTTGTGTGGGTAGTGGCTGTTGGCTCCCCTTGTATCTTATTGCGAGCCGCTCGTTGTGCTTTAATTTTCATCGGCGCACCATTGCATACACACAAACCGGCTCTGTCTGGAGCTCCACCTGGAACCGAACTGCCATGACACTTTTTGTTGGGATACTATATGAGCAGTGGGTTCTCGTTTAATTTTGCTGACCTTTATCGTCAACCGCTGGTATCTGAGCGCTGCGCATTACCTTTTTTTTTTGCCAACTTTGAGCCATAGGCCTGGAGTGCTGCGGACCAGGCCGAGCACATAGGGTGCCTGTTTGGGAACCAACAAACGAAACAAGTTGAGTCGCGTACGCAGAACTCCTTGTTAGTACGCCCCGCGAAGATAACCGCAAGGCGAAAAGGGGCGAGGGGGGGGGGGGGTAGAGAACGTAAGCGAACAAACGAAAAACGAACAAACAATTAAGGAAGGAAGAGAAGCGGACACCACGCACGCGGAGTGCGCGTGGGAAAAAAGAAAAAAGTATAGAAGAAACGAAACTGTTTGGGCGGCCATCAACACACGAAGGGCGCGCGGCGGATGTGTGTGCACACACATTCCTGCGGTGTTCAGGGAGGCGATCATTAGGACACCTTTCAATTTGCTCCACACACTTTTTCCACAATATATCGGTATGCTATATGTCTTTGTGACTTGAAACAAATTGTTGCGAGTTAGCGCTCGTGTATATACTGTCCTTCCTGGTCCTCACCTGCAAGTGCGCTTATGATTCCATATCATGTATTACAAGCAAGCCCAAACTGATAGTCTCAAGAAGGCACCGAGTCCATCCCGGAGCGCCAAACCATTTCATGCTAACATTTACAGTCGATTATGGGAGAGGCAGATAATTGTTGACGTCATCGTTCACATAATGTTGATTTTATAAAGTCGAACCCCGTCATAAAAGGCTGGATATAACAGGTAGTCGCATATAAGAAACATTGTTCACCCAAATGGATGGCACCCATATGAAATTTATTAATTGGACCTTTGCTTTAACAGACATTCGATGTAGAAGACAGCCGGCTATAAAGGACAAGTTAGCCTTGAATTTTGGTATACTCAGTCTCGCTTGTAACAAACATTTTTACATTAGGTGCGGCACCATCGATCGCCAGGTTCAGTTACAGCTATAGTGAAAACAAAAAAGAGAGAAACGCTTGCGTCATCACGATTAAGTACAACTTCAGTAAAAGAAAACGAAAAACGCAAGTCAGTCGTCGATCAAATGACTAAAAGAAGCACCTGCAGTGGGAATGCAACGTAGATGATCTCCTCAGGCTTGCCGCGAGGAGCCCAAGCGCGACTGCACATGCGAGCTACTGCGCCAGCTTAACGGGAGTGCCGTTGGGTTCTCCAATTATTGGAGCTTCCTATCAGGGATATACCGTAGATGTTGTGTCCGCTAGTTAGAAGAATACAGCAGGAATTGTCAGTTACGTTGACTTTCAGTATAAACAACAGTCTATCCGAAAAAGGATAAACAATTGGGTATTGGTTCACATTGGAAAGGTACAGCGCAAAAAGACACAAGGTGAAAGAAGAAGACGGATAGACGTACGCTGACTCGCAACTAAATTTATTGAAAAAAAAAAAACACATTTTTATACGTCTTTCAAGCGATTACAAGAAGCCTATAGCACTTGCGCGAAGCCCATTGCAAGGGGTCAAAACACCGGATGATAGATTTTTGGGGGATGTTTTCCTCCCATCTCCTGTGAAGACTAAGGCCAAAATTATGAATTATCCAGGAACGACACCTCCTTATCTACTAATATATTCGAAGGTGAGCTTAAAAATTGCGACTGTCTTTTTCGGATCAAGTAGGCTTCCATCAGCTTTCTTGTTGTTTTATCTCGGTGTGTTCGCAACTAAAGGGCGGCAGTTTTTTTGTTTTCTTTCTCTTTTCATCTTTTACACAGTAGCGACAGTTTGTCTTGTGCCTTTTTGCGCTGTACCTTTCCAATATGAACAATCTATCCGGTAAATGCGAAGAAAGGGATCAGCTGGTACTGCTGACGTAGACACACCATTCTGACTAGAAAGCAAAGCATATCCAAGCCAATTAAACAATAACAAATAAATAAACAAGATAAATAAATTGCTCTGGTTGCTATTCCACCGTGGTTTCAACTACACTCAGAAATGTCCTGTTGGCTTTTTATTTATTTTTCATCTCAGTAGCGACATTCACAAGTTTGTTACTCACAGCCGATCTTACCCTTTGACAAACAAGCAAAACTTTCCGAGTGATATTTCTGCTGGTGATGTTTTATAGTTCTGGCTGCTTCTAGACCTTAGTGGTAAGCTGGCTACGTTCACAATAACGTGGCGCTTTTTTTTTTTACTTGAGTTCGTGTAGTGTTACGAGACACAGAACTTTTTCCGGAGTTGGGAATCGCTAGCTGCGGTGCCACGTCACATCGCGATGGCACTTTGCAATCGCTGCAAACGCAGTTCGCAAATATATAAGAAAGTTGCGAAGTGTGTTCAGTGTGTGGTGGTCCATCAAAGAAATGCAGTATGTAAATGAAAGCGATAATAACGCTTATGCTAAAGCATATGCATTTCCTTTTTGCGCATTTTACCCGTAGGATGCCTAGGTCGAAATAAGGTCTGGTTAGAAAATGGGATTGAATACCCTGCTTCAGGCGCATAGCCAGGGGGGGGGGCTTATGGGGCTTCAGCCCCCCCCCCCCCCCCCCCCCCCCCCCGAAATGTTTTCGTGCTGTCATGCACCGCCGACCAAAACAACCACCGGCGCTCGAAAGCATTCTGGGTTTTGTCTACAATATCTTTTTCCGGTTCGTTCGAAAATACATTTCGGCACGAACATTACGAACTTGGGGGCTACATTTCGGAGCAACGCCCATGCAGACGGAGTCACATAAAGCCAGGAACCATTTCCGAGCACTAAGTTTCAAGGGCGTTTAGATAGCGGGCGGGCTCGTCGCGTCAACTCGCGCCGGCCGCGGAGGTGGGGTTGGACGACGAAACAAGACAGGTTTCCATTCCCGCTCAGTGTTTCAAAGGCGGTATTTCCCTCGCCTTCGACTCCCCGCTTCCTCAAAATCCCTGTGTCTCTCTTTCGGGGCTTTCTTTTTTCTCGTGCCTTCTGCGAATCCTCACCGTGCTGTAGCAGCTCTTAGTGGTACTCCCTCGCCCTTCTCCCCGTACACTATGCTCTCTCCGTGGCTGCGCTTTTTGTTTGTGGTTGTTTTTTTTTCGTTTTCACGCTTCTTCCTACGCGCCGAAGAGAAGGAGCTGAACATTGGCCCAGGAGCGTTTTGGTTTTTTTATTGCACCTCGTTTTTTTTCCTACACCGCTCTACGCCACCCTACGCATCTTGCGGACGCCTGTGAGCGACCGCGACCAAAAGGCATCGAAGCGGCGCCGATGGCGGCGGAGTGACCGTTTGTCTCCTGATGAGGCGCCCAAGCCCCCTCCCCGCCACCCCCTTTTTCGGGAAGGAGACGGAGACGAGCTGCCCTTTCAGACCTTAATCCCCCTTAAAACAGAAACTGACCTTGCGGGCGCCGGTGAGCGACCGTGACCAAAGGCACCGAAGCGGCACCGACGGCGGCGGAGTGATCCTCTGTCTCCTACTGCGGCGCCCAAGCCCCCCCCCCCCCCCTCTCCTTTCGTGATGGAGACGGAGAGGAGCTGCTCTTTCAGACCTTAATCCTATTGGCACCCGCGGCGACGACCACGGGAACCTGATATTTTGTTTAAAGGCTCGGAGGCGCGTCGCCGATCAGCATTGACCCTGCTCGCCGACTTCTCGAAGCAGAAGTAACGTCAGGGAAATGACCTCAGCCCACGGACGACTTCTCCGGCTACTTTACCTTAGTGAAGGGTTTCTACCTCCAGCATGCACAAAATTGTCATCGACATCGGAGAAGCTAGCCCTCGCCACTGAAAGATGTGAGAGGAGGCTCAAGCACCACAATCGGCAGTGGGCGGCATCTCAAGTCTATGCTAGTGCCCCGCTGATTGGACTGTACAGATTAAACTTTGTTTCCCCAGCTAGGGAATTGGGGATAACCTACCATATTTAAACGGCAGATTGTCTCCACCGAAACTCCTTTTTCGTCAGATCATTTAAAAAGTTGTATAAAACGTTTCTTCTTCACTTCTACCCCCTCGCTGCTCCTGCTTCTTCTCCTTCTTCTCGGCTTCCGAGCCAGGACCCGGGAACATCGGCCCGGCGAGAGACATCTCAGGCGAACCAAGGGCGCCCCCAGCACGCAGCGAGGTAAACAAGCGTCTTGGATGGAAGATTCAATAAAGCATTTCCCGTCAAAGTGTTCATTTTTTGGCCTTTACGTTTTCATATCAGCGGTATACACTGCTTTGCTGATTTCGAACTGATATAGTTCTAGATTTCGTTTAATATTTTCTGTACTTATTCAACAGGCAGAATCAGGGAAGCATTGATGTCAGTTATTTCTGCCACAATGTTTGTCACATACATATATGTTCTTTTATAATAAAGTTAATATTTTACATTTGTCTTGGCAGTGCGTACTGCGTGGCATTCAAGAATTCGTTTGCAGCACCTAATACACAATGGCTATGGGCTTATTGGCTGGAATTAATCATATTTGAACCATCGACAAATTCTATATGGAGGAGGACGCGCTACAAAATTTCTGGCTACGCCACTGCCCTGCTTATAAGGGACCTCTGATATTGGAAATAAAAAAACTGCTTCCCAGTGCACGTATCTCATAAAAGGGTTCAACTGTAGTTGTAAGATTTGCAAAAGGAGTCTCCAGGCGGTTGAGAAGTGATGCACCTCGGGAAAGAAGGGCACAGTGACAGTGTGCCATGTCTCTTCACGCAGAGGCGCATATTTTTGTTGTGTAATACCAACTAGCCCAAAGCGCCACTTTAGTAAACTCAGATTAACACCCGTGATCAGAAGCCAAATTAAAGTTTATAAAAAGAATTATGCAGTCAATGATGCTGAAAGCAGGGATACAGAGTGTTTGGGGAAGCATCTTTGGGTGGAGGAAATGAGGGCGTCTAACGGACCAATCTCAAAAATCATTCAGGGGAGCTGCAGGTTGCCGCTAATATTCTATAATTGCTTTCACCTGCCTTTGCTGTGGCTGAGTGACCCAGCTGTTTCATCGACGTAATGCTAGTACGGGTTTCGTGTCTGGAACTTAACTTTTCTGATATGAACCAACCTTCACGGATAGCTGCGCTCTTCACGAATTTTGTGACGGGGGTGAGACACTCCGGTACAAGCTGAAGAAACAACGTTTTGTTAGACGATGTCTCTCGCTTTGTGCACGCTGAGCGTTCGTGAAATGAGCGGCCAGCAATGACAAAAAACACTCTCGAAGTTTTCGTGAACTTTGGCTTTAGCGGACTGTGGTAGAAACACGATGTTCAAGTTTAGGAACTCAGGTCGCGGAATTGCCGACAGACCAGAGTAAGGATAATAGACACCACCACCACTGTTCTCGCAAAAAGCTGCACAGAGCACGAGTAAGATTATTTCTTGGTTCTTTTACATAGTTGTCAAACAGACACATGTACCATTGCTTGAGTTCGATTGTTCAATTTTAATTTAATTGTTCCAACGACAACATAAGCATGTAAAATTAATTCACTATTCCCGTACGACAGACATTACGTCATTACTATGTTCCGCTGAAACAAAACATGTCGTCTGTTTAAAATGTAAGCTGCACCTTTCATAACTCCAGCGCTGGTAGTTTTAAATTTACAATACAATGTTGTTCTGAAGTTAACCGCAATGCTGCGTGGTGCTAGAAGTAATTTTGACACTGTGTCGCCAAGTGTCATCCGCGGGTCCCTCGGTTGAGGGAAAAGGAGGGGAAACTTCTGGCGTCGGGGTACAAATGTCTTTCCTTCCGAGCGCGCCGTCTTTCTTCCCCTTCTCTGTGTTTATGAGCGCCTCATCCCTGCCGAGTCGGTCTGCAGATGTTCCGGCCTTGAGCGTGAGAAGCATCCAACAAAGGGGGCGAACAGAAAAAAAAAAAACATAGACGGAAACCTGCGAGACGTGTTTTGGAATGTAATTTTCGGAATGTAAAATGTCATATTTTAGTATGCACGCCCATTAATTTAGATTCGGAAGCTTTTTCCAAAGGATTTTAATTTAAACCGTATGTTGAGCTTCTTGATATACGTTTTCTAGTCAATTGAGTATATTTGCATTCATTTCAATTGAGCGTCCATTTCTCCGTGATGCGTCATTGGTGATGCTTTCTAGATTGCATAGATCGGTAGAGCTCAGTAAATAACAATAGCACTCTGATGAGTTGTATTATAAAGACATTTGTTTTCAATTTACGTTGCTTACGCTTGAAAATGGCGAGGTTTTTCATTGTGGTAATTGTCAGGAAAGACAACTGTAGAAATGACGCGCTGGGACCACCGTTTAAGCGAGTCACGCAGGGCAGGCTGTGAGTAATAATGAGAAAAAAAATGAAACAAAGCTTCCCGCTGAAGATGTCTCTGGGCGCCGCGCCAACAAATCCAAGTGGAGAGCCAACATCCACTTGAATACCAAAGATAGGTCGGCATGCAGTCCTCAGTTTGCCTTTCCTGCGCCTGCCGAGCTCACAGCACCGCACTAGAATGCTTTACGTTTTTCTTTTTCACTATTATTTTTCCCGTTTGGTTCTCGGAAAGCAGCATGGGCATCCGCCACTTTGCGACTACATGAATCTCGTTGGTCAAGAACAAGACCCCTTCAGATTGGGAATGCAACTGCCTGATGGCAATGATGACCGCGCACGCAGGTGTAAGTGCTTTTTACCCATACCGCGAGAGTTGAGGGAGGAGAGCAAGCTCAAGGCACACATTCAGAATTCACCACGCACTTACGCTCTCAATCAAGCAGAATATGATCTCATGCTCCACTTCGTAAATTCTTCGTGTGTTAATAAGCACAGCAACGGTCGTTAAAGACAGCACAACACTCACTGCATTAGATGCAGCAATGAGCCTTGCCGCCTTGCCTCCATTCTCAATGACACTCGCATGACCATCACTTCAAGCTGTACAACATTGCCAACATAACAATAACATGACAGGAATTACTCAAAATAGGACCATGTGCAACTAAACGTTCCAACTCGTGCATGCAAAGCCGATTTCAAGCTTGTATACTGTCAGACTCGCGCAAAACCAGAAACTCATGTAAGATGACCAACTTCAAAGCTCAAGAAAAGTTCGTCGGGGCTACGTTATATATATATGACGGAATCGTTCTCAGCCACGCAGTACAGCCATTGCACCAACCTCGTCCAGCACGCACTGCACACCATGCAAGGAGCACGTGCGCAAGCCCTGGGGCAAGAAGGTGTGACCAGCGACAGCCATCACAAACAAAATTCGAGCAGTACTCTAGATACTGAAAGTAACAGCCAACTGACCGTCTACTGTGCGCCCACTGAAGAGCAAGACTCTACAAAAAAAGAACAAAAGTAAAATAACGAGACACCGACCCTCGCCCACCAACTTACGCCCAACAGTAGGATTCGCTTGAAAACAAACGTGCCCTTCCCAACATGCGCATATTCCGAACCACTGCTCGCAGGTTTCCCTCTCTCTTTTTTTTTCGCCCCTCTGGGGGATGCCTCTCGCGCACAAAGCCTGAGCATCTGCTGACCGACCCGGCAGGAAACAAGGCGCTCGCAAGCCAAGAAAGACAGCGCGCTCGGAAGAAAAGGGCTTTGTACTCCGACCCCAGTACCTCCCCCTACTTTTCCCAGAAACAAGGGACCCCCGGACGACACTTGAAGAGAGGGAAAATTACTTCTAATGCCTCGCGCAGCTTTGGGATGAACTTCACTGTAACCTTGTATTGTAAATTTAGGACTACATACCACTGGAGTCATGAAAAGTGCAGCCTATACATTTATACAAGCGACATGCTTTGATTCAGCGGAACATAGTAATGACGTAATGTCGTAGGGGAATACTGAATTAGGTTTACATGCTTATGCTGTCGTTGGAACCGTTAAATTAAAATTGAACAATTGAACGCAAGCAAGGGTACATGCACCTGTTTGACAACTATGTAAAAGAACTAAGGAATAATCCTACTCGTGCTCTGTGCAGCTTTTTGCGAAAGCAGTGGTGGTGGTGTCTATGGGGGGGATTATCCTTACTCTGGTTTGTCGGCAATTCCGCGACCTGAGTTCTTAAACTTGAAGATCGTGTTTCTACCACAATCCGCTAAAGCCAAAGTTCACGAAAACTTCGAGAGTGTTTTTTGTCACTGCTGGCCGCTCATTTCACGAACGCTCAGCGTGCACAAAGCGAGAGACATCGTCTAACAAAACGTTTCTTCAGCTTGTACCGTGTGTCTCAACCCCGTCACAAAATTCGTGAAGAGCGCAGCTATCCGTGATGGTTGGTTCATATCAGAAAAGTTAAGTTCCAGACACGAAACCCGTACTAGCATTACGTCGATAAAACAGCTGGGTCACTAAGCCGCAGCAAAAGCAGGCGAAAGCAATTACAGAATATTAGCGGCAGCCTGCAGCTCCCCTGAATGATTTTTGACATTGGTCCGTTAGACGCTTTAATTGCCTTCACGAAAAGATGCTTCTCCAAACACCCGGTATCCCTGCTTTCAGCATCATTGACTGCGTAAATCTTTTTATAAATTTTAATTTGGCTTCTGATCACGGGTGTAAATCTGAGTATACTAAAGTGGCGCTTTGGGCTAGTTGGTATTACGCAACGAAAATATACGGCCCTATACGTGGAGAGACATGGCACACTGTGTGTCACTGCGCCCTTCTTTCCCGGGGTGCATCACTTCTCAACCTCCTGGAGACTCCTTTTGCAAATCTTATGACTACAGTTGAACTCTTTTATAAGGTACGTGCACTGGGGAGCAGTTTTTTATCTCCAATATCAGAGGCCCCTTATAAGCAGGATATACAATCCCATTTTATAACCAGACTTTATTTCGAACTAGGCATCCTACGGGTAAAATGCACAAAAAGGAAATGTATATCCTTTAGCATAAGCGTTATTATCGCTTTGATTTAGATACTGCATTTCCTTAAAGGACCATCACACTCTGAACACACTTCGCAACTTTCTTATATATTTGCGAACTGCGTTTGCAGCGATTGCAAAGTGCCATTGCGATGTGACGTGGCACCGCAGCTAGCGATTCCCAACTACGGAGAAAGTTATGTGTCTCGTAACACTACAAGAACACAAGTAAAAAAAAAGCGCTACGATGTTGTGAATGTAGCCAGCTTACCACCAAGGTGCTAGAAGCAGCCAGAACTATAAAACATCACCAGCAAAAATATCACTCGGAAAGTTTTTGCATTTTCGTCAAAAGGTAACATCGGCTTTGAGAAACAAACTTGTGAATGTCGCTACTGAGACGAAAAATAAATAAAAAGCCAACAGGGCATTTCTGAGAAGTTCAAACCATGGCTGTATATTAATCAGAGAAGTTTATCTGTCTTGGCTAGAACAGAACCACTTCTGATATGTTGTTTGTTTTGGTCTTGGTTTTGCTATATCTTGCTTTCTAGTCACAATGATTTGTCTACGTCAGCAGCACCAGCTCATCGCTTTCTTAGCATTTACCGGATAGATTGTAGTTTATACTGAAATGCAACGTAATTGACCATTCCCGCTGTATTTGTTCTTCTAACTAGCGGACACAACATCTACGGTACGCCCTAATAGGTAGCTCCAATAAAAAAAAAATTGCGGTTCAGCTCTAGTTACCCCTAGTTGAATTGCGAAATCAACGGCGGAAGCTTCTTTTGCCAGCTACATTATTTGCCTATCACGATCTGTAAGTGTAAGGTGCTACATTATTGGGGACGCTTAAGCTCATTCTTTAAGGGTATAAATGAGCTCTGAGGGAGCTCTGAATTTCACGTTCGAAGTAGAAATTAGACGAATTCTTGGAGAATCGACATTTATGCACTCTGTGTACCGTCGTACAGATTCCATATCTGCTCTGTGGTATCCAACAACATTCACGCGCTCCACTCAAAGCGAAAGTTTTTACGCCAAAAAAGTTTTGTACTTGTTATAGAATCAGGTAACAGCGCAAAAAAAAACATGGACGGAACACTAGAGCAAGAACACACAACGAGAGCTGCTGGGTGTTCTTGCTCTTGTGTTCCGTCCATGTTTTTTGCGCTGTTACCCGAAGATGCGGGCCTGGCCGGACTCTGGCTTTCGGGTAAGTCTGAGCATGTGCAGTGCTCGAAACCCCCCATCCGCGTGGAACAGGGATGCGAACACAGTGTGCGGGTGGCATTCTTCGCTTGTTCTTGTTTCTTGCACATAGTTTTGAATAACGTAATTAGTGCATATAGTTCTGCGCTTGCTTTTATCCGTGTTATTCTCCTACTAACCTCTTCAGTCCCTTTTATTTACCATTGACTGCAGCTCAGGTGCTTACGGAGTAAAACAGCAGCTTCTACGGTCGACAAACACATTTTTTTTTTCGTGTTTATCCTTCTGTGTAACAGCCGCTTCAGAACCTGCAGCGGCTCCTTTGGAGGCTTTTGGTGACGTGAGTGAATTGGCGGCGCAATGACTGTCAGTCACCAATTAAGCTCCTGGTCTAAGCAAAGCTTTCCACTAAAAATATACTGTGCTTTCCGCTTGTAAAAAGCGAACGTTTGGACCGGTCCTCTTTGGGTTGTCGCGACTGCTACTGAACAAATAGATTCTCCCATTGTTCAGCACTAGAGCAAAGATGCAGGCCGGCCGCTCTCTCCAAACGGTCGTACCCTCTTTCTGCCTGACTATTCTTTGCTCTTGTGGGACCTTAGTCACCCGTTTAGTGTGAAGAGGGGGATAGAAAGAGAAAGAAATGGGGAGTCTTCTTACTAGAGAAGCTTCGCTGCCTGTATTTTTTGTGCCCGTTGGCTCTGTGCGGGACAAAGCTTTCGCCACTGACTCCTTTCCACTGGCCTGCGCCCCTCGTGCGTGCTACAAAGGAACAAAGCACTTGCAGCCGAGACAGGCAATAAAACTGACATCTCTTGATTTAAAGCCCAACTTACTGCTCGCCTGACGAGCCTGAAACATCGGAAGCCCAAGTAAAGAATGTGGGGCCGAAACGTCTGCGCTTGACCTGAAGCAACAGAACTGGTGTACAAACTTCCTTCTTGCAGCTACCAAGAATTCGAGCACGCGACCATCTGCAGAAAAAGGTCGCGTCCATTTCCTTCACTTCACGAAGGCTATATTAAAAAAAGACAAAAAAAAACAGAGATGTCTGTCTCCGCAAAGTGGGGTTCGGACACTTGGGCCACTGCGGGCAGGGGAATTGCTTTTTTCTTGGAAGCGTATTCGCACATTCTGAGATTCCCTGCTGAACGCATGGTAAAGGGGCTTATCCTCGGGTCTTGGTTTATTCTTTTTTCGCTTTAAAACCCAGCTACGCCCGTCACAGGCACCAGAACAAAGAGCACCATACTGTCGCTTTTTTCTTCAATGCATCGCCATTCGTTTTGTCAGTTCTATGGGACTGACATGCATGGCTGCCTGACTTGGCCTTCCCGATGACATATTGATGTATGACACCAAGAGTCAGGGCAAATGCGCGAAGAGAAAGAAGGGGGCAGCATTCGAGTGCTTTAAGTAGGCACGATTTACTGCCCAGTTTTTATGGGTGGAGAGGGGCGCTTCATGTACACATACGGAGAAACGAAATGGGAACGCCTGCCCTCCTTGCTCATAGCGTAGCACAGGCGGCGCACTAAATTTGAGACCAAGAAGAAAACTCTCTCCCTCGTCTGTGCAGTGGATAAATAAACGTATACATATATTAGGCTCCAGGGCCGCGCGGCGCGCACACACATACACACACACACACACACACACACACACACACACACACACACACACACACACACACACACACACACACACACACACACACACACACACACACACACACACACACACACACACACACACACACACACACACACACACACACACACACACACACACACACACACACACACACACACACGCACACACTTGCGATGCCGAAAGCTAAATATCTTAAGTCAGTGAGACTGCGGAGACGTCTCCGGCGAGGGAAAATACACCAATCGGGTACAGCAGGACTGAAAATAGAAGAAAGTACTCCTGTCCCGCAAAAAAGGCGCCAAAACTACGCCCGAGGTTATTTAAGAGGGCCTGACTTCTTTGTCCGCGTATTCCTGCATGTGATAGTCTGCCGTTCTGTGCCGTTGTTTCTGCACCATCTGGGGAGCTCGAGCCACAACATTTGAAACTCTCAAGGATATTGCTACCTTCTCCGACATAAGCTGCATTGGCTGTATAAACTGGAGCATATTTATATTCAAATTACGTCAACTTTTGCTGACTGATATTATTTGCTAACCGACGAGAAGTTTGCCTTCCTTTTTGTTTCCTAAAGCATTGCTTCTTTTATGTGTCCTGTTTGTTGGGAAATGTTTTAGCTTCAATAATATTATAGCGACATCTGTAGTCGACTGTTTAGGTTGTATAAGCAACAGCAATGCATTGTAATGACGCGGGTATTCTGACTGCACAACTTTTGTTTCCGATTGTTGCGTAGGACAGTGTGTAATAAAATATTTTATGTTCGCAGTATATTGCCCTTTTCAAAACGAACTGCCTTTTTTTAGTAAAGCTAGCAGCTAGCGTAACAGGGGCGATGCGGTTGACTGCGACGGCATGGACAGAGACCTATTCCACTGCTTCGAGTGCTTCCTTTAAAGGGTATACAGTAGAACGAAATGTAACTTTCAGAGCTTGAAATGTTTGTAAAGCATAATTATGCGCGTTTTATTTATAATAAATAATCTATATGGGCACTCATTTTAAACATGTTTGTTTTATTTGCATGAAAAGTTTAAAAGTTGTGCGTCAAGAACTTTAATTCTTACAAATTTGATTGTGCGGCTAGGTTTCGCTCCATTTGCAAACGGTGGCCACGTTGGAGAATTTTTTTCCGGTAAAAGAAGGCCAGGATAATATTCATCACAGTAATACAACAGGCCATAGTTTTTTAAAAAGAAATCGAAGATGGTCGAGTGCAAAGTCTGGATGAGTTGGCTTGGAATGACCCCGTAGACCCTACAATCCGCACTGCGCACTGAGCCTTGCGCAGGGAACTCATTAAAGAAGCCATAACTATTAGTGCAATGAAATTAGGCAATAAGATTTTAGGGATTATGAAAGCTGATGTAGAGGATAATATGTGGACAAATTTTAAGATATATAAAGTATTTTCATTGTTGTCCGAATTTTTCATGGCGCCGCGTTTGTTGAAGTTAGCCCGATCATAACGCTAAATCGGAAACGTCAGATAAGAGCGCTGGCAGTTTGATAGATACGTTTCCATGAAACATAATGCGCATTACTGCTGCTTTGTAGTAACCTTTTTGTTATTTAGATACGCAAAATAGCAAAAGAAAGTCGTTTCCTTGGACTGTCGTTTCGTTAAAAATTTCGCTATAAAAAACAAAAATAAAAATAACTGAGCGGAAATAAAAACATTTTGATATGTAGTCGAACGATTTTTATTTACATAACTTTAACATTTTATGTCATTCGTAAAAACGTAGCCAAACAGCAGAGCATTTAATCGCGGCGCTAATCCTCTTGGCCATTAATTATACCCGGTGCTTATAGAAAACAAAAATGGATTAAAACCAGTTGCAGATATTTTTTTTTAATTTAAACATCAGGAAACATCACATAAAAATTTCGACAAGCCACGCTTTCATCCATCTTGTGTGGAATCACCCAACCATCTCTTCTGCGTAACTGTCCACTGCAGGCGCCGTGTTTCATATGCGAGGCGACATCAGGTTGCACATAAAACGGCACCAGGAAGCTGCATGATTAAATCTACGCCAGATCGACGCAAATCATTTTAATCAGCATATGTTAGGGTACCTAAAACAGGCAATCATTTTCAATGTCTATCCGCGTTACGACGCTATACAGTTTCAAAGTCTGAAAAAGAGGGAAATTTTGATGCCTTGCCATAGGAAGCAATGCATAATATTCAGACGCGCTGGGAAGCTCGTGTAATAAGAGCACAGAGCTGAAACTTCGGCACAAACTTCGGCTAACTATATATTATATAAATCCCGGAATCATTTTGCGCATGTACTTTTGTTCACGTTTTACGTATTTTTTTGTACCCGTTCCCATTAAGTAACGCACCCTGTCGCCGCCACTTGCCGGTAGATGGCGTGCGTAGTAAATGTCCTAGAAATCTGGGCATAAGCTGCGCGGTCTTGTTGGAAGCGAAGTTCTTCTTTACGATGACGTCATTGCTTAAGGCGAACAAAGACAACTGATGCCTAAACACAGCTGGAGGAGAAGCGGTCTTGCCTTCCACGTAATCTGCTAGGTCTTTCAGCTGAGGATCTGATCGCTGTTGTGCAAATCTGTTGGCACTTACTGGTCCCAGAAAGGCATCGTCGTCATCGTCCTTCGGAGGAACGTCGACGGGAGCGCGGGATAAGCAGTCTCCGTCTAAATTCTTGCGGCCCTACGTATATACTATTGGCGTCAAATTCTTGAAGTCTTAGGCTCCATCGTGCAAGGCGGCCGGAGGGGTCTTTCAAACTAGCCAGCCAGCAAAGCGCGTGGTGGTAGCCTACCACCTTGAATGGTCGACCGTATAGGTATGGACGGAACTTAGAAATGGCCCAGATGATTGCGAGGCACTCCTTCTCGGTCGTCGAGTAATTGACTTCGGCTTTAGTGAGGGACCTGCTAACACAGGCAATTACTTTCCCCAGTCCGGCACTCTTCTGGACGAGAACGGCTCCTGGGCTCAAACTTCTTGCGTCGGTGTGAATTTCGGTCTCGGCGCTTTCATCAAAGTGGCCAAGGACAGGAGGGTACTGCAGGTGGCGCTTAAGTTCGTTGAAGATTGCTCCTTGCGGCGCTTCCCATTTAAAAGATAAGTCAGCCTTTGTAAGCTGCGTCAACGACTCGGCGTTGCGCGAAAACGTTCTGAAATATCGTCGATAATAAACGCACAGCCCAAGGAACCTGCGCACGGCTTTTTTGTTAGCAGGTGGTGGAAATTGTGCAATTTCAGCTGTTTTTTCCGGGTCTGGCAGAACACCATCCTTGCTAACAATTTGACCTAGGAACCGCAGTTCCTCGCCGGCGAAGTGGCACTTCTCTGGTTTTAACGTTAGTCCAGATAATGTGATGGCTTCCAACACTGCCTGCAGCCGTTTCAGGTGATCTTCAAAGTTTGACGAGAAGACTACGAGATCCTCCAAGTATACCAGGCAAATCTGCCACTTCAAGCCCGACAGCACAGTGTTCATTACTCGTTGAAACGTCGCTGGTGCGGAACAGAGGCTAAGTGACATCAACTTGAACTCGAAAGCGCCGTCCGGTGTGATGAATGCTGTCTTCT
This sequence comes from Amblyomma maculatum, assembly GCF_055883805.1. Lineage (NCBI taxonomy): Eukaryota > Metazoa > Arthropoda > Arachnida > Ixodida > Ixodidae > Amblyomma > Amblyomma maculatum. Next base: position 130,251,393 of record NC_139352.1, read on the forward strand.
CGCGATCTCTTTCGTCGACCTCAATTTGCCAATTACCGGTATTCAGGTCCATCGATCAGAAGTACCTTGCATTGCAGAGCCGGTCCAGTGTGTAGTCAATGCGGAGAAGTGGGTAGACATCCTTCTTCGTTATGCTATTCAAGTGGTGGCAATCGACGCAGAAGAGAAGTGTGCCGTCTTTCTTCTTCACCAAACGACGGGTGCCGCCCAAAGGCTGTTGAATGACAGGATCACGTCATCACGTAGCATTTCCTGAACTTGATCACGTATGGCCTGGCGTTCTCGTGGCGATACACGGTAGGGGCTTTGACGTAGCGGTGGAGTGTTTTCGTCCGTGATGATGCGATGGTTTGTCAACGAAGTTTGAAGCACCTTCGATGCTGAAGAAAAGCACTCGCTGAAGGTTTCAAGAAGAGTGGGAATCCGGTCTTGTCTGTCTCAGGGGAGCGCTGGGGTAATGTCGAAATTGGTGTGCTTGGCTCTGTTGGGGAGGGCGAAGACTTCTCGGGATTCCGCTAGCTCCTCAAGGAAAGCAACCGTAATGCCCTTGTTCATGTGCTGGTATTGGTCGTTGAAGTTCGTGACGAGCACATCAGCTTGTCCATGACGGAAATGGACGATGCGTCTTGCGATGCCAAGTCCTCTATCCAGTAACAACTGGGTGTTTCCTTCGACAACCCTTTCCGTGATTTCGACTTGTGTTGTAAGCACAGGGACAATGGCGCTTGATCGGGGCGGTACGGTCAATTCTTCGTCGATGACGTTGAGAGCCACGTTATGCGTCGAAGTTTTCGTAGCAGGTATGGCTTTGTCGGTCGAGAGCGTGATGAGTTTAGATCGGAGGTCAATGATCGCTCGATGTTCGTTCAGAAAATCCATGCCCAGAATCACATCGCGGGAACAGTGCTGTAGGGCGACGAAGCTGGTAGGGTAGGTATGTCCATTTACTGTAACCTTTGCGGTGCATCACCCGATAGCGTAATAAGGTGCGGATTAGCGGGCGGTCCCAAGTGGTCGTCACTTTCTTGAGCTGGTTGGCGAAAGCTCCACTGATGACAGACTAGTCGGTACCGGTGTTCACTAGGGCGGTAACCGTGCATCCATCATCAGCAATTTCAAGGTCGCTTGTTCGCGTTTTAGTATTGTACATTGGCTTCGGTGTTCGATCTCTGCTTCGTCTCGTGCAGAGGTCGCAGCCGGGGCTGGGCGGCAGTGGTAGGTAGCTTGAAGTTTGGTCGTGTCGTCTCGGATGTTCACGTCGGGCGTAGCGGCGGTGTCACCTTGAATTATGGCAGCAGCGTAGTTCATCGCTGTTGCCTCGTGTGCTGGAACTGTCGCAGCCGTCGCTTTAGGAACGCCGAGCGCCTGCTCGACTTCGTCAGGGACGACGTCCGCGAGTGTCAAAACCTGGGGTTGTTAGAATGATGGCAGTAAGCGACGAAGTTCCTCTGGGGCGATCTCACGGATGAGGTCGCGAAGGCTTTCTCCGCTTGCAGATGCGCTGTGGTAGTGGCTTGAGTAGTCCGGTTGAAGTGGTCGCTCGTAGTGGCGCATCCAGGTGTCCACCGTCTTCTCGATGGTCGATGTTTCACTTTCAAGTTCGTCCACAGTTTTCGGCGGGTTCCGGACAAGTCCTGCAAAAAGCGACTCTTTAACGCCTCGCATTAAAAATTTCACTCTCTCACCTTCGGTCATGTTAGGGCCGGCGCGGCGAAAGAGGCGCTTCATCTCCTCTGTGTAGACCCTGACATGCTCGTTTGGGAGTTGAAGTCTTGATTGAAGGATGACCTTGGCTCTTTCCTTCCGAACGACACTTGCAAAGGCAGTCAAAAACTCTTTTTTGAAGATCTCCCAATCCTTCAAACCGGCCTCGTGATTTTCGAACCATATACGGGCAGATCCTTGAAGAGCAAAATAGACTTGTCTTACCTTCACTTCGTCGTTCCAGCTGTTCAATTCTACCACACGGTCGAAAAGGTCCATCCAGTCCTCCGCATCTTCAGTGGGAAGTCCTTGGAAGATGGGGGGCTCCCGGGGCTGCACTAAGACACCTGCTGCTGTTGACTGGACAATTTTCAAAGTTGATGCCTTCCGATCTCGAACGGGGTCAGGCAGCAGACCGGGTTCGGGTTGTAGCCGTTAATGTCAGCGGCTGGCTCGGTGATCTGTTGGCTGGTGCCCCAGGGCGACAGGAACAAGGCTGGGGTCTTCGCATGAAAGATCAAAGGCAGCATCTCCACCAGATGTCACGTGGTGGGGACAAGGTCGATGACACAAATAAAGAGTCGGTGATTGCTCTGAAGAAACTCTTTATTGGGCTGACTTGCGACCGCAAAAGAACTAAGCAACTAAGCGGCGGTGATAGCAGCAAATGGGCTCGTCGATCGTCGAACAAAGAATGCCCATCGCAATCGTCAACGCTCAATTTAAAGGATGCTCAGAACAATCTAGATAAGGTCGCAAACTGCTAATAGCACAACCTGAAATATTGTCGAAACATACGTGAGTGATCGGAATCTTCGAGACGGATCTCGGCGCACCGTTCGCGACAAAGAAAATGATAACGCGTCGTATCGCGACAATGAGCATGAACAGACATGGGATACAGAATTGATAAACGCGCCAGAATAACAATGATAAGGCCGTATGCCAGCGGCTATCGAACAGTAACAAATAAATATTTAAACATTTCGCGGAAATATTACAGCCTGAATAGCAGCATGAAATGCTTTATTTGCATTTCACAGCTCACTGACGGTATCTTGTTTCCCACAGTCAGCACCGATTAGCAAGAATATCGAAAACAATTAGGGCTTGTGAAATAAAGCTGCATGGATAAGATTTAGCGAAATGTGTTGGGCTTCTTTCAAACAGGGAAACACCAACGCAACTCGAGGATTGTGGGAAAGAAGCACTGAAACTGGTTATTAACTGTCCAAGCTATTTGTCTAATGTCCAATTACCAGCTGCATTGGCAACAGACTAGAAGTGACATCAGAGATACTTAACAGATGCGTCCAAAGCCGAGAATGGATAGCGAATTTAAAAACTCTGCAGCTCCTTCAAGAATACCACATACAAATAAAATTTGCTCACGAGGTTTAATGGATGCCGAAGCAATTTCAACGTACTTTCCTTATCGATGTTCCTGTCAAGATTCTCACAAATGTTGCCACAGTTTTGCCTTGTTAAAACGAGCGCATATTCTTCAATTTCCTTGTTCAGCACTGCCAATTCTCTGCGCAAGTTCCTATTCCCTCTTGTCTGTGTTAGTCGCATTTCTAGATCCTTCTTCTAGAAAAAAGAGTAGCAGAATATAAATATCTGGGCGTATGGGCAAACGAAGGATTGGCATACGTTGGAAAGCATGAGCAATCACTTAAGGCCAAAGGGCGACGAAATGCCGGGATTGTGAAGCATAGGGCATTGTGGGGATACAACAGGTATGAGGTTTTGAGGGGTATTTGGAAAGAAATTATGGTGCCCGGACTTACTTTTGGAAATGCGGATTTGTGCCCAAAATCAGACATACAGCCGACATGAGCAATAAATCAGGGAGCCTTTGGACGATTAGCACTAGGTGCCCACGGCACAACCACAAATCAGGTGGTACAGGGAGATATGGGCTGGGCACTTTTCGAAGTGCGGGAAGCTCAGAGTAAAATATTATATGAGGAACGCCTGAGGAAATTGGACACTAACAGATGGGCAGCTAAAGTATTTAGATATCTGTACCTAAAAAGCGTTGACTCACAATGGAGGAAAATAACTAGGAAACTAACTAGTAAGTATGATAGTCACAAAGACGAAGAAATAAAGAGCGTTAAGCAACAGGTGAAAAACACAGAAGGTAAAAATTGAATAAATTCGATGGAAAAGAAACAGAGTGAACAGAGTGTAGAATTACACCGAAAGTGGAAAAGGCAGATCAGGAAAGAAGCTTTCTTTGATAACTCAAGAGGCAGTGCCCTACTTTTTGAAGCTAGATCAGGGTTCCATACAACACGCAGCTACAAAAAGGAATTTAACAATGAAGATGACGCATGTGCAGTATGTGGTAACTCCAGCGAAACAATTAACCATATTATACTCGAATGTAATGGTATCTATCCGGAAGTTGATGCAGGCGCAGTCCATATTCCTGAAGCTCTGGGGTTTAGAGATGTCACTGGCGAGGTGAATAAACCGGCGGTGGAAGCTAGCAAAAAACAACTGGAAGATTGGTGGCTCAAATGCAGAGAAGTGACATAACGTTATTAATGTAGAAACAAAAAAATTAATACATAGAATGATGGTATAGTTAACCAATATAAAACAATAATTAAGATATAGGGAGAAAAATGAGCATGATAGTTACTGCTACCACCCCGTTTCAAAGGGGACGCTCCTATATTCCATCCATCCATCCTTCTTACGCCAGAGACTGACCATGTGATGATCTACTCCTTCATCGCCCTTGTCAACCTCCACCTCCTTCGTTGCTTCGTTGACCGATTGAAGGACCCTTCTATTCCGATCGTCAATGTTACGTATGCCTTCCTCGTCACCTGTACGGCCATTTGGGAAGGCCTCCCAGTTCACCAACGTTGCCTTCTTGATGCGGAGAACCAGTGGGCCGTTTTCTACAGCAATTTTTATATTGTTATGGTCGCTCTCTAAATTTTCACCCGTGTTAGACCACGTGGCGAAAACGCAGCCTCCGGTTTGAGTTAAGTCGGGAGATGTGTCGGTTTCAGGGGATATGTCAGAAGCAATAAGGCATTCTGCGTAATGCTGCTCCATAGTTCCCGAGGCCAGGCACCAATTTCACAGGCTAAGGCATACCTTTGACGGGACCGCAGCTACTTTAATATTCCAAGTCCGATACCGGTCTTTGAACTGCACAAATGGTACAGGCCAACAAATGCCTTATTACAAGGGCCAGTAAAACCCGGAGATAGATAGCCCGATAACGGTTGCTGAAGTCCGGAAAGAAATAAATAGACTGAGAACAAAGGCTGCTGCAGGTCCGGACAGGGTCAGCAATCGAATGCTGAGAAACTTGGACGACGCGTTGATCAGACACCTCGGTGCATTCATGCAGGAGTGCTGGAAGGCCGGTAGGCTGCCGGCGACATGGAAGGCCGTAAACCTCGTGTTCTTCCCGAAGCCGCGGAAACGGCCGGATAACTAACACTTGCGTCCCATCTGTCTGACGTATTGCGTGGGGAAACTAATGAAGCATGTTCTTCAGGCCCGGCTGTACCGGTTTTTTGGAGGATAACAATATCTATCCGAAAATCATATGGGACGTAGACCGCATTGGGCTGCCTGCGATGTGAAGTTGCAGCTAAAAGAAGAGATAATATACAATTCAACAGTAGACACCAGGGTTATCGTTGATCTAGACGCGTCAAAAGCTTTTGATAACGGGAGGAAATCGGCTATTCTGCAGAATCTCAGTGCATTAGACGTAGGAGTTCGCACATACAACTACATACGTGATTTCCTCGGCGATAGAACGGCAACCATCAGTACGCGGGGACACACAGTGGAAGGCATTCGAATGGGAAACAAAGCCACACCGCAGGGATCGGTGTTGTCCCCGATCCTGTTTAATATTGCCATGATTGGCCTCCTCGCAAAAATAGAGGAAATCCCGGGGCTAAATCATACTTTATTCGCAGATGACCTGACTCTGGATGTGCAGGAGCAGTGACGGTGAAATTGAACAGACACTCCAGCGAGAAATCGATGTTATAGAAATATACTAATAACAATCGGGCTCAGATGTTCGGCCGACAAATCGGAAACGCTCGTTCTCACGTCAATGCGATCAGCCAGTTGTCGGCGTATAAAAGCACGATAACCCGAAAATAACACTCAGGCCTGTCAACGGTAAGGGTATACCAACGGAGGCATGGCATTACAGTTTTGGGATTACGAATTCAGGCTAATGGCAGGAGCGCTAGACGCTAGCACCAGTCAAACTTGTAGATTCCTGAAGCGGATCGCAAACAAATATACGGGCATGAAAGAAGCTAACCTCCTTAGGCTAGTCCAAACTTTCATAATCAGCAAGGTAGTCTATGTGGCGCCGTATTTACGGCTTCACAAGGTGGAAAAGGAGAAACTTGACATTCTCATTTGTAAAGCGGTCACAAAGGCACTAGGTTTACTACCCAATACATCGACAAACAAAATTTTGAGACTAGGGTTTTTCAATACTAGGTGTTTCCAATACCCTCAAAGAGCTTATTGAGTCTGCAACGAACTCGCAATACCAGAGACTGTTGCGCGGTCATACTGGTCGGAATATTTTGAAGAAATTAAGCTATGAGCCGCAAGCATGCTCCAGACGTACAATGTTCCTAGACAGGTTATGGAGAAATTAAAAAAGCCTCCGCTCCCCCGAAACGTGCACACCGTCTACCATGAAAGCCGGAGGAGGGATAGAGCAGCAGCCTTGCAAGCCCGTTTTGAGGGCAGAGATGCCGCACAATGCGCGGACGATATCGGACGCGTTTCAGTAGCAACTGGAGAAAACAGGGGCTCGGCAGTTTGCTGCAGCACCCGACACTCGACCGCAGCGGAGGCGGAAGAGGTGGCCATTGCGCTAGCTCTAACCCAACAACAGGTCAAAAGTATGGTTACAGACTCAAAATCAGCGATTAGAAACTTTGACACGGGCTGCATTTCGGCCATAGCAATAAAAGTGTTGGCCAGTGGTCCATCATCACAAGAGCAGGTCGCACTCATTTGAACACCGGGGCACCGGGGGTTGAGAGGGAACGAGAAAGCGCGCGTACTGGCCCGTGGATTAGCTACCTTCTGGCATCCCAGTAACTTGTTATACTCAACTCCGTACCCCTTGCGCGATGAGGAGCCCCTACTGTTGATGACCTTAACACCTATCAGAATATCTTACATTATTACAAATTAGGCAGATCAATATTTCCAAAAGCGTGTAAGAAACTCACCACAAGCGAGGAGGTTATGGGGCGTAAGCTACAAACTGGAGTATTCCCGAAATCCTAACTTCAGAGCAAGTGACATCCGGAAATGTTTCGCCCCAAGTGCAAACATTGCGATGGCATAGCGGGCATGATCCACATGATATGGAAGCGTCCCTGGCTCGGAGAACCTCACAGAACAGATGAGCCTTCGGAAGCACTACTTCTCGAACATGACGAAAAAGGGAAACTTGAAGTCATCCGTCTCGCCCTGGCCGCTGCTCAGTTCCAGGAGATCCAGGTCGACGGCTGAGGGGGAGGATAAGGCTGGGACAGAGCTGCGCCTCGGATCCTCACAAACCTTTTGACGGGTACAAATAAATGTTATTTCTCTGTCTTTCTGCTTATGAGGTTCATCAGAATAAAAGAGAGACACTTGCGCCGAATCGAAATCTTGGTGTCATTTGTGGCGAGTGCTCTGGTTATTAGCCTCTGGTGCCGCAAACGAGACAGCCATCCAGCGGCTGCTGAACTCTAGTTTCATTCATTGCCACGTACACAGCTACGCTTATAGATGAACAGTTTGTTCCCATGCCGCAAGACGGCTTTACAGTCTGCAAGCGCAGAGGTTTGGACCACGTAGTACTGTTTCTACTGTGCAAGATCCGATACGACCACTGCCTTTGTGCTAAGCCGGCATGTCTAAACCCTCCCTTAACTCTTTCTGTACTGTGCCAAGAAAGACAAAGTCAACTGTCTCATCCGCCTAACCTATAAGTCGGCTCTCGGGCTTCCCACTTCCACCCCCACTTCTCGTCTGCGGTCGTTGGGTGTCCACAATACTCTTTCAGAACTTGTTGAGGCCCATCGCGTGGCACAACTCGATCGTTTATCTCGCACTACCCCTGGCAGAGCCCTTCTTCCTTCACTTCGCTTGACCCCTGTCTCCCCTGTCTGTGTCACCCCCAACCCTTGCCCAGCTCCCTCTTCTTGCTCACTGGCAAGCCCCTTCGCAAGAACATTCTTCTTGAGCATCATGCCGCTCGCCGATCTACCCGCGCCTCCACCCTCTGGTGCCACTATGGTAATTGGTCTGATGCTGATGCGGCACCCTACCTCTTGCACCCCGCTTATGGCCTGGCCACTGTTTCCAATACACGAGCCCCCCTCTCCATCGCCAGTATTCCTGCTCTCACTTCCACTGCCGCTGAGGAAGCAGCCATCGCCCTCGCCATTGCCAAAACACCTACGCTTTTCATCTTTAGCGACTCTAAGACCGCAGTCCGCAACTTTGCAAAAGGTAGAATCTCTTCCTCTACGCTCAATATTCTTAAGCACGCCTCCCCCTTCCCATCCTATCCAACTCTTCTGGGTTCCGGCTCACGCAGGGCACCCTGGAAATGAGGCGACAAATTCTATCTCTCGAGAGAGGACCGACCGAGCTGGCCTCCTCCGCCACAGGATGGACACACGTGACTCCCTCCTTACCTTCCATTACATCAAGCTCCACTACTGCAACTCCCGTTTATCCCTCCCTCCCCCTCACAAGTCGCTATCTAAAATTTGAACAGAATACGTGGCGCCATTTAAACGTGGCGCCATTTACAGGCCCGCACTTTCCTCTCCCCTGCACGCCTTGCCCTTGTTCACCCCGGTGCGTTCTCGCCCAAATGCACGCTTTGCAGATATATCCGAGCAGACTATGCTCACATTCTGTACTCTTGTCCGGGGCACTTTCTCCCCGTCTCCTGGCAAATAAACAGCCCGCAGCTGTAAGAGGCTGCTTTAACCAGCTCGGAGCCACATATTCCACAGCGGTGTACTACCTGGGCAGTGGAAGGCGCCGCCAGGCGTGACCTGAAGGCCACGACCAGCAACCGGAAGGCCACCCACTGAACGGTGGCAACTTAAGTTTATTTTTTTATGCTTCACTAATAAAGTTTTTACCACCACCACCACCACGGTCACAGACCAAGAATCCTGTGCCATGTTGTTTGCGCTGTCACGTTGATCGGTTAAGCTGGATCGTGATATCACACCCACGGGGCATAACGCGTTTAATTCAAACCAAGTCCGGTATAGCGGGGTTTTTCAAGTTAGCCAGCCAAGAGAGAGATAGAAATTGGTGGAGTCTATGAGTGATCAATGACTGCTGGCGACCTATTACAGTTTTTCGCACTGAGAGAAAACAATCACAGCGGATTCCAACCGGTAGTGCTCGAACCTGGGTGCATTCAGTCATGTAACCAGGTTTCATCATCATCCTCATCCTCAGCCTGAGATATACCCACTGAAAGGCGGAGGCCTCTTCTATATTACTCCAATTAACCCGGTCCTGGGCTAGCTGCATTCACTTGACCCCTTGAGGTTACGAAGAAGTTTTGTCAAAGTTCCGCTATTTAATGCGCCGCCTCCCCGATGAGGTCATAAGTAGGTTTTTGCTCTTGACCTTCGTGATTATTTGCGCCATCGCACCGGGATTTATCGTGGTGACCATGGTTAAACCTCTGCAATTGGACATGTGCAGCGTAAACTGCAGCACGCTAGGCTCATAGCCACAAAAAGTCGATCGCTGGAATTTGCTCCACTACCTGAAGCGGCAGCAACCGACCGATCAATTGAGATTTCTGCAATGGCTCGGGCAAGTCAATATCATTTGCTCCTTCAGCAGCCTCGTGCGAGCTTCAATTTCCGCGGCTGTGCTGGGGAAGATATCGAACACTGGATAAAACAGTTTAAGCCAGTGGCTGAACTCAATCATTCATTGGAGCCCTGCTGAGAAGCTGGGCAAGGTCTATTTCGCGCTTGAGACTGCGCTAAAACGTGGTATGAGAATAGGAAGGCTAGTCTTCAACGCTGGAATTTTTTCGGGCGTGTGTTGCGCGATGCTTTTGCCAGCCACGACCACCGTGATCGCGCACGCCGCCTCCTAGAATATTGTGTGACAGGCTAGCGAGAGCATGGCAATGTTCGTTGAGGAGGTGACCCGTCTTTATCGGTAGGCTGATTCCGACATGACGGAATCATCGAAGTTGCGCCACATGATGCAGGGCGTAAAAGAACCCCTTATCTCCGGTTTTCGTTAGCAGTACTCCTCAAAGCGGTACGAACTTCATCAATGAACTTACCCTCATCGAACGAGCACTGCTGTAAAGAGGCCGACGCAGAGTCTGCCTGCGGTTAGCCCTTCATCAACGTGCTCACTTTGAACGGCCCCACTCAACGTGTCTCGCTGCGTGAGCTGACCCGCGACGTAGTTCGCGAAGAGCTCCTCGAGTTCCACCTCCGAGCCACGTTCCATAAGATACGCAGCAGCTCTCCGTCGGCCAGCGGTGCCTCCCGCGCAGCATCTTCCTTTTGAATCACAGCCGCCACCCGCTCCTCAGCCACTTTCCCATGAGCATCCTACCATCCGTCACCCCATCAGGGCCCTTTCATGCAGCCACCTGTTCTGAAGGAAGACATCTGGCACGCAATTTTCCAGCGGTCGCTGTAATACCGCCGCTGAGAACCTGGCCACGTTTGTTAACGCCGTTGACCCTTTCGGGATTTTTGTAGTGAGAACTGCACTACGGCCGCCGCTTCGCCACTTCGCCGTGATCGCGCTTTCGTCATGGTCGCACCTTGGCCGAGGTCGCACTGACCTTGAGCCTTACTCTACTCTACTGGCCAGTCTCTCTTCGCTGCCAGATTTAACTATAGTCCAAAATAACGGCTTGAGGGGCGAGTTGGTGCATCATCGTATTCAGATATGTGGCGCAAACAAACACAAACGTGTTTGTGTTTGTTTGCGCCACATATCTGAATACGTTAACCATAGCCCTAGCCATGACCAGTTCAGTTCAGTCGTGTCCGACTCTTCGTGACCCTATAGACCATGTCACGCCACACTTTCCGGTCTCTCACTATCTTCCTAACATCACATAACTTCATCTGCAGTGCCTCGAGGATGCCATCTAACCATCGCGTTCGCTGCCTACCCCTTCTCCGGCGACCCTCAGCCTTTCCCAACATCAAATCTTTCTCCAGCGACTCCTCTCTTCTCATCAGATGAACAAAGTAGCTGGACTGGGTCTCGTCCGCCTCCGTATTTAAAGAGACGCCCCTGACCAAGCACCGCCTAATAACCGACGATGGTACCCGATGAGTCCGACGTAGCCCGTATTGAGAGTCACAGCGAGAACGCGAAGTCATTGTTCATCAGGTAGACGAGATGGTAAATGACGGTGTCATGCAGCCATCGACGAGCCCCTGGGCTTCACCTGTTGGTATCGTTAAGAAGAAAGACGGAAGTTTAAGGTTTTGGGTGGACCACCGTAAGCTAATCTGGTCCCACAAAATTAGCTGTTGTTTTGCTTGTGGTTAAGCCCGGAGGTACGCGAAAGCAATCTGCACGGCTACGCTTAGGTGCGGCTTCAAAGTGAAGATATTCAGGCTTATTTAGGACACAGGGGAATCCTTCACCTATACACACCCCTTGCATCTCGTTATTGACCGTTCTCATTCGGGTGTAGAAGACTTGTAGTGGTGTGACATCGTCTCTACGTTGAACTGCGGGGCACACCACCGTCACAATGTTCGTGCGAACCTTATGTCCTAGCAACTCGCTGGGGTCGTTCGCCTCTACTAAATATTGAGATATCTGTCTTCTTCTTATATTGTAGCGAAAGCTACACTGTGGGAGTTTTTCAAGCCGTTGTCGTGGCCCCGTGGCACTGTGGAAGACGAAGAAGAAAAAGAAGAAAGTGAAGAAGAAATAAAAGAAGAAAAGAAGACAGAGGAAGAATAATAAGGAGAAGAAAAGGAAGAAAAAAAAAGACGGAAAAGAAAAAAAGGAAAAAGAAGAAGAAGGGGTAGCAAATATAAGAAGAAAATTAGGAGGAAAAAGAAGAAGACAGACAACTCGGTAGTTGGTAGATGTGAACGATAAGAGCGAGTTGCTAGGACAAAGTTTTGTTCGAAAGTTTTGACGCCTGCACATTAAATCCAGTTGTCCGCAGAAAAATTCGCTGCAATACCCACAGCTTTCGCTTAGCACCACGTTCAAGCCATGCTTAAACCGCTACAATTTTTTCTTCTTTTTCTTCGTGAACTTCTTATCCTTTTTCTTATTTTTTGTTATTTTTCTGCTTTTTTTTCAGCTTCTTCTTCCCATTATCCTACTTCTCCTTCTCCGTCTTTTTCTTATTTTCCTTCTTGTTCTTCTTTTTCATCTTATTTTGGTTGTTTTCTGTTCGTATTCAACGGTGCCACTGTAACACGGTGTTACACCGACGGCTTGAACACTTACCGAAGTGCAGCCTTCGCTACAAAAATGTCGCCTACTAGCTGCCACGCATTGATGACTCGTTAGACCAGCTACGCCAAATGCGCTACCTTTCATCTCTTCAGTCAATGAACATAGCGTTTTTCTCACCAGGTGGACGGTATGAATTCAAGATCGTGCCTTTTCTATTTTGCTCCACTCCAGCGACATTTCATCTAGTAATGAACGCAGATCTATCTGCTCTTATACGGCAGATGTGTCTACCCTGCCTTGACGGCGTTATTGTAGAATTACTTGCTGTTGGGCTACTGGTTCATAGTAACCAATGGAACGGCGCAAGGAATCGATCACAGGAAAATAAGAGGGATAGAAAAAGCGCTTACTACCAACTGAGTTTATTTCAGAAGGGGTCACCTTTTATAGGCCAGTGTATATTACATAAAACATTGCAAAAACTTCACTACCGATAAATACTGCGCCTTCCATCACGGTGCAATATTCATCGACAAAGGGAGAAAGCGAGTTAAGAGTGAATAATTGAGGCTTATCATATAGAGAAAGCTGGGCCTAACGAAATCGCCGGTAAAGCTCAGCGGCCAGGAACGGGGGTTTTAGACGGTCACGTGTAGATAACTAGAACGGCATTTTATCGGCTCTTTTGAATACAATGTTTTTGGGTTTGATGACCGTGTGAAGTTCCTTATAATGAGCCATTTTATCACGATTCGGATATCTGTGCCTTGTTTTGGCTGCCATAGGTATTTTCTTTAACACATCATGTATTGGGTATTTTGTCGCAATCTGTTGTACAATTTATTTATTGTATTATTTTTTTTTTGAATATATTGTTTCTGATGTACACTGGCGGATAAAAGTGGTGTCTTAGGCAAAAACTCAGTTAGAAGCAGGCGCTCTTTCTATCCCTCTTCATTTCCAGTGATCGTGTCCTTGCGCCGTTCTATTGGACGTTATTGTGTTTTCGCCAACGTTCGAGGCCCACCTCCAACGTCTCTCCACTGTGCTCAAATGTGCTCTCCTCACGTTGAAACACAAGTGTCACTTTGGTTATGAAGAGCACTTCTTCGTGGGTCACGTCATCAGTTACCGAGGTGTTCAGACCGATCCCGATAAAACAGCAGCCGCCGCCAAATTTCCCACTCCGTCCCACAAGACGACAGTTCGCCGTTTCCCTAGGCCTCTGACCCTATTAACGCAGATTTAGTGAAAAACTTTCAGGACTCGCCACCCCAATGACGCGTCTCACTCGAGATGATGTCACCTTCACCTGGACAAAGGAACCACGAAAGACATTGGAGGAGTTGCGGCACCACTTGCAGACACCTGCGATAGCTGCCTTCGATGCTCCTGCCGAGTCTGGTAGACAAAGATGCCAGCAAAGTGGGCCTCGGTGCTGTACTCGTCCAGTGGCAGGGCGGTGGCGAGCGAGTCATGGCATACGCCAGCCGTGCCGAATCCAACTATTCTACTGCCGAAACGAATGTCTCGCTGTTGTATGGGCGATCATGAAATTTCGGGTCGTCTGCGCCGCAGAGGCAGTGCCGGCACTTTCGGATCGTGAGCTATCACCACTCTGTGCAGGTTAATAAACTGGCGAGATCCCTCCGGACGCCTTGCACGATGAAGTTTACGGTTACTGGAGTTCATCATGACCATCGTGTGTAAGTCCGGGTGTCAGCATAACGATTCCGACTGCTTATCCCGTTAATGTGTCGAGGTTGCAGGTGAAGACGAAGAAGCTGAATTTCCCCTTACCGCAGCCATCGACGCGCCAGTGGTTCGCAGAAACAACGTGATTATTTGGCTCTCACACCACTCATAGAGGTTCTGGAAGTGCGTACAGAGATTTTCCGTCCCTTCTCCAGGCTGCAGTCATTATTTTGCAGGCAAAACAGTGTGTTATACGACATCAACCTTGCTTCGGCGGGAAAAGATTATTTCATCGTCGTGCCGGAGTTTCCTCGCAAATAAATCTTGCAGGCATGTCATGACGAGCCCACCTCCGGTCACCAGAGTTGTTACTGGTCAATACGCCAATTACTTCCCAATTACTTGCGGCTGCCCCGAAAGTTATAATAAAGGAACGAGGCACAGCTTTCACTGCCAAACGTCTGGAATCTTTCATGCAGCTCAGCGGCCCTACCCATCGCAGGCCAATCGCTTACCATCCACAGACTGACGTTTCAACGAAACTCTCACCGACATGATGTCTATGTACCTGGATGTTGAGGATCGGTCTTAGGATGACCTCCTGCTGTGCGTCACATTCGCATACAACACAGCGTAGCAGGAAACCACAAAAATGGCACCCTTCTTTCTATTGTATTGCCGCGAAGTTTCAACAATGCTGGAAGCCGTGTTGTCCCATGACAGCCATGGCTTCGAAATTGGTACTGAGGAAGTTACAGCTCGCAAAAGAGGCGCGACAGTTGGCCGGGGCACTCATCCAGAACCAGCAAGGCCGAGATGCCCAGCGTTGAAATCACACTCACCGTGTAGTGACTTTCGAACCAGGTGACAGATGTTTGGCTCTGGACTTCAATTCGACGTCGTGGTCTATACGAGAAATTTCTAAACCAGTCCTTTTGCCCCTAGAAAGTGCTCTGTCAACTTAGTAACATCACATATGAAGTGCTTCCTGACAGCGTTTCCATTACTCGTCCCCAGCAGAACCCGAAGAGGTTCACTTGGTGCACATATGAAGCGCTACGTTTCGAGAGATCTGCCTTAAAGCAGGAAACGTAGCACTCCGCCTTACTGCAATCTTCTAGTGAGCACTCTTTTTTTCTTACTCAATTCGTTTCTTTCGATTTCGTCGGGCCGATGATTCTTTTAGGGGGTAATGTAGCGTGAGGAACAGCGGCATCTCACCGCGAGTCTCGTGCGCTTTCTTGAAGAAGTGGAAGTGGCCTCGTGACGTTCGATGCGAAGAGGCTGAATTTGGGCGACGATCGTCTCTCGGTGCTGTTGACGTGCACTCCGGGGGCTTTTGGGTCGACGCCCATTAAAACCTTCTAGTTACCAGCCAAAATGGCCGCGTGACAATATTGTATAGCTATACTTTGTTTATCTTTTAAAAAGTGCGTCATTTCTACGTGGTGGTGGTTACCAAAATAATTTTCTTCCCAACTGATATCTTGGAGTCGGGACATGTTTTAGCATGATGCCCAGTGACTCAGCGTTTAAACATATCTGCTCTGGGCTTTATATTAAACGTCAAAAGCGCATGAAAAAGCTTCGGTTCTTTCTGCATCAACTCTGCAGGCTCGCTGGAGACGATCTGCAGGAGCGCCTTTTCTAGACGCGGGCTTCGGCGTTATGGCGCACGATGAAGAAACCGCACTCGTTGACTGTAGCGTTGTCAGCCGAGGCACAGATGGCGGCCCCTGGTGACGACCTCAAGGTGGGCGCGGCGCGGCCACTGCCTACACGGCTGACGCTCTGATGGTGTCCAAGGTCGGCGATCAGGTCCGATCGAAGTAACGGTAGCGCGGATCCTTAGACAAAGATAAAGCGGGCGCTGAGCTTCGCCAGATTGTCTCCAGCCAGGTTCGATTCACACAGAGTGGGTGTCGAATTGAGTTTTATGGGCGTTGTCATCAGCGCTGAATGCAAATCTGTATGACAAATGACGCAGTGAAGAGCACCATTTTATTTATCCAGATTTAGAAGCTTGTTCATATGTCTGCATATCTAGCTCGGTGGCCTCTAGCTGCACTCAGGGCGCTCAGAATCAATTTCATTCTAATCTCAACAGCAATGCGGTACGATAACATACAATAAACTGATTGGCGAGTCCATCACCAAACAAATATCGCGAAAAGGTTTTCAAAACATAATACATTTTTTCGTTTAAAGAAGCTACAAGCGGTAGCCCTGCCGAATACTGACAAACTATGTGGGGAAAATGTCGGAATATAGCGTCCCTACTAGGTCTTGTCGGCTGCGGAGACACCATTCAGCCGATTACAAAGATCGCTTATCAGCTGTACGATATCACGCCACGTGTTAAGCTGCACCATAATAATGCCGCGAAACCTTCAAAACAGTATTTGTTGTTTTTTAACAGCCGCCGGCATACAGGCTTATCACTCTGATTCTGGACCGCGTATCAGTTCCGTAATCTTTGTTTGTTAATGCTCGATGTCGCGAGTCACACCTTTATGTGTTTTGTTGTAGCGCAAGATGCACCGAGATCTGTCTGGAAGGTTCCGGCCACTCGGGTGTCTTTCCACAATGTTCCAGCCCGTGCTGGTAGCTGTTTGCGACGTTATCTAGATTGTTGTGTGCAGCCTTTAAATTGAGCGTTGCCGAGTGTGACGAGCATTCTTTTTTCGACGATCGACGAGCACGTTTGTTTCTATCGCCGCCGCCGAGTTGCTTAGTTCTTTTGCGGGCGCAAGTCAGCCCAAATAAAGAGTTTCTTTAGTGCGATCATCGACCCCTTCATTTGTGTCGTCGACCTCATCACCACTACGGGACATCTGGTGGAGGTGCTGCCTTTGATCCTTCAATGAAGACCCAAGCCGTGTTCCTGTCGCCCTGGAAGACCAGCCTACAGGTCACCGAGCCAGCCGCCGACTTCAAGGCCTACAACCCGAACACGGTCTGCTGCCTGACCCCATTCGATCTCGGAAGGCATCGACGCTGACAATGGCCCAGCCTACAGCACCGGTTGTTTTCGTCCAACCTCGTGAGCCCCCCTGCTTCTATGGACTACCGGATGAAGATGCGGGAGATTGGATGGACCTTTTCGACCGTGTGGCAGATTTCGACGGCTGGAACGACGCTGCGAAACTCAGGCAGGTCTACTTTGTTCTTCAAGTACATGCCCGAATTTGGTTTGAAAATCACGAGACTTCTTTCAAGGATTAGGAGATAATCAAAGCACAGTTCTTGATGGCCTTTACAAGTTCTGTCCCAAAAGAAAGAGCTCAGGCCCTCCTCCAATCAAGAATTCAACTAACAAACGAGCCCGTCCTGGTCTACGCAGAGGAGATGAAACGCCTGTTTCGCCGCGCCGACCCTAACATAACCGAAGGTGATAGAGTGAAATTCCTAATGCGAGGAGTTAAAGAGTCGCTTTTTGCGGGGCTTGTCCGCAACCCGCCGAAAACTGTGGAAGAATTTGAAAGTGAAGCATCGACCATCGAGAAGACGTTGGACATCCGGATGCGCCACTACGAGCGACCACTTCAACCAGACTACTCATGCCACTACCCCAGCGCATCTGCAAGCGGAGAGAACCTTCGGGACCTCATCCGGGAGATTGTGCGAGAGGAGCTCCGCCGAATGCTGCCATCATCGCAACAACCCCAGGTGGCGACGCTCGCGGACGTCGTCCGTGAAGAAGTTCAGC
Organism: Amblyomma maculatum; assembly: GCF_055883805.1. Lineage (NCBI taxonomy): Eukaryota > Metazoa > Arthropoda > Arachnida > Ixodida > Ixodidae > Amblyomma > Amblyomma maculatum. The sequence goes on from NC_139352.1 coordinate 130,268,968, forward strand.
AGGCGCTGGGCGTTCCTAAAGCGACGACTCCGACGGCTCCAGAGCATGAATCAGCAGCGATGGACTATGCAGCTGCATTATGTCGTCCTGCACCCCGACGCGACCTCCCAAGCCGACGTGACCTGCCAAGCCCTCGTCGCTACCATCCTACTTCCGAAAGCCGCCCCTTGGTCCCCGCCCGCCAAGCCTACCAACGGACCCCAAGCCCCAGAAAGTGCGACGCCTGGAGGACAGCAAACAACCGACCGCTCTGCTTCCATTGTGGTGAGGCAGGACACATTCTCCGTCACTGCCCGTACAGGCGGATCGGCCTCCGTGGTTTTGCTGTCCACGCCCCACGACCCCGTCCTGACGAGCGACCAGAGGAAATCAACGACTTCCTGCGCAGCAGAGAGCACTCGTCGCCAAGGCGTCTGTCACGCTCCCCATCACCGTACAATGCCCGATTTGCGTCGCCGGGCCGCGGTTACGTGCAAGGACGGTCTCCTAGCCCCCGTAGGGGAAACTAAAGGCAGCAACCTTTGGAGGTGAGGTTGCTGAACGGCGAAAAGACGAAGATCCTCCGCCGCCGACGACCACTAACGACAACGCAACCATTTCATCGCCGCTCCACACGACGACATCGACGACAACAGGACCAGAGTGCAAGCAGACACCGCCGCCCAGCGAAGTAACAATGGTATGCCCCGGCCATGACCTGAAGAAACGACGGAGCCGAGATCGGACACTAAGGCCCACGTGCAATGCGAGGACGCGAACAAGTGACCTTGAAGTTGATATCGACGGTCGCAGAGTCACTGCCCTTGTAGACACCGGAGCTGACTATTCAGTCATTAGTGGACCGTTAGCCTCTCAGGTAAGAAAAGTTACCACCGCTTGGGATGGCCCGCTGATTCGCACCGCAGGTGGCAACCTGATTACTCCATCGGGACGATGCACTGCAAGAATAACCGAAATGGGCGTACTTACCCCACCAGCTTTGTGGTCTGGCAGCCGTGTTCCCGCGACGTAATTTTAGCCATGGACTTACTAAATGTAAATAGGGCTATCATCGACCTCCGATCTAAGCTCATCAAGCTCTCTGCAGACAAAGCCATACCTGCTACGACGACTTCGACGCAATACGCCGCTCTAAACGTCCTCGACGGAGAATTGACCGTGCCGACCCGATCAAGCGTCGCCTTCAGCGTAGGTAGCACAGACATCGTAACCGCTGAAGGCATCGTCGAAGGAAATATCCAATTGCTCTTGGAACGAGGTATCGGCATCGCAAGAGGCATCGCGAGATTCTGGAGAGGACAAGCTCAGGTGCTGGTAACAAACTTCACTGAATAATACCGTATCTCAACAAGGGCACGACCATCGCCTTTCTCGGCGAATTAGCGGACCTCAAAGACGTACTCGCCCTCCACGACTAACCACTGGAAGACGCACCGGACCGATTCCGTCAGCCCACATTTGACATCAGCCCAGTATTGACCCACAGCAGGAAAAACCAGATCCGCAGTCTTCTTCGAAACTACAGGGAGTGCTTCTCGTCATCATCGAAGGTACGACAAACACCACTGGCCAAGCATCGCATTTTAACGGACGAACACGAACGACCTCTGCGCCAAAGCCCTTATCGTGTATCGCAGCGAGAACGGCAGGCCATTCGCGATCAAGTTGAGGAAATGCTGCGTGATGACGTAATGCAGCCATCGACAGCCCCTGGACGGCACCAGTCGTTTTGGTCAAGAAAGACAGCACACATTGTTTCTGCGTTGATTACCGCCGCTTGAATAGCATAACGAAGAAGGATGTCTACCCTTTACCCGCATCGACGGCACTCTCGACCGGCTCTGCAATGCAAGGTACTTCTCATCGATGGACCTGAAGAGCGGATATTGGCAAATTGAGGTCGACGAAAGAGATCGCGAGAAGACCGCATTCATCACACCGGACAGTCTTTATGAGTTCAAGGTGATGCCATTTGGCCTCTGCTCCGCACCAGCCACGTTTCAACGAGTAATGGACACAGTCCTGGCAGGCTTGAAGTGGCAAATTTGTTTGGTATATTTGGACGCCGTTGTTGTCTTCTCGTCAAACTTTGAAGACCACCTAAAACGACTACAGACAGTGCTGGAAGCCATCAAGTCATCGGGACTAACGCTAAAAGCAGAGAAGTGTCAATTCGCCTACGAAGAACTCCGGTTCCTAAGTCACATCGTTAGCAAGGACGGTATTCGCCCAGACCCGCAGAAAACAGCTGCAATCGCACAATTCCCACCGCCTGCCGACAAGAAATCTGTGCGCCGATTCCTTGGGCTGTGCGCTTATTATCGACGATTTGTCAGAAACTTTTCGCGGATCGCCGAACCGTTGACGCAGCTTACAAAGGCTGACGTACCTTTTTAATGGGAAGCGCCGCAAGGAGAAGTGTTCGACGAACTTAAGCGCCGCCTGCAATACCCTCCTGTACTTGGCCACTTTGATGAAAACGCCGAGACCGAAATTCACACCGACGCGAGCAGTGTGGGCCTAGGAGCCGTTCTCGTCCAGAAGAGTGCCTGACAGGAGAAAGTAATCGCCTACGCTAGCAGGTCCCTCACAAAAGCCGAAGTCAATTACTCGACGACCGAAAAGGAGTGCCTTGCAATCATCTGGGCCACTTCTAAGTTTCGTCCATACCTATACTGCCGACCATTCAAGGTGGTAAGCGACCATCACGCGCTCTGCTGGCTGGCTAATTTGAAAGATCCTTCCGGCCGCCTTGCCAGATGGAGCATACGAATTTAAGAATTTGACATGACTGTAGTCTATAAGTCGGGGCGGAAGCATCCGACGCAGACTGCTTATCCCGCGCTCCCGTCTATGCTCCCCCGAAGGACGATGACGACGACGCCTTTTTGGGACCGGTAAGCGCCAGCAGTTTCGCAGAACAACAGCGATCAGACCCTGAGCTGAAAGCGCTAGCCGATTACTTGGAAGGAAAGACCGCCTCTCCTCCTGGTGTTTCAGGCGACATTTATCATCCTTCACGTTAAGCAATGGCCTCCTCGTGAAGAACAACTTCGCACCCAACAAGACCGCGCAGCTTCTCGTAGTGCCTAAAACCCTTCGGCAAGAAATTCTGCAGGCATTGCATGATGAGCCCACAGCAGGCCACCTAGGATTTGCGTGCACGTTGCGTCGAATCCAGGAGAAGTATTACTGGCCGCGACTGCCTGCCGAAGTTGCCCACTACGTGAAGACGTGTCGTTAGTGCCAGCGACGCAAGACGCCGCCGATCAGACCAGCAGGACTACTAAACCCTATTTCGCCTCCAATCCTGCCCTTTCAACAAATTGGGATGGATCTCCTCGGCCCCTTTCCATCTTCGTCTATGGGTAACAAGTGGATCATCGTGGCCACTGACTACCTTACCCGTTACGCCGAAGCAAGAGCACTACCAAATGGTACCGCGGCAGAAGTCGCCAAATTTTGTGTCGAACAAATTCTCTTGCGACACGGCGCCCCAGAAGTGCTCATCACGGACAGGGGTGAACGGCGTTTACGGCAGAGTTGACGCAAGCCACCCTGGAATACAGTCATACAAGCCATCGACGAACAACTGCGTACCATGCCCAGACCAATGGCCTTACGGAGCGCCTGAACAAAACGATCGCGGACATGATCGCTATGTACGTCGACGCTGAACACAAGACCTGGGACGCCATCTTGCCGTACGTGATCTTCGCGTATAACACGGCAGTCCAGGAGACGACCTGAGCGACCTCGTTTAAGCTTGTGTACGGCAGGGAGCCCACGACGACGCTCGACGCAATGCTGCCGCACGTAAGCAGCGAAGACAACCTTGACGTCGCCGCCTACCTGCAGCGTGCAGAGGAAGCCCGACGACTCGCACGGCTGCGTATTAAAGACCGACAGCGCACCGACAGCCGACGATACAATTTACGACGACGCCACGCAGAGTACAATCCCGGAGACCAAGTGTGGGTTTGGACACCAATGCGCCGTCGCGGATTAAGTGAAAAGTTGTTGCGTCGATACTTTGGGCCATACAAAATCCTTCGCCGCGTCGGACCACTGGACAATGAAGTCATTCCCGACGGAACGTCAGCATCACAACGGCGACGCGCACGCCCAGAAATTGTACATGTTGTACGACTGAAGCCATATTACGCGCGTTAAAGAATCTGTGGTGTTTAAACTTTGCAGTGTTTATGTTTAAGTTTCTTTGTTTTGGAACATCGAGGCGATGTTTTTTTAAGGGGGGAGTAATGCCGCGAAACCTTCAAAACACTATTTGTTGTTTTTTGGCGGCCGCCGGCATACAGGCTTATCACTCTGATTCTGGACCTCGTATCAGTTCCGTAATCTTTGTTTGTTAATGCTCGATGTCGCGAGTCACACCTTTATCACTTTTTTTGTAGCGCAAGATGCACCGAGATCTGTCTGGAAGGTTCCGGCCACTCGGGTGTCTTTCCACAATGTTCCAGCCCGTGCTGGTAGCTGTTTGCGACGTTATCTAGATTGTTCTGTGCAGCCTTTAAAATGAGCGTTGCCGAGTGTGACGAGCATTCTTTGTTCGACGATCGACGAGCACGTTTGTTTCTATCGCCGCCGCCGAGTTGCTTAGTTCTTTTGCGCGTTCAAGTCAGCCCAAATAAAGAGTTTCTTTAGTGCAATCACCAACCCTTCATTTGTGTCGTCGACCTCGTCACCACTACGTGACAATATTGTGCTGTGGACTGCACATCGTCGTTTTCTTCAATTGCCACCCGCGACGCGAATAAATCGGGTCAGTTTAACCTTAATCAGAGTTCATCCTATGGCGTCGGTATACGTGCAGATGACCCAGCAAAGCAACAACAGCAATTGAGCAGGCTAAATGGGCAATTTCGCACGTATAACTGACCTGAATACGTCAAATTCCTATGATATATGACATTTCCGCGACTTTATGTAAAGAAAGGTTCATTTTGCATAATGGACTTGCGGGGCAACAGGCCAATGCTTGTGAGCAGTAGGGTGAGCTGAATCACATTTCGCGTAATATATCACTATATGCCGAAGATAAAGTAGCGTGAAAAGCATGCGGGCACATTAAGGTGTCATTATTCTCAACGTTAAAATTTTAGCCAGTGAGGCTATTTTTCCTCTGCTTATAGAGCTATTACAACAACGCAGAGACAATCAAGATATTTTCTTTGACAACCGGTCGGCAATCTTGGTCTACTTGAACGCGTTGACTTCATGTGAAGCGGCGTGATTGAAAGGGACCTGTGCAGATTAGAGCATACTTTTATTGCGTTGCTTCATCCACATAGCATACCCCTCCCTACCTATTGATCTCTCCACAGAAATATCCGCCTTGAGTACCACATCATACAAGCATTTTGAGTGGCTCTAGGGCTTCATCACTACACAGCTGCATAATAATGTCTGCAACTAGACATTGTCAACGCACTCGCGGAAATCTGCGAGGAAAACATCAATGCTCAGATGGTGTGGTATATGAAAACTTAATTAGGCAGAAGAATCCTCGGCAGCCTATGCACAAACACATAGAAGTAAATGGACCAAGAGACCCACGCGAACCAGTCAGGAAACAGCTCACCATTAAGCTTCTGCCCAAGAATATGCATCCTGTATACACCACAAGTGTAGGAGAACGGCAGGGCTTTGGCTCTCGAAATAAGTTGCAGGCTGCAACCGGCTGTCATTCTACGTAGATGCGGCATCCAGCTCCATACAGAGCACCTACTGTAGCAGGGGCTACTACATATTTACAGGCAGATATAATCATCAACTACGCCAAGAGAGCGAACTCAATTTTTTACGGGGTTGAATTACAAATATTACAATCAATCTTCTTTATAAAATTTTCAGCTTCTTGCGCGTACCATGATTAACTGAGTGGTTTGATATTTCTTTCCATCGTAGCTTACGGAGTGGAAGTGGAAGCTGAAATTTAAAGCAACATATTCCACGCGATCGCTCTTACATGGCAAGACGTATATATACGTCTTTAAAGTGCATAGTACTGTTGCTTCTAGGTGAAATGTTAAGAAAATGACGGTGACTGCTTCAAAGCCATCGTACGCATAATAAAAAAGAAGCACACTTCTTTTGAGTTTGGCTGGGAGTTCGCGGTGGCGCCAACACACCGACACCAACGGCGGCTAACCGAAGTGCTCCTGCGATGTGCCTTTCCATTCAACATCGAAACGGACTATGCTCAGCTCGGATACCCACGGTGGCGCAAATCACCGAACAGCGGGGGCGTGCCACTCTGCTGCTCCTGTGGGGGCGTGTCCACAGCCTGAGCCCCGAAAGGCCCAAGTGCTTGCTTTGCCGCGACGGCTCCCTGGCGGCAGAGAACCGACGCGGAAGGGGGCACTGTTAGACCGCTGCCTGACGATCGCAGCACCCCCCATTTGGCTCGGTTTCCCCACGGTGGCGCCACTCACCGACATCCGCGACATACAGCTATGATGTCCTGTGGAGTGGGCCCCCCGGGGCTCAGGTTGGAGACGCGCAGGCGCACTGGCCAACGTTTGCTAGCCAACGAAGCTCTGGCGCCGCTTCGGAGTCCGCGGTGTCGCTACACACCGACACCCAAGGGCCTGCTAAGGTGCTCCTGCGGGGTCCTGTTTCGACGGAATATGGAAAGCACTTGGCTCGGAAACCCACAGTGTCGCCACTCACCGACACGCCACGTAAAGGGCGTGCTCCTGTGGGAGGATGCTATTGCATATACAGGGGTTGGAAACAGCTTCGGCCAACCTGGGTTGCCAAAGCCACCTGCCCGTGCTTATCAATATGCATCCCTCTAGAGTCAGTAGGATAGTTGCCACCGACAGGCTATGTCATGACGACGATGGAGTAGTTGTCCAGTAGCTAATAAACCAGCAGCAATCTCGGTAGTTATCTAAACGGGATGAGCGCTGCTTTCGCGAACTGGAGTAGTCAGCTTCGGTGAGAAGTCACGTTTTTCCCATGAGTATTCAAGTAAAAAAAAATGTCAAAGCGGTAGTCTGATTTCCATTTCCGCCTGAGAGATTGTCGTGTTGTTAATAACAACCGTGTAAGCAATATAACGTATTATGAAAACATTAAATGTTTCGAAGACGATTCCTGTTCATAGCGCCGCGTTACCGATATGCATGAGCGTGAACTGACCACCGTCAAGTGCGCGAGGCGCTTGCGCTAACCACAGAAACATATGCAACAAATATTAATGCGATGGCGTCATGGGCTCCGTGCACAGAAAAGCCGGTGTTAGTGTTGCTCTCCTTTGTAACTCGAATATCTGCGAGGAAGCAAATGAATAAAAATTGTTCTCAGCGTACCAGAAATCGAACTCCGGCCCTTCAGTGCGAGACGAGCACGCAATCGATACACTACCGAGCAAAGTTGCTACATTCGAGTGAAGTTTCATTACCTAGTGTATGAGTTGCCGTTGGTCTGTATGCTAACGAAGAGCTGTGCCATTAGAAAGGAACCATTAATTAACAATTAGGCAAGTCACAAAGTATGATTCCGCTAGTTTTGCACTCTGCTTGCATGCAATATTAGCGCCAGTGTCATGAAATTGTAGCATAGCGCCTGGTGGTAGCGCGAGTAGAGAAAGAGTAGAAGGGAGAAGTGTGGGGTAAGAGGAAAAAGTAAAAGAGAGTTGGAGTGTTTTCGCTGGTCTTCATAGTTCTGGCTGTATGTTTGGGTTATTTGTGGCCGTACCCGGGACCCAAACGTCTGTAGAGGACCTCCACGAGTCGACAGCTCATCCACAGCCAGGGCTTCGCAGAGTCCACAGCACTGAATCCGGCGTCGCCGCGGACTTGCAGGTGAGTGGAAACCCCACCGACCACTGATCACGTGTAGACTGCTCCTGGGCCCTTAATTGCATCACAATCTGGCGAGCCTGGAAGATTCGGGCGCCAGTTCCCGCCGTGCCAGATCTGAGTCTCTGTGAGTTGTGAAAATACAACTAAATAAGTTGACTGCATTCATCGGCCGTATAACAGCGGAAGATTCGCTTGATAATTGCAACTGTTAAAAAAGCCTTGTTGCAGCGGTTCCAGTTCACTGCACAAGGATATCAGGAGAAACGGGCAGAAGATGGTGAAACAGGAAAACAGCTGATTGCTCGCATCTCCAGTTACTTTGAATACTGAATAGATATGGCTGAGTTCCACAAGGCGTTTGAAGGGATAGGGGGTTAATGATCGCAGAGCATTTCCAGCGAAGTTGCTACCCACAGCTCGTAGTCTTTCTCAAACAACGGAACTGCAAGACTGACTGATCCTGCTGATATGACGGGCAATTTCATTGAAGCCCGGAACCTTGCCAACATTGGTATAGTTGGGGATGAACTTAAGGACCGCGAGAAACACTACGCTCCCCATGGAAAGACGCTACTACCACGGTTTATCCTCTGTCAAAAGTTGGCCATATTTCCAGAGACTGTCGACGCTTCCAGTGATCTGCCCGAGTGGAATGCATGTGGTCGATTTGGACACAACGCCAACGACTGTTGAACGCGACGAAATTAGAAAGCTGTTTCGTGTGCCTTCCAAATATGCCAAAGCGAGCTTCGAGACACACGGCTTCAGAGCTCCTCTGGCGGCACAGTCGCGTGCCCCCCCCCCCCCCCCTGAACACGGAAAGTTAACCACAAGAGCCTTCATTTCGGCATTCGGAATGTCGGTTGCTAAAGGCGGCATGTTCTCTCATGAAGTCGGCGTCTTTAAAAACACAGAACCATAATTATTAGACAAAATTTGGGGCCTTTAGTCTCGTTCACAGGGAGAAGCAGTAGCGTTTTGGTTTTGGATGGACGAGTCAAGGTCTTACCTAAGGCTGTGATCCAGGTGCGTGTACTGTTTTTCATCGGAACAGTAACATCGTTATGTATGGATGGACCTCTCTACGGCCTCGTGCTTCGCAATATACCAGGCATAAGGGCGTCGCATGATCCGGATCCCGCATGGGAGTACACTGCCGCTGTTACAGAAGTTACCACTCAGTGAGCAGGAAGCACTTCTTCAACTTCTTTCTGTAGCCGCAAAAATACAGCAGGAATCAGGTGTGTCACCAAAGGGCACTAACTCCGATCTTAAAGGGAAGCTGAAGCACTTTTCGAAAAAATTGAGTTTTCGGCAGCATTTAGTTGTTTTTGGTCCACTGAACAAGAATATCGCATGAAAAAAGGGCTTAAATAAGCGCAAACAGCTGTTTTTTAGAAGAAAACGCGCGCCAGCGCCTCAGGGCACCGAGCGAACGCCACTGTCGCCTGTGAGTGGTCGGGACCGTCGTGACGTCATCTACGGGCGTTCCGCGGGTCTCCGGCCTGCACCGGCGGCGTTGCTGCGTAGTGCGTTGCTAGCGCGTTGCTTCAGTTGGCTGGAAGCCCTAGTCTTGAAAATTATGGATAGTGCGGGCAGTAGTGAACAGTTTGGACTCTCGCCATATATGTTCGAGCCATCAGCGGCTGCAGAAAACGGCGGATGCAATGACGCCGCGGAGTGCGCCGATGGAGAAAGTGACGCCGCTACATTTTCACGGGTTTGAAATCTCCTCTGGTACGTATGTTTTGCGTAGGTGCTTGTTTTTACATATCATTTCGATGTAGATGTGCAAGTGGTAATAAAGTAAATCACGTCGAAACGCTGTTACTTACTGGCTGCTGCATAACAGCCGAAACACCAGACACCTGTAATATCGAATTCAAAACGCCGGCATGCTTAGACGAGTCACGCGAGGTAAAGCATTTCTTTTTCATTTATTTAGAGCACGGTGCCTACTTACATCCGAAGGCCTTTTATTACTACGAAAGAGCGCCAAACCTGTTTAGTGAGTTCACTGCTGGACTGCAGTGTAACGAGATGAGAGAAGAAGCTATTCGTGTGTGCTATTAAGTGCGCCCCTGTATTTTTTTTTCTTCTGTCGTCCTACGAGATGTAGTAGAGTGGAGAGCTAGGTGAATTGGCACATTTTAAACAAGTAAAGCCATCTAGAAAACGAGGCAGATCTTTGCCGCGTCGTCCTGTGTACCCCTTTTTGTCTGCGGCTTTCCGTTGGTCTTGTTTCGGCAGGATGTAGTTGGTGGTGTTGCGCAGCCAGATAGCCAGCAGAATGACTTACAACAGATATATGCATACCACGGCTCGACGAGTTTGCCCTTTTTACTCGAGGAAAAATTTCCACGAACGCTATACTATTGTCGATCATCAGCCTTGTCAAGTGTTCACGAATGCAAATTGTTTGCATTGCTCAAATATTTATAAGTTCTGTACTGTGATAGCACTTCAGCCATCGACATGCACCTGTGCGTTGTGCGACGAAGACAAAGAAGAAGTACGCTGGGCTCGCCGTTGCAAGGTCCTGTCCTCACAGCTCTCCATCTGAGCGTCAATAAACGCCCTATTACAATTGGCGGAGGTGCCGGAAACGATCCCACCCAAACTGGAACTGCGAAGCCGTACACTACCCTCTACGACAGCCATGCAAGACACTTCGACGCTGCCGGCCGTTCCACCCACGATCATGTGTGCTGGCGTCGTGCGCCAGCGTGACCCTTGCCTGTTCAGCGGCACGGCCGATCAAGATGTCGACGACTGGCTGTCATCCTATGAAAGAGTAAGCAGCTACAACAAGTGGGATGACTCATACAAGCTCAGTAACGTCATATTCTATCTGACGGACGTAGCGAACCTCTGGTTTCGCAACCATGAGGCTGACCTGTCATCTTGGTCGACATTTAAAAAGAATTTCGCGGAAGTGTTCGGCCGCCCGGCAGTGCGTAAGCTTCGTGCCGAACAACGTTTACACGATCGTGTTCAGCGCGCTGATGAGACCTTTACCAGCTACATAGAAGACGTCGTTGATCTCTGCAAACGAGTCGACCCGGCCATGCCGGAAGCAAACAAAATCCGCTACATCCTCGAGGGCATTTCTGAGGACGCCTTCCAGATGCTGGTAGCGAAAGATCCCACCAGCGTTAGTGAACTCGTGAAGCTTTGCCAGAGCTACGACGAGCTCCGCAAGCGGCGCGCTTCTAGGCGCCGCTCCAGTGTGTGCGACGAAGGCGTATCCGCATTAGCCCTGGGTGGTTCGCCAACTTCTGAAGGGAGCCCGCTGAATCAAAAGATCAAAGATTTTATTCGTGAAGAGGTCGCACGTCAAATCTCACTCCTTCCCCATTTTCAAGACTCGGGCCGCCTCGTTCCTGAACTGGCTCCATCTTTGGCCCCTGCTATACGCCGTGTCGTGCAAGAATACGTCGCTGATGCCTTGCCGTCCAACCCCGTGGTGCCGCCTGTGACGGCACCTCTCACGTATGCCCAAGTAACGGCTAGGCCACCACCTTCGCCCACGTCTGGCTGCTATGTGCAGGTCCCTGCCTACCGTTCACCGCCGCATGCTGAGCCTTCGTTTCAAGCCCCACCCTCAAGGTTTCGCCCACATCCTATGAAACCTTGGCGTACTACGGACAACCTTCCGATTTGCTATGCCTGCGGTCGGCCGGGCCATGTTGCGCGCCTTTGTCGCCAGCGCCTCCAACCTTCACAGCCTGACATTCGATTTTACCCGTACGATACCGACTCACGCTCGCAAATGATTCCGCCCGGTTCTCAATTTGTCCCACAAGATCGCCAAACCTATACCACTCGTCGATCACATTCTCCTCGGCGCCGATTGCTTTCTCCAATGCTGCGACGTTCTACCAGCACCGTTGAGGGAAACTAACAGTCGCAGTTCCGGGGGCAAGAACTGCGCTTGTTTCGAATTCCTCAAGTCCTCCATGTCGTCCCGCTAATGTTATCAAAGTTTCTGTAGAAGGCGCCACAGTTCTCGCTCTCGTCGATACCGGTGCAGCCGTCTCCGTCATCAGTGAAGCGCTCTGCCGTCGAATTCGCAAAGTGACCACTCCGATTTCCGACTTTTCGCTCCGCACCGCCTCATCACAGCACATTCACCCCTCCGCATCTTGCACAGCCCGTGTGCTCATTCAAGACGTCTTGTACCCCATCGAGTTTATTGTTCTGCCGAACTGCTCGCATGATATCATCCTCGGATACGATTTTCTATCGACTCATCAAGCCGTTATTGACTGTGCTCGTGCACAAATTGCCTTCGCCCCCCTCTGTGATGCCCCCTTCTGTGATACCCCTCCCCGCACTGCAAAACTTCTCGTCGCCCATGACACCGACATTCCTCCGTTCTCTGCTGCCCTCATACCACTGTCTTGTGAGTGGGTAACTCCTTTGACTGCGATTTTTACACCTTCCGAAGCCACCTCCCGTCATCCCTGCCTCCTTTTTCCGTTCGCAGTTCTCGAAATTCAAGACGGCAAGAGTGCACTTTACGCCTCGAACCCATTTTCTTGCCCAGCAGTCCTGCTCCGTGGCGAATGCATTGTACGTCTTGAAGAGCTTGATCCCAGTCATATCACCACTCTTGCTGACTCAACCCCCTCCTTCGACGTTAGTCTGTGCTCTTGCGATGTTGCGACCGCTTCGACGCCCTCCGACGTTTTCCAACATGCTATTGATGCTGATCTTCCACTTGCGCAACGTGATCAACTTGTCGCCCTCTTGCAGAACTTCGCTTCTTCATTCGACCTTCCTCAAACTGACTTGGGCCGCACGTCTGTCGTAGAGTACACCATCGACATCGGTAAAACCGCACCTTTGCGCTAGCGCCCCTATCGCGTGTCGGCTTCGGAGCGCCAAGTAATTGCTGATCATGTGGACGACATGCTCCGTCGTGGTGTCATTCGGCCATCCCACAGTCCCTGGGCGTCTCCAGTTGTGTTGGTACCTAAGAAAGATGGCTCCTTCCGGTGTTGTGTCGACTACCGCCGGCTCAACAAGATCACGCGCAAGGACGTCTATCCTCTGCCACGCATCGATGACGCACTAGACTGCTTGCAGGGCGCCGAGTTTTTCTCCTCGTTGGATTTACGATCTGGCTACTGGCAGGTGCCAATGGCTGACGCTGACCACTCTAAAACTGCCTTCATCACACCAGATGGATTATATGAATTCAACGTCATGCCCTTTGGGCTTTGCAACGCCCCGGCCACCTTTGAACGCCTCATGGACACTGTGCTTCGTGGATTCAAGTGGCGAACCTGTCTTTGCTATCTCGATGATATCGTAGTCTTTTCTACCGATTTTCAATCCCACCTGCTCCGACTGAAGGACGTTCTCACTTGTCTCGCTACCGCCGGCCTCCAACTGAATCTGAAGAAGTGCCGCTTTGCTGCTCGCCGACTAACAATTCTAGGTCATGTCGTTTCTAAGGATGGCATTCTTCCCGATCCCACCAAACTTCGTGCAGTTGCCGAATTCCCACGCCCAAAATCACTGAAGCAGCTACGAAGTTTCATTGGCCTATGCTCCTACTTTCGCCGCTTCATCTTAAATTTCGCCTCTATTATTGCTCCTCTCATCCAGCTCCTCTCCGGCAGCTCCGACCTCTGCGCATGGACACCTGCTTGTGATGACGCCTTCAACACTTTACGCCGTCTTTTAGTTTCGCCTCCCATCCTCCGCCACTTCGACCCGAATGCGCCAACTGAGATTCACACTGACGCTAGCGGTATTGGGATAGGCGCCGTTCTCACCCAACGCAAACCTGGTATCCGAGACTATGTGGTGGCGTACGCAAGCCGCACCTTGACCAAGGCAGAGTCCAATTATTCTGTTACGGAAAGAGAATGCTTGGCCATTATTTGGGCCATCGGCAAATTCCGTCCCTATGTCTATGGCCGACCATTTTATGTGGTCACTGATCATCACGCTCTGTGCTGGCTGGCGTCCCTCAAGGACCCGTCCGGCCGCCTTGCTCGCTGGGCTCTTCGCCTCCAAGAGTATGACATTCGTGTCATATATCGCTCAGGCCTCAAGCATACTGACGCGGACGCTCTTTCGCGCTCACCGCTGCCTCCCTCTTCGTTGCTTGATGAGATCTGCGCCTACGATTTGTCTTCGCTTGCCACTATTGACATGGCCACGGAACAGCGGCGCGACCCGTGGATATCTACACTTCTGGACTTTCTTTCAAGTCACTCTCCAGGTCGTCTGTCTCGGGCGCTTGCCCGCCAAGCTCACCATTCGTGACGGGCTGCTCTACCGCCGCAATTATCTTCACGACGGAAGGAAGTGGCTTTTAGTCATCCCCCGTCATCCCCGCGCCAAAATTTGTGCTGCTTTCCATACTGATCCCCAGTGCGCCCACGGCAGAGTGTTGAAAACCTACACGCGCTTGCGTCTACGCTTCTTCTGGCGTGGAATGTACCGCTTTGTCTGCCATTTTGTCCGCTCCTGCCAGTCTTGCCAACGCCGAAAAACTCCTCTCAAGTCCTCTGCTTCGTTGCAGCCGTTGCCCTGTCCTGCCCGTCCGTTTGATCGTGTCGGCATAGATCTATACGGTCCCCTTCCTACAACTTCAGCTGGCAACCGCTGGATTATCGTGGCAGTGGATCATCTAACCCGCTACACTGAGACATCATCATTGCCCTCTGCTTCCGCACGCGACGTGGCTGCCTTTATTCTGAAAAACCTGGTTCTTCGCCATGGTGCCCCTCGCGAACTGCTCAGTGACCGCGGACGCGTTTTCTTATCAGACGCTCTTGAGGCTCTCCTGAAAGAATGCCGCATCATACACCGCACCGCTACCTCGTACCACCCTCAGACGAATGGACTGACAGAACGTTTTAACCGCACTCTCGGTGACATGCTGGCTATGTACGTGAACACCGACCATTCCAATTGGGACCAAGTTCTACCGTTTGTTACTTACGCATATAACACCGCGACACAGGCCACTATTGGATTCTCTCCATTATTTCTCCTTTACGGGCGCGAGCCACCCTGTACTATGGACACACTTCTTCCCTACCGCCCTGACGTTTCCGAATCTTCCCCGCTATCCGATGCCGCCACGTACGCAGAAGAATGCCGTCAGCTCGCCCGCTCTCTCACAACAGAAAATCAGTGGCAACAAAAATACATCCGTGATACCGGCGAAGCTTCGTCATATCTCCCGGACACACTGGTGTGGCTCTGGGTGCCCTCCACAACCCCTGGCCTTTCAAAGAAGTTTCTTGCTCGCTACCACGGGCCATATAGGGTCCTCCAGCAAACATCTGCAGTTAACTACGTAGTTGAGCCCGTCACGCCCTCTGCGGACTTGCGTCGTCGTGGTCGTGAAACAGTTCACGTGAACCGATTGAAACCATTCTATGACCCCGCTGTGCTTCCCGTGCCATAAGTCGCCAGGATGGCTCCTTTTTTTTACCCGGGGGGAAAATGTACTGTGATAGCACTTCAGCCATCGACATGCACCTGTGCGTTGTGCGACGAAGACAAAGAAGAAGTACGCTGGGCTCGCCGTTGCAAGGTCCTGTCCTCACAGCTCTCCATCTGAGCGTCAATAAACGCCCTATTACAGTTCAAATAATCGGATTTTGTTCAATTAGGTGCAGCTGCATGTGCTGCGCGCTGATGAATAATGAAGAGGACTGCTTGTGCTGCCAGGAGGCCGCTCTTGGAGGTGGCGACGCGTTATTGTTGTGCGGGAACACTGACGGAACGACTCCGGACTTCAGTCGCGCTTATTTAATTGGAATCCGAGTGCCCGCATCGTTCCCAAGCTCCGATAATAGTCACTGTCACGGAAATGGTTCGAGCACAACACAGTTGATTTCGTAGGTACGAAATTTTTCCTCTTCACGGCAGAGACCCACCGCGCTGAAAGTTTCTTGTCCTTTGGAAACGTGTGAAACACCACATCGTCCCGGCCGCCAATGTTTGCGCAGCCGAATGCTGCGCAGAACGACGGAGAGATGGCCACTTGTCGCTACACCCACTCCACACAGAACGCTCGAACTAGAAAAACCAAACGGCACTAGCAAAGGATTACGTTGAATCGTCGTTCGCCACGCCAAAGCGCGAGACGCAGCGGAGCAAGCAATGCGGGACGGGCAGGACGGCTGGCCGGCTCCCCGTGAATGGCGTCACTTCCGCCAGCTCTCCAATTTTGCCTCCCCCAACCCGGCGCTTCCGGAGGCGACGGGGGCGTGTCCGCGGCGGGTTTTTAAAAGGCGATTGCGGCTGTTCTAACGGACAGAATCGAGAAAAAAAATTTACACATATGATTTTCGAGGTCTTTTCTTCCCAACCACAGCATTTCATGCAGTTTGAAAACCGCTTCAGCTTCCCTTTAAGAAGACACAAAAAACGAGTTAATTTCTGAACAGCAAAATGACCTAAGCTTAAAAACCTTTTTTGCGAACGTTCGCCAGGAGTTCAGTTCCGGTATCGGAAATGTGCATTACATTTGCGTGGAGAGTGACCTCTGTTACCAGCATTTTACATTATTTCTGGCAGACACTTCAAGCAACTCACGGTGCCGGCTAAGTTTCGTTTAGTCATGCACAATTTTGGTCATGAGATTATCATGACTAATCACCAAGGAATTAGCCGGACCACTGACCGAATACAAGGTGACTTTTACTTTCTGGGTGTGCATGGCGATGTCACCCGTTTCGTTAAATCATGCGATATATGCCAAAGGACGACCCCCAAATGCAAAGTCGGCTCTTTGAGCAACATGCCTCTGATTACGACACCGTTCCAACGGGTAGCAGTTGATGCATTAGGTGCACTTTCACCGACGTCAAAAAAGGAAACAGCTACTCGCTTATTCTCGTTGACTTCGCTACACGTTACCCAGATGACATGGCACTTCCTGCGAGCATAGCGGACGCATTCTTGGAAATGGTTTCCCGAGTAGGCCTTCCACAAGAGATGGTCACAGATGAAGGCCAGAGTTTCACTTCAGAACTGATGCATTGGTGCCACATTAACCGCCTGACTGTGAATGTTACTAAGACTTGCATTCAGATTTTCCATCCCTCTCAGAATCCATTGCCCGTCTCACCACTACTATACTTCAGTTCCACTGCCATCACGTCGCAAGACCGAATTTCGTTCCTAGGTGTTGTTATTGACCCTCACCTAAAATTCCATTATCATATAGCGGAAACTTGGAAGAAAATTTTATATAGACGCGCACTAATCAAAGCCCGATCCTATTTCCCAATCCACATCAAACACACGCATTCAAAAGTGTTTAGAACGGGGAGAGATACCCGGAAAGTGGAAGAATTCAAATCTACTCCTCATTCCCAAATCAGGAAAAGAACTCGAACTAGAAAGCCATAGGCCAATATCGTTAATTTCCTGTGTTGGCAAGCTCATGAAGCACGTCATACAGAATAGGCTCAGCGGATACTGAGAAAGTAAAAAACTCTAAAAAGACAGCATACTTGGATTGAGACGGCTATCTGCAAACGACGTCATGTTACAAATCAAAGAACAAGTACTCGAAACGAGGCCTAGTAGTTCTGGACATCAGCAAAGCGTTTAACAGCATCAAACATCAAGCGACCCTGTTACATCTCAGTCGTCTAATTTTAGAAAGTAAGCTATACAACTATACCAAGAGCTTCCTTGCGGACCGAACCTTGAATGTAGAAATGTGGGGCACAACAAGGGATAACTTTAAGATAGGCAACAGAGGGACACCGCAGGGATCGGTGCTGTCCCCTACCTTTTTTAACATTGCAATGATCGGGCTGCCAGAATGACTCAGAAAGATAGACGGCCTATGCCACACTCAATATGCGGACTACTTCACCCTTTGGGACGACAGAAGGGGGAGCGATGGCCGGATGAAAGACACCCTACAAAGGGCAATCTGGGAAACGGAAAGCTATGTGAGACCCATAGGGTTAAAATGCCCGCCGGAAAAATCGGAGATGCTAATCATGAGCAAGCAGCAGGTTAATATCCAGCTCCTGGTCAACAACTGCCCGTTACCAAGGGTGGACAAGATCAGGTCACTGGATATGTGGATACTACAAAATGGAAGAAACACAGAAACAATAAACAGACTATGGAGCCGAAACGAAGAGTCGTCCGTGTGCTGCGTGACGTCAGCGCACGTTAAAGGTCCCCAGGTGGTCGAAATTTCTGGAGTCCTCCACTACGGCGTCTCTCATAGCCTCAGTCGCTTTGGGACGTTAAACCCCTCAAACCAAACCAAACCAAACCAGAAACCAGGACCAACCAAACTTGCAGGCTTCTCAAAAGGATAGCAACAAAAACGCGGGGATGAAGGAGGCGAACCTACTTAGGCTTGTCCACTCTTTCATCATTAGCCGGCTCACCTACGCTATCCCGTACTTAAAGAACTAAAACAGAGAGATACACGGTAGACATCTTCATCAAGGTGTCAAAACAGCCCTAGGTTTTCCAGCGTGCACATCAACCGAGACGATCCTTAACCTAGGAGTGTCAAACATCCTGTAGGAAATGTGCGAGGCGAGACTCACAGCCCAATATATTAGACTAACTGGCAGCAAAACGGGCAGATCCACCCTTAGAAAGATGGGCTACGAAAACCCATAATCGCGAGAGGGGATAACTGCCATCCCCAAAGAAATTGTCAGCAAGTTAAGAATACCCCCATCCCAAGAAACATGCATTTCATATACAACGAGGAACGCAGGAGCAGCCGATTTCAAAGACTCCAAAGCTCCCTCCTCCAAAAACAAGGGGTAGTGTACACTGATGCGGCGGGAGTACACAGAAGGACACTACATTGCAGTAGTAGTTGGCGACAAAGACGAGTTATTCTCGAGCTGTAGTTTAAGACCCTCTTCACCAGAGGAGGCAGAGAAGGCGGCGATTTCCCTGGCAATCACAATTTCATCAAGCAGAATAAACATCACAGATTTTAAACAGCAATCAAAGCCTATGACATCCTTAAGGTGTCCAAAGAGGCCAGCAAAATTCTGTAAGCAGACAAGGAGAACGCACCCAATGACCTAATTAAAATAATATGGGCACCCGCAACAAGATCGCTAACAAGGTTGCCCGAGGACTCACCCACTGGGCGCCAGCGCTGGCAGACTACTCCCTGTCCAAAAAGAGAGAGTTAACCAAACACAAGGAAATTCTAGCCATGTCGATGTCAGTGCGCTGTCAGCGCACGTAAAAGATCCGCAGGTGATCGAAATTGCTCCGTAGCCCTCCACTACGGCTCCCCTTTCTCTCTTTCCACTTTCACTCTCACTTTCCTCCCCTCTCTTTACCTACCTACCTACCTACCTACCTACCTACCTGCCTACCTGCCTGCCTGCCTGCCTGCCTGCCTGCCTGCCTGCCTGCCTGCCTGCCTTGCCTTGCCTTGCCTTGCCTTGCCTTGCCTTACCTTACCTACCTACCAGAGCATGTCCAGGAGAACTCTCCCTCCTCCCATAGATCTCTCACAAAAAGGAAGAAGTAATTGGCGGAAACTTCTGACAGGCACCTTCCCAAACCCGTATATCCTACACAAATGGAATCCTGAGGTGGACTCTTCCAAATGTAAAAACTCTGAAGGCATCGCTACCCTAAATCATATGCTTTGGGCTTGCCGAGCGCTAAACGGGATACATGGAAATAAAGAGTCATGGGAATCCTGCCTTCACAGCCAGGAAGAACAAATACAAAAACAAGTCATCCGTCAAGCCCAGGCCGCCGCCGGAAGCCAACTGATTCCGGTCGACGTCTAGGGGGCAGATAGACGGTGAAAGGAGAGCTGCGTCTCACCCAAACATCCATACTCTCTGACGAGTGCAAATAAAGTGCTGTCTCTCTCTCTCTCCCAATCCACACGTTACTATCACTTTACTCCGCATTCATCTACAGCCACTTAAACTACGTCATTTCATCCTGGGGTAACGCCTATCATGTTCATCTTTGGCCATTAATAAAACTGCGAAAGCAAGCCATACGCATTATGACCTCCTCCCCTCGAATGTCACCGTCGCACATTTTGTCCATGGATTTAACTGAGCTACCCCTCTCGGTTCTCTATATTTATAGTATCGGCATTCTATTTTTTTAGATTCTTCGCCATCATCCTACTTAGCATTTTTCCTTCCGGCATGATAATAAACAACAGCGTTACACGGGTCGCTGTAAGTAATAATTTTCTGCTACCTAAGGTTAGTACTAACTACGGGAAACAATTCCTTCAATTTTCATCCATATCATGTTGGATTTCTATGAACTCTGACATTGAGCAAACTAATACACTGTTGCGAAAATGCAGGGCCGCAGCGGAGATGACCAGTGTGGAACGCTTCTCATTCTGAACAGCTCGTGCTATGCTTGCGCTCCGAGCACGCGCTGTACATCTTTATTTTTCTCTAACACGGGCTGGTAATGCTGATCTCAGCGCCTCCACTTTATAGCGTCGGCGGGCGCTATAGGGCCCCCCGCCTTGACGGAACGGCGAAATGTACGCGCCGACGGGGCAGAGATGGGGTATGCCACGGCGGCAAGCAGGCCTGCAGGTCAGCCGGAAACATCTGAGGGGAGCTCATGGGGTGGTGTCTCAAGGTACGCAGATTTGAGGCGATCAGAGAAGCGATCTCTTCACGACCATCCAGCAGGATTGTCGCTGACTTTGTCGTCCTGTTGAGGACGCGGTACGGGCCGTCGTATGAAGGGGTAAGAGGCGCCTTAGCGTCTCGCCTGAGAAACACATGCGTCGAGGAAGCAAGGTCTGGATGCACGAAGACTTGATGGGCAGATGAGCGAGGCGGCACTGGGCGCAGATGCTGAAGACAGTCTTGTAGGCGATGAAGGTATTGCAGGGGAAGGACGAGGAAGACGAATGTACGAACAAGCCTCCAGGAAGCCGCAGGGATGTACCGACGGAGAGTTCGGCCGCTGAACAGCCAAGGTCACGATGCAGGATGGCACGTAGGCCTAGAAGCCCCATAGGGAGATCGTCGACCCAGTGCTCGCGGTCCAGGCGCGCAGTGAGGGCAGCCTTGAGCGATGGAGCCGCTCGACCATGCCGTTGGCACAGGGATGGTATGATGTGGTGCGGCAGTGCTTAGTGCCGTGTAGCCGTGTGAGTGAGGTGAAGAGGGCACATTCGAACTGGCGGCCACGATCCGTGGCAACAATGCCGGGGCAGCCGAAGCGGGAAACCCATGCTGAAACGAAAGCTCTGGCAGCTGTTTGCGCAGTAGTGTCCGGAATTGGCACGGCTTCGGGCTAACGGGTGAAGCGGTCAACCATCGTCAGAATATACTTGTAGCCCTGAGAGGGGGGAAGCGGTCCAATTAGGTCAAGATGGATATGGTCAAAGTGCGATCAAAGTGGCAGGAAAGACTGAAGGGGAGTCTTGGTATGGCGTGTCACTTTGGCGGACTGGAAAGCAAGGCACGAGCGGGTCCACTGCCGAAAGTCGGTGTTAATGTTCGGCCAGGCGTACCGCTGGATAACGAGGCGCTGCGTGGCTCGAATACTAGAATGGCAGATGTCGTGAAGGGAATGAAAAATGGCACGACGAAAGGCCTCCGGGATGAACGGTCGCGGTAAAGCCGATGATAGGTGGCACTAAAGCGATCCGGGTACAAACGGATGAGGCACGAGCTGCAGGCGGAGGGCTCGGGGGTGGGCACGCAGGGCTGGCAGCTCAGGGTCTTCAAGTTGCGCCCGGGCCAGAGATTACCAGTCCACATCAGGTGAAGACACGCCGATGGTGGTAATGCATGAAAGTGCATCAGCTGCCTCGTTGTAGGAGCCTTTGATATGTCGAATATCGCTTGTGAACTCCGATATGTAGGCCAGCTGACAAAGTTCACGGCGACGTACTTTGAAGAGTTCGTAAAACGTAACGTAAAATGGCTGGCCCTCCAAGAAGTGGCGAGAGTGCTGGATGGTGGAGGAGATGACAAGCAGCTCCCGGCCAAATACGCTGTAGTGAGTCTCGGCAGGCTGGAGATTCCGAGAGAAGAAACCCAGTGTGTGCCACTCGGAGTCGATCTGCTGCTGGAGAACCGCACCAATGGCCATGCTAGAAGCATCCACCATGTTGCGAGTAGGCGCGGAACTCCCAGGGTGGATGAGGACGACTAAATCGGCGAGGGCTTGTTTTGCAGCCGTGAAAGCGGCCTGAGCTTCTGGAGACCAGGCAGTCGCGCAGGATGAGGACTTGGTGGTGCGGAGGAGGTCAGGCAGTCGCGCAGGATGAGGACTTGGCGGTGCGGAGGAGGTCAGTCAGGGGGTGAAAAAGCTCGGCACAGTGCGGCGCCGTGAAAAATTCACTAGGCCCAGGAACTCACGGAGCTTGCGTGGGGTAGTGGGTGCTCGAAAGTCCTTAACAGCCTGGACGTGAGAAGGCAATGGGCGAATTCCCAGCGCCGAGTTGTGATGGCCCAAGAACTCGAGCTCAGAAGAGCCGAAACACATTTCTGGGCATTAACGAGCAAGCCAAACTCTTGGAGGCGTTGAAAGAGTTCCCAGAGGTGACGCTCGTGTTCCTGCGTAGAATGACTCGCGACGAGGATGTCGATGTAGGCAAATACCGCCGGGAGTCCACGCTTCACTTCATCAATGAATCGTTGGAAAGTTTGAGCTGCGTTGCGTAGCCCAAATGGCATGCGCACGTACCCAAACAGTCCGAAGGGTGTAATGATGGCCGTCTTTGGAATATCGGCCGGCTCAACAGGAATTTGGTGGTAGGCCTTGACAAGGTCGACTTTACTAAAGATCTTGCAGCTTTCCAGATGTCCAGTGAAAACTTGTATGTGTGGAAGGGGATAGCTGTCGTGGACCGTGTGAGCGTTTAGAGTCCGGTAGTCGCCGCACGGACGCCGGTCACCCGGTTTTTTCGTGGGCACCAGACGGAGTGGTGAGGCCTAAGCTATGGATCTTTGTTCAAGTTCCTTGGTCAAGTTTTTTGTTCAAGTTCAAATTAAAAAATGTTTCTTCTTAATTTGTGATTTCTTTGTTGCTTATTATCTGTGGCGGGGAATTCGTGTGTGTTTTGTGCCTTTTTCTGTATTCTATTTTGTATCTATATCTGTCGGCAATGCACTATTTACTATGTATTTTGTTGTTTATTTTCAGTGGTGCTTCATATACAATTTTCCTTACAATAATATTATTATTTAAGTTGCCTATCAAGATCTATTACCATTGGAGGTCCCACCTGCGGTCTTCTACCATGGGACCTCTCGCTGTAGATTCCTGTACATTGTTTTCTTTTATTTGAAAATAAACTTTCAATTTCAACTTTCAACTTCATGAGGGGAGCCGTCTTATGTCCGCCAAGCTCCTGCGAACGATACCTTACCATGCTACGAATGGTTTCGTAAAAAAAAAGTTCAATGGAACTTTAAAGATGTGTATTAAGCGAACATACCAAGATCAACCTCGATTATGTGACCGCTATCTAGCGTCGTTGCTATTCGCTTATCGGGAGATACGGCAAGCCAACATGAGGTTTTCTCCTTTCGAGCTAATTTGCGGTCATCACGTGGACCTTTGAGTGTTCGCAAAGAATAGTGAAACAATGAGATTCTTGATGAGAGTTTCGAACAACGTACACCCATCTTGTCGACCTTCGGAATAGTCTTGAAGAAACATGTAACCTCGCTAACATGCACCAACGAGAAAAGGCTCGCACAAAACAAAAGGCCTACTACGCCGCAATAGTCGGCCGCAGAAGCTACAGACTAGAGACATAGTGCTCATCATCCTGCCTACAGATTCAAATGACAAGGTGCCTTTGTAGTTGTGGGCGCGAGGAACGAAATGAACTATCTCCCTGACATCAACATGCTGAAAAATTTTCAGGAATAGCATGCCAGTTTCTTCATCATGTCTGCCGCCGATGTACAGGAAAACACATCGAACAGTCGTCTCACCTGTCTCGAGAAAAATGTCGATGATGAATATATCCCGCATTAAGTTTGTTCCACACAAAGACGGCCACTGATGCAAAGGTGTCGCCGACATTGGCAACTTGCTTCCATGTGAAGTGCGCAAGAGTATATCAAGGGAACTGACAATATGGGTGCTGACTACTTAAGCCGTGAGTGAACTTAGGCCTGCATTCTTCAGCCTTTGTATTTTTTGTGGTAGTATTGTAGTGTTGTGTCTATGTCGTTTACTGCTTACTCCATCTCAAAGAACCAACTTTCTGGAGTTGACCTCCACGCGTTGACACCACTCCGAGAGCCCCGTCTTCACAGAATTCACAACACAGGATCCGGCGTTGCCGCGGGCTGACAGGTGAGTGAAACCCTCGCCTGCCTCTGAGCACGAATAGATCGATCCTACATGGGCATTTAATTCCATCACAGCCAGCATTCGGCGCCTAAAGAAAACTTGCGATCGTAATGTCTTTCTATCGTACTGTGCTGCCGCAACAGATGGCGCGCAACCTGTATGATGTTTCCGGTGTTCTCGTATACTAATGCCACAAACATACTAAGCGACTACAAACTGGCGATAAGTAACTTTGCTAGAGGTAAAGTCCACAATCCCGCCTCACAAATGCTCAGTGAAATGACAGAATCTCCTCTATTGAAAGAGATCTAAGTAATATGGACCCCAGCTCATGCGAGGAACGCGGGAAATGAAGCTTCCCTCTAATACGCTCGAGAATGAGCCGGCCGAGCACTGGCGCAAAATCAGGAACCGGAACCTTCTGGTGAGCCAGTCGTATCATACCACGAACATTACAAAGCAATAAGAAGAACACTCCCACACTTCCACAACCCCATAAAACACAGACCAGACAACAAGTCATATGGACACTCCTACAGACGGGGACCCTTCGCAAACAAAACTACATATGAAAATTCATAAATAAGAATAATAATCCCTTCGGCCGCTTTTGCTGGGAAAAAGACAACTTCGAGCGATGGACTAACCTTCGTGCACTAACCTTGCCACGTATCATCTTGGTGGAGGTGACTAAAAATCCCCGTGTGCACACATAAATCCATTTCAGCAGCAGAAATCTGGATTTGCGCAGTGGCCGCCACTTACCTGGGATCACAATGTCAACAACGGCCACTATGACCTGTGAGGCAGCTCCTACCACCGCAACAATATCGGCGCAGCCACTCGTCCTCACAAAAATCCGCCAGCCTCCCATCTTCAATGGCGAAGACAAGACAGATGTTGACGACTGGCTGGATGAATACGAGCGATGCAGCAGAAACAATCACTTGGACGCGACCATTATGCTGGACAATCTGATTTTCTATTTGGCGGGAACCACTCGCACGTGGTTCCAAAATCACGAGCACGAGCTGGTGACCTGGAACATTTGCAAGCAAATTCTTCACGACTTGTTCGGGAAGCTGATTAGGCGGGCTTTCGCAGCCAAAACCTAACTTTCGTCTCGCTCAAAATCCACCTTGCCTACATTCAAGACCTGCTCGCGTTGTGTCGCAAGGCGAACAGCTCCCTGCTGGAAAGTGAAAAGGTAGGGCACATACTCAAGGGCATCGCAGATGACGCGTTCAACGTCCTCTTCTGCATGGATTGCTCTACCGTCGAGTCGGTGCTTCAAGTTTGCCGAAGATTCGCGCAGGCTAAACAACGGCGCCTGGTACGTCGCCTTGAGCGCCTTCCGAACACGGCAGCTACATCATCCTGCGATGATCTCGCTCCTCTGCAACAGCCTTCTCAGTCCACAACAATGACTCGGATCGTCAGGAGACAACTCGAGGCCTTAGCTCCAGCACCACTTTCATCTCCAGTGCCCGGCACCGTGGCCATGATACAGGCTGTTGTCCGCGAGGAATTTGCCAACGTCGGTCTTTCCGCCAACCCCGTATCGCCCTCGTCATCATCGCATCTTGTTCCTGTAGTGGCTGCTTCAACCACTAGTCAAGCTCTCTCACGTCGCTATTTTAGTAGCAATCCTGCAGAGTGGCGAACCACAGATGACAAGCCAATTTGTTTTATTTGCTGTCGAGCCGGCCACAATTCACTTTATTGCCGCAGTCACACCTTCCCCACCCCTCGTTCTTATTACAACGCTGACCGTCGGTACTACTACAGACCTCAACGCTTCCCTGCCCAACCTGAACAGCTCCGCCCCGCGTATGATGGACCTGGACACTTCCCTCCTCACAAGAAGGACCTCACACCGAAGCCGTCTCAAGTGTCCGTCACTCCAGCCGATCTCCATATCCACGATCTCGTCGATCTCGTTCACCGCTGCCTCGTCGCAACTCCTCCCCATCATACGCCGGCGCCAACTCGGGAAACTAGCTAGTGCAGCGCGGGGAGTGACGCTGCATTACCGACCCGGACTGTATTCTCGGAGCTGACCCTCGCACCCAGATGTGACCTCATTGACATTTTTGTGGACGGAGTCTCAGTTTCTGCCCTTATTGACACTGGCGCCCACATTTCCGTCCTCAGTTCCTCGCTCCGTCAACGCCTCAACAAAGACCTCACACCCGCTTCCTCATCTACCGTTCGCGTGGCTGATGGCAACACAGCTACTGTGATTGGCATGTGTACTGCGAAAATTACAAATGCCCTCACGACATTATATTAGGACTCAACTTTTTGACTGCCCATTCCGCGCTCAATGACTGTTCTTCTGGACTGCTTCATCTGGACCTGCCACTTTGTCCTGACAAACAGGCCTCCGATACTTCAACGCTCCGTCTCCGCTCCTCTACATTTACTCGTATGCCACCAGAAGCTGCAGTGTATGTGCTCATGTCACCTTTCCCCTCCGTTCCTGATGGCGACTACGTTGTTTGCCCCACAACCGATGTGACACTTCAGCGTAGAATCACTCTCCCTCATAACATCGTGCGCGTACAAAATAACAACGCTTATATTCCAGTCTTGAACTTCGGCCTTTTTGTGCACGTTCTACCTGAGGGCATTACTCTCGCCGAACTGACCCCACTGTCTGACGTCACAGTTGCCGCTCTTTTACCTGACCGTACTGCTAAAGTGTCGACACGACCTGCACCGTCCCCATCTTCGGAGGCCCGTATATCAGGAATGGCTGCACCTAATTTGCGCCCTGACCGTGCTACAGCATTTACGAGTCTTCTGAGTTCGTACAGCGATATTTTCGATTTTGGTGACCGCCCCTTAGGAAAAATGTCCCTCGTTACACATCGTATCGACATCGGAGACGTCCGCCCAATTCACAGAACTTATCGAGTCGCCATTTTTGAATGATGCGTCATACAAGATGAAGTGGACAAGATGTTAGCAAAGAACATATAGGGCCTTCGAGCAGTCCCTGGGCGTCGCCTGTCGTGCTTGTTAAAACGAAGGACAATACCTGGAGATTCTGCGTTGATTACAGACACCTCAACAAAATTACAAAGAAAGACGTTTACCCGCTCCCCAGGATAGATGATGCCCTCGACTGCTTGCACGGTGCCAGCTATTTCTCTTCCATTAATCTCCGTTCCGGTTATTGGCAGATCGCAGTCGACGGCCGGAACCGAGAGAAGACCGCCTTTGTCACTCCCGATGGCCTGTATCATTTCAAGGTGACGCCTTTCGGCTTGTGTAATGCGCCCGCAACATTCGAGCGCATGATGTACTCTCTCCTGCGCGGCTTGAAATGGACGACTTGCTTGTGCTATCTCGATGACGTCATTGTATTTTCTTCTACATTCGAAAGCCACCTCCATCGCCTTCATGCCATTCTTGGCATCTTCCGAAGAGCTGGCCTTCAGCTGAACTCGAAGAAATGTAGCTTCGGCCGACGTGAACTCAAGGTGCTCGGTCATGTGGTCGACGACCGTGGCGTTCAACCAGATCCATACAAAATACGTGCTGTAAGTGCATTTCCTACACCCCGCTATACCAGTGACGTGCGTAGTTTTCTTGGGCTTTGCTCCTATTTTCGGTGGTTTGTACCCAACTTTGCGGAGACGGCTCGTCCACTCACTATTATTTTAAAAAGCGCGAACACGAAGACAAAGGACAAGATAAAAGAAAGCCACAGTACAAGCGCTGACTCACAACTATGCCTAAGCCCTTTACTCCAAGGCCCAAAAAAAACAAACATGAAGAAAGCGAAACAATTACGTGAAACAACCCATGGATTCACCTATTTAACGCTGTGTTAGCGCTGTTTAAAATAATAATGAATAAATACCAACTCGCCCAACATAGTATGTTGGTTCGTCCACTCACTAATCTTTTGAAGAACGATGCTCC
This sequence comes from Amblyomma maculatum, assembly GCF_055883805.1. Taxonomy (NCBI): domain Eukaryota; kingdom Metazoa; phylum Arthropoda; class Arachnida; order Ixodida; family Ixodidae; genus Amblyomma; species Amblyomma maculatum. Next base: position 130,297,041 of record NC_139352.1, read on the forward strand.
ATTTTGCTGGGACCAAGAACAATCCCAAGCCTTTTCTGCGCTCATTGCAGCTGTCACTAACCCGCCCGCCCTGGCACACTTCAATCCTTCGCCGCCCGTTCTCCTTCATCACCGACCATCATGCCTTATGCTGGCTTTCTAAGCTGAAGGACCCTACTGGTCACCTGGATCGTTGGGCCCTACGCCTTTAGGAATACACGTTTTCTGTCGTCCACAAGTCTCTGGCCGGCTGCACGCTGACGCCGATTGCCTGTCCCGCAACACGGTTGATCCGCCACCTGCGAGCGAGTGCGACGATGACACAGGTGTTGGCCATCTCTGACCTTTCAAACATTCGCCATGAGCAGCGCTTAGACCCGAAGCTTTGCCGCATTATCAATCGCCTCAGCACTGATCACCTTGATGCTACCCTTGCTCTGTTTGTGCTCCACAACGGCACCTGATACGGAAGGAATATGCGACCGGATGGCGCCGAGCTTCTGCTCATAGTCCCCAAACAGCTGCGTACCACCGTTCTTCAACAGCTGCACGACACACCCACAGCGGGCATCTTGGCGTATCTCGTACGTACGATAGCGTCCGCACCGCTTCTTTTGGCCAGGCATCTATCGCTCTGTTCGTCGTTACGTGGCTTCTTGCGACCGGTGTCAGCGATGGAAGAAGCCCTCAGGTATGCCTGCTGAATCCCTGCAGCCGATCGACATCCCAGTAGACCCGTTTTCCCGAGATCGCGTTGACCTCCTCTGGGCTTTTCGCACTTTCTGCGTCGGGGATAAGTGGATTGCGGTGGCCACGGATTATACTACGCGCTACGCTGTCACCCGAGCGATACCCACCCGCTGTGCAACTGACGTGGCTGCGTTTCTTCTCGACGACGTCATCCTGCTCCATGGTGCTTCACGCCAGCTGCTGACTGACCATGGCCGTTGCTTTCCTGGTCGAGTAGTCGAAGAAATTCTTCGGTAGTGTTCAGTTAAGCACTACTTTACCACCGCTTACCATCCACAAACGAACGGCCTCACTGAACGCCTCAACCGCATGCTTACGGACATGCTGTCAATGTATGTGTCGGATGATCACCGTGACTGGGATATTACTTTGCCGTTTGTAACTTTCGCGTGCAATTCCTCTCGTCACGATCCAACGGACTACTGACCGTTTTATCTTCTATACGGCCGCGGCCCTCCCCTTTTTTTTGACAGCATACTGCCTCCCACCGCTAACGCCAGTTGCTACGTTCGTGACGCCATCTCCCGAGCTGACGCCGCCCGTGTTATTGCTCGCCGCCGACTGGCCTCCTCCCAAAATTCTCAAAAACGGGCCATGATTCTCGCCACTGGGATGTCCACTACTCTCCGGGCTCTCTCGTCATTCTCTAGACTCCCGCTCGTAAAGTTGGGCTGTGTGAGAAGCTCTTGCCATGCTACGCAGGACCCTGCCTTGTTTTACGGTCAGTCACTTCTGTGACATACGATGTCGCCACAGTACATCCGCCGCGACAGTCCTCTATGCAAGGCACCGAGATTGTTCATGGCGCCATAATGAAGCCGTACTACCCCTGCAGTAGTTCGTCCTAATGCGCACCGGGACTGTGCTTTTCGTGGGGGGTTAATGTGACATATATGCCCTGCATCGCTGGACGTTAAAGAAGACAACGATCAGCAACAGTGACACAGCAGACGACAAAGTGGTAGCAACGTTTAGTGCTAGAAGAAGGTTAACGCTTCTGTGCTTTTGTGCTTTATGTGCTGTGTCATCCTGGACTAACCTTCGTGCACTAACCTTGCCACGTATCAATAGGATGTGGGCGTGCAAAGGCCATAAGCCACCCTCAGAACTCTTGCCTGTTCCCTCCAAAGAAGCTTGGGACAAGCTAAGGCTCAGCGACGACTCTGGCATTCAGTTCAAGGCCCTCGAACGGGCCGGCGTCGCCAAAGGTCTCCACGGCGTGCAGGACGCTAGCTGACTTCCCTAAATCCTCCACTTATTGTTAATAAAGTTTTATCAGCCTCAGCCTCGTATACAACATCGCGTTTACAAACAAAGGGAGCGCACACGACGACGCAGAAGACTCGGAGTTAAAAGGAGGCTCATAACCAATACGAATACACGGAGGCGAAAGTTTACAATGCAGATTTCTGATTTTAAGGGGGACCCAGAGTGTAGTTTTCAAGCGATAGCTTCACTACGCGAAGTAAAGCCAAGGTCACCGAATGCTTCCGGTGACCTTCAAAACCTTTCGATGTCAAGTTATAACTTAAGCAACACTCACTTTGGGTAGCTCTTTCCTCACCAAAGGTTTAGGTTGAGGTTAAACTCACAGTCCAAGGCCAACACCATGGTCAAGGTCAAAGGTGAGCAGCGGTGTGACGATACACGTTCGTTGACAGAAATCTCGTATATATATAGAGGCACGCCGCGCTCCTCGAGCGGAGTTATCGCTTCACGATATGGGTTCACGCGACACTATATCACAGCCAGTTTTTTGACACAGGGCACCATGAGTATCTAAGTTTGAAACATAATTTCAAAGGCGCAGTATTTTTGAATAGGCGAAACGGATGGAGGTGCGAGTTAGGGTCGCTCTGATGCGACCTATCATCGGCTTTACCGCGGTGTACCCGGATCGCTCTGGTGCGACCTATCATCGGCATTACCGCAACCGTTCATCCCGGAGGGCTTTCGTCGTGCCATTTTCCATTCCCTTCACGACATCTGCCAGCCTAGCATTCGAGCTACGCAGCGCCTCGTTACCCAGCGGTACGTCTGGCCGAACATTAACACCGACGTTCGCCAGTGGGACCACTCGTGCCTTGCTTGCCAGTCCGCCAAAGTGACACGCCATACCAAGACTCCCCTTTAGTCTTTCCTGCCGCCTGGATCGCGCTTTGACCATATTCATCTTGACCTGGTTGGACCGCTTCCCCCCTCTCAGGGTTACAAGTATATTCTGACGATGGTTGACCGCTTCACCCGTTGGCCCGAAGCCGCGCCAATTCCGGACATTACTGCGCAAACAGCTGCCAGAGCTTTCGTTTCAGCATGGGTTTCCAGCTTCGGCTGCCCCGGCATTGTTACCACGGATCGCAGCCGCCGGTTCGAATGTGCCCTCTTCACTTCGCTCACATGGCTACTCGGCACTAAACACTGCCGCACCACATCATACAATCCCTGTGCCAACGGCATTGTCGAACGCCTCCATCGCCAGCTCAAGGCTGCCCTCACTGCGCGCCTGGACCGCGAGCACTGGGTCGACCACCTGCCTATGGTGCTCCTAGGCCTACGTGCCGTCTCGCGTCGTGACCTTGGCTGTTCAGCGGCCGAACTCGTCTTCAATACATCCCTGCGGCTTCCCGGAGACTTGTTCGTTCCTTCGGCTTCCTCATCCCAGCCCTACAATACCTTCATCGCCTACAAGACTGCCTTCAGCATCTGCGCCCAGTGCCGCCTTGCTCATCTGCCTATCAAGTCTTTGTGCACCCAGACCTTGCTTGCTCGACTCATGTGTTTCTCAGGCGAGACGCTGTAAAGGCGCCTCTTACCCCCTCATACGATGGCCCGTACCGCGTCCTCAACAGAACGACAAAGTCAGCGACAATCCTGCCAGATGGTCGTGAAGAGGTCGTCTCTCTAGATCGCCTCTAACCCGCGTACCTCGAGACACCTCCACATGAGCTCCCCTCAGATGTTTCCGGCTTATCTGCAGGCCTGCTTGCCGCCGTGGCACCCCCATATCTGCCCCTATAGCGGGGGGCCCTATAGCGCCCGCCGATGTTTAAAGCGGAGCGCTGAGGTCAGCGTTACCAGCCCGTGTTAGAGGAAGATAATGATATACAGCGCGTGCTCGGAGCGCAAGCACGGGACGAGCTGTTCAGAATGAGAAGCCTGCCACGCTGGTCATCTTGTTCTGGTGCTCCGCTGCGACCCTGCAAATTCGCCACAGTGTATTAGTTTGCTAAATGTAAGTGTTCATAGAAATCCAAAATGATATGGATGAAAGTTGAAGGCATTGTTTCCCGTAGTTAGTACTCACCTTAGGTAGTAGAAAATTTTACTTACAGCGACCCGTGTAACGTTGTTGTTTGTTATCGTGCCGGAAGGAAAAATGCTAAGTAGGGAGATGGCGAAGAATCTAAAAGAATAGAATGCCGATATTATAAATATAGAGAACCGAGAGGGGTAGCTCAGTTAAATCCATGAACAAAATGTGCGACGGTGGCATTCGAGGGGAGGAGGTTATAATGCATATGGCTTGCGTTTGCAGTTTTATTAATGGCCAAAGATGAACATGATAGGCGTTACCCCAGGGTGAAGTGCCGTAGTTTAAGTGGCTGTAGATGAATGCGGAGTAAAGTGATAGTAACGTGTAGATTGGGAGAGAGAGAGAGAAAGCACTTTATTTGCATTCGTCAGAGAGTATGGATGTTCGGGTGAGATGAAGCTCTCCTTTCACCGTCTATTTGCCCCCTAGACGTCGGCCGGAATCATTTGGCTTCCGGCAGCGGCCTGGGCTTGACGGATGACTTGTGTTTATATTTGTTCTTCCTGGCTCCCTTCTTTTGAACGGTGGGAGGCTATACTGGCCACATCAGGCCACAAAGGTCGCCGAAAGCAACGGTCTTGAGGCCATCTAATTGTAGCGCCCACAAATCGCTCATTGCTGACAATAAATGTTTTCCAATCCAAAATCCTGGCTGTGAAGGCAGGATTCCCATGGCTCTTTATTTCCATGTATCGCCGTTTAGCGCTGGGCAAACCCAAAGCATATGATTTAGGGTAGCTATGCCTTCAGGTTTTACATTCGGAAGAGCGCACCTCAGGATGCCATTTGTGTGGGATATACGGGTTTGCGAAGGAGCCTGTCTGCAGTTTACGCCAGATTACTTCTTCCTGTTTTGTGAGAGATCTATAATGGGGGGGGGGGAGTTCTCCTGGACATTCTGTAGATAGATAGATAGATAGATAGATAGATAGATAGATAGATAGATAGATAGATAGACAGATAGATAGATAGATAGATAGATAGATAGATAGATAGATAGATAGATAGATAGATAGATAGATAGATAGATAGATAGATAGATAGATAGATAGATAGATAGATAGATAGATAGATAGATAGATAGATAGATAGATAGATAGATAGATAGATAGATAGATAGATAGATAGATAGATAGATAGATAGATAGATAGATAGATAGATAGATAGATAGATAGATAGATAGATAGATAGATAGATAGATAGATAGATAGATAGATAGATAGATAGATAGATAGATAGATAGATAGATAGATAGATAGATAGATAGATAGATAGATAGATAGATAGATAGATAGATAGATAGAACGCGCCGTAAGGGAAGGGAGGACAGTGGGAGTGAAAGTGGAAAGTGAGAAAGGGGAGCCGTAGTGGAGGACTACGGAGTAATGTCGATCACCTGCGGATCTTTAACGCGCTCTGACATCGCACAGCACACGGCTAGAATTTCTCTGTATTTGGTTCACTCTCTCTTTTTGGACAGGGAGTAGTCTGCCTGCGCTGGCGCCCAGTGGGTGAGTCCTCGGGCACACTTGTTGGCGATCTCGTTGCAGGTGGCCATATTATTTTAATTAGGTCGTTGGGTCCGTTCTCTTTGCCTGCTTGCAGAATTTTGCTGGCCTCTTTGGACACCTTATGGTTGTCATAGGCTTTCATTGCTGTTTTGGAATCTGTGATGCTCATTTTGCTTGATGAAATTGTGATTGCCAGGGCAATCGCCGCCATCTCTGCCTCCTCTGGTGAAGATCGTCTTAAGCTACAGCTCGAGATCAGCTCGCCTTTGTCGCTGACTACTACTGTAGCGTAGTGTAATTCTGTGTACTCTGCAGCATCAGTGTACACTACCCCTTGTTTTTGGAGGAGGGAGCTTCGGAGTCTTTGAACTCGGCTGCTCTTGCGTTCCTCGTTGTGTAGGATGTGCATGTGTCTTGGGATGTTGTATATTATTAACTTGCTGACAATTTCTTTGGGGATGGCGGTTATCCCCTCTCGCGATTATGGGTTTTCGTAGCCCAGCTTCCTAAGGATGGATCTGCCCGTTTTGCTGCCAGTTAGTCTAATATATTGGGCTGTGAGTTTCGCCTCGTACATTTCCTTCAGGGTGTTTGACACTCCTAGGTTAAGGATTGTCTCGGTTGATGTGCACGCTGGTAAACCTAGGGCTGTTTTGACACCTTTTCTGATGAAGATGTCTGCCTTGTCTCTCTCTGCTTTAGTTGTCTTTGTACGGGATAGCGTAGGTGAGCCAGCTAATGATGAAAGAGTGGACAAGCCTAAGAAGGTTCGCCTCCTTCATTCCCGCGTTTTTGTTTGCTATCCTTCTGAGAAGCCTGCAAGTTTGGTTGGTCCTGGCTTCTAGTCTGTTTATTGTTTCTGTGTTTCCTCCATTTTGTTGTATCCACATACCAGTGTCCTGATCTTGTCCACCATTGATACCGGGATGTTGTTGACCAGGTGCAGGATATTAACCTGCTGCTTGCTCATGATTAGCATCTCCGATTTTTCCGGCGAGCATTTTAACCCTATGGGACTGAGATAGCTTTCCGTTTCCCAGATTCCCCTTTGTAGGGTGTCTTCTACCTCGTCGACCCAAAGGGTGAGGTAGTCAGCATAGGGAGTGTGGCAGAGGCCGTTTATCTTTCTGAGTCGTTCTGGCAGCCCGATCATTGCAATGTTAAAAAAGGTTGGGGACAGCACCAATCCCTGCGGTGTCCCTCTGTTGCCTATCTTAATGTTATCTTTTGTTGTGCCGCATATTTCTATATTCACAAATCGGTCCGCAAGGAAGCTCTTGATATAGTTGTATAGCTTGCTTCGTAAATGTAGACGACTGAGGTGTAACAGGGTCGCTTGGTGCTTGACGCTGTTAAACGCTTTGCTGATGTCCAGTCCCACTATGACTTTCGAGTCACTAGTCCTCCTTTCCAGTGCTCGTTCTTTGATTTGTAACATTACGTCGTTTGCAGATAGTCGTCTGAATCCAAGCATGCTGTCTTGGTAGAGTTCCTTACTTTCTAAGTATCCGCTGAGCCTATTCTGTTTGACGTGCTTCATGAGCTTGCCAACACAGGAAATTAACGATATTGGCCTAAGGCTTTCTAGTTTGAGTTCGTTTCCTGATTTGGGAATGAGGATTAGATTTCAATTCTTCCACTCTCCGGGTATCTCTCCCCTTCCCAACACTTTTGAATGCGTGTGTTTGATGTGGATTGGGAAATAGGATCGGGCTTTGATTAGTGCGCGTCCGTATAAAAGTTTCTTGCAAGTTTCCGCTATATGATAATGGAATTTTAGGTGAGGGTCAATAACAACACCCATAAACGAAATTCGGTCCTGCGACGTGACGGCAGTGGAACTGAAGTATAGTAGTGGTGAGTAGTGCAATGGCTTCTGAGGGGGATGGAAAATCTGAAAGCAAGTCTTAGTAACATTCACAGTCAGGCGGTTAATATGGCACCAATGCATAAGTTCTGAAGTGAAACTCTGGCCTTCATCTGTGACCATCTATTGTGGAAGTTCTACTCGGGAAACCATTTCCAAGAATGCGTCAGCTATGCTCGCAGGAAGTGCCATGTCATCTGGGTAACGTGTAGCGAAGTCAACGAGAATAAGCGAGTAGCTGTTTCCTTTTTTTGACGTCGGTGAAAGTCGACCTAATAAATCAACTGCTAACCGTTGGAACGGTGCCGTAATCGGAGGCATGTTGCTCAAATAGACCACGCCGACTTTACCTTTGGGGGTCGTCTTTTGGCATATATCGCATGATTTAACGAAACTGGTGATGTTGCCATGCACGCCCAGAAAGTAAAAAACATGTTGTATTCGGTCAGTGGTCCGGCTAATTCCTTGGTGATAAGCCATGATAATCTCATGACCAAAGTGGTGAATGATTAGCCAAAGCTTATCCGGCGCCATCAGTTGCTTGAAGTGTCTGCCAGGAAATAATGTAAAATGACGGTAATGCAAAAGTAATGCACATTTCCGATACCAGAACTGAACTCCCGGAAAACGTTCGCAAAACAGGTTTTTAAGCTTAGTCCATTGTGCTGTTCAGAAATTACCTCGGTTTTTGTGTCTTTTTAAGATCGGAGTTAGTGCCTCTTTGATGACACACCTGATTCCTGCTGTATTTTGGCTACTGCAGAAAGTAACAGCGGCAGTGTACTCCCATGCGGGACCCGGATCACGCGACGCCCTTATGCCTGCTATATTGCGTAGCACGAGATCGGAGAGAGGTCCATCCATACATAAGGATGTTACTGTTCCGATGAAAAACGGTACACGCACCTGAGTCACAGCCTCAGGTAAGACCTTGACTCGTCCATCCAAAACCAAAACGCTACTGCTTCTCCCTGTGAACGAGACTAAAGGCACCAAATTTTGTCGAATAATCATGGTCTTTGTGTCTTTAAGGACGTCGACTTCATGAGAGAACATGCGGCACTTAGCAACCGACAATTCGACTGCTGGAAAGAACGCTCTTGTGGTTAACCTTCCGTGTTCAGGGGGGTATGCGACTGTGCCGCACAGAGGAGCTCTGAACCCGTGTGTCCCGAAGCTCGCTTTGGCATATTTCGCAAGGCACACGAAACAGCTTTCTAATTTCGTCGCGTTCGACAGTCGTTGGCGTTGTGTCCAAATCGACCACATGCATTCCGCTCGGGCGCATCCATGGAAGCAAGTCGCAGTCTGTGGAAATATGCCCCAAATTATGACAGAGGATAAACCGTGGTAGTAGTGTTTTTCCATGGGGAGCGTAGTGCTTCTCGCGGTCCGTCAGTTCATCCCCAACTATACCAATGTTGGCAAGGTTCTGGGCTTCAATGAAATTGCCCGTCATTTCAGCAGGATCAATCAGTCTTGCATTTCCGTTATTTGAGAAAGACTACGAGCTGTCGGTAGCAACGTCGCGGGAATTGCTCTGCAATCATTAACTCCCTTATCCCTTCAAACGTCTGGGGAAACTCAGCCATATTTATCCAGTGATCAAAGTAATTGGAGATGCGAGCAATTAGCTGCTTTCCTGTTTAACCATATTCTGCCCGTTCTCTTGATATCCTTGTGCAGTGAAATGGAACCGCTGCAACAAGGCATTTTTAACCCTTATATTATCAAGCGAGTCTTCCGCTGTTATACGGTTGATGAATGCAAAGACTTTCCAGTTAGACACTTACTAACGGCTACAGCCTGTTAGATTTGTATTTACGTGCGCCTGGGTATCGCACCGCTGCCAGCAGTTATTACATGCGGGTCGCGCGCCCCTCGGTAGCGTTGGCCTGGCGGCTCCGTGGACGGCGGACGGCATGAACGGTCCAAGCAAAGACGAGGCGTCTTCTAAAGAAACAACCTTTACTGCAACATATTGAAGAAACGGGCAGAGAAGCTGACCCGGAGAGAATACAGACACTCTCACACAGCTGGTGTCTTGCGTCGTGCCGACGGCGCGTCAATGTAGTCTCTCTCACAGCGGAGTCGGCTACTGCTTTTTATAGGTTTTCCAGTTCACAGGGAAAGGGAAACCCCTCACAGGAAATGGAGAGCCCGACAAGCTCTGGGCACGAAGGGATGACTCAATAGCAGGTGGTCCGACCGCATCTCCTCCACCTCCTGCAGACGGGCGAGAGCGGCGCACTCTCTCACGAGCTCCAGGCTTGGCCGGCATTTGCACACACACGCACGCACACACATTTGGCGCGTGGCAAGATAACGTCGAGACTTGCCTGCGGGAGGAAGCGTATCGCGGCCGATGAACGGCGCCGAAATGGCCGATCCGCTCACGGTTCTGCCTGTTGCTATGCGGTGGCCGCGTCAGGTGTCCCACTTGTCGGTGGAGAACCGTAACAAGCCCCTTTCTCAACAGGCCATTGCTGTTGGGTAGCCATACGCTCGAATTGCTGGAAATAAGCATGAAGATCGTCACGTCATTCGTCGAACAAAGACGGTAATTTTTGAGGTGAGAGAATTGGAGGAGCTAGGCGCACCAGTGACCTCGGAATCAGTATTCATATCAGTGCGGGCACAATCATGCAGCCTGAGAATTAATTTCAATACCTCCTTCTCTATCTCCGCTTCCTCCATTCTACTTTTGGCGACTTGCTTCTCCTTTTCTGTGGCTTTGCGAATTGTTTCTCGTTCGGCTGCGCCATCAGCTCGCAGTTCTGTTCGTTCATTCCCGATCCAGGTACGAAGTTCTAAGCCCGACAATCCATGTTTGGTCCCGATAGCAGTCAACTTCTCTAGTTGCGTTTTCACAACTCACAGAGGCTCAGATCAGGCACGGCGGGAAATGACGCCCGAATCTTCCAGGCTCGCCAGATGGGATGCAATTAAGGGTCCAGGATCAGTCTAAACGTGCTCAGTGGTCGGTGCGGTTTCCACTCACCTGCAAGTCCGCGGCAACGCCGGATCCAGTGCTGTGGATTCCGCGAAGCCATAGCTGTGGGTGTGGTATCGATGCGTGGAGGTCCTCTCCAGACGCTTGGGTGCCGGGGATAGCCACAAGGAGGAGGAGGAAAAAACTTTATTAAACGAGCGAGTTTGGACTCTTTTATGGCCCAGGGCCACCGCACGGACCTCACATTACGCGCATGTGTCCAGGTCACGTAGGGCCATGGCACTGGCACCCCGGTCCACACAGCGAAGTTGTATGTCCAGGTCCTGCGACGTAAGGAGGGCCTCCCATTCCTCCCATGATCCGATGGCGGGCTGTCCCTGCGGGGGAGGATCGGCAGGGCAGCCGAAAAGAATGTGGTCCAAGGTGCCGTGCAACTCTCCACAGAGAGTGCACTCAGGGGAAACGGGTCGGTAGTAGGATAGGCATTGAGGGGTGAGAAGCGTTCGGGTTTGAAGAGGATTTGTTGGGAGTGAGACAGCTGGGGGTGGGGAGGGGGGTAGAGTCGACGGGCAAGGCGTGCTTGCTGTGTGAGCTCAGAAAATGTATGTGCCCGCTCCCTCGAGAAATCCCGGCATGGGTCGCCATTTGCCCGGCTAATAAGTCCTCGGGCTATGTTATCGGCGGCCTCATTTCCGGGATTGCCAGAGTGAGCCTGCACCCATATAAGCTCAATACGCCTGTCAGAATTCAGGGTGCACATTCTCAATATTTGCCACGCGGGAGGATGGATGCGTCCGCGGGCAAAGTTAAGTATGGCTGTTTTGGAGTCGCTAAGTATGTAAGCCGCATCTGTTTGGGCAATTGCTAAGGCTATAGCCGCTTCCTCTGCTTCTTCCGAGTTACAGGGAGGGTCTATGAAGTGAGTGAGTGGGGGGGGCTGCTGGATTGTAGGCCACAGCTACCGAACGGTCTGAACCACATGCGGCGTCCACCCAGCGGACATCCTCTGCAGTCCCATAGTGTTTATGGAGAGCTTTGGCTCGCGCGACGCGGCGGGATTGATGGTGTTCTGGGTGGACGTTCTTAGGAAGAGGTTTGAGGATAAGCGCTGAATGCACGGCCTGAGGGAGAGGGTTTAACTCTTCAGCATGTGCGGGTATGCGAATGCCGAGAGTATCCAGTATATGTCGTCCTGTTTGCGTGCCAGCCAACCGAAGGTACTGTGTGTACCGATGTGCCTCTATAAGTTCTTGTATATTGTTGTGCATTCCGAGTTTTAAGAGCCTGTCCGTGCTAGTGGTCTTCGGTAGATTGAGCGCTGCTTTGGTAGCCAAGCGGATTAGGGCGTTGATTTTATCTTTGTCTGCACAGGAGAGGTTCAGGTAAGGGGAGGTGTAAAGAATGCGACTGAGCACAAAGGCATGTAGTACCTTTAAATTGTCAGCTTCATCTAGGCCGGCTCGCGAGTGTGAAACCCTTCTCAAAAGATGGATGACGGAGTAAGTAGACTGTTTTAGTGCCTTCAGGGTAAGGTCGTTTTTCCCCGTGTCCTGTAAGTTCAGACCAAGAATGCGGAGGTTGGGAGTTTGTGGTATGGGTGTATCGTGCAGATAAATTGTTATGGGGGCGGTAGGAACACGCCGCGGCCGGAGTAGAAAGAGTGCTGACTTTGTCGGGGAGCATTCAAGGTCAATTTTTTCCGTGTGGGTAGATATAGCTGTGGCAGCTTCTTGAAGTGTAGATTCTATGTCTCCATCCGAGCCCTATGTGGTCCAAACCGTGATATCATCCGCGTAAATGGTGTGTCCCAAGTGTGGGATACTGCTTAAAGCCTTTGCCAGCGGGATCATGGTAATATTAAAAACGAATGGCGACAACACTGCGCCTTGCGGGGTGCCAATGTTACCAAGTGTGTATATCATCTATATGCAGGGAGGCGGTGCGTCCGTTCAGGAAGGCCCTGATATAGTTATTGGCCTTAGGCCCTAGCTGCAGCTCTTGAATGCCTTGCAGGATAGCACTGTGCGTGACCTTATCAAATGCTTTGGTGAGGTCAACTGCCAGTATTGCTCTGGTGTGGTGTGGCATATCATTGAGGATAGCATTTGAAATCTGTAGTAGGGCGTCCTGCGCCGATAAATGAGCTCGAAAACCTAGCATGCTATGGGGATACAGTCCATGGGATTCCATGTGTTGCGTAAGACGGGTGAGGATGACATGCTCAAAGAGTTTCCCCAGACATGATGTCAGGGAGATGGGGCGGAGATTTTGGGCATTTATGGGCTTGTTTGGTTTAGGAATGAATATTATTTTACCGTGCTTCCATTCATCCGGCAGCTGCCCCGCTTCCCAGCACTCGTTAAAGTATTCAGTGAGCAGGGAACTAGAACGGTCATCTAGGTTTCTGAGCATGACATTGGTGATTTTGTCCTCTCCAGGGGTTGAGTTGCGTAGCTTAAGGAGGGCTGATCTAACTTCGATCTCCATAATGGCGGCATCGAGGGAGGGTTGATCAGGGCCTATGTAGTCTGGATAGGATATTGCTTGGCCCACAGTAGTATAATTTGATTGCAGTTGGGCTAAGAGCGATTGCTGACTACATCGATGTTTATGGATAAGCCTTTTGAGGGTAAGCCGAGTTTCCTTTTTATTTTGTGCGGGGTCTATCATGTGTCGAAGAAGATGCCAGGCCCTGGAGGAGGAGAGATTACCTCGCAACCCATCGCATATTTGGTGCCAGTTATGTTTACTGAGGGTGGCGCTGTGCTCCTCTACTTGCTTTTGAATTTGCGCCAGTTTAAGTTTAAGCTTTCGATTATGCTTATGTTTTTTCCAGCGCGCAAGGATACTCTTCTGTGCTTCGAGAAGGTGCATTAACCCATTGCACATCTGCACATCCCATTGCACACATCTGCAATGGGAGTCTCGGGGGTGGTGTCTAAAGTTTGCGTGAAAGCCTGGACATTCTCCTTGAGCTGTGTCATCCATGTGTGGAGGTTAAAGGGGGTCTTTAATGTTCTGGCCTCTCTGTGCTTACGCAGATTATCCCAGCTAGTTTGCCGGACATGGTAGATTTTAGCTTTTTTGGCAAAGTCAAGCTCTATAGTTATTCTATAATGGTCACTGCCCAGGGTCTCATTCGAGTTGCTCCATACCAGTGTTGGAAGGTTTCGGCCGAATGTAAGGTCAGGGCTAGTATCGGTGGTGACACTATTGCCGATTCTTGTAGGTGTGCTGAGATCACTGTATATAGAGAGGCCCTGCATCTGAAGGGTGTTGTGTAATTCCGCTCCTCTCTTGTTGGTGTGCATGTAGCCCCAGTCTACATGTGCGCAGTTAAAGTCGCCTATAATAATGAGGGGGTCCTTTTTTGCCACTGTGGATGCAGCTTTAATGAGAGCAATTAATTCGGCGACCGGCTGTCTCGGAATGAGGTAACAGTTAAGGATGAATAGGGGATAGGATTTCTGAGTAGACTGGATTAATTCTAAATATGTGTGAGCCACCGGGGAGTGTGTTTCGTGACAAGTGTATGGAATTAAGTGTTGAACATATGTGGTAACCCTAGGGTTAGGAGTGATGTCAGAGGGTACTAGAGCGTATCCTGGCAGTGATACTTTGTTCCAGCATCCTGGAACGCTAATATATCGGGGTGTGTGGAGGAAGCAGAGAGTAGTTGCTGCAGGGGGTCTCGTTTGCGGCGAAACCCCCTGCAGTTCCATTGCAAAATGCGTAGTCGGGGGTTACTGCCTCCTGTCGACAGGGCCATGCTGGAGGGTAGGAGGGCGAAGGATGGAAGTTGGTGTAGGGTTGTCAGCTGGGGTGTTCGAAGGCATTAAAGCAATCATTTTTGGAATCTGTTGCATAATGGCTGTGGTTACTTGTCTGATAATTGTTTCTGTAAGCCTAGCCATGGCGGTTTCAATGTACGTTTGAGTCTGAGCCAGAATCTTGGCTTCTAGGTTTTGGGCAAAGTCTTTGAATTTGGAGTCAATGTCTGGAACGTCTTCTGGTCTCCGTTTTTTTTTTGGGGAGGGGGTGTGAAAGATTGGGGTGTTGGCGATTGAGGGGGCTGGTTGGATGTGGAAGGAATAGAGCTAACGGCTGCCCTTAAATGCCTTACCTCTTCCCGCAGGAGTGCTATCTCTTCCTCCCGCCGTGATGTTTGGGGTGTACTGCTGGCTTTGGTCCAGGCTGGCTGGAGATCCTGACGAGGCACTAGGGGTGGAAAGTCCTTTGCCGTGGGCACTGCTGTTTTGGGTTTCGGCGCTCTCCGTCGTCGAGGCTGGGGGGCCCTGGCTTTGCATGAGCCTGTACCGGTAAGGTGGTTCCCACCACAAAGAATGCATTTCGGCGTGCAAGTGTCTTCTTGCCTGTCGTGATTCTCTCCACATCGGGGGCAGAGTCCGCTTCTTGGGAGATGGCACACATCGTACCTGTGACCAGGTTTCCGGCAGTTTGTACAAGCTTCAGGGCTGCCCTTGTATTTGGTGCATCGATGTACAATACACATGTACTTGATGGTGTGGGGTACCGGACCAGAAGCAAATGTTATTAGAATTGACGACGTTTTCCCCATCCGTCGAGCCGCTATGATATTGGCCTCCGGGTTGCGATACTGCAAGTCCTTTAGTATTTCATCTGGTGCTTCATTCCAGTATGCACGGGAAATAACACCCTTGACTGCCGCTGGAGGTGCCGCGATATACGCGGCTACCGGGAATTTCTTGCCATCTATAGTGATTTCCTGCATGTTCACTAAGGCGAGAGCTGTTGCCTCCGCCACCGTCGCTACCGTGAAGGTATTGTTTGTGGGATGAACTCTGATGTGCAGTTCGCCCATCACTGAGCATCTCGGAGTTGCATGCAGTGCCTGCAAGAGACTTGGAGCTAGAGGCTTTTCCAGGGAGAGCCCGCCTCTCGGGCGAAATACGACTCGGATCGTGCCTGCCGGCAGCGCGGCAAGTTGTTTACTTTTGTGCACAACCGCGCGCGTCATGCGTAGTAAGTGCGGCGTCTCCTGGAGCGGGGCTCGAGAGGTTCCAGGTGCAGCGTCCGACGGTGCGGCGGCGTTGCTTCCGTTAGGGTTGACGTGAACTGAGGCCGTTGATGTTTTTTTTTTGAGGCCGCGTTTGAATCTGAGGTTTGAGCTCGATAAGCACGTAGGACAGTTTTCCACTCACCAGAGCGATAGTCTTGTGGGTTGGGTATCTCTGCATCCACTGGTTCCTCCATGGTTGTTGGGGACTGAGGAACGCGGCGCGCCGGACAGGGTCGCCTCGATGAGGCGAGGCCTAGTGCGGCGGCGTGGCTGTCAGAGGCGTTTTCACTGGATGATTCTCGAAGATCGCGGCGCACATCCAAAAGATGGCAGCGGTTAAGGTCCGTGTACCTTCCTGGATCCGTTGCCACAAATAACCCAAACATAGAGCCAGAACTATGGAGACCAGCGAAAACGCTCCAACTCTCTTTTACTTTTTCTTCTTACCCCACACTTCTCCCTTCTACTCTTTCTCTACTCGCGCTACCACCATGCGCTATGCTACAATTTCATGACACTGGCGCTAATATTGCATGCAAGCAAAGCGCAAAACTAGCGGAATCATACTTTGTTACTTGCCTAATTGTTACTTAATTAATGGTTCCTTTCTAACGGCACAGCTCTTCGTTAGCATACAGCCCAACGGCAAATCATACACTAATGTAACTTCACTCGAGTGTTGCAACCTTGCTCGGTAGTGTATCGATAGCGTGCTCGTCTCGCACTGAAGGGCCGGAGTTGGATGTCTGGTACGCTGAGAACAATTTTTATTTATTTGCTTCCTCGCAGATATTCGAGTTACAAAAAAGAGCAACACTAACATCGGCGTTTCTGTGTCACGGGGCCCATGACCCCATCGCATTAATATTTGTTGGCTCGGCAGCACGAGTGGGCTCGGCAGCACGCCAGCGATGGCCCGTGCTAACGTCCTACGCTTCTTGGTGCAGTTCCTCAGACTCTCGAGCTCGTAGCTGCTGGAGTGTTCGAGCCCCCGGGTCCCGTGCCTAGCATCCGTCGTCAATTCCAGTCCAGACGCAACAATCCTGCTTTCCGGACTTCACACAGTTGAGCCTTTCTCGGCTACGAATGGCCAGCCCATCGACAACGCATCCCGGTCCGCGCAATTTCTACACGGCCACGGACCATATCTTCAAGCATCATAACTTTCCCTGAGCCGCCTGAACGCCGGAACCGCCCCTGTACATACTGCGCATGCGTGTTCTAGTGCTAAAAAGGCAGCTCGGAGCGGCACGCCCTTCAGTGGGCTCGGCAGCACTCCAGCGATGGCCCGTGCTAACGTTCTACGCTTCTTGGTGCAGGTAATGAAACCTTATTACCTTTACGCTAAGCCAAGTAGCTACCGTGCACTCTTGGTGCTGCCGAGCCCACGGCGTTTCCGGTCCATCACGTATGACTGTGCACATATGTTGTTAAAACTTCTTACGGTAGCTGGTGATATAGAATCTAACCCCAGCCCTGACAAAGAGATTCTTGATGCTTTGAAGGAAATTCAAACTGGGCAGACAGCAATGCTAGCGCAGCTAAAGTCGATTGAAATGAAACTAGTTGATCATGATAAAACGTTTTGCGAGATTAAGGCGCGACTAGATAAAATTGAGACAGCATGTGTTGGTATTGATGACATGCAGACTGAATTGAAAGAACTGCATGGAATCAGCACTGAGGACACGGCGCAGATAAATGCTGTGTCTGCCCGGGTAAATGATGCACAAAATCGGTCCAGACGAAACAACCTTGTTTTCTACAGCCTTGAAGATGAAGATAAAGATACATGGTCAGATTCTGAAAATATCATCATTGCACACATTAATCAGTATTTAGACATCCAGTTAGAGACACGCGACATTGAGCGTACACATCGCCTTGGGACTTTCCAAACTGGTAGGTGCAGACCTATAATTGTGAGATTTGCTCACTTTAAAGACAAAGAGCAAGTCCTGTCTTCCGCTCGGAAATTCAAAGACACAGGATATGCGGTTGCTCAAGATCTTTTTCCCAGCACGCGCCTTGCCCAGAAACACCTCATCGAATTTGGAAAGGCTCGAAAACTGAAATAAAAGTTGCGAAATGAAAAGCTTGTCACAAGTGAAAAAACGTACCATTTCGACCATGTTTCTAACCATGTCGTTGAGGACAGCTTGTAGCCACCATTAAAACCAAATTGTGAACCTCGTTCGCCGAATCGTCAGCCTTTATCATTTATGCTTGCTAACATTCGAAGTGTTGTTCCCAAGCGCGATTCATTGTGCAGTTTAATAGGTTCATCTTCATGCGATATCTTACTACTAACTGAAACATGGCTTAACGCATCAGTTCACGATTCTGAGATTCTTCCATTTCTCCCAGATTTTGAGATATTCCGGAAGGATAGACCCGATAACTCGCGCGGGGGGGGGGGGGGGTGTATTGCTCGCCACTGAACGGGATCTGCATTGTTCATTTGTTAACCTCCCTTCACAACTGCAAATGATTTGGCTTCGATGCACTACTACACATCCGCCCATCCTCATTGGTATTTGTTACCGCCCTCCTAATGCTGACAGTTCTTTCACCCCCTTATTTCATGATGTCTTAAATGTGTTAACTAAAACATATTCACTTAGCCCTATCCTTCTCTTCGGTGATTTTAATTTTCCCACAATAGATTGGTCTAATCCCGCCGCTACATTATCGAAAAGCAGCCCGGCTAGCGATTTCTTAAACACGGATATGACTTTTGGCTTAACTCAACTCGTCACTGATCCCACACGCGTTACTGACCACTCGTCCAACGTTCTAGATCTCGTATTAACAACGCATCCTGATAATTTTACTCCTATCACCTTGTTGCGCGGTCTCAGCGATCATTTGACGATACATATTTCTTTTTATTGCAACGTACTCAAGAAACAAAAAAATAAAAAAACACTTACGCTTTATGATAAAGGAGACTATGCTAGCATGAACCATGAATTATCAGATTACTTCGACACCTTCGCTGCTAACTTTCCGCTACATTCTCTCGAGTCAAACTGGTTACTTTTCAAAACAGAGATGCATCGGCTTATAAGTCTTTACATCCCAACCATTACTATATCAGAAAGAATAACATCACCATGGTTTAATGTGTCACTCAAACGACTCAATAATAAGAAAAAACGCCTGTTCCGGTCGGCCAAGCTGTCTAACTCTTCTTCCACATGGCAGAAGTATCATGCTGTCGCAAAAGAATACAAGTTAACCGCTCAGACTAAACGGAAGTTTTTTTCAACTACTTTACCATCTATGCTGCAGACTAACCCAAAACGATTTTGGAAAACCATTAGCCCTAATCAATGTAATGAGATTTCACTTAACAGTAGCTCTGGATCTCCTATTCCTGACACACATTATTCAGTTCGGTCTTTACTAATGAACCCCTTGACAATCTTCCAGATCCACCATATTTTACGCACCCGCTCATGCAAAATATCACATTTCATCCCGTCGGCATAGTCAAGGTAATTGAGTCACTGAAGAACTCGTCATCTACTGGAGTGGACGGTATCAACGCCAAAGTGCTAAAAAATACTGAACATACGTGTAGCCTGTTCTTATCGCTCATATTCCAGGAATCCCTGAACACCGGTTCGATTCCACGCGACTGGCAGGTGGGCAAGGTCATCCCGGTCTTCAAGAAAGGACGCCGATCATAGCCGAGAAACTACCGCCCGATTTCCATAAGAAGCGTTTCTTGTAAAATAATGGAGCATGTTTTATACTCGCATATTGCTACCTTGCTATCGACCGTTCATTTTTTTCACTCAAGCCAGCATGGTTTTCGCAAGAATCATTCCTGTGACACCCAACTGTCACTCTTCCTGCACGACTGACATTTAAACCTTGATCGTAATATCCCGACTGATGCAGTATTTTTAGACTTCGAAAAAGCGTTCGATAAGGTTCCCCATGGTCGCCTCTTACTAAAGTTATCGCGCCTTAATATTCATCCATGTGTTCTGAACTGGATTCGAAGGTTTTTATCTAACCGTCAGCAGTTCGTATATGCCAATTCGCACTCTTCATCCTTACACCTGTGCTCTCAGGGGTACCTCAAGGAACGGTACTCGGGCCCCTCCTTTTCTTGATATATATTAATGACCTACCGTGTAACATTTCTTCTCATATCCGACTCTTTGCCGATGACTGTGTCGTTTACCGAAGCATTACTAACTCCACCGCCCATCTCGCATTACAAACTGACCTTATTCGCATACAGGACTGATCTAAAACATGGCTCATGTCATTAAATATTTCTAAAACCGTGTTAATGTCCATTCACCGTCGTCGTAATTACGTAGCGCCTAATTATATTAATAACTTGCAGATTGGAACATCCGAATCATTCAAATATCTTGGTGTGCATATCTCGCGTGACCTAACTTGGACCTGTCATATTAATCACATAATAAATTCTGCTAATTATGCTCTAGGTTATTTACGCCGTAACCTTTCACTCGCTCCTCCCCCTATTAAACAGCTTGCTTTTCAAACCTTTGTGCGTCCCAAGCTAGAGCATGCTAACGCTATTTTTGATCCGCACCACGTTAATCTTACTAGCGCCCTCGAATTGGTTCAGAACCGCGCAACACGATTCATTCTATCAAATTATTCCTACCACTCAAGCATCTCAGCACTAAAAGCTCGACTCAACTTGTCCCCCCTAGCCTCGCGCCGTAAGATAGTACGTCTTAACCTTTTTCATAAATTTTTCCATTATTTGCCTCTTGATAACCACTACATAAAAAGAGCCCACCGCATCGCCCGGTTCAGCCACAGTAATGCAGTGTATCCCCTACAAGCCCATACTGTGACATTTCAGCAGTCATTTTTTCAGCGTACTGCACGAGACTGGAATGACCTACCCACCGAAGTTGCCATTATCATCAACCCACTAGAATTCAAGCAGAGCGTCGCCAACCTTTCATCTTAACATTTTTTACCATTGTTTGCCAGATACCGTCCACTCCCTCATGTAATGTCTCAACCGAGACCTTTGAGGAAATAAATAAATAAATAAATATGTTTCTGTGGTTAGCGCAAGCGCCTGGCGCACTTGACGGTGGTCAGTTCACGCTCAGGCATATCGGTAACGCGGCGCTTTGAAAAGGAATCGTCTTGGAAATATTTAATGATTTCATAATACGTTATATTGCTTACACGGTTGTTATTAACAACGCGACAGTCTCCCAGGCGGAAAGGGAAATCAAACTACCGCTTTGAACATTTTTGTTCACTTGTATACTAATGGGAAAAATGCGACTTCGCACCAAGAGCTGACTACTGCAGTTCGCGAAAGCAGCGCTCATCAAGTTGAGATAACTACCGAGATTTCTGTTGGTTTATTACCGACTGGACAACTACTCCATCGTCGTCATGACATAGCCTGTAGGTGGCAACTATCCAACTGACTCTAGAGGGATGCATATTGATAAGCACGGGCAGGTGGCTTTGGCAACCCAGGTTGGCCGAAGCTGTCTACAACCCCTGTATATGCAATAGCATCCTCCCACAGGAGCACGCCCATTTTGTGGCGTGTCGGTGAGTGGCGACACTGTGGGTTTCCGAGCCAAGTGCTTTCCATATTCTGTCGAAACAGGACCCCGCAGGAGCACCTTAGCAGGCCCTTGGGTGTCGGTGTGTGGCGACACCGCGGACTCCGAAGCGGCGCCAGAGCTTCCTTGGCTAGAAAACGTTGGCCAGTGCGCCTGCGCGTCTCCAACCTGAGCCCCGGGGGGCCCACTCCACAGGACATCATAGCTGTATGTCGCGGATGTCGGTGAGTGGCGCCACCGTGGGGAAACCGAGCCAAACGGGGGGGTGCTGCGATCGTCAGGCAGCGGTCTAACAGTGCCCCCTTCCGCGTCGGTTCTCTGCCGCCAGGGAGCCGTCGCGGGAAAGCAAGCACTTGGGCCTTTCGGGGCTCAGGCTGTGGACACACCCCCACAGGAGCAGCAGAGTGGCACGCCCCCGCTGTTCGGTGATTTGCGCCACCGTGGGTATCCGAGCTGAGCACGGTCCGTTTCGATGTTGTATGGAAGGGCACATCGCAGGAGCACTTCGGTTAGCCGCCGTTGGTGTCGGTGTGTTGGCGCCACCGCGAACTCCCAGTCAAAACAAAAAGAAGTTCGCTTCTTTTTTATTATGCGTACGATGGCTTGGAAGTAGTCACCGTCATTTTCCTGACATTTCTGAAAGCAACAGTACTATGCACTCTAAAGACGTATATGTAGTCTTGCCATATGTAAGAGCGATCGCGTGGAATTTGTTGCTTTAACATTCAGCTTCCACTTACACTCCGTAAGCTACGATGGCAATGAATATCAAAACACGAAGTTAATCATGGTATGCGCATGAAGCTGAAAATTTTATAAAGAAGATTGGTTGTAATATTTGCAATTTAACCCCTTAAAAAATTGAGTTCGCTGTCTTGGAGTCGTTGATGGTTATATCTGCCTGTCAATATGTAGTAGTTTCTGCTACAGTAGGTGGTCTGTATGGAGCTGGATACTAAGCCGCAGCTACGTATAATCACAGCCGGTTGCAGCCTGTAATTTTTTCGAGAGCCAAAGCCCTGCCGTTCTCCTGCCCTTGTGGTGTATACAGCATGCATATTTTTGGGAAGAAGCTTAATGGTGAACTGTTTCCTGACTGGTTCGCGTGGGTCTTTTGGTCAATTTACTTCTAACCATGCATTTGTGCATAGGCTGCCGCGGATTCTTCTGGTTAATTAAGTTTTCATATACGGCACCATCTGCGCATTGATGTTTTCCTCGCTGATTTCCTCGAGTGCGTTGACAATGTCAAGTTGCAGACATTATTATGCAGCTGTGTATTGATGAAGCCCTAGTGCCACTCAGAATGCTTGTAAATGAGGTACTCAAGGCGGATCTTTCGGTGGCAAGATCAATAGGTAGGGAGGGGTATGCTATGTGGATGAAGCACCTCAGTAAAACTATGCTCTAATCTGCACAGGTCCCTTGCAATCACGCCGCCTCTCATGAAGTCAACTCGTTCAAGTAGACAGATTGCCGACCGACTGCTAAATAAAATGTCTTGACTGTCTCTGTGTTGTTGCCATTGCTCTATAAGCAGAGGACAAATAATCTCACTGGCTAGAATTATATTATGGCTGGTTGTTTAACGTTGAGAAAAATGACACCTTGATGTGCCCGCATAATTTTCACGCTACTTTATCTTCGGCATATAGTGATATACTACGTGAAAATTGATTCAGGTCACCCTACTGCTCACAAGCATTGGTTTGTTGCGCCACAAGTCGACTATGCAAAATAAACGTTTTTTTTTACACAAAGTCGCGGAAATATCATATATCATGTGGGGCCCCACAGCCCCTTTTAGCGTTTCGAACCGCGCGCGGTTTTTTCTGTTTGTGTTAGTGTCCGCCCGGGCAACGGGAGTACGCATGAGCGAGCTGCCCGGAGCGGGGGCGGCATGTTATCGGCGCGAGACAGAGGGTAGATAAGCGCGTCGGAAGCAGGGCTCGTGGCTTTTTCGCCGGGCGGCCGGCCACAGAAGGGCGGCGTGGCAGCGTCCCAAGCCGGCGGGATGTACACGGACGACGGAGCGGAGTCCTGCGAAGCAAAGACTGAAGCGGCGCCTACAAGAAAGCCTTAGGAGTATTAGCGTGAGTGCTGCCACGCGAGTAGCAATGCTTTTGTACCGTCATCAATGCTTTGGCCCTATTACTCGCCCTATCCGCGCCGCAGTGTGTTTTGTGTTGTCGCGGAGAAGCCCTGACCCATGTTCCGTTTTATTCTGCATAGTCTATTGTCGCGCACTTCGACGGCATGTTTCTAGCGCAGTTTTGACCAATGCTGTTTCTTTTCTATTTTATACTTTTCTGTTAATCCGGAATTAACCGGTGTTTTTATGGAAGACTTAGTTTTCACTCGTCGGGCGAGACCATCGCTCGCGGACCCGTATTCTAGAAGGCGGAGCCTTCATTTGGCGCCCAACGTGGGGCCCGAACCTACAACCCTGAGATTAAGAGTCTCATGCTCTACCGACTGAGCTAGCCGGGCGCTTAACGGAAGCTACGACAGCTGCGTGGAAGCAGAAGATGGCTTGATCCTGCGGTATATACCTGCTGTGGACACCGAGAGTGGTGAGTCCGCATTTCGTGTGGTCGTTCCTAAGGGCCTACGTAAGCAATTTCTAGAGTACTTCCACGATACACGCCTCGCAGGTCACAGCGATGGCAAGAAAACATATGACAAATTGTGTCGCGTTGCAACATGGCCCCGCATGAGAAGGGATGTCCTGACATTCGTCCGCACTTCTCATACCTGCCAGACCGCGAAGCCGAAGGGAGGGAAACCCCCGGGCCTCATGCAACCTGTAGAGAGCCGATACCCATGGGAAATTGTAGCTTGCGACATAATGGGTCCCTATCCCAGATCAGTGAAAGGGAATCGCTACTTGTTAGTAATTACTGATCATTTCTCGAAATGGGTAGAATTGTATCCCCTGAGTAGGCTAGACTCGAAAATAATTTGGGATAAGCTACTAGAAACATTCACTCGCTTTGGTTTCCCAGCTAAGCTTATCACTGATAATGCCACGTATTTCACCGGTAGGATATTCACTGCCACTTTGCAAAGTTCTTGGCGTGCAGCAAAAAAAGACTACGCCCTACCATCTTCAAGCAAACATTACAGAGCGAGTGAATCGAAATCTCAAGATTATGATGGTGGCATTCACGGAGCGGCACAAGGACTGGGACGCTCGTATCCAGGAGATGGCCTTCGCCACAAGAACCACGGTAAACCGGTCAACAGGTTTTACGCCAGCGGCCATTCTCCTTGGTCGTGAGCTCAGGTTCCCTATTTAGCATGCTCCGAATGGCTCTGATTTACCGGGTCTTAGCCATTCTAAATTTGCGCATGATCTTTCCAGCTGCTTGGCCGAGACTCTGAAGGAGGCAAG
Organism: Amblyomma maculatum; assembly: GCF_055883805.1. Taxonomy (NCBI): domain Eukaryota; kingdom Metazoa; phylum Arthropoda; class Arachnida; order Ixodida; family Ixodidae; genus Amblyomma; species Amblyomma maculatum. The sequence goes on from NC_139352.1 coordinate 130,321,444, forward strand.
GGAAAACTTGGACCTTGCCCGCCTGGAACACTGTAACCAGTACAACAAGGGAAGGCGACCTTTGGAATTCACAGTCGGCGACAAAGTCCTTCGCCGCTCGCCGCCACTAAGTGATGCAGCAAAAGGGTTTGCTGCTTCTCTCGCTCCACGATGGACTGGTCCTTACACGATAACAAAGCGCGCGTCTCGGCTTTCTTTCTTTATTCGCCATGTGCAGGGTGGTCGAGAAGCCGGACCAGTCAACGTGGCCGATCTCCGAGCTTACCACGGCCGTCCACTAGCCACGTAGAACCACTTGACCTACCAGGCACTACGGGTACCCACGCTCGGCGGATACCTCCAAGCATGCGCCCCGCCAGCGCAGTACCAGTTCCGTCCTTATCCCGCGTTATTTTTGTTTTACACCTCGGGAGGTGTCCCGTCTTGAGAGGGGGGGGGGGGGGGGGAGTGTGGGGCCCCACAGCCCCTTTTAGCGTTTCGAACCGCGCGCGCTTTTTTCTGTTTGTGTTGGTGTTTGCCCGGGCAGCGCGAGTACGCATGAGCGAGCTGCCCGGAGCGGGGGCGTCATGTTATCGGCGCGAGACAGAGGGTAGATAAGCGCGTCGGAAGCAGGGCTCGTGGCTTTTTCGCCGGGCGGCCGGCCACAGAAGGGCGGCGTGGCAGCGTCCCAAGCCGGCGGGATGTACACGGACTACGGTGCGGAGTCCTGCGAGGCAAAGACTGAAGCGGCACCTACAAGAAAGCCTTAGGAGTGTTAGCGTGAGTGCTGCCACGCGAGTAGCAGTGCTTTTGTACCGTCATCAATGCTTTGGCCCTATTACTCGCCCTATCCGCGCCGCAGTGTGTTTTGTGTTGTCGCGGAGAAGCCCTGACCAATGTTTCGTTTTATTCTGCATAGTCCATTGTCGCGCACTTCGACGGCATGTTTCCAGCGCAGTTTTGACCAAAGCTGTTTCTTTTCTATTTTATACTTTTCTGTTGATCCGGAATAAACCGGTGTTTTTAAGAAAGACTTAGTTTTCACTCGTCGGGCGAGACCATCGCTCGCGAACCCGTATTCTAGAAGGCGGAGCCTTCAGTGGTTCTTCAGACTTTAAACTTGTCCCACTCAGTGAATTTGCGTTCCTTAATGTTTGGCGCTTTCGGCCCTCCCTCTATATTAATTACTGTGATATGTAAAGAAGAAGCTCCGATTAAGCTGACATATAGCCGAGAAAGAGGAAGAGGCTTGAGGAAATTGAAGAAATTAAAGAGAGAGCTCGTGGGTGTGCAGGTGTGTCAGCCCGTTCTGGAGCACCATTAGATTCCTTGATGTCTAAAGCCATAATAACTGCTGTGGAAGCAACCATGACCAAAATGGTGGATAGGATTGTGACAACAGTCACAGAGTGCATATCTAGTGTTCTGGCAGCTCACATTTCTCAAGCTGTGTAAACTGCTATGGTTGCTCCTGCTGCACCTGGGGATTCACAATCAGTACAGCACTTCTTAGGTGCAATGTCTTGCTCGCAAAATGAATCTATTTCCGCATCACCTATGCAAAATTCCGACAAGTCAGACGAGGCTCATGATGTAGATATGGGAGAGACAGATACGCGAATCCGTAGTGGATCCCCGTTGTCAAACCCGTCACCACCTCGCCCACAGGCAAAATCAAAAAAGCAATAGCTAGGCTCTAAACCAAAGGAAAACATTTTGGGGCAGGCTGTTGCTGCTGCCAGGATTACATAATCATACACTGTAAAAAAAAATTGGTCAAAATGACGGAAAATTCTTGGCAGCTCTATTTCCAAGCATTATCCGTCATTTCAGCTGATGGTGCTTTTAGTCATTTTGATGTTTACTTGTCAAACTGGAATACATTTAAGCCGTCAATATGACAGTTGGCCATCATTTCTAAATGACGGTGCATTTCCTCATTTCAATATATTGTACTTTAGTTGTAAATATGACAGTTGATTGTCATTCTCAAATGACGGTTCATTTCATTATTTGGTATAATACAATTAGGCCGTCAGTATGATGGCTGGCTGTCATTTCCACATGATGGTGTTGTTAATCATTTTGATGTACTGCTTGTGAACCAGGAACACAACGGAGTCATCAATGTGACATTGTACAATGTGCCGTCATATTGACGGTTGTTGTGTCAGTTTGAAATACATTTAAAGCGTCAATATGACAACTTCGCATGTTTTCACTTCACGGTCCAATGACATTAAGTACTTTTTTCTACAGTACAGCCTCAGTTAAATATTTTTTATCATTCAACATAAGGCATATTTAAGCCATCAATATAATGCTATAAGAATTCATCAATATCATTTCAGCTATTTGAATCTGAAACACATTTATTTAGAATTTCCTACAGCATCGGTTGTAAGATGCTGAGCAAAATTTAAGTTTGTGCCACTCTGAAATCGAGCCTCAAGAGCTAAGTTCAACTGCTTCTCTTTGTCATTGGATCTGTTCCTTTTTATTTTTAATAAAGGACTTCGACTTCTGCTGCTGTCAAGCTGCAGAGTGACTCGCAGAATATCTTTAAAGAAGTCACAAAAATTAGCACTTTCAAAAAACCTTTATTGTTATAAATGCGCTAAAATGCAATGTAAAAATACACTTTGAACTTGCAGCTTGCTGCTCGCAGATCCTTCCCAAAATCATGCACAGTGTATCTAGAAAACAGAATATGACGTATACTCATATTAGATACATGATTATATTAAGGGTAAATAGAACAATATGGGGCCATAAGAAAAGCATCCAACATACGCTGAAACTAACATCGGATGTACAAAATACAAACATTCAAAACGTGGGCAACTTTTGTTACCATCACTGCATACCAGTAATTTCTATAAAATGAGACAACAGAAATCTGTCCGACTCGTATTTATGAACTTTGAGTCATTTTGTCCAGCCTCTTCCCTGACTCGCGAGAGATAGTAATTTTGTCAAGCTAGCCTGACATTCCAGTTTCCAAGTCCACTTATCCCAGCTGTTATTTCCCAAAGTCTTAGAAAATAAACAATTTGAACAGAGATGAACCACAAAAAGTTGAGATGACAGTCAAATTCTTTATAGTACCGTAGTTCAGGTAAAAAATTTACACGGTCAGAAGGAATGGCTTCATTTGCTGACTTCATTACCATTTCATCTCTAAACCATTGAGATTATTTTCATGCAATTACTTTTATGTTTCCCATGTGAAGGCAACTACAGGGGTCAATTTTCTTCCTTTACCTGATTCTTTCAGTTAAAGAACGCAAACGCTTAAAGTCATCTTTAGTCATAATAATAATAATTCCTCAAGGTCAAACTTTCACTTACGGGGCACTCACTTCATATGCTGCAATTTAGGCACAGTCTTAGTTGAATGAATAAGTACCATCTCACTCAACTGGCCAGCTCCGAGAAACAAATTGTCCCTCCCGCAAGGAACATTTGCAACCGCCACAAGACCGGCAACCAACTTTTCAGATTCACTAGGGCTGCAGGAAGGTTAGAAAAATCAAATATTGTACAAAAACATGACTTTACATAAACTTCCAATTGCCAACATGGTGGAGCAAGAGATTCGCAGTTTTGTTTCCGTTCTGATGCTTGACTGTCTCAGCACATTGCTTACATAGACGACAAGCAGTAATCGATGACTATGGCTGTAGTGGTTCTGCAAGCCTAAGGAAAACATGGGCTTCGACGAAGTTTAGACTCAAAATAAACCTGCCACTGTGAGAAGGAAAGAAGCATAGCAGAAAAAGACATGGACACGCGGTCGACACACAGTGCGAACTTCCAATAAATGTTTAGTTTAGTAAAGAAAGGTTTCTATACTTTCATATTACAGTGGACCATCAGGCATGCACTAGCAAAGCATATCTGACAGATACACAAGTTCCCTTGACAAAGTGCAACCAAAGGGCTGCTTGCATAATTTTCTTTGAAAAGGGACAATCACTGGGCTTCAATTATTTTACGTGTTAACCTGTTTTTATGCACTTTTAAAACCACAGGCTTTCTGAGATGGGAAATGCATTCACACACATGGCAGTGAGTCGACAAACTTTTCCCGCGCATGCTCTTCTACGTCCAGCCCATGGTCCCGAAGCTTATCATTCAGATATCTGCCCATTTCTCCTACATATTGTTTGCCACATGGGAGAGGAATTCGGTAGGAAACATTCTCGGAGCAATAAACAAATTTTTCCCCAAGCTTCCTTGTGCAGCAGCCAACCGCCTTATTGAGCTCAGAAATATTTTTTGTGCACAGACGACTCAACTTGTAAGGAGCCGAAAAACCCGCTCTGCTGCTAGATCACTGCGCTATTTTCTTTTGAGCCCAGCAAACCAGTGGCAGAGTTCTATTTTTCGGCTCCTTATAAGTTGAGTCATCTGTGCACGAAAACGTTTTCAAAACTCAATGAGACAGTTAGCTGCACAATGAAGAAGAAAAATCCATTTATTGCACTGAAAATGTTGTCTATCCAATATATCTCTCCTACGGGCTATGGCAAACAATATGTAGCACAAGTGGGCAGATGCTTGAGTGATAAGCTTTGGGACCATGGGCTGGGCGTCAAGAGCATGTGCGGAAAAGGTTTATCGACCCAATTCCATGTGTGTGAATGCATTCCCCATCTCAGAAAACGTGCGATTTTAAAAGTGCATAAAAACAGGTTAACACGTGAAATAATTGAAGCCCAGTGGATCGTCCCTTTCGGAAGAAAATTATGCAAGGAACCCTTCGGTCACACTGCTGTCAAGGGAACTTGTGTATCTGTCAGATACGCTTTGCCAGTGCATTCCTGATTGTCCACTGTGATATGAAGGTATAAAAACATTTCTTTACTAAAATAATTATTTGTTGCACTGCATGTTTCTCCTACTTGTGTCCATGTCTTTTTGCGCTACACATTTTTTCTTTGAGCTCACTGAACGACCACATTTTGTGGGACACCTCCCTGCATAGTCTTGTAGTTCATGTGGCTAATCACTTTCAAAACATGGCAGTTATAGCTGCGAAAAGCCACCACTGCTACTGCGTTGCACTGCAGAAACGTGTGCGAAGGCACTCAAAATTCTGGATCATTTCTTTAACATTTCCAAGAATGTGTGCAAAAGCAGAACGCTAGACTAAATGAAAAAAAATGGTCCTTGGCGCATGGTTTTTAATAATATTCAGAGCGTTCATTAGGCAAAAGTACTGTGATGCTGTATGTTCTTGGCAGTTCTTGTCAGTTTCATAGGGTTATTCAAAACTTCAAGGCATTTACCTCATCTCTTAATGATGAATTAATCACGAATGTTGTATTTGCGAGCACATGTGAGCTCTGCGAACTTTGAGCAGTGCAAACCTTGGCAGTGGACGATATCTCAGAACAGTAAGAGCTTGCAGCCATTCGTATGTACTGAATGAACCCACTGATGATAAAAGACTTGCTTTTATTAGGCTCCTTTCTGGATTAAATTTTCTGTCTGATCACATTTTCGGCCCCCTTGAATTCTGAATAATTGACTTTCCATTCTGCATATTATATAGTGGTTCGGCTCTTTGCTGCAGAACTGCGGCGAATATAAAAGGTTGGAAAAATTTAGAACATTGGTTCTATGACTACTGCTGTGGTTCCATGAAAATGTCGAAATAAACGAGAGTCGGAAAACTCACAGGTCAGATATTTCGCCTTTGAATGCTTCATAGTTGGTCGTTTTGCACATTGCCTGCTTCAAATCTCAGCAACTACAGATATTCAAATTTTTAGAGCTGCAAGAAATAATCACAGTAAAGGTTTTTTTTTTGCAATTAACTACCACAGCAACTACCAGCTGCCGCCGAATATTTCCTCGCCTTATTCTCAGACGGATTTATAATACAAATGAATTCTTTCTTAATGCACTACACAATTTGCAACTTAGCCTTTCATGTCTAATGGTGCATCAATCAAGTCACACTGAACAACACTTTCTTTAAAAAGCCTGTCATGTAGGAATGAGGTTCCTTGAGCTAAGATGAGTGAAGGATATCCTAATGCATTGTGTAGATGTGCATTAACTCTAGTCACTGCTATAAGCTATCACAGTAGCACAAGCCACATAACAGTGACTGTGATCCATTCAAAGGTCAACTCACCAGTTTAAAAACACCCGTAGCAGGCTCAACGACCTCTGTGAAATACCGCTGGCTGGTCCTTTTCCTCGGCCCTTGAAAGGGTTTATTTTTCCAAAGTACCTGTAAATTATGAATAATAAAATAAATTAGATTGATTTGGTAAGCGATGCTGCTAACAATGGTGCATTAAAAAGCAGAGGGGTGGGAGAAGCCAGAAAGTAAAGATATGCATGGAGTAGTTCCAGCATATATTCAATAATTTGTCTAAAAATGGCAAGGCCAGTGATGGTATGAAGGAGCACTGAACGAGAATAAAGAGGGTACGCCTCAGTTCGCAAGTCGAGCCAATGTTTCGATAAGTAGACTTGTCTTCGTCTGGCATGACATGGAAATATGACATAGAAATATGTCATGGGAATGAATTTTGAGTATGTCAAGAATTGTTTTCTTTGCCTCCTCTTTTCTGATTACTTTGCTTCGTTAGTGTCGCAAAAATGAAATAATTGTTAAACCTAGCTTGCCATTATTTTGCCATAGCCTCCTCTATTTTTTCTGTGCCTGCCGGATCCCGGAGCGAACAATGGGAGCGCGCCGTCGCTGCAGTTGCGCGACGCAACCACTCATCGTGGTGGGGGCGCCACTCACGTAGGGGTGCTGCGCATGCAGTTTCAAGGGCGCATTGATGGTCCCGCGCCGCTCGTGAAGCAGGTTCCGCATTTTTCTGTGAATGTCTTGCCCAGTGTAATAGCGTCCACGAATAATTTTTCCAAGATGGCTGATTCTGAAACGTATGCTGAAGGGTACATGCATGAATATTCACGCGAATAGCACATGCATGCTAACGCAAGGGACTTGTACTTACCACGTCTAAAAAGCATCATTTTAAGCGAGAACTTTTACAGCTCGTTAGGTAGCAGCTGTTGTCGGCACCGCATGTAGGATATAATCGGGGGCTGCGTAAAAAAATCCTATCATGGTAATTTGTGTTTCTAGTGATTGTTGTGTGGTATAGCTAGGCAATGTCAAGTAATGTAACTGATGAATTAAAAAATAATGAAATGAAAATATTAAAAAGGGGGCTCAAACGTGTCAAAACGCTCAGAATGAGAAGCGAATACTTAATGATGTAATTCATGGAATAAAAATTTTCATTCCGCGAATAACAATTAAGGTGGTGTTAAAGGCACTATATCGGCATTTTCTCTTAAGGCAAAGCTTGAGCGTCCCTCTAATTTTTAGGTACGTAAACACTGCATGCACATCAGACAGAAAAGCCAAACTTCGTTTTACATCCATACAGAAGAAGGAAAAAAATTATTCCCAGCTTGGAAAGGAAACACAGTGAAGCATCAATTTGAAACTTCACATACTTTCTTCACAGCGGCTTCTGAAAGTATGTTACAAGAAAAAAAATTATTCCCAGCTTAGAAAGGAAACACACTGAAGAATCAATTCACAACTTCACATACTTCCGTGACAATGGTTTCTGAAAGAAAGTTTTGTGAATGCCACTCTTATCAGTGGCTGCAAAGGCATAGTTCACGAGCAGCGGCTTTATGAATCTTGAGCATACCAACTTAGCTACATCATGATGGTGCTGGCTGTTGGCGCAGTGAAAGAGGCCAGACTTTGAAACAGCTGGTACAGAGCGTTTGCAGTGGTTTGTGAAGCGTTGGGCATTTTTGAAGTGCTGTCTGGACAAATATCCGCAGGGTCTCTAGGACATGAAGCAGGCTATCTGAGGGGTATAACAATCCACCTCTGTCCTGGTGAAAAGTGAACATTTGAAGAGGCTGCTTTGTCAAAGGTTTGGTGACGATTGCACTGCAGCTATCACATTGCATATGCTCCTTAACAACACGGGAGATATATCCACCAACATAAACTGTTGCTGACACCTGCAGTGTTGCAAACCTTGCCACATCTGGCTGCTTTAGATGTTCCAGTACATTTACAGCTTGCTTTGGAAGCTCAGCTGAGTTTTTCGACACCTGTGGAGTTTAGAGTAAAACACCCTTGGATGGTCCAGGCTCTTCAGCGCAAAGAACGTTACTGTCCAGCGACACAGCTGCGATGCCCGTCTTCAAAACTTTTTCTAGCCCCGAGATCGCAGAACGGACATCCAGCTGGTCATTGCAACCCACCGACCGCCTTAGGGTCCCAAAAAATGATTCGATGGGGTCACTGCTAAACTTCCTTGTTAATATAAAACCAAACTTTTCTCTAGTGAGAAGGTAGCGGACGCAATGAACAGTAGAGTATGTCGTAAGCAGGAGCGCTTCATATGTTTCAGCCATAAGGAATCCACGAGGAGATGATGTATTGCTTTTCAACTCCTCCATGTACAGGGGAAACGTGATTTCTAGCCACTCAAGGCGATCATCATCTGGGCTGTCGTAGTGCCTCACATCAGGAAAGCGTTGCTGGACATGTTGCACAGTGTTGCTTGTATCATGCAAAAGGAACCATCGATACACATTTCGCATGAAGGTTATTGTCGGGCCTGCAGCAGCAAAAGCAAGATGGCAGCTATGGCCCGCTTGCGTCATGAGAACTTCTAGTGCTGAAGTAACCTCGGAAGAGAATACCTCCACTGCCCTCTTAACATTCATTTTTTCAATGTTATTGGGGTAGACGTGTTTCCTGCTTAGGTTCCTCACTGGCCTGACCAGCCATGTTTTTTGCATTTCATAGAGTTTTTTTTAGGTGGGAAGAATACACCTCACCAGCTTTGCCGAGGTCTCGTGACAAAAACTGGGACCGCACATTTTTCATTATGTGACAGTAATCGAAGCTTAGGAAAAGTTCTCGGTCGGGATTGCATTGGTGTTGGATTCTATAGGTCAAAAACCCACCACAGAGCTCTTTCATAGCACTTACGTTGATTTTGTGATTATCTGTCACCAGGCGCACTATTTCGAAGCCTAATTCTTCCACTTTTTTAATCACATAGAGAAGCAACTTCGATAGCTGAGAGCCGCTTAACCCTTTCGTAAAAAAGTATGCAACAGGAATCTTATAAGTAGTGCTGAGCCCAATTATCACAAAGCATAGCAAGGAGTTTGCCAAAACAAGATCACTGTCAGGTGAATTTGCTATGCGCATATCAACTTGACCAACGAAGCAATCTCGCTGCTTGTATTGAAGCTTGGGCTTTATCCGCATCTCATCTACTATCAGTGAGCAGGTTCTAGATTGGGGTGCATCAAGCTTCCCTAATTCAGCCTTCAGCCTGGCTTGCACTAAGTGGTTGACACCTGTCTCACCCGAGCTGCTCCCAAGGTAATTCAAAAGGGTAGTTCTGCTAGGTAGCTTGAGTAGCATCTCCCTCCTTTCGTGGTCGTAAGCTTTTGTGGAGAGGTGGCGCAGCACGATGCAATGGCGCACTACGTCTTCAGTCCAAGTTGGATTTTTGCGGCTAAAGTTAACAATTTGATCCCATAAAAAAAGAGCTGAAATATTCTTCTCTTCTGCCTGCTGACGAATGTACTGCAGATTACCGAAATTGCAATCATTTTTCAATTTTTCAAGCTCTGTTTTGTAGTGGTCTACAGTGCGTCGAAGCTTTTCAACCTGTTTTTTGAGATCCCTTTCTCTGCGTTTCAATCTTGCTCTTTCATTTGCAAGTAAGCTGGACACTCCAACATTCACTTGAATTGCTTGGTGTGAAAAATTCGCATGTGTACTATTTGGAGCTTTTCATTTTCAGGTTTGGCCTGTTCATCTCTTTCTGGATAAGACGGGCTGGCCTCTAGAGAATTGTCCTCTGACATTTCTGCTTCTGTGCCGTCCTGGAACTTCTGCCGCTTTGTAGTAGGCTCAGGTTCCTTTTCGTTGGTTTTCGGAAACGCCATTTTCCTGATGCTTTCTGTACTCCTTTGATGTAACTGCCTTGGCTTCATGTACGAAGGGTATTCTGGAAACAAGGAGGGCACTACACCTTTCTTGAGGCGGCGCCGTTTGCCCTCCGCAAAGTCGGTTTCCTTGAAGTGCCGGCTACACACTCTTGAATAATTCGAGGTTGTGTTCGGCACCCAGTTGTCCCTCCGTATGGCTTTCAACCACTGCCCGTAGCGCCGTGTCCACCGGAATTTCGTGGAACGAGATTCCTGGAATCTTGCTTTTCCCACCTGAGCGGCAACGTGGCACACAGCAGTATGCCATTAAGTACCTGCAAAGGCAACTGTCAGCGGCTTAATAATGCGCTTTGATATTACAATCGTATACTTAAAAATTTCCGTACAAGCACAAGTTCATCGAGCACAAGCACAACAACAAAACTAAGGGCTGGCAGTCTGAGAAAATGGGACCACTAATACTGATCGAATTACAGACAGAGTACGCCACAGGCAGATTTAGGCAGGCTACAAACAACATTATTGCTATCCAGACAAAACAATTCTTGGCTCACCGTTAGAAGGGAGCCGATGGTACCGCATGCGTTGATCGTCACCGATATTTGGGTCCCTGACGCATGAATTTAGCGTCTAAGCAGTGCTGTCACAATAACGAATGCCAGTAAAGTTAAGTTTTTGCACGTGTGAGCCAAAGAGAGTGAATCATGAGTGTATAAGGATCAAAATACGCGCGACGGAGCGACTGCGTGGTGCAGTCGCGGCGAATGCAGACGAACCCCAACGTGACTAGCGCCACCACTCGGCGCTAAGTGGCGTAGCAGCAGAGTCGCGTCGACGGCCGCGGAGGGCGCATCCGGCAGGCACCAAAAAATAGAGGAGGCTATGATTTTGCAGTTATATCATGGGCACATCTTCCATATATTCTTATAAACTGAGGCAAATTCCCAATTTTTTTTTCACCTTTCCCACGACTTTTTAGTAGCCTGTATCTATGCGTAATCGAACTTTAAACGCTATAATGCTCAACAAAAATATTGATTTATTTATACCACTCATTACGTTTGATTACGATAGCACATGTTACCTCAAATATCTCCATCACCGGCCTTGGTAGAACGAGAGGAAGAAGATGGTTTACACGGTATGATGGAGCACTGAACAAGGGTAAAGGGGGTACGCCTCAGTTCGCAGGTAGAGCCAACGTTTCGACAAGTGGACTTGTCTTCGTCTGGGCTTAGACGAAGAAAAGTCCACTTCTCGAAACGTTGGCTCTACCTGCGAACTAAGGTCTGCCCTCTTTACCCTTGTTCTTAGATGAATTTGAATTTAGAAAAAAAATGTGGGAATTTGCTTCAGTTTATAACAATATATGGAAGATGTGCCCATGATATACCTGCAAAATAATGGCAAGCTAGGTTTAACAATTATTTAATTTTTCCAACACTAACGAAGCAAGAGTAATTAGAAAGGAGGGGGCAAGGAAAATCATTCTTAACATACTCAAAATTCCTTTCCATGTCCTATATAATGTGACTCATATATTTTGGCATATAGTTGTCTAGAATGCCTTGAATGTTTATACTGCATAATCTTCTTTGAGGCTGAGTATGCTGAAGTGGTGAAGAGAAACATGTTTGGGACATCCTGATGGCAGACATGTTCACACTCTTAATATGCTCAACTATACAGAACCATTTCCTACTATACATGCTTCAAGAGGAAAAGAGGGTAATCTTCAATAGTAGTAGGTTGCAGTTAGGGCAAAAGACTTAACTTACTTCAAGATGCAGCTAAATAAATCGAAGCAGCCTCTACATATGACGATGAGCGACAGCAATGAAACAACATTTTCACATTATTACCGTGAAAGCCTTAAATATTAGCCCAAAACACAGGACACGAACTCAAAACCTTCAGGTACTTACGTGGACATCACCTTGAGTTCAGTAAAGGAGGCTATTAGATCTCATTAACAAATTGGTTGCTTCCTATTCAACAAAGTAAATAGAATGTACTGTCATGCTCAATACGAGTTGCAACGCATCACGAGTGAATCAATTCTGGCATCCATGCAACAATAAATTAGTGAGCATTTAGGGAGAGCACGCAACTTGTAAAAATAATAAATGAACTCTGTTATCCATATCTTCAACTGAATGAATAAATTGTGAGCAAGGCTATAGTCAGTGTGTGCCAAGAACATAGCTTCTACTGCATCTTGTGCGTTGTAGTGCATATTAAGTGCGACAGTGCATTTTCAGAAACTTTTATGCAAGTCAGAAATGTATTAAGCACATGATGTAAAATGCATTACTAATATGCATGATATTTACTAGTGTAAATTATTTAAGACTGCGTCTTGCCATGCTAATACCTGCTAAGTAATTTTTTTACGCATGATAGTCAGGCACACCTAAAGAATGAACCAGCAGTTGCTCTACAAGTCCCTTCAGCAATTGCCATCAAACAGTTTCATGATGGCATGGTTGATCCAAGTGCAGAGTGTTTATTCACCTTTCCTAGTCATCAAAATAAATAATATCAGTTGTGCAAGTTTTTCTATGGAACCCTAATATATACAAAGCCTCAGCAATGATTAAATTGCTCAAAAACTAGAGATGAAATTCTATTTATGTCCTAGCAACTAAAGGGCTTTATCCTTATAGTAACACTTATGTCTTAAATATGTAACCAGTACAGAAATTACAACACCCGATAAAAAGATTTTTTTTACATCAAGAAGGCGCCAGGTGGATAGGAGATATTGAACACGAAGAACGCTCCAAGTAGTAGTGCCATTGCTTTCTCCATGCTTGCAATGCTAAAGCACTCTTCTTCATCTACTGCCAGCACAACTCGATGGATGTCCCCCATGTCTGAGCCTGCATGTGAAAACCACATTACTTCACATAAAACGTCATCACGGGTACACAAAACAATTACGATTTGCAACATACTTTGCATAATTAAGTACACGGACAAATATGAAATGAATCTCGAGGATAATAACATACAGGACTATTGTTTCTATATTAATATAAACTGTCCAGTTGTAAGATGAGCAAAAACTCTCATAATGGTGCAGCCCGCCTTTCTTGATTCAGAACGAGTTTGTCTAGCAAGAGCACTGCTTCTACAAAATGAGGCTATCTATTAGCAAGAAAATATAGGAACGTTAAAAGTTCTTCAGTGGAACTGCAGATCTCTTCTTTCAGCTACTACAGGTTTAGTTTATCTTTCTTTAAAACAGAATCCTGTTATACTTGTTTTGCAAGAAACTTGGCTTACAACTGAAAAACATTTTCATTTACGAAATTATCGATCATTTCGACAAGATCGGCAGTCAAGAGGTGGTGGGTTACTAATTCTAGTTTCTTCAAAATTTTGTCATAGGGCTAAGATTTCTTTTCATTATTCCGCTTTAGATTCTGAATTGTTGGCTTTAGATTTTGATATTCCAGGGTCCAGTCCGTTTACATTAGCGAATGTTTATTTCTCCAATGGTGTTCAGGACACGAGATCTCTAGACCACTTCCTAGTTCATTGTCAAAATTCGGTTATTTTAGCTGGAGATTTTAATTCTGGCCATGATTCGTGGGGTTACAAGACGGATCTCTGCGGCAAGCGTCTGTGGGATTGGCTTTCAAACAATAACCTTAACTGCATGAATTCTTGTTTACCAACTTTTGTACGTGCTCACAGTCAATCTGTGATAGATTTACTTTTTCCAGCACTAGTGTTTTATACTCAATTAGTCGACTGTTGATGGTGGCACCTCTAGCAACCATATACCTATCCTTTTGAGGTTAATTGCTGCTTAACTCCGCCGACATCTCAGTTGAGATAATACGTTAATTATAACCAGTTTCACTCATTTTTTATTTCGGTTCTTGAGTCAGTGGTTGAGGCTACGGAAGAGTTAAAATCGCAAACCTTATGCCAGGCTATTGCATCCTGTCGTAAGAAGTGTGAATTTTTAGTACGTGCATCAAAAGGCAATATATCAACAAAATGGTGGAATGCAGATTGTTCGCGTGATTATAGAAGAAGAAAGGCTGCTTGTCCCAAAAATTGTCATGACTATAAATTTTTTGCAGCTACATTTAAACGCACAGTCGCACAAGCGAAAGATAATTATGATACTGAGCATTTCAATTACCTTTCACAATCTAATAACCGACGTGCACTTTTCAGGTTTTTAAAGTTACGGAAAAAGATTCCTGTCTCAGAAAATTTACCCTCATGTGTTTCGACTCCTAAAGAAGCTCTCAAAACAGTAGAAAACATCGCTAAAGGTTTAGAAAAGCGTTTTTGTCAACACTTCCCAAATCCCCTATATTTTGAAGGCTCCGCCTTCTAGAATACGGGTCCGCGAGCGATGGTCTCGCCCGACGAATGAAAACCGAAGTCTTTCTTAAAAACACCGGTTTATTCCGAAGCAACAGAAAAGTATAAAATAGAAAAGAAACAGCATTGGTGAAAACAGCGCTGGAAACATGCCGTCGAAGTGCGCGACAATAGACTATGCACAATAAAACGGAACATGGGTCAGGGCTTCGCCGCGACAACACAAAACACACTGTGGCGCGGATAGGGCGAGTAATAGGGCCAAAGCGTTGATGACGGTACAAAAGCATTGCTACTCGCGTGGCAGCACTCACGCTAACACTCCTAAGGCTGTCTTATAGGCGCCGCTTCCGTCTTCGCCTCGCAGGACTCCGCTCCGTCGTCCGTGTACATCCCGCCGGCTTGGGACGCTGCCACGCCGCCCTTCTCTGGCCGGCCGCCCGGCGAAGAAGCCCCGAGCCATGCTTCCGACGCGCTTATCTATCCCCTGTCTCGCGCCGATAATATGCCGCCCCCGCTCCGGGCAGCTCGCTCGTGCGTACTCGCGCTGCCCGGGCAGCGTATTGCCAAACCATATCCCGTAGGCGCACGCGCACTGGAGCACACGACGCTCTCAGCGAGCTAAACGGCGATTATTGCTGAAAGGTCTCTTTGAACGCAACCTAAAAGTAACATACACTCGCTGTAAAGGGCTATTGTTGCTGAAAGATGTCTCTGAACGCAACCTAAAAGTAACATGCACTCACTGAAGGCAGGAAATAATAATGATGAAAGTAATTGTTTAGTGTAACCGTTCCCATACTGAAAGGTGTTTGTGAACGCTACCTAAAGGCAACATACACTCATTGAAGGCAGGAAATAAATGCGATGAAGGGATTAAAAAAAAAGTCAGAAGAAAATGACAACACAGGAGTAGAACAGATGTTTCAGGGGAATAAGTGCAGAGGTGAGTGCTGTACGTCAACCCAGTGCGCCAGAATAGCGACGGGAACGGCGGCCTTTAAATGCATATTATTCGTTCAGACAATATATCCACAATTTGTCGCCAGGTGGCGTTACTCAGAGCAATCATGCGCCGGAGCGTCGTCTGCTCGAGTGCTCCTACGGGATATGGTTTAGTAATAAGCGCCCGGGCAGACACCAACACAAACAGAAAAAAGCGCGTGCGGTTTGAAACACTAAAATGGGCTGTGGGGCCCCACACTCCCCCCCCCCCCCTCTCAAGACGGGCACCTCCCGAGGTGTAAAACAAAAATAACGCGGGATAAGGACGGAACTGGTACTGCGCTGGCGGGGCGCATGCTTGGAGGTATCCGCCGAGCGTGGGTACCCGTAGTGCCTGGTAGGTCAAGTGGTTCTATGTGGCTAGTGGACGGCCGTGGTAAGCTCGGAGATCGGCCACGTTGACTGGTCCGGCTTCTCGACCACCCTGCACATGGCGAATAAAGTAAGAAATCCGAGACGCGCGCTTTGTTATCGTGTAAGGGCCAGTCCATCGTGGAGCGAGAGAAGCAGCAAACCCTTTTGCTGCATCACTTAGTGGGTGCGTGCGGCGAAGGACTTTGTCGCCGACTGTGAATTCCAAAGGTCGCCTTCCCTTGTTCTACTAGTTACAGCGTTCCAGGCGGGCAAGGTCCAAGTTTTCCCTTACCTCCTTCAGAGTCTCGGCCAAGCGGCTGGAAAGACCATGCGCACATTTAGAATGGCTAAGACCCGGTACATCATAGCCATTCAGAGCATGCTCAATAGGGAACCTGAGCTCACGACCAAGGAGAATGGCCGCTGGCGTAAAACCTGTTGACCGGTTTAGCGTGGTTCTTGTGGCGAAGGCCATCTCCTGGATACGAGCGTCCCAGTCCTTGTGCCGCTCCGTGAATGCCACCATCATAATCTTGAGATTTCGATCCACTCTCTCTGTAATGTTTGCTTGAGGATGGTAGGGCGTAGTCTTTTTGTGCTGCACGCCAAGAACTTTGCAAGTGGCAGTGAATATCCTACCGGTGAAATACGTGGCATTATCAGTGATAAGCTGAGCTGCGAAACCAAAGCGAGTGAATGTTTCTAGTAGCTTATCCCAAATTATTTTCGAGTCTAGCCTACTCAGGGGATACAATTCTACCCATTTCGAGAAATGATCAGTAATTACTAACAAGTAGCGATTCCCTTTCACTGATCTGGGACAGGGACCCATTATGTCGCAAGCTACAATTTCCCATGGGTATCGGCTCTCTACAGGTTGCCTGAGGCCCGGTGGTTTCCCTCCCCTCGGCTTCGCGGTCTGGCAGGTATGACAAGTGCGGACGAATGTCAGGACATCCCTTCTCATGCGGGGCCATGTTGCAACGCGACACATTTTGTCATGTTTTCTTGCCATCGCTGTGACCTGCGAGGCGTGTATCGTAGAAGTACTCTAGAAAATGCTTACGTAGGCCCTTAGGAACGACCACACGAAATGCGGACTCACCACTCTCGGTGTCCACAGCAGGTATATACCGCAGGATAAAGCCATCTTCTGCTTCCACGTAGCTGTCGCAGCTTCCGTTAAGCGCCCGGCTGCCTGCAGGGTTGGCGCTGTTCAGGCTTTGGCGTATCTGGTTGCACTGGTCGTCTGAGAGCTGAGCGTCAAGGAGCTGTTGACGGGACACCAGTGTGCCCCAGGTGTCGGCAGGAGCTGTCACAGCATGAACCGCTGGTTCTCGCTCTCCCTCACCAGGAAGTGGAGCTCGTGACAGGGCATCGGCCACTTTGTTGAAAGTGCCTCTTCTGTATTCTACCCTGTAATTATACTTTTGGAGAGGGAGTGACCAGCGGGCTAGACGGCCAGCTGGATTTTGCAACCTTGAAAGCCACGATAGGGCCTGGTGGTGAGACTCTTAATCTCAGGGTCGTGGGTTCGGGCCCCATGTTGTGCGGCAAATTAAGGCGCCGCCTACTAGAATACGGGTCCGCGAGCGATGGTCTCGCCCGACGAGTGAAAACCAAGTCTTTCTTAAAAACACCGGTTTATTCCGGATCAACAGAAAAGTATAAAATAGAAAAGAAACAGCATTGGTCACAACTGCGTTGGAAACATGCCGTCGAAGTGCGCGACAATTAACTATGCAGAATAAAACGGAACATTGTCAGGGCTTCACCGCGACAACACAAAACACACTGCGGCGCGGATAGGGTGAGTAATAGGGCCAAAGCATTGATGACGGTACAAACGCATTGCTACTCGCGTGGCAGCACTCACGCTAACACTCCTAAGGCTTTCTTTTAGGCGCCGCTTCAGTCTTCGCCTCGCAGGACTCCGCTCCGTCGTCCGTGTACATCCCGCCGGCTTGGGACGCTGCCACGCCGCCCTTCTCTTGCCGGCCGCCCGGCGAAAAAGCCCCGAGCCATGCTTCCGACGCGCTTATCTACCCTCTGTCTCGCGCCGATAACATGCCGCCCCCGCTCCAGGCATCTCGCTCATGCGTACTCGCGCTGCCCGGGCGGACACCAACACAAACAGAAAAAAGCGCGCGGTTTGAAACGCTAAAATGGGCCGTGGGGCCCCACTGTTTGTAGACCCAGTGGATACGGTTAACGATGTCCCTAAAATTATATTTTCTCAGCTTTCTTCGATTGTAATGACATTTGCGCCTGGCGGTTATGGAGTAACGTCAAAAATGTTAAAGATCCTCTTTGAGGTGTGTCCAAATTACTTGTTAGAGTTGGTAAATTACTCCATTATTCGTTCTTGGATACCTGGTGACTGGACACTAGCCAAAGTGATTCCTTTACTGAAACATAATGATGGTGGCTATACTTTGGAAAATATCAAACCAATATTTTTAACATCAAACTTGGTAAAATTAATTGAAAGGGTCGTACTCCAACGGGTTACCGAGTTTGTGGAACAAAAACATTCTTAGTCCCTGTCAAATCGGATTTGGCGCAAAATGTTCAATATGGAATGCGCATACCGACTTTGAGAGTCGAATTCTTTTTGCGCGGCGCAAAAAGAATGCATGCTGCATTGGTGACTCTCGATATAGAGAAGGCTTATTATATTGTAGAACCCCGAATTTTATTGCACAGATTAGAAACTCTACGTTTTCCACAATATTTAATTGAGTTTATATCTACGTTTCTACAAAACAGACAATTTTACTGTTCATTGAATGGTGTGTATTCTGCAGGTATCAACAAACCAGAGGTGTTCCTCAAGGGGCAGTTCTCTCGCCCGTGCTCTTTAAAATTTTAATGAGTTCAATTCCCACTCATCAAGACGTTCGCACGTATGCCTATGCGGATGGCATCGCGTTCTTTACGGCTGCACCTGACATTTAATCGTACCTAAGCTCCCTTCAGAATTGGTTATGTGACTTAAGATTTACATTAAACATTAAAAAGTGCGCTTTCCTTGTTTTTGCAAATTCAGGATCTGGTAAATTTTTCTCTAACATTTAAGCAGGATATAATTGCTCAAGTTAAGTCTTTGAAGTATCTAGGGGTGATTACGGTGACGATCTGGCTTGGAGGGATCACATTGAACATGTTGCAGCGAAAGGGGCTCGTACTGTGGGTATGTTGCGCAGGTTAAGCAATCCATGGTCTGGTATGCGGCGAGACGCTCTTTTAATGATTGATGTTATGTGTGTCCGCCCAATCATAGAATTTGGATCTGTGTTGTTTTCTGGTTCACCTGCTTACAAAAATTGTCCGCTTGTTCTTTTAGAGCGGGAAGCGCTTAGATTATGCCTTGGGCTCCTTAAATTTGTGGCTAACAATGTAATATACCTTGAAGCCAGAATACCACCGTTGTTAGCTAGATTACAATTCTTGACTGTTCAGACGTATCTAAAGATATATGAATCACAATTCCACCGCTCCATATCAATTTTTTTGTTGCGAGCCAGACTCCTTTTTTGTAGTCAGATGGCCTCGATTTCATACCCCGCAGGTAATACTAGTGCTTCTCAATTTCGTGGAAAGGCCGGCATTGAATATACTGTCCGCTTTTAGACTGGGCTTTTTCAGTCTGTCTTCCGGATTTTAGCCCAATTTCCCAGGCGGAGTTGCTGGCGATGGTGTTTGCGCTGCGCAAACTAGACCCACCACACTCCACAGTGGCTGTAATTACACTCTTATTCCTTGTGCTTGTCGCTCTCTTCGAATTTGGATTCGCCAATATTAAACACCTTTCTTTCGTTGCTCCCCTCACATTTGAGCCTCATACATATAGTGTGGGTACCAAACCACAGTAACGTGACAGTCAATGAGGTTGCCGATAGACTAGCTAAAGAATCTCTGGATGGCCCTCGGTTGCCCATCCTCCAGGCAACAGAGTACATAACAGCTGTATGATTTCGGAGGCGCTCCTTATTAGGCACGCAGTCTGGATCTGTTTTATCATCGGACGACTACCTGCATCTCAAGTATTCCTGGAATAGGAAATCATGTCAATCAAGGCAGACTGAAGTCTCTCTAACCAGGCTGGGCTGTCGTATTCCGCCCCTAAATTTCTATATGCGCAGGTCTGGTTTGGCGCTTACTCCCGTCTGCGCAGTCAGCGGGGAACCGGAAACAATAGGACATTTCTTGCTATTTCGCCGCCGTTTTACCATGATGAGAAAACGGTATTTAGAGAAGCCGTTACAACAGCTGAGTCTTAATTTGAGCAGCCAGATTTTATTATCGTTCGGTGCCACCATGCTTGGGTACAGTCACAGGTCTGTTTTTAACGCTGTTCAAAACTTCTCAATGGAAACAAAACGTCGGCCTTGCTAATATGCTTTGAATTTTTAATCTGTACATAAAAATTGTGGCATTCTGCTACTGCGTGCGTTAGTATTTACTCTCTTTTATTTTGGTTTTTGATATTTACATTTCCTTCTCTATTCCCTAGCATTTATTTCTATTTATTTTTGCGATGTAGTTATACAACTCAAAATCTAACATCTCTGCACCCCAATTCTTGGCCGATCCCCCTGTGTAGGTATGTGGCATCAAATTAGAGGAGAACAACAACAACAAGAGGAAAAGGAAGTGCTTTTGCGCAGCAGCTGCCTCCAAGTTAAGCCACCACCGCTCCGGTTCTGCTTGCTACCAGTGTCCGCTACCAGTGCCTGGATCCCCGCTTAACAGATATAAAGGTTGCTGCCTGGATTTAATTGCAGGTTGTACCACTCTAGACCTTCTATGTTCGTGGGAATTGTGAGGTCCGGAGACGTGTCCTTTCTGACAATATTTGCTATCCTCGTCCGGCTGTCTGGGTTGTTATTCAGTGTAAAGCCTTGAAAGACGTGAGATAGTCGGTTCATGGTTATAACAAAACAGAACTGCGCGAAGGAAACGGGACAGGAATGCACGAATACACACACACAAAGCGCAGCCTTGCTCCTGAATATCTTCCCATAGTTGCCTGCCTTTGAGGCATTGTCTACTGCAACCCCATGCTTGATGTTATGCATTGAATTCCCTTACTATGAGTAGTTGCTGCGCTCCGCATATATTTTTAGCCTTTTTTATTATTGCTCGGAATCTGATCTTTTTCTGCTTTGGGGAGCTGTAGACATTGAGTAGGGAATATTACACTCTGTGATGCTCCAGGCTAATACCTCCACAGACGCGTGTTCAATGTCCCTGGATCCTATCTCGAGCTCCAGAGCTGCCAGAGATCATCTTACTAGCCTTGTCACCCTCGCTTTATCTGCTTTGTTACTATAAAAAGCATGGTATCCTGCCAATTTAGCAGAACCCCCTGTTTCCTGCAGCGCTTTTGCGAGAGGATGGTTTTCTAATTGCTTATGATGTTGTTGTACCACTAGCCTCTTTCGTCTAAAACGTCTGCAATTCCATTGCCAGATTTGATTGTTAAAATTCTTCGTTCTGTCAATCTTGAAGCTGAAGTATCGCTTCCTCTGCTTTTTGCTGCCACCCTTTGTTGGCTGCCAACTCCACCTGTATTAGGCTAATATTCTCTGCCTGTTTTTGCATCCCTTCATTTTGCTTCAGAATCTGTGCATTTGTTCATTTGTTCCATAAAATCTGTGAAATTTGTGATCCCACTCTCTAGGTTCGTGAAGCCATTTTTCAATCTTGGTACTCTAGTTTCCAGGTCTTGCGAAAACCCCGTGTCATTGGTTTTGCTCTTTGCCGGCGGCGGTTGTATAGGTCTCATGTCCTTGTAACTATTAGCTCCCGCCTCGTTTCCACCTACTGTTCCTCCTACAGCTGTGGGTTGCTGCGTCTATGTTTGTGCCTGTGTTGGATTCCGCTGTTTCTCAAGTCTACGTATGGTTTCGTCTTGTTTTTCTATTATCTTTTGCATTTCCTCGATATTCCTCATTAACCTATTTTCTCATCCTGACTATTCCCCTTACCAGGTTGCGACCCTTCTGCGAAGCTGATGATTTTCTCTCCCGGCGTGTTGTCTCTTCCCCATGGGTTGTTGGTTTGATTGGGGTTGGCTCCATCCTCGGTCTTTTTTTTAGTTTGTTGTGGCCAACTGGAGCTGCTTGTCCCCATTGACTGACTCTTGTCTTTTGACCTGCTTCTCCTTCTTTCTCGATCTCATCCCCTTGCGGTTCCCCTCGAGATATACCCTCCACTTCCCTCCCAGAGTCTTGGGAAAGAGTCTTCTCTTATTCTGTACTCGGATCCGTTTTTGTGGATCGGCTATTGGGGCAACCCTTGTTCTCGCCTCCATCGTTCTTCCATCTCCATGATTTTCTCCCAGCGCCGCTTCTTGACGATGTATGGAGTACGGTAGATGGATTTGCATTTGCTGCCTCCTAGGATGTGTCCCTTGCCGCACATCTGGCGTACTGGTTCGCTCCTGTGGCCATCCGGTGGGTTTTCCTTTCCGCACGTCCTACATTTGATGTTCTTAGGGTCCGGGAATACGTCAGCTCTGTGTTCCATTATTACGCATGCGTAACTTACCTCGTACTTTTTCTTGTACAGCCAGCATTTTACTTGAACTCCTCCGAAAATGATCCATCTCGGAACTTCTTCCTGGGCGAACATTATCATCACAACCTTAGATTCTTTCCCTAGACTTCTGACTGCGTAGATTTCTGGATTATCTTCTCTCTTCAGTCTTCCTATCATATTTTCTTCCGTGAGAATAACGGGACGTCGTATATCACTCCCTTGCCGCATTTGTGTGGTGTTGCAGGATACGCCGTAACCTACCTGTCTTCCCCAGTGACTTACAGTTTTTTCAGGCTCAGTTATTTCAATCTTCGGCTTTTGCTTGTCGTGGCTATCAGAATCGTCTGTTGCTTCAGGTTTGGCTAGACAAAGTCTTTATCTCCTTCCTTTTTCGGATTTATACCCGCCGCAAGCTTGATTATGTCTCCCAACGCCAGCGTTCCGTTCGTCATGAGCTTCGCCAGGCCTCCACGCGACTTATCAATGATCAAACGTCTAATATAGTTCCCGTTGCATCAGGCGTACCTCAAGGCTGCGTCTTGGCACCTGTATTATTCTTAATCTTCATCAATGATATAGTGACTAATCTTAACGTTGACATAAGACTTTTCGCCGATGATTGCATTATATATCGAGAAATCAACTCATTCGATGACCACATAGCTCTGAACAGCGCACTAGAAACTATTAGCAAGTGGTGCACTGACTGGCAGATGACACTTAATGCAACAAAATCTGCTGTCATGTCAATAACTAGAAAGAAGCATACATCAAGATTTCAGTACACTATAAATGGCACCCCTATCGCTGCAGTTAATGAACATAAATACTTAGGCCTATTATTAACTTGTGACCTCAGATGGAACGCCCACATCAGTTATATAACCTCAACTGCACTAAAACGACTATTCTTTATCAGGCGGCGCCTTAAAATAGCTCCCTATAAAACTAAATTACTAGCCTACAATACACTGATTCGCTCTGTCCTCGAATATGCAAATGTCGTATGGTTTCCTTTTACCAATCAAGACATAAATAAAATTGAAGCAGTACAAAGGAAGGCAGTAAGGTTCATATTCAATAAATACAGAACAACTGACTCACCAACTGAAATAATGAAAAGACAGGGAATAAAAACACTTCAAACCCGAGCTAAAATTGCACGCCTCAAACTCCTGTACGAACTACTTCATCGACACTTAAAAGTTGATCCTGCTAAATACATAGCTTTCTCTGCAACTAGACCGACACGTAATAAGCATTCAGATACGCTAACTGAATATCACTTCCACACTGACTGCTTCAAATACTCATTCTTCCGTTTAGCCACAAGAGAGTGGAACAGCCAGAGTTCATCTATTACTAATTTATCTTCGTTTACTAAGTTTGGAACCGCAGTGGAAAGATATTTAACATATTAGCAAAAATTTATTTTATGCTCATATTTTCGGTATGCCTCCCGTTCGATTCTGTTCTTGTTCTGTTCCTTCTCATTTACGCGTATACATGTGAAAACAGTACGTTTATGTTTTTTTCTTCTGTTAGTGTAGTGTCGTAATACATGTATAATTCTCGTTCATATCTGCCTCATATTTGTTTTTGTTTGTATAATATGTTTCACCATTTTTGTACCCTATGCATTTTACATTCTGATTTGCTTTGTACATATGATCATGTCATTGTGTGTTCCTTATATGCTCTATATACACTCCTCTGTATTAACATATGCCCACCTGCAACAATCCCGAATGGGATTAGCAGTATCTGTAAATAAATAAATAAAATAAATAAATACATAAATAAATAAATATTGATCTCTTCGGCTCTCTATAATGATATCTTATACGAACGTGCTGTTTTTCCACTGAGTTCGCGGCCATCTTCATTTCGTTCTGCTTGGTTAGCACTTTCTCGTTTTCTTCTTATCGACGCGCTTCCTCCAAGCGCATATTACGAGCCTTATAGTTGACGAACCATTGGTTTGGCACCTTGCGTTCCTCGGGTTTTATACTTTCTCCTTCTACGACGATTTCCATTTTCAATATTGTGGCTCCAGGTGTTGCGCGAACGTCGCCTGCGCAGCAGCGCTGGCTGCTGCCGGCTCACTAGGCCTCGTTAGGCTTAAACTGCCCCGTGGTTGGAAACTACAATCTTTCCAAAAAAGGCGGAAAAAGGTTTACTTGCCCAGAAACATATTGTTTTCGTGGTCCTTGTGACTTCCGCAGTTCGATACAACAACAATTCGAGGTCGATGGCACAATTTATCGCTGATATCGGTGTCAAAACACGGAGCTCATGCCTGTGCGTCCGTTCACCTCAAGCGCTGAGAGTGCGTCCAAACAAGATGCAATCTATGTCGATGCAGCCGAACACGCGGTCTGTAATGCATTCACGATTGTGAATAAATTATCAGGGTCAACAGCTCACGGCAGGTTCGGTCATTACCAAAGATCCTGAGGAAGCTGCGATCGCCCTTGCTATAAACTCAACCTCAGCTCTTCATATAATTAACGACTCGAAAACCGCAATACGAAATTACAGCAAAGGCAGGATATCCCCTGTAGTACTCAAATTGCTGCTTGGCTCTCAAACGACTGACCCTTCTATACAGCTAATGTGGACACTAGCACACCGCTTCCTTTCTGGTAATGAGGCCGCCCACAACTTCGCTCGATAACTCGTCAGCCAGGCGACGGAACAACCCCTCATTAGGTCGGCAAGAGACCGTATGGTTCACTATCAAGAAAAATACACTACACTTCCGTCAAACACGTACCCTACACCCTCCGGGACAAAATTCTTGCAAAGGCACAAGAGGTTACCTGGCGAAAATTACAGACGCATTCCTTTCCAAATCCAGCCACCCACCCAAATGCATAACCTGCATTATACACCCCTTACTGTAATCTTTGCCACCAGAGGGCCACCTTAGACTACATACTATGAACATGCCCACGAGAGTGACGTGACCCCCCTCCGCGAGATCTGCAGTTCTCCACCTGCGAGCAGTGGGAGGCCGCTATGCTCAGCTCAAGCCCGCTAATCCAACTGCGGGCCATCGAGTGCTCGAGGGATCCGGCGACGTAGCCGGGAAGCTTCTGCAGGCCTGACTTCCTCAGTGTTAATAAACATTTATCCTTCTCCTCCTCCTCCTCGCCGACGCGAGATTTTCACTGAGCCTAGACAGGCTTTCGTCTTACGAGATTTATGCCAAACATCACAATAAAGTCATTCCTCTCTAAGTGGCTGTTGTAGATTTGGACAGTTCCATTATGATCTGCTTTTTGGATCAAGCGTTTTGAACATACCATTTACGTTGTTACGAAAACAGCCTGGGCACCAGACAGTCAAAACAGAGTCCACAGGGTGCATGTAGTTGTGTTGTGTTATTATGAGCAGTGATGAAAACAATTTCTGCCCGAAACAGATGTTTCGAGATGTTTCATTTTAAGACGAAAGCCTTTAATCCCACATCGTTGTCAACAGTGGTGTCACACTGTCAAGAGCGAGAGCTAAAAATAAATAATACCTTGTCTCCGCCGGGAATCGAACCTCCATCCCTTCGATCGCCAGTCCAGCGCTTTAGCAACTGCGCCCTGCCCCGAATGTTTATTGGCAAAGCAATACTACGCCAGGTTTCAAGCCTTCAGCGTAGCCTGGTCCGGTAGTTACGCTTTACACCACGTGACTACTGACGTCATACCCGTGCGAGAGATGGGCTACCAGCGTGGCTCGTAGCCACGTCGGGCGTTACGCGCTTCTCTTACTAGGTGCACTGTAGTCTAAAAGTTTGTGTGACGTCATAAGCGATGCGAAAATCCGATCTTCAGCGTAGCGTGGCTCGTAGCCACGCCGGAGGTTTCGCGCTTCTCCCAATAGGTGCGCTTTGGTCTGACAGATGGTAGCAAACCACAGGAATGGAAAGAGAAAGCCACGGAGCTGGCGCAATAAGAAAATCAGAGAAGCAATTGAACAACGACGGGATGCTTCAAGGCAAAACCGAGAGGCAAAGAAAGCACATGTATCTCAGGAGGAAATCGACAAGAAATGGGAATCATATCGACAAAAGAAACTTGATGTACAGGCCCTCGTCCAAAGTAAAGTAAAGCAGTCCACCGATCGCTGGATGGCTGACATACGCGTTGCCTCTAGAGGCGGAGCAAGAAAATTCTGGAACCATACAGGCTGGCTAGGTAAAAAGAATCAAAGAAAGCAGGATCGGATTCAAGATAACGAGGGAAATTGTTTAAAGGGAGACAACGCAGTGAACTACATTACATCAGTTAGAGCCGAGTCATTTAAGAGCGACGATAGGGTAATCTCCGTAAATCAGGAAGCAACAAAAGATAGCAGAATACAAAGCAGCTTAGAACTGACTAATCCAAACTGGAAAAAAGCAAAAAACATATTCCTAAAAACACATCTGCAGGAATAGACGGAATTCCGGTCAAGCTGATTAATGAACTTGGTCCAAGATGTAAGGAAACTTTGTTAGAAGCTTTGGAAACAGTCATAATAAATAAGCAAATTCCCGACAGCTGGCAGCAGAGTAAAAGGATGCACATAAAATCCTACAGGACAATTACCATAACATCTTTTATGCACAGGTTGGCCATGCAAGCGGTGAAATTAAAGGTGCAAGTATGGGTAGAAAGTAACAAGATACTCGGAGAACTTCAGAACGGCTTTAGAAATGGTAGGCACTTAGATGATAGCCTGTTCGTGCTTACCCAATGCATCGAAATATCTAGAGTGGACAATAGATATTTGTATTTGGCCTTCCTGGACATAAACGGGGCTTGCGACAACGTAAATAGGGAACTCCTGTGGAACATAATAAAAGAAGGCACCGTTTATGAGAAAACAGAGTTCCTACAGGAAATATACCGGGATAACAAAGTAGAAAATCCATGGGAAGGGATAAGAAGTACGGAAGATGTCAAAGTATGTAACCGATTAAGATAAGGCTGTCCTTATCACCGCTGTTGTTCATGCTTTATATGATTAACCCTCAATGGAGCATACAAGAAAGTACATTAGGTTTTAACCTGTCATATAGATCAGGTGGAAAGGCGGTAGAGCAGCGCCTCCCCGGTGTGATGTATTCAGACGATATTGTGCTGCTAGCTCAGAGTCTGGAAGAATTGCAAACTCTAGTTAAGTATTTCAGAGACAAAGGGGACGCTCTAGGCTTTAGTTTTAGCGTTGTTAAGTCAGGTCTGGTGATTTTCAACGGCTCAACTGATCAGCGTCTGAAAATACAAGGCCATGAAATACCCAGAGTAGCAGAATATAAATATCTCGGGGTATGGGTAAACGAAGGATTGGCATACATTGGAAAGCATGAGCAATCACTTAAGGCCAAAGAGCGAAGAAATGCTGGGATAATGAAGCATAGGGCATTGTGGGGATACAACACGTATGAGGCTTTGAGGGGTATATGGAAAGGAATTATGGTGCCCGGACTTTCTTTCGGAAATGCGGTTTTGTGCCTAACATCAGAGGTACAGTCGTCTTTAGAAACAAATCACAGAGCCGTCGGACGATAAGCACTAGGTGCCCACGGCAAAACCACAAATGAGGCGGTACAGGGAGATACGAGCTGGGCATCGTTCGAAGTACGGGAGGCTCAGAGTAAAATATATGAGGAACGCCTGAGGAAGTTGGACAGTAACAGATGGGCAGCTAAAGTATTTAAATACCTATACCTTATAACCGTTGGCTCCCAATGGTGGAAAAAAACTAGGACACTAACCAGTAAGTGTGCTAGTCACAAGGACGGAGAAATAAAGAGCGTTAAGCAACAGGTGAAAAACACAGAAGGTAAAGATTGAAGAAATTCGATGGGAAAGAAACAGAGTTTGGAATTATACCGAAAGTGGAAGAGGCAGATCAGAAAGGAAGCTTTCTTTGATAACTCAAAAGGCAGTGCTAGATCAGGGTGCCTTAGAACATGCAGCTACAAAAAGATTTAACAATGAAGATGACGTATGTGCTGTATGTGGTAACTCCAGTGAAACAATTGACCATATTATACTCGAATGTAATGGTATCCATCCGGAAGTCGATGCAGGCGCAGTCAATGTTCCTGAAGCTCTGGGGTTTAGAGATACCAGTGGCCGGGTGAATAAACCGGCGGTGGAAGCTAGAAAAAAACGACTTGATTGGTGGCTTACAAGCAGAGATGTGACATAATGTTAGTAATGTAGAAACAATATTAATAAATAGAATGATGGTATAGTTAACCAATCTAAAACAATAATTCATATATAGGGAGAAACATGAGCATGATAACTACTGCTACCACCCCGTTTCAAAGGGTACGATTCTATATTCCATCCATCCATGGTAGGATGCCTCGATGCGTGCGCCCTCGTCCGCCGCTACGGAGGGTGGAGACTTTAGGAGACTATAGTGGGGACATTCTTTGAAAGGGCGAGTGCCGCTTCTACGCCTCCCTCTTTGTTGTTGTTGTTGTTGTTGTGGCTGTAGGAAGAAGGAAAAGAAAAGGCACGGGCCTGCTAATGGCTCTGTATCTGAGCCACCTCCGCTGCCTCGTGCAGACAGAAGAGAAAATAGAGAGAAAGAAAAGGAAGAGGGAAAGAAAGACGCGCGCCGCAACAACAGCCGTCGTCCACCACTGAAGCGGTGGCGGGTGCAATGACGGCCTACAACAGATAAAAATTCGGTGGCAGGCTAGCCCCCGCCGCAAGCGGCGGTGACCAAACTGACCCAGCCCCATCAGAGATTTGAGCCCACGCAAATGTGTACCGCTTTTGCGGTGGCTGTCGCGTGGCGTTCCTTGGCACGCGTTCAAGTTTGCGATTGCAAATGGCAGGAATACTAAACAAGATGAACCCTCTAGAGGGAAGGTGCAGTATCTCACACTTTCTCCGAGAAGTGTGCGTTTGCCATCGCTCCTGTCGCGTGGCGTTCCTTGGCACGCGTTCAAGATTGGGATTGCAGATAACAGGAACGCTCCTGATGCGCTATGAGAAGGGTGGGCCATAATATGGCGGAGTTTTCTTCACCCTTCGAGGGCGCGAGCGTCGCGCATCTAGGCCCTCTAACTGGTGGTGTCGTCTTCCATTGGAGACACTTCACCTCTTGTTTTCGCAATCTCCTAGGCTTAACTACAGCTAAGCCACTGTGAATTTTTTTCTTTATTGCCTGGCTTTAAAAGCTCACGACATAACACAAAACTCCAATCAAAACATGAAAAAAGTTAGTTGTGGTTTAACTCTGGTTAACCCTACTTGAATTGCGATAGCAATGGCTGCGACTTCTTTTGTCTCCTACATTATTCCCCTATCACGCCATATCAGTGTAAGGGTGTGCATTATTGGGGGCACTTAAGCTCCTCCTTTAAGAGTATGACATAAGAGCATAACTTGTCAGTTTTCTCTTTCTGCTCCTCCTCCCCCTCGGCTGTTCAAGGTCAAGCGTGGCCTCCGCCTGCCATGATTTGTGCGATGTCAGTGCACGTTAAAGATCCCCAGGCGGTCTAAATTACTCCTTAGCCGCCACCTACGGCTCCTCTTTCTTTCTTTCCACATTCTCTCCCACCTTCGTCCCTTCCCTTACGGCGCGGTTGAGGTGTCAACAGAAAACAAGTGAGACAGTTACCGCGCCCTTCCCTTCCTATAAATCAATCAATTAATCCGCCGGGACCACGCGACGGCTCAAAACCTGGCGCAGCATTGCCATTTAAATAAAAACACACACAAGACAATGTACATCAAGGAATGTCACGATCAACCAGTGCTCGTGAAACGCCCTTCATAATTCCCCTTGTCTACCGTGAAGAGAGCGGGAATTCAGCTAGTATTGTTGTTGTGGTCGTATGAAAATGGAAAAAAATTCACGGGCCTGCAACTGGCTCTGTAGCTGAGCCACTTCCGCTGCCTGATTTATTTATTTATAGGAAGGGAAAGGCGCGGTAACTGTCTCACTTGTTTTTCTGTGGACACCGCAACCGCGCCGTAAGCGAAGGGAGGAAGATGGGAGGGAAAGTGGAAAGAGAGAAAGAGGAGCCGTAGTGGAGGGCTACGGAGTAATTTTGACCACCTGGGGATCTTTAACCTGCGCTGACATTAAAGATCCCCAGGTGGTCGAAATTACTCCGTAGCCCTCCACTACGACTCCTCTCGTGCGAACAGAAGAGAAATTAGAGAAGAAACGAAAAAGAAGAGGGAGAGAAAGACGCGTGCCGCAACAACAGCCGTCGTCCACCACCGAAGCAGTGGCGGGTGCAATGACAGCCTACAACAAATAAAATTCGGTGGCTGGCTAGCCCCCGCCGCAAGCGGCGTTGACCTACCGTCCCAGCCCCGTAGCGACAAGAACTGCCACCCTTCTCCACCTCCCCCGCTCATCCTCAGCGAGAAACACCGCGCGTTGCTTTTCCTGTAAACGAATCGTAGAACGCCAGCGAACTTTTATGCGTTCAGTGGAATGCTGGTTGTGCTCAACAAGGGGCGCGCGATGTACCGTTACGACAGGTCATGACGTCAGCAGTCAATTCATGCATATATGGGATGCCTAGAGAGTCTGCATGTCAGTCTTTGCAGGCTCTCTACATGGAAGCAGTTCAGTTGGGGAAAAAAGGGCGCCGTTAGCTCAACTGGCAACACTGGTCTTTAAAGGGCGGCGGCAAGTGCCCTTTCAAAGACTGTTGCCAGCCTAAAAGACGGACATGTAGATCTCTAAGGGTGCCTCGATGCCAGCGCCGCCGAGAGAGGGTGGCAGTTCCTGGCCCCACGGGGCTAGTACCCACGGCCAGTCTCAATGCGCGCGCTAAGAGAGGAGGGAGCGCGCGCATTGAGACCGGCCGTGCTGGTACCATGGCCTCCGAGATCACCCTCGTGCCAGTCGTTTCGAGCAGCTCGAAACGACTGGTTGTGCCAGCGCAGCGCTCCTCGCTCTACTTTATCTTTCGCAGCCGATCTGTTCCGCCCCTAGGCCTACCGGTCGCCTTCTACGACTCCTGGGCCGCACCAGGGCCTGCGGATTCCACCTCTACGTGCGCCAGCGGCCTGCGCGGGCGGACCGCTAGGTCCGCTAGCGGTTTTTGGCCGCTTTTGCGCGTTGGGACTTTGTCACCAGAGCCCAACCATGCGAACATCATCTGCGCCGTCCCTTCAAAGCGCTCTCGGGCGGACTGAACCGCCTCGATAACTGAACCAGGTGGTTTCTGCGCCTTCCGATCCGTGGGCGCACTCGGTTCTCGGGGGTGACCTCCCCGGGTCACTCCCGATTTTACGGCCGCTTTCCGCGGCCTTAGGACTTAGCGCCAGGCTGGGCTCGCTGACCGGTGGCGAGGCCTAACTCCGGCCGCAGCCTGCAACGGTGGTGGCCGGGTAGGCGGTACCCCGCGACCGCGGACATGGACAACGCTAACCCGTCTCCCGCGGGGTCGCCTGCGGGAGCTACTTCAGTGCGGCATCGCCACGCGGATTATCGCCCGACCACACATCGCAGCCGGGAACTTCGGTGGCTCGAACGCCACCATCCTGGTCACCGTTCTCGGACAATGGTGATGCGGTCATGGCTCAGGTGCCTCAGGGGGCATCAGATTCGAGTCCGAGTGTGGCGCCTGACATCGGCAACGAAGAACCATCAACCACCTTGCGGCAAACGACTTCGTCGCCACGAGACCGCGGTCTCGATGACCGCGTCTCTAGCGGGACGCGGCTCGGCGACCCGGCGTCAGCGACACCTCCTGCGGCGGGCTCGCTCCCGCAAACCATCTTGAACTTGGGCTACGACGCGATGCCCCCTTTCACTACCGTCACGGACCACCACGAGACCTTGGTGGGCTACTTGAACG
This sequence comes from Amblyomma maculatum, assembly GCF_055883805.1. Lineage (NCBI taxonomy): Eukaryota > Metazoa > Arthropoda > Arachnida > Ixodida > Ixodidae > Amblyomma > Amblyomma maculatum. The sequence goes on from NC_139352.1 coordinate 130,353,488, forward strand.
CCCCGGAACATAAGAACAGCGTCCAGGCCACGGTATTTATTACCAAACTTTTTTCGAAAATGCTAGAATGCTGTTCCACTTACCAGGCGCTGGCGTCCGACGCCCGAGGCCGTGCGGAGATCCTCCGAGGCATGTGGTACTCCGAGAAGGACTCCGCCGAAGCCAGGTCTCGAGCGGAAGCTGCGGAGGCCCGACTCAGGGCTATGCGGCCTACCACATCTCAGCCCGCGTTTGCGGACTTCTTGCGCGTCGGCACTGCTACCACCGACACCCGGCTTCCGACTCAACAACAGACGCAAGTTCCACCTGTGCGGCAAGTCAATTATGTCGCATATTTAACATCCGCGGCACCGGACTCTGTGACGCCAGCCCAGTTAATTTAGGCGCTAAAATCGAACATAGTTCCCGAGGATGCTGGTATCGGGCCAGTAACGCTGCGACAAGCCGCTGCTGGCGTCACAGTTTTAGCACGTGACCGCCAGACGGTAGACAATCTGTGAGTGGCCGTTGAACCTAACGAGGTCACTAGAAACGCATTAACCATTCGCGTAGTAGACCGGCGACGACCTCACGTGAGAGTCTGGGGTGTTGACCCCGATGTCGCCGACGACACCGTCATTGCTAATATAAATGCCAAACATCCCGGCAGCACCCTCGACCCAGAAACGACCACTCGCAGATACACGTTCCGATCACGCGACGGAACAAAAACTCACGTTTTGTCCATGGCGCCAGACGCCTTTACTAGAGTAATTTCGAAAGGTAGACTGACAATCGGTCGGTCGTCAGCATTAGTTGCCGAGGACTTGCGCGTACTAATGTGCACTTTCTGCGCCACATACGGACACTCCAGGCGCAATTGTAGAGTAAGTGCGGATGCAACGCACGCTGTCTGCGCACGATGTGCAGATGCTCACACAATCAACGACTGCACTGCACCGCACGTGACGACTCGACAACTGCCTGTGCGGTGTGTCGTAGGGCGGGATGTGAGGGACAGCCGCATAGGGCGGGTTCTTCTGACTGCCCTATCCTAGTTGCACGCCTTGCCCGCTTGCGGTCCCGAACAGATTACGGACAAACTTAGCTTTTTATCTGGGAAGGGGAAACCAGGGAGCCGCTCCGTTTTTTATTCTTAACCTCAAAGACGGGTGCTTTGCACACAATTGCATGCACTCGTCGGAGAGCCTCTTGATATCGTTTTTTATAAAACACCTTATGTTAACAGCACTACCTTCTCTATGATTACTCTACTCAATCTAACTTTCCGATACCTTACCATAAACCTCTTGATAGTTTCACCGTTTCTAACACAGCACTGTGCTGTTATATTCTCCCTCTCGCTTCCAAAACTAACTTTCTTCAAGGGGCGGCTTCCACGTTTCCCCCACTTAGGTTTTTTCTACGGTTTCCTTGTATACAGTTCGTAAAGAAATGATTATAGGTATAGTTATGATGGCGCATCGCGGTATTCATGGGTCACTTCTAGTTTCAGTTATTGGTGCGCGACTCTGGCGGTTCGGCTGGAAGAGGTTTTTTTCTTTTATTATATTTTTACTCATCAGAGCGCGTCCCATTTGACGGCCACATTTATTTTTAGTGTATTCAAGTGGGAGGGCATGGCGGATAGTGAGGGGAAAGTAAAACTTCCAGCTGATCATTCGGCCCAGCCGTGCATAGGATTGGCACACGCACAAGAATATTTTTTTATATTATATTTTATAATCTTTTATTTCACCTTCACTCTTATACCTAATATTTTTTCCCATCTCCTCGGTTAGCACTGTGCCGGCCATTGTTCATTTTTTTCCTTTTCGGAGGAATATTTGTTTCACTTTTGTATACAGAGGGTCGTGTCAGGTTTTCAAAGTTTCGATTCTACATTCCGATTCCGTTAAACAAAAATGACAGCTAATCTTTCAATCTCGTTCATTCAAGCAAACAGACCACAGTAAAAACGCGACCCCTGTATTAATAGACAGCATGGTCAATGGTAACTACGATTATGCACTTATATCAGATCCGTATACAGTTGCAGACAGAATTACGGGCATTCCTACGAATTGGATTACATTCGCAGCACCGTCCAAGCCGCGATGCGCCATCATCGCTACACACATGACCTTTAACATGTTTCCTATACTCATCACACCTAGAGTGGTTGCATTAGTATGTAATTCAACTACAGCATCATTCCTCCTAGTAAGTGCCTATGCGCCACCTCGCTTCCCAATGTCTCCAACATTACACGACATTCAGTTCAGTTCAGTCGTTCAGTCGTGTCCGACTCTTCGTGACCCTATGGACCATGTCACACCACGCTTTCCGGTCTCTCGCTATCTTCCTAACATCACATAACTTCATCTGCAGTGCCTCGAGGATGCCATCTAACCATCGCGTTCGCTGCCTACCCCTTCTCCGGCAACCATCAACCTTTCCCAACATCAAATCTTTCTCCAGCGACTCCTCTCTTCTCATCAGATGACCAAAGTAGCTGAGCTTTAACTTTAGAATTTGACCCTCTAATGAGCAGTCAGGGTTTATGGTAGACAATATTGACTGATTTGATCTTCTGGCAGTCCAAGGAACTCTCAAGAGTCTTCGCCAGCACCCCAATTTAAACGCGTCAATTTTTCGGCGGTCAGCCTTTTCACAGTCCAACTCTCGCATCCATACATCACAACTGGAAAGACCATAGCACGAGTTATACGGATCTTGGTTGGCAGACTAATGTCTCTGCTCTTTAATAGGCGGTCAAGGCTAACCATTGCTCTCTTTCCCAGAAGCAGGCGTCTCCTAATTTCATGGCTGCAGTCTCCTTCCGAGGTAATCTTGGAGCCCAAGAAGAGAAAATCTGTCACAGCTTCCACTTCTTGTCCATTTACGCTCCAGGACTTGACAGGGCAAGACGCCATGATCTTTGTCTTCTTAATGTTCAGTTTAAGCCCAAACTTCTCACTCTCTTCCTATACGCGCATCAGAAGTCTCGAGTTCCACTTCACTTTCTGCTATTAAAGTGGTATCATCCGCATATCTAAGGTTGTTGATACGTTTTCCAGCAATCTTCACTCCAGCTGAAGACTCGTCCAGACCAGCGTTCCTCATGATGCACTCTGCATATAGGTTAAATAGGCAGGGCGACAGTATGCAGCCTTGCCTCACTGCTTTCTCAATCGGAAACCAATCAGTAAGACCATGCCCAGTTCTGACTGTGGCCTCTTGTCCTTCATAAAGGTTCCTGAGGAGACAGATGAGGTGAATCGGAACTCCCATCTCTTGGAGAGCTTGCCACAATCTGCTGTGATCTACGCAGTCAAACGCTTTCGCATAATCAATAAAGCAGAAGTAGATGAGTTTCTGGAACTCTCTTGCTATTTCCATGATCCAGCGAAGGTTGGCAATTTGGTCTCTAGTTCCTCTGCCCTTGCGAAACCCAGCTTCCACGTCAGGAAGCTCCCGATCCACATACTGCTGCAGCCTTCCTTGGAGGATTTTCAACATCACCTTGCTAGCATGCGAAATAAGCGCGATCGTGCGGTAGTTGGAACAATCTTTGGCACTGCCTTTCTTTGGAATGGGAATGTAAACTGGCCTCCTCCAATCCTGGGGCCACTGCAGGGTTGTCCAAATCTTCTGACCTAATGTATGCAGAATGTTAACAGCGTCATGGTTGAGGTTTTGGAGCAACTCAGCTGGAATGCCATCAATTCCGCTAGCTTTGTTCTTAGCAAGGCTGTCTAAGGCCCATTCAACTTCACTCTTCAGGATGCCCGGCTCGAGATCAGTAATCACAACCGTCTTATGTTGGGTTTGCACATTCGGGTCCTTCTTGTACAGTTCTTCTGTGTATTCCTGCCACCTCTTCTTTATCTCTGAGGCTTCAATGAGGTCATTGCCTCGTTTGTCCTTTATCACGCCCAGCTTAGCACAGAAGCTTCCTTTGATATCTTTTATTGTCTGATACAGAGCTCTTGTGTTCCTTAATTGGCTGTTGTCCTCAACTGCTTGGCACTGTATGTTCATGAAGGCATTCTTATCTCTCCTTGCTATTTTCTGAAATCCGCATTCAGAAACTTGTATCTTTCTCTTTTCCCCATAACTTTTGCCATCCTCCTTTCCTCAGCTATTTGCAAAGCCTCTTCAGATAACCAGTTTGCTTTCTTGCATTTCTTTTGCTTTGGAACTACCTTAGTAGCAACTTCTTGTATTATATCGCGAACATCAGTCCACATCTCTTCGGGCTCTCTGTCTTCTAGATCTAATTTTTGAAATAGATTCCTCACTTCCACAGCATATTCTAATGGAATTTGATCCAGATCATACCTGAAAGGCCTTCTAGTTTTCTGCGTTTTCCTCAATGGAAGCTTAATTTTGGCAACAAGAAGCTGATGATCGGTGCCACAATCGGCCCCAGGCCTTGTTTTTACTGCTTGTACAGCGCTTCTCCATCTCTGCCGGCAAAGAATATAATCGATCTGATTCCTATACAGACCGTCTGGTGAAGTCCATGTGTACAGGCGCCTCTTGTGCTGTTGAAAATGAGTATGTGCTATGGTCAGGTTGTTTTCTTGACAAAACTCTACTAGCCTCTGCCCAGCTTCATTTGGCTCGCCAAGACCGAACTTGCCTATAATTCTGGATATTTCTTCACTCCCGACCTTAGCATTCCAGTCTCCTATGAGAAAAACAACGTCTGATGATGGGGTGCGGTTTAAAAGGCATTGCAGGTCCGCATAAAATCTCTCAACGTCAGCTTCTTCAGCGGTAGTGGTCGGTGCATAGACTTCGATAACTGTTATGTTGAAAGGGTGACCTTGGATCCGAAGTGAAATCATACACACGCACTAACACTAACGGAGGATATGCCGGTGATAGTTGCAGGAAATTTTAATGCCAAACATGCAGTATGGGGCCCAAGCCAATCCGACGCGCGCGGAGATGAATTCGCAATGGCTTCTGGTTTAGTGATCATGAATGACCCGGCATCTCCTCCCACATACACAAACTACTACACTGACAGCTGGATAGACGTCACCATGGCATCTCCAGCGTTGATGCTTTTGGGGCCGTCATGGCAGGTGTCAGACACGATCACATTTTGAGAACATAAACACATAACAGTGACATTGGGTAACACACGTCGAAACACAGAACCACGACAAACAAATTCGGGATTAACGAGATTACTGAAATCCATATACAAATTGCACTTTTTCGATGCGGTAGTTGGCACTTATTTGGGTTTGCCTGAGTCACTGGAATTAGTCGCCACCAAATTCTATGATATTTTTGAACGCCTAAGACGGAAGAATTTATCATTACGATCAAACAAACCAAATTCAACGACAAATTTCAATAATTGGTGGACATAAGAATTGGCATCAGAAAAGTTAAAAGTCAGGGCTTTACGCCGCAGATACCAAAGAACAAAGGATTATCTATTGAGGCAACAATTTGGCAAGGAATATTATCAGGCATTAAGAATATATAGAATCAACGTCGCACATGCTCGAACCTCCGAAATGAGAAACATTGCCTAGGATTCATTAAAGTCCAATATATTCGGTCATACGTTCAAAATCGCGTTCTGTAAATTACAAGCCCCGGTCATCCTTCCCCTCATACAAAGGAAGGACGGATCATTAACAACGTCCACTTTGAAAACGGCACAACTATTATTCAACAATCAGGTAGCTTCAGATAAGCTGGACATTGATACCCCATTACATTCGGAGATTCAAGCACTTGCGGCCGAACCAAATTTGGGAGGACTCGGTGATGTTTCTTTCACGTATGGGGAGATTCATTTAGCAGTCTTCAGAGTGAAACAAGGAGCAGCATCGGGACTAGACGGCATAACGCCACGATTTGTCCAAGAGTTACGGAAATTAAAACCCAATTTTTTATTATTCATATTTTCTTCCGCCTTGAGTTTGGGACATTTCCCTTTGATATGGAGAAAAGCCTTAAATTTTTCTCCCAAAGCCAGGCAGGGAGAAAAATATAAGGCCTTCCGCAGAATAATACAAAAGGGGCGAGTCACTATCGGGTGGTCCTTGGCGCAGGTGGCCGATCGAGGACCTCAACGTTCCCATGTGCACATTCTGCGCCCAATACGGACATTCGCGGCGAAATTGTCGGGCGGCTTCGGACGAGTCGCGTGCATGCTGCACAAAATGTGCAGGAAACCACACGGCGGCGGTGTGCACTCTAGCCGCATCAGACGCTGCGGTCGCGTGCGCGGTCTGCCGCCGTGCCGGAAGACAATGCCAGCCGCACAGGACAGGAGATAAATCCTGCCCTATACTGCAGGAGAGAGTAGTAAGGATGCGACAAAGGACAGATTATACCGATCCTTAAGGCACATGGTTGGAAAAAAGGCGAGAGGGAGGCCGAGTTTCCTTATTTTCTCTCTTTTCATTGCCGTTGCTGCAACATGCAACGGCAAAACCACATTATCTTTTCTTTACCCTGTCCCCACTGCATAGACGAGAGCTGGTTCACACAACCTATTTTATCTCTATCTAATTACTACACTCATAGTTTCCTTCTCGCTTTGGGCAAAGGAGTGCCCTCCGACTTCTATTTTTCTTTCTTTCCTTTCTTAAAAACAATTACAGCTCTCCCCGAAACCCTACATTGCACTCGGCCTTCCCTCTCGCCCCCAAACCATCTTAATCACGCAGAGATGGCGCCTTGATCAAAAATTCAAAAAATCACTATTTTCATTTTTTAGATTCCTTTTCACTATTGGATACACGGCTTGTCATCCGGATTGTGTCGTTTCCCCTCGTTTTCTCTCGCCTCTTTTACAATTGGCATTTTTCCATCAACCAATAATTAACACCCTTTCCAAAATCTTATTCGGCTTTAAAATTTTAAAATGAATTCACAAATTTCTTCCTGAATTATTCAGGTCAATTTAGACCACTGTAAAAACGCTGCACCTGTATTAATAGATAGGCTAAAAGAGACCGACATGGATTTTGCATTAATTTCAGATCCATATACGAGAGGAGGCGACATACCGGGGATTCCATCAGATTGGTTAATTTTCAAGGCGCCATCCAACCCAAGAACAGCCATAATAGTCACAGCAACACGCTACGACATCTTCCCATTGTTCAGCTCATCAAATGTTACATCAATCAAATGCTCACAAACAACGGCATCATTTACACTAACATCAGCATATGCACCACCACACAGCCCTATGACTCCTACACTCGACACTATACGACACACACTCATCTCAACGGAGGGGATTCCGGCGGTATTGGCAGGCGACTTCAATGCCAAGCATACCGCCTGGGGTCCGGAGCTGTGCGATGCCAGAGGAGGGGAGTTCCTCGGTTTCGCAATGAGCTCCGGCCTGGTCATTTTGAACGAACCTCAATCCCCTCCAACATACTCAACAAGTTATACTGACAGTTGGTTAGACATAACATTAGCTTCACCCACACTTGTCAGGGCAGGATACACGTGGACAGTAACAGACTCCAGAACACTATCTGAACACACACATTGAAATTCGCTTTGGTCAACCAACACACGCTAAACAACGCAGATTAAAATATAGAGGCACAACACGGTTACTAAATGCACTTTCTACATCCCACATCATGGATGCCATTGTTCGAGCAAATTTGAATTCTCAGGTGGCATTGGATTTAATAATTACTAAATTTCAATTCATATTCGATCATTTTAGGAAAAGAAATTTAACAACAACTCGTCCGACTTCCCGATTTCAGATTAACAATTCGAATGAATAGTGGACGACCGGTCTTACTATCGAACGTTCTAGGGTGCGCGCCATGAGAAGGCGCTATCAAGGATCATCGGAAATCCAAATTCGCAAATTTTACGGTGAAATTTATTACACCGAATTGGCAAAGTTTCGTTCTCAGGTATCGGAAGCCCGTAATTCGTACCTAAGAGAATTGGCTAGGAAATCAATCAAATCAGGCATATTCGGGCGACCGTATAAAATTGCTTTCAAAAAACAACCAGCACCCATCGTTTTACCTTCTATCGAGAAACCGGACGGCTCAATGACATCGTCTGTGCTGGAAACATCACAGACGCTGTTAGATAGTCAGGTTGCGTCGGATTTATTCCAAAATGATAGCGACGCTCACAGGGCGATGCGTGTCAAGGCTGCTTGGCCGTCCCTAGGTGGACCGGACGACGTCCCATTCACACCTGGCGAGGTTGAAATGGCAGTGTCCCGAGTCAGGTTGGGAACGGCGTCTGGGTTGGACGGCATAACACCGCGCGTTGTACGCGAACTCTGGGAGCGTCATCTAAATTTCTACCTCTTTATTTTTAATTCGTCTCTGAAACTGGGTCATTTTCCAATGGCTTGGCGGAAGGGACGCATTATATTCTTGCTAAAGCCAGGTCGGCCTCCGGAGATCACCACTTCTTATAGGCCAATTGTAATGAATTCGGCACTCGGCAAAGTGCTAGGGCGTTTATTGTATGGCCGTCTATACCCCTTTCTATCACGAACAAATTTGCTACATCCTCACCAATTCCGCTTTACGCGACAGCGCAGAGATGTTCAGGCTCTACACGCGCTCGTAACGAAATTAAGAGATATGCGGAATAGCGGCCTACACGCACTGCTTATCTCCATCGATTTCCGCGGCGCGTTTGACAGCGTGTGGCACCCTTTGGTCCTGAGTTCTCTCAGTGACTGGGGGTGCCAGAGAAATCTCTGCGCGCTGGTCCGGTCATTTCTATCCGACCAAGAGGTGGTTTTCCGCTCCCATGCGGGAGACGCGGTCGCGCGTCCCACCTTAGGCAGCCCACAGGGTTCTCCGCTGTCACCTCTTTTGTGGAATATAGTGGTGAGTGGATTGCTCGAGCTCCCGATGCCAGAGGGTGTGTCGGTGCAGGCGTATGCGGATGACATCGTCATCCTTGTGCCCGCATCTGGCCGCAAAGCACTGACGGAATTGGCAGAGACCACACTCGGTAGAGTGGCAGCATGGGCGGAGAAGGCGAGAATGAACATTTCAAGGGAGAAGACGGTGTGCGTCCTTATTTCTCCCCCAAGGGGTAGAATGGGGCGCACATTACCTGTGGTACGCCTCGGCGGGGTGCGCTTGCAATTCAACCCTCCGTCAGGATACTAGGTGTCGTCTTCGACCGGACTCTCTCCTTCATACCCCATGGTGACTTTCTCAAGGAGAAATCCGAACTGCTTGCTGCGCGCCTCAGTGTTTTCATGCGCCTTAGCGGCACACCGGCACCGCAGCACAGAAGAGTATTATACCGACAAGTCGTTCTTCCGTCACTCGCATATGCGTCCCCTGTCTGGTGGACTGAAACTCCCTATTCAGGTTTGCGTGCTAGGCTGCTTTCTGTGCAGCGTGCCCCGTTATTGGCGTTAACGGGAGCATATTCAACAACGATCACAAGGGCGCTCCAAATTCTAATGCATGCGCCGCCGCTAGCATTGGATCTTGACAGGTTCAATGCAGAGTTCGCGCTTTTCATGCAGAGATTGAACGTCAATTTTGGACGACCTCATCGCGCATCGGAAGTGGAGGCGCCTTTTGATGATTCGCTCGTGCACCCGGCAGAGGTTATTTCGTTTGCGCATGTTCGTCTGGACAGGGACGGCGCGGAGGCCGAGGCGCGGTCACCCGTCTACCATGTCTACACGGACGGCGCATACACCTCTGTCTCAGCCGGAGCGGCCTACGTCATATTGTCACCAGCGGGCCGAATAACATCTGTAGGCCGCTTCAGAGTTGAAGGAGCAACTGGTGCATATTGCGTAGAGCAAATAGCGTTTGAGGAAGCCCTCCGCTATGTAGACGGCTTGCAGGGATGGACGGCTGTGCACATATACACAGACTCTCTGTCGATCCTTGCAGCTCTAGCCGCACCTAAAACTTCAAACATCAAAATTCGCGAAATTAAACAGTTGCTTAAATCACTTATCATACGAAGGCCGATTAGACTATTTCATGTCTCTGCACATGCAGGAGTGCTTGGCAATGAACTCGCGGATATAGTTGCGTCGCGAGCACACACATCGGGCCGGACCAGATTGGATCTAGCTTCTAAAACAGTGGTCCGTGCAGAATTCCGTCGAGTTGTGGCCGCGAGATGGGCCAATTGGTGGAGAAATAACGAGGGCACGGGAATCTTCAATTTCATTCCCGATGCGAATAATCTCCCCATCTCGTTTCCACCTGCGAAATCAATTCCACAACTCATCACAGGTCATGGCCGATTCCCCCATTATCTTCATCGTTTCGGCCTATCATCTTCATCACACTGTCCGTGCGGTGCCCAAGAGGGTACAGTCATTCATTATCTCACCACATGTCCATTAACATTACAATACAGACAACACCTCATCCCACCTGCACCACCAGAAAACAATCCCATAATATGGAGAATTTGGCTAAACAGTAACAAGAATTGTGCGTGGTTAATTAGATTGGTTAACTTTATAAGTTCAACACTTCCAAATTACACACGATAAAATTTCAAAAAATCTAAACTAAATAATTACAATCATTTTACATCATTCTGACTTTGGCTGAGGGCTCGTCGAGCCAAATGAGGTGGGCACGACATGTGCTCGCCCTCATGCCATTTTCAGATGGTGTAAATTCTTTATTTTTATTTGACTGTATGCTTTATTTTTATTTTATATTCATCATGTTAATTTTTTTGGCTTCTATAAATTGTAAATAGTGTAGATACAGTACATATTGTACATAGTGTAAATACCGCTATTTTGCATAGCAATGTAAATAGTGTAGATACTGTACATATTGTACATAGTGCAAATATCGGTATTTTACACGGCAAATTTTTCATGTTACCTTAATTCTTGTAAATTCTCCTAAATTTCCTCTACTTTACATTCTGTCCACTTTATTCCGTTGCCATTTCTCTGTGCTCTTTTCCTGCCTTTGTTCTGTTCCCCTCTTTTCTTGCCTTCCAGATTTCATCAATTTCTCGTCTTCCTCTGGACGACCATTGAATTATTCGCTTCTGATTTCTGATATTAAAATCTTATTATCCTTTCTTTTTGTGTGTGTGTGTTAGTGTTAGTGTTATGTTGCTATGTGTATGCATGTGTCCTTGGGCACATTTATTGTTTACTATCCTATAAAAAAATTAAATAAACCAGCTCTGCGAGGCAAGCCCACCCTCTGTGCTCGTTGAACCCGTAGGATGCAGATGTGTTACCGTGCCCACTTTTTATTTTCTCAATTGGCTTTTTCCACTAAATCAAACACTTTGGCCAACTGGGCCCTTTTCATTTATTTTTGATTGGTTTAAGCCTGATATAGCTTAGCTGGTGCAGGCTCTTTCTCATTCCGCTTTATTTTTGAATTTACTTTCCAACATTGTCAGGAATGAGACTTTGGATTGGGGCGGTACATCTGTCAAACGGTAACGCAGGTGTCCTAAGGCGAGCTCAGCGAGGACAGAAACCTCGCGTATAATAATAATGAAAATAATAATAATAATAATAATATTGTTACTCAGCTGTATTCGCTGTTCGTGATGAGCATGAAGAAGTGCAACAGACTCCGAGAAGACGACGACGCTGAATGTCGTGAAATCAGTGCCCTCATCAACGTTAGCTGTGCGGAGAGCTTTCAGACTGTAGATCTTCCACGTAACATCTCTTGGTGGAGGTCAATTAATTCGATCCCCTGTCACAAGCTGGATCTCCGCAGCGTCCGCCATGTCGGAACCACTACAATGACTACAGACGCCTCTACCTCTACAGCCGCCGCACCTGCTGTTGTCATGGCCCATCCCCGTGATCCCGGAACCTTCTGCGGGACCGACGACGTCGACGTAGACGACTGGCTAGCCCTATACGAGCGCGTGAGCAAGCACAACCGGTGGGATCCCACACTCATGCTTGCGAATGTAATCTTCTACTTGGCTGGGACCGCGCGGGTGTGGTTTGAAACCCACGAAGACGACCTAACATCTTGGGATATCTGCAAACAGAAGCTACACGACCTGTTCGGAAAGCCTATTGGCCGCCACATCGCCGCCAAGAAAGCGCTCGCCTCTCGCGCCCAAACATCTACGGAGTCTTATCTCACTTACATTCAAGACGTCCTGTCTCTATGCCGCAAAGTCGACCAAGGCATGCCTGAGGAGGATAAAGTCGGCCATATAGTAAAAGGCATTGCCGACGATGCCTTTAACCTCCTGTTGTGCAGGGATTGCTCCACCGTGGACTCTGTGCTGCAGGTGTGCCGACGTTTCGAGCAGGCGAAACAGGGGCGAATTTCTCACCGTTTCGACCGGCTGCCGAACACGGCTGCGAGCTCCTCCTGTATCGATCTTCCGACCCCTCACCCGCATGCTAGCGACAACACTTTGACACGCATTGTCCGCCAAGAGCTTGAGGCAATGACTCCCGCGGCCTCAATGTCGCATACACCCGACAACACCCTGGCTACTATATCACTTATTAAGGCTGTTGTTCGCCGAGAAGTTGCCAATATGGGCCTGCCTTCTGCCAGCGCCACCGACACCGTGGATTCAGGACCTGCACCTCCAGTGATTGCTGCTGTTTCATCCAGCGCAGGTTTCTCGCCCCGATATCGGTACCGCAACCCAAATGAATGGCGTACCCATGACAATCGCCCCATCTGTTTTACTTGTTCTCGCGTTGGCCACATTTCCCGTCACTGCCGTAGCCGCTGGTATACGCCATCTCGTCAGTTCACCTACGTCGACCACCGCGGAAACTATGCCCCTCGCTATACCTCACCTCGCCCCGACCAGACCCGTGCTGACCCTGTTTCCACTGTCCGTCCTGCCAACCGTTCACCATCCCCGCAAGCGCGACGTTCGCGTTCTCGTCATCCTCGCCGTAGTTCGCCAACGTCCTACTCTGGCCACTTACCGGAAAACTAGCCAATGCAGCTCCCGGAGGTGACGCTGCATTTATGACCCGGACTGAAAAGCCTCTGTTGACCCCTGCCCTACAAAATAACCGTATCGACGTCCTTGTGGATGGAGTTCCCGTTTCTGCTCTAATTGATACAGGCGCCCAACTGTCCGTTCTAATCTCCCCATTTCGTCGTCGCCTCAAGAAAGCCCTTACGCCAGCCGTCTCGTCCATAGTTCGCGTCGCCAATGGCAGCCCTGCTGCCGTGGTTGGCATGTGTACGGCGCGAGTTACAATTGCTGACCGTCATGCCCCAGTGTTGTTCACCGTCCTACATGAATGCCCCCACGACGTTATCCTTGGCATTGATTTCTTAACAGCCCACTCTGCCCTTATCGACTGCTCTAGTGGCCTACTTCGCTTGGACCTCCCGCTCTGCTCTGAAGACCCCTCCTGCTCACCCCGACTTCGATCAGCACAGTTTAGCCGCCTTCCTCCAGAAACTGCCGTTTACATCCCTATGTCGCCATTCCCACCCGTCCCAGATAGCGACTATCTCGCTTGTCCCATTACTGATGTCATGCTGCAGCGGCACGTCACCCTTCCTCATCTAATTGTGCACATCTCCCAGAACCGCACCACTCTCCCAGTCCTCAACTTCAGCTTTTCAACTCAAGTTCTGCCCGAGGGAATTTCATTAACTTCGCTGTCCCCGATGACCGATTGTGCCATTTCAGCTCTGTCTACAGATCATACAACTGCCGTCCCTGCCAACACCCCCTCGCCGTCCACATCGCGCCCTGATCCGCTTGACAGCATGATATCAGCTGATCTGCAACCTGAATTCGCCGCTGATTTACACAAGCTTTTGTTTACCTACAGTGACCTTTTTGACTTCGGCACCCGCCCATTGGGTCAAACGACAGTTGGAACCCACCGCATTGACACCGGGGACGCCAGTCCTATCCACAGGCGGCCCTATCGTGTTTCGCTTGCCGAGCGACGCGTCATTCAAACGGAGGTCGCAAAGATGTTAACGAATGACATAATCGAGCCTTCCAGTAGCCCCTGGGCATCCCCTGTTGTGTTGGTCAAGAGAAGGATAACAGTTGGAGATTCTGCGTTGACTACCGTCATTTGAATAAGATAACCAAAAAAGATGTGTATCCTCTTCCGCGCATCGACGACGCGCTTGATAATTTGCACGGAGCCAGCTACTTCTCATCCATCGACCTTCGTTCCGGCTACTGGCAGATTTCTGTCGACGAGAGAGACCGTGAAAAGACAGCGTTCATCACCCCTGACGGCCTCTATCAATTTAAAGTCATGCCTTTTGGCCTATGTAACGCCCCTGCAACTTTCGAACGGATGATGGACTCATTGCTGCGCGGCTTCAAGTGGACGACTTGTCTTTGTTACTTAGACGACGTCATTGTTTTCTCGTCCACTTTTGACAGCCACCTCTCGCCTTTCTACCATTCTCGAGCTATTCCGTCGCGCCGGCCTTCAACTCAACTCAAAGAAATGCAGTTTCGGTCATCGGGAAATCAAAGTGCTTGGTCACTTGGTTAATGCTTCCGGTGTTCAGCCTGACCCTGACAAGATACGTGCCGTCAGAGATTTTCCCACTCCGCATTCATCCAGCGATGTCAGAAGCTTTATTGGCCTATGTTCCTACTTCCGACGATTCGTCCCGAACTTCGCAGTCCTCGCTCGTCCGCTCACCCAACTCCTCAAGAAAGACGTTTCATTCTATTGGGGGCCTGAACAAGTTGCAGCTTTCTCAGAGCTTATTGCTGCTCTAACTACTCCACCAGTCTTGGCCCACTTCAACCCTTCCGCCAATACTGAACTCCGTACCGACGCAAGTGGTCATGGAATAGGAGCTATTCTCGGTCAGCAACAACACGGCCGTACAAGGGTGATTGCGTATGCCAGCCGCCTCCTCTCAACACCCGAACAAAATTATTCTATTACAGAGCGAGAGTGCCTGGCGCTTGTCTGGGCTATTACGAAATTCCGCCCTTATTTGTTTGGCCGCCATTTTACTGTGATAACAGACCATCATGCCTTGTGCTGGCTTTCCTCTCTCAAAGATCCTACTGGCCGTTTGGGGCGCTGGGCGCTACGATTACAAGAATACACCTTTTCCGTCGTCTACAAGTCCGGCCGACTTCACCAAGATGCAGACTGTTTGTCACGTCATCCCGTCGACTCCCCTAGTCCTACAGACTCTGACGATGATGCATGTGTCTTGTCTGTCTCCGCCTTTGCTAACATTGTCAAGGAGCAGCACCTAGATCCTTCTCTGCATTCCATTATCCTCCGTCTTACCTCCGACCGCCCTGACCCATCTCTCGCCTTATTTGTGCTCCACGAGAACACCCTATACCGACGTAATATGCGACCAGATGGCACAGACCTTTTGCTCGCAGTTCCACAACACCTGCGTTCCACCATCCTTGAACAGTTCCATGATGCTCCCACGGCTGGCCACTTGGGTGTCTCTCGCACATACGACAGCCTGCGCCGACGTTTCTACTGGCCGGGGCTCTACCGTTCTGTCCAGCAGTATATTGCCGCGTGTGAACTGTGTCAGCGTCGGAAGAAGCCCACAATTTTGCCTTCAGGTCATCTGCAGCCGATACCCATACCAACTGACCCGTTTTCCCGTATAGGCGTTGATCTCCTTGGCCCCTTTCCAGTTTCCGCCTCGGGGAACAAATGGATCGCCGTCGCCACCGATTACGCTACTCGGTATGCTATTACCCGAGCCATCCCGACCAGCTGCGCCACAGACGTCGCTGACTTCCTTCTAGAAAACGTAATTCTTCATCATGGTGCTCCTCGTGAACTACTAACTGACCGTGGCCGCTGTTTCCTGTCGCGAGTGGTTGACGAAATTCTTCGTTCGTGCTCCGTCCGCCACAAATTCACCACCGCATATCACCCCCAGACCAATGGCCTCACGGAACGTCTAAACCGTACCCTCACAGACATGCTGGCCATGTATGTATCTGACGACCATCGAGATTGGGACGTTCATCTCCCCTTTGTCACATTCACCTACAATTCATATGTCCATTCTACTGCTGGATACTCCCCATTTTATTTATTATTTGGCCGGCAACCGTTACTACCCTTCGACACCTCCCTACCCGCGGCAGACGCCACCAGTACTTACACCAGTGATGCCGTCACCCGCGCTCATGATGCCCGCCGGATAGCTCATGCCAGGCTCTCTGCATCCCAAGACTCCCAAAAGATCCGGTACGACAGCCGCCACCGTGATGTCCACTACACTCCTGGATCTCTTGTTTTGTTGTGGCTCCCGTGCCGTCGAGTGGGCTTGTGTGAAAAACTTTTGCCCCGTTACGCTGGCCCTTACCGTGTTTTGCGCCCCGTGACCGACGTCACCTACGAAGTTGAATCTGTGGTTCCGAAGTCCCCGTCCACAGCTCCAACCTCCGAAATAGTACATGTGTCCCGTCTAAAGCCCTATTATCAACGTTCTATTTCGCTAACATAGACCGCACCGGGACTGTGCTTTTCCCGCGGGGGGGTAGTGTTACTTAGCTGTATTCGCTGTTCGTGATGAGGATGAAGAAGTGCAACAGACTCCGAAAAGACGACGACGCTGAGTGTCATGAAATCAGTGCCCTCATCAACGTTAGCTGTGCGGAGAGCTTTCAGA
The DNA here is from genome assembly GCF_055883805.1 of Amblyomma maculatum. Classification (NCBI taxonomy): domain Eukaryota; kingdom Metazoa; phylum Arthropoda; class Arachnida; order Ixodida; family Ixodidae; genus Amblyomma; species Amblyomma maculatum. Next base: position 130,370,080 of record NC_139352.1, read on the forward strand.
CTGTAGATCTTCCACGTAACAATATAATAATAATATTAATAATAATAATAAAAAAATAATAATAATAATCAATCAATCTTTATTAGTGTGCGCAGGAACAACCATGTGGTCTTCGTGCTGCAGCACAAATAAAAAAAGAAACAAAAATGAAAATGCACAAACATGTTTACACATACAGGGAGAACACAGGAAAGCGATAATGAAATATCCGTAAAAATTTTTTTCGTACTCTGTCAACCTTGTCCAAGTTCGATTTGCAAGTGCCATTTCAAACAACCGACGCATACTCCAAGAGCGGCAAGCATATGGACAGGTACAGTTTTAGGAACGGAAGTGGAGTATGGAACTCTCTCGAAAGTCTGCAAACGAATCCGAGTGTGCGCATAGCCCGCTGAGCAATGCGTTTAGTGTGAGAGGAGAAGCTGAGGGTGCGGTCAAAAAGTACACCAAGGTCATTAATTTCATCAACCCTGTCCAACAGCACAGAATTCACAGAATAATCAGAATCCACAGAATCAGAATAATGGTAGAAAAAGCTATGTGTTTTACGAGTAAAGGACACAACCCTAGTTTTGGAAGAATTGAGGGTAAGTCGATTCTTCGCACACCAATCAGAAAAAGATATGTCCGATTGCAACAACAAGCAATCTTGAAAAGAATGTATTACTTTGAATATTTTTATATCATCAGCATAAAAAAGAAACGAGGAGTTCTTTATCGCTGAGGAAACATCATTAATAAAAACGGAGAAGAGAAGCGGGCCTAGTACTGAACCTTGAGGAACTCCCCTCGTTGCAGGGTAAACGAAAGAAGTCTGTCCATTGACACTGACAAAGCAGAAGCGATCAAGGAGATAGTTGCGTAGGAGGGCTACGAGTGAGACTTCAACGCCAGAGAGTAAAAGTTTTTCAAGAAGTAGTGAGTGAGTAACAACGTCGAAAGCTTTGCTCATATCACAGTACACAGTGTCAACGGTGAACGGTGGCAACTTAAGTTTATTTATTTTTTTATCCTTCACTAAATAGTTTTTACCACCACCACCACGGTCACAGACCAAGAATCCTGTGCCATGTTCTTTGCGCTGTCACGTTGATCGGTTAAGCTGGATGGCGATATCACACCCACGGAGCATAACGCGGGTAATTCAAACCAAGTCCGGTATAGCGGGGTTTTTCAAGTTAGCCAGCCAAGAGAGAGATAGAAATTGGTGGAGTCTATGAACGATCAATGACTGCTGACGACATATTACAGTTTTTCGCACTGAGAGAAAACAATCACAGCGGATTCCAACCGCTAGTGCTCGAACCTGGGTGCATTTAGTCATCTAACCAGGTTTCATCATCATCCTCATCCTCAGCCTGACTATACCCACTGAAAGGCGGAGGCCTCTTCTATATTACTCCAATTAACCCGGTCCAGGGCTAGCTGCATTCACTTGACCCCTTAAGGTTAAGAAGAAGTATTGTCAAAGATCCGCTATTTAATGCGCCGCCTCCCCGATGAGGTCATAAGTAGGTTTTTGCTCATGACCTTCGTGATTATTTGCGCCATCTCACAGGGGTTGATCGTGGTGACCATGGTTAAACCTTTGCAATTTGACATGTGCAGCGTAAACTGCAGCACACTAGGCTCATAGCCACAAAAAGTCGATCGCTGGAATTTGCTCCACTACCTGAAGCGGCAGCAACCGACCGATCATTTGAGATTTCTGCAATGGCTCAGGCAAGTCAATATCATTTGCTCCTTCAGCAGCCTCGTGTGAGCTTCAATTTCCGTGGCTGTGCTGGTGAAGACGTCGAACACTGGATAAAACAGTTTGAGCCAGTGGCTGAATTCAATCATTCTGTGGAGCCCTGCTGAGAAGCTGGGCAAGGTCCATTTCGTGCTTGAAGACTGCGCTAAAACGTGGTATGAGAATAGGAAGGCCAGTCTTCAACGCTGGAAGTTTTTCGGGCGTGTGTTGCGGGATGCTTTTGCCAGCCACGACCACCGTGATCGCGCACGCTGCCTCCTAGAATATTGTGTGTGACAGCCTAGCAAGAGCATGGCAATGTTCGTTGAGGAGGTGACCCGTCTTTATCGGTAGGCTGATTCCGACATGACGGGATCATCGAAGTTGCGCCACATGATGCAGGGCGTAAAAGAACCCTTTTTCTCTGGTTTTCGTTAGCAGTACTCCTAAAAGTGGTACGAACTTCATCAATGAACCTACCCTCATCGAACGAGCCCTGCTGCAACGAGGCCGACGAAGTGAGTCTGCCTGTGGTTAGCCCTTCAGCAACGTGGTCATTTTGTACGGCCCCACTCAACGTCTCTCGCTGCCTGAGCTGACCCGCGACGTAGTTCGCGAAGAGCTCCTCGAGTTCAACCTCGGAGCCACGTTCCATAAGATACGCAGCAGCTCTCCGTCGGCCAGCGGTTCCTCCCGCGCAGCATCTTCCTTTTGAATCACAGCCGCCACCCGCTTCTCAGCCACCTTCCCACGAGCATCCTACCATCCGTCACCCAATCAGGGCCCCATCATGCAGCCACCTGTTCTGAAGGAAGACATCTGGCACACAATTTTCCAGCTGTCGCTGTAATACCGCCGCTGAGAACCCGGCCACGTTTAACGCCGTTGACCCTTTCGGGATTTTTGTAGTGAGAACTGCACTACGGCAGCCGCCTCGCCACTTCGCCGCAATCGCGCTTTCGTCATGGTCGCACCTTGGCCGAGGTCGCACTGACCTTGAGCCTTACTCTACTCTACTGGCCAGTCTCTCTTCGCTGCCAGATTTAACCATAGCCCTAGCAATGACACCTAGTACTAATTATCCATGAGTCATTACTAAATATTCATGAGCAATGGTATGACGTCACCACATAATGACGTCATTGGCTGTAACGCCACGACCTAATATGACATCATTATGACGTCACATTCGGCCATGTTTAATAACCAGAGGTCACAACCAGGCATGACGTCACGACTGCTTATGACGTCACCTGGTGATTTACCAGACCTTAGGGACAATGATCAGTGGAAACACAGTGGGGCGAAAGGGACCCTCAACCACATATTTTGGGACTGTCCAGAGTCCCCTGCGATGAGACAAAATATAACAAGTAGAGAAGTCTGGGACACCCTGCTGCTAAGCGTGGACCCTGCGATCTAGCGACGTACCGTCTATGTGGGGGAACCGGCTGCAACAAACCATTGGCTACCTGCCAGCTTCTAATCCGCGGGCGCACTACTCCTTGTCTTTCCCGGCCTGCGTGCCGGGGGCGGGAAAGAGGACGCTTTTTATGGCGATAGCAATAATGCGTCAGGTTTCGAGCTGTCGCGTGGTCCCGGCGGAGCCACGCTCGACCTTGAACAGCCCAGGAGGAGGAGGAGAAGCAGAAGAAGAAGAAGAAGAAGAAAAAGACTGGTAACTTAATCTCTCACGTCATACTCTTAAAGGATGAGGTTAAGTGTCCCCAATAATGACGCACCTTACACTGATATATGTGATAGGGAATAATGTAGCAGGCACGAGAAGTTTCGCTGTTGCTATCGCAATTCAACTACGGTTAACCAGAGTTAAACCACAACTAATTTTTTTCTGGTGGAAATAGAGTTGTCCAACCAACCAACGCATATTCGAAGTTGATCTCGCCTTGCATTCCGTGCGGCGCCATTCATTTGGCGCTTTCTCGAACACCGCACCAGAAATCCTCTATAAATAGACTCTGCAACAGTCATCAGCGTCGTTTCAAATTGGTTTAGAAGAAAGATGTGTCACAATGTTCCGCGCACACATTAACCGACTCCTAACAAAAAGCAGAAAGGTGGGATTGAAAATAGAGAGAAAGAGGTACCACAGTGGAGGGCTACAGACCCCCGCGCAACAGACGCTTTCGTTTCATCGCACTTTAGTGGTCCAAAGTGCTCTCTATGGCATAAATAAAGCGGAAACCATGGAGTAAAAAGCTATGTGCAAAAGCCATGTCTACTTTCCAGCCGAACCTAAGCGTATCCATGCAGATACTTTCACGTAACTCCATGTGTAACTACAAGATAAACCACAGCAAATTTTGTGATTCCCTGCGTCGCCGGGTCGGCAAATGCACTCCAGAAATCGAATACCTAGCAACCCGCGCAACCTCTCCGACCGGTCGTCCACAGTCGTCTTGTCCTGTACGCGACTCGTCATCCAGCTGCCGTGATTTTACTGATGCATCGAGGTGCGGGTCGCCAAGCCCACGCCGCGGAAACTGAAGGCCGTGACCTCAGGGGCGCAGGTTGCTAATGAACGAAATCGACGTCCCGATGACCCCTCTCCCGTGACGACTTAGCCCGATGCTGTGACTACGATGCCACCGCCGCGTGAACCCGGAAATACAATTCACCTCATGCCGTTGACATTGTTAGCACCGACCTTCACGTTCTCGTCCACAGGCACCCATATGCAGCGACCGCTTTAGAAGACACAGGAGCAGACTTCTCAATAATTAGCAAGATTTTTGTGAGTCAGCTCTCCAAGCTCAAAACTGAATGGTGGGGCGCAAATTCGTACTTCCGGCGGTCCCCTTATAACACCGATTGGACGGTGCCCTACACGAGTAACCATCGCCAATTCAGCCTTTCTTGCCATTTTTGTTATCCTGCAGCACTGCCGCTAGGATCTCATACTCAGCATGGACTGTTTACTCGAGCATGGTGTCATTATGAATGTTCCCCGCCGTACGGTTATGTTTCCGACGTCTGCAATGACGATCGCGGGCTCCCAAAGACGACACGCAACTTTATGCATCGTTGAAGCGGATGTATTCACGCCGCCACGATCGTCTGTTCTCGTCAGTCAGGTGCGTCGACTAGTACTGTGCTGTCGGCGTTCCCGAATAGAACACAGAGCTTCTGTTACATCATGGCGTCTATGTTGCATGCGGTTATAGTCAATCTGAGCAACGGTATAGTGCGCTAATTACAAACTTCGGAAACGTACGTCAGCGCACTGCTAAAGGCACCGCGGTAGTCTACTCACGACTGCTTTGCTTTTGCAGACCAAGACATCTGCCACGAAAACGCCCAAATTCAACCTTGATCAAAATTCCGCTCTATCGCCGGCAGAGGATAGACTCGTTGGGCTACTCTCCACTTTGAAGACTGGGTCTCGTCCACCCCCGGAGTTAAAGAGACGCCCCTGACCAAGCACCGCCTAATAACCGATGATGGTACCCGATGAGTCCGACGTAGCCCGTACCGAGAGTCACCGCGAGAACGCGAAGTCAAGGTTCATCAGATAGACGAGATGGTATATGACGATGTCATGCAGCCATCGACGAGCCCCTGGGCTTCACCTGTTGGTATCGTTAAGAAGAAAGACGGAAGTTTAAGGTTTTGTGTGGACCACCGAAGCTAATCAGGTCCCACAAAATTAGCTGTTGTTTAGCTTGTGGTTAAGCCTGGAGTTACGCGAAAGCAATCTTCATGGCTACGCTTAAGTGCTGCTTCAAAGTTAAGATATTCAGGTTTATTTATGACACAGGGGAATCCTTCACCTATGAGCACCCCTTGCATCTCGTTATTGACCGTTCTCATTCGGGTGTAGAAGACTTGTAGTGGTGTGACATCATCTCTACGTCGAACTCCGGGGCACACCACCGTCACAATGCTCGTGCGAACCTTCTGTCCTAGCAACTCGCTGTGGTCGTTCGCCTCTACTAAATATCGAGATATCTGTCTTCTTCTTATATTGTAGCGGAAGCTACACTGTGAGAGTTTTTCAAGCCGTTGATGTGGCACCGTGGCACTGTGGAAGACGAAGAAGAAAAAGAAGAAAGAGAAGAAGAAATAAAAGAAGAAAAGAAGACAGAGGAAGAAGAATAAGGAGAAGAAAAGGAAGAAAAAAAAAGACGGAAAAGAAAAAGAGGAAAAAGAAGAGGAGGTAGCAAATATAAGATGAAAACTAGGAGGAAAAAGAAGAAGACAGATAACTCGGTAGTTGGTAGATGTGAACGATAAGAACGAGTTGTTAGGACAGAAGGTTTGTTCGAAAGTTTTGACGGCTACACATTAAATTCAGTTGTCCGCAGAAAACTTCACTGCAGTACCCACAGCTTTCGCTTACCACTAAGTTCAGGCCATGCTTAAACCGCTACAATTTTTTCTTCTTCTTTTTCTTCGTGTACTTCTTATCCATTTTCTTATTTATTTTTTGTTAATTTTCTGCTTCTTCTTCCCATTATCCTACTTCTCCGTCTTTTTCTTATTTTCCTTCTTGTTCTTCTTTTAAATCTTATTTTGGTTTTGTTTTCTGTTCGTATTCAATGGTGCCACGGTAACACGATGTTACGCCGACGGCTTGAACACTTACCGCAGTGCAGCCTTCGCTGCAAAAAGGTCGCCTACTAGCTGCCACGAATTGATGACTCGTTAGACCAGCTATGCCACCTTTCATCTGTTCAGTCAATGAACATAGTGTTTTTCACACCAGGTGGACGGTATGAATTCAAGATCGTGCCTTTTCTATTTTGCTCCACTCCAGCGACATTTCATCTAGTAATGAACGCAGATCTATCTGGTCTTATAAATATCTACCGACAAATATTGCGCCTTCCATCACGGTGCAATATTTATCGCCAAAGAAAGAAAGCGAGTTAAGAGTGAATAATTGAGGCTTATCATATAGAGAAAGCTGGGCCCACGTGCGTAACCAAATCGCCGGTAAAGCTCAGCGGCCAGGAACGGGGGTTTAAGACGGTCACGTGTAGATAACTAGAACGGCATTCAATCGGCTCTTTTGAATACAATGCTTTTGGGTTTGATGACCGTGTGAAGTTTCTTATCACGAGCCATTTTGTCACGATTCGGATATCTGTGCCTTGTTTTGGCTGCCATACGTATTTTTTTTAACACATCATGTATAGGGTATTTTGTCGAAATCTGTAGTGCTATTTATTTATTGTATTATTTTTTGGGAATATATTGTTTCTGATGTACACTGCTGGATAAAAGTGGTCTCTTATGCAAAAACTCAGTTAGTAGTAGGCGCTCTTTGTATCCCTCTTCATTTCAAGTGATCGTGTCCTTGCGCCGTTTTATTGGACGTTATTGTGTTTTCGCCAACGTTCGAGGCCCACCTCCAAAGTCTCTCCACCTTGCTCAGATCTGCTCCCCTCACGTTGAAACGCAAGTGTCACCTTGGTTATGAAGAGCTCCTCTTCGTGAGCCACGTCATCACTCACCGAGGTGTTGAGTCCGATCCCGCTAAAACAGCAGCCGTCGCCAAATTTCCCACTCCGTCCTACAAGAAGACAGTTCGCCGTTTTCCTAGGCCTCTGAGCCTATTACCGCACATTTATTGAAAACCTTTCAGGAATCGCCACCCCAATGACGCGTCTCACTCGAGATGATGTCACCTTCACTTGGACAAAGAAACCGCGAACGGTATTGGAGGAGTTGCGGCACCACTTGCAGACACCTGTGATAGCTCCCTTCGATGCTCATGCCGAGACAGGTAGACACAGATGCCAGCAAAGTGGGCCTCGGTGCTGTACTCGTCCAGTGGCAGGGCGGTGGCGAGCGAGTCATGGCATACGCCAGCCGTGCCGAATCCAACTATTCTACTGCCGAAACGAATGTCTCGCTGTTGTATGGGCGATCATGAAATTTCGGGTCGTGTGCGCCGCAGAGGCGGTGCCGGCACTTTGGGGTCGTGAGCGATCACCACTCTGTGCAGGTTAATAAACTGGCGAGATCCCTCCGGACGCCTTGTACTATGAAGTTTACGGTTACTGGAGTTCATCATGACCATCGTGTGTAAGTGCGGGCGTCAACATAACGATTCCGACTGCTTATCCCGTTAATCTATCGATGTTGCACGTGAAGACGAAGAACCTGAGTTTCCCCTTACCGCAGACATGGACGCACTAGTGGTTCGCAGAAACGTGATTATCTGGCTCTCCCACCACACATAGAGGTTCTGAAAGCGCGAACAGAGATTTCCCGTCCCTTCTCCAGGCTGCAGTAATTATTTTACAGGCGAAACAGTGTGTTATACGACATCAACCTTGCTTCGGCGGGAAAAGATTATTTCATCGTCGTGCCGGAGTTTCCTCGCGAAGAAATCTTGCTGGCATGTCATGACGAGCCCACCTCCGGTCACCAGAGTTGTTACTGGTCAATACGCCAATTGCTTCCCAATTACTTGCGGCTGCCCCGAAAGTTATCATAAAGGAACGAGGCACAGCTTTCAGTGCGAAACGGCTGGAATCTTTTATGCAGCTCAGCGGCCCTACCCATCGCAAGCCAATCGCTTACCATCCACAGACTCACGTTTCAACAAAACTCTCACCGACATAATGTCTATGTACCTGGATGTTGAGAATCGGTCTTGGGATGACCTCCTGCCGTGAGTCACATTCACGTGCAACACAGCGTAGTAGGAAACCACAAAAATGGCACCCTTCTCTCTATTGTATTGCCGCGAAGTTTCAACAATGCTGGAAGCCTTGTTGCCCCATGACAGCCATGGCTTCGAAGTTGGTACTGAGGAAGTTACAGCTCGCAAAAGAGGCGCGAGAGTTGGCCAGGGCACTCATCCGGAACCAGCAAGGCCGAGATGCCCAGCGTTGAAATCACACTCACCGTGTAGTGACTTTCGAACCAGGTGACAGATGTTTGGCTCTGGACTTCAATTCGACGTCATGGTCTATCCGAGAAATTTCTAAACCAGTCCTTTTGCCCCTAGAAAGTGCTCTGTCAACTTAGTAACATCACATACGAAGTGCTTCCTGACAGCGTTTCCATTACTCGTCCCCAGCAGAATCCGAAGTGGTTCACTTGGTGCACATATGAAGCGCTACTTTTCGAGAGATCTGCCTTAAAGCAAGAAACGTAGCACTCCGCCTGACTGCAATCTTCTTGTGAGCACTCTTTTTTTCTTACTCAATTCGTTTCTTTCGATTTCGTCGGGTCGATGATTCTTTTAGGGGGGTAACGTAGCGTGAGGAACAGCGGCATCTCACCGTGAGTCTCGTGCGCTTTCTTGAAGTAGTGGAAGTGGCCTCGTGACGTTCGGTGCGAAGAGGCTGAATTTGGGCGACGATCGTCTCTCGGTGCTGTTGACGTGCACTCCGGGGGCTTTTGGGTCAACGCCCATTAAAACCTTCTAGTTACCAACCAAAATGGCTACGTGACAATATTTTATACCTATACTTTGTTTATCTTTTAAAAAGTGTGTCATTTCTACGTAAAGGTGCGGTGGTGGTCACAAAATAATTTTCTTCCCAACTGATATCTTGGAGTCGGGACAGTTTTAGCATGATGCCCAGTGACTCACCGTTTAAATCTATCTGCTCTGGGCTTTATATTAAACGTCAAAAGCGCATGAAAAAGCTTCGGTTCTTTCTGCATCAACTCTGCAGGCTCGCTGGAGACGATCTGCAGGAGCGCCTTTTCTACACGCGGGCTTCGGCGTTATGACGCACGATGAAGAAACCGCACTCGTTGACTGTAGCGTTGTCAGCCGAGGCACAGACGGCGGCCCCTGGTGACAGCCTCAAGATAGGCGCGGCGCAGCCACTGCCTACACGGCTGACGCTCTGATGGCGTCCAAGGTCGGCGATCAGGTCCGATCAAAGTAACGGTAGCGCGGATCCTTAGACAAAGATAAAGCGGGCGCTGAGCTTCGCCAGATTATCTCGAGCCAGGTTCGATTCACACAGAGTGGGTGTCGAATTGAGTTTTAGGGACGTTGTCATCAGCGCTGAATGCAAATCTGTACGACATATGACGCCGTGAACAGCACCATTTTATTTATCCAGATTTAGAAGCTTGTTCATATGTCTGCATATCAGCTCGGTGGCCTCTAGCTGGACTCAGGGCGCTCAGAATCAATTTCAGCCTAATCTCAACAGGCAATGCGTCAGGACAACATACAATGAACTGATTGGCGAGTCCATCACCAAAGAAATATCGCGAAAAGGTTTTCAAAACATAATACATTTTTTCGTTTAAAGAAGCTACAAGCGGTAGCCCTGCCGAACACTGACAAACTATGTGGGGAAAATGTCGGAATATAGCGTCCCTACTAGGTCTTGTCGGCTGCGGAGACACCATTCAGCCGATTACAAAGATCGCTTTTCAGCTGTATGATATCACGCCACGCGTTAAGCTGCACCATAATATTGCGCTGTGGATTGCACATCGTCGTTTTCATCAATTGCCATCCGCGACGCGAATACATCGGGTCAGTTTAAACTTAATCAGAGTTTGCCCTATGGCATCGGCATACGTGCAGATGACCCAGCAAAGCAACAACAGCAATTGAGCAATCTAAATGGGCGATTTTGCACGTATACCTGACCTGAATACGTCAAAATCCTATGAGATATAATATTTCCGCGACTTTATGTAAAAAAAAGGTTTATTTTGCATAATTCACTTGCAGCGCAACAGGCCAATGCTTGTGAGCAGTAGGGTGAGCTGAATCACATTTCACGTAATATATCACTATATGCCGAAGATAAAGTAGCGTGAAAAGCATGCGGGCACATCAAGGTGTCATTGTTCTCAACGTTAAACAACAACCCATAATATAATTTTAGCCAGTGAGGCTATTTTTCCTCTGCTTATAGAGCTATGACAACAACACAGAGACAATCAAGATATTTTCTTTGACAACCGGTCGGCAATCTGTCTACTTGAACAAGTTGAATTCATGAGAACCGGCGTGATTGAAAGGGACCTGTGCAGATTGGAGCATACTTTTATTGCGTTGCTTTATCCACATAGCATACCCCTGCTTACCTATTGATCTCTCCTCAGAAAGATCTGCCTTGAGTACCACATAATACAAGCACTTTGAGTGGCTCTAGGGCTTCATCACTACACAGCTGCATAATAATGTCTGCAACTAGACATTGTCAACGCACTCGCGGAAATCTCCGAGGAAAACATCAATGCGCAGATGGTGTGGTATATGAAAACTTAATTAGGCAGAAGAATCCTCGGCAGCCTATGCACAAACACATAGAAGTAAATGGACCAAGAGACCCACGCGAACCAGTCAGGAAACAGCTCACCATTAAGCTTCTTCCCAAGAATATGCATCCTGTATACACCACAAGTGTAGGAGAACGGCAGGGCTTTGGCTCTCGAAATAATTTACAGGCTGCAACCGGCTGTCATTCTACGTACATGCGGCATCCAGCTCGATACAGAGCACCTACTGTAGCAGGGGCTACTACATATTTACAGGCAGATATCACCATCAACGACTCCAACAGAGCGAACTAAATTTTCTTCGGGGTTAAATTACAAATATTACAATCAATCTTCTTTATAAAATGATCAGATTCTTGCGCGTGCCATGATTAATTGTGTGGTTTGATATTTCTTTCCATCGTAGCTCACGGAGTGGAAGTGGCAGCTGACATTTAAGCAACATATTCCACGCGATCGCTCTTACATGGCAAGACGTATATATAGGTCTTTAAAGTGCATAGTACTGTTGCTTCTAGGTGCAATGTCAAGAAAATGACGGTGACTACTTCCAAGCCATCGTACGCATAACAAAAAAGAAGCACACTTCTTTTGAGTTTGGTTGGGAGTTCGCGGTGGCGCCAACACACCGACACCAACGGCGGCTAACCGAAGTGCTCCTGCGATGTGCCTTTCCATTCAACATCGAAACGGACTATGCCCAGCTCGGATACCCACGGTGGCGCAAATCACCGAACAGCGGGGGCGTGCCACTCTGCTGCTTCTGTGGGGGCGTGTCCACAGCCTGAGCCCCGAAAGGCCCAAGTGCTTGCTTTGCCGCGACGGCTCCCTGGCGGCAGAGAACCGACGCGGAAGGGGGCACTGTTAGACCGCTGCCTGACGATCGCAGCACCCCCCATTTGGCTCGGTTTCCCCACGGTGGCGCCACTCACCGACATCCGCGACATACAGCTATGATGTCCTGTGGAGTGGGCCCCTCGGGGCTCAGGTTGGAGACGCGCAGGCGCACTGGCCAACGTTTGCTAGCCAACGAAGCTCTGGCGCCGCTTCGGTGTCCGCGGTGTCGCCACACACCGACACCCAAGGGCCTGCTAAGGTGCTCCTGCGGGGTCCTGTTTCGAGGGAATATGGAAAGCACTTGGCTCGGAAACCCACAGTGTCGCCACTCACCGACACGCCACATAATGGGCGTGCTCCTGTGGGAGGATGCTATTGCATATACAGGGGTTGGAGACAGCTTCGGCCAACCTGGGTTGCCAAAGCCACCTGCCCGTGCTTATGAATACGCATCCCTCCAGTGCCAGTAGGATAGTTGCCACCGACAGGCTATGTCATGTCGACGATTGGGTAGTTGTCCAGTCGATAATAAACCAGCAGCAATCTCGGTAGTATTCTAAACGGGATGAACGCTGCTTTCGAGAACTGGAGTAGTCAGCTTCGGTGCGAAGTCGCCTTTTTCCCATGAGTATACAAGTAAAAAAAAATTTCAAAGCGGTAGTTTGATTTCCCATTCCGCCTGGGAGATTGTCGCGTTGTTAATAACAACCGTGTAAGCAATGTAACGTATTATGAAATCATTAAATATTTCGAAGACGATTCCTGTTCATAGCGCCGCGTTACCGATATGCATGAGCGTGAACTGACCACCGTTAAGTGCGCCAGGCGCTTGCGCTAACCACAGAAACATATGCAACAAATATTAATGCGATGGGGTCATGGGCCCCGTGACACAGAAACGCCAAAGTTAGCGTTGCTCTCCTTTGTAACTGGAATATCTGCGAGGAAGCAAATAAATAAAAATTGTTCTCAGCGTACCAGAAATCGAACTCCGGCACTTCAATGCGAGACGAGCACGCAATCGATACACTACCGGGCAAGGTTGCTACACTCGAGTGAAGTTGCATTAGTGTATGAGTTGCCGTTGGGCTGTATGCTAACGAAGAGCTGTGCCATTAGAAAGCAACCATTAATTAAGTAACAATTAGGCAAGTAACAAAGTATGAACCCGCTAGTTTTGCGCTTTATCTTGCATGCAATATTAGCGCCAGTGTCATGAAATTGTAGCATAGCGCATGGTGGTAGCGCGAGTAGAGAAAGAGTAGAAGGGAGAAGTGTGGGGTAAGAAGAAAAAGTAAAAGAGTTGGAGCGTTTTCGCTGGTTTTCATAGTTCTTGCTCTGTGTTTGGGTTATTTGTGGCCGTACCCGGGACCCAAACGTCTGTAGAGGACCTCCACGAGTCGACAGCTCATCCACAGCCAGGGCTTCGCAGAGTCCACAGCACTGGATCCGGCGTCGCCGCGGACTTGCAGGTGAGTGGAAACCCCACCGACCACTGAGCCGAGTACACCGATCCTGGGCCCCTAATTGCATCACAATCTGTTGAGCCTTGGCGATTCGGGCGCCATTTCCCGCCGAGCCAGATCTGAGTCTCTGTGAGTTATGAAAATGCAACTAGAGAAGTTGACTGCATTCATCGGCCGCATAAAAGCGGAAGATTCGCTCGATAATTATAAGTGTTAAAAATGCCTTGTTGCAGCGGTTCCAGTTCACTGCACAAGGATATCAAGAGAAACGGGCAGAATATGGTTAAACAGGAAAACAGCTGATTGCTCGCAGCTCCAGACGTTTGAAGGGATAGGGGAGTTAATGATCGCAAAGCATTTCCAGCGAAGTTGCTACCCACAGCTCGTAGTCTTTCTGAAACAACGGAACTGCAAGACTGACTGATCCTGCTGATATGACGGGCAATTTCATTGAAGCCCACAACCTTGCCAACATTGGTATGGTTGGGGATGAACTGAAGGACTGCGAGAAACACTACGCTCCCCATGGAAAGACGCTACTACCACGGTTTATCCTCTGTCAAAAGTTGGCCATATTTCCAGACACTGTCGACTTGCTTCCAGTGATGTGCCCGAGTGGAATGCATGTGGTCGATTTGGACACAACGCCAACGACTGTCGAACGCGAGGAAATTAGAAAGCTGTTTCGTGTGCCTTGCGAAATATGCCAAAGCGAGCTTCGAGACACACGGCTTCAGAGCTTCTCTGTGCGGCACAGTCGCGTACCCCCACCCCCCCCCCCCCCCCTGAACACAGAAGGTTAACAACAAGAGCCTTCATTTCGGCATTCGGAAGGTCGGTTGCTAAAGGCGGCATGTTCTCTCATGAAGTCCGCGTCTTTAAAGACACAGAACCATAATTATTAGACAAAATTTGGGGCCTTTAGTCTCGTTCACAGGGAGAAGCAGTAGCGTTTTGGATTTGGATGGACGAGTCAAGGTCTTACCTGAGGCTGTGATACAGGTGCATGTACCGTTTTTCATCGGAACAGTAACATCGTTATGTATGGATGGACCTCTCTACGGCCTCGTGCTTCGCAATATACCAGGCATAAGGGCGTCGCATGATCAGGATCCCGCATGGGAGTACACTGCCGCTGTTACAGAAGTTACCACTCAGTGAGCAGGAAGCACTTCTTCAACCCAGTCACTACTTTCTGTAGCCGCAAAAACACAGCAGGAATCAGGTGTGTCACCAAAGGGCACTAACTCCGATCTTAAGAAGACACAAAAAACGAGTTAATTTCTGAACAGCAAAATGACTTAAGCTTAAAAACCTTTTTTTGCGACATTTCGCCAGGAGTTCAGTTCCGGTATCGGAAATGTGCATTACATTTGCGTGGAGAGTGACCTCTGTTACCGTCATTTTACATTATTTCTGGCAGACACTTCAAGCAACTCACGGTGCCGGCTAAGTTTCGTTTAGTCATGCACCACTTTGGTCATGAGATTATCATGACTAATCACCAAAAAATTAACCGGACCACTGACCGAAAACTAGGTGATTTTTACTTTCTGGATGTGCATGGCGATGTCACCCGTTTCGATAAATCATGCGATATATGCAAAAGGATGACCTCCAGATGCAAAGTCGGCTTGGTCTCTTTGAGCAACATGCCTCTGAATACGACACCGTTCCAACATATAGCAGTTGATGTATTAGGTGCACTTTCACGGACGTCAAAAAAGGAAACAGCTACTCGCTTATTCTCGTTGACTTCGCTACACGTTACCCAGATCACATGGCACTTCCTGCGAGCATAGCGGACGCATTCTTGGAAATGGTTTCCCGAGTAGGCCTTCGACAAGAGATGGTCACAGATGAAGGCCACTGTTTCACTTCAGAACTGATGCATTGGTGCCACATTAACCACCTGACTGTGAATGTTACTAATACCTTCATTCAGATTTTTCATCCCTCTCAGAAGCCATTGCCCGTCTCACCACTACTATACTTCAGTTCCACTGCCATCACGCCGCAAGACCGAATTTCGTTCCTAGGTGTTGTTATTGAGCCTCACCTAAAATTCCATTATCATAAAGCGGAAACTTGCAAGAATATATAGACGCGCACTAATCAAAGCCCGATCCTATTTCCTAATCCACATCAAACACACGCATTCAAAAGTGTTGGGAACGGAGAGAGGTACCCGGAAAGTGGAAGAATGCAAATCTAGTCCTCATTTCCAAACCAGGAAAAGAACTCAAACTAGAAAGCCTTAGGCCAATATCGTTATATTCCTGTGTTGGCAAGCTCATGAAGCGCGTCATACAGAATAGACTCAGCGGATACCGAGAAAGTAAGGAACTCTAAAAAGACAGCATGCTTGGATTCAGACGGCTATCTACAAACGACGTCATGTTACAAATCAAAGAACAAGTACTCGAAAGGAGGACTAGCGACTCGAAAGTCATAGTGGGACTGGACATCAGCAAAGCGTTTAACAGCATCAAACGCCAAGCGACCCTGTTACACCTCAGTAGTCTAAATTTAGAAAGCAAGCCATTCAACTATATCAAAAGCTTCCTTACAGACAGAACCGTGAATGTAGAAATATTGGGCACAACAAGAGATAACATTAAGATAGGCAACAGAGGGACACCGCAGGGATCGGTGCTGTCCCCTACCTTTTTTAACATTGCAATGATCGGGCTGCCAGAATGACTCAGAAAGATACACGGCCTCTGCCACACTCCCTATGCTGACTACCTCACCCTTTGGGACGACAGAAGGGGGAGCGATGGCCGGATGGATGACACCCTACAAAGGACAATCTTGGAAACGAAAAGCTATCTGAGACCCATAGGGTTAAAATGCTCGCCGGAAAAATCGGAGATGCTAATCATGAGCAAGCAGCAGGTTAATATCCAGCTCCTGGTCAGCAATTGCCCGTTACCAAGGGTGGACAAGATCAGGACACTGGATATGTGGATACAACAAAATGGAAGCAACACAGAAACAATAAACAGACTATGGAGCCGAAACGAAGAGTCGTCCGTGTGCTGCGAGATGTTAGCGCACGTTAAAGATCCCCAGGTGGTCAAAATTTCCAGTCCTCCACTACGGCGTCTCTCATAGTCTCAGTCGCTTTGGGACGTAAAACCCCACAAATCAAACCAAACCAGAAGCCAGGACCAACTAAGTTTGCAGGCTTCTCAAAAGGATAGCAACGAAAACGCGGGGATGAAGGAGGCGAACATACTTAGGCTTGTCCACTCTTTCATCATTAGCCGGCTCACCTACGCTATCCCGTACTTAAAGAACTAAAACAGAGAGATACACGGTAGACATCTTCATCAAGGTATCAAAACAGCCCTAGGTGTTCCAGCGTGTAAGAAATGTGCGAGGCGAAACTCACAGCCCAATATATTAGACTAACTGGCAGAAAAACGGGCAGATTCATCCATAGGAAGATGGGCTACGAAAACCCATAATCGCGAGAGGGGATAACTGCCATCCCCAAAGAAATTGTCAGCAAGTTAAGAATACCCCCATCCCAAAAAACATGCACTTTATACACAACGAGGAACGCAGGAGCAGCCGATTTCAAAGACTCCAAAGCTCCCTCCTCCAAAAACAAGGGGTAGTGTACACTGATGCGGCGGGAGTACACAGAAGGACACTACGTTGCAGTATAGTTGGCGACAAAGGCGAGTTTATCTTGAGCTGTAGCTTAAGACGCTCTTCACCAGAGGGGGCAGAGAAGGCGGCGATTTCCCTGGCAATCACAATTTCATCAAGCAGAATAAACATCACAGATTATGAAACAGCAATCAAAGCCTATGACATCCTTAAGGTGTCCATAGAGGCCAGCAAAATTCTGTAAGCAGACAAAGGAGAACGCACCCAATGACCTAATAAAATAATATGCGCACCCGCAACAAGATCGCTAACGAGGTTGCCCGAGGACTCACCACTGGGCGCCAGCGTTGGCAGACTACTCCCTGTCCAAAAAGAGAGAGTTAACCAAACACAAGGAAATTCTAGCCATGTGCTGTGCGATGTCAGCGCACGTTAAAGATCCGCAGGTGATCGAAATTGCTCCGTAGCCCTCCACTACGGCTCCCCTTTTTCTCTTTCCACTTTCACTCCCACTTTCCTCCCTTCTCTTTACCTACCTACCTACCTACCTACCTACCTACCTACCTACCTACCTACCTACCTACCTACCTACCTACCTACCTACCTACCTACCTACCTACCTACCTACCTACCTACCTACCTGCCTGCCTGCCTGCCTGCCTGCCTGCCTGCCTGCCTGCCTGCCTGCCTGCCTTGCCTTGCCTTGCCTTGCCTTGCCTTGCCTTGCCTTACCTTACCTACCAGAGCATGTCCAGGAGAACTCTCTCTCCTCCCATAGACCTCTCACAAAAAAGGAAGTAATTGGCGGAAACTGCGGACAGGCACATTCCCGAACCTGTATATGCTACACAAAGGGCATCCTGAGGTGGACTCTTCCAAATGTAAAAACTCTGAAGGCATAGCTACCCTAAATCATATGCTTTGGGCTTGTCGAGCGCTAAACGGAATACATGGAAATAAAGAGTGATGGGAATCCTGCCTTCACAGCCAGGAAGAACAAATACAAAAACAAGTCATCCGTCAAGCCCAGACCGCCGCCGTAAGCCAACTGATTCCGGTCGACGTCTAGGGGGCAGATAGACGGTGAAAGGAGAGCTGCGTCTCACCCAAACATCCATACTTCCTGACGAGTGCAAATAAAGTGCTGTCTTTCTCTCTCTCCCAATCCACACGTTACTATCAGTTTACTACGCATTCGTCCATAGCTACATAAACTACGGAACTTCACCCTTGGGTGACGCCTATCATGTTCATCTTTGGCCATTAACAAAACTGCGAAAGCACGCCATACGCATTATGACCTCCTCCCCTCGAATGTCACCGTCGCACATTTTGTTCATGGATTTAACTGAGCTACCCCTCTCGGTTCTCTATATTTATAATATCGGCATTCTATTCTTTTAGATTCTTCGCCATCTTCCTACTTAGGATTTTTCCTTCCGGCACGATAACAAACAACAACGTTACACGGGTCGCTGTAAGTAAAATTTTCTACTACCTAAGGTGAGTGCTAACTACGGGAAACAATGCCTTCAATTTTCATCCCTATCATGTTGGATTTCTATGAACTCTGAGCAAACTAATACACTGTTGCGAAAATGCAGGGTCGCAGCGGAGCACCAGAGCAAGATGACCAGTGTGGAACGCTTCTCATTCTGCACATCTCGTGCCATGCTTGCGCTCCGAGCACGCGCTGTACATCTTTATTTTCTTCTAACACGGGCTGGTAATGCTGATCTCAGCGCCTCCGCTTTGTAGCGTCGGCGGGCGCTATAGGGCCACCCGCCTAGACGGAACAGCGAAATGTACGCGCCGACGGGGCGGAGATGGTGTATGCCACGGCGGCAAGCAGGCCTGCAGATCAGCCGGAAACACCTCAGGGGAGCTCATGGGGTGGTGTCTCGAGGTACGCGGGTTTGAGGTGATCTAGAGAGACGACCTCTTCACGACCATCCAGCAGGATTGTCGCTGACTTTGTCGTCCTGTTGAGGACGCGGTACGGGCCGTCGTATGAGGGGGTAAGAGGCGCCTGCGTCGAGGAAGCACGGTCTGGGTGCACGAAGACTTGATGGGCAGATGACCGAGGCGGCACTGGGCGCAGATGCTGAAGACAGGCCTGTAGGCGATGAAGGTATTGTAGAGGCCGGGACGAGGAAGACGAAGGTACGAACAAGCCTCCAGGAAGCCGCAGGGATGTGCCGAAGGCGAGTTCGGCCGCTGAACAGCCAAGGTCACTATGCAGGATGGCACGTAGGCCTAGAAGCACCATAGGGAAACTGCTGACCCAGTGCTCGCGGTCCAGGCGCGCAGTGAGGGCAGCCTTGAGCGATGGAGCCGCTCGACCATGCCGTTGGCACAGGGATGGTATAATGTGGTGCGGCAGTGTTTAGTGCCGTGTAGCCGTGTGAGCGAAGTGAAGAGGGCACATTCGAACTTGCGGCCGCGATCCGTGGCAACAATGCCGGGGCAGTCGAAGCGGGAAACCCATGCTGTAACGAAAGCTCTGGCAGTTGTTTGCGCAGTAATGTCCGCAATTGGCACGGCTTAGGGCCAACGGGTGAAGCGGTCAACCATCGTCAGAATATACTTGTAGCCCTGAGAGGGGGGAAGCGGTCCAATTAGGTCAAGATGAATATGGTCAAAGCGCGATCAAAGTGGCAGGAAAGACTGAAGGGAATCTTGGTATGGCGTGTCACTTTGGCGGACTGGAAAGCAAGGCACGAGCGGGTCCACTGCCGAACGTCGGTGTTAATTTTCGGCCAAGGTAACGAGGCGCTGCGTGGCTCGAATGCTAGGATGGCAGATGTCGTGAAGGGAATGGAAAATGGCACGACGAAAGGCCTCCGGGATGAACGGTCGCGGTAAAGCCAATGATAGGTGTCACCAGAGCGATCCGGGTACAAACGGATGAGGCACGAGCTGCAGACGGAGGGCTCGGGGGTGGGCACGTAGGGATTGCAGCTTAGGGTCTTGAAGCTGCGCCCGGGCCAGAGATTACCAGTCCACATCAGGTGAAGACACGCTGATGGTGGTAATGCATAAAAGTGCATCAGCTGCCTCGTTGTAGGACCCTTTGATATGTCGAATATCGGTTATGAACTCCGATTTGTAGGTCAGCTGACAAAGTTCACGGCGACGTACTTCGAAGGGTTCGTGAAAAGTAACGTAAAATGGCTGGCCCTCCAAGAAGTGGCGAGAGTGCTAGATGGTGGAGTAGATGACAAGCAGCTCACGGCCAAATACGCTGTAGTGAGTCTCGGCAGGCTGGAGCTTCCGAGAGAAGAAACCTAGTGGGTGCCACTCGGAGTCGATCTGCTGCTGGAGAACCGCACCAATGGCCATGCTAGAAGCATCCACCATGATGCGAGTGGGCGCGGAACTCCTACGGTGGATGAGGACGACTGAATTGGCGAGGGCTTGTTTTGCAGCCGTGAAAGCGGCCTGAGCTTCGGGAGACCAGGCAATCGCGCAGGATGAGGACTTGGTGGTGCGGAGGAGGTCAGTCAGGGGGTGAAGAAGCTCGGCGCAGTGCGAAATAAAGCGCCGTGAAAAATTCACTAGGCCCAGGAACTCAGGGTGCTTGCGTAGGGTAGTGGGTGCTCGAAAGTCCTTAATAGCCTGGACGTGAGAAGGCAATGGACGAATTCCCAGCGCCGAGATGTGGTGGCCCAAGAACTCGAGCTCAGAAGAGCCGAAACACATTTCTGGGCAATAACGACCAAGCCAAACTCTTGGAGGCGTTGAAAGAGTTTCCAGAGGTGACGCTCGTGTTCCTGTGTAGAATGACTCGCGACGAGGATGTCGATGTAGGCAAATGCCGCCGCGAGTCCACGCTTCACTTCATCAATGAATCTTTGGAAAGTTTGAGCTTAGTTGCATAGCCCAAATGGCATGCGCACGTACCCAAACAGTCCGAAGGGTGTAGTGATGGCCGTCTTCGGAATATCGGCCGGCTGAACAGGGATCTGGTGGTAGGCCTTGACAAGGTCGACTTTACTAAAGATCTTGCAGCTTTCCAGATGTCCAGTGAAGACTTGTATGTGTGGAAGGGGATAGCTGTCGTGGACCGTGTGAGCGTTTAGAGTCCGGTAGTCGCCGCACGGACGCCGGTCACCCGATTCTTTCGTGGCCACCAGACGGAGTGGTGAGGCCTAAGCTCTGTATCTTTGTTCAAGTTCTTTGGTCAAGTTTTCTGTTCAAGTTCAAATTAAAAAATGTTTCTTCTTAATTTGTGATTTCTTTGTTGTTTATATTCCGTGGCGGGGAATTCGTGTGTGTTTTTGTGCCTTTTTCTGTATTCTATTTTGTATCTACATCTGTCGGCAATGCACTATTTACTATGTATTTTGTTGTTTATTTTCAGTGGTGCTTCATATACAATTTTCCTTACAATAATATTATTATTTAAGTTGCCTATCAAGATCTGTTACCATGGGAGGTCCCACCTGCGGTCTTCTACCATGGGACCTTTCGCTGTATATTCCTGTACATTGTTTTCTTTTATTCGAAAATAAACTTCATTTTCAACTTTCAATAAATTTCAACCTTCAACTTCATGAGGGGAGCCGTCTTATGTCCGCCAAGCTCCTGCGAACGACACCTTACCATGCTACGAACGGTCTCGTAAAAAAAGCTCAATGGAACATTAAAGATGTGTATTAAGCGAACATACCAAGAGCAACCTCGATTATGTGACCGCTATCTAGCGTCGTTGCTATTCGCTTATCGGGAGATACCGCAAGCCAACTTGGGGTTTTCTCCTTTCGAGCTAATTTGCGGTCATCACGTGCGCCTTTGAGTGTTCGTAAAGAATTGTGAAACAATCAGATTCTTGATGAGAGTTTCGAACAACGTACACCTATATTGTCGACCTTCGGAGCAGTCTTGAAGAAACATGTAGCCTCGCTAACATGCACCAACGAGAAAAGGCTCGCACAAAACAAAAGGCCTACTACGCCGCAAGAGTCGGCCGCAGAAGCTACAAACTAGAGACATAGTGCTCATCATCCTGCCGACAGATTCAAATGACAAGGTGCCTTTGAAGTTGTGGGCGTGAGGAACGATATGAACTATCTCCCTGACATCAACATGCGGAAAATTTTGAGGAATAGCATGCCAGTTTCTTCATCATGTCTGCCGCCGATGTACAGGAAAACACATCGAACAGTCGTCTCACCTGTGTCGAGAAAAATGTCGATGGTGAATGTATCCCGCATTAAGTTTGTTCCACACAAAGACAGCCACTGATGCAAAGGTGTCGCCGACATTGGGAAATTGCTTCCATGTGAAGTGCGCAAGAGTATATCATGGGAACTGACAATATGGGTGCTGACTACGTAAGCCGTGAGTGAACTTAGGCCTGCATTCTTCAGCCTTCGTATTTTTTGTGGTAGTATTGTAGTGTTGTGTCAATGTCGTTTACTGCTGCGGGAGTTACGTGTGCACTGACATTCAGTAGAAGGCACACCTCTCTTTGTTAGAGACCAGAAAAGTTCCGCTATAACTGTCTTGAAGGGGAGGGGGTAGTGTCATGAAGCTGTAGTATTGTGCTTGGTGGTAGCGCGAGCAGAGAAAAAGAAGGAAGTGCGGAGGGAGAAGAAAAAGTAAAACAGCATTGAAGCGTGTTCTCTGGTCTTCATTGTTCTGGCTCTTGATTCTGGTTATTTGATGCCATCCCCGAGAACCAACTATCTGGAGTGGACCTCTACGCGTTGACACCACTCCGAGAGCCCCGTCTTCACAGAATCCACAAACAACACAGGATCTGGTGTCGCCGCGGGCTGACAGGCGAGTGAAACCCTCGCCTGCCTCTGAGCACGAGTAGATTGATCCTGCATGGACATTTAATTCCATCACAGCCAGCATTCAGCGCCTAAAGGAAACTTGCGATCGTAATGTCCTGTTATCGTACTGTGCTGCCGCAACAGATGGCGCGCAACCTGTATGATGTTTCCGGTGTTCTCGTATACTAATGCAACAACCATAGTAAGCGACTCCAAACTGGCGATAAGTAACTTTGCTAGAGGTAAAGTCCACTATCCCGCCTCACAAATGCTCAGTGAAATGACAGAATCTTCTCTATTGAAAGAGATCTAACTAATATGAACCCCAGCTCATGCGAGGAACGCGGGAAATGAAGCTTTCCTCCAATACGCTCGAGAATGAGCCGGCCGAGTAGTGGAGCAAAATCAGGAACCGGAACCTTTCGGTGAGCCAGTCGTATCATACCACTAACTCACCCTACATTACAAAGGAACAAGAAGAACACTCCCACACTCCCACAACCCCATAAAACACAGACCAGACAACAAGTCATATAGACACTGCTACAGACTGGGACCCTTCGCAAACCAAACTACATATCAAAATTCATAAATAAGGATATTAATCCCTTCTGCCGCTTTTGCGGGGAAAAAGACAACTTCGAGCGATGGACTAACCTTCGTGCACTAACCTTGCCACGTATCATCTTGGTGGAGGTGACTAAAAATCCCCGTGTGCACACATAAATCCATTTAAGCAGCCGAACTCTGGATTTGCGCAGTGGCCGCCACTTACCTGGACAACGGCCACTATGATCTCTGAGGCAGCTCCTATCACTGCAACAATATCGGCGCAGCCACTCATCCTCACAAAAATCCGCCAGCCTCCCATCTTCAATGGCGAAAACAAGACAGATGTTGACGACTGGCTGGATGAGTACGAGCGATGCAGCAGGAACAATCACTTGGACGCGACCATCATGCTGGACAATCTGATTTTCTATTTGGCGGGAAATGCTCGCACGTGGTTCCAAAATCATGAGCACGAGCTGGTGACCTGGGAAATTTGCAAGCAAATTCTTCACGACTTCTTCGGGAAGCTAATTGGGCGGGCTTTCGCAGCCAAAACCGAACTTTCGTCTCGCGAAAAATCCACCACGGAGTCCTACCTTGCCTACATTCAAGACCTGCTCGGTTGTGTCGCAAGGTGAACAGCTCCCTGCTGGAAAGTGAAAAGGTAGGGCACACACTCAAGGGCATCGCAGATGACGCGTTCAACATCCTCTTCTGCATGGATTGCTCTACTGTCGAGTCGGTGCTTCAAGTTTGCCGAAGTTCGAGCAGGCTAAACAACGGCGCCTGGTAGATCGCCTTGAGCGCCTTCCGAACACGGCAGCTACATCATCCTGCGATGATCTGGCTCCTCTGCAACAGCCTTCTCAGTCCACAACAATGACTCGGATCGTCAGGCGAGAGCTCGAGGCCTTAGCTCCAGCACCACTTTCATCTCCAGTGCCCGATACCGTGGCCATGATACAGGCTGTTGTCCGCGAAGAATTTGCCAACGTCGGTCTTTCCGCCAACCCCGTATCGCCGTCGTCATCATCGCATCTTGTTCCTGTAGTGGCTGCTGCAACCACTAGTCAAGCTCCCTCACGCCGCTATTTTAGTAGCAATCCTGCAGAGTGGCGAACCACAGATGAC
The DNA here is from genome assembly GCF_055883805.1 of Amblyomma maculatum. Taxonomy (NCBI): domain Eukaryota; kingdom Metazoa; phylum Arthropoda; class Arachnida; order Ixodida; family Ixodidae; genus Amblyomma; species Amblyomma maculatum. The sequence continues at coordinate 130,394,439 of NC_139352.1, forward strand.
AAGCCAATTTGTTTTATTTGCTGTCGAGCCAGCCACAATTCACTTTATTGCCGCAGTCGCACCCTCCCCACCCCTCGTTCTTATTACAACGCAGACCGTCGGTACTACTACGGACCTCAACGCTTCCCTGCCCAACCTGAACAGCTCCGCCCCGTATATGATGGACCTGGGCACTTCCCTCCTCGCATGAAGAACCTCACACCGAAGCCGTCTCAAGTGTCCTTCACTCCAGCCGATCTCCATATCCACGGTCTCGTCGATCTCGTTCACCGCGGCCTCGTCGCAACTCCTCCCCATCATACGCCGGCGCCAACTCGGGAAACTAGCGAGTGCAGCGCCCGGGAGTGACGCTGCATTACCAACCCGGACTGTCATCTCGGAGCTGACCCTCGCACCCAGACGTAACCTCACTGACATTTTCGTGGACGGAGTCTCAGTTTCTGCCCTTATTGACACTGGCGCCAACATTTCCGTCCTCAGTTCCTCGCTCCGTCAACGCCTCAACAATGTCCTCACACCCGCTTCCTCATCTACCGTTCGTGTTGCTGATGGCAACACAGCTACTGTGATTGGTATGTGTACTGCGAAAATTACCATTGCCTAGCGCCATATGCCTGTGCTATTTACAGTCTTCACTAGTTGTCCTCACGACGTTATATTAGGACTCAACTTTTTGACTGCCCATTCCGCGCTCAACGACTCTTCTTCTGGACTGATTCATCTGGACCTGCCACTCTGTCCTGACAAACAGGCCTCCGATACTTCAACGCTCCGTCTCCGCTCCTCTACATTTACTCCTATGCCACCAGAAGCTGCAGTCTATGTGCTCATGTCACCTTTCCCCTCCGTTCCTGATGGCGACTACGTTGTTTGCCCCATAACCGATGTGACACTGCAGCGTAGTATCACTCTCCCTCATAACATCGTGCATGTACAAAATAACAACGCTTATATTCCAGTCTTGAACTTCGGCCTTTTGTGCACGTTCTACCTGAGGGCATTACTCTCGCCGAACTGACCCCACTGTCTGACGTCACAGTTGCCGCTCTTTTACCTGACCCTACTGCTAAAGTGTCGACACGACCTGCACCGTCCCCATCTTCAGAGGCCCGTATATCAGGAATAGCGGCACCTAATTTGCGCCCTGACCATGCTACAGCATTTACGAGTCTTCTGAATTCGTACAGCGATATTTTCGATTTTGGTGACCGCCCCTTAGGAAAAACGTCCCTCGTTACTCATCGTATCGACATCGGAGACGTCCGCCCAATTCACAGAACTTATCGAGTCGCCATTTTTGAACAACGCGTCATACACGATGACGTGGACAAGATGTTAGCAAAAAACATATAGAGCCTTCGAGCAGTCCCTGGGCGTCGCCTGTCGTGCTTGTTAAAACGAAGGACAATACCTGGAGATTCTGCGTTGATTACAGACACCTCAACAAAATTACAAAGAAAGACGTTTACCCGCTCCCCAGGATAGATGATGCCCTCGACTGCTTGCACGGTGCCAGCTATTTCTCTTCCATTGATCTCCGTTCCGGTTATTGGCAGATCGCAGTCGACAACCGGGACCGAGAGAAGACCGCCTTTGTCACTCCCGATGGCCTGTATCATTTCAAGGTGATGCCTTTCGGCTTGTGTAATGCGCCCGCAACATTCGAGCGCATGATGGACTCTCTCCTGCGCGGCTTGAAATGGACGACGTGCTTGTGCTATCTCGATGACGTCATTGTGTTTTCTTCTACATTCGAGAGCCATCTCCATCGCCTTCATGCCATTCTTGGCATCTTCCTGAGAGCTGGCCTTCAGCTGAACTCGAAGAAATGTAGCTTCCGCCGAAGTGAGCTCAAGGTGCTCGGTCATGTGGTCGACGACCGTGGCGTTCAACCAGATCCAGACAAAATACGTGCTGTAAGTGCATTTCCTACACCCCGCTATACCAGTGACGTGCGTAGTTTTCTTGGGCTTTCCTCCTATTTTCGGTGGTTTGTGCCCAAATTTCGGAGACGGCTCGTCCACTCACTTATATTTTAAAAAGCGCGAACACGAAGACAAAGGACAAGATAAAAGAAAGCCACAGTACCAGCGCTGACTAACAACTATGCCTAAGCCCTTTACTCCAAGGCTAAGAAAAAACAAACATGAAGAAAGCGAAACAATTACGTGAAACAACCCCTGCATTCACCTGTTTAACGCTGTGTTAGCGCTGTTTAAAATAATAATGAATAAATACCAACTCGCCCAACAAAGTATCTTGGTTTGTCCACTCACTAATCTTTTGAAGAACGACGCTCCATTTTTCTGGGACCAAGAACAATCCCAAGCCTTTTCTGCGCTCATTGCAGCTGTCACTAACGCGCCCGCCCTGGCACACTTCAATCCTTCGGCGCCAACGGAGGTACGCACCGACGCCTGTGGTCATGGTATTGGTGCCATACTCGCCCAACAGCAGATGGGTCGCACTCGCGTCATTGTTTGCGCCAGTCGCCTCCTTTCTGTGGCTGAATGAAATTACTCGATCACAGAACGTGAGTGCTTAGCCCTCGTGTGGGCCATTACAAAGCTTCGCCCTTACTTGTTTGGCCGCCCGTTCTCCGTCATCACCGACCACCATGCCTTATGCTGGCTTTCTACGCTGAAGGACCCTACTGGTCGCCTGGGTCATTGGGCCCTCCGCCTTCAGGAATACACGTTTTCTGTAGTCCACAAGTCTGGCCGGCTGCACGCTGACGCCGATTGCCTGTCCCGCAACGCGGTAGATCCGCCACCTGCGAGCGAGTGCGACGATGACACAAGTGTTGGCCATCTTTGACCTTTCAAACATTCGCCATGAGCAGCGCTTAGATCGCAAGCTTTGCCGCATTATCAATCGCCTCAGCACTGATCGCCTTGATGCTACCCTTGCTCTGTTTGTGCTCCACAACGGCACCTGATACCGAAGGAATATGCGACCGGATGGCGCCGAGCTTCTCCTCGTGGTCCCCAAACAGCTGCGTACCACCGTTCTTCAACAGCTGCGCGACACACCCACAGCGGGCATCTTGGCGTATCTCGTACGTACGATAGCGTCCGCCACCGCTTCTTTTGGCCAGGCCTCTATCGCTCTGTTCGTCGTTGCGTGGCTTCTTGCGACCGGTGTCAGCGACGGAAGAAGCCCTCAGTTATGCCTGCTGGATCCCTGCAGCCGATCGACATCCCAGTAGACCCGTTTTCCCGAGTTCGCCTTGACCTCCTCGGGCTTTTCCCACTTTCTGCGTCGGGGAATAAGTGGATTCGGTGGCCACGGATTATACTAAGCGCTACGCTGTCACCCGAGCGATACCCACCAGCTGTGCAACTGACGTGGCTGCGTTTCTTCTCGACGACGTCATCCTGCTCCTTGGTGCTCCACGCCAGCTGCTGACTGACCATGGCCGTTGCTTTCCTGCTCGAGTAGTCGAAGAAATTCTTCGGTACTGTTCAATTAAGCACTACTTTACCACCGCTTACCATCCACAAACGAACAGCCTCACCGAACGCCTCAACCGCACGCTCACGGACATGCTGTCAATGTATGTCTCGGATGATCACCGTGACTGGGATATTACTTTGCCGTTTGTAACTTTCGCGTGCAATTCCTCTCGTCACGATCCAATGGGCTACTGACCGTTTTATCTTCTATACGGCCGCGGCCCTCCCCTTCCTTTTGACAGTGTACTGCCACCCACCGCTAACGCCAGTTGCTACGTTCGTGACGCCATCTCCCGAACTGACGCCGCCCGCGTTATTGCTCGACGCTGACTGGCCTCCTCCCAAAATTCTCAAAAACGGCGCCAAGATTCTCGCCACCGGGATGTCCACTACTCTCTCGGCTCTCTCGTCTTTCTCTAGACTGCCGCACGTAAAGTTGAGCTGTGTGAGAAGCTCTTGCCATGCTACGCAGGACCCTGCCTTGTTTTACGGTCAGTCACTTCTGTGACATACGATGTCGCCCCTGTACATCCGCCGCGACAGTCCTCTATGCCACGCACCGAGATTGTTCATGTCGCCAGAATGAAGACGTACTACCCCTGCAGTAGTTCGTCCTAGTGCGCACCGGGACTGTGCTTTTCGTGGGGGGGGGGGGGGAGTAATGTGACATATATGCCCTGCATCGCTGGACGTTAAAGAATACAACGATCAGCAACAGTGACACAGCAGACGACAAACTGGTAGCAACGTTTAGTGCTAGAAGAATGTTGACGCTTCTGTGCTTTTGTGCTTTATGTGCTGTGTCATCCTGGACTAGCCTTCGTGCACTAACCTTGCCACGTATCAATATGATTTGGGCGTGCAAAGGCCATAAGCCACCCTCAGAACTCTTGCCTGTTCCCTCTAAAGAAGCTTGGGACAAGCTGAGGCTCAGCGACGACTCTGGCATTCAGTTCAAGGCCGTCGAACGGGCTGGCGTCGCCAAAGGTCTCCACGGCCTGCAGGACGCTAGCTGTCTTCCCTAAACCCTCCACGTATTGTTAATAAAGTTTTATGAGCCTTAGCATCGTATACAACATCGCGTTTACAAACAAAGGGGGCGCACACGACGACGCAGGAGACTCGGAGGTAAAAGGAGGCTCATAACCAATACGAATACATGGAGGCGAAAGTTTACAATGCAGATTTCTGATTTTAAAGGGGACCCAGAGTGTAGTTTTCAAGCGATAGCGTCACTACGCGAAGTAAAGCCAAGGTCACCGAATGCTTCCGGTGACCTTCAAAACCTTTCGATGTCAAGTTATAACTTAAGCAACACTCACTTTGGGTAGCTCTTTCCTCACCAAAGATTTAGGTTGAGGTTAAACTCACGGTCCAAGGCCAACGCCATGGTCAAGGTCAAAGGTAAGCAGCGGCGTGACGAGACACGTTCGTTGACAGAAATCTCGGATATATATAGAGGCACGCCGCGCTCCTCGAGCGGAGTTATCGCTTCACGATATGGGTTTACGCGACACTATATCACAGCCAGTTTTTTGACACAGAGCACCGTGGGTATCTAAGTATGAAACATAATTTCAAAGGCGCAGTATTTTTGAATAGGCGAAACGGATGGAGGTGCGAGTTAGGGTCGCTCTGAAGCGACCTATCATCGGCTTTACCGCGGTGTACCCGGATCGCTCTGGTGCGACCTATCATCGGCTTTACCGCAACCGTTCATCCCGGAGGCCTTTCGTCGTGCCAATTTCCATTCCCCCCACGACATCTGCCATCCTAGCATGCGAGCCACGCAGCGCCTCGTTACCCAGCGGTACGTCTGGCCGAACATTAACACCGACGTTCGCCAGTGGGACCACTCGTGCCTTGCTTGCCAGTCCGCCAAAGTGACACGTCATAGCAAGACTCCCCTTCAGTCTTTCCTGCCGCCTGGATCGCGCTTTGACCATATTCATCTTGACCTGGTTGGACCGCTTCCCCTCTCTCAGGGCTACAAGTATATTTTGACGATGGTTGACCGCATCACCCGTTGGCCCGAAGCCGCGCCAACTCCGGACATTACAGCGCAAACAGCTGCCAGAGCTTTCGTTTCAGCTTGGGTTTCGCGCTTCGGCTGCCCCGGCATTGTTACCACGGATCGCAGCGGCCGGTTCGAATGTGCCCTCTTCACTTCGCTCACATGGCTACTCGGCACTAAACACTGCCGCACCACATCATACCATTCCTGTGCCAACGGCATTGTCGAACGTCTCCATCGCCAGCTCAAGGCTGCGCTCACTGCGCGCCTGGACCGCGAGCTCTGGGTCGACCACCTGCCTATGGTGCTCCTTGGCCTACGTGCCGTCTCGCGTCGTGACCTTGGCTGTTCAGCGGCCGAACTCGTCTTCGGTACATCCCTGCGGCTTCCCGGAGACTTGTTCGTTCCTTCGGCTTCCTCATCCCAGCCTCTACAATACCTTCATCGCCTACAAGACTGCCTTCACCATCTGTGTCCAGTGCCGCCTTGCTCATCTGCCCATAAAGTCTTTCTGCACCCAGACCTTGCTTCCTCGACTCATGTGTTTCTCAGGCGAGACGCTGTAAAGGCGCCTCTTACCCCCTCATACGACGGCCCGTACCGCGTCCTCAACAGAAAGACAAAGTCAGCGACAATCCTGCTGGATGGTCGTGAAGTGGTCGTTTCGATGGTCTATCTATCTATCTATCTATCTATCTATCTATCTATCTATCTATCTATCTATCTATCTATCTATCTATCTATCTATCTATCTATCTATCTATCTATCTATCTATCTATCTATCTATCTATCTATCTATCTATCTATCTATCTATCTATCTATCTATCTATCTATCTATCTATCTATCTACCATCGATAGATAGATAGATAGACAGATAGAATAGATAGATAGATAGATAGATATAGATAGATAGATAGATAGATAGATAGACAGATAGATAGATAGATAGATAGATAGATAGATAGATAGATAGATAGATAGATAGATAGATAGATAGATAGATAGATAGATAGATAGATAGATAGATAGATGGATAGATAGATAGATAGATAGATAGATAGATAGATAGATAGATAGATAGATAGATAGATAGATAGATAGATAGATAGATAGATAGATAGATAGATAGATAGATAGATAGATAGATAGATAGATAGATAGATAGATAGATAGATAGATAGATAGATAGATAGATAGATAGATAGATAGATAGATAGATAGATAGATAGAACGCGCCGTAAGGGAAGGGAGGACAGTGGGAGTGAAAGTGGAAAGTGAGAAAGGGGAGCCGTAGTGGTGGACTACGGAGTAATGTCGATCACCTGCGGATCTTTAACGTGCGCTGACATCGCACAGCACACGGCTAGAATTTCTCTCTATTTGGTTCACTCTCTCTTTTTGGACCGGGAGTAGTCTGCCTGCGTTGGCACCCAGTGGGTGAGTCCTCGGGCAATCTTGTTGGCGATCTCGTTGCGGTCGGCCATATTATTTTAATTAGGTCGTTGGGTCCGTTCTCTTTGCCTGCTTGCAGAATTTTGCTGGCCTCTTTGGACACCTTACGGTTGTCATAGGCTTTCATTGCTGTTTTAGAATCTGCGATGCTTATTTTGCTTGATGAAATTGTGATTGCCAGGGCAATCGCCGCCATCTCTGCCTCCTCTGGTAAGATCGTCTTAAGCTACAGCTCGAGATTAGCTCGCCTTTGTCGCTGACTACTACTGCAGCGTAGTGTCCTTCTGTGTACTCTGCTGCATCGGTGTACACTACCCCTTGTTTTTGGAGGAGGGAGCTTTGGAGTATTTGAACTCGGCTGCTCTTGCGTTCCTCGTTGTGTATGAAGTGCTTGTGTCTTGGGATGGGGTATATTATTAACTTGCTGACAATTTCTTTGGGGATGGCGGTTATCCCCTCTCGCGATTATGGGTTTTCGTAGCCCAGCTTTTTAAGGGTGGATCTGCCCGTTTTGCTGCCAGTTAGTCTGAAATATTGGGCTGTGAGTTTCGCCTCGTACATTTACTTCAGGGTGTTTGACACTCCTAGGTTAAGGATTGTCTCGGTTGATATGCACGGTGGTAAACCTAGGGCTGTTTTGATACCTTTTCTGATGAATATGTCTATCTTGTCTTTCTCTGCTTTAGTTGTCTTTGTACGGGATAGCGTACGTGGGCCCGCTAATGATGAAAGAGTGGACAAGCCTAAGAAGGTTCGCCTCCTTCATCTCCGCGTTTTTGTTTGCTACCCTTCTGTGAAGCCTGCAAGTTTGGTTGGTCCTGGCTTCTACTCTGTTTATTGTTTCTGTGTTTTTATATCCATTTGGTTGTATCCACATATCCTGTGTCCTGATCTTGTCCACCCTTGATACCGGGATGTTGTTGAACAGGAGCTGAATATTAACCTGCTGCTTGCTCATGATTAGCATCTCCGATTTTTCCGGCGAGCATTTTAACCCTATGGGTCTCACATAGCTTTCCGTTTCCCAGATTGCCCTTTGTAGGGTGTCTTATATCTGGCCATCGCTCCCCCTTCTGTCGACCCAAAGGGTGAGGTAGTCAGCATAGAGGGTGCGGCAGAGGCCGTCTATATTTCTGAGTCGTTAGGGGACAGCACCAATCCCTGCGGTGCCCCTCTGTTGCCTATCTTAATGTTATCTTTTGTTGTGCCGCATATTTCTACATTCACAAATCGGTCCGCAAGGAAGCTCTTGATATAGTTGTATAGCTTGCTTCGTAAATGTAGACGACTGAGGTGTAACAGGGTCGCTTGGTGTTTGACGCTGGTAAACGCTTTGCTGATGTCCAGTCCCACTATGACTTTCGAGTCGCTAGTCCTCCTTTCGAGTACTTGTTCTTTGATTTGTAACATGACTTCGTTTAAAGATAGTCGTCTGAATACAAGCATGCTGTCTTGGTAGAGTTCCTTACTTTCTAAGTATCCGCTTAGCCTATTCTGTTTGACGTGCTTCATGAGCTTGCCAACACAGGAAATTAACGATATTGGCCTAAGGTTTTCTAGTTTGAGTTCGGTTCCTGATTTGGGAATGAGGACTAGATTTGAATTCTTCCACTCTCCGGGTATCTCTCCCCGTTCCCAACACTTTTGAATGCGTGTGTTTGATGTGGATTGGGAAATAGGATCGGGCTTTGATTAGTGCGCGTCCGTATAAAACTTTCTTGCAAGTTTCCGCTATATGATAATGGAATTTTAGGTGAGGGTCAATAACAACACCCATAAACGAAATTCGGTCCTGCGACGCGACGGCAGTGGAACTGAAGTGTAGTAGTGGTGAGACGTGCAATGGCTTCTGAAGGGGATGGAAAATATGAAAGCAAGTCTTAGCAACATTCACAGTCAGGCGGTTAATGTGGCATCAATGCATCAGTTCTGAAGTGAAACTCTAGCCTTCATCTGTGACCATCTATTGTGAAAGTTCTACTCGGGAAACCATTTCCAAGAATACGTCCGCTATGCTCGCAGGAAGTGCCATGTAACTGGGTAACGTGTAGCGAAGTCAACGAGAATAAGCGAGTAGCTGTTTCCTTTTTTTGACGTCGGTGAAAGTCGACCTAATAAATCAACTGCTAACCGTTGGAACGGTGCCGCAATCGGAGGCATGTTGCTCAAAGAGACCACGCCGACTTTACCTTTGGGGGTCGTCCTTTGGCATATATCGCATGATTTAACGAAACTGGTGATGTTGCCACGCACGCCCAGAAAGTAAAAATCATTTTGTATTCGGTCAGTGGTCCGCCTAATTCCTTGCTGATAAGCCATGATAATCTCATGACCAAAGTGGTGAATGATTAGCCAAAACTTATCCGGCGCCATCAGTTGCTTGAAGTGTCTGCCAGGGAACAATGTAAAATGACGGTAATGCACATTTCCGATACCGGAACTGAACTCCCGGAAAACTTTCGCAAAACAGGTTTTTAAGCTTAGGCCATTGTGCTGTTCAGAAATTACCTCGTTTTTTGTGTCTTTTTAAGATCAGAGTTAGTGCCTCTTTGATGACACACCTGATTCCTGCTGTATTTTGGCTACTGCAGAAAGTAACAGCGGCAGTGTACTATATGCGGGATCTGGATCACGCGACGCTCTTATGCCTGGTATATTACGTAGCGCGAGATTGGAGAGAGGTCCATTCATACGTAAGGATGTTACTGTTCCGATGAAAAACGGTACGCGCACCTGGGTCACAGCCTCAGGTAAGACCTTGACTCTTCCATCCAAAACCAAAACGCTACTGCTTCTCCCTGTGAACGAGACTAAAGACACCAAATTTTGTCGAATAATCCTGGTCTTTGTGTCTTTAAGGACATCGACTTCATGAGAGAACATGCGGCACTTAGCAACCGACAATTCGACTGCTGAAAATAAGGCTCTTGTGGTTAACCTTCCGTGTTCAGGGGGGGTATGCGACTGTGCCGCACAGAGGAGCTCTGAAGCCGTGTGTCTCGAAGCTCGCTTTGGCATATTTCGCAAGGTACACGAAACAGCTTTCTAATTTCGTCGCGTTCGACAGTCGTTGGCGTTGTGTCCAAATCGACCACATGCATTCCGCTCGGGCGCATCCGTGGAAGCGAGTCGCAGTCTGTGGAAATATGCCCCAAATTATGACAGAGGATAAACCATGGTAGTAGCGTTTTTCCATGGGGAGCGTAGTGCTTCTCGCGGTCCTTCAGTTCATCCCCAACTATACCAATGTTAGCAAGGTTCTGGGCTTCAATGAAATTGCCCGTCATTTCAGCAGGATCAGTCAGTCTTGCATTTCCGTTATTTGAGTAAGACTACGAGCTGTGGGTAGCAACGTCGCGGGAATTGCTCTGCAATCAATAACTCCCTTATCCCTTCAAACGTCTGGTGGAACTCAGCAATATTTATCCAGTGATCAAAGTATTTGGAGATGCGAGCAATTAGCTGTTTTCCTGTTTCACCATATTCTGCCCGTTTCTTTGATATCCTTGTGCAGTGAAATGGAACCGCTGCAACAAGACATTTTTAACCCTTATATTATCAAGCGAATCTTCCGCTGTTATACGGTTGATGAATGCAAAGACTTTCCAGTTAGACACCTACTAACGGCTACAACCTGTTAGATTTGTATTTACGTGCGCCTGGGTATCGCAGCGCTGCCAGCAGTTATTACATGCGGGTCGCGCGCCCCTCGGTAGCGTTGGCCTGGCGGCTCCGTGGACGGCGGACGGCATGAACGGTCCCAGCAAAGGCGAGGCGAGGCGTCTTCTAACGGAACAACTTTTACTGCAACATCATGAAGAAACGGGCAGAGAAGCTGACCCGGAGAGAATACAGACACTCTCACACAGCTGGTTTCTTGCGTCGTGCCAACGGCGCGTCAATGCAGTCTCTCTCTCAGCGGAGTCGGCCGCTGCTTTCTATAGGTTTTCCGGTTCACAGGGAAAGGGAAAACTCTCACAGGAAATGGAGAGCCCGTCAAGCTCTGGGCACGAAGGGATGACTCAATAGCAGGTGGTCCGTCCGCATCTCTTCCACCTCCTGCAGACGGGCGAGGGCGGTGCACTCTCTCACTAGCTTCAGGCTTGGCCGGCGTTTGTACACACACGCACGCACACACATTTGGCGCGTGGTAAGATCACGTCGAGACTTGCCCGCGGGAGGAAGCGTTGCGCGGCCGATGAACGGCGCCGAAATGGCCGATCCGTTCGCGGTTCTGCCTGTTGCTATGCGGTGGCCGCGTCAGCTGTCCCACTTGTCGGTGGAGAAACGTAACAAGCCCCTTTCTCAGGAGGCCATTGCAATCGGGTAGCCATACGCTCGAATTGCTGGAAATAAGCATGAAGACCGTCACGTCATTCGTCGAACAAAGGAGGTAATTTTTGAGGTGAGAGAATTGGAGGAGCTAGGCGCACCAGTGACCTCGGAATCAGTATTCATATCAGTGCGGGCACAATCCTGTAGCCTGAGAATTAATTTCAATACCTCCTTCTCTCTCTCCGCTTCCTCCATTCTACTTTCGGCGACTTGCTTCTCCTTTTATGTGGCTTGGCGAATTGTTTCTCGTTCGGCTGCGCCATCAGCTCGCAGTTCTGTTCGTTCATTCCCGATCCAGGTACGAAGTTCTAAGCCCGACAATCCATGTTTGGTCCCGATAGCAGTTAACCTTCGCTAGTTGCATTTTCACAACTCACAGAGGCTCAGATCAGGCATGGCGGGAAATGACGCCCGAATCTTCCAGGCTTGCCAGATAGGGATGCAATTAAGGGTCCAGGATCAGTCTACACGTGCTCAGTGGTCGGTGCGGTTTCCACTCACCTGCAAGTCCGCGGCGACTACGGATCCAGTGCTGTGGATTCTGCGAAGCCATAGCTGTAGGTGTGGTATCGATGCCTGGAGGTCCTCTCCAGACGCTTGGGTGCCGGGGATAGCCACAAATAACCCAAACACAGAGCCAGAACTATGAAGAGCACCGAAAACGCTCCAACTCTCTTTTACTTTTTCTTCTTACCCCACACTTCTTCCTTCTACTCTTTCTCTGCTCGCGCTACCACCATGCGCTATGATACAATTTCATGACACTGTTGCTAATATTGCATGCAAGCTAAGCGCAATACTAGCGGAATCATACTTTGTTACTTGCCTAATTGTTACTTAATTAATGGTTCCTTTCTAACGGCCCAGCCCTTCGTTAGCATGCAGCCCAACGGCAACTCATACACTAATATAACTTCACTAGAGTGTTGCAACCTTGCTCGGTAGTGTATCGATAGCGTGCTCGTCTCGCACTGAAGGGCCGGAGTTGGATGTCTGGTACGCTGAGAACAATTTTTATTTATTTGCTTCCTCGCAGATATTCCAGTTACAAAAGAGAGCAACACTAACATCGGCGTTTCTGTGTCACGGGGCCCATGACCCCATCGCATTAATATTTGTTGCATATGTTTCTGTGGTTAGCGCAAGCGCCTGGCGCACTTGACGGTGGTCAGTTCACGCTCAGGCATATCGGTAACAGGAATCGTTTTCAAAATATTTAATGTTTTCATAATACGTTATATTGCTTACACGGTTGTTATTAACAACGCGACAGTCTCCCAGGCGGAAAGGGAAATCAAACTACCGCTTTGAACATTTTTGTTCACTTGTATACTAATGGGAAAAATGCGACTTCGCACCAAGAGCTGACTACTGCAGTTCGCGAAAGCAGCGCTCATCAAGTTGAGATAACTACCGAGATTTCTGTTAGTTTATTACCGACTGGACAACTACCCCATCGTCGTCATGACATAGCCTGTCGGTGGCAACTATCCTACTGACTCTAGAGGGATGCATATTGATAAGCACGGGCAGGTGGCTTTGGCAACCCAGGTTGGCCGAAGCTGTCTCCAACCCCTGCATATGCAATATATCATCCTCCCACAGGAGCACGCCCATTATGTGGCGTGTCGGTGAGTGGCGACACTGTGGGTTTCCGAGCCAAGTGCTTTCCATATTCCGTCGAAACAGGGCCCCGCAGGAGCACCTTAGCAGGCCCTTGGGTGTCGGTGTGTGGCGACACCGCGGACTCCGAAGCGGCGCCAGAGCTTCGTTGGCTAGCAAACGTTGGCCAGTGCGCCTGCGCGTCTCCAACCTGAGCCCCGTGGGGCCCACTCCACAGGACATCGTAGCTGTATGTAGCGGATGTCGGTGAGTGGCGCCACCGTGGGGAAACCGAGCCAAACGGGGGGTGCTGCGATCGTCAGGCAGCGGTCTCACAGTGCCCCCTGCCGCGTCGGTTCTCTGCCGCCAGGGAGCCGTCGCGGGAAAGCAAGCACTTGGGCCTTTCGGGGCTCAGGCTGTGGACACGCCCCCACAGGACCAGCAGAGTGGCACGCCCCCGCTGTTCGGTGATTTGCGCCACCGTGGGTATCCGAGCTGAGCACGGTCCGTTTCGATGTTGAATGGAAAGGCACATCGCAGGAGCACTTCGGTTAGCCTCCGTTGGTGTCGGTGTTTTGGCGCCACCGCGAACTCCCAGTCAAAACAAAAAGAAGTTCGCTTCTATTTTATTATGCGTACGATGGCTTGGAAGTAGTCACCGTCATTTTCCTGACATTTCTGGAAGCAACAGTACTGTGCACTCTAAAGACGTATATGTACGTCTTGCCATATGTAAGAGCGATCGCGTGGAATTTGTTGCTTTAACATTCAGCTTCCACTTACACTCCGTAAGCTACGATGGAAATGAATATCAAACCACGCAGTTAATCATGGTATGCGCAAGAAGCTGAAGATTTTATAAAGAAGATTGGTTGTAATATTTGCAATTTAACCCCGTAAAAAATTGAGTTCGCTGTCTTGGAGTCGTTGATGGTTATATCTACCTGTCAATATGTAGTAGTTTCTGCTACAGTAGGTGGTCTGCATGGAGCTGGATACTAAGCCGCATCTACGTATAATCACAGCCGGTTGCAGCCTGTAATTTTTTTCGAGAGCCAAAGCCCTGCCGTTCTCCTGCCCTTGTGGTGTATACGGCCTGCATATTTTTGGGAAGAAGCTTAATGGTGAGCTGTTTCCTGACTGGTTCGCGTGGGTCTTTTGGTCAATTTACTTCTAACCATGCGTTTGTGCATAGGCTGCCGAGGATTCTTCTGTTTAATTAAGTTTTCATATACGGCACCATCTGCGCATTGATGTTTTCATCGCGGATTTCGCGAGTGCGTTGACAATGTCAAGTTGCAGACATTATTATGCAGCTGTGTATTGATGAAGCCCTAGTGCCACTCAGAATGCTTGTATTATGAGGTACTCCAGGCGGATCTTTCGGTGGCAAGATCAATAGGTAGGGAGGGGTATGCTATGTGGATGAAGCAACTCAATAAAAGTATGCTCTAATCTGCACAGGTCCCTTTCAATCACGCCGCTTCTCATGAAGTCAACTCGTTCAAGTAGACAGATTACCGACCGGCTGTTAAATAAAATGTCGTGATTGTCTCTGTGTTGTTGCCATTGCTCTATAAGCAGAGGACAAATAATCTCACTGGCTTAAATTATATTATGGCTGGTTGTTTACCGTTGAAAAAAAATGACACCTTGATGTGCCCGCATAATTTTCACGCTACTTTATCTTCGGCAGATAGTGATATACTACGTGAAATTTGATTCAGCTCACCCTACTGCTCACAAGCATTGGCTTGTTGCGCCACAAGTCAACTATGCAAAATAAACCTTTTTTTAAAACAAAGTCGCGGAAATATCATATATCATCGGAATTTGACGTATTCAGGTCAGGTATACGCGCTAAATCGCCCATTTAGCCTGCTCAATTGCAGGTGCTGCTTTGCTGGGTCATCTGCACGTATGCGGATGCCATAGGGTAAACTCTGATTAAGGTTAAACTGACCCGATGTATTCGCGTCGCGGATGGCAATTGAAGAAAACTACGATGTGCAATCCACAGCGCAATATTATGGGGCAGCTTAACACGTGGCGTGATATCATACAGCTGATAAGCGATCTTTGTAATCGGCTGAATGGTGTCTCCGCAGCCGACAAGACCTAGTAGGGACGCTATATTCCGACATTTTCCTCACATAGTTTGTCAGTATTCGGCAGGGTTACCACTTGTAGCTTCTTTAAACAAAAAAATGTATTATGTTTTGAAAACCTTTTCGCGATATTTGTTTGATGATGGACTCACCATTCGGTCCATTGTATGTTATCGTGCCGTATTGCCTGTTGAGATTAGATTGAAATTGATTCTGAGCGCCCTGAGTCCAGCTAGATTCCACCGAGCTAGATATGCAGACATATGAACAAGCTTCTAAATCTGAATATAGAAAATGGTGCTCTTCACTGAGTCATTTGTCGTACAGATGTTGCACTCAGCGCTGATGACAACGCCCCTAAGACTGAATTCGACACTCGCCCTGTGTGAATCGAACCTGGCTCGAGATAATCTGGTGAAGCGCAGCGCCAGCCTATATCTTTGTCTAAGGATCTGCACTACCGTTACTTTGATCGGACCTGATCGCCGATCTTGGACGCCATCAGAGCGTCAGCCGTGTAGGCAGTGGCCGCGCCGCGCCTACCTTGAGGTCGTCACCAGGGGCCGCCATCTGTGCCTCGGCAGACAACGCTACAGTCAACGAGTGCGGTTTTTTCATCGTGCGCCATAACGCCGAGGCCCACGTTTAGAAAAGGCGCTCCTGCACATCGTCTCCAGTGAGCCTGCAGAGTTGATGCAAAAAGAACCGAAGCTTTTTCATGCGCTTTTGACGTTTATTATAAAGATTTAAACGTTGAGTCACTGGGCGGCCTGCTAAAACATGTACCGACTCCAAGATATCAGTTGTGAAAGTTCCAGATTGCTGAAAATTAGTTTGGTGACCACTACCGCACCTTTAAGTAGAAATGACACACATTTTAGAAGATAAAGTACACCTCTACAATATTGTCACGTAGCCGTTTGGGTTGGTAACTAGAAGGTTTTTATGGGCGTTGACCCAAAAGCCCCGGAGTGCACGTCAACTGCACCGACAGACGATCGCCGCCCAAATTCAGCCTCTTCGCATCTAACGTCTCGAGGCCACTTCCACTTCTTCAAGTAAGCGCACGAGACTCGCGGTGAGATGCCGCTGTTGCTCATGCTACATTACCCCCTAAAAAATCATCGACCCGACGAAATCGAAAGAAACGAATAGAGTAAGAAAAAAAGAGTGCTCACTAGAAGATTGCAGTAAGGCGGAGTGCTAAGCTTCTTGCTTTAAGGCAGATCTCTCGAATAGTTGGGCTTCATATGCGCACCAAGTGAACCCCTTCGGGTTTCTGCTGGGGACGAGTAATGGAAACGCTGTCAGGAAGCACTTCGTATGTGACGTTACTAAGTTGACAGAGCACATTCTAGGGGCAAAAGGACTGGTTTAGAAATTTCTCGGATAGACCACGACATCGAATTGGAGTCCAGAGCCAAAAATGTGTCACCTGGTTCGAAAGTCAGTACACGGTGATGGTGATTGCAACGCTGGGCATCTCGGCCTTGCGGGTTCCGGATGAGTGCCCTGGCCAGCTCTCGCGCTTCTTTTGCGAGCTGTAACTTCCTCAGCACTGACTTCGAAGCCACGGCAGACATGGGGCAACATGGCTTCCAGCATTTTTGAAACTTTGCGGTAGTACAATAGAGAGAAGGGCGCCATGTTTGTGGTTTCCTGCTACGCTGTGTTGCATGCGAATGTGACGCACGGCAGGAGGTCATCCCAAGACCGATTCTCAACATTCAGGTACGTGGACATCATGTCGGTGAGAGTTTTGTTGAAAAGTTAGTCTGTGGATGGTAGGCGATTGACCTGCGATGGGTAGGGCCGCTGAGCTGCATGAGATTCTAGCCGTTTGGCAGTGAAAGCAGTGCCTCGTTCCTTTATTACAAAGTTCGGGGCGCCGTGCCTGAAGATGATGCACTTGATGAAAAATTTCGGAGCCTCATTTGCCGTGCCACGCTTGAGGGCCTTTGTTTCAGCGTAACGCGTGAGGTAATCTTTAACGACTATTACCCACCTGTTGCCCGAGGCCGTATTTAGAAAACGACCCAACAGATTCATGCCATCCTTCTCTAATGGATGTTTTGGCACATTTACAGGATTCATTAAACCGGCCGGTTTCACAAGCGTTGTTTTCCGTCGGTGGCACTCATGGCATGTTCGCACGTAGTGCCATACGGCAGCCGCAAGTACTTGGGAAGTAATTGGCGTATTGGTCAGTAATAACTCTTCTTATTCCGGGCCAGAGTTCGAGCATATTTCTGGTGACCTGAGGTGGGCTCCTCATGACATGCCTGCAGAATTTCTTCGCGAGGAAACTCCGGCACGACGATGAAATAATCTTTTCCCGCCGAAGAGGGTTTGATGTCGTATAAGAAACTGTTTCGCCTGCAAAATAATGACTGCAGCCTGGAGGAGGGACGGGAAATCGCGGTACGCACTTCCAGAACCTCTATGAGGGGTGTGAGAGCCAGATAATCACGTTGTTTCTGCGAACAACTAGTGCGTCCATGGCTACGGTAAGGGGAAACTCAGTTTCTTCGTCTTCACGTGCAACCTCGATAGATTAACGAGATAAGCAGTCGGAATCGTTATGTTGACGCCCGGACTTACACACGATGGTCATGATGAACTCCAGTAACCGTAAACTTCATCGTGCAAGGCATCCGGAGGGATCTCGCCAGTTTAATAACCTGCACAGAGTGGTGATCGCTCACGACCCGAAAGTGCCGGCACTGCAGAGAGGGGTGGTCGCACACGGCCCAAAATTTCATGATCGCTCATCCAACAGTGAGACATTCGTTTCGGCAGTACAATAGTTGGATTCGGCACGGCTGGCGTATGCCATGACTCGCTCGCCACCGCCCTGCCACTGGACGAGTACTGCACCGAGGCCCACTTTGCTGGCATGTATCTACCTGTCTCGGCAGGAGCATCGAAGGGAGCTATCACAGGTGTCTGCAAGTGGTGCCGCAACTCCTCCAATACCTTTCGCGGTTCCTTTGTCCAGGTGAAGGTGACATCATCTCGAGTGAGACGCGTCATTGGGGTGGCGATTCCTGAAAGGTTTTCACTAAATCTGCGTTAATAGGCTCAGAGGCCTAGGGAAACGGCGAACTGTCTTCTTGTGGGACGGAGTGGGAAATTTGGCGGCTGCTGCTGTTTTATCGGGATCGGTCTGAACACCTCGGTGAGTGATGACGTGACCCACGAAGAAGTGCTCTTCATAACCAAAGTGACACTTGCGTTTCAACGTGAGGGGAGCACATTTGAGCAAGGTGGAGAGACTTTGGAGGTGGGCCTCGAACGTTGGCGAAAACACAATAACGTCCAATAGAACGGCGCAAGGACACGATCACTGGAAATGAAGAGGGATAGAAAGAGCGCCTTCTTCTAACTGAGTTTTTGCATATGACACCACTTTTATCCGCCAGTGTACGTCAGAAATAATACATTCCAAGAAATTATAACAATAAATATATAGTACAACACATTGCGAGAAAATGCCCTTCACCATGATGTGTTAAAGAAAATACGTATGGCAGCCAAAACAAGGCACAAATATCCGAATCGTGATAAAATGGCTCATTATCAGGAACTTCACACGGTCATCAAACACAAAACATTGTATTCAAAAGAGCCGAAAAAATGCCGTTCTAACTATCTACACGTTACCGTCTAAAACCCCAGTTCCTGGCCGCTGAGCTTTACCGGTGATTTGGATACGCAAATTGGCCCAGCTTTCTCTATATGGTAAGCCTCAATTATTCAATTTTAACTCGCTATCTGCCTTTGTCGATAAATATTGCACCGTGATGGAAGGCGCAATATTTATCGGTAATAATGTTTTTGCAATGTTTTATGTGATATACACTGGCGTATAAAAGGTGGTGCCTTCTGCAATAAACTGAGTTGGTAGCAAGCGCTGTTTCTGTCCCTCTTATTTTCCTGTGATCAATTCCTTGCGCCGTTCCATTGGTCACTATGAACCAATAGCCCAACAGCAAGTACTTCTACAATAACGCAGTCCAGGCAGGCTAGACACATCTGCCATTTAAGGCCAGATAGATCTGCGTTCATCACTCGATGAAATGTTGCTGGAGTGGAGCAAAATCCAAAAGGCACGATCTTGAATTCATACCGTCCACCTGGTGAGAAAATGTCTATGTTCATTGACTGAAGAGATGAAAGGTAGCGCATGTGGCGTAGCTGGTCGAACGATCATCAATGCGTGGAAGCTAGAAGGCGACCTTTTTGTAGGGAAGGCGGCTCTGCGGTAAGCGTTCAAGCCGTCGGCGTGACACCGTGTTATCGTGACACCGTTGAATACGAACAGGAAACAACCAAAATAAGATGGAAAAGAAGAACAAGAAGGAAAATAAGAAAAAGACGGAGAAGGAGAAGTAGGATAATGGGAAGAAGAAGCAGAAAAACAAGCAGAAAAATAAAAAAATATAAAAAAATAAGAATAAGGACAAGAAGTGCACGAAGAAAAAGAAGAAAAAATTGTAGCGGTTTAAGCATGGCTTGAACGTAGTGCTAAGCGAAAGCTTTGGGTACTGGAGCGAATTTTTCTGCGGACATCTGGATTTAATGTGCAGCCAACAAAACTTTCGAACAAAACTTTGTTCGAAAGAACAAAACAACTGGCTCTTATCGTTCACCTCTAGCAACTACCGAGTTATCTGTCTTCTTTTTTTGCGTCTTAATTTTCTTATATTTGCTACCTCTTCTTTTCCGTCTTTTTTTTCTTCCTTTTCGTCTCCTTATTCTTCTTCCTCTGTCTTCTTTTCTTCTTTTATTTCTTCTTCTCTCTCTTATTTTTCTTCTTCGTTTTCCACAGTGCCACGGTGCCACACCGACGGCTTGAAAACCTCCCACAGTGTAGCTTTCGCTACTATATAAGAAGAAGAGAGATATCTCGGTATTTAGAAGAGGCGAACGACCACAGCGAGTTGCTAAGACACAAAGTTCGCACGAACTTATGACGGTGGTGTGCCCCGGAGTTCGACGTACAGACGATGTCAAACCACTACAAGTCTTCTACACCCGAATGAGAACGGTCATAAACGAGATGCAAGGGGTGTTCCTAGGTGAAGGATTCCCCTGTGTCCTAAATAAACCTGAATATCTTCACCTTGAAGCCTCACCTAAGCGTAGCCATGCAGATTGCTTTCACGTAATTCTAGGCTTAACCCCAAGCAAAACAACAGCTAATTTTGTGGGACCTGATTAGCTTACGGCGGTCCACCCAAAACGAGACCCAGTCTTGAAAGTGGAGAGTAGCCCAACTAGACTGTCCTTCTGTGCCGGCGATAGAGGGGGATTTAGATCAAGGTTGAATTTTGGCGTTTTCGTGGCACATATCTTGGTCTGAAGAGCAAAGCAGTCGTGAGTAGGCTACCGCGCTGCCTTTAGCAGTGCGCTGTCGTACGTTTCCGAAGTTTGTAATTAGCGCACTATACCGTTGCTCAATATGACTATAACCGCATGCAACATATACGCCCTGATGTAACAGAAGCTCTGTGTTCTGTTCGGCAACGCCGGCAGCACAGTACTAGTCGACGCACCTGACTGACGAGAGCAGACGAACGTGGCGGCATGAATACATCCGCGTCAACGATGCATAAAGGTGCGTGTCGTCATTCGGAGCCCGCGATCGTCGTTGCAGACGTCAGAAACGTAACCGTACGGCGGGAAACATTCATAATGACACCATGCTCAAGTAAAAAGTCCATGCTGAGTATGAGGTCCTAGCGGCAGTGCTGCAGGATAACAAAAATGGCAACAAAGGCTGAATTGGTGATGGTTACTCGTTTAGTGCACCGTCCGATCGTTGTTATAAGGGGACCGCCAGCAGTAGGAATTTGCGCCCCACCATTCAGTTTTGAGCTTGGAGAGCTGACTCACAAAATTCTTGCTAATTATTGAGAAACCTGCTCCTGTGTCTTCTAAAGCGGTCGCTGCATATGGGTGCCTGTGGACGTGAACGTGAATTCGGGTGCTAACAACGTGATCGGCATGAGATGAATCGTATTTCCGGGTTCATGCTGTGGTGGCATCGTAGTCACAACATCGAGTTAAGTCGTCACAGGAGAGGGGTCATCGGGGCGTCGATTTCGTTCATCAGCAGCCTGCCCCCCTGAGGTCACGGCCTTCAGTTTCTGCGGCGTGGGCTTGGCGACCCGCGCCTCGGTGCATCAGTAAAATCACGGCAGCTGGATGACGAGTCGCGTACAGGACAAGACGACTGTGGACGACCGGTCGGAGAGGTTGCGCGGGTTGCTAGGTATTCGATTTCTGGAGTGCATTCGCCGACCCGGCGACGCAGGGAATCACAAAATTTGCTGTGGTTTATTTTGTAGTTAAACTTGCTAGAGTGTCTGCATGGCTACGGTTAGGTTCGGCTGGAAAGAAGACATGCCTTTTGCACATAGCGCTTTACTCCATGGTTTCCGCTTTAAATATGCCATATAGAGCACTTTGGACCACTAAATTGCGATGAAACGAAAGCGTCTGTTGCGCGGTGGTCTGTAGCTCTCCACTGTGGTACCTCTATCTCTCTATTTTCAATCCCACCTTCCTGCTTTTCCTTAGGACTCGGTTAATGTGTGCGTGGAGAACTTTGACACATCTTTCTTCTAAACCAATTTGAAACGACGCTGATGCCTGTTGCAGAGTCTATTTATAGAGGATTTGTGGTGCGGTGTTCGAGAAAGCGCCAAATGAATGGCGCCGCATAGAATGCACGGCGAGATCAACTTCGAATATGCGTTGGTTGGCTGGACAACTCTAGTTCCACCAGAAAAAAATTAGTTGTGGTTTAGCTCTGGTTAACCGTAGTTGAATTGCGATAGCAACGGCGAAAACTTCTCTTGCCTGCTACATTATTCCCTATCACATATAAAAGTGTAAGGTGCGTCATTATTGGGGACACTTAAGCTCTTCCTTTAAGAGTATGACGTGAGAGCTTAAGTTACCAGTCTACTTCTTCTGCTTCTCCTCCTCCTCCTGGGCTGTTCAAGGTCTAGCGTGGCTCCGCCGGGACCACGCGACGGCTCGAAACCTGACGCAGTATTGCTATTGTCATAAAAAGCGTCCTCTTTCCCGCCCCCGGCACGCAGGCCGAAAAAGACGAGGAGTCGTGCGCCCCCGGATTAGAAGCTGGCAGGTAGCTCCTGGCGTGTTGCGGCCTGTTCCCCCAGATGGACGGTACGTCGCTGGATCGCAGGGTCCGCGCTTAGCAGCAGGGTGTCCCAGACATCTCTACTTGTTATATTGTGTTTCATCCCTGGGGAATCTGGACACTCCCAAATTATGTGCGCCCCACTGTGTTTCCACTGATCATTGTCCCTAAGGTCTGGTAAATCGCCTGGTGACGTCATAAACAGTCGCGACGTCATGCCTGGTTGTGAACTCTGGTTATTAAACATGGCCGAATGTGACGTCACGATGACGTCATATTAGGGCGTGGCGTTACAGCCAATTACGTCATCATAGGGCGAGGTCATATCATTACTCATGAATATTTAGTAATGACTCATGGATAATTAGTACTAGCACGCCCGACGGCGCTTCACTTGTGCGCTGGCTTTTCGTTCAGTGTGGTTATATTGCACGAGCGTCTTGATGTGAGTGTATTAACAATGAGTGCAAAGCAATGACTCAACCACTGCTATGCCCCAGGGTGCAGCACAGGGTACGCAAGAACAAAAAACGCGCGAAAGTTGTCGCTATTCAAGGTGCCTGCTGATCCTGAGCGCAGATCCACGTGGGAGAGGAACCTACATCGAGGCGACAAGCCGCTAACCGCAGACTGCGCGGTATGTGAGCTACATTTTGAGCCACGCTTCATCATTAGGAATTATTTGCACCGCATAAATGGCGAGGAAGTGCGAATTCCACGCGGGACACCTATGCTTACCGCAGATGCAGTCCCCACAATTTTACCCAATCTGCCAGCTTACTTAAGCAAGCTCCCCACTCCCAAGAGGAATGAGAAAAAAAGGAATGGTGAGGACGATGTCACACCGCGAGAAAAGGCACGAAGGCAGGTTACAGAGGTGATCGAAGATGAACCTGTCGAACCTGCGGCCAGCAACGAAGTATGCGCGGCCGCAACTGTCCCCGCGGTGAGGAGAATGGAAGTCCCAGGGAAGCGATGGACGCAGCATGAACTTCAAGACGCAGATGGAGTATGTTTTACATTATGTGCTCTCGACTCGCTGTCAGGTGAGGTGACCGCGGAAAAGGCCGTGTTCTTTATTGTAGACAGTGCTGGTGCCTTGCATACAAAGACGTTCCTGGTGGGCAAGCAGGTAGCGGGAGCACCAGTGGCAACAATGCAAGATGCTGTAACCACAATGCAAGAAGCGCATGATTTTCATATCTGCAAAGGTGCAGCGTCAAGGGATGAAAACTCCCTGATGACCAGCCTAACAGCAAGCTTGCAAAATCAAATTGAGTACAAATCAAGAACAGCATACAGTACTCGCTGCCAAGGCAAGGCAACCAAAGATGGTGCTTCATGCGTCAGTTGCAAGTACTTAAGGAAAGCGCTTTTTAAGCGGCAGTCACACCTCGAAATGCGTCAAGGAACGAACAGCCAAAATACTGGTTCGCGATGTCGCGATCCCGTTTCCAAGAAGCTGCAAGCGTGTTCCCGAAAAAACAAACGGCTTTTATCAAAGCTAGACAAGCTCGCAGTGGATCTTCAGGAAATGAAAACTAAGTGCGCTGCAACAGCTGAGGAAATACTTTCTCGGAAAATAAGCTCCTCATCACCAAAGCAGCAGCTGCTTATAAGGCAGTGCTTCGAAACATCCAAGAGAAAAAGCCCACGGGGCATGAAGTACGATAAGGAGTGGATGCTTGAATGCATATCGCTTAAAATGAGGAGCCCTAAACTGTACCGGTATATGAGGCGGCAGAACATCTTGACACTCCCAAGTGAAACAACGCTGCATAAATACACTGCCCAGTACAGGAGCGGCTACGGATTTAATGAAAAAATGCTGAATGTGTTGAAAAAGAAGGTTGCCCACCTCAATGTGTTCCACCGACACGGTGCGATAATAATAGATGAAATGAAGCTAGCAGAACACTTAACAGTGACAACAGGTGCGAAGAAGATAGAAGGCTTTGTTGACCTTGGCCCATATACGCCCGAAAAAGAAAAAACATTGCCATGCAATCATGGTCTTGTTGTGATGTTTGTGCCACTCGTTGGCAGCTGGACTCAAGTTCTTGGTGTTTTCGGGAGTAACTAGAACGTGAAAGGTGACCTGCTGGCCAAAATTGTAATGGAGTCCACAGCTCTTGCAGAAAAGGCTCGCCTCTTACTGGACTACGTCACATGTGATGCAGCGGCCTGGAAGCGGAAAATGTGGCGCATGATTAATATTCGAGCTTCCTTGAAAGAAGTGGTCTGCAAGAAACCGCATCCTGTTGACAGCAGCCGTTTCTTATTTTTTTTTTTTTTCAGATTTCCCACACCTTGTCGAAAACATTCGCAACATTCTTCTTGTCACAACTTTTGACACCCCCGATGGAACGGTATCAATGCAATTTGCTCGAAAAGCTTTCGAACTGGACAGAAATGCTGTAACAATGAAAGCAATGCCTTGCATAACTAGCGTGTACATCAGCCCCAACAACTTCGAAAAAATGCGGGCGAGTTATGCAACCGAATTGTTCGGGCATGGTCCTTTGCGAGCTTTGTTTCTTTACCGCACTCAGCTAGAGCAGAGCTGCGGTAAACTTGAAGCTACAGAAAAGTTTTTCATAAGAATGAAATCCTTGATTGCTGTGATGACTGGAAGGTATACAGCTGAAGCCCTCAGGCCTGCTTCTGATGGTGCGAAGTTAATAAGGAAACCCTAGGTTTCCTAGACACCTGGGAGCGCCACGCTGATAAAAAAAAAATTGTGAGCAAATCTACCGCGGAAGGCCTAAGAGTCACGCTAACAAGTACTCTTGAGCTCCTTCAGTACTTGCACGATCAAGTTGGCTACAGCTACCTGTTGACATCACGACTGAGCCAGGACAAAGTGGAGAACTTCTTTGGATTAGTCAGGCTTTCCTCTGGCTGCAACTCCCACCCAACACCACAACAGTTTGTTATCACTGTTCACTGCCTTTCTTATTACAACTTGGCACACAGCGTTGCAGGTGGAAATGCAGAGAGCGACATATTAAGTTCTCTTCTTGACGCGGGGGCCGAAGAGGAAACTGCAAAGCAGCAACTGATTGAGAAAGTGAAGGTTTGCACCGAAAAAGAGGTACCGTCGGCTTCATGTGGCAGTGCAGCTATGCAACATGACTATAACATCCAAAGAAGTGACTCAAGGTTGATCTATCACATCTCTGGGTACGTGGCGAAAAAGTGCGTGCTGCCGACCAAATGTCCTCCATGTATCGATTGCCTCTTAGTGCCAGCAAAGCAAGGGCGCCGCATGCATGCTGCAGAATTTGTTAAGCATAATGACGAAGGAGGCTTACTCTACCCCTCGGTTGAACTGTTCCATTTCATCACCAGGCTGGAGGACATTTTTACTATTTGCTTTCATCATCATCATCAGCCTGATTATACCCACTGCAGGGCGAATGCCTCTCCCATATTTCTCCACTTAACCCGGTTCTGTGCTAGCTGCATCCATTTGACCCCTGCGAACTTCTTAATCTCATCCGCCCACCTAACTTTCAGCCGCCCCCTGCTACGCTCTCCTTCCCTTGGAATCCAGTTTGTTACCCTCAGCGACCATCGGTTATCCTCTCTTCGCACTACGTGTCCTGCCCATGTCCATTTCTTCTTCTTAATTTCCACTAGAATGTCGGTAACTTGAGTTATTTCTCTGACCCACTCTGCACGCTTTCTATCTCTTAATGTTACCCCTACCATTTTTCGTTCCATAGCCCTCTGGGTTGTCCTCAACTTAAGTAGAACTCTCTTGGTTAGCCTCCACGTCTCAGCCCCATAGGTGAGTACAGGCAATATGCAACTGTTGTATACTTTCCTCTTGAGCGATACCGGTAAGCTGCTAGACATAATCTGCGAGTGCTTGCCAAATGTGCTCCATCCCAATCGTATTCTTCTTATCTCCTTTCCATGGTCCGGATCTGCGGTTACTACCTGTCCTAAGTAGACATATTCGCCTACTACTTCCAGTATTTCGCTACCTGATGTAAACTGCTGTTCCTTCCCGAGGCTGTTGAACATTACCTTAGTCTTCTGCATATTGATTTTCAAACCTACCTTTCTACTTTTCCTGTCTACGTCATCAATCATTATTTGCAGTTCATCCCCCGAGTTGCTTAGCAAGGCAATGTCATCAGCAAATGGCAGATTACTGAGGTATTCTACATCTACCCCTATCCCTAACTGCTCCCATTCCAAGTCTCTGAATACTTCCTCTAAACAAGCTGTGAATAGTACTGGCGAGATTGTGTCTCCTTGCCTGACACCTTTCGTTATGGGAATTTTGTTACTTTCTTTGTGCGGAACTATGGTTGCTGTGCAGCCACTATATATATCTTCCAGCACTTTCACGCACGGCTCGTCTACCCCCTGATCTCGCAATGCCTGCACCACAGCCGAGGTTTCAACTGAGTCAAATGCTTTTTCGTAATCAAATGAATGCTATGTATAAGGGCTGGTTATATTCCGAGCATTTTTCTATCACCTGATTGATGGTATGGATATGATCGTTAGTAGAGTACCGTTTCCGGAATCCTGCTTGATCCTTTGCTTGATTGCAGTCTAAGGTTGTCCTGATTCTGTTAGCGATTACCTTAGTAGATACCTTATACGTAACAGACAGTAAGCCGATTGGTCTGTAATTTTTAAGGTCCTTAGAGTCCCCTTTCTTGTGAATGAGGATAATGTTTGCATTCTTCCATGGTTCCGGTACCGTCGATAACACCAGGCAGTGCGTGTACAGGGTGGCCAGTTTTTCTAGCACGATATCCCCCCCCCCCGTCCTTCAGCAAATCTGTAGTTATCTGCTCCTCTCCAGCTGATTTCCCCCTATTCATAGTTTCTAGTGCTTTCTTGACCTCGTCCTTCGTCACTGGTGGAACGTCTGACTGTTTTTCCTTACCGCCAATCTCATTACGGTCCTGACTACTTTGGCTACTGTAG
Source organism: Amblyomma maculatum (assembly GCF_055883805.1). Taxonomy (NCBI): domain Eukaryota; kingdom Metazoa; phylum Arthropoda; class Arachnida; order Ixodida; family Ixodidae; genus Amblyomma; species Amblyomma maculatum. Next base: position 130,421,535 of record NC_139352.1, read on the forward strand.
AGATCTGCATAGAACTCCTCGGCTACTTTGACTATCTTTTCCATATTAGTGATGACGTTGCCCGCCTTGTCCCTTATCGCATACATCTGGTTTTTGCCTATACCCAATTTCTTCTTTACCCCTTTAAGGCTTCCCCCGTTTTTTACAGCATGCTCAATTTTCTCCATGTTATACTTCCTTATATCGGCCACCTTGCGCTTATTGATTAGCTTTGATATCTCGGCCAATTGGATCTGGTCTGTTGGATTGGAAGCTTTCATACTCTGGCGTTTCTTAATCAAATCTTTCGTCTCCTTAGACAGCTCGCCGGTATCCTCTCTAACTATCCTATCGCCTACTTCTACCGCGCACTCAGCAATGATATCTCTGAAATTATTGTTCCTTGCCTCTAGGGTAATGTCGCCATCCTCAGCTAGAGCTGAAAACCTATTCTGTAGCGAGATCCTGAACTCTTCGGCCCTCCCCCTCACCGCTAATTCGTTGATGGGTTTCTTTCTTACTAATCTGTTTCGTTCCTTTTTCAGATTTAGGCTAATTCGGGACCTCACCATCCTGTGGTCATTGCATCGCACTTTACCGATTACCTCTACATCTTGCATAATGGCGGGGGTTGAACACATTATGAAGTCGATTTCATTTTTAGTCTCTCCGTTAGGACTTTTCCATGTCCATTTCCGGTTCTTCCGTTTGCTGAAGAAGGTATTCATGATTCGTAAGTTATTGCGCTCTGCAAACTCAACTAGTAACTCCCCCCTGCTATTCCTAGAACCAATGCCATAGTCACCTACTGCTTTGTCTCCTGCCTGTTTTTTCCCTACCTTGGCATTGAAATCGCCCATTAGTACAGTATACTGCGTCTTTACTTTTCGCATTGCCGATTCTACATCTTCATAGAAGCATTCAACTGCCTGGTCATCATAACTACATGTAGGTGCATAGGCCTGTACAACCTTCAGATTATACTGCTTATTAAGCCTAATTACGATGCCTGCAACCCTCTCATTAATACTATAGAATTCATCTATATTACCCGCTATATACTTATTGACAAGGAAACCTACTCCTAGTTGTCGCCTCTCGGGTAAGCCTGGATAACACAGTACATGCCCATCCTTCAGTACAGTATATGCCTCATTCGGCCTCCTAACCTCACTAAGCCCTATGACATCCCATTTCATGCACTCTAGTTCCTCTAACAGCACTGCTAAACTAGCTTCACTAGCTAGGGTTCTAGCATTAAACGTTGCCAGGGTCAGTTTCCAATGGCGGCCTGTCCAGCGGAGCCAGGCTTTCTTAGCACCCCCTGCTGCGTCACAGGTCTGACCGCCGCCGTGGTCAGTTGTTCCGCAGTCGCTGGTGACTGAGGGCCGGGGTTTTATGGTCAATTACTGCACCAGGGTGGCCAACTCGTGTTCTGGTGAGGGTGTGCGTTGCTGGAGGTGTTCACCGGCATCAGGTCGCACCCCAAACCTGTTTATGCAATTCCATCGTGCGCGCAAAGTTCATTCTGAAAGTGTCATGGACATTTTACACAGGATTCATTGTGCTGCTCCTTTAAATGTGGGATGCAAAACACATGCTGAGAGTATTACTCCTAGCATAGTCAGGTTTTATGTTACTACGCGGCTTCATTTTTTTATCAAAGGACTCAAGAAGTCAAACATGCTGTCGAAGCGAAAGGCAGCGCAGCACCTCAAGCTAAGCAGATTGAATTAGCTGTATTTGTACACTGTTATTTTTTTTTATTACGCAAGCTTGCCATAAGGCATATTATAAAAAACCCGTGTAAATTATTTTCCGTAAGGAACCTGGGGAGGCTCCTGCTCTTATTGTTGTCGGTGAACCATTTGGAGAAGTCCTCTTCCCTTTTTGCGGTTAGTCCCACTTCCTGAAGAATCTTTATCCTTTATACCCTTGTTCCTGCACAAGTCCACAGCAGGTGGCGAACATCCACTTGTACACTGTTTGCTTCGTGCATTGGAGCTTTCAAGTTGACTTGAGTTAAAATTACAAATACCTGCATTAAAATCGCATGAAGCAGTTTTGCGGCAGTTGTTTGCGTCAATCGCTTTTATGGTGTATACCATATCTGTTGACTGAAGTGCATTCACGTATCAGCAAAAAATGACAAGACACTACATTACAGGAACACAGATTTCAGTTCATTTGGGTTTTTGGGTTAAGATATATATATATATATATATATATATATATATATATATATATATATATATATATACTATATATCTTCATATATATATATATATATATATATATATATATTCTTTATATATATATATATATATATATATATATATATATATATATATATATATATATATATATATATATCTTAACCCAAACACTCATATGAACTGAAATCTGTGTTCCTGTGATGTAGCGTCTTGTCATTTTTGCCACCTTTGTATGTTATGAATATTCTTTACTCATACGCAAGCTGTACCTAATTCACTTTGCATGAATACATACTTTTGTGAATGCCTTCTTAAAAATGAACTGTCAACCAAAACCAAACTTTATGTCGCTGTATATGTGCTCCTTTTTATTACAACATTGTTCTTTGCAGTACATTTGCAGCGTTCAATGCTTCCTTGTCTGTTATTAGTACCCAAACTTCCTCTGACTTCGACACTTGTATTTATTCTTTGTTTTTTTTTAAGGAAATGCTTTCAGTGTACACATCCCTGTTAGCAATTTATAAGTGTATAATTTGTTGTGTACAAGACGTACATTTGTTTTGGAAAGCGAGCGAAATGCTTTCAGTGTACATACCTTTTATCTAAGTAATATGCGTCGGGTTGTCGGCGTGTACTGTTGCTGCTTTGTAGGGGACGAGGACTTGTCAAGCCGCTATCGCAGTTTTCTGCCTCGCCTTTCCCATCTTTGATGGAAATATATATATATATATATATATATATATATATATATATATATATATATATATATATATATGAAGGAAAGAAGCCAACACTCGGCGAGGCCAAGGAAAGCGTTGGGGATGGTACTTTGTCTTTTTTTTTAAATGTTTACGTGGATAATGTTTACTGAGCTACATCGGCCGCTGTCCCCCCTGCTACTTTCTTGGGTATTTATGTTGTCTATATACGAACCTTGAGAGTGTTCACCAGCGCCACCCTCAACCATAGCGGCGGACGTGTAACGTCCTGTGTTACCGCCAACGCCACGTAGAACGTGATCAAGAGCGAGGGCGAAAGCTGTGCTAGAACCCTCTTACGCTACCTAGGGCTTCAAGACTGCCAGAACCGAGACCCCCGTAAGCTAGAAGCAGATCAATTAAGGGGAAATGAGGGTGCTCGTTATAATACATGAAGGAAATAAGCCAACAGTCGGCGAGGCCAAGGAAAGCGTTGGGGATGGTACTTTGCCTTTTTTTTAATGTTTACTTGGATAATCACAGAAATTAGTAATGTAATCGGTTTAGGGGAAATATAATTCAACACAAAGTAGAAGAAAAAACAACGTGCCGATGGTGGGAACCGAACCCACGACCTCCGAATATCGCGTCCGGTTCTCTTCCAACTGAGCTACATCGGCCGCTGTCCCCCCTGCTACTTTCTTCGGTATTTATGTTGTCTGTATACGAACCTTGAGAGTGTTCACCAGCGCCACCCTCAACCATAGCGGCGGACGTGGAACGTCCTGTGTTACCGCCAGCGCCACGTAGAACGTGATCAAGAGCGAGGGCGAAAGCTGTGCTAGAACCCTCTTACGCTACCTATGGCTTCAAGACTGCCAGACTGCCTATGGCTTGAAGACTTCAAGACTGCATATATATATATATATATACACCAAAATTAAATTTTGGCCACGGTCAATAGTAGTGAAAAATGAAGACCAACGTGTGAAACAAATTATTGACGTTTCGGCTACACAGCCGAAACGTCAATTGTTTCACACGTTGGTCTTCATTTTTCACTGCTATATATATATATATATATATATATATATATATATATATATATATATATATATATATATATATATATATATATATATATATATATATATATATATATATATTTTAATCGCGTATATCCCGTGAGAAATGGTCCCACGAATAACTCTTACTTTGCGATATTTAGTGTCTCGAAATATGTCGGAACTGCCACAGTTTGTAATACTTAAATAAAAAAAAACGTTTACAGTGCGCTTAATAGCCTTCGTCTGTTATTGCTTGCTATGGCGGCATCGACATTGTACACTCAATTCAGTAAACATCCGCGCATGTCAAATATCTTCAAATATTAAAGATAAATAGCAAGCGCGAAACAGAACTACGTTAAGAGCGCGGCTACATAACGAAGCGCGCTTTCCAGTCTCGTGTGCTGGCGCCGCACGCTGCGAAGGTGAGCCGAGCGTTCAAGAGTGGTCGATCGCAGCGCCGTCGCTGCAGGGGACACGGCATGCGTCAAGCTGAGAGGCGCGGTCGCGCCACTGGAAAATATGCTAGTTCACTGTAGCGAAGGTGCGACCACGAAGAAAGCGCGATCACGGCTAAGTGGCGAAGCGGCTGCCGTAGTGCAGTTCTCGCTACAAAAATCCCGAAAGGGTCAACGGCGGTAAACGTGGCCCGGTTCTAAGCGGCGGTATTACAGCGACCGCTGGAAAATAGTGTGCCAGATGTCTTCCTTCAGAACAGGTGGCTGCATGATGGGGCTCTGATGGGGTGACGGATGGTAGGATGCTCGTGGGAAGGTGGCTGAGAAGCGGGTGGCGGCTGTGATTCAAAAGGAAGATGCTGCGCGGGAGGCACCGCTGGCCGACGGAGAGCTGCTGCGTATCTTATGGAACGTGGCTCCGAGGTGGAACTCGAGGAGCTCTTCGCGAACTACGTCGCGGGTCAGCTCACGCAGCGAGAAACGTTGAGTGGGGCCGTTCAAAGTGACCACGTTGATGAAGGGCTAACCACAGGCAGACTCTGCGTCGGCCTCGTTACAGCAGTGCTCGTTCGATGAGGGTAGGTTCATTGATGAAGTTCGTACCGCTTTGAGGAGTACTGCTAACCAAAACCAGAGAAAATGGGTTCTTTTACGCCTTGCATCATGTGGCGCAACTTCGATGATTCCGTCATGTCGGAATTAGCCTGCCAATAGAGACGGGTCACCTCCTCAACGAACATTGCCATGCGCTCGCTAGGCTGTCACACACAATATTCTAGGAGGCGGCGTGCGCGATCACGGTGGTCGTGGCTGGCAAAAGCATCCCGCAACACACGCCCGAAAAAATTCCAGCGTTGAAGATTAGCCTTCCTATTCTCATACCACGTTTTAGCGCAGTCTTCAAGCGCGAAATGGACCTTGCCCAGCTTCTGAGCAGGGCTCCACTGAATGATTGAATTCAGCCACTGGCTCAAACTGTTTTATCCAGTGTTCGACTTCTTCAACAGCACAGCCACGGAAATTGAAGCTCACACGAGGTTGCTGAAGGAGCAAATGATATCGACTTGCCTGAGCCATTGCAGAAATCTCAAATGATCGGTCGGTTGCTGCCGCTTCAGGTAATGGAGCAAATTCCAGCGATTGACTTTTTGTGGTTATGAGGCTAGTGTGCTGCAGTTTACGCTGCACATGTCAAATTGCAGAGGCTTAACCATGGCCACCACGGTCAATCCCGCTGCGATGGCGCACATAATCACGAAGGCCATGAGCTCAAACCTACTTATGACCTCATCGGAGAGGCGGCGCATCAAATATCGGATATTTGACCCAACTTAAGCTTACTTACTTCTTATCTTCAAGGGGTCAAGTGAATGCAGCTAGCACAGGACCAGGTTAATTGAAGGAATATAGGAGAGGCCTCCGCCCTGCAGTGGGTATAGTCAGGCTGAGGATGAGGATGATGATGAAACCTGGTTACACGACTGAAAGCACCCAGCTTCGAGCACTACCGGTTGGCATCCGCAGAGATTGTTTTCTCTCAGTGCGAAAAAACTGTAATAGGTCGTCAGCAGTCATTGATCACTCATAGACTCCACCAATTTCTATCTCTCTCTTGGCTGGCTAACTTGAAAGACCCTGATATACCGGACTTGGTTTGAATTACCTGCGTTATGCCCCGTGGGTGTGATATCACGTTCCAGCTTAACCGATCAACTTGACAGCGCCAGCAACATGGCAGAAGATTCTTGTTCTGTGACCGTGGCGGTGGTGGTAAAAACTTTATTTAGTGAAGGATAAAAAAATAAACTTAAGTTGCCGCCGTTCAGAGGGTGGCCTTCCGGCTTCTGGTCGTGGCTTCCAGGTCACGCCTGGCGGCGATTTCCACTGCCCAGGTCGTACGCCGGTGTGGAATATGCGGCTCCGAGCTGGTTAAAGCAGCCTCCCACAGTTGCTGGCTGTTTATTTGCCTGGAGACGGGGGGAAAGTGAGCCGGACAACAGTACAGATTGTGAGCATAGTCTGCTCGGATATATCTGAAAAGCGTGCATTTGGGCGAGAACGCACCGGGGTGAATAAGGGCGAGGCGTGCAGGGGAGAGGAAAGTGTGGGCCTGTAAATGGCGCCACGTATTCTGTTCGATTTTAGATAGCGACTTGTGAGGGGGAGGGAGAGATAAACGGGAGTTGCGGTAGTGGAGCGTGATGTAATGGAAGGTAAGGAGGGAGTCACGTGTGTCCATCCTGTGGTGGAGGGGGCCAGCTCGGTCGGTCATCTCTCGAGAGATAGAATTTGTCGCCTCATTTCAGGGTGCCCTGCGTGAGCCGGAACCCAGAAGAGTTGGATAGGATGGGAAGGGGGAGGAGTGCTTAAGAATATTGAGCGTAGAGGAAGAGATTTTACCTTTTGCAAAGTTGCGGAATGCGGTCTTAGAGTCGCTAAATATGAAAAGGGCCGGTGTTTTGGCGATGGCGAGAGCGATGGCTGCTTCCTCAGCGGCAGTGGAAGTGAGAGCAGGGATACTGGCAACGGAGAGGGGGGCTCGTGTATTGGAAACAGTGGCCAGGACATAAGCGGGGTGCAAGAGGTAGGGTGCTGCATCAGCATACACGGCGTCAGACCAATTACCGTAGTGGCACCAGAGGGTGGAGGCGCGGGTAGATCGGCGAGCGGCATGATGCTCAGGAAGAATGTTCTTGGGAATGGGGCTTGCCAGTGAGCATGGAGAAGAGGGAGCTGGGCAAGGGTTGGGGGTGACACAGACAGGGGAGACAGGGGTCAAGCGAAGGGAAGGAAGAAGGGCTCTGCCAGGGGTAGTGCGAGATAAACGATCGAGTTGTGCCACGCGATGGGCCTCAACAAGTTCTGAAAGAGTATTGTGGACACCCGGCGACAGCAGACGAGAAGTGGGGGCGGAAGTGGGAAGCCCGAGAGCCGACTTATAGGTTTGGCGGATGAGACAGTTGACCTTGTCTTCCTTTGAACAATACAGAAAAAGGTAGGGGAGGGTTTAGACAAGGCGGCTTAGCACAAAGGCCGTGGACGTATCGGATCTTGCACAGTAGAAACAGTACTACGTGGTCCAAACCTCTGCGTTTGCAGACTGTAATCCGTCTTGCGGCATGGGAACAAACTGTTCATCTATAAGCAAAGCTGTGTACGTGGCAATGAATGAAACTAGAGTTCAGCAGCCGCTGGATGGCTGTCTCGTTTGCGGCACCATAGGCTAATAATCAGGGCACTCGCCACAAATGACACCAAGATTTCAACTTGCCAATTTTCACTGCCAAGTGTTGGTGATAGTGCCATGCGAGGAAACGAGTGAAGTGGTAGGACTTTGAAATGAGCTATTGATTAGGCGGATGCCTATCCGTACAGAACTATGCAACTCTCCAGCAGAGGTAGATGAAGGTTTCCTCGGTGGTAGCTGAAGTGAAGAATGCATGCGGTTCTTGGCAGCGCTCAGTTTATTGTACACGCAGAATACGTCATGTTTAAAATAAAAAGCATTATTGGAATATAATAATTACAGAAAATGTTCAACCAAAATCATACTTACAAATGTTTTAGGTATATATGTTTTCATCCCCTCTAGCAAACCGGGATGAATGTCCGCGCTGGCTGCTTAGCGAAGAAATACGCGTTACAAAGATTTGTGGCATAACCAACATTTAGGAGCCTAGATTGTTGGTTCATAATAAAAATACAGAGAACAAAATGGTACTAAAGAAAAAGTTTGAAAAAGATACATATCTAACTAAATGCTAAACGCAGAGAATATAATGCATAGCGTATAACGCGTACAATAGGGCTTTAGGAATGCAATACGTATATGCAGCACTTCTGGGCACGCACTGCACTGCTGATACGCAGCGGCTGCGTCTAGAATAATTTCTAAGGCTGATTCTTCGACTCTGCGCATAACAAATAGTACAGGCGAAAGTAGCACCACAGCATCTCCATGGCGCTGAATTTTCGTCCACACTAAGCCCATCCTCATTGTTTGTAGCCTCCTGCACGTAGTCCTCAGTATTGTCCGGCTCGTACGCTCCAGACCCATACTATGCAGCCTGACGAGGTGTTCGGTTTCCTCAACACGCTGAAGAGAAGCGGCATCTTCAATGCAGTCATCATCGGTCACATTCATGAGCTTAGTGTTAATAGTGGTCAGTGCTTCTATGCCACGAATGGGCGTACATGACGTCAAATAAGTATTCGACATTATTGTTGTGTTCTATGAAAAGATGAAGGGCAGGAGGAAGCACTGAATGACTTCTGTGTGCAAAAGCATTCCTTAAAGGGGCCCGCAAACACCTCCCGAGCACTCCTCACAAACTATCTCAGTCGCTAGATTATGCTGCGATACACATTTGAACGCAATAATACACGTCTACGCGCAGTGCAGGTCCCACAATCCCATTCGAAAGTTGGCGCGTTCTTTCCTTCGACTTTTGCCAGTCCTCCTTCTCCTCTGTGCAACGCTGCTACGTGCATGCGTTTTCGAATGGATATTGGTCTGCTTCTTTGCGACGTCACACAGCCATTAAACTATCGCTTATGCCAGAAAAATTGAAATACGCTTAACTTTTAATTATCAGGAAAGAAAATTAGGATGTTTTGTAGACAGAAACATTTTTTCAAAGCTTTTTTTTCCTGCACTTCCGGTCTCGCGCGCGCACGCGCGCATCTTTGCCCTTCGCGCAGGCACCGCGGCAATCGCGGCGCGGTCGCGAGCGGCGATCTCGTTTCAGTTCTTTGCAGTGTACTTGCGGGGCACTTTCCGCCTGTGAATGTTCTCGTTTCTTGTGTCGCCCATGCGAAATGAACTTCGAAGTCGGCTTACAGGTTTACAACATTAAGTCGGTGCTTTAAATGTCGGGCCCCAATCCACTGCGCCTTACGTAGTGCAGCAAAATTTCGGAGGCAACCGCTGCTCCGTTCCTGCGTCCACCAAACCAAAATATGCACCTCGGATCAAGTCAAGGCGACAACATACGCTGGTAAGTAATGTGTTTACTAGCTTGAACATAGCGCACAGATAAGCGACGGTTTCACAGGTGCAATGAGTTAGTCATTGTTGTGATGCATCATTACTGTGGCGGCTATTAAAATCCTACCGTCTTAACCGTTGACTTGATTGCGTGAAACTACTCACGGAGGTTGCATTTTGTCTCGTAGTAAGTTTGTAGGTTATAAACTTTTGCCTTATAGTAAATCAGCTAAGACAACTGTACCTACCTGGCTTGGCCGTGCGCGCGCGTGCGCGATGCGCGAACCCGTGGTATCATGTGCCGGCGTTGGCAGCTTTCGGCCCCCCATACTGGCGCAGATTGCGGGTTCGCATTGTACGCCGCAGCAGCGAATTAATCACCCTTACCTAACTTACTGCGAGCAAATAAAAGTTACCGCAATATCAAAGCTCCGTGTGCAGTTTCACCACAAACTACTGAGCGGTTAGGCCGGTGAGATACAAGACGCTGCGGTAAACACGTATTAGCATTCGCATGCTGTATCTGCCCCTTGCAAGGTTTCACATGACGTGCAGTGATGAGGAGGCACCGAAGAAACAAAGAAAACAACTTTATTTCGAGAGAAGGCCTACAGAATTTCTCTAGATAAGTCCTAGAGCATATTCCATTATGTCCTGAGGGTAAACAATTGACGTTATTAAAAAAAAACAACTCTCCGCAGCGAAGCGTTGTGCTTTCTTAGTCGCTCAGCAGTATAAATTATCGCTAAGAACACAGTATTATATCGCCCACATAATAATAATAAGCTCAATTACACTGTTGTCTTGTAAACTGTGGACCTTAACGGATGCGGAACAGCGAGCCTGTGAAAAGAGAGATGTGACATGGTCACTTGTGAAGTCGGCTCACTTTAATTACTTCCATTTACTTCCAGCTTGACCTCAAGAAGCTGAACAACTCTGATCGGCATAATTATTCGCTATCTAGCTTTACACACACCCTGAACCCACAGTTGCTCTGTCTTTCCTACTTTTTGTTTCAAGTGGCAGCTTTGATGCAATACTTGAAGGGCCTGCGAGCGGTCGCACACCATGTGGAGTTGCCGCGATAAGCAAACAGCAACATGCTTTGTGTGCACGTTTGCTTGGCCGCAGCCAGAAGCGAAACATAGAGACATGGGTACAAGACTGCACTCACTACGATAAAAAAAAGTCATATGAAACTGCGCTCCAGTTATTGTTAGTCGCAGCAAACATATTGAAACAATTGTTTTGGCTCCAGCGGCCAATGCTGTGCCTCGCTGATGCCAGTCTGTTGAGCATTTGGGTTAAGTATACCGACAGTTGTGCTGTGCAATTGAATAGTCATAATGAAGCACTAATCTGTGCCTGTGGGCTCTTTCATAGGCATCAGTCATAAGGTGGCGCTCTGAAGCTATGCTTGCAGCTGTGTCTCTGTGTGAAGAGCCCTGAGACCGTTTCTCCGCATCCTGGAGGAGCCTCTGGACGTACGCTGCGCGAAATAGCCATCGTGATTACAACAGTTCACTTAGTTTCTTGTGTAATAATATAAGTAAAACGAAGTTTTAACTTACAAAAAGTATGCTCCATTTTCACTGAAGCGGCACTGAAATGTCATTTTCTTGATTTTGCTATTTTCACTTTCCAGCCGTCCTCTCCTTTCTTTTTCTGTGCCTGGAGCTTAGAAGAATTTTCATTGAAGTAAACAACAGCCAGATGTGACCTAAAAAGAAGGTAAATATGAATGAATTTCTCATACTTTGGAAAAAAATGTGTTTCTTGTTGCCTACTTGCAAAATTATACCAAGTAGAGGCTACTATAAGAAACCATTATGCATTATATTCACATCACTGCAGCAGAGATTGCTTCTGTTTTAGCTTCTATATCCAGCGCCTTTATATCAAATTAAAAATGTGATGCAATGATCTTCAAGCAGCAAAATGAATGTATGACATGGGCTATACAACTTCATATCGTGGATCACCCGTGTTCTCCCTGCTGTGGTAATCTAGCGATCATCATTAGTCCAGGTGATCAAGTGAACCTTGAGCATTCTTTCAGTTTCAATACATTACCTTTGGGACATTCGAGATGGTTCTAGAGGGGTCGGAAACTTGCGCTGATAACTTCCAGTTCTTTAAAAACTACCTTCGTCTTGGGACTGCACTAAGATGAGGAGCACAAAAGAGAGACAAGGTGTTTTTCCAGCCAGCCCTCCATGCTCGCCCTCAACTTTGTGTCATTGCAGTGTCTCAGCTTATGTCATTTCTGTCTGTATGTATTCCTGGTGCACTGTTCTTCATCTCATCCCATCTGCCTATTCTAATATAACAGCAATGACTTTCAATGAGGACCCTTGGTGGCCTGTGCAGTACGTCTATAGCCTCCTGTCTCACTTTTTCCACGGAAGGGGATTACAGAATGGCTAGTGCTACCATTCTACCAAATATGTTTTTACCATATTATATGAAGCATCCTTGAATGTCAGAAGTGTGCACTGCAGTCTCCTCCAAATGTATGATAACTACCTTTGACATGGAAGTGTTCCAAGTTTCGAAAAGAAAGACACAAGATAAGTTCAGCTAATTTCACAGCAGTGTATTTACTATCAGGATGGAAGGATTGTGGTAACTGGTCATAAGGTGCATTGAGTGCCTACTTTATGCAGAAGTTGGGATTGAGTTACGTGGAGGGCACTTTTTTGGCAGATGTCAGGGTCGACTCCTGTGAATCGCAATTGTACGGTCTCATTTTACCTGGCCTGATAACATGAGAGCTCCAGATCAAGCACTGCACTAAGGAGACTGAAGTCAAGCCCAACTTCCATAAAAAGAAGGCGTCAAATACGTCCAGTAACACAGCAGCTTCCCCCTCCTCACATTAAAAAAATAAAAAAAAAACCTTTGAACTTTTTTTCTCTAAACCTCAGCACTAGACCATGAGAATGACTGTTTTGAGGTGCTTGAAATTGGTCACAATGCAATTTTTCAGCCCTCCAGGGCTACTCCATAGCACAAACTAAAAGCAATCTGCTTAGTTGCAGCTGAAAACAGTTTTAGCATCATATTCTCAAACACCCCCGGTCTTGTACTACTATATTACGGTGAAAAGAAATCTAAGAGATGTTGTCGAGCAAACATGCTACACTTTGTCTTCTTTAAAATTGTCAGTATAGGACAGTATGGAAAATCCCATTGTATTTGTGTTCCATACTAGCATGTATAACCAAGCTGCCTCAGTATTAAAATATCTTGCAGTCTCAGCACTCACATTTACATTATTTTGTTTCTTCACTTCATTAGGGGTTTCTTTCTCAGCTATGTCATATGTGAACTTCCTGTTATGTGCGAATGTATACAAAGTTTTTTCTGTGAAGTTCTTCTCAGCTATGTCATATGTGAACTTCCTGTTATGTGCGAATGTATACAAAGTTTTTTCTGTGAAGTTCTATTTGCATTACCTATCTCTTAAATTTATCATTGGTTGACAAATGCCACAAGTGCGAGCCGTGCACCTTCCAAACAACATCAAAGTGAAAATTTTACACAAAAAAAACACTATACAAAACAGATTACCTCTGCTCATCCATTGCCTGTTTGCAAGGAGCTAATGCAGGCATTTGATGTATGGTCTATCATGGCCATCATGCTTATCGCATATGTGGTTCAACAGGCTGCTACATGCTGATGATCAGGTCACCATTACCCTGGCCCAGGGCAGCAACATAGACTTGTGATTGTCTGGATCCATGGTTCTATTGCTTCACAGCCCTTTGATCTGCTCACAGCTTCCAACTTCTTAAATGCAGTATAGAATATTGTTATTACCATGTATTTGCCCTAATTATTAAAGCAAACAACTGCATGCATCTTTAGTAATGCACCAAGCATCAAAGTAGTGCTGTATGGGCGATTTGCTGTTCTTGCAATATGTCCAGATAGCTGGGTGGTGATCTGTAGATAGATGAAATTAAAAACTCATTACATAATAATATATGTCAGCAAATGTACCTCTTCACCAATGGTTTGCAACGATAAAACATTTTGTAATTCAATTGTTTGTATTATATAATGATTAATTTGATTCTTTTTATGTATAGACATGCAAGCAGCACTTGCCAAGGGCACTCTTGGTGAGGCTGAAAATAATTTCTCCTAATAATATGCAGAAATTGTCGCCTTTGTTAAAGACTGCACTGAGACTCGTTAAGTTGAGGCCAGGCCCCATGCTCGCACTATTGGGCACTGCAGCTGACTTCACACAGTTAATATGAATTGCAGCTTGCCAATTTTCATATCGCAGCATTGCTTTACCTCTCCTATTCTTACCTTTTCCCACTGTAGAATATGGTCAGTCTGAATGATAACAACGTTGTACGTGCAGTACATGGCGCAGTAGCCCGGGGAGTCGCAACGCCCATCTCCTGCGAGGTCCACTTCCATTCCATCCAGCTGGCTGATGATCTGCACCCGCTGTTCCTGGAAAAGCTGGGACAAAAATAAATGTGCATTTGTGAGCCACTTGTAACATTGTGCCGGACTGTGTCACTCGATCGTTGCACTACTGCATGCGCGCGCTGTTTTTTTCTTTTTATATTACGCAAGCTTGCCATAAGGCATATTATAAGAACCCGTGCAAATTATTTTCCGTTAGGAACCGGAGAAGGCTCTTGCTCTTATTGCTGTCGGTGAGCCATTTGGAGAAGTCATCTTCCCTTGTTGCGGTTAATCCCCCCCCCCCCCTTTCCGCAGGAAAAATCTAGTTGTGTATAACTCCTGTCTATGCTCCTGTCAAAACCAACTCTTACACTTCCGATCGGCAGCTGATCGCTTAGGGATAAAGAGGCACAACTTTGAGCGACTAAGCCAGTTCACGCGAGTGATAACGTTTCATTCGCGACCGCCCCCCCCCCCCCCCCCTCCTCCTGCTGAAGGGTAAAGCCTCTTGGCACTTATTTTTTTTCTGTTTCCATCTCTTCATTCCTGACTTTCTTTTGTTTCTTCTTATCAACGCCCATCTCGGTTTTCACGTGTTTCTAATTCCTGGCCGCCTCGGTTGGTAAACTTGACGCGGCTCCATCCGCGCGACATTTCAGGGTGCGCTCTGTACGAACACCACACGGCGTTAAAAAAAAGAAAAAAAAAAGCTGCAGGGCGGGAGTCACGCTGCGATAATAATCGGGCACCGAACAGAGTTTGTTCACTTCCTGTCGGCGCGCGTGTTCGCCGTTGCAGTCAGCTGACGCCGAACCGCGGCACAACTACGCAGCCCCCTTCTCCTCATCCCCTTCCTTTTTTTTTTTCTTTACAATCGATCGTTATCTTTCACGAAGGGGCATCATATAGTCAAAAGCAAGAGGAACCTAAACACGGAGGTTTCAAGGTTCGGGCAAGGTGCACGAGAGAGTTTCCCTCCGCAACGCCCGGAAGACCGCTCTCTGCGATCTCGATTCTGAATTTCTAGTCTTTCGCTAACATCTCATGCCCTTGCTGCGGTACGGATATTATGGACCCCAAGCTTGAAAAGCGACTTCGGCGAATGAGTACCGAGATGGGACTCGACCCCCGCAAGTACACGCCGTTGAAGAATCCGCTGCTGAACCCCGACGATGATAGTATACGCTTATATGGGTGCATTGGTGCGTGGGGTCGACTAGCATAACATTAAAAAAAAAATAAAATCCCATCCTAAGCTCATCACTGGTTTATTTTGAGCAGTGTAGTTCACAGTGATCATGACACATCTTGCTATATGCATGCCACAACGCCGAGCAAGATCGCCTGAGTTAAAAAAAAAAACAATCCACTCTGTACTGTGATAACGCGTCTAAAGCTAATATTATCACAATCTTTTCATTTTACACTTACCGGCAGGGTTGGAAGAAACAGCGTTGGTACCGCTCCTTCACGCAGACTCAGTCTTGTTGGGATCCCCAAATCGCGAACCACATATCCGGGTAAAGCAAACGTAGATAAACGCTGTCTTCACCGATGCTGGCTATCCGATGATCTGTAGCCACTGTTTCCGGAGGTTGGCGTTTTGAAGCACTTGATGCAGAATGTTTTTCCTGCCGTCACTAACAATACCTTCGCAGCCAGGGACTGCACACTCTAACAACCTCCCGCTCATGTCTCGTCAACAACAACAATTCAGCGCTTCGATAACTGCCTTCGCGAACTCAAGAGAGTGACCAGTCTAGCCCATAACTGTTCTGCACTCGTCGCGCACACGACGTAACACAAAATCGAAGGTGAGGTCAACGCCAGGGATGTATAGCGTGGCAACAAAACTTGCGAGTTCTTGCCGAAGGGCGATGACGATGAAGCAGACGACAAGAGGACCCCGGCGGCGCGTCGGCAAGCAAGCGCTATAAAACGGAAGTTGCGGCGTGTGGCGCTAAGCAAAAAAAGTAAAAGCGCAGATGCGTCAGTTGTGACGTGTCAGTGAGCGAGGCCGTGGAGGAGGGCCAGCCTTTGCGCGCGCTAAAAAGTTGAAAAGAGGAGGAAAGCCGCGAAGGCGCAGATATTCAAAATTTGATTGCAAATAACTCTGCTTCCAAATGCCTCATTTAAAAATTTTTTTGCGGGAAGCTTATCTTACACCGACATTCTTTCACATACTAGGCATAGGGAAACTGTATCGCTAAGGCTGTTTTGGGCCCCTTTGAGGCTCTCTCGTCATCGTGGCAAGTATTTGGTAGCCACAGTTATCTTCTTTTTGGCGGTTGTTGACGTCCGCAAAGGCAGCAAATATATTAGGCGGGCACACCAGTATACGGTTTTCAGGGTTGGATGCGATACCGTTAAGGTGGGCCTTAGGATTATTACAAGAGCTGCAGCTGACCAGAGTATCCGAGACATTAGTGTTCCGTAAAACCATGCAAGGTTGCTAGTAATGTCATAGGGTGGCCACTCGGGACTCCATATTCCGGCTACACTGAAGGTTTTTCTTGAGTGTAGGATTGGGTAGCGTTACGATGTCCCTAAGGGCTCCGACGCTGCCGTTGCGCAGCATCTGAGATGCCTCTGTTCAGGATGACTACAACGCATTACGGGAGGCCGAGCATAATCTTGCGCACCAGGTAGGCCAGCAAACTGCGATAGGGCGGACAATGTAGTCTAATCTATAGTTGTCCACATTAGACGCCGACGCCACTTAAGTATATAAAGAAGAGAATCTCAGGAGCTGCTCCCTGAATATTCGCCCTTTTTCAATGATGCACTCAGTCAGCCCGCTACCTTCTGGAATATTTTGTCCTTTCTGCCGTCACGAGCACGTATAATTGCGTTGCTTAATTGGTGGAAAAATAAGCCATAGCGTTCGTCGAATAAGCTGAGGGTGAGTTGCCTTGAGGCATTGTTCGTTGTCTGGGTTGGTAAATTTAGGTCATGCTCGAAATGAAATAGAGCCCACCATGCGTGTCTGTTTTGGAAGGATTTCCAACAATAGTCTCCTACATCTACAAATCGTTTTGTATTCAGGAAACAATAAACGATACCCCGGAGGCTCTACCTTCACCTGAACTAAGGACGTCGGAAATGTGAACAGGCAAAGAGATGATGAGGAGATGTGATCTACACCCATCCTTCAACCGTCTCTCCGATAACTAAGATATGAATGCCACTGAGGCCACGTCGGCATCACCGTCGAGGTTAAATGCAGCGAAGAAGAAAATAAGGTTTGACCTGCCAAAATGGAGCCAGAGCAGATATTTTATGTTATGCTCCTTTTGAAAGTGCGCGTTGCTTTAGTATATTTCGGGGACTGAACGATTAAGGAGCCTTGACAGGGTGGTATTTAAGGAAACGGGGAAATTGAACAGCAATAACACGCGGAACAAAAGATCAAATATGTTGCAACACAAAAAATCAGTAAAATATTCAACTCTATGACATCTACTATACATATAATATTAATACAATGAACAAATACAATAGAATCAAATAACAAGTTCGCAAACGGAGTTTCAGGAAACCAGTCCAATAGGGCTTGGTAAGTAAAGCATTTGATTCTGTGAACCATAAAATACTATATTCGAAACTAAATAATTATGGCAAGCTTGGAATTGCGCTAGAGTTGATTGGCAATTATATACCTGATTGCATTCGTATAATCATGTACATAGATTATGCTAATGCCTTCTTGCATCTACGTCGCTTGAAAACGTAGTATCCATCAGCTCAGTTCAGTCGTCCAGTCGTGTCCGACTCTTCGTATGGACCATGTCACGCCACGCTCCGGTCTCTCACTATCTTCCGAACATCACATAACTTCATCTGCAGTGCCTCGAGGATGCGACCGTCCGTGGACGGTGCGCCGAGGCCCGCGAAAAGGAGCTCACGGGAAGCTGTCTCGGAGATTCCGGGTGGCAATAGGAGGGACCGCTGAGATACCTATGTCGTGCCAGAGGGGCGGCGGGTGACGCTGGAGGAGCCGGTGAATAACGCGGCGCGTCTAGGACCACGAGCACGAGACCCATGGAAGTGCTGGCGAAGCAGCGGGGGGGGGGGGGGGGGGGGGGCGTAGTAGTGGCAGGGGAGGGCCCACGAACAATGGAGTCCGCGGGAGACTGGGAGTGGCCAGTAGGACTGCACCCACGGGAGCTGCAGTGGGCCGCCGAAGTAGCCACGAGCCCGGTCCTTCACTGGGGTGCGCCGCAAACGTGGAGGCTACGAGGGGTGTGCCGCGGGGAAAACCAAGTCACCAGCACAGCACTGGGTCGACGTCTCGAAGGCGGAACGGGCGTACTGTGAGGGTTTGGAGAGCCTGGGATCCGTTGCAGCAATGGGACGCGCATCGCACGCTGCAGCTTCGAGGGGCGTGAAGGAAGCACGAATCCGGGCCTCGCAGCGGCAGGCGTTCTGGCAGAAGCCAGAGAGATGGGGCCGATGGCCCGGGGACTGCATGCACACCAGGAGACTGCAGCAGGAAGGACTGTGCCCCCCAAGGGAGCGAGCAGGACGCGCGAACGCAGGAGGAAGGATTAGGCCGACGAGTGCGTGGAGAGAGCGGGAGCGCACGACCTCACCAGAGCGAGCGCCGCACACACCCGCTCCTGCCGAGCTCTGACTCTTGATATCAAACTTCTCGAGACGGAGGTAGGATGCTGCATAGACGATGCGTCTCACGACAAAATCCTGCACCAGTCGGTAAGTACCTTCTTCTCGCATCTCTCATTTAAACGCAAGCGCCATCTTGACCTTCACAATGTCAGCGCTCGTCAAAGGATCCCCAGGTGGTAAAAATTATTGGTGAGCTCTCCACTATGGGCCTTTCTCTCTCTCTCTTCTTTCGATTCCTCCTTCCTTCATTTTCATGCAGTGTAATGGAGGGCTACGGCTGCCCTTTTTTCTCTTTCTCCTTGCACTTCCACCTTCCTCTCTTCCCTTACGGCGCGGTGCAGGTATAAATCAGTACAATAAATCAGTCCGCAGAAAGCCCCGCCGGGGTGGTGCAGTGGTAAGACGCCCAACTACTGTGCCGGAGTACCCGGGTTCGAACCCGACCTCGGCGGCTGCGTTTCGATGGAGGCGATTCGGAGACGTCCGTGTGCTGTGCAATGTCAGCGCACGTTAAAGATCCCCAGGTGGTCGAAATTACTCCGCATTCCTCCACTACGGCTCCTCTTTCTATCTTTCCACTCTCACTCCATCTTCCTCCCTTCCCTTACGGCGCGGTTGCAGTGTCCACAGAAAACAAGTGAGACAGTTACCGCGCCTTTCCCTTCCATTAAATAAATCAGTTTAAAATAAATCGGCCCACAGAAACAAGTGTGACAGATACTGCACCTTTCCAAATCTGCGAACCAATAATTATTATTATTCACGTGTCCACTGAGATGTGAGACATATGCGGCCCTTTTCCTTTCCTAGAACCCAATTTCATGTTTAAAGGACCGGCTACGATGGCGCAGTGGTTAAGATGCCCGACTACTGTGCCGAGTAACAGGTTGGAAATTACGAGCGCTGCGACGGAGAACAACAACGAGAGAGTAAAGACAAGGACAGGCGCTACTATCAACTGAAAGTTTATTCGAAGAACAGAGATTAAATACTCGCAGAAGACAACCAAAAGCACATGCGCTTCACAGATGTTTCCTAGGTATCCAGATATAAAATCTCACAATCTTGGATGCTTACAGATGGTGAGCTCACGCACGTGTCACTGTTCTTATGGATGTGATATAACTCTGACATTTCTCTAGTCATTTGATCTTTGTGTCTAAACTTAATCTTGGATTTGTTAAAAAGCTGTAGGCATTTTTTCCTACTAGGCACATTTGACCCACTAGGTTTATTCAATAGACAGTCTCTATAATGAAGGGCCAAATTGAATGAGGGGGTACTATTCAAAGAAGTGTTATGTTGGCGCAGGCGCGTATTAATACATTTGCCGGTTTGCCCTATATAAATTTTCCCACATTTAAAGGGTACTTGATACACAACCCCTTCTTCACATGCGACAAAACGCGAATCATGGTCCACTTGGCACGCACCTTTTCTTGTTCTACTTTTTTGTTTCTGATCTCTGGCCCTTCTGTCAACAACCGCACAAATTTTGCCCAGCTTATTAGGAACCGAAAATAACACTTTAACTCCATATCTACTGCCGATTTGCTTAAGCCTATGGGATAACCGATGGATATACGGGGTCACTGCATACTTCTTTCTATCGCTATTGATATGGACCTGTGTATCTTCTCTACCAAAAGCCTTAATCTTCTTTATGATTTTATTGCTCGCGAGAATTATCACATCCATCGGGAAGCCCGCTAACCTTAACCTTTGGACCTGTTGTTTGAAACTGCTATCTATGGCGTGAACACATGATTTTGTAACAGCAGCACTTAAACAAGACACTGCAATGCCACATTTTACTATCTTTGAATGACCTGAATGATAACTAAGCAAGGGCTTCTCTGACCGCTGTAGAAAAGACAAACAAACATGATCCAACTTTTTTTCCAATCTTATATCCAAAAATTGAAGCTGATTTCGCTCCGGTAATTCAAACGTAAATTTCAAACAATACCCACAGACTACAAATGTTTTTAAAACCATATCCACTTGCCTATTGAAGTCCTGGTTTCAACAAAAACCAGATAATCGTCTACATATCGGAATACTTTTTTTACATGGTTACCTAATTTGTCATTAATGGATCTGTCCACGTAAGAAAGAAATATGTTGCTAAGAACTGGAGCCACTTTTGAGCCAATGCACACCCCAGATTTTTGTATAAATAGTCTACCCTCCCATTCAACAAATGTGGATTTAAGATAAAAGACAAAAGCTCTAAAAAGGAGCTAACCGATACACTGCACTTTGAAATCAATGCCCCCTCATCATTTTCCTCTTCTATATATTTTTTAACACACTGGAGGAGCCTACTATGCGATAATGAATAGAATAAATCCTGCAAATCAATACTGAACATGCCACACACACCAGGATTACTGCATTTCAAAAATTCTACAACTGCCACTGAATTAGGTACGAGAAATGGATCTTCTACGGAAAGCGAACATAAATTACTTTGCAAAAAACTTGAGACAACATGCTGCCAGGTTCCTCGTTCAGTAACAATGGAACGAAAGGGAATGTCAATTTTATGTGTTTTAGCAGAAAAAAATACTTCTAAAAAATTTCCCTTCGTCTTTTTAATGGAGGTGTGCAATCTGTCTAACTTCATTTCTCCTAATGGCTATTACGGAGGCTATTAATGGCTATTAGTAGGGTTTACGGAGCTTCTCCCAAACGCACACCCCTGGAAAAGCCGAGCGCCAGGCCGGGGGACGCTTGTACCCATTTTTACCGGTGGGTGTCCGGCGGTGGGTTTCGAACTAATTACCTCCCGCAGCCGAGACGGGACCAGTTGGGTGGCCATCGGCAAGTAACCTGTCGCCATCCAGCCGCCCATCAGTCGCTGTGATGTGCTTTTTTCTATTCTCAACCAACACCCCAATTACCTGACCACCCTTCCTGCTTTGAGGAATCTCGATGCAGCTTTCGTCGTGGACGTCTTCGGGAGGATGGACGGTCCTACCGCAACCTGGCCGGAGCGTTGAGGGGGTGGCCCCGAAGACGAGCCCAGTCATGGCTTCACAATAGGCTCCGCTCGTCCGCTTCTGATGACACGGCTGCTCGTTTCCAAGGGCGCTGCAACACAAAAGAGCCGCAGCCGTTGAGCCGACCAGTTCGGCTGTTACTTCGCCAAAACAGAGACCACTCCTGGCCTGCTCTACCTGCTGAGCTTCCAGGATTCCTCCCCGGTCCTCCTCCGACGAGCTGGTTCGGGTCCCCTCTGAGCGAGAACCAGCCAGGCTGCAAGTTGCTTGACGGTCCTGGGCGCTGCAAGGTCTCTTCATGGAAGTATCCAGGGGCGTTGAAGGGGGAGGCCCCGAAGACGAGCTCAGTCGTGGCTTCACAATAGGCTCCGCTCGTCCGCTTCTGTTAATGGCCGCATTCAAAGGGCGCTGCAACACGAAAGAGCCGCAGCAGTTGAGCCGACTTATTCGGCTGTTACCTGCCCATAGCAACGACTGCCTCGTGGTGCCTGTTAGTATGGTTGCCGTCGAGGAGCGGTAAAGGGATCCTCTGGCATTGCCCCGGCTGTGACTTCTCAACCAAATTCTTCTAATACCCATCACTACAGAGCATCCGAAATCTTCGCGACGGCCCTGACATCGCAGTTACAGTGCGTCTACCAGGACTCTCTTCAAAGTGTACGAAGCTCTGGTGTGGTTGCTTCTAAGACAAGCAATATGTGTTCGCAATGGTCTTCCCCAATTTTTGCCTGCAAACACAATCCTGACGGCCCCCTACAAGAAGTCTCATCTGGAACCAGGCCGGAGCGTTGAGGGGGGGGGGGGGGGGGCGAAGACGAGCCTAGTCGTGGCTTCACAATATGCTCCGCTCGCCCGCTTCTGATGATATGGCTACTATTTCCAAGGGCGCTGCAACACGAAAGAGCCGCAGCAGTTGAGCCGACCTGTTTGGCTGTTACCTGCTCATAGCAAAGACGGACCTGTGGCGCTGCTACCAGCGCTGTCGGGAAGCTCCCGGGGGCTCTCTCGTTGTGACTGCAGGAGTTCGTGCTTGGCCAAATCTGCCGTACCACACTTGGTCCTCACCGTGGCTCCCGGACAGCTGCAATAAATGCGGAAAACTGCAAAAAAAAAAGGACCACATAATGGGCTGTTGCCGCGCAAGGCGGACTTATTGTTGTCCGATATTGTTGTTGGCAGGACGAGGCCAGAGGAAGCTCTGGTGGAGGTCCGAAGCGATTCTGACGTGCAAATCGATCGTCCGATCTGGGTATAGGGGCGAAAGACCAATCGAACCATCTAGTAGCTGGTTCCCTCCGAAGTTTCCCTCAGGATAGCTGGCGCTCGATGGGAGAGCAGTCACACCTGGTAAAGCGAATGATTAGAGGCATTGGGGTCGAAACGTCCTCAACCTATTCTAAAACTTTCAATGGGTGTACGGGAGGCCTTCTGGGTTGAGGCCTCCCGCTGCGATGAGAGTGCCAAGTGGGCCACTTTTGGTAAGCAGAACTGGCGCTGTGGGATGAACCAAACGCCTCATTTTTTTGTTTCACGGCACTGGTGCGCACAGGTTTAAAATTCTTGGTGATCCAATCCATAGTCTTCTTACGAAAAAGATTCTCTGGGAGCGTAACAAAATAACCTTCTTTATCCGAAACAACCACACGCATTTTTGCGGACGTCACTTCTCCTGAAACTTCTTTGAAGTTTCAGGAGAAGTTTCAAAAGTTTCAAAAGTTTCAAAGAAGTTTCAAAGAAGTTTCAGGAGATCCTCAAGTTGGGCTCGAAATTCGGTGTGCAGCCTTCTTTGGGAAAAGAAGAAAAACTCTCTCTTGGAAGGACTATTGCGCGTCAAGCCCGGAAAGAAGATCAACCCAGGTGCGTTGTAGAATGTGTTGATGCCCTCAAGAAGTGTGACGGAGGGCCTATCAGAAGGTGGGGCTATGCTCCATTGATCGAATTCCTGACGTCCGCAAAAATGCGTGTGGTTGTTTCATATAAAGAAGGTTATTTTGTTACGCTCCCAGAGAATCTTTTTCGTGAGAAGGCTATGGATTCGATCACCAAGAATTTTAAACCTGTGCGCACCAGTGCCGTGAAACAAAAAAATGAGGCGTTAAGGCTATTAGGAGAAATGAAGTTAGACAAATTGCACACCTCCATTAAAAAGACGAAGGGAAATTTTTTAGAAGTATTTTTTTCTGCTAAAACACATAAAATTGACATTCCCTTTCTTTCCATTGTTACTGAACGGGGAACCTGGCAACATGTCTCAAGTTTTTTGCAAAGTAATTTATGTTCGCTTTCCGTAGAAGATCCATTTCTCGTACCTAATTCAGTGGCAGTTGTAGAATTTTTGAAATGCAGTAATCCTGGTGTGTGTGGCATGTTCAGTATTGATGTGCAGGATTTATTCTATTCATTATCGCATAGTAGGCTCCTCCAGTGTGTTAAAAAATGTATAGAAGAGGAAAATGATGAGGGGGCATTCATTTCAAAGTGCGGTGTATCGGTTAGCTCCTTTTTAGAGCTTTTGTCGTTTTATCTTAAATCCACATTTGTTGAATGGGAGGGTAGACTATTTATACAAAAATCTGGGGTGTGCATTGGCTCAAAAGTGGCTCCAGTTCTTAGCAACATATTTCTTTCTTACGTGGACAGATCCATTAATGACAAATTAGGTAACCATGTAAAAAAAGTATTCCGATATGTAGACGATTATCTGGTTTTTGTTGAAACCCAGGACTTCAATAGGCAAATGAATATGGTTTTAAAAACATTTGTAGCCTGTGGGTATGGTTTGAAATTTACGTTTGAATTACCGGAGAGAAATCAGCTTCATTTTTTGGATATAAGATTGGAAAAAAAGTTGGATCATGTTTGTTCGTCTTTTCTACAGCGGTCAGAGAAGCCCTTGCTTAGTTATCATTCAGGTCATTCAAAGATAGTAAAATGTGGCATTGCAGTGTCTTGTTTACGTTCTGCTGTTACAAAATCATGTGTTCACGCCATAGATAGCAGTTTCAAACAACAGGTCCAAAGGTTAAGGTTAGCGGGCTTCCAGATGGATGTGATAATTCTAGCTAGCAATAAAATCATAAAGAAGATTAAGGCTTTTGGTAGAGAAGATACACAGGTCCATATCAATAGCGATAGAAAGAAGTATGCAGTGATCCCGTATATCCATCGGTTATCCCATAGGCTTAAGCAAATCGGCAGTAGATATGGAGTTAAAGTGTTATTTTCGGTTCCTAATAAGCTGGGCAAAAATTTGTGCGGTTGTTGACAGAAGGGCTAGAGATCAGAAACAAAAAAGTTGAACAAGAAAAGGTGCGTGCCAAGTGGACCATGATTCGCGTTTTGTCGCATGTTGAAGAAGGGGTTGTGTATCAAGTACCTTTTAAATGTGGGAAAAATTATATAGGGCAAACCGGCAAATGTATTAATACGCGCCTGCGCCAACATAGCACTTCTTTGAATAGTGCCCCCTCATCCAATTTGGCCCTTCATTATAGAGACTGTCAACTGAATAAACCTAGTGGGTAAAATGTGCCTAGTAGGAAAAAATGCCTACCGCTTTTTAACAAAACCAAGATTAAGTTTAGACACAAAGATCAAATGACTAGAGAACTGTCAGAGTCATATCACATCCATAAGAACAGTGACACGTGCGTGAGCTCACCATCTTTAAGCATCCAAAATTTTGAGATTTCTGTGAAGCGTATGTGCCTTTGGTTGTCTTCTGCGAGTATTTAATCTTAGTTCTTAGAATAAACTTTCAGTTGATAGTAGCGCCTGTCCTTGTCTTTACTCTCTTGTTGTTGTTCTCCGTCGCAGCGCTCGTAATTTCCAATCATGTACCAACTAGCTCAACTTTCCGTATTATTGCGAGTAACAGGTACGATAAGGGGATTAAAGGGGGAAAGAAAAGATGTGTGAAGCACAGTCAGTTTTTCACTCAAGCCGGTGGCTGTTAAATAAAGAGTGCCCTTTATGCCTTTAAGGCAGTCGACTATCGTGGCCACGGACGAGGGACCTTCATCATCAGCAGCAGGACTATACCCACAACCGGGCGAAGGCCCCTCCCTAGTTCATCCAATTAGGCCTGTGCTAGCTGCATCCAGTTAACCGCTACGAACTTTACCTTATTTTCCCACCTAACTTTCTGCCGCCTCCTTCTACGCTTTCCTTTTCTTGGAATTCAATTTTTTACCCAAAGCGACATCGATTGTCCTCTCTACACATTGCATTCATAGCCCATGCCCATTCCTTCTTTTTGATTTCCACAAGGATGTCATAAACCGAAGTTATTTCTCTGACCTACTCGGTTCGCTTCCCATCTGAACGTTACAAAGCTCAGTAACCAGGAGACCATAGATCTGAGGCGGCTCCAGACGAGGACCTTCAATAATTTACACAAATTACACGTGATGTATCCCACTACATTCAAAGACGAATGCTCATGGTGCGGGAGAATTCCTACTCTGTACCATATAACGTTGGAATGCTGTGAACATCAAATATAAACAGTTGCAAACAGAAATGAAAGGTAGTGGAAGGCTTTGCTGGACAGCTCTGACCCGGAAGCTCAGCTCTACCTGGTCACGAGAGCTCGCAAGCTAGTGAAATCCAGTGGTGCCCTGGACTGGGGGTGCCAACCGCT
This sequence comes from Amblyomma maculatum, assembly GCF_055883805.1. NCBI lineage: Eukaryota > Metazoa > Arthropoda > Arachnida > Ixodida > Ixodidae > Amblyomma > Amblyomma maculatum. Next base: position 130,447,653 of record NC_139352.1, read on the forward strand.
CGCCAGTCTCGGCTGAAGAGGCTAAGATGAAAGACCCCCAAAGCATAATTACATTAACTCACTCTATCACTCACTCACCCTACCATTTTTTGTTCCATAGCCTTCTGCGTTGTCCTCAGCAAAGTAGAACACTCTTGGTTAGCCTCCACGTTTTAGTCCCCTAGGTGAGTTCAGGCAAGATGCAACTGTTGTATCCTTTCCTCTTCAGAGATACCGGTAAGCTGCCAGCCATAATCTGCGAGAGGCGAGTGTGCAATGAATACTTTAAAAACTCCCAAAGATCTTATTCTTCGTTAAAGGGCGAGGATCTAGGCGGTTCATCGCACAACGCAACTTATGCATTTCATTCACAAATGCAGGACCTTCCCACAGGAGATGCTCGATTGTCTCTTCATGACCACAGTTTTCACAGGCAGGGCTGTCGGTCGTTAGAATTTTGAAAATATTTGTTCCTGAAAACATCGAGACATAAACGGCACAGCAACGTTGTGTCTCTACGCGCTATATTATGGGGAAGGTGACGGAGCAGTCCATGGTCCAGTGCACTGAGGCGCCGTTTACTAACTCTCTTGTGTTCTATGCTGAAAGTGTGATCTCCAAGGCGGTAGGGCGAAGCGCACAAGCTGCGTCAACCCGCAATATAGGTATTTTCTCTTGAACTTCGTTATTGTGGGTGGAACGGGCTGCCTTATCCGACTGGTGGTGCAAATTCCTACCGCAGTGTCCTGGCAGCCACTGAAAAATAATATCGTGACCTTTCGATACAGCGCCGTGGTACAACCAGTGGATCTCTCCAAAGAGTTGGTCATGTTACCCGCGGCGTAGTGCAGCTTGCTGTCCTTGAAGGGTTGCTTTAGAGCCTGTGAATACGGTCCAGCCATGTGGATGTTCTTGGAATATAATTGCACTACAGCGCTTAGGGCACCTAGTTCAACACCTGTAGAAGTCAGATATGACGTTTTAACCTTTATCAGAATTGACTTGGCCAATATTGCCACAGACGCCAAGAAACTGGTTAGATTAACTGAGTCATCTGTGTAGACAAGAGGAACCATTAATGTGGTCTAGTAGTAAGTCATAAAGAGACATAATTAGAGCGGCGCAGTAGTATGTCATAAATTCAAAAGTAGTATGAAATAGTGATAATCAAATTATTCAAAAGGAAAATAGCTCATAGCAAAATTAGTCGCCAGAAAATTGGTGATAAGAAAAATTACCGATAAGGAAATAGGTAAAAAAATCGTTTTTAGGAATCTGGTGATAAGCAAATTATTAGAAGTTAATCCTAACACAAATAATAAGATAATCAGCGATGTAGAAATTGATGAAAGGAAAACCAGTAATTAGGAAATTCGTGGCAAGAGAATCATTGATAACGAATTACTAATAAGAAATTTGGTGATCAAATAAGTGATAGAGAAATTGTTGACAAGGAAGTTATTGATAAGGAAATAAGCATACTATTAGCGATAAGGAAATAGTGATAAGATAATTAGTGATATTGATGCTTTCAAACTTCTCCATTGCAGGTTACCACAGTGATCTCCAAGCTTTTTTATCACTAAATCTTTTAGTGCCACTGATTTCGTTATCACAAATTAACTTCTCACTCCTTTTCTTGCTGCTTATTTCTGTTCACTAATTTTCTTATCCCATAAGTCTAATTTTGTTATAGTTACGTTTTACTACTAACTTCATTTTTATCCCAATTCTTATCACTGATTTGCTTATCTCTAAATTTCTTATCGCTATTTTACTAAACACTAATTTTCTTACCCCTAATTTTGTTTCAATGCTCGTATCACATTTCTGTCTCCTTATGACATACTGTCACCCTTTCCGTCCAATGCAATGCAATATGTTACCCTAGGAGACTATCGGCTGTCCTTTCTACGCACTAAATGTCCTGCCCATGCAAATTAATTCTTGATTTACATTAGAATGTTATTAACACGAGTTCTTTCACCCACTCTGCGCGCTTCCTGTCTCCTGACGTTACACCTACCATTTTGCTTTCCATACACCTCTGCGTTCTCTTCGACTGCAGTAGAACCCTTTCGTTAGCCTCCACTTTTCAGTCCCATAGGTGAGTACTGGTAAGATGCAACTGTTGAATACTTTCCTATTAAGAGATACCTGTAAGCTGTTATTTATGATATGCGAATACTTGACAACTGCGCTCCATACTAATCTTATTCTAATTATTATTTCCCATTCATGATCTGGATCTGCGGTTACTACCTGTCCTAAGTAGACATATTCGTCTACAACACCCATGCTTCGCTACCTATTGTGAACTAGCCAGGCTGCACGCATCATGCGGCCAACAATGGTACTATATTGGCGATGTCCGGTCCTGCATAGTGCCGGTGTATGTCCAACACACTTCCTATAATGGGCCAATGATATTTGCTGCCTGTGTACTGTTCCTTCTCGAGGCTGGTGAACATTACCTTAGTCTACTGCATATTTATCTTCAAAACAACTTTTCTACTATTCCTGTCTAGGTGGTAAATCATTCTTTGCAGTTCATCCCCTCAGTTACTTGAAAAGGCAATGTTATCAGAAAATCGCAGGTTATTGAGGTATTCTCCATTTACCCTTATCCCTATCTGCTGTCATGCCAAGTCTCTGAATACTTCCTCAAAGCGATTGCTGTGAACAGTACTGGGGATATTGCGCCTCCTTGCCTTACACCTTTCTTTATATGAGTTTTGTTACTTTCTTTATGCAGAACTATGGTTGCTGTGCAGCCACTGTATATATATTTCACAGCCTTCAAGTACTGCTCGTCTACACCCTGATTTCGCAACGCCTGTAAGACTGCCGCGGTTTTTACAGGGTCAAATGCTTTTTTTTGTAATCAATGAATGCTATATATAAGGTCTGGTTAAATTCTGAGTATTAGTTATCACCTGATTGAGTGTATGGATATCATCGATAGAAGAGTGCCATTTCCGAAAATCTGTCTGATCATTTGCTTGATTGAAGTCTAAGATTGTGCTGATTCTGTTAGCTATTTATTACCTTAATAAACTCCTAAATCTTATTAAACCTGTTCATGCCAATCCATCGCCAAGCGGAATATTTTAATCAGGTAGGAAGATGTGTGGCACCGAGATTCGAGCCACGGTCCTCTTACACGCGAGACGGATGTTCTACCGCTACGCCATCACTTTTCTTTTCTTTATAGGCTAATTTATCAGATTTTACACATATAGAACATCACACACACACACACACACACACACACACACACACACACACACACACACACACACACACACACACACACACACACACACACACACACACACACACACACACACACACACACACGCGCGCGCGCACGCACGCACACACACACACACACACACACACACACACACACACACACACACACACACACACACACACACACACACACACACACACACACACACACACACGCACACACACACACACACACACACACACACGCACGCACACACACACACACACACACACACACTGTGCGTTCTATAGAAGAGAGCGGATTTCGTCATTACTGATTTCTAGTTCTGGCGACTAGTTTGATACTTACCCAGATTGACGTCGATTTCGTGTCTTTTGGCCCCTGCGAGTCATTCGCGTCGGCTTCGCTAGAAGGATCCTCTGCCTTCTCGCACTCGTGGAGACGTATTTTTAGAATCGTGAAGAACCCGCAGTCGGCCTGTCCGATCGCGCCAGCATGGTCTGCGCGTATTACGCGACAATGCAGACGAGGCTGTATTCCAGTGCCTTGCTGCGTCGTGTCTGCCAACGACAACAACATGGCGGATTATCCAGCATGCATCGCTTCATGCAAGCTCCCTATAAGAGGCTGTGCTTTAGTTCGCAAGCTATTCCAAAGCTTCAAGAGGCAGAACACACAGAGGACAGTAAATGACGCTAGGGACCGCCTCTACAATGAGCTCAGGTTTGGATCAGAATCCCAGGGAACAAACAACAGTACCAATACAACATGACAGAACAACAACAACTAGAGATATGGCAGTGGAACTGTAGGGGCTACAGGCGTAAGCAAGGGCTCCTACAGCAATTCATTAACACTAGAGGAAATCCACCAGACCTAATACTTCTACAAGAGACAAATTGTACCACAATCCTAAGAGGATACTCATATCAGGAGAACGGGGGAACAGCAACTCTCATTAGCAACAAAATCACAACCATAGCTCACAAGGAGTTTGAAGATACACAGCTAGAACACATAGTAACCGAAGTGATTCCTAAGAGGAAAAGAAAAGCTAAAAGTACTTTCATAGTGAATCTGTACAGCCCGCCCAAAAACAAAGGAGATTTCATTAAGCTTTTTGCGGAAGCAAAGAAGCTTGCAGGGCAGAACACCCTAATAATAGCAGGGGATTTCAATGCGAAAAGCCCATAACGGGGCAGCAAGATAGAAGATAAAAAAGGGCGTGGCATCTGCACAGCAGCGGAGAACATAGGCTGCGAGCTACTCACAGATGAAAGCCAGCCCACAAGACAAGGTAATAGTGTAAGCGCGGACACATGTCCCGACCTGGAATTTGCCAGGGGCGTTTGGCAAGTCGAGTGGGAGAACCTACAAGAAAATCTCGGCAGCGACCACTAAATCATCAGGGTCACCATAGAGGCAGAAAGCATCCAAAGGAAGATCGGCAAGGTAAACCTAACAGACTGGGATGCCTTCTGCGCCCTCTGCAAACAACTAAAGGACGACATAACTTCAGTAGAAGACTGGAGCCAACAGCTTAGACAATTCAAGGACCTCTACAGTGAGGAAGTGACTCGAGCAGAGCAAGCACAAGAAGTGGACAAGCGACTCCTCAGGCTCTGGGAGGCAAGACGAGGCCTGACCAAGCGATGGAAGCACCAAAAGCTAAACAGAAAGCTAAAGAAGGAGATTGCCGAAATCACCAGGCAAGCAGAGGAATATGCAACGCAGCTGGCAAGACAGGGATGGCAGCAGTTTAGTACCTCGCTGAATGGCACCCTCGGCACGGCTAGAACGTGGCAGATACTCAGAAAACTCATGGATCCGAGCAAAAGCAAGGCGGAAAGCAACAAATCCATCCAAAGGCTAATTCATCAGTACGAAGGTACAGAAGAACAGCTACTTCAGGCAGTACGAGAGCAATGCTACGAGAAAGACCAGGCAGAGGGCTACTAAGGCTCTAAAAAACCCAACCACGGACAGACCCATCACAAAAGAAGAGGTCACCGAGGCCACAAGAGCAACAACGAAAACTACGGAAAACCACAAGATCCAAAATTCGTTAATCCGAAACCTAAGCGACGAAGCAATCAACCACCTTACCCTATACCTAAACAAACAATGGGAGGAAGGGACGGTCCCAGCGCAGTGGAAACACGCCGTAGTCGCTGTGATCCCCAAGCCCGACAAGAAACTCCAAATTGAAAACCTTAGACCGATCTCGCTACATCATGCCTAGGCAAACTGTACGAGAGGATAGCTACCCGGCGAATTCAAACGCATCTATAAGACGGAGAGTGGTACCCCAACACCATGTTCGGATTCAGGGCAAACTTATCAACTCAAGACATACTGCTACAACTAAACGACGAGGTACTCGAAACAATGCCAAGGAACGGGGAGAACATGGTCATGGCCATCGACATTAAAAGGGCTTTTGACAACGCATCCCACGCCGCCATCATGGAGGGACTCAACACCACCAACTGCGGAAAGAAGATCCATGACTAAGTTAGAAGTTTCCTCACGGACAGAACAGCGACAGTAGGCCTAGGAAACCTGCGGAGTGACACCTTTCAGACGCCATGCAAGGGCATTTCGCAGGGCCCAGTAATCTCGCCAATACTCTTTAACATAGCGATGATCAACCTCGCCAAGAAACTCAGCCAAGTTCAGGGGATTTGTCATGCAATCTACGCGGACGACATCACCATTTGGACCACTGAAGGCTCACTAGGGGAGAAGAAGGAGGCGATACAAGAGGCTGCCACCTGCTTCGAAAGATACACACAACAAAGAGGACTCAGATGCTCCACCGAAAAATCTGAGCTCCTCAGAGTGGATAGGCACCCTACGGATGCACCACTCGAATTAAAACTAGAGGGCCAGAACATCCAGGAACAAAATATGATCAGAATCCTCGGCATGTGGCTACAAGGAAGCCGGAAAAGCAGTCACACACTCAGCCTGCTAAGCAAAGCGGCAGGGCAAGTAGGCCGGATGATCAGCAGAGGAGCGCACAAGAGGTATGGCATGAAGGAGGTGGACACACTCAGGCTAGTCAACAGCCTAGTGGTCAGCCGGGTAACATATTCATTGCCGTACCATGTGACTACCAAAGCAGAAAGGGAGCAAACGGAGGCAATACTCCGGAAAGCATATAAAACAGCACTTCATTTCCCAAGAAATACATCCAATGACAAGCTCATGCAACTCGGAATTAGCAACACGTTCGAAGAACTAGGAGAATGCCAGCTCAAGGCGCAAATACGAAGACTTAGCAACACAGCGACTTGAAGGGCGCTCCTGACAAGGCAAGGTCGAGAAATAGAAAAGCCACAAAACAACAGGGTCGCAATACCAGACCCGCTAAGAAAGACAATACACATACAACCCATCCGCCGAAACATGGATCCAAACCTCCATGCTCACAGGAGACAGGCTAGGGCAGAACATTATCAGAGGACCATGGGACATTGGGACAATACAGTCTACACTGATGCCTCCCTATACCCCCAAACACACAAAAATAGCGCAGCAGCAGTAGTCGTAAACCACCACGGAGAACAGATCACAAGCCTCACAGCCGAAGTATCTAACATAACGGAGGCAGAGGAGATTGCTGTTGCTCTTGCAGCGAAAGAAGGATACAGTACAGGGAGATCCCTTAACATCCTAACGGATTCACAAGAGGCGTGCCGGAACTGTATTAGAGGCAGAATTAACAGTACGGCACTCAAGATCCTCAATGGAGGTCCGCCCCCCAAGGAACGACCAATACACAACATAATCTGGATACCGAGTCCCACAGGGATCGGGGGCAACGAAGGGCTGACAACCTAGCTCGAGGAATGACTAGCCGAGCAGGAACGCCACTAACCCTGGAGGAACCCGAGATTAACTGCGGGGACAGCTATTCGGAATTACTAAACCTATATAAGAGGCTAAGATTCCAGTATGCCCCACCCCATAAACATTTATCTAAGGAGGAAGCCACAGGATTGCGAAGACTGCGAACAGGCTCATTCCCAAATTTATACATATTAAATACGATGCTCCCAACACAATATAGCGCCAACTGTCCGTGGTGCGGAGCAAAACCAACACTATATCATGTCACGTGGGAGTGCGGAAAGAGTCAAACATTTCACAAACACAAAACACCAAGTGCGGAGCAATGGCAGAGCCGGCTCACCAGCTGCGAGCTAGAGGGCCAAAGGGCACTCGTAGCACACGCAAGCGAGGTGGCCCGACTCAGTGGAGCCTTGGACTAGAGGCCCACCCACGGCCAAGGAGGACACACACTTCAAGACAAAGACTCCGTCCTCTACCGCTACTACTTCTTAAAGAACCAATAAAGTTTTTATTCATTCATTCATTCCAACGCTTGGACAAGCCTCCTTGTCGAAGCGTTGGCTCGGCTTGTGAACTGAAGCATCCCTCAGCCCTTGTCTAGGGCTCGTACATAACTGCCATGATTCATGGTCAAGATATAGTCATGGTTCCAATGTCTGACGTTATAAAAGTTCAATGTAGACGGCACCACTGCATCTGCTGGTATGTCTGAACACGCAATGCGTTGCCACAGTAACAGCGGTGACGCCACTGCGTGCACAGGGCAGAAATGCTTTCCCAATATCATGCGTGGGGAATTTTAACTTTAAAACTAGCCTGCGTATTACATGACTGTTTGTGGTCCATCTGCGTGCTCTATAAATATAGCATAGAAAATAATGTAAATCAAGAAACTCAGCAGCCAGAATAAACACACCTTTTTCACACAGTGTTCGTATTTGCATTTTGCATCGTTTTCTTGGCTACCAAGGAAGAGAAAGCCTGTGCACGCGACGCACTCGCACGAGACGAAGAAGAACGAGGCTTTCACAAGCATCGACCATGAACCTCGACGAGGCGGAAAAAGACGCCACGAAGGCGTCGAAGACCTCCGGGGCCTCTAAAAAGTCGAAGAGGTCCCCTAAACTCGCGAAGGATTCAGAAAAAGAAAAGGAGTCACCCGGGACTTCTCGAAAAAGCCGAAAAAGAGGTGACGTACCTGCTGAGCATCGCACCGATACAAGACCCCAAGAAGGCCCGGACGCTCACCGTACCCACTTCTAGTGAAGCGAGTCCACACGAGAAGACTAGCAAAGAACCGACAATTGGAGCAGCAGATGTTCCTGGTAGGGACTATGTGCATCCGACGCTATCACATTTACAAACTCCTGACCGCCGAGACGGGGCTGCGAGCGCATTCCAAACACTCATTCTCGCACAAACTGAGTGTACCAAGCTGCCAAATTCGGATGACAGCCAAGCACATCCCCTTGCAGCAAGGGACGACTTAAGCACTGCGCCAAGCGGCGTACCTAGGGTCCAGACCCCCGCTTCAGTTGAGCAGCCCCAGTGCACTGACAAGGGACAGGAGCACGCGACGCGCATCACACGCAATGCGACTGGAATTCAGACTGGCGTCCAAGCAGCTGCAGCTGTCCAAGCAAGCGGTCCTGGAGAAGACCCGAACGCAAGGGCTCTCAACGTTCGGACGCAGCCTGTCATGAAGCAACCCAAACAGGGAAAGAAGACGCCTGGATTTCGAATTACGGTAAGCACTGTCCACCGACGAACATCTGACTTCGATAGATTCTCGTGAGCAACAATATGGCATGCGCTACAGTTCTTGGAAGACGAGCCGTAATATTGACCCAAACACAAAGCAACCTCGTTTATGCCATGGTATAATGGTACTAGTTTAGGGCTTAGTGTTAAAACTTGAACATATATATTTGCAATGATAGGGGTAGTCTACACGGTTTACACTCACAAAATCGTCCTTCCTGAGCTGTTCGAATTTCATCCCTGAGGCTGGCGGGATAACGCGCACGAGTCTAGACGTACCGTCGGGATCACAAGTGATTTAGTTCGTGCGGCGGAAAGCGCAGTGCAGAGAAAATGGAGACAATTAAAACGAAAATGCGCTGCAGCGACATATGGCATCTGTGATCGAGACACCAAATGTGCCCGGGACAAACCGCGGGCACGTTATTTGGCTCTCTCAATGCAACGCATTTGGAACTACCAGAATATCGATCGGCGTCGCCGCTGTTGCGATCCCACGGCCGTCTTTTCATTGTGTTTTCTTTTTTTGCAAGAAGCTTCACTACGCCATGTTCGGCAAGGTAACATACGGAAATAATTTGACCATCAAGTGGGGATTCGCCAGAGGTGTGTCGTGAAGCCTTATAACCTGATTCCCCGCAGCTGCCGCCGCTCTTCTGGTCACCGCCTATCCTGCTCTGGTCACGTGACCAACCACGTCACTCACCGTCCGCTGAAAAAGGAGACAGAGCGATGTTCGCGCACAGTTTCACAATAGATGAGAGCCCCGGAGTGCCGTCTACGGCGGCTGTAAGCGATTACTCTGTCGCGTAGGCGGTAGGCTGCTTCAGATCACTCAGCAGATTTGGCTCGCCGAGCTGCGGCATTGAACAGATGAGGAATCGCCCTCAACAATAACGGTGCTTTCGCCCGGTTACTAGGTTTAGAAGAATTAAACTTCAGGAAATTTTTCACCACATGCACAGGTACGGTACGACTGTTCCATCGTTCTCATGTCAGCTGTGATATCTCTCGAGCACGTGGACGACGCTAGGTGGCGTCGCCTAGAACAGACGGCGGAACATCGAGCTCCGGAATTTACCGTCTCTTTGCCAGACCATCAACCCTGGGACCTCCATCGCCCAACTCACGTCATTCGGCAAGTAGCTGGGATCATTCTGACTCCTCATGTGCTGAATTTGATAGCTTTTTGGCTAAGAACCGACCATATATAGGTTCCGATGATGCCCGAGGCTCGTAAAGCCTTGCCACGGATCTCTATTGTGTTACCATGGAAACGGCAACGCCACCGCCACGTGCCGTCGATGAATTTCCTGGAGAAACACGTGCCCACGCTGCCGAAGCACGCGCCAATGCCTCAGACGCCAGAGAAGAACGCGCTCATACCTCTGAAGATTTTGATGCGTCTGACTGGATTACCCCAAAGAGGAAAGGCAAACAAAAGATTCCGGCGACACATTTCTCAAAGCTGAAAACTGTCGTAATCAGGGCACCAAGTACGCTCAATATCTCCCAGGTTAAACCCTACGAAATTCTTCAAGAAATTTCCTCAGCACCAGACTTGGCGCCACATGAGCGACAGGCTCTGACTCTACAAATCAAATACCACCAGAATGTCATCCTTCTGAAGACCACCAACGAATTGACCACCCGAAAGGTAGCAGCACTTTCCTCGTTATCCATCCGAGCCAAAACTCATAACATCCAATCTTACATGACGGCCCCGGTGGCATCGTGCCGGGGCGTAGTTCATGGTATCGAGAAAGGTCTTTCAGAAGCCGAACTTTTAGAAAGCCTTGAATCGTGGCATGCGACGATCCTGTCCGCTCGTATGATGGGACAGACCGAGTCTGTATTAATACCTTTTGAAGGCACCCATGTACCTCGACAAATTCTGTTCCGCCGCGTCTTGTACATATGCAAGCCTGAAAGACCAAATGCTTTGAAGTGCAGCAAGTGCCGTGAATATGGTCATCGGCTGCTGAACTGCCCTCACCCTCCGACATATCAACGCTGCCCCACCTGCTCAGCCCAGCTCAGCCAACAAGATGAACCAATCGGACACTCTTTATCCAATGGCTCCTGACTTTACCCTCGCAGCCCCACGTCATTCTCATTCAAGAATCGCGTGCTCTTAAAGGTATTCCGGGCTACCGTGCCCTGCATGCAGCGCATGACAGCGACTGTGCCCCATTAGTGAGCACTTATATTCGTCGGGACATCCGATTTGAGGCCATTGAAGTCCCCAGTCGTCTTGAACGTCACCTTATTGCATTTACACTGTATTCTGATCACTTATCTCGCCCTTTATCCATTCTAAATTTTTATAACCATCCTACAGAGTACACGCTTTTCAAACCGCTAATGCACTTTACTTCAAGATTGTTTCGAGACTCCGACTTCTTGATAGGTGGGGATTTTAATGCCCCACACGTTATCTGGGGTTACCCACACACCTTCCGACCTGGCCGTATACTCAACGACGCATTGAACGGAGCTCAATTAACTGTTTATGACACCCCAAACTACATTACCCGGGAAGGTTACAGGAACCAAGAATCCACCATGCCAGACCTCACAGTGGGCCGCGGACTGCGAGAGGTCACCTTCAAGTGACAGATGAAAAATTGCTCAGCGACCATTACATTATTAACATCACTGCCCCTAGCCGTACCCGTCCTCGTAAACGTAAAATTTCCCACACAAACTGGAATACCTTTCGCACTATACGCGACACCTTTCATACTACTGGCAGTCTTCAGAGCTGGACAAAAGCACTCAAACATGCTCAGAAACAAGCTACGCAGGAGAGTTCCACTTCAGCCCCGTCAGATAATCCGGACCCTTACCTTGTACGCATCTGGAAGAGGCGGAAACGACTCTTGCGCACTCTTCGCACTCAGCCCAACAATGCTCGCCTCTCCGACCGAGTCACCGAATTGACGCAGCAGGTTAAAGAACACTGCGTTACACTTGACACCAATCAATGGAACGAAATTTGTAACACCATTAACGGCACACAAAATCAAAAACGAACCTGGCATTTACTCAGAGAACTACTCGGACCTCAACCGGCGCCTGTTCCCACTCTCGAGAAGCACTATTCTCAACTAGGCGCGGATGCCTTAACAGCCCAACTCCGCGATCTCTACATTCCTCCTCCCCTACCCAGCCTTTATACTCCGTACACTGGTGCTTCCAATGTAGAACTCGATCAGCCGTTAACCCTCTGGGATCTCGACTGGGCGCTAGAACAGCTAAAGCGGAAGTCAGTCCCAGGTGAAGACCAGATTACATACTCACTCATTCGAAATCTCTCTGACAAGGACAAATAACATTTTATGAGCATTATAAACTTACATTGGGAAGAAAGCACACTCCCAGAATCTTGGAAACAATGACTTATAACCCTACCTCCAAAGCCAGGTAAAAAACCTGCGCTTCAAAACCTCCGCCCAGTTTCCTTAACATCATGCCTGGGAAAAACCATGGAGCGGATGGGGCTCAATCGGCTGGAGACCCATCTTGAATCCATAGATTTCTTTTCCCCTCAACAAACTGGCTTCCGAAAAGGTGTGTCTACTCAGGACATATTTTTTCTCCTCATACACGAATTTGACCCTCCGCCCACTTCCCAGATCCAAGCCATAGTGGCCCTTGATGTGCGAAAAGCTTTTGATAACCTTGCCCACGATCCTCGTTTAAACATCCTTGCCTCTACTGGCTGTGGTCCAAAGATGTATGGCTACCTCACAGCATTTCTCCGCGACCGTACGGCCAAGTTCCGTCTCCCCGATTCGATATCTGATCCTTTCCCCCTCACACGTGGCACTCTTCAGGGCGCTATTCTGTCACCCACCCTTTTTAACCTTGCAATGGCTCCCCTATCTTGTACTTTAGCGTCTATCCAAAACCTAAAACACACATTCTATGCAGACGACCTTACTCTTTGGTGCACTTCTGGGTCTCCTGGAGCAGTAGAGGAGACCCTACAGCAAGGTATCGATGCAGTCGTTAGTTACCTTGATAAAGTAGGGCTATCTCCCGCACCTGAAAAATCCGAATTGCTGCTGATTGCAAAAGCTCGCTATCAACGCCAACATAACCAGCTGATCAATCTCACAATGGCAGGTCACCCCATCCCTCGTGTATCATCCTGCCGGATCCTCGGACTTCATATCCATGAGTCAACCAATCAGGCCAATGTATCTACAACCGTTAAAGTTTGCAATCAGCTTACGCATCTAGTTCGCCGCATAGTCAATAAGCACGCCGGGCTACGCGAGGGTCAAGTCAGGCAGCTTGTCCACGCATTAGCACTTAGCAAAATTTTATATACGATTCCTTACCTTACACTAACTTGTCGCCAAAGACATCAGATTGAGGTTGCGCTTCACATATTGTACAACGGAGCGCCTATACTCTACGGGGATGTTCTTGCCCCTGGGAAACCTCATACAACAACATCGCGACCGGCAAATGGCACGTCTTTCTAGCACCAAACAAGGACATTGGATACTACAGCAGGTTGCACTCAAACCTATAGACCTCCCTATAATTACCCTTCCTTCTTCGCTCCCGGATAACCTCAGAATAATCCCCATTCCAAAAAAACGTTGCACCCGACACTAACACAGGCAGACGTTCCGCTCGCGTTTCCAACCATGTTCACCCAACAGATTCCACGATCATCTACACAGATGCATCAAGAACTAACGTCGGAGCGGCTGCTTACTCAGTTCAGAGCTGTAGCGATGTAGTGACGCATACCCTCGGTCCTTACATAGATCCTCCTCCTACAGCGACTCTCGAGACCCTACCAATAGTTACCAGTATTCAAGACCTTGCACAAGCACCCCCTAACCCTTCAGGATATACCATATACACTGATTCAATACAAGCTATACGCGCCATTCACACGGATCGCATTCCTGAAGAACTACACGATGATCTACACAGAGCTCTTACCAAACTGCGTCCCCACACTGTAACACTGAGGTGGATTTCTGGTCACGCTGGAATCCCAGGCAATGAGGTAGTGCATCGCCTCGCCCGCGAACTTAAACACCGGGCGCCTGGGGTTCCCTGGCCTTATCCACCAACGTGGGACACTACTCTTCACTACAAAAAAGAAATCAACGTTCACTACGACAACATTAGAGAAACCCTCCGTACACTTCCTCTTCCTGATAAATCTCTCACTACCACGCAAATCCGCATTCTTAGACGCATACAACTAAATACACTGCTTACTCCTGCCCGATCTTTTCTACACAGAATCATACATTCCCCTGCATGCCCAAATTGCCCAGAACACTATGCAAACTTGGAGCATTGCATCGTTTCATGCCCTGTCGCCCTCCAATATCCTCACTTTCCACACCCTCCTCCCCCAACGTGGCGGGCTTGGTTAGCCTCTGACCAGCTGCAAGATCAGTTGGCCTTGGTTAAACTGGCCCAGGACATTCTTAACGCTTAATGTAATGCGTTAAATAAAGTTGTTTCCTCCTCCTCCTCCCTCTCGAGCACGCTATAAAAAGGATGCAAAGACGAGGACCACGGAATCGCTACTGCTGCAATGCCGCTCGCCATTTTTGCCGGTCCATTCACACCGAGACGGGTTGTTGAAATAATAATAAAAATATTAATTGGTTCACAGGAAGGCAAACGCGCAGTATCTGTCACACTTGCTCTCCGGACACCTGAACTGCGCCGTAAGAAAAGGGAGGAACGTGGGAGTGAAAGCGGAAAGGGAGAAAGGGGAGCCGTAGTGGAGGGCTACGGAGTAATTTAGACCACCTGGGGATCTTTTACGTGCGCTGACATCGCACAGCACACGGACGCCTCGTCGTTTCGCCTCCATCGAAACGCAGCCGCCGTGGACGGGTTCGAACCCGGAAACTCCGGCACAGTATTCGGGCGTCTTACCACTGCACCACCCCGGCGGCGCACGGATTGTTGGAAGAAGGTTGTTGCACGGCCGCTCGATGGAAGCGCACTAGGTGCTGCCTGCTACTTGCCCGAAACCGGCGGGAGGCGCCTACTTCCCGTCGCCACCGCCGCGGCGCCACCGTTCGGGGATAACCGCGCTCAGAGAGCTGCGCCTGGCTGCGCTTTGAGGGAGGCGTCGGCGTGGTAGAAGCCTTTTATTGTAGGGATATAAGAGCTCCACTTCACACAATTTGGCAAAACGAATTAGTATATACTGTCATGTCTAGTGTGACCATATCAGCACTTAGTGCTTGCTCGGCAAGGATATACATATACTGGAGTGTACCCCGAAAAACCTAATGTGACGGTGGTTCAAGGCCACTCGATTGGAGAGCTCGCCTTACCGTGATGTTGCATTCGGGTCAAGTTGTTTGTCACATGAAAATGTCACCCGGCTATGAACAATTCGAAGCTGTTCAGCTGCCATGGTAGCCTAATGCATAACCACTTAATTAACTATGTCGCGAATTCCGCGTGTCATTTTCATACCATTTACTCATTCCTGCATACAGCTTTTATACACAAATTGATATCAACCTGTTCTAAGCTGCCAGCGCTATCCAATAAAAAAATTTCCTACTATGAGCAAGCTCTGTGAAAATGCGACAGGTAACCAACCTTTCTATCTCATTCTGACAAATGTTACGGTGGAAACATGAAGATGTTTATTAGGGGTAATCTAGATGATAACCTGGGATCTTCGACTCAGTTGGAAACATTAAACGTTGTACATCGCAGCCTTTGCACGCTATCCGCCACGGCTTCCCGCATTTTGCATGACTGGACAAACTAAGCGCGCTTCATAGAGCCGGTCTGCCTCAATGTGCTGCGTATATGCGCCGCAAGTTTTTATTACTATTTTTATTGGCTGCTTGCAAACCAATACAATTTCGCAGGTTTACAATTTTCAATGGAAGAACGCGCATCGAGTGTTCCTGCTGTGAAACTCTTAGTTGCGATCACAAGAATGTTCATGCTTCAGAGCGCAACTGCAGATGAAATTCAGCGAGCAGCCGAGTGAGCTAATGAAAGGGCCACACAAAAAAAAAAAAGGAAGAAAAATACCAATCGCAGATGGAAAACCTTCCTTGGGAGAGGTTTATGTCATAGCCATAAACGTCGATCCACGGTTGAGTTGACATTTCCAGCACAGCTAACTATCAGTGGGTGCAGCAACATAACGATATCTTGCATAGCGCCTCAGCATGGGCATGGTCATTGTTTTCATAGATTAACTGCAGGTACTGTGTACAGTGAGAAAACAATGCTGAAATCAAAAGTTTACATAGCTTACTCCGCCGGACCTCTTCAGACTTCATCATCCTGTTAATGAAGGTGCTCGTAAGCGGACAAAGCTTGATTACTTCTTTTGCAGGGTAAATCAAACATCCTTTGTCCTTGGTTTTCATTAACCTGTAACTGGTCCACTTGACTCATATTTCCTGCAACAGGCTCTTGCACGACTGACATGTCACCTCAAAACCATTACCAAATATTGCATAAATTAAGCAACAACCTGGTAGAGATAAACAAAACTTGGAGTTAAGTCTCCTTGTAGAGCCTCGTTAGAGTACGCGCACTTCGCTACCTGCTTATTCACCGTATCCCGTATTGCTGCCTCTATCGCATGTCATTAGAATGCAGCCTTAAGCCACCGCATTATATGAATTTGCACCCTACACATAGCTATATAAAACCCCTCTGCACCGAAGCCGTACGAACGTGCCCTATAGGAGTATAGTGTGCCGGACTGAAGGGTCCCACTTTCAATAATTCCCATTTCACCCTTACATCTTATTGACTCTCTCTGGTTTGGCAGCTCCTGCCACATTAAACATGTCATGTGTTCTCATTGCGCCAAAGGTGTCTGGCCATATCATCAACTAATGTGCCTCTTACCATAGATGTATTTTTCCGACTTTCCGCCGACAGAGCGGGCGCCGGATTTTCTGTGGCACGCGGCTTTTCAGTTTATCACATCACCTCAAACAGACTCAAGAGTATAAACAAATGTTGTATGCACGGGCTTCTTTGCTTGCAAGGCCGCTCTGACCAGCGCATCGAAATTTAGAACAAATTGTATATTATATAAAAAAAAAACCTTCGTACCTTTTTCCGATATGTCCTCGTAACATAACCTGCGAGAAAAGCTTCTGGTGCTAGCTCATCGTGTTCATCTTCACAACACATCGTTAAAAATCCTAGTTCACTGGCCAGCTCCCTTATAACTAAATAGGTTAAACAACATGACAGGGTTAAACAACGTGACAGAATCACAGGCAGAGAGGACGACACCACTAGCGCGGTTGTGCGGTCTTCTTCTCCTGTGTTCCCGTCACGTTGTTTGCACTGTTAACCTATAATTAATCACCAACAAGTCCAATCTGCTGTCCCTTGTAGCAAATTCAATGGCAGCTGATAGGGCACCATGCTTCAGCATCTGGACTTTTTAGCCTCAGCGCCGCTTTCATTTCAGAGAAAGCGAGTGCATTTCCACTCATCGTTGCTGCCTTTGCCTGAAGCGAGCTCAACAAAACAAAAAACAAAAAAAAACCAGAGGGTCTCTTAGACGTCTCTTAAGCGGAGGATGGCGAAAGCCTACCGTTCTATCATTTGCCTCTCAGCGTTTGCCACAGTTCGTCATTTCACGTCGTAGTTTGATATATTGGTCATTTCCCAGTCATGATGAGTCTGCCTGCGTAGTCACTGTAGCCCTTACAACTCATAACTAAACAGGTTACTCATTTAGAATCAGCAGTGGTCATTACATGTCGTCGTTTCACATATTGATCATTTTGTAATCATTAGCAGTAATGATGAGTCATGCTATTATAGTCATTACCATACATCGCTAAGCACTTTTACTCATTTCTAATCAATTGCGGTCATCACATGTTGAAGTTTGATATACTGGTCATTATAAATCATTTTAGTCATTATTAATTATTATTAGTCAGCATTAGTCATTACCTCTATCAATGTCTATAACATTTATTGATTACCTACCACCATCAACCATTTTCAGTTTTAATCTCCCTCCTTGTACGTCCGCTTTTGCGTCTGACACACCAGTGCACAGATGCGACGCACAGATTACAGGTACAGCTTCTGCGCACAGAGTTTCGCTCTATGAGCCTAGAACTGCTTTCGCCTTAAAAACAAACGCATCCCGTCTCATCGTTAACGTGCTTGCTCACGCGCACAAAAAAAAGTTTGCGTTTACCATGCAGACGCGAGGCGAACGCCTCCAGAAAAAAAGCAAACCGCACGCTCAGAGCCGGCGACCCCGGCGGCGACGTGTCCCCGAACAGTGGCGCCCTCAGCAGAAATAGCGGGCGCAACTGTAAACTCCCCAAGGACGCGCTTGCCCATTGACGGCGACGCGACGCAGCAGGCCGCACCCAGTGCGCTTCCATCGAGCGGCCGTGGTTGTTGTTTGAAGCCAAAGCTTAATTGGCCGCGATGCAGCGATTTCGCCGTGCCACCAATTTACATCATGATTACACCGCTCTTTCCACTTCCACTCGCACCTTCCTCCCTTCCCTTACCGCGCAGTTCAGATGTACCCAGAACAAGTGTAACAAATACTGCGCCTTTCCTTTAACATGAAAAAATTACAAAAATTGGCAGTGGCTTAGCTCTGGTATGCCTGGATATACGTTGCGTAAAGTTACGGTTCAGTGCACCGATGAGTCTTGTTGTTGTTGTTGTGGCTGTACGAAGAAGGAAAAGATAATGCACGGGCCTGCTACTGGCTCTGTAGCTGAGCCCCCTCCGCTGCCTCGTGCAGACAGAAGAGAAAATAGAGACGAAAGAAAAGGAAGAGGGAGAGAATGACGCGCGTTGCAACAACAGCCGTCGTCCACCACTGAAACGGTGGCGGGTGCAATGACGGCCTACAACAGATAAAAATTCCGTGGCAGGCTAGCCCCCGCCTCACGCGACAGTGACCTACCTGTCCCAGCACCATCAGGGGAGTGCCGGGGCCCTCAAAGGCCCTGGTTACGAGGGACCAGATGAGTCTTGGAATCACAGTGCACGTTAAAGAACCCCAGGTGGCCGAAATTTCCGGAGTCCTCCACTACGGCGTGTCTCATAGCCTGAGTCGCTTTGGGACGTTAAACCCCACAAACCAACCAACCAACCAACTTTCTTCATCCTCCTCGTCCTCTTCCTTTCTTTCCTCCGGCTGACTACGACTCCTCTTTCTATCTTTCCACTTTCACTCCCATCTTCCTGACTTCCCTTACGGCGCGGCTGCGGTGTCCACAGAACACAAGTGAGACAGTTACCGTGCCTTTCCCTTCCTATAAATAAATCAGTTTTTTTTTGATGCCCCGCCGGGGTGGTGCAGTTGTAAGACGCCCGACTACTGTTCCGGAGTACCCGGGTTCGAACCCGACCTCGGCGGCTGCGTTTCGATGGAGGCGAAACGAGTTGTCCGTGTGCTGTGCGATGTCAGCGCACGTTAAAGATCCCCAGGTGGTCGAAATTACTCCGTAGCCCTCCACTACGGCTCCTCTTTCTCTATTTCCACTTTCACTACCACCTTCCTCCCTTCCCTTACGGCGCGGTTGAAGTGTCCACAGGAAACAAGTGAGACAGTTACCGCGCCTTTCCCTTCCTATAAATCAATCAGGGTTTTTTTGCTGTTTGTTGTTGTTGTTGTTTTGGCGGCAGGAAGAAGGAAAAGAAAAATTTGGAGGACGCTTAAGCTTCGCCTTCAAGAGTGGAACGCGATAGCGTTATTGCACCTCGTATCGGTATATCGGTAATTATGAGCATATCGGTAATTATGCATATTGCATATCGGTAATTATGAGCATGTTACTTACAGAAGTCGCAGTTACACGAGTAGCGAAGTACGTTTCCGCTACATTTCTTCTGCGCTCTGCGCACATGCAGAGCCATCTTGCGGCAAACACAGAACACCCTCCTCGCAATGTGCGGCGCTGCCCCGACACGTGGCGCGCCACTCGCCCCTGACGTTTCGCCGTGCACCCTCACGGGTTGTAGAATCAAACGTTTTTCCTTTCTTTAGATCACTATCTTCGCTCACCCGGTTCTCCCCTTCGGGCCGCGCGGGTACCGGTGCGAGGATGCCCCAATACCCTTGCGTTTAATATGTTTTCTCGCTCTCTCCCCTTCCAACATCCAGCGTGCGTCTCTCGAACAGTGGTGTTTAGGCGACGCGGCTCCTCTTTCCGCTCACAGCGCGATTGCTAGGTGCAGCGTCTGATGCCGGACGCCTCTGACGTGATCGCTGCGCCGTAGCGCTTCTGCTGGGAAAGCGTCCCCTGCGATGTGTGACTGACCGACATACTCAGTGCGTGTGAACGCTAAAGGAACATGGGAGCAAGAAACGTTGTAGTGTGCACAACACAGCGCGATAATGTAGATTGTAAGAAGCACTTGTTTGAACAAATAATTAGAAAAAAAGTTGTACAGTGCACTTAGAAGTGTCGAGTATGAAAACTATGTGTTTGTGTGACTCAGGAGCATACCGAGCGAATGAGTGGGCGGCGTGAACGAGGTGCAATAACGCTATCGCGTTCCACTCTTGAAGGCGAAGCTTAAGCGTCCTCCAAATTTTTCTCCTGTAATGGTTGCACTGCCTCTAGGCACTTTTTTCTGGTACTACTCTTGGCCATATAAGCCAATGGCTTTGCTGCCGAAGTTCTCCCTGGCTGTAATCTAACACAGCGTTTTTCAGGTTCTCTCAACCCAAAGTGCTTTTCACCTGACGAAGAGGTAGTCCTGCTCACCTGGTAGGGCATCTCTCGTCGGTGGCGGGAAGAGGGAGTGCTGCGTCAGACGCCGCTCGCTCTGGGTCTCGCTGCAGGAGACAATAAAATGCAAAGCTTAGAACGAAGTGGTGCCTAATTGCTTCTTGAGAACTACTCATTTTTAAGGTGTAAACTAAACATCTCGCCTCATTGATGTTCCTTCGGTTGCTGATGTCTCTGCCAATGTGCACAGTGAGCAGCGACTTTTTAACGCGGTAGCGTTAAGGAGCTCGTGGCGCAGAAAAGCCGGTGTCGTCGGCGGCGTTGGCCGTGAGCAATAAATCCCGGCATGCACTTCATAAATAAAAAGCGTGCGTCACTCGAACAGTGGTGTTTAGCCGACGCGGCTCCTCTTTCCGCTCACAGCGCGATTGCTAGGTGCAGCGTCTGATGCCGGACGCCTCTGACGTGATCGCTGCGCCGTAGCGCTTCTGCTGGGAAAGCGTCCCCTGCGTCCCCTGACCGACATACTCAGTGCGTGTGAACGCTAAAGGAACACGGGAGCAAGAAAAGTAGTAGTGTGCACAACACAGTTCGATAATGTAGATTGTGAGAAGCACTTGTTTGAACAAATAATTAGAAAAAAGTTGTACAGTGCACCTAGAAGTGTTGAGTATGAAAACTATGTCTTTGTGTGACTCAAGAGCATACCGAGCGAATGAGTGGGCGGTGCGAACGAGGTGCAATAACGCTATCGCGTTCCACTCTTGAAGGCGAAGCTTAAGCGTCCTCCAAATTTTTTACCTATGCTGTTTTTCGAAGTTCTACATCTATTGCTTTTGGAGCATGCAGTAGAGATAGAGCTGTGGCTGCAACAACATTCTATTACCTCAGGTGAATTGCAATTTACGCAGGTTTCTTAGGCAGTCTTATACAGCGCTTTTTAATGCTTTAGGAATAAATATTATACAGAGATATGTTATGATGCTAAAGTATTATAAACCCGAGGCACAGCAAAATATTCCATGGGACACTTTGGATCTCTAAACTGCGATGAGGCGAGCGTCTCAATTGCGCTGTAGTTCCAAGCCCTATACTACGGCACCTCTTTCTCTCTGTGTTCGCTGCCACCTTTCTTCTTTTTATGAAGTGCATGCCGGGATTTATCGCTCACGGCCAACGCCGCCGATGCCGATGACACCGGCTTTTCTGCGACACGAGCTCCTTAACGCTACCCCGTTAAAATGCACGGGCCTGCTACTGACTCGGTAGCTGAGCCACCTCCGCTGCATCGTGCAGTGTAGAAAATCTAGAAGAAAGAAAAGGAAAAGGGAAACAAAGACGCGCGCCGCAACAACAGCAGTCGTCCACCACAGAAGCGGTGGCGGGTGCAATGACGGCCTATAACAAATAAAAATTCGGTGGCAGGCTAGCCCCCGCCGCAAGCGGCGGTGACCTACCTGCCCCAGCCCCATCGGCGGCCATGACACTTCGTTGAGCTTCCTGGTGACGTCTATTCGCTGGTTGTTCTCCTTCTCGGAAGACTCAGTGTTCCGCGCCTCTCTCGTGGCCGCTCTGGGAGAGCGTCTTGTCGTAACGGTACATCGCCCGCTTCTTGCCGAACACAACTTGCATTTCATTAGAGAGATTTAGCTTACCGGAGACGTATTACGTCTCCCGGAGACATACAGACGTAGACGTATCGGACGCCTACTGCGCATGCGTGAAAATTGATGTAGACGTATTCGGCTGATACCGGGCAAAACACGTTTTAGCTGTACGTATCGCCCATACGTAAGACGTATCGCTAGACGTACATTCAGATGATGATGATGGCTATCCAATAAAAAAAAGAAGTTATTTGTAATAAATACTTCAAATAATGTCACAAAAATGTCACATGCAGATCCCGCGAAGTCATCATGTTGACGTATTAGCTGTGTTTCGAATAATTATTAATTTGAGCTCACTTTTAACCACTTTGCCACCTGCAGCAAGCCTGAACAATCCAAGCCTAGTTGCATTAAATCCGTTTGTTTTGGTGCTCGCATGGAGGAAGGAAACAACTGCTCGTGTTTGCTGGTGTTCGGTCGTGTGCTAGAATTTGCTCCTGCTATCGGTGCAACCTGCCCACGTTACGTTACATCATGCCGACAGCATCCTTCACCCTTCACGATAGGCAGCTTTTAAACACCCTATCATGGGATGAAATTGAAGACAGGCATAGATTTCAACGGGAGCGCGATATTCCAAAACCTCGAAGGAACTTACGTGAGCGTGGTACCCTTCAACATCGGCGCCAACAACAACATAGTGTTCAACAGGATTTTTAGATTCTAGAAAGAGGATTTCGGAGAGCTGCAGTTGAGCTCTCCTAATTCCAAATGAGGTCATCAGTGCGCAGCGTGTCTCTGGCTCCGAGGCACCTTGGCACAGCTCGAAATTTACTTCGGTCATCTACTCTACGATATGACAAGTGGCTTGATCTGCAAGCTCTTCAGCGATTCTCCGAGGTAAGTAGCGCATGGTGTGGTGGCTGTAGTGGCTTGACGGTTACAAGCCAAATTATTGATAGCAATGCTTTCTGTGTCAAATAAATATGCCCGCCGAAACATGTAAAGCAAAGCTGACTGGCTGTTGCGTTTCAGTAGTCATCTTTGAATGCGAATTAGCGCTAATCCTGAGGTTCAGGGCTTATCAAAGCAGTATAACACCTGTGCGACCGCTTATAGCGCTTTCAAGCGGATTCAAAGCGATAAATTCCTTGTGAGAAGCGGGGCGGGATGTCGTATCATCCCGCGTGCACACTGCTACGCACTCTCGCGCTACTCATTGCACATCATCCCCATCAGCTTCCATGTGTGCATGAACGCTACCGAGCCTTCTCCTCGATATAACTACGTCAAAACCCTACCATTTTGTAGTCGAAAGGCACCAGCGCTCATGCTCCTAGTGATGATGGCATGGGGCCAATGCTCTCTGACGCGTAACGGCGTTGTGTCGTTTCTAGCAGGCGAGCAGTTTTGGCTACTATAAAACATAATATACATTAACGATTGCAGTTGACTCGTGCCCAGTCACCGAACGTCTGCTGTATCATTAAATTTTTTTTCTCTCTCTCTCTTTTTTTTTTTTTTTTTTTTACGTCAATGAACTTAGGCACACTTGTGCAAAGGGATATATATATACCCCTGCTCTCCAACTCGGTTGTAGAGCTTTGGGAAGGTGCTCTTTTGTCGACATCGAATTTAGTGAAACTGTTTAACGTCCCGAATGCAACCAGTGCTATGCTGCTTTTCGATTTTGCGAACTAGCACAGCAGAATGTCATCAACATAAACACTAGCACACTTACAAATCAATATTTCTTTTTTATTAAATTAGGGAAGTCCACGGAAACACAAACTGAGAAATACGCAAAAGGTTGTTATCAGCACAAGTTATTTTTTATTTTGCTTCATGTATTAGAAATACTCAACACAGAAATTTCATAAAATTTTATGCAATGATTTAAACAATGTAAGCAATTTTGGATTTGGCCCTTATCGATATGAAAATCTATATTTGACCCTACTTTGACTGAATGAAATTTTTTTCAGAGTCGTTTCTAGTCTCTTTGTGAAAATAATACCTGTAAATGATCATACTGTGAGTACAGCTGATGAAGAGTTGTAATATTCATTGTCACACAATCAGCAGCACTGATTTGCTCTAAAGTGAGCAAATAAATGCTTAGTGGGCTTCTGCTTCAAGCAAAGATGTGAGGCTATTTTCTATTGGTAGAAATTAGTTGGAATGTGTTTAATGAAGAGCTATTTTAATTCAGTGCACCATTGTATTGCCGGGGAATGGTAGATGCACATAGGATGCAAAGCGACAAGACAGCGGCAAATATTGTCGTTTCTTGCCAGTTTCGGCTATTTGCTTATGTTGCTAAATGCAGAAAGCCGCTGCCAACAGGCTAAACTAAATGTAGTCTTTTATAAGTTATTTTGCGAGCTTTATGAACAAACTGCTTCGTCTGCTGCAGGCCTATGTTCCCAGTGTTTTTATCCTCTGGCTTCAGATTTTCCTGTGATCTCTTCGTATCCTAGACAGTGATAAGGAAGTAGCTATGGAGAAGCAATAATTGAATTTACACTCGCAGTAGTCCACCCTATCATGCTAAAGCTGAGAAAGAAAGCTGTCAAGAATAAAATAGATTTGGCTCATTTCCATCTGCACATCAGCAGAATCTGGCTCATTTTTGATTTGGCACATGATTTCTGTGAAATTCCTTGTCTTTATTTACATCCTTACTGTCTCAAACCGTTTGCAAAAGTGAGATGTATATATGATCTTTCAATTACAAAAAAAAAATCAAGTGTCGATGATAGTGTTGAAAAAATCCGGGAGCACTGCGGAATCTACACTGCAGAAATGTGAAAATCTAAGCGTTGCTGGTGCACACGATGCATCACGTTTGCTCTCATCATTATGAATTAAATGCGCCGTAATTATCATTGCTAATGTCATCACTGCTAATTCCAACTTCATTGTCATTGCTACTGTAGACAAGGAGAATTTTGATGTGTGTTTCACGATCCCGAGCATTGCACAGTTGACTAAAGCGCTCGGATGGGGATGCGAGGGATAGAGGTTCGGCTCCCAGCGGAAACAGGATTTCAATTTTTTCTGATGGCATCATCATGACGACATTTGATTGACAGCTATAGTGTGACCAAACAAACGAATGCCGACAGTATGAGCCATTAAAGATTTTCACCTTAAAATTGATGGGCCTGTACGAGGTAACGCTAGTGAACTCTTCCAAAAGCAATGCAATAAGTATTATGCTACGGCACAGTAAAGAAGGTGCACACTGAAAGATTATTTTCTCATGACCACTTTATAGGGACTCTATAAGCGATCGTTGCTTGCAGCCGCTTCAATTTTTCCTCCTCAGGCTGTGCATGCAAATGAAGGGCCCCGTGCTCAACTGCTGGGGTTTCATCATGACACAGCAAGGCAAATTTGTCGACCGTCTGTGGCTCAGAAGGAGGACTTCTCTGGGCACAAGTGGAGCCTGTGCAGAAGTATCAGGCACTAATGTGTACCAATGCCATAGTCTGCCAGTGGGCCATTTAAAGGCAGGCGTCACGATGCAGGTAAGCCTGTTCAGTCATGTCTTCATTGCAGTAACTAGCTGTAATATGTTTTTCATATTCAGGGGAGTGCATTTCCAAATTAAAGCCTAACATCTCTGCTGCGAAAATTCCACAAGTACTTTTTTTGAGTTGGTTAAAGGGTACTCAATGACCCACCTCATGAAAAACAGCTTTAACGTGGCACTTAAGTATGTGATGCAAGATTGTGTTAGCATGTGGCATTTTATAAATTTGTAGGAAAAAATTCTATCTAAAAACTTGCAACTGTAATTACATCTCATTATACAAAAAGAACAGAGGCACCTGTGTAGACCCGCATTGGTTATATTTTTAATTCTTGCAATCTTTTAGGGATCCTCAAGGAGACGGTGCACTTTGAGAACCTGCAGAAGATCACCATGGGTCATAAATATGTGATCTATAGTGATGCAGCCTACCCCCGATGGCCTATACTCTACAAGCTGTTTGGAGGTGCTGTACTGCAGCCTCATCATGTTGCCTTCAACAAGACAATGAGCAGTGTTAGGAAAGCTGTAGAGGAAGGGTTTGGCAGCGTAGCACGGGATTTTGCTTTTATTGACTATTTCAAAAACCAAACTTTGAGATGGTAACAGGTAGGGCGCATGTATAAAGTTGCGCAATTAACTGCCGAACATCTTTGTACAGCTGTCATGTGTCTATGTACTTTGTCTTGTGTCTGCCTCAATTAGTCAGTACCTTGTGCCTTTTCAGATATAAGTGTCGGCCTACGTCCTGCGGTCAAAAAATGTGGAACATTTTTTTTTAGGCTGCCTTTCTCAGTAAAATATAGACAAGCATGGCAAGCAGTGACCTTCATAGTTGAGGCATTTGTCAACAGTCGCAGAATTCATCTCTGTATTCCTTACAGCAATAATTGCAGCATGCTGTGGTGCATATCTTGTAAATAGGGTAAGTGCGCTAGGAAACTTGGACATCGGAAACAAGTGGACAGGAGGCTTGCAGACTCACAACTGGATTTACTGGATTCACATATAAAGTGCACAAAGCCGCATTCTCAACGCTATACTTTTGCTTGCTGTATATATGTCCTCTTTCGGTTAGTTAAATACAGTTGTGAGCCTGTGTACGTCCATGTCCACTTTTGTTTCTGTTGTCCGTGTTTTCTAGAACAGTTACTCCATTTCCAAGATGAGCATCACTGCATGCAACAATGCTACCCAAAGATTTATGCTGTTCATTTGTTTACGCTGTTCTTTATGAATTTTTTTTTATGCGAGATGCAGCAATATTTATCTCGATTGATTGCAGCAGTGCATGACTACTTTCTCGTTGTTCTCGTCTCACAGTGTTCAACATGACATGGTGTGTGCGTGGTGGCGTTTAGGGTGGCGTGTGATAGTGTTCGTGTTCAAATGCTGGGGTTTTTGCCCGAGTGTTGTGTGCAGCGATATGACAGCTTCGGTTTGCCATCTCGCTACTTGGCGAACTGAAAGGACGCGATGACTTTGGTTTGACGTTATCTCCCATGCTCCTTTGACTGCGTGACCGTCTACCGGTGAACACCTGACAGCTGCGCTCCGGACCAACGGCTTCACTTGTTCCCAATGCTAACTTCGAACTGTTAGTGGCACGAGATGCTTGTGACCGCAAATATGCACTAGACCACCAGTCTGAACGCTGTACTTGAGTTGTGCTGCGTGGGTCGTCTCTAGTGTTTCACCCGAACGGTTGTGTGTGCATTTGTGTATTGTCGAGATTAAGGAAAGGTGGCATCTGAGTTATAAAAGTGTCTGTATGTGTTAAGTGCCATCTGCTATGGCGAACCACCACAGCTTGTCTTTGTCAGGCCGTCTGACGGCTTCAGTGAGAACCTGTGCTACGAGATGCAAAAAGTGATGATGCCATTTTACGGTTTTTCACTTCATGCCGCTAATTCACAGCTCATATATTCATTGATCGCATGTGCTGCTAGAGTCATTATTCAGAGTTTTCTGTACACTACTGAATTAATTGTACTCTCATTGAGCTGTCATGTTGTCATCATGCCCGAGACGCTTTGCATTGTAGCCCCATCCAGTAGTGCAGCCAGAGCTCGAGTTTTACCAACGTTGGCATCAACGAATGCCGCAGATGCCCTCTCCCTCTGTTTTTCGCACTTTTTTTTTCATAAACTAAAGTCGCCTTTGAATCTCCTAGATTTTAACCCTGCAAAACTGTGTCTAGTCAGGCCAAAGCTATCACGCATATCTTTCTTTTCTTTTTTTTTGCAGCTGTGGGTTTCGTGGACCCTGAAAATCACTTCGTGAGCCCTTGTTTGAGAGACACTGACCTATGATATGCTTTTAGCAATTACCACTATGTGGCGGGACATTTTGAATTTCTTTTGGTGAAGTGGTGACCACAGGCCACTAACAGTGTTTTCAATGTTGTAGCTGAGGCTCACTTGAGAGAGGTTGTGCACATATTTTTTTTTCGAGTCATTGCATATGTTTACAATTCTAACAATGCAAATATTTCTTAAAATATGCAATTTAAAATTAGTGTAACGCCCTTTGCAGATAATTTTAGACCTGTATTTGCGAAACTGTAGCCTTAGCTACTTATGCACCATAAAATGCAAGAACAGAAACACACCGACAGCATTTGTGTTGCAAAAATGTATTTGGGATTTATTTGGCAAAGTGAACATGGTCGAGAGAGTTTTGAAGAAAATAAACTGGTGCTATCTGCAATGTGATATAGTGCCAACATAAATAACTCATTCTTTCATCAGCGCAATCAGTTTCTAGTCAATTGATTGCAAAGATTTCACCAGCTGATCTTCACATGTCCATCTTCACACGGGGCAGTGTTCTTCACCATGTGCTGCATAAAAAATCCGTGTTGTATTCTTCTACCTTCCTGGAATGAAAAGGTGCAGTGTTCACAGAAATTACTGTAAAGTTAAAGCTGTTATGAGAAAGCTGGAGGTTGTTTAATATTGCTCTCCAGCTGGTATTGCAGTGAATAACTACGCACATGATTATTCATGAAATGTCTGGGCATATGGCATACCCCTATATCATGGCACAGAAGTGCAGCAGTCTCCTCTTGTGAATGCACCTATCGGGGGTGGAATTGCCGCTCCATTTGCTCCATTCTGCTCCCAAACTGCTTTTCCTGTTCTATTCTGCTCCAAAATGCAATATTGCTCCAAAACTGCTCCAAACTGGCTGTTTTAATGTTCTACCATCAAATTTAGTGCAACACGCAAACAATGTCTTTGCACCAGTGGCAAAGGTATAACGCATCTAGCACTGGCCTTAATACAAACAAATTTTTGTAAGGGAAGGAAGCATGTGGCATAATAAATATTTGTTTGCAAGTAAATTTAATATGAGTCACTGGCGATTGGAGATAATTGCAAAAGAAAAGCACTGTGCATGTGCCGTAGCACCTCCTCTCAGCCTTTTGAATCGCTGGTGGAGGGAGAAGCAAGAGCAGCAAGCGAAGCAGATAGGCGCAAACTACTGTGAGTTGTTTGGAAGGAAACTTGTCCGACTGGAAAAACCACATGAGTTATTCTAATGGTTGTGGTCTAAGAGCAAGCAGGCACTTATCGAGCCTCTTTTTCAGTAACAAGCTTGTCGGGCCTACGGCAGACAAAATCATACTTGAATCGTTATGGGTTGGTACTCCAAAGATGTCACTCACTAGGAAGCGTCTCAAGAGTGTTGGAAAGCCATACAGGGCCTATTGCCAAGATTTAAAAAATGAGCCCCAGCATTGCTCAAGCAAAGAATGATAAAACTATTGGAAGGAGGTAGTGAAGTAAAAATGCTGAAGAATGAAAAGGCTACCCTTTAGTGCCATCTACTTTTCCTGAAGGCACTACTGACCACTGCTCAGGAATTTATCAGCACAGGCATATGGTCAAAAAGGGATATGCACAAGATAGAGAGCAGAAATGTCATGTCCATTAATCTGAGCTCCAAATTAGTGGCATTGCTTGAGTGCATTGAAGTGGTAAACTCGACATTTGAATAAGGGAGTAATTACTCATTGCATCCACCCAAGCACAGCCATACGGCTACAAAGGCATACATACGGCAATGAGTAATTACTCCCTTATTACAAATCTACTCCACCTTGGGGGATTCCCCTAAATATTTGACCAACACCGTTCCCACTTCGAGTTATAGATCAATTCGCTCTCGCCCTACCGTCTGCTCTGCTGACCGCCCTGGTTAGCTCAGTCGGTAGAGCGACTGCCCCGGAAAAGCGGTGGTGCCGGGTTCGATTCCCGGATCAGGACGAATTTTTCTTTAACTACGAAGTTTCTGAGAAAGCTGTATAGCTTTCCTTTGTGGCCGTATGGCTGTGCTTGGGTGGATGCAATGAGTAATTACTCCCTTATTACAAATCTACTCCACCTTGGGGGATTCCCCTAAATATTTGATCGACATTTGAATCTGTCAAGTCAGAATAGGCTACTGCGTTAGGTCACAAGGTCACACTAGGTGTTCAGTTATAAAGCACACCAGCAAGCATTTTGTTTGCTGCTAGTCTGTTCTAAGTTGTTGGCCGTTGCCTTGTCAGAAATGAGTGCGAAGTTGGAGAGGCACTGAACTTGCATAAAAAGGAAGAGCTCACCTTTTTCTGTCAGAAAGAAAAAAACAATTACTACAATTATCAGAGGCATTTTACCTTAGGAACCTGCTCCAAAACATAATTCAAATGCTCCAAAACTCTTGTCTCATTGCTCCAAAGCTGCTCCAAAACTCTTGTCTCGCTGCTCCCAAAGCTGCTCCAAAATGCTTGAGCCTGCTTCCACCCCTGACCTATGTATCAGACCCATTGATGACTGTCTTTAGTGGTAATGGCACATACCCACGGCGGGGAATAGGCCATGGTATATAGCAAGTACAAAATTTTCATGGACAAGCAATTGAGTATTTTGATAATTACGAATCTTAAACTAGAATTTCATGAAAAAAAAAGAAAGGAAAAGAAAAGGTAGTGAATTCTCATTGTAGCAATCTACCTGGTGTGATTATATAGTTGTGAACAGAATTGCACACAGGTTGTAGGGTATATTCCTTGGCACTTACCCCGAAGGAGAGGAGAATAAACACAAATAGCATGCCTGAGTAATCACCATTTGAACGATCTAACAGTCACTAACAGTGTTTCACAAGGAAGCCTGCTTTGGCCACTGTTGTTGAAAGTGTTCATCAAAGCCATTGCCCACATCGACATAATTATTAAATTTGTCATACATATATAGGGTGGATCTGGTACACATGATATGGGCGTGTCCAGAAATCTAAAATATAAATCGAGAGACAAAAAATAATTTTGGGAAACTACTGTCGAGCTCACGCCTTGAAACTCTGCTAGGTCTAATCTGACTAGCTGACGTCGCCCATGTCCAAGGACTCCAGGCCGTCATCTTTGCGGATAAGTTGACACCTATCTTGCGCCTGTTGGATATTTATTAGTTTTGCCACCACCACATGCAGATGACTGTTCTATTATGATCGGCACAGATGCAGACACGTTGACAAAGCAAAGCAAAGCCTTCCTGTTAACATTATTGTTGTGGCTTCAATCAAACAAACTTAATATAAATTGTTCAAAGACAACGCTAATTATTTTCCCAGAAAGAAATTTTCTTTTTAATCGTGCTGTCAGCAATGAGAGCCGGAACATTACGATTGTAGGCTCGCAGAGAATACTAAGTGTCACGTTCAACAGCAATCTATACTAGGACTTGCCTGTTGCTGGCATATGCAAAAGATTTTCCATGGTATTTGATGTTATTGTATGTCAGTGAACGCTCCTTCTAATGCACATTGAAAACAAATTGAATCATTTTTTCACATCAACCAATGCATTAAGACCACAGTGGATGGTGGAGTCAACAATAATATAATTTTGGCATCCTTTTCTTGAGGATAGATAAAATTCACCAAATGGGTAATTGCGGTGGAAATGTCTCTATAAAATATTACTTCTGAGCTTTTGCGTTGATTATGCACATTATGCTCTTGGGTCATGGTGTAATGACCTAAGAGCTGGAAATGCATCACGCGTCCAGGCAAACATCACACAAAAGTGTGAAGCGCAAAAAGAAAAAACATGTGGGAACTTCCCAAGCTTTGCCCGATGATGAATACATTCTGGAGAGGGGTGCCTGAGGGCACACCGCACAGGAAGATACGGTGGCTGTTTGGGAGAAGGGACATGGCCATAAAACCATTACACTGATCCATTAGGAGTTGAGTTCTACAGATGCTGTTTTGATCCGCTGTACGTAACATCAGACATGCCCTGTGTTTTTCTGGCAGACAGACTTCTTGTTCGACTATTGCAATGCTATCGAAGTGAAAAAGGAGGTTTCTATGTCTCCTCGCCTGTTCCCAAGGTATGACTGCAGGAACATTGCTTACCAATACTGTTTGATTGACTGGCTGATTGACCCGGAGAGATGTGCCGTGTTTTATTGGCCAAAGTTATGTGAGAGGGCTGGATTGATTGTTTAAAGGCTTCTTGTGGAGTAAAAAAAAAATACTGGCCTTGGGCAAGAGGCTCAATAGTCTATCATTGCTATGAACTTGCTTTTGACCTTTTGCTGTTAAGACCTTTGAAGTATGTACATAAGTCTGCAGAAGTGCAATCAAATTTCATTGTTTTTGTTCTCTCATCTTCGAAACCTCATTCTTCTCTCAAATCGAAGACTCAGTCATGCCACCAAATGGAGTGTAGGTTCAAAACAGTGAGAAAAGCATAACAATACACAAAGCATTGCGATGGTCTCGTGAGTGTGCACCATGAACATGAAAATTTGTGAATAATTTGTTCTCCTACTCATTTATTTAATTTATCGCTGCTTTCATAGACCATTGCATTTTGTATAATGCACTGTTGCTGCTGCTGGTCCGTGCATAGATTTGGCATGAATGCAAAAGCTAACAACTAGGTTCTAGTGCAGTTGTACTAAGCAGTCTTGAGTTTTAAACTATAGTAAGTTGCTAAGGCATTGAGATAAATAAAACTTTTTACAAATTGGTGCTGCTCAAAATAACGTAAATATGTCCTCACCCTTCAGGGGCACTGACTGCAGGCTTGGTGTTGACGGCAGCGGCTCCACACTGTGCAGACTTGTGGCTGTGCCATGGAAGCAAGCAAACAAATGAAAGAAATAATTATTTCTGCAGCCATGAGATCTTGGGCTGTTTTCCGGTGCATAACAACATGCACGAGCTTACTTTAGCACTCTGGCTAGACCTTGTACACAGCAGTAAGAGAATCAAGACTGAACATTGCAGTGCTTTGTAAATAGCTGTAACATGTTCAACAAGAACGTTGAAGAAAGTAATATAAGAAGTGTTGTCGCTTACTATTCCGGGAGTTGTCATGATTGCTTTCATCATCATGAGTCTGTCTGGGCACGATGTCATTCAGGCACCGGCAGGCTCATTTTCATCTGAAAGGGAATAACCATATGAGACACAGATGATTGGTAATTAACTTGCCAACATAATACAGGATCTAATTGTGCAGCTGAAAGTTGCGCCAGGACACTAGAAAAGTGCCACGACACAGACACTGTTGCCTTCATTCAATGCAATGGTCCTTAACAAGGATCCTTTTTTAATTTTCAGGTGTTTTTATAACACAATGAGCAAACCAGTTCAGCCTCTGCGACTTGTAAATGTTAATAGGACTTCCAGTGCCTGAATATTTTGTCCAACAGCATAAAATATTGGCGCACTTCATTTCACGTGCTGACACGGGGACACAAGTTCATACGCTTGCAGCAAAAAAAATAATAAAATAAATGACCTCTTGCAATATTTGGCTTTGGCACTGCATTCAGCATGTGCTGTTAGCTAATGGTGCCAGTCTGAGAAGATAAAGTAAATCATCTTGCAAACAATTTTCATTTATTGTGGCTCCTGGTGGCTGTGCACATTTACATGCACATGTAAACAAAAGCAGCTACACGACGTGTATTATATTATGCAACTCGAGCCATGCTTAGCAAAAATGCTGAAATATCATGTATCTAATTCGCACAACGTAAGTGGCTTTTTACTTTGCGCTGCTATTCCCCAGCAATCGACTAGGCGGTGTTCAGACGGGCGGGCCGTATGTATCTTGGGAAAGCATCATCCACCACCACTCCTACTCGGAGCGCACGCGATCGGCAGGCGCCGAGTCACTGCCATTCCGAGCTACTCTAAAGTGCCGTTCTCGTCACATATGATAACTAATTGTTCCGCTCGGACAGCCCGCTGTCCAGTCCGATCGTCTGAACAGAGAAGGTAGTGAGTAGTGACTTACCAGAATCATTTTTTTTTCTGACGCTGGATGGCTTGCAAAGGCCTTTGCGAACGCCTTCATTGCGCAGCGGAGCGAGCGCTCGTTCGCCGTCGGCGGATCCCTAGAAATCGTTGCAACTTCTTTCGACGGCGCCTTCTCCCTGCGCTGTACAGTGTATGTACAGGATGGTGGCGATCTCGAGCTACTTGTTGGTCGTCCGCCGCACTGAAACGCTTGCGCATGATGTTTTCTTGGCACGGCCGGGGCAAGGGTATTACAGCATTTGATGACGCCAATGTGAAAACGGGAGAACTATGTGGCCCGTTGCGCACAGCAGCACTCTACAAGCACTCGTAGCACCATCCCATCAGGTCGTGATCCCATCGGCGCTTGGCTTAGCTTGGCGGCTTGGCTCCATGGCGGCTGAAATCTCGTGAGATCTCGCGAGATTACGGCAAGCTGGACGTCACGCCGTCACGCGGCATACGTCTCCGGAGTACGTCTCCAGCGCCTGTACGTATCGGCAGTTTTCACGCATGCGCAGTAGGCGTCCGATACGTCTACGTCTGTACGTCTCCGCGAGACGTAATACGTCTCCGGTAAGCTAAATCTCTCTATTGATTGCATTAAAGTTCACCGGAGTTCTATAATTCGCCTACAGGAAAGAAAAGGCGCGTACCTGTCATTCACTGAATACCGTTATCATTCTCACTGTAAACAAGGGAAATTATGAATAGTGTTTCACGATCCGTGGCATGGCGCTGTCGTGAAGCGGTGGGCTGGGGATCCAAGGGATGGAGGTTCGATTGCGCTTTGGAAGACAAGGTTTATTTATTTATTTTTTTAGTATCCATTCAATGCTGATTGGGCATGAGACATTTCGTTAGTCACTTCGAATTTGGCGGCTCTCGCGCATACGCATAACGGGCGGCGCACACTGACACGAAACTCTGCTCCGACCCGCGTAGTGGAACTTTACGCTACAAAATTATAGAGAGCACTTTGGACCACTAAACTGTGATGCGGCGAAATCCATTATAGCGCGGTGGATCGTAGCCTTCCAGTGCGGCATCTCTACTTTCTCTCTTTCACTCCCATCTTCCTGTTTTTCTTCACGGCGTGATACATGTGTCTGCATAGAATCGCGACAGATACTGCGCCTTTTCTACCCTGTAAATCAATTTCAAACGCCATTGATGCCTGCTGTACCAACGCCTCCTAGACATCTAGGTCTGCTTCTGTTTGCTGTGCGGTACGGCGTTCGAGGAAGCGGAAAGTGACAGGCACTGCACGGACGCCTGGATCGGACGCCTGGCGAGGTCAGCGGGTCAGCTTCGTATAAGCACGAATCGACTGGTGATGTCATGGCCTGTCGTGACGGTACATCGCGCGCCCCTTGTCGAACACAACCAGCATTTCATTGAGCGCGTAAATATTCACCGGCGTTCTAAAATTCGTTTACAGGAAAGGAAAGGCGCAGAATCTCTCACTCGTGGAATCCCGCTATCATCCTCACGGTAGACGAGCTCAATTATGAAGACCGTTTCACGGTCATGTCCCAAATCAATCAGTTCTTCCTTTTTTCTTCACGGTCCGGGGTGTGGCGCAGGGGTAAAGCGATCGGCTGGGGATCCAAGGGATGGAGGATAGATTCCCGCGCGAGACAATGATTATACATTTATTTTAACTCTCGCTCTCAAAAGCGTGACAGCCTCTGCCGATATCTCCCTGCTCACAACTATGAGAGCTAAAAGGCGTTCGCCTTAAACGGCCACTATCCTCCCTCCGGTCGAAAATATTTTCTTCCCCCGTGACTGTGAAGCTTTTTCCACAGAACGCAAGGCCGAAAAAATGTTTTTGAATAGAGTAACTAATAACACAGTTACAGCCACCGCAATCACCCGATTCGATTGTGTTTCTCTTCTCCCGTTCCCTCGCAAACGGTTTTCCCTCTCCTGCCCGGTCGTAGCCTCCGCAAGCCAAATTACCCTTCCTCCTCCGCGTTTGGTGGGAGGTGGGGCGTAGACTGCGTGCGCGAAAACGAAATGGACGAGGGAGCGCGCGCCGCGGCATTCATTGCTTTCAGTCCGACCGTGGCGAGGGAAAAGCGGGCAGCGAGCGGCGCACACTAGTCGTGTACGCCCATCCTTCATCCGTCAGTCAGCGATACGGACGAAAGGATGTCTTCGCTACTCCGACGTCCGCGTTGCGGCTCATAGAGAACGGGAAAGCTGGTTTCCCGAAAGGGAGGATAAGAGAGCTTTGATTTGCATGTTTGCTGCTTTGCGGCGCGCGCATTGCTGTAGCATTTTGAACAGACTATCTCCGGTACCTGATCGAAGCATTGGGCTCATTTGCTTAATAAGTTATATCCTGGACAGTGGCCCTTTAAAAACGAAGAGGCAGCCCTGGTTTGTGCGATGTCACCTTGAGAAACCTTGAAGATCAAATACATATACTGCACACTTATTTTCTTATAAACCAATGTACAATATACAAAAGATATGAAAACATGATTAGGTGTAGGGGTACATAATTCCGTGGCGTCCACTAAAAAGTATAAGGCTCCTTCCTATCCCCAAAACCTAATTTTTGAGCAGTCAGCATCACGAAAGCTTTCATTTTGAACAACCCTGAATGTCTAAGACAGATACTGCCCTTTTCTTATATACCAATATACAATATACAAAAAACATGAATCTTGATCTGGTTAGGTGTACATGTGCACTATTCCGCGGAGTCCTCTCAAAAGTATAACGCTCCTTCCTTTCCTCAAAATCTAATTTAAATAAAAATTATAATAGGCTATCGCTGAAACACTCAGCTTTCGCTCTATCACAAGGTTCAAGCCATGCATAAACGCCCATAATTTTAATTTTCGCCGGATTAATATTTTCTGATTTGGCTGCCTATGACGACGAAGAATATTGCTTGCTCTATTAACGCTTATCACAGCTAGCACGTGTATCGGCCTGCCAAAGCATGAGTACGGTGTTGTGGTGCCCTAATAGATCCTTATGCGAAACATTCTTGCAGAGCCCTGTCACCGAGAAGCACGTGGTGTTAAAAGGCTGCGTCGGGGTTTCCAGCCTTTTTGCTAGCCTTCATCCTGACAGCGCTTTGGGCATTTGGACCACGCCCCCAGAAACATCATTACACGACTTGCGGCACCTTGGCGTGCGACGCCTACTCGAGGCGACTGCGGGAATCCATCAACTCGTCTTCACGCATTAGGTCTGCGATGGCTGGAACAGTCGCTACGAGGACAGCTTGAATGACGACGCTCTCTTGGCCTCAGTCACTCGAATGTACCGCACTGTTAGAGACATGAATGTACCAAAGAGTGGCCAGAGCACGTTGCAAAGCGCCGCAGCGTTCTATATGAGTTGCGAGTGCATTCGCAAGGGAGAGTGCAGCGATCTGCGGAGCGTCGTACGGCTTCTGCAAGAGGCGAACGTCGTGTGGCCCGCCAAACCAGGCCATCCGGATGTCCTCAGTACCCTCCTACATGTGTCGATCAAACTTAAATGCAGTGGCATCATTAGTTTAATTGTATTCGCTTATGGACAAAAAAGAGGCCTGCTCCTGCGACCATCACCCGAGTTTTACATATTAGGTAGGAAGTCAGATGAGCAACTTAGTGCGACTGCTAGCAGACAACGTTATTTCAATTTCCTAAAAAGAAGTTTCATACCAGCACGCACCCTCGGGGCACATAGCCATTTGGTGACGTTTGAAGAAACGCGAAAGGTTGACCAAAACTGTGGAATGTGCTTTTGAATAAGAAGCTCGTACATCCCATAGTGATGATGAATTATTCCTATTTTTACGCCTTCGTCCCAAACCTCACACACGAGCGATGGAATGAAGCCCTGCTAGACTACGGAGTGTTGAAAACCGATGATGAAGATGTCGCATTCTTCACTGATACAGCTTATTTCGTGGACATGTTCATGAGGCTGTGGAACCAGTATGGTGAGGAAGAAATGCACCTCCTGCTCTCCTGGTACACTGTTCAGGTTGCGGCGTGGTTTGCTGATCCGGAGCTGCTTCTCAACTTCTACGGCACTGAACAGAAAATGAGGCATGACCATAGAGTATTCTGCTTCAGCAAAACTTTCCTCGTCACCGGAGACGCCCTGCTTCACAGGTACGCCCTAGTGTACACCGTGTACACTGCGCACGTTTAGTTCTGGTCCCACACTGCAGCGTTAGCTCTCGCCTGTGATCTCTAGTAGGCAGCTTGATGCTGCATTTCCACTTTTTGAGATTGCGCAGTGGAGCCATCAGAAATTACGTGTCTCGGAGCGAAGTCTGCTGCGCATTTAAATGAAAAATGCATCTTTTATAATTTTCTTCTCAGGGTTTTGTGAAATCGCGTAATATCAAAGTAAAAAAACCTCCTAGTTTCAAAAATTGTGAACATTGTTTATTGAGCTTGGTAGCGCTTGAGAATCCAAGAGCAGTAAAGGGGTACTGACATAACCGAGTACTTTCTGCTGCAGGGTTTTGCATCGTGAGTATGAAGGACCACTGCAGGAATAACGATGAGACTAAGGTTGTCCTAAAACAGACTTCTCTTTAGGCAAAAAGAAGTGAGCGATACTGGAAATGCGGACAACCACCCCTAGCATGGTTGCTTTGTTTTCTTGGTAATTTCTTGTCTCAGGCAGCTCATATCTTATTCAATCTAGGGTGGGTGAAGCAATTTACTACATAATTTGCGTACCAGACACGCTTTTTGCACTGCCGTCCTTGCGGCTGTCATCCTGCATCCATGATGAGCTGAGAAACGGTTTCCAAGAACGATGCATGCTGTGACGGAGGCCTTTCTCGACATCCAGAAAAAAAGAGATTGGCTACCAGAAAGATCTTATAACAAGATCATTTTTAAGTTTATTATATCTAAAAGCCTATTCAGCCAGCGTATGTTACAACGAGAAAGAACCCACCGATCACAATGCAGCAACACACGCAAAGTTCGCCGGTGGCCATATGTACACAGCGCAGTCAGCACATCTTGCAGAGTATAATGGAGGTTGCCACTTTGGCCGCCTGGAGAAGCTTTGTATCCGCCTTTTCTTGAGGTTACTCCCGTTGATAGTTTAACTTAGGTTGGAGAGTGGAGACGCACAAATGAGTAAAGGAAGAGGCCTTCAATGGATACAGCTTGCAACTGCTGCCCCCAGTGGACGGCAATGTCCGAGAACTTGAGCGTTCTTTCGCCCAAGTAGGAAGCCATTCGGATGTTCGCTTGACTGCGGTATTCGAGTTTTATTGTACTTTTATGCATTGGGACAATGCAATATTTGTGCGTGAGGCCATCTCGATCACTTCTTTTCGTGTCAACATGTCGTTCCACTTAAATAGGCGCAACCGAGAAAAGTTTCGCTAGTTCACTAATGAAACAGAGCTGTCAAGCAGAACGAAGTCGGCATTAGCGGGGCACGAAACAGATGGCTTCACGCCAGCCTTAAAACATGTGCGTCTTTGAGAAAAACATTTATTTTTTTTTCAAACCCAAATGGCCCACCCTGAGCCTCTGCCGCGACGACTATACAAATGGAACCCTTGGGTTTCGCAAGTGTGGGTTCCGCGATTGCAGGAAGCAAATCAGAAGGTTTTGTGGATGAAAATATCAAGACAGTGCAGTTCAACAGCAGTCAAACTCAGTCGACATATTGGGTAAGCCGCAGGACGCGCGTAAAACTGTCGAAAACGCTGATATCAGCTCCAAAGTGAGCCGGTACGTCTAATTGGGATCCATTCCGGATATGGCCTGTCCGGAATAAGCTGCTACCGAACTGGGCTGCCCGGATCTAAAATTATCTCGGTCCGTATAAACCTTATGTTTAAGCTTTGTGCAGAACGGATCCCACCAGGTGTATTTTATACGGTGAAATACAGGACCGATAAAACCCGGTTTGGTGCAATACGTGATTTTTTATTAAGGATGTAATTGTTCTTCCGGAAGATGATACAGTTAATGGCTTAAGAGAACTATTCGGGCGAGGCAGTAGAGTAAAATGTGTTCCATTGTCATTCTATGGGCGATTTCTGTGAGAGGATCCACAAGACACAACTATCATAGATTTCTGTGCAGCCCTTAACTCAAACAATGCTTAGATACCACAGATCTCTAACTACACAAAGTGAGTACAAAGAAGGGTACGTGATTTGAGAGGGCAAATGAAATTGCGAGGTGTGGAAATGATGCGCTAAGTAACCACATTTTTCTAATATTTCTTGGCCACACATGTAAATCATTGGAGCCATTAAGGATAAAAGAGAAACGAAGTGAAATAATATTTTATGTATTTTTTATTTTACTCAGGGCTCAGCATTGTCTGTTCGTGGTTCTATGAACGAGATAGCATTTCCGACGCAATGTTTCGTGATGACATGCCCTACTGCTTTATGGAAAAAGAAGGAAAACTGAGTGTGATCGTAATATTGCCACCTGACGGTTCGAGGTAGCGCTTGAACGACGAAAAAGTTGGAGACTCTCGCGCGCTTCGGCTAGCTCGGACTGTGGACTCTTGAGCTTTTGTCTTCGTGTTACCATTTCCCAGGAACCTCTGTCTTGACTGTGTGTATCTGCCGCTGTTGCCGATACCCATAAATCCCTGTCTTTGTGACAGTTTTGGTGGAGGTGCTGGGTATACATCTTTTTTTGTGATGTCATTCAGTTTCCTGTAATCAACGCAAAAACACAGCGTGCCATCCTTTTTATTAGCCAACACGACTGGCGACGACCACGGACTTTTAGACGGCTGAATAACATCACCATTAAGCATTTCCTGGACTTGTGTCCGAATTGCCTCACGTTCTTTGGCCGAAATACGGTACGGCTGCTGTCGAATAGGTCGGGCATCGTCAGACGTTAATATGCGATGCTTGGTGATAGAAGTTTGCCGGACTTTCGATGATGAGGCAAAGCACGGGGCGTACTCCAGCAGTAAGGCACGCAGGGCGCGTTGTTGACGGAGAGAAAGGTCACTGCTAACATCGATGAGGTCTAGAACACTGGGGTTTGAATTGAGGTTAGCTAGTTTAAAAACTAATGAAGGGGCTTGTGTTCCTTGGTTTATTGTTTAGCGTTCTGCATATGCCGACTTCTAAACGGCAAAAAAGGTGCATGTCATGATAAGAAATTTTAGATAAAATACTTTCCAACCTTTAATTTAAGCTATTGACCGATACACAAAAAGGCAGCTGCAGCTGTACCAAGATGCATGACAACCTACCATCATTAGAGTTTCTTACTCTTACTTAGAGGGAAAGCTCTGCTGCCATCTTTGGGAGTTTACATGGAGTTTCCAGACGACCAGTTCAGCCACCATGAGCGCTCAAAGCATCATGGCCGGGGAGCTACCGAGTGCAGAACTACAACTTTTGGCCAAAACTAATGCAAAGATAAACGTCGTTCTACCGTAAATAATGTCCTATCATTAAATATTGTGAATACATTGCAAAAAAGGAGAGAAACAGCATGTCCGTGTGAGATTTATCCAATATAGGCGATGACTCTTTCTCCTATTGGCTTAGTTTTGAGCAGCACAAATACCAATATTTCGCACTTAATAGGCACAGTTTAAGAGGAACAAAACGTCTTGGAAATATTTATGGTTGTGCAATTACTTAAGGAAGATTTTAGCGGCATTTCGGGAAACAAACCTGTTATTTGGGACGTCTGCTTTTGCGCCTTCGCTACTATGGCTTTTGCAGTCTACGTACGAACCTCGAGATGATGATGATGACGATGATGAAAACAAAAACTTCATAATAACGCCACTCCATGCATCCGAGAAAAACCGACTGTCCAGCAACAATTAGCACACCGGCCCATGATCCTTAGCGCGCCCATGGTGGCTGAAGTGCAGCGCCCTCCACTTTCCTTCTAGATAGGGTAAGAAACTCTATACCTACCATAGCCTGAGAAGGATTCGCTCACTACGGTATGTATTAGCTCTCGGCGCAGACATTTTACATGCAAAATAACGACACCTGTATTTCAATTTATGTTTTCTAACTAATAAAGCCTTCGCTTAAGTAAGAGTAACTTCTGCGTTGCTGGAACAGTGAAATCAATCAAAGCAGGCCAATCTAAACGTGTATTGGTGTTTCCTGCAATAGAGAGCATTGTTACTATACGAACAAGCCCGCAGAGTGTCCAGGCATGTTTAACATCAACTCTGGCTCCCTCCTAATGAACTCCAGAGCTCACTGGTTTGAAACCACACTTATCAACTCTCTTAGCAGGCCGAGGAGGAATAATAGGAGAGACAAACAGGAAAATAATGAGCGGGAGCAACACTGCCGGTATCGCGTCACTTCAATTTTGGTGTTCCTTGGCGCACGAAGCAAAAACGACTTGCGAGATAATGGCAGCTCGGTCACGAGGTAGTTATTTTTGCACCAATTTATTCGTCTCACGTAATGAGCGAAATTCAAGCTTCCAACTTGAACCACACTAATTTGAGTATATTTCGCTTACAGCACGAAAATTGTAGCTTGTGCAGTCGCGACACCACTGCGTTCTGTGCATTACGTTTGAGAATTGCTTGTGTCAACTAAATCCTTCATCCCGGCGATGTGCTTGGCAGCATGCCCTTTCTTATTTCACTCGCATCATTATTTTCAGTTGCTATATGCACTTGTAACTTGTTTAGCCGCCATGAATGAACCCCTATCGTGCCGAAAGCCTTGTCTACATCTGCAGGGTACCATGGTCGTATTGCGGTCGCGATATCACAATTCAATGAAACAAAATCGTCGGTCTGTTTTTATTACACCATTAGATTTGGCTAATACATGGTTTACGATTTCAGGTTCAGCGATGCCACTCTACCTAATAAATTTCGACCAGAAACCCGTGCGCTGATCCTAGATGTTCGTCACGCCCTCCATCGGCATCTTCAAAGCTGGACGCACTATAATGAGAACCTGACCGTGGTGGACGATTGGAACTCCACAGCGCTCACACTGCAGTATTTCCAGGAGCCAGGAGGAGAGAACTAAAGCGTCGTATCAGGCATGTAAAGCCAAAATAATCCTAAAAAATGAGCCGAGGCAGCGATCGGTTATCGAGTGTTACCAAAAATCTTGTTTAAGTTCGGTGGTTTTCTTTAGGATGCGCTTTACAATTTGCACACCATTCTCCGCGAGACCATTTGATTGAGGGAATCGTGAACTCGAGGTGGTGTGTTTGAAATCATATCGCTTTGCGAAGGCAGCGAAGTCGTTACATGCGAACTGCGGACCATTGTCTGTGCATACCTCCATTGGTATGCCGTATCGTGCAAAAATGGGGCTAGTTGACTCTATGACGCTCCTCGCTGACAAGTCGTTAAGCAGTTCTACTTCGGGGAAGTTTGACAACGCATCGTATAAACACAAGTAGGATTTCCTACCATACTGGAAGATGTCGATGCCCACTCGGTACCAGGGCTTTTCAGGCACAGGACGCATTTTCAATGGCTCTCTTGGTTGGCTGTAGGCGTACTGCACATACGCTACAGTTCTTGACAAACGCCTCAATGTCCGAGTTCATTCCCGGCCAGAAAACTAGACGCCGTGCCCTGAGTTTGTTCTTATTAATGCCCATATGACCATGATGTATTTTTTCTAACATTTCCCGTTGTAAGGTAGTTGGTATTATAACCTTGCAGCCTTTTAGCAGGACGCCTCTAGCTTCGGACAGTTCGCCCTCGCTTGACTTCAGCGGCCCTTCGATGGGAATACCATTACTTAGGCATTTTAGAACGGAGCTCAGATAAGGATCGTTCCTCGTCTCTACGGCCAGTCGCTTCCACGTGTCGTCGCTGACAAGTGAGCAAACCACACTTACGGCATGAACTTCCACGTCATCGCTCTGGATGCTCTTATCGTCCTCGGCGGGGGCCCTTGATAGCATGTCGGCGAGCAGAAGTTTTTTTCCTGGAACGAAGAATATTGTGATGTCATAACGCATCAGCCTAAGAAAAAACCGCCGCAGCCTTGGCGGCATATCGCCAACTGCTTTTTTGTGGATGGCAACTAATGGGCGGTGGTCTGTTTCCACAATAACGTGCCGGCCGTAGACGAAGTGGTGAAACTTTTCGCACCCGTATACGATAGCCAGTGCTTCCTTCTCTATTTGAGAGTACCGCTGCTGCGCGTCAGTGAGCACTTTGGAAGCATAAGCCACGGGTTTCCAGGAATCGCTATGACACTGCATTAAAGCTGCAGCAATCCCATTCTGTGATGCTTCACAGGACACTTTTGTTGGTTTTTTGGGGTCAAACATTGACAGGAGCGGTTGTTGGCTCATGCTATGGCATAGCAGTTTCCATTCACTCGCATGGTTATCTGTCCATTCAAAAGCTGCATCTTGTCTGATTAGGCTCCTGAGAAGAGTCGTTCTTTCCGCCAGCGTGGGTAAAAATTTTGCAAAGTAGTTTGCGACCCCCAGCATTCGCAGAACTCCCGATTTGTCAGAGGGGGCGGGCATTTCCAACATACTTTTCACCAGTGAAGGGCTCGGTTTTATACCTTCTGCACTGATAACGTCGCCCAAGAACTCAATTTCTTGAACGCCAACTGTGCACTTCTCACGAATAAATGTGAGACCGGCCTGCTCATTTGCTTGCAGAGCTGACCGAAGGC
Source organism: Amblyomma maculatum (assembly GCF_055883805.1). NCBI lineage: Eukaryota > Metazoa > Arthropoda > Arachnida > Ixodida > Ixodidae > Amblyomma > Amblyomma maculatum. The sequence continues at coordinate 130,492,306 of NC_139352.1, forward strand.
GTACGTCGTGCTCCTGCCGGGAAGTGCCCCAGACTAGTATATCGTCGACGTACACTTTCACGCCGGAAAGAGATTCAAATATTTCATTTAGTGTTTTCTGAAACACTTCAGATGCCGACGAAATACCGAAAGGCATCCGTAAAAATCGATATCGACCGAACGGTGTTGCAAAAGTACAAATCCTGGAGGTTTCTTCGTGCAATGGGATCTGATGGAACCCCGAGTTTGCGTCAAGTCTGGAGAACACTGTTGCGCCCGCTAGCTCGGATTCTATATCTTCTCGCCTTGGCATTTCGTAGTGTTCTCGCTTAATGCATTCGTTTATCTTTCTAGGGTCCATGCACACTCGGATATTGCCGTCTTTTTTGCGAACGATAACGAGAGGACTCACCCAGTCTGTGGCTTCTGTGCCTTTTGTGATGATCCCAGCCTTTTCCATGCGTTCAAGTTCTAGCCGAAGCGGTTCTAGCAGAGCCAGAGGTACCCGTCTCGCTGTTTGGACAACAGGTGTGGCGCCTTCGCTCAGGGCCATGCGGTATTGGCGTCGAACACAGCCTGTGCCGCTGAACAGGTGTTGGTAATCGTGAATGACTTTATCAGAACTGTTCACTGTTACGTTGTGAACTTCCCGCGGCAGAAGACCCAGTTCTTCGCTTGCTTCAAGACCAAGGATTGCTTGATTTCCTTTGCGCACTACGAAAAAGTTGCAAACGCTCTTTCGGTTATTCAGCTCCACTTGAGTTCTGAGGACACCCATATGTTTGATAATGCCGCCACCATACGATCTCAAGATCACACTACTCGGCATTAATGATGGCTTGGGATTCATCTTCCTGTAAAGACCGAAGGGCAACAGGTTAGCTTGAGATCCCGTGTCCACTTTCAACTTCACCAACAAACTGTTCATGAATACTTCAACGGTCCATTCACGTCGACTGCTTGTATCAGACATCGCGACTGACAGAGTGACGAACACCAGTATGTGTCGAGGGAACGAATGGCGTTTATTGCATCGTATATAAAGCCACGTTGGGCGAGAGGGTAGAGTGAAAGGAAAGGTTATCACGAAGGGAAGGGTTGGCACGTGTGTGCTTGGAAGCAAAGATAAATACGCGCACAAGCAGATATGATACATCCCCCTCCTCAATCAATAGTTCACTTTGAAAAATTTATTTCGCTGTCACTTGCTGACTTGTTCAAAGTTCCTCGTGTAGCCCAAGCGTTCCGGCGGTTTAACTTGCCTCTGTGACCTTCAGACGATTGGCGACGATGGCCTCGATGTTATCGCAGGCGGTGGCACGTTTGTAGAAGACAGGTGAGGATCAGCCGATGTGTTTGCATCATCATCATCATCATCATCAGGGTCGTCGCTCGAGTCAATATCCGATGGTTCGCGGTGGAAGTCCTCTTTCGTTCTGAGCAAGAGCTGGCGGTTTCGCCGTAGCAGTTTATCGTCTGCTGTCTTAACGTAATAGGACTTCGGCCCAGCTGGTGCTAGCACTCTGGCCTTGCGTGACCATGAGCCCTTTTTTATGCGTACCACGTCCTCCTTGTTCAGGCGCGGGAGGGATGCGCGATTGACGCTTCTCTGTTTGTGCTTTTTCACCAACACGATTGGCTCTTCCCGAAGGTCAGGCAGAGGGGTCCGCAGGCGGCGTCCTTGAAGCTCTCCCGGAGACCGACCGTCCTCCAAGGGGCTTGCCCTGTAAGCCAGTACACCAAGCCAGAAGTCCTCGTTAGCCTCACAAGTTTTCTTTAAAATTCGTTTGATAATCTGAACTCCTTTTTCTGCCAGACCATTTGACCGTGGAAACTGTGGGCTCGACGTGACGTGACGGAAGTCGTACGCTTTCGCGAACTGTGCGAATTCACGACTGGAAAACTGAGGCCCATTGTCCGTGCATACCTCAACGGGAATGCCGTATCTTGCAAAGATTGCACCGAGCTTTTCGATTACTGCAGCAGCCGTGGTCCCGTGCAGCAACTCTACTTCTGGAAAGTTTGACGTTGCGTCGTACGCACACAAGTAGTATTTCCCTGCGTACTGGAATATATCAACTCCAATGCGGAACCATGCGCGAGTCGGGGTGGGACGCATCAGTAGTGGTTCTGACGGCTGGCTGTAAGCATGGTGTCTGCAAACGGCGCATTTTTGGATCAGGGTTTCGATGTCACAGTCGAGGCCTGGCCAGTATACCAGTTGTCTCGCCCTTGCTTTGCATTTAGTTGTTCCGAGATGACCCTCATGCACACGCTTTAGAATTTCAGGCCGCATGCTTGTCGGAACCACAACCTTTGTCCCTTTCAGTAACATACCGTTAATTACCGAAAGCTCAGAAGCCACGGGTTTAAGCTGGCCTTCGATAGGTTTTCCTTCCGCAATCTGCTGCAGGACATCCTTAAGGTATGGATCCGAAGCGGTCTCCTGTGCTAATCTAGCTGACGTACTTTCACTTACGAGTGCTGCCACGACGCTGATGGCATGAACTTCGACGTCGTCAGTGTCCACCGCAGTGACGTCTCCAGTGCCCGGTGCTCTCGATAACATGTCCGCCAGCTCCATCTGTTTTCCGGGAACAAACAGCAGTGTGTAATCATACTTCAGAAGTCTTAAAAAAAAAACGTTGCACCCTGGGCGGCATATCGGCAATAGCTTTCTTGGAAATATCAATGAGTGGTCTGTGGTCGCTTTCAAGTAGCAGCGACCGCCCATATATGAAATGGGAGAACTTCTCACAGCCAAATACAAGAGCAAGAGCCTCTTTTTCTATCTGAGAATACCGTTGCTCTATCTGTCAGAGCTCTAGACGCGTAAGCCACTGGCCTCCAGCCGTCTTCGCAACTCTGCAGGAGGGCGGATCCAATACCGCTCTGGGAGGCATCTGACGTCACTTTTGTTTGCCTGCATGGATCAAAAACTGTAAGTAATGGTTTCTCGCTTAGTGATCTGCATATGGCTCTCCATTCTTTGTCATGATTATGTGTCCAGTCAAACACTGCGTCCTGCTTGATAAGAGATCGCAGAGCAGCCGTTTTCTGGGCTAGAGATGGCAAGTATTTACTGAAGTAATTAACCACGCCCAGCAGCCTCTGAACTGCAAGCTTGTTATCGGGCCTTGGCATCTGCACTAGACTGGCGACTAAGGCTGGATTCGGGCAGATTCCTTTGTCGCTGATGACATCACCAAGGAATTCTATTTCTTGTACACCGAACTGGCATTTTTGTGCATTGAACGTCAAACCTGCTGATTGAGCTGCTTTCAGCGCGCTACGAAGCCGTTGGTCATGCTCCTCTTTATCAGTTCCCCAAATAAGCACGTCGTCCACGTACACGCGTACGCCTGGTATGCCTTCAAAGATCTCGTTTAACGCCTTCTGAAATACTTCGCTAGCCGATGCAAGGCCGAACGGCAGTCGGAGGAAACGGTAGCGACCGAAGGGTGTTGCAAACGTGCATATTTTTGATGAAGGCTGATCTAGCGGAATCTGATGGAAGCCGGCGTTGGCGTCGAGACGAGAGAAAAACTTCGCGCCTGTTAGTTCAGCTTCAATGTCTTCTCGGCGGGGCATTTGATAATGCTCTCTTTTTAGAGATACATTTATCCTTCTCGGGTCCATGCAAACCCGTAGTTTGCCATTTTTCTTCCGAACAATAACGAGAGGGCTTACCCAGTCCGTTGGCTCGCTGACTTTCTGAATGATGTGCTCTCGCTCCATACGCGTCAGCTCCTCCTGAAGTGGTTGCTGCAGTGCCAACGGCACCCTTCGCGCCGGCTGTACAGCTGGGACAGCGTCTTCTTGTAGCACTATTTTGTACTTGCGGTTGATGCAGCCAGTTCCTTGAAAGAGCTGAGGGAATTCTTCCAAGATGTCACAGCTTGCCGCCACGGTGTCGACCTCTCGATGAAGTAGCCCAAGGCGTTCGCTCGCATCGAGTCCCAGGATAGCCTGGTAATCCTTCCTTACCACGAAGAAGTCAGTGCAGATCTTTCTGTCGCCGATGATGACGGGTACCGAAACTAAGCCGCAATGCTTAATTATGCCACCGTTGTATGAGCGTAAAGTTGCCGTGCTGGATTTCAGGGGACCGACGTTCAGCTTTCGGTACACTGAAAGGGGAATTAGGTTCGCTTGAGATCCTGTGTCTACCTTCATCGATACCTCTCTCTTGCCGATCGTTGCCTTGACGAGCCAATCGCGGTTTGGGCCAACGGTGCAGATCGAGACGTTTAGAACGTCGAAGTTGCCCTCGTGCTGTATTTCAGCAACTAGATTCCCTGATCTGCAACATATGGCGAAGTGGTTTGGACCATTACAAATACGACAAACTTTGCCGAACGCTGGGCACTGCCGAGGTGCATGTGACCTACCACACCGGGAACACACGAGTCGTCGCTGAGGTGGGCGTAGTGTTGCTCGGCTTGAAGTGACAGCCTCAACTTGGGCGTCATTTCCTTTTGTCCACAAGACGCTCTGGCGTGCAGAAGTCTCGGCTGCTTTGCAAGTTGCAATCGCTATTTCAAGGGTTAACTTCTTCTCCCTCAGCAGCTTTTCCCTCAGCTTTGTCGAGTTCGTGCCAAACACTATCTGGTCTCAAACCACGTCTTCTGTGAGACTGCCAAAGTTACAATACTGAGCTTGCTTTTTTAGGTCCCGCAAGAAACTCTCGAAGGGCTCTGCTTCTGCCTGTACTCGGGTGCGGAACACGTACCTCTCATGCACCTCATTCTGTTGGTCGACGCAAAATTCTTCAAACTTGTTGACCACGCTGCTGAAGTCCTCCCTGTTCTCTCCTTCAGCGAATACGAAGTTGTTGAAAACTTCGATGGCGTCCTGGCCTGCAATGCTCAGTAACAACGCTGTCTTTGCCGCCTCTGTCCGTGGCTTTTCAGTGCATTCTGTTGCTTTCAAAAACAGTTCAAATCGCTGCCTGAAAAGCTTCCAGTTTTTTCCATCATCTAGGGTTATGCGTAGCGACTCTGGTGGCTTGACGCTGTCCATGGCCTATCCGTACTTCTCACTGTGGAGCGGTGCTTCAATCCCACTTCTGACACCATGTATCAGACATCGCGACTGACAGAGTGACGAACACCAGTATGTGTCGAGGGAACGAATGCCCGAAGGCGTTTATTGCATCGTATATAAAGCCACGTTGGGCGAGAGGGTAGAGTGAAAGGAAAGGTTATCACGAAGGGAAGGGTTGGCACGTGTGTGCTTGGAAGCAAAGATAAATACGCGCACAAGCAGATATGATACACTGCTGACGCTGCTAACCGACACGTCGAGTACGTAAAAGTCTTCTTCGGATTCTTGCAGTGCGTCCACCTGATTATTTGCCTTGCAGCAGACCGCGAAATGGTTCCTTGCTTGACATTTTCTGAATGTACGTCCGAACGCTGGGCAGCTTCGCGGTGCATGAGTTCGGCCGCATTTTCTGCACTTGAATTGCTTTGGTTGCGCTTTACCCAAAAACGGGCTTTCCTTTCGCACCAAGTCCACCGCTTGCTACTGGCGCTCATTCCATATCTTTTGGTGTTCAGCTGCGCTCTCAGCGGCCTTGTAGATTCCTTCTGCTTTTTTGAGGGTGAGCTGGCTGTCTGCGAGCAACTTCTCTTGTACTTTGCAATCACTGGTGCCAAAAACTATTTGGTCTCTAATCATTGACTCCGTCAATGAGCCGAAATTGCATGAATGAGCTTGCGTCTTCAAATCACGCAAAAAATGTTCAAAGGGCTCACCGGAATCTTGCATCCGTTTCCTGAAGATACACCGCTCGTGGACTTCGTTCCGTTGGGCAGCACAGTATCCTTCAAACTTTTTCACCACCGTCGCATAGTCGAGCTTGTTCTCGCCATCCGCAAAGGTAAACGTGTTGTAGATTGCGATGCCTTCCTCACCTACGATGCTCAAGAGCAGCGCCGCCTTCGCAGACTCTGGTCGAGGTTTTTCGGTTGGCTCCGATGCAGTCAAGAAGAGCTCAAACTTCTGTTTAAAGAGCTCCCAGTGCTTGCTGATGTCCCCTGTCACACGCAGCGGCTCCGGTGGCTTTAGGAATTCCATCTTGTTGGTCGGTGGCATCCCACTTCTGACACCATGTATCGGCTGTCACAGTCGATAGAACATGACAACACGGTTGCAGGGAAAAGGAGCCTTCGTGCTTTATTGCGCGCTGGTTTTATAGCCACCACTGGAAAGAAGGGCGACCTCCTCTCCCCCAGATGCCGACTGTGTGCGCGTGGCTTCCGGGACGATGGCTTAGCTACCGATACACCAAGCTTTCCAACACCGACGCCCACAAGATGGCTATTATAGTGAAACGATAATATAGGTCTACATTACCTCTGCCCAACCCTAGTTCATGGAGGGCTTGGCTTGCCGCGGATCATTACTCGCATTCAAATAAGCGGCGGAAGCAAAACGTTTCGGATAAAGTGTTCTCTGCCTTACTCATAGTGGTTTCTAAGCTTTCCAACACCGACGCCCACAAGATGGCTATTATAGCAAAACGATAATATAGGTCTACACCACCACTGCCCAACCCTAGTTCATGGAGGGCTTGACTTGCCGCGGATCATTACTCGCAGCCAAATAAGCGGCGGAAGCAAAACGTTTCGGATAAAGTGTTCTCTGCCTTACTCATAGTGGTTTCTAAGCTTTCCAACACCGACGCCCACAAGAAGGCTATTATAGCGAAACGATAATATAGGTCTACACCACCTCTGCCCAACCCTAGTTCATGGAGGGCTTGGCTTGCCGCGGATCATTAGTCGCAGCCAAATAAGCGGCGGAAGCAAAACGTTTCGGATAAAGTGTTCTCTGCCTTGCTCATAGTGGTTTCTAAGCTTTCCAACACCGACGCCCACAAGAAGGCTATTATGGGGAAACGATAATATAGGTCTACACCACCTCTACCCAACCCTAGTTCATGGAGGACTTGGCTTGCCGCGGATCATTACTCGCAGCCAAATAAGCGGCGGAAGCAAAACGTTTAGGATAAAGTGTTCTCTGCCTTACTCATAGTGGTTTCTAAGCTTTCCAACACCGACGCCCACAAGAAGGCTATTATAGCGAAACGATAATATAGGTCTACACCACCTCTGCCCAACCATAGTTCATGGAGGGCTTGGCTTGCCGCGGATCATTATTCGCAGCCAAATAAGCGGCGGAAGCAAAACGTTTCGGATAAAGTGTTCTCTGCCTTACTCATAGTGGTTTCCAAGCTTTCCAACACCGACGCCCACAAGACGGCTATTATAGCGAAACGATAATATAGGTCTACACCACCACTGCCCAACCCTTGTTCATGGAGGGCTTGGCTTGCCGCGGATCATTACTCGCAGCCAAATAAGCGGCGGAAGCAAAACGTTTCGAATAAAGTGTTCTCTGCCTTACTCATAGTGGTTTCTAAGCTTTCCAACACCGACGCCCACAAGACGGCTATTATAGCGAAACGATAAAATAGGTCTACACCACCTCTGCCCAACCCTAGTTCATGGAGGGCTTGGATTGCCGCGGATCATTACTCGCAGCCAAATAAGCGGCGGAAGCAAAACGTTTCGGATAAAGTGTTCTCTGCCTTACTCATAGTGGTTTCTAAGCTTTCCAACACCGACGCCCACAAGACGGCTATTATAGCGAAACGATAATATAGGTCTACACCACCTCTGCCCAACCCTAGTTCATGGAGGGCTTGGCTTGCCGCGGATCATTACTCGCAGCTAAATAAGCGGCGGAAGCAAAACGTTTCGGATAAAGTGTTCTCTGCCGTACTCATAGTGGTTTCTAAGCTTTCCAACACCGACGCCCACAAGACGGCTATTATAGCGAAACGATAATATAGGTCTACACCACCTCTGCCCAACCCTAGTTGATGGAGGGCTTGGCTTGCCGCGGATCATTACTCACAGCCAAATAAGCGGCGGAAGCAAAACGTTTCGGATAAAGTGTTCTCTGCCTTACTCATAGTGGTTTCTAAGCTTTCCAACACCGACGCCCACAAGACGGCTATTATAGCGAAACGATAATATAGGTCTACACCACCTCTGCCCAAACCTAGTTCATGGAGGGCTTGGCTTGCCGCGGATCATTACTCGCAGCCAAATAAGCGTCGGAAGCAAAACGTTTCGGATAAAGTGTTCTCTGCCTTACTCATAGTGGTTTCTAAGCTTTCCAACACCGACGCCCACAAGACGGCTATTATAGCGAAACGATAATATAGGTCTACACCACCTCTGCCCAACCCTAGTTCATGGAGGGCTTGGCTTGCCGCGGATCATTACTCGCAGCCAAATAAGCGGCGGAGGCAAAACGTTTCGGATAAAGTGTTCTCTGCCTTACTCATAGTGGTTTCTAAGCTTTCCAACACCGACGCCCACAAGACGGCTATTAGAGCGAAACGATAATATAGGTCTACACCACCTCTGCCCAACCCTAGTTCATGGAGGGCTTGGCTTGCCGCGGATCATTACTCGCAGCCAAATAAGCGGCGGAAGCAAAACGTTTCGGATAAAGTGTTCTCAGCCTTACTCATAGTGGTTTCTAAGCTTTCCAACACCGACGCCCACAAGAAGGCTATTATAGCGAAACAATAATATAGGTCTACACCACCTCTGCCCAACCCTAGTTCATGGAGGGCTTGGCTTGCCGCGGATCATTACTCGCAGCCATATAAGCGGCGGAAGCAAAACGTTTCGGATAAAGTGTTCTCTGCCTTACTCATAGTGGTTTCTAAGCTTTCCAACACCGACGCCCACAAGACGGCTATTATAGCGAAACGATAATATAGGTCTACACCACCTCTGCCCAACCCTAGTTCATGGAGGGCTTGGCTTGCCGCGGATCATTACTCGCAGCCAAATAAGCGGCAGAAGCAAAACGTTTCGGATAAAGTGTTCTCTGCCTTACTCATAGTGGTTTCTAAGCTTTCCAAAACCGACGCCCACAAGACGGCTATTATTACGAAACGATAATATAGGTCTACACTACCTCTGCCCAACGCTAGTTCATGGAGGGCTTGGCTTGCCGCGGGTCATTACTCGCAGCCATATAAGCGGCGGAAGCAAAACGTTTCGGATAAAGTGTTCTCTGCCTTACTCATAGTGGTTTCCGCTTAGAAACACTTATATTCATTTCGGCCTCCTCAACCGGTAATCATGTGTGTAGCTTCGTAGAGTATACGAAGCCGGAACAAAATCCGGTGCATGCCATCTGCTATCCACAGATAAGCATGCGCGCCGCTAAGAAAAGAGGGATTCTCAGCGGTGGAACTGCGGTGGTCAACTATCAGTCTCGTTTCAGAGAAGGGTGCCACGAGGAAAACTTTGGATTTCCTCGCAGTCTGTAAAGTGCATTTGTTCCACGCTTTTGCGCCCTTTTTAGTAGGTTTGCCATTTCTTCTGCACAGGATGGTGAGATTGTGGCGTTTCAGCGATGAGAGCATTTATTACTGAAGTCCATGGAGTATTCCGCGTAGGAGACGGAATCGGACCGAATGAAAATACTTACAGACCACATGGCGTAGACGCGCGGGCCTCTGAGATGCCCTGGCCGAGCAGACTCTTGCGGGACGACAGAACAGTGTTGCGCTCAAGTGGAAGTCGCCTATATCGGCCAATTGGCTAGGGTGAAGTCTGCAGCAGCCATCTTGAGGAGTAAAGAAGCGGCCTATCAAACGCTTGCGAGCGCTGTTAGCAGGCGTTGCTACTCTGTTTCAAGTGTTTAAAGGATTTTCGTGTTCTTATGTAATGTTGTGAGCTATCATGTGAGCCATCCTGGACGTCTCCAAATCGATATGTACCACATTGTTCTTAAAGATATCGACGATCTCGGAGCACGGCCCATTTAGCTCTCGTCAGTGCAGAAGTCGCAGCCCAACCTTAATGTCAAACCTTTGAGTAAAGCCATAGCAAAGCTAATATTACTAAGTTGCATAGCTTATAATAAGTATAATAGTGCCAAATTGATTGCAAATCTTAATTAAATGTAGTGAATTAAATAACTATTGTTAAACTTTGGACTTTAAGCGACTTCATCGAGTCGTATGTAGCTTATTTCGAGTATATATGCACTAGAAGTAATTCTCGGCTCTGGATAGATACTGCTAATAGGTAAATGTGAATAGAATTAAAATGCATGTAATAAAAACAAGTCGTATATCATTGGATAGCTTGTGCTAAGAACAAATGCACTGGGGAAACTTCGCGTCATAATCATTTACCGCTACTTAATTATTTAAAATAGAAAATTGAAATGTGCACTATACTTTGAAGTCATATATCGTAGCTTAGCTTATATCAAGTACGGTTGTACTAATCTAATACCCTTGCATAGATAAAGGTACTAACTTCTAATGATTAGTAATTAGGATTAACATTAAACTTTATGCTTCAATCTAATCATCTATTCTTGAAATGATATCGATGAAAAGACGCAAAATCGATTACTATATACAATGCAAAAAGACGCAAACTATACCCAGTGCTCGTCTAACTCTAGTCAACCGAGCTTGACGGCCAATGTCTATTTAGCAATAGCAAACCGGTCTGCAGCTACCTCGATTGAAATCGGCCCATGACCTGGGGATTAGCAGATGAATGCTTTTGCCTGAACCCACAGCACTGACGTTAAAGCTCTATATAAAACTTAAAATATACATAGTCCCGGCCCGAAGTAGAAAATATTATGCACAGCAGTAAGCGTTTCTTCATGTTCTTTATTGCACTCTTTTGAGACGCAGAAGCGAGCAATCATGTGATACAAAAACAAAATAAAAATAAAACAAAAATGTAATTCAAAGCATGAGAAATAACAACCTGCAACAAACCTGGGTAGCTATTGTATTCAGCATTTTGAAAAAGCAAAAAGGAGAAATATCTTCCGATGCTTCATGGCCAACAAGCGGTCTTTGAAAACCATGTTCGCGGCGATCGTTTTTCAGGACCTGAAGTGACGCGCAGTGACAAGTATATGAGTTAATCATAATTTTTTTGCTTTCCAAAGCACCGATAAAAAACACGTTTCCAACCAGCCTCTTTCTCAACTGGAGAACAAAAAAAAAAGTAGAAATGAGAAACCTCACTGGTGAAGAGCGCCGCCTTTGCGTGCGTCTGTACACGACTGTTCGCCCTTCATCCTCATTCTCATTTTCCTGCTCCGTGTGCACGCGCGGCTGCGTGCGCGGGCGGGCTGCAGACTGCACGGACGACCGTGCTCTGGGCGGCAGCGGCTGCGAGTTGGTTTTGTAGTTCGTGCGACGCCCAGTACTAACAGGGAAGGGAATTTCACGCCTCGGCACACACAAGGTGCTGAATGAGAGGCTACCTGCAGGACGCGCATTCCGCCGCGCCATAGAGCAACTACAGATTTCGTGTTTGACTGTACAGTAATAAGCGTTCTCTAAAAGCAACTAGTGGGCACTCGAGGAAAGTTGACCTTTTTTACCCTTTGTTTCCGTATGCCAGCTTCATTGGTGTCTCGAGTGAAGACGGGCAGCACACAGCTTGGCTGGAGGAAGTATTCTCAATGAGTGCGTACTTAGGTATTTAAATACCCAGGGAATGCGAAATGGTATCTTTTTCTGCTTCTTTTTTCACTCGGGAAGTCAACACATGACATTCATGCCGCGCATCATGAGTGTTTATAAAAAGCTTCCAGCCATCACGTCATGGCAGCACCACAAGAGTGTTCATAACAATTCGGCCCCTCCCGTTTATCAATAAAACGGCTGCGTTTGTGTCATCCTGTATGTCAATTTATTTACGAGAATACATACAGCACATTTTCCTCATTGTGCACTAACTCTTAGGTATATGGCATTCCAGTTGCTCACCAGGTGATCACCCGAGTTTTTAACTTACAAAGTACATCATAAGAGACTGCCAGGCTTAGTTTGGTTACACCAAATTCAAGGCGCTAGATATCACATGCTTGCCTGTTCCACGTATTGTCAAGCAGATGCGATAGATCACGAGCGCATATGGTGCTTGGCGCTCTTTTCTTTCCCGAAATGCAGAAGCCAAGCATGTCCGACAGAAAGGCATAATGGACATTGGAGACTCGCTGGTGGCCAACTGGCTACTCGCAACTCGATTCCTGAAACCGTCCTCCGAACGTCTATCCAGGGTGATTCATGAGCTCGGCCTGTACATGCTTCACACCGAAACAGAAGAAACACACATTTCCCTCTTAACGTCGGCCTTCAGCTTCCCGTATTTCGATCGCGGAGCCTTGCGCACTCTCAACTATGCCGGGATCGGCAGTCGCGTGGCGGAAGCACTAAGCCAGATGTTTTTCTCGGCATACTTCTTGCCCAAGACATCGAGAACAGCCTTCATCGACCAAGCTGAATGTATGGAGAACGCAACGTCCAATAAGGTGAGATCAATGTCGAATATTATGCTTAGATAGGAGACTACAAACATACTTCGTGTTGATGTTACTGAATCTGCGGGTTGGCTTCCGCCTCTGTAACTTGAAGGACACATCAGCCGCCTATGAGTTTCACATCATAAGCAAAAATTATTGTCTTAAAAAGAACTGTAAACAAGATGAGTGCTACCCATGATATGTTGGTACATAGGTGAGGACCGCTACATTCACCACATCATAGGCTTCCGGGTATGAAGTATTTGAAATTCTGCTGTTGATAATCGGTCGTACACATAGTTTTCTTTGTGTGCGACTGGATGCTGGAATATTTGAGTAATACGCTTCAATATTCTGTATGCGAGGATCAATAAATACAAACGTTACTTTTTTTTCTGGGTGCTAAGTCGAAAAAAATATTTACATGCGCATGCAACCACTAATATTCACATTTCACAAAGAAACAGCTGACTAATGAGTTAGAGTACGCACCAAATGTAACACAGTCCCAATTGTGATTTAGCGATCGCCTTTGTGGCCGAGGAGGAACAGAATAACACATCAAAGTGAGACCTAGAATGAGACCGCTACGTATAATAAAGTTGTGTAGCAATTCATACCTTTGGAAAAAATTGGATTTGCTTGCACATTTTGTAGATGTTGCCTCCGCGTCTTTACATTGCGGCGGTTGCTTCCTTTGTAATTGCGTGAAAACTTCGTTGTTTCAAATGTCGCCGGAAAGGTTGTGAGATAACGCGAATACAAATATACACACTCGGTTGCTATGGACCGTCGCCATGGTGAGCGTGCGCTTCAGAGCCCTCGCAGTTAAAATGCAACTTCTCCAGTCGTTTATCCATGCGGCCTATCATGACACCTGCACCTTAATGGCAATTCTCGGCGTTTCATGATGAATCTTCATTGTACAAGCACATCCTACAGAATATTCTTCCACAGCGAGCCGGATTGTTGTCCCCGAAATGCGCGTTAGCTATCGACGCCGACGAAAGCATGCGACAGCGCCTCTTCGCCTGCAATAGCAACATACGACAATGTTTCCTTGAGCTGATCATTGCCATTAGCATTCGACATCGCCCCGCAGCGGTGGTGCAGTGGTTAGGGCGATCAACTTCTGCACCTAAGAATGCGGGATTGATTTCCGGTCGAGGAGGCTCCTTTTCCATGGAGTCGAGAAACTAAGCGCCAGTATGCCGTACGTAGTCAGGGCATGTTTCGACCGGAAGTGTGGCCATACAGGTAAAACTAAATTATATGTTGACAAATAATTCGGGAACAACCCTACGTCTGGAAACCAACTAGGTCTTTTCTTGAGGGAAGACCTAGAAAAGGCTAAGCATCAGTAGAGCTCTGCCTTCGCTTTCCCCTTGCTGCCATGAGGAGGAGCTCTTCACGTATGCGGATAGTAGAATTCCGGGACCCTGTTCACGGTCGCATTTGTGAGGTTATGCGTCTTGGTGAGGTGATACGTCCATCATATTCACTTCTTCGAATGCGATTTGGCAGTCGGCGTGCTCAAAGTGCTCGGTGAGAATGCTACATTGAATGTCTATTGACCGCTAGCCACATTTGTGCTGTCTGATTCTCCCATTGAGGTTCTTTGTTTACCCAATGTATCATGCTAGGCGCTCGGAGAAGGCAGGTTTACAGATAGCGCACAGTTGGATATCTTTTGACGGTGGTGTTGGTGTTCAGTGGTCTGAACTTTAATAGCGCTTCTTCGCGTTTCAGGGGAACGATGCGTTGACTATATGCTGGGTGCGCAGTTTCGCCTTCTCTGGTCACTAGTTTCAAGTAGCTACTCCGATGCTTTGACATGTGTATGCGCCGAAATGGTCGTCCTCAGTTGTTAATAGCTACTAGAGCTTGCTTTTTGTTCGACTATTGACATAACGGAAATTATCATTTCTATTCGGCTAAATTGGGGTCCGACCTGCTTAGCGGTATGGACAAATATGCGAGTAAACACGAGATTCTGTGCCTTTGCTGCCGCACGGTAGCACGGTAGCGTTAAGGAGCTCTTGTCTCAGAAAAGCCAGTGTCGTCGGCGGCGTTGGCCGTGAGCGATAAATTCCAGCATGCACTTCATAAATAAAAAGCAACTTCCATAATGGGCTGGGTGGGAATCAAACCAGGGTCTCCGGATTGCGGGACGGAGACGCTACCACTCAGCCACGAGTTCGATGCTTGAAAGCGGTACAAAAGCGCTTCTAGTGAATGCGGTGTTGCCTTAGAAACGTGGCGTAGAACGTTATACTGCGGTGTATATCGGTAATTATGAGCATGTTACTTACAGAAGTCGCAGTTACACGAGTAGCGAAGTACGTTTCCGCTACATTTCTTCTGCGCTCTGCGCACATGCAGAGCCATCTTGCGGCAAACACAGAAGAACCCCTCCTCGCAATGTGCGGCGCTGCCCCGACACGTGGCGCGCCACTCGCCCCTGACGTTTCGCCGTGCACCCTCACGGGTTGCAGAATCAAGCGTCTTTCCTTTCTTTATTATCTTCGCTCACCCGCTTCTCCCCTTCGGGCCGCGCGGGCATTGGTGCGAGGATGCCCCAATACCCTTGCGTTTAATAAGTTTTCTCGCTCTCTCCCCTTCCAACATCCAGCGTGCGTTACTCGAACAGTGGTGTTTAGGCGACGCAGCTCCTCTTTCCGCTCACAGCGCGGATGCTAGTTGCCGCGTCTGATGCCGGACGCCTCTGACGTGATCGCTGCGCCGTAGCGCTCCTGCTGGGAAAGCGTCCCCTGCGATGTGTGACTGACCGACATACTCAGGGCGTGTGAACGCTAAAGGAACACGGGAGCAAGAAACGTGGTAGTGTGCACAACACAGTGCGATAATGTAGATTGTGAGAAGCACTTGTTTGAACAAATAATTAGAAAAAAGTTGTACAGTGCACTTAGAAGTGTGTTGAGTATGAAAACTATGTGTTTGTGTGACTCAAGAGCATACCGAGCGAATGAGTGGGCGGTGTGAACGAGGTGCAATAACGCTATCGCGTTCCACTCTTGAAGGCGAAGCTTAAGCGTCCTCCAAATTTTTTACCTCTGCTGTTTTTCGAAGTTCTACATCTATTGCTTTTGGAGCATGCAGTAGAGATAGAGCTGTGGCTGCAACAACATTCTATTAGCTCAGGTGAATTGCAATTTACGCAGGTTTCTTAGACAGTCTTATACAGCGCTTTTTAAGCCTTTAGGAATAAATATTATACAGAGATATGTTATGATGCTAAAGTATTATAAACCGGAGGCACAGCAAAAAAAAAAAGCAAAACTGCCTTCCCTACCACCCGGCAATCAAGAAAGAAAAAGAACAGGCCGAAGCTCTGATAAGGAAAGCCTACAAAACGGCCCTAAACCTACCAAGAAACACCCCAAACAACAAGCTACTAGAACTGGGAGTTCACAACACCTTTGAGGAGCTGGCGACGGCCCAACTGGAAGCACAGCTAGAAAGGCTAGAACTCACGGAAACAGGCAGAAGACTACTGAGAAGACTAGGCTACCAGGCGGAAAACACGCCAGACCCAAACGAAAACATTCCAGACGAAATCCGGCGAACCCTCAGAATTCGCCCGATACCACGAAATATGGATCCCAACCTACACGCTGCCAGAAGACAGGCAAGAGCAGAATACGTGGAGAACCACCTAGCTAAAAAGGCATATACAGTATATACAGACGCAGGGCTATACCCGAGAGACAGATACAGCACCAACACGAGGATATCAGCAGCGGTGGTTGACTGCTCAGGCAACACGATCAGCTGCGCATCCGCGAGAGGAAGATCGGTAGTAGACGGAGAGGAGATCGCTGTGGCACTCGCAGTGGCCGAGGGCTATCGAAGAAACGAATCACAGGTTATAATAACAGACTCCAAGACAGCCTGCAGAAGGTTCCAACAAGGAAGGATCTGCAGGGAGGCCCTACGCATTCTCCTCGGCGCAGGAGCCTCGGGCTATAAAGCAACACAAGTAGTTTTCTGGGCACCGGCGCACACCAACATAGAGGGCAACATGAGGGCAGACAGCCTGGTTCGCGAAATCACGCACCGAGCCTTGCTGACAGAAGACCTCGTGGACCCCGTGATGGTGGACCCGACGTACGCAGATATTTTAAATCACTACAGAGGCAGCAGGTTAAAATACCCTCCGCCCCACAAGCGACTCACACAAGAAGAAGCGACCAGCTGGAGAATACTGCAGACTGGCACCTTCCACAACTTATACATTCTAAACAAAATGTTTCCCATACAGTATAGAGATAGCTGCCCCTGGTGCGGAGACAGTCCGACCCTATACCACGTCACATGGGAATGTAAACACAACTACACTTTCCACAAACAAACTAACCCGAGTGCGGAGCAATGGGAGGGCCTGCTAACCAGCTGCGAGCTCACCGCCCAAAGGGCATTGGTGCAGCACGCATGCGAGGTAGCCAGCACCAGTGGAGCCCTGGAATGAGGGAACCACCCGTGCTAAGGAGTCTCCAACGGTGGCGAAGAAGCGGCTGCAGGAAGGCTCTCCGAGACTAACCAAAAGACCTCAATAAAGTTTTTTCACTCACTCACTCCATGGGACACTTTGGATCTCTAAACTGCGATGAGGCAAGCTTCTCAATTGCGCTGTAGTTCCAAGCCCTATACTACGGCACCTCTTTCTCTCTGTGTTCGCTGCCACCTTTTTTCTTTTTATGAAGTGCATGCCGGGATTTATCGCTCACGGCCAACGCCGCCGATGCTGACGACACCGGCTTTTCTGCGACACGACCTCCTTAACGCTACCGCGTTAAAATGCACGGGCCTGCTACTGACTCGGTAGCTGAGCCACCTCCGCTGCATCGTGCAGTGTAGAAAATCGAGAAGAAAGAAAAGGAAAAGGGAAAGAAAGACGCGCGCCGCAACAACAACCGTCGTCCACCACCGAAGCGGTGGCGGGTGCAATGACGGCCTATAACAAATAAAAATTCGGTGGCAGGCTAGCCCCCGCCGCAAGCGGCGGTGACCTACCTGCCCCAGCCCCATCGGCGGCCATGGCACTTCGTTGAGCTTCCTGGTGACGTCGTTTCGCTGGCTCTTCTCCTTCTCGGAAGATTCAGTGTTCCGCGCCTCTCTCGTGGCCGCTCTGGGAAAGCGTCTTGTCGTGACGGTACATCGCCCGCTTCTTGCCGAACTCAACTTGCATTTCATTGATTGCATTAAAGTTCACCGGAGTTCTATAATTCGCCTACAGGAAAGGAAAGGCGCGTACCTGTCATTCGCTGAATCCCGTTATCATTCTCACTGTAGACAAGGGAAATTATGAATAGTGTTTCACGATCCGTGGCATGGCGCTGTCGTGAAGCGCTGGGCTGGGGATCCAAGGGATGGAGGTTCGATTGCGCTTTGGAAGACAAGGTTTATTTATTTATTTTTTTAGTATCCATTCAATGATGATTGGGCATGAGACATTTCGTTTGTCACTTCGAATTTGGCGGCTCTCGCGCATACGCATAACGGGCGGCGCACACTGACGCGAAACCCTGCTCTGACCCGCGTAGTGGAACTTTACGCTACAAAATTATAGAGAGCACTTTGGACCACTAAACTGCGATGCGGCGAAATCCATTATAGCACGGTGGATCGTAGCCTTCCAGTGCGGCATCTCTACTTTCTCTCTTTCACTCCCATCTTCCTGTTTTTCTTTACGGCGTGATACATGTGTCTGCATAGAATCGCGACAGATACTGCGCCTTTTCTACCCTGTAAATCAATTTCAAACGCCATTGATGCCTGCTGTACCAACGCCTCCTAGACATCTAGGTCTGCTTCTGTTTGCTGTGCGGTACGGCGTTCGAGGAAGCGGAAAGTGACGCACCGCACGGACGCCTGGATCGGACGCCTGGCGAGGTCAGCTTCGTATAAGCACGAATCGACTGGTGATGTCATGGCCTGTCGTGACGGTACATCGCGCGCCCCTTGTCGAACACAACCAGCATTTCATTGAACGCGTAAAAATTCACCGGCGTTCTACAATTCGTTTATAGGAAAGGAAAGGCGCAGAATCTCTCACTCGTGGAATGCCGCTGTCATCCTCACGGTAGACGAGCGCAATTATGAAGACCGTTTCACGGTCATGTCCCAAATCAATCAGTTCTTCCTTTTTTCTTCACGGTCCGGGGTGTGGCGCAGGGGTAAAGCGATCGGCTGGGGATCCAAGGGATGGAGGATAGATTCCCGCGCGAGGCAATGTTTATAAATTTAATTTTAACTCTCGCTCTCAAAAGCGTGACAGCCTCTGCCAATATCTCCTGCTGACAACTATGAGAGCTGAAATGCTTTCGCCTTAAACGGCCACTATCCTCCCTCCGGTCGAAAATATTTTCTTCCCCCGTGACTGTGAAGCGTTGTCCACAGAACGCAAGTCCGAAAAAATGTTTTTGAATAGAGTAACTAATAACACAGTTACAGCCACCGCAATCACCCGATTCGATTGTGTTTCTCTTCTCCCGTTCCCTCGCAAACGGTTTTCCCTCTCCTGCCCGGTCGTAGCCTCCGCAAGCCAAATTACCCTTCCTCCTCCGCGTTTGGTGGGAGGTGGGGCGTAGACTGCGTGCGCGAAAACGAAGTGGACGAGGGAGCGCCCGCCGCGGCATTCATTGCTTTCAGTCCGACCGTGGCCAGGGAAAAGCGGGCAGCGAGCGGCGCACACTAATCGTGTACGCCCATCCTTCATTCGTCAGTCAGCGATACGGACGAAAGGATGCCTTCGTTACTCCGACGTCCGCGTTGCGGCTCATAGAGAACGGGAAAGCTGGTTTCCCGAAAGGGAGGATAAGAGAGCTTTGATTTGCATGTTTGCTGCTTTGCGGCGCGCGCATTGCTGTAGCATTTTGAACAGACTATCTCCGGTACCTGATCGAGGCATTGGGCTCATTTGCTTAATAAGTTATATCCTGGACAGTGGCCCTTTAAAAACGAAGAGGCAGCCCTGGTTTGTGCGATTGCACCTTGAGAAACCTTGAAGATCAAATACATATACTGCACACTTATTTTCTTATAAACCAATGTACAATATACAAAAGATATGAAAACATGATTAGGTGTAGGGGTACATAATTCCGTGGTGTCCACTAAAAAGTATAAGGCTCCTTCCTATCCCCAAAACCTAATTTTTGAGCAGTCAGCGTCACGAAAGCTTTCATTTTGAACAACCCTGAATGTCTAAGACAGATACTGCCATTTTCTTATATACCAATATACAATATAAAAAAATATGAATCTTGATCTGGTTAGGTGTACATGTGCACTATTCCGCGGAGTCCACTCAAAAGTATAACGCTCCTTCCTTTCCTCAATCTTATTTAAATAAAAATTATAATAGGCTATCGCTGAAACACTCAGCTTTCGCTCTATCACAAGGTTCAAGCCATGCATAAACGCCAATAATTTTAATTTTTGCCGGATTAATATTTTCTGATTTGGCTGCCTATGACGACAAAGAATATTGCTTGCTCTATTAACGCTTATCACAGCTAGCACATGTATCGGCCTGCCAAAGCATGAGTACGGTGTTGTGGTGCCCTAATAGATCCTTATGCGAAACATTCTTGCAGAGCCCTGTCACCGAGAAGCGCATGGTGGTAAAAGGCTGCGTCGGGGTTTCCAGCCTTTTGCTAGCCTTCATCCTGACAGCGCTTTAGGCATTTGGACCACGCCCCCAGAAACATCATTAGACGACTTGCGGCACCTTGGCGTGCGACGCATACTCGAGGCGACTGCGGGAATCCATCAAATCGTCAGTCAATCATTGCGACAGCTTCACGCATTACGTCTGCGATGGCTGGAACAGTCGCTACGAGGACAGCGTGAATGACGACGCTCTCTTGGCCTCACTCACTCGAATGTACCGCACTGTTAGAGACATGAATGTACCAAAGAGTGGGCAGAGCACGTTGCAAAGCGCCGCAGCGTTCTATGAGTTGCGAGTGCATTCGCAAGGGAGAGCGCAGCGATCTGAGGAGCGTCGTACGGCTTCTGCAAGAGGCGAACGTCGTGTGGCCCGCCAAGCCACGCTTTCCGGATGTCCTCAGGACCCTCCTACATGTGTCGATCAAACTTAAATGGAGTGGCATCATTTGTTTAGTTGTGTTCGCTTATGGACGAAAAAGAGGCCTGCTCCTGCGACCATCACCCGAGTTTTACATATTAGGTAGGAAGTCGGATGAGCAACTTAGTGCGACTGCTAGCAGACAACGTTATTTCAATTTCCTAAAAAGAAGTTTCATGCCAGCACGCAGCCTCGGGGCACATAGCCATTTGGTGACGTTTGAAGAAACGCAAAAGGTTGACCAAAACATGTGGAATGTGCTTTGGAATAAGAAGCTCGTACATCCCATAGTGATGATGAATTATTCCAATTTTTACTCCTTCGTCCCAAACCTCACACACGAGCGATGGAATGAAGCCCTCCTAGACTACGGAGGGTTGAAAACCGAGGATGAAGATGTCGCATTCTTCACTGATACAGCTTATTTCGTGAACATGTTCATGAGGCTGTGGAACAAGTATGGTGAGGAAGAAATGCACCTCCTGCTCTCCTGGTACACTGTTCAGGTTGCGGCGTGGTTTGCTGATCAGGAGCTGCTTCTCAACTTCTACGGCACTGAACAGAAAATGAGGCATGGCCATAGAGTATTCTGCTTCAGCAAAACTTTCCTTGTCACCGGAGACGCCCTGCTTCACAGCTACGCCCTAAAGTACACCGTGTACACTGAGCACGTTTAGTTCTGGCCCAACACTGCAGCGGTAGCTCACGCCTGTGTTCTCTAGTAGGCAGCTTGATGCTGCATTTCCACTTTTCGAAATTCCTCGTCACCGGAGACGCCCTGCTTCCCAGGTACGCCCTAGTGTACACCTTGTACACTGCGCACGTTTAGTTCTGGTCCCACACTGCAGCGGTAGCTCACGCCTGTGTTCTCTAGTAGGCAGCTTGATGCTGCATTTCCACTTTTCGAAATTCCTCGTCACCGGAGACGCCCTGCTTCACAGGTACGCCCTAGTGTACACCGTGTACACTGCGCACGTTTAGTTCTGGCCCAACACTGCAGCGGTAGCTCACGCCTGTGTTCTCTAGTAGGCAGCTTGATGCTGCATTTCCACTTTTCGAAATTCCTCGTCACCGGAGACACCCTGCTTCCCAGGTACGCCCTAGTGTACACCTTGTACACTTCGCACGTTTAGGTCTGGTCCCACACTGCAGCGGTAGCTCACGCCTGTATTCTCTAGCAGGCAGCTTGATGCTACATTTCCACTTTTCGAAATTCCTCGTCACCGGAGACGGCCTGCTTCACAGGTACGCCCTAGTGTACACCTTGTACACTGCGCACGTTTAGTTCTGGTCCCACACTGCAGCAGTAGCTCACGCCTGTGTTCTCTAGTAGGCAGCTTGATGCTACATTTCCACTTTTCGAAATTCCTCGTCACCGGAGACGGCCTGCTTCACAGGTACGCCCTAGTGTACACCTTGTACACTGCGCACGTTTAGTTCTGGTCCCACACTGCAGCGGTAGCTCACGCCTGTGTTCTCTAGCAGGCAGCTTGATGCTGCATTTCCACTTTTCGAAATTCCTCGTCACCGGAGACACCCTGCTTCCCAGGTACGCCCTAGTGTACACCTTGTACACTGCGCACGTTTAGGCCTGGTCCCACATTGCAGCGGTAGCTCACGCCTGTGTTCTCTAGTAGGCAGCTTGATGCTGCATTTCCACTTTTCGAAATTCCTCGTCACCGGAGACGCCCTGCTTCACAGGTACGCCCTAGTGTACACCGTGTACACTGCGCACGTTTAGTTCTGGCCCAACACTGCAGCGGTAGCTCACGCCTGTGTTCTCTAGTAGGCAGCTTGATGCTGCATTTCCACTTTT
Source organism: Amblyomma maculatum (assembly GCF_055883805.1). NCBI lineage: Eukaryota > Metazoa > Arthropoda > Arachnida > Ixodida > Ixodidae > Amblyomma > Amblyomma maculatum. Next base: position 130,514,598 of record NC_139352.1, read on the forward strand.
CGAAATTCCTCGTCACCGGAGACACCCTTCTTCCCAGGTACGCCCTAGTGTACACCTTGTACACTTCGCACGTTTAGGTCTGGTCCCACACTGCAGCGGTAGCTCACGCCTGTGTTCTCTAGCAGGCAGCTTGATGCTACATTTCCACTTATCGAAATTCCTCGTCACCGGAGACGGCCTGCTTCACAGGTAGGCCCTAATGTACACCTTGTACACTGCGCACGTTTAGTTCTGGTCCCACACTGCAGCGTTAGCTCTCGCCTGTGTTCTCTAGTAGGCAGCTTGATGCTGCATTTCCACTTTTCGAAAGTGCGCAGTGGAGCCATCAGAAATTACCTGTCTCGCAGCGAAGTATGCTGCGCATTTCAATGCAAAATACATCTTTTATAATTTTCTTCTCAGGGTTTTGTGATATCGCGTAATATCAAAAATATCAAAGTAAAAAAAAGTAAAAAGTTTCAAAAATTGTGAACATTGTTTATTGAGCTTGTTAGCGCTTGAGAATCCAAGAGCAGTAAAGGGGTACTGACATAACCGACTACTTTCTGCTGCAGGGTTTTGCATCGTGAGTATGAAGGACCACTGCAGGAATAACGATGAGACTAAGGTTGTCCTAAAACAGACTTCTCTTTAGGCAAAAAGAAGTGAGCGATACTGGAAATGTGGACAACCACCCCTAGCATGGTTGCTTTGTTTTCTTGGTAATTTCTTGTCTCAGACAGCTCATATCTTATTCAATCTAGGGTGGGTGAAGCAATTTACTACATAATTTGCGTACCAGACACGTTTTTTGCACTACCGTCCTTGCGGCTGTCATCCTGCATCCTTGATGAGCTGAGAAAAGATTGCCACGAACGATGCATGCTGTGGCGGAGGCCTTTTTCGACATGCAGAACAAAAGAGATTGGCTACCAGAAAGATCTTATAACAAGATCATTTTTAAGTTTATTATATCTAAAAGCCTATTCAGCCAGTGTATGTTACAACGAGAAAGAACCCACCGATCACAATGCAGCAACATACGCAAAGTTCGCCGGTGGCCATATGTACACAGCGCAGTCAGCACATCTTGCAGAGTATAATGGAGGTTGCAACTTTGGTCGTCTGGAGAAGCTTTGTATCTGTCTCTTCTTGAAGTTACTCCCGTTGATAGTTTAACTTAGGTTGGAGAGTGGAGACGCACAAATGAGTAAAGGAAGAGGCCTTCAATGGATACAGCTTGCAACTGCTGCCCCCAGTGGACGGCAATGTCCGAGAACTCGAGCGCTCTTGCGCCCAAGTAGGAAGCCATTTAGATGTTCACTTGACTGCGGTATTCGAGTTTTATTGTACTTTTATGCATTGGGACAATGCAATATTTGTGCGTGAGACCATCTTGATCACTTCTTTTCGTGTCAACATGCCGTTCCACTTAAATAGGCGCAACCGAGAAAAGTTTCGCTAGTTCCATAATGAAACAGAGCTGTCAAGCAGAGCGAAGTGGGCATTAGCGGGGCACGAAACAGGGGGCTTCACTCCTGCCTTAAAAACATGTGCGTCTTTGAGAAAAACGTTTAATATTTTCAAACTCAAATAGCCCACCCAGAGCCTCTGCCGCGACGACTAGACAAATGGAACCCTTGGGTTTCGCGAGTGTGGTTTCCGCGATTGCAGGAAGCAAATCAGAAGGTTTTGTGGATGAAAATATCAAGACAGTGCAGTTCAACGGCAGTCAAACTCAGTCGACATATTGAGTAAGCCGCAGGATGCGCGTAAAACTGGCGAAAACGCTGATATCAGCTCAAAAGCGAGCCGGTACGTCTAATTGGGATCCATTCCGGATATGGCCTGTCCGGAATAAGCTGCTACCGAACTGGGCTGCCCGGATCTAAAATTATCTCGGTACGTATAAACCTTATGTTTAAGCTTTGTGCAGAACGGATCCCACCAAGAGTGTTTTATACAGGGAAATACAGGACCGATAAAACCCGGTTTGGTGCAATACGTGATTTTTTATTAAGGATGTTATTGTTCTTCCGGAATATGATACAGTTAATGGCTTAAGGGTACTATTCGGGCGAGTCAGCAGAGTAAAATGTGTTCCATTGTCATTCTATTGGCGATTTCTGTGAGAGGATCCACAAGACACAACTATCATAGATTTCTGTACAACCCTTAACTAAAACAATGCTTAGATACCAGAGATCTCTAACTACACAAAATGAGTACAAAGAAGGGTACGTGATTTTAGATGGCAAATGAAAATGCGAGCGGTGGAAATGATGCGCTAAGTAACCATATTTTTCTAATATTTCTTGGCCACGCATGTAAATCATTGCAGTCATTAAGGATAAAAGAGAAACGAAGTGAAATAATGTTTTATGTATTTTTTATTTTACTCAGGGCTCAGCATTGTCTGTTCGTGGTTCTATGAACGAGATAGCATTTCCGACGCAACGTTTCGTGATGGCATGCCGTACTGCTTTATGAAAAAAAAAGAAAACTGAGTGTGAGCGTAATATGTTTGAATGAATGTTGAGGTTAGCTAGTTTAAAAACTGATGATGGGGCTTGTGTTCCTTGGTTTATTGTTTAGCGTTCAGCATATGCCGACTTCTAAATGGCAAAAAAGGTGCATGTCATGATTAGAAATTTTAGATAAAATACTTTCCAACCTTTAGATTTAAGCTATTGACCGATACACAAAAAGGCAGCTGCAGCTGTACCAAGATGCATGACAACCTACCATCATTAGAGTTTCTTACTCTTACCTAGAGGGAAAGCTCTGCCGTCATCTTTGGGAGTTTACATGGAGTTTCCAGACGACCAGTTCAGCCACCATGAGCGCTCAAAGCATCATGGCCGGGGAGCTACCGTGTGCAGAACTACAACTTTTGGCCAAAACTAATGCAAAGACAAACGTTGTTCTACCGTAAATGATGTCCTACCATTAAATATTGTGAAAACATTGGAAAAAAGGAGAGAAACAGCATGCCCGTGTGAGATTTATCCAATATAGGCGATGACTCTTTCTCCTATTGGCTTAGTTTTGAGCAGCACAAATACCAATATTTCGCACTTAATAGGCACACTTTAACAGGAACAAAACGTCTTGAAAATATTTATGGTTGTGCAACTACTTAAGGAAGTTTTTAGTGGCATTTCGGGAAACAAACCTTTTATTTGAGACGTCTGCTTTTGCGCCTTCGCTACTATGGCTTTTGCGGTCTATATACGAACCTCGAGATGATGATGATGACGATGATGAAAACAAAAACTTCATAGTAACGCCACTCCATGCATCCGAGAAAAACCGACTGTCCAGCAACAATTAGCACACCGGCCCATGATCCTTAGCGCGCCCATGGTGGCTGAAGTGCAGCGCCCTCCGCTTTCCTTCTAGATAGGGTAAGAAACTCTATACCTACCATAGCCTGAGAAGGATTCGCTCACTACGGTATGTATTAGCTCTCGGCGCAGACATTTTACATGCAAAATAACGACACCTGTATTCCAATTTGTTTTCTAACTAATAAAGCCTTCTCTTAAGTAAGAGTAACTTCTGCGTTGCTGGAACAGTGAAATCAATCAAAGCAGGCCAATCTAAACGTGTATTGGTGTTTCCTGCAACAGAGAGCATTGTTACTATACGAACAAGCCCGCAGAGTGTCCAGGCATGTTTAACAGCAACTCTGGCTCCCTCCTAATGAACTCCAGAGCTCACTGGTTTGAAACCACACTTATCAACTCGCTTAGCAGGCCGAGGAGGAATAATAGGAGAGACAAACAGGAAAATAATGAGCGGGAGCAACACTGCCGGTATCGCGTCACTTCAATTTTGGTGTTCCTTGGCGCACGCAGCAAAAACGACTTGCGAGATTATGGCAGCTCGGTCACGAGGTAGTTATTTGTGCACCAATTTATTCGTCTCACGTAATGAGCGAAATCCAAGCTTCCAACTTGAAGCACACTAATTTGAGTATATTTCGCTTACCGCACGAAAATTGTAGTCGCGACACCACTGCGTTCTGTGCATTACGTTTGAGAATTGCTTGTGTCATCTAAATCCTTAATCCCGGCGATGTGCTTGGCAGCATGCCCTTTCTTAATTCACTCACATCATTATTTTCAGTTGCTATATGTACTTGTATCTTGTTTAGCCGCCATGAATGAACCCCTATCGTGCCGAAAGCCTTGTCTACATCTGCAGGGCACCACAGTCGGATTGCGGTCGCGATATCGCAATTCAATGAAACAAAATTGTCGGTCTGCTTTTATTACACCCTTAGATTTGGCTAATACATGGTTTACGATTTCAGGTTCAGCGATGCCACTCTACCTAATAAATTTCGACCAGAAGCCCGTGCGCTGGTCTTAGATGTTCGTCACGCCCTCCATCGGTATCTTCAAAGCTGGACGCACTATAATGAGAACCTGACCGTGGTGGACGATTGGAACTCCACAGCGCTCACACTGCAGTATTTCCAGGAGCCAGTAGGAGAGAACTACAGCGTCGTATCAGGCATGTAAAGCCAAAATTATCCTAAAAAATGAGCCGAGGCAGCGATCGGTTATCGAGTGTTAGCTGTAGAACTCTATTTCGTTTTTTTTTTCGTTCTTGTACAAACTTCCAACCCTGTCGTTTTCAGGTCACTGTCTGATTTCTTGCTTGCCTTACAAAATGACTTTCTATTTGGCGGGGATTTCAATATGCCTGATTTCAAATGTGTTAACTACAAACCCCTTCGTACGAATCAATCTTCATTGTCTTTGGCTTTTTGTGAATTAATTACTGCTAATGATCTATATCAGTACGTCACTGAGCCTACTCGGGAAACTCAGCACTCATCTTCAGTGTTAGATTTACTCTTCTGTAACCGACCATCGGTAGTGCGCGGCACTGTTATCATACCAGGAATAAGTGATCACAGTTGTGTTGTTGCTAATGTTAGGCATTTTCCTTATTTAATTCCAGAAGGTCTCCCTAGGAAAGTCTTTGTTTTTACCAGGGGTGATTATACATCAGGGAATAACGAACTTGCTTCCTTCCTTCCCAATTTTATTACTCTAAGTCAGAGTTTAGACTGCATTTCACTCTGGGAGGTATTCAAAAATAAATTGGACAGCCTAATTGATAAATACATCCTAACAAAACTTCTTTCTGGTAAGCGGCGCCGCGACAAACCATGAATCACGCGACAAATCAGACGGCTTGTCAGGAAAAAACATCGCCTTCTTCAATCGTACAAAAAGAATCGTTGCCCTGCTGTATTGCAGTCAATTCGGGCCCTTTGCAGTACACTAAAAACTAAAATTAAGGCTCATAAGGATAACTTCTTTAATAATCTGGGTTCTAAACTGCGTAGTAATCCCAAGGAATTGTGGACATTTCTGAAACACAACGGACGCGAACCAGTCGGAATCCCAAACTTAGACGTCGATGGTGACCTTGTTAGTACTAATGGTGATAAAGCTTGCCACTTTAATGCATATTTTCAGTCTGCCTTTGCGCCAGCGTACATCGGAGAACTTCCGAACACTCGTGAATCTATTACCGAAACCATGCCTGAAATTGTTTTTACTTACCAGGGTATTTTAAAACTGCTTAATAACATCAGGGTCGTCTCCGCCAGCGGCCCTGATGGTGTACCTTTGTTTTAAAATCATGTGCGAATGAAATTGATCATTATTTAGTCACCTTGTTCCAAACATCGCTTAACTCGGCATGTTTGCCAAATGACTGGAAAAATGCTAATGTTGTCCCAGTGCATAAAAGCGGTTCGAAAATGTCTGTTGTTAATTACCGACCCATTTCTCTGACCAGCGTGTGTTGTAAAACATTGGAACATATAATTTACAGTGCAGTCATGAAACACTTTCACTCTCATGACTTCTTTACGCCAGTTCAGCATGGCTTTAGAATGGGTTTTTCCTGTACCACCCAGTTACTTGAGTTCAGCAATGATCTGTTTTCCTCTTTTGACCACGGATATCAAATTGATTGTGTATTTCTGGATTTTAAAAAAAGTCTTTGATTCTGTACCTCATGTGCTATTATTACATAAGTTGCGTAGTCCTGGTCTGCATTCCAATATTATCGACTGGCTTCATTCATATCTCCAGGACCGCATGCAGCTTGTTGTAATTAACGGTTGTCACTCAGATTCCGTAAACGTCTCCTCAGGTGTGCCCCAGGGGTCTGTCCTTGGACCCCTTCTTTTTCTCATTTTTATTAATGATATTGTTCTTGACCTCACCTGCCAAGTTCGGCTATATGCTGACGACTGTGTGCTTTACCATGTTGTGGAAAGTTTTTCTGGCGCATTAAAACTTCAGCGAGACTTAAATTATATACAGTACTGGTGCTCAAAATGGCAAATGTCTTTGAACATTTCAAAATGCAAACTTGTCTCGTTCACTCGTAAGCGTTCCCCTCTACCGACCTGCTACTCAATAAATAATGTTCCCCTGGAAAAAGTTTCTGAATATAAGTATCTCGGCGTATATTTCACATCTAACCTTACGTGGACGAGACAAGTTGAGCATATTACATCGAAAGCCTGCAGAATGTTTAATTTTTTAAATCGTAATTTCAGCAAAGCGCAGTCAAATGTCAAGCAGCTCCTGTATTTCACTTACATAAGGCCAATTCTTTAATATGCATGCCCTGTATGGGATCCCCAGTTTATTTACTTATCGGACATGCTCGAATGCGTCCAAAATAATGCTGCCAGATTTGTGTCTAACAATTATAATTTTTCATCTAGTGTCACATGTATTAAACATCATCTTGGTTGGGATCTTTAGCTCACCGCAGAAAACATTTCAGACTACAGATCATGTATCGCATTTATTTTGGAAAGTTCAGCATTGACAAAGACCGGTACCTGCTACAACCTCACTTTTTGTCTAGACGACTTGATAATCAGTGGAAGATCCGCGAAATAAAATGTCGGACAGATGTGTATAAAACCTCGTTTTTGCCACTGACGATCAATGAGTGGAACCGGCTGCCAGCTGGCATCACTGAGTGTAGCACTGAAAATTTATTTCGGGATTTTTTATCGCATGTGTGACGTGGCGCCCAGTTCTCTTGCGTGTGTTTCCTTCATTACTTTGTTTTTGAGTGTTTTCATCACTTTGTTCGTCGCGCAGTTGCCCCCTTTATATGCATGCTTCTCATTCTGCATTATCACTTGTGTTGTGGTATTTTCTTCATTTTCATGTATTTTTTCACTGGCGTTCCCAGCAAGATTACTTGTCATCTCCCTCCCCCACTGCAATAGTGCCTTCGGGTGCTGCAGGAACCTGTAATAAATAAATAAATAAATAAATAAATAAATAAATAAATAAATAAATAAATAAATAAATAAATAAATAAATAAATAAATAAATAAATAAATAAATAAATAAATAAATAAATAAATAAAATCTAGCAATCCTGTAACCAACTTTGTTTATATCCCGATCATATGCGGTATTCTATATTCGATATACCCAGTATACTCCTTCGTTATATCCGAATTAAACGCTGTTAGCCAACTTTGAAAACAATGTGAACAGCGGAAAACGACGACGAGTATTTTGACACAATACTTGAGGCCCTTTGCTTTGCATTTGTTACCTTTAATTTCATTTATATAACTAATAAATGTTAGCTAACCCCACCACCACCACCACCACCGGAATATCATCCGAGAAATAGTTCCGCCGCAATGGCCTTTCGAAGATTCCCGATGGGCATGCGTTGTGAGATCAAAACTAGCCGGGGCAAATCTCCCATGTAGACTATGTTCCGACTCAGCTACCATTTTTGTGGTCCGTGACCCGCAGAATCGTTTGAAACTACCCCACACTTTCTGTGAAACTCGTTGCACGCTAAATTTGTAGAAATCGTGGTAATAAGTGTATCGGCTGTCACAGTCGATAGAACATGACAACACGGTTGCAGGGAAAAGGAGCCTTCGTGCTTTATTGCGCGCTGGTTTTATAGCCACCACTGGAAAGAAGGGCGACCTCCTCTCCCCCAGAAGCCGACTGTGTGCGCATGTCCCGTGGCTTCCGGGACGATGACTTAGCTACCGATACATCCTCCTTCGTTTGGAAAAAAAGAAAGAAGAGGAAAAGAGAAGAAAACTCTGTTACAAACAAATCTGAATGGTGTATGGCCCTCGCACAGACGCCTTGTTGACTTCACTTGCATTGGAAATTTAAGGCACCTGTACAAAGTCCTTGTTGTACGTGAGCCGCCGAGGTGGTGCTATTTGTCTTGTTGATCTCCTTAGTGCTGGTGCTGGCGAGGCAGTGCGCGGGGGATCCTGCGTTGGAGGCGCTGTGCCAAGCTGTGGCATGATAGTACGCGACTGAGGTGGACCAGTGCGGGCCGAGGTTGCCGAATTGTCCGAGCTGATTTCGTCGTCGACGAAGTCCGGCAGCTCCCTCTCAAAGGGTTCACTGGTCGGTAGCAGGTGCCGCCGGTTGCGTCGCAGAACTCTTCCACCTTCGGTGAGTACGTCGTACGACCTGGGAAACCTGGACTGACGCAAGATCCGAGCTTTCGGTGACCACGTGTTCTGCCTCACCCGAACGACGTCACCTTTCTGCGGTGGAGCCAACGGCCGCTTGAGGCTTTCGGTCTGGCGATGCTTGTACACCTGGTAGTTGGCACAACAGCGCAAGTCCGGCAATGTGGTGCGAAGCTCGCGGCCTTGGAGGATCTCTGCAGGGGTTCGACCGCACTCTAGAGGTGTGGTCCTGTAGGCAAGAAGTCCCAACCAAAAATCTTGTTTAAGTTCGGTGGTTTTCTTTAGGATGCGCTTTACAATTTGCACACCGTTCTCCACGAGACCATTTGATTGAGGGAATCGTGAACTCGAGGTGGTGTGTTTGAAATCATATCGCTTTGCGAAGGCAGCGAAGTCGTTACATGCGAACTGCGGACCATTGTCTGTGCATACCTCCATTGGTATGCCGTATCGTGCAAAAATGGAACTAGTTGACTCTATGACGCTCCTCGCTGACAAGTCGTTAAGCAGTTCTACTTCGGGGAAGTTTGACAACGCATCGTATAAACACAAGTAGGATTTCCTACCATACTGGAAGATGTCGATGACCACTCGGTACCAGGCCTTTTCAGGCACAGGACGCATTTTCAATGGCTCTCTTGGTTGGCTGTAGGCGTACTGCACATACGCTACAGTTCTTGACAAACGCCTCAATGTCCCAGTTCATTCCCGGCCAGAAAACTAGACGCCGTGCCCAGAGTTTGTTCTTATTAATGCCCATATGACCATGATGTATTTTTTCTAACATTTCCCGTTGTAAGGTAGTTGGTATTATAACCTTGCAGCCTTTTAGCAGGACGCCTCTAACTTCGGACAGTTCGCCCTCGCTTGACTTCAGCGGCCCTTCGATAGGAATACCATTACTTAGGCATTTTAGAACGGAGCTCAGATAAGGATCGTTCCTCGTCTCTACGGCCAGTCGCTTCCACGTGTCGTCGCTGACAAGTGAGCAAACCACACTTACGGCATGAACTTCCACGTCATCGCTCTGGATGCTCTTATCGTCCTCGGCGGGGGCCCTTGATAGCATGTCGGCGAGCAGAAGTTTTTTTCCTGGAATGAAGAATATTGTGATGTCATAACGCATCAGCCTAAGAAAAAACAGCTGCAGCCTTGGCGGCATATCGCCAACTGCTTTTTTGTGGATGGCAACTAATGGGCGGTGGTCTGTTTCCACAATAACCTGCCGGCCGTAGACGAAGTGTTGAAACTTTTCGCACCCGTATACAATAGCCAGTGCTTCCTTCTCTATTTGAGAGTACCGCTGCTGCGCGTCAGTGAGCACTTTGGAAGCATAAGCCACGGGTTTCCAGGAATCGCTATGACACTGCATTAAAGCTGCAGCAATCCCATTCTGTGATGCTTCACAGGACACTTTTGTTGGTTTTTTGGGGTCAAACATTGACAGGAGCGGTTGCTGGCTCATGCTATGGCATAGCAGTTTCCATTCACTTGCATGGTTATCTGTCCATTCAAAAACTGCATCTTGTCTGATTAGGCTCCTGAGAAGAGTCGTTCTTTCCGCCAGCGTGGGTAAAAATTTTGCAAAGTAGTTTGCGACCCCCAGCATTCGCAGAACTCCCGATTTGTCAGAGGGGGCGGGCATTTCCAACATACTTTTCACCAGTGAAGGGCTCGGTTTTATACCTTCTGCACTGATAACGTCGCCCAAGAACCCAATTTCTTGAACGCCAACTGTGCACTTCTCACGAATAAATGTGAGACCGGCCTGCTCATTTGCTTGCAGGGCTGACCGAAGGCGTACGTCGTGCTCCTGCCGGGAAGTGCCCCAGACTAGTATGTCGTCGACGTACACTTTCACGCCGGGAAGAGATTCAAAAATTTCATTTAGTGTTTTCTGAAACACTTCAGATGCCGACGAAATACCGAAAGGCATCCGTAAAAATCGATATCGACCGAACGGTGTTGCAAAAGTACAAATCCTGGAGGTTTCTTCGTGCAATGGGATCTGATGGAACCCCGAGTTTGCGTCAAGTCTGGAGAACACTGTTGCGCCCGCTAGCTCGGATTCTATATCTTCTCGCCTTGGCATTTCGTAGTGTTCTCGCTTAATGCATTCGTTTATCTTTCTAGGGTCCATGCACACTCGGATATTCCCGTCTTTTTTGCGAACGATAACGAGAGGACTCACCCAGTCTGTGGCTTCTGTGCCTTTTGTGATGATCCCAGCCTTTTCCATGCGTTCAAGTTCTAGCCGAAGCGGTTCTAGCAGAGCCAGAGGTACCCGTCTCGCTGTTTGGACAACAGGTGTGGCGCCTTCGCTCAGGGCCATGCGGTATTGGCGTCGAACACAGCCTGTGCCGCTGAACAGGTGTTGGTAATCGTGAATGACTTTATCAGAACTGTTCACTGTTACGTTGTGAACTTCCCGCGGCAGAAGACGCAGTTCTTCGCTTGCTTCAAGACCAAGGATTGCTTGATTTCCTTTGCGCACTACGAAAAAGTTGCAAACGCTCTTTCGGTTATTCAGCTCCACTCGAGTTCTGAGGACACCCATATGTTTGATAATGCCGCCGCCATACGATCTCAAGATCACACTACTCGGCATTAATGATGGCTTGGGATTCATCTTCCTGTAAAGACCGAAGGGCAACAGGTTAGCTTGGGATCCCGTGTCCACTTTCAACTTCACCAGCAAACTGTTCATGCATACTTCAACGGTCCATTCACGTCGACTGCTGACGCTGCTAACCGACACGTCGAGTACGTTAAAGTCTTCTTCGGATTCTTGCAGTGCGTCCACCTGATTATTTGCCTTGCAGCAGACCGCGAAATGGTTCCTTGCTTGACACTTTCTGCATGTACGTCCGAACACTGGGCAGCTTCGCGGCGCATGAGTTCGGCCGCATTTTCTGCACTTGAATTGCTTTGATTGCGCTTTACCCAAAAACGGGCTTTCCTTTCGCACCAAGTCCACCGTTTGCTGCTGGCGCTCATTCCATATCTTTTGGTGTTCAGCTGCGCTCTCAGCGGCCTTGCAGATTCCTTCTGCTTTTTTGAGGGTGAGCTGGCTGTCTGCGAGCAACTTCTCTTGTACTTTGCTATCACTGGTGCCAAAAACTATTTGGTCTCTAATCATTGACTCCGTCAATGAGCCGAAATTGCACGAATGGGCTTGCGTCTTCAAAAATCACGCAAAAAATGTTCAAAGTGCTCACCGGAATCTTGCATCCGTTTCCTGAAGATATACCGCTCGTGGACTTCGTTCCGTTGGGCAGCACAGTATTCTTCAAAATTTTTCACCACCGTCGCATAGTCGAGCTTGTTCTCGCCATCCGCAAAGGTAAACGTGTTGTAGATTGCGATGCCTTCCTCACCTGCGATGCTCAAGAGCAGCGCGGCCTTCGCAGACTCTGGTCGAGGTTTTTCGGTTGGCTCCGACGCAGTCAAGAAGAGCTCAAACTTCTGTTTAAAGAGCTCCCAGTGCTTGCTGTGTCCCCTGTCACACGCAGCGGCTCCGGTGGCTTTAGGAATTCCATCTTGTTGGTCGGTGGCATCCCACTTCTGACACCATGTATCGGCTGTCACAGTCGATAGAACATGACAACAAGGTTGCAGGGAAAACGAGCCTTCGTGCTTTATTGCGCGCTGGTTTTATAGCCACCACTGGAAAGAAGGGCGACCTCCTCTCCCCCAGAAGCCGACTGTGTGCGCATGTCCCGTGGCTTCCGGGACGATGGCTTAGCTACCGATACACTAAGCTTTCCAACACCGACGCCCACAAGATGGCTATTATAGCGAAACGATAATATAGGTCTACACCACCTCTGCCCAACCCTAGTTCATGGAGGGCTTGGCTTGCCACGGATCATTACTCGCAGCCAAATAAGCGGCGGAAGCAAAACGTTTCGGATAAAGTGTTCTCTGCCTTACTCATAGTGGTTTCTAAGCTTTTCAACACCGACGTCCACAAGAAGGCTATTATAGTGAAACGATAATATAGGTCTACACCACCTCTGCCCAACCCTAGTTCATGGAGGGCTTGGCTTGCCGCGGATCATTACTCGCAGCCAAATAAGCGGCGGAAGCAAAACGTTTCGGATAAAGTGTTCTCTGCCTTACTCATAGTGGTTTCTAAGCTTTCCAACACCGACGCCCACAAGAAGGCTATTATAGCGAAACGATAATATAGGTCTACAGCACCTCTGCCCAACCCTAGTTAATGAAGGGCTTGGCTTGCCGCGGATCATTACTCGCAGCCAAATAAGCAGCGGAAGCAAAACATTTCGGATAAAGTGTTCTCTGCCTTACTCATAGTGGTTTCTAAGCTTTCCAACACCGACGCCCACAAGAAGGCTATTATAGCGAAACGATAATGTAGGTCTACACCACCTCTGCCCAACCCTAGTTCATGGAGGGCTTGGCTTGCCGCGGATCATTACTCGCATTCAAATAAGCGGCGGAAGCAAAACGTTTCGGATAAAGTGTTCTCTGCCTTACTCATAGTGGTTTCTAAGCTTTCCAACACCGATGCCCACAAGATGGCTATTATAGCGAAACGATAATATAGGTCTACACCACCTCTGCCCAACCCTAGTTCATGGAGGGCTTGGCTTGCCACGGATCATTACTCGCAGCCATATAAGCGGCGGAAGCAAAACGTTTCGGATAAAGTGTTCTCTGCCTTACTCATAGTGGTTTCTAAGCTTTTCAACACCGACGTCCACAAGAAGGCTATTATAGTGAAACGATAATATAGGTCTACACCACCTCTGCCCAACCCTAGTTCATGGAGGGCTTGGCTTGCCGCGGATCATTACTCGCAGCCAAATAAGCGGCGGAAGCAAAACGTTTCGGATAAAGTGTTCTCTGCCTTACTCATAGTGGTTTCTAAGCTTTCCAACACCGACGCCCACAAGAAGGCTATTATAGCGAAACGATAATATAGGTCTACAGCACCTCTGCCCAACCCTAGTTCATGAAGGGCTTGGCTTGCCGCGGATCATTACTCGCAGCCAAATAAGCGGCGGAAGCAAAACATTTCGGATAAAGTGTTCTCTGCCTTACTCATAGTGGTTTCTAAGCTTTCCAACACCGACGCCCACAAGAAGGCTATTATAGCGAAACGATAATGTAGGTCTACACCACCTCTGCCCAACCCTAGTTCATGGAGGGCTTGGCTTGCCGCGGATCATTATTCGCAGCCAAATAAGCGGCGGAAGCAAAATGTTTCGGATAAAGTGTTCTCTGCCTTACTCATAGTGGTTTCTAAGCTTTCCAACACCGACGCCCACAAGACGGCTTTTATAGCGAAACGATAATATAGGTCTACGCCACCTCTGGCCAACCCTAGTTCATGGAGGGCTTGGCTTTGCCGCGGATCATTACTCGCAGCCAAATAAGCGGCGGAAGCAAAACGTTTCGGATAAAGTGTTCTCTGCCTTACTCATAGTGGTTTCTAAGCTTTCCAACACCGACGCCCACAAGACGGCTATTATAGCGAAACGATAATATAGGTCTACACCACCTCTGGCCAACCCTAGTTTATGGAGGGCTTGGCTTGCCGCGGATCATTACTCGCAGCCAAATAAGCGGTGGAAGCAAAACGTTTCGGATAAAGTGTTCTCTGCCTTACTCATAGTGGTTTCTAAGCTTTCCAACACCGACGCCCACAAGACGGCTATTATAGCGAAACGATAATATAGGTCTACACAACCTCTGGCCAACGCTAGTTCATGGAGGGCTTGGCTTGCCGCGGATCATTACTCGCAGCCAAATAAGCGGCGGAAGCAAAACGTTTCGGACAAAGTGTTCTCTGCCTTACTCATAGTGGTTTGTAAGCTTTCCAACACCGACGCCCACAAGACGGCTATTATAGCGAAACGATAATATAGGTCTACACCACCTCTGGCCAACCCTAGTTCATGGAGGGCTTGGCTTGCTGCGGATCATTACTCGCAGCCAAATAAGCGGCGGAAGGAAAACGTTTCGGATAAAGTGTTCGCTGCCTTACTCATAGTGGTTTCTAAGCTTTCCAACACCGACGCCCACAAGACGGCAATTATAGCGAAACGATAATATAGGGCTACACCACCTCTGGCCAACCCTAGTTCATGGAGGGCTTGGCTTGCCGTGGATCATTACTCGCAGCCAAATAAGCGGCGGAAGCAAAACGTTTCGGATAAAGTGTTCTCTGCCTTACTCATAGTGGTTTCTAAGCTTTCCAACACCAACGCCCACAAGACGGCTATTATAGCGAAACGATAATATAGGTCTACACCACCTCTGGCCAACCCTAGTTCATGGAGGGCTTGGCTTTGCCGCGGATCATTACTCGCAGCCAAATAAGCGGCGGAAGCAAAACGTTTAGGATAAAATGTTCTCTGCCTTACTCATAGTGGTTTCTAAGCTTTCCAACACCGACGCCCACAAGACGGCTATTATAGCGAAACGATAATATAGGTCTACACCACATCTGGCCTGCCCTAGTTCATGGAGAGCTTGGCTTGCCGCGGATCATTACTCGCAGCCAAATAAGCGGCGGAGGCAAAACGTTTCGGATAAAGTGTTCTCTGCCTTACTCATCGTGGTTTCTAAGCTTTCCAACACCGACGCCCACAAGACGGCTATTATAGCGAAACGATAATATAGGTGTACAGCACCTCTGGCTAACCCTAGTTCATGGAGGGCTTGGCTTGCCGCGGGTCATTACTCGCAGCCAAATAAGCGGCGGAAGCAACACGTTTCGGATAAAGTGTTCTCTGCCTTACTCATAGTGGTTTCCGCTTAGAAACACTTATTTTCATTTCAGCCTCCTCAACCGGTAATCATGTGTGTAGCTTCGTAGAGTATACGAAGCCGGAACAAAATCCGGTGCATGCCATCTGCGATCCACAGATAAGCATTCGCGCCGCTAAGAAAAGAGGGATTCTCAGCGGTGGAACTGCGGTGGTCAACTATCAGTCTCGTTTCAGAGAAGGGTGCGACGAGGAAAACTTTGGATTTCCTCGCAGTCTTTACAGTGCGTTTGTTCCACGCTTTTGCGCCCTTTTTAGTAGGTTTGCCATTTCTTCTGCACTGGATGGTGAGATTGTGGCGTTTCAGCGATGACAGCATTTATTACTGAAGTCCATGGAGTATTCCGCGTAGGAGACGGATTGGGACCGAATGAAAATACGTACAGACCACATGGCGTAGACGCGCGGGCCTCTGAGATGCCCTGACCAAGCAGACTCTTGCGGGACGACAGAACAGTATTGTGCTGAAGTGGAAGTCGCCTATATCCGCCAAATGGCTAGAGTGAAGTCTGCAGCAGCCATCTTGAGGAGTAAAGAAGCGGCCTATCAAACGCTTGCGAGCGCTGTTAGCAGGCGTTGCTACTCTGTTTCAAGTGTTTAAAGGATTTTCATGTTCTTATGCAATGTTGTGAGCTATCATGTGAGCCATCCTGGACGTCTCCAAATCGATATGTACCACATTGTTCTTAAAGATATCGACGATCTGGGAGCACGGCCCATTTAGCTCTCGTCAGTGCAGAAGTCGCAGCCCAACCTTAATGCCAAACCTTTGAGTAAAGCTTTAGCAAAGCTAATACTACTAAGTTGCATAGCTTATAATAAGTATAATAGGGCCAAATTGATTGCAAATCTTAATTAAATGTAGTGAATTAAATAACTATTGTTAAACTTTGGACCTTAAGCGACTTCATCGAGTCGTATGTAGCTTATTTCGAGTGCATATGCACTAGAAGTAATTCTCGGCTCTGTATAGATACTGCTAATAGGTAAATGTGAATAGAATTTTAATGCATGTAATAAAAACAAGTCATATATAATTGGATAGCTTGTGCTAAGAACAAATGTACTGGGGAAACTTCGCGTCATAATCATTTACCGCTACTTAATTATTTAAAATAGAAAATTGAAATATGCACTATACTTTGAAGTCATATATCGTAGCTTAGCTTATATCAAGTACGGCTGTACTAAGCTAATACCCTTGCATACCGAAGGCCCTAACTTCTAATAATTAGCAATTAGGACTAACATTGAACTTTATGCTTCAATCTTGTCATATATTCTTGAAATGATATCGATGAAAAGACGCAAAATCGAACCCTATAAACATTGCAAAAAGACGCAAACTATACCTAGTGCTCGTCTAACTCCAGTCAACCGAGTTTGACGGCCAATGTCTATTTTAGCAATAACAAACCAGTCTGCAGCTACCTCGATCGAAATCGGCCCATGACCTGGGGATTAGCAGATGAATGCTTTTGCCTGAACCCACAGCACTGACGTTAAAGCTCTATATAAAACTTAAAATATACATAGTCCCGGCCCGAAGTAGAAAATATTATGTACAGCAGTAAGCGTTTCTTCATGTTCTTTATTGCACTCTTTTGAGACACAGAAGCGAGCCATCATGTTATACAAAAACAAAATAAAAATAAAACAAAAATGTAATTCAAAGCATGAGAAATAACAACCTGCAACAAACCTGGGTAGCTATTGTATTCAGTATTTTGAAAAAGCAAAAGGAGAAATAGCTTGCGATGCTTCATGGCCAACAAGCGGTCTTTGAAAACCATGTTCGCGGCAATCGTTTTTCAGGACCTGAAGTGGCACGCAGTGACAAGTATATGAGTTAATCATAATTTTTTGCTTTCCAAAGCACCGATAAAAAACACGTTTCCAACCAGCCTCTTTCTCAACTGGAGAACAAAAAAAAAGTAGAAATGAGAAACCTCACTGGTGAAGAGCGCCGCCTTTGCGTGCGTCTGTACACTACTGTTCGCCCCTCCTCCTCATTCTCCTTTTCCTGCTCCGTGTGCACGCGCGGCCGCGTGCACGGGCGGGCTGCAGACTGCACAGACGGCCGTGCTCTGGGCGGCCGCGGCTGCGAGTAGGTTTTGTAGTTCGTGCGACGCCCAGTACTAACAGGGAAGGGAATTTCACGTCTCGGCACACACAAGGTGCTGAATGAGAGGCTACCTGCAGGACGCGCATTCCGCCGCGCCATAGAGCAACTACAGATTTCGTGTTTGACTGTGCAGTAATAAGCGTTCTCTAAAAGCAACTAGTGGGCACTCGAGGAAAGTTGACTCTTTTTCACCCTTTGTTTCCGTATGCCAGCTTCATTGGTGTCTCGCGTGAAGACGGGCAGCACACTGCTTGGCTGGAGGAAGTATTCTCACTGAGTGCGTACTTAGGTATTTAAATACCCAGGGAATGCGAAATGGTATCTTTTTCTGCTTCTTTTTTCACTCCGGAAGTCAACACATGACATTCATGCCGCGCATCATGAGTGTTTATAAAAAGATTCCAGCCATCACGTCATGGCAGCACCACAAGAGTGTTCATAACAATTCCGCCCCTCCCGTTTATCAATAAAACGGCTGTTTGTGTGTCATCCTGTATGTCAATTTATTTACGAGAATACATACAGCACATTTTTCTCATTGTGCACTTACTCTTAGGTATATGGCATTCCAGTTGCTCACCAGGTGATCACCCGAGTTTTTCACTTACAAAGTACATCACAAGAGACTGCCAGGCTTAGTTTGGTTACACCAAATTCAAGACTCTAGATATCACATGCTTGCCTGTTCCACGTATTGTCAAGCAGATGCGATAGATCGCGAGCGGATATGGTGCTTGGCGCTCTTTTCGTTCCCGAAATGCAGAAGCCAAGCATGTCCGACAGAAAGGCATAATGGACATGGGAGACTCGCTGGTGGCCAACTGGCTACTCGCAACTCGATTCCTGAAACCGTCCTCCGAGCGTCTATCCAGGGTGATTCTTGAGCTGGGCCTGTACATGCTTCACACCGAAACAGAAGAAACAGACATTTCCCTCTTACCGTACGACTTCAGCTTCCCGTATTTCGATCACGGAGCCTTGCGCACTCTCAACTATGCCGGGATCGGCAGTCGCGTGGCGGAAGCACTAAGCCAGATGTTTTTCTCGGCATACTTCTTGCCCAAGACATCGAGAACAGCCTTCATCGACCAAGCTGAATGTATGGAGAACGCAACGTCCAATAAGGTGAGATCAATGCCGAATATTATGCTTAGATAGGAGACTACAAACATAATTCGTGTTGCTGTTAGTGAATCTGCGGGTTGGATTCCACCTCTGTAATTTGAAGGACACTTCAGCCGCCTATGAGTTTCACATACTGAGTAAAAATTATTGTCTTAAAAAGAACTGTAAACAGGATGAGTGCGACCCATGATATGTTGGTACATAGGTGAGGACCGCTACATTCACCACATCATAGGCTTCCGGGTATGAAGTATTTGAAATTCTGGTGTTGATAATCGGTCGTATAGATTGCTTTCTTTTTGTGCGACTGGATGCTGGAAGGAATGTTTGAGTAATACGCTTCAATATTCTCTATGCGAGGATCAATAAATACAAACGTTACTTTTTTGTGGGTGCTAAGTCGAAAAAAATATTTACATGCGCATGCAGTCACTAATATTCACATTTCACAAAGAAACAGCTGACTAATGAGTTACTGTACGCACCAAATGTAACGCAGCCCCAATTGTGATTTACCGATCGCCTTTGTGGCCGAGGAGGAACAGAATAACACATCAAAGTGAGACCTAGAATGAGACCGCTAAGTATAATAAAGTTGTGTAGCAATTCATACCTTTGGAAAAAATTGGATTTGCTTGCACATTTTGTAGATGTTGCCTCCACGTCTTTACATTGCGGCGGTTGCTTCCTTTGTAATTGCGTGAAAACTTCGTTGTTGCAAATGTCGCCGGAAAGGTTGTGAGATAACCCAATTACAAATATAGACACTCGGTTGCTCTGGACCGTTGCCATGACGATCGTGCGCTTCAGACCCCTCGCAGTTAAAATGCAACTTCTCCAGTCCTTCATCCACGCGGCTTATCATGACACCTGCACCCTAATGGCAATTCTCGGCGTTACATGGTGAATCTCCATTGTGCAAGCAGAACCTACAGAACATTCTTCCACAGCGAGCCGGATTGTTGTCCCCGAAATGCGCGTTAGCTATCGACGCCGACGAAAGCATGCGACAGCGCCTCTTCGCCTGCAATGGCAACATACGACAATGTTTCCTTGAGCTGATTATTGCCATTAGCATTCGACATCACCCCGCAGCGGTGGTGCAGTGGTTTGGGCGATCAATTTCTGCACCCAAGAATGCGGGATTGAATTCCGGTCGCGGAGGCCGCTTTTCCATGGAGTCGATAAACTAAGCGCCAGTATGCCGTACGTAGTCAGGACATGTTTCGACCGGAAGTGCGGCCATATAGGTAAAAAAAAATTATATGTTGACAAATAGTTCGGGAACAACCCTACGTCTGGAAACCAACTGGGTCTCTTCTTGAGGGACGACCTAGAAAAGGCTAAGCATCAGCAGAGCTCTGCTTTCGCTTTCCCTTTGCTGCCACGTGGAGGAGCTCTTCACTAGGGAGCCTACATGACCGGCTTTTAGGGTGGTGCCAGCCTTTGTAAGCGCACATGCCGCGCTCGTCAGAATTCCGCCAGATGCCGCTGATGGCGCTGTTGCCAACTCCCGCTGCCGCCATTTTGACTCTCACTCCTACGCGGCGTTGTGCAGCAGTCAGCAGTGCAGTAGGTGTTCCTCGCCGCTCGCACTGCTAAGCTTGATGGTCCCTATTCTGTGGTTCGGTTGGCGCTACAACGAAGCCGGCCTGACTGCTTTCGTGTTTCAACAAGTGAGGTCTGGGTGGATGTGAAAGCCGTCGGACTCCGCAACTGTCTTAACGAAGTCAGCTGTTGTGCACGTACGGCGGTGGGCGGTCACCCTACTCGTCCCGACATCAACCATAATCATGCCCGGCTGCTGCGTACCGCAGTGCTCCAACAACAGCCGCAACAGCGTGCGGTTGTTCCGTTTCCCGGCCAGCCCTACCCGAAGAAAACGCTGGCTGGCACAAATCAAGCGATACAGATGGGCACCGACCACTTCGTCATACGTATGCAGTGTAAGTATTGCTTCAGTCCTTGTGCTGGTGTAGAGTAAATTTTAGCGTACAGTATGAAGTTTTTCTACGTGCTTGCGCACAGTTGCACTAAGGGTGAATTGGCTTTCATTAAGAACGTCAACAATCGACTGCCGAGCGGATGTGCGCTAAGATTCGTGATACTGCCTAGCCTCAGTAATTGCGTGCAGCAGCGGAAGCGGCGCGCAGAGAAGTAAATAATTTTGTCTGCACGAACTCGTGCATACTTTAAGTTTTGGCTGTACCCGTATGCGCCTTCTACGTTGAGGGGCGATGACACAAGCTCAAATTTATCTCGCTGTCATCACATGAATGTACAAAATTTCTAAAGCACTTCATTCGAACAAAATATATCAGCTTCCAAGGAAAAGAAAAACTGAATTTGGAAACCGTTCGCTCAAATTAAAAAAGATCATAACCTCAAACTGGGTTTCACCTCAGGTTTTAATTTTTTTTTATTGCCGCCTGCTGTCGCTGCTGGCCACTTTAAGAATATAGTGCCACACTATAGGGAGTTTTTTTTCTTCGTGATGTAGTTTGCTTGCTGTCAATCTGAAGATAGTAGCACTGTCATACTTGGAGCAAGAAATTTGTCAGCACAAATTGTTGGAACATGCAGTGAACTGAATAGGCAGGGGCTGCAGCAGGATATGGATATTGTTGCACATACAAAAAGAGTGGATGTATTCGATATTTACAAAGGTGATATTTACAACAGCGTAGCCTAACCATTTCAGGCCAGCGACGCCCACCACTTGGTCGTCCTCACGTTCCACACGGGAGCACAGTAGTGTCTTCTTCATTGTCCGCAGACAATATTGACCAGTGCATCCATTTATGGTGGGTGTATTTCAACGGCTGATAAGCAATTTCAATTTAATTCCTAATGCCAGCCTGGTTACGAGCTACTCTGATGACTAACCTATTCTGGTGTTATGTTTCACATGTTATTCGCTCTCTTAGAGAGCTGTCATGCACACTACCATTCCTGCATAGAAAGGATACCCATGAGAAACAGCCTTCCACTTCATGGTGCATATTGGTGATACATATTCGCACACTGCAAGTTTGCACCCGTGGTTTGTGTGGCACGATGCGTAATGAGAACTGAAGCATTGACAATACCTCTGATATTTACTAAATTTTTATGCTTTGCATGCCCAGTTTGAGGACTGCAACTTTGGGCAGAACAGGAAAGATAACTGGAAGAAGCTAACAAGAAATGCTATTCCTACACTGTTTGCATTTCGTCGTAAGTATTGAAAACAATATCAGTGTAGGATTGTGGGCTAATGGATTAACGCTTATTAGTGTTTAACATAGCACAGCTTAGCAGGCCTGTACAAGGAAGAAACATTGTAGACGTGATTTCACCCGAGGCATGACTTATGGTATTTGGGAGAGGTGCGTGTGTTGGCGTGGGGGCAAGATGTGATGTACAACAGGTGTAGACTGCCGAAGTCGACATACAGGGCAGATGGCAATTAGGATTACTTTAAGCAAATAGAAGCCTGAACAACATTTGATTTTAGTTCAGTCTCATTAGACCGTAAGGGTTCTTGTGCATTCCCTCAGGCATTCCCTGCACGAATAAGAATCACTCGTGCGGCTGTGACTAAGAAAAAAATGAATTAAAAACCATTCCATGAAGATAACACATATTGCAGCACTCTCTCGTGCATGAACCTTTCACTGTCCTCTACAGATAGTCACCAAAGCGATGGCGAGGAAAACTTATGCATAAGAAATATGTGCCTGTTGCCACAATCTACAGTTCTTCACTCGCCACCTTTTCATGTTTTGGGCTTCTCTCATGGACGACAAAAGGGCTGGAGATTGTTTACCAGCCTAAGATAAGTAACCATGCATCGGTATGCATTAAGTGTACCTTAAAGACAACTTACATTTAGTTTTTTTTTGCATATACTGTTAGCCCTTCCAGGCTATTACAGTGTGGGCAAGGTAAATTTAAAGAGTGGGACAAATTTCCAACTCTTTCTCAAAAGTTTCCAAACAACAAGTTTTTCAAATGCACGTCCATCCAGGTTATCCCATTCAATGACTGTTTTAGGCCGAAATGAAATTCAAACACATTGATTCTTGGCACATAAGACATCAATGCAAAGGGATGATTTGTACGAGATGACAGTCTCCCGGGTGGCCGAAAGTACAAGCCAGAATCCAAATTGAATTTATTCCTTTAAAGCTGCTAAAGGAACTTGAGCCTAGCAATTTTCAAAGATTGGCACATGAAAATAGGTAGCGACTAGTCAGCCAAACTCCCACCCTGCACTTGTGATGTCACAAAGGTCAGTTTGTGTGAGAGCTGCCATCGATAGAAGCGACTGCCAAGAGGCAGGTTGTAAAATAAAGTAGTGTACTGCCTTCATTTCCTGTCGGGTCGCACATTTGATGCTTGCATCAAGTTAACATACCGATTGTTACGCTTTTAGTGTTGCAACAATGATGTTTTTGCTGATGTTACTTAGAAAACTTAAAAATTTTGTCATCTTTTGATTAAAATCCTAAAGGCCGGTTCAAAATAAATTCTATATGTTGTCTTTATGCTACCTTTACATACCAAAACATTATCTCTTCAGGGATATTTGTTTGCTTCAGCAGGTTAAACTTGCCTATTCTTTGCAGTATTCACAAATTTACTAGTGACAGCTGCATAATGTGTTCTGGGTGCACTTAATCCCCCTGTTTACTGGCGACGTGTGCGATTTGCTCCATGAGGTGAACCACTCTTCACTAAAATGAGGACCGCATCATGAGCTTACACCACTGTTGCCGATTCCATTCCGAGGAATTCGAATATGCCGCAGTCCCTTTCCTTACAACTTCTTGGAATGCCGTAACTTAGTCCATTCCACTCTTGAAATGGCTGAGCAGTTCAATTACATTCCTCTAAATCCTCACCATAGAAACTGCCTTGATAGCTTATAGCGCAGCTTATAGCGTGCCTATAATCTGCTTCACGTGTCATTACACCAGCGCCAATAGACCACTGTAGCCAACTAACAATCATGTTGTGCATACCTTCCTCACATCTACATGCACTCAAAATTATCGACATGGACTAGAAATGCTATTGTATCAATTGGAGGGACAGTAGGGCAGTGTCATTCAACAGCATTAACAGCTCTGCACTCACGCTAAGAAAATCACAACCCCCTACGCTTTGCGCTTATTTTGCTTGTCAATT
This sequence comes from Amblyomma maculatum, assembly GCF_055883805.1. Taxonomy (NCBI): domain Eukaryota; kingdom Metazoa; phylum Arthropoda; class Arachnida; order Ixodida; family Ixodidae; genus Amblyomma; species Amblyomma maculatum. The sequence goes on from NC_139352.1 coordinate 130,538,320, forward strand.
TCGTGGCATTACCTGAACATTATCCTTTCAATACAGGACAGTGTTTACGTCCCCCTAATATCCTGGCACAAGTTAGCACATTTTTCTGCGTGTCTCCGAGGTTCATGCAGTGCTGTATTAAATGTAGGCTGCCATGTGTTAGTGAATGTTTTTGATGCCGGTGACGGTGCTTGGCTGTTTTCTGTACTTAATGCAAACAAATTGATCAACACAAGCCAATTTGAATTTACAGTTGATATGTGCAACAATAATATTTTTGCTAGGCCCCAAAGCACCTGGAAAAGCTGTTCTAAAGCTCAGTCACAGGTTATAACATGCAGAGTGACAGATCCATGTTATCACCAGAGCCCTGTGAAAATAAATATGTTCAGGCAGTTTCTGTGCACGAATAGCAACTTATATATAAGCACCTGATCGAAATTCTTACTTGTTAACAATTTTTTTCAGCTGTGCCAAAACGTCGCAAGCTGCCGAAGCGTCTCTTCCAAGAAGGAGCCTCTGCTAACGTGGTTGCAACTGGCCTGGCAGCTAATAATGGATCGTCGAGCCAGTGTGGTAGCGTACGAGACAGCCTGTGCCTTGATGTGACGGCAGCTGAAAATCTGGAAGATCAGCTTGCCGAGAATTGTGACAGTAATGTCACAATTGATGGTAATGTCTTACCGCACCAGCATAACAGCTTGAACGTGTGTCCTACAGGCAGCTCTAGCTCTGCGTGCTTAACAGATTTCCGTTCAACTTCACCGCATGTGGTAAACACTCACCTACCCATGTGTGCAGTTGTCTGCTGCAGTGCTGAGAGTGATGAGGGCGATAAGCTTTCACAGAGGACTGCTACTGCAACATGTAGTGATCTACAGTCAAACAGCATTTATGCCGGCACTACGACCACTCAAGAAATTTCTGTTGCTGACAGCCTTGTTAACGGGAATGAGTGCAGTTCTTTATCTGTGCCCAAAGTATCTACAGAGCCCTCTAGCCGTTCTTTTAACCTCAGTGCATACACTTCTCAGAGCATGCTCCCATCACTACATCTGACAAGGGTTCATGCGAAGTCAAATGGTACAATGGTGTCAGAGTTTCCACCTAAGGAGGTAGCAGAGACCTGTATTAACCTTGGAACTTCCGATCTAACTTTGTTTACTTTCTCTGGAAATGATTGCAACACAAAACTAGAACCAGCATGCAATACCACTGCAGAGCTTATAAAAAAGTACAGTGATCTAACACGGAAATACAAAAGGCTAGAAAAACTGCACATCCAGGCAAAGGCTACCATTCGAAGCCTCAAACGACAAGTTAAGTCTCGGCAACAAAAACTTGACTCCATGTCCAAAATAAAATTTTTGAATGAAGACCAAAAGAAAGCAATGACCAGGAAAACTAGCAAAGGATGCATTTGATTTGAAAAAACGATCAGAACATCATTCCAAATCAAGCATGCATGAGGCATAAGCGGTTATGAACTTCTGCGATCATTATCATATCATCTGCCCTCAAACAGAACCCTGATCAGAAGGTTGCAAAACATCCACTTCCTTCCAGGCATCCTCCATGAAGTGTTCGATGTGCTGAAACGAAAAGTGGAGGCAATGCAGGATATTGAAAGGGACTGTGTCCTTTTCATGGACGAAATGGAAATTTCTCAAGGGTATGAACATGACCGTTCCCTAGATTACCTTTTTGGCAGCACAACCCTACCCAACACGCCAGACAATGTAGCTAACCACGCCTTTGGTGTTTATGGTGGGCGGCTTAAACAAGCGCTATAAGCAAGTGATTGCTTACCACTTCACAGGCAGATCTGTTGATGGACGACTACTAAAAGACCTTGTTTTCAGCCTCATAGAAATGCTTCACAACATATCGTTAAGAGTTCTTCTCGTGACTAGTGATATGGGGTCAGCAAACCGAGCTGTGTGGCGGCTGCTGGGTCTTTCTAGCCACCGAAGCTCTGAAACTGTTAGCAGTGTCCCTCATCCTCATCTTGAAGGTAGGCTGCTGCATTTTATGGCAGACCCAGCACATGTTATTAAAAATCTTAGGGCTCAGCTTTTGCGGGTAAGCTGTTTCTACTTGAGCGATGAGACTGTGAACCAGCAGGGACTTCTGGCTCAAAGGTCAGCATCAAAGATGTCGAGGCAGTACTCGAGCATGACTCCGATAATGATCTTAAGATAGCAAACTGCTTGTCTGCTGTCCATGTGAGCACTGGACATTTCACAAAAATGAAGGTCAGTCAGTGTTGCTGTCCAGCTTTTTCGTGAAGCCCCTGCTGGAATTCGCTACCTAATCCAGGAAGGAAAACTTCCAGCAGAGGCTGAGGCAACGGCTTGGTTTTTCGAGCTTCTTTGGAGATGGTATAGTCTAATGTCATCCCGTCATCCTGTGCTTGCTCTGAGCAAGTTAGACATCGCCAAGTATGAAGAGGCTGTAGCTACGCTTCACCTTGCCCAACATACGCTACGACATGTGAAGATGGGAACGGCGCACTGGAAGCCATCACAGGCAGGCCTTCTGATTTCCACATCCATTGTGCTTAGCCTTGCTGAAGAACTTTTGTGCCACCGTGGATACATGTATGTCCTGACCAGTCGACTAATCCAGGACCGCCTGGAAAACATCTTTTCAATTGTGCGGATAAAGAAGCCCACCCCAAGTGCATACGATGTCAAATGTGCTTCAAAAGCAGCTTGTGGAGTTTGAGGATGACGAGGAGCACCTAGAGGACATTGCTATTGAGGAAGTTTCAACAACTGAATGCGACTTCCTTGCTAACTTTGGAGGATTTCTTCTCAGCGCTGTATTGAAAGCAACAGGGAACTGTGAATCATGCAAGGCAGTACTGGTTGGAGAAAATGAAAGCTACAACAGACTTGTCAACCTGAAGGAGTATGTAAAGGGGGCTCACAATCTAATAAGACCCAGCAGTGCTGTGATGGCTGTCCTGGTTCACTTTGAAGAACATTTCTAGGCTTTTGTCACAGCTGACAGCATCTTGGACATGCAGGCTCCGTTCAGAACCATATCAAGGTTCCTGGCTGAAAGTGTAGCAGTTAATTTTGAAGGTGTGTGTAGTTCTCACAAAGAAAAAATTGAAAAGTTGCTTTTGGAGAAGTATGTTCGCTCACGCTTGCGAATGCATCTTCGGCAACAAATGGCTCGATGTGTTGAGGCGCATTCCAGCAAGACGTGTGCTGGAGTAAACCTTCCTTAGCTCAAGCAAAACATCAAAATGACTCCTTGTGGCCTGAATTGGAAGGGGCCAAGCCGCATTGTTTTCCCTTCCGCTTCTTCTCCTTATCCCTGAACATCATAACAAGGCTAATTCTTGTCAATGACAGCAACAAAACATTAAAAAAATCCCCAATGTTTGCCTTGGACTCATAGACTGTTGGCCGTTTTCAATTCTATGATAAGGAGCCCCTCATTTCCCCTTCAATTGTCTACATAATTATCCGTAACCTGCTGTTTTTAATTCTAAACCAACTGGCATAGTGTAGATACAGACTGTTTGTAGGTTTTCTGCTGGATGCAACATATTGATTTTTCTTTTTTCCTGCTTTGAGTGGCGGTGGTTATTAAAATAAAGCATCGTAATATAGGATCTAGACTACACTGTACCACATGTGCATGTTTTGCCTGATGTGTAAAAGCAGTCAGCTAAATAGTAGGTCAAATAGGTCACTTTGTAAGCTGAGTCCTCCTGTTGGACGACTGCAGTGTGCAACACACTGCACACCTATGCGCTGTATTTATTGTGCATCGGCCACCTTTACATTCACTATATATGTGTTTCCATATCTTCATGCTGCTTGCTATTTTTCACTCTACTTTCTTATTTGTGTAATTTCTCACATTTTGTGATATTGGTCTAATTAGTAAGAAATGCCTTCTTGCTGCAAAGATTATAGAGCAGTTGGATGATGTACTCAAAGCTGCACCTGTATTGTTAATTACTGTCTGTTTGAAACATTTTCTTGTATGTCTATTTCTTTTCAGCAATTCTGTCTATCCTGTATATATATTCATATTTCGTTTTTAGTCATTCTTCAGATTCTTTTGTTGGACAGTAAGTTTCCAGTTGTATGTTTGTGCGTGTTGCAGCCCTTCCTGCAACAATTTCAAATGGTTGTGTGCATAGTTAAAGTGAAGTAGCTTCAAATGACAAGTGCCTAATGAATAATTCAACTATGTTGAGTTGAGTTGAGTTTATTTTGATTTAGACAAAACTGTATGGGTGAAGAGGGCTAAAGGTGACACGCGTGGTCACCTGACTGGGCCCTAGACACCCTGCATTCATGCAGACAGAGTTTGGAACACAGCAAGAACACAGCAAGTTTGGAGCATAGCAAGAAGACAGCAAACGATTTCATGTTGCAATATATACATAGGAAAAAAAAACACCTTTGTTACAAAACAAACAATACCCGCAGATAGGTTTGCTTGACAAAAAAAAACACCTTTGTTTCAAACAAATAATACAAACAGATACGTTAATTTGACACAGCGAAAAGAAAGACATTCCAGAAGAACTTGATCTTCCAAACAGTGTATAATATGCGAACATTGCATTGCTTACACACACCAGCTGGTTTAAACTTATTCACGTGGCATTCACTGAAGAAAATGACTAAAGAAGAAAATCTTTGCCTGTTTCCGGAAGGCAGGCAGAGAGGAACAGGTTTTCATGATATCAATCAGGTCAGGATAGAGGTTCAGGAGGTTAGGAATTTGCCAACTGAATAATTGTCTACCATAATTCGTCCGGCAGTTGATCTTGATAAAAATGGTTTTCCTAAATTCGTAATGGGGCTCATGTTTTGTATATTTGAATATGAATAGTGCTGGATTGCTTTCAAAATCTGAAAAGGCAACCTCTGACAATCGCAGCTTAAATAATGATTCAATGTCCAGAATTCGATTTGGCCTAAAGTGTAATGATGTCGAGTCACGTCGTGATAGATTTTCAATAAAGCGGACACCTTTCTTCTGTAATAAATAGAGGCTCTTCATATTTGTCCTCGAAGTGCTGCCCCATACAAGCAGGCAGTAATGTAGCCGCGAGTGAACAGTGCTGAAATAGAGCTGATGCCGGAGATAACGAGGCAACAGTAAACGGAACCGATTGAGCATACCAATGCATTGTGCAATACTGCGTTTAATGAAGCGAACATGACAAGACCAACTCAGGTTTTCCTGAAACTGAACGCCTAAAAATTTGATTTCTGAAACCCGTTCTAGTGGTCGCGACTGAAATATCACTTCATTACTAATATGAACAGCCTTGTTAACTGGAGTAAACACAATGTAATTTGTTTTGTCAACATTTATTGCTAGCTCATTTGCAATAAGCCAATCAGATAAATTCTCAAGCCATAAATTTACATGTGGAATTAAGGAGTCTAAGTTTTCTGCTGAAAAAAATACACTTGTATCGTCGGCATAAAGGATGATAGGAGGAGTTTCTGGTAGAGATACAATGTCGTTAATGTACAGAAGAAACAAGGTAGGTCCTAAAATTGACCCTTGGGGAACCCCAAATTTAATCAACTCAGACTCGGAGGTGAAACCATTGACAACAACATACTGAGAGCGGCATGAAAGGTAATTCTGCAATAGTTTAAGTGGAACCCCTCGTATTCCATAAAATGGCAGTTTGTTAAGAAGTACATCATGTTTAATTGAATCGAATGCTTTACTAAAATCTAGAAAAACATCTAATGTGTACAAATGATTTTCTATGTTTTTGATAAGCTTTTCCTTGATACTAAGCAAAGCAGATTCAGTCGATTAATTTTTTTGAAATCAGTATTGGCTAGAAGAGATTAACTCATGTTTATTAAGGTAGTTAGTGATTCTAATATTAATCACTTTCTCTACTAATTTGGAAAACAACAGGAGAACTGATATAGGTCGGTAATTACTGATGATATTTGCAGCACCGCCTTTAAACAAAACAGCCACTCTTGCTATCTTCATTTTGTCGGGGAAAACACCTGTTGTCAAGATTAGATTTGTCAGATGACAAAGTAGATTAACTATTAAGTCAGCAATTGCTTTAATTGGTGCTACCTTAATGCCATCAAAACCACAGGAACAGCTGTTTTTGAGGCCAAGTATTATGTCATTACCCTCTGAAGGAGTTGTGGGATATAGGAAGAGGCTATGTTGTACATTAGATTCTACGTATTGTCCAGTATTTCTGGACGTTGTTGCACGAAAGGCTCCAAGTGCCAAAAAGCGCCTGTTAAACTCATTAGCAAAATCTTTACCACTAAGATCAGTTCCTTCAATTGTCATTTGAGTTGGTACGTTCTTCTCCGGTTTCTGTAGAAGATCTTTTACTGTACGCCAGGTTTTTTGAGGGTCAAAATAAACATCCGAGAACTTCTGAGCGTAATAGTTAATTCTAGACTTTTTTATATCAGCACCTAACTTATTTCTAATTTTTCTATACTCTTTCAGGACTGAAAAATATTTCGATTGTATAAACTGGCTGAAAAGTCTATTTCGTTCATTGATTCGTCTAAGCAGGTCTCGCGTAATCCAAGGCTTCCTTCCTTTTCTGCCTTTGGCTGTTGCTACAACTGGGAAAGCACATTCATACAACTTTATTATTTTATCCAAGAATCTGTGGTACAAAATATTAGGATCCTCCTCGCATAGTAATTCGCTCCAGTCTATAGAGGAAACGAGTTGACGAAAATGGTCAATTTTGATCTTGCTTATAATCCGGAAATTCTGTGGTCGATCGGTACGTTCGACGATCTGTTTATATGACCTTTGAATGAAGCAGAAAATTGATAGGTGATCACTGACGTCACTCAGGAGTACTCCTGCTATTGTACCGTGAATATCGCTGTTTGTTATACAAAGATCAATAAGTGTTTCGCTGGAGTGTGTGATGCGGGTAGGTTTTGTGATTATGTTATAAAACCCATTGGCCGATACTATATCAACGAATTCATTCACAGAATGTGACTGTTCTAGCATGTTAATATTGAAATCACTCATTATTACCACAGGTTTACTTTGCAAGACAAAATCATCTAATACAGCGTCGAAATACAGCATCTAATACAGCGTCCTACCTTCCTTCGTCGCCGTTTCTAATTTTAATCGGAGCCACGCGCTGACAATCGCGCTTTGGTAACAGCGGTAACAGCTCGGAAGGTTTGAGTAGGCAAATGAGCGCGAATTCTGCATGAAAAAACGATATTGTCACAGAAGCCAGTGAAACTGGTTCAGCAGGTTTACTTAGGATTAAGTAAAAGCACCGGCAAGATCAGGCACGGAACCGACTGGCGGGCGAGCACCGAGAGCGAAGAAGACGAGCGCGTGCCAGTCTCCCGAGCTCGCCACATGGCGGCGCCAGTACGATGATATTGCGGCATTGCCCCTCCCGGTGGAAAAGGCATCGTCCCGATGCCGAGTGGCGAGGTCGAGGATGGGCTTCCCTGTCGTTTCCGGCCATTTGCAAGCGTAAGTCTACAGCAGCAATGTTCGCAGAGCGATCGAAATGTACAAATCGCTGATTCAAAGCACGCTCGATGCTTGTTGCTTCTCTCGTAAAACCAGCAACAGTACGTGGAGGATCACGTACAAGGCCAACGAACAGCTGCTCCTTGACGCCTTGCATAAGGTAGCGCACCTTCTTTACCTCCGACATGGACGGGTCCGCCCGGTTGAAAAGCCGAGTCATTTCTTCCACAAACATGGCGACGCTTTCATTAGGCCGCTGTGCTCGGGACTGTAGAGCGATTTCGGCCATCTCTTTTCTTGCATCGTTGCCGAATGTTGCGAGCAGCTGCCGCCGGAAATCCTGCCAGGTGGAAATGGTAGCCTCATGGTTTTCGAACCACATCTTGGCGGCGTCTTCTAGTGCGAAATAAAGATTCTGCAATTTTCGCTCCTCGTCCCACGCATTAAACACAGCGACCCGGTCGTAGCTGGTCAGCCAGTCCTCAACGTCTGCAAACTTGTCGCCATGAAACGGCATGGGCATACGTGGAGTATGGCAGATCAGCTGCTGGGCACTCACGGGAAACTGAGTGGTGGTCTGAATTGCCGCTGTAGTCATCGTGGTTCGCGGTGGGGAAACAAGAGGACCACGCTCGGGTGCTAAGCCTCTCAAGCGACGGCTCGCCTTGTGCACAGGTGTCGTGTCCACGGTGTGTAGATTGGCGTAGGGGGCAGCCAGAGGCTCTTCGTACATGGGATCTACCCAGAAGCTCCACCAAAAATGTCACAGAAGCCAGTGAAACTGGTTAAGCAGGTTTACTTAGGATTAAGTAAAAGCACCGGCAAGGTCAGGCACGGAACTGACTGGCGGGCGAGCACCGAGAGCGAAGAAGACGAGCGCGTGCCAGTCTCCCGAGCTCGCCACATGGCGGCGCCAGTACGATGATATTGCGGCAATATACTACCAGCGGCCCAGCGGTACAAGTGCTCCTGAACTTCCGCGGAGAGTCAAAATGGCTGCCCGCCAAATTTAGCGGCCGCTTTTAGCTGACGGCGGCTTTCCGCCAGATTTAGCTGCAGCCTGCGGCGCTATCGTCAGAGATGTCACCACCCTAAAAAACCGGTCATGTAGGCTCCCTACTCTTCACGTATGCGGATAGTAGAATTCCGGGACCCTGTTCACGGTCGCGTTTGTGAGGTTATGCGTCTTGGTGAGGGGATAAATCCATCATATTCACTTTTTCGAATGCGATTTGTTTGTCGGCGGGCTCAAAGTGCTCGGTGAGGATGCTACATTGCATGTCTATTGACCGCTAGCCATATTTGTGCTGTCCGATTCTCCGATTGAAGTTCTTTGTTTATCCAATGTATCATGCTAGGCGCTCGGAGAAGGCAGGTTTACAGATAGCGCACAGTTGGATATCTTTTGACGGTGGTGTTGATGTTCAGTGGTCTGAACTTAAATAGCACAGAACTAACGGCTTTACGTCTGGCGTGCTTCTTCGCGTTTCGGGGGAACGATGCGTTGACTATATGCTGAGTGCGCAGTTTCGCCTTCTCTGGTGACTAGTTTCAAGTAGCTACTCCGATGCTTTGACATGTGTATGCGCCGAAATGATCGTCCTCAGTTGTTAATAACTACTAGAGCTTGCTTTTTGTTCGACTATTAACATAACTGAAATTATCATTTCTATTCGGCTAAATTGGCGTCCGACCTGCTCAGCGGTATGGACAAATATGCGAGTAAATACGAGATTCTGTGCCTTTGCTGCCGCATAATCTTTCTCTACCTAACATAGCCGATTATAACACAAATAGTGAATTGGTATTTGTGTTTGGCAAGAAATTTGTTATTAGCGTGATTACGGTATTTTTTGTAATATATCATTTATTTACTTACTTATCAAAGCATTATAGAGGTCAGCGATCAGGAGCGACTGCGTCAACATTTATTCCTGAGTAGCTGGAGGAGCAGTGGCGGAAGCGGCAGTAGAATGTGCCGAAGGGCTGCAGGGCTGTTGCGCGCAGCTCTTCGTACGGCCACTATCCTGAGGAATGGCAGGCGAATTGCAGAGAACTTCGGTACGGAGAATGCCGCTGAGGGAGTGCGTGTTTGAACGGCTGGATGGTATTGCCGTTCGAATGCATCACAGCCTCAAATTGGGTGAACCACCCGCCGGCGACTGCAGGTCGGAACGCCTGAAGCGGCGGGTCAAAAGCCAGGTCTTTCAAGCCTACCATTCGGGATGCCCCTGGGTAAAAGGCATGGTTAAACAGGTCGCCACTTGTGGAGGTCGGCTGTGAGGGGCGGCCGCCTCAATATTATTACCGAGTAGCTGGAGGAGCAGTGTCCGCCAAGGCAAGCATTCAAAGCCTCTCCTTCTCTCGTACCGGCGCTGCGAGCTCTTGGCGCACGGCCAGCGCTGGCGCTCGCGTCGCTATAGCATCAACCCCGCGTGCATAGGAACTGCGGTTCGAATCCCGCACTCTCTCACCGGAGTCAAGTTTGACCGACCAATTTTATTGAAACATTTCCGATCGGTTACAATTTGTATACTGGAATTAACGTCTTGCTTTTAGTCTCCAGCTTCTGCGTATCAGCTGATCAAGACGTCGGCCACACGAGTGATGCAGAAAAGGAAGCTGTGAACCTCTAATAGAGAGATGGATTTAACGAAAGGAAAGGCAGAGAAGTTGGTCGGAATGATTAAAATCTGGCAGCTTTCTTTACAAGCGCCAGAGTAGAGCAAAAAAAAACGGCAGAGAGCCCGCACTGCCTGGACACTCTTCCCCTTGTCCTGCCAAGCGCCCAGCAGCAGTTCTTCCAACAGACGCCTCTTGTCCAAACGGTTCTACCTTTAAATCCTGACAGGCTGCCATTGGACACTTACTCTGGAAACGTGTACACTTAGAACCTTGCCATATTGTGTGTAACCAGCACAAATACTTGGTAAGATAGATGGTACTAAATGAGACCCCATATAGCTTAGGTTAGGACATCAAATTAAACTATACAGCGGGAAAGGATACTCACATGCTATGATGTCATGATTCTGCAGACAAGCGACAACTTTGGGGTGAATATTTCTGAACATAAAATACCATAGAAATTCTTGAGTTTGGGCTTAGCAGTTATCATGCTTCTGCTGAACAAGAGGTAGTGGTGGTGGTAGTGGTTATTTATAGTATATACAAAAGGAAAGAAAAGATGTTTGCCAGTCCCGGTATCTGATATCTGAAGCACCTGAACTGGGGCGGGGGAAAGAAAGGGATAGCGAGGAAAAGGTAGAGGAAATCAAAGAGGTGAGCGATAGGGAGAAAGAAAAGGGTAGGTAAAAATAAAATAAATATACAGACTATGGTACAGTATACAGTAGTTTGCTTGAGGCCCACCCGCAAATGTCTTAGGTCTCTGAGCTCTCGGCACATCGGGCGGGCCTCCGCAATAGCTCTGCAAAACAAGAGGTCCAAAATGCGGGTTTTTCAGGTGCCCACACATACATCAATCTTAGTGGCGAATCATTACGAAGGTTCTAAGGTGGCCTTCAATCAGCAGTAACTAATGTAAGAGGGATGTACATTGTGCAGATGAGCGATGTCAATAGTAGAACCAGGCAGGTACCCTGGAAGTGGGGCCTAGGCTTACATTCAAAAAGAATAATCGGGAAGTTATGAGCAGATTTTGCAGAACGAAATTGTTTGTGGGCCATGGATGCGTTCACTTTCAAACGAGGTTAAAGTCAACACGGAAATTCTCTAATTATGTTATCAGGAAGGACGCTTTGTACTGTGCGCGTACCTTAGTATCGCGCGGGTTATGGCAGTTGTGGAGTTTGAGCGGTACTGACCAAAATGTAATAAAGTCTCGTATTAGTCTAGCTTTCAAAAAATAATGAAGGAAACCACTTAGGCCCAAGTACATAGGCACATTGGCGGTAATATTATTAGGCGCGGAGCGGCTTACTGAGGAATTGTAGTAAGGAGAGTGGCACGCACACATACTGACCTGGGCACTGAGCCGCTTTCGACCAGCTTTCATTCGTGAAGCCTTCATCTGTATTAAGCCATTTCACCCGCTACATTTGGTGCTAGGCGCTGGGTGAAAAGTCCTGGATTTGCCAGTACTCCATCGCAGCCGCCGGATAGCAGGTTTACCACCTTTATCGCCTCAAGGTTTCCTTCCAATGGCTACCACCCAAGAGACGCAGACTCAGGAAAACCGAGCTGAAGACTCGACGACCTTGTCCCATCAGAGTGAGCCGCGTAAGTTTTATGGTCAGCCAGAATATGACGTTGAAGAGTGTCTCTGACATTACGAAAGGTAGAGCCATTATCAATAGTTTACAGCCCAGAGGGTTTGCTTTCAAGCCGTATAATATGACTTCTGTAATAATCGTGGAAGTCCTAGCCATTGGAGAGAGTAGGATGAAAAATCTTCTTGCCTTCAGCAAGTATGGAAACCTGGGAATGCATTACGAGCCACATAGTATCGCTCTGAAGTAGACCCCCTAGGCTGTAAACTTTTGATAAAGGCTGTACATCCAGCACAACCGCTGGAACTCTACGCCCGCCTGCACAACGTTGGATTCTTCCTTGCTGGTATGGCTCTGAGTTGGCTTGACAACCACGAGGAAATCCTCACGACCTGGAACATGTTTGCTGAAGAGTTCACTAAGTCCTTTGGAGATAGTCTTGCGAAGAAGGAACGTGCTGGGCATCAGCTTTCCCAGAGCGCTCAGCTGCCCGTTGAGGCATGCACACGATACATCGAAGAAGTATTGAAACTTCGTCGCATCGTGACAAGGAAGGGCACCTTCTCAAGGGTATTCCGAGGACATGCATAATTTGCTTATTTCACGATTGCTACGGTTTCAGGTGTCATCAAGCAGTACCATACATTTGAGGCGCTCAAAGTATGCCGGATAGCACCCAAATTCAGCCGCCTTTCCAATGTGACAACAGTTGCCAGCATTGACATCCCGGATGCGGAAGACATCGCTTCTATGATCAGGAGGATTGTAGGCGAGGAGCTGGGTACTCAGCGGCAACGTACAAATTTTGATTTACCTTACCTCCAGATGTCGAGGTCCGTGCCAGTGTACGCCATCGCCTGCTCCAAATAACAACGAACCGTTTTACAACTATGGTATTGAGCGGACCCAGGAGTCGACGTCGTACCCTTATTTCCAGCAGCTTCTATCCATCCAGATGAAGTGCGTCGTGGAGCGCCTCGTCGCGCGTTTGTCACCTAGTCTCGATCTCCAAGGGATCCTGCTGTCAGCTACCAAAGCCGCCAGCCACCGCCATGTTACGGCTGTGGGGGCAGCGGACACATTTCCCACTTTTTTCTTGCGTCGTCAAATTTACCGACCCCCTGTATAACGAGCACCACGCTTCAGGAATGACGCACATTGACAGCAGCCACGCTACCTTCTACTAGCCGTCTTTCCCCTTTACGGTGAACGCAATGAGTCCCCTGTGTGCGATAGCACCATCACTCCTTCGCCGCAGAGACAAAGCCGTTCACCATTCCCATGTCGTCGCTTCATTTCCCCACCACTGAGAATCTAGGTGGTGCGGACGATGAAGGTAAGGTCGCCCGACAGTCATTTTCCCGAATACCTCTGCCTGTCGTCATGCCAAAAAACAAGGAGTCAGTGTGTGTGTGAACAGTGTTGAAACGGATGCTTTGGTTGACACTGGTGCCGCTGTATCAGTTATGAGCCTTTCATTTAAGAACCGCCTACGACAGAAAGTTATGTTTGTGTGGGACGAAAAGAGTATGTTTTGTGAAGTGATGGTGAAGCTTTAGTTCCGGTCGGCCTCTGCTCGGTTTCAGTTGAGTTTGGCGACAAGTGCTACAGAACAGAATTCCTACCGCGCATGACGTGAACTTGGGTGTTAATATTTTGCGCGAGTGTGGTGCAACCCTAGGCTTCAGTGCCGGTGTAATTTTTGAAGCCTAACATTACACCCGCATTTGTGCAGAACATATCCCAGTGTCATGTAGGAATTCTCTCCCTAAAGGAAGATGTGTTGCTGTCTGCGATGACAACAACATTCGTGCCCGTAAAATTATCCGGACATTTAGTGGGCATACACTCAGATTAACCGAGCCAGCTGTCCCAAAAGGCGCGAAAAAAATATTTTGGTGCCTGCCACGAGCCGGGGGGGGGGGGGGGGGGGGTCGTGGACGCAGTGGATGGTCGCGCACACATCTGGACTGTGAACGTGCCAGCAGATCCTATTTGTCTTCGTTATGCGTTAGCATTCACGAGATTTCAGGACGATGTGATGCAAACCGTTCAAACTATTTCTGATTTCAGGGAAGGCGCGAAAGAGAAGTCGAAATGTTATACTGAGCTTGAGCGCATGGTCAACAAATTACTGCCGTCCAGGGACCGCCGTACGCTTCAAGACATTGACGATTTATGCCGAAATGTTCGAATTTGCCTCAAACGTACCGGTTAGCCATTTCCCAGCCTCTTGACTGCTGCACAAAATTACAGAGAAAAAAACGCGCCCCTATTCGCCCAAAACCCCCACAAAGTATTCCGTTGGAGCTCAACATAATCCAAGAATAGGGCCACAAAATGCTACACAAAGTATTCGTCCGAGAATATTCCAGTCCATGGGCCACACCTGCGATCCAGGTGCGAACAGATAGCTCTTGACGACTCTGCGTAGACTACCGTCGTTTAAATGTGGTAGCAAACAAGACGTGTACCCGTCACCTCGCATTGATGACGCATTCTATTGCATGAAATCGGCGGCATATTTTTTCTCCGTTGATTTGCGATATGGCTACTGGCAAATTTCTCTGCGTCCATCCTACCGTGAAATACTGCTTTCGTAACACCAGATGATTTGTACGAATTTGGCATGGTGCCGTTCGGAGTATGCAACGCTCCCGCGAGGTTCGAGCGATTAATGGACACTAGTCTCCGATGACTAAAATGAGAAATATGCATGTGTTACTTATATGATGTCATCTTTTGAGGCAAGACCTTCCAAGAGCACAGTGAGAGGCTCCATATTGTTATTGAGTGCATCGTCAAATCAGGACTCATATTGAACTCAAAGAACTGCCATTTCGGAGACAGAAGTATATTACTTCTTGGCTTCCTCATTAACAAGGATGGTACCAGCCGGATATCAGGAGGAGGATGGTATCAAGTAGCTGCTGTACCAGAGTCCGAAACTCCACGCGCCCTGAAAAACCTTCGTAGCTTCTTCGGACTCTGATTTTCGTCTCTTCATCGCCCAAACGTGACATCATCTTGAATTACATGCAGAGCAGAATTAGGCTTTCAGGAACAACAAAGGGGTCCGCAGCTACAGACGAGTAATTCATTTTGTAGAGGACACCATCGGGTATGCAGAAAGGGACCATAGATTACGGAATACGGGTTTCATCTTTGTTCTTATCTATCCATGATTCTGCGTCGAAGGCGCCAAGATCCGCCAAATCAAGGGAAAATGTAGCGTAGTACTCCTCTCCGTTTTTTGGATCGTAATAGTAGTCAGAAGCGGAAGCCGCGAAAGGCTATCAGCGTCCGCGGGTTGGAGACCAATTTCGTAAAATAACATTGTGAAGTTGAAATGCTGCAGGCGTAATTGCCAACGAGGCTGTCGACTGCAGAATATGCTCCGATTTAAAAGCCATCAGAGTGAATTATGGCGAGTGAGGACTGTAAAATCGACCATGAATTAAAAACCGAATTGTTTTAAACAAAAAAGGCAACGACACAGTCTTGGTTAGTCAGAGTGCAAATATACTGGTAGTTGCTCAAAGACCCGCTTGCGTAAGCGATAATGTGCTGATTATCATTGTGATGCTGTATTAAAATATCTCTCATCTCGATTTCGCTGGCATCAATGTGTAATTCAGTTAGCCCTACTGGGACGAATTGACGTGGTTTTTGTCCCGGTGGTAGCAGATACTTGAGCAGGCGAAACGCGGAATAGCATTCAAGAGTTCACTTGAAAGTAAAGTCACCTGACTTATGGACGCAGCGCCGAATGCAAAAGCAACGGACCAAAAGTCCATAAGCTTTTTCAGTGCTGTTTTCTAACATAGTTGGCAGATTCAGTCTTCCGCAGATAGTCGCTGACGCCGCTCCTCTCAGCTATCGCCAAATTCCCTGAATGTCATAAAAAGGCTTACTCCATAGCCTACAAGATGCAGACGACACGGTAACACGGAGCGTTCGTTTGAATGATAACGACCCAAAGTGTGGCGTCAACCTTGGCCACTAGATTGGTGCAGTAAGGCTGTAGTGCAGTCATGTTTGCGCAGCTCCGCACAACGTAGAGTTGCAGGAAACGCAAGCCGCGCTGGAAGCAACACCGGAAACAGATAGTGCGGATAGTGCTGCATCGCCTGCGTCGCCGTCGACGGAAAACGGTGCGGTATAGAACATAGACGGAAAAATCAGAGTAAACAGAACTCTTCCAGTGCGTGAAGTCCAGGGTTGCCGCACACTGCTGTAAAATTTAAATGGCCATGATAATGTGCACAGCGCGAGGAGGCACTGTAAATTAGTTCTCAGCACATGACCAGCGTTCACTGCATTTACGCAATTC
Source organism: Amblyomma maculatum (assembly GCF_055883805.1). Classification (NCBI taxonomy): domain Eukaryota; kingdom Metazoa; phylum Arthropoda; class Arachnida; order Ixodida; family Ixodidae; genus Amblyomma; species Amblyomma maculatum. The sequence continues at coordinate 130,554,370 of NC_139352.1, forward strand.
TCCACCGACGTTAACGATTATCTCCGTATGCCTCGGAATTCCACAGAACAATTCCAGCTGAACATCACATGGCGACCGAGACGGTCCTTAAAGCTAACCTCATCACCGACACTGTGTCACCAGTTTCCGGCTAGGAAACAAATAACATCTATTACCTCAGGGAGCTTCTTTGACATTGTCATGGGCAGGTCAATTGGAAATGATGAAAGTGCGATCGCACCTCCATCGACTGCACTCAGCAGTTTTAACGGTAGTGGTGTGCGATATCGCTGAGAAGATAAGCGATCAGAACGTCGAGTTGGAGGAGTGAGGCTGCGATGAGATGCAGGGGAGTCTGTCCGGGATGGTGCGCAGTAGAAGCGCCATGGAAGTAGAAATTCAGGTCATGAATTCCAAAGTGAAAGTCGGCCGATGTTTCGGCCATTGCCGTCAGAGTAAGAATTTCAGCCCCAGCGGCGGAAAAATCTTGAGATGAGTGCCATCATACCCAGTATTAGCGAATAAAATGGCGAGTCATGATTGCGCTCTGGGCACTGGTCCTCGTAAGATGGTAAGAGGAGTCGAAGTGCTCATCGTAAACCGGCCGTAGATAGAGCTACGAGGGAACTGTTTCTGTCTAAGAATGATCAATTCAAGCAGTGCCATTGACATCGTTGCTAGATTCACAGGCAAGGGTGCCAACGAATAGCCGAACACCTTCAACAGAAGCGCTGCGCTGGAGCTGCTTGCAGAGAGAGCTAGCATACGGGGCTTTATTACGGTGCATAAAACCTTCATCTCTGGAGGTTGCATCGAGTATAAAATGGGGAATGACATTGGAAAGGCTGGAGGACTCTAACGCTAGTGACAGTGATGACATTTGGTAGTCCGTCTATACTCTGTGTAATATGGCGTAATTTGAAAGCTTCAAATGTGCAGCAGTGCTTTACAATTTAGTCTGTGTATATGTGCATGTTGTGTTTGCTGATTAAGAGGATAATAAACATAATCTTCGATGCCATTGCCAAGCTACCACCTCTGTATCCCTTCTATTTGCTTGGATGCACCACTTTACATAGCTTTAGTAACTGCTTAGTGTATACTGTGCGCATATCACCATACACTTGTGCTCTCTGTAGTCATGTCTGTTCAGCGTACTTCATTTTTGCTGCTCCGGCCCCCAAAGTATTCGCAGATCCCTTCCATAAAGCAGCGGCTGTTGGTTAAAAACAGTTCATGGTTCTCAAACCACATCACTACCATCCCAAATTAACCTGCATCTGCCAGCTTAATGGTGACATCTCAGCGGTTCCACTGCTTAGCCGCTGGTAATTGTGCAGCCATTTTCCCCAGCCTTCCCAGAATAGGTCCACGGATCGCGGTGGCGATGCTAAATGGCCGCTTCTACTTGTGGCTGCTCTGCGCCGCCTTCTTGCGTCATTAGAACGGGCAACAGTGGTAGGCCGGCGTGCGTTCGTATGCAGCGAAATCGACAGAATTGCTTATTGATACTCATACGGGAGTTATATCAGTCGGCTGCGACGGTACGTAGACGCTAAGCTTCTTCTACGTCTCCGCTCCTTTCTTGTTTTGTCGGCAAACATAACGTTAATATTGTAGATTATAACTTTCATCTGAAGCCAATATCGCATCTTAATATGCAGTGTTATTCCATAAATATGAGCAGTTCTCTTTATGCGTAAGATTTAGGTCGTTAATTTGTGACCTTCCAGTTCGCTAAAATGAAACGTTGTAGAAAACGCGTCTAAGTTGCAGCCTTGAATTGTCTTGTTTGCAGGTGATCGACAAGACCTCCTTTGCTAAGTACCTGGAGCCCCTCTCTCTGAAGACTGCGCTGTACGCGTACTGGACGCGCGGCTCTGCGGCAGACGTGCGGGTTCGGAGCCTCGAGTTCCTGACTCCAGAGCAACTCTTTTTCGTCGCCGCTTGCTACGTGCGCTGCAAGAGGACTACAAGACCTCCAGGATTCGACGACGGGCAGTGCGATATGGCACTGATGCACGTTGCCGAGTTCGCAGAGGCATTCAAATGTGCGCCAGGCTCGCGAATGAACCCTTCACACCGATGTGAATTTTTGTAACCCCAGCCTCCGACTTACTATTTCGCCTGTCGTGCTGCAGTACATCCTGTTTGAGGAAGCTTGTAAACAACCTCATAGGTTATGAAGACGACAAACCCTGTGTTAAGGCTCAACCTGCTTATATCGCTGATGTATGGAAGCAGCTCTTGAAACCAATTTTAAAATTTTAACGAATTTTTAAAGATGACTTTTCATCATCACATGGTTTTATTATCTGGTTGTTTGCCTAACAGCGTGCAATCCAATAAAAAGCTTCTAAATACACTTGATGTACTCTCTCCTGTCAACAACGGATATGTTTAACCAGAAATCCTTTCTAATCCCAACGGGCCTCCTCAGTTCTTGCTCCTCACTGCTACGCTTACTTTCGGCTTGCATTCGTGCCTTTGCAGTTAGGGTCCATCGCGTATCTTGCTGATTAGTTACACGTCTTGCCCAAGTGCACTCAATTTCATATATCGACTGTAATATCATCACTAACGATTCTTTCCTGACTTACGTGCTATCTTGTCACATAATGGTTTTACAGTAAAGGTCTATTCACACTTGCGACTAGATGAGGTCGCGCGACTACCAGTCGCGCGACCAGAGGAGAGGAGCTATGTTCACACTTGCGACTGTCGCCTTCCCGAAAAACGAGTTGGGAGTAGGAAAGCTGCAGGGCGATGACAGCGAACGTCGGTAGCAGCCGCTTGCCAGACACTTCAGCTTTTTCAGGCGAGAACGCCGACGACGAATAGACGGTGTCACTATAAAATGTTGCGCCTGCGTGAAAAACCCATTTCTCAAAAGTTCGTACTACTTACCGGATAGTCCGAATATCTTTCCAATCTCCTCCCAGGCCATATCCTTCTCCCTACCTTTGAATTCCGGATGCCGTTTGTTGAAAAGGTAGGGGTATTCTTTAATTGCATTGAGAAGGTGCTCGATCGAGTACTCCGGGACCTCGCTGATTGGTGAAATGGTTTGCGACTAGTAGTCGCACGACTAGAAATTCGAGCAGTGCCCGATCGGCCCGCGGCAGTCGCTTTTCGACCGATGCGACCATTTGCGGCTGTCGCTTTTCGACCAAAACGGTCGCGCGACCGCTGCTAGTCGCAAGTGTGAACGGGCCTTTATGGTGCACGGATAAAGGTATTTTTATCTTTCTTTAAAATCAAGAACGTTTGCTTTTCAATCAAAAATAGCTCAAATAAATCCTGCTTTCAAAATGTGTGATAGAAATAATCCTGCTATCTGCCAATATCGCTGGCACAGGTGGTTTTCACCGACCATGCAAAAGACGCAAAAATTATCACTAAAATTTGATGACCAAAATAGTTTCACTCGACCTCCACCAGTTTCAAGGATCGTTTCCTTTTAACATTGATTTATTTTCACAAAAGGCAGTTATTGCTGCAAACCAAAAATACTTAAGCGTAAGCGTTTGGACGTTTCATTCAGGCGGCATTTTTTGGGTGGAAATATTGCATTGTTCTCGCGATTTATTCCTTTAAGTTCCTCTGAACATGTCGATGCCAATTATTGCTCCTCGCAAAATTAACTAATCACAATCGGCTTCGCGACTGGGAGAGTCCTTCAGACCTAGTTCATAAAGTGGGGAAAGGTGTCGCCAGTATTAATAATAATAATAATCACTGGTTCACAGGAACTTATTCTGTGGACACCTGAACAGCGTGGTAAGGGAAGGGATTAAGTTAGGAGCGAACGTGGGAAGAGATAGGGGTGCCATAGTGAATGGATACGGAGTAATTCGACTGCCTCGGGAGAACTGTTGCTACTGTTCCTACGGCCCTGGGACTAGTAGATCACTGTAGCTTGCGGCGGGGACTAGCCTGCCACCATATTTTTATCTGTTGTAGGCCGCCATTGCGCCCGTTACCGTTTCGGTGGTGCTGTCGCGACGTGCGTCTTTCTCTCCCATTGCTTTTTTCTTTCTCCTTTATTTTTTCTTCTGTCCACACGAGGCAGCGGTGGCGGCTCAGCTACAGAGCCAGTAGCAGGCCCGTGCATTTTCGTTTACTGCTTCCTTCAGTCGCAGTAACAACAACCGCCTCGGGATCTTTAACGTGCACTGACATCGCACAGCACACGGATTGCACTTCGTTTTGCCTCCATCGAAACGTAGCCGCCGGGTTTGGGATCGAATCTTGGTAGTCCGGCTCGTAGTCGGGCGTCACGGAGCTGTGCTTCTCCAATTCATCCGCTAACTCATTTTTGTAATGCAAGCGTGCAAACAGTGCAATTATAACGGTGTCCGCCCGGATGACGTATTTATTCGTAAGAATTTAAAGTTAATTGCTCTATAAGAATACAAAGAACTTTGAAACCGAAGCTTTAACAATAAAACTACATTATTGTGCCCCGAAGGAGCTAGAGACATTAGGTATACCTATTCTGCCACTCTGAAATATTTCCGGAATGTTGGCGTGAAGCAAATCTTTAAATGACCAGCTTATTTTTATTACACCAAACACATGTCAAGTGTGAATCCCGAAGAACGGCGAAAATTTAGTAACTGGGCAATTACAGTGTTACAAAGCAAATTTTGGTCGTATTTGTATGTAAACATTCTGTTTGCGTCTTAAATATATTGGGCTGCACTAAGGAATGTTTCCTTATTTTTTGCTCCTTTAGACGCCCACGCCTCACCCAAATCAGGAGACAGATTAACAAAGCCGATTGCCTTCAACAATTTGGCGTTAAGGCTGTGAAGTAATGCTAGTGGTTGGCAAATTTAATATCCTTTGACAGGGTGCCATGTGGACTTACTGCACTCCAAGTCCTTCTTGCAAAAGTGGACAAAGAAATGCCAGATTCTTTCTACAGAAACTGCAAATCAGAGGTGTAAAATGCTGCATTTCACAGACGGATGGAACTCCTTAACCTACAAGAAAGATAAGGTTGCGCTATACATATAGACTTAAACTAAATTTTATACTTTGAAAAAATAAAACGGACGGCTTTGCGTTGAATCATTTCAAGGGCCTCGATGTTACGTTTAGTGCAGGGATCCCAGACGGTGCACGCATATTCTAGTGATGGCCTTATTATTGAAAAGTAGGTTAATTTTTAAGTTCAGGTGGGGCAAGTTTTAGTTTATGTCTAAGAAAGCAGAGTTTACGAAAGGCTGAGGGGCATACGTTTGATACATGTTTATTCCAGCTAAGGTTTTTCGTTATTGTAACTCCTAGATACTTGTCCTCGCTGACTTCGGTCAGACGGTGAGATGAAATATTGTAAGGATATGAGAAGGAAGCCTTTTTGTTAGTTACCTTCATGTATACTGTTTTCTCTAAATTTAGCTTCATGTCCCATTTATTACACCATGTATGTATGTTTTGAAGATTGGAGTTTAGTAAAACTTGATCATCTTGGCAAGTAATTTGGTTAAATAAAACGCAGTAATCTTCAAATAATCTAATTTGAACAGGGGTAGTTATAACGTTAGTAATGTCATTGATATATATAAAAAAGAGGAGAGGTCTGAGGACGCTTCCCTGTGGGACGCCTGAAGTGACCGGCAGGTGGTTTGAATAGCAATCATCAATACAAACAAATTGTGTGCGGTGAGAAAGGTATGAGGAAATCCAACAAATTATGAAATTAGGAAGACCAATAAGTTCAAGTTTGCAAATTAGTTTGGCATGAGAAATAACATCAAAGGCTTTGCTGAAGTCTAAAAAAATAACACCCATTTGACCAGCGCTATTTAGTGGACTTGCAAAAGTATGAATGACAGAAGTTAGCTGAGTGACAGTGGAAAAGCCTTTTCGAAACCCGCGCTGATGGGGGGTAAGCTCCTTGTTAACGTTTAGAAATGTAGTTATGTAGTTAGTTATGATATGCTCAGCAAGTTTGCAACATGTGGAAGTTATTGATATGGGACGATAATTAGCAATCAAGGCAGGATCACCCTTTTTCAGCACGGGCACAATCCGCGCTTTCCTCAAGTCGGAAGGAATGTTTCCTGTTTCAAATGATTTGCGGAAAATAACAACCAGGAACTCTGTGATGGCTTCTGCATAACGGCGCAAAAAAAATATTTGGTATCCCGTCAGGTCCAGCGGACGCTTCAGTTTTGAGGTTGAGTAGCATGGAGAATACGCCAGATGAAGAAACAATGTCGGGGGTCGAGTTGGGAGACATGGTACTGGGTTGAACAAATAAACCATGATGGGAGAACACACTCTGAAAATACTTATTGAATGCCTCAGAGATTTGCGATTTATCAGAAAGCTGCACACTTTGACATGAAATGCGCGTAATTGTTTTTTTCTTTTTCGATAAAATTTTCCAGAACTTATGTGGTGAGTCACGAAGGAAATTTGGCAGGCTATACTGAAAGTAATTTTGTTTAGCCTGCCGCAAAGCGCTTGTGAAGTTAGCCTGATGTATTTTAACTATGTTTCGACAGGCACCCCCACGCTTCGTTTGATTTTGCTTTTCAAATGTATTATTTCTCGCGTAATCCAAGGAGTCTTTTTACACGTTTTCTTTGTTCTATTAGGAATGTAGTTATCAATGCAGTACGTACAGATTTCTTTAAATTTATTCCAAAGTTCATCAACATAAGTTCCTCGAAACATGTCAAGGCGTAAGCTTAAGTAATCTAACACACTTTCATCACTAGCTCTGGAGAAGGTTTTCACGGAAATAATTTTTGCTGGTTCACTATCGACACTCTGTTCAATGGGACAAGTAAAAACCACCATGGAGTGATCAGATAACCCAGTTTCAACAGAAACAGTAAAACGTTCTGTTTCTTGGCTGAGAAAGACGAGGTCGAGAATAGATGCAGCTTCACCGTGTATGCGCGTTGGGTGCCTAACTCCCTGTTGCAAATAATGAATCAGCATAATATCACACATGTATGAAGCATTTATGTCATTGTTTGTACTGGGGAAGGGACTATTCCAGTCAGTATTTGGGAGATTAAAATCACCGTCAAGGTATATTTTATCACGGCGAAATTTAGACATGTGATCGGCCAGATCACATAAATATTGAGGTGGTGAATCAGGTGGTCTGTATAAAGCAAAAAGCACAAACGATCTACCCCCGTACGACAGTTTCTAAAGTCACACATTCATGGTTAGCTATTTGCTGCAACGTGCGTGCCTCTGTGTTTTGATTCACCACGACCCCAACTCCCCGTCCACGTGTTGCTCTATCACGGCGAAAAACTTGATAAGAGCGGGGGAAAACAGTTTCGTCATCAATATCATCTCGCAGCCAAGTCTCGGTTGTAACTACGGCGTGTGGATTGTGAATCAACAAGATAGCCTTCAAAGCCTCCGAATTATTTACAACACTACGTGCATTAATATTAAGTAAGCGAAATTCTTTAACACGAGGTTGTGAAAATCAGTCTTTGCTTTGATAACTGTTTTTATCACCGGGTTGAACTCTGCTGTTATCGCTGTCATCCCAGGTGTAAAGCATTTTTTCGATTCGCAACTTGTCATTTATCAAGGTAACTTTTTCCCTTCATCCTTTTCTGTTTTTGCGCTGTCCCACAGTAATTTACGCTTCCTAAGTGTGTTTCGTGAATAATCGTTCTGTATTGAAATATTACTGCCTTTTAGTTTATTGCAGTTTTTAAAGAGTTCTTGCTTTTCGTTATAGTCCTGGAAGAACTCAATTACAGGGCGGTTTGTTGCCTTTTTGCCCAGCCTGTGTATTCTGTCCACAGAACTGCAAGATACTTTAAGCTTTTCTGCAAAAACTTCAGTTAGAACCTTCTTTTTCAAGTCAGCCTCAGATTCCCCGGGTTCCTCTTTTACTCCAAAAACAATAAGGCTAGAGCGGCGGCTCCTGTCTTCTAAATCAGTTATTTTCGCCTGGAGTTCATATATTGTGTGTTCTAGAGTGTTAATCCTGTTTGTCTGCTTCTCCAAGGCTGTAAACCTTAGCCTCATATCATTCATGAGTTTTTCCATAATGCTCTGTTGCTCTCTCAAAGCAGTTACTTCAGTGGCTAGGCCTTTTTTAACTACAGAAATTACGATCGTGACCTCCGAATTATTTTAAGGGATCGTAAAACGATATCACAGATTAGCGTGTTGTAATGCACAGAAATTAGAGCATTAAAAAAAAAGTAGTAATGCACAGATGCAAAATTATTTATCGCCACGAAAAACGTATGTAATATGGTATTTGTTTGTTGAACGGATTCACAATCTTTTCGACTGGTAACTTACATTAAGCAGAACGTTTTTTATTTACACCTGTTTAGAATCTTTGGTTTTTCATCTGGTGGGAGCTTGAGACTGAATACGTCTTCCAAACATAGTCCTGGGTGATAGTCGAAGCTGCTGACCTCACATTGTGATCGTGTATGTTAGAGAGCGCATGCCTACCACGGCGTGTCGTCGTTTTGAAACAACACGTAATGATAACAAACAGTCGTTTATTGGTGCTCTAACATTGCCAGCTAAAAATACAACACGGCATTGAATACGACGTCCGACTCACCAGCAAGGATGCGTTCGAATGGGCGCCCATGCTTCGATAGAGGCTAAACCCTAGGTGAGATTGGAAGAAAAGGCGGGAAGAACCCCCGCCGGGCGTCGTCTTTGTCGCGTGCCGGAAAAGATGAGTCCATCCATGAGAAGTACCCTATACTGAAATACCTGTCAACTGTCGCTTGCGCTGTGAAGAAGCCAAGCCGCTGGTGGCGCTGGTGAGGCCGCGATGCTCGCGCCACCTCACAGCCAGTTTGGAGAGTTGGAAAATTGGGTGTGGAGAGCGGGAACACCGAACCGGCAAGTAAAACTATTTTAGAGTAGGGAAGCACCCACCGCAGGTGTGGCACAACGGGTTGGACACCCGCCTCAGCTTCCGGAAGGTTGGAGGTTGTTCGAACCCCGCCGCCGGTAACTCGCCGGTCAAATGAGTACAAGTGCCTTCCCTGTCCAGAGCACAGCTCAGCCTCGTGGAATCCGCACTTGGAAAGCTCCGCTAACCTCGATGCGTTGCTGTCCGAACTGCCTACAAGGCAATCGGAGAAGTTTCGCGCAGTGGCTGTCGACAGTCGCAGCTCGATTTCTAATCTGAGCTCCTGTCGACAAAGTCACAAAATTAATTCACAGAAAAAAAATTGGGTGTGGCCGCAGTAGTGTCGGGGGTAGCGGTCGGAATACCCGCGGAGCTTTTTGCATGCGCGCTTCTCTTTTAACTTTTTATTTTCAAGCTTTAACGCCAATTTTCGTATAACACAGACAGAGGTGAAAGAAAATTCAGAAAGTTTAAGACGTTACCAGAGCGCTCCTTCTCTTTCGTGCTTTTGTATTTTCATTTATATTCCACTGGAAATTCACTGAAGCTTGTGCATACCTTAGCGCACGTGTTTCTTAGAAGAAACACTCCACTTGTGTACAGGTTGTGGCCACATAGATAAAACTCAAAAGTTGATATTATATTAACTCACCAAAATTAGCACCATTGACTGGTTTGGTGTTTTGAAATACCTAGAAACCGACCGCATTTGCACGCCGCATAATATTGCTACACAACTGACCATCTTCTGGCCCCACCAAGTGGCCGAATGTCTTGGCACGTGGCTAAGCGTCATCCTCGTCTCTCTCGAGTTTCGCTTTGGAAGTATCACTGACCTCGTGCGTGGGAAAGCTAATGGAACGCGTTATTGAGACGAGACTTACCAAATACATGGAGCAAGAGAACCTCTGGCCACACGAAATGGTGGGCTTCAGGCCGGGGCTAAGCACACAGGACGTGATGCTCAGACTTAGATACGATATCATAACACATGAATCTTCAGATACAAAGACTATTCTCGGACTTGACCTAACCAAAGCCTTCGACAATGTCAAGCATAAGGCAGTGCTCGAAGGTCTCCAAGAAGTTGGGGTTGGAATCAGAACCTATAACTATATCAAAGATTTTCTCACTAACAGAGAGGTGACCATGAGCTTTCAAAGCGCCAAATCGCACACAATCACCTTGGGTGGCAAGGGAACGCCACAAGGCTCTGTCTTGTCTCCCTTTCTATTTAACATTGCTATGAGGGGGCTACCAGCACAACTAAAGCAAATACCGGACTTAAAATTTAGCATGTACGCAGATGACATAAATCTCTGGATAAATAAAGGTAGCGACGCAGAAATAGAGAACAAACTCCAGGCTGCCGCAAATAAGGTGGTTGAGTACGCTGCGGAACGCGGTCTATCCTGCTCGCCGCATAAGTCAGAACTATTCATCTACAACCCCAAATATAAGAAGAATAAAGCAGACATAAAGATAAATGTTGAAAACTACCCGGTTCCACAAGTAGAGGAAATTAGAATCCTAGGAATGATCCTCCAAGAAAGAGGGCAGAACACAAACACCATCAAAAAATTGGAGAACTACGCAGCCCAAGTTACGGGCATATTCAGCCCAAGTAGCGCTTAGAGGACACGGTCTCAAGGAACGTAGTTTACTCAAAATGACACAGGCCTGCTTCATCAGTCGCATATGTTATGCCACACCTTTTCTCAATCTCAAAAAGACAACGTGAAAAAATCGACGTCATAATTCGAAAATGCGTCAAACGCGCACTAGGCCTCCCTGTCTCCACATCAACAGAGAAGCTGGAGAAAATTGGGATTCATAATATATGGCAAGAGCTCACTGAAGCTGTCAGAAGTTCTCAACTGGAAAGACTAAGTCAGACGGAGACAGGCAGAGCCATCCTAGACTGGGTCGGACTCCAATCAGACAGAGGCCCACAGACGAAAACGTCTATCCCACCTAACATAAGGGAACACATACTGGTACCACCCTTACCTCGAAACATGCACCCAGACTACAACAAAGAACGCAGAGAACACAGAGCCAAAGCCATCGCTAAAAGACTGAAACGCAAAGCAGTCGATGAAGTTGCTTATGTAGGCGCATCATGCGGACGACATGGAGCAGCTGTCTCGGCAGTAATAAATGGAGAAGGTGCACCTAAAATTGCGGCCTCAACACGCACCCGTGACATCAGTACAGCTGAAGAGGTCGCAATAGCGCTCGCATGCACTGGTACACAGGCCAAAACTATAATCAGCGACAGCAAAACGGCTGTCTGGAATTTTGCAAAAGGAGGGATCTCAGAGGAGGCCAAAAAGATTCTTCTCACAAATCCCATTACTAGAACCATATCCATCATATGGATACCAGCACACGAATCTGTCCCTGGCAACGAAGCTACGCACCTGCTGTCCCGAGATCTCTACCACCGGGCAGCGGTAGAACAGCCCGAATGCAAGGGACTTGAAGATTGCGCTATCACATACAATGAGATCACAGAATCTTAAAATTAGATCGAAAAGTATACCCTCCCCCAGATCGGTCTCTCACTAACAAATAAGCACGCATCTGGAGGCGATTACAAGCCGATAACTACATCTGCCCTGTCTGGGTTTTCTTAACACAGACCGGGGAGGAAGAAGATTCTAAATGTAAAAATTGCGGACAAAAACGCACTCTAGATCATATAATATGGCAATGCGCCGATTCCCCAGGCGCCGGCATTAACACTGATAGTAGAGAAGCCTGGGAGGTTTGGCTGCGGAGCGGAGATACAACCGTTCAGCGGCACGCGACCCGACTGGCGGCTGAGGCCGTGAAGAGTGCTTGTAACCTCACCTGACCTCAGCCTGCGGGGCCCTCCTGACCCGCTCCCCGGCCTGCGTGCCAGGGGCGGGAGATGAAGGGCTCCTTTTTAGTGGAAATAAAGTTTTCATTCATTCATTCATTCGAGTTTCGCTTGATTAAAAAGGGCCAGCTCGGTTGTTGTGCTGCTTGCTACGTGTGTTGGTGACATTTGGTGGATTGTGCAGGATAAGATGCCATGTACGTTGCCCCCGAAGACGTCAGTGACGCTGATCTTCAACGCGTGGACGCGACTCCTGTCCATAAAGCCAGCCGTCGCCTCCGAGGCCTACAACCCGAGTTCCAACCGCTGTCCACCCCGCTACGAACCATGACATCCACGACGAGCAGCCAGACAAGTCAGCCTTCCAGCAACCCCCTACCGTTCGTCCTTCTCGCACCGCGATCACCTCCATCATTTCATGGTGACCGGTTAGAGGATGTGGAAGACTGGTTGGCCAGGTTTGACCGTGTGGCTGCATTTAACCAATGGGACGACGAGCGTAAGCTAATGAATGTGTAGACTCGGCCAAGACGTGGTTTGAGAACCACGAGGCGTCCTTTGTTAACTGGGCAGCCTTTCGCCGTGAGTTGCTTACAACATTCAGCTCGATGCGTGCAAAGAAAACGCAGAGATTGCAATTCATTCAAGGTCTCAACAGTCAAATGAGAGTGTTGCCGTGTTTGTCGAGGACATGACGCGGCTTTTCAATCGGGCCGACCCTACCAAGCCCGATGCCACGAACGTACGGCACCGGATTGCCACCCCATGCATCTCCTCTTAGCTTTCCTATTTTCCTTCCGTAATTTTACGATACGTATGCACGATGTGACATTCTCAAATGCTTAAAAAAACATTAAAATGAAGAAATAAAAAATGCTCTCAGCCGCGATATTTTTACGGAATATTGCTATTATACCTACATCTAACTTTAAAAAGAAAACGTTTACTTACCTGATACACTGCGAGAAGCAACAGCAACTGTTTGTTTCGCCGTAAAATGTCTGCTTGGTTATGACTTATCACCTCTTTTAACTACAGAAATTACGATCGCGACCTCCGAATTATTTTAAGGGATCGTACAACGATATCACAGATTAGCGTTTTCTAATGCACGTAAATTACAGAACTAAAAAAAAAGGAGCAGTGCATAGATGCAAAATTCTTTATCGCCACGAAAAACGTATGTAATATGGTATTTGTTTGTAGAACGGATTCACAATCTTTTCGACTGGTAACTTACATTTAGCAGAATGTTTTTTATTTACACCTGTTTAGAATCTTTGTTTTTCCATCTGGTGGGAGCTTGAGACTAAATACGTCTTCCAAACATAGTCCTGGGTGATAGTCGAAGCTACTGACCTCACATTGTGATCGCGTATGTTAGAGAGCGCATGCCTACCACGGCGTGCTGTGGTTTTGGAACAATGGAACAGCTCGTAATGATAAGAAACAGTCGTTTATTGGTGCTCTAACATTGCCAGCTAAATATACAACACGGTACTGAATACGACGTCCGACTCACCAGCAAGAATGCGTTCGAATGGGCGCCCATGCTTAGGTAGAGGCTAAGCCCTAGGTGAGACTGGAAGAAAAGGCGGGAAGAACCCCCGCCGGGCGTCGTCTTTTTCGCGTGCCGGAAAAGATGAGTCCGCCCATGAGAAGTATTCTATACTGAAATACGTGTCAACTGTCGCCTGCGCTGTGAAGAAGCCGCTGGTGGCGCTGGTGAGGCCGCAATGCTCGCGCCACCTCACAGCCAGTTTGGAGAGTTGGAAAATCGGGTGTGGAGAGGGGGCAAACCGAACCGGCAAGCAGAACCATTTTAGAGTAGGGTGCCTCGATGCGCGCCAGAGAGCGGGCGCACATCGAGGCACCCTAATTTAGCTGTACTTGTTGCGCCATCTAGGAGCCATCGCGTCGAATAGCGGAGATGTCACGAGCGACAGCAGCTGCTGCGTTGACTCAAGGGAAAGGATATTTAACTCGCGTATACGGGTTCGAAACCGACCAGATTGGATTCGCTTCTATGATTTTCTAGTGTGAAAACACTAGAGAGAGAGAGAGAGAGAGACTCTATAATGGAAAAACAGATAATTTTGCCGGCGTTTAGATTTCGCTGGCATGCTACTCTGGGTGGGTAGGGGAATTCGGGAGGGAAAGATTGAAAAAAGAATGGTGCGGGAAATAATAGAATTGAAGGGGGAGATAAAACACGGCATTAAATACGTGTTAAGGTGCTTCGTGGAGTTATGATATAAAATCAAATAATGAAATGCATGATCCGACAAATGTGCTCATAGAGATCGCAGCTTGCAAAATGCCTGAGGGCAACATGCGAGGTGAATTTAGAATTTGTCAAGGAGTCCAATGTCTTTAATATATGTAAACAAAATGTTCATCGCGAGTCTCTGTTGCCTAGGGCAGGCTAAGGGACCTAAAGCACTGTTCATTGTTAAAGGCAGTGCGGAGAGCTTCTCCATGCTGTGTTCATAATTTGCACGCTCGTCAGCGTACGCAGTGCACTCAAGTAGGATATGTTCCACAGTTTCAATCGAGCCACAGTTGTTACAATACGGGCTGTTCATTTCACCGAAACGGTAGCGCAATCCATTTGTGTATGCACAGTTTAGACGAAGTCGGTGGTAAAGAGTTTCTAGTTGGCGAGGATATTTCGGAGTAAGTCTTGATTTTAGATGTGGGTCAATAGAATATAGAAATTGGTAGTGATGCGTTGGCAAGCTCCAAAGTCGATACTTTGTTTCGGAAGCAAATCTTTTAGCCAGTTAGGATGCATCAAATTTCATGAAAAAGGTCGTAATGTATCTTTTATGTTGGAGGCCTTTGCGAGCCGCTTCATCTGGTTTTTCATTGGCTTTAATGCCACAGTGAGCTGGTATCCACTGAAATGCTATGCAGTGGCCTGCGGCAATAGCCAAATGACGAAGATACCCAATGTCAAGGAAAACAGGATGATGATTGCTTTTCTTCAGCAGGTTATTCAGGATTTGCAGAGATGCTTTGGAATCAGTGAAGACAACCCATCTTCCGGGAGTTTGGCGCAGGATATAGGAGAGAGCTTCTTTATGCCATTGCGCTCAGCTGTCGTAGATGATGTCTTCCGCTGCAACCGGTAAGACAAGACATTGTTTGCTGAGGGTACATAAAGGAGACAGGATGAAGTCTCTTGAGCACTTGAAACGTCGGTAAATATGTGGGTCTCCGTATATTCCTTGACTATGTAGGCGAGAGTGGCTTGCAGAAGTGCTGCCTGTGACATGCGGCTTTTCGCATCCACACCAGGAACAGACATATTCACCTTTAAAGACGATAGTGTCCATGGAAGAAAGGTGACTGGTAGTAAACTACGTGGCTGAATAATAGTAGGGAGGGGCAGAACCTGTACTGCTTGACCAAAGCCAGAGTTGCTGTGAGTTTGGGGGACACGACGCAAGAAATGCTTCTTCCCTTGGAGGACCTGTCGGAGATGGTTGCGCATAGTTTCTAGGGCGGAAATCATATCTAGCGGGAGGCATCCTGATGCAGAGGATCACTTTGGGAGTCCGATATCCGCAAGCAGTTGTTCCGTGCAGCCTCAAGAATCTTCTTGCTGTGAAAACACTAGCAAATGATTGACCACTTCTTTTTTCTAGCGAAAACACTAGCAAAGGGAGTGGTCAATCATTAGCCAGTGATAGGCTGCGTCACTCCCTCTCCTGGTTGGCTAACTTGAATGACCCGTCATGGACACCAGCACGTTGGAGCCTTTATACCATAGTAGGTCTGAATTACCCGCGCGAGGCCACGTGGTTGCGAACTAAGCGACTGCTTAGCCAATCAGTGCGACGGTGCAAGCATAAGACGATTTTTCTAGGACCGGACTGTCCGGACTAAAAAAAATTGCCGATGATTATGTTACTTCCTAATGCGAAAATTGAGCTCAGCTCATCAGCTGTTTCACCTTTTCGATAGATTAAGCTTTTCGATAAATTTCACCTTTTCGATAGACATGCATGTACAGGGGTAGTTAAAGGTCCCAAGCCGCAGGTTCAGTTCCTGGCCGGCGTATTCTGACACTTGAGATCTCATTAAAGTAATCAATGCTCTCGGAGTTTAAAATAATGCTTCTTGTACCCTGCACAGATATTTTGAGACTTGGTGCAGTCGTAGTTGCCTAACTATACTGCTCAGAAGACTATGTGGCCTGGGAACCTTTGACGGCCCCTGCACAGTTACCGACACCTTTTTTATTTTCCACACATATTCAGTCAATAAACACTCCACTAACAGTTTTTGGCTGTCATGAAGGAAGTTTTGTGGTTGGAGCAGTGAACAGTGCAATTAAGTTATCGGGAGGTTGTATGTAAATTACAGACAATTTTTTTTTATTTTCACACACATTCCTTCAAGACTCACTCCACTAACAGTTCTAGACTGTCATAAAGGAAGCCTTGTCTTCAGAGAAATGAAGAGGGCAATTAAGTTATCAGATCACGCAACTTCGGGACCAATCCAGCAAATGCAAATGAATCATTTAGGCTGACGTCGGCTGCAGCCCTGTACCCTGGCAGCAGGGTGATGTGGTGACCAAAACACCTGGCTCCGTGATTACCACGCGACTCGTCATCCAGCCACCGTGATTTTACTGATGCACCGAGGCGCCGCTCGCCAAGCCCACGACGCGGGAACTCAAGGCCGTGAGCTCAGGGGGGCAGGTTGCTGATGAACGAAATCGACGCCCCGATGACCCCTCTCCCGTGACGACTTAGCCCGATGCTGTGACTACGATGCCACCGCCGCATGAACCCGGAAATACAATTCACATCATGCCAATCACGTTGCTAGCACCGACCTTCACGTTCTCGTCCACAGGCACCCATATAAAGCGTTCACTGCAGTGACCGCTTTAACAGACACAGGAGCAGACATCTCAATAGTTAGCAAGAATTTCGTGGGTCAGCTCTCCAAGCTCAAAACGGAATGGGCGGGGCGCAAATTCGTACTGCTGGCGGCCACCTTATTACACCGATCGAACGGTGCACTGCACGAGTAACCATCGCTGATTCAGCCTTTGTTGCCATATTTGTTATCCTGCCGCACTGCTTCTGAGATCTCCTACTCGGCATGGACTTTTTACTCGAGCATAGTGTCATTATGAATGTTTCCCGCCGTACGGTTACGTTTCGGACGTCTGCAACGACGATCGCGTGCTCCGAAAGACGACACGCACCTTTATGTATCGTTGACGCGGATGTATTTATGCCGCCACGGTCGTATGCTCTCGTCAGTCAGGTGCGTCGACTAGTACTGTGCTGTCGGCGTTGCCGGATAGAACACAAAGCTTCGGTTACATCATCGCGTCTACGTTGGCGACGGTTGCACAGCAGCCGTCGCCAAATTTTTCCACTCCGTCCCGCAACAAACATGACGAAAATGAAACAGTCACATGATTGTTTCTTTTTCGTCATGTTTGTTTTTACCTGGGCCTTGGAGTAAATGCTTAGGCATATTGGTGAGTCAGTGCTTGTACTGTGGCTTCCTTTTGTCTTGTCCTTTGTCTTCTTGTTCGCGCTGTTTAAATTAATAATGAATGTTTGGCTTTGGACTCCAATTCGACGTCGATGTCTATCCGAGAAATTTCTAAAGCAGTCCTTTTGCCCCTAGAAAAAGCTCTGTCAACTGAATCACGACACATACGAAATGCTTCCTGACAGCGTTTCCATTACTCGACCCCAGCAGAAAACCGAAGTTGTTCACTTGGTGCGCATATGAAGCCGCACTTTTCGAGAGATCTGCCTTAAAACATAGAAACTTAGCACTTCGTCAAACTGCCTTACTGCTTTCTTCTAGTGAGCACTATATTTTCTTACTCTATTCATTGCTTTCGATTTCATCGTGTCGACGATTTTTTTTACGGGGGTAATGCAACGTGCGCAACAACAGCCGTAATAGAAGAGACATCTGGGCGAGTTGATACGGTGACATGATGAATAAATAGCACTACAGACTAGGACGAAGATGGAAAAGCAAACAGGACGGGCCCCCGTCCTGTTTACTTCTAGATCTTCGTCCTAGTCTGTAGCGCTGTTAATTGTCCATCGAACAGCAGCCGCTGGGCGGCATCTCACAGCGAGTCTCATGCGCCTACTTCAAGAAGCGGAACTGGCCTCGTGACGTTCGATGCGAAGAGGCTGACTTTGGGCGCCGATCGTCTCTCGATGCTCTTGACGGGCTCTGCTGGGGTTTCTGGGTCAATGCCCATTAAAACCTTTAAGTTACCTACCCAAACAACTACGTGGCAATATTGTATAGATATACTTTGTTTATCTTCTAAAAAGTGTGTCATTTCTTCATAAAGGTGCGGTGGTGGTCACCAGACTAATTTTAAGCAAACGGGAAGTTTCACAACTGATATCTTGGAGTCGGGTCATGTTTTAGCATGTCGTCTTTGTCAAAATAGAGCCGCCCAGTGACTCAGCGTTTAAATCTATCAGCCCTGGGTTTTATAGCAAACGTCAAAACTTCTGATCCAGCAAAGCGCATGAAAAAGCTTCGGGTCTTTCTGCATCAACTCCTCAGACTCGCTGGAAACGATGTGCAGGAGCGCCTTTTCTAGACCCGGGACTCGGCGGTATGGCGCACGACAAAAAAGCCGCTCTCGTTGACTGTAGCGTCGTCAGCGGAGGCACAGACGGCGACACCTGGTGACGACCTTAAGGTAGGCACGGCGCGGCCACTGCTTACACGGCTGACGCTATGATGGCGTCCAAGGTCGGCGATCAGGTCCCATCAAAGTAACGGTAGCGCAGATCCTTAGACAATGGTATAGGCGGGCGCTAAGCTTCGCCAGATTATCTCGAGCCAGGTTCGATTCACACAGAGTGGGTGTCGAATTGAGTTTTAGGGGCGTTGTCATCAGCGCTGAATGCAAATCTGTACGACAAATGACGAAGCGAAATGCCCCATTTTATTTATCCAGATTTTGAAGCTTGTTCATATGTCTGCATATCTAGCTCGGTGGCCTCTAGCTGGATTCAGTTCGCTCAGGTTTAATTTCAATCTAATGTCAACAGGTAACGCGGCACGATAACATGCTAGGGACCGATTGACGAATACAACAGCAAACAAATATTTGCGAAAAGGTTTTAAAACATAATACATTTTGTCGTTTAAAGAAGCTACACGCAGTAGCCCTGTAGAATACTGACAAACTATGTGATAAAAATGTCGGAATATAGCGTCCCTTAGAGGTCTTGTCGGCTGCGGAGACATCATTCAGCTGATTACAAAGATCGCTTATCAGCTTTATGATATCACGCCACGTGGTAAGCTGCAGCAAAATATTGCGCTGTGGATTGCTCATCGTCGTTTGCTTCAACTTTCATATTCGACGCGAGTAAATCGGATCAGTTTATACCTTAATCAGAGCTTATCCTATGGCGTCTCCACGCGTGCAGATGACAAAGCAAAGTAACAACAGCAGTTAAGCAGGCTAAATGGGCGATTTCGCACGTATACTTGATCTGACTGCGTCAAATTCCTATGATATATGATATTTCCGCGACTTTATGTAGAAAAAGAAAGGTTTATTTTGCATAGTTGATTTGCGGCCCAACAAGCCAATGCTTGTGCGCAGTAGGATGAGCTGAATCAAATTTCACGTATCATATCACTATATGCCGAAGATAAAGTAGCCTGAAAAGCATGCAGGGACATCAAGGCGTCATTGTATTAATTTATTTATTTTATTTATAATATACTGCAGGCCCTGTGGTGGGCCTAAGCAGGAGTGGCAACAATAATATTATTACATCACATATAAAGAAAATATACACAGCTAGAACACAATAATCATGGCAGCCAGGGGTAGAAAAATCGAACATTTGGTACAATAATCAAATGAAAAACGTCAGTGAAATCGGCAGTACAAGGGAAAACATTTTTTTTTATTTAAAACACACACAAATATTTAAAGCAGCAACACAACAACAGGTTAGTTAAGGTAGTCAAGACTCAATTAGGTCAATCGAGTCGATGCTATTTGTTAGGTGAGGTCGCAGTCGGTTCCAGTCTTCTATAGTACGAGGAAAAAAGGAATATTTAAAAGCATTTACTCTAGAATTGTATGGAGTTAATTGACGTTCGTGACGATTTCTTGTCAGACGGGTGTTTAACGGTTTCAGATAAGGGCAGGAGTTCATTAACAATTTATTGTGTTTCAGCAAGAACAGAAGTTTAAGTCTTTGAATCTTCGTAATTCGAGTGTTGGGATGCTATGTTGCTTCACTAGTTCTGTTGGTGAATCCATTGCACGATGCTTGGAAAAAATAAAACGAACAGCTTTTTGTTAGATCATTTCGAGTGCGTGAATGTTGCGTTTTGGTACGGGTCCCAAACAGTGGAGGCATATTCAAGCTTGGGTCTTATGATTGACGAGTATGCTAACAGCTTTACATTAGGTGGAGCTTGCTTTAGTTTGTGTCGTAAAAGGGATAGCTTTTTAAATGAAGATGCGCATATGTTAGAAACGTGTCGGTTCCAATTAAGTTTATTAGTTATAGTGACTCCAAGGTATTTGTATTCGCTGACTTCAGTTAAAGGATGAGACGGAAGATTGTACTGGAATGAATGTGTGATTCGCTTATTTGTTATTTTCATGAAGACCGTTTTATCTGTGTTAAGCTTCATATCCCACTCACTGCTATTAAGGCTAGAGTTAAATAGTAATTGGTCACTAAGATCGTTAATCTCATGAAAAAGAACGCAATCGTCTGCAAAGAGCCGAATTTGAATCGGGTCAGCTATTTCATTGATAATATCATTAATATAACTGAGAAACAACAGCGGCACGAGTACGCTACCTTGTGGCACTTCTGATGTTACTGGAAGTGGTTTAGAGAATTGATCACCTATGCAAACAACTTGAGTTCGGTTAGTCAGATATGAAGCCACCCAGCTAATTATGAAGTTTGGAAGACCGATCAGATGAAGTTTGTGAATTAGCTTACGGTGTGAAACTAGATCAAATGCTTTACAGAAATCCAAAAATATAACATCAACCTGGCCTGATTTATTCAAAACACTTGCAAAGTTATGGATAACAGAGGTAAGCTGTGTTACAGTAGAAAAACCCTTCCTAAATCCATGCTGATAAGAAGACAAGACATTATTTTCAGTTATAAATTTAGTAATTTCATTGGCGATAATATATTCAACTAATTTACAGCAACTTGGAGTAATGGAAATTGGTCGATAATTAGATACAATTTGTGCGTCTCCCTTCTTAAACACCGGCACAACGCGTGCTGTTTTCCAGTCAGAAGGAAGGCTAGCAGATGATATTGAGGCATTAAAAATTATAACCAAAAATTTGGAAATGGCTTCAGCATAGCGACGAAGAAACCTGTTAGGTATGCCGTCAGGTCCTGGTGATGTCTTTGAGGTTTAACAACATAGCAACCACACCAGAAGGTGATACAATGTCTGGGACAACCAAGCATGCATGATTAACATAGTACTCATATGTAGAATGCTCAGAAATCACACTATGAAAATGGCAATTAAATTTCTCTGCAATGGATGTTTTTTGGACGAGGACCACTCCGTCATGCATTATTTGATCAATTGATTTTTTCTTTTTACATAAAGTTTTCCAGAATTTATGTGGTGCAGATCGAATAAAATTCGGCAAGGTATGCTTGAAATAGTACTCTTTGGATTCCCCAATGGCCTTATTAAGTTCTGATTGCTTAGCTTGAATAATGCTACGACAGGTGCTCCCTCGTCTTAACCGCTTAATTTTCTAGTTAAATGCAAGATTTCTCGAGTAATCCAGGGCGATTTTTTGCCAGTTTTCTTTATTTTATCTGGAATGAATGTATCAAGGCAGTACCTGCACACGTCCTTGAATTTATTCCACAAATCAGGAACGTTAGTCCAGTGGACACGGCAACCCCGTCGTGGCAATGTCAACTGATGTGCCACTATTTGTGCAGGTACTTACCGGATTCTTTTCGATCGCCTTGGGCTGTGCAGTAAGCGCAGACAGCGGCTTCAATCGTCACCCAGCTTCTACCGATGCCTATCGACTGCCGTGCGCGGGGGGCGTACATTTTTCACACTGCGAGCTGCTGTCGTGGCACGTGGATACTGCCTTCTGCGCACCCTCTTCGAGCACAGCGACGCCATCCACACTTCCAGCCCGGATTTTGCCTATAAAAGGGACGCATGCGCCTTCCATTAGCAGTGGACACGGCAACCCCGTCGTGACAATGTCAACTGATGTGCCACTATTTGTGCAGGTTGGTGGACGAAAATATTGCTGCCGTAGCAACTGCCTTTTTTTTATCGTGTTGCCGTGTCCACGCACATTGCTGGTTTGCTTTAGTGATTGTATCTCAATTGTAGGCCTGTTGCTGAAGTTATCCGGCGATGTTGAAGAAAATCCTGGCCCGGATACAATGGAAATGATTCAACAAGTAATTGCTTCTCAAACTGAAATCCTCAGCAAATTAGGCGAAATACAGTAAAACCAAACATCGTCTGAAGCAAGAATTCTGGACATGCAATCCAGTCTGTCTGCTATAGAACGAAAGCTACAAACCTTTGACGAGTCTCGGGATAGGCTTTCGAAGCTAGAAACTTTTGCTGAAAGTTGTGAAATAGAAATGACTACAGTTTCGAGAAAACTTGATGAGTTGGAAAACCGCTCGCGGCGCAATAACTTGATTGTACGCGGAGTCAAGGAGGAGGAATCAGAAAGTGAAGAGGACCTACCACAGAAAGTAAACAATGACATCTTTGATAAAATTCTGAAACAAAGGGTGGACACTATTGAAAGGATTCACCGACTTGGAAAGAGGGAACCAGGTAGAGACCGTCCGATTATTATTAAACTTACTGACTTTAGGGATAAGATGAAAATAATGAGTAGCTGTTTCAACCTAAAAGGCACACAATTTAGTGTAATTGAAGATTTCTCTAAAAAGCTTGTGGAAATACGAAAAAAAACCTTTGGAACTCCTGTGCCGATGAACGAAAGAACGGCGTGAAAGCTAAGTTAATTTTTGATAAGTTAAAAGTCAAGAATACCTTATACGCATGGAACGAGGAGACCAAGCAGCGGTACAAATGCCAGGTTGCCACGAGCACTAGCAATGAGTCACTAAACAATCATAAGACGGTCTGCTTTAAAATTATAAATGTGAACGCTAGGAGCATGCTTAACAAGGTTGACGCCATAGAAAGTATATGCCTTGAACATGAACCCGATATTATGGTAATCACAGAGACATGGCTACATAAAGATATTAGAGACTGTGAAGTTGCTCTCCCAAACTACTCCATACTACGAAAAGACCGTGAAAGGAGGGGTGGCGGTGTTTGTCATACTGGTTAAGAGTAATATAGTATTCTCAGTTATAGAAGGGTTTGATGATTTAGAAACTGCATGGATTAAAATCAGACTGAATGGTCGTACTGTCTTAGTGGGTGCTTTCTACAGAGCTCCCAATTCAACCATAGACGTGCTTGATAACCTAAAAAGGTTACTGGACCTAAATGTACACTTTGGTGACAATATTATTCTGACAGGTGATTTTAATTTGCCAGGAATTGGTTGGATGTCGCTTTCTCCCGGCAGAGTTGATACAGCTAGCAGTGAACATCTGATCGAACTCGCCTACTGCTATGGTTTGACTCAGATTGTTGAAAAGAGTACGAGAGTATGCATGACAACATCCTCGATACTAGACCTTGTCTTTTTGTCATCTGGTCTACTAGAGTTTTTGCTGAGTTGTGATGTTGAAGAACGATTGTCTGACCATAAAATGGTGATTATGTCGCTCAATATGACTCATGAAATATGTCACAAATCTTGCAGAAAGACTGTTCTGAATTTTGCGGCTGCTGATGATGTCGGATTACTCGACTACCATGAAATCTCGTTTGATGAATTCATGTGTTATATCAAGATGAACTTGGCACAGATAAGTTGCGGGATTTTTTTTGCAAACATGACAGCGAAAGCAATTGAGATGTTCATTCCTAAAACCATGAAAAGGACAAAACAGAAGCATCCCTGGATTAATAGAGACATTATTCCCAAAAACGGCAGCTCAAAAGAAAACGAAAAAGATGCTCACAATACCCAAGCCCTGAATTAAAAATCTCCATATGTCGTATGAGCCAAGAGTTAAAGCGACTCATCAAAGAAAGTAAAAATACCTTTTACAGTCAGACTCTCACCAGATTTCTTACTGAAGCGCCCAGTAAGTTCTGGCGATATATAAATGGCGGCGGTAAATCTCACCATTCTAATGAAGAAGAGAGCCCCCAGAGGGCTGAAAGTTTTGATTAATTTTTTTTGCATCTGTTTTCACTGAAGATGACGGCGAATCACCGTATTTTGAGCTTCCAGGTTGCCCTCCTATACCCGATTTAGAAATAAGTGAATAAGGAGTTCTGAAACTCCTTTTGAATATCAACACAAAAAAGAACTCAGGACCGGACGGTATCCCGAATGAATTCTTATATAGATAAGCAGAGTGGAATTCTTAGTTTCTTACCAAAATCTTTCAATCGTCTATCGACAGTAGTTGTGTTCCCGTTGCCTGGAAATGTGCGAAAATAGTGCCTGTGCATAAAAATGGTCCCACTTCTAACGTTGAAAATTATAGACCCATTTCCCTCATTAGCACGTGTTCCATGTTACTCGAACATATTATGTACGCTCACTTATCAACTTTTCTTGAGAGTAACAATCACCTATTTGTAAACCAGCATGGCTTCCGCAAGGAGCTTTCTACCGTCACACAACTCACGGGAACTGTGCATGATCTTTCCTAGTCAATTTATTCCCGCATGCAAACAGACATCGTAATTTTGGACTTTGCAAAGGCGTTTGATAAGGTTTCGCACACTAAACTATTACTAAAAATCAGTGCCATATTTAAAAATGAAACTATAATTAAGTGGTTCAGGTCATATCTTTCGTCTAGAGTACAGTATGTTCAGGTTCAAGAGTATAAATCCAACATCATGCCAGTCGATTCCGGTGTTCCCCAGGGCAGCGTTCTGGGCCCTCTCTTGTTTTTGATCTTCATCAACGACTTGCCTGTTGGTTTGAGCGTTCCAGTTAGACTGTATGCAGACGACTGCATCGTTTATAAACAAATTAATACTCCAGAAGATCAGGCAGAACTCAATCAAAACTTGCAGAAAATACATGAATGGTGTAAGGTGTGGCAGATGGTATTAAATTCAAACAAAACAGTTTTTATGACCATTACAAGAAAGAAAACTGTCCTTGATTACAGTTACAGCATTAATGGTAGATTACTAACTAGAGTAAATTTAAATACCTTGGAGTAACACTCAGATCTGACTTACGCTGGAATTTACACATAGATAATGTATGTACTAAGGCTTCCAAGGCACTCTGGAGCTTGAGACGCAGTATGTGCAGGGCAACTCCTGAAATAAAAAGTCTGGTTTTCAAAAGCCTAGTTAGGCCTATCCTCGAATATGCAAAAGTTCTCTGGGACCCGTACACTGCTTCCAACTGTTCTAAGCTGGAAAGAATCCAGCGTCTAGGAGCAAGGTTTATATTTAATAGGTATCGTTATTCTGATTCTCCAACTTCTTTGTGTAAATCTGCTGATTTGCAAACTCTTGACATTAGAAACAAATGCGACAGACTCAAGTTTCTTTTCCAGATCGCTAACCACTACTTGAAAATCGATCAAACAAAATACTTTGAAATTAAAACAGGGGAAACATCACGCCATCGTCACAGTTTGTACATCCCAATGCCGCCTGTCAGAAATGATTGCTTTAAATTTAGTTTTTTCCCGAGAGCCATTAAGGAATGGAATATGTTACCAAGCTTCGTTGTCACGTCACAATCACTTAGCGAATTTTTAGATAAACTGCACAATGTTTTATGTTCTGCTTGATTTCTATGACAATGATTTTGTTTTGTTCAAGTGGCAAACACATGAATTTTAGTGTTGATCTCAGTGTTTGATGTGTTCTTTTTCTGTTTCAAGTTTGATATCCACTCCTGTAATAGCCCGCCCAGGGCTGACAGTATGAATAAATGAAATGAAAACTGTCAATTTCGAAGTTTAGGTGATCTAGCACCCTCTCATCCTGGGCGCGAGAGAAATCTTTAATAGAAATGAGTTTTGGGGGAGGCAAGCAGGAAGGTAATTGTAATGGACAGGAAAAATAAACCATGTTATGATCCGAAATGCCTTGTTCAAAAGAGACAGAATACTGATCAAGTGACCCACTTGCAAAAATGAGGTCAAGCACAGAGTGACAGGTTCCATGGACATGAGTGGGCTCTTTAACCACTTGTTGCATGTCATGGCTAAACATAATATCACACAAATGCCCACACTGCACTCCTAAGCTCGGATCGGGAAAAATGCAATTCCAGTTTATTTCTGGCAGGTTGAAGTCACCCACCACAAGCATCTTGTCATGACGAAAATTATTCATATGGTCAGCCAAATCTTTTAGAAACTGCGGCGGAGAATCAGGTGCGCGATAGACAGCAAACAATAACAAAGAAAAGCCCCAACAAAAAAGTTTCAAGGAAACGCTTTCGTGGTCATCAATTTGCTGGACAGGAAAAGCTTTGATAGTGTTTTGAACCAGAATCGCCACACCCCCACCCCTTGAGGATCTGTCTCGGCGAAATACCTGATATGAGGGCGGAAACACGTCCGCGTCGTCTATATCTTCGCGTAGCCATGTCTCGGTGATAACGACTATATGAGGATCATAACCTAAAATGATAGCTTCCAACTGGTCACTTTTATTTGAGATACTGCGGGCATTTATGTTTAATAATTTCAATGTCTTCATATTTGGTGGCGGAAGTCATGGTGTTTCTGTTGGCCTTTTCTTACTATCAGGTAGTCTGACTCTGCAATCTTTATTTTCATCCCACTTGTAGAACACCCCATCAACTCGTAGTTTATCGTTTATTAGTGTAACTTTCCTTTTTTGATCCTTTTCAAGCTTGGCGCTGTCCCACAGCAGTTTTCGAATCCTAAGCGTGTTCTTCTGGATGGATACATTTGAACCCTTACGTTTACGAGCATTTTTCAGGATTTCTTGTTTTTCGTTATAATCTTGAAAACATACAATTACTGGCCTCTGCTCGCCGGACTTTCCAAGCCTGTGGATTCTACCAACTGAGGTGCATGCGACGCCCAGTTTCTGTGAGATCTCAGAGCAAATTTTTTTCTTTCAGAACAGAGTCAGTTTCGTCAGCTTCATCTTCTGTTACACCAAAAACAATTAGATTTGGCCTCCTACTTCTGTCCTCGAGGCCATTAACTTTAGCGTGAAGCCAAGATACTGTTTGTTGGAGTTCTTCTATTTTTTCATTTGATCGGGTTTCCAATTCAACAAGCTTTGAGCGGAAGTCGGTTATCAGCGCTTCCATATTAGTCTGCTGAATTCGAAGAGCCGCTACATCTTTTAAAGTTTATTTTGTCCTGCCAATAACTGCTTGAGTAGGTCCTGAGTACTGGGTTCACCCATGAGTGGTCCGGGATTTGTTTCCACATCGCCGCAAAGGACAAGCTTACAAACGCAATACGCGTCATATGCAATGCATATACATCGTTTTGGGCACGGCAGAACCAGAAGGCAAAGGTAATCACTTCTAATAGTACAGTAAGAAGCACAAACCTGGAAAAAGCAGAAGGAAGGCGCATGAGGCCACATCCCGTTGCCTGGTCCGCCGTGCCCACTAAATACGAAGCCTTGCGGACAGTCTTTTAAAGCCTTGCAGGTTGAGGTAACATGGCCCCGAGGTGGCGCTAACTCCGGGTGCAGCGCAGCGCTGTCATTCCTGACGTCACTCAGTGGACGAAATCGGTGAAGCGGGATCGGGGATGCGGCGTTTTCCTGGTTGCACGTGCCGATAGACGACGCAATTTGAGAGTTTGAAGCTCCGGTCAGACCAAGCAGCAATGCCTGGAAAAAGCAGAAGGAAGGCGCATGAGGCCACATGCTGTTGCCTGGTCCGCCGTGCCCACTCTGTCGCCGTGTCAACGTTAAACAAAAGCCCATGATATAATTCTAGCCAGTGAGGCCATTTGTCCTCTGCTTATAGAGCAATGACAACAACACAGAGACAATAAAAAAAATTTAGTTGAGAACCGGTCGGCAGTCTGTCTACCCGAACGAGTTCACTTCGTGAGAAGCGGTGTGATTGAAAGGGACCTGTGCAGATTAATTCATACTTTTATTGAGTTGCTTCATCTACATAGCATACCCCTCCTTACCTAGATATCTTATCACAAAAAGAACCGCCTTGAGTACCTCATCATACAAGCATTTTCAGTGGCACTATAGGGCTTCATCACTACACAGCTGCAGAGTAATGTCTGCAACTTGACATTGTCAACGCACTCGCGGAAATCTGCGAGGAAAACATCATTGCGCAGATGGTGCGGTATATTAAAGCTTAATTAGACAGAAGAATCCTTGGCAGCCGATGCACAAACGGATGGTTAGAAGTAAATGGACCAAAAGACCCACGCGAACCAGTCAGGAAACCGCTCACCATTAAGCTTCTTCCCAAAAATATGCATGCTGTATACACCACAAGGGTAGGAGAACGGCAGGGCTTTAGCTCTCGAAATAAATTACAGGCTGCACCGGCTGTTATTATAAGTAGATGCGGCTTAGTATCCAGCTTCATACAGAGCACCTACTGTAGCAGGGGCTACTACATACTCACAGCAAGATATAACAATCAACGACTCCAAGACAGCGAACTCAATTTCGAACGGGGTTGAATTGCAAATATTACTATCAATGTTCTTTATACGATCTTCAGCGCCTTACGCATACCATGATTAACTGCGCGGTTTGATATTTCTTTCCATCGTAGCTTACGGAGTGGAATTGAAAGCTTAAAGTTAAAGCAACATATTCCACGCGATCGCTCTTACATGGCAAGACGTATATTTACGTCTTTAGAGTGCATAGTACTGTTGCTTCCAGGAGAAATGTCAAGAAAATGACGGTGACTACTTCCAAGCCATCGTACGCATAATAAAAAAGAAGCGCACTTCTTTTTGTTTGGGCTGGGAGTTCGCGGTGGCGCCAATACACCGACACCAACGGCGGCTAACCGAAGTGCTCCTGCGATGTGCCTTTCCATTCAACATCGAAACGGACCGTGCTCAGCTCGGTTACCCACGGTGGCGCAAATCACCGAACAGCGGGGGCGTGCCACTCTGCTGCTCCTGTGGGGGCGTGTCCACAGCCTGAGCCCCGAAAGGCTCAAGTGCTTGCTTTCCCGCGACGGCTCCCAGGCGGCAGAGACCCGACGCGGAAGGGAGCACTGTTAGACCGCTGCCTGACGATCGCAGCACCCCCCGTTTGGCTCGGTTTCCCCACGGTGGCGCCACTCACCGACATCCGCTACATACAGCTACGATATCCTGTGGAGTGGGCCCCCCGGGGCTCAGGTTGGAGACGCGCAGACGCACTGGCCAACGTTTGCTAGCCAACGAAGCTCTGGCGCCGCTTCGGAGTCCGCGGTGTCGCCACACACCGACACCCAAGGGCCTGCTAAGGTGCTCCTGCGGGGTCCTGTTTCGACGGAATATGGATTGCACTTGGCTCGAAAACCCACAGTGTCGCCACTCACCGACACGCCACTAAATGGGCGTGCTCCTGTGGGAGGATGCTATTGCATATACAGGGGTTGGAGACAGCTTCGGCAAACCTGGGTTGCCAAAGCTGGGTTGCCCGTGCTTATGAATATGCATCCCTCTAGAATCAGTAGGATAGTTGCCACCGACAGGCTATGTCATGACCACGATGGAGTAGTGGTCCATTCGCTAATAAACTAACAGCAATCTCGGTAGTTATCTGAACTTGATGAGCGCTGCTTTGGCGAACTGGAGTAGTCAACTCTGGGTGCGAAGTCGCGTTTTTCCCATTAGTATACAAGTAAACAAAAATGTTCAAAACGGTATTTTGATTTCCCTATCCGCCCGGGGAGATTGTCGCTGTGGTAATAACAACCATTTAAATAATATAACGTATTATGAAAACTTCGAAGACGATTCCTTTTCAAAGCTCCACGTTACCGATATGTCTGAGCGTGAACTGACCGCCATTAAGTGCGCGAGGCGCTTGCGCTAACTACAGAAACATATGCAACAAATATTAATTCGATAGCGTCAAGGGCCCCGTGGCACAGAAAAGGAGGTGCGTTGTTGCTCTCCTTTGTAACTCGAATATCTGTGAGGAAGCAAATAAGTAGAAATTGTTCTCAGCGTACCAAAAATCGAACTCCGGCACTTCAGTGCGAGACGAGAACGCAATCGATACACTACCGAGCAAGGTTGCTACACTCGAGTGAAGTTGCATTAGTGTATGAGTTGCCGTTTGGCTGTATGCTAACGAAGAGCTGTGTCATTAGAAAGGAACAATTAGGGAGTAACAATTAGGCAAATAACAAAGTATAAATCCGCTAGTTTTGCGCTTTGGTTGCATGAAATTGTAGCATAGCGTATGGTGGTAGCGCGAGTAGAGAGAGAGTAGAAGGAAGAAGTCCGGAGTAATAAGAAAAAGTAAAAAAGCATTGGAGTGTTTTCGCTGGTCTTCATAGTTCTGGCTCTGGGTTTTGGTTATTTGTGGCTATCCCCGGCACCCAAGCGCCTGGAAAGGACCTCCACGCATCGATACCACACCCACAGCTATGGCTTCGCTGAATCCACAGCACTGGATCCGGCGTCGCCGCGCACTGGCAGGTGAGTGGGAACCACACCTGCCACTGAGCACGAGTAGACCCATCCTGGGCCGCTATTTGCATCACAATCTGGCGAGCCTGGAAGATTCGGGGTCGTTTCCTGCCGTGCCAGATATGAGCCTCTGCGAGTTGAGAAATTGCAACTAGAGAAATTGGCTGCTATCGGGACCCAACTTGGACTGTCGGACTTAGAACTTGGTACCTGGATCGGGAATGAACGAACAGCCCTGCGAGCTGATGGCGCAGCCGAACGAGAAGCAATTCGCTACGCCACAGAAAAGGAGAAGCAAATGGCCGTACGTAGAATGGAAGTAGCGGAGAGAGAGAAGGAGGTATTGACATTAATGCTCAGGCTGCAGAATTGTGCCAGTATTGATATGAATACTGATGCCGAGGTCACGGGTGCGCCTAGCTCCTCCGGTTCTCTCACCTATACAATTACTTGGTTTGTTCGACGGGCGATGTGAGGATCTTCCTTTTTATCACCAGCGACTCGAGCGTGTGGCTACCGGACAGCAGTGGCCTCCAGAGAAATGGGCTGTAGCCTTTAGTATTTGTCAAACTGGGAAGTCCTTGCATTCATCGTTCGTATAACAGCGGAAGATTCACTTGATTATATAAGGGTTAAAAATGCCTTGCTGCAGCGGTTCCAGTTCACTGCACAAGGATATCAAGAGAAACGAGCAGAAGATGTTGAAATAGAAAAACAGCTGATTGCTCGCATTTCCAGTTTCTTTGATCACTGGATAAATGTGACTGAATTCCACCGGACGTTTGAAGGAATAGGCTTTTAATCGCAGAGCAATTCCAGCGATGTTACTACCCACAGCTCGTAGTCTTTCTCAAAGCACGCAACTGCGAGACTGGCTAATCCTGCTGATATGACGGGCAATTTCATTGAAGCCCTGAACCTTGCCAACATTGGTATGGTTGGGGATGAACTGAAGGACTGCCAGAAACACAACGCTTCCCCTGCAAAGAAGCAACTACCATGGTTTATCCTGTGTCACAAGTTGGGTCATAATTCAGCAGACGGTCGACTTGTTTCCAGTGATGTACCCGAATGCAATGCATGTGGTCGATTTGGACATAACGCGAACGACTGTGGAACGCGACAAAATGAGAAATCTGCTTCGTGTGTCTTGTGAAATATGCCAAAGCGAGCTTCTGGACACACGGCTTCCTAGGTCCTCTGTGCGGCCAAGTCGAGTACTCCCACTGATCACGGAAGGTAAACCATCAGAGCCTTCTTTTTGGCAGTGGAAATGTCGGTTGCTAAAGGCCGTATGTTCTCTCATGAAGTCGATGTCCTCAAAGACACAGAGACCATGATTATCTGACAAAATGTAGTGCCT
Source organism: Amblyomma maculatum (assembly GCF_055883805.1). Lineage (NCBI taxonomy): Eukaryota > Metazoa > Arthropoda > Arachnida > Ixodida > Ixodidae > Amblyomma > Amblyomma maculatum. The sequence goes on from NC_139352.1 coordinate 130,586,241, forward strand.
TTAGTCTCGTTCACAGGGAGAAGCAGTGGCGTTTTAGGTTTGGATGGACGAGTCAAGGTCTTACCTGAGGCTCTGATCCGGGTGCATGCACCGCTTTTCATTGGAACAGTAACATTCTTATGTATGGATGGACCTCTCTACGATCTCGTGCTTCGCAATATACCAGGCGCAAAGGCATCCCATGATCCGGATCCCGGATGGGAGTACACTGCCGCTGTTACTTTCTGCAGCCGCGAAAATACAAGTTGGCTAGTCGGTTCATGGTTATAACAACACAGAACTGCGCGAAGGCAACGGGACAAGAAGGCACGATTGCAACTGTGTAATAACCTTTATAAGCATTCTGCTTTCGCTAAATAAAGTCAGTTGGAAATCGACGCTTTGTGTGTGTGTATACGTGCCTTCTTGTCCCGCTGCCTTCGCGCAGTTCTGTTTTGTTATAGCCAAAATACAGCAGGAATCAGGTGTGTCATCAAAGAGGCACTAACTCCGATCTTAAGAAGACACAAAAAACTAGTAAATTTCTGAACAGCAAAATGACCTAAGCTTAAAAACCTCTTTTGCGAAAGTTGGTCGGGAGTTCGGTTCCGGTATCGGGAATGTGCATTACTTTTGTGTGGAGAGTGACCTCTTATACCATCATTTTACAATTATTCCCTGGCAGACACTTCAAGCAACTGATGGCGCCGGCTAGGTTTCGATTAATCATTCACCACTTCGGTCATGAGAGCATCATGGCTAATCACCAATGAATTAGCCGGACCACTGACCGAATACTAGGGGATTTTTACTTTCCGGGCGTGCATGGCGACGTCACCCGTTTCGTTAAATCATGCGATATATGCCAAAGAACGACCCTCAAAGGCAAAGTCGGCGTAGTCCCTTTGAGCAATATGCCTCTGATTACAACAGCATTCCAACAGGTAGCAGTTGATTTAATAGGTCCACTTTCACCGACGTCAAAGAAACCGCTACTCGCTAATTCTCGTTGACCTCGCTACACGTTACCCAGATGACATGACACTTCCTGCTTTTGATGATGTGAGCATCGCGGACGCGTTGTTAGAAATGTTTTCCAGAGTAGGCCTTCCGCAAGATATGGTCACAGATAAAGGCCGGAGTTTCACTTCAGATCTGATGCAAAAAGGTGAGCCGTCCTATGTCCGTCAAGCTCCTGTGAACGGCACCTTACCATGCTATGGCGAATGACCTCGTAAAAAAGTTCAATGAAACAATAAAGATGCGGACTAAGCGAACGTATTAAGAGCAACCTTGATCACGGGACCGCTATCTAGCGCCGTTGCTTTTCGCTTATCTGGATATACCGCAAGCCAACTTGGGGCTTTCTCCTTTCGACCTAATTTACGGTCATCACATGGACCTGTGACTGCTCGCAAATAATTTTGGACCAATGACATTCTGGATGATCGTTCGAACAATTTTCACCTATCTTCTCGACCTTCGGAACAGTCTCGAGGAAACATGTAACCTCGTTAACATGCAACAACAAGAAAAAACTCGCACAAAACAAAAGGCCTAGTACGACCGCAATAGTCGGCCGCCGAACCTACAGGCTAGAGACAAAGTGCTCATCTTCCTGCCAACAGATTGGAATAAACTACTAATGCAATGGCGAGGTGCCTTTGAGGTTGTGGGCGTGCGGAAGGAAGTGAACAGCCTCATTGACGTCAACATGCTGAAAAAATATGAGGAATGGCATGCTAGTTTCTTCATCACGTCTGTCGCCGATGTACAGGGAAACAAAATGAACAGTAATCTCACCTGTCTAGCAAAAAGTGACGGTGATGAATGCATCCCACTACTAAGTTTGTTCCCCACAAAAACTGGCACTGATGCAAAGGTGTCGCCAACTTTTGGAACTTATTTCCATATGAAGTGCCCAAGAGTATATCAAGAAAACTGATAATATGTGTGCTGACTACGTAAGCCGTGTGTGAACGAAAGCCTGCATTCCTCAGCGATTGTATTTTTTGTGGTAGTATTGTAGTGTTGTGTCAATGTCGTTAGTTACTGCTATGGCAGTTACGTGTGCACTGACAGTCAGTAGAGGACACACCTCCCTTTGTTAGAGACCAGAACAGTTCCGCTGTAACTGTTTTGAAGTGGGGGTAGTGTCAAAAAGCTGTAGTATTGCACATGGTGGTAGCGCGAGTAGAGAAAAAGAAGGAAGTGCGGAGGGAGAAAAAAATTAAAAGAGCGTGGGAGCGTGTTCTCTGGTCTTCATCGTTCCGGCTCTGAGTTTTGGTTATTTGTGGCCATCCCAGAGACCCAAGCATCTGGAGCGGACCTCCACGCGTTGACACCACACCGACAGCCACGTCTTCACAGACTCCTCAACACAGGATCCGGCGTCCCCGAGGACAGGCGAGTGCAACCCTCGCCTGCCTCTGAGCACAAGTAGATCGATCCCGCATGGCCTTTATTTCCATCACATCCAGCATTCGGCGCCTAAAGAAAACTTGCAATCGTAATATCCTGTTATCGTACTGCGCTGCCGCAACAGATGGCGCGCAACCTCTATGATATTTCTGGTGTTCTCGTATACTAATGCTGGTTTGTGGGGTTTAACGTCCCAAAGCAACTGAGGCTATGAGACTATGAGGCTATAAGTCCGTAGTGGAGGACTCCGAAAAGTTCGACCACCTGTGGTTTTTAACGTGCACTGACATCGCACAGCACACGGGCGATGCCGCAGTGCACGTTAAAGCAACAATCATAGTAGGCGACTCCGAACTGGCGATCGGTAACTTTGCTAAAGGTAGTCTACAATCCCGCCTCACAAATACTCAGTGAAATGAGAAAATCCTCTCTCTTGAAAGAGATCAAACTAATATGGACCCCAGCTCATGCGGGGAACCCGGGAAATGAGGCTGCAATCCAATGCGCTCAGGAATGAGCCGGCCGAGCGGTGGCGCAAAATCAGGAACCGGAACCATTCGGTTGGCCAGTCGTATCATACCACGAACGCACCGTGCATTACAAAGTAATAAGGAGAACACTCCCACAACCCCATAAAACACTGACCAGACAACAAGTGATATGAACAACGCCACAGACGGGGACCCTCCTCAATCCAAACTACGTCTCAAAATTCATAAATAAGGATATTAATCTCTTCTGCCGCTTTTTTGGAGAGAAAGGCAACTTCAATTATATGATCTAGGCGTGCAAAGGCCATAAGCCTTCCTCAGAACCCTTGCCTGATCCTTCTAAAGAAGCTTGTGAGAAGCTAAGGTTCAGCGACGACCCTGGCATTCAGTTCAAGGTCGTCGAACGGGCCGGCGTCGCCAAAGGTCTCCACGGCCTGCGGGACGCTAGCTGACTTATCCTATTTTTCCCACTTATTGTGGATAAAGTTTTATCAGCCTCAGCCTCGTATACAACACCGCGTTTACAAACAAAGGGGGCACACGCGACGACACAGCAGACTGGGAATTAAAAGGAGGCTCATAACCAATACGAATACGTAGAGGAGGAAGTTTTCAACACAGTTTTCTGATTTCACGGGGCACTCAGGATGTAGTTCTCAAGCGATAGCTTCACTACGCGAAGTAAAGCCAAGGTCACCGTGTGTTTCCGGTGACGTTCAAAACGCTTCGATGTCAAGTTAGAACTTAAGCAACAATCACTTTGGATAGCTCATTCCTCACCAAAGGTCTAGATTGAGGTTAAACTCAAGGCCCAAGGTCAACACCATGGTCAAGGTCAAAGGTGAATGGAGCAGCGGCGTGCCGAGACACGTTTGTTGACAGGAATCTCGGGTATATATAGAGGCATGCCGCGCTCCTCGAACGGAGCTGTCGCTTCACGATATAGGTTTGCGCGAAGCTAGATCCCAGCCAGTTTTTTGGCACAGAGCACCGTGATCACCTAAGTATGAAACATCATTTGAAAGGCGTAGTATTTTTGAATAGGCGAAACGTATGGTGGTGCGAATTAGGATGGCGACCCATAGAAACAAGCGGTGCCGAATCGTCAATGTGTTTATGTTTTGTTTTTTTTTCTGTTTTGTCTGTGACTTCGGCGAGTGCTGTTTTCGTCAACATGCCAATTGTAAACAACATTTCACGCTTCACCTAGCACAAGCAAACAGGGCCAGTCGGTAAAGAGGGCGACCGAGCGCCGTTAAGAACTGTGTCTTTCTGAAATCAATCTATTTTGAAACGCCGCTAAGCTTTGTGTTTTAAAGCCAAACGTGCCGCCGGGAGACTCGCTATCTAATGATTATTCCTTCCAATAGTGCAAGCTTCTTGAATAGCCCGATATCCTATCACGTGTACTCAATCTGGTTACCAATTTCAGTCGTCCAAAATATGCAGCCTTGACAAAACTACACAAAAAAGCACCTCTCAGACATTATGGCAAGTTAACGAAAGAGAACAGTCCACTGTAACAGACGGCGGTGCAGACGACAGTCTATTTGGTCCTGAAATGCGGCATCTGTTAGCAGACGGGGGATTTCGAGCTTCTGCTGTTACGCGCGGTTCTTTTATCGTGCTACGTGACACTGCCTTCACTTAAACGTTTGCATTACTGAGCGGCAGTACTTAAAGGAAAACTGCAGTGGTTTTCAAACTTACTCACCTTCCACTGTACTGAAGTAGACTCACTGTTGGTCAGGTCTGTGAAGTTATTTTTGCGATTATTGCGACAACACCACAGCAATCGTCGATTGAAAGCGCATCGTTCAAACTTCTCGCGTCCCGCGACGACACCAGAGAGGAGGAGATGAATAGAGAACCCTCACCCGCACCGGCGAGCGTGACGTCACCGTGAGGATAGGCCAGGCGCTCCCAGCCGCCCGAGTGCATTTTTAGCCTGTGTTGTTGCTCGTGTTTAGAGGTTGCGGAAGTTCAACGTGTCGCTTGAGTTGAACACCCGTCCCAACATGCGGTACTGCTGCGCCTTCGGGTATGCGAGCACTTTCGCTCCGAGCGCAGTGGGTCGCTATTGTGAAAAGCGACAAGTTTACGCCGACCATATTACTGGACATTCGAAACTATAATAATTGCTGAATTTAGTACGTTGTATTCTGAGAGCAGCTGCAATGCACCTGGTAGAGCTATTTTCTAGCAATATATAAACTGTAGTGTCACACCAACGCTCGTCGTCTTTGTCATCGTCGACAATCACCGAGCGCCAAGCTCGTCACTTTTCCATCCGCGACGGCATGCTTTACCGCCGAAACTACCTTTCCGACGGACGCAAGTGGCTCCTTGTCATTCCTCGGCATCTCCGTTCGGAAATATGCGCCGCTTTTCACGCCGATCCTCAGTGTGCCCACGCCGGAGTGTTGAAAACTTACACTCGTCTTCGCCTCCGCTATTACTGGCAGGGTATGTACCGCTTCGTGCGTCATTACGTTCGCGCATGCCAGGAATGCCAACGCCGCAAAAACCCTCCACACCACTCCACCGTTCCGATGCAGCCCTTGCCCTGCCCCAGCCGACCATTCGATCGTGTTGGTATTGATCTTTACGGGCCACTACCAGTCACTCCAGCTGGTAACCGTTGGGTCATCGTGGCTGTTGACCACCTTACCCGCTACGCAGAAACATCTTCCTTACCTTCTGCGTCGGCGCCAGACGTTGCGTCTTTCGTCCTGCATCATCTCGTTCTGCGCCATGGTTCACCTAAAGAATTGCTCAGTGACCGTGTTTTTCTTTCTGAGACCATTGAAGCCCTTCTTCAGCAGTGCCGCATTGTCCACCGTTCTACCTCGGCCTACCATCCGCAGACAAATGGCATGACAGAACGTTTTAACCGCACCTTAAGTGACATGCTGGCCATGTATGTCGCGTCCGACCACTCAAACTGGGACCGGCTTCTCCCATTCGTCACGTACGCTTATAATACTGCCATACAAAGCACGACCGGCTTCTCCCCCTTTTTTCTTCTATACGGCCGTGAACCCACCTCAACTATGGACACGATACTTCCTTATCGCCCTGACACCTCCGAAGCGACCACCGTCTCTCAAGCAGCAGCATATGCAGAAGAATGTCGCCAGTTGGCCCGCTCATTTACAACCCAGAACCAAGGTCACCAGCAGTTCCTTCGCGCACCGTCTTGTCCAGCTCCTTCATACACCGCAGACTCCCTCGTGTGGCTTTGGGTTCCTGCCACCCCTTCCGGCCTCTCTACCAAACTTGCTTCCAAATATCATGGCCCATATCGGATTATTTGCCAGACCTCTCCGGTGAACTACGTTATAGAACCGCTTGTACCGACACCGGATATGCGTCGCCGCGGGCGTGAAACAGTGCACGTTGACCGCCTCAAGCCCTGTTACGACCCGCCTGTTGTGTCCACACCATGAGTCGGCAGGATGCCTCTTTTTTCTCCCGGGGATAATGTAGTGTCACACCAACGCTCGGTGATTGTCGACGATGACAAAGACGACGAGCGTACGTCGAAAGGCGCGTGCAAAAGAAAGAAGACGGCAGACAAAAGACGAAGACGCAAGAGACTGACGCGCTAGGTAAACGGTCGACCTGAACACCGACCTGAGCTTCAACGCACCCTTACAAAACACCTATTGTGAAAGAATATAATGTCTTAAACAAAAATACAATTATTCGCGCGAGGCATTGTATCCAATTTTTTTTTTATTGGCCATGAGTGAATTTGGGCAGTTCCCTTTGGGAAGGAAGGTTTCCACCAGCGGCTGCGAGCCGCGACTATCTGTTGCGTCAAGCTTCCCGTATAGTTACCATTCGAGCATAACCATACAAAGCAATATTGCGAATATGCTGCTGTGAATCAGCACACATATGAAAGCTAAAATAGCATAAACCAGTGCCGTTGGGACCCAGCGCCCCAGTGCCATACCCGATTATGGGCCCAGTATGACGCTGGACACCGGGCGTACTGGGGCGCGGCATACTGGCATGCGCCACAGTGGTCGCCTGGAGAAAAAAAAGAAACACCTGGGATAAAAATTAAAAGCTCACAAGTAACGAAGCACCTCAGCTACATTAAAAAAAAGTAAAAAAAAATGACTAGGTGAAAAAAGCTGGAGCTCTAACGCGCTTCGAACTCGGTACCTCTTATTCTGTAGCGTTCTACGCTAACCACTCTGCCACACCGAATTTTTTTTTCTGCATGATATTTATTACATGCATATAAATTCAGCGTAGAGCTATATACATTATTCACAGAGTAATCCGCCTGTAGGCGACAAGTCCAATTGAAACCTACAACACCTCACAACTAGAATATGACTTAGCACAACTTCACTAAAACGGTGGCAAGGAAAGACAACACATCAACAATGGCAGCCAGTCCGGTTGATACTCACTATCTTCGTAAGTGTCTCTAAGCTGGTGTGCCATCTGGCCGAAATGAGTAGCGGGGGAGACTAAAGGTTCAGCATTCTGGTCCAACATACGCGTTTTCCACAGGCTGGGCAGTCCAAGGAGGAAAATTATGTCAAAGGGTTCGTGGTCATGTTTGGTGGTTATCAAGTAACGTACACTGTGGGAATTCAAAATAAAGTCTTTCTTCAATGTTCTTTGCAGAACGTCCCAAAATAATATTCCATCTTTGTAGGCAATAAAACAGTGTTCGATGGTTTTAGGTGTATCACATAACTGGCAATTAACAGAAGAAACGAAAATGTTTTTTTCCGAAGCCACACTTTAACAGGCAAAACCTCGGCATGAAGTTTAAAGAAAAACGTTTTAGTACAAGGCGAGATCGGCATTTTGCGCACCCTTTTTAACACATCATGCCCCATATAATTAGAATAGAGTGAACGATATAAGGGAGGCGGGAACAACATAGATATCAATTCTTGGTATAAACGTTTCCGTGAAACAAAAAATAAGTACTCATAAGAGAAGCGAGCTGCCAGAAAACGCACTGAATCGTAAACTTCTTTCATAAAACCAAATAATAAGGGCCGATCGGTAAAATTGGAAGAGATCACTAATTTTGGAAAAAGGTTCACTAGGTTAGTTTGCAGGGATGCTCTGGTAATTGGATGGGAACTATTACGAAAAAAGAAGAAACGAGCAACTAACTGTCTGACATAGAGATGCGTAAAACCTAGTCCGCCATCAGAAACAGGCCTGAATAAGTTATCGCGCCACATAGGCTCAAAACTGGACGACCATATGAACGTCGCAAACGTTCGGTGAAAACTGTGGATGTAATTCCTCGCGCAATGAAGTATCTGTAAAACATAATAAAGTTTTGTAGCCAGAGACATGTTACATGCCTGTGCTCGGCTAAAAAATTGATAGGCGGTGCGGAACAAAAGTCTGGGCATAGCTTTTGAGTGCCATGACCCGCTCTTTCCAGTAACGCCCACTAAACTTGAATACATGAAGGGGAACTCCAAGGTATTTAGGGGGAACTCGAGACCATTCTTTTCCAGCATAATGAGTTGGCATTGCGCCCCATAAACCGAACCACAGAACCGAACTTTTAGACTTATTCATTTGAGCGCCAGATACGATGCCAAACTGCTCAATGGCGGTTATAATTTTGTCAATGCTGGGTTTGTCTGTACAGAAAAACGCCAAATAGTTGGCGTACGCAAGCACTTTGACTTCATTACTGAAGGCAACATAACCACGGATACTGTGGCTTTGCAGTACACTCAAACAAAGTGGCTCTATGTAGAGGGCAAAGAGTAGCGGTGACATAGGACAGCCTAGCTTCACGTATGATCGAATTAGCACAGGCTCTGAGAGGTGACCATTAACAATCAAGCGAGGGGAACAGTTGTCGCAACAAAGTTGCACCCCTTTCAGTACAGTTGTTCCAACATTTGCACGCTCGAGAAGAGAAAATAGACACGAATGCCGGACAGGATCAAATGCCTTCGCAAGGTCAATCTTGAGTAGAGCAAGCATGCTCATAAGAGCCAGAGCAAGATTCGAGAATTGTAGGTGCAATATTGTTACAGATGAAATGGTTTTAATACAGGTGAACTTCGTATGAAGGACGGACGGACACGGCTCAGAAAAACCCGGATCAGTCTGCACGCGCCTCGCTTCCTCAGATTCTTCTTCTGCTGCTTCTGCAGCTGCTCAGTGCGCCGCTACGTGGCGTAACAATTACCCCGGGCAAACCATTCTCGTCCTCGCAAAAATGAGCTAGATCGAAGATGGCAGCGCTTCATGCGAGTTACGTGGACAACTTGTGTCTTGCGGGATCGGCGGTTATCCGTCGTGACTTTGGCGATAACGTAATTCACGTCATTCAGTTGATCCAACACGACGAAGGGTCCATCGTACTTGCAGAGAAACTTCTCATACAATCCTCGCTTGCGAATAGGCGTCTAAAGCCAGACGTAGTCTCCAGGGGAGTAAGCAACTGCACGATGAAGCAGATCGTAGTGCTCTTTCGAGCGGCTTTGAGAAGCCAGTGTGCGTAGGCGGGCTATACTACGGGCTTCTTCGGCACGGCATAGTATCTGAGAAACAAACGCATCGTCGTTGGGGGAAAATGGGACGATGGTGTCTAAGAAAACGTGGGAAGTTCTTGTATAGGGTAAATAGAAAGGAGAATAGTCGGTAATTTCATGATTTGCAATGTTATAAGCGCACGTCACATACGGTAGCACTGAATCCCAGTAGCGATGATTAGACGAGACGTACATGGACAGCATGGTTGTCGAGGTACGGTTGGTGCGCTCGGTGAGACCGTTGGTCTGCGGATGATACGGTGTCGAGTGTCGGTAATGTGATCCACAAAGTCCGAGCATTTCTTCCACGATATCAGCAGTGAATTGCCGACCACGATCACTTATAATAACACGGGGTGCGCCATGGCGACGAATAACGGAATTCAAAAGAAACGACGAAACATCAGCAGCCTTTGCGGTAGCGAGAGCAGCGGTCTCCCCGTATCTGGTAAGATAGTCAACGCAGATGATAACCCAGTGGCAGCCCTCTACAGTCTTTGGAAAAGGACTGAGCGGGACAATTCCAATCTTTTCAAAAGGTGAGGTAGGTGGCTTGACGGGTTGTAAAGGTCCGGCCAGCGTGGTGGTGCGTGCCTTAAGTCGTTGGCATTTTTCACATGTCGCAACGTATTGCTTGGTGGTCTTATACATTTGTGGGCAATAAACACGCTGGCGAATTCTTTGCAGGGTACGACAGAAGCCTAGATGTCCAGAGGTAATATCATCGTGCATGGCATGCAAAACTTGTGCACGGAGACTTTTTGGGATGACCAAAAGGAGGGCAGCACCGTCAACTGAGTATCTCTTCTTGAACAAAACACCATCTTCGATAGTAAACTGCGTTGACTCTGCTCTTCCTTCTGCCTCTTGTATAAGAGGCTGTAGTGACCGGTCGTTGCGTTGTTCTCGCCTAAAGGTCGCCATACTAGAAAAAGTCGACGTGATTGAAGCTAAACACCTGTCGAAGCCGTCTTCATCCTTAACGGAAGTCGGCAATGGGTGCCGTGACAAGCAGTCTGCATCACAGTGATGTCTTCCACTCTTGTACGTGACACCAAAGTTGTATTCTTGTAGGCGTAATGCCCAACGTGCCAGACGACCGGATGGATCGCGAAGTCCGATGAGCCAGCACAGCGAATGGTGGTCAGTAACTATGGCGAAGTAGCGTCCATATAGGTATGGTCGGAACTTGTGCACAGCGAACACAACTGCGAGGCACTCCAATTGGTAACTGTGTATTTCCGTTCACATTTTGTCAACGTACGGCTGGCATATGCAACAACGCTGTCATGCCCACTATGTAGCTGCACAAGCACCGCCCCAAGACCGACGCCACTGGCGTCAGTGTGGACCTCTGTCACAGCAGAAGGGTCGAAGTGGCGCAGAAGAGGTGCTGAAGTTAGAGAAGACTTGAGCAGATTGAAAGAGGATTCGCACTCTGGGGTCCACACAAATTGCGAATCCTTGTGCAGTAGAGAAGTAAGGGGGTGGGCAAGTTGCGCAAAACCAGCAATTAAGCTACGAAAATAAGAAGAGAGGCCAAGAAAGCTCCGAAGACTTTTCAGGGTGCGGGGAGTTTCGAAATCGCGCACTGCAGCAATTATCTGCGGATCCGGCCTGATACCATCATTGTTGACGAGGAACCAAAGAACTAAAGTTTGTCGCTCTCCAAAATGCCACTTCTTCGAATTAAAAATGAGGCCCGCTTTGCAAATGCATTCAAGAACTTTATGGAGCCTCTCATTGTGCTCTTGGAAGGTCTTTCCAAAATTGATAACATCATCAAGGTAACACATGCATATTTCCCATTTGAGGCCACGAAGCATAGTGTCCATAAATTGCTCGAACGTCGCGGGAGCGTTGCATGATCCAAAGGGCACAACATTCATCATCATCATCATCAGCCTGACTATACCCACTCCAGGGCGAAGGCCTCTCCCATATTTCTCCGCTTGACCCGGTTCTGTGCTAGCTGCATCCACTTGACCCCCGCGAACTCCTTAACCTCATCCACCCACCTAACTTTCTGCCGCCACCTGCTACGCTTTCCTTCTCTTGGAATCCAGTTTGTTACCCTAAGCGACCATCGGTTATCCTTTCTTCGCACTACATGTCCTGCCCATGCGCATTTCTTCTTCTTATGTTCCACTAGAATGTCGGTTTGAGTTATTTCTCTGACCCACTCTGCACGCTTCCTATCTCTTAATGTTACCCCTACCATTTTTCGTTCCATAGCCCTCTGGGTTGTCCTCAACTTAAGTACAACTCTCTTGGTTAGCCTCCACGTTTCAACCCCATAGGTGAGTACAGGTAAGATGCAACTGTTGTATACTTTCCTCTTGAGCGATACCGGTAAGCTGCTAGTCATATTCTGCGAGTGCTTGCCAAATGCGCCCCATCCCAATCTTATTCTTCTTGTTATTTCCTTTTCATGCTCCGGATCTGCGGTTACTACCTGCCCTAAGTAGATATATTCGCCTACTACTTCCAGTACTTCGCTACCTAATGTAAACTGCTGTTCCTTTCCGAGGCTGTTGAACATTACCTTAGTCTTCTGCAAATTGATTTTCAAGCCTATCTTTCTACTTTTCCTGTCTAGGTGATCAATCATTATTTGCAGTTGATCCCCCGAGTTGCTTAGCAAGGCAATGTCATCAGCAAATCGCAGATTACTGAGGTATTCTCCATCTACCCTTATCCCTAACTGCTCCCATTTCAAGTCTCTGAATACCTCCTCTAAGCAAGCTGTGAATAGTACTGGGGAGATTGTGTCTCCTTGCCTAACACCTTTCTTTAGGAGAATTTGGTTACTTTCTTTATGCCGAACTATCGTTGCTGTGCAGCCACTATATATATCTTGCAGCACTTTCACGTACGGCTCGTCTATCCCCTGATTTCGCAATGCCTGCATAACCGCCAATGTTTCAACTGAGTCAAATGCTTTTTCGTAATCAATGAATGCTATATATAAGGGCTGGTTATATTCCGAGCATTTTCTATTACCTGGTTGATGGTATGGATATGATCGATAGTAGAGTACCGTTTCCGAAAACCTGCTTGATCCTTTGCTTGATTGCAGTTTAAGGTTGCCCTGATTCTATTAGCGATTACCTTAGTAAATACCTTATACGTAACAGATAGTTAACTAAATGGTCTGTTTTTTTAAGGTCCTTAGAGTTCCCTTTCTTATGAATGAGGATAATGTTTGCATTCTTCCATGGTTCCGGTACCGCCGATGACACCAGGCACTGCGTATACAGGGTCGCCAGTTTCTCTAGCCCAATATCCCCCCCGTCCTTTAGCAAACCTGTAGTTATCTGATCCTCTCCAGCTGATTTCCCCCTTTTCATAGTTTCTAATGCTCTCCTGACCTCGTCCTTCGTCACTGGTGGAACGTCTGACTGTTTTTCCCTGCCGCCAACCTCGTTACGATCCAGACTACTTTGACTGCTGTAGAGATCTGTATAGAACTCCTCGGCTACTTTGACTATCGTGTCAATATTCGTGATGACGTTGCCCGCCTTGTCCCTTATCGCATACATCTGGTTTTTGCCTATGCCGAATTTCTTCTTTACCGCTTTAAGGCTTCCCCCGTTTTTTACAGCATGTTCAATTTTCTCTATGTTATACTTCCTTATAAAAGCCACCTTGCGCTAATTGATTAGCTTTGATACCTTGGCCAATTTATTCTGGTCTGTTCGATTGGAAGCTTTCACACTCTGGCGTTTCTTAATCAAATCTTTCGTCTCCTTAGACAGCTTACCGGTATCCTCTCTAACTATCCTACCGCCTAGTTCTACCGCACACTCAGTAATGATATCTCTGAAAGTATTGTTCATTGATTCTAGGGTAATGTCGCCATCCTCGGTTAGAGGTGAATATTTATTCTGTTGCGAGATTCTGAATTCTGCTGCCCTCCCCCTCACCGCTAATTCGTTGATGGGTTTCTTTCTTACTAATCTGCTGCGTTTCTTCCTCAGATTTAGGCTAATTCGGGACCTCACCATCCTGTGGTCACTGCATCGCACTTTTCCGATTACCTCTACATCTTTCACAATGGCGGGGGTTGAACACATTATGAAGTCAATTTCACTTTTAGTCTCCCCGTTAGGACTTTTTCATGTCCATTTCCGGTTCTTCCGTTTGCTGAAGGAGGTATTCATAATTCTTAAGTTATTGCGCTCTGCAAACTCAACTAGTAACTCCCCCTCGTTATTCCTAGAACCGATGCTATAGTCACCTGTTGCCTGGTCTCCTGCCTCCTTTTTTCCTACCTTGGCATTTAAGTCGCCCATTAGTACAGTATACTGCGTCTTTACTTTTTGAGTTGCCAATTCTACATCTTCGTAGAAGCTTTCAACTGCCTAGTCTTCATAACTACCTGTAGGTGCATAGGCCTGCACAACCTTCAGTTTATACCGCTTATTAAGCCTAATTACGATGACTGCCACCCTCTCATGAATACTATAGAATTCATCTATATTACCCGCTATATACTTATTGACAACGAAACCTACTCCCAGGTGCCGCCTCTCTGGTAAGCCTCGATAACACAGTACATGCCCATCCTTCAGTACAGTATATGCCTCAGTTGGCCTCCTAACCTCACTAAGCCCTATGACATCCCATTTCATACCCTCTAGTTCCTCTAAGAGCACTGCTAAACTAGCTTCACTAGCTAGGGTTCTAGCATTAAACGTTGCCAGGGTCAGTTTCCAATGGCGGCCTGTCCAGCGGAGCCAGGAATTCTTAGCACCCCCTGCTGGGTCACAGGTCTGACCGCCACCGTGGTCAGTTGTTCCACAGCCGCTGGTGAATGAGGGCCGGGGTTTTGTGGAGCTTATCATGAGAGGTTGTGGCCAATTACTGCACCAGAGTGGCCAAATCCTGTTCTGGTGAGGGAGTGCTTTGCCGGAGGTGTTCACCGGCATCAGGTCGCACCCCAAAGCTGTTTATGCAATTCCATCGACAAGCGGTTTTTTTTTTTAAATCCGGTGCAGAATTGCGCGGCCCCGGGATTTGAACCCCGGTCCACTTGCATGCGAGGCGGATGTTCTACCGCTACGTCACCGCTGCACGGTTGCATAATCCAAAGGGCATTACATTAAATTCGTATAAACCATCTGGTGTTACAAAGGCAGCCTTCTCAAGGTCGGATGGATGTAGAGGAGTTTGCCAATAGCCAGATCGCAAATCAACAGAGGAGAAATATGACGCCGAATGTAGACAGTCGACAGCGTCATCAATGCAAGGTAACGGGTATACGTCTTTCTTTGTTACCGCATTCAAACGACGGTAATCTACACAAAATCGCCAAGAATCGTCTTTGTTTCGCACCAGGATTACAGGTGCGGCCCCCGGACTGGAAGATTCTCAGATGATTCCTTTGTGCAGCATTTCGTCCACATGTTCTTGGATTATCTTGCGCTCTGCCGGGGAGACTCAATTCAATTCAATTTTATTATATCCGTTTTGTACATTCCAGCTTATACATACAGAAGGAGGTCCCAGAGTCAGTGACTGTATCGGGACCTCCGATAAATGACAGATAACAATTAATATACAAGACAGCAATAATTCACGGTAAAATAAATTGAACGTAGACCATAAATGAGTTCATAATAAAAATAACATTATTTTGCAACAAAAAGCACACTGAGCAAGCAAGTTAAACACCAAATCAAACAGTAATAAAAGATATGCATAAAAAGGCATGGCAGTACAGACTTTAAACATGTTAAACCACATAAAAATATGTACCACGTAAAGCTGGTAACATAGTCATTATTCAGTATCAGTTTTCTGTTGTTAAAAAGAATTGTTTAACTTCGGATGCAAATCTGTTTTTGTTAAGAGATTTGACGATGGATGGTAACGCGTTCCAGACCATGATAGCAGAAAAATGAAAAGTTTGTTTCCCATAATTTGTTCGTATTCTAGGTAGTAATAAATGTTTGTTTCTTGCGAATCGCGTTTTGTTGTCATTTATTAGTGAAATTTGTGGGATAAGTGATACTGGAAGTTCGTCGTTTAGTAACTTGTAGAAGAATGTGCATAGTTTGTATTTAACGAGTTCAGCGACTGCCAGGATTCCATGATTACGAAGTAAATGCTTAGCGCTAGAGTCATTGAAGGTGTAAGTAATTATTCTAAGTGCCCGATTTTGAATAGTTTGTAGAGAAAATAAATGCGTGTTATAAGTGTTTCCCCAGGCTACAATGGCGTAGGTGATGTGGGAATGTATGAATGCATAATACAAAGACATCAGTGTAGAATGTGAAAAGAAAGCTCGTGCTCTGATTAGTATGCGTATGCCATATGCTAGTTTAGTTTTGACGTCGGCAATATGGAGATGAAATTTCAAATGTGAATCTAACTTCACGCCCAAGCAGAAGCAGTAATCGCTTGCTGTAATTATATGTTGGCCAATTCGAATACACGGTGATGATGCAATAGTTATCTGGCTTGAGGTGAATAAAAGGAAAGAAGTTTTTGAAGGATTAATCTGAAGCATATTAAGTTCACACCAGTTTGAAATATGAGCAAGGTCCTTGTTAAGGTTACTAACTACAGTCGATACGAATTTGTCTGAAGTGAAGATTGTAGTATCGTCGGCATATAAGACGCATTTTGAAGAAGTCAGGCGGTTAGACAGGTCATTAATATAGACAAGAAAAAGAAGCGGGCCAAGTATTGAGCCTTGTTGTACGCCTATATTAGTAGTTTTTTCATCGGAATAAATGCCTGAAATACTTACTAGCTGGCTGCGGTCTTTTAAGAAATTTTTAATCAATTGCAATAATGGGCCTGTTATTCCAACCGCTTCTAGTTTCATGAAGAGAATTGAGTGGTTAATAGAATCGAATGCTTTACTGAGGTCTATAAATACTGCACCAGCGCAGTTTCCTGCGTCTATTTCCTTTTTAAGTTTATCTGTTAAATATAAAATTGCTAGGTCAGAAGAGCAGCCTGGGCGAAATCCATACTGAAAAGAAGAACATTAAATTTATCCAAATATTTGGTCAAGCGTTTTTCAGTTAACTTTTCAATTACTTTGCTGAAAAAGGGGAGTACACAGATTGGTCTATAATTTGTTATCAAGGAGCGGTCACCTTTCTTAAACACCGGAGTGATTCTGCCGTGCTTTAGTTCGTGAGGAAAGATTCCGGTCTTAAACATGCTATTGATGATGTTAGAAAGAACAAGAGATATGGGTTGAGCGATTAGTTTTATATAGCTAGGGTGAACACCATCGAGACCTGCGCTGGTTATTTTTAGAGAAGAAATGATGGAAACAACCTCGTCAGGACTTGTTGGGAATAAGAGAAATGAATAAGGTGAATGATTTGTGCCGAATTCGTAATGGGGTGCTGGCACTGAGTTATGATGCGAGAAGTAAAATTCCTGTTGTGCATCTTTATTTACGAATGAGTTAATTACTTCCCACTTTTTTTTAGTGTTGCTGCCACAATCGATAATTCGCTGTTCAATAAAACGTCTTTTAGCATTCTTTAATTGCATGGATAGGCAATTGTAGAATATTTTGTAGCGAGCGGGAAGCTTGATATTAAACGGTTTTTTCTTTGTCTTTTTGTAAAGGTTGTCGCGCGTGCGCATTGCCTTTAGGAGTTTATCGGTTAGTGATGGGTTTTGGGGTGAGGCAATAACTTTCTTGCATTTACGTCTCTGGGAGTTAGCATGAATGAAAGATATCAGGAGCGTTAAGAAACTCGAAAAAGCTTGTTGTGGGTCGTTCGCCGAGATAAGTGAAGACCAATCTGCGTTAGTAACTGCAGCGACGAACATTTCTTTATCAAGCACAACTTTGGTATACGAGATGGCGCTGTGTTCAGGATGGGAATTGAAGCGCATGAAAACTGGGTAGTGATCAGTAATGTCAATGTTCAGAATGCCGGCGTCTGGTGGAAATGCTAGGTTAGATAGCACGTGGTCAATTAATGAACCTCCACCACCAATGACACAACGCGTGGGCAGCGTAATCAGGGATTCAAAACCAAAACTTTGAAAACATGTAGCATAATTCACGGTATCAGAGGAGCAGGTATCAAGAAGATTAATATTAATATCCCCTGTAATTATGATGTTCTTAGTTTCGGCAGTTAAAGTCGTCATGACACGTTCAAGAGCAGTACAGAAGTCTGGGACAGATGAAGATGGGGAGCGATAGATGCATCCAAGAATAAAGTTTTTTGGTCTGTATTTATAAAATTGTTGGCAAGTTCCACCCAAACAGATTCACAGTTAGTGACATTGATTTCTAGGTCGTGCTTGCGTTTATATGGGATGTTGGACCTTACATATATAGCTGAACCACCATGGTTAGTCGACTGCCGATGTGAGTATTCCGATGCATAGGAAGGGAAACAGAACAAATCTTTATCATCGACGTTTAGCCAAGTCTCCGAAACAGCAATTATTGAAAATCGGGTATCCAATGATGAAAAAAGACTGTCAAAGTCATAAAAATGCTTGCGAATGCTACGCGCGTTAAAATGGATTATAGAAGGGGAATGATTTTGAAGAAATCTGTTCAGCTCACTTGTCGTAACATAGGACGCCATTGTTCTTTAGTCGGCAATGCAAAAGCTCCAAAAGTGTATCTATATGACTAGCAGATTAGCGCCAGATCAGACTCGTCAGAGATGCGATACACATGGCTGGTGGTTGTTTTTCTTGCTTCTATCTGACAGTTGTCCGTCCACAGAAATTTCCAGCTCTTCGCTTTTTTGAGCCTCAGTACTTTTGAGAACAGATCTTTGTTTCGCATGGTTAGGTGGTCATTCACGAAAAAGGGGCTGTTTTCAGGAGTTGACAAGCCAATATCATGCAGACCAAGCCTAGCTTTTCGCGCACCGCTGACGAACTTTGATTTTTTTGAGCGTGCGCAAAACCTAGCGATTATATTTTATTTGTCACTATCTCTCGTCGCGACTCGGCGAACAATGTCCAGATCAGATGATGCAAGAGGGCATCCAACTTTGTCTGCAATAGTGAGTACGACGGCCACCCAGTGTTTGTCCTGTGTGACCGGAATTCCTTTAATTTAACTCTGTAAGGTTTTTGGCCAATAGAGGGTGCGCTTCCTGTGTTAATTTTGTGCTGTAGCCGAAAAGCTGGGAAATGGCTACCCGATTCATTTGAGGCAAAGTGGAACACTTTGGCATGAGTTGTCAAAATGTCTTGCAGAATACGACGTTGATTAGATGGGAGCGGTTTTTTGACCATACCTTCAAACTCAGCACAATATTCAGACTTGTCTTTCGCGGCTTCTCTGCAATCGGAAATAATTCCAACGGTATGAGTCACATAATTCTCAAATCTCGCGACTCTCAAACCAAAAGGAAGACAAACAGGCTCTTCTGACACGTTCACAGCCCAGAGGTATACGCGACCACCTGCTGCCTCCACGACAGAGCGTGGCACCAGAATATTTTTTTTTCGTTCCATTCGAGACATCTGGCTCGACGACTGTTGAATGTTTACCCATGAAGGATTCAGATGACTTCACGGGGAGAAACGTCGTCGTCATCGCAGGCAGCAGCACATCTTCTTTCAAGGCGAGAACTCCTTGATAACTCTGAGACATGTCATCTACAATAGCGGGGATAATGTTCGGCTGCAAACAAATTTCACCGGCACTAAAGTGTAAATACCGTAGCAGTCTGGGCGTGTTGGTTATTCATGATGGAAAAATGCAGAGAAGGACGAGGACAAAATGAAGACACATAGGACACACGAGCGCTCGTGTGTCCTATGTGTCTTCATTTTGTCCTCGTCCTTCTCTGCGCTGTATTTTTCCATCATAAAGTCTAAAGTCGCACCACACTCGCGCAAAAAGTCAACACCCAAGATAACGTCATGCGTGGCACGCCTCAATATAACAAATTCTGTCCTATAGCACTCGTCACCAATTACAACTGAAACTGAGCACAGGCATACCGGCTTAAGTTTCACACCCAACTCCACAAAACGTAGTTTTTTTGTCCCGCACAAACATAACTTTCTGTCGAAGGCGGTTTTTAAATGAAAGGATCATAACTGACACAGCGGCATCAGTGTCAACGAAAGCATCCGGTTTAGCATTATCTACGCGCACTGACACTTTGTTCTTTAGCATGACGATAGGTAGAGGTATGCGTGAAATTGACCGTCCGGCGACCTTACCTCCATCGGTCGCACCACCCAGTTTCCCAGCGGTGGAGAAACGAAGCGGCGACGTGGGGATAGCGAACGGGGTTGTCTTGTCGCTGCGGTGGGGGAGTGATGCTGCCATCAGACACAGGGGAGTCATTCTGTGCATGGCGTTGAGGGGAAGAGGGCCGATAGGAGGTAGAGGGTGGCTGCTGCTCCCACTGGGCACCATTCGTGAAGCGCGGTGCTCGTTGGACAGGGGGTCGGGAAATTTGACGACGCGGGCAAAAGCGGAATATATGTCCGCTGCCCCCACAGCCCTAACATACAGGTGGCTGGCGGCTGTGGTAGTTCACTTCAGGATCCCTTGCAGGTCGAGATGGGGTAACTGAAGCGCGACGAATAGCACCACGAGGCACATCATCCGGATGGGCTGGACGCTGCTGGAAATAAGGGTGCGATGTTGGTTGCAGGGTCCGCTTCACGCCGTTGTTGTAAGATGGTTCGCCATTATTTTGTGCAACCCATGGCATGCGTTGTTCCCATGATGATACGCTCCTCGATGTCGGGTGGTAGGGTACACCGAAATTTGTATGTTGCCGCTGAATATCCAGCGCCTCGCGTATAATCCTCCTGACCATAGAAGCGATGTCTTCAGCCTCCGGAATGTCGATACCGGCAACAGTTGCTACATTTGAAAGACGGCCAAATTTGGGCGCTATCTGACGTGCCTTTAACGCCTGAAATGCCCGGCCCTGCTTGATGACATCTGCAACTGTGGCAAGAGTGTCACGCGAAATAAGAAAGTTGTACATATCCTCAGCAATCGCCTTGAGAAGGTGCCCTACCTTGTCTTCTTCCGACATCTGCCGGTTTACAATGCGACAAAGTTTCAATATTTCTTCGATGTAGCGTGTGCATGTCTTAACGGGAAGCTGGGCTCTCTGGGAAAACTGATGCTCAGCGCGGTCCTTCTTCGCAAAGGTATCCCCAAAGGACTTCGTAATTTCTTCAACAAATCGGTCCCACGTCGTCAGGTTTTCCTCGTGGTTATCAAACCAAGTCAGAGCCGTGCCAGCGAGGAAGAAAACAACATTTTACAGACGTGCGATTGAGTTCCATCGGTTGTACTTGCTGCATCTTCCGTAATGTCGGAGCCATTCCTCAACGTCATCTTCGGGCTCACCGTGGAACGTACGCGGCTTTCGCTGGTGGGGAAAGGCCGTCGTCTCTTCAGATGGCTGTTCATGTGTCTGCGTCGTGCGGGTTGTAGCCATTGGAAAGTACTGTTAGCATATAAAGGTGGCAAACCTGCTACAAGACGGCTGCAACGAGGTACTGGCGGATCCAGAACGTTTTTACCCAGCGCTTAGCACCAAATGTAACAGATGAAATAGTTTTATTACAGGTGAACTTCGTATGAAGGACGGACGCATACAGCTAAAAAAAACCTGGATCAATCTGCACGCGCCTCGCTTCCTCTGCTTCTTCTTCTGCTACTTCTGCAGCTTCTCAGTGCACCGCTACGCGGCGTAACAATATGTATGTTATTTGTTTTTGCCGCGAAATTTTCAAAACTGTATTCGTTGTTTTTCAACAGTCGCCGGCATACAGGCTTATCACTCTGATTCTGGATTGCGTATCAGTTCCGTAATATTTGTTTGTTAATGCTCGATGTGGCGAGTCTCACCTTTATCAGTTTCGTTGTAGCGCAAGATGCACCGAGATCTATCTCGAAGATTCCGACCACTCGTGTTTCTTTCCACAATGTTCCACTCCGTGCTGGTAGCTGTTTGCGACGTTATCTAGATTGTTGTGTGCAGCCTTTAAATTGAGCGTTGACGAGTGTGACGAGCATTCTTTGTTCGACGATCGACGAGCACGTTTGTTGCTATCGCCGCCGCCGAGTTGCTTAGTTCTTTTGCGGGCGCAAGTCAGCCCAAAGAGTTAATTTCAGTACCAGCAAGCCTGTGTCTTCTTTTTGGTGTCAACGGCCTTGTCACAATTACGTGACATCTGGTGGAGGTTCTGCCATTGATATTTAAAGCGAAGATTCCAGCCTTGTTCCTGTTACCCTGGAATAACAGCCAACAGGCCACCGAACCAGTCGCCGGCTTCAAGGCCTCCAACCTGAACACGGTCTGCTGCCGGACCCCATTCGATCTCGGAAGGCAACGACGCTGACAATGGCCGAGCCTACAGCACCGGTTGTTTTCGTTCAACCTCGTGAGCCCCCCTGCTTCCATGGATGACCATACGAAGATGCAGAAGATTGGGTGGACCTTTTCGACCGTGTGGCAGAATTCAACGGCTGGAACGACACCGCGAAACTCAGGCAAGTCTACTTTGTTCTTCAAGGACATGCCCGAGTTTGGTTCGAAAATCTTGAGGCAGCTATAAAGGATTGGGAGATTTTCAAGGAAGTGTTTTTGACTGCCGTTTCAAGCCTCTTCCGAAAGGAAAGAGCCCAGGCCCTCCTTCAGTCAAGACTTCAACTTCCTAACGAGCCTGTCCTGGCGTACGTTGAGGAGACGAAGCGCTTCTTTCGCCACGCCGACCCTAACATGACCGAAGGTGAGAGAGTCAAATTTTTAATGCGAGGCGTCAAAGAATCGCTTTTTGCAAGTCTTGTCAGAAATCCGCCAGAAACCGTGGCGGAATTTGAAACGGAAGCGTCTGCCATCGAAAAGACGTTGGACACCCGGATGCGCCACTACGAGCGACCACTTCAGCCGGACTACTCAAGACACTACCCCAGCGCATCTGCAAGCGGAGAGAGCCTTCGGGACCTCACTCGGGAGATCGTGCGAGAGGAGCTCCGCCGATTGATGCCATCCTCGCAACAACCCCAGGTGGCGACGCTTGCGTACGTCCTCCGTGAAGAAGTCCAGCAGGCGCTGGGCGTTCCTCAAGCGCCGGCTGCGACAGTTCCAGCACAACAGGCAACAGCGATGACCTACGCTGCAGTTACGTCGCCCTGCGCCCCGACGTGATGACTTTCCGAGCCCTCGCCGCTACCGTCCTGTTCCTGAAAACCGCTACTTGGCCCCCGCCCGCCAAGACTACCAACAAACCCCAAGCCCCAAGAAGTGCGACGCCTGGAGGACAACAAACAACCGGTCATTATGCTTCCATTGCGATGAGGCCGGCCACATTCTGCGCAACTGCCCGCACCGACGAATCGGTCTCCGCGAATTTGCAGTCGACGCTCCACGACCACGCCCAGGTGAACGACCGCAAGAAATCGACAACTATCTGCATAGCGATGTGATTGCACCACCAAGCCGTCGGTACAGGTCTCCATCGCCGTACAGGGCACGCTTTGCGTCGCCAGGCCGTAACTACGATGAAAGTGTGCGCGGAATGTCTCTAAGCCCGCGCAGGGTAAACTAAATAGAGCAACCTTTGGAGGTGATGTTGCTCAACGGCGAAAAGACGAACATCCTCCGCCGCCGACGGCCACTAACGACGACGCAGCCATTTCACCGCCGCTCCACACGACAACATCGACGACAACATCGACGACAACACGACCACAGTGCAAGCCGACACCGCCGCCCAGCAAAGTAACAACAGTATGCCCAGGCCACGACCTGAAGAAACGACGGAGCCGAGATCGGACACGAAGGCCCACGTGCAATGCGAGGACGCGAACTAGTGGCCTTGAAGTTGATATCGACGGTCGCACAGTCACTGCCCTAGTAGACACCGGAGCTGACTATTCAGTCATTAGTGGACTGTTGGCCTCTCAGGAAAGGTACCACCGCTTGGGATGGCCCACTGATTCGCACCGCAGGTGGCAACCTGATTACTCGATCGGGACGATGCACTGCAAGAATAACCGTAAATGGGAGTACTTACCCCCCTCCCCCAGCTTTGTGGTCTTGCAGCAGTGCTCTTTCGACGTGATTTTAGTCATGGACTTCCTAAATGAACATAGGGCTATCATCGACCTGCGCTCCAAGCTCATCAAGCTCTCTTCAGACAAAGCCATTCCTGCTATGACGACGACGATGCAACACATTGCTCTAAACGTCCTCGATGAAGAATTGACCGTCCCGCCCCGATCAAGGATCGCAGTCTGCGTAGGTAGCGCAAGTATCGAAACCGCTGAAGGCATCGTCGAAGGAAATATCCAATTGCTCTTAGAACGGGGTGTCGGCATCGCAAGAGGCATCGCGAAATTCCGGAGAGGTCAACCTCAGGTTCTGGTAACAAACTTCACCAAAGAATACCGGCATCTCAACAAGGGCACGACGATCGCTTTTCTCGACCAATCAGCCGACCTCAAAGACGTATTCGCCCTCCACGACCAAACGCTGGAAAACGCACCGGACCAATTCCGTCACCCCAAATTTGACATCAACCCGGCATTGCCCCACATCAGGAAAGACCAGATTATCAGTCTTCTTCGAAGCTACGGGGAGTGCTTCTCGTCATCATCGAAGGTACGACAAACACCACTGGCCAAGCACCACATTATAACGGACGAACACGCACGACTTCTGCGCCAAAGCCCTTATCGTGTATCTCCGCGAGAACGCCAGGTTATACGCGATCAAGTAGAGGAAATGCTGCGTGATGACGTAATCCAGCCATCGAACAGCCCCTGGGCGGCACCAGTCGTTTTGGTAAAGAAAGACTGCACAGTTCGCTTCTTCGCTGACTACCGCCGCTTGAATAGCATAACGAAGAAGGACGTCTACCCGCTTCCCCGCATTGAAGACACTCTCGACCGGCTCTGCAATGCAAGGTACTTCTCATCGATGGACCTGAAGAGCGGATATTGGAAAATTGAGGTCGACGAAAGAGATCGCGAGAAGACAGCATTCATCACACCGGGCGGTCTTTTTGAGTTCAAGGTGATGCCATTTGGCCTCTGCTCCGCACCAGCCACATTTCAACGAGTAATGGACACAGTTCTGGCAGGCTTGAAGTGGCAAATTAGCCAGCGGTAAATGCTCGTAACTAGAACGCCTAATTACTGAAGAGACGAGTTATTTGTGTGGTCATGCATCAGCCGAACATTTGTTTGAAGTGCCTGCATAATTGAACCTGTCTTTCTCTGGAAGTGTTCGGCCCAACCTGCAAAAATGAACACGCTTCTTCCATACCGCCCTGATGTTTCTGAATCGAGAGCAATCAAACAAAACACATGTATTTCCACCGTGTGCTTTTTCTGAGCACTGGCGTTTCTTTTTCCTATGCTTGTGAAAGAGTGGCCGCCAATTTCTCAGGCTGCTCGAAGATCGTTGAATATCTTCACCCACTCTGCGCGCTGCAGAAGTGCTTGCAACATTGCAAGACTATGTTCTCGCTCTTGTGTAATAACATCGTAGACCATCTGTTCTGTTTTCACCTTGGCATCTTTCGTGCGCTCTACAGAGGACGGCATGTCAGCTGGAATCACTGCTGCGGGAACTTCCTTTCGCACATACTTTACAGAAGCCGCACTGCGAATATCTTCGAGGAAGGCTGAGTTTCTGTGCTGTAATTGTCACTCATATTTTGCTCAGGGCGACTGTATGCGCTTCTATCGTTTTATTTTGGCGGCTCCTGGGATCCTCGACTGAAGTCGCTATATCCTATAAGTCCTTGCCAGTCTCGTACCCCCGCAGGCCGATAGGTCGATTCGTTTTGATGGTCGCTCTGTGTGCATGTTGCCAAGCGCACGATCCACATGGTACGCTCATTTGCAATAGTTCGTTGGAGGTTCGAAAACAGTCTCGCTTTCAAACAGCACAGAAGCCTCTGCTCACCTTTCAACGTTCGTAATTGGTTCGATGCTTTGTTTACTCTGAGACAGCCCTATCTGGATCGGTGTCTGATTGCAACAGGTCTCACCAAAACGTCATTCCTAGAGTTCAACAGGCGCTCCTGGGTGACTGCTGACATCGTTCTGAGCGCACATAGAATCATCACTCCTATCTATCACCGTCCGCGATGTTTCTGTGTACTGGGTCTTAAGAACTGATTCGGGAAATGGAAAGCCAGGCATTGGTGTGACTGCGTTGGAACTTCCGACTTGCGTCATTTTAAGTACAATGTGAGAATTGGCGGTTTAATCGATAAGGTGATTTGGCGAACAGCGAGTGAAGCTTTTAAGGGCTTGTGTGCACTGCAGCTAGAGGACGCTGGGTAGATGAAGTCGTCTGGAACGACTCGAAGTCTTTCTTCGCGCCGTTACATAAATTCTCACTACGCCACGCCACTCTTTTGAAATTTCCCTTGCAGCTTTCTACATGTCCAGAGAATGACTTCTGAATGGAAGGGTAGTTTTCCCGCCGTGCGCTCCACTTTCCCGTTACGTTTTATCCAGCGGCTTCTTTCGTATAGGATGCGGTTGCTGCAGGGAGCTCTACCATTGTCTGTCGGCAACAAAGACTGTCGGCAACAATAGTAGGCCCTTTAACAACCTCGAAGTGGTGGCAGAGGAGAGTAACTGTCTGTAAGGTAGTTTTCTCGTACTGTAGTGCAGCTGCGGCGTATTTTGCACAAACGGTGCCTCTAAAAGCCTGCAACTTGTCATTCAGTACGCGCAATACGTCGTTGCATACTTTTAGTCTAGCCTGAAAGAACTTTAGCGCAAGAATATTTACTGCGTTCGAACTGAAAAGTTCTATTGCCTGATGTAACTGCCGGGTCAGAAAATATTGTTGAATATCGCGTGTCCTTTTGATGCGTTCCATGGTGTTTTGATGCAGCCCTCTATCTGTCCGGTGGGGTTCAATAGCGAACCTCCTGGTAAATTCCTGGATGGTCGTCGGTGTTTTTCCTGCTAACTCCAGGAAATATCTTTGGAGGAGCTCACAATACCTTCCCGGGTTTTGGCCCCATTAATTATAAAAGAAGTAGGGCAGACACCAGGACTCCTCTAACACTGCATTTAATTCCCGGCTGTCCCCTCGATTCTCAATGCGCCAACATGGCGCTCAGCCTTTCGCGCACCCTCAGTCCACACACCTCGTCTTCCTTCTTCCCGTCGTTCTGTTTGCAGATTCTTGCCTGAATCTGCAACAATGATTAGGAGTCCTTCAAACATTCACCAGCACTCTTATTTTTTAATTCTGCGGAAAATGCAATAGAGACGAAGTGCGATTGCACGCACGCAGAGAGAACAAGGTTGCGAAAGAATGCAGAATTACTAAAGAGCAGTCGACTTGCTGCGTTTGGTGCTTCATTTAACGATGCAGTAACAACACTGTTGACACTACAAAAGGGGCCCAATGAGCGCTATATGTCCCATGGGAAGAAGTCAGAATGCGTCTGGCTCTGTCTTTCTTCAGAAATGTGAATTACGGTGAGAAATGTTTCAAGCCTTGCAGAGAGCCCGAACTCGCGTTCATTTCATAAGTGCTCTACCTGTTTCGTCACATCCTACTTTGTCATCTTTGCTTCTCGTTAAAGATTGTCATCGTCCCTCTCTGCTAATAGCATTGTAAAGATTCGCATGGGCTTTTAAGAATCTAAAATACTGTTTCTCGCATGAAATGAAGTGATTTGTTTAAGCGGTCGCTTGTCGGTCATTCCTTGCCTTTTATTGCATCACGAGTAAGATAATAACACTCAAACATAATACGTACAGAGCTTGCCATTAGTCTCTGCTCCTAAGCAATGTTTGTTACGGTCAGTGTTGGACACATACTCATAAATTTCTTCCGCCACTCACCTCTGGTATCCTACATAACTCAGCAACTCAGCTTCAGTCGACCTGCCTTTCACGACACCAAACTGAGCATTTGTTAATATGTTACACCGATTAACAAAACTTATCATGCGTTTATGAATTAACTTCCCCAGGCATTTGAAAAAGACAGGCAGAATTGATATTGGTCTACAGATAGATAACACGTCCTTGTAACCACGTTTAAACACTGAAGTTACTTGTGCAATTTGGAGTTTTGAAGAAAGCAAGCCAGAAATAAATACATTGTTTATGATTTGTGTATGTGGTTGTGGGATTAGGTTATATAGACGCTTAATTGGTAGAATTTGCAAAGCATCTACGTTACAGCTTGTGGGGCCCCGCAGCCGCTTTTAGTGTTTCAAACCTGTTTGTGTTGGTGTCCGCCCGGGCAGCGCGAGTATGCATGAGCGAGCTGCCTGGAGCGGGGGCGGCATGTTATCGGCGCGAGACCGAGGGTAGAGAAGCGCGTCAGAAGCATGGCTCGTGGCTTTCTCGCCGGGCGGCCGGCCAGCGAAGGGCGGCGAGGCAGCGTCCCAGGCCGGCGGGATGTACACGGACGACGGAGCGGGGTCCTGCCTGACGAAGACGGGCGCGGTGCCTACAAGAATGCTTTAGGAGTATTAGCGTGAGTGCTGCCACGCGAAAGCATTGCTTTTGTACCGTCGTAAGCGCTTTGGCACTATTACTCGCCCTATCCGCGCCGCAGTGTGCTTTTTGTTGCCGCGCTGAAGCCCTGACCCATGTCCCGTATTATTCTGCATATTCCATTATCGCGCACTTCGACGGCATGCTGGCAGCGCAGTTTTGACCAATGCTGTTTATTTTTATTTTATGCTTTTCTGTTGATCCGAAATAAAGCGGTGTTTTAAGAAAGACGGTTTTTCACTCGTCGGGCGAGGCCATCGCTCGCGGACCCGTATTCCAGAAGGCGAAGCCTTCATTTGGCGCCCATTGTGATTTCTGCTCCAGCTTTGTCTTGCCCCGCGAGTGTCGCAATTTGAGGTTCATGCGGACTTACCGGGTGCAAGCGACCAGTTGGCAGAGACAGTTCGGCCTCCCACACAGGCGGGTTCCGGGCATGAGCAACCAGAAGACAGGAAAAGCGAACTGTCGGAAATTTGTTACGGAATTCTTGGCCTACTGTTCGAGCTACTTAATCAAAGGCACATTTCAGAGAAATGGTAGGAAGCGAGGCAGTTTTGATAAGGCCCACTCCATTGTATCGCAATAATCAGCTGCAGCTGAATTTGACCATGCCAAGGTTTGAAGGATACCCCGACAAGAAATCTGTTTGCAATTTTTCTTTATGAAATGGACGATTATCAGATGGTAATGGCAATTTCGGAGCGCGCTCTGATCACGCGTGTGCTTCCCGTAGCTTCGGTAGGTTCGGCAGCAACCTGGAAGCCATTCACTACAAAGCAGGATTTTACAGACCGTTTTCGAGAAGCTTTTTTGCCGCCTGAGTATGACATCCGTGTGAAAGACGAGCTTTGCACCAGGACGCAAGACGAAAACAAGGGTTTGCTTGAGTTTTTGCGCAGTTTTCAAGAGCTGCATGAGCGGGCAGATCCTGCAGTTCCGGAACCAGAGAAGGTGGCTCATGCCATACATCGGTGTCATCCAAGGTACCAGCCATATCTCCGGGGTCGCGCTAGAGAAGCATCCCGCATCGAGGCATCTTTCCTGACGGAGCTCCAGTACAAACCACCTCCCCCGGCGGAGACCTGCCTTGAGCCGTCCTGTGCGTGTCTTGGATCATCAGCAGCACGCAGCCTGGAGACGCTAAGCTGCCGTGCGGGGGCTGGCGATTTGCACGGGGTCACAAGCCCTGATGCGCATACTCAGGTGACGAGCCGATTGCATTGGGTGACAGGTCAGACGGGGCCCCGTGTCTTCTTGCCATACGGAGACGCTGGGACCCCTTGTCTGGCAGCAGTTGGGTCATCGAAAGTCAGAACGCGCAAACCACGGACACCACCTGCAGGAACTGCCGTCTACCACGCACCTACGTGTGCAGCGTGGATGTCACCTACGTGTGCAGTGTGGAAGTCACCTGCGGGTGCAGCGTAGACGTCACCTACGGGTCCAGCGTAGACGTCACCTACGGGTGCAGCATGGACGTCACCTACGGATGCAACGTGGGTGTCGCCACTGGGTGTAGCGTAGATGTCACCTTCGAGTGCACCGTGGACGTCACCTTCAGGTGCAGCGTGGATGTCACCTTTGGGTGCAGCGTGGATGTCACCTTCGGGTGCAACGTGGACGTCACCTTCAGGTGCAGCGTGAACGTCACCTACGGATGCAACGTGGGTGTCGCCACTGGGTGCAGCGTAGACGCCACCTTCGAGTGCACTGTGGACGTCACCTTCAGGTGCAGCGTAGACGTCACCTACGGGTGCATTATGGACGTCACCTACGGATGCAACGTGGGTGTCGCCACTGGGTGTAGCGTAGACGTCACCTTCGAGTGCACCGTGGACGTCACCTTCAGGTGCAGCGTAGACGTCACCTACGGGTGCAGCATGGACGTCACCTACGGATGCAACGTGGGTGTCGCCGCTGGTGTAGCGTAGACGTCACCATCGAGTGCACCGTGGACGTCACCTTCAGGTGCAGCGTGGATGTCACCTTCGGGTGCAACGTGGACCTTTACCTTCGTGTGCAACGTGGGTGTCACCACCGGGCGCAACAATATCACCTTCGGGTGCAACGTGGGTGTCGTCACGGGGTGCCATAATGTCGCCTTCGGGTGCAACGTGGGTTTCGCCACCGGGTGCAACGTGGTATTCACCTTCGGATGCAATGGTGTTGCCATCAGGTGAGACGTGGGTGCCGCCCCCTGGCACAACTTGTCCTATGATTCTCAGATTCAGGAAAACGCAGGGGAGGGTGTTTTGGTCATCACACCATCCAGCGGCCAGGCCGCACAGACGTGGCCAACCACCGGGAGGGCTGATTCAGTCGCTACCTTTCTTGCCTGAACGGATTCAGGTGCCTTCGACCCAGGTGCCATTGATGCAGGTACCATCGTCACCACCTGCTATCCTTGAGCCAGACCCCGAGAAACCCTACAAACACTCGGTGAGTGCAGTCCAGTCAACTTCTTTTGAGGAAAACCAACCAGACAAGAACCCGCTAGTCTTGGTCAAAATTGCCGGACTGGAACTTCCAGCCCTTTTAGACACAGGGTCTACGGTGTCAGCCTTCGGCGATAAGGTAAAGAATTCCCGTGAGACAAAACATGTCCGGTTACGGAGTGTAAACACTAACCTTCGTATGGGGTCGACTCACATAGTACCCGCAACCTCAGCAGCCCGCCTAACTGTTAATATAAATTGTAGAAAGATTAGACAGCGTTTCTTAGGCCTCCCCGGACTATCCTGGCCAGTCATACTAGCCCGTAACATCATAGTGAAGGCAGGAATCGTGATTTATCTCAGTGAGGGAACCTACCGGTACGGCACTGGTACCGGCACTGGTTCAAGACCAAGGCCGCTGAGCCACAGTCACAGTTGCTTGCCACGAATGGCCATTCGGCCAATTTAACATGAAATAGTATTTTAACTGCTATGAATTCCTTCACGGGGTCACCAGCGAGAAAATGCAGAATCGAGATAGTGCTCAGGCCCTTTGCAGCAATGTTCATGGAGGCTCCGGGGAAGGCCAATGTACTAACTCACAGGATCGACACCGGCGATGCTCGTAATATCCGATTCAATCCAAGGCCCTTGCGTGTCCTCAAGCGAGTGCTGCTGGATGGGGCCCTCGACGAAATGGTGGCTACTGGTGCGGTGAGACCATCAAAAACCCCTGGGCGTTTCCTGTTCTCGCGCCTAAGATGGCACAGCACAGTTGTGTGTCGATTATCGATGTCCGAACGCTGTGACAGTGCGAGACTCTTATCCTTTTCCGGACGCTGTCATGTACTCACTTGGGTCAGCAAAATTTTTTACTTTTTACTGCAGTAGGGGTTTTCTGCAAATCCCGATTGACCACTGCGACATTGAGAAAACGGCTTTCACTTGCCACCGGGGACTGTTCGAATTTGTGCGATTTCCTTTCAGTTTGTGCAATTCATCTGCTACTTTTCAACGGGTAATGAAACTTTTGCTCGGAACGCGAAATTTAAACTACGCCATGTTCTACATGGATGACATAGTAGTGTTCTCAGAAAGCTTAGATGAGCACCTCATTCATCTAACGAATGTCCTTCAACGAATGCAGGATGCGGGCATCACCAATAATCCCGGCAAGGCTTAGTTGGTGACAAGCACAGTCAACGTTCTTGGTTTCATAGTGGAACAGGGCACAGTTCAACCTGATGAAGAGCAGCTTCAGGCCATTCTGCAGCTCCCACCACCAACCAACATAAACAGCCTCCAGCGTTTCTTGGGCATGGTGGGATTCTACCGCCACTTCATCCCGAACTGCGCTGACCTGGCTCGACCTCTCCATCAGCTCCTGCGGAAGGATGCCCGCTGGTACTAGACAGGAGCCTAGCAGGGATCATTCCGTTCACTGTCTGCAGCCATCCCGGATAGTGCACTCCAGCGGCTTCCAGACCTTAACCGGCCATTCACAGTACAAACGCATGCAAGTGAGTGCGGAATAGGTGCGGTATTGCTTCAAGAACATCAAGGAAAGCTTTGCACATTGGCGTTTGCTAGTCCTACACTGACGGGACCGGAAAGGACCTATACTGTGAAGGAGAAAGACTCTCTCGCGATTATGTTTTCACTAAAGGAATTGGATATGTATTTGAATGGCGCAGAATTCACTATTCAGACCGACCACCAATCCCTATCGTGGCTTTCAAGGTTGCAAAATCCAGCTGGCCATCTAGCCCGCTGGTCACTCGCTCTCCAAAACATAATTGCAGGTGTAGTGAACTATGCGAAGATATTATGAAGACGTGGATGAACTAGGCGAGGAGATCACAAAGACGAGGAGAAGAACGACGAAGTGCCACTGCGCTGCTAGAGCTCGCTTGTGGAGGCCTAGACTGACTGTGTACTTGTCTGGTTATCTTTACAACTTAGTGAGGGCTCTTATCCCTGTTAAAAGACAGTAAACACCCCCTTTCACTTGGTGGAGGTGCTGGGATCCAGTGGTTCCGCAACCACGAGGCCGACGTCACTTCGTGGTCTGCTTTCAAGACCAGTTTTGCCGATATCTTCGGCCAACCTACCGTGCGCAAGCTACGTGCTGAGCAACGCCTGCCCGGCTGTGCGCAGATTCCTGGCGAAAATTTTACCAGTTATATTGAAGATGTTGTAGATCCTTGCAAGCGCGTGGACGCTTCAAAGCCAGACTATGCCAAGATTGGTCACAATGCCAGACTATGCCAAGATTGCTCACATTATGCAAGGGATTGATGATGACGCGTTCCAGATGCTTCTGGCCAGAAATCCAGCAAGCGTCGTCGATGTTATAAATGCATGTCAAAACTTTGATGAATTACGCAAGCGCCGCAAAATCACTCGGTCTTCGCTCTCACACCAGGAACCTCTTGCAGCTTTAACACCTGACATAGACCAGTCGTCCTTGCTGCAACAAATAAAACAGTTTGTTCGAGAAGAAGTTGCCCGTCAACTATCACTCCTTCACCAACGTTCTGACGCTCCATCTCCTTTAGTACCGAAGTTGCAACAAGTCATCAGCGAACAAGCCGCAGAAGCACTTCCCACGCTTCCTGAAGCTCCTTCTGTTGTTCCTTTGACATACGTCGGAGCACCAGTCCAGTATAGTCAATCTGCTGTTCCAGCCCCTTTGACCTACGCGGCTGTGGCTGCGCGGCCACCGCCTGAGCCGTCACTACCCATGCAGCCTGTCATGCGCCCTGCACCGCTTCCTCAAACGGCTCCGCTTCATCCTTCCACTCCGCGCTATTACAACCCTTGGCGTACTTCGGACAATCGCCCAATTTGCTGCTACTGTGGTTTCGCTGGACATGTGGCTCGTCGATGTCATCGTCGCATGGCCGCGCCTCCCGAGCATGCGTCTTCTGATTACGCCCCGCCGCTGCTTCATTCTGCCCCCTCTCCGCCTACGTACGCCACAGAACAGCGTTCGTATACAACCCGTCGTTCTCCTCCGCGGTGCCGGTCACTGTCATCAATGCGCCGGCGACCACCACCTGCTGACGAGCGAAACTAAGCTCCGCGGTTCCTGAGGCAAGAACTGCGCCCTCTGCGAAAAGCTCAAGGCTTCAAACTTTGCCCACGAACGTTATAGTGATCTCTATCGATGGTCTGTCCGTATATGCACTGGTCGATACGGGTGCTTCAGTGTCAGTGATTCATGAGCGACTCTGCCGACGATTACAGAATGTTACGACGTCATTTGATGGTTTGTCACTCCGCACTGCCAGTGAAGAGAGGATTGCACCTTTAGCAGCATGTACTGCACGTGTCGCCATTGAGGGTGTTTTGTACAGTGTTGAGTTCGTAGTTTTGTCGTCTTGCTCCCACGACGTGACCCTCGGATGGGACTTCTTTTCTAAAAATAACGCAGTGATCGATTGCGCCCGAGCTGAAGTGGAATTTTCTGCACTGTGCGACGCACTGCCCGACGAGAACAGTTCAGTGTGTCCTCAAAAGCTTACCATCGCTGAAGATGTCGACGTAGAGAAAGAGGCTTGTGCCCTTGTGCCTTTATCGTGTCCTGCCGCGTCAGCCGTTAGTGTTTTATTTACGCCGGCTGCATCCTTCCTCCATCGCAAGCATCTGCCGCTGCTGTCTGCTGTTCTCGATGTTTACGGTGGCTTCACGATGCTACTCATCTACAATCCGTCTCCGCGCCCGATTACTCTGCTACGTGGGGAATCTCCCGGTTCTGTTCAACCAGCGAACGTTCTCTCTAACCTAAACGCCTCCGAGACCTACCGTAGTAACTACATCGATGCTCGGTAGTCCGATTCGACGCTTGATTCGTTGCCAGACGACTTCTTCCGAAACGCCATAGATGACGCTCTTCCTTCCACCTGCCGGACGCAGCTTGTGGCCCTTTTACAGCCGTTTCGCTCCGCTTTCGACGCCGCCCACACACCTCTCGGCCGCACTTCCACAGTGGCGCATCACATTCAGACCGGCTCTAACTCGCCTTTTCGACAGCGACCCTATCGTGTGTCAGCGGCAGAGCGTCGCGTCATCAGTGAGCAAGTTGAGGACATGCTACAACGTGTTGTAATCCGCCCGAATCCGCCCGTCTCAAAGCCCCTGGTCTTCACTAGTGGTGCTAGTAAAGAAGAAAGATGGCTCACTTCGCTTTTGTGTCGATTACTGGCACCTGAACAAAATTACCCACAAGGACAATTACCCCCTGCCGCGTATAGACGACACTCTTGATTGCCTCCAAGGTGCTGAGTACTTTTCGTCTCTTGATTTACGTTCCGGTTACTGGCAAGTATGAATGGCCGCCTGTGACCCCGGATGGCCTCTATGAATTTAATGTAATGCCCTTCGGTTTGTGCAACGCGCCCGCCGCATTCGAGAGGATGATGGATAACATCTTGCGAAAGTTCAAGTGGCACATCTGCCTCTGCTACCTGGACGACATTGCTGTCTTTTCCACCGAATTCGCCACGCACCTACAGCGCTTGCGGCAAGTTTTGGTTTGTCTTACTGACACCGGCCTACAACTGAATCTCAAGAAGTGTCACTTCGGTGCCCGGGAGTTGACCATTTTGGGGCACATCGTCTCCAAGGAAGGTGTTCGCCCTGATCCGGCCAAGCTGCGCGCAGTGGCGGAGTTTCCTAAGCCGGTCTCGCTCAAGCAACTTCGAAGCTTCATTGGTCTATGCTCCTATTTTCGGCGCTTCGTGCGGAATTTTGCTTCTATAATTGCACCCCTTACGAAGCTACTCGAGAGAAGCAGTGACTTAACTGCGTGGTCGGTCAAGTGCGACGAAGCGTTCACCGCATTGCGCCGTCTTTTGACTTCGTCACCAATCCTTCGCCACTACGACCCCACAGCACCTACCGAGGTCCATACTGATGCGAGTGGCTTTGGCCTCGGAGCAGTTTTGGCTGAACGGAAAAATGGCTTTCAAGAATACGTCGTTGCGTACGCGAGTCGCGTCCTCTCCAAAGCTGAATGCAACTACTCAGTTACGGAAAAGGAGTGTTTGGCCATTGTGTGGGCTCTAACGAAATTCTGACCCTACCTGTACGGTCCCCAGTTTGACGTCGTCACGGACCACCACGCGTTATGTTGGCTGTCCTCTCTTAAAGACCCGTCCGGCCGCCTCGCACGATGGGCTCTCCGCCTTCAGGAATTTGACATCCGCGTTATATATCGCCCTGGCCGTAAACACATGGACGCCGACGCTCTGTCTCGTTCTCCCCTATCCATCGAATCTGCTTGCTCCTCGGCGGCTGATCCCGTCCTCTCGTCTCTAACAATCGCTCATATGCCTGCGGAGCAGCGAAAAGACCCGTGGCTCGCATCTCTTATCGACATCGTGTCCACTTCTCCAATCGCTGCGCCGCCTTCTCGGACTTTACGCCGTCAAGCACCACACTTTGCCCTACGAGACGGTCTTCTTTACCACCGCAATTATATGCCTGATGGTCGACGCTAGCTTCTCGTCATTCCCCGCCATTTACGACAAGATATTTGCGCCCCTTTCCATGCCGACCCTCAGTGTGCCCATCCTGGTGTAGTCAAGACGCTTCAGAGAATTTCTCAACGCTACTATTGGCGCGGCATGTACGGCTGTACTCGCAAATACGTCCGCTCCTACATCGCCTGTCAGCGCCGCAAGTCATCCACACCTCGTGCGTCCGGCCCCTTACAACCACTTCCATGCCCGGCCCGCCCTTTTGACCGCGTTGGCGTTCACCTTTACGTGCCACTTCCCTGCATGGTCTCTGGGAACCGCTGGATTATCGTCGGCATCGACCACCTCACCCGGTATGCCGAGACCGCCGCTTTACCTGCCGCTACTGCCCCTGAAGTTGCCCTGTTCTTGCTACATAATTTTGTTCTTCGCCACGGCGTGCCGCGAGAGCTGCTGAGTGACCGAGGACGCGTCTTCCGTTCCAGAGTCGTTGAAGCTCTATTGGCCGAATGTCGCATCATACATCGGACCACAACAGCCTACCACCCTCAAACTAAAGGGCTGACTGAGCGCTTCAATCGTACTCTTGGAGATATGCTCACAATGTACGTTGCCGCTGATCAGACCAACAGGGACACTGTTCTTCCTTTCGTGACGTACGCATACAATACCGCCACGCAGTCAACCACTGGATTTAGCCCTTTCTTCCTGCTTTATGGGCGTGAGGCATCGTTCACGATGGACACTATTTTACCATATCATCCCTGCTCCTCCGAGTGGAATGTCCTTTCAGACGTTGCCAAACATGCGGAAGAGTGCCGCCAGCTAGCCCGCAGTTTAACATCGGAATCGCAAGGCCGCCAAAAGTATCGTCACGACATAAATAAGACGCCACACGTTTTCCCTACAGGATCCCTTGTTTGGCTCTGGGTTCCTGGCACCCCACCGGGATTGTCATCAAAATTTGGAACCGAGTGCCACGGCCCCTACCGCATTGTCCGCCAAACCTCCCCTGTGAATTACATCGTGGAGCCACTCACTCCATCTTCGGACATGCGTCATCGCGGCCGCGAAACTGTGCACGTGAGCCGTCTCAAAACGTACTACGATCCGCTCCTATTGCCCTAACCATAAGTCGCCAGGATGGCTCCTCTTCGCTCCGGGGGAAATTGCAGTGAACTATGCGAAGATATTATGAAGACGAGGATGAACTAGGCGAGGATATCACAAAGACGAGGAGACGAACGACGAAGTGCCGCTGCGCTGCTCGATCTCGCTTGTGGAGGCCTAGACTGGCTGTGTTCTTGTGTGGTTCTCTGTGCAACTTAGAGAGGGCTCTTATCCCTGTTAAAAGACAGTAAACACCCCATTTCACAGGGTAGAATACAGAAGAGGCACTTTCAACAAAGTGGCCGACGCCCTGTCCCGAGCTCCAATTCCAGGTGAGGGAGAGCGAGCACCCGTGGTCTGTGCTATGACAGCTTCTGCAGACACCCGGAGCACACTGGTGTCCCGTAAACAGCTCCTCGGTGCACAGTTTTCAGAAGACTAGCGCAGCCAGATACACCAAAGCCTGAACAGCGCCAACCCTGCAGGGAGCCGAGCAGCTAACGGAAGCTACGACAGCTACTTGGAAGCAGACGATGGCTTGATCCTGCGGTATATACATGCTGCGGACACCGAGAGTGGTGAGTCCGCTTTTCGTGTGGTCGTTCCTAAGGGCCTACGTAAGCATTGTCTAGAGTACTTGCACGATACACGCCTCGCAGGCCACAGTGACGGCAAGAAAACTTATGACAAATTGTGTCGCGTCACAACATGGCCCGCATGAGAAGGGTTGTCCTGGCATAATTGTTATACCGGCCAGACCACGAAGCCAAGGGGAGGGAAACCACCGGGCCTCATGCAACCTGTAGACAGCCGATACCCATGGGAAATCGTAGCCTGCGACATAATGGGTCCCTATCCCAGATCAGAGAAAGGGAATCGCTACTTGCTAGTACTCACTGATCATTTCTCAAAATGGGTAGAATTGTATTCCCTGAGCAGGCTAGACTCGAAGATAATTTGAGATAAGCTACTAGAAACATTCCCCCACTTTGGTTTCCCAGCTCAGATTATCACTAATAACGGATGGTATTTCACTGGTAGGATATTCAGTAACACCAGAAAAGTTCTTGGCGTGCAGCACAAAAAGACTACGCCCTACCACCGTCAAGCAAACATTAAAAAGCGAGTGAATCGAAATCTCAAGTCTATGATGGTGGCATTACGAAGCGGCACAAGGGCTGGGACGCTCGTATCCAGGAGATGGCCTTCGCCACAAGAACCACGGTAAACTGGTCAACAGGTTTTACACTAGCGGCCATTCTCCTTGGTCGTAAGTTCAGGTTCTCTATTGAGCATGCTCTGAATGGCTCTGACTTGCTGGGTCTTAGCCATTCTAAATTCACGCTTGACCTTTCCAGCCGCTTGGCAGAGACTCCGGAAGAGGCAAGCGAAAACTTGGACCTTTCCCGCCTGGAACACCGTAACCAGTACAACAAGGGAAGGCGACCTTTGGAGTTCACAGCCGGCGACAAAGTCCTTCGCCGCACGCACCCAGTAAGTGATGCAGCAAAAGTGTTTGCTGCTTCTCTCGCTCCATGATGGACTGGCCCTTACACGATAACAAAGCGCGTGTCTCGGCTTTCTAATTTTATTCGCCATGTGCAGGGTGGTCGACAAACCGGACCAGTCAACGTGGCCGATCTCCGAGCTAACCACGGCCGTCCATTAGCCACATAAAACCACTTCACCTACCAGCCACTACAGCTATCCACGCTCGGCGGATACGGGTCCGCGAGACCATCGCTCGCGGACCATTATTCTAGACCCTTATTCTAGGGGAAGAAGGAGGTGAAGAAAAGGCACGGGCCTGCTACTGGCTCTGTAGCTGAGTCACCTCCGGTGCCTCGTGCGGACATAAGAGTGAAAGTAGAGAATAAAGAAAGACAAGAGGGAGAGTGTCACGAAATCGGCGCCCATTTTCATCAAGTCGGTACAGCGCTAGGCGTGCGCGGCGTCACGTGGAGAGCATGGAAAGAAAAGCCCCTTCCCCGCGCGGGAGAGCGCGTAGCTTTGTACGCGCTGCCGTGACCCTCTTTCCCATTGCCCGGGAAGGACGGTGGTTCATCGGCCTGGAATGTGCCAGGCCTTTCGAGAAAGTTCTATGGGACCTGGCCAATGACGACGCGCGGCTCAACGGGAGGTGAAGAGCGCGCTA
Source organism: Amblyomma maculatum (assembly GCF_055883805.1). Lineage (NCBI taxonomy): Eukaryota > Metazoa > Arthropoda > Arachnida > Ixodida > Ixodidae > Amblyomma > Amblyomma maculatum. Next base: position 130,625,344 of record NC_139352.1, read on the forward strand.
TAACCAGCGAAGCTAAGTGTGTGTGCGCGCTAGCTTTGGCGCATGTTAACAAACAGACGCGGCGCGCCCTATTTAAAGCGACCGCGCCGCTTGTTCAGTCAGTCAGTCAGTCAGTCAGTCAGTCAGTCAGTCAGTCAGTTCGTCAGTGTTTTGCGACGTGCTCGCTTGTGCTTCGGCTGGACTCCCGGGGATCACCCGCTGCTGGCAAACCCACGGACCTGCAAGGGAGCTGCGCTCGTCTCGTATGGCGGCCACATCGTGACTCTTGAGGCGTCGGACTGCAACAGTGCCCGGTGAACAATTTGGTGTTTGTTTATGTAACTCTCTCGTGTTTGATCTGTTGTAAAGCCTGTGTTATTGAATCATTCTGTAGTTGCATGCTTAGCGGTTGTATTCTGTGAACCTCTCGTCTGTTGTATTTCACGTGATCTTGTGTGTTCCTTTGTATCGTCTCTTGCTGTGCATAAATTGTGTTTTGTTTGTTACTTCTGACTACGATCCTTACTCTGGTTTGAACCGGCGACCACTGGGCACTAAACGACCACCCCCTTCTGTCACTACAAGGTAGTTTAATTCCGGCTGAGCTTGCCACGCAGGTCGAGGGCATCTCCTTTGCGACCGGAACAGCTACCCCCACTCACTCTAAGGGTGTCTGGGAGTGTGCGCACCGTTGAGGGCGCATCGTTAATAATACCTCCCTAACTATTAACGGGTGACAATTATTCTGGCGTCCGCGACAGGACGTTTGGTGCACTCAAGCTCAGAGGACGGAGAACGAGTTGGAAGAGTTTACGAAGAGGTCGTAAACAGTGTAACAGCAGAGCGATAGCGTGAGGTACCGCGCTGAAGCGGTTGTGTAAGGTCCATTGATAGTGCTAGGTGTTAGCATTAGGCAGTTCAGATTGAAGATGAATCTCAAGGAGATTATTGCGTTGGGCTTAGAGAAAGGTGTAAAAGGAGCTGAACTGCGGGAATGGGTGGACCGAAAAGAAAGAGAGGTTCGAGAGGAGGCTGAGAAAGAAAGAGAGAGGCAAATAGAAGAACGAGAGAAAGAATGGCTCAGGAAGCAAGCAGAGGCAAAGAGACAAGAAGAAGAAAGAGAAAAAGAATGGCTCAGGAAGCAAGCAGAGGCAAAGAGACAAGAAGAAGAAAGAGAAAAAGAATGGCTCAGGAAGAGAGCCGAAAGAGAAAAAGAATGGCTCAGGAAGCAGGCAGAAAAAGAAAAAGAATTCTTAATAGAGAGAGATATCCTTCTCAAAAAGCTGGCTGAAGTTCGGCGTTTGAAAGGTATTACCGAGCCTCCGGAGGTTACCTTTCCTTATATTAGAAAGTACAGTGAACCAAGCGATACATTTACAGCCACAGGTACTGTAGAAACTGGCTCCAGCAGCCAGAATGAGGTTGTGGACCAGCGTGTTCCTGCAACAGAAACTTCAGATGACCGAACTGAAGTTCAGAATTCTCAGAAAAAAGAGATTGTGCCCTCCGAGACGACAGGTTGCAGAGAAGCTGCAACGGCAGATGTCGAGCCAGAAACCTCGGTGTTTTCAAAGCCTGAAGATGAAGAAGGGCAGGATTGTAGCTCCTCATTAAATGACACCATGGCTGAGTGCATGAGTGACCGGGATGAGGAGATTTCAAATTGCAGTGAGCACGAAAGCTGGGATAAAGGTGACAGTACAGATCCTAATCTTGAGGATTCAGGAAGGGAAGAAAGCGAAGACTGTACTGCAATGAAAGGATTCAAGAAACATTTTAAGGAAACTTTTAAGGAACGGGATGTAACTGAAAGTGAGGAGAATGAGCCTCCAGTTGCAACTGAGCTCTGCTTCAAGAATGTACGACTGAAGATCGTAAAGAAAAGAAAGAAAATTGGGATTGAGGGAGAACAAAGTTCTCAAAAGGACGTTCCTTTCAGACAACCATGTTCTGATTATGCGGGTAAAACTGGATCAAACGTTCCTCGGCCGAAGGTGCGAATAAAAGTGGAAACAAAACGAAACGAATCCAAACCTGCCAAGTCAGACAAAGTCGACAGGGAAATGTCCTATAGAAAAGGAAGGAAGAAGCGGCCGAACGCCTGGACGTGCAAGCGCATGCGGAGCCGCCCAGACCGAGAAAGAATGAGACGGCCTGCTCGAAGCGCTGCTAGGCAAGGTAGCGTTAGATCTGGCCTAACTTCCGATCGGGAAGCAGAACTCAGGAGTAAAGACCGGAGCGAGAACAACTCGCAATGGAAAAGGCTCTATAGTAAACGGAAAAAGAGCCGAACTCGCGGGAGGAAGAAACGGCAGTGTCTAGTAAAAAGGAGAATTCGCTTTCCTGAAAGTTGGAGAGGAACTGACACGTTCCAAGAAGGTGCATCCCGAGTGTGGAAATATAGGCGAAAGCATGGCTTAGGTTTGGGTGCTTCACATTTGAATATTTGTGTGTTTCTATGTTACTGATCCTTGGCATGTATCCAACAACAGTATGTTGCTAGGTTTGTGAATTTCATGGCATTGATGTGTGAATTTTGTAAGGTGTTATTACAGTTTGTGAAATTTGTGCAATGTGTGTGATATGGTCATTTGCCCCATATATTTGTGAGTGCATGCATGTGCGCGCGATGTTCGTGGTTGTTGTGAATATTGTGGGACCATATTCTTTAAGGGAGGGGCAGTGTCACGAAATCGGCGCCCATTTTCATCAAGCCGGTACAGCGCTAGGCGTGCGCGGCGTCGCGTGGAGAGCATGGAGAGAAAAGCCCCTTCCCTGCGCGGGAGAGCGCGTAGCTTTATACGCGCTGCCGTGACCCTCTTTCCCATTGCCCGGGGAGGACGGTGGTTCATCGGCCTGGAATGTCCCAGGCCTTTCGAGAAAGTTCTATGGGACCTGGCCAATGACGACGCGCGGCTCAACGGGAGGAGAAGAGCGCGCTATAACCAGCGAAGCTAAGTGTGTGTGCGCGCTAGCTTTGGCGCATGTTAACAGACGCGGCGCGCCCTATTTAAAGCGACCGCGCCGCTTGTTCAGTCAGTCAGTCAGTCAGTCAGTCAGTCAGTCAGTCAGTTCGTCAGTGTTTTGCGACGTGCTCGCTTGTGCTTCGGCTGGACTCCCGGGGATCACCCGCTGCTGGCAAACCCACGGACCTGCAAGGGAGCGGCGCTCGTCTCGTATGGCGGCCACATCGTGACTCTTGAGGCGTCGGACTGCAACAGTGCCCGGTGAACAATTTGGTGTTTGTTTATGTAACTCTCTCGTGTTTGATCTGTTGTAAAGCCTGTGTTATTGAATCATTCTGTAGTTGCATGCTTAGCGGTTGTATTCTGTGAACCTCTCGTCTGTTGTATTTCACGTGATCTTGTGTGTTCCTTTGTATCGTCTCTTGCTGTGCATAAATTGTGTTTTGTTTGTTACTTCTGACTCCGATCCTTACTCTGGTTTGAACCGGCGACCGCTGGGCACCAAACGACCACCCCCTTCTGTCACTACAAGGTAGTTTAATTCCGGCTGAGCTTGCCACGCAGGTCGAGGGCATCTCCTTTGCGACCGGAACAGCTACCCCCACTCACTCTAAGGGTGTCTGGGAGTGTGCGCACCGTTGAGGGCGCATCGTTAATAATACCTCCCTAACTATTAACGGGTGACAGAGAGAAAGACACGCGCCCCAACAGCCGTGGTACAACACCTAAGCGGTGGCGGGCGCAGAGACGGCCTGCAAACGATATACATTCAGTGGCAGGCTAGCCCCCGCCGCAAGCGGCGTTGACCCACCTGTGGCCCCAGGCGTGGCTTCACACATTCCGTTATTAAGTGATCTGGTGATCCCCTTTTCTTACATAATGAACATAGGTCTGATCGTATTTCCGGCCGTATATGGTTGTCTAGAATTCGGTTCGGGTATGCATTTGTCTAGCTTTGCCCATGCTACTGCTTCCTTTTTGCCTAACGTGGGATCTGGTGGTGGTAGGACCCTCCTGCTTAGTCTGAAGTGCGTTGCTATTTCGCTATAGTTAATCAGGTCCTCTTGTTTGTCTTGCTCCGGTGGCACGTCTCTGAAACATTTTGATCCACAATTTGACGGGCTGTGCTCGCACTGTGAGGAGGTTGTCTCACACCTACCACATGGTGTGGGCCTGCCAGAAAAACCCATCTTTGCCCCCTATCCCCAGTCCCACCCGAGAGATCTGGGAGGCAGCCCTGTCTGGCGGCAGCACCCTAGACGCCCAACGAAGCGCGCCCGAGCTGCGGCAAACGCCAATGGAGTGCCTGTCTAGGCATCCCACCTAGTGTCTAAAGCTCTATGTACATATAACAATAAACGTTTTCACCACCACCACCAGCCCGGTGTGTGAGATCTTGGACTAGTTTGTGTGTCGCCTCGTTTCCGGGCACGCCTCCGCGGGCTGGCATCCAAACAAGTGTGATGTCTCTTTCTATTCGCTTTTGATCGAGGATTCAACCCGCGGAGAAATTTTCATCGAAGAAGTATATGGGGAGGTGAGCACTGATTTCGGCAGCCAGCCCACCTGGTGTCAGCAGATCATTACTGATGTTTGTTATGAAAGCGTTGAGCAGGGTTGCTACATTGCGCTCGTTACGCGTAGGGCTCTCAATGACTTGTAAAAAGGCAAAAAGACATTTGCGCATGGAATCTGTGCAAACTCTGGTAGCAGCTTAGTTATCAAGAAGATTTATGTTCCGGGCACCACCAAGAGCAACTTCAAGCTGCCGGTCATAAGTCACAGCTAAACTCATTTTCAAAACAAAACAGAAAAACGTGGTAACACTTCCAAGAGGTGGTCTGTAAGCGACGGAAAATACATGTCACACTGCATAACAGTATTTCGTAGTCCTCTGTTATCTCGGTACATTCTTTGGAAGTGTTAAATTTAAACTCCTTTTTTGCTAGCTTCCCATTTCAATTTCGTTCATATCACTCAATTTCAACGAATGTCTGCACTCCCACACTTTGAATAAATAACCTGCACTGCTGTGAATGGCTGGCTGCCTAATTCACACCTGGATAGTTTTGAATGCAATAATAAATATGTGCTTTCAACTTATTTCAAAAAGCAAATGCAAAAAGATTTCAGCCAAAAGAATTTTGCGGGCAGATTCCTTTTTTTCTATCCTAACTTTGTCGGCTAGCGAAAAACTTATTTATTGGAGTGAAATCGGCGCTTCCTCAAACCCTGAAGCGTAATAGCCTCAAACGAAACACGAGCTTAGCTACCTGCCTATGCCATGAAAGACATTTGGTTTTCGATAGTACTATACTGTTCGCATATGAAATCGGTGCACTGACCAAACATGTCACTGTCAGGCCATCACCCATTTCTGGGGGTAACACCGGCGCATTTCCCAGCGGAATACGTCGTCGTCCTTACCTTGAGTTCCCAATGAGGAACTCGCAACGGCAACCTGGACTTCCACAACAAACGGCAACACCTGGCTGCCTTCCATTTGCTTAGAGCAGCACCTGCGCGCTCTCCAAACGACTGGTTGGCTATGTACAGTTTCGAGAACATTATGTATTTGCAATGATAAGGGTGGCCCGTACTGTTACGTTAGAAACGACAAATCGACCCTAGGTTTCAGGGCAGTTGTCAGACACATACATGGTGTTGGCCGTCCCCTAATCCAGGGTTCGCATGCAGTAAGGAGTTGAAAAAAGGAAAGCCGCAGTATCTGTCATGCTTGTGTTGACACCTATGCCCCGCTGTAAGAAAGGAAGGAAGGTAGGAGTGAAATTGGAAAGAGACAAAGAGGAGCCAAAGTTAATGGGTACGGAGTAATTTCGATCGCCTGGGGATCTTTAGCTTGCGCTGATAACGAACAGCACACGATGCCTCTTCGCTTCGCCTCCATCGAAATGCAGCCGTTGACGGTCGGGATCCAACCCGGGTATTCCGGCACAGAAGTCGGGCGTCTTACCAATACACCACCAGGGATGGCAGGGACGCATAAAAAAAAAAAACTTTATCTTGTCCCGGCTTAGCTGCTTGAGTATGTCAAACATTTCTTTGTAGTGCCTACATAAGGGCCATGTTTTTCCATGGAAGTCTTCGGCCAACCTGGAAAATGGACAGGCTTCTTCCCTACCGTCGTGATGTTTATGAACCGACGCCACTCTCGGACGCCGTCCAGTAGTCAGAAGAATGCAGTCAGCTTGCCCGTTCACTTGCAAAGGGAAACTAGTGACAACAAAAACACCACCTTCACACAGGCGAGATTTCTTCTTATTCCCTTAACACTGGTGTCACTCTGGGTCCCTGCCATACCCCCGGCCTTTCCAAGAAGCTCCTTGCTCGGTACCACGGTCCCTACCCGTCCTTCAACAAAACATCTCCTGTCAGCTACGTGGTTGATCAGTGTCGCCTTCTGCGGATTAACGTCGCCGTGGACGCGAAACAGTCCTTGTAAACGGAGTAAAGCCTACTACGATCTGTCTGTCCTTTTGGCTCCGTATGTCACCAAGATGGCGCTTTCTTCTTCTTCTTTTTCTCCCTCGTGATAATGTCACATACTCACAGTGGGGAATTGGCCAGATTTCGTTGCAGGTGACATATCCTTCTCTACCTGGGGGAAGCTGTAGTGTGCTAATATGCGTCGTTTTAGCCACTGGCGTGCATGCATCGCGTGTTGGCCCACCCGAGGAAAACGATGTTGGTTGCTGTCTTCGTGATTCTCTGCGGTCGACGCTCTGCTGCGAGCTCATCCTGAGCAGCTGTATCCATCTCGGTCGCCGTATTAACTGCACCCCTACACTGGAAATTTTGAACTGTAATAAATAATTTTATATAATTTCAATGGCCACAAGAATCGGTAATATTTTAATTTAAGGCAAACATGTTTAGACTGCGTAGGCGGCAAAGAATGATAATACTATCTTTTTGAGCACATGAATAAAGATAGTGGAAAGAGAATTATATGTCAATAGGAAAGCCGCCACCCTCAAAAGCCACCGAAAACAAAAATACTACTATAAGCCTCTCTCAAAGGTCGATTGGGTGATGATGAAAATGACACAAGGTTAGGTAAATGGAGGTTTGTCACCCTCCCACCCACGTTCGAAAAAGAATACTCGAGTTTGCTACAAAGAAATTTGATGGCGGATCATGTCAGCGTCTTTGCAAACTGCTACTGAACAAAACATACTATGTTCATCACCCCGACACTAGCTCTCTTAAACAGCAAGCGCATAAACCGTTTCAAGTGATAGTATTCCCACCAACCCAGCAGACGACGATTTGTAAGTACACGCAAGAGGATGTGTACGTTCTTTTCAGTAGATACCCCTTTTTGGCACCAATATTAGCATTATCACACAGAAACGACACTGTCTCGAGTCCGCCATGGACACTTGTAGTGCTGATATTTTACTAGTAACGGAAACGGCCTCGCTGAAAAATTTGAGACGGAAAGTTACTTCCTGCAAATAACATCCACCTACAACTCTAATCACGTCGGCCAACAAAGAGTGTGAGGTCTGCTTGCTACCGACAGAAAGTTTGTTTCTCATTGCATGCACATTGATACGCCATTAAACATGTTTTGGTAATGCGTCGTTTCAATCTACTAGGAAGTTATCATTGGAGCCTGTTACCTGATCCTGGACTGTGCAGAATATTGTTAATGAATTCCGCGCTAGACAAAGATCGTTTAGAACTGTGCTCGGATTTTCTCTCGAGCAGCTCATAACAAAGCCAAAAAACAAAGCATTATGTTACCAACAACCTTGATCTTGTCCTCGCTTCACACCCTGACACGCATATGCGATCACTCATTACTTTCTATTCACTTGAATCTCGCGAAGCCTAAATGTGCAAAAAGATTAGTGTCTATCCGCGCACCAGAATCACGCAGACATTGATTCAATTAACAATGCATTATGTTCCTTTCTTGGAATCTTCCATTACGAGCTGCAATTAACATTGTATTATGTTCCGTTCTTGGATTCTTCTATAACGATTTCAACAGCCGTACATTCGACATGCAATTGACAATGTAATGTGTTCAAATCTCAGAATCTTCCATAACGACTTCAACAGTCGTACAGTCGAGGTGCAATTAACAATCTATTATGTTTTGTTCTTGGAATCTTCCATAGCGACTTCAACAGCCGTACAGTCAAAATGCAGTTAACAATGTATTATGTTCCGTTCATGGAATTTTTCATGAAGACTTCGAGAGCCGGACAGTCGCAAAAAATTCGGCTGTGCTCATAATAAGAATGCTTAACCAAGAACTAAGTACATTCCTGTTCAAAGTGCCCCAGTCTGCCTGGTATAATACTCAGATAAGGCGTACATTGAGTCAAACGGAGCGATTGCATTGGTCAGCGAAGGTTTTCAATAAGGGCCGTTGTAGCGCTTACAAATTTGCTTGCAGTGTATCTGCATCTGAAATAAAAACCGCCGCAGACATCTTCTTATATTACATTTTCCCGTCAATGCCACCCCGTACAAAGACCACAGATTGGCGCGCAAGGCACTAATGACAGTCATGCTGACTACACTGCAGATACTATACCCTATGACTTTTACGCGTACTGCCGGGCTAATTTCTAACGGCAGAGCATACAATCAGAAAATAAGGGAAGGCGATATGACTGCGCACTGTCCTATTGCCTTCTGGTATTTCCTGATTGTGTTCGCTGGCGATACAAATAGTACGCGTCCGTTCTCAATGAAGCGTTACGTGAAAGTGTTAAGCGACTGTATCGCTTCCCCTGCAGCCATTAACGCTGCCATCATATGCTCTTACTAAGCCGTTGGTACCTGTAACCGCTTGTGTCATAGCGTTTGTGTCAGGTGGATACCGCTGTACTGGCTCAGTACGGTGAATTCCACCACATTCGTGCACCACAGTCGTAGACGTCCTATATGAGCAAGCAGTTTGGGTATATTGCAGAGGAAAAGGCCTATTTCTAGAGCAATACCTACAAGTAATTTCAATTTAGGAAGTCGAGATATGCACATGTACGTATAAATAGTATGGCGCCATTTGGATTAGGTCACATTAGGTATGGAAGAAAACATTCTTCGTTACATCTTACGATGGCGATGCTTTGCACTGTGAGATTGCTTTGCATGGCGCAAACTGCGAGCCAGTCGGGGATGTAGTGAGGCCGAACGAAACGAGGGAAATGGTGAACAAAGCTCAAGGTAAGGATTCCTCTTTGTTTAACGTATATTAATCGCCAGGTCATGTATGACCCTATCAAATAAGCTACATATTGCGCACGGCGCTTCCCTGTCCTTGCGAAACAAAAATAATAATGCGGGACAGTTGATCTTTGCTTTTAGGAGTGTGACGCGACGGCGTCAGTAGCTTCTTTCTACGGCTCTATTCGCGGATTCTTGTTCATATTGCCTGCACTTCCTTGCTCGCTAAATTCCTAATTCCTCAATTTCTTCCTCTATCTGTCGCAAATACTCTTAAGCCCAGCCGTAATATACGCTACGTGATATTTATTTTACACACATCAAGTCCTGTAGTTGCAAAAGAAATTAGGGGTGAGGTTGACATTATTGGTGGTAGAAAACACAACGAAGAGCTAACTACAAGGTACTTTGAATGGCGATCTTTAAATTAGTTGTGTCACAAATGCAGACTATAAAGGAGGCGGAAAGGCGGTTTCATTCAGTGGCGTTTCTTGGTAAAAAGGAGAAATGATACAACAAGCTGACGCTTCAGTTTTGTGCAGATGGTCGACGCGAGATGACTTGAAACTGGGTGCGGTAAAACATTTTATTTCAGGAAAGCATTGAAATAGTATACTTTATGAAAAACAGAAAGGCGAGACTACTTGCGACGTAGCGAATGATCCGGAAACGGCCTGGATGTGACGCTAGAATGACGTGAATAATTAGAGAAAAGAAAACGGGTGGCACGTTTCTGAATGCTTTCAAGAAAATAGATAAGATTGGTAATAGAACAGTACCAAACGACGCAAGCATACTCCAGTTTGGGATGGAGATGGGTATTTTGTATAATGTAAGTTCGAGTGAGGCAGGTCCTGATGCAATGTTGCGTCTTAGGTCGCGTAACGTACTCTTAGCATTATCAGTGACGTATTCACAGTGCATGTTTCATGAAAGTAATATGTAGGACAAGGTGCGTATAAGCGTTAACAGCCGAGAGGAATGTGAAAATGGAATATGGGACTGCAAAAGAAGGGCTACAGCGGGAAGAAACACACATACGCTCGTACGTTTGCATTTATTAGCGTTAAAAATTATTAACGATTTCTTACACACGATAGATGCACTATTAAGATCATCTTGAAGTTTCACGGAATCACTGGGGCTAGTTATTTTGTGGTACATGTAACAATTGTCCGCGAATACCCGAATTTTAAAATAAGAGGTAGGAATTAAGGTCGTTGATGTAGGGAAGAAAAAGCAAGGGACCCATAACTGACCCTTATGGTACACCGGATGTTACGCATCAGGGTTTAGACGTAAATTCATTAGCAGTTACGTACTGGGTCCTGTTAACGGCAGCATTCTTAATCCATGCAATGACCATTGGGTCAGCACTAAAGAAAGAAAAGCTTGAAAATTAGTAAATCATGAGAAACAGAGTCGAAAGCTCGCAAGAAGTGCAGAAAAATAGAGTCAGTATCAAGTTGCAGATCATCAATAATAAACAATTCGTTAGTCAAAAACAGGAAAATTATTTTCTAAAGCCATGATGGTGCGTTGTTGAGGAAATCTTTGTCTCTAAAAATATGATAGACCCCGCAATGTATTTAAGCCCCACTTTAACTATGCTGTACGCATGAGCCTGCTTGATGTAGAGACAGTATGCCAAACTTGGAATCTAAATTCGGTTATTATGCCACCCTTCTAACACAAAGAAGCTATTCGGAGTAGAGGACAATTCCCGTTGCTTCTCCAGAGGGTTGCGGAATAAACAGAATTGTTTCAGCGAATAGTAAAATGTTAGTGACTTGAAATGGACTGCGCTCCCTTGTACAAACGAACGTTTGCAGACACACCGACACATATTTTGTCGATGTTAGTAAAATGAAAACGAAAAATAATATAGAGGCACGCGCTTCATAGGTATATGAAATATACAAAGGAAAACGAGAAGGGCAGTAGATTTTTCATTGTCATCAGCACATTTTTAGGCACCATACAATATCGAGTATATATATACAAATTTATTGTGTAGTGTCACACCAACGCTCGGTGATTGTCGACGATGACAAAGACGACGAGCGTACGTCGAAAGGCGCGTGCAAAAGAAAGAAGACGGCAAACAAAAGACGAAGACGCAAGAGACTGACGCGCTAGTTAAACGCTAGGTGGAGTGTTCGTGATCGGCGATCGTGATCGTGTTCGTGATGGCATCGAAGCCTCGTTCGAAGCGGTTCGTTCGAGCCACCTGCGCACGTTAGGGCACCGCTACGAGCAGAAGGCGTGATTAGGCTAAGTATTGGGCGGCTAGTCCTCTTTTTCTGTTTTCCCCTGCGCATTTGCGCTTTTCACCGTGTTGATAACGCTCGCAGAGAGATTGTAACTGTAAAGTGATGTCTACGCAGTCTCCCGGCCAGGGGCGCTCCCCCTGGTCGGCTTTCATTACTCCTCAAGATGTACCTCTGGAAGCGTTCCAACGATCTGGCGTTCCAAACATTCCTGTGGCGCTAGTGCCCAAGGATGGCGGATTTATTAAAATGAATAACCCTGGGACTGTTCGAGCTGCTCTCCAGGCAGCCTCTACCCTGTATGACTCACAGAAGTGAGGCAGTTTGGGCGCGGCGGGATACTGTGCCGATCTCCAGATCTCAATTGCGTGAAGGATCTGCTTAAATGCAATTCATTTGGATCGCTTCAGGTGAGCAGCTTTATCCCTACTCATCTTGCATGCACAAAGGGATTAGTCCGAGGAGTAGACTCTTCTTTAACTCCAGCTGAGACCCTCGACCTTCTTTCGGCGGCTGGTGTGGTAGCGGTGTATCGTTGCAGCCGGGAGGTTAATAATACGCGGGTACCAACAGAGTCGGTGATTGCCACATTTGCGGGAACTTCATGCCCGTCAGAGATAAAAGCATGGCCATTGATCTTCCGTGTGGATCCTCTTAAATCTAAGCCATTGCAGTGCACTAATTGCTGGCGATATGGTCACAGTACTCGTGGTTGTAAGTCCTCCGTGCGGTGTTCCAAATGTGGCGATGGTCATCATTCGTCATCTTGTTCACAACAAAACGATAAATGCTGCCTTTGCGGTGGAGCCCACGCTGCAAACTCCTTGGAGTGTCCATCTCGAAAACAGGAGCTGCAAATTCTAGAGGTAATAGATAGAAAACGCTGTTCGCGTCGTGACGCTTTAACAGAGGTTAATTAACGATTACACGGTTATGCAGTTGTATCAGCCCGATCAGGTGTGCCTCTGGATGCATCAATCTCAAAGGCGATAATGACTGCAGTGGAATCATCAATGACTAAAATGGTCGACCGAATAGTTTCTACTGTCACAGAGTGTTTTTCTAACGTTCTGGCAGTTCAGCTAACGCAAGCCCTGCAATCAGGAACAGCCCCTTTCATAGCAAATATGCCCTCTGAAAGCTCTCAACCGCTTGAAAGCACTGCTGTTGCTTCGCCTAACAGGGCTGCTCCTCCAGATGACGATGAAAACATTAATGACGCAGAGATGGTAGAATCAGATGTAAGAATTTTAAAACGGTGTGGGTCTCCCATGTCCAATCATTCTTCTCCGCGGTCCCAACCAAAATCAAAGAAACATCAGCATACATTAAAGCCAAAGGATAATATTTTGGGGCAGGCAGTTGCGGCTGCCAAGATTCCACAATCATAGGGGCACTAAGAGTTATCCAGTGGAACTGTCGTTCAATTCCAACAGCTTCAACAGATTTAGTTTACATTTCTTCTCAATATAATCCACATATAATTATTTTGCAAGAAACTTGGCTAACTGCTGAAAAGCATTTCTATTTACAAAATTATAATTCATTCAGACAAGATCGCCAATCAAAAGGAGGAGGTTTAATTATATTTGTCTGTACAAAATTCTGTCACAGGGCTAGGATTTCTTTCCAGTTATCTTCTATAGATTGTGAGTTATTGGCCCTAGACTTTGAAATTCCAGGGCACTGTCCGTTTTCATTAGTGAATGCTTATTTCCCTAGCGGTGTACAAGATACAAAACCTCTAGATCTGCTATTAATTAATTGTCGAAACTCAGTTCTTCTGGCTGGTGATTTTAATTCGCATCATGTGTCATGGGGCTACAAGACAGATAGTTGTGGCAAGCGTCTTTGGGATTGGGTAACAAATAATAACTTTTCCTGTAGAAATTCGGGTTCGGCCACTTTTATAAGAAAACACAGTCAATCTGTGTTAGATTTAACTTTTACCTCTCCCAGTCTCTTCGTTAATAATTGGTCAACACTTGATTGTGGCACCTCTAGTGACCACATACCGATTGCGTTTGAGGTTAATCACCCTGTAACTCCAGCGACTTCTCAGTTGAGGTCATTTATCAACTATAATAACTTTCAGTCAACGTTACGCTCTAATCTTGAATCATTGACTAACACGGATGAAGAACAAAAATCAAAACGCTTATGCTCGGTGATTGAGGATTGCCGTAAGAAGTCTGAGATCTTGGTACGGAGCTCAAAGGTGAATTCTTCAGCTGTTTGGTGGAATGCTGATTGTTCCCGAGATTACAGACGTAGAAAGGCGGCATGGAAAAAGCTTCTCCACAACCAGTGCCCGAAAAACTGGCAGGATTACAAGTTCATTGCAGCTACATTTAAACGTACAGTTGCAAAAGCGAAGGACGAGTATGATGCAAAGCATTTTGATTTCCTCTCTAAATCAGGCAATCGAACTGCACTTTTTGGTTTTTTACGCTCGCGGAAAAAGATTCCGCAAGCACAAAATCTACATTCCTTTATTTTGACTCCCCATGAAGCAATAGACACAATTGAAAAAATTGCCAAAGGACTGGAGAAACGTTTCTCGTCTGCACTACCTTCGGGCTCGATATCTGTAATGCCAATGGAACCTGTTAATTATGATCCTCAAATTTCCGTTTCTGAGCTTACTCCAATAGTTATGAGATTACCAGCCGCTGCTCCCGGTCCTGATAAAGTAACATCAAAAATGTTAAAAATTCTTTTTGACGAGTCACCTCAGACGTTATTAGAGCTAGTAAATTATTCCATTAAACATGCTTGGATACACCCAGAATGGAAACTTGCCAAAATAATTCCTTTACTTAAGAATAAAGGCGGTGCCTTGTCTATTGATAATATAAGACCAATTGCATTAACATCAAACATTGTAAAATTAATTGAAAGAGTCATACTTATACGTGTTTCGGAATTCATGAATAAAGAAAATATCCTCAGTCCTTGCCAAATTGGTTTCCGTCAAAAGTGTTCCATCTGGAATGCGCATGCTGATCTCGAGAGTCGAGTTCTTCTAGCGCGGCGCCAAAAAATGCACGCTGCCTTGATAACGCTAGATATAGCCAAGGCCTATGATAGCGTTGAGCATAGCATTCTATTGCAAAAATTAAAATCTCTTCAGTTTCCACATTATTTAGTAGCCTGGATATCCGAATTCCTCCAAAACCGAGAGTTTTACTGTGCATTAAATGGCGTCCATTCTGGCAGATATAAGCAAGCCAGGGGAGTGCCGCAAGGAGCAGTCCTTTCACCAGTCCTTTTCAATATATTACTCAGCTCAATACCTGTTAATCATGACGTTCGCACTTACGTATATGCTGATGATATTGCGTTTTTTGCAACTGCATCGGATATTCAATCCCTTTATCTCCACTTGCAAACGTACCTGAACTCTATTGAGAATTGGTTGTGTGGCTTGAGTCTCACATTAAGTGTCAACAAAAGCGCAGTCCTCGTATTTAATATAAAAGATTCTATAAGTCTGTCTGTAATGTATCAGCAACAAATCATACCGCAGGTTAAATCATTAAAGTATTTAGGGGTCACTTATGATGATAATCTTTCATGGCAGCCCCACATTAACCATATTGCTACGAAAGGGGCTCGGGCCGTGGGCATGTTGCGCCGAATTAGTCGTCCCAGGTCTGGAATGCGGAGAGATGTCCTTTTAATGATTTATGTTATGTATGTGCGTCCAATTTTAGAGTTCGGTTCAGTCTTGTTTTCTGGATCAGCAGCTTATAAAATTCGACCGCTTGTTCTTTTGGAGCGAGAAGCGCTTCGTTTGTGTATGGGACTTCCAAAATTTGTTGCCAACAATGTGCTCTACCTTGAAGCCCGGATTCCACCCTTGATATATAGATTACAAATTCTAACCGTTCAGACGTACTTAAGGATATATGAATCAGAGTTTCACCGATCTATGTCTATTTTTGCTGTCAACCGACCTCCTTTTTCGGTGTCCATTGGTCTAAATTTCACACCCCGCAGGTTGTTATGGTCAAAAATTTGCTGGACCCCTTAAATGTTTCCCTTCCTAGTATTCTACCCATACAAACCATCGGTTCATCTATTAAAATTGTCTTTGACGACATATTCCCGAATAATGCTAAAAACTTATCATCCGTTATTCTAAACGGATTATTAGAAGATCATTTAAGAAGTCTTTCTGCTAGTTTAGTTGTAGCTACTGACGCATCTCAAAGTAATGAAAAGGCGGGAGTGGGTATATATTGTCCACATTTAGACTGGTCTTTTTCTGTCCGGCTTCCGGACTTCACCCCAATTTTTGAGGCGGAGTTTCTGGCGGTGGTACTCGCTCTACGTAAATTAGACTCCTCTTTTTCTAAAGTGGCAGTAATTTCCGACTCTCTATCCTTGTGTTCATCTCTCTCTTCGTCGGTGGATTCTGCAATAGTAAAAACCTTTGTCTCCCTGATCCCAAAACATTTGAAAATTGTACATATGGTATGGGTACCAGGCCACAGCAATGTGGATTTAAATGAATATGCTGACAATTTAGCAAAAGAGCACCTTAATTGCCCCGTATTATCTATCCTTCCGGCGGCCGCGTACATCACCGCAGCGAGGTTTCGAAGAAACGTTCTATTAAATATGAAAAACGGACATCTTTTAAGATCTGAGGACTACCTGCATCTAAATTATTCTTGGAATAGAAAATTATGTCATTCACGGCAACTTGAGATTTCACTAACAAGGCTGCGATGCCGCATCCCACCTTTAAATTTCTATCTTCACAGGTCTGGTTTGGCAATGTCTCCCGTCTGCGCATTTTGCGGTGAACAAGAAACATTAGATCACTTTTTATTGTTTTGCCGCCGCTTTACTACGCTGAGAAAACAGTTGATGGAAAGGCCATTGCAACAGCTTGGCCTTAGTTTAAGCAGCCCGACATTGTTATCATTTGGCGCCACCATCCTTGGGCACAGTCACAGGTCTGTTTTTACCGCCATGCAAAATTTTTTACTGCACTCAAATCGTTTTCCTTGCTAAATATTTAAACATCACTTGTCCTACAAATAGAGTGTCAATCTCCCGTCAGT
This sequence comes from Amblyomma maculatum, assembly GCF_055883805.1. Classification (NCBI taxonomy): domain Eukaryota; kingdom Metazoa; phylum Arthropoda; class Arachnida; order Ixodida; family Ixodidae; genus Amblyomma; species Amblyomma maculatum. Next base: position 130,641,841 of record NC_139352.1, read on the forward strand.
GTTACCACTTTTCATATTATATTTCACTTATTTTCCATTTTGTTTCGTTTCCTCTACCCCTCAAATTATTATTAATATATAAATATATATATTTCTTTTTATGCAAGTATATTAAAAAAAAAAAATTCTTTGCTACCCAATTCTTGGCCGATCCCCCTCTGTGGGTATGTGCCATAAGTTATTTGGACAACAACATAAAGGGCCGACCTGAACACCGACCTGAGCTTCAACGCACCCCTTACATTTGGTGGAAGCTGCTCTTCGTTCCCTCCTCTCAAGCTGGAGCTTCGCAGCCGCACACTCGCTCCGCCATCCGCTATGCCTGAGGCAACAAGCCAGACCGCCAGACCGCCACTCCACACTCGACTGATCCCACCGGTTCCCCTACCATCCTGTGCTCTGGTGGGCTTCGCCAGCGTGACCCCAGCTTTTTCAGTGGCGCCGACGACCAAGATGTAGACGATTGGCTATCCTCCTACGAACGCGTAAGCGCCTACAACAAGTGGGACGACACCACGAAGTTAGCCAACGTCCTCTTTTACCTGACCGATGTAGCAAATTTATGGTTCCGCAACCACGAACCCGACCTACCCACCTGGTCGGCCTTCAAAACGAGCTTTTCCGAGGTGTTCGGCCGCCCCGCTGTGCGCAAACTGCGCGCCGAACAACGCCTCGAAGCCCGCGCTCAGAATCCCGATGAAACGTTCACCAGCTATACATAGAGGACATTGTGGATCTTTGTAGACGTGTTGATCCTTGCATGTCCGAAGTTGACAAGATCACCAGAATCGTGAAGGGAATCTCCGACGATGCATTTCACATGTTGACGGCCAGAAACCCCCACACCGTCGTCGAAGTGGTTCAGCTATGTCAGAGTTACGACGTCCTCAAAAGGCAACGAGCTTCTACCCGGCGTTCTCTCGTGAACGATCGGTTATTCGTACCTCCGACAGCATGCAGTCTCACTTCTGAACCACCTTCCCTCCTTCCTGAGATCAAGGCCTGTATACGGGAGGAAGTGGCTCGTCAACTATCGCTCCTCCCTGCTTCTGCCGCAACCACCCCATCGATAGATTCTGCACTTCGACGCACCATCCAGGAGCAAGTTGCAGAAGTTTTACCGCCAAGTTCTCAAATTACGCCTGTGACAGCCCCGTTAACGTACGCCGCTGTCGCCGCCAGACCACCACCCTGCCCTGTCGCGTATGCTGCGCCGTTACCACCGCCACCACCTCCGCCCCGCCTTTATCTGCCTCCTCGACGTCCGGTCAACAATCCATGGCGGACCTCAGACAACCGCCCAATCTGTTATTCATGTGGCGTTCCTGGCCACGTCGCCCGGCTTTGTCGCCAGCGCACGCAGTCATACCGCAATGGCCCCCGCCTGTACAGTTGCAACTACAGTTCAAACTTTCAACCTTCCCCTCCCTCTGTCCCTGCTGGCACTTCTACGGACTCATCTTATCCTGACCGCTCCTTCCACTCCTCCCGTCGATCGCCGTCTCCCCGCCGTCGTTCCCTCTCGCCGCTGCGCCGTCCCTCTCCTGCTGGCCCGGAGGAAAACTAACAGCCGCAGCTCCGGAGGCAAGAACTGCGTTTTCCTCTACTTGTGAAAGTCCTCCGTCTTCCCCGACCAACGTTATCGAAGTGTTTGTTGATGGCGTCGCAGTTCTCGCTCTTGTGGACACTGGCGCCGCTGTGTCTGTTATAAGTGCCAACCTTTGCCGCCGACTTCGTAAAGTTACGACGATTGTTCCGAAATTTTTTCTCCGAACTGCCAGCTCACATCGCATTCAACCGCTTGCGGCGTGCACAGCTCGAATTGTCATTCAGGGTGTTTTGTACGTCGCCGAATTTTTTTGTGCTGCCTCACTGCTCTCACGAACTGATTCTAGGTTGCGACTTTCTCACTAGTCATCATGCCATTATTGATTGTGCCCGAGCCAGCATCGAATTGTCTCCGCTTTCACCGGCCGCCTCGTCTGACACACCGCTCTACGTCGATAAGATAACTGTGGCCGAAGATACTGACATCCCCGCCTGCTCTACCGTCCTCGTGCCCGTTTCCTGCGCCGGCTTTTCTGATTCGACAGCTCTGTTCACTCCGACTCACGCAGCTAATCGTCGCCATTGCTTAGTCCTGCCTTTCGCCCTTCTGACTTTGTGGTGGCTACAGCGCCATATACGTCTCTAACCCGTCGCCTTGTCCGTCAACGCTTCTTCGTGGAGAACGTCTTGGTCATGTCGAGTCCTTTGATGACGCTATGACATCTGCCGTCTCAGAAGACCCAACCCCACTGCAACTCGATACTATTGACTTGCCCGCTTCTGTACCGAACGACGACTCCACTGCAGCTTTTTCTGGCTGTCTGGATGCCAGCCTTTCAGCAGATCAACGCGACCAGCTCGTCAGCTTGCTGCAGCGCTTCCGTTCCTCATTCGACCTTCCTCGGACATCTTTGGGGCGCACATCCGTAGTCACTCACTGCATCGACACCGGTACGCACACCCCGGTACGCCAGCGCCCTTATCGGGTATCGGCTGCTGAACGTCAAGTCATCACCGAGCACGTTAACGACATGCTTCAGCGTGGCGTCATCCAGCCTTCGCACAGCCCTTGGGCTTCTCCAGTTGTTCTCGTGAGGAAAAAGGATGGCTCTATACGGTTCTGTGTTGATTACAGGCGTTTGAACAAGATAACGCGAAAAGACGTATACCCCCTTCCACGTATTGATGACGCTCTCGATTCCCTCAAGGTGCCGAATTCTTTTCATCTCTGGATCTTCGCTCGGGCTACTGGCAGGTACCCATGGCAGCTGACGATCGACCAAAAACCGCCTTTGTGACACCTGATGGTCTCTATGAATTTAACGTCATGCCGTTTGGATTGTGCAACGCGCCGGCCACCTTCGAGCGCATGATGGGCACAATCCTGTGCGGACTCAAGTGGCATGACTGTCTTTGTTACCTGGACGATGTTGTCGTGTTTTCAAAAGATTTTACGTCACATTTGGACCGTCTCGAGCGTGTGCTAAAGTGTTTGGCTGATGACGGCCTGCAACTAAATTTGAAAAAGTGCTGCTTCGGGGCTCGCCAGCTTACTATATTGGGACACGTTGTTTCGAAAGACGGTGTTCGTCCAGATCCTGCGAAACTCCGTGCAGTGGCTGAGTTTCCACTCCCAACTTCTCTAAAGGAGCTGCGTAGTTTTATCGGGCTGTGCTCGTATTTTCGTCGCTTCGTTCACAATTTCGCTTCGATCATCTCGCCGCTGACTAATCTCCTTGCCGGTGACGCCATTCTTTCGTCTTGGACATCCGACTGTGATGAGGCCTTTTCGACACTTCGGCGCCTTCTACTGTCGCCTCTGATTCTCCGCCATTTTGACCCTACGGCGCCTACCGAAATTCACACTGATGCCAGCGGTGTAGGTCTCGGCGCTGTCCTTGCACAACGAAAGCCCGGCAACCCAGAGTAGGTTGTTGCTTATGCCAGCCGTACCTTAACAAAGGCCGAAAAGAATTATTCTGTAACCGAAAAGGAGTGCTTGGCCATCATTTGGGCCATTGGGAAGTTCCGCCCATATCTCTACGGTGGTCCCTTTTCTGTTGTTACGGACCATCACGCACTCTGCTGGTTGTCCACCCTTAAAGACCCATCCGGCCGTCTTGCTCGTTGGGCCGTCCGCTTACAAGAGTACGACATTCAGGTCACCTACCGGTCTGGCCGTAAGCATTCTGATGCCGACGCCCTGTCTAGGTCACCTCTTCAATGTGGCTCTGACTCGACAGCTATCACCATAAGTGACTCATTTTCGCTAGAAATTGCTGACATGCCCAATGAACAAAGGCAAGACCCTTGGATCGCTTCTCTTCTCACGCTTTTATCTACACCTTCTCTGCGCCCAGCTTCACGAACGCTTCACCGCCAAGCTCGTCACTTTTCCATCCGCGACGGCATGCTTTACCGCCGAAACTACCTTTCCGACGGACGCAAGTGGCTCCTTGTCATTCCTCGGCATCTCCGTTCGGAAATATGCGCCGCTTTTCACGCCGATCCTCAGTGTGCCCACGCCGGAGTGTTGAAAACTTACACTCGTCTTCGCCTCCGCTATTACTGGCAGGGTATGTACCGCTTCGTGCGTCATTACGTTCGCGCATGCCAGGAATGCCAACGCCGCAAAAACCCTCCACACCACTCCACCGTTCCGATGCAGCCCTTGCCCTGCCCCAGCCGACCATTCGATCGTGTTGGTATTGATCTTTACGAGCCACTACCAGTCACTCCAGCTGGTAACCGTTGGCTCATCGTGGCTGTTGACCACCTTACCCGCTACGCAGAAACATCTTCCTTACCTTCTGCGTCGGCGCCAGACGTTGCGTCTTTCATCTTGCACCATCTCGTTCTGCGCCATGGTTCACCTAAAGAATTGCTCAGTGACCGTGGCCGTGTTTTTCTTTCTGAGACCATTGAAGCCCTTCTTCAGCAGTGCCGCATTGTCCACCGTTCTACCTCGGCCTACCATCCGCAGACAAATGGCATGACGGAACGTTTTAACCGCACCTTAAGTGACATGCTGGCCATGTATGTCGCGTCCGACCACTCAAACTGGGACCGGCTTCTCCCATTCGTCACGTACGCTTATAATACTGGCATACAAAGCACGACCGGCTTTTCCCCCTTTTTCCTTCTATACGGCCGTGAACCCACCTCAACTATGGACACGATACTTCCTTATCGTCCTGACACCTCCGAAGCGACCACCGTCTCTCAAGCAGCAGCATATGCAGAAGAATGTCGCCAGTTGGCCCGCTCATTTACAACCCAGAACTAAGGTCACCAGCAGTTCCTTCGCGCACCGTCTTGTCCAGCTCCTTCATACACCGCAGACTCCCTCGTGTGGCTTTGGGTTCCTGCCACCCCTTCCGGCCTCTCTACCAAACTTGCTTCCAAATACCATGGCCCATATCGGATTATTTGCCAGACCTCTCCGGTGAACTACGTTATAGAACCGCTTGTACCGACACCGGATATGCGTCGCCGCGGGCGTGAAACAGTGCACGTTGACCGCCTCAAGCCCTGTTACGACCCGCCTGTTGTGTCCACACCATGAGTCAGCAGGATGCCTCTTTTTTCTCCCGGGGATAATTGTAGTGTCACACCAACGCTCGGTGATTGGCGACGATGACAAAGACGACGAGCGTACGTCGAAAGGCGCGTGCAAAAGAAAGAAGACGGCAAACAAAAGACGAAGACGCAAGAGACTGACGCGCTAGTTAAACGGTCGACCTGAACACCGACCTGAGCTTCAACGCACCCTTACAATTACAATATATTTTTACAGTGCCATATACCAAAACAAAAACATTTTTGGGTATAAAGTTAGGCTATGTACCACGTGAAGTTAATGTGATGAGGAATGTTAATTGTTCTGGTTTAACAGGTTGGAAATTTGATATCAAAGAATTTGCTTGCCGTAATTAGTACGAAATTAAGGTATGTAACATGATTCATTCTTACTATTTGCATAAGGATTAGCTCTCGTTGTCAATTATGCCAGTGTATTAAAAATGTTTACCTTGTCCTGATGTAAGTATGATAGCGACGCTATAATATTTCGCAACATATTTTTACGACTCGCATTATTTCGAGTGAACAAAATATAGGTTCGGTATGTATGGCTTATGGTACGCCAGCAATAATACGCACAGCACCTTTTGTAATTTTGACAATTTAGTAACGTCTGTAAAAGTAGTGGAACCCCACACTAGTTGGCTGTAAATTATCTGAGAAAGAAATACTAGTGAGATATAAATTAGCTTCTTAACCGTGACGGGCAATAAATAGCGAACTTTGTGTAGAATGCCGATGGTCCTCGAGAGTGTTGCACAAAGATCAATAACATGAACATCCCAAGACATAATTTCCGGTGTTATGATTCCGAGGGTTTCTATTGATGAAACTATCTCTACTGGGGTGTACCCAAGCAGGAGATTCAGTTTTGCGGCCACGACATTATTTTTAGCCCTGAAAAAAACTGATTTGGTTTTTGTTGTGTTTATTGATAACAAAGATGTTCTGCCCAAGATAAATAGCCTTTCCAGAGCTGCGTTCGCGTTTAGAGGTAATTCCCAGACAGCGGTGGGTGTAAAGAATAAACTCACATCATCTGCTCAGATAATAAATTTGGCTCTATCACTAGTTTGCAGAATGTCATTTATGTAGAGGTTTATTAAAAGCGTGCCTAGGATGCTTTTATGAGGAACACGCGAGAAAATAGAGGCTTTACAAAAGTTAGCGCCATCTAGTGAAAGAAACAGAAACTGTGCGCGGCGGCCATGTTTTGTTCAGTCCGCCCGCGCCCTCCCATCGAGTACGCTGTCAACGTGCGCCTTCGTAGAACCCGTGCATGCACAGAGAGGTGCATTGGAATGCTCACAAGCGATTGTTTCATTTTTTAACATTACAGCAGTCGCTGTTAGTTGTAAGCTCTATTTGGAATGATGCCAGCATGTTGTTGCGTGCCCTTTTGCAGCCAGCGTACCGTCGTAGACGAGCACGGAATCAAGTTATACGCGCTTATGCGACCGTTCGTTTGCAGTCCTAATCGGCTTTACAAGGGTCACTTGCATCATGTAAAGCATTACTGCACGTTCCTCTGACTGGGAGCTAGCTCACAGAACGTGCTATCACCTAAAACATCAAGGTTGTTTTGCGTGCTATGGAGCCTTGTGAACTTGAAGGATAAGCTTGTGCTGCGATGGAGGACACGGGAGAAGTAGCATCATCATCATCATCAGCCTGATTATACCCACTGCAGGGCGAAGGCCTCTCCCATATCTCTCCACTTAACCCGGTTCTGTGCTAGCTGCATCCACTTGACCCCTGCGAACTTCTTAATCTCATCCGCCCACCTAACTTTCTGCCGCCCCCTGCTACGCTTTCCTTCCCTTGGAATCCAGTTTGTTACCCTCAGCGACCATCGGTTATCCTCTCTTCGCACTACATGTCCTGCCCATGTCCATTTCTTCTTCTTAATTTCCACTAGAATGTCGTTAACTTGCGTTATATCTCTGACCCACTCTGCACGCTTTCTATCTCTTAATGTTACCCCTACCATTTTTCGTTCCATAGCCCTCTGGGTTGTCCTTAACTTAAGTAGAACTCTCTTGGTTAGCCTCCACGTTTCAGCCCCATAGGTGAGTACAGGCAAGATGCAACTGTTGCATACTTTCCTCTTGAGCGATACCGGTAAGCTGCTAGTCATAATCTGCGAGTGCTTGCCAAATGCGCTCCATCCCAATCTTATTCTTCTTGTTATTTCCTTTTCATGGTCCGGATCTGCGGTTACTACCTGTCCTAAGTAGTTATATTCGCCTACTACTTCAAGTATTTCGCTACCTAATGTAAACTCCCGTTCCTTCCCGAGGCTGTTGAACATTACCTTAGTCTTCTGCATATTGATTTTCAAGCCTACCTTTCTACTTTTCCTGTCTAGGTCATCAATCATTATTTGCAGTTCATCTCCCGAGTTGCTTAGCAAGGCAATGTCATCAGTAGCAATGCATGTATAACGCAATGCTATAGTGCAAGTACGTTCTTTGAAACATTTTGTACGTAGGTTGCTTTACCATTGTGTATTGGATTTAAGACACGGGCATGATAACCGAAACTACTTTTCACAGTCGTACGAAATGGTAGTGCTTGGTACAGAGAGCAATACGGTTTTCTAGTGCGCCCGAGGTGCGTGTTTCGAGCTGAAAAAACAAGCAGCTGCTAAACCCGCGGCGTCTTGATAAGAAGGAAAAGATGACATCCAACTAGTGTGTTGTAACATGCTCACGTGCAGCCCGTTTCGACCGGTCCACGTCCAGAGCGCGCCGCTCGAGTTTTATACCTGCCAGCGCGGCCGATAAAATAACGAAGCGTGCGCTTCATTTTTGTGTGTTTTTTCGAGTCACCCGATGGTCCGCTAATTCACAGCTACCTGAAATTCAGTGGAATTTTTAAATATGCCGATTTCTTGTTTATTCCCTCTTTCAGAAAGTAAACATTTGATGCCGTAATCTCATATGAAAGCGCTGACATTGGAAGCTTCGAGGAATTCGGCTGAAACGAAAAGAAATTTGAAAAGTCAACTCACATTACTGAGAAGTGTTTGTGCTTTGTGCAACTGGCTGTGTTCGTGAAGCCAGATTTATATTATACCATATCGTTATATAAAAATTAGGGGGTCACTTAAGCTCCGCCGTTGAAGGTATAACGCGATAGTGTCTCTCTCTCATACACACACACATGCACTATATTGTCGCGTAGTGGTGACGAGGTAGACGACGCGGCAATATTTTCTTTATTCACGTGTTAAATTTTAGCTCTTTTATTTATTTACTTATTTTATTTACCTGATACTGCAGGCCCCTACTGGGCCCTAGCAGGAGGGGCGAAAAGAATACAATGCAGTGAAGTATGAATTCATCAAAAGTAACATACTACACACAAGTGTAGTATGTTATATGTTTTTATATATGTTATATTTCTATGTTATGTATGTTATGTTATATTTCTATCATTTCTTTAATTATTTTTATTTTAATTGATGCGTTATATTTTTATGCACCAATACGGATGCGTCAGCAACAATCGGCTTTCCATTCTGAGCAATTTGACACTTTTGAACACATTCTTGAACTATTTCAATTATTCAATTACACATTCTAAATTTTCTTCCTTAGCATCACCAAGCAATGGTTTTTCATTCGGACACCTATAAACCCTTAATTTCCAATTTTTCTTTTTTCTTTCGTTTCTTTATTTCATCAATTGATCGAATAATTGCAGATTTTATTAACTCGTCATCGCCTATCGCACACCAATCAATATTCAATCACTGGAAGCACAAATTACCATGGCCTTTTTTTTTACGCAGCCCCCGATTATTTTCGAGACTCATGTCAACTACTGCGTCGACGGCACGGGAAGGGAAGTGCTAAGCGCCCGTCCAACTTACGTCAAATTACGCACGATACTTTTAATATAAAATGCATCCTCGCTCATTTCACAAACCAAGTATCTTTCAGTGGGATGAGCGACGGTGATTGCGCAAACCAAGCAAACAATCTCGCGATGATCTCTTATAGGCGTTTAAGTGAACAGCAAAGGCGCACAGACAAAAAAAAATCTACATTACAGAACTCTGGATACTGTCCCTGGATAGGGATGACGCTGCGGATTGCCGAGGGGCTCATGCATGACTCGTAGAGCAATTTGTAACTGCGCTCGGCAGCACGGCCGGTGGGCCCCGCCATGTCTCGGCTGTCAAAATACGCTTCTAGGCGTCGCTAACAGAAACCGCCAGAGACCGAAGAGAGGTCTAAGCACAGCACACTAGGTTAAAACGTGAAAAGCGCGAACAGAACGACGAGCGCTGACAGACGGGCGCGAAGTGAACGAATGGAGCGAACAAAATATGGCGGCCAGCGCGGCGATGGTGATGGCGATGGCGATATGGTCGTACCCTTTTCAACGGGCGACCACCCAGTGGGACTTGACCAGCAGAAAAAAAAAAACTAAAAAAAAGAAAAAAAGGAAAAAGGAGAGTATAGATGTTAGTTCCCCCCACATCTTTGCGCCGCTCCGGCAGCACTGCTCCTCGTGTCCACCAGAACTCCAGCCGTCTCTTCGTACATTCCACGACTGCACCAAGGGATTCTACTCCGCTCCCCTCTTCGTGTGGCGCCGAAGTCCCGTCAGTGCTTCCTTCTGCCGTGTCAGCCGTGCTGCCTGCGAAGCCAAGGGCGACCGGCAGCGACGCCGTGTGAGGGGCGGGAGAAATCGCAACACAACCAAGTATCACGTGCTCCAAAGTTTCCTCCTCCGCTCCGCAGAGGGCGCAGTCGCATACGCACTTGCTAGTGAACCTAGATCGCCACTGCCGCGTCTTCAAGGCTCCGCACCTGGCTTCAGCCAGTAGTCCGCTCCCCACAGAGTTGTTATAAAATGGTTCTGGGCTAATCCCTGTCTTCTGCGCGCTGTACAATGCCAGGGATGACTTCACCTTTGCCCTGCGCATCCACTCAGCTGTATCAGCTTCCTTCACCTTCAGCTTGAGCTTCTTCCCCTGGCTCACCGCCGGTACATCCGAGAGGCATACTGTTGGCAGATGGTACCGTCTCTCCAGCCTCGCTATCCGCCTTGTCCACTTCGTTGCTATTCCAGCATACACCAGGTGGATTAGCGTCTGATGTGCCAGGTTACTTGCCGGGAGGCGCATCAGTCGGTCCTCATATTTTGCTTTGGCCGCCCCCTCTCTCGCTGAGAAAGAGGACCATTCGACCTCGCCTTGGACTCTCCCCACCGCTATGTGTTTGGGCACCCCTAAAGCTACCCGGCCGACTGTCCTCTGCTGTCGCTCAAGAAACTCCCGGGTGTCGGCGGAGATGCACAGAACTGCATTTGAATATGTCAGCGCTGGCACCGCCACCAGTTTCCATAGGGCTCTCGTCACCTCGTAGCGGTTAAACGCCCAGAGCGACCGACGGCCCAACATACCCCTACAGCGAGCCGTTTTCCCCCGCATTTCCCTCTCGTGTTGCCCGAAGTAGTTTGCCCCTGCCGACAACCGGACGCCGAGGTATTTGGCGGAATCCACCCTCTCTATCTGATTTCCCGGAAGTTCCCACCTGTGCCCGCTCAGCTTGTCCCTTTCGCCCCATGCGATCAGCGTGCCGCTCACGGTTTCCAGACTTACTTTTGTAAACCCTCTATTGGCTTATATCGGACAGGCAATTACGGATAGCAACTTTTTGGTGGCGGTGTTTCAAGTAATTTGTGAGAAGCATTTTGAAATTATCTCTGAACACATAATGCTCAAGTTTCCTGAATAATAATTTATGGTTAATATTGTCAAAAGCTTTGGAAAAAGTCTGTGTATATCCCAAGCGCGAAGCACTGTGCTTGAAATGATTCTAAAATAATTTCTTTCTGGGTTAGTAACTCAGGTTCAGTCGACCTGCCTTTCACGACACCAAACTGATTAACAAAACTTATTATTCGTGTATGGATTAAATTCCCCAGGCATTTGGAAAAGACAGGCTGAATAGATATTGGTCTACAGCTAGATAACACGTCCTCGTAATCACGTTTAAAGGTCCCCTGAAACGGCCACCAAGAAGCCACTGATAAATGTGTTCAGTGTGTAGAACAAATACGTTCGAGCATTAACCCAAAGTATAATTCCTTGGAACAAACCCAGCGATTTATTATTAATTTTTAAATACAGCGTTTTTTGAAATTCGCGGGCAAAGAGGTCGTCACTTGGCGGTGTGCGCATGGAACTATTTCCTTAAACCGTGACGTCACGGGTGAGCGGACTGGCAAGGCTTGCTTGGAGCGGCCATTGGCTGCGGACACTGCAGCCATGATGTCACGGACACACTTCCGGTAGCTGCGAAAGTCGTCTGCTCGTGCGCTGCTCGAACTATGTGCGGGCTGTTGTTACACAGCTCGCCGCCCTTATCGGTTAGGCGGCCATTGCCCATCAAGTACAGCAGCCGAAGCGACGCAGGGATCGGCGGAACGAAGCTGCATTTACAAATATCTTATTTATATAACGTGGTTTCAAGAGCACTGGAGTGTCGCCCGACGAGGCGTCAACAGCATGGTCAAGCACCGTACGATGGCAGCACCTCCTCGACCGCCGTAAACACCGCCGCTGTGGCCCCTCCTCCGACATACCGTTTGCGAACGACACGGCGGATCGTTAGCATAGATGTCTGAAATAAAGCGTGTTAAAATTTGTTGGCGTCAGGAATACTGAGCCGAATACCAAGTATGAAGCCCTCGTGAGGATCACTGACCAGCAGCAAATTGCTGGTAAGAGCGATAGCCGTGATACAATCTAGTATCTGCTCAAACCAGCTGCCGCTGGTGCATTTCGGCTCATCCGATCTGCTCGTACTAGTTCTGCGATTAATGCGTCGCAAGAGTTAATCCTATAATTATTTTACTATGGCAGGATTCACATAAGGCAGTTTCGTAAGTAGGCGATTTGCGAAAGCGTTGATCAAGTCCAAAGCGTCGACCGCCGCGGCTTCGAAGAGAAACAATTCAGGCCTAGCGACGACTAGGGACGGTCACGCACGGCGCCGTCGTTCGTCGCGCTCGCGCGCCCCACACCCGCGGTAATTGTGTAACGTAGATCAACCTGCTCGCGGCAGCCCGTGCAGCAAGCGTTGCGAACTCTTGTACTTTCATAGCTAAGGCCGCGCATTTTTTGACGTTCTGCTCAGCAACAAGCCGTTCAAACGATACTGCAGGCAAGACAAGGATTCAGTACGCAGTCGCTGCGCTGTCGGCCCTAATCGAAGACATCGGGCGGCACCGTATTCTATACATCGATCTTTAAACATGAAACACTGGGTAAATGAATAACTTTGTGAAGCAGACCCGCTCATACGTTTCGCGCATTGGGGCGCCGGCGAGTAGCCTCCGTCAACAGACGCCGCCATAACCTCGGTTAACGACGCAAACCGAGGTCGCCAAGCTCGGTTTACGATAACCGCAGTTAGTGGTGTAACCATGGTTTGGTCCGAACATGGGCTAATCACGGGTTCGCGGTTGCACTAACCGTCGCTGCGCGAACTGGGGAATTCCTCAGGCGTGAGCGAGCGAGGACGGGTTGACGCGAGTACGCCAGCAAGCGAGCAAGCGAGCGGCAACCGGAAGTTCGTCGAAGTGACGTATTTCTGGGCGGAGCATTGAACTTGCTTGTATTCTTTATATTTTTATGGCTCACTTCGGCGTACGAGTTGAGAGAGAAAATTGGAAGGGTCATTTTAATCGCCGATATCTCTGGTGTTGCAGAAGCTAGATCGAAAATGTTTGCAGGGGAATGATGGGTGGTTCAATATCTGTCAGTGTTATGGCTTTGTTTATCTTTTTGGTGACCCATTTCAGGGGACCTTTAAACACTGAAGTTACTTGTGCAATTTAGAGTTTTGAAAGAAACAAGCCAAAAATAAATATATTGTCTATGATTTGTGTATGTGGTTGTGGGATTAGGTTATATATGCACTTAATTGGTAGAATTTGCAAAACATCTATGTTACAGCTTGTGGGGCCCACAGCCGCTTTCAGTGTTTCAAGCCGCGCGCGCTTTTTTCTGTTTTTGTTGGTGTCCGCCAGGGCAGCACCAGTGCGCATGAGCGACTGCCTGGAGCGGAGGCGGATGTTATCGGCGCGAGACCGAGGATAGAGAAGCGCGTCGGAAGCATGGCTCGGGGCTTTTTCGCCGGGCGGTCGGCCAGCGAAGGGCGGCGAGGCAGCATCCCAGGCCGGCGGGATGTACAAGGACGACGGAGCGGGGTCCTGCCTGACGAAGACGGTAGCGGTGCCTACAAGAATGCCTTAGGAGTATTAGCATGAGTGCTGCCACGCGAAAAGCAATGCTTTTGTACCGTCGTCAACGCTTTGGCCCTATTACTCACCCTATCCGCGCCGCAGTGTGTTTTGTGTTGCCGCGGTGAAGCCCTGACCCATGTCCCGTTTTATTCAACATATTCCATTGTCCACGCCTCTTCGTTTCGCCTCCATCGAAACGCAGCCGCCGAGGTCGGGTTGGAACCCGGGTACTCCGGCCCAGCTTAATTCAATCTCCTCAACGGTAGAGTCCCGCCACTTCTATCTCGTCGCTGGTTGCCTCTGAGCGGGTTAAACGGCGATTGTTATCGAGAGGTGTGTCTGAGCGCAACCTAAAGGTAACATATACTCACTAAAGGCAGGAAACGATTATGTTGTAATTAAATCGTTTAAGCGTTGTCATTGTGTTGTCTCGTGGCTGTATTCACGGCAGGTATTGTGGCTATTAAGAATTAAAAAGATCTTTTTTTCTTTATTGCCTAATTTATTCTCAGAGTTTGCACATATAGAACATCACACACATACACAGAGAGAGAGAGAGAGAATATTACGCGACAAATACACTACATGGGTTAAAACCACGCGATTTGGGCTGCGTGATCCATTGCAAATCAGTCATTTGCAGCAACACTTTCATTCTTGGAAGCCGCTCAGGCACTTCGTCTGGTGTCTTGAAAACTTCAATAACACTCGCAACGGCTTCGAGAAAATGCTGCCGTAATTTCCTCGCATCAACGTCTGCATGCCTGAAAGCCATTCTGGATCGCCAGATACTGTGGAGGCCCAATAACATGATCATGTCCAGCGGTAGCCCATCATCGAATTCCGAATGCATCCACGGGTAGGTCTTTATTAATTTTTCGGTGTAGAATGTCCCAGAAGAAAAAGGCTTCCCAACAGTCTAAGAAAACATCTTCGATAGTTTCCGGTTTGTGGCATATGAAGCAGCGATTTCCCCAAGGTACAAAAAAAACTTTCATTTCTAAATAAGCCTTAACTTCTAGTGTATTACATGATGCAACCTAAAGGGAAACTCTCTCCAGGAAAGGTATTAGTAACGTATTTTAATGTTGCAATTAAAAAAAAAACAAATTTTGAAAAACGTTAAACTCCGGATTCGAACATATTGTTATTCGCTAAGTGGTCAGGTACGTAATGCAAATCCATTGCGCCACTGAGGCTTTTTTTTCTTTTTTTTCTGACATGGCATTTATTATACAAAAAGGGTTATGTACACAGACTATTTACAAAGCATTCAGCCATTGCTGAGATGCACAACAGAAGAGAACTTTTTAAAAGGCAGGCAAAAATACGCACCGTGTCACCAGCGGAAACCAATCAGGTTGAAAGTCATTTTCATCATAAGTGTCCTTCAGTTGCAGCATCATTCTGCTAAAATGGAGTCTAGGTGGAACAACAGGTTCAGCGTTGCGATCCGACATGCGTGTCTTCCACAAGCTATGAAGTCCAATAAGGAAAAACATGTCAAATTGTTCGTAATCAGATTGTGTAACAGCAAGATACCGCACACTGTACAAATTCAGAACAAAGTCTTTCTTTAGAGTTCTTTTGCAGCACATCCCAAAAAAGAATTGCGTGTTTGCAATTAATGAAACAGTGCTCAAAAGTTTCGGGTACATTACGCGGACGGCAGTTTACAGAAGATACAAAAACATTTTTTCTATGGAGCCATGTGTTAACAGGTAGAGCTTCGGTGTGCAATTTAAAGAAAAATGTTCTGCATTTGCGCACCCTTTTTAACACATCATAACCTTTAAAGCCAAAGTATAAAGAACGATACAGTGGTGGCGAAAAAAGCATTGCTACCAAATCCTTGTATAGTATCTTGCGCGAAAGAGAATATAAGTACTCATTCGAGAATCGTACTGTCAAAAACCTCACCGAAGCATAAACTTCTTGCATAAATCCTAGCAACTGCGGGCGATCAGTAAATTCTGAAGAAACCACTAAGTCGGGAAGCAGATTCATGAAATTAACTTGTAGGAATGCTCTAATAATCGGATGTGAACAATCACGAAAAAAGAAGAAACGGGCAACTAACTGCCTTACATACAGATGCACTAAGCCGAGCCCCCCTGCACAAACAGGTCTGAATAGGTTATCACGCCGAATCGGTTCAAAATTGGATGACCAAATGAACGTTGCAAATATTCGGTGAAAGCGCTGGATGTAATGCCTAGCACAGTGGAGGACCTGAAGCACATAATAAAGTTTTGTCGCCAAAAACATGTTACAGGCCTGAGCCCGACCGAATATTGAAAGCCGATAGGGGACAAATGTATTAGCATAACGCTGGACTACTGGAACGCGTTCTTTCCAGTAATTTGAATTTGACTTAAATGCATGCAGTGGAACGCCTAGATATTTAGGTGGCACACATGACCATTCAATTCCTGCATATAGGGGTGGTGTTGAGCCCCACGAACCAAACCAAAGGCCAGAACTCTTGGAGTGATTCATCTGAGCACCAGAAACAACGCCAAATTCTTCAATGCTGGATATAACTTATCCTATGCTTGGTTTGTGAGTGCAGAAAAACGCAAGATCATCCGCATATGCAAGCACTTTAACCTCATTTCCAAGGAGAGGGAAGCCATGCATACTACTGTTATGTAAAACACTTTAACAAAGTGGTTCCAAGTAAAGAGCAAAAAGCAGTGGAGACATCGGACAGCCTTGCTTCACAGAAGAGTTGATTAGTATGGGGTTTCATAGGTGGCCATTTACAATTAGGCGAGTCGAACAATTTCTATAGCAAAGTTGCACCCCCTTCAGTACTACTGAACCAACGTTTGCTCGTTCCAGAAGAGAAAACAGGAAAGAATGACGAACTCGATCAAATGCTTTTGCGAGGTCGGCCTGAAGTAAAGCAACCTGATCGTGAGAGCCGGAGCACGATTCGCGGACTGTCCGCGCAATATGTACAGTCGTGAGCAAAAGTGAAGAGACCATGCGCTTTGAGAAAACTGCCCGCCAGCTTTTCCTGAAAGTGAAAGAGTTATTTCTGAGAAGTGCATTAGGTACCATGCATATTATACTTGCCTCCTTGCCCAAACAATTTTCTCTGGCACATCTTTTTATACATCAAAAAAGCAATCGTAGCAGTTAGCGTGGTCTCTCCACTTTTGCTCACGACTGTACATTACTTTGTACGGCTCGGCCCCTCAAGCCGCACGTCTGGTGAGGGCCAATGAGAACCGACATTGCAAACTGTAGGTGATTTGATAAAATTTTGGCAAAAATCTTGTAATCCACACTTGCCAGTGTGATTGGTCTATAGTCTTCCACTGAGCGTAATTTTTCTTCATCAGTACTCTTTGGAATTAGGACTGTGTGGCATTTTGTAAAAGTCTTGGGAAGGGCTTCTAGATCAAAACTTATCGCGAAGACATCTAGCAGGATAGGAACAAGAACAGTTTTAAAAGCTTTGTAAAATTCAGAGGAAATTCCATCAGTACCAGGCGTTTTTGAGAGAGGTAATTATCAATTGCCACTTCTACCTCTTGCTGCGTGAAAGAGCTACTAATTACAGAACAATCATCTTCTGATAAAGTGCTCACCAGGGATGTGAAACGCGAGATGTTAGAATTTCTTACAGGAGGAGTGGCACTAAACAACATCGAGTAATATTCCACGAATGCGGACGTAACCTCATTCGTACTCGTAACCAATGTGCCATTACGCATAATTCCCGGAATCAGCTTTGCAGTCTTATGATGACGTTCATCAAGCAAAGCTTGCCGCGTCGGCCGTTCGCAGTGGAAAGCACGCTTCACACGAGATCGAATTAAGGCACCCCTGTATCGTTCCGCATTATGCCTTTGTAACTGACTTTTGACACTAGCAATTTCGTCCGTATATGATCCAGGGGATTCACATTCTAGCTCATACAGGTTACACAAGTTTTTGTTAAGTGTCTCCTCCTGATGTTTCCTGTAGAAAGATTTAATTGAGCCAAGTTCAATTGCTATCGCACGTACTTCCTGCTTGAACATATCCCAAGCGGCGAACAATGGTAGATTCCTGGAAAAACATGATTGGAGCTGTGAGCGCACACGAATGATAAATTCTTGATCATTTCCCAGAGATGAGTTTAACTTCCAAAGCTCCCACTGCGGCCTAAACTTTGAATGGTCATTGCCGCCGAGCCGGGCTACTACCATGCTATGATCCGATAACGAAACCGGTATAGTTTCGCAAACAAGCCAGCGGGAAACTAATGTACAAGATGCATAGATCCGGTCTAGACGAGCGTGATAATGCCCCTGAATGTGGGTGAATGATCTAAAAGCACGGCAGGATGCCCCTGTATCAACTAGTCCCGCATCTTCTGCAACACGGAACAAAAGTTCCTCACTCCTGTCACTGCGTGCATCTGGACTAGAACGACCTATGGGGTTGCAAACACAGTTGAAGTCACCCATTAGCACAAGATGTCGGTCACAGTCAAGTAAGCTGGCTATGTGTTCAAAAAAAATTATGCGCTGTGTAACAGTATTAAAAGCATAAACATTAATTATCCGGTGTGGCTTCCTAAAGAGTAGAAGATCGCAACATATCAACCGACCCTCGGCGTCGATATTATAAGTTAGGCCAGTACAAGGCAGCGTCTTTCGCAGAAAGAGAAAACAACTTGCCGACAAGCCCACAGCATGCGCAACAATGACATTAAAATCTGCCAAAAAGGGAGCGCCCTCTCGATTTTTTCATCTCTCTCTATCTTCGTCTCTTGGACTGCCACAATATCTAGACGCCTGCTGTGCAAAAGTCGGCGAAGTTGCATCTGTCTCTGTTGAGACCTAAGACCCCGTACATTGAGAGTTGCAAGCACTATCTCTTCAGAGACCGCCATGGTGACAGCACATAGTTTTGTCTACAATTACATTTGCATCTCGGAAGACGGCGAAGCCGCCTCCGAACCACCGCCAGGCCTCTTCGACCGCGAACGCCGGCACTTCCCTTTGTGCTTCGACGCTCGACCGCGACGACGATGCTTGTTGCCAGCTTGATCGTCCTCCTCACTGGACTCGGAGGCACATGATGCACGGCGTTTCAAGACTGGCTCGTCGGCAGCCGCGAGCCCGTCAGCCACAGGAACTTGGCTCTGGTCTGGACATTGTTGCACAGCAACGGCCACAGGGGTCACAATATCCGCGGTGACATCCGCTGGGTGTTCGGGAACGATTGGCGGATCGTCTGCGGTTGGCTCCTTGTCCGAAGCTTGACACGACATCTTGTCCAAGGCCTGAGACGCTGAGTTGTACTCATTACCCTCGGACGTATGAGCAGTATTTTATTCCTCAGTATCCTATGGAGTAGCACTTAAGGACTCGGTCACAACGCCGACAGGAAGGTCGCCAGACGCATCAATTATCTCAGACGCGTCCATGATGTGCTCCCGTAATGCTTCGTCAGGAGGCCGGGCTCGGTGCCGAAGCTTGTCCGCGTATGTAACCACACACTCCTCTGCTGTGTGGCCGGAACGCCGGCAATCTTCGTAACGCGGCGTACGGCAGTGCCGACGAATGTGTCCTACACGGATGCAGCGGAGACAGAGAGGTGGTCGGCCAGGTATGAAAACGAGGCTCTGCACTCCACACACAGTTAGCTGATGTGGAACGTCACCAACGCTAACCCCTTCGGCAAGAGTCAAAGTCACATCTCGGCTGAGCGTCTTCATCTGTTCCATATCGGCAATTTTCCAGTTTTCCCTCGAAATCGGGTTGACTTTGCTATAAGCTTGTAGAGCTTCATAAATAAAGGAGTCATCCAAGCGTTCAGGCAGCCAGAGAAGTTTCGCCTTTATCTCCTTCGGTTCTGGATCCACAACAACACAGCGACGGTTCTTAACCAATAAATCTCCCCATGAGACTAGTTTTGCTTTATAGTGCGCCGATTTACATGTAACCATCCAGACATGCGACATTTGAAATTGTCCGATAGAGCTTATTTCTTCCAAATCCACCACGTTCCAAAGGGCGTCTCTGAAGTCTTGGGCACGGTAGGGGCGACCGGCGAGGTCAGCATGCAGAAAAACAGAATCGACGAAACTTACCAGTTGGGAAACGGGGAAGGACAACACGGTAATCATTACTGCTGACATTAACCTGAGCAGTACCTCGGCCTGAGGCCGATTAAACCTTTGTAGCGGAGAGCATCGTGAAACGCTGCCCGCGCCGCTACCGCGCGCACCACTCTCCTGCACCACGAGGAGAGACGTTTGATGGTTCTCGCGCCACTTGCGCCACTGAGGCAACGAGTACGACAGGCTTTAAACGCACCCAAATTTATTTTTTCAATATTTCCGCCATCTGTCGCCAGGTGACGCTGCTCAGGGTACACAGGTATAGATTTGATCAAGAAATGGGCAGTTTAGTGTCTCGTGTGGATGATTTAGAAAATGAAGTACGTTTGTTAAGAGCGGAAAATCAGAAACTGCTTGGACAGCTTACTCAAATGGAAAAAAAAAGGGGCCGACTTTATCCTTGGAACCAACGAGGACGAACATTCCAATGAGGGCCACGTGGCTGGGGTCAGCACTGGCATGGAAGGCATAAGCAAAGTAGGTCAGGCGGATCCGAACCGTCAGAGTTATTTAGAAGCAGCTAAGACGCCGGAAAAAAAGGAAGAAGTAAGGAAGAATGAAAATCCCAGAGATAAGGACACAGATAACCGAAAGCAGGAGCCAACTGTTGGGAGAGAGAAGGCCCAGGTGCTTATCGCCGGAGATTCTAACATGAGCAGGTGCAAGCAAGATATCTTGGAACGTGTAAAGGGTGATAGGAGAGTGTTGGTTGGAGCCTTCCCAGGGAGAACAATGAGGGCAGTGCTAAAAGAGAGTCAAAATAGGCTGTTGAAGAATTCCGCAGAGCGCAGTATGCTAATAGTAGCCGCGGGCCTAAACGATGTCTTAAATGGTGACGCTGCAGGAGTGGTGGAAAGTTTAGCTAAGGGAGTTGACGAGATCAGGGAGATAGCACAGCAGACGCAGATAGTTGTATGCACAGTACCAGAGGTGCTAGGATTGAACGGAAAGATGGAAAAGGACGTGGTGACAGTTAATCAGTGCTTTCAATCGTGTGCATGCATTTTTGTATGTATCAGCACGTGCAAAATATTGAAGTGTGACCAGCATCACCGGTGCTTGAAACGAGGATATGGCATTGCGCAGAAGACTACACTTGACGTGGCGTAACATGGGGCGGTGTTGTGTTCCTGGGTGTAGCGGGAACTATGACACTGGTCCTAAGGTGCGTGTTCTCGCGTTTCCAAAGGATGCCAGTAGGAATGAAGCGTTGTCCTTGCGTTTGTGTGTGCTTCTTATGTTGTGCGTTGTTACCTGCTCTGCTGCCTTCCAAGAAGTGAATCGTGGATTAGAGTCATCCCGCGGAAGTATTTCACACCCAGCGTGCATTCAATGGTGAGTAACTGAAGTTTATGCCGTACTCCTCATGTCCCACGTGCTCGTCCAGAAGGTCAGGTAGTGCTTAAATAATGTTTGACGTGAAAAGACTGGCAGTCTTAATGAATTTGACCAGGCCAGAGATAATGAACAGAAGTATGCAGTACTGTGCTGGACTGCTTAATAACACGCGAACTATGTAATAGTGTGTCCATATACCGGCAATAAGTGACTACATATTTTTCATACATTGAGCAAGTTTGTGAAATTCAATTCCAAGAGAAAGACCTAATGAAGAAGCTATCACACTTTGATGCAGCAACAGGAGAGACTTTGAGAGTTGACAGTGGCGGGTTTCATCTGGTGTCCAATGCCGTACCATCTATTTACCCGAACTGCACAGCTTACTTGAACCAGCCCCAGCCCCGTACGGCCATGCCGTTGTCCACCACCGAAGCGGTGGCGGGTGAAATGACGGCCTACAAGATACAAATCCCGTGGCAGGCTAGCCCCGTAGGCATTTCATTTCTGCGAGATGCCGCCTCCGAAACCTGTAAAAATGTTCACACACCAGAAACTCTAGTGCGGCATGTAGTGCGTGCCGCAACAAACGTCACTTTGAACAACTTTTGTACAAAAGAAACGCTCATATTCAAAATGAAGCGCAAACAACAATGCTGCGGACAGAAAAATGAAGACAATAAGCATTGGCCGCTTCCAACCGTTCCTGTCAATAAAACCATTTGTATAAAAGCATTTGCGACTCTATTTCAGAACGCTGTTTAGAAGTCTAAAAGCTACCTTAGATATTGGCGGTGTAGGCCTCGGTGGTGCGACAAAAAATATACTCATGTGTTAGTTAACCCCTTAATAATTACCGAACACAAAAGAAACCTGCAACAGACGCGGACCTGGGTGTCATTAAAACAAGCAGCGCTCGCTTGTGTCGGTACCAAGGCTAAATTAATACTATACGATAGCAAAAATGCGGTCAGAAATTTTGGGAAGGGAAGAATATCAGAAGCTAAACGAGTCCTCGAATCGAGGTAGCTTGAGCGCAACGTGGAAATTATATAGATACCAGCACATGAATCCATCGCAAGGAATGAGGTTGCTCACGAGTTTGCCCGAGCTCTCTCTATATATAAATATATAAATTATTTATTTATTTCAAAAAAAAAAGGCTCGTATTATACAAATACGAGCCTGCCCAAGCCAACAATGGGCTTGTGGGGCAGCGCTAGGCAGAATGGAGCAAGCCCAGGGGCGGCACAGTAAGTCAATTGCACAAGACTCAAACTAAAAACTAAAGAAAGGCAGTAAGAAATGACGGGGAAGAAAAAAAAAACAAAGAAAGAAAGAAAAGAAACAAAATTACACATACAGATCAAAGATATAAGATTTTACTTCTTTCCGCGTGCTGGAAGATAAAACATTATCTGGCAGGTCGTTCAACACATCAGGTACATAGAAGGCACGGACACGTTTCCCGTATCTTGTCCGTACTCTTGCTAAGGAAAAACGGTCGCGTGGACGTAATGTTCTGGCGGAGACATACGGGAGGCAGAACTCATTGTTCCATATATAGGAAAGGATTACTGTTTCTTTGAATAACAGCCTGAACGAGGGCATGTGCGAGCATGAAAAAAGACCGGGATTGTTACTAATGTGCACACCATACATCACCGCCCGAATTATGGATTTTAGTAAAGAATCAACTTTATTGCGCCAAAACACTGAACAGAAATAAAACGAACAAATTCCATATCTCAGCACACTGTACGCCAATGCATGTGCTATTGTTTTCCTTGCGTAAATTGGGCATAGTGCTTTAATAGAATACAGCAGGCAGGCTATTTTGCGCAGCCTTTCACAAACGTTAGCCAAGTGAGTGTTCCAGGACATGTTAGAATCGAAATGATTGGTTGGTTGGTTCATAGGAAGGGAAAGGCGCAGTATCTGTCACACTTGCTCTGTGGACACCTGAACCGCGCCGTAAGGGAACGGATGAAGGTGGGAGTGAAAGTGGATAGAGAGAAAAGGGAGCCGTAGTGGAGGGCTACGGAGTAATTTCGACCACTTGGGGATCTTTAACGTGCGCTGACATCGCACAGCACACGGACACCGAGATAATTGACACTTGAGAGGTATGGAATAGGAGAGCAAAAACAATTGTTACACAGAGGAGAATGAAGAAACACTGGAGTGATGACAGGAATATATTTCAGCGGATCGTGAAAACATACTAATTTAGTTTTATTTTGGTTAATAGAAATTAAGTTATTACGGTACCAACTGATAACATTTGTAGTGTCAGTTTGTAATTCAGCCACGGCTTGATGGTAATTAGTATGACGAGATACTAAAAGCGTATCATCTGCGTATTGAAACACCCGACAGTGAAAAATTGCTTGACTGAGATCATTAACGTACAAGTTGAATAAAAGGGGAGCTAAAATCGACCCCTGGGGTACTCCAGCGCTCAACTGCCTAGGTTTGCTTTTAATATTTCCGAGAACTACTACTTGGATTCGACCGTGCAAATAATAATCAAGGAAAGATAGGAAAGGCCCTCGGAAGCCATAGCTATGAAGTTTACTAAGTAAAATTCTATGGTTTACGGAGTCAAAAGCTTTTGATACATCTAGAAATAATGCACAAGCGAATGCACTATAATTTCAAGAGTACTGTTAAGGTAATCGGTTAATTCATCTAATGCTAATCTAGTGCCACGCCCAAAAGTAAATCCGTACTGATTAGGCGACATTATGTTGTGCGCATCAATAAAGCTCTGCATTACGTGAAAAATATGCTTTTCAAGTATAAGAGCAATGCACGAAAGTATCGAAATTGGCCTGTAGTTTGGGACAACATTGACCTGTCCGCTTTTGAAGAGAGGAACTACAAGCGCTTCCTTGAGGCCAGGTGGAATTTCTTGCGTGGTTATAATGTTATTAATAATTGCTAAAAGAACATTCTTCAGGGCCTCGAAATTTCTGCGAAGGACGTCCACAGACACACCATCTAATCCAACCGACTTGTGCTGTTTTCAGTTAAATAAAATATAGCGAATATCATCCTCGGTACACTCAGGCAGGAAGGCAGACTCAACTACCGATTGTGGCATACAATAACTAGCCGTATTACCGGACAAACTTGCTGCAGTAGACGAGAAAACGGAATTAGATTGGTCTGCTAACGTTATAGATGGTGGACCGAAATTCTTGGCAATAGTTTGGTAAGCGCCTTTCCGGGGACGACCCCTTAATTCGTTAACCACGGACCAAGCCTTGGACGGGTTATTTCTAAATTCAGAAAATTTACCTTGGAAGTGCTGTCGCTTGGCACCCCTAAGCACAGCAGTGACTTTATTGCGAGCCATCTTATAAGCTTCACGAAGATACTGATTATTAGGTGAGCGACGACAACGCGCCCAGGCTAGTTCTTTTTCAGCTATCGCGGTTAGAGCATTTCCATTTATCCACGGGCATCCCGGCTTTCGTTGCTTTAAGACGACTACGTTTTTGCAAGAGTGCACTGTCTGCGTATAAACGGCAATAAAAGATTTATAGAGGTGACTGGCAGGAACTTCTGCTAGGAAAGATTTCCAGTCGTAGCGTTGCAACAACGAGTCAAGCTTTCTTTTATCAACAACCTCTATCTGTGATACTGGGTTGTTAGCCGCAGCATGCTGAGACGATAGAAAGCTACACCAAACATAGAAGTGATCGGATAGCTTTTGCTCAATAATAACCGGAAATACCTGGTCGTTTTCAGTGCGAACGTTGACGTGATCTATGCATGAAGACACAAGTGATGTACCCAAAATTTCGACACGTGTGGGAAGGTTGATAATAGATTCTATCCCAACGTCAGCAAGCGTGTTCAAGTAATCAGCTACAATGTGTCGTTCTTTCTTCAGCACGTCAATGTTAACATCACCTATCATGCACATGTGACCAGATGAAAAAGCAAGTAGACGCAATTCGTCCACAAACTTTCTGACACTTTCATTTGGCGGCCTATAAATAGCGAGCAATGTGATGGCAAAAGATTGTGTGTGAATACGAAGGGCCAGCGATTCAGCACTAGTGAAAATTATGTTTAGAGGACTTGAAATCCAACCATTTTTAATGAAAATGGCAATTCCACCGCCACGGCCGTCCTCGCGCGTCAAAAATGATTGGGATAACCTTGGAGTTGAAAGAGACCAGTGTGTTCCTGCCCAATATTAATTTCAGTTAAGACGAAAACATCAGCTATATCACGTACTGCACCAGCGTGGACACAAAATTCATTCCAGTGCTTGCGAATACTACGCACGTTTACATGAAAAACAGTGAATGTGCCTTCACCTGGTTTTAAAAGAACAAAAAAAAGAAGAAGGAAAGTCTCGAAATTGTTTGCACGAAGCTATGAATCAAGGAAAAAGATTACAACAGACAAAGCAGGGAATAGAAGAGGTCAGACTAGCCGAGACAAGTCACACGGGCTCATTATGCGCACAACTGGGTCTCCCTTCTTCTTACGGGGATAAATTTTGCCATGTTTCACCCATACGAACTTGAATTCGGCCTCCTTGGCCTTAGTCTTTGTCTCCCAGAACAGTTCTCTGTTCTATTTCGTCAAGTTTTCGACAAAGAAAACCGAGGGCTCATTTTCCTTCGCCAGAGATTCCAGCTACTTTCGCTTTGCCAGCCAGCTGTCACGTATGCCCGCCGAAAGGAAGCGCACTAGAACTGGAGCTGTTTTGCTCTTCCTGGGCAATCGGTGCACAGCTACTACATGACCTGGCAGGAATGAATCAATGCCCAGTTGAGCGGCCAGTTCAGCAACGGTAGCAGTCAAGTTTTCACTAGGAAGTTGGGGTAGGTTATGAATTTCGAGGTTTGAAGACCTACTATACTGTTCAGATGCATTTATTTCGCCTCTAAGATCTTGAATGACAGCTGCCTGAGAAGCGACCTGATCCTCAAGTACCAACACTCTAGAAGACAATTCAGAAACCTGTTTCTCTCGCGTTGCTGATTCTTTCAGCAAGGAATCATATTTATTTGAAAGAAAGTCAACCGAGTCGTGTATTTCCTGCATTTTTGTTTTCACTACTTCGATCTCGGACTTGAGGCACAATAGTTCGTCTATTTTCGACGGAACCAGGGAAAGAGATTCAACTTTCTCGCGAATAGAATCCAGCAGCGATAGCTTTTCAGCAATTGCTGTTAACTGGCTAGAACTGCCTTGGGAAGAATCCGTTGATCTGCATGTTTTGCACCGCCACTTTTCTCTCTTTTTCGGGCCCATCGACGAGAATGTGCTTCAGCCACGCCTGAGCACTCATGACCGAGGTGATACAACGATGCACAGTTCGAGCATTCCATGCACCGGTCTTCGTCAGCAAAATCATCCTCACATGAGCACAATTTTGTCCCTCCATCACACATGCGTACAAGAGAACACACGCGGTAGATCAAGCAAATGGCAGTTTTGCAGTTGGCGGCATGGAATGTACAGAAAAGTCGCTACAGCGAAACCAGCTCAGCTGCAGTAACAGAACAAATCGTTTAGGGCCGGCTCTGGACGTGCCGCCAACTGCGCTTGCTGCTTGCAAGCGATGCGCTTTTATGGGGACGATGACGGCGCTTGTTGATCAGAGCACTATCTTGTGACGCGAACCGAAGTCAAGAAGAACTGGAAAAGTTCCACGTATTTTCAGCAGAGCTGCCACACCTACGAAGCCATCCGTGCAAAAGAGCATCCGACGTCCGATGACCACTTGAAACTGTTGCGACGTAGTTGCGCACCTGCAGTAACAGAACAAATCGTTTAGGGCCGGCTCTGGACGTGCCGCCAACTGCCAACCGCCAACGGTGATGGCGGCTGCTCGGCAGCCGCCATCACCGGGCGGCTGCCGAGCAGCCTTCTTGCATGGATATAAAAGATAGCCTAATCTCGTATAAAGAGGTTACCGAGCACTACAAACTAAGGAGAAGGGTCTATCCGCCGCCAGACCGTTCCCTCGGAAACGGGGAGGCAATTGCATGGAAGAGACTACTAGGGGGCAATCATATTAGTCCCTTTTGGGTATATGCAACAATTTCAAAAGATGAAAAGAATCTACACTGCATAACATGTGGGAGATGGGGCACTCTAGATCATATTATTTGTGAATGTAACAACAGCCCAGGAGCAAAAGAAAATATAGATAGAGACGCCTGGGAGACCCTGCTGCGAAGCGAGGACCCCTCTCAGCAGCAGCAAGCCATCCGCCAGGCGGCTGAGGCCGTGAAGCAACAAGCATATTCCCCAGACAGTTTTCGAGGCTCCTGAGTAAGGCTCCATCAGGCCTGCGTGCCGGGGAGTCCGAAACGGAGCTTCTTCTCGGTGGAAATAAAGGTTTTCAACAACAACAACCGCGACAGATTCAACTCGAACGCCAGGAGGCCGAAAGCAGCGTCCGGGGTGTCGTGGGCAACTGGCGTGACGTCACGGCCTCCATGGAAGGGCCTTAGTGAAGAGGGTGTTGCCCCAGCTCCATCCAACACCATCTCGACTTTTACACCCCATCAGAGATTTGAGCCCACGCAAATGTGTACCGCTTTTGCGGTGGCTGTCGCGTGGCGTTCCTTGGCACGCGTTCAAGTTTGCGATTGCACATGGCAGGAACACTAAACAAGATGAGACCTCTGGAGGGAAGGCGCAGTATCTCACACTTTCTCCAAGAAGTGTGCGTTTGCCATCACTCCTGTCGCGTGGCGTTCCTTGGCGCGCGTTCAAGATTGGGATTGCAGATAACAGGAACGCTCCTGATGCGCTATGAGAAGGGTGGGCCATAATATGGCGGAGTTTTCTCCACCCTTCGAGGGCGCGAGCGTGCGCGCATCGAGGCCCTCTAACTGGTGCTGTCGCCTTCCATTGGAGACACTTCGCCTCTTGTTTTCGCAATCTCCTAGGCTTAACTACAGCTAAGCCACTGTAAATTTTTTTCTTTATTGCCTGGCTTTAGCTCACGACATAACACGAAACTCCGACCAAAACATGAAAAAAGTTAGTTGTGGTTTAACTCCGGTTAACCCTAGTTGAATTGCGATAGCAATGGCGGCAACTTCTTTTGTCTCCTACATTATTCCTCTATCACGCCATATCATTGTAAAGTGGTGCATTATTGGGGGCACTTAAGCTCATCCTTTAAGAGTATGACGTGAGAGCATAAGTTGTCAGTTTTCTCCTTCTGCTTCTCCTCCTCCTCGGCTGTTCAAGGTCAAGCGTGGCCTCCGCCTGCCGTGTGCTGTGCGATGTCAGCGCACGTTAAAGATCCCGAGGCGGTCAAAATTACTCCGTAGCCGTCCACTACGGCTCCTCTTTCTTTCTTTCCACTTTCTCTCCCACCTTCGTCCCTTCCCTTACGGCGCGGTTGAGGTGTCAACAGAAAACAAGTGAGACAGTTACTGCTCCCTTCCCTTCCTATAAATCAATCAATCAATCAATCCGCCGGGACCACGCGACGGCTCGAAACCTGACGCAGTATTGATATAAAAACACGCGTAAGGCAATGTACATCAAAAAATGTCACGATCAGCCAGTGCTCGTGAAACGCGCTTCATAATTCCCCTTGTCTACCGTGAAGAGAGCGGGAATTCAGCTAGTATTGTTGTTGTGGTCGTATGAAAATGGAACAAAATGCACGGGCCTGCAACTGGCTCTGTAGCTGAGCCACTTCCGCTGCCTCGTGCGGACAGGAGAGAAATTAGAGAAGAAACGAAAAAGAAGAGGGAGAGAAAGACGCGTGCTGCGACAACAGCCGTCGTCCACCACCGGAGCAGTAGCGGGTGCAATGACGGTCTACAACAAATAAAATTCGGTGGCTGGCTAGCCCCCGCCGCAAGCGGCGTTGACCTACCGTCCCAGCCCCGTAGGGACATATGTTATGTTGAGGCAGAAAAGGAAAGAAAAATAAAGAGCCTCTGCCCGTGCCACTTAGTATAACGGGCTTATTCCAATTAGAATAAAATGAACAGGGATTAATCCAATAAATAATTTTGCATTGAAGAAAAAGGAAAGAGAGATTAAAAAAAAAAATTATCTACTGTCCAGCCCAACCGCCGCCACGGGAACGGGCCAGCAAATAGCGGATTTATTTGATTACTTGATTTCTTGGATTACTATTTACATGATTATTGAAGTTAACACTGTGATTTAGATATTTGCATGCTTCTTGATGGTAACATATTGATTTAGTTGGATGAATAGGGCTTGCTCGAGGTTTCCGGTGACCAGACTTGTTTGGAGATGTCTTGCTTGTAGTTGTTTGGTGGCGCTTAGTTGGGGATGGGTCCTCCTTGAATGTCACCTATTGCCGCTCAATTGGGTTCTGAAATGATTTAGTGAGGATTAGATTCCCCACCCCACCCCCCCGCGTTTGAGTTCTGCCTAACAAATATAACCTGGATACATCCCCTCCCCAGGTGTCCCCTAAGGTTTTGTTCCATGTGTATAGTGGGTGATTATCGGCAATGATCCTTGGGTATAATGAGAAGGGCTGGTTGTTGGAAGGGGACGTCCTGGAGGCGAGGTTTGTTTGGTGTTAAATGAATTAGTGAGAATTGTTTTTTTTTTCTTCTCTTCCCTTTCTTTCCCTCGCTCCCCGTCCTTCTCCCCCCTCCCCCCCGGCCTCCCCCATCCCAAGGCCGCCCCTCTCCCATTCCCCCCCTGTCTCCTCTTTCTTTTTTCTTTTTTTTGAAAGGTTATGGAAGGATAGATGTGAAGGAGACGTGAAAGGAGTGAGGGAGGTAAATAACGTTGACTATGAGTATAATTTATACTATGTAGTTAGGTTATATGATGAGTATATAGTAAATTAGTGGGAGGATATTAATTCGGATTTCTAGATCTCCTTAGGAATTAGTTGAGAGAGTGTGTTACTTAGTTTGTCTTTTGTCCCTTATCCTCTCACCTTAGAAAGTGCTTATTCTTTTGGGCTATGTTCGGTTGATTGGTGGGACCCCCATCCTTGATGTTCGGAATTGAAGTTCTGGTAGGTCCCGGGCGTGGTTACTGCCTCCGCCCGGGAGCCGCTTCATTGAGCGACTGACCACCCTCGGCTTACCGGTCGTTGATTGAGCGAGCTCACCCGTCTGCTATCCTGTAGTGGGGTAACCAGTGTACGTGGTACGATGATTGGTCATTGCCCTTGCCGAGCCTAGTTGTAGTTGGGGGGCCGGCGGATAGCAGTACTGCGCAGCAGGTGTAACCTAACTAGTTTAGGTCCTGCCACTCGCGCTGATGCCATGCGCTAAGTGAGTGCGCAGCACAGACGTGAGGAAAGAGTAGGAAACCTCTGTGCCACTTGCGGGGCCCATTAAGGGTACCCCGCTCTGGTGGTGTGAAAGCTGAGGCCTCAAAGGGCATTGGGCTGGTTTTTCAGGGTTAGGCACCTGATCAAGTAGAACTATTTGGCATTGCCCAGATTTTGGTGCTGTAGTTTCGTTGGGCCTGGGGGTCAGTTCTTCTTTGCTTCTGCCCAAACGTCCCTGTCTTACTTTCCCGTGAACTGTCCTTTTTAGGGACAGCTAGGAGGTTATTTTGTGTTGTTTATATACTTTATATTGAGGGGATGGAATAGGGAGAGAGGAGCGGGAGCCTGATGCTTTTAGTCTCTGGTGAGATGACAAGATGCGTAGGGGTGAGAGGATTATTTATTTTAACTTTCCCTTTTTTCCTTTTTTTCTTTTTTCCCTCTCTCCTCCCTTTTCTTCTCTTTTTTTATATCTGAGTGAGTGAGAGAATTGGATAAGAGGTAGGAGGAGGAAATAATAAAAAAAAATAAGTGAAAGAGAGAAAAAGATGATTTTAGGAATAGAACTTGTAGTTGGTGATGACTGAGAATAGAGGAAGCAACAGGGAACGAGAAAGGGGGAAAAAGGGGCCGGGATCCGGTGGCATTAAGTTGTCATTCCACACCAAGTGGGTTGAAATAAAACGTACACAAATGGATAAGAATGTGGAGTGGTCATGTTTGATCTAGTTCGTCGTTTACTTTTTTAATGATTGCTTCGAGCGCCTTGTATGTTTTTTCGTTTTTGATGATTTCAGGTTTATGTTCTGTAGTGTTTCTTGGAAATTTACTTATGATGGGTTGTCTTTCTGTTGTTGTGAGTGGGCAGACTGTAAGGTAGTGGTCAATGTTATGTCTGAGCTCCACATTTACATGTGTTGTTTCTTGTAAGGTTAAATCTTTTATGATAATGTGGAAGGCGTCAATGCTCTGTGATCGCCTGAGTGGTATAATAATTTGAAGGAAAGTATGATGGAATTTGTGATGGATTTTTGATCCATTTATGTGTTTGAATTTTTTCCCTCTTTATGCCAATGTTGTGCCCATTTTTGTACATGTCTTTGCGAAGGGATGTTTTGATGTATTGTTTTGTTGCAGGTATATGTAGTGTAGTGCCGTGTTTTGCTGCTTCTTTTGCTGCCTGATCTGCCAATTCATTACCTATTATACCAATGTGAGCTTTTACAAAGTGAAGTGTTATGGTGTGATTTTCTGATGCTTGATTATATAGTGTTTTAATGTTGTTTATGAGAGGATTTATGTTGCAGGGATTTTTTAGTCCTTTTAGAGTGGATAGGCTGTCTGTCATTATAGCGATTTTGCTGTGTTGAGAGTTTGTGGCGTAGTGGAGTGCTTGTATTATGGCGGTGGCTTCGGCTTCGAAGTTTGATGAATATTTTGGTAACTTAAATTTTTTTTCATCGATTAATTTGTGATGTGAGTTTAGAATGATTGTTGCTGCACCTGTGCCAGTTTCAGACTCCGAGCCGTCGGTATATATGTATAGGCCAGCATCAGTTGGAATTTCTTTGCTGTAGTTTATGGAAGTTAATTTAGCTGGGTGTATTTGTCTTAGGTCGGTTTTAGTGGTGATGTTATCTGAGTTGAAAGTGTATTCGTTTGTGTTGTATGATGCTTTGTTGTGTAGTATATTGAATAGTGTATTCTCCCTTTCAATAGTTAGGTGTAATGGTGGAATGTTGGCTAGGATTGGGAGAGCGATGTTAGGAGATGTTCTAAAGGCCTTTGTTATTTTAAGGAGAGGGATTCTTTGGATAGATTGAAGTTTTCTTAGCATTACAGAGCCAGGTGTATACCAAATTGGGGAGGAGTAGAGTATTAGTCTTTCTGTTGCCCTTATATAGATGTCTCGTAAGTGTTTAGGTGTCATGCCCCATGAGTGTCCTGTGAATCTTGATATGTTTGTTGTGATTGTGGAAACTTTTTCTTGTATGTCTTTTAAATGTGGGAGAAATGAGAGTTTTGAGTCGAATGTTATGCCTAGTATCTTTAAGGTAGTTTTGTGGCTTAGGTTTTGATTTGAGAACTTAATTTTAGGGGGCCTTGATAAATATTTGTTGCCAATGATAAGAAATTTGCTTTTATGGGGACTGAATTCTATTTGTTTTGATAAGGCCCATTGCTGAATGGTGTTTAATATGGAGGCGGAGCGTTCTTCAAGTATATTACGTGAGTGTCCATGTACAATGATTGTTATGTCGTCAGCAAATGCTTGGATTTGTGTGTGTTCTAGGAGAGTAGTGTTGAGGAGATCAGTGATTGTGATGTTCCAGAGCAGAGGGCTTAGTGGTGATCCTTGTGGTGATCCTTGTGGAAGATTATGAGTGATTGTTGTTTTTCCTGTGTTGTAAGAGATGGTTCTGCTTGTTAAAATGTCTGCTGTTAATTGAGTGAGGTTTTGAGGGCAGTTGTGTTGGGTGAGAAATTTAGTTACATAATCTCGTTGGATTAAATTAAATGCATTTTTGATGTCAAGTGAGATAATAAGGGTTGTTTCATTGTTTAGTTTGTTTTCTTTAATTCGTTTGATGAGTGAGTGTAGTGCAATAGTGGCTGACTTATTATGAGTGAATCCGAATTGGTTAGGTGGAAAGAGGTTGTGTGTATATAAAAAGAAATATATACGATTTTTAAGAAGTGTTTCGAGGATTTTGCCGAATATGGAGTTAAGGGCTATGGGACGGAATTGATTAGGTGAGGATTGGTTAAGGGAGAATTCTTTTTTTTTAATTAAGATTATCTTCGATTGTTTCCATAGGGAGGGAAAAATGTGACAATGAGAGACATGAATTGAATATGTTTATGAATAGTTGTTTGTGTTGGTAATATAGTGTTTGGATAAATGATGTACTTAAGTTGTCTGGACCTGGTGCAGTGTGTTTTTTAAGTGTATGTACGACAGTGTCGATTTCTTGTTCTGTGAAGGGGATGTCTTTATTAAATTCAGAGGAGCTTTGGCTGATAAGTTCATTTTCGAAAGGATTGTGATCTGGTTGACTAGTTACTGGGTTGGGGGTGGATGGAGACATGAAGAGAGTTTTTAGGATGACATCGACTGATTCTTCTAGTGTTGTTGTCAGCTCACCATTTGGTTTGGGAACAGCTGGTATGTTAAGGTGAGTTTTTATTTTGCTACAGGCTATTTTATAAGGTAGTGTGAATGGATTATTTGAGATACGGCTGCAATACTCTTTCCATGATTTGTTTCTTGTGCTTGAGATGTTCTGTTGGTATTTTTTTAGTAATTGTATGTATGTTTTTTTGTGTTGTTCTCTTAATGGTGCTGGGGCTTTCTGGTACCGTCTTCTAGCTGCTACAGTTTTTTTCCTCTCCATTTCAAGGTCCGTAGTCCACCACGGGTTTGGAGAATGGTCATTGTTTACATTTTTACTGAATTTTTTGCTGAGATTTTCGATTTTTTTGTATAAGTGATTTATTACGTGTTCTAATCGGGTTGCAGTAGTGATGGGTGAATCTGATGTTTCTTTGATCCAGCGGTCTTGTTTAAGTTGTTGTAAAAGTTTGTGTGTGCCGTTCTGTGTTAGTCTTTTTTTGTTGTGAGTTTGTGCTTTTGAATACCTCGATTAGAATGTATTTATGGTCGCTAGCATTTTCCTGGTCAAGGACTTCCCAGTTCTGTATGTGTTGGAGTGTATCGAGTGTTGTTGCTGTGAGGTCTATCCAGCTGCGTCCGTTTGTTGTTTCGAATGTTGGAGGAGAATTAGGTGAATTAAGGATGGCCAGATTATATGCATTTAGAATTTCAATTATTGTGTCCCCTCTTTGGTCTGCTATTGTTCCCCCCCATATAGGGTTTTTTGCATTGAAGTCTCCTGCTATTAAAGTATGTTCTTTGTGTTGTTGGAGTATTAATTCTAATTTAGATGTGTGAGTTTCGATGTGTTCTTTTGGGGGTGCATATACATTTATAATTAGAAGTTGTTGTTGGTTCCAAGTAATGCGTGCTGCTATAAGTGTTTGTGTGACCTTAAGTGGAAAAATTTGGATGTTTTTGTTGTGTATTATGATTGCTGTTTTAGGGGCCTGATCAGATGCTAAAATTTTGTCTTTTAATGTGAATGATGTAATTTTGTTGTTGTGGTAGTATGGTTCTTGGATGATTGATATGTCCTGAAAGTGTTGTTTCTGAAAAACATGAAGAAGTTCGTTTGCATGAGATGAGTGTGCCAGATTAGCTTGTAATATTTTGAGAGTGTGTGTTGTGTTGTGATATAAGTGTTTTGTGTGTTGTTTAGAGTGTGAGTGCGATGTGTGTGATGGGCGAGTGTTGTATGAGGATGTGCCTTGTGCAATCGGTTGTTGATTTGACATTTTCCTTAATTAGATTGGCTCCCTTACTGCAGGTGTGGCTCCTGTTCTCTCTGTAGCTCTCTGTTGGTTGGCCGTTTAGTTAGAATGGTTCGTATTTTGCCAGCGTGCCTCCTGTTGGCGCTGAAGCTGTTGAAGTGAGGGACAGAATCTGGATCCCACAGGGTGGTCGACTGTGTGGTTCCCTGCCAGGTGGCAGACATTGCATTTGGGTGTGTCAGCCCTGCATTCACCTGGATGGTGTGACTCTGTGCAGATCGTGCACTTACGTGTCTTGGTTTGGCAGTGTTTCGCTACATGTCCATATGTGGCGCAGTGCTTGCAATGAGGAACATTTATATAAAGGTAGGCTGGATAAGCCATCCAACCCATCCTTACTGACTTTTTTTCCTTGAGGGTGTGATAGGTTTCGATGTCAGTTGTTATTGTTACAACCCTTCTATTGGAAGGGTTGACATAGTCACCTGAGATGGCGATCTCAGCATCGGGGTTGACGTTTTGATTGTGTTGTTTTATAAGGGGGATGATGTCCTCCCCCTTCATTTCTTTGGGAAGTCCCACCACCTTGAAAATGGGCTTTTTGGGATTTGGGGTGATGGTGGTCAGTTCATGCGCTCTCGGGTTCTCCTCTATAGCCTTTTGCAGCCTGGAGAGACCCTGAGAACTGTTGGACTGAACCACCACCTTGTCAGATGTGATCTTCATCGCTACCTCACTCTGTCCAAATTCTGCCGGATCAAAAGTTCTTTGAATGAATGTGGCAATAGAGTTTGCGTTGGTGCCTGAGGGAGTTTTGGATTTGATAATTAGGGCTTGTGTGGGAGTGGGAGAAGGCCCTGCCTGATTGTTAGTTCTACAACTGTTCTGAGGGGGGCTGATAGGAGATTTTAGTTCAATGTGGGCCTTTAGTTCCCCTGCTAGCTGTGCATTCTTGAGGGATGCGGTTATTATTGCCGCCTTGATGTTATTGAAGGCCTGCAGGAGCTTAGAGGAGTGTTTCTTTTCTAGCCCGTGGGCTCTGCTAGATGCCAGTGCCTTAGAGAATTCTACATCATTTTCAATGATGAGTTCTGTGATTTCCTCGTGTGAGGTTAGGGAGGCAGTTCTCTCTTTTGCCTGTTCATTTTGATTGGGAGAATTTGTGTCTGTTTGTAGTGTTACTGTGTTGTGTTCCTCTTCAGATTCGTCTGAGCTTTCGTGGTTCTGAAGTGTTGTGTGCGATGGTTTCAGTGTTTTCTTATGGGCGTTGTGTGATGATGATTGAGAAGGCTGGGTTTCCTGTAATCTTGGAAAATCTGATGTGTCGTTCTTGTCCCCTGGTGTTTCCAGTAGGGGCTTCTTTGTCCTGTCTCCTTTCTTTGTTAGTACAGTATAATTTGGAGTTGGTGGTGGAGGCATTGTTGTTGATTATCTTAACCCTGAGTAATGGCCGACTAATGGTGAATTTAAGGGAAATGAGCAATCCCCAACAGTGGGAACAAAAGGGAAAGTACTGGTTTTGAAGGAAAAAAAAAAAATTTAGTGAGAATTGAGATGCGATGTAAAAGATTGCCTAAACGTGGTGAAGTAAACTTGGGACATTGAGTTGAATGCTATGGAAAAGTGAAAAAAAAAAATGTAATTTTGGCTAAGTCAAAGTTGCAATTTTTGGGGTAAATTGTTCGAATTACTGTTAAAGTGAACGGAATATGTTGTTTGTGGGTGTCATTTAGATCGTCGCGTAGAGATAAAACTAGTTCTTGAGGTTTTGAAGGGTTGAGGATGATTTTACCAACCTCGTGTTAGATTAAGATTGAGTGCTGTTTTTATGACTAAGTCCGAATTTGAAAATGTTGGAAAAAATAGTGTAACTTTGGATTGGGTGGGTGGAATTGTGCGAATTAGGTGTTGTTTTCTTGGGAAGAGGGTAAGCTTTAAGAATATGCAATTATTGAAGTTGTGTGACTGTTGGTTTTGAAGTTAGCGAAACACGTGGTGATGTGTGACAAAGTCCGAATTTGGAAATTTTGGAAAAAATAGTGTAAATTTGGATTGTGTGGGCGGAATTGTGCGAGTTTAGTGTTGTTTTGTTCAGAATACGTTAGGCTTTCAGGATTTGTGATTATGGACGCTGTATATTTGTTAGTTTAAAAGTTAGATATGCACATGGGGGAAAAGACAAAAGAATTTGAGGTTTTAATTAATATCTTGTTAAATCTTAAGGTGAGAAGGTTAATGGGGGTGTGGTTGGAATGAGGGTGAGGAGGGGAATCTATTGACGTTATTATTTAACAGGTGTAGTTAATTGGAAGGTGAGTATTTGAATTTGTTTTTCTAATTAGGTGTTTCAATTAAAGAGGTATTTAAGTATGTTAGGCTTGTTTGTCTGGTTTGGACTCGCGGAAGAGTTGAAGGAGGGACCTTAGCGGTTATGTAGGTGTGTTTACTTGAGCTCTGTGTTAGGTGTAAGGAGCGGGAGGCTAAGAATAAGTTGGAAAACTTTAAAAAAAATTTGGCGGGATTTTCAGTTTTTAGGCTGTAAATTAATTATTAATGGTCGAATGAAATTAAAAATTGTATGACACTTTGCGGGAAACAAATATCTACACAGTGGTGTAACTTTGACAAAGCTACTACAAATATTCAAAAAGATATGGAGGAAAATGTGTGGTCGTAAACCAAGACTTACTCTGGCTGGCGGTTAGCTGGCGGAGCTCGGGAGCGGGCGTCCGTCCGTAGGCAGGAATTGCCACCCTTCTCCACCTCCCCCGCTCATCCTCAGTGAGAAATACCGCGCGTTGCTTTTCCTGTAAACGAATTGTAGAACGCCAGCGAACTTTGATGCGTTCAGTGAAATGCTAGTTGTGCTCAACAAGGGGCGCGCGATGTACCGTTACGACAGGTCAAGACGTCACCAGTCGATTCATGCATATATAGGATGCCTATAGAGTCTGCATGCCAGTTTTTGCAGGCTCTCTACCTGGAAGCAGTTCAGTTGGGGAAAATAGGGCGCCGTTAGCTCAGCTGGCAACAATGGTCTTTAAAGGGCGGCGGCAAGTGCCCTTTCAAAAGCTGTTGCCAGCCTAAAAAACGGACATGTAGATCTCTAAGGGTGCATCGATGCCAGCGCTGCCGAGAGAGGGTGGCAGTTCCTGGCCCCACGGGGTTGGTACCCACGGCCGGCCTCATATAGCGCGCTAAGAGAGGAGGGAGAGCGCGCATTGAGACCGGCCGTGCTGGTACCATGGCCTCCGAGATTACCCTCGCGCCAGTCGTTTCGAGCAGCTCGAAACAACTGGTTGTGCCAGCGCAGCGCTCCTCGCTCTACTTCATCTTCTTTCGCAGGCAATCTGTTCCGCCCCTAGGCCTACCGGTCGCCTTCTACGACACCTGGGCCGCTCCAGGGCCTGCGGATTCCACCTCTACGTGCGCCGGCGGCCTCCGCGGGCGGACAGCTAGATCCGCTAGCGGTTTTTGGCCGCTTTTCCGCGTTGGGACTTTGTCACCAGCGCCCAACCCTGCGAACATCATCTGCGCCGTCAATTTAAGGGGCTCTCGGGCGGACTGAACCGCCTCGATAACTGAACCAGGTAGGATCTGCGCCTTCCGATCCGTGGGTGCACCCGGTTCTCGGGGGTGACTTCCCCGGGTCACTCCCGATTTTACGGCCGCTTTCCGCGGCCTTAGGACTTAGCGCCAGGCTGGTCTCACTGACCGGTAGCGAGGCTTAAGTCCGGCCGCATCCTGCAACGGTGGTGGCCGGGTAGGCGGTCCCCCGCGACCGCGGTCATGGACAACTCTAACCCCTCTCCCGTTGGGTCGCCTGCGGGAGATACTTCAGGTGCGGCATTGCCACGCGGATTATCGCCCGACCACAAATCGCAGCCGGGCCCTTCGATGGCTCGAACGCCACCATCCTGGTCACCGTTCTCGGACTATGGTGATGCGGTCATGGCTCAGGTGCCTCAGGGGGCATCAGATTCGAGTCCGAGTGCGGCGCCTGACATCGGCAACGCAGAACCATCAACCACCTTGCGGCAAACGACTTCGTCGCCACGAGACCGTGGTCTCGATGCCCGCGTCTCTAGCGGGACGCGGCTCGGCGACCCGGAGTCAGCGACACCTCCTGCGGCGGGCTCGCTCCCGCAAACCATCTTGAACTAGGGCTTCGACGCGATGCCCCCTTTCACTACCGTCACGGATCACCACGAGACCTTGGTGGGCTACTTGAACGCCCCGGAACATAAGAACAGCGTCCAGGCCAGGGTATTTATTACCAACCTTTTTCCGAAAATGCTAGAATGCTGTTCCACTTACCAGGCGCTGGCGTCCGACGCCCGAGGCCGTGCTGAGATCATCCGAGGCATGTGGTACTCCGAGAAGGACTCCGCCGAAGCCACGTCTCGAGCGGAAGCTGCGGAGGCCCGACTCAGGGCTATGCCACCTACTAAATCTCAGCCCGCGTTTGTGGACTTCTCGCGCGCCGGCACTGCTACCACCGACAT
This sequence comes from Amblyomma maculatum, assembly GCF_055883805.1. NCBI lineage: Eukaryota > Metazoa > Arthropoda > Arachnida > Ixodida > Ixodidae > Amblyomma > Amblyomma maculatum. The sequence continues at coordinate 130,680,845 of NC_139352.1, forward strand.
CCGGCTTCCGACTCAACAACAGACGTAAGTTCCACCTGTGCGGCAAGTCAATCATGTCGCATATTTAACATCCGCGGCACCGGACTCTGTGGCGCCAGCCCAGTTAATTTAGGTGCTAAAATCGAACATAGTTCCCGAGGATGCTGGTATCGGGCCAGTAACGCTGCGACAAACCGCTGCTGGCGTCACAGTTTTAGCACGCGACCGCCAGACGGTAGACAATCTGCGAGTGGCCGTTGAATCTAACGAGGTCACTAGAAACGCATTAACCATTCGCGTAGTAGACCGGCGACGACCTCACGTGAGAGTCTGTGGTGTTGACCCCAATGTCGCCGACGAAAACGTCATTGCGAATATAAATGCCAAAAATCCCGGCATCAACCCCGACCCAGAAACGACCACTCGCAGATACACGTTCCGATCGCTCGACGGAACAAAAACCCACGTTTTGTTCATGACGCCAGACGCCTTTACTAGAGTGATTTCGAAAGGTAGACGACAATCGGTCGGTCGTCAACATTAGTTGACGAGGACTTGCACGTACTGATGTGCACTTTCTGCGCCACTTACGGACACTCCAGGTGCAATTGTAGAATAAGTGCGGATGCAAAGCACGCTGTCTGCACGCGATGTGCAGGTGCTCACACAATCAACGACTGCACCGCACGCGACGACTCGGCAACTGCCTGTGCGGTGTGTCGTAGGGCGGGATGTGAGGGACAGCCACATAGGGCGGGTTCATCTGACTGCCCTATCCTAGTTGCACGCCTTGCCCGCTTGCGATCCCGAACAGATTACGGACAAACTTAGCTTTTTATCTAAGGGAAGGGGAGACCAGGGAGCCGCTCCGTTTTTTATTCTTAGCCTGAAAGACGGGTGCTTTGCGCACGATTGCATGCACTCGTCGGAGAGCCTCTTAATATCGTTTTTTACGAAATACCTTATGTTAACAGCACTACCTTCTCTATGATTACTCTACTCAATCTAACTTTCCGATACCTTACCATAAACCTCTTGATAGGTTCACCGTTTCTAACACAGCACTGTGCTGTTACATTCTTCCTCTCGCTTCCAAAACCAACTTTCTTCAAGGGGCGGCTCCCACGTTTTCCTCACGTAGGTTTTTTCTTCAGTTTCCTTGTATACAGTTCGTTAAGAAATGATTATAGGTATAGTTATGATGGCGCATCGCGGTATTCATGGTTCATTTCTAGTTTCAGTTATTGGTGCGCGACTCTGGGCGGTTCGGCTGGAAGGGTTCTTTTCTTTTATTTTTTACTCATCAGAGCGCGTCCAATTTGACGGCCACATTTATTTTTAGTGTGTGCAATTCGGAGGGTATGGCAGATAGTGAGGGGAAAGTAAAACTTCCAGCTGATCATTCGGCCCAGCCGTTCAGCCCAGCCGTTCATAGGATTGGCACACGCACTAGTAACAATTTTTTCTTTTATATTATATTTTATAATCTTTTATTTCACCTTCACTCTTATACCTAATATTATTTCATTTTTTTTCCATCTTTTCGGTTACCACTGTGCCCGCCATTGTTTATTTTTTTCTGTTCGGAGGAATATTTGTTTCACTTTTGTATACAGAGGGTCGTTTCAGGTTTTCAAAATTTCTATTCTACATTCCGATTCCGGTATACAAAAATGGCAGCTAATCTTTCAATCTCGTGCATTCAAGCAAACTTAGACCACAGTAAAAACGCGACCGCTGTATTAATAGACAGCCTGGTCAATGGTAACTACGATTATGCACTGAGATCCGTATACAGTTGCAGACAGAAATACGGGCATTCCTATAAATTGGATTACATTCGCGGCACCGTCCAAGCCGCGATGCGCCATCATCGCCACCCACATAACCTTTAACATGTTTCCTATACTCATCACACCTAGAGTGGTTGCATTAGTATGTATTTCAACTACCGCATCATTCCTCCTAGTAAGTGCCTATGTGCCACCTCACTTCCTAATGTCTCTAACATTGCACGACATTACACGCGCCCTAACACTAACGGAGGATATGCCGGTGATAGTTGCAGGAGAGTTTAATGCCAAACATGCAGTATGGGGCCCAAGCCAATCCGACGCGCGCGGAGGCGAATTCCCAATGGCTTCTGGTTTAGCAATCATAAATGACCCGGAATATCCTCCCACATACACAAACTACTACACTGACAGCTGGATTGACGTCACCATGGCATCTCCAGCGTTGATGCTTTTGGGGGCGTCATGGCAGGTGTCAGACACGATGACGTTTTCAGAACATAAACACATAACAGTGACATTGGGTAACACACGTCGAAACACAGAACCACGACTAACAAACTTCGGATTAGCGAGATTACTGAAATCCATATCCAAATTGCACTTTTTCGATGCGGTAGTTGGCGCTTATTTGAGTTCGCCTGAGTCACTGGAATTAGTCGTCACCAAATTCTATGATATTTTTGAACGCCTAAAGGGCCTGTCACACTAGCGCGACACGACATCGACGCAGACCAGACAACGACACCGACAGTCGGCCAACTCGTCGGCCGACCGTGTCTGCGGCCGACCAAGCTGTCACACTAGGCCGACGACGACACCAACACAACCGAAAACCAAATGTCTTCCCAGTGTGACAGGTTTTGGGGCCGGGGACACCGACAAAACCAGTCTGCCGACTGTCGGTGGCCGAGTCTTCGAGAGATCGGTCGCCGAGCAAAAACTTTCTCGAAACGCAAACCGACTCAGTACACCACGTCGACAGCGAATACCTTTCAGGACTAATATACGTAAAAAAATAGAATCAATGCATAATCCCTGACCAAAACGTGAGCGTGAGCCGCCAAATACTCGAGGCCGCCGAATGCGTGTGGAATATCAACGGCAGCGTTTTCTTTTCGGGGCGAGTGAATTCGGGGCGCATAGATTTGTGGCGCTCGTCGGGACCGTGAGCAATGTTTCCGCTTTTCCGAACTGCACAGAATAGTGCAAAATGAACATAGTACGTGACAAAGAAATGATGAAAAGAAGCGATTATTTTCCTGAAGCCAGCAGAGATGCCGATCCTCCTGCGCACTTCGATCATTGTGTTTAACGTCTAGCCGCTGCGTCGCTACTTCGCAACCCAATTTCAACGCTATGTTACGCGTCACGCAATAATTTTTTGTTGCATAATTCAATGTGTTTCAAGAATTGTGTGCGCAAAATGCGCAGAACTTGCGTTTAAACTTTACAACAGAACCAACAGCAGTCGTGGTCCCGCGGCCGGCCCTGTGAAATCCACCCAAGGTTTTAGAAAATCCGCCGAAAGTTTTACCTGTTACTGCAGAACATGGCATGATTCAAACTATCTGCAGTTTACTCCCAGCAAGCTAGACAGTCAGTTAAGCGGTAAACGCTCCTACCACTCCTACTACCTTCGTGACTTTCACACTGCAAGACAGCGTATTAGCTAGAACCATATCTCAACCTCTGAAAGTGCCGGTTAGGCCTAGGTGCAGTGGTTAGCGCAGCTGGCTATCAAACAGAATGTCGTGAGTTCGATCCCAAGGGTAGAGTTTTTTTTTCTTTTTTTTCAGCTTTTAATATACACTGTCTCTTATTCGCCGTGGACAGCTTTTGTTTTTCGAACACTGACGTCGTTCTGATCCGGCAACCAGAGCCGTAAAATACTGGGCACTATTCAGCCTCGGCAATCACGACTGTTGAGGCGCATGTTTTGGTATGGTCGAATATATGAAATAGAATTAAAATTAAGCGTTCCATAAGTAGTTACGAGAATAAACCATGAAAAATAAGATAGGGAGTAGCTACAGAAAGGAGAATTTCGCATGGTAGAAAAAAAAATTAAAGGATTAAGAAAATGAACGTATAATGACACGAGAAGAGAGTGAGAATGAGAGGGCCTGGTCGGTGGGCAAAAACGTTGTCGGTGGGGAGGTTTCCCACGTTGTCTGGCTAGTGTGACATAGGAGTTGGGCGACCGTCGGCCGACAGCCGTCTTGCGAGCGACGCGGCGCCGACACCGACTGTCGGCCGACTGTTTCCGTCGGCGCAGTGTGACTATAGTATATTCTAGGCACTATAGTGTGACATAAACGCAGACATCAGGAAGACGCGCTGTTGGCAGACCAAATCGGCGTCATGTCGTGCTAGTGTGACAGGCCCTTAAGACGGAAGAATTTATCATCACGATCAAACAAACCAAATTCAACGACAAATTTCAATAATTGGTGGACACAAGAATTGGCATTAGAAAAGTTAAAAGTCAGGGCAGATACCAAAGAACAAAGGATTATCTATTGAGGCAACAATTTGGCAAGGAATATCATCAGGCATTAAGAAAATATAGAATCAACGTCGCACATGCTCGAACCTCCGAAATGAGAAACATTGCCAAGGATTCATTAAAGTCCAATATATTCGGTCATACGTTCAAAATCGCGTTTTGTAAATTACAAGTCCTGGTCATCCTTCCCCCCATACAAAGGGAGGACGGATCATTAACAACGTCCCCTTTGAAAACTGCACAACTATTATTGAACAATCAGGTAGCTTCAGATAAGCTGGACATTGATACCCCATTACATTTAGAGATTAGAGCACTTGCGGCCGATCCAAATTTGGGAGGACTCGATGATGTTTCTTTCACGTATGGGGAGATTCATTTAGCAGTCTCCAGAGTGAAACAAGGAACAGCATCGGGACTAGACGGCATAACGCCACGATTTGTCCAAGAGTTATGGAAATTAAAACCCAATTTTTTATTATTCATATTTTCTTCCGCCTTGAGTTTGGGACGTTTCCCTTTGATATGGAGAAAAGCCTTATATTTTTCTCCCAAAGCCATGCAGGCCGTCAGAGGCGACATTTTCCTACAGACCCATAGTGACGAATTAAACACTTAGCAAAGGTTGGAGCGCCTCATGTATGGCAGGTTATATCATTCCTTGGCGAGACGAAACCTCTTGTACACAAACCAATTCGGCTTCAGAAAACAAAGAAGAGCAGTCAATGTTCTTCACAATATAATTTCAAAAGTTATAGAAAAAAGGGCAGAGGGACTCCACGCACTGCTGATATCTATAGATTTCAGAGGAGCTTTTGACAGTGTCTGGCATCCCCTAGAGCTTGCATCGCATCGACAATGGGGATGCCGGAGAAATCTCTGTGCACTGCTGAGGTCGTTCCTATCCGACCGAGAGGTGGTGTACCGCTCTAAAGCGGGCGACGCGGTTGCGCGTCCCACCCTAGGCAGCCCACAGGGTTCTCCTCTGTCACCGCTCCTCTGGAATATAGTGGTGCGTGTATTGCTGGAGCAGCCGATGCCGGATGGAGTGTCGCTCCAGGCCTATGCGGACGACGTTGTCGTCAATGTGCCTGGGCCTAGCAGGACAGTTCTACAGACTTTGGTAGTGGATGCACTCGGACGAGTGACGACATGGGCAAAGACGGCAAGAGTCACTATCTGCGCACAGAAGACGGTGTGCGACCTAGTCTCACCTCCTAGGAGGGCATGGGGCGCACTCCACCAACCGTTCGCCAGGATGGCGTCTGCCTTGAATTCAGACCAGCTATCCGGGTGCTCGGCGTCTTCATTGATCGCACCTTGTCGTTCATAGCCCATGGCGAATACCTCAAGGAGCGTTCTGAGATGCTTGCGGCGCGTCTTGGAACTCCCTTGCGCATGAGCGGCACTCTGCCACCGGAGCGGCTCAGCGCATTATATAAACAAGTCATTCTGCCCACTCTCACTTATGCGTCCCCTGTGTGGTGGACTGAGTGTCCCCACTCAGGACTTCGTGCTAGGTTAATAACTGTGCAGCGGCCTCCGCTATTGGCGTTGGCGGGAGTCTACTCCACAACGAGCACGCGGGTGCTCCTAATTTTAATGCATGCCCCTCCTCTACAGTTTGACCTAGACAGCTTAAACGCAGAGTTTAGATTATTCGTATTAAGATAAGATACCTCAATCGGACAAAAAACGTTCCTTGCTCCTGAAATGGCATCACCTTTTGACGAGGCTCTTCAGCATCCGTCGGAGGTCACTTCTCGGATGCTGAGGTCACTTCTTTTGAGCACGTTCGTTTGGACATGACTGCGGTGGCGGCGATGGCGTTGCGACCGGCGCTTCATGTATTCACAGACGGCTCATATACCTCCCCGGCTGCAGGTGCTGCATTCGTTGCTCTTACACAAACCGGCCGAATATTAACAGTACGCCGCGTTCGGGTCGAATTGGCTAATAGCGCATATTGCGCCGAAAAAATAGAGCTCGACGAGGCATTGCGGTATTTGAAAGATCAGGGAGGAATATCACCTCTATATATTTGTACAGATTCTCTGTCGGTACTGAATGCCCTTTCGAATTATCTCATATCGGACGGAAACATCTATACCATCAAAACCCTTTTAAGAACTGTCGCCTCTGACCGACCCGTAAAGCTATTTCATGTTCCTGCCCACAAGGGTATTTAGGAAATGGGATAGCAGATACCATTGCTTCTCAGGCGTATAAATTCACTAGAATTAGATTTTCTTCAACATCCAAAATTTCTGTACTCAACGCCTTCAAACATTCCGTCAAAGCGCCATGGCAGACCTTGTGGCGGGAGAACAATCAGGGCACTGTAATTTATGATTGGATTCCGAATGTTTTAACATTCCAAAAACATTTCCTCCAGCGAAGCCACTCTTTACACTCTTGAAAGGGCACGGCCGTTTTTCTGCTTACTTCAATTGTTTTGGACTAACCAAATCGCCTCAATGTCCGTGCGGTCACCCAAATCGTAACGGCCATAATTACATCACAGATTGTCCCATCTACCTCGTAACCTTGCTGACGACCAACCGACATTCCAATGGAGAGGCTGGCTAGATGACAAAAAATGCTGCGCCCTTTTGTTAATAGTGGTTGCAGTCATCAGTGCAAGTTTGCCAGATTATAGGCGGACACAGAGGAGTTAACGAATCTGCATTTTCCTTTTTCTGGGATGGGCCACTCAGGCCAATTGAGGCGGACAGTCCTGTCAGCCCTTTCTTGAATGGAAAATGTAGTTTAAATTGCAGTATATGCAAACGACTTTTCCTTTATACAGTTTGTGATTTATTTATTTTTGTACTTCTCTTTTCTTTCCTTTTCTGCACATAACCGTTCTTTCATTCTCTGTATATAGCTAGAATGTACATAATGTATACAATGTGATGTATACAATGTGTATATACACACCAAAACGTCTGGATTGTATAATTGTAATTATCATTACATGTACTACTTCTGCTCTAAGTTATGTCTCATGACACATATTTCTTTGCACAGGTTTCTCTTCTACCTCTGCACCACTACTCATTTCATGACAACTAAAGGCACACCTTGTTTCGTTTTATTTTTATGCTTTATTATTTTCATTTTTCTTTCATGTATAATTCTTATTTTTCTTCATTCATTTTTTGTGTACTTCTTTTATGCTTTCTCTGTTATTATTTCCGTCTTATTTGTTTTTAATTTTTTATTTGCTTGTTAATATTTTCCGCTATTTATTTATTTTTTTTCCGTCTGTGTCTGTGTGATTTATTCATTTCCCATCCTCTAGGATGTGTACATAAGAAGGCCACCACTTGGGCATCTCTACTGCCTTTAACCTATTATTATGAACAATAAACCAGCTCTGCGAGGCTCGCCCACCCTCTGTTCTCGTTGAACCCTTCGGACACAGATGCGTTACCGTGCCCACTTTTTATTCTTCCAATTGGCTTTTCCCACCAAAATAAATCTTCGGCCGAATGGGCCCTGTTCATTTATTTTCGATTGGTTTAAGCCTGATATAGCTCAGCTGGTGCAGACTATTTCTCACTCCGCTTCATTTTTGAATTTATTTTCCAACATTGTCAGGAGTGAGACTTTGGATTGGGGCTGGTACCATGGCCTCCGAGATTACCCTCGCGCGCATTGGCTTTAAATCTTTGGCCGAATGGGCCCTGTTCATTTATTTTACACGGCTCATTTATTTTACAGCGATCGGACGTGTTTTCGCAGCGCTCCCGGTGCTGTCGCTAGTGTTCGATCCTCTTCCTCTTTCAGTGAGCTTTCCTGGGCCTTCCAGGGCTTCTGGGCGGCCTCGGAGCCTCCCGTTTTCATCTGCAGGAGTTCCGGCGGCCTCCGCGGGCGAACCACAGCGTCGGCTGGCGGTTTTTCGCCACTTCTTCAACCTACGTATTTTGCCGGTGGCACATCATCATCGCCACGGTTGTGTCAGCCCTGCGGCGGGCTGCCAGCGGGTCCGGTTCCGCCCTACCATTCTGCCGCGCGGTCCTGCGTCGTGTCCGCGGCTGCCGTCAGGGAGTAGCGGTTTTTCGGAGGCTTTTCTGTGGCGGCTGGACTTTGTACAGCCTGGCCTCGCTGCCTTAGCGAGGCTTAGGCCTAGGCCTAGCCCTGTCCCGCTGGTGGCCGGGCGGGCGGTCTCCCGCGGCCGCGCCAATGGCGGCCTGGGGCCCTTCGGTGTCGTCGCCTTCTCCGGGGGCGTCGCCCGCACCACTTGCGTCCCTGCAGCCAACGACATCGGCTGCGGATGGCCTCAACCGAGCGGCGACCCCCTCGGTGTCGCCTGACACTGCATCGGCGACGTCGCCATCCGGTGAGGGTGTTCCGTAGATGTCGCCCTTCTCGGATTCCGGCGACGCCGCTATCGCGGCGATTCCTGACGCGGGAACAGATCCGGCGCAGCCTTCATTCCCCGCGGACCCCGCCGCTGATGCGGCCGCACTTGGCGGTGGCCAACACGACAGCCCGCTTGCTGGGCCCGGTGCTTCCCCGGCCGGAGGATTATGGGCGTCGGACTCCGGTGCGGATGTGCCCGTGCTCGTGGCGGCGGGCGAGACGAACGGCAGGGAGGGCTCGCCTCCTGCGGAGGGTCCCTCAGGCCACACCGATTGATTCGAGCCCCTCCCGCGGCTCGATCGCATCACATCAATTCAGGAGCGCCTCATAAATTTTATGAGCGCTCCTGAAAACAAGGTCGGGGTTCAAGCCCGCAAATATATAACACAGGCCGCTGCGAAGTTCTCCGCGGCATGTGGGTGGCGGAGCGACGGGAGAGTGCCAAGCTGCGCGAGCGGGCGACGACGGCGGAGCTCCGGTTACGGACCTTTGTGCCGCCTGCGGTTCCGGCGACGCCAGCGGCCCAACCGACATTCGCCCAAATTGTAGGAACTTCGCCGCGATTTGGCGCAGGCACCACCAGCTGCGACGGCGCCAACATCGCCAAACGGGCAAGTGGCGGGCCACTTGGCCTTCATAACTGCGACGTCGCCAGAGGCGACCACACCATCTCAGGTCGTCCAGATCATAAAATCCAATATTAATCCAGAAGACGCAGGAATCGGCGTTACTATAAGAATAACACAGAACGGAGTTACAATAGTCGCCAAAGACCGCCAAACAATAGAGAATCTCCGCACCGCGATAAGAAACAACGCGGTAACAAACAACGTAATGAGCATTCGTATCCCCGAAAAACGTCGCCCACATGTGCGCATCTGGGGAGTCGATCCCGACGTAGCGGACGAAAACTTCATAAATAACATGATATCGAAGAATTCGGACCTACAGCTTGAGCCTGCGACCTGCACGCGCCGATACACGTTTCGTGCCAGGGACGGCACGAAAACACACATCATTTCGGTTTCGCCCGACGCCTTCCGTAGAATTATACAAAAGGGGCGAGTCACTATCGGGTGGTCCTCGGCGCAGGTGGCCGAGGACCTCCACGTTCCCATGTGCACATTCTGTGCTCAATACGGACACTCGCGGCGGAATTGTCGGGCGGCTTTGGACGAGTCGCGTGTATGCTGCACAAAATGTGCAGGAAACCACACGGCGACGGCGTGCACTCTAGCCGCATCAGACGCTGCGGTCGCGTGCGCGGTCTGCCGCCGTGCTGGAAGACAATGCCAGCCGCACAGGACAGGAGATAAATCCTGCCCTATACTGCAGGAGAGAGTGGAAAGGATGCGACAAAGAACAGATTATACAGATCCATAAGGAACATGGTTGGAAAAAGGGCGAGAGCGAGGCCGAGTTTCCTTATTTTCTCTCCTTTCATCGCCGTTGCTGCAACATGCAACGGCAAATCCACATTATCTCTTATTTGCTATGTCCCCGTTTTGTAGAGGAGAGCTGGTTCATACTACCCATTTTATCTCTTTCTAATAGCTTCACACGTAGTTCCCTTCTCGCTTTGGGCAAAGGAGTGCCCTCCGACTTCCATTTTCCTTTCTTTCCTTTCTTAAAAACAATTACAGCTCTCCCCGAAACCCTACATTGCACTCGGCCTTCCCTCTCGCCCCCAAACCACCTTAACCACGCACAGAGATGGCGCCTTGATCCAAAATTCCACAATGCACTATTTTCATTTTTAAGTTTCTTTTTCTCGATTAGATACACGGCTTGTCATCCGGATTGTGTCGTTTCCCCTCGTTTTCTCTTGCCCCTTTTACAATTGGCATTTTTCCATCAACTAATATATACACTCTTTTCAAATTCTTATTCGGCTTCAAAATTTTAAAATGAATTCAGAAATTTTTTTCTCAATTATTCAGGTCAATTTAGACCACTGCAAAAACGCTACACCTGTATTAATAGATAGACTAATAGAGGACGACATAGATTTTGCATTAATTTCAGACGCGTATACGAGGGGAGGCGACATACCAGGGATTCCATCAGATTGGTTAATTTTCAAGGCTCCATCCAACCCAAGAACAGCCATAATAGTTACAACAACACGCTATGACATCACCCATTGTTCATCTCATCTAATGTTGCATCAATCAAATCCTCACAAACAACGGCATCATTTACACTAACATCAGCATATGCACCACCACACAACCCTATGACTCCTACACTCGACACTATACGACACACACTCATCTCAACGGAGGGGATTCCGGCGGTATTGGCAGGCGACTTCAACGCCAAGCATACCGCCTGGGGTCCGGAGCTGTGCGATGCCAGAGGAGGGGAGTTCCTCGGTTTCGCAATGAGCTCCGGCCTGGTCATTTTGAATGACCCTCAATCCCATCCAACATACTCAACAAGTTATACTGACAGTTGGTTAGACCTAACATTAGCTTCACCCACACTTCTCAGGGCAGGATACACGTGGACAGTAACAGACTCCAGAACACTATCTGAACACAAACACATTGAAATTCGCTTTGGTCAACCAAAATACGCTAAACAACGCAGATTAACATATTGTTACGGACTTGTTCTAAAACAGAGCACGGAGGAAGAAAGAAGGAAGAGGAAGAAGTGTGCGCGCCCGTTCGACCTTTGTTTGGTGGCACTTGTGTCGTTCCCGCTAACCGTGTGTGCCCAGCGTACTGAACCGACTAGAACGTCTCCGTCGCGACGCTAAGGGCGTAACATTGTGGTGGAGGTGCGGGGTAACGATCCCTGGCGCTACAGACAGCACCGACACAACTGGAGCCTCGCCGGAGTCGTCGCCTTGCGGGCCTCGAACCGCAAACCAGCGCCATGCAATCGGCCAATGACCCGCAAGCAGCCCGTGGTGACGCGGTGATCCAGGCTGAAGATCGGCCTGCGGGTGCAGCGAACAGTTCTTCACATCACTATCGGGAGCTCCGGACTTTCGCGGGAGCGGCAGGCGAGGACGTTGACGAGTGGTTGACCCACTACCAACGGGTGAGCCGCTACAATCGATGGGACGCCGCCGCTAAACTCACAAACGTGGTTTTCTTCCTAACCCATGCCGCTCTTGTTTGGTTCGAAAACCATGAAGACTCTCTTACCACCTGGGACCGTTTTGTTATTGAATTGCGGCAGTGCTTCGGTGACTGTCTTGCACGAAGGACGCGAGCTGAACACACGCTTACGCACAGAGCTCAGCTACCTGGGGAAACATGCACAACTTACATAGAGGAGGTCCTGAAGCTATGTAAAACTGCAAGCGCTAATATGACCGAGGAAGATAAAGTAGGACATCTTCTGAAGGGCATCGCAGATGATGTTTATAATTTTCTAATTGCCAAAGGTGACCTGAACGCCGTCTGTGATGTCATTCGGCATGTTCGCACATTTGAGACATTGAAGACTCGTCGCATAACGCCAAAATTTGGACGGCTCGCCAACGTTCCATCTGTGGCGAGCACTGAAGACAACTTCATGGACTTGTCGTCAACGATCCGGCAAATAGTTCGTGAGGAACTGCAGCGGTTTGAGCCCCCTGTACGGTCTCCATCATCATTGCCCTCTGACGTTGTCGGCTCTCGAGGGCCTCCCTCCTTGCTCCCGTCGATGCCCGTTGTGAATTCTATCAATACGGCACAGGCGGACGCTTACTCCAACAGCCCGACGCCAAGGTTCGATAGCCCTGGTCACCCACCTCGCTACGACTCGCGCCCTACTAACTTCTTGTCGCCCTATGATCAGCACTATGAGTACCATCCTCAACCACCACCTGCTCGCTATTTCCGGTGTCCAACCCGAAAACCTGAAGATGAGTTTCGCTATCCAATGCACCCTGTCTCCTCGGAGCCCTCCAGGGAACAAGTTTTTCGTCGCACAGCCCCCGTGTGCCGACGCTGCGGCATTGAGGGACACATAGCTCGATACTGCCGCAGCCGCCCACTCACCCGTTACGATAGGCCCGTCCAAAATGCTCCGCCACGTAACCGTTTCTACGACTCTAATTGGCAATGGCCCCCATCTTCGTATGAATATCCCCAGACCAATGGACCGCGCAACAACTCTCCTGCTTCCGAACGAAGTGTCTCACCACCACCTGCCTCTTCTGCGCGCCGCTTTCCGTCACCACGACCACGAAGGCGGTCGGCATCGCCTTTGCCGGAAAACTAGTCAGCGCGGCTGCTGGAGGTCAGGCCGCTGGAGACTGTGCGCTGCCTGAAGAAATTCCTCCATCTGTTGTTATGTTAAAGAACACGGTCTATGTGCTTGTGGATGGTGTGGCGACAATGGCTTTAGTGGATACCGGGGCAACCATTTCAATAATGAGTTTATCGTTTAAGAAGCGGTTAGGACGCAAAGTTATGTTTGTTTGGGACAGAAATGTGAATTTTCATGGCGCGGGTGGTGAGGTGTTGTGTCCCCTGGGAATGTGCAGTGTTTCGGTGTCCCTGGGTGGAACGGTATTCGCAGCGGAGTTTGCAGTGCTTTCGCGATGCACGCATGACATAATTCTAGGTATTGACTTTTTGAGAATGTGTGGCGCTACAGTCGACTGCCGCTCTGGGGAACTCTGCGTTGATGGTTCCCTTCCTTCTGGACTCTTAGAGAAGCCGCATGTCCGTGAAGATGTGTTCTGTGTAACAGAGGATACCAATGTGCCAGCCTTGTCTATGGTGTGCGTCCCAGTTTTGTGCCCCAGCCGTGCTTCCGACACCTTCGACGCTACAGTGGCACCGCTTCATTCTAACTGTGCAAAGAAATACATTCTGGTTCCTCATTGCCTACTGTCGGTGGTCAAGGGCTGCTCACGGCTGTGGGCCATTAATTGTTCTTCGCAACCAGTAGTGTTGCCTGTGAATAAGAAGATTGCGACCTGTAGCCAAGACGACGCCCCGTCGGTGGCTTTGGTTACTGATGCACCCGGCGAAAAAGCTGCCGCTCCAGCCCCTGACTCGCAACTACATCGGATGATCAGCCGCTCTCTAACCAGGGACCAGCGTGACGCTTTGGAGGCCTTACTGGTCAAGTATTCTTCCATATTTGATTTTTCCGAGCCTAGCGGCTCGCGGTGCATTCCCGTGACACGTACCCGGCATCGCATTGACACAGACTACTCATACCCAATTCGACAGAAGCCGTACAGAGTGTCACCAACAGAAAGCCAGGTCATCAGTGAGCAGGTTCGGGATGTGCTGGAAAAGGGTGTTATTCAAGAGTCATGCAGTCCCTGGGCCGCCCCTGTAATTCTGGTGAAGAAGAAAGATGGTACATTTCGCTTTTGCGTCGACTATCGCCGTCTGAATGCTGCAACAAAGAAGGATGTGTATCCCCTTCCGCGGATCGATGACGCCATAGATTGTCTGTTCTCGGCATCATATTTTTCATCCGTCGATCTGCGATCGGGATATTGGCAGATCCCTATGCACCCTGACGATAAGGAAAAAACGGCATTTATCACACCCGACGGCCTGTTTGAATTTAATGTAATGCCTTTCGGGCTCTGCAATGCTCCTGCAACTTTTGAGAGATTTATGGACTCTATCCTACGGGGACTAAAATGGCAAATATGTATGTGCTACCTCGATGATGTCGTCATTTTTGGCCGGACATTCGAAGAGCACAACGAACGCCTCGCTCTCGTGCTTGACTGCTTCAACAACGCCGGTCTAGTACTTAATTCGAAGAAGTGTCGCTTCGGTGAGCGCCAGATTTTGGTACTAGGACACCTCGTCGATCGTGAAGGCGTCAGACCTGACCCTCAAAAGACTGCGGCCGTTGCATCGTTTCCAACACCTCAGAACGTGAAGGAACTCCGAAGTTTCCTAGGACTGTGCTCATATTTCCGCCGCTTCATTCCCCGTTTTGCTGACATTGCTAACCCGCTTACGTGCCTTCTCCACAAAGACGCTCCCTTCGAGTGGACATCAGAGTGTGACTCTTCTTTTTGCCAGCTCAGGTTTTTACTAACGTCACATCCGATTCTCCGGCATTTCAACCCTTCTGCTCCAACGGAACTGCACACGGACGCCAGTGGTGTTGGCATTGGTGCTGTGATTCAGCGTTACGGCGACAAGGAACACGTTATTGCTTACGCCAGTCGTTCCTTAAGCAAACCTGAACGAAATTACACAATCACTGAGCAAGAATGCCTCGCGGTAGTTTTCGCCGTTCAGCGATTTCGCTGTTATCTATACGGGCGGCCCTTCACAGTGGTCACTGATCATCATTCCCTGTGCTGGCTGATAAACCTCCGTGACCCATCTGGCCGTCTTGCACGGTGGGCAATCCGTTTACAAGAGTTTGATTATACAGTTTCGTACAAGAGTGGACGCCGCCACGCTGACGCGGACTGTCTCTCACGTTTACCGCTTCCCACAACGGAATGTGACGCCGACAATTATGATCATTACATCGCTGCGGTTTTACCTCCATTCCCCGATACCCGTACATTCCGCACTGAGCAGAGGAAAGATGAGAATCTCCAACCATTCTTTACCGCTGCAAGGGACCCTACAGCTTCCACTCCCTATTGTTTACGGAGTGGTCTTTTGTACAAAAAGGACTATTCTCCCACTGGTCTCCGCTACCTTCTGGTGGTGCCCGTCAGCCTACGCTCCTCTGTTTTGCGCGTTATGCACGACGACCCCACTTCGGGACACCTGGGATCTGCGCGGACGCTCTATCGCATCCAAGAACGTTTCTACTGGCCCCGGATGCGTGAAACCACTGAGAAGTATGTGGCTAGCTGTGCTCAATGTGCGAGTCACAAACGCCCCGCCGGCACTCTTCCTGGTCTTCTTCATCCTGTGACGCCTCCAAGATCCCCTTTTGAGAAAGTCGGGGTAGACCTCTTGGAACCTTTTCCCAAGTCTCATTCTTGCAACCGCTGGATCGTCATCTGCACTGATTACCACACTCGTTACTGTGAGACGGCAGCCCTTCCATCGGCTACTGCACACCAAGTCTCCCTCTTCCTGCTGCACTTTGTTATACTGCGCCATGGGCCTCCCCGAGTGTTGATCAGCGACCGAGGGCGCCAGTTCACCGCTGATGTTGTCGAAGAACTCCTTCGTTTGTGCCAAACGCATTTCCGACATTCTACCCCGTATCATCCACAAACAAATGGGTTGACCGAGCGAACCAACCGGACACTCACCAACATGCTTTCAATGTACGTCGCCGCCGACCACAAGGACTGGGACACTGTGCTACCATTTATAACATACGCATACAACACCGCCCAACAGGAAACAACAAGTTACAGTCCATTCTTTCTCCTCTATGCCCGGTCTCCTCGACACATCCTCGACACCATCCTCCCGTTCTCCACAGATGACGAACCTGAGATTGCTGAGATCCTGTGCCGGGCTGAAGAAGCGCGCCGGATAGCCCACCTGAGAACTCTCGCCTCACAAAAGCGCTCGAAATCCCGCTACGACGACCACCATCGCCACGTCACCTACCTCCCTGGAGATATGGTCTGGCTTTGGCGTCCACTAAGGAAGCGTGGCTTAAGTCAGAAACTGCTCGCGCATTATATCGGTCCCTATGTTATCCTCGAGGCAATTAGTGACCTCATCTATCGGATTGCTCGCCTTACAAAAAGTGGCCGACGTTCTTCACGAACTGAGCTTGCCCACGTCGCGCGTCTGAAACCCTGTCATCCTCGTGCTGACGATTGACTCGCCCGGAGGGCTTCGCCTGCGACGGGGGAAGTGTTACGGACTTGTTCTAAAACAGAGCACGGAGGAAGAAAGAAGGAAGAGGAAGAAGTGTGCGCGCCCGTTCGACCTTTGTTTGGTGGCACTTGTGTCGTTCCCGCTAACCGTGTGTGCCCAGCGTACTGAACCGACTAGAACGTCTCCGTCGCGACGCTAAGGGCGTAACAATATAAAGGCTCAACACGGTTACTAAATGCACTCTCTACATCCCACTTCATGGATGCCGTTGTTGGAGCTAATTTGAATTCTCAGGTGGCATTGGATTTAATAATTACTAAATTTCAATTCTTATTCGATCATTTTAGGAAAAGAAATTTAACAACTCGTCCGACTTCCCGATTTCAGATTAACAATTGGAATGAATGGTGGACGACCGGTCTGACTATCGAGCGTTCTAGGGTGCGCGCCGTGAGAAGGCGCTATCAAAGATCATCGGAAATCCAAATTCGCAAATTTTACGGTGAAATTTATTACACCGAATTGGCAAAGTTTCGTTCTCAGGTATCGGAAGCCCGTAATTCGTACCTAAGAGAATTGGCTAGGCAATCAATCAAATCAGGCATATTCGGGCGACCGTATAAAATTGCTTTCAAGAAACAACCAGCACCCATCGTTTTACCTTCTATCCAGAAACCAGACGGCTCAATGACATCGTCTGTTCTGGAAACAGCACAGACGCTGTTAGTCAGGTTGCGTCGGATTTATTCCAAAATGATAGCGACGCTCACAGGGCGATGCGTGTCAAGGCTGCTTGGCCGTCCCTAGGTGGACCGGACGACGTCCCATTCACAGCTGGCGAGGATGAAATGGCGGTGTCCCGAGTCAGGTTGGGAACGGCGTCTGGGTTGGACGGCATAACACCGCGCGTTGTACGCGAACTCTGGGGGCGTCATCCAAATTTCTACCTCTTTATTTTTAATGCGTCTCTGAAACTGGGTCATTTTCCAATGGCTTGGCGGAAGGGACGCATTATCTTCTTGCCAAAGCCAGGTCGGCCTCAGGAGATCACCACTTCTTATAGGCCAATTGTAGTGAATTCGGCACTCGGCGAAGTGCTCGAGCGTTTATTGTATGGCCGTCTATATCACTTTCTATAGCGAACAAATTTGCTACATCCTCACCAATTCGACTTTACGCGACAGCGCGGAGCTGTTCAGGATCTACACGCGCTCGTAACGAAATTAAGAGACATGCGGAATAGCGGCCTACACGCACTGCTTATCTCCATCGGTTTCCGCGGCGCGTTTGACAGCGTGTGGCACCCTTTGGTCCTGAGTTCTCTCAGTGACTGGGGGTGCCCGAGAAATCTTTGCGCGCTGCTCCGGTCGTTTCTATCCGACCGAGAGGTGGTTTTCCGCTCCCATGCGGGAGACGCGGTCGCGCGTCCCACCTTAGGCAGCCCGCAGGGTTCTCCGTTGTCGCCGCTGCTTTGGAACTTACTCGACTTGCCGATACCAGGGGGTGTGTCGGTGCAGGCGTATGCGGATGACGTAGTCATCCTTGTGCCTGCATCTGGCCGCAAAGCACTGACGGAATTGACAGAGACCGCACTCAGTAGAGTGGCAACATGGGCGGAGTAGGCGAGAGTGAACATTTCAAGGGAGAAGACGGTGTGCGTCCTCATTTCTCCCCGAATGGGTGGAATGGGGCGCACATTACCTGTGGTACGCCTCGGCGGGGTGCGCTTGCAGTTCAGGCCCTCCGTCAGGATACTAGGTGTCGTCTTCGACCGGAATCTTTCCTTCATACCCCATGGTGACCTTCTCAAGGAGAAATCCGAGCTGCTTGCTCCGCGCCACAGTGTTTTCATGCGCCTTAGCGGCACACCGGCACCGGAGCACACAAGAGTATTATACCGACAGGTCGTTCTTCCGTCACTCGCATATGCGTCCCCTGTCTGGTGGACTGAAACTTTCTGTGCAGCGTGCCCCGTTATTGGCGTTAACGGGAGCATATTCAACAACGAGCACAAGGGCGCTCCAAATTCTAATGCATGCGCCGCCGCTCGCATTGGATCTTGACAGGTTCAATGCAGAGTTCGCGCTGTTCATGCAGAGATTGGACGTCAATTTTGGACGACCTGATCGCGCATCGGAAGTGGAGGCGCCTTTTGATGATTCGCTCGTGCACCCGGCAGAGGTTATTTCGTTTGCGCATGGAGGAGGAGGAGGAAAAAACTTTATTTGCAGAAGAATTCGAGGCACGCAGGCCTCCTGGGTCTCCGCACGACCCCACTCACGATCTAAACGTTCATATTATGTTTTTCCGTGACGTATGCGGCCCGGCTGACGACGATCTTCTGCCTGGCCGGGTCCGCTGATCGCAGTGAGGTCTCCCAGTCCTCCCAGGTTCACGGCGCGGAGGCCGAGGCGCGGTCATCCGTCTACCATGTCTACACGGACGGCGCATACACCTCTGTCTCAGCCGGAGCGGCCTACGTCATATTGTCACCAGCGGGCCGAGTAACATCTGTAGGCCGCTTCAGAGTTTAAGGAGCAACTGGTGCATATGGCGTAGAGCAAATAGCGTTTGAGGAAGCCCTCCGTTATGTACAGGGTTTACAGGGATCGACGGCTGTGCACATATACACAGACTTTCTGTCGATCCTTGCAGCTCTAGCCGCACCTAAAACTTCAAACACCAAAGTTCACAAAATTAAACAGTTGCTTAAATCAATTATCACACGAAGGCCGATTAGACTATTTCATGTCCCTGCACATGCAGGAGTGCTTGGCAATGAACTCGCGGATATAGTTGCGTCGCGAGCACACAGATCGGGCCGGACCAGATTGGCTATAGCTTCTAAAACAGTGGTCCGTGCAGAATTGGGCCAATTGGTGGAGAGATAACGAGGACACGGGAATTTTCAATTTCCTTCCCGATGCGAATAATCTCCCCATCTCGTTTCCACCTGCGAAATCAATTACACAACTCATCACAGGTCATGGCCGATTCCCCCATTATCTTCATCGTTTCGGCCTATCATCTTCATCACACTGTCCTTGCGGTGCCCAAGAGGGTACAGTCATTTATTATCTCACCAGATGTCCCTTAACATTACAATACAGACAACACCTCATCCCACCTGCACGACCAGAACACAATCTCATAATATGGAGAATTGTTAATTACATTGGTTAATTTTATAAGTTCAACACTTCCAAATTACACACGATAAAATTTCAAAAAATCTACACTGAATCAATACAATCTGTTTACATCATTCTGACTTTGGCTGAGGGCTTGTCGAGCCAAATGAGGTGGGCACGACATGTGCTCGCCCTCATGCCGTCTTCAGATGGTGTAAATTCTTTATTTTTATTTGACTCCATGTTTTTTTTTTTTCATGTTACCTTATTTCTTGCAAATTCTCCTAAATTTCCTCTACTTTACATTCTGTTCACTTTATTCCGTTGCCTTTTCTCTGTGCTCTTTTCTTGCCTTTTTTTTTGCTCCCCTCTTTTCTTGTCTTCCAGATTTCGTCAATTTCTCCTCTTCCTCTGGACGACCATCGAATTATTCGCTTCTGCCTTGTGATATTAAAATATTATTATCCTTTTTTTGTGTGTGTGTGTTTCTTGTTAGTGTTATGTTACTATGTGTATGTATGTGTCCCTGGGCACATTTATTGTTTACTATCCTACAAAAAAAAAAAAATAAAACAGCTCTGCGAGGTAAGCCCACCCTCTGTGCTCGTTGAGCACTTAGGCTGCAGATGTGTTACCGTGCCCACTTTTTATTTTTTTAATTGGCTTTTTCACTAAATCAAACACTTTGGCCGACTGTGTCCTTTTCATTTATTTTTTATTTGTTTAAGCCTGATATAGCTTAGCTGGTGCAGGCTCTTTCTCATTCCGCTTTTTATTTGAATTTACTTTCCAACATTGTCAGGAATGAGACTTTGGATTGGGGCTGGTACCATGGCCTCCGAGATTTCCCTCACGCGCGTATTTCTCTCCGGCCGTTCCAATCGGCGCGTGCTCCAGCCAAACGTAAGATTGTCAGTTCCTCCAGGCGTCACCAGGCGGCAGTGCGTGCCTATGCGTCGGTATCCATTCGGAAGTTGATGCAGACGCAATCACTGTTCCTGAAGCTCTGGGGTTTAGAGATACCAGTGGCCGGGTGAATAAACCGGCGGTGCAAACTAGCAAAAAACGACTGAAAGATTGGTGGCTTAAATGCAGAGAAGTGACATGTTAGTAATGTAGGACAAAAATTTAATAAATAGAATGATGGTTTAGTTAACCATTGTAAATCAATATATATGGAGAAAAATGATCATGATAGCAACTGCTACCACCCCGTTTCAAAGGGGACGCTCCTATATTCCATCCATCCATCCATCCATCGATGCATCGTCCAGCCCTCTCACGGCGTATCTCCGCTGGCGGTTCCCTCGTTTTTTTGCGCGTGTACATTGACGAAAAATTTGTTACGTTTCACATAGCCTTTCATTTTTTAGCTGGTTTTCGAGCAAAGACTGACCGCTAGGTGTGTTCGAAATAATTGGTTCACAGGAAGAGAAAGGCGCAGTATCTGTCACACTTGCTATGTGGACACCTGAACCGCGCCGTAAGGGAAGGGATGAAGGTGGGAGTGAAAGAGAAAAGAGAGGAGAGCCGTAGTGGAGGGCTACGGAGTAATTTCGACCACCTGGGGATCTTTAGCGTGCGCTGACATCGCACAGCACACGGACGCCACTTCGTTTCGCCTCCATCGAAACGCAGCCGCCGTGGTCGGTTTCACAATTTGTGTTTACTACCGAAGCCGAGTGTTCTTGCTGCGTTCACATAATGCGTTCCGTTCTACTTAGACTTTACGCATTGTGCTCGTGTAGATGGTAGGCTTTGAGAGCCTAACTGTCACTCGTGAAGCCGGCAGTCAACCAAGGTTACGAGCGTATGCTCGAGTGGCCAAAGGCATGTATGTTTCTCAGCTTCAAGGTCTTGTTGCGGTTTGGTGAACTGATGAGACATTCGTTTTCCTCCCCATTTTTAATCCTAAGGCTTCTGCGCTTGCTTTCAAATATAACAAATTCCAGTGGAGCGTTTCCATGTGTAGCGTACATGTCGATAACTTACGTTGCTTACTTCGACAGGTGCTAGCCCGACTACACATCCACCACCCAACATTTACGGAAGAGCGCGTACGCATTCCTGAAATCTGGAGATATGCCCTGCACGTACGCCCTCTTCCGGCCAACATGACACGTGACGACCACAGTGGCAGGCGCCTTGCGCGGGCGGAGGCACTGGCCCGTCACTATGGGAACAAACACTGAATATTCTACGTGGACGCCTCCGGCCCTCACCGTGGGGGGGTGGTACATAGCCGCAGTCGTCCATCAAAAAATCACGGTGAATGGCCTAATGTTCCGAGCTCAAGACATAACACATGCGGAAGAAGTTGCCATCGCGTTAGCCGCCGCAGACAAGGACTCACGAGTCATCATCACCGACTCGATAGGGGCCTGCAGAAATATTAAACAGGGTACATTCCTCTCTTTGCGCACCGCATCCTTCAAAACAGTGACTACCTCGGGGCCCCCGCGTCTCGAACGATTGTATGGGTTCCAGCTCACATGGGCCTCGAAGGCAATGAAACGGCCGACGCCGCCGCCCGCGCGCTCACTCTCCGGGCAACGCCTTCAGACCCTTATGATACGGATCTCGAACCCAATCCGGCTCTCACTTTTCGAGAAATTACTGAATTATTTCAATTCGGCCATGCAATTTATCCTAAGCCTTGTAAGGGCCTTACAAAGGTGGAGGAACGCACACTCCTCCGCCTTTACACCAAAACGCTGCTTTGCCCGGCAGTTTTAAAACACTTTGATCCCGCCTGTACAGGAAATTGCCCGCACTGTGCGGAGAAGTCTTCGGACATCTTCCATATGGTGTGGGCATGTCAGTCAACCCCGAACCTCACCCCCAAACCCAACCCCACCCGGGAGGACTGGGAGGCAGCCCTGCTCGGCTGCTCCGATCTGGCAAGCCAGAAGGCCCTGGTTCACCGAGCCCGAGCCGCAGCGGTCGCCAATGGGCTCCTGTAATGAGGAGCCCACCTAGTGTTTGCGTGAGGTTGCTCCGGCGACCTCAAGCTTCCTCCGAATAAAGGTTTTACACACACACACACACTCTTCTAGCTTTGTGGAGCAAGAAAGGACCACGCCACTGAAACAACGAAGATAATAATAGAAACGTTGCTTAGGCCACAGCTTATGAAAGCAGGAAAAATAGTAATTGATCAAGCAGCTTACCGGAAAAAAAAAAAAAAAAACCTGCTGAGCAAGATAGGAGCTGCGTGTTTAGTCTGGCGACTTTTATCTCTGCGAATAGAAAACAGTCTAATCGTAATTCGTTTGAATTAACCCATTTACCCGGCTTGGCTCTCTGCATGTATAGCCATAGGAGTAAAAATTAAAAATAAAAGCACTTCTCCCAGTCTGTAGCATATGCAAACAAGTGAAAACAAGAAATAAGCTTAAAGTCGTGTGATAATTGCGCACATTTAAGCTATGGCGGGGCGCGTAGTTTGCAAACGAGGTAACAGCTTCTCCTCACTTTCGATCGTATAAGCTGATCCGTTTTTAACGGGATCACTTCCGAAATCCTCGCATCTACTCATATGACGGCAGAGGTGCCTGAACGTGCCCCGATTACCCTTCACCATTATCAAATGTTTTTTTATTGCGCAAGCTTGCCATACTGCATATTATGAAAATTCATGTAAATTGTTTTCCTTAAGGACTCTATCGAACTTGCGTGCTTACGATCTTCAATGGCTGCTTTAAAACCGCGCGAGAAAAATATAGTTTTTTTTTTCTTTATTTTCACATAACATATACAAAACGTTTCCAAAAACTACTGGGCCAATAGCCGAAGCTAGTATAGGCCCATTGTTCACATTTGTTATAACAGCAACAGAAGACACCAACATAAGACTCGGTTATAAATGATCAGTGAACAAAGTAATAGCGAGCAACACTCAACAGCAGATATAAAAAGATCAACAAACATAGTTCTCAATCATTGAGAAGTAGAAGCGCTTAACTGAAAACAGGAAATTGTTAGCCATTTTAATTTCGAGTGGTACACTATTCCATATTTTCGCCCCGCAGTATTGAATTAGGCGCTGACCTAAGGCATTGCAGGTTACCGGGTAATTAAAGTTAATATTGCTAGCATTTCTAGTGCTCCTGATAGGCAACACAAAAATATTAATTGAAAGCGGGTAGTTATTTTGTATAATGTTATTTACTAACATTGCGATTCTCATTTCATATAACAATGGAAACTGCAAAACTTGTAACCTATTGAACAAAGGAGCACTGGACTGATACCTATTAGAGTATGTTAATATTCTTAGTGCTCTTTTCTGCAAAGAGATAACTTGATGAATGTAAGATCTGTATGTGCTAGCCCATGACTCGCAGCAATACGTCAAATGGCAGTGAAAAAGAGAAAAATAGATTATCTTCAGCACAGATATGTCTAGCAGCCCCCGTGTTCTATATAGAATGTAACAAGCTGAAGCAAGCTTGGAACACAGGCTATCAATATGTTCATGCCAATTAAGGTTCTTATCTAGGGTTACGCCGAGGTATTTAATGGTGTCAACTTCCTCGATTAAAACATTGTCGAGGTATTTATGTAATCGCGTATCTGTGATATGTTTGTGCCTTGACCTAAACAGGATGTACTTTGTTTTCACAGCATTTAATGTCATTTTATTTGCCTTAAACCATGCAGAGATGTTTCTTAAATCGCGTGTCTTAGCCTCAATTTCAGTTAGAGTTTTGCCTGTAAAAACTATTGCAGTGTCATCAGCGTACATCACCGTTTTTGAATTCTGCAAACGGAGAGGAAAGTCGTTGACATAAATAGAAAACAGCACAGGGCCTAAAACTGACCCCTGGTGCACTCCAGCACAGACAGCTTGTCGAGATGATTTGAAGTGTTTTAGATGAACAAATTGTTTTCTGTTGGTAAAGTAGCTAGTAAAGAAATCAAGAGTGGAATCCCTAAAACCATAGTGCTCTAGCTTCTGAATTAAAATGTTATGATTAACAGTATCAAATGCTTTCTTTACGTCTAGGAACAAGGCTATGGACATTTCATTATTATGCAAAGATGAACATAGCTCCTAAGACAATGCCATTACTGCTGTAGATGTAGACCTGTTACTCCTGAAGCCATGTTGACAGTGAGATATGATTCTAGTTTTCTCCAAGTAGTCATTTAGTTGCTTTGCGATAAGTTTTTCGAACACAGTGTTAATGATACTCAAAACCGAGATTGGACGGTAACTGCCTGGATCATTACAATCCCCTTTTTTGTAAACTGGTGTAACTCTAGCGATCTTCAAAATATTCGGATAAATACCTTCGTAAATTGCGTGATTCATTAGTGTTGCCAGGAATGGTGCAAGATGGTGAATGTTGTCTTTTAACGCTCTCACTGTAATCCCGTCATGTCCTGTTGCCTTGTTTGCGGCGAGAGTTTTCACGATTGCTGTGATTTCACAATCGTCAATGGCTTGCAGTAAGAAAGTGTCATGAACACGCGGGTCATTAACAGAGCACGATAGATTAGGGATATTAGCTGCAAGCTCTGGGCCGATGTTTGTGAAGTAATTATTAAACCTATCAACTGTGTTTTCATCAATGTGTTCAGGAACTACGTGCTGTTTTAATTGTCTACCGATCACATTGTTGACTACGTCCCACATTTTCCGGCTGTTTCCTTGTGCTCTCTTTATTAGCATAGAGTTGTATTCTTTCTTTCTAATCCGTATTAATGCCACTACATGGTTTCTGGAGGATTTGAACATTTTTGAATAGTAAACGTTTTCTTTCTGACGCTTCCACTTATGATACCATTTATCCTTCTCTTTTATAGCCTCAAGTATGTTCTCATTCATCCACGGGCACAAAGGTTGTTCGTACCTGCGGGTAGTGCATGATGTGCATTGCGATATGGCAGACTCAAGAGCCTCAACAAAATTTTCAAATTCAGTGTGTACATTTGTATGATACACGTTGTTGAAATCTAAATTGTATATTTTCTCCTGCAATAGTTGATAATCAATTCGCGCAATTGGTGCAGACCTGTTTCGAATGGGAGTGTTCATATTCATGGGCAGCAGGCAGAAGATTGGCGAGTGATCTGTTATAGTGGTATTGTACACCCCGGCTAAGACATTGTCCGTACCATTGCATATTAAGTGATCAATTCCAGTTGCTGATGTAGCGGTGATCCTTGTTGGATCAGAAATTAAATTCTCAAAGTTATATGATTTCAACAAAAATGCGTAGTCGCTGCATATGCTAGAAGATACGTCGATGTTCATGTCGCCCGTGATTAAAACAGAGCCCATTGGTTTGTCCGCTATATCGCTCAGTATACTCTCCATGAAGTCTAAAAACTGGGTCATATCAGAGTTTGGGGGTCTATATATGACACCAACCGATATTCCTCCAGACAATGTAATGAATAGTGAATCAACAGTTATATTCCTGGTCCCACATTCAGGTATAATGTTAAACAATATAGTAGATTTAACTAACAGTCCCACCCCTCCACCACGTCGGTTATCTTCTCTAGGGCTTGAAACAAAGTTGTATCCAGGAATAGAAAGTTCATCACCCTTTCTCAGCCAGGTTTCTGATATAGCTATAACATCAAATTTAAACTCGTGTTCAGATACAAATGCTAGAAGTAAGTGAAGGTTTTTTTGAACACTACGGACGTTACAATGAAGTAAGGAAAAGCGTGAGCCTTTTGTAAATACATTGTTTACTTGTTCAACCGTGAAAGCCATGGTTGTTAGATGAAGTTATAAAATAAAATTGGTAAACCACTTTCAGACAACTACAGCTAAGTCCTCTTCGCAAGCTATATGAAAAACATGGGAGTTTTCACTTTTCCGCATTAGAATCTTGCCTTGTGACACCCAGGCAAACTTCCAGCCCTTGTCTTTTTTCTGTTGTACCGCTTCACCAAGGAGAATCTTGTACTCCGGGCATAGGTGTTCATTCAGGAAGAGTGGATTCCCCTCCTCGAACCCTAAGACTGAAGTAGAGAGCCTTTGTCTTCTTGCCTTTTGTACCAGCTGGTCACGAACCGTTCCAGAGAAAAACTTCACGACAATGTTTGATTGATCTTTCTTTTTGGTAGGAACGCGATGAATGACATCGATATCCTCTGCTTTAAAATCAGCATTTAGGTGACTCGCTATCTGAAGCATCATGTCAGGTAGTGATTCTTCAGCGCACTGCGGCACACCTTTGATTTCAATGTTGTTTCGGCGAGAATACTGTTTCAATTCGACTACCTCCCTTCGCGTTTCACTTAGTTCTTTACGTAGTCGCAAAGTCTCCTTCCGGTGCTCTGCCTGCTCATTCTTGACAGCTGTCAGGTCCTGCACAACATTCTGTACGTCTACACGCAAGCCTTCAAAAACCGAGTTCATGTGTGTCATGGAATCCTTAACTTCTTGTAGTTCGCTGAGCCCAACCTTGTTATCAGCTGCAACAGCTCTGATGTCAGCTCTAATGAAAGTAGTTGCAGACTCAAGTTTCTGCACAAGGTCGACTAGAGTCTTCGCTAGCTCTTTTACTGTGCCAGGAGGCTTCTCGCTCAGCCCCTCACTTAGCGATAAAAGGGGATTCAGTTCTTCATTCATGGTAATCTACACCGTATCGAATGCTACCCAGTTACAAATTTATACTCGTACACACTGCATACACCGTTAACAAAGATAAATGAAAGTCTAGTAGTGGAAGGCCTTATGAACGACGCCTAACATCAGCTCAGTTCTATCGCTCGTGGTTACAGGCGGCATGCATATCCAAATGGCAGGTGCAACACAAGTCCAAAGCAACAATATGCAAGACAAAAGACACTTTTCTGGCAGCAACGGCAACGCGATCAACCTGGCTCGGTTTTATAAATGCCAAAGAATAGCACCAACCTGTAAAATGCAGAGCAGAGTTATTTGGTGTCCGTGTCCCGTTGCCGCTGCTGCCAAAATGTGCCGCACTCAAATTGCATCCGCCCACAAGATGTAGACAATAGATAACCGTTGGTGTAGTTGCAGCCCGTGCAGACAGATGGCGATGAATGCGAAAAAAGGGGGCCGCTGGTCAGCACTCGACAGTTCCGTGGTCCAAGAAAACGCGTCTTCACACCAGGTTCGTCCAGGAAGTACACGTTGAAATGATGCCGCTTGAAATCCAGGACACGTCGCCGCCTCAGAAATGTGTCTTCAAAAAGACCGCAGGCACGCCAAGCATCGCCACTGTAAAATGCAGAGCAGAGTTATTTGGTGTCCGTGTCCCGTTGCCGCTGCTGCCAAAATGTGCCGCACTCAAATTGCATCCGCCCACAAGATGTAGACAATAGATAACCGTTGGTGTAGTTGCAGCCCGTGCAGACAGATGGCGATGAATGCGTAAAAAGGGGGCCGCTGGTCAGCACTCGACAGTTCCGTGGTCCAAGAAAACGCGTCTTCACACCAGGTTCGTCCAGGAAGTACACGTTGAAATGATGCCGCTTGAAATCCAGGACACGTCGCCGCCTCAGAAATGTGTCTTCAAAAAGACCGCAGGCACGCCAAGCATCGCCACTGTAAAATGCAGAGCAGAGTTATTTGGTGTCCGTGTCCCGTTGCCGCTGCTGCCAAAATAGTTATCGTGACATGCATCTAAGTAAGTAATCATGTGGCTGTGGCGGAACCATTTAGAGAACTGCATTCGTGCGATGGATGTTTATGTAAGTCGCCGCAGTCGTAAATACTGTATTTAGAGAGTAATTGAACTTTCAAATGTACGGCGTGTATATACACACTGACAAAAAAAAAAGACGCGGAACCACAGCAGAGAGCGCCAGCTTGCTTCTGGCAGGCATGCAGCTTCCGGTAGTTGCTGCCTAACTTTGCGCATGTGGGCCTTATATTGTTAGTACTTTAATGATAGCGAAATTGTTGGCTGCCGTCTTGCCCGTGGCATTTTAAAGCTGGCAGCTCGACTGTGGTACGAGCGCAAGCTGAGGAAACTCGTGTTTTATAGTTTGCGCCAGGCTGCACCGAAACACTTGATGCATAGGTGGCGAGCTCCGCGGTGCGGCGAAAGACGCTGCCACGACCCTTTTCCAACTTCCGCTCTCTCCGGCCGATTGGAACGGCCGGAGAGGAACGTGCGCGCGGAGGTGATCTCGGAGGCCATGCTGGTACGGTAGGTCAACGACGCTTTCGGCGGCGGCTAGCCAGCCACCGAATTTTATGTTGTAGGCCGTCATTGCATCTGCCATTGCTTCGGTGGTGGACGATGGTGTTGTTGCGGCGCGCGTCTTTCTATCCCTCTTCTTTCTCCCTTTTTTTTTGTCTCTATTTTCTCTTCTGTCCGCACAGGGCAGCGGAGGTGGCTCAGCTGCCCCGCCGGGGTGGTGCAGTAGTAAGACGCCCGACTACTGTGCCGGAGTACCCGGGTTCGAACCCGACCTCGGCGGCTGCGTTTCGATGCAGGCGAAACGAAGAGGCGTCAGTGTGCTGTGCGATGTCAGCGCACGTTAAATATTCCCAGGTGGTCGAAATTACTCCGTAGCCCTCCACTACGGCTCCTCTTTCTCTCTTTCCACTTTCACTCCCACTTTCTTCCCTTTCCTTATGGCGCTGTTGCGGTGTCCACAGAAAACAAGTGAGACAGTTACCGCGCCTTTAAATAAATCAGTTTTAAATCGAACCCGACCTCGGCGGCAGCGTTTCGATGGAGGAGAAACGAAGAGGCGCCGTGTGCTGTGCGATGTCAGCGCACGTTAAAGATCCCCAGGTGGTCGAAATTACTCCATAGCCCTCCACTACGGCTCCTCTTTCTCTCTTTCCACTTTTACCCCCATCTTCCTCCCTTCCCTTACGGCGCGGTTGCGGTGTCCGCAGAAAAACAAGTGAGACAGCTACCGAGCCTTTCCCTTCCTATAAATCAATTAGTGGTGAATTAATTAGTGGTTAGGTGGCTCAGCTACAAAGCCAGTAGCAGGCCCGTACATTTTAACGCGGTAGCGTTAAGGAGCTCGTGTCGCAGAAAAGCCGGTGTCGTCGGCGTCCAGGGAGCGATAAATCCCGGCATGCACTTCATAAATAAACATGCACTTCATAAATAAAAAGCAAGTTCCAAGATGGGCAGGGTGGGAGTCGAACCAGGGTCTCCGGAGTGTGAGACGGAGACGCTACCACTCAGCCACGAGTTCTTTTTTTTTTCTTTATTTCCTGGCTTTGGTTCATACCATTTCACAAGAACACAACACGAATAACACAAAACAAAGTACATATTGGAAGGTCATCATCAGCCAATGTCAGGCTGGCTTCGTCTCAGTACATTAAAACTCCCGCAACGACAGCAAAGGCTCTACCCTTGAGAGCCATTCGGGAGGTTCAGCAGCCACTTTCTGTATGGCAATAAACCAATTCACACTTTCTCGAAAGTATATTCTAGCGGGTCGAGCATCCCTGTCGCAGTGATAGCCCGCCATTCTGCAGCGCCATATAGAGTGGAGGCCCATGAGCATGATTAAATCATACGGAACGCCATCTTCATTATCAATGCTTAAATACCGGATGCCGTGGGAGTCTAGTGGAAATTCTTTCTTTATCGTACGTTGCAAAACATCCCAGAAATAAACCCCTTCCCAACAATGCAAAAAAACATGGTCTATTGTTTCCGGCTGCTTGCAGATTAAACAGTGCGCCCCCCACGGTAAAAAAAAAAATCCCTTTCCTCCAAAAACTTCTTTACTGATAATGTTCCGGTGTGTAATTTAAAGAGAAATGTCTTAGCTCCTGGCGACACCTGCATTTTCTTTACTCTCTTCAAGACATCTCTGCCCGGACCTCCACTGTATAAGGTTCTGTACAAGGGTTGTGGCAAAACAATGTCACATAAATCGCGATACAGCTTTTTTCGTTTTACAGTGGACAAATATTCATTAGAAAAACGCACTGAAAGAAATCTTACACTAGCGACGACCTCCCTGTAATAACCAAAAATCCCACCCGTAGCTTCTTCGGTGGAGACAACAAACTCCGGCAGTAGGCGCCGTAGCCTAACTTGGCAGACGGTGCGTAAGAAAGGGTCCGAAGCATCCCGAAAAAACAAAAACCGGTTGACCACCTGCCGTAAAAACAGATGGCCGAGTCCCAAACCGCCGTCTTTTACCCGACGGAACAAATTCGTCCTGCTGCAGCGTTCCCATTTACCTGGCCAAACAAAAACGGCGAAAATCCTGTGTAACTTCTGTACGTTTACGCGCGAACAACTCAAAACTTGCATTGCGAACCAAAGTTTGCTGATAAAAAAAAAGATTGCATACAGTAGCTCTCCCCGCAGGGGGCACCTGTTAAAGCAGGTGTTTGTGTGTACTGTGCGACACCACGGACCCCAGCACCCACGCTTAGCCGTGCGTGGCATCGCCGTGTCTGGGGAAAAGGGGATCCTGGTGGTTGAGCCGATGCCGAGTGTTTGTACCTTTATGGCCCCTCGGCGGAGGCAACACACCACTTTGGCCCACGCTTCCCATAGACGGTACCCCCGGGCTGACCCACCCGAGGGAAATCGGCAGTCGCCTTTTCCTGTCCTCCACTTCATCTTTCACTTTCCTATCTCTTTTCTCAGCACTGTCCTGTCTCCTCCTCACTTCTTGTTTTTCTTTTTTTCTTTGCGGCGAGGGTTAACCTTGTGTGGAGTAGCTACCCTGAGTTGCCCATATTTGGTTATAGTAGCGGTGTACTGCTGGCGTGGGCAGGACTTCTTGCAAGTTCCTGTCCCGTCCCCTCGTTGGGCTCCATGGTGGGTGGCAGGCACAACTACCGAAAACACAAACCCTTTCATGGATTCTTTCTCCCAAACAAATGATCGCCCTCCAAACAAACGAGGGCGGACCGATGCTACAAGCCATTTCTTTGTGAAAACAAAAGAGACTTTCCCAAAGTTCCATGTCATACATAGCGAGGAGCTTGAAAAACCCGCTCGAAAAATCTCCCCTTTCATAGTGTCAAAGTGTCTCACTAAAGACCTGGGCCCTGGATATAAAGTATCAAAACTTGCAAACAAGGAGATCCCTACAAAACATCTGGTTCTGACTTTCAATAGCTGCACCCTCCCAGAGTCAATTGAAGTCGGATACATCAAAATAAACGTCCGACCGTACATCCCAAATCCGAGGAGATGCTTCAACTGCCAGAAATACGGCCATGGTTCGCAAAGTTGCCGTGGCCGCAGAACTTGTGCGAAATGTGCTGCGAACGACCACAACTCTGATAACTGCACCGCAAACCCACGCTGTGCAAACTGTGAGGGGGATCACCCCGCATACTCTCGATCCTGCCAAAAATGGAAAGAAGAAGAGCAGATCATAACACTAAAAACAACAAAGAACATCACATACAAAGAGGCACGTACTCAGTACAACAAAACCAAGAACGCATTTCAGTTCACAGCGAAACCAAATCTCGCCGATGTGGTGCGACAGGGCGGGGCACCACAACGGCCTTCAGCACCTACCCAGACCTCAAACGAGGCTGAGGTAGTGCCATCCCCTGCCCCGGTGGAAGCAGCTCCCGCTCCTCCACCACCCCCAAAACAGGCTACGCGTCCCTCAGGGTCGGCGGGCCACAAGACCTCCGCCCACGAGGCAAGGTCTAAAAAGAAAGAACACGTGCCTCTGGCACGTTCGTCCAGCACCTCAGACGAGGTAATGGACATAGGCCAGGACAGCTCTTTGCCGTCTTCGTCACAGAGACGGCAGAGCTCCTTGGAACGAACCAAAACAGACAAGGCCCGAATCACGGGCCCTGGAAAAAACCTAACTTAATTTCTAAGCTTTCAACAAAATAAGATGGCATTCCTGGTACAGTGGAACTGTAGAGGACTTCTAAAGAATATTAATGACATAAAAGACATTCTAGATACAGTCTCGCCAGTTGCACTGTGCGTACAGGAAACAAATTTAGGTTGCATGCACTCGAATATACTGAAAAAATATCAAGTCTTCCGCCGAGATCGAGAGCAAGCAAGCAGGCTTTCGGGTGGTGCGGCCATCATATTGCAAAGTGGAGTTCCAGCTCAAGAACTGAAATTAAACACTCCCTTAGAAGCTGTAGCAGCCACAATAATTGCCTTTAAAACTCTTACTGTGTGTTCTATCTTGAACCAAATCTTAAAATAACACTCCATGATCTAGAAAACCTTTTTTGCCAACTACCAGAGCCCTACCTAGTAGTAGGAGATTTTAATGCACACTCCCCTTTGTGGGGAAGTGAAAAAAGTGATACACGTGGACAGCTTATCGAGGATTTTATTCTTAGTTCAGACATTTGCTTATTGAACTCCTGTAAGCCCACGTACTGTTCACCAAGGTCAGGAAAAATG
Source organism: Amblyomma maculatum (assembly GCF_055883805.1). NCBI lineage: Eukaryota > Metazoa > Arthropoda > Arachnida > Ixodida > Ixodidae > Amblyomma > Amblyomma maculatum. The sequence goes on from NC_139352.1 coordinate 130,713,692, forward strand.
AGTTTTTTAGATTTGGCTTTTAGTTCACCTTCCCTTTTTAATGATTTTAAATGGGATGTTCTGAACAACCCGTATAGTAGCGACCACCTGCCAGCAATAATCAGCTTATCATCCTCACCATCAGTCATGCCGACCAAACCGAAACGGTGGAAACTTCACTTAGCAGATTGGGAGCTTTTTAAAGTAGAGGCGAATCTAGGAGCAGTTTTCTCAGATGCCCTTAGTGTCGACAGACTAAATGAGTTGTTCACGACTTGCATTATCACTGCCGCTCATCTCACCATTCCACAGTCCTTAGGTGTGGTGCGACAAAAACACAAGACGTGGTGGTCTCGGGAATGTAAGGAGGCCAAAAAGCGACAAAATAAAGCATGGGGTGTTTTCCGAAGGTACCCTACACACGAAAATCTTACAGCTTTTAAAAAGGCCAAAGCTAAAGCTCGATACGTCCGTCGCAACTCTGAAAAAGAATCCTGGCAGAAGTATGTCACGTCAATAAATAGCTCAATGACGTCTAAGAAAATGTGGGAACAAGTTCGTAAACTCAGTGGAAACTTTTCCCCGTTTACAATTCCCATCCTCACAGCCCCTGGTATTCAGACTAGCATAGAAGAACAGGCCAATATACTAGGCGAACATTTCACACACGTTTCAAGTTCGTCACACTACACAGAAACATTCTTAAAATACAAAAACATAGCTGAGAAACAAAAACTCCCAACAAGTGGTGGCAGAAATGAATCATATAATAGTTTTATTACACTCCAAGAAGTAAAGAACGTCCTTGCTGCTGGAAAACAGACTGCGCCTGGCCCTGACGAAATTCATTACGAAATGCTGGCTCATTTATCCGAATCCTCTGTAGAGGCACTTGTGAAATTCTTTAACAGAATTCCCCGCAGGGGGCACCTGTTAAAGCAGGTGTTTGTGTGTTTTGTGCGACACCACGGACCCCGAGCACCCACGCTTAGCCGTGCGTGGCATCGTCGTGTCTGGGGAAAAGGGGATCCTGGTGGTTGAGCCGATGCCGAGTGTTTGGACCTTTAAGGCCCCTCGGCGGAGGCAACACACCACTTTGGCCCACGCTTCCCATAGACGGCACCTCCGGGCTGACCCACCCGGGGGAAATCGGCAGTCGCCTTTTCCTGTTCTCCCCTCCATCTTTCACTTTCCTATTTTCTTTCTTAGAACTGTCCTGTCCTCTCTTACCTTCTTCATTTCTTCCTACTTCCAGGCGGCGAGGGTTAACCTTGTGTGGCTAGCTACCCTGAGTTACGCCATATTGGGTTATAGTTGCGGTGTACAGCTGGCGTGGGCAGGAATAGACAATTTCTGTCCCGTCCCCTCGTTGGGCTCCATGGTGGGTGGCTGGCACTGCAGCCGAAAAATACACTTTTTATGGCATCTAAACACCTTAACCCCGATCGTCCTCCTTCTAAAAGGGGGCGCACCGAGACCACCATGTTCTTCTCAAAGAACATAAACAACTTTCCTCGTTTCCACGTGGTCCACAGTGACCACGAGGAAATCACTGCACGACTTGTGTCCCCATTTGTTGTTTCTCGAACGTTGACTGAGGCCATTGGCCAGGGCTATAAGATAAAGAAACTTGGAAACGGTGACCTGCTACTAGAATTAATATACAACCATCAGTATCAGAAGCTAAGTGCAGTCGAATCATTTGGAGAAATACCGGTACAGATTAGCCCGCACCGATCACTAAACACTGCCCGAGGAGTCATCTCTGATGATGACCTTAGGTACGTCAGTGAACAAGAACTTCTTGAAGGCCTGAAGGAACAAAATGTCACAGATGTTTACCGGATAAAGATCAGACGAGATAACAAAGAGATAGAAACAAAGCACATTGTACTCACCTTTGCTGCAAGCACTCTCCAGAATCAGTCGAAGTAGGCTACACAAAGATAAAACTGAGGCCCTACATCCCTAACCCACGCCGCTGCTTCAAATGTCAGAAATATGGCCATGGCTCTCAGAGTTGCCGTGGCCAACTCACATGTGCAAAGTGTGCCTCGCACGAACACCCTACAGACAACTGCGAAGAACAGCTGCTTCTCTGCTCAAACTGTGAAGGTAACCACCCAGCTTATTCACGCTCATGCCCATACTGGAAAAAAGAAAAAGAAATAATTACACTGAAAGTCACCGAAAACATATCTTACGGAGAGGCACGAAAGCGGCTTTCTCTTCCTCAAAAGCCACAATACTCCGTTGTGACGCAGCAGGGCGCGGCATCACAGCGGTCGTTGGCACCTGCCCAGGAAGCACACAGTTCTTCCAGGGCAGCGCCACCTGCGCCCTCGGTGGAGTCAGCTAGCGCTACTCCACCACCACCCGCAAAGCTGGCTGCGCGGACCCCCAGGTCAGCCGGCCCAAAGGACTCGACCCATGAGTCGAGGCCTAAAACTGACAATCCTGTGCTTTCTGCACAGTCGTCCACCGCATCTGAAGATGCGATGGACACAACTTCTTCACCCCAGCTGCCTAGGCGGCAAAGCTCACTGGAGCGAAAAAGAAAGGGAAAAGTCCCAATAACAGGTCCCAAGGACCTACAAACCTAAATTTAAACTTGTCCCTTAAATAACTTTTAATTATGGCGCTCCTCATTTATTGGAACTGCCGAGGACTCTTTAAAAATTTAGATGATATATATGAAATTCTTGCGGACTATCAGCCAAACATACTTTGTCTGCAAGAAACCCATTTAAAACCAGCAGACTCAAATTTCCTTAAGCAATATAATGTATTCAGGAACGACAGGCAAGGCAGCTCTCACTCCTCTGGTGGCGTTGCCATTGTAACACAAAAATCAATCCCCTCTCGAAACATCTCACTCAACACAGACTTAGAGGCAGTGGCAATCAGAAGCTTAGTTTATGGCAAAATAACAACCGTATGTTCCCTGTATATTGCTCCAACTTATAAGCTAAGTAGCGAAAGTTTTGAAAAATTGATTGATCAACTTCCGGAACCTTGGTTGCTGGTCGGAGACTTTAATGCTCACCACCCATTATGGGGATGTACAAGAACGGACTCCCGAGGTGTTCTAATCGAAAAATTCTTATTGTCCTCGGGATCATGCTTACTAAACACGAAACAGCCAACTTACTACAATATAGCTTATAACTCTTACACATCCATAGACCTAGCCATTGGCTCCTCGATGTTCCTGGCAGCTACAGAGTGGACTGTCATTAACAATCTATACGGAAGTGACCATTTTCCGATCTTAATAAAATATACTGGGAACGGAAATGAAAATGTGTCGAATCCCAGAAAATTCAAAGAAAATGCAGCCAACTGGAAGATGTTCAGGGAACAGTCATCATTGGCCAGTTCATCAGTTACTGACTTAGGCGTTGATGAAACTCAACGCTTAATCACGCTGCACATCATAGAGGCAGCAGAAAAATATATTCCACAGACGTCAAGTAAGCCACGAAATAAACGAAGACCCTGGTGGAATGCAGAATGTAAGACTGCTCGTGAAACTCAAAACAGGGCATGGTCGAAACTACGCCGATACCCCACAGCCGAAAACCTAATAGCCTTTAAGCGTGCAAAGGCAAATGGCAGGCGTATTCGACGCATCTCCAAGCGAGAAAGCTGGTCATCATTCCTGTCTTCAGTGAACTCCTATTCTGACGCACACAAAGTTCACAACAGGATAAGAGCACTTAAAGGATATAGCACAGTCCCAACGCCCCTTGTCAGCACCAGTGGTGACTCTCTTGAACATCAAGCAGACACACTAGGGCAACACTTTGAATACATATTCAGCTCAGCACACTATACAGATTCCTTTTTGCGGCACAAGGCAAGAGAGGAGAGGAAGCACATACATGATAAAAGGCCATCCTCAGGCGGATACAATAGCCCATTCACCATGCAGGAGCTGAAGATTGCACTAGACACATGTGGTAACACAGCTCCAGGTCCTGACAGGATCACATATGGAATGCTCAGGCATCTGCATGTGAACACTGTTGAAACCCTACTCTACCTGTATAATAAAGTATGGGCCACAGGACGCTTTCCTAAAGCATGGAAGGAAGCGATCATCATCCCAATATTAAAACCCGGAAAAGAACCCACACTTGCTGCTAGTTATCGGCCTATCGCACTAACCAGCTGTCTATGCAAGCTTTTTGAGAAAATGGTAAATCGTCGCCTTCTCCATTTCCTTGAATACAATGGTCTTCTTTATCAAAACCAAGCTGGTTTTAGAGCTGGGCGATCAACAGCTGATCAGCTCATTGCCTTTGAGTCTTATGCAAGGGATGCTTTTGCACATAAACAACATTGTTTATCTGTCTTTTTCGATCTTGAAAAAGCATATGATACCACTTGGCGCTATGGTATCATCCGCGACCTCTTCTCTCTTGGCATCACAGGAAACATGTTGAGCACAATTCGAAGTTACTTGTCTGAACGGACCTTCAAAGTTCGTGTTGGCAATGCGTATTCAAAGCAGTACATTCAAGAAAATGGTGTCCCTCAAGGTGGTGTTCTCAGTTGCACACTTTTTGTAGTCAAAATGAACTCTTTAAAAAGCGTGCTGCCAAAAACTATTTCTTGTTCTGTATATGTTGATGACGTCCAGATAAGCTTCAAATCTTGCAACTTGGCCATCTGTGAACGACAAATTCAGCTAGGTGTAAACAAATTGTCCAGGTGGGCTGATGACAATGGGTTTAAATTTAACTCTGGAAAGAGTGTTTGTGTACTTTTCTCTAAGCAGCGTGGCATCAGGCCTGACCCCAACATTACACTGAATGGCCAGAGCCTTGCCTTTAAAAAAGAACATAAATTTCTTGGCGTAGTTGTTGACGAAAAACTTTCCTTCATTCCCCACATAAAACAGTTGCGACTGAAGTGTCTCAAAGCGATGAATTTGCTAAAAATTCTCTCTCACCGGTCATGGGGCACAGACCGCGACTGCCTTCTGAACCTTCTGAATAGTGTAGTTCTATCACGCATTGACTATTGCTCGATGGTTTATGGGTCAGCATCATCCTCTGCGCTAAAATTGCTCGATCCCGTGCACCACCTCGGCCTTCGCCTCGCTACAGGCGCGTTCCGAACTAGCCCAATTGCTAGCCTCTATGTCGAGGCGAACCGATGGTCACTGCAACGAAGGAGACAATTTACTTCTCTAACTTATGCTATGAAGGTACTATGCCAACTGGACCATCCATGTCGTCGGCTCCTGCTTGACAAAACTGGCACAGCACTTTTCTCAAAAAAACCATCTCTAACACCACCATATCCAATCAGAGTTGCCACGCACATTGAATACCTGAATGTTTCGGTTACGAGTCTTCATACAACTTCCATAAAAGACCTAATTGCTCCTTGGGAAATGCACGGTGTTAATTGTGACCTGTCGTTTCTTGAAGTGGGCAAACATGCATCCCCTATTGCCATACAGCAGCATTTCATGTCACTTCAGGAGAAGTACACTTGTGATGAATATTACACTGATGCTTCGAAGTCTGCTCAAGTCTCCTGTGCAGCACATGGACCACAGTTTTCACAGTCAAAAACCCTGAACAGAAATACTAGTATATTTACCGCTGAATGCAATGGTATCCTTTTAGCTGTGAGACACATTATAGAAAATAAAATACAGACGTCGATCATCTACACAGACTCCCTCAGTGTTTTAAAGTCCCTATCCTTTTGGAAATGGCAAAATAAGAACCCAGTACTGAACTCTCTTTATAACACCCTTATGTTTGCCCATGAACAAGAAATTAAAATTACACTGTGTTGGGTGCCAGGCCTCCGCTGTATACCTGGTAATGAGGCAGCTGATAGGCTAGCTGCTTCAGCTGCCCTTAGAAATGACACAGACATTGATAAGATAACTTATTATGACCTCAAACCACACATAAAAAACATGATTCGACAACAATGGCAAGAGGAATGGGACGCAGCATCAGAAAATAAACTACACACAATAAAGGCAAAAATAGGCAGGTACACCACAGAAAAACAACACAGATTTAAAGAAGTAGCCCTGTGCAGGCTGAGAATTGGCCACACATACATAACCCATACATATCTTTTAACCAACTCTCCTGCACCACACTGCTCGAGATGTGGTGATCGACTCACTGTCATACATGTTTTAATCATATGTGCACAACTGGAACCAGAAAGAAGACGTCATTTTCCCTCCTTGTTCACTCATCAAATACCTGCACACCCATCCATTTTTATTGGCGACAACCCAATGTTTCCTTTAAAACAGGTGCTTAAATTTTTATCACAAGTAGGCTTTTTACATGAAATTTTTTATCGACGTGGGTCTCAGCCCGCTCCTCCTTGAGAGGACGGATGAGATCTTTTAATACATCTACTTATACATTGCGCATCCATTATATATCACAAATGAATTTTAGGCCCTATACACCATTGTTTTTAGCGATATTACAGAGCGAATACATTTTTAGGCCCTATACACCAGTTTTTTATCCCTTCATGAAAAATCGCAACTATTCCATCATATAAACTTGAGTGCACCATTAACCTTGAGTTTGGCGCTCTTTGGCCTGAGTCGCCCTTGCGCCATTAAAATCCATCATCATCATCATCTTTAACAGAATTTGGACTCTGGGTAAACTCCCAGAGGCTTGGAAACAAGCCGTTATTGTTCCGTTTCTGAAAGCAGGAAAGCCGCCGACCTCAGCGGGCAGTTACAGACCCATAGCTCTGACCAGCTGTTTAGCAAAATGTTTTGAAAGTGTTTTAAACATCAGACTAACTTTCATCCTAGAATCTCACAAACTTCTTAATGTTCATCAGTGTGGTTTTAAAAAAGGGTGCGCAACGACCGACCACTTAGTGCGTCTTGAAAATACTGTCAGGGAAGCGTTCATACATAAACAAAATTGCCTGGCCGTTTTCTTTGACATGGAAAAGGCATACGACACGACTTGGAGGTTCGGGATCCTACGCGATATAGCAGAATTGGGCATCCGAGGCCGGATGCTAAATGTTCTGAAGGACTTTCTATCAGGTCGTTCATTTCAAGTACGTCTCGGTACCACCTTCTCGAGGAACTTTATTCAAGAGAATGGGGTACCTCAGGGGTGCATTTTAAGTACAACTTTGTTTATTGTAAAAATGAATTCTATTAGCAAGGTAATCCCAAAATCCATTATGTTCTCGCTGTATGTCGACGACCTTCAAATAGCCTGCACATCCTCAAACATATCAACTTGTGAAAGACAAGTACAATTAACACTAAATAAACTAGACTCATGGGCTTTTAAAAATGGGTTCAAATTTTCCCCACAGAAAACAGTGGCAGTAATGTTCTCGCTGAAACGAGGTATACAGATCAATCCCAAACTACACCTAAATGGGATTGAGTTGCCAGTAAAGAGCGAACATAAATTTTTGGGTGTAACGTTCGACAGAAAACTAACATTCCTGCCTCACATAAACATCCTAAAGAGGAAAGCCATAAAATCTCTAAACATACTGAAGGTTCTCTCTCGGAAACATTGGGGGTCTGATAGGGCGTGTCTTCTACATATATATCGATCTGTTGTGCGGTCTAGCTTGGACTACGGGTCCATAGTCTACGGGTCAGCTAGACCATCATATTTAAGGAAATTGGACCCGGTACATAACCTAGGTTTACGCCTTTCTTGTGGCGCATACAGAACATCCCCTGTTGATAGTCTGTATGCAGAGACGAACGAGCCTCCGCTGAAAGATAGAAGGGCTTCACTCACATGTGCTTATGTCCTTAGAATAAGATCACAGAAAAAACACCTCTGCTATCCAATAGTCTCAACATGCCGCTCACGAGTAATTTTCACAAATAAACCACAAGCAACGAGGCCACTGATAATGCGTTTCGAAGACATTTGCAGTGAGCTAGAAATTCTGGACACCTTGCCCGACACTGCACCAAAAAACAGCCCCCTACCCCCATGGTACAAACTTCCAAATGTCTGTGATCTCACTCTAACACGCTTCAACAAAAGCCAAACTCCTAAGGAACATATAATACAAGAATTTCGCACGATAAAAGAAAAGTACAGTAATTATACAGAGTTTTATACAGATGGATCAAAAACTTCTACTTATGTTGGCTGTGCCGTAGTTGAAGAGAACTGGGAACAAATAATTAGGCTTCCTCAGTGCGCATCAATTTTTACAGCTGAATCTTATGCTATCCTGACAGCTGTAGGAAAAATAGTGAATGAAGGCATTGGGAACAGTGTCATCTACACCGATTCGTTGAGTGTACTGACGGCTTTAAATCACAGAAATGCTGCCATGCCTCTAATCGGTGACATAATACATAATGTAAAAATGATCACAACACAAGCACATAACATAGTGTTCTGTTGGGTCCCTAGTCACGTAGGCATTGACGGCAATGAAAGAGCAGACAAATGTGCTGCACTTGCCCACAACAAATTGATTCAGAAAGCAAACATACCACATAGTGATTGCTTGAAATTAATAAAACATAAACAGATGAATAAATGGCAGTCCAGATGGAACAACCAAGAAAATAATAAGTTGCGTCTCATAAAGCCTGTACTAGGAGAATGGAAATCGAGCACACATCAACAACGTTTTATGGAAGTGATAGTATGCCGTCTTCGTATTGGACATACTCATCTTACACATAACTTTCTGCTAATGAAACATAACAAACCGACCTGCGAAGAATGCGACGAGATACTCACTGTAAACCACATTCTAATTACATGCTCAAAACTTGAGGCACTACGGAGAAAACATTTTACTATATTTTTCAATCATACCATCCCATTTCATCCCACCTTGCTTTTAGGAGAAAGAGCACTTGTAAACCTAGCATCTGTTCTCAGTTTCCTAGAAGAAGGAAACTTTTTAAATAAACTATAGATTTAACATTAACCTTGCTTTTGGCGCATGATAGCCTTAGTTGCTTATGCGCCATAAAACCCAACACAACACAACACAACACACAACGCATACAGTAGCTCTGGCAAAAATCGACATGTTGGCGCCTTTCCACTTCTCGGCTCTCTCCCGTAGTTCGGTCATTTGCCCTTTCCAATAATGCTCGCTTTCGCGGTAGGCATCCAGATCGACGCCCAAGTACTTGGTCGGTGTGTCTGTCCACGTAACATTGGCAAAGCGATCTGGTTTCGACGGCCACTGTCCATGCCAGAGCCCAAGGCACTTGGCCCAGTTCACCCCGCTACCGGTAACTTGAGAGAACTCACGGATACATTTGACAGCCTCGGTGATACTCTCCTGGTCAACCGTAAAAATAACGATGTCGTCTGCATACGCGAGCAGCTTCACTTCGGCTGCTTGTAACCTAAACGCACTAATGTTGACATTATTCATAAGTTTCATGCACAATGTTTCAATATAAATGCAAAACAAAAGAGGGCTGAGGGGACAGCCCTGTCGCACCGAACGCTGCAGTCGAATGGGAACTCCCAGACTCTTATTAATAATCACTCTCGTCGTGCAGTTACGGTACGCCAGGGCCACACCCTTACATATAACTGAACCAACATTCACATGTTCTAAAAGGGAAAACAAAATTTCGTGATCGACGCAGTCGAATGCTTTTTCGAGGTCGATCTGAAGCATGGCGACCCGACCATCCCAGTCATCACAACACTCAAGGACACTTCGCGCCTTTTGAATGTTGGTCACTATTGACCTCCCTTTTATCCCACACGTTTGGTGTGGTCCTACTATATCCTTAATAACCGTTTGCAACCTTCGGGCCAAAACCTTCATAAAAATTTTATATTCAACGTTTGTAAGTGCTATGGGTCTGTAAGATGTTACCAGGCGTAATTTGTCTATTTCATCAGTTTTAGGAATGAGTACGGTGTGGGATGACCCATATGACGGAGGCAGGGCATTTACTGTGTAGGCATCGTTATAAATTGCGTTCAAAATAGGTGTGATTTCGTACTTAAATTCTTTGTAAAAACCCGCGCTGAACCCATCCGGTCCCGGCGATTTACCGGCATTTAAACTGTCAATAGCGTGCTCCACTTCTGTTTCAGTTATCTTTAGTTCTAATCTCTCTTTCACTTCATCGTCCAGACGCGGTATCGTCGCCAGAAACTTATTCTTAAAAGTGATAGCGTCTACCGTGTGGGATGCGAAGAGGGTTTGGTAATGGGCGTTGAACGCTGCTTTGATGTGGTCGTTGTCCGCCGCCAGGATACCGCTCCAATCTATTTGGTCGATGTGGTTCCGTTGAGCGTTTGCTTTTTCGAACCCCAGCGCTCGTTTTGATGGCGCCTCCCCTGCAGCTATGTCTTCTGCCCTTGCCCTCACTAACGCACCTCGATAACGATCTTCATCTATCAATTCTAGTTTTTGCTTTGTTTTCCGTATATCTTCAATCCATTTCCCCGGCGCTCGAGCTTCCTCTTTAAGCAACGTACGGAGCAGTGTCCTTAACTCCGTCTCTTTCTGTTTTTCCTCAAACCCTATACAGGTTGCCCTCTCTATTGCTTTAATTTTTATATGATATTGATATTGATATTGATGTATTAGCTGTGCAGGAGACGAAAGTTGACGGTGAGGAAGAGACCGAGAGCATGGTGCAACGTTTCACGCCTAGGTTTTTTGCTGTGGTTAGCCACGCTGTAGGCACATCGGCTGGCTGTGTTCTTTTTGTGAAGAAGTTGCCGGGGCTTGAAGTGCTTGGTCATTTTTCTTGTGAGTCGGGCCGGTGTGCACTTCTAGATTTTTCGCTGAATAGCACGGATTGGCGGATTGTCTGTCTCTACGCGCCTAATGTAGCAGATGAAAGGGCGCAGTTTTTCCAAGGCATCCAGCAGCGGCTCTGCACCGATAGACAACTGATCGTCCTAGGTGATTTTAATTGCGTCCTTAGTGCGCGAGACAAGACAAGCCGGCGGCCATACCGAGACGCAAGCACTGAAGTGCTATCGCGAATTGTTGAGGAGTGTAACCTCGAGGATGTGGCAGAGTGTCTCGAGGGAGCCCGAACCGTAAAGCTCACGCACTTCCAGGGTTCGAGCCATGCAAGGCTGGACCGCATTTATGCATCCCTCGACATCTTACCTGAATGCAATAGTTATGAAGTAGAACCGGTATCGTTTTCAGACCATTGTTTAGTTAAATGTTCTTTTGGATGGGTAAAGAGAGGGAATTCTTTTTCGTGGGAAATGTGGAAATTCAATAATAAACTCTTGCAGGATGAACATTTTACCCGCATAGTAAAAGAAGAAATTGAAAAAATAAACCCAAGTAAAAATATGCACCTTTGGCAACAGTGGGAGCTGTGTAAAGAAACTCAGCCACGAGTTCGATGCTTGAAAGCGGTACAAAAGCGCTTCTAGTGAATGCGGTGTTGCCTTAGAAATATGCCGTAGAACGTTATACTACAGTGTATATCGGTAATTATGAGCATGTTACAGAAGTCGCAGTTACACGAGTTGCGAAGTACGTTTCCGCTACATTTCTTCTGCGCTCTGCGCACATGCAGAGCCATTTTGCGGCAAACACAGAACAACCCCTCCTCGCAATGTGCGGCGCTGCCCCGACACGTGGCGCGCCACTCGCCCCTGACGTTTCGCCGTGCACCCTCACAGGTTGTAGAATCAAGCGTGTTTCCTTTCTTTAGATCACTATCTTCGCTCACCCGCTTCTCCCCTTCGGGCCGCGCGGGTATTCATTTCCTTGTTCCTACAGCCACAACAACAGCACCGACGCTGCGCCCTATGCATATACGAAGCAGACCCTACCGGGCGTCCGATTCAAGCATCCGTGCGGCGCTCTCATTTTCGCCTTCCTCGAACGCCACACCACACAGGAAACAGCAGCAGAGCCAGATGCCTATTGCATTGGAAAACATTTATTTCGTCAAAATGCAGATGGAGACGGTCCGCTCTACAGGGTCTTGAATATTTGGGGGCTGGGATTTAAAAAATTCCTATGCAAAATATACTGCCCCATTCGAGCTGAAATAACGTTCACAAAGTAGCAAAATATCGTCTACGTTATCTGATAAGTGATTCAACATCGGTACTTGCCTAGATTTTCCTAAATCGAGAAAAAACTGCTCTCGGCAGCATGCACAATTTTCGCAGAAGAGAGTCGAAACGCTGCTTTGACATGGCACGTCATCTGTCGAGCAGTGAGGCAAGCTCCATCCCGGCCGTCAGAGTGCTTGCCTCGCTGCCCGACAGATGACGCACCATGTCAAAATAGCTTTTCGACTCTCTTCTGCGAAAATTTTGCACGCCGCCGAGAGCAGTTTTTTCTCGATTTCGGAAAATCTAGGCAAGTACCGACGTTGAATCACTTATCAGATAACGCAGACGATATTTTGCTACTTTGTGAACGTTATTTCAGCTCGAATGGGGCAGTAGATTTTGCATAGGAATTTTTTAAATCCCAACCCCCAAATATTCAAGACCCTGTAGATGGCCTCCATTCCATGGCTGGCGGCGACCTAGTGGCCCACTGAGTTGGCCAAGGCTTGAATGTCCGGGTCCGAGCTGACCAGAACGGCCTCCTATCGCTCAAGAGAAGGAATTTGCACTAGATCTTCCGGTGGAGGTTCTTGTTTACATTGCCATAGTATGTGATCATACGTGGCTGTTTCGCCACAGAACTTGCACGCGGGGTTAAATTCATCCGGGTACATTTTTGCTAAGGAGTCGTTAGTACAGCAGGCATCATCGGCGTTACAAATTGTTTTAGAGAATAGCAGAGGCGCAGCATCTGTCACAATTCTCCGAAGAACTTTGGCTGAGTTATAGGAAAGGAAAAATGCGGTAACTGTCTCCCTTGTTTTCTGTGGACACCTCAACCGCGCCGTAAGGGAAGGGAGGAAGGTAGGAGTGAAAGTGGAAAGAGAGCAAGAGGAGCCGTCGTGGAGGGCTGCGGAGTAATTTCGACCACCTGGAGATCTTTAACGAGCGCTCCAAGCTCATCAAGCTCTCTTCAGACAAAGCCATTCCTGCTACGACGACGACGATGCAACACATTGCTCTAAACGTCCTCGATGAAGAATTGACCGTCCCGCCCCGATCAAGGATCGCAGTCTGCGTAGGTAGCGCAAGTATCGAAACCGCTGAAGGCATCGTCGAAGGAAATATCCAATTGCTCTTAGAACAGGGTGTCGGCATCGCAAGAGGCATCGCGAAATTCCGGAGAGGTCAAGCTCAGGTTCTGGTAACAAACTTCACCAAAGAATACCGGCATCTCAACAAGGGCACGACGATCGCTTTTCTCGACCAATCAGCCGACCTCAAAGACGTATTCGCCCTCCACGACCAAACGCTGGAAAACGCACCGGACCAATTCCGTCACCCCAAATTTGACATCAACCCGGCATTGCCCCACATCAGGAAAGACCAGATTATCAGTCTTCTTCGAAGCTACGGGGAGTGCTTCTCGTCATCATCGAAGGTACGACAAACACCACTGGCCAAGCACCACATTATAACGGACGAACACGCACGACTTCTGCGCCAAAGCCCTTATCGTGTATCTCCGCGAGAACGCCAGGTTATACGCGATCAAGTAGAGGAAATGCTGCGTGATGACGTAATCCAGCCATCGAACAGCCCCTGGGCGGCACCAGTCGTTTTGGTAAAGAAAGACTGCACACTTCGCTTCTGCGCTGACTACCGCCGCTTGAATAGCATAACGAAGAAGGACGTCTACCCGCTTCCCCGCATCGAAGACACTCTCGACCGGCTCTGCAATGCAAGGTACTTCTCATCGATGGACCTGAAGAGCGGATATTGGAAAATTGAGGTCGACGAAAGAGATCGCGAGAAGACAGCATTCATCACACCGGGCGGTCTTTTTGAGTTCAAGGTGATGCCATTCGGCCTCTGCTCCGCACCAGCCGCATTTCAACGAGTAATGGACACAGTTCTGGCAGGCTTGAAGTGGCAAATTAGCCAGCGGTAAATGCTCGTAACTAGAACGCCTAATTACTGAAGAGACGAGTTATTTGTGTGGTCATGCATCAGCCGAACATTTGTTTGAAGTGCCTGCATAATTGAACCTGTCTTTCTCTGGAAGTGTTCGGCCCAACCTGCAAAAATGAACACGCTTCTTCCATACCGCCCTGATGTTTCTGAATCGAGAGCAATCAAACAAAACACATGTATTTCCACCGTGTGCTTTTTCTGAGCACTGGCGTTTCTTTTTCCTATGCTTGTGAAAGAGTGGTCGCCAATTTCTCAGGCTGCTCGAAGATCGTTGAATATCTTCACCCACTCTGCGCGCTGCAGAAGTGCTTGCAACATTGCAAGACTATGTTCTCGCTCTTGTGTAATAACATCGTAGACCATCTGTTCTGTTTTCACCTTGGCATCTTTCGTGCGCTCTACAGAGGATGGCATGTCAGCTGGAATCACTGCTGCGGGAACTTCCTCTCGCACATACTTTACAGAAGCCGCACTGCGAATATCTTCGAGGAAGGCTGAGTTTCTGTGCTGTAATTGTCACTCATATTTTGCTCAGGGCGACTGTATGCGCTTCTATCGTTTTATTTTGGCGGCTCCTGGGATCCTCGACTGAAGTCGCTATATCCTATAAGTCCTTGCCAGTCTCGTACCCCCGAAGGCCGATAGGTCGATTCGTTTTGATGGTCGCTCTGTGTGCATGTTACCAAGCGCACGATCCACATGGTACGCTCATTTGCAATAGTTCGTTGGAGGTCCGAAAACAGTCTCGCTTTCAAACAGCACAGAAGCCTCTGCTCACCTTTCAACGTTCGTAATTGGTTCGATGCTTTGTTTACTCTGAGACAGCCCTATCTGGATCGGTGTCTGATTGCAACAGGTCTCACCAAAACGTCATTCCTAGAGTTCAACAGGCGCTCCTGGGTGACTGCTGACATCGTTCTGAGCGCACATAGAATCATCACTCCTATCTATCACCGTCCGCGATGTTTCTGTGTACTGGGTCTTAAGAACTGATTCGGGAAATGGAAAGTCAGGCATTGGTGTGACTGCGTTGGAACTTCCGACTTGCGTCATTTTAAGTACAATGTGAGAATTGGCGGTTTAATCGATAAGGTGATTTGGCGAACAGCGAGTGAAGCTTTTAAGGGCTTGTGTGCACTGCAGCTAGAGGACGCTGGGTAGATGAAGTCGTCTGGAACGACTCGAAGTCTTTCTTCGTGCCGTTACATAAATTCTCACTACGCCACGCCACTCTTTTGAAATTTCCCTTGCAGCTTTCTACATGTCCAGAGAATGACTTCTGAATGGAAGGGTAGTTTTCCCGCCGTGCGCTCCACTTTCCCGTTACGTTTTATCCAGCGGCTTCTTTCGTATAGGATGCGGTTGCTGCAGGGAGCTCTACCATTGTCTGTCGGCAACAAAGACTGTCGGCAACAATAGTAGGCCCTTTAACAACCTCGAAGTGGTGGCAGAGGAGAGTAACTGTCTGTAAGGTAGTTTTCTCGTACTGTAGTGCAGCTGCGGCGTATTTTGCACAAACGGTGCCTCTAAAAGCCTGCAACTTGTCATTCAGTACGCGCAATACGTCGTTGCATACTTTTAGTCTCGCCTGAAAGAACTTTAGCGCAAGAATATTTACTGCGTTCGAACTGAAAAGTTCTATTGCCTGATGTAACTGCCGGGTCAGAAAATATTGTTGAATATCGCGTGTCCTTTTGATACGTTCCATGGTGTTTTGATGCAGCCCTCTATCTGTCCGGTGGGGTTCAATAGCGAACCTCCTGGTAAATTCCTGGATGGTCGTCGGTGTTCTTCCTGCTAACTCCAGGAAATATCTTTGGAGGAGCTCACAATACCTTCCCGGGTTTTGGCCCCATTAATTATACAAGAAGTAGGGCAGACACCAGGACTCCTCTAACACTGCATTTAATTCCCGGCTGTCCCCTCGATTCTCAATGCGCCAACATGGCGCTCAGCCTTTCGCGCACCCTCAGTCCACACACCTCGTCTTCCTTCTTCCCGTCGTTCTGTTTGCAGATTCTTGCCTGAATCTGCAACAATGATTAGGGGTCCTTCAAACATTCACCAGCACTCTTATTTTTTAATTCTGCGGAAAATGCAATAGAGACGAAGTGCGATTGTACGCACGCAGAGAGAACAAGGTTGCGAAAGAATGCAGAATTACTAAAGAGCAGTCGACTTGCTGCGTTTGGTGCTTCATTTAACGATGCAGTAACAACACTGTTGACACTACAAAAGGGGCCCAATGAGCGCTATATGTCCCATGGGAAGAAGTCAGAATGCGTCTGGCTCTCTTTCTTCAGAAATGTGAATTACGGTGAGAAATGTTTCAAGCCTTGCAGAGAGCCCGAACTCGCGTTCATTTCATAAGTGCTCGACCTGTTTTGTCACATCCTACTTTATCATCTTTGCTTCTCGTTAAAGATTGTCATCGTCCCTCTCTGCTAATAGCATTGTAAAGATTCGCATGGGCTTTTAAGAATCTAAAATACTGTTTCTCGCATGAAATGAAGTGATTTGTTTAAGCGGTCGCTTGTCGGTCATTCCTTGCCTTTTATTGCATCACGAGTAAGATAATAACACTCAAACATAATACGTACAGAGCTTGCCATTAGTCTCTGCTCCTAAGCAATGTTTGTTACGGTCAGTGTTGGACACATACTCATCAATGTCTTCCGCCACTCACCTCTGGTATCCTACATAACTCAGTAACTCAGCTTCAGTCGACCTGCCTTTCACGACACCAAACTGAGCATTTGTTAATATGTTACACCGATTAACAAAACTTATCATGCGTTTATGAATTAACTTCCCCAGGCATTTGAAAAAGACAGGCAGAATTGATATTGGTCTACAGATAGATAACACGTCCTTGTAACCACGTTTAAACACTGAAGTTACTTGTGCAATTTGGAGTTTTGAAGAAAGCAAGCCAGAAATAAATACATTGTTTATGATTTGTGTATGTGGTTGTGGGATTAGGTTATATAGACGCTTAATTGGTAGAATTTGCAAAGCATCTACGTTACAGCTTGTGGGGCCCCGCAGCCGCTTTTAGTGTTTCAAACCTCGCGCGCTTTTTTCTGTTTGTGTTGGTGTCCGCCCGGGCAGCGCGAGTATGGATGAGCGAGCTGCCTGGAGCGGGGGCGGCGTGTTATCGGCGCGAGACCGAGGGTAGAGAAGCACGTCAGAAGCATGGCTCGTGGCTTTCTCGCCGGGCGGCCGGCCAGCGAAGGGCGGCGAGGCAGCGTCCCAGGCCGGCGGGATGTACACGGACGACGGAGCGGGGTCCTGCCTGACGAAGACGGACGCGGTGCCTACAAGAATGCTTTAGGAGTATTAGCGTGAGTGCTGCCACGCGAAAAGCATTGCTTTTGTACCGTCGTAAGCGCTTTGGCCCTATTACTCGCCCTATCCGCGCCGCAGTGTGCTTTTTGTTGGCGCGCTGAAGCCCTGACCCATGTCCCGTATTATTCTGCATATTCCATTGTCGCGCACTTCGACGGCATGCTGGCAGCGCAGTTTTGACCAATGCTGTTTATTTTTATTTTATGCTTTTCTGTTGATCCGAAATAAAGCGGTGTTTTAAGAAAGACGGTTTTTCACTCGTCGGGCGAGGCCATCGCTGGCGGACCCGTATTCCAGAAGGCGAAGCCTTCATTTGGCGCCCATTGTGATTTCTGCTCCAGCTTTGTCTTGCCCCGCGAGTGTCGCAATTTGAGGTTCATGCGGACTTACCGGATGCAAGCGACCAGTTGACAGATACAGTTCGGCCTCCCACACAGGCGGGTTCCGGGCATGAGCAATCAGAAGACAGGAAAAGCGAACTGTCGGAAATTTGTTACGGAATTCTTGGCCTACTGTTCGAGCTACTTAATCAAAGGCACATTTCAGAGAAATGGTAGGAAGCGAGGCAGTTTTGATAAGGCCCACTCCATTGTATCGCAATAATCAGCTGCAGCTGAATTTAACCTGCCAAGGTTTGAAGGATACCCCGACAAGAAATCTGTTTGCAATTTTTCTTTATGAAATGGACGATTATCAGATGGTAATGGCAATTTCGGAGCGCGCTCTTATCACGCGTGTGCTTCCCGTAGCTTCGGTAGGTTCGGCAGCAACCTGGAAGCGAAGACAGCGGCCATTCACTACAAAGCAGGATTTTATAGACCGTTTTCGAGAAGCTTTTTTGCCGCCTGAGTATGACATCCGTGTGAAAGACGAGCTTTGCACCAGGACGCAAGACGAAAACAAGGGTTTGCTTGAGTTTTTGCGCAGTTTTCAAGAGCTGCATGAGCGGGCAGATCCTGCAGTTCCGGAACCAGAGAAGGTGGCTCATGCCATACATCGGTGTCATCCAAGGTACCAGCCATATCTCCGGGGTCGCCAGTTCGCGGACTTCGATGACATGGCTAGAGAAGCATCCCGCATCGAGGCATCTTTCCTGACGGAGCTCCAGTACAAACCACCTCCCCCGGCGGAGACCTGCCTTGAGCCGTCCTGTGCGTGGCTTGGATCATCAGCAGCACGCAGCCTGGAGACGCTAAGCTGCCGTGCGGGGGCTGGCGATTTGCACGGGGTCACAAGCCCTGATGCGCATACTCAGGTGACGAGCCGATTGCATTGGGTGACAGGTCAGACGGGACCCCGTGTCTTCTTGCCTTACGGAGACCATGGGACCCCTTGTCTGGCAGCAGTTGGGTCATCGAAAGTCAAAACGCGCAAATCACGGACACCACCTGCAGGAACTGCCGTCTACCATGCACCTACGTGTGCAGCGTGGATGTCACCTACGTGTGCAGCGTGGAAGTCACCTGCGGGTGCAGCGTAGACGTCACCTACGGGTCCAGCGTAGACGTCACCTACGGGTGCAGCATGGACGTCACCTACGGATGCAACGTGGGTGTCGCCACTGGGTGTAGCGTAGACGTCACCTTCGAGTGCACCGTGGACGTCACCTTCAGGTGCAGCGTGGATGTCACCTTCGGGTGCAACGTGGACGTCACCTTCAGGTGCAGCGTGAACGTCACCTACGGATGCAACGTGGGTGTCGCCACTGGGTGCAGCGTAGACGCCACCTTCGAGTGCACTGTGGACGTCACCTTCAGGTGCAGCGTAGACGTCACCTACGGGTGCAGTATGGACGTCACCTACGGATGCAACGTGGGTGTCGCCACTGGGTGTAGCTTAGACGTCACCTTCGAGTGCACCGTGGACGTCACCTTCAGGTGCAGCGTAGACGTCACCTACGGGTGCAGCATGGACGTCACCTACGGATGCAACGTGGGTGTCGCCACTGGTGTAGCGTAGACGTCACCTTCGAGTGCACCGTGGACGTCACCTTCAGGTGCAGCGTGGATGTCACCTTCGGGTGCAGCGTGGATGTCACCTTCGGGTGCAACGTGGACCTTTACCTTCGTGTGCAACGTGGGTGTCACCACCGGGCGCAACAATATCACCTTCGGGTGCAACGTGGGCGTCGTCACGGGGTGCCATAATGTCGCCTTCGGGTGCAACGTGGGTCTCGCCACCGGGTGCAACGTGGGATTCACCTTCGGATGCAATGGTGTTGCCATCAGGTGAGACGTGGGTGCCGCCCCCTGGCACAACTTGTCCTATGATTCTCAGATTCAGGAAAACGCAGGGGAGGGTGTTTTGGTCATCACACCATCCAGCGGCCAGGCCGCACAGACGTGGCCAACCACCCGGAGGGCTGATTCAGTCGCTACCTTTCTAGCCTGAACGGATTCAGGTGCCTTCGACCCAGGTGCCATTGATGCAGGTACCATCGTCACCACCTGCTATCCTTGAGGCAGACCCCGAGAAACCCTACAAACACTCGGTGAGTGCAGTCCAGTCAACTTCTTTTGAGGAAAGCCAACCAGACAAGAACCCGCTAGTCTTGGTCAAAATTGCCGGACTGGAACTTCCAGCCCTTTTAGACACAGGGTCTACGGTGTCAGCCTTCGGCGATAAGGTAAAGAATTCCCGTGAGACAAAACATGTCCGGTTACGGAGTGTAAACACTAACCTGCGTATGGGGTCGACTCACATAGTACCCGCAACCTCAGCAGCCCGCCTAACTGTTAATATAAATGGTAGAAAGATTAGACAGCGTTTCTTAGGCCTCCCCGGACTATCCTGGCCAGTCATACTAGCCCGTAACATCATAGTGAAGGCAGGAATCGTGATTTATCTCAGTGAGGGAACCTACCGGTACGGCACTGGTACCGGCACTGGTTCAAGACCAAGGCCGCTGAGCCACAGTCACAGTTGCTTGCCACGAATGGCCATTCGGCCAATTTAACATGAAATAGTACTTTAACTGCTATGAATTCCTTCACGGGGTCACCAGCGAGAAAATGCAGAATCGAGATAGTGCTCAGGCCCTTTGCAGCAATGTTCATGGAGGCTCCGGGGAAGGCCAATGTACTAACTCACAGGATCGACACCGGCGATGCTCGTAATATCCGATTCAATCCAAGCCCTTGCGTGTCCTCAAGCGAGTGCTGCTGGATGGGGCCCTCGACGAAATGGTGGCTACCGGTGCGGTGAGACCATCAAAAACCCCTGGGCGTTTCCTGTTCTCGCGCCTAAGAAAGATGGCACAGCACGGTTGTGTGTCGATTATCGATGTCCGAACGCTGTGACAGTGCGAGACTCTTACCCTTTCCCGTCAGTTGACGCTGTCATGTACTCACTTGGGTCAGCAAAATTTTTTACTTTTTACTGCAGTAGGGGTATTCTGCAAATCCCGATTGACCACTGCGACATTGAGAAAACGGCTTTCACTTGCCACCGGGGACTGTTCGAATTTGTGCGATTTCCTTTCAGTTTGTGCAATTCATCTGCTACTTTTCAACGGGTAATGAAAATTTTGCTCGGAACGCGAAATTTAACTACGCCATGTTCTACATGGATGACATAGTAGTGTTCTCAGAAAGCTTAGATGAGCACCTCATTCATCTAACGAATGTCCTTCAACGAATGCAGGATGCGGGCATCACCAATAATCCCGGCAAGGTTTAGTTGGTGACAAGCACAATCAACGTTCTTGGTTTCATAGTGGAACAGGGCACAGTTCGCCCTGATGAAGAGCAGCTTCAGGCCATTCTGCAGCTCCCACCACCAACCAACATAAACAGCCTCCAGCGTTTCTTGGGCATGGTGGGATTCTACCGCCACTTCATCCCGAACTGCGCTGACCTGGCTCGACCTCTCCATCAGCTCCTGCGGAAGGATGCCCGCTGGTACTAGACAGGAGTCTAGCAGGGATCATTCCGTTCACTGTCTGCAGCCATCCCGGATAGTGCACGCCTGCGGCTTCCAGACCTTAACCGGCCATTCACAGTACAAACGCATGCAAGTGAGTGCGAATAGGTGCGGTATTGCTTCAAGAACATCAAGGAAAGCTTTGCACATTGGCGTTTGCTAGTCATACACTGACGGGACCGGAAAGGACCTATACTGTGAAGGAGAAAGACTGTCTCGCGATTATGTTTTCACTAAAGGAATTGGATATGTATTTGAATGGCGCAGAATTCACTATTCAGACCGACCACCAATCCCTATCGTGGCTTTCAAGGTTGCAAAATCCAGCTGGCCATCTAGCCCGCTGGTCACTCGCTCTCCAAAACATAATTGCAGGTGTAGTGAACTATGCGAAGATATTATGAAGACGGGGATGAACTAGGCGAGGATATCACAAAGACGAGGAGAAGAACGACGAAGTGCCACTGCGCTGCTAGAGCTCGCTTGTGGAGGCCTAGACTGACTGTGTACTTGTCTGGTTATCTTTACAACTTAGAGAGGGCTCTTATCCCTGTTAAAAGACAGTAAACACCCCCTTTCACTTGGTGGAGGTGCTGGGACCCAGTGGTTCCGCAACCACGAGGCTGACGTCACTTCGTGGTCTGCTTTCAAGACCAGTTTTCCCGATATCTTTGGCCAACCTACCGTGCGCAAGCTACGTGCTGAGCAACGCCTGCCCGGCTGTGCGCAGATTCCTGGCGAAAATTTTACCAGTCATATTGAAGATGTTGTAGATCCTTGCAAGCGCGTGGACGCTTCAATGCCAGACTATGCCAAGATTGGTCACAATGCCAGACTATGCCAAGATTGCTCACATTATGCAAGGGATTGATGATGACGCGTTCCAGATGCTTCTGGCCAGAAATCCAGCAAACGTCGTCGATGTTATAAATGCATGTCAAAACTTTGATGAATTACGCAAGCGCCGCAAAATCACTCGGTCTTCGCTCTCAAACCAGGAACCTCTTGCAGCTTTAACACCTGACATAGACCAGTCGTCCTTGCTGCAACAAATAAAACAGTTTGTTCGAGAAGTTGCCCGTCAACTATCACTCCTTCACCAACGTTCTGACGCTTCATCTCCTTTAGTACCGAAGTTGCAACAAGTCATCCGCGAACAAGCAGCAGAAGCACTTCCCACGCTTCCTGAAGCTCCTTCTGTTGTTCCTTTGACATACGTCGGAGCACCAGTCCAGTATAGTCAATCTGCTGTTCCAGCCCCTTTGACCTACGCGACTGTGGCTGCGCGGCCACCGCCTGAGCCGTCACTACCCATGCAGCCTGTCATGCGCCCTGCACCCTTCCTCAAACGGCTCCGCTTCATCCTTCCACTCCGCGCTATTACAACCCTTGGCGTACTTCGGACAATCGCCCAATTTGCTACTACTGTGGTTTCGCTGGACATGTGGCTCGTCGATGTCATCGTCGCATGGCCGCGCCTCCCGAGCCTGCGTCTTCTGATTACGCCCCGCCGCTGCTTCATTCTGCCCCCTCTCCGCCTACGTACGCCACAGAACAGCGTTCGTATACAACCCGTCGTTCTCCTCCGCGGTGCCGGTCACTGTCATCAATGCGCCGGCGACCACCACCTGCTGACGAGCGAAACTAAGCTCCGCGGTTCCTGAGGCAAGAACTGCGCCCTCTGCGAAAAGCTCAAGGCTTCAAACTTTGCCCACGAACGTTATAGTGATCTCTATCGATGGTCTGTCCGTATATGCGCTGGTCGATACGGGTGCTTCAGTGTCAGTGATTCATGAGCGACTCTGCCGACGATTACAGAAAGTTACGACGTCATTTGATGGTTTGTCACTCCGCACTGCCAGTGAAGAGAGGATTGCACCTTTAGCAGCATGTACTGCACGTGTCGCCATTGAAGGTGTTTTGTACAGTGTTGAGTTCGTAGTTTTGTCGTCTTGCTCCCACGACGTGACCCTCGGATGGGACTTCTTTTCTAAAAATAACGCAGTGATCGATTGCGCCCGAGCTGAAGTGGAATTTTCTGCACTGTGCGACGCACTGCCCGACGAGAACAGTTGTGTGTCCTCAAAAGCTTACCATCGCTGAAGATGTCGACGCAGAGCCAGAGGCTTGTGCCCTTGTGCCTTTATCGTGTCCTGCCGCGTCAGCCGTTAGTGTTTTATTTACGCCGGCTGCATCCTTCCTCCATCGCAAGCACCTGCCGCTGCTGTCTGCTGTTCTCGATGTTTACGGTGGCTTCACGATGCTACTCATCTACAATCCGTCTCCGCGCCCAATTACTCTGCTACGTGGGGAATCTCCCGGTTCTGTTCAACCAGCGAACCTTCTCTCTAACCTAAACGCCTCCGAGACCTACCGTAGTAACTACATCGATGCTCTGTAGTCCGATTCGACGCTTGATTCGTTGCCAGATGACTTCTTCCGAAACGCCATAGATGACGCTCTTCCTTCCACCTGCCGGACGCAGCTTGTGGCCCTTTTACAGCCGTTTCGCTCCGCTTTCGACGCCGCCCACACACCTCTCGGCCGCACTTCCACAGTGGCGCATCACATTCAGACCGGCTCTAACTCGCCTTTTCGACAGCGACTCTATCGTGTGTCAGCGGCAGAGCGTCGCGTCATCAGTGAGCAAGTTGAGGACATGCTACAACGTGGTGTAATCCGCCCGAATACGCCCGTCTCAAAGCCCCTGGTCTTCACTAGTGGTGCTAGTAAAGAAGAAAGATGGCTCAGTTCGCTTTTGTGTCGATTACTGGCACCTGAACAAAATTACCCACAAGGACAATTACCCCCTGCCGCGTATAGACGACACTCTTGATTGCCTCCAAGGTGCTGAGTACTTTTCGTCTCTTGATTTACGTTCCGGTTACTGGCAAGTACGAATGGCCGCCTGTGACAGATAGAAGACCGCATTTGTGACCGCGGATGGCCTCTATGAATTTAATGTAATGCCCTTCGGTTTGTGCAACGCGCCCGCCCCATTCGAGAGGATGATGGATAACATCTTGCGAAAGTTCAAGTGGCACATCTGCCTCTGCTACCTGGACGACATTGCTGTCTTTTCCACCGAATTCGCCACGCACCTACAGCGCTTGCGGCAAGTTTTGGTTTGTCTTACTGACACCGGCCTACAACTGAATCTCAAGAAGTGTCACTTCGGTGCCCGGGAGTTGACCATTTTGGGGCACATCGTCTCCAAGGAAGGTGTTCGCCCTGATCCGGCCAAGCTGCGCGCAGTGGCGGAGTTTCCTAAGCCGGTCTCGCTCAAGCAACTTCGAAGCTTCATTGGTCTATGCTCCTATTTTCGGCGCTTCGTGCGGAATTTTGCTTCTATAATTGCACCCCTTACGAAGCTACTCGGGAGAAGCAGTGACTTAACTGCGTGGTCGGTCAAGTGCGACGAAGCGTTCACCGCATTGCGCCGTCTTTTGACTTCGTCACCAATCCTTCGCCACTACGACCCCACAGCACCTACCGAGGTCCATACTGATGCGAGTGGCTTTGGCCTCGGAGCGGTTTTGGCTGAACGGAAAAATGGCTTTCAAGAATACGTCGTTGCGTACGCGAGTCGCGTCCGCTCCAAAGCTGAATGCAACTACTCAGTTACGAAAAAGGAGTGTTTGGCCATTGTGTGGGCACTAACGAAATTCTGACCCTACCTGTACGGTCCCCAGTTTGACGTCGTCACGGACCACCACGCGTTATGTTGGCTGTCCTCTCTTAAAGACCCGTCCGGCCGCCTCGCACGATGGGCTCTCCGCCTTCAGGAATTTGACATCCGCGTTATATATCGCCCTGGCCGTAAACACATGGACGCCGACGCTCTGTCTCGTTCTCCCCTATCCATCGAATCTGCTTGCTCCTCGGCGGCTGATCCCGTCCTCTCGTCTCTAACAATCGCTGATATGCCTGCGGAGCAGCGAAAAGACCCGTGACTCGCATCTCTTATCGACATCGTGTCCACTTCTCCAATCGCTGCGCCTTCTCGGACTTTACGCCGTCAAGCACCGCACTTTGCCCTACGAGACGGTCTTTACCACCGCAATTATATGCCTGATGGTCGACGCTAGCTTCTCGTCATTCCCCGCCATTACGACAAGATATTTGCGCCCCTTTCCATGCCGACCCTCAGTGTGCCCATCCTGGTGTAGTCAAGACGCTTCAGAGAATTTCTCAACGCTACTATTGGCGCGGCATGTACGGCTGTACTCACAAATACGTCCGCTCCTACATCGCCTGTCAGCGCCGCAAGTCATCCACACCTCGTGCGTCCGGCCCCTTACAACCACTTCCATGCCCGGCCCGCCCTTTTGACCACGTTGGCCTTCACCTTTACGTGCCACTTCCCTGCATGGTCTCTGGGAACCGCTGGATTATCGTCGGCATCGACCACCTCACCCGGTATGCCGAGACCGCCGCTTTACCTGCCGCTACTGCCCCTGAAGTTGCCCTGTTCTTGCTACATAATTTTGTTCTTCGCCACGGCGTGCCGCGAGAGCTGCTGAGTGACCGAGGACGCGTCTTCCTTTCCAGAGTCGTTGAAGCTCTATTGGCCAAATGTCGCATCATACATCGGACCACAACAGCCTACTACCCTATAACTAAAGGGCTGACTGAGCGCTTCAATCGTACTCTTGGAGATATGCTCACAATGTACGTTGCCGCTGATCAGACCAACATGGACACTGTTCTTCCTTTCGTGACGTACGCATACAATACCGCCACGCAGTCAACCACTGGATTTAGCCCTTTCTTCCTGCTTTATGGGCGTGAGGCATCGTTCACGATGGACACTATTTTACCATATCATCCCGGCTCCTCCGAGTTGAATCTCCTTTCAGACGTTGCCAAACATGCGGAAGAGTGCCGCCAGCTAGCCCGCAGTTTAACATCGGAATCGCAAGGCCGCCAAAAGTATCGTCACGACATAAATCAGACGCCACACGTTTTCCCTACAGGATCCCTTGTTTGGCTCTGGGTTCCTGGCACCCCACCGGGATTGTCATCAAAATTTGGAACCGAGTGCCACGGCCCCTACCGCATTGTCCGCCAAACCTCC
This sequence comes from Amblyomma maculatum, assembly GCF_055883805.1. NCBI lineage: Eukaryota > Metazoa > Arthropoda > Arachnida > Ixodida > Ixodidae > Amblyomma > Amblyomma maculatum. The sequence goes on from NC_139352.1 coordinate 130,740,029, forward strand.
CCTGTGAATTACATCGTGGAGCCACTCACTCCATCTTCGGACATGCGTCATCGCGGCCGCGAAACTGTGCACGTGAGCCGTCTCAAAACGTACTACGATCCGCTTCTATTGCCCTAACCATAAGTCGCCAGGATGGCTCCTCTTCTCTCCGGGGGAAATTGCAGTGAACTATGCGAAGATATTATGAACACGAGGATGAACTAGGCGAGGATATCACAAAGACGAGGAGACGAACGACGAAGTGCCGCTGCGCTGCTCGATCTCGCTTGTGGAGGCCTAGACTGGCTGTGTTCTTGTGTGGTTCTCTGTGCAACGGCTCTTATCCCTGTTAAAAGACAGTAAACACCCCATTTCACAGGGTAGAATACAGAAGAGGCACTTTCAACAAAGTGGCCGACGCCCTGTCCCGAGCTCCAATTCCCGGTGAGGGAGAGCGAGCACCCGTGGTCTGTGCTATGACAGCTTCTGCAGACACCCGGAGCACACTGGTGTCCCGTAAACAGCTCCTCGATGCACAGTTTTCAGAAGACTAGCGCAGCCAGATACACCAAAGCCTGAACAGCGCCAACCCTGCAGGGAGCCGGGCAGCTAACTGAAGCTACGACAGCTACTTGGAAGCAGACGATGGCTTGATCCTGCGGTATATACATGCTGCGGACACCGAGAGTGGCGAGTCCGCTTTTCGTGTGGTCGTTCCTAAGGGCCTACGTAAGCATTGTCTAGAGTACTTGCACGATACACGCCTCGCAGGCCACAGTGACGGCAAGAAAACTTGTGACAAATTGTGTCGCGTCACAACATGGCCCGCATGAGAAGGGTTGTCCTGGCATAATTGTTATACCGGCCAGACCACGAAGCCAAGGGGAGGGAAACCACCGGGCCTCATGCAACCTGTAGACAGCCAATACCCATGGGAAATCGTAGCCTGCGACATAATGGGTCCCTATCCCAGATCAGAGAAAGGGAATCGCTACTTGCTAGTACTCACTGATCATTTCTCAAAATGGGTAGAATTGTATTCCCTGAGCAGGCTAGACTCGAAGATAATTTGAGATAAGCTACTAGAAACATTCCCTCACTTTGGTTTCCCAGCTCAGATTATCACTAATTACGGATGGTATTTCACTGGTAGGATATTCAGTAACACCAGAAAAGTTCTTGGCGTGCAGCACAAAAAGACTACGCCCTACCACCGTCAAGCAAACATTAAAAAGCGAGTGAATCGAAATCTCAAGTCTATGATGGTGGCATTACGAAGCGGCACAAGGGCTGGGACGCTCGTATCCAGGAGATGGCCTTCGCCACAAGAACCACGGTAAACTGGTCAACAGGTTTTACACTAGCGGCCATTCTCCTTGGTCGTAAGTTCAGGTTCTCTATTGAGCATGCTCTGAATGGCTCTGACTTGCTGGGTCTTAGCCATTCTAAATTCACGCTTGACCTTTCCAGCCGCTTGGCAGAGACTCCGGAAGAGGCAAGCGAAAACTTGGACCTTTCCCGCCTGGAACACCGTAACCAGTACAACAAGGGAAGGCGACCTTTGGAGTTCACAGTCGGCGACAAAGTCCTTCGCCGCACGCACCCAGTAAGTGATGCAGCAAAAGTGTTTGCTGCTTCTCTCGCTCCATGATGGACTTGCCCTTACACGATAACAAAGCGCGTGTCTCGGCTTTCTAATTTTATTCGCCATGTGCAGGGTGGTCGACAAACCGGACCAGTCAACGTGGCCGATCTCCGAGCTAACCACGGCCGTCCATTAGCCACATAAAACCACTTCACCTACCAGCCACTACAGCTATCCACGCTCGGCGGATACGGGTCCGCGAGACCATCGCTCGCGGACCATTATTCTAGACCCTTATTCTAGGGGAAGAAGGAGGTGAAGAAAAGGCACGGGCCTGCTACTGGCTCTGTAGCTGAGTCACCTCCGGTGCCTCGTGCGGACATAAGAGTGAAAGTAGAGAATAAAGAAAGACAAGAGGGAGAGAAAGACACGCGCCCCAACAGCCGTGGTCCAACACCTAAGCGGTGGCGGGCGCAGAGACGGCCTGCAAACGATATACATTCAGTGGCAGGCTAGCCCCCGCCGCAAGCGGCGTTGACCCACCTGTGGCCCCAGGCGTGGCTTCATACATTCCGTTATTAAGTGATCTGGTGATCCCCTTTTCTTACATAATGAACATAGGTCTGATCGTATTTCCGGCCGTATATGGTTGTCTAGAATTCGGTTCGGGTATGCATTTGTCTAGCTTTGCCCGTGCTACTGCTTCCTTTTTGCCTAACGTGGGATCTGGTGGTGGTAGGACCCTCCTGCTTAGTCTGAAGTGCGTTGCTATTTCGCTATAGTTAATCAGGTCCTCTTGTTTGTCTTGCTCCGGTGGCACGTCTCTGAAACATTTCGATCCACAATTTGACGGGCTGTGCTCGCACTGTGAGGAGGTTGTCTCACATCTACCACATGGTGTGGGCCTGCCAGAAAAACCCATCTTTGCCCCCTATCCCCAGTCCCACCCGAGAGATCTGGGAGGCAGCCCTGTCTGGCGGGCGCACCCTAGACGCCCAACGAAGCGCGCCCGAGCTGCGGCAAACGCCAATGGAGTGCCTGTCTAGGCATCCCACCTAGTGTCTAAAGCTCTATGTACATATAACAATAAACGTTTTCACCACAACCACCAGCCCAGTGTGTGAGATCTTGGACTAGTTTGTGTGTCGCCTCGTTTCCGGGCATGCCTCCGCGGGCTGGCATCGAAACAAGTGTGATGTCTCTTTCTATTCGCTTTTGATCGAGGATTCAACCCGCGGAGAAATTTTCATCGAAGAAGTATATGGGGAGGTGAGCACTGATTTCGGCAGCCAGCCCACCTGGTGTCAGCAGATCATTACTGATGTTTGTTATGAAAGCGTTGAGCAGGGTTGCTACATTGCGCTCGTTACGCGTAGGGCTCTCAATGACTTGTAAAAAGGCAAAAAGGCATTTGCGCATGGAATCTGTGCAAACTCTGGTAGCAGCTTAGTTATCAAGAAGATTTATGTTCCGGGCACCACCAAGAGCAACTTCAAGCTGCCGGTCATAAGTCACAGCTAAACTCATTTTCAAAACAAAACAGAAAAACGTGGTAACACTTCCAAGAGGTGGTCTGTAAGCGACGGAAAATACATGTCACACTGCATAACAGTATTTCGTAGTCCTCTGTTATCTCGGTACATTCTTTGGAAGTGTTAAATTTAAACTCCTTTTTTACTAGCTTCCCATTTCAATTTCGTTCATATCACTCAATTTCAACGAATGTCTGCACTCCCACACTTTGAATAACCTGCACTGCTGGAAATGGCTGGCTGCCTAATTCGCACCTGGATAGTTTTGAATGCAATAATAAATATGTGCTTTCAACTTATTTCAAAAAGCAAATGCAAAAAGATTTCAGGCAAAAGAATGTTGCGGGCAGATTCCTTTTTTTCTATCCTAACTTTGTCGGCTAGCGAGAAACTTATTTATTGGAGTGAAATCGGCGCTTCCTCAAACCCTGAAGCGTAATAGCCTCAAACGAAACACGAGCTTAGCTACCTGCCTAAGCCATGAAAGACATTTGGTTTTCGATAGTACTATACTGTTCGCATATGAAATCGGTGCACTGACCAAACATGTCACTGTCAGGACATCACCCATTTCTGGGGGTAACACCGGCGCATTTCCCAGCGGAATACGTCGTCGTCCTTACCTTGAGTTCCCAATGAGGAACTCGCAACGGCAACCTGGACTTCCACAACAAACGGCAACACCTGGCTGCCTTCCATTTGTCTAGAGCAGCACCTGCGCGCTCTCCAAACGACTGGTTGGCTATGTACAGTTTCGAGAACATTATGTATTTGCAATGATAAGGGTCGCCCGTACTGTTACGTTAGAAACGACAAATCGACCCTAGGTTTCAGGGCAGTTGTCAGACACATACATGGTGTTGGCCGTCCCCTAATCCAGGGTTCGCATGCAGTAAGGAGTTGAAAAAAGGAAAGCCGCAGTATCTGTCATGCTTGTGTTGACACCTATACCCCGCTGTAAGAAAGGAAGGAAGGTAGGAGTGAAATTGGAAAGAGACAAAGAGGAGCCAAAGTTAATGGGTACGGAGTAATTTCGATCGCCTGGGGATCTTTAGCTTGCGCTGATAACGAACAGCACACGATGCCTCTTCGCTTCGCCTCCATCGAAATGCAGCCGTTGACGGTCGGGATCCAACCCGGGTATTCCGGCACAGAAGTCGGGCGTCTTACCAATACACCACCAGGGATGGCAGGGACGCATAAAAAAAAAACTTTATCTTGTCCCGGCTTAGCTGCTTGAGTATGTCAAACATTTCTTTGTAGTGCCTACATAAGGGCCATGTTTTTCCATGGAAGTCTTCGGCCAACCTGGAAAATGGACAGGCTTCTTCCCTACCGTCGTGATGTTTATGAACCGACGCCACTCTCGGACGCCGTCCAGTAGTCAGAAGAATGCAGTCAGCTTGCCCGTTCACTTGCAAAGGGAAACTAGTGACAACAAAAACACCACCTTCACACAGGCGAGATTTCTTCTTATTCCCTTAACACTGGTGTCACTCTGGGTCCCTGCCATACCCCCGGCCTTTCCAAGAAGCTCCTTGCTCGGTACCACGGTCCCTACCCGTCCTTCAACAAAACATCTCCTGTCAGCTACGTGGTTGATCAGTGTCGCCTTCTGCGGATTAACGTCGCCGTGGACGCGAAACAGTCCTTGTAAACGGAGTCAATCCTACTACGATCTGTCTGTCCTTTTGGCTCCGTATGTCACCAAGATGGCGCTTTCTTCTTCTTCTTTTTCTCCCTCGTGATAATGTCACATACTCACAGTGGGGAATTGGCCAGATTTCGTTGTAGGTGACATATCCTTCTCTACCTGGGGGAAGCTGTAGTGTGCTAATATGCGTCGTTTTAGCCACTGGCGTGCATGCATCGCGTGTTGGCCCACCCGAGGAAAACGATGTTGGTTGCTGTCTTCGTGATTCTCTGCGGTCGACGCTCTGCTGCGAGCTCATCCTGAGCAGCTGTATCCATCTCGGTCGCCGTATTAACTGCACCCCTACACTGGAAATTTTGAACTGTAATAAATAATTTGATATAATTTCAATGGCCACAAGAATCGGTAATATTTTAATTTAAGGCAAACATGTTTAGACCGCGTAGGCGGCAAAGAATGATAATACTATCTTTTTGAGCACATGAATAAAGATAGTGGAAAGAGAATTATATGCCAATAGGAAAGCCGCCACCCTCAAAAGCCACCGAAAACAAAAATACTGCTATAAGCCTCTCTCAAAGGTCGATTGGGTGATGATGAAAATGACACAAGGTTAGGTAAATGGAGGTTTGTCACCCTCCCACCCACGTTCGAAAAAGAATACTCGAGTTTGCTACAAAGAAATTTGATGGCGGATCATGTCAGCGTCTTTGCAAACTGCTACTGAACAAAACATACTATGTTCATCACCCCGACACTAGCTCTCTTAAACAGCAAGCGCAGAAACCGTTTCAAGTGATAGTATTCCCACCAACCCAGCAGACGACGATTTGTAAGTACACGCAAGAGGATGTGTACGTTCTTTTCAGTAGATACCCCTTTTTGGCACCAATATTAGCATTATCACACAGAAACGACACTGTCTCGAGTCCGCCATGGACACTTGTAGTGCTGATATTTTACTAGTAACGGAAACGGCCTCGCTGAAAAATTTGAGACGGAAAGTTACTTCCTGCAAATAACATCCACCTACAACTCTAATCACGTCGGCCAACAAAGAGTGTGAGGTCTGCTTGCTACCGACAGAAAGTTTGTTTCCCATTGCATGCACATTGATACGCCATTAAACATGTTTTGGTAATGCGTCGTTTCAATCTACTAGGAAGTTATCATTGGAGCCTGTTACCTGATCCTGGACTGTGCCGAATATTGTTAATGAATTCCGCGCTAGACAAAGATCGTTTAGAACTGTGCTCGGATTTTCTCTCGAGCAGCTCATAACAAAGCCAAAAAACAAAGCATTATGTTACCAACAACCTTGATCTTGTCCTCGCTTCACACCCTGACACGCATATGCGATCACTCATTACTTTCTATTCACTTGAATCTCGCGAAGCCTAAATGTGCAAAAAGATTAGTGTCTATCCGCGCACCAGAATCACGCAGACATTGATTCAATTAACAATGCATTATGTTCCTTTCTTGGAATCTTCCATTACGAGCTGCAATTAACATTGTATTATGTTCCGTTCTTGGATTCTTCTATAACGATTTCAACAGCCGTACATTCGACATGCAATTGACAATGTAATGTGTTCAAATCTCAGAATCTTCCATAACGACTTCAACAGTCGTACAGTCGAGGTGCAATTAACAATCTATTATGTTTTGTTCTTGGAATCTTCCATAGCGACTTCAACAGCCGTACAGTCAAAATGCAGTTAACAATGTATTATGTTCCGTTCATGGAATTTTCCATGAAGACTTCGAGAGCCGGACAGTCGCAAAAAATTCGGCTGTGCTCATAATAAGAATGCTTAACCAAGAACTAAGGACATTCCTGTTCAAAGTGCCCCAGTCTGCCTGGTATAATACTCAGATAAGGCGTACATTGAGTCAAACGGAGCGATTGCATTGGTCAGCGAAGGTTTTCAATAAGGGCCGTTGTAGCGCTTACAAATTTGCTTGCAGTGTATCTGCATCTGAAATAAAAACCGCCGCAGACATCTTCTTATATTACATTTTCCCGTCAATGCCACCCCGTACAAAGACCACAGATTGGCGCGCAAGGCACTAATGACAGTCATGTTGACTACACTGCAGATACTATACCCTATGACTTTTACGCGTACTGCCGGGCTAATTTCTAACGGCAGAGCATACAATCAGAAAATAAGGGAAGGCGATATGACTGCGCACTGTCCTATTGCCTTCTGGTATTTCCTGATTGTGTTCGCTGGCGATACAAATAGTACGCGTCCGTTCTCAATGAAGCGTTACGTGAAAGTGTTAAGCGACTGTATCGCTTCCCCTGCAGCCATTAACGCTGCCATCATATGCTCTTACTAAGCCGTTGGTACCTGTAACCGCTTGTGTCATAGCGTTTGTGTCAGGTGGATACCGCTGTACTGGCTCAGTACGGTGAATTCCACCACATTCGTGCACCACAGTCGTAGACGTCCTATATGAGCAAGCAGTTTGGGTATATTGCAGAGGAAAAGGCCTATTTCTAGAGCAATACCTACAAGTAATTTCAATTTAGGAAGTCGAGATATGCACATGTACGTATAAATAGTATGGCGCCATTTGGATTAGGTCACATTAGGTATGGAAGAAAACATTCTTCGTTACATCTTACGATGGCGATGCTTTGCACTGTGAGATTGCTTTGCATGGCGCAAACTGCGAGCCAGTCGGGGATGTAGTGAGGCCGAACGAAACGAGGGAAATGGTGAACAAAGCTCAAGGTAAGGATTCCTCTTTGTTTAACGTATATTAATCGCCAGGTCATGTATGACCCTATCAAATAAGCTACATATTGCGCACGGCGCTTCCCTGTCCTTGCGAAACAAAAATAATAATGCGGGACAGTTGATCTTTGCTTTTAGGAGTGTGACGCGACGGCGTCAGTAGCTTCTTTCTACGGCTCTATTCGCGGATTCTTGTTCATATTGCCTGCACTTCCTTGCTCGCTAAATTCCTAATTCCTCAATTTCTTCCTCTATCTGTCGCAAATACTCTTAAGCCCAGCCGTAATATACGCTACGTGATATTTATTTTACACACTTCAAGTCCTGTAGTCGCAAAAGAATTTAGGGGTGAGGTTGACATTATTTGTGGTACAAAACAAAACGAAATGCTAACTACAAGGTACTTTGAATGGCGATCTTGAAATTAGTTGTGTCACAAATGCAGACTATAAAGGAGGCGGAAAGGCGGTTTCATTCAGTGGCGTTTCTTGGTAAAAAGGAGAAATGATACAACAAGCTGACGCTTCAGTTTTGTGCAGATGGTCGACGCGAGATGACTTGAAACTGGGTGCGGTAAAACATTTTATTTCAGGAAAGCATTGAAATAGTATACTTTATGAAAAACAGAAAGGCGAGACTACTTGCGACGTAGCGAATGGTCCGGAAACGGCCTGGATGTGACGCTAGAATGACGTGAATAATTAGAGAAAAGAAAACGGGTGGCACGGTTCTGAACGCTTTCAAGAAAATAGATAAGATTGGTAATAGAACAGTACCAAACGACGCAAGCATACTCCAGCTTGGGATGGAGAGGGGTATTTTGTATAATGTAAGTTCGAGTGAGGCAGGTCCTGATGCAATGTTGCGTCTTAGGTCGCGTAACGTACTCTTAGCATTATCAGTGACGTATTCACAGTGCATGTTTCATGAAAGTAATATGTAGGACAAGGTGCGTATAAGCGTTAACAGCCGAGAGGAATGTGAAAATTGAATATGGGACTGCACCTGAAGGGCTACAGCGGGAAGAAACACACATACGCTCGTACGTTTGCATTTATTAGCGTTAAAAATCATTAGCGATTTCTTACACAAGATAGATACACTATTAAGATCATCTTGAAGTTTCACGGAATCACTGGGGCTAGTTATTTTGTGGTACACCCCTTTCATAAATGTTAAGTCAGCTTCACCTCTATGCTGCATTCCCCTCTAATGGAGGAACAGCAATGTATTGAAACATTATATTATGGTCATAATTCATATCATTTATGCATCGGAACATATTCGCATAATTGCTCTATTACCACTACATGCATCTGTGTAGAAGCAACATGCGATTTCAGGTCTATATCGCCGTTTTTCTGGCGGCCAGTGACGCCATGTTTGGGGAAAGAAGCAGCGTGGGAAAGCCTACTTAACGATTTTTGCAAGGGGTCCATTGTCCGCGAATACCCGAATTTTAAAATAAGATATAGGAATTAAAGTCGTTGATGTAGGGAAGAAAAGCAAGTGACCCAGAACTGACCCTTATGGTACACCGGATGCTACGGATCAGGGTTCAGACGTAAATTCATTAGCAGTTATGTATTGGGTCCTGGTAACAACAGCATCCTTAATCCATGCAATGACCATTGGGTCAGTACTAAAAAAGGAAAAGCTTGAAATTCAGTAAATCATGAGAAACAGTTTCAGAAGCTCGCGAGAAGTTCAGAAAGATAGAGTCGTTATCAAGTTGCAGATCATCATTAATAAATAATTCATTAGTAAAAAACAAGAAAATTATTTTCTAAAGCCATGATGTACGTTGTTAAGGAAAATATTATCTCTAAAAATATGATAGACCCCGCCACGTATTTAAGCCCCACTTTAACTATGCTGTACGCATGAGCCTGCTTGATGTAGAGACAGTATGCTAAACTTGGTATCTAAATTCGGTTCCTATCCCACCCTTCTAGCACAAAGAAGCTATTCGGAGTAGAGGATAATTCCCGCTGCGTCTCCAGAGGGTTGCAGAATAAACAGAATTGTTTCAGAGAATGGTAAAATGTGCCGTAGCTAAACGAAAATAGGTTTCTTTGCAACAGTTTCTAGAGTTAAAAGATGACCTTTATACACACCAAGTTATCCCAAATCATTGTAAATTAGGCAGATCAACATTTGCAAAAGCGTGTAAGCAACTCGCGAAAAGCGAGGGGGTTATGTGGCGTAAGCCACAAACTGGAGTCTTCCCGAACCTCAGCTTTACAGCATGGGGCACCCAGAAATGTCCAGCCCCAGGTGCAAACGTTGCGAGGGCATAGCGGACATGATGCACATGATATGAAATGTCCTAGATTTGGCAAACCTGACAGAACAGATGAGACCTGGGATGAACTACTACTCAAACAGGGCGAAAATGAACAACGTGAACTCATCCGTCTCGCCCTGGCCGCTGCTCAGATCCAAGAGATCGGGTCGACAGCTGAGGTGAGGACATGGCTGGGACAGAGCTGCGCTTCGGATCCTCGCCAACTTTTTGACGGGTGCAAAAGTAAACGTTGTTTCTCTCTCCCTATCTCCATCTCTCTCTCTCTAAAGCATTGATTATTTCAATGTAATATATCGATAGAAGTTGTCATTTAGAGCAGCAGAAAAGAAACAAAGTATCTTTCTTGAGCGCTACCTGCGGTAAATTTAATACTCTTATTGCACAGGTATTCAATTCACCATTACATGTAATTCACGCGTAGTTCTCGCGGCCAATTGAGATGCGATTCAGTGGCAGCCATGTATTTGTGGCATGCCCTCTGAGTGCAATCGAGAAAAATAAGAGGGTCAAGCCGGCTGGCATGGTGGCATCTTGCGTTCATGAGCTTCAAACCAGAAAGCCATGCCGAAATGTAAAGTGCAGGTTAAAGGGCAATGACGGTGGAGGTGAAGGCGCCCGTCGCACACGTACACAACAGCCTGGTATCGCGGTGTCATGCCGCGCTTGCTGTCACATGAAGGCGAAGAGAGACTGCAGATTCCTTTGTGTATGAAACAAGAGAAAAGCATAAACATTCATCGGAAATCAAAAGTTAAGCGTTAAAAAAATTCGAATAGCGTACCCCCACATGTTCAAGTTATCGTAATATGAAATACTGACAAGAAATTGGCGATGCCAGAGTTAAATAAAAAAATAAATAGTCTACTCTCTCTTTGGTTTCCACTTCAAAGACAAAAAATGTTTAGACCTTCACTTTTTAACCATTAGCGATTAGTTTTACGTTCGAGTTTCACGTGACGTCGAGGGCACATCTATCGCTTCGAGAAAGGATGTTTGTCTTCGTGCAGTACATGTTTTAAAAAGCTTCGTACAAACCTTGCGCATTTGAAATAGCATGAAAACGAAGAATGCTTACAAAAACACCTCCTTTCTTCTGTGACTATGTTATGGCGACTCCGGGACCTTCCAAATGCGGTACACTTACAAAGAACTCTTTCAGAATGACGGCAGTTGGTGTTATCGGTGGCGTCTGTCATGTTCGGGCATCCAAGAACTGGGCGGCGTAGACGAAACATCGAAGAGCGCTTATTCCTCTTATTCCTCTACTGTAATCAAGCAGATTACAGTAGAGAGCACGAAGCGTACGTGCCAGCGGCTTTTTATACCCAGCATGGGCTAGCAGATAAGTGATAGCCGAACCGAGCACCTGCTAAGGCAGTGCGCGATAACGAAACGAGTGCTTCGCGCACACACATTTCCTTCCAATGAGCACAACATCCTTTGCTACATTATACAATGCAATGATGCTATGGCCGATATCTGTCCGGAGGCCGCCGGTCCCTCAGAGGGTGGCGCCACTCGTTTGGAGGGTCGTTTGTTGCCGCAGGAGCCGGAGCTGGCTCGGTGTCGCTTCCAGGATCCCTGAAATCGGGCCAAAATTCAGTCATTGTACTTTGCTTTGGGCTTTCGATGCTGCGAAGAGGCTGGTCTTGATGACGATGCCAGATGAACACGCCACGACTCGTCTTGACTGGAACCTTGAATGAAACAGAGCCAGACTGCCTCACAATCGTGCCAGGAACCCATTTGTCAGGACCTCTGTAGTTCCGCACGATGACTTCATCGTGGATGTTGAAGATCCGCTCTTGCGCTCAGCGTCGCACCGTGTCGGCGAGCTGTTGGTGAGCCACTCTTCCCCCAACTGAGGGCTTCACGGCGTCGAGTCGGGTGCGAAATCTTCTACCTATGCAATAGTTTGCGGGTGCTTCTCTTGTGGTCGCATGCGGCGTGTTGCGGTGTGTCAGCAGGGACGACTGCAGGGTGGTTTGCAGGGAGTCTTGAGGTCGTCCTTTCCGCAACGCAGATTTCATTGACTGTACAAATCTCTCCGCAATGCCATTAGTGCTCGGGTGGTACGGTGCACTCACAATATGACGACCACCGAAGCCTTTGACGAAGCGCTGTGGACCGTTGTCGGTAACGATGGTCTCGGGTACGCCAAAACGAGAGAACAGGGTCCGCTTGCACGATAATGTCCGCGCTAAGTCGAGACTTAAACAGTGTCTTTAGTAAGACCAGACTTCTTCAAGACCGGAGTTATTCAGGGCTCTATAGGTATGTACCTATGGAGACAGTGGATACCTAGTTTGAAGACAGCGGGTACCTATACATGGGAAATCTTGGCCCCTGCTTAGGGAACGCGCCGTGGCACCCGACGGCGCTTTCAGTCTGTCACGGCGTGGTGAGGGTGAAAAACCTTAATGAATTAAAAAAAGAGCGCAGGTTAGGGGCCCTTTGCATGAGTGGAGTGCCTAGTATAGGAGGCCACTGGACAAAGCTGTCACCATTGCCCGTTGGCCAGGGCCAGTAGCGATGAGTAGGTAAGCAAGGCCGCCTCCAAAGTGGAATTTTCATGCATTACTAATTTCTTAGGGGGGCATGATGCGAGCGCACCTTAAAACGTGCTGCAGTCGTTGCTGCCTAAAACAGAGCTCAACTTCGCATGCGTATGACGCGACGCTCACCAGAAACCGTAGCCGTCGTGCATGCTTCATTGGCAATCAGAATGTTCATTCTAGCAATGACAATAAAAATGTTAAGCCGCGTAGTTTTTCTCAAACATTTGCCTCATTTTGTTGAATTACCATGTCTTTGCTCGGGTAATTTTTTTTCCTCTCATAAAATGACTACAGGAATGCGCCACGCCCTTCCACCACACGTTTTCGTGATGACTTCAAAAAGTCTCATAGGGCAGCGGTTATACGCATTTGGGTAAGCAGCGTAAGTACGTGCGCGCGTACTGGCGCTGGTGTGAGAGATGGGGGGGGGGGGGGCAGACAGGCCGCGAATATCAGACTTGTACGTAGCAGTGCTGTTAGGGAGCTTTAATAACTGCAGTCCTCAAAAGCAAGTATTGTGCTGACGTCAGTGCCTGTTGAATCGCTACTGAGGCATATTTTAGGAATAGACCAGTTACATTTAGACGCTGTCCTAACACCTACCAAAATCTGAGAGTTGTCCGCTGCAATTTTAGAGCACTCTTCGCACTGCACCAACAATTGAGGTTATGTGCGCCGCAAATGGGACCTAAAATCACGTTGAGACAAAAGATGCCGTATTGGAAGGCTCACAAAATTTCGACCTCTTCTCTAAAGGTAGCTCATTCACGGATCGTGCGTTTTATCTCGACGCAAGATTCACCAATCATGCATTTTATATTGACGCGAGACTCTCGGGTCGCTCATTCACCAATATCATTCCAATATTCAATATTATTCCGTTTTTAGAAAACGCCTCACTAGCTGCCACACTCACGTATTCCTATTTTTGGAGCCGTCACCACATCTTTTCTTCGACATGGTTTCCTTACCCACTGCTGGCACAGGCCCGTCGCTCGGAACGTTGCCTGTAAACCTATTTACCAGCTGTTTACAAAACGGACCGCAATAGCACTAAAAGAAAAACTTTCGCTTAGCAGCGGCACAAGTTATAACACATGCCTGCAACACCCCTGAGTAGAAAACGGGGACGTATTGACGTACTGCAAGATATGCAGTTTTCGTTTTAGACTTCGCGAAAAAATCTATACGATTGAAATATGCTTCTTAATCTATCCGTCTTCCGAAAAGTTGATTTGAATTTGTGACTAGTGTAAAAATACCAAAGATACCGTTAATTTCTCAATTACCTTACTTTGAATGCTTGCACGCTTCACCGGGATCGCGTGGACCATGCAGTGAAGTATTCTCAAAACTCGACGGAGCCGTTTTGTAAAGAGGGCCTTTCCGACGGTGTGCCCAGTAAAGCGCTTCACGAAACCCGATAATAACGTCGTTTTCAATGCGCTTCATTTAAAAAGCAGAAAAATCGCGCAAGTGCAGGTCAGGTACAAATTGTTTCTGTCAATTTATTCAGGCCCCTTAAATAAACAATGCTTTCTTATATACCGCAGATTTTTTCTGTATCCTGAAAGCCTGATATAGGTATATGGAAGTTTACTGCATTCTGCCGCGATATGACAGCTCCAACTTTCCTGCAGGGCCTTATTGAAAAAAAAAAAAATGTATGTCCAAAGCTGTGTAACATTTGCATTGTACTTTTAGTTCTGGTGTATGCCTATGCACAATATCAGCCATGTGCAAATGTTAGGCAGAAATGACGCGCAAAATTTTATTTTTATTATTTTTATTATTTTTTGCACCAGTTTGTAAAATATTTATTCTAATGCATTCTTCCCCACAAATGTACTCGATTTGTATATCAAAATGTCAGTACTCCACACCCCAATTTCTGAAACACAAATGAACACAAATATGTTACAGTACTGTTGACAAATACAGCTGTTCATATGACTACAGCAGTTGTCACCATGACAGTAAGGTGGTATACTTGTGCAACAAGATCTCACCGTTCTTTCATGCAGATAAACAAAAACGACCAGGTACTTTTCTTACAGTCATATAATTCTGGCCTGTTCTGGGTGTTGGATGTGCACAGGTTTCGAGTAGTATTGCAACCATATACAAATATGCAAGATCAGTAGCCCTTGAGGTGATTTAATGCAAGCATGTGACCAGCACCAGCACGACATTGAGCAAAATTATTTGCGCACACTGTTCTCGCAGCATACAATTAAGAAAATGGTGGCCCACATTGGCAAGAAATATTATCATACAAGCAAAACAACGTATGCTTGAGAAAAGTACAAAATGACAGTTGTAGATGCCTTACACACACCACACATGCTGATATTTGTTCTGCAGGTCACACTACATAGTGAGTAGCAGAGAATAAATATCAAACAACAGTTTATAAGGGTTACAGGTGTTGGTCTCAAAGGGTGGAATTAATAATTTTGACGCACTTGCAAGAGTATAATGCAGAAAAGCTTAGTTGACATAACAACTGGACACAGCAAAACATGCACATGATTTGAATCACGGTGGGTGAGGAATGCTACAAAAGACTATAAACATTCTAATAGAAGGTTAATCAAAATGCTGTTGAATATTATACCTGCAAATAATATAAGACAGTTTTCTGTGGTCCTATATATATTCTTCAGTTGTCGCAACTGTAATTGCAATGTAAGCACTGTCAATAATACAGGTGTGATCATTGAAAGTTGATGTCAAAATTACTCGTTACACTTTGAGCAGGTAGCTCGGATTTGCTGCCATGGATGCCATACAACGAGACAATTTATACAAAAGCTTGTGCTGTGAACACCTACCACAATTTGGTAGCCCGGACTCCTGCTTTTGCACACATTCACCAAGCCTCCCAGAGTTTACCATTGCACTCTGATACCATGCAAGTATTTGACAAAATGGCAATCTTTGAGTGATGGAAAAACATATTGCATGTTTAACAATTTACTGCACAGACTCTAACAAAATATATATTGTAGGTATTAAAACAACAAATTCACAGCTTAAAACATATCTGTAATCTGTTAAGTACCCTACTTTACCACATTGAACCAACTTTTGGTGTAACCGATGTTAAGGTTACGCTTGGTTTCATTTATTGGGCTTAACATCCCATAGTGACTCAAGCTACGAGAGATGCAGTAGTGGAGAGGTTGCGAAATTTCGACCACCTCGGATCTTTTAACATTCACTGACATTGCACAGCAGACGGGGGCCTATGTTTTTGCCTCCATCGAAATGTGGCCACCATGGCCAGGATTCAATCCATCTTCGGGTGCAGTAGTCGAGCGCCCTAACCACTGTAACTCCACTGCAGGTAAACATTAAGCTTAGTGCTCAAATATAATCTCGTATTTACATGTCTCGAATCGGATGTTGCAACCAAAATGAAGTAAAAGGGAGATGTTTATGCTCCATCTGTTATTATGCTCTATATGTACTCAACAGCAAATATTTCAACGCACACTCTTGCGTAGGCTTCAGGATGTCAATACAAGACTTACGTAGCACATAATAAAATGAGCACATTTGCATAATTATCCGGTCATGAGAAGTTACCCAGTGAAAACATTAAACTCAGTGACTAGCACAGGCATAATTTATTTCAAGTAACTGTACTTAAAGCAGGAGAAATCGTGCTGCACCATGCCTTTGCGCAGCATAAATCTATAACCCCGGTGAGGATAAGCATGTACAGACACTTCTTCTTGCACTTCCGTGTGCTTGCCTATGCTGCACGCATACTCCTGGGACACGTTGTGCAGTTAGCACCTCGTCATGATGCTGGTCCACACATGGTCCAGTGACATGGAGGGAACGGAAGCAGCGTTTCAGCTGCCCTATTGTCCTACAAAAAAAGCATGGTGAGTGGGCTATGCACTGCCACTATAAAGTTGATGACGCGCGTAGCGCAAGTTGCTACAGTCAAAGTGAATGCATATAAAACAGAATAATAAAAATTTTCTCTCCATCATGATGCATTTCAAATAAAGCCACATCTGCTCTGAGTAACCTGTGGTTTATGGAACTGACAGCTTCGTAATATGCTGTATTTGGAATGTATGCTTTGAGCATTTGTATCACACAACCTTTAAACGTGTGCGGTGCAATGTAATGCAGTAAATACCCTTGCGCCATTAAGACTGGAAATATTTTGATACCTTCATTTAAGGAAATATATATCATACTCAAAAGACAAAATAATGCCATGATTTTTGGACAAATCTAATTGCTAAGTAACTATTGATATGTGTCACTCAACAAATATAACTTGACTGACACCCAACCATAATTTGTTTGATTGCTGAAAAGCTCCCCCCCCCCACAGGCTTGGCCAAAGTTATTTGACTGCAGTGTTATTTCACTAGTAAACAAATGCGACATCAAAGTCAATTTCTTTCAGCATACATTGTTCGCTCAACAACGCTTGCAACTGTACCAAGCTGTTCAAACAACACGGATATCCACAACCGGTCAGTGTCCGGGATACCATGCAATCCAATATTTAGAATGTGCTGCGCACCAACCTTTCAATCACTGCTCTGGTGGTGCCGTGAGCTGCGCTGTATCGCTTTTTGCCGCACATGTCCGCATTCTGGAGCCAAAGTCTGCATGGATACCCACTGCAGCAGGATGCCTGCAGTGGGTAAGTGCCCGACTAGAAGAGCTGAGCGAGGGCGCTGTGTGTGAGCACTCGTGCGTCATATGTGCCACCGGGCCACTTTGCGACAGCATCGAGGATCTGGCACTTGCTGTCTACCACAAGCTGCACGAAGATGGAGTGGTAAAAATGTCTATTTATATGTACGCTTCCTCAAACAGCTCATGGGCCTGGATCTTGACATGAGTGGCATCGATGGCACCCACGATGCCAGGGAAACCTCCAGCAGCACAGAAGTCGGTCATGCACCCCGGCAGCTCATCCTGGGATAGCCAGCTGTAAAGCAGGAAGCCTATATATCACTTCTGGTGCGCATATTCATCGCTCACAGTTGCAGGCAATCATGTGGCGGCACAAAACCGATAATAAATTCCACGCTGATGCTATAGCGCAGCAAGACTTGCCGTCCCAATTACTCCATCGGTGACGTGCCGATGGGGATCTGAAGAGGATGCAGTGCAGAGCACATGCCCTAAGTGGCCAGGGCCTGCTGCCGAGATGGATCTTCGCCACATTTTATGGACATGCCCAGGAATGCAGCCGTAAAGAATAAGACGACTACAAGACGTTGGATCGACTGTCGGCTACAAAGGAGGAACATTTACACTTGTGGCTAAAGGCACAAATTAAGAGCCGGAGCTTGCTCCGATTCCTTGAAGAAAATAGACTGCATGATTCCATTTAAGTTAAAAGACAACCTCATTCTATGCCACCCCCCATGGCAAGCCTTCAAAAAAAAAAAAAACACTTGTCGTAGACCCTGTATGATGCAAACCCCGTCAAGGTGCGCAATCGGTACTATAAACCTGACTTAGTCAACCGTTGTGCTCGATCAAGGCAATAAACGCTTATGACCGTAATAAGTGAAAAAAATAAACGTTCCTGAAAATGTTGCTTCGCTGTCGCTAACGTCCGCTATGGGCCCTGTATATCCCAACAACCGCTAAAATAAGGTATACGATTTAAACACTTTCTTCTATTTCTTCCTGCCTTGTCTCTACTCGTCAAGAAACATCACAACAGGCCAAATGGGTGAAATGACAACGGCGGCTCTTACCGTGTCCGGGCTGCGGCGTTCCGTTTCAGTGCAACAACGACTCTTCTTACTGCCCGGCTTGCCGTCGGCTCGTCCACGCCAACCGGTTCAACAGCCTTTATGAGAAAGCCGCCGGCAGTAAAAACTTCAACGCCAGAAGCACCAGGCAGTATGAAGTTAACGTATGAGTGTAATGAGTCGGGCTCGGTTAACGGATGCTGACCCTGCCGAAGCGAGATCGCAGCTGCAGCTCCTACTCGCAGGGATATTTCCTGTCCCTGAAAGCACGTTCACGACACAAGTGGAGATCTGCAACGGGCAGCATGCGATACTGACGCTCCGCAGGCATTCGACGAACGAGAAAACGTGAGCGAACGCACACCACGCCGATCAACATACAACGAGTGACCATCTGTTTCATTTTACGGCCTCCCAAAACATGACGACGGGATTTAGAGCAGTTTCAGTTATTTTGTAAAGCTGCCGAGAAGCGGCGCGCACATCCTTATTTGACAAAAAAACGCAAGAAAGGCAATGGTTTAAAACAAAAACAAAAATGCGTATATGAGCGTCAAGCCAAGCCGCTACTTCTATGGCGTTGCCACCTCTCGGTGAAATATTGCGGCAAATGTCGTGACTGTCCAGCTCATTGATGGGCTTTGTGCAGGCATCAAGTCTATTTCGGTTGGCTTATTGCGCCTCCATTGAGCGGCCGTGGCTCTGTATGTCCCTATGGCCAGCTTTCTTAGGTTAGATTTTCCTACGGCTTAAGTCGCTTGCACGAAACGTTCAGTGCGCATTTAAGACTGCGTTTAAGACGGAGCTTAAAGACAGCGTTCAGGCAGTCTTAACTGCAAACTTTATTAAGATTCAAAATGGCTGCAGTGCGGCTGCTACGGCTGGATGCACATGATAGACCCCTTCGAGCGTGGAAAACGTGCAACTAAGTTTTTCTGTACCCCTTCGTGTTGATGCAGAGGTGAAACGCGTCTTCTCGGAGTTGTTTAGTGACTGGGAACTTGTGTCGACGTTCTTCCTGTTGCTCTTTAGACTGCCATGCGAGTCGCGCTGACTTCGTCGGCTTGAGGTGAGCTTCAACATTTTCGTCATTCTTTTGCGCGGGTGCTTTGCTATGATACGTCTGTCGTGTATTAAATGGTAAATGCAGTAAAAAAAATAATAATAGTACGCGGAACGTAGTGATGCTCTTCATCACCGTTTTGTTTGTGCTATGATACCGGGCGATGCAGAATAATTAATGGTGTGTTTCCGAAGCCATTTCTTGGTTGCCGTATTTGTCGTCGTACTTGTTGCGACGCACATATTTTTTTTCCCGTTTTCCCTGTTGTGTGTACTGGCACCGCATATCCCACGGGGGACTTTAGTGGTGTGACTACGTCTAAACGCGGCACGAGCTGCTGGTTTCAAACCTCGCATGAATCTCATTTGCTAATCGCCTGTTTCTTTCCGCTCAGTGTAAAATGGGGCGTGCAGCTCAAACGTGCGTTCGTGCCGCTACATGTAGGTTCCAAATCAAGAGCAATTGAAACGCGTGTCACAAGTGAAACACGTACGTCTTGTTTCCAGCCGTCATTATCCGGAGGATGGGCCTGGCGTGAATACATCAAAGCTTTGGGAGGCTTCCAACGCGTCGGTGGCGCCATCTATTGCACTTTCTTCAAGATCCTAGTGCTGGGCTGCATCTGAGAGCGTGCACAAACCAACTGATCGTCTTCGAATTAGTGCTTCAGTGATTTTGCGCTGTTCAAACAGCGCTTGTTCTACCATCTGAGGTAGCAGCTCGCAAGTAGCCCGTTGATGGCTGGATGTTATACGTCCCCGCTGCTTTTGGTGTCAACGCTGTGTGCTTATTGTGTGGAGCCGGGACGTTCACAGCGTCACCAGAAGTGAGACTAGCT
Organism: Amblyomma maculatum; assembly: GCF_055883805.1. NCBI lineage: Eukaryota > Metazoa > Arthropoda > Arachnida > Ixodida > Ixodidae > Amblyomma > Amblyomma maculatum. The sequence continues at coordinate 130,760,043 of NC_139352.1, forward strand.
GCAGATTGTTTTGATTGCTCATGTGTGCTTGGTGTCAGCACTATGTGTTCAGTGTGTGCAACTTGGATGTTCACAGTGCCGCTAGAGAAGTGAGACCCGTTGCACCTGTGCTGTTGGTGTCAGCCTTGTCAGCTTTGTGTGGTGCCGAAATGTTCAGTGTCAACACATGTGAAGCTGCAGCTGCCAATGTTGGATTTTTAACATATCTAGCAAACCTTAAAGGTTGCTGTATCGGGCTTCAGCATATTTAAGCACTCACTTTTGTGGAGACAATTGGTGGAGTCCTGACCGGCCTGCTTTTAAAGTGTGATCCACAAGAATGCAGATGTTTGAAAAGTGTTTATCCAATTAAAACGGCAATTGCATTCATTTATAGCAAATTATCAATACACTGTTTAAAACGCATTACTGCATTTGCAACTTTTGGAACCCTTTTATTATCCTGCAGAGTTCACATACTCATACACCTGTATCCAATGTGAGCAATGTGTTTTGAATACTGATACTACCTGTTGCTGCAAGCAGGTACGTTATGTGTTTGCCAAGAATGTGAGAGATGTTTCTAACTCCCTTGAATATTCTGTCCCCCGTCTTGAAGACCTTTTTCTCAGGCTGCCTTACCACGATAAAAATGTTCTGTAGCAAAATCCAGCTCTGAACCATGGCTTGTTCTTTATGTATTATTTATTTATGTATTATGTTAGTGTGAAAGCTACTGTGGCAATCAACAAAAGACGATAAAGACGCAGGCACAAAAACTTATCCGTGACAAATTGACAGTATATGGTGTAGCCTATACCTGGAACATGGAAACTTACAGTCGTGTTAAGCTGAGCAGCACTCGCGGCAGCTCATGCGATAAAGACCATTGACAAATATTCAATAAGGAACTCAATCTGCTAAATGTTAATGCCCGCAGTATTTTTAATAAGCCTGAACTATTCGAATTTTTGTCAGTGTTGCACGAACCGCACTTAATTGCTGCACAGAAACTTGGTTGCACGACGACGTACAGGACGATGAATTTTTTCCACCCTACTATCATGTCCTCAGGAAAGACCCAAAAACAAGAGATGGTGGTGTCACCTTGTTAATTAACAAAAGTTTAACCTACAAACATCCTCATCCCATGGATGACCATGAAAGTGTATGGTGCACGTTATTTCTTAACAATACCGCATTGAAAATTGGCGTATTGTATAGGCCCCCTGGTAGCTCTGTTGAACTTTTTCAGAAGACAGATGATTATATTGCCAATGAACGTAGCAGAATAGTACTGTTGGGTGACTTCAACCTGCCAGGTGTGGACTGGGAATTTTGAATCCCAGGAACAGTAGAAAAATTGCATGCCAATGACATGTTAAAAATAATGGCTAAGAATGGTCTAATCAGGTGGTTCTAATCCAGCAACTGGAATGCAAGGACAGAGCAGCGGAATACTGGACTTACTTCTACCAGATGGTATTTTCCAGTACGACGTAACTATAGAGGACGGAATTTCTGATCACAGTTGTGGCGAACATTTGGTTCGATAACAAGATTACACGCAACAAAAGGGTAACTGCCTATAACTTTAATCAGGCTGATGATACCGCAATACTTGACAATTTAGAGTTTGTACTCGACCGAATCCCCAATACTAGAGATGTAGGCACTTTATGGACATATTGTTACTGAGCGGTATTCGCTGGCCGTGCTGATGAAAAAGAAGTGCGACAGACTCCCATAAGAAAAAGATGCAAACGAGTGCTGTGCTGTGATCATCCTCAGTGGTGTGGACAACTGCCGTACTGTGAATATGTCCCGTAACATCTCTTGATGGAGGTAAATCTTTCGATCCCCGTCACAAGCTGGATCTCCGCAGCGGCCGACGCATCATTACCACCACTATGACTACCGACGCCGCTACATCTACTGTTGCCGCACCTGCTGTCGTCATGGCTCATCCCCGTGACCCCGGAACCTTCTGTGGGACCGACGACGTTGATGTCGACGCCTGGCTGGCCCTATACGAAAGAGTCAGCAAGCACAACAGGTGGGATCCCACACTTATGCTCGCTAATATCTTTTACTTGACTGGGACAGCGCGGGTGTGGTTTGAGACCCATGAAGAGGACCTCACATCTTGGGATATCTGTAAGCAGAAGCTCCACGACCTCTTCGGAAAGCCCATTGGCCGTCACCTCGCCGCCAAAAAGGCGCTCGCTTCTCGCGCGCAAACGTCTACAGAGTCTTACATCACTCATATACAGGACGTCCTATCCCTGTGCCGCAAAGTCGGCCACGCCATGCCTGAGGAGGATAAGTCGGCCACATAGTAAGAGGCATTGCCGACGATGCTTTCAACCTCCTTTTATGCAGGGATTGTTCCACCGTGGAATCTGTACTACAAGTGTGCCGAAGTTTCGAACAAGCGAAATTGAAGCGCATATCTCATCGTTTCGACCGTCTACCGAACACGGCTGCCAGCTCTTCCTGTGTCGATCTTCCGCCTGCTCGACCGCCAACTAATGACACTACTTTGACCCGCATCGTCCGCCAAGAGCTCGAGGCAATGACTCCGGCAGCTTTACTCTCGCATAGCCCCGACAATACCTTGGCTACAATATCACTCATTCAGGCTGTTGTTCTCCAAGAGGTTGCCAATATGGGTCTTCCTTCTACCTGCCGCACCGACACCGTGGATTCAGGACCTGCCCCTCCAGTAATTGCAGCTGCCGCACCCACCGCCAGTTTCTCGCCCCGATATCGGTACCGCAATCCGAATGAGTGGCGTACCCATAACAATCGTCCCATCTGCTTTACTTGTTCCCGCGTTCGCCACATTTCCCGTCACTGCCGTAGCCGTCGGTACACGCCATTTCGTCAATTCACCTACGTCGACCGCCGCGGAGACTATGCCCCTCGCTATACCTCACCTCGCCCCGACCAGACCACTGTTGACCTCGGTGCTCCTGCTCGTGCTGCCAACCTTTCACCATCCCCGCAAAACCGACGCTCGCGTTCTCCTCTTTCTCGCCGCCGTTTGTCGCCGTCCTATTCCAGACACATACCGGAAAACTAGCCAATGCAGCTCCCGGAGGTGACGCTGCATTTGTGACCCGGACTGAAAAACCTCTGCTGACCCCTGCCCTACAAAATAATCGCATCGACGTCCTTGTGGATGGTGTTCCCATTTCTGCTCTCATTGATACCGGCGCCCAACTGCCCGTTCTCAGCTCCTCAATTCGCCGTCGCCTGGAAAAAGTCCTTATTCCAGCCGTCCCGCCCACAGTTCGCGTCACCAATGGAAGCTCTGCTGCCGCGGTTGGCATGTGCACAGCGCGAGTTACCATTGCTGGTCGTGATGCTCCAGTGTTGTTCACCGTCCTCCAAGAATGCTCCACGACGTTATCCTTGGCATTGACTTTTTAACAGCCCACTCTGCCCTCATTGACTGCTCTACCGGCCTACTTCGCTTGGACATTCCGCTCTGCTCTGAAGACCCCTCCTGCTCACCCCGTCTTCGATCAGCACAGTTCTGCCGCCTTCCTCCTGAAGCTGCCGTCTAAATCCCTATGTCACCATTCCCACCCGTTCCAGACGGCGACAATCTCGCGTGTCCCATTACTGATGTCATCTTGCAGCGGCCCGTCACCCTTCCTCATCTGATTGTGCATATATCCCAGAACCGTACCACTTTCCCGGTCCTTAACTTCAGCTTATCAAGTTCTGCCCGAGGTAATTTCACTAGCAGAGCTGTCGCCGATGGCCGATTGTGCCATTTCAGCTCTGACTACCGATAATCCAAACGCCGTCCCTGAAACACCTCCCTCGTCCTCTACATCGCGCCCTGATACTGTTAAAAGCATGATTGCAGCTGATCTCCAGCCTGAATTCGCCGCAGAGTTAAAACAGCTTTTCCTCACCTACAGTGACCTTATTAACTTCGGTACCCGCCTATTGGGTCAAACCACAGTTAGTCACCGCATTGACACCGGTGACGCCTGTCCTAGTCACAGGCGGCCCTATCGTGTTTCGCTTGCCGACCGACGCGTCATCCAAACAGAGGTAGACAAAATGTTGGCGAACGACATAATTGAGCCTTCCAGTAGCCCCTGGGCATCCCCTGTTGTGTTGGTCAAAAAGAAAGATAATAGTTGGAGATTCTGCTTTTTTGGAAAACTTTGAAAGAGCACAAACACACACGACCACTAAGGACAAGAGACGAGACACAAGCGGCAAGTTCGGCTTTTCCAAGATTGGCTTCATTTGACCTGCTAGGCTGTGCACCCTGACTGGCTCGCCGCGAGGAAATTGGCGTTACTAAGGACAAGAGACGCTTGTGTCTCGTCTCTTGTCCTTAGTGGTCGTGTGTGTTTGCGCTCTTTCAAAGTTTTCCAAAAATGAACCAACTCGCCAAAAAAAAAGTGTTAATGGAGATTCTGCGTTGACTATCGTCATTTAAATAAGATAACCAGAAAAGATGTGTATCCACTTCCGCGTATAGACGACGCGCTTGATACTTTGCACGGAGCCAGCTACTTTTCGTCCATCGACCTCCGTTCCAGCTACTGGCAGATCTCTGTCGACGAGAGAGACCGTGAAAAAACAGCGTTCATCACCCCTGGCGGCCTTTATCAATTCAATGTCATGCCTCTTGGCCTTTGCAATGCCCCAGCAACCTTCGAACGTATGATGGACTCGTTGCTCCGAGGCTTCAAATGGACCACTTGTTTGTGTTACCTAGACGATGTAATAGTTTTCTCGTCTACATTTGAAAGCCATCTCCGTCGCCTTTCTAAAATCCTAGTGCTTTTTCGCCGCGCGGAACTGCAACTAAATTCCAAAAAGTGCAGCTTTGGTCACCGACAAATTAAAGTACTTGGTCACTTGGTTAATGCTGCCGGCGTTCAGCCTGACCCCGACAAGATTCGTGCCGTCAAAGATTTTCCCGCTCCGCGTTCATCCAGCGATGTTCGAAGCTTTATTGGCCTATGTTCTTATTTCCGACGATTCGTCCCGAATTTCGCAGCGCTAGCTTGTCCTCTCAGCAATCTCCTAAAGAAAGACGTTTCATTCTCCTGGGGGCCTGAACAAGTTGCAGCTTTCTCGGAGCTTATTGCTGCTCTCACAACTCCACCCGTCTTGGCCCATTTCAACCCATCTGCCAATACTGAACTCCGCACCGACGCAAGTGGCCATGACATTGGAGCTATACTTGCCCAGCGACAACACGGCCACACAAGGGTGATTGCGTATGCCAGCCGCCTCTTATCTACGTCCGAACAAAATTACTCTATCACAGAGCGTGAGTGCCTGGCACTTGTTTGGGCTATTACAAAATTCTGCCCTTATTTGTTTGGCCGACATTTTACTGTTATAACAAACCATCATGCCTTGTGTTGGCTTTCCTCTCTCAAACATCCTACAGGCCGTTTGGGGCGCTGGGCGCTTCGATTAAAAGTGTATACATTTTCCGTCGTGTACAAGTCCGGCCGGCTTCACCAAGATGCACACTGCTTGTCCCGTCATCCCGTCGACTCCCCTAGTCCTACCGACTCTGACGATGACGCATGTGTCTTGTCTGTGTCGGCCTTTTCTAACATTGCCGACGAACAACAATTAGATCCTTTCCTCCATTCCATTATCCTCCGTCTGACCTGCAACCGACCTGATCCATCTCTTGCCTTATAGGTACTCCACGAGAACACACTATACCGACGCAATATGCGACCAGACGGCGCAAACCTTTTGCTCGTCGTTCCTCAACATCTGCGTTCCACCATCCTTGACCAGTTTCATGATGCTCCAACGGCTAGCCACCTGGGTGTCTCTCGCACATACGACAGCCTGCGCAGACGCTTCTACTGGCCAGGGCTCTACCGCTCCATCCAGCAATACATTGCCGCATGTGAATTGTGTCAACGTCGAAAGAAGCCCACAATTTTGCCTTCAGGCCATTTGCAGCCGATCCCCATACCCACAGACCCGTTTTCCCGTGTAGGTGTTGACCTTCTTGGGCCCTTTGCAGTTTCCGCCTCAGGGAACAAATGGATCGCCGTCGCCACCGATTATGCTACACTCTTAGAAAAAAGGTTAGTAAGAAGCTAGTAAATGCAGCAGTTACTAATTTCGAATAGGTTTTACTACCTTTTTACGAACCTTGAACTAACTCGCAACTTTTTGAGGTAATAACGACTCCCATTACTAACAAGTGAGTTTCTGCTAGTAGTTTTGACGAGTTAAATGCTAGAATCCCTGGGCAACTTTACCATAATATCTTGCTTGCGTAATTTTACCAATATTTTCAGAAATTCATGTTTTGGCTGTTCTTGCCAGTCATACATTAAAACTTATTATTCCGGAATTACCGAGATACATTACTTTCAATCATTTAATGGCGGTCGTTTTATTTATTTATTTATTTTTTGAAGTCAATGTTTTTGTGCACTCTTCAAGCTAAAGAAAAAAACATTACAGAATTTGAGTTTTCTTGCCCCATGCGAGCTCCTGACAGCGTAATGCGGTGACAGAAAAAGTCAGAGCGACACTAAGCTCTTTCAGGAAAAGCCTGCAGTATAGTGACCTGGGACGCTTTGTGGGAACGACCTGCAGTCAGTCACGGACAAACGCTCAAGTGTGGATGGCGTCATTTTAGAAGCAACACATTTTTTTATGAAAATTGAAAATAATTTGTATTCACGTTGCATAGGACAAGGTTTTTGCGTCTACTGCTGCTGTTTTGTTCATCTTAACATTGTGCTTTCCACCAGTGCAACAGAAATGCACAACGACCCGAAATCAATACCTTTCCACCTCGCATGTAGTTGCCTGCAATCAACATTTATTCCATTTTCTTTACGTATGGTCCAAGCATAAACACCCTGTAAGCAAACACACACACACACACACACACACACACACACACACACACACACACACACACACACACACACACACACACACACACACACACACACACACACACACACACACACACACACACACACACACACACACACACACACACACACACACACACACACACACACACACACACACACACACACACACACACACACACACACACACACACACACACACACACACACACACACACACACACACACACACACACACACACACACACACACACACACACACACACACACACACACACACACACACACACACACACACACACACACACACACACACACACACACACACACACACACACACACACACACACACACACACACACACACACACACACACACACACTGGGCCCATAATCAGGTATGCCACGTGCGCTGGGACCCAGAGGCACTGGTTTTTATTACCTCAGCCCGCCAGCTTTGTGCTTAATTATGGCTCTAGACGAGACTATACGCTGGCTTTAAAAAAAAAAAAAACATTTATCGCCAAACCAGCCAAACTGCCTTTCGAAACCGAAAGTCCCTCTAGGAAGCGGCCGCCAGTAAAAAGAAGCCAGAAAAGCCACCGATAAGTCAATCCGATCCGATCCGAAGCCGCCAGCGGCAAAAAGTTGCAACGGTGCCATGCTGCCTTTGTGTCGTGCGGTGTGATTGTGAACGCTATTTCCTTACGCTTTGCTGCTTTTTTGTTCTGTGGTTCTTGGAATGGGCCGCAGAGTTGATATTTGACATGTGCACTTTGATAGACGTTCTCAAGTACGTGATGTAGTGATAAATAGGTTCTGTGCCGCACACCGCTTGCACCGCGCCTTGGCAACGCCGGCATCAACACGGAAGAAGGAAATGGACTGGCGTGATTGTTTTCAAATGTGATTACACTGCTTGAAATTATTTTTATTTAATATTGCTATTGAATGAAGTACGCGTTGTTAATACTGTTGCGTGTGGTCTCAAACTTCCTTCGTAATACAAGCTACGAACTCGACCCAGCCTGCCTTATTGTGAGGGCGAGCCAGTCACTCTTCGGAACAATAAGCGTGAACGTTTGGGCGAGTTGGTCAGACATACTTGACATGAACGGCGCGGCAGAAAGGTTTGGCGCTTGTCCGTGTGTGTTCTCTGTCTTCGTCTCTTCCTGCCGCGCCGTTCAAGTCAACTCTTCAAAAGCCGTCGATTTTATATGTATGCTCGTCCCTAACGCGAAGCCGTTGTACGATATGAGTAGTGTTCTGAAACTTTATCGGAACCGTCATGGAAAATTTGGCCGCCTCGACCGGTTCCGATAAAGTTGCAGAATACTGTATAATGTTATGGTGTATATTTCTAGATATAGTTGTAGCTGCAGTGTATTAGATGCACGACCGGCTTCGCGATTGTGATCAGCACCCCGAGCGAGTTTTCAATCTCTTTAAAAGCGCCTTTTTTTTTCTAACTGTGAATGCATTAATATGATGAGTACAACCAGCGCGCAAGAAACAGGTTGTTGCTGTAGCGCATATCTCACAGTGGTCGCTGCATTTAGTTTTGGTGCTTGTATGCTTGAACAAAAATAATCTAAATCATGGCTGACGCCAAGGTACAAACTCATGTAGTACTACAGTAGTAGAATGACAATTAGAAAGGATTATTTGAGTGACTACATGTAGTAAAATGTGCATGTCAAGAATAATTGCTTTCAATACTACATAGTCTTGTATTTTTGACTAATTATATGTATCATAGTGTTCACAACAGAGGCAGAAATGAGCTTTCAGTGGGCTGTTGCATTCTTTGGTACTTTGTGTCGTGGCTTTTCATGGAAGTGTTGAAATGATGCAGTAGTAAACAGTTTCAAACGAGAAATGAAAAAGTCATTTTACCTTCCTTAATGTTATGTCCGCTATGGTTCGAGGTAATTTGACTCTAAAGGCCTTTATTTGTGTAGAGTTCGTTGGTTGCCTTACACATTGTACACACATTTCTCAATACACCAGCAGTGAAATTAGTTTTGTGCTATTACTAGTATTTCGGAAGAAAAAAGTTTGACCGACATCACGGCATAAGCAGCTCTTCTCTGCATGCACATTTTTTGCAACTTTTAGATCACCCAGGATTGAGATATGCAGGCCCTGATAAACATATTTTATGTGCTCAGAGTAAAAAGAAGAAAAAGTGCAGAATGTTAATCATATTTCTGATTGCGTGCGAAAGTCACGACTTAGAAAAAAAATTAAGAGGTGCCACAAATCAGAAAGGAGGCTGTTTTAATTATTTTCTCACTGCGGCTGTAAGGCAAACCTACATAAGAATTGCAGAATATACAACCGCTTAGATGGTAAAATGTTTACAAATTTTTTTTTTTTCATGTATGGAATGCGACACATTAAACACGGTCCCAAATTTGGCGCATTCAAGCATAGTAGTCTTATTCAGTAATTAAAGGAAGAAACACCGTTCCTAATTTTTCTTATAATTTAAGAATCAAGTTTCTAGGAGGAGATGAAAATGAATATGAGACAATATGTTGCATTGTACTGTTTCCAGCAATGTTATCAAAGCTGAAACTTCTTGTTTTTTCTCTCATTGGGAGAACGGCCTAAATTGACAGCACAAAAGCAGCAAATAGGCTCCCCGCTCCGCAAAACATTGCCCATAAGCTAACCCTGTGATCTTGGGTATAAAGGAAAAGCATGCCTGATCACGTTACTGTGAGCCAATGCTGATCTGTGACGTACGCAGGGTGTGGCGGCATCACTATCCGTGAGTGTGCATAGACGCTCGTAGCACCGCCTTAGGAATTCAGTTGGAAATGACAGTTTTCAGTATCTTTTTTTTGCAGTGCATCAACGATGGCCTTCGCATCCCCAGTTCCTTGCTTTGTCCTTTTGCTGTTGACATACTTGCTTTATTTTTCTTTTGTAATAGGCGTTTATTCATAAAATACATGTTGGGATCTTTTTGCCCCTATTAGGTAAATTTATTTGTTTCTTTGTGGTTTGCTAGAGCAGTCATTTCCACATTATTTATTAGTTTACTGTTCAGTTTTGCAAGTCAGAAGTCATACTAGATAAGGAAATCAGGTTCTGTTGCTTGAGAAATTTGAACAGAGCTTAAACAGAATGGGGACGTGTGAAACATCGGACAAGATCATGTTGGAGTGATTTAAAAATATTCGCTTTGAAATGACATCATACGCACCTTTTTTTTTTTTTGCTCTAGAATGCACTTAGCTATGCTAAATGAAGAAACTTGCCATAGTTTCAGTCTGAAGGTTGGAAATTCCAAACAGTTGTGTTTATGCATTCATATGGGTGTCACTTTAAGCTGCTGCTTGCTCCCACAAATGGCTTGTACCACTGCATACTGCTTATGTAACAATCCGACAATTGCTCATAATGATATAATTACATATGCAATCTCCTCACAGTACAGGTCTCAGTCTTGACACAACGGTAAAATTTTAGCAAAGGGCATTGTGTTCGCTACTTATGCACCTCCATTCAAACCCTTGCAATGATGCTTGAGAAGCTGCATGTTTCACCTTTGATAACATTGTTGGAAATAGAATAACGCAATGTGTTCTCTTGAACTCTTTTTTTTTCCATCACCTCCATGAGTAATTTATGGGCTGATGAGGTGGTTTTTCTTTGAGTTTTGAAGGAATATACTCTGTTCAAACATGCCATAATTGGGAAAATGTTTCACGTGTTTTCATTTTATTCATAACAGAAACATTCCTACTCCTTTTAAGCACCAATTTTCTTATCTATTCTGTACCTTTAAAGTAGGTGCACCTCACACTCGTGGAGAAAAAATAGGCTCTTTTGAATCATGACCTTATTATCTTTAGGGAAACTGGAAAGGCTCTCCTATACAAACGAGAAGCACACCATGCAGGCTGGTTACTTTTGGCAAACAGTACAAGGCATTGAGGCTGAAGTCCAGTACTTTTTTAATTATGCTTTGAGCACTCGTCTTAAAGCTGTTTGCCCAGAATCCTTATGATTGTAGCTACTGAATATACAGCTGTGTCTCTTTTCATTACCAGGAAAGGAGTTGTGTGCTCGGTCTCACTTGTCGGTTTTTCTCTCTTTATATACCCAGTTACCTGAGCACTTCAGACTGGCCGATGACTGGAGCCTACCTGCTGCTCACCTACACCCCACAGCACAAACGAGGAACACACTAAATCATCTACCAGCAAGCACACTGCAGTGCTTTGCTACTGAATGGTGGAACTTTTGCCTCTGCATGGTTGTGAAAGAATTGAAAGCCACATTTCCGGGTGAGGCCAGTAAGTATAAATTTGTTATAAATTCATTTATGAAGTTCTAATTTCATTACTTTCAATGTTGCATTTTAGGACACCTACCCAGCATTGGAGCGCGTCCGGATGAACCCTGATGACGCCGACGCAATATATGCTGGGTTTGAAGATATCAAGGTCGAATGCTGGACGTCATCGTGGGACGCACGCATGCCATTGAGAGCTACTGGATATTTAATGTCAGGCATTCAACGCGCAACGAAAACGTTTGCGCAGTGCTAGAGCATTTATGCAGCCTAAGAAGCTCATCGCCACTATGCCCATTAGCTCTCAGGGCGATTTCTGCCATTAAAAAGGGCATAGCCACACTGCCTTTAAATACGAATAAAGTGAGTATTTGTTGTCCGGAAATTTTGTCGTCATCATTGCTTGAAGACTGGTGCGAACAAGGTAAAATCAGTTAGCATCTTGCTTGTAGATCAGCTCAATGTTGCACCGAACTTGAAGCCAATTACAATTGACCACATATTACGAATAATACAATTATATTTATTTACCAAATCTTTATTAAGGTATTCAATATTTTCAGAAATAATTTACCTATCGACGCATATATTGGCTCCATACAGGTAGCAATTGATACCAGGTTTCTGCCGCAGTAAGCACTACGACCTATGTAGTGAGAACCTCTAGGCCATGTAGTATTTTATACTAAAGAAAAGGTTGCACATTATACTACCTTTTCAATGGTAACCCATAATAAGAACTAGGTATATGTTGTAATAAGCACTACGTCCTATGTAGTACGAATCTCTAGGTGCGGTAGTACTGCGTACTACCTAGATGGTAGTATATTCCACTACCCATCATGGCAAATTATAATGCACGAAGGTGTTGGTGTTCACTAACCTACTACTAACTGGCGCTAGTACTGTTCACTAACTTCCTGGGGTAGTAAATTTCACTAGCTGTATTTTTACTACCTCGAGTTACTAAGAAGGTAGTGATCTATGGGACAAGTAAAAGGTTAGTAGTTACTTACTGAATTCACCAACGTTTTTTTTAAGAGTGTACGCGGTATGCTATTACCAGAGCCATCCCGACCAGCTGCGCCACAGACGTCGCTGACTTCCTCCTAGAAAACGTGATTCTACATCATGGTGCCCCTCGTGAACTACTAACTAACCGTGGCCGCTGCTTTCTGTTATTTTTGCTGTTATTTGTATTATACTTAACGACATTGCTGAAGATATAGACTGTCATGTGGAAGTGCGGCGGTTCGCACACGATTTTGCCGCGTAAGAACTGATGATGATCAAATGTTGCTGAATTAGGCTGAGAAAAGTCTATGATTGGTGTATGAAATGGGATATGCAAATCAACCCAATGAAATTTTTTGCCATAACCAGCAAGAAATCTCCCCTATTTTTTACCTATACTATTAACAACAAATTAACATACTTAGGCGTCACAATTACTGAAACTTTAAATTGGGGCGTACACATTGATCAGATATTTGGTTCAGCTCAACGAAACCTTGGCTTCTTAAAACGTAAACTGAAACACGCAACACCTGATGGTAAATTTCAAGCATTTGAAAGTATGGTCCGACCTAAGTTAGAGTATGCAAGTATTATATGGGATCCACATTGCCAGTATCAGATCAATAAACTCGACAGAGTGCAATCATTAGCCTTAAGATCTATAATTTCCGCTTACCAAAAACCACAGTCAGTGACTGCTCTATACATCCAAGCTTAACTACCTGAACTAGCCACATGTAGAAAAAATATCGCGCCTCAAGTTTCTTTATATGCTCCGTGAAAATAAGTTTAACTTAAGCTTTACTTTGTATATTAAAACCCCAGGAGGATTATCAGCCCGTACTAATCACTCATTTGCCATCATGCCGTGCACACCTAAAATTGGCCTGTTTAAGCACTCGTTCCTTCCGAAAACCCCAACATTTTTTATAACACTAGCTCAGCTGAGGCTTTCGAGTAAAAACTCGAATTGTATTTCTTGTAGTAATGTTCGTGCCTTTCTTCTGTGTTTTCTCTTTATTTCCAACCCTGTAACTGCCCGTAAGGACTTAGTGTTGTAAATAAAGAAATAAATTAAAATAAATTTCGGTGTTGGCCAAAAAAGTGTAGCAAAACGAGGGGCTTGTATTGGCACACACATGATTGGTTTGCTTAGTGGGGTTTGTGTCCCACAGTGACTCAAGCTATGAGAGACGTAGTGAAGGCCTCAAGAAATTTCGACCACCTGGGGTTTTTTAGCATGCACTGACGTCGCACAACACACAAGCAGTATTTGAAACTTTTGGCAAGTGGTACTCTCCCTCATCCCCTTCATGGATCACTGCCTTGTCATGGCGGAGGGGCTTGCGAAACTCGATGAAGTCCTGAGCTCTGCTGTGTAGGGCCACCCAAGATAGACAGGTCACGGCAGAGAGTTCTGACAAAATGTGATTCACTGGAGAAGGGAATGGCAACCTACTCCAGTATTTCCTGCCAAGAAAGTCCTACGATCAGTCACAGCCAGAAGATCAAATCAGTCGATATTGTGGACCATAAACCCTGACTGCTCATTGGAGGGTCAAATTCTAAAGTTAAAGCTCAGCTACTTTGGTCATCTGATGAGAAGAGAGGAGTCGCTGGAGAAAGATTTGATGTTGGGAAAGGTTGAGTGTCACCGAAGAAGGGGTAGGCAGCGAACGCGATGGTTAGATGGAATCCTCGAGGCGCTGCAGATGAAGTTATGTGATGTTAGGAAGATAGTGAGAGACCGGAAAGCGTGGCGTAATATGGTCCATATGGTCACGAAGAGTCGAACACGACTAAACTGAACTGAACTCTCCCTCATAGGGGAGGCAAAGGACAATTACCTAATGGAATGTGAACACAGTGTGAGAGTGGGAGCTATGCAAGAACCCCTCGATCAAGACAACAAGTATAGCAGGGTAGCTAAATCACTCTTACAATTCCATAATAAGCAACAATTCATTGCTGTACAGGTTGCACATAAAAGTTACCAAGTTTTACATGGGTATTCATTCTGATGAAAGAATCGATGATCAAAAGTATGAGTTGTGCTCACACCACAGAAGTGAAGAAAAGCTCTTCAATCACAATACATAAGGTAACATATTTCATTTCCACTATCACCGCCCTCACAAAATGGTGCTTCATAAGGTGCTACCGTACATCGCATCGGAGGCTTTGCTTTTCGGTTGCATTTTTTTACATTAAAGCAATTGGTTTTATGCAAGGTGCTGGTACTATCCATGACTTCATGTAGTCCTGCTCGGCCTGCTCCATGTACAGAACGCTGAAAACCGTCTCATCTTTATTTGCCGTTGGCTCAGGCTTTTTCAGATAGTAGCATCACAATATTTTACATGACAAACTACAATCCTTCAACATTCAACCCTTTAAGGCACGTGATCTTTTTAATTGCTTAGTTTTTCTTTAGGTTATTGAGCAGGCTGAGTGCATGGAAACAATGTGCACAACAAGCTATTTTGCTAAGATTCTGCATCATGATATATTAATTGTTTTGAAAGGGGGTTTTTACTGTGTTTTAACAGGGATAATAGCCCTTTCGAAGTTGCACGGCGAACCACACAAAAACACAGCCAGTTCAGGTCTCCACAAGCGAGCTCGAGCAGCGCAGCGGAACTTCGTCGTCCTTATCCTCGTCTTCGTGATATTCTCACCTACTTCATCCTCGTCTTCGTATATCCTCGTGTAGTTCACTACAATTTCTCCCGGAGCGAGGAAGAGCCATCCTGGCGACCTATGGTTAGGGCAAGAGGAGCGGATCGTAGTACGCTTTGAGGTGGCTCACGTGCACAGCTTCGCGGCCGCGATTACGCATGTCCGAAGAGGTAGTGAGTGGCTCCACGATGTAATTCACAGGGGACGTTTGACGGATAATGCGGTAGGGGCCGTGATACTCGGTTCGAAATTTTGATGACAATCCCGGTGGGGTGCCAGGAACCCAAAGCCAAACAAGGGATCCTGCAGGAAAAATGTGTGGCGTCTGATCTTTGTCGTGGTGATGCTTTTGGCGGCGTTGAGATTCCGATGTAAAACACCGGGCCAACTGGCGACATTCCTCCGCATGTTTGGCAACGTCTGAAAGGAGAGTACACTCGGAGGAGTCGGGACGATATGGTAAAATAGTGTCCATCGTGGACGACGCCTCACGCCCATAAAGGAGGAAGAAAGGGCTAAATCCAGTAGTTGACTGCGTGGCGGTGTTGTAAGCGTATGTCACGAAAGGAAGAACAGCGTCCCAGTTAGTCTGATTTGCGGCAACATACATCGTCAGCATATTTCCGAGAGTACGATTGAAGCGCTCAGTCAGCCCGTTAGTTTGAGGGCGGTAGGCTGTTGAGGTCCGATGTATGATGCGACATTCAGCCAGTAGAGCTTCAGCAACGTTGGAAAGGAAGACGCGTCCTCGGTCACTCAGCAGCTCTCGCGGTGCACTGTGGCGAAGAACAAAATGATGTAGCAAGAACAGGGCAACTTCACGGGCAGTAGCGGCGGTTAAAGCGGCGGTCGCGGCATACCGGGTGAGGTGGTCGATGCCGACGATAATCCACCGGTTCCCAGAAACCATGCAGGGAAGTGGCCCGTAAAAGTCAACGCCAATGCGGTCAAAAGGGCGGGCCGGGCATGGAAGTGGTTGTAAGGGGCCAGAAGCACGAGGTGTGGATGACTTCCGGCGCTGACAGGCGATGCAGGAGCGGACGTATTTGCGAATATAACCGTACATGCCGCGCCAATAGTAGCGTTGAGAGATTCTTTGAAACGTCTTGACTACACCAGGATGGGCACACTGAGGGTCGGCATGGAAAGAGGTGCAAATTGCATGTCGTAAATGGCGCGGAATGACGAGAAGCCACCGTCGACCAATCAGTCTTATAATTGCGGCGGTAGAAAAGACCGTCTCGTAGGACAAAGTGTGGTGCTTGACGGCGTAAAGCCCGAGAAGACGCAGCAGCGTTAGGAGAAGTGGACACGATGTCGATAAGAGATGCGAGCCACGGGTCTGCGCTGCTCCGCAGGCATGTCAGCGATGGTTAGAAAGGAGAGGACGGGATCAGCCGCCGTGGAGCAAGCAGGTTCGTTGGAGAGGGGAGAACGAGACAGTGCGTCGGCGTCCATGTGTTTACGGCCAGAGCGATATATAACACGAATGTCAAATTCCTGTAGGCGCAGAGCCCATCGTGTGAGGCGGCCAGACGGGTCTTTAAGAGAGTACAGCCAACATAACGCGTGGTGGTCCGTGACGATGTCAAACTGGCGACCGTAAAGGTAGGGTCCGAATATAGTTAATGCCCACACAATTGCCAAACACTCCTTTTCCGTAACTGAGTAGTTGCATTCAGCTTTAGAGAGGACACGACTCGCGTACGCGACGACGTATTCGTGAAAACCGTTTTTACGTTGTGCCAAGACAGCTCCGAGGTCAACGCCACTCGCATCAGTATAGACCTGGGTGGTTGCTGTCGGGTCATAGTGGCGAAGGACTGGTGGCGAAGTCAAAAGACGGCACAATGCGTTGAACGCTTCGTCGCACTCGACCGACAAACGCGGTTAAGTCACTGTTTCCTCCGAGTAGTTTCGTCAGGGGTGCAATTATCGAAGCAAAATTCTGCACGAAGCGCCGAAAATAGGAGCATAGACCTATGAAGCTTCGAAGTTGCTTGAGCGAAACCGGCTTAAGAAACTCCGCCACTGCCCGCAGCTTGGCCGGATTAGGGCGAAAACCTTCCTTAGAGACGATGTGCCCCAAAATAGTCACCTCCCTTGCACCGAAGTGACACTTCTTGAGATTCAGTTGCAGGCCGGCGTCAGTAAGGCAAACCAAAACTTGCAGCAAGCGCTCTAGGTGCGTAGCGAAATCGGTGGAAAAGACAACAATGTCGTCCAAGTAGCAGAGGCGGATGTGCCACTTGAACTTCCGCAAGATGTTATCCATCATCCTATCGAATGGGGCGGGCGCATGGCACAGACCGAAGGGTATCACATTAAATTCATAGAGGCCATCCGGCGTCACAAATGCGGTCTTCTCTCTGTCACAGGCGGCCATTGGTACTTGCCAGCACCCTGAACATAAATCAAGAGATTAAAAATACTGGGCACCTTGGAGGCACTCAAGAGCGTCGTCTATACGCGGAATGGGGTAATTGTCCTTGTGGGTAATTTTGTTGAGGCGCCGGTGATTGATACAAAAGCGAAACGAGCCATCATTCTTTTTACTAGCACCACTGGTGAAGACCAGGGGCTTTGAGATGGACGGATTACACCACGTTGTAGCATGTCCTCAACTTGCTCATTGATCACGCGACGCTCTGCCACTGACACACGATAGGGGCGCTGTCGTAAAGGAGAGTTAGAGCCGGTCTGAATGTGATGCGAGACTGTGGAAGTGCGGCCGAGAGGTGGGTGGGTGGCGTCGAAGGCGAAGCGAAATGTCTCTAAAATGGCCACAAGCTGGGTCCGGTAGGTGGAAGGAAGAGCGTCATCGATGGCGGTTCGAAAGAAGTCGTCTGGCAACGAATCAGGCATCGGATCGGACTGCAGAGCATCGATGTACTTACTACGGTAGGTCTCGGAGGCGTCCAGGTCAGAAAGAAGGTTGGCTGGTTGAATAGTACCGGGAGATTCCCCACGTAGCAGAGTAATCGAGCGCGGAGACGGATTGTAGATGAGTAGCTTCGTGAAGCCACCATAAACATTGAGAACAGCAGATGGTAGCGACAGGTGCTTGCGGTGAATGAAGGATGCAGATGGCGTAAATAAAACACTAACGTCTGACACAGCAGGACACAAAAGAGGCACAAGGGCACAAGCCTCAGGTGCTACGTCGACATCTTCAGCGATGGTGAGCTTTTGAGTACACACTGAACTGTTCTCGTCGGGCAGTGCGTCGCACAGTGCAGAAAATTCCACTTTAGCTCGGGCGCAATGATCGCGGCGTTATTTTTAGACAAGAAGACCCATCCGAGGATCACATCGTGGGAACAAGATGACAAAACTACGATCGCGACACTGTACAAAATACCTTCAATGACGACACGCGCTGTACATGCTGCTAAAGGTGCAATCCTCTCTTCACTGGCAGTGCGGAGCGACAAACCGTTAAATGACGTCGTAACTTCTCGTAATCGTCGGCAGAGTTGCTCATGAATCACTGACACTGCAGCACCCGTATCGATCAGCGCATATACGGACAGACCATCGATAGAAATCATTATAACGTTCGTGGGCGAAATATGAGGCCTTGAGCTTTTCGTAGAGTGCGCAGTTCTTGCCTCAGGAACCGCGGAGCTTAGTTTCACTCGTCAGCAGGTGGTGGTCGCCGGCGCATTGGTGACAGTGACCGGCGACGCGAAGAAGGAGAACGACGGGTTGTATACGAACGCTGTTCTGTGGCATACGCAGGCGGAGAGTGGGCAGAACGAAGCAGCGGTGGCGAGTAATCAGAAGACGCAGGCTCGGCCTTGCGACGACGACATTGACGGGCCACATGTCCAGCGAAACCACAGTAGTAGCAGATAGGACGATTGTTCGATGTGCGCCAAGGGTTGTAATAGCGCGGAGGGGGAGGATGAAGCGGGGCCGTTTGAGGAAGCGGTGCAGGGCGTAAGAGAGGCTGCATGGGTGGTGACGGCTCAGGCGGTGGCCGCGCAGCCACAGCCGCGTAGGTCAAAGGGACTGGAACAGCAGGTTGACTATACTGGACTGGTGCTTCGACTTATGTCAAAGGAGCAACAGAAGGAGCTTCAGGAAGCGTGGGGAGTGCTTCCGCAACTTGTTGGCGGATGACTTGCTGCAACTTTGGCACTAAAAGAGTGGAAGCGTCAGGACGTTGGTGAACGAGGGATAGTTGACGGGCAACTTCTTCTCGAACGAACTGCTTTATTTGTGGCAGCAAGGTGGACTGGTCTGCTTTTCATCAAAGTTGTGGCATGCGTTGATAACGTTGACGACGGTGGCTGGAGTTTTAGCCAGAAGCATCTGGAACGCGTCATCATCAATTCCTTTCATAATGGGTTCAATCTTGCTGCGAAGCGTCCACGCGCTGGCACAGGCCTACGACATCTTCAATATAGCTGGTAAAATTCTCACCAGGAAGCTGTGCACGGCAGCGCTGGCGTTGCTCAGCGCGCAATTTGCGCACTGCAGGCCGGCCGAAAATATCGGCAAATCTAGCCTTGAAAGTAGACCACGATTTGATATCGGCCTCGTGGTTGCGGAACCATAGGTTTGCAAAGTCCGTTAAGTAGAAAATGACGTTATTGAGGTTTTGGTTGTCGTCCCAGTGGTTGTGAACACTGACCCGCTCATATGAGGCCAGCCAGTCTTCCACGTCATGGTCGCCGGTTCCGCTGAAGATAGGAGGATCACGCTGGCGCAAAGCTCCAGCGCAGAACACGGCGGATGAGGGGCCCTTTGGACTAGGGGTGGTAGCGTCGGTCATTGCTTGTGTCGGGAGTGTGCGGCTGCGGTGCTCCAGGGCGGCAGGAAATGCTCACCTCGATCCACCAAGTGAAAGGGGGTTTTTACTGTTTTTAACAGGGATAATAACCCTCTCGAAATTGCACGGCGAACCACACAAGAACACAGCCAGTCTAGGTATCCACAAGCGAGCACGAGCAGCGCAGCGGCACTTCGTCGTCCTTATCCTCGTCTTCGTGATATTCTCGCCTACTTCATCCTCGTTTTCGTATATCCTCGTGTAGTTCACTGCAGTTTGTACACATTTCCTTGTGGTTGTGCTATGCCGCACTTCACTTCCAAATGGTCAGCATTGAAATATTTGTGTGAATCACAAAAGACCAACAATTGAATGTAATGATTGCAAGATGCCAAGTTTAAAGCATTTTGTTCCAACACATTCCTGCTTACAGAAATTTAAATATTTCGGCAGAAAATTAGCTTGATTGTGGTACAGCAGAACAAAATTGCATACTGTTCGTCATATCAGCTCTATAAGTGCAATATCGTCACTTGTCTAGCATCTTAATCTTTGCTTTTGCTGTTAAGTGAAAGCCTCCAACGTTCCTCCAGGCATGAGGTTTTCAGTGGTTTTCAGCCTCCAGGCAGAGGTTTACAATACCTTTAATGATTACAGCAGGCAAAGTATGTCACGGTCACAACACCCAGCACCAATGAATGGTTGTTGACGTATTTATGCACTCTCCTTTGTACCTGATTTCATTAGGATATTAAATACCATTAATGAAAGTATGTTCTTTGTCCTTGCCCGAACATTGTTATTCTTTAACTGCATGTGCACTAGCAGCTCATATTGACAATGTTTAGGTAACCTATTACTTGATAGTAGATGGGATGCTACAATTGTAATGGGGTGTTTGGCTGGGTTTAAACGAAACTTCAGGGAAAAAAAAGGGGGGAGGGGGAACATACCCACCAATATGAGATACAGAGAAATACCGCAAGGCAGTCTTTTAGGCCCACTGCTTTTTATTCTCTACACTAATGATCTTGTTTCCATAGATGCATCTGCAAAACACATTATTTACACTGATGATACAAGTCTGTTTTCCTCTGGCCACTCAGGCATAGAGCTATCCAGTTGGGCTAACATAACCTTGGAAAAAATTGAACACTGGGCGTGTCAAAACAGTCTAAAACTCACTGACAATAAAACAAAAGCAGTTATCTTCCATCCCAGAAATAAAGCAATCGAGCTTTATCAATAGTACTCAGTGGCACTAAAATAGAAATTGCTCACTCTGTGAAAACGTTAGACGTGTATCTCAAAGCACATGACATGGGATGTTCACATAGAATATTTAGTCAACAAACTACTACGCACAGTAGGTTCTCTACGCCGACATTTCCCAGTATTTCCACTTACCAAATAAAAATATGCTTTATAATTCACTCTTTTCGTCAGTTCTGAACTACTCCTTGCTAGTATGGTCAACAACAGAGAACATTACAAAGTTAATACTCCTTCAAAAACGTACAATAAGAAATATTGCTAAAGCTTCTTACCTCGAACATACAGGACAAATATTTTAGCAGCTAAAAATGGGTAAAGTAACATCTTTGTATACCTACAGGGTTTTGTGATTATATAAACAAGACATCAATAGAAAGGACAACACACTAACACTCATAGCAGCGCTTCAAGACAACATAAACACATACGACACCCGTAACCCGGAGCATTGGCACGTTACAGCATGCCGGACCAGCTATGTCAAGCAGATGCTTCGCTTCAGGCTTCCTGCCATATTAAATCAATAATTTCCTTATAGTGGTCAAGATTTCTCTCTTCCTCTCATTAAATTAATCCGCAAAATGTTTCTATAAATACATGCTTTTAAATTAAGTGTTCTATGTTGCAGCGTGTCTGTATTATTTTCATTTATTTTTCCTAATTTACCTTGTGCTTTTTTGTAATTTAATTATTTCTCCATTCATTATGTATTCATTGTGTAAGCATGACTTCTCTGCTGTTAAATGTCGTCATATACAGGGGCCGCCGCCCCGTCAAGCTGCTCTTCGAAGCAGCTTTTTAGCGGCTGCTCCTTCCCTCTCCTTGTATTAAAGGAAAAGTAAAGTATAATATATTATTATTATTATTAAATTGCTGTTTTGTATTTCACAATGTGATGCATAGTGCACTGAATCTTTCAAGAGGTACCTGTGTAACATTTAGAATATTGCAATGCAATTTTTAATAAATACTCTAGTATAAAATTACATAAACATGCAACATTCCTACTGAGTGGTCCTTGTTTCGAAATGCTGACCGGTATTATTAAGACTCTTTGTGTTCACTGATTGCAGTCTACTGCATGTTCCTTTTTTGAGCCATTCTATGAACATCTTTGCCCATGTCATTGTGCAAGTGCATGCAAAATGTTTTCAGCCAGCAGCAAGAGGCTCATGCTAGTTGGCCACTGTCTAATAAGGCCAGTGCCCAGCAAGCATTTGCATGCCTGTTGCTTATGTTGAGATTTTTTTTTTTCAAGAATACTTTTCTCAGTAATTTCTTCTTGCAAAATAAACTGTTTCCTTCGTTAGTTGCCTTGTTTTCAGCCTCCATAATTTCTCATTACCAAGCCTTTGTGTTGTTCCTAGGCCCAAATATACATCATTCACATCACAGCTTGCAGCTCGGCGGCATGTGGGTACTCGTTGTCTGAGCACAACTCAGTGGCCCAGTTTATGGAACTTGACTGTTAGATTTGGGGAACCCTACTTCGATTCTGGCCTTGGTGTCTGCGTTTAGATGGTGACTAAACACAAAGCTGGCCATGCACTGTGCAATCTCAGTGCACGTTGAAAAAAAGGCGCAGTAAGCTTGTGCACATCCCGACTATGACATTGCTTAAAACTTGACATGTTAAATCCTGTAAACAAAAAAAATCATGTTCTCAAAACGTATGGGCAGAGGATGTACAGTCAGCACTAAATGGGTTCTTGAATGAAGACACAGTCAGTTTGTTAATTTTCAGTAGGTGATCGGCGGACCGGTCACCGGGAAGTGTCTGGGCATATGAGAAAAGGTGGAAGGGAAAATGATAGTGATATTGATTATTAGAGGTTTTGACTTGTGATGACCCACATGCGTACAGACGACATGTAATTGCAATTGATTAGAAATGACTAAAATGACTTGTAATGACCAAATGTCTAACAATGACTTGTTACAACTACAATGCGTACATTGCAAAAATAAAGGAATAAAACAAAATGCTGCAATAGCATTAACTAGTGAAAATGTGGTGTGTGCGTCTCTTCCTGCTTTTTCCTCACATTCAACTTCATAAAACCTTTCTTGCCATTTGTGCGTTAATTGCAGCAATTCACGCCAATCGCAGCTCAAATGCTTTGTGAACACAAACACGACCCAAGGACGAAAGTATGTGCTGATCCAAAGGTCGTTTACAGTATGGAGACAGTAAAATGGAGGCATGTAGAGAGCACAGCATTGCATTAAAGCCACCGACGACCACAGATGTGACACAGGCGTGATCACGCGCACAACTCATCACTTCGCCACGAGACGTACGCACACGGTGCACAGCGCGCGCGCACACACACAGCGCACACACACATACGTAGAATACAATTATACATCACAGCATGCGCGTTAGACGCGGAAGCTCTTCGGCAATCACCGGAGACGCACTTCGTCACAAGGACTATTTTATCGCACGTTCTATTTTTTTTTCACTGAACGCTGACTGAATCACGATGTGCTTGGCTGCCTTACTGCGCCGCGAAAGGGGCCCAAATTCTTCGTACGCTTGCAGCCGGGTGCCGAAACGCAGAACCAGTGATTTCAACAGTTGCAGAGAAATAGACTGCTGGAGAAAAAATGCTGACAGAGGAAAAAACGTACTAGTGAGCGTACAGGCCACACAGCAAAACACCCGACTGCAATCTTCGTTGCTCACTTCGGCTCGGCCCGTGTTCACCAGTGTGGCTTCCATGAACGCCCGCAGCAACCACGTTAGTCATTTTACCTCATGACACAATCTTAAGCCGTAAAAAAGCAATGGCACGGATCTAGCACAACGCAAGAATGACAATGTTTACATCTCAAAGCAGGGACGGGGCCAGCACGTCCCTGCTTTCCCCTATTTTGCTACTTAGGTACCTGCCGTCCTTTTGTCTTAACTAATACGGCACTTGCGTCGTAATCTTGCAAGCGACTTATTCAAGTCAAGACTGAAGCCCAGTCTTGGCTCCAGGCTTAAGCAGCCATGCTAGCGGCCTATCCTTAAGACTCCAGTTAAGTCTGGACTTAGCTAAGACAGTCGTAAGATCGTTTGTGCAATCGGGCCCAGGTCTTGGAGGTACTGGATTGTATGATAAGCCGTAGTCTTCTCCATTATGCAATCTTCCGACCACTTTGAGTGTGCGTCAATAGCAACGAGAAACATCCTCTTTTTCATGGGTGCAGCAAAATCCAAGTGGATTCTTTGCCAGGGCGACGTCGGCCATGATTATGGATGAAGCGGAGCTGCCGCAGGTTCGTTGCGCTGCTGCTGACATTCTTGGCATCTCTCTACGTGTTGTTCCAGGTCTGCGTCGATTGCCGACCACCAGACGTAGCTCCTCGCGAGTTCTTTGCTTCTCACGATACCGGGGTGACCTTGATGCAGTTCCTCAAGCAAGAAGTCACGGTGTTTTGGAGGCACGACTACCCTCATGCCGTACAACAATTACCCTTGATGGACCGTGAGCTGCAAACGCCTGTCAAAGAAACGTTTCAAGTCCTTTTCCGGGACGTGCGCCGGCCAACCAGCACTTGTGAAGTCCAGCACTTTGCTTAATGAAGGGTCCCGCCTTGTTTCACGTGCGATGTCTTGGCCTGTAACGGGCAGCGTTTCAAAACGAAGCGAATAGAAACTCTCGCTTTATTCTGCCGATTGCTGTTTACTGCTCTCGAGAGGCAATCGAGATAGACAATCTGCTTCCGCGTTATCGCTTGATTTCTTGAACTCAAGGGCGCAGTTGAAGGCTGGCAACGTCACTGCCCATCGCTGCATGCGCGTCGCTGTCATCGCGGGAATGCCAGTTTTCGGGCGAAACATTGCTTGCAGTGGTTTGTGATCAGTCACGAGTGTGAAGAACCTTCCGTAGACGAAGAAATGAAACTTTTTTACACCGAACACAAGGGCAAGGGCCTCTTTCTCGATCTGACTAGTTCTTCTCGGCACTTGATAACGTGCGGGATGCAAACGCCACTGGTTGAAATGACCCATTTGCCATTTTCTGCGAAAGTACCGCGCTTATGCCATACTGAGATGCGTCGCAGGCGAGTTGAAGGGGCCGTTTCAGATCATAATGGGCGAGTACTGGAGGACAAGCCATAACTGATTTTATCTGGCTAAAAGCACACTGGCAAGATTCATCCCATGTCAACTCTGCGTTTTGCTTAAGTAGCTTGTAGAACGGATGTGCCAAAGTCGACAGACTTCGAACAAACTTCCCGTAATAGTTCACCACCCCCAGGAAAGACTGCAGTTGCTGCTTGTTCTTTGGAGCATGCGCATTTAGCAGTGCAGACCTTTTCAGGGGATGCGCAAACACCATCGGCGTTAATCACATGGCCCAAATAACGGAGCTCTCGTTGGAAAAAAGATGACTTATCACGCGGGATGCGCACACCATACTCTAGCAATCTTGACAAGACGGCTTCTAAATTACGGAAATGTTCTTCCTTTGTCTTGCCTGTGACCAGAATGTCATCAAGATAGCAGCTGACTCCATTCAATCCCTGTAGCATGTTGTCCCTGATTCTTTGAAATATGCTTGGGGCCGATGAAATGCCGAAAGCCAGACGATTCATTCTGTACAAACCCTTGTGCGTGCTTAACGTCAGTAGCTTCTTCGAGCTCTCGCACATAACGACCTGCTGGTACGCTCTACTGAGGGCGATTTTGGAAAATTCTTCTCCCGCAAGCGCTGCAAGAAGGTCATCGATCCGAGGCAGCGAGTAGCGTCTACTTCGAGACAGGGATTGACGGTGGTCTTGTAATCGCCACACAGCCGGAGGGTTCCATCCCGCTTTATAACCGGTACCACAGGCGTCGCGTAGTCGCTTGTTGCAACAGGCGTTATAATGCCAAGCTTCTCCATTTTCGTAAGTTCCGCTTCTACAGCTCCTTGTAGAGCGAATGGAACGCTTCTGGCCTTTGCAAACTTAGGCTGCGACCCTTCCCGAAGGACGAGCACGGCTCGCTCTTCGGCAATAGTGCCTAGTTTGTCCTTGAAAAGCTCGGAATGCCAGTCTAACAGGGCTTCCAATTTTCGTTCCCAGTGCTTTGACATGGCATGAGACGGGTGAAGGTGCTTTAAAAAACTAGGTTCTTCCAACCCAGCCGAATATCCTGCAACCATTCTCTGCCGAGAAGTGCCGGTCCTGCAGTGTCCACGACATGCAGAGGAATCTGTGCGGTCTGGTCATTGTGGTTCACGACGACTTTTGCCAAGCCCTTCGGTTTCTCCAGCGACCTAGTTTAAGTCGGTAGATTTAACGGCGCTGGCTGAAGTTTCCTACCTGGAAAAAGCTTCTTGAATTCGCGCCACAAATGACGGATACGGCTGCGCCGGTGTCAAGCTCCATCGTCAGCAGGACGCCGTCGACGCTCAGGGGCACGGTAATTGGGGCCACGTTTACTGCTTGAAGCGATGCGGACTCCTTTTGGATGGATGCCAGCATCTTTACTCGTTTCCGAAACTTTGTCTCCGTAGCTTTCCTTCCTGTGCGGCAGGCGCGTTGAATATGCCCTTTCCGGTTACAACTGTAACACGTATCGTCAATATGAGGGCACGTTTCGCTAGAATGCCTGGGTGACCCGCATCGGAAACAGCTTTGCGACCTTGCAATCGGTTTTTCAGCTCGAACTTTGTGCACATCTGGCCCTGCGGGCATGCTGTTATGCGTAAACGCCGCACTTTTCGTTGCGGTTTCCATGGCAAGAGCTTTATCTACAGCCTTCTGGAAGGTTAGCTTTTTGTCTTCCGTGAATAACACACGCTGAATGTCTTAGCGGATTATGCCACAAATGAAACAGATACAAAGCGCTTCATCCACAAAACTTCCAAATTCGCAACTCTGCACCAGGCTTCGAAGTTCAGCGACAAATTGGGCAATGGTCTCCCCACTTAGCTGTGATCGCTTATAAATCTTCGCACGCTCGGCAATGGCGGACTTCTGCGGCGCCAAAGGATCGCCCAGGAGTTTCAGCAGACTGTCAAACCCTTTTGAGGACGGTACGTCTGGTGCCGTTAACGACTTCAGCAGCGCGTAAGTCCTTGCGCCGATGACGCTTAGAAAAGCAGGAACCTTTTTTTCGTCGGGAACATTGTTAACCAAAAAGTAAGCCTTCAGCCTTTCCTCATACGAGCGCCAGTCGCTCGTGGTATCGTCAAAAGCTTCAATGTGACCAATATGGCTGATGACTCACTTGAAGTTTTCCGCTGCCGTGATGCTATTTTCAGGAATTCCACCACCGGGCAATCTTCGAGGCAGGAATCTTTCGACACTGGATACAGTTTCCTTATGCTGCAAATTCCGTGCGGCAATCCCATCCTCGTCGCCAATATGTCATGTTCGGGCATCCAGGAACTGGGCAGCGTAGATGAAACATCGAAGAGCGTTTATTCCTGCTACTTTGCAGCAATCAAGCGGGTTACAGTAGAGAGCACGAAGCGTGCGTGCCAGCGGCTTTTTATACCCAGCACGGGCTAGCAGATAAGTGATAGCCGAACCGAGCACCTGCTAAGGCAGTGCGCGATAACGAAACGTGTGCTTCGCGCGCACACATCAGCGTCTTTGCAGGTTCGCAGCAGAGGGGAGATTTCCGCCATGGGCGTCGTATCGCCATCGTTTTTTACCCCGTTAACCATTAATGCTGAGATGTGCACTTGAGATGTTCCGCAGTTCCTCGGGATATCAGAGGGAAATTCTCCAGACAGAAACAGGTCTTAAACCGCTCTCATAACTAGATTTTACCAGCTAGTCAGATATAAGTGGTACAGTGGCCGATGCTGTAATCTATTTAGTCTTCGCAAGCTTTGCAGTGGGAGCTTGAACTTATAAGGGGAATCTGAAGCCGTTGAACTGACACAGTCAAGTGCCCTATAAAGGTATTGTTGGGGTGGCGCAGCGCTGTTCTAAGAAGCGAACTAAGATGCAACTGAAATCAACAGAGCAGCAAAACGCATACAGCATTTCACTCACAGCCAGATTTGTACAGACAATGGCCATCAGCAATCAAATGTCAGCTTGCACAGGCGCGTATGATTAAACTTATCGTCGATCAATGCTACGTGTGATACGTTCAGCCGTGAAATGCCAGTGAAAATTATATTCGCTTGATAGCTCGTTCCTAGCATAAGCGACAGTTTTGCATTGATATGGTGCCTGCAGCATTCTCGCGGTCTGATGCTGTTCATGCGATTACAAATAAGGGAAGTAACTGTCAGTCGCACGAATCGCATGATATAAATTGAGCATATATCATACGAGTAATTGAGCTGCGACCACCATTCCTGCCCTGTAACTACACAGACGGCATGTGCCGTTCGTGAGTTCTTCCACCACGGCGGAGCTGCTGCGCCAATAGACCTGGAGTTACTCTTCAGGCTCGCTCCGAATCCACCCAGGTGAGCCTTGCTGTTCGATTCCCGCACCACCCTTCAGCCGATTTCGAATAACCGGCCGTGGAACACCATTGTTGCGCCAGATCCGCGTTCGTCTGAAGCATCTGGCGGAGAACGGCACGCTCTCAGTGGATTCTTGGCTACAGCAGCATCGAGGACAACGAACGAGCTGACGTGCTCGCGACGGCAGCACATCATCTTCCTTCCAGCGAAGAGCACCCAGCCCTGGAGGACGTGCGAGCGGTGATCGATGACAACCTCCGGAGGCCACCCCGACCCGCGCATCGCACGAAGTGAGCGTATACACAGCGTCAGCGGCCACTGGCTGGCACGGCTGCAGCGAGCGATGATCCTTCGTGTATGCGCCGCTCAGAAAACGACGGGTATACTCCACGGACTCAAGCGATGCGTGCGACGGCTGCGGTGCAGTGCAAACTTTAGAGCATCTTGCTCATTCACTGTGCCACGCTAGTCGAGCCGCACCGGGAGATGCTGGCGCGTGCAGGACGCAGGAAGTAGTCTCGTACCACGGTACAATGCTCCTGGGGCCAACGGATAGTGTGCACGCCCAGGAGCGAGAACTAATGCGAGCCTCTGCGATTTCTTGAGCGAGTGAGGGACTCCGTGTTTCGGCCGTTGTTCTGGATGTAAATTCCAAGAACCCGTATGACGGACACCTCCGGTATGTGTTGTCCCTTAACGTGCACCCGGATTTGAGTACGGCCCCCTGTGCCTGGTTTACCACGCATGAGCAGAAGTTCTAATTTTGTTGGCGAGCACGATAGACCCGCCCTCTCTACGGCTTCGGTAACGGTGTCCATCGCTAGTTGTAGGGTTTCTTCTATTTCGGCGTCATTTTCTGATGTGACCCACAACGTTATGTCGTCGGCGTATAACGTATGGGACAGATTGGGTATACGGTTCGAACAGTGCGTCTCATACGTCGAATCGCTAACTGGTATTTGGGTATGAAGGAAATTGGTCTCGTCCACCTAGCCCAGGTATTTGTCATTAGCAGAATTACCAACACGCTACCCTACCTCAAACTTAACGTAGCAGAAACACAATGTGTTGATTGCCTGATCAGACGGGCGTTCAAGTCCGTACATAGTCTCCCCATAGACACCTCCACGGAGCGCTTGATTGACTGATTGATATATAGGGAGCGAAAGGCACGGTAACTGTCTCACTTGTTTCCTGTGGACACCTCAACCGCACCGTGAGGGAAGGGAGGAAGGTGGGAGTGAAAGTGGAAAGAGAGGAAGGGGAGTAATTTCGTAATAATTTCGACCACCTGGGGATCTTTGACGTGCGCTGACATTGCACAGCCCACGCACGCCTCTTCGTTTCGCCTCCATCGAAACGCAGCCGCCGAGGTCGAGTTCAAACCCGGGTACTCCGGCACAATAGTCGAGCGTCTTACCACTGCACCACCCCGGCGGGGTCACGGAGCGCTTCAATGCCCTCATAGTCCACGAAACTCTTAGCGAGCTGGTAGAGGCGCACCTCAACTCCCAATACGAACGGCTAACCCACACCGACAGGACGCTTTATACTTGCTCTCTCTATTTGTTAAAGCGCAACAAGACAGATCAAAGTGTCACTTCCAATAAGCCTTAGAATTCGCTTGAAAATCCTACCTCTCCCGAAGAATATGCACCCTGAATTTCATTCAGACAGCAAAAGCCCTACACAAGCAATACCAGTCCAATCAAGAGTTTGAGTTTGAGTTTATTTTGATTTAGACAAAACTGTCTGGGTGAAGAGGTCTAAAGGTGACACGCGTGGTCACCTTACTGGGCCCTAGACACCCTACATTCATGCAGACAGAGTTTGGAACACAGCAAGAACACAGCAAGTTTGGAGCATAGCAAGAACACAGCAAACGATTTCATGTTGCAATATATACATAGGAAAAAAAAAACACCTTTGTTACAAAACAAACAATACCCACAGATAGGTTTGCTTGACAAAAAAACACCTTTGTTTCAAAAAAAATAATACAAACAGATACGTTAATTTGACAGAGCGAAAAGAAAGACATTCCAGAAGAACTTGATCTTCCAAACAGTGTATAATATGCGAACATTGCATTGCTTACACACACCAGCTGGTTTAAACTTATTCACGTGGCATTCACTGAAGAAAATGACTAAAGAAGAAAATCTTTGCCTGTTTCCGGAAGGCAGGCAGAGAGGAACAGGTTTTCATGATATCAATCAGGTCAGGATAGAGGTTCAGGAGGTTAGGAATTTGCCAACTGAATCATTGTCTACCATAATTCGTCCGGCAGTTGTTCTTGATAAAAATGGTTTTCCTAAATTCGTAATGTGGCTCATGTTTTGTATATTTGAATATGAATAGTGCTGGATTGCTTTTAAAATCTGAAAAGGCAACCTCTGACAATCGCAGCTTAAATAATGATTCAATGTCCAGAATTCGATTTGGCCTAAAATGTAATGATGTTGAGTCACGTCGTGATAGATTTTCAATAAAGCGGACACCTTTCTTCCGTAATAAATAGAGGCTTTCCATATTTGACCTCGAAGTGCTGCCCCATACAAGCAGGCAGTAATGTAGCCGCGAGTGAACAGTGCTGAAATAGAGCTGATGCCGGAGATAACGAGGCAACAGTAAACGGAACCGATTGAGCATACCAATGCATTGTGCAACACTGCGTTTAATGAAGCGAGAACATGACAAGACCAACTCAGGTTTTCCTGAAACTGAACGCCTAAAAATTTGATTTCTGAAACCCGTTCTAGTGGTCGCGACTGAAATATCACGTCATTACTAATATGAACAGCCTTGTTAACTGGAGTAAACACAATGTACTTTGTTTTGTCAACATTTAATGCTAGCTCATTTGCAATAAGCCAATCAGATAAATTCTCAAGCCATAAATTTACATGTGGAATTAAGGAGTCTAAGTTTTCTGCTGAAAAAAATACACTTGTATCGTCGGCGTAAAGGATGATAGGAGGAGTTTCTGGTAGAGATACAATGTCGTTTTAGGACCTACAAGGTAGGTCCTAAAATTGACCCTTGGGGAACCCCAAATTTAATCAACTCAGACTCGGAGGTGAAACCATTGACAACAACATACTGAGAGCGGCATGAAAGGTAATTCTGCAATAGTTTAAGTGGAACCGCTCGTATTCCATAAAATGGCAGTTTGTTAAGAAGTATATTATGTTTAATTGAATCGAATGCTTTACTAAAATCTAGAAAAACACCTAATGTGTACAGATGATTTTCTATGTTTTTGATAAGCTTTTCCTTGATACTAAGCAAAGCAGATTCAGTCGATTTATTTTTTTGAAATCCGTATTGGCTAGAAGAGATTAACTCATGTTTATTAAGGTAGTTAGTGATTCTAATATTAATCACTTTCTCTTCTAATTTAGAAAACAAGGGGAGAACTGATATAGGTCGGTAATTACTGATGATATTTGCAGCACCGCCTTTAAACAAAACAGCCACTCTTGCTATCTTCATTTTGTCGGGGAAAACACCTGTTGTCAAGATTAGATTTGTCAGATGACAGAGTAGATTAACTATTAAGTCAGCAATTGCTTTAATTGGTGCTACCTTAATGCCATCAAAACCACAGGAACAGCTGTTTTTGAGGCCAAGTATTATGTCATTAACCTCTGAAGGAGTTGTGGGATATAGGAAAAGGCTATGTTGTACATTAGATTCTACGTATTGTCCAGTATTTCTGGACGTTGTTGCACGAAAGGCTCCAAGTGCCAAAAAGCGCCTGTTAAACTCATTAGCAAGATCTTTACCACTAAGATCAGTTCCTCCAATTGTCATTTGAGTTGGTACGTTCTTCTCCGGTTTCTGTAGAAGATCTTTTACTGTACGCCAGGTTTTTTGAGGGTCAAAATAAACATCCGAGAACTTCTGAGCGTAATAGTTAATTCTAGACTTTTTTATATCAGCACCTAACTTATTTCTAATTTTTCTATACTCTTTCAGGACTGACAAATCTTTCGATTTTATAAACTGGCTGAAAAGTCTATTTCGTGCATTGATTCGTCTAAGCAGGTCTCGCGTAATCCAAGGCTTCCTTCCTTTTCTGCATTTGGCTGTTGCTACAACTGGGAAAGCACATTCATACAACTTTATTATTTTATCCAAGAATCTGTCGTACAAAATATTAGGATCCTCCTCGCACAGTAATTCGCTCCAGTCTATAGAGGAAACGAGTTGACGAAAATGGTCAATTTTGATCTTGCTTATAATCCGGAAATTCTGTGGTCGATCGGTACGTTCGACGATCTGTTTATATGACCTTTGAATAAAGCAGAAAGTTGATAGGTGATCACTGACGTCACTCAGGAGTACTCCTGCTATTGTACCGTGAATATCGCTGTTTGTTATACAAAGATCAATAAGTGTTTCGCTGGAGTGTGTGATGCGGGTAGGTTTTGTGACTCTGTTATAAAACCCATTGGCCGATACTATATCAACGAATTCATTCACAGAATGTGACTGTTCTAGCATGTTAATATTGAAATCACCCATTATTACCACAGGTTTACTTTGCAAGGCAAAATCATCTAATACAGCGTCGAAAAAATGAAAAACCTCTTGGAGGGACGAAGAAGGTGGCCGATAAATTACGCCAAAAATGGATGCACCTGTCTGAATAAAAAGTGACTCGTATGCGGAGCTCAAAACTGTGCATTGCGGGAGCAGTTCATTAGGAATACTGTTTTGCATGTACAAAGCTACACCACCCCCTTTTTTTGTTTTTCCTGAACAGTGCTGCACATCTGTAACCCGGAAAGCAGACAACATCGTTCAAATCAGTGTACCACGTTTCAGTGAAAGAAAGCACGTCAAAATCATGATGTAATGTCGACAAAAAAGTACCTACTTCTTCTTCTTTGTTCTTTAAGCTACATGCATTCAGATGATAAAAAGAAAAGCATCCAGATTTAGTTTTTGCAATCTTGATACATCTAAAGGAGTTGGCATCGTGATAACAGCTGCTCTCCATTGCGAATGTTATTCACAGTAGAAATTCACTACCGATGCAGCAAATCATGTCATCTTATCAAAGTGACTTTCATCACGGATGCGGATTGCACTGACGCCTTCGGTTTTCCGCACAAAAATGTGACCAATTTTTGCCATACAAAGCGATAGTTCTTTTCTTTGCCTTTTCCATTCGCTAACCAAAGAAGGCGCTTATTGAAAGCGGTGAGGTTGTCCAAAAATTTCAGGTCAAGTGCTTCATCCTCAAGGCGTGAGCGGTTCGGCATCCACTCTTCTTTTAGTCGGACAGATGCAAACCGAGCAAGAACGACCGACTTTTTCCCCTTTCGTGCTGGTAGCCTATGAAGTGCGTCCAGGTTACTGTTTTCAAGCAGGGGTAGCTAAAGTTTGCAAGCCAGGTCATTCATTTTTTTTAGCAGGTTTTCATTTGCTTCCTCTGCGAGTCCATGTACCTCCATGTTCTTTTTGCCTGCGACTGTACTGTTCAAGTTCATTTAGCTTTAGTTTGACTTCGTTCGTGCTCGGTGACGTTCCTGACTCTATGCTCTCGACTCTACTTTCTAAGGCTGCAATGTCAGAGTCCTGCTTGTCTAACTTGTTTAAAATCGTGTCGTATTTGTGAGAAAGCAATTCTATCGAGGTTTCAATGTCACTGACTGTTTTCAATAGTTGTGTCAAATTGTCAACTTTGGACACGAGGGGGGGATAAGGGTAACCTTTTCATCTAACTCTTTTAACCTCTTCAAAATATTTGAGTCTTCAGTTGGCGTGAGGACGGTGCTACATCTTTTCTGTCCAAGTTCACAGGTTGGACAGATCCAACTAGACGTCAGTGAAGCACCCTTGGTACGGAAGTTAGTGGTCTTCACCCCAGAGCATTTGCCTAGATGGTACGAGTATTTGCAACCAGTGCACGTAATAAACATGCCATCTTCAGGCAACGGGCCATGACATGACAAACACTCTTTTGCATCTTCATCCGGCATCGTCAAGAAATCTAAAAAAACCCTTCAAAGTGGCAGCAGTGGACAAGATAAAGTTTGTCTTTTTTTTAAGAAAGGCTAGAAGCACCACCAACCTGTGAACAAGTGCAGAAAAACTTAAAAGACGCGTTCTGGTTGCTGTCCACTGCTGCTGCGTGAATGATAGCAGGCCTGTAGTGTCGGTCCTTTTTGTAGCCAACTTGTGGTCACGTGGCTCCGTGGCTATCGATGCGAAGATCGACACGATGGTCTTTCGACTGTCAGCAGGACGTACTGGCGCAGATCAGACGATAGCGCAGCAGGGTTCCACGATATCCCAGCGGCTTCCTGTGAACAAGTGCAGAAAAACTTAAAAGACGCGTTCTGGTTGCTGTCCACTGCTGCCGCGTGAATGGTCTATGTCGATGCAGCCGAACATGCGGACCGTAATGCGTTCACGATTGTGACTAAATTATCAGGGTCAACAACTCACAGCTGGTTCAGCATTACCAGCGACCCGTTGGAAGCGGAAGAAACTGCGATCGCCCTCGCGATAAGCTCAATCTCCGCCCTTTATATAATTAGCGACTCCAAAACCGCAATAAGAAATCACAGAAATGGCAGGATATCCCCTCATCATCATCAGCCTAACTATACCCACTGCAGGGCGAAGGCCTCTCCCGTATTTCTCCACTTAACCAGGTCCTGTGCTAGCTGCATCCACTTGACCCCTGCGAACTTCTTAATCTCATCCGCCCACCTAACTTTCTGCCGCCCCCTGCTACGCTTTCCTTCCCTTGGAATCCAATTTCTCACCCTCAGCGACCATCGGTTATCCTCTCTTCGCACTACATGTCCTGCCCATGTCCATTTCTTCTTAATTTCTACTAGAATGTCGGTAACTTGAGTTATTTCTCTGACCCACTCTGCACGCTTTCTATCTCTTAATGTTACCTCTACCATTTTTCGTTCCATAGCCCTCTGGGTTGTCCTCAACTTAAGTAGAACTCTCTTGGTTAGCCTCCACGTTTCAGCCCCATAGGTGAGTACAGGCAAGATGCAACTGTTGTATACTTTCCTCTTGAGCGATACCGGTAAGCTGCTAGTCATAATCTGCGAGTGCTTGCCAAATGCGCTCCATCCCAATCTTATTCTTCTTGTTATTTCCTTTTCATGGTCCGGATCTGCATTTACTACCTGTCCTAAGTAGACATATTCGCCTACTATTTCCAGTATTTTGCTACCTAATGTAAACTGTTGTTCCTTCCCGAGGCTGTTGAACATTGCCTTAGTTTTCTGTAGATTGATTTTCAAGCCCACCTTTCTACTTTTCCTGTCTAGGTCATCAATCATTATTTGCAGTTCATCCCCCGAGTTGCTCAGCAAGGCAATGTCATCAGAAAATCTCAGATTATTGAGGTATTCTCCATCTACCCTTATCCCTGACTGCTCCCATTCCAAGTCTCTGAATACTTCCTCTAAACAAGCTGTGAATAGTACTGGGGAGATTGTGTCTCCTTGTCTAACACCTTTCTTTATGGGAATTTTGTTACTTGCTTTATGCAGAACTATGGTTGATATGCAGCCACTATATATATCTTCAAGCACTTTCACGTACGGCTCGTCTACCCCCTGATTTCGCAATGCCTGCATCACCGCCGAGGTTTCAATTGAGTCAAATGCTTTTTCGTAGTCAATGAATGCTATGTATAAGGGCTGGTTATATTCCGAGCATTTTTCTATCACCTGGTTGATGGTATGGATATGATCGATAGTAGAGTACCGTTTCCGAAACCCTGCTTGATCCTTTGCTTGATTGCAGTCTAAGGTTGTCCTGATTCTATTAGTGATTACCTTAGTAAATACCTTATACGTAACAGACAGTAAGCTGATTGGTATGTAATTTTTAAGGTCCTTAGAGTCCCCTTTCTTGTGAATGAGGATAATGTTTGCATTCTTCCATGGTTTCGGTACCGTCGATGACACCAGGCACTGCGTATACAGGGTGGCCAGTTTTTCTAGCACGATATCACCCCCGTCCTTTAGCAAATCTGTAGTTATCTGATCCTCTCCAGCTGATTTTCCTCTTTTCATAGTTTCTAGTGCTTTCTTGACCTCGTCCTTCGTCACTGGTGGAACGTCTGACTGTTTTTCCCTACCGCCAATCTCATTACGGTCCTGACTACTTTGGATACTGTAGAGATCTGTATAGAACTCCTCGGCTACTTTGACTATATTTTCCATATTAGTGATGACGTTGCCCGCCTTGTCCCTTATCGCATACATCTGGTTTTTGCCGATGCCCAATTTCTTCTTTACCGCTTTAAGGCTTCCCCCGTTCTTTACAGCATGCTCAATTTTCTCCATGTTATACTTCCTTATATCGGCCACCTTGCGCTTATTGATTAGCTTTGATATCTCGGCCAATTCGATCTGGTCTGTTGGATTGGAAGCATTCATACTCTGGCGTTTCTTAATCAAATCCTTCGTCTCCTTAGACAGCTTACCGGTATCCTCTCTAACTATCCTACCGCCTACTCCTACCGCGCACTCAGTAATGATATCTCTAAAATTATTGTTCCTTGCCTCTAGGGTAATGTCGCCATCCTCAGTTAGAGCTGAATACCTATTCTGTAGCGAGATCCTGAACTCTTCTGCCCTCCCCCTCACCGCTAATTCGTCGATGGGTTTCTTTCTTACTAATCTGTTGCATTCCTTCTTCAGATTTAGGCTAATTCGGGACCTCACCATCCTGTGGTCGCTGCATCGCACTTTCCCGATTACCTCTACATCTTGCATAATGGCGGGGGTTGAACACATTATGAAGTCGATTTCATTTTTAATCTCTCCGTTAGGACTTTTCCATGTCCATTTCCGGTTCTTCCGTTTGTTGAAGAAGGTATTCATGATTCGTAAGTTATTGCGCTCTGCAAACTCAACTAGTAACTCCCCCCTGCTATTCCTAGAACCAATGCCATAGTCACCTACCGCCTTGTCTCCTGCCTGTTTTTTCGCTACCTTGGCATTGAAGTCGCTCATTAGTACAATATACTGCGTCTTTACTTTTCGCATTGCCGATTCTACATCTTCATAGAAGCTTTCAACTGCCTGGTCATCATAACTACATGTAGGTGCATAGGCCTGTACAACCTTCAGTTTATACCGCTTATTAAGCCTAATTACGATGCCTGCAACCCTCTCATTAATACTATAGAATTCATCTATATTGCCCGCTATATACTTATTGACAAGGAAACCTACTCCTAGTTGTCGCCTCTCTGGTAAACCTCGATAACACAGTACATGCCCATCCTTCAGTACAGTATATGCCTGATTCGGCCTCCTAACCTCACTAAGCCCTATGACATCCCATTTCATGCCCTCTAGTTCCTCTAACAGCACTGCTAAACTAGCTTCACTAGCTAGTGTTCTAGCATTATCAGTCAGTTTCCAATGGCGGCCTGTCCAGCGGAGCCAGGCTTTCTTAACACCCCCTGCTGCGTCACAGGTCTGACCGCCGCCGTGATCAGTTGTTCCGCAGCCGCTGGTGACTGAGGGCCGGGGTATTATGGAGCTTATCATAGGAGGTTGCGGCCAATTACTGCACCAGGGTGGCCAACTCCTGTTCGGGTGAGGGGGTGCGTTGCCGGAGGTGTTCACCGGCATCAGGTCGCACCCCAAACCTTTGTATGCAATTCCATCGACACGCGGATTTCTTTTTTTTTTTCATCCGGTGGAGAATTGCGCGGCACCGGGATTTGAGCCCCGGTCCTCTGGCATGCGACGCGGATGTTCTACCGCTACGCCACCGCTGCACCTATATCCCCTATAGCACTCAAATTGCTGCTTGCCTCTCTAACAACTCACCGTTCAATCCGTTCAGTACAGCTAATCTGGACACCTGCACATTCTTTCCTTCCTGGTAATTAGGCTCCCCACAATTTCGCCCCAGGACTCGTCAGCCGGGCGACGGGACAACACCTCATGAGGTCGGTGAGGGACAGTATGGTTTCCTATCAAGAAAATACACTGCACTTCCATAAAACACGTACCTTATACCCTCCGGGACACCAATCTCTTACGAAGGCACAGGAGGTCACCTGGCGAAAATTACAGACGCATTCCTTCCCAAATCCAGTCGCCTACGCTTATGAATACCCTGTATTATACACACCGTACTGTAACGTATGCTACCAGAAGGCCAACTTACTCCACATATGGACATGCCCACGAAACCCCCCTCCGCGGGATTGGCAGCTCTCCACCTGCGAGCAGTGGGAGGCCGCTATGCTCAACCCGGACCCACTAATCCAACTGCGGGCCATCGAGCGTGCAACCCAGGTCGCCAGAGCTCAAGGGCTCCTGGGCATGTAGCGCGGAAGCTCCTGCCTGCCTGACTTCCTCAAATAATAATTTGGAGGACGCTTAAGCTTCGCCTTTAAGAATGGAACACGATAGCGTTATCGCGCCCAGTTCGCACCGTCTACTCATTTGCTTGTCGCACTTTTGAGTGACACAAAGACGTAGTTCACATGATACAACACTCGTTAACTTGTCCAAAGTTACTAATTTTTATTTATTAATCGTTCCGGGACGTAGAAGTGCTACCAGCGACCTTGCCAAAACGCGCGGGCCTCAAGTTGCAGTCGCAGTTCGTAAGCAACATCGTTGCCGATCCGAGCCGGCGCAATGAAGATCTCGGAGGCCATGCCCTGTCTATCTTATTCCGTGCGCCACACGCATGAAGGCGCTACGTGCACGCCAAGCAAAGAGGATGTACAGCGGAAAAGTAATTTGCCACTCGCTTAACTGCATGTTCTGTAATTCAGTAATTTACATGCTGATAATTAGTATTATACGCCACAATACACTTCTGTAAGGGACATTTCTGAGACAACACCGCAATCAATAGACGCACCTTTGTCCATTTTAAACCATCTAGTTGGCGTGGCGGAGATGTTAGCGTGGTCGTCTTGCACCCCAGAAGCCCACGTTCGATTTTTCGATCGCGGCCAACGCCGGACGACGCGGGACGGCGGCCGCCGACGACCACACCGACTTTTCTGCGACACGGGGCCCTTAACGCTATCGCGTTGTAACGTTTATCCTCCTCCTCCTACAGTGCGATTTCTTCGCGCAGGCGTGCTTGGTGTCCCGTCTGTTCCATCTCGCCAGATAGCGCGCTACATGACCAAAAGCTCCGTGCATTAGAACTGACTGTAACATAGTTTAATATAGTTTTGGGTCAAAATTTCCGGCGTCCACAACTACGCCGTCTCTCATAGCCTAAGTTGCTTTAGGACGTTAACCCCCATACACCATAATTCATTCTAATCTGTCCTTCCTTCCTGTCGCTCACCCCTTTCATTCTCTTATTCTCGTCTTTATGTGTTTATTTCGGCCGCCCCAGTCTCAGTGATTCAGGAATGGAGATAGTATGTACAAGGATGCCAATATGCTCCCTTTTATTATCTTTTAATGAATACGTTCTGCTGCTCTCACAATCCATGCGCAAGACTTACCACGCGTGGAAGCAAGCCAACATAGAAGAGACATTGCCAAACGCAGGACATTACAGCTTGTTGTTTAAGTAGAGTGGAACCTCCGCATAGCTAGAATGCATGCGCAGGTAATCCTTTCAGGGATTGCCCTTCAGTGTGCTCGCTAAGTTCCCAACCTCCTCGTAATACACGCGTAGCTGTTCCATTTATTTACAATACCGTAAGCTCTTACGGGCTATTGCAGAAAGGTGTAAAAAATATTCTAGAGGCAACCTTGGACCATTAAAGTGCGAGGAGGCGAAAGCCATTATAGCGCGGTGGAACACAGCTCTCTACTGCGGCACCTCTATCTCCCTCTCTTCATTCACTCCCACCTTCCTCCCACCCTGTACGGCATGGTGCATGTTTTCGCGGAGCATTGTGGCAGATACTGCGTCTTTTTTATCCTGTAAATCATTTTGAAATGCCGCTGATGCCTGCTGTACTAACGCCTTCTAGACATCTTGGTCAGTTTCTGTTTGCTGTGTGGTGCGGCGTTCGAGGAAGCGGCAAATGAAAGGCGCGCACGGAGACCTGGATCGGATGCCCTGCGGAGTCAGCTTCGTCTATGCATGAATCGCTTGGTAACGCCGTGAGCAGTCGCGACGGTACATGCCGCGCCCTTTGTCGAACGCAACCAGCATTCCTTTGAACGCATCAAAGTTCACCGGAGTTCTATAATTCCTTTACAGGAAATTAAAGGCGCAGTATCTGTCACTCGCGGAACCCCGCAATCTGCACGGTAGACAAGGGGAATTGTGATGAAAGCTTACACGATCCGGAGCGTGGCGTGGAGCAGTAAAGAAAAAAAATATGCGCAGTGTGGCGCAGTTGGTAGAGCGCTTAGCTGGGGATGCAAGGGATGGAGGTTCGGTTCCCTGTGGAGACAAGGTTATTTATTTTTATAGTGCATTCTCGAAAGCATGACACCCTTAAAAGATTAAAGGCTTACGGCTTAATGTCACATCACAAGAAGCAAAATTCCGGTTTTTTTCACGGAAGCCTCAACTGAGCTGGTGTTATGAATAACGCGCGGATTCAGAATAATAATTTTAACTATGGTTTCCGGAAGGAACGAATACTTAAAAAGGTCAACTCTAGGTGTGTACGGAATAATGGCGAATGGGTGGATAGTACGAGCAAATAATCTTCCTGGGGGTCGTATATACAAAGTAGAGTATAAGTTAAGCTTATTTACACGGAGCATATAAGCTTGTTGTGCTCTATTTTTCTACATGTGGCTATTTGAGGTAATTAAGGTTGGACACGTTGAGGCGACTGACTGTTTTATGCGGAAAGCGGAAAATATAATTCCTAAAGCAAATCTTTTCACCCTCTCGAGTTTATTGATCTGGTATTGGCAATGGGGGGCCCATGTAATGCTTGCATACTGGCAACTTAGTTCGGGCCATATTTTAAATGATCAGAGCTTAAATCAGGTGTTATTATTTTAGTTTGCATTTTAGGAGGACAAGTTTTCGTCAAGTTGAACTACATATCTGATCGATGTGCATGCCTGAGTCTAAGGTTTCAGTAATTGTGACGCCTAAGTGTGCTTCTTACAACTTTACATCGGAATGTTGTTCGACTGCAGCGCCACTCAAAGCAGCCAGTGACGGCGGCGCCGCGAAACAGCTCCCAGTTTGGCAACAGACCCTATTTCTATTAACGTTGGTCCCAGCCCCGTAGGGCCAGGAACAGTCACCATTCACCACCTCCGCCCTGTAAAGAAAAGGAGGAAGGTGGCAGTGAAAACAGAGGAAGAGGTGCCGTAGTGGAAGCCTTCGGACACTTCGCCAAAGACTCTTTCGCCTAATCGCAATTTAGTAGACCATAGCGCCCCTAGAATATTTTTGGGCTAAAGGCTTTCATGGCTCATGACTCGCCAGCATGTCCGTGCATTAGCAGGGAGCGTCCGCAAGATTCCGCGCCAAAATAATAATAATAACAAGAAAAACTTGGCAGTGACTTACCTTGGTTAAGCCCAGTTAGAAGCGAAAGCCAGTCGAGATGAGTACTACCACTGGATTTAGCGCAGCGTTCGGCTTCTTGGCGCCGTCTTTCCGCGAGGCTTTCTTCTCGTTGTTCCGGCGTTTCTGATGCGCGTTTCGCCTTGGTTTGGTATGATAGAACTTCGTTTTCCCATAGTAGGGGTCCTG
The DNA here is from genome assembly GCF_055883805.1 of Amblyomma maculatum. NCBI lineage: Eukaryota > Metazoa > Arthropoda > Arachnida > Ixodida > Ixodidae > Amblyomma > Amblyomma maculatum. The sequence goes on from NC_139352.1 coordinate 130,802,063, forward strand.
AGGGACACTCGACTAGGCGCCAGGTGTAGAGGGCAGCTCCCACGTCGGAACAAAGAGCCCGAAGCTCTCCACCGCCTCCCGAGACTACTGGATAGCCCGAAGCTTATCGTGTAGTGAAGCACTTTTAATCACTTTGTCCCAATATTTCTTGTTCTTGGTGTAGGCGTGGCTCGATGCACAACCACAGATCATATGGTTCAAGTTTACACGGTCACTGCACCGCTCATACACATGTTGTCCATCGTAGTCTGGATCGATGGGCTTCATGCGCCCATGCGGTTGGGGTATTAGTTCGTTTGGAGCAAGCGTAACGTGACTGACTGGCTGCGGGTTAATTTCTTATCCGGGAGAGGAAATGCTCGTCTGCCTAGATAAAAGTGCTTAGTGAGCTCGTTTTACGTGAATAATTGATCTGTGTATTCGATATGTGGAGTAGCGGGCGAAACCGGAGGGACGCGGTCGATGAGTCTTCGCGCCGCCTCGTGTGCAATCTCGTTGAGATTCCGCAGCTGCCCATGTGTGCCGGGAACCATATGATAGAGTGATCGGTGATGTTTCTTCCGTCTAAGAAGATCACCGCTAGGGGGTCAACCGAGCCGGTCACGACTCGCATGGGTCTCCGCTTTCTGCCCCTTCTTGTGCCATTTCTCCCCCGATCTGCACAATTCCTGCCACCAGGCAAGCAATGTGAGTGTTTCCGCTGCACTCTGAGCCATAATTCATCGCCATCAGAGCAGAAGTAGGCTCACAAAAGTAGCAATAAGCCGGCGCCGTTAGGCGGCCGCGCTAAATCTACCATCAGGCCTAGCTCGGCGTAGTCGAAGAATAGAAATAGAGCCCCCATCATGGCATACAGTGGGCAAGGAGAAGCCGTTAGCAAGGATATTTTCGAAGATCCGGACTGGAAAGAAGTAATTCGTTACCGCAAGTCGAAAAACGCTTGCGTCCAAAGTCAAACCGCGAAGAACGCGGATCCAGGACGAAAACAGGAGACGGCGGACATGACGACGCAGCGTCCCCTTTCTCTGTACCCCAGACGTCCTCTGCCACGACTACCGGAGAACGACTAGAAAATCATCTATAGGCCAACGGGAGGCGTCGACATTGGCAAATACTCCAAAATGACTATCAAGCATGCAATCATCACAACTGCAGGCATACCTACGCAAGATGTCGACAAAGATTCGGCAAGAACGCATCAAGTCAAGAACATCTTCACGATCTCCACCCCGAGTCAGGACAACGCACTGAAGTACGTGCAAGAAAAGAAAATCCAGATCGAAGACAAAGAAATCAACATGTCCTCGTACATCGCCCCACCTGATCGTGCGGTGCAGGGCATAATATACAGAGCCTACGAGAACGAATCTCCGCGAGAAATGATCGCAGAACTGAGGAAAAGAAACCCGAACGTACCCATAGTTCAAGCCAGAAACACGGGTAAAACATCGAAAACAATCTTCATCCATTTTGACTCAGAAGAATTACCGGAAAGCATCATTTAATTCGGAATACTGTTCCCATTGATTCCGTTTGTACCCAAAGTCGAAGCATGTACTAACTGCAGAAGGGTCGGACACCGTAGAGACGTATGCCCGGAGCCCTGGAAGAGTGAGTAAGTGAGTGAACTTTATTAACTGCTCGGGGATCTTTTTCTTCGCCGCTTCAACCGAGGCTGACGAGCGGTTGGCGCCCCCAGTCCAGGGCACCACTGGCTTCGCCAGTTTGCGAGCTCTTGTGACCAGGTAGAGCTGAGCCTCCGGGTCAGAGCTGGCCAGCAAAGCCTCCCACTGTCTTTCATTTGGGTTTGGGGTTTAATTTTTTGTAGTTGATGTGAGCTGCATTCCCATGTTATGTGGTACAGGGTAGGGGTCTTGCCGCACAACGGGCACTCGTCTCTGAACGTCGTGTGATGCATCATGTTCAATATGTGTAAATTAATGAAGGTGCCCATCTGTAGCCGCCTCAGATCTATGGCCTCCTCGTTGCTGAGCGTTTTATGCGGCTCCGGATATACTTTCCGCAAGCCTCTGTAGTGTTGTAGTATTGTGGTGTAGTCAGAGTCAAGCGGAATCAGGTCCTCTGTTGAGAGACTGTTGGGCGCACGGTAGGTTGCATGTCCTCGGGCTCCCCTGTCTGCGTACAAATTCCCCATCATCCCTGCATGCCCCGGAATCCACATTAGCGTTCAAGTGTATTGTTTTGTTGGCTCGCTTGTGGAAGTAAGGATTTGGTCCGCTACCTTAGATAATTTACCCCGTTGAAAATTTCTGCACGCGGATTGAGAGTCCGACAGTATCGTCAGACTCTCTCCCGTTTCTATTCCTTGCCTAATGGCCAGTGCGATAGCCACTTCCTCTGCCTCCGTGACTGTACAGTTTTGGATCGAGGCGCTAACTACCTCCTGGCCTTGGCAGTCTGTGACCGTGGCTGTCGCCCTCTTTGCATTGGTTTCGTGTAATGCTGCGTCGGTGAACCTTGACGTGTCTTGTTGGCCGAATGTTTTTTCATAATACTCTGCCCTTGCCTGCCTCCTTCCCTGTTGTAGGCAGGGGTCCATGTTTCTTGGTATGGGCCGAACTCGGTACCAATTTCTGACTTCCCGCGATACCTCTCTTGTCTTGTTATAAGCCTGTAGGTATGTACTATATCCCAGTCTTTCCAACACCCGTCATCCCGTCCTCGTTCGTAGAAGTCTGTTTAGCTGTGACTTGATTTGGGCTTCTGCTAATTCTTGTATTGTATTGTGCAGACCCAGAGCTGCTAGCTTGTGGTTCGGTGTGTTCTTGGGGAGCTTGAGTGCGGTCTTGATCGCCATTTTGATGATGACGTCCGCTCATTATCAGCCTAACATTATCAAATGCACCTTTAATGTCCACTGCCAAAACTACGTGTTCTGCCGAGCGTGGGATACCCGTCAAGACCTCTTCTTTGATCTGCAGGAGAGCGTCCTGGGCTGATAGCTTTTCTCTTTAGCCAAACATGGTGTCCGGCATCTGAGGGCTATCCTCTAAGTAATTTTGCAGTCTATTATTGACAACCCTCTCGAAAATCTTTCCCAGGCACGAAGTTAAAGAAATGGGCCGCAAATTCTCTATTGCCAATTTTTCCCGGTTTTCTGGATCATGATGACCACCGAGTGTTTCCACTGCACTGACACCGTTTCTGCTTTCCAATGCTTGTTCATGAAAGGCGCCAGTGCCTTGATATTGCTGTTGCTCATGTTCCGAAATATGCCATTAGTGATCTTGTCGTCAACAGCCGCTGTGTTTCGAGTGGCACTTGCTATTGCCGTCTGGACTTCTTCCTCCGTGATTGGCTCGTCCATTTTCGGATTTGGGTCTCATTTGTAATCTTCTGCGCATGGATATGGATCCTCTAGCACTACTCCGTAGCATTTGTCGTGGACGGCCTTAATCACATCTTCCTTCGTGCCTCAGAATGTGTGTAGCAACCGCTCCAGCGACTTCTGCCCCTCTCTCTTGGTCTTGGTGGGGTTCATGATGGCTTTTAGGATTCGCCATGTCTTGGAAGTGCTGAGCGTCCCCTGCCGAGAGTCGAAGAATTTGCCCCAGTTGGCTCTCGTCAGTTGTTCAGCGTACTCCGCCGCCTTCTTTGTGATCTCCACGATTTTCATCCTAAGCTTTCGATTGTGCCTCTGTTTCTTCCATCTTCTTAACAGTCCCCTTCTCGCTTCCCACAGGTGGAGTAGATGGGCGTCTATTTCTGGTGTCTCATTTGTGCGTGTCAGTTCTTGCGTAAATCTCTGCTTGTTTTTCCGCAGCGCCCCGCACCAGCTATCAAGATCCTCAATCTCGCCTTTGTCCTCCTCCTGCGCTTCTCTGAACTTGTGCCAGTTGGTAATTCTGGCTGCGCTAACCTGACGCCTGATCTTGTAGGTGTGGATGGTCGTGCTCACTATATAGTGATAACTGCCCAGATCGTTAAGCGTGTTTATCCACTCAACATCGCCGCAGTTCTTGACCATCGTAAGGTCCGGGGTAGTGTCCTTGCTCACACTGTTGCCCGTTCTCGTGGGCACTCCCGGGTCCTTTACCAGTGTTAATCCATGTCTGTCTATTCAGTTCAGTTCAGTCGTTCAGTCGTGTCCGACTCTTCTTGACCCTATGGACCATGTCACGCCACGCTTTCCGGTCTCTCACTATCTTCCTAACATCACATAACTTCATCTGCAGTGCCTCGAGGGTCTATTAGCTCTCTAATAATGCGGCCTCTCTTGTCCTGTCGCGTGTATCCTCAGGTCAGGTCTTTTTCAGTAAAGTCGCCTAATATAATTAGCTGATTTCTTCTTACCAAGTTCAATGTTTCTCCGAGAAGCCTGTCGAAGTCGATCTTTCGTTCGGAGGGGGGCTGTATACAGTTAGGATAAAAGTGCCCTGTTTTTTGTCACTCTTTTGGACCACCTCCAAAATTATATGTAGTGTTTCAATCCCTTTACATTGGTTATGCCGAATTGTTGTAATGGTCTTCTCCACCATTGTCACCACGTTCCAGCTCTCGTCATCGGCAGCAAAGACCTCGTACCCGCTAATTGAAGGGGAACTGCCAACCTCCTGTAGGGCTATCACAGCCGGTGGTTCCGCTTGTGAGGCCAACAGCTGTGACAGCATCCCCTTCTTGCGTCTGATGCTTCTACAATTCCACTGCCAAATCTCTAGGCGGTCTTGCTTCGCTTTCTGGTGTCTAGTCATGATCGGTCTCAGATTGCAAGCTGGTCAGTCCGGGCCTGTGATACGGCTTCTCAGCCCTTTCTCTTACTGTGGTGGTTGTTGTTTGCTTCCTAATCAGTTTGGTCATCTCGATTTGCATCGCCTGAAACTTTTGCTCTATAAAGCCTGTGACTTGTTCCATGGCTTTCTTTGTGATTTGCTCAATGATCTGTGGCAGCAGCTGTGCTAGCTTTCCCTCTACTATTCTTCCTACGTCTTCGGCAGTCAAAGGGGGTGTCTGCATTACCGATGGTGTGGATTTTTCGAACTTATTTTGTGTAATATTAATTTGGTTCTGCATCTGATCTAATCGTTGCTTAATCATTGCGTTCACCTCTCTTATCCCTTTTAGCTCGGCTAGAATTTCTGTTCTTTCCTCCTCTAGCTGTTTTTGGGAGGGCAATGCTGGCCAGCTTACCTGATCAAGGTCTCTTCTCTTCTCTTCTTTCTTCTTCTCCCCGGCGCCTGGCTTGCTTTTCTTCGCTGGCTTCTTGGGTTCCGCGTTGGCCTCCGACCTGGACTGGGTCCTGGACCGCTCACGCGATGCTTCCTCCTCCCCGTCCGAACGGAACCACGTCTGACGCTTCTTTATGACGCCCTAGTTTCTGGGCGGCTCTGACGTGACTTTGGATGCCCCTTTGTCTTCTTTGGGATCTCCTTGAGCTTGCTTCGGCAGCCGGTGGCTCCAATCTCATGTGCTCCTCCACAGAGAGCGCATTGGGGTTCGCACTCGTGACTTTCCTCCAGATCTTGCTTGTTGCATCTTCTGCATGCCCTGATAGACGGGTTCGGGCATACGTCTGTTCGGTGTCATGGCTTTCGGCAGGTGTAGCAGAATTGCTTCGTTGGCTTGTACGGATCGCATGGGATCTCTCCCCCATAGTAGTACACCCACTTCGGTACGATTGGCCCCTCAAAGACAATGAGGGCCGACTTGGACTTGTCCATTGCTCTGGCCGCGATAATTTTCACGCCCTGGGACCTGACCAACAGGTTCTCCATTAATTCTCCGTTGCCCTGGGGTTGATGCCGTGGGCCACCCCTTTGAGGTACTCTTCCGGTGTAGTCATGAAAGCCTTGACCGGATGGTCGTTTCCCTCGAAATTCAAGCTTCGAATGCTCATCATGCGCTCCGCCATCTGCATGTCTGGGGTGCTAGTGACGATGATGTTCGATTCCGGTCGGAGGCGGACCAACAAGTCTTTCAGACGAAAATTCTGTGGATCTCCGCAGGCTTGCGCTATAGCTTTGGCTGCTTGGGGTGTTGTCAAGTTCTTCACCACCAGACCCTGATGGGGTCTGAAGATCATCTTAGCGTCATTCATCGGCAGTGGTTTCGCGCGCCTGAGTCGCCACTCCGCCTCTCCGCCTTTAAAAGGATTCGAATTTCGTGCTCCCTCCTCCACGCCAGGCCTGCGTCCTCTCGGAACAGGCGCGTCAGCTATGTCGTTACGTTGGCTAGCATTTTGCATGGTGGCGCTGCCTTCGCGGCCTCCCCGGCTGCTCTCCGCGCCGCTCCCCATCTTGGATTCATGTACCGTCTAAGCGGCCATCTTGGCTGGTGGCGCCGTCGTCGCCGTCTCGCCCACTTGAGTGTTTGCTGTCGTATTCTCGGTAATCTTGGCCTGACGCTCCCCTTTTTTCGCTTTTTTCTGCCATAGTCTCGAAACTACGGTCGTCCACTCGCCTTGAAAGGTGTTTTCCGTGGGATTCGTATCGGTGGTCTCGCTGATGTTGGTAGCCAGCGTTCCGCCTGTTTCCCCGTCGGGTGGAGGCAGGTTCGGGCACGGCGTGGTGTCCATCGATAGATCTTGGCCTTCGGTGCCATCCATTCTCGATCGAAATGTTGGCCCGGATTTACCTCCTTTGTCTAGATCCTCGCCCCCGCGGTGGCTGCCGCCAGCCGCAGGGTGCTCTCGGTCCCACTCGCTCCTCCGCTGCCGCGCTAAGCCTAACGCCGGCGTAGTCGATGGAATTGCTGCGATAATCGAAAAATCGGTGGTCCGCTCATCAAAAAGTTGGTACTGTCAGACTCCTGTCATCTTCCGATCTTCGCTTGGTAATTTGAAGGTGGTCCGATGGAAGTTGGCACCGCATTAGGCTCTTTTGTCGGGAGCCGAAGTGGACGCGTCCGCCCTGTCCGGCGTCAGTCTCTAGCGACCCTCTCCCTCTAGCGGCGTCAGTCTCTAGCGACCGGCCGTACTCTTCAGCCCTGGAAGAATATCTGCCCCTATTGCGGAGAACCGCATTCGATGGAAACAAAATGCATCCCGGTCTGCATCATCTGCGGGGGAAAACATCAAACCGGAGCTCGCGAGTGTAAGAAAAGATTCGAAAGGAATCCGAGACACTACTGGAACAGGAAAGAAAGGCAATTCAGATCCACTGCCAAGACCGACACGAAGTCACAGAGGGACCGTTCAGATTCGATCCCACCTCTGGAACGAAACGGATCAACTAGCAACAGAGGCCGCAGCAATAGCTGCAGCAGCCACCGCGAAAGGACGCCTAGCCCGGGGGCAAGCATCCTCAAACAGGTGAGTTGGGCAAATACGGCCTCCCACAGTCAGTCAAACCAAAACCTAGCACAAGAGCTGCAGGTCTTCCATTCTAAATTTAATGAACTTTCAAAGAAAATGAGCATAATTGAAAAAGCAAATAAACGACTCAAAAAAGAAAATGACGATCTTAGGAACGCTATGCAACAAAAAGGAAAGGCGTCTCAAAACAGAAATGCGTCAGAGGAAACGCTCACTCCAGATCCCACTACGGAACAAGAGGGTCCAAACCCTAAAACGAAACGAGCAGTAGCTGGTCACCAGCCCATCAACCCACACTTCAGAGTAGTCAGCGCTCTGAGAAACTAGAGGCAGTAACAAATAACCGCTTTGAAAAGTTAGAAGTAATACTGGAGTCCATAATAACCACGCAAAATGACTTCAACCAAAAATTCGCCATTATAGACAGCATCCTGCAAGATATTCTCCTAAGAATTCCCCCAAAAGTTGAGGGGCAGACACTAGAGCTACAAAAGCCTCATGGCCCCGCCTAACTATATAAGGGTATGGCAGTGGAACTGCCGATCATTTCTCGAAGAGAAAGGCGAGTTACTTCTTCACATGCAAAAGACCAGGAGAAAACGCCAGATATTATCGCACTACAAGAATGCAGGTGCGATCGACCGAAGCTGCCGGGCTTTAGGGTCTTCAAACCGCTCCACGTCCAAAAGGACCCGTATACCACCATGCTAGTCCACAGAAATTTAACGGTCATAAACCACGAGCTGGAAAACGTGGATATTGACTGCATACTGCTAGAAATTATCTCTTCGAAAAGGAACAAGGCGCCTTTATTCGTGCTTAATCTATGCAGTAACCCAAGAGCTGGCTATCCAGCAATTCAGAGAGTCATCGTTCAAGCCCTTAACATAGCCAAACACAACCCCTTAATCGTGGTGGGAGACTTTAATGCTCCCCATGTAGAATGGGGGCATGCCAAGACCACAGTTAAAGGGAAATCCTTAATGAACCTCCTCCAGCAACGAGGTTTCACACAATATGCAGATCCCCTACAGCCTACTAGGATTGGAAACAGCGTCAACAGAGACACGTGTCCGGACATTACGGCCGGAAAAAAACCTAGCGAATGTTAGATGGTCTAACACTAGGCAAAATTTAGGAAGCGGCCACTACATCAACGAATCAGAAATTCAGATTGGAAGTTTCAAAGGTCGACCTAAAAAGCATAAAATCACAGATTGGGATAAATTCAGAGAGCATAGGAATAACTACGATTCTGATTCTATGAGTGACATCCAGGAATGGACATCCGATCTCCTAAAGGATGTAGGTACGACCACAACAGAAATAGAAAATGAACACGAAGTAAGCAACATTGACATTCGCTTACTTCACATGTGGGAAGCTATGCACAGTATGGAAAAGAGATGGGCTATGCAAAAACACAACTAAAGGCTTAGGGTCGAAATAGCCAAACTAAACAAGGAAATTCAACATCACGCGTCCCAGCTAGCTCAGCAACAGTGGCATCAAATATGCGACAACTTTAATGGAAACATGGGCACGCGAAATGCGTGGAATTTACTGCGACATCTTCTCAATCGCGAATCCAGCAAAGGAGTTAAGAAGCAGGAAATACAAAGACTCATTCGCGTTAATGACCTCACGAACGAAGAAATCATTAACGCTCTTAAGGCTCGCTATTTCAGCATCTCTCGTGGCAAAGAACCCCTTCCGGAATATAAAGGCAAGCCGAACCCTCAAATAGACTCCAACATAACGGAAGCGGAAGTTCGAGCAGCTATTCATAAAATCCGCACGCCCTCGGCACCCGGCGCGGGTGGGGTCACAAATTATATGCTGAGAAACCTAGATGAAAACTCCATCTCCCAACTTACCAACTTCGCCAACGAATGTTGGAATAAAGGATCCTTACCGGAAACGTGGAAGCACGCCAAGGTAACTTTTATTCCGACACCAGGAAAAAAACTTTCCATAGAAAACCTGAGACCGATATCTCTCACCTCGTCCCTAGGTAAATTATTCGAGCGCGTAGCCCTGGCAAGGCTTCAGTCGTACATGGACGAGTGGGATCTGTACCCTCATACTATGTTGGTATTCAGACCCCTTTTATCCACACAGGGCAAGCACGAAATCTTGGCACCTGAGATGAATAACAGGTTAAGAGCCATATTAGCTCTTGACACAATAGCCTTCGATAATGTGAACCACAAATCTTTCATGGGTGCCCTATCTGAGCTGCAGGTGGGCGCCAGGACGTATAATTATATCAAGGCCTTCTTAACAGGTAGGACAGCAGAAATTCAATTAGGATGTATATATTCCAACAAATTCCAACTAGGGGACAGGGGCACGCCGCAAGGCTCAGTACTGTCCCCATTTCTCTTTAATATCACTTTAATAAATTTGGCAAGCAAATTGGAACAAATACCAGATCTAGAACACTCTTTCTATGCCGACGATATTACTCTATGGACAACGAAAGGTCACGCCAGCACAATTGAGGACACGCTGCAGCAAGCAGCAGATGCGGTAGTGGAGGAGACGGAGAAAATTGGCTTGGAATGCTCATCTCAAAATTAGGAACTTTTAGTCATTAGACCAAAAAGATATACAAAAAACATTAACACAAACATCAATATATACATGGATGATTTCATTATGCCGAGAGTAGAAAGGTTACGCATACTGGGTATGTACATTCAATCAAATGGCAAAAACACGGATTTTATCCAAAAACACCGAACGATAAGTAATCAAACATCTCGCCTTATTCGGAGGATATCAAACAAAGAAAGAGGGATGAACGAAAAAGAGACACTAAAACTTGTGCAAGCATTCGTTCTCAGCCGCATTATATATTCCACGCCCTACTTATTCCGACAAGTCAAAGAGAAGCGATCGATTCCATTATTCAGCAGTCCTTCAAAAGAGCACTCGGTCTTCCCATTTGCACGGCTACCGAGAAAATCATGCAACTCGGGATACATAACACACTAGAAGAAATGATCGAAGCACACCTCACGGCGCAGTACGAGCGGTTGACCGCAACATCGACCGGAAGACAGATACTGCAAAAGACTGACATGCACTACGAGGGCAGACACTCACAGGTAACGTCGGTCCCCCGTCCAATACACAAAATACTGGTAGTCCCTCCACTACCTAAGAACATGCACCCGGAGTTTCACCTGCAGCGTCGCGTAGCAAGAGCCCAATCATTAGATAAATACTATTCCAGTCTACCAAATGCGACATATGTGGACGCAGCAGAATACGGGAATAAGAGAGCCTATGCCCTCGCACTAGTCGATCACAAGTATCGCTTACAAAATTCAGCGACGATAAACGAAGTACGAACGCCAGAGGAGGCAGAAGAGGCGGCTGTAGCTCTGGCGATTGTCACGACGGACTCCAAATACATATTTAGCGACTCAAAAACAGCCATTAGAAATTTCGCAAAAGGTAGAATTCATCAATCAGCAGCCAAAAGTTTGAAATTTTTTGATTACTCTAAAAACACACGTTCGATCAAAATTTTGTGGGTTGCCGCACACGCGGGTCATCCTGGAAACGAAGCGGCGCACGAGAATGCCCGGGGATTCGTCGTAGGCCGGGAGGTGCGTTACCCCGAACTACGATCGGCTCGCGAGAGAGACCCTACGTACAGAAGATTTACGAATTGGTATAAAAACAAGACTGAAATATCCGGAGCCCCATATACACTCAGCAAATCACAACAAACACTACTTAGAAAACTTCGAACAAATATGTGATTTAATCCGTATAAGCTAGCACAATGGTATCGAGGCGAATACAGCCCCTCATGTTCACTTTGCGGTGACCAGAGGGCAGATCTCGAACACATCATGTTTAAATGTGAAAGCATGCATCCGCCGGAGGACCTGCAGATTACCAATTCGGAACAGTGGGAGGCCGCATTGCTTAGCTCTGATCCAAGCCGGCAACACTCCATCACGGCTGGAGCCAAGGAGGTCGTCGAGCGCAATCGAGCGATGACCACCCCTGGGGCGGCTTGAGGAGAAGCGAACTCCCCCGAAGAAAGAAATTTCCCCATTCTCTTCAAAAAAAAAAGGTTTCTCCTCCTCCTTCCGTCTAATATCCGTAGCGTCGTCTTGTCTATCCCGCCCTTGGCGAAAGCTCAAGTGGCTGCTCTAGACTCGCTGTGTAAAGTCGTGAACCTCGAGTCGTTTAGAGCTAGTGCTATTGCTGCTTGTTGAACTACCGCTGTCTTTTTGGTGTAAAGTGTGAGTGAGTTGCGCGTACGCCCGTGTCAGTCGAAAACTGCTGCCGAGTAGGCATGCTTCCCCGGTATGTACGCTGCATCCATGAAGGATGTCTGGTCGGGAAACTCTTCTGCGTCCGCAGCGAGGGCTTTGGTGCGGGCTAGTCTTCTTCCTTGATTGTGGATCGGGTGTACGCTTCTTGGGAAGGGGGACACATTGATTGCTTCTCGCAAGACTTTAAGTAACTGTAGGACGTTGTTCCTTTCTGCTATGGTGCTTGACGAGAATCTCTCTGGGGCCATTGGTACTTGATAGACGTGCAATCTATGCCATGTGTTGTGCCTCGTTGATTACACTCCTAGCTGTAAGAGTAGTTCACTGGAGGCGTTATCGGGAAGCCCCAACGCTGTACTGAAAGCTTGGCGTATGTAAACTTTAAGCCTTCTCTGATGTTCTTTTTTTCCAGTTGAGCATTGCAGCCACGTATGTGATGTGACAGAGTACAAAAGCACGGACCATTTGCATGGCGTTGTCCTCGCTCAGTCCCCTGTGCCTATTCATGATGCGTCGAAACATCCTGGTCGCGTTTGCAATCTTGATCGTGATGCTATTAAGTATCGCCCAGTTGGACCCGTTGCTTTGGATGATTAATCCTAGAATTCGTATTTTATCGACCGTAGGTATGCGATTTCCATCCCTGTCGTGTAACTCTATGCATGGTGTGTGGTGTGGGCGCCCGTCGTTGGACGGGCGCCCTGGTCTTGGGGGGTGGTAGATGAGTGGCTCGGATTTTCAGGAAGAGCAGCGAAGTCTCATTGGGCAAGATGGGCCTCGGTAATCATGATGGCTTCTTGCATGCGAGCCTCCAGTTCCGCGTTGCTGCCACCGGTGCGCCAGATAGTAACATCATGTGGGTATACGGTGTGCTCCACATCAGCAATTTCACCCAGTGCGCGAGACAGCTTTGTCATCGCCTAGTTGAATAAGAATGGTGAAAGTACACAGTCTTATGGTGTTCCCTTACGCCCAGATTAAAGCTCTCCTAGACATGTTCGCCTATCCGGAGAGTGGCCGTTCGATCTTCCAGAAACGTCTTGACGTAGTGGTAGAAGCGTGTTCCAAGATTGTGGTCAGATATGGCTTTGAGAATGGCTTGATGTTGGATGCTGTCAAAAGCCTGCTCCACGTCAAGTCCCAGTAGCACCTTAGCATCTCGTGTTGGACGATCCAACAGACTTTTTTTATTCGTCGCATAGCGTCTTGCGTTGAGAGACCGGCCTAAAGGCGATCATATTGTAAGGAAAGTACTCCTTTTCTCCTACATATTCTGATAGCCTATTCAGGACGACGTGTTCCGCTAGCATTCCTAGGCAGGACGTCAGTGAGATTGTCCTTAGGTTGGGTAGGCCCAGCGGCTTGCCCGGTTTTGGGATGAGGACCATACTGGCATGTTTCCTCTCTCCAGGTAGTTGGCCAGTTTTACAGGCTTCGTTAGGAACGTGACCGAGTTATCCTATAAGTTTCGGAGAGCCCGATTTGTGATACCATCGGGGCCTGCTGCAGAGTTATTGTTGAGCTCGTGAATTGCGATGCGTACTTCGCTTTCTGTGAAGTCCGTATCTAGCTCTGTGTTTTGGGCACCGTCATAGTTCCTCCTTAATAAGGTACTGGGTAGCCCCGATTTAAGCTGTAAGTACCGTTATCATCCACAACGGCCTTGACAGTACTGGTTTGCTTAGCGCGGTATACTAATTTATTTAGCCTGATCCGTTGCATAGTTTTTGACTTTGTTCCGTGTTCGTCGAGGTGGTGTTTTATGAGTCCCCACCCACTTCCTCTGCGCATTTGCCCGTTGAGGAAGTTACAGACTTCGTCCCATTATTGTCGGGAGAGAACCACGCAGTAGTTTTCAATTATCTTGTTGAGTTCGGCAAGTCGTAGTCGTAGTCTTCTGTTAAGACGTTGACCCTTCCACCTGGCTAGAATTGAATGTTTGGCTTCGAGGAGATTCGCGAACCAAATGTCCATTCTCAATACCTTATTCTCCTTCGTAATCGTTCGCACGAGGTTGCGGTGTCTGCTTTGAGCTGCTCGGTCCATCTCATTATCGTGTGCTTTATGGTTGCTTGGATCGTTTTTTCTTGTGTCGCTCGTCGTCTAACTGCCAAGCCACTATCTATGGATCCGAGGAATTAAGCTTCTCATCTCTCTAATGGCATCAAATGCCAAGGGCTGGCTCCCTTTTCTCCACCGATGCCTCGTCCATGTCGAGTACTCTAAGGCTAGCCTCCGCAGAGTACTCATATTTATACTCTTCTGCATATACTATATATATATATATATATAAATATATATATATATATATATATATATATATATATATATATATATATATATATATATTTATATATATATATATATATATATATATATATATATATATATATAGCATAAATAAATAGACGTACTTGGTTGCTAGAGGTTATACACAAGTGAAAAATTGCTTCATACTGTTTCCAAGTTTTTTTTTTGGAGTCGACGTTTCGGCAGGAGCCCTGCCTTTCTGAAGTCTTGATAAAGGCAGGGCTCCTGCCGAAACGTCGACTCCAAATAAACTTGAAAACAGTATAAGCAATTTCTCACGTGTGTGTATATATATATATATATATATATATATATATATACGCTCCGCTGGGGTGGCGCAGTGGTTACAGCGCTCGACTACTATTCCCAAGGACGCGGGATCGAATCCAGGCCTCGGCGGCTGCTTTTCGATAGAGGCGAAAAGCAAGTCGCGTGTGTGCTGTGCGATGTCCGTGCACCTTAAAGAACCCCAGGAGGTCGAAATTTTCGGAGTCCTCTACTACAGCGTCTCTCATAGCCCGAGTTGCTTTGGGACGGGCTTCGCCGCAGTCCTGTTTGTACCGATCCCTGTAAATAAACCCCCCGTGCGTACAAAGCACGTAACATCTTGGTGAGAGGTGCTTGGGATAGCGACCACGGAGCGTTTCATCTACCGGAGAAGCCGTAGACTTGCTGGCCTACCAGCAATGCCATCAGACATGGCTGAAGACGGCAGTACCGAGCAGCCAGGACCATCCACGGCGAACAACTGGCCCCATTATCGAGAGCCGCGTACTTTGTCCGGAAAACATGAGGAGGACGTTGATGAGTGGCTGAAGCACTACGAAAGAGTGAGTAAATACAATCACTGGACCGCCGCTACTAAGCTGGCTAATGTGGTGTTCTTCCTTGCCGCCACCCCAGCGCCCGCGCAGGTCACATTCCCCTCGACGTCGTTCTACCCCTCCGCCTCAGGGAAACTAGGGGGCGCGGCCGATGGAGGTGAGGCCGCCGGCGAGTCGATGACGTCCATACCTCTGCCCGTGTTTATGTTAAAGAACAAATTGGAAATGTTTGTTGATGGTGTGAAAACAATGGCTCTTGTGGACACTGGTGCTACAGTATCTGTTATGAGTTTGAGTTTTAAGAACCGTTTAGGTAGAAAAGTAATGTTCAGTGATGACCGTGCAGTGTTATTCCGTGGTGTTGGTGGTGAACCTTTAGTTCCTCTTGGTGTGTGTGCTTCGGATGTTGTTATTGGCGGCCTCAAGTTTAGAGTAGAATTTGCAGTACTGCCTCGGTCTACGCATGATGTGATTCTTGGGATTGATTTTCTGCAAGAGTGTGGTGCAACTTTAGACTGTGGTACGGGAGAGATTGCTTTGAATCCTTCACTACTTTCCGTTCTTGTGGATGACTCGACACCTGAATTTGGAGCATTTGCTGTGGAAGAAGACACAATTGTGCCAGCGTTATCTGCAGCATTCGTGCGGGTTTTCTCCATTCGGAACCAGTGCGAATCTTTTGAGGCTATAGTAGAACCTACGAGATTCACCTGCTCTAAGGAGAGTATCCTTGTGCCTCGTTGCGTCATTCCCGTGACTAGAGGCCGCACTGAGCTATGGACAGTGAACCACTCCGAAGAGCCAACTGTGTTGCCTCGGGGCCTAAAACTCGCCCGTTTCGAGGAAGGCATATCCGGTTCCGTCGCGGCGTTAAACA
Organism: Amblyomma maculatum; assembly: GCF_055883805.1. Classification (NCBI taxonomy): domain Eukaryota; kingdom Metazoa; phylum Arthropoda; class Arachnida; order Ixodida; family Ixodidae; genus Amblyomma; species Amblyomma maculatum. Next base: position 130,817,645 of record NC_139352.1, read on the forward strand.
GCTCTGTCACTGAGCAGCAGGTGCGACCAGGCATGGAGACCCAAGTTACGACTATGATTAGTAAGTCTCTTTCTACAACTGAACGTCGTATTCTAGTGGAACTACTACTGAAACACGTGACAGTGTTCGACTTTGCCAAGGATGACTCAATGCCACTGCCTACCAGTCGTATTCATCACACGATCAACACTGGGTCCGCCCCTCCAATGCGTCAGAAGCCCTATCGAGTCTCAGCAACTGAACTAAGGTAATAGATGAGCAAGTTCAAGACATGCTAAAGCGCGGCATTATTCGAGAGTCCTGTAGTCCTTGGGCAGCTCCAGTTATCCTTGTTAAAAAGAAAGATGGCACATGGAGGTTTTGTGTTGACTACCGCCGTTTAAATTCAGTCACGAAGAAAAATGTCTACCCGCTTCCACGTATAGATGACGCAATTGACTGTCTGCACTCAGCTTCATACTTTTCTTCTATTGACTTGAGATCTGGTTACTGGCAAATCCCCATGCACATTGCAGATAAAGAAAAAACGGCATTTGTAACACCAGACGGACTTTACGAATTTAACGTTATGCCTTTTGGATTATGTAATGCACCTGCCACATTCGAGCGTTTCATGGATGCAATTCTACGTGGACTAAAGTGGCAAATTTGTTTATGTTATTTGGACGACGTAGTAACTTTTGGCGAAACATTTAGTGAGCACAACAGCCGTCTGGATATCGTACTTAATTGCATGGAACGAGCTGGTCTTGTACTGAATGCAAAGAAATGTCATTTTGACGATCGTGAAACAATTGTCCTCGGTCACTTAGTTGACAAAGAAGGTGTTCGACCAGATCCCAAGAAAATTGAAGCCGTCAAAAGTTTTACCGTGCCCAAATCAGTAAAATAGCTGCAGAGCTTTTTGGGGCTTTGCTCGTACTTTCGATGCTTTATACCAAGGTTTGCAGACATCGCTTGCCCACTTACGAGTCTACTGCATAAAGATACACAATTAAATTGGACCAGCGAATGTGACTCAGCTTTCCGTCATCTGAAGTTTCTTTTGACCTCGGGCCCAATCCTCCGCCACTTCTGCCCATCAGCTCCAGTTGAAGTACACACTGACGCAAGTGGTATCGGTATCGGCGCTGTACTTATACAACGCCATGGACGCGATGAGCACGTGATAGCGTATGCCAGCAGCTCGTTGAGTAAATGTGAAAGAAATTACACGGTTACGGAGCAAGAATGTCTAGCTGTTGTTTTCGCTGTACAGCGCTTTTGTTCCTATCTGTACGGGAATGCTTTCACGATTGTGACCGACCACCACTCCCTTTGCTGGCTCGTGAGTCTTCGTGACCCCTGTGGGCGGCTCGCTCGATGGGCTTTACGCCTACAAGAGTTTAATTTTACTGTGGTGCATAAAAGCGGCCATAAACACTCAGATGCTGACTGTCTTTCGCGTTTGCCGCTTCAAACGACTGATAATGACTCAGACAATTTCGATGAATATTTGGCTCCAATTTCACAAACCTTCCCCGATCTCCGAGTTTTCCGAACCGAGCAACGCAAAGACAAACATTAACTTCACTGTTTGATTCCGCCAACGATCCTATGAAGAACACATTTAGCATTCGCGAAGAAGTGCTTTACAAGAAAAATTTCGCCTCTGGGGGAGCACGTATGCTTCTTGTCGTTCCGGAAAGCCTACGTATCACAGTTCTAGAAATGACGCATGATGACGCCACGTCTCGTCACCTGGGAGTGGCCCGAACACTCCAACGCACACAGCAGCGATTTTACTGGCCGAAGATGCGTTCAACGATCAAGCGATATGTAGCCAGCTGTGTGCAATGCCAGCGCTTTAAGCTGTCGACTTCAAGCCCACATGGAAAACTGCAGCCAGTCACACCTCCAACAGCCCCGTTTGAGCAGATTGGCATTGACCTTCTTGGACCTTTTCCACGGTCCTCTAAAGGAAACCAATGGATTCTTGTGTGCGTTGATTATTTAACCCGCCACTGTGAGACCGCCGCGATACATCCGCTACTGCGTCTGAAGTATCAAATTTCTTACTTCGACTCGTCATTCTTCGGCACGGCCCTCCTGCAGTCATCATTAGTGACCGTGGACGCCAATTCACAGCGGACATTGTCGAAGAACTTCTTCGCCTCAGCGCCTGCAGTTTTCGCCACTCCACGCCATATCATCCCCAAACGAACGGTGTGGTAGAACGAACTAATAGGACGCTTACCACCATGTTGGCTATGTACGTCGCTGCAGATCATAAGGACTGGGATGGCGTTCTACCTTTCATTACGCATGCATATAACACAGCGCAACATGAGACAACAGGCTACAGTCCCTTCTACCTTCTCTATGCTCGCACGCCTCGCTGTGCCCTCGACACCATACTGGCATTTTTCATTCATGACGAACCTTCTCTTGCTACCACACTCTGCAGAGCTGAAGAAGCCCGCCAGCTGGCCTGAGTTCGAATTTTATCTTCACAAGAACGTTCTAAGAACCGCTACGACGCCCGGCACCAACAAGTTTCCTATGCTCCTGGTGACTATGTGTAGTTGTGGACACCTCTCCGTAAGCGTGGTCTTTGTGAAAAACTGCTCTCACACCACACCGGACCGTTTGTTGTGTTAGAACGCATCAATGACCTGAATTACGTCATAGCACGCATAACGGCAAATGGTCGACGGTCACGGCAGTCGCAGGTGGTGCATGTAGCCCGCCTCAAGCGATTTCATTCCAGAGGATCTCTGTAACTCGCCCGACGGGCTTCGGCGGCGAGGAGGGAAATGTCACGCGCCTTCGCAGAACTTTGACGAAAGATGAAGAAGAGCGGTCGGGTAGATCGGTGAAGAAAAAAAGAAGAGCAAGGGCAGAGGAATGTTGGTACGCTTCGCCGCAGTCCTGTTTGTACCGATCCCTGTAAATAAACCCCCCGTGCGTACAAAGCACGTAACAATATATATATATATGTATATATATATATATATATATATATATATATATATATATATATATATATATATATATATATATATATATACTTGTTTACCCTTTTTAGTCTTTGGCGCCCGAATCCCTTCCTATGCTCTTTTTGTGCACTACTTCCGGTTGTGTGCCGTCACATCCTTGACGTCACTAATTGAGTTTCTTGGGCTCCTTTTCGGTGGAAATAAAGTTTTCATTCATTCATTCACTAATACCCTATTTTATCCCTATGTACTTTCAAATTTCATGCTAGTCACAGTATCTGTCACTCGCGCAATCCCGCTATTATCGTCACGGTAGACGAGCGGAATTATCAAGAGCGTTTCACGATCAGGGGCATGGCGCAGCATTGAAGCGCTCGGCTGGGAATCGAAGGGATGGAGGTTCGATTCCCGGTGGAGGAGGAGGAAAAAGCTTTATTTAACCCTATAATATTTGGCGGTTTTTGGACGTCTTCAGAGATGTCTGCTTGTTGTATCCACAAGAGTCTTCTCCGTCGACTGTGTCCACTTTTTCACAATGGTCGGTTGCCCTCAGTCCAGGGCTCCACTGGCTGCTGCCGCCCGTTGGGCTCGCTGTACCAGACCTTGCTGGTCTTCGAAGCGGTCGCTGGACAGCAGAGTCTCCCATTGCTCCGCACTCGGGTTTCGAATTTTGTGGACCACATCTATGTTTTGACATTCCCATGTGATGTGATATAGTGTTGGTTTTTCATCGCACCACGGACATCTGTCAGCGTATATGGTAGGGTGCATTTTGTTTAGTATGTGTAGGTTTCGGTATGAACCCGTCTGTAATTTTCTCCATATGACAGTTTCCTCTCTGGTGAGAGAACTGTGCGGTGGGGGATATCGCATTCTTCTTCCTCTGTAGTTTTCTAGTATGGCCGAGTATGCCTTGGGTGCTGGCAAAAGTTCCGCGGACCCGTCGGATGCTCGGAAAGTAGTGTATGCTCGAGCTATCTGTCAGCCTCTTGGTTCCCTGCCACCCCCATGTGCCCCGGTACCCATATAAATTTGTGTCTGGTCTTGTTTTCGTCCTGGTTTTTAATTCTGTCGCTCGCTTTGAGGAGTATACGGAGCGCGTGACGACCAATCCTACCATTCATGAAATTTCGACAGGCTGTTTGAGAGTCCGTGAGTATCGTTAGCGACCGCCCAGCTCTATAGCCCTCCGCCACCGCTAGAGAAATGGCTACTTCCTCGGCCTCTGCTGCTGTGCAGTGTCGGATAGATGCGTTGGTCCCTTCGCGTAGAGACGAATGGAGCACCGTGGCCACTGCAATTTTGTTCTGTCCTCCTCTCGAGGACGCGTCTGCATACACAGTCGTGTCTTGAGGAGCGTATGTTTTTTGAATAAAATCGGCCCTTGCTACTCTTCTACCTTGGTGGAGGTTAGGGTCCATGTTTCTCGGGATTGGAGCTACCTTGAGGGACTTGCGAAGTTCGTCGGGGATCGTTACCGTCCTCGCTATTTCTCTCATCTGCTCACAGTATCCGAGTCTCTGTGAGAGCGCTCTTCCAGTCGTTGTCTGCAGCAGCCTGAGTTTTTGCAACTCAAGCTGCGCCTCACGTAGTTCTTCGAATGTGTTTTGCAATCCAAGCGCCATGAGCTTTTCTGTAGACGTGTTGCGCGGTAATCGGAGCGCCGTCTTATACGCTTTGCGTAGCAGGGCATCCGCTTGTTGTATTTCACTCTTGTTGAGGCACTGGTAGGGCAGGCTGTACATAATTCGGCTCACTACCTGGTTTCTAACTAGTTTTAGTGTGTCTCTTCGCGCATGCCATGCCGCCTGTTGGTGATGCGGGTGATCATGCGTGTCACTTGTAGCGTTGTTGTTTTGAGCATGGTAAAGGTGTGACTACTGCGTTGGTTCGATTGAACCCACATACCTAATATTCTTATGGTTGTCTTTTCAGGGATGGGCCTTCCTTCCAGGTAGATGTTGAGTTTGAGGTTCTGACTGGTTGGGACGGTCCGGTTTTGTTTGCCTCTCCACACTCGAAGCAGTTCCGATTTCTCGGTCGAGCATGCGAGTCCTCTTTCTCCGAGATATTTCTGTACACAGGAGGCCGCTTCCTGTAGCTTTTCTTCCTTCTCCCCGAGGGAACCGGTGTTCGTCCAGACTGTTATGTCGTCTGCATACTTGGCGTGCCTGATGCCTTCGATCTTCTCTAGTTTTCGTGCTAGACTTATCATAGCTATATTGAAGAGGATAGGTGAGATGACTGATCCTTGTGGTGTTCCTTTGTTTGGCACGTGAATTTTGTTCGATCGAAGGTCTCCCATGCCGATGGTGGCAGTTCTATCTGACAGGAAGGCTTTGACGTACCCGTGGATTCTGCGTCCGCAGTGCAGGTCGTCTAGGCCTCTAAGGATCGCTTCGTGACTGACGTTATCAAATGCTCCCTTGACGTCAAGGGCCATTATGACATTTTCACCTGTTCGGGGTACGTTGCGGAGCACATCTTCTTGAATTTGAAGCAGCACATCCTGCGTCGAGAGTTTTGCTCTGAAGCCGAACATGGTATGGGGTACATGTTCATTATCTTCCATGAAATTTTGCAGTCTGAGCATCACCACCCGCTCGTAAAGCTTGCCGAGGCACGACGTGAGCGAGATGGGCCTGAGATTTTCAATTTGGAGCTGTTTGCCAGGTTTAGGTATCATAATTACTTCGGCGTGTTTCCAGTCTTCGGGAACAGTCTCCGCCTCCCAGTGTTTGTTTAGAAAGCTTACAAGCTCTTGTATGAGGTCGTCACTCAGGTTTCGGATCAGGGCATTGTCGATTCTGTCGGCTCCTGCTGCCGTGTTTCTGGTCGTATTCCTTATGGCCGCATAAACTTCTTCCACAGTTATCGGGCGGTCGAGTCTCTCGTTTTCGGCTCCGCGATAGGTTCCTTGGTATCGTGAGGGGTTGCGATCACCGAAACATTTTTTTCGTGCCTTCTCTAAAAGGTCGGTGTCCGAACCCTCGAAGGAGTGGATGAATCTGTGGATGCTTTTATTGTTTTCTGATTTTGTTTTGGTCGGATCCATTTGTGCTCTTAGGAGATACCAGGTTCTGGCCGTACCTAAGGTTCCCTTAAGCGAGTCGCTGAATTGTTCCCAATTTTGTCTCGCGAGTTGCGCTGCGTATTCTTCAGCTTTTGCCGTAACTTCTGCTATCTTTAGTTTTAGTTTCCTGTTGTGTTTTTGCTTCCGCCATCTTTTGGTGAGACTGCGTCTGGCTTCCCATAGTCGCAGAAGGTGCCCGTCTACTTCGGGCGTTGTTGTTGCTCGTCTTACACTTTTTGTGCATTTGTCTCGTGTTTCTGTCAACATGCCGCTCCAGTCTTAATGCCGCCTTCAGATTTTTTGCAAGCCCCACAGAACGCGTTCCAGTCCGTGAGTTTTGCTTGTCCGATCCGGCATCTTACCCTTTCCGATGCTATTCGCGTCCGAAGGATAAAGTGATCGCTACCTAGGTTTCCCATCATGTTTTCCCACTGTGACTCCTTCCTTACGAACGTGAGGTCCGGGCAAGTGTCCGTGCTCACACTATTACCGATTCTCGTGGGGGTCACGGGATCTGTGATTAGCTTACAGTCAAAATATTCGGCTACGTCCGCTAATGTTCTTCCCTTGATATCTTGTTTCCGGTATCCCCAACTCGTGTCCATGGCGTTGAAATCTCCCACGATAATGAGTGCATTTTCTTTGGCCAGCTTGTGCGCTCCGTGGAAGAGTTCGAAGAATTTGGCTTTTCTTTGTCTTGGCGGGCTGTACACGTTCAGTACGAATGTGCTCCTTCCCTTTCGCTTTTTCGGAATGATTTCGACAAGCGCGTGCTCGATGTCCGTGTCGGCGATGGTGTCGTGCCTTATTGCGGTGATGGCTTTGATGACTGGAACGGCTGCTTTACCTCCGTTTTGGCTCTCGTAAACATCGTACCCCTGTAAAGAGGGCCTGGTTCCAGTCTCTTGGAGCGCAATCACATCGGGGGGTGTAAGCTGTGTGTTTATGTATTGTTTTAGTAGGGCCTGTTTTTTGCGGTAGCCTCTGCAGTTCCATTGCCAAATTTCTAAGCTTTCTTGGTCTTGATGACGCGTCTTGGTCATGTTTACGTGTTCGCGCTGTTGCCTTGTTCGACAGCGAACGCCGTTAACGCTGGACGGTTGTACGCTCTTTCCCTAATGTTTTCGTTATGTCTTTGTTTTCGAAAAGCACTTTTGATTTCTGGGATCTGCCCCTGAAATTGTGCTTGCATCTGTTGCATTTGAGATTGGATTTGCCGCATCATATCTTGCATCATCTGCTGCATCATCTGTTGCATTCGTGTTTCAAGTTCCCCATTGTTGGATTCTTGTGGCTGTTTTGGAAAGGCTCTGGTGATTTCAAGCTCCCGCTGTTGTGCCTTTAGTGTTTTTGTTAGTTCCTCGACCTTGCGTTCGAGCTCATTTTGTTTGAGTCGAGCAAGTTCAAGCTCGCGTCTGAGTGCATTACTTCTCGCATCTTTAGCTTCTTTGACAGGAATATTTTTGTTGTTTGTATTGTTTGTGTTACTATTTTCTACCGAGTGCGGATCAATGGTAGATGCCCAGCTTACCTTGCTGCCGCCTTTCTGGGAAAGCTTCTTTTTCTGCTTTTCTTGTTTGTTCCCCTCCTGTGAACCGGCCGGCGACAGAGGTGGGAAGGAATTGGACCTTGATCGGCTCCTCGAGGTCTCTCCTTCTGAGCTGAACCATCGCTTGCGTGGTCGCCCTCGTTGGCCACTGCACCCTCTTTCCCCGCTGGGCTTTGGTCTTGCTTTTTTCAGTCTCTCGGGGCACTCTTTGGATCCGGTGCGATGTGCCTCACCGTATATTAGCACTTGAGCTCGCACACATGGTCCTTCGTCGGATTTTTATCTCTGCACAGTCCGCACACAATAATGTCCGGTGTGGGGCACACGTCGGAGTGGTGTCCTTGCTGGAAACAGACGTAGCACACTTGCCTCGTGGGGCGGTACTGGTAGCACGGTAGTTCACATCCGTTGTATATTACGAATTTCGGCAAGATCGGGCCGTCGAACGTGATCACGGCGGTCTTGGATTTTCCAAGCATCCTTGCCTGGAGAATGGTTACTCCTTGAGTTCTGACTCGTAGGTGTGCTTTCAGCTCTTCGGGAGACGTACCTGGGTCAACACCGTGTATTACGCCGCGAAAGACGTCCTCCGAAGCTGCCACGTAAGCGTTGACCTCGTACGACTTTCCGGCGAATTTAAGGCGGGTAATGCGCCGCACCAGGTGAGCCGTTTCTTCATGTGGGGTGCTAACGATAATGATATTTGATCATGTACGAAGCCTTACAAGTAAGTCCTCGTCCTTGCATTGTTGGCCACACGCCATGATAACGGCGCGCGCTACTTGGTGTGTGGTGAGTGAGTTCACCATAAGTCATTTCTTGGGTCGAAAAATTATTTTGATGTCATTTTTGGGGAGTGGCGGCAGTCTTCGCCTAGGCCTCCTCTGCTCCACCTGTCCGGTCTTGTTACAGCCGGTCGCATTACCCAGTGATTTTCCATCATGAGGTTGGGCGTCCGGGCCGGTTCCCGTGCCTTTCCGTTGTCCTTGTCTCTGAAGTTTTCTTTTCTGGCGCTGGGATTGAACAAGCTCCCAACTGGCATCGTTGTTGTACCCGACGCGCTCTGATGAGGAATCTGACGGGATTCCGTCTTCGCTTCCTGACTCGGCGTCTCCAAAGTCGTCTTCATCCATCCCTTGGAATTCGTCAACGAGGGCATTTGGTGGTTGTGGCGACGCACTGGAGATTTGGCTGGGCCCTGCCATATGGTCTCTCTTTGAAGAAGCGTCAGTGCTAAGCGCCGCCGTCGTCAATAAGCCCAGCGTCCCATGCTCTCCCGATGTCGTGCTGGGCGTCCCGTCAGGGTTAGCGGGCTGGCGCCCGCTTTGGAACTTTTAAGTCCGGTAAAGATCCGAAAAAATGGTCCTACCACTTGAAATATGGCATCCAGGGGATCCAGCACTTGATGTCTTCCAGTTTCGAATGAAATCCGGTGGCGAAAAAGCGTTGGTCCGGTGAAATCGGTCAAAATTTGCGGAGCCGAAGTGACGCGTGTCCGCCAGCTTCAACCGCCATATCGAGCTCGATTCCCGGTGGAGATAATTTTTAATGAGGAGGAGTCGCACACCTATTGAGCGTTGCTAGGCAACATTGGCAGAACTTGGCGAGGATGCAGCTGGCCTTGCCTGCGACGTCACGCGCATGCGCAAAGCTAGGCTATGTGGAGCCACGCGAGCTGCGATCTGACACGGGTACTGAAGCTATCTCTTCAAAATTAGAATAATAATTGTTTCACAGGAAAGGAAAGGCACAGTATCTGTCGCAATTTGTGGACACCTAGCCCGCAGCAGAGGGAGGGAGGAAGGTGGGAGACAGAATTAAAAAAAAAAAGAGGAGCCGTAGTGGGGGTCTGCAGAGTAATTTCGACGCCCTGGGAATCGTTGACGTGTAATGACATCGCACAGCACACGAACGCCTCTCCGTTTCGCCTCCATCGAAATGCAGCCGCCAGCTGTCGAAATCGACCCTTGGAACTTCGGCACAGTAGTCGATCGTCTTACCACCGCACCACCGCGGCTGACCCCGTGCAATACCACAGGAATACCAATCTTCATACACCCTGACGATGGCATGAAAAAAATTAGCCGACGATTACGCTATTTTCTAATGCCAAATTTAGGCGCAGCTTATCAGCTGTTTCACCTATTTCGATAGATTGAGGCAAATACTTCGAGCAAGACTTGCATGTTCAATTACAGACAACTATTTTATTTTTCACACGTATTCCTTCAATAAATACTGCACTAAACGTCCTTGAGTGTTATGAATCAAGCTTTCGTGGTCAGAGAAATGAAGAAAGCAATTAAGTTAACGGGAGATTGCGGGAGGGAGCACGTGGGCCCTTAGGAACGTTCGCGGCGAATAGAAAAATGCCACAAGCTGATTCAACAAAGAACCTTCGCAAATATCTTATAATCCACGTTGCATGAGATTATCGGACGGTACCCTTCAATCGTATTCAACGGACATGCATCTATGGTTTTCGGGATTAATATGGTGTGACCAGAATGAAATAGAATGTAAAAACAATATTTTCTACAGAATCGATGTGTTTGTGACCGTTCCTGGTCACTTGAGCGCTGTGGTCGATCATTAGTCTAAAATGCCGCACTTCACTGCTGCCATTAGGGCTCAGACTACGATATATATTTGCACTTCCTTGTCCTCGCTGGCCAGAAATTGCTTCCACTGCCTCACACTCGGCTTTTCTATTTTGAGGTCCAAGTCTGCTTCAGGACAGGCCCATGAGACGTGCTCTAGTGTCGGAGTATCATGGCACCATGGGCATTCATCTTCATATTGCATAGGAAACTTTTTTGTAAACTGTGTAGGGGTGGATAAGTGCCAGTTAGTGATATGCGCGAGTCTACTGCCTCCTCTTGGGTTAGCATTTGGTGTGGGGCTGGGTAGCGTTTTCGCTGCCCTCTATAATGATATATTATATCTGAGTACTTGTTGATAACAGGGTCAAAGGTGCCCGAAAGAGAGCAGCGGCTGACTGATGCCGCTGATGCCGCTAGCGAATCAAGACAACCTGGCTCTGCGTTTCGGCTTGAATGCACGCACCGTGATCCACTGATAGCGAGGCGGCGCTTCGGCAACCGAACACCGTCGCCGCCAATCAGGAAGAGGGGAGTGCGGATACGCGCGGAGAAAGGTGTGGCAGTATCGCGTGCAGCAATCGGAGAAGAGGATTCAGTCAGCAGAGGGGACACTCAGTCCAGGGTCCCATTGGCCATGGCTGCCGTAACAGCGCGGCCAGCCAGCCATTGCTGGCGCTCCGGGCAGGGGTACTGCAGGGCGGCCTCCCAGTCTTCCATGCGGGGTAGGGGAGTGAAGTTAGAGAAGGGATAACTTGGCACACCAAAACCATGTGGTAGACCGTTGCGCGTTCACCGCAATAAGAGGCGCGGTCGCAACCGCTGAGGAAGAGGGAGGGGGATCAATAAGAGGCGTGGTCGCAACCGCTGAGGAAGAGGGAGGGGGGCATAGCACCGCCCGGCGGCGTTGGAGCGCACTCGTTCTAGCTTGGTCCTCATAGCTGACGGCAGATGGGTGACGTCACATCCTTGACGTCACCCTAGTTGAGTGACCTAAGAGAAATAGAGAGACAAGACTATTTACACCAACATGGACCTCAGGGCAGGGGCTCAGGCGGGGGGAGGGTCTCCTTGCCGGCTCTTCTGCACCATGGAAGCAGAGAAGGTCAGGGTAATCCTCCTCCGCCTGGCGTAGGACAATCTTCATTTGATCCACATTCGAGTTGCGGATGTAGGACTCCCAGCTATTTTCATTAAGGGGGATCAGTTTTTTTAGCTTCCGGAGAATCGGGGCATTTTCAGATTAGACGATTTTGACTCAGAGAAACGTTGCAGAGATTGCAAGCCTCTAGGTCACCTGTCAACTGATTATGCAGAGTAACATGCGGAAAGAAACGATTGGACTGAATTTTTTGCCAGGCCCTGCATTCTGAGGGTATTCGAGACCTATCTGGTGTTGGATAGATCCTTTTGTTTCGCCTGGGAGTCTCAGGGAGCTTCTTGTAGGTGATGAGGGGGTCATCGTCTCCGGGTAGCGGGGTCTCTATGTCCGCTCGGGCGCATACATCTCGAGCGAGGCAAGGGAAGCCTTATTGCCTGGTAGACCCTTGTGAGCAGGAACCTGACGACTGAAACCTCCCAGTTTAGCGAGTGCTTTCTCAGTCTACTGACTCTTTCGTAATTAGGCTTTTTCCAAAGTTCCTAACTGCCGCCTTATTATCCGAAATGATAGTTTTGGCTTTAGTGCCTGTACCTGCTAGAGTTATCGCAGCGATTTCTGCTAATAAAGTGTTACGCGTAATAATGAATCCAGTTACGTTCTTGGAGCCTTTCCCATCTAACACAGCTATGACCGCAACATCCCATCTAGCTATGACCGCGGCCCACATAGAGCACCGGAACAGGCTTATCCCTCAGGAGGGTCGTTTATTAGTTTGCTTTGAACTATTTTAGAGTTTGGTAATTATGCACCAACCACTACTTCTGAAGAAGCTGACGTTGAGAGATTTTATGCTGACCTGCAAAGCTTTTAGACCGCACTCCATCATCAGACGTCCTTTTTCTCATAGGTGACTGGAATTCTAAGGTGGGGAGTAAAGAAATATCCGGAATTACAGGCAAGTTCGGTCTTGGTGAACCAAATGAAGCTGGGCAAAGGCTAGTAGAGTTTTGCCAAGAAAACAACCTGATCATAGCGAATACTCATTTTCAACAGCACTAGAGGCGCCTGAACATATGGACTTCACCGGACGGTCTACACAGGAATTAGATTGATTATATTCTTTGCCGGCAGAGATGGAGAAGCTCTATACAAGCAGTAAAAACAAGGCCTGGGGCCGATTGTGGCACCGATCATCAGCTTCTTGTTGTCAAATTTAAGCTTCGATTGAAGAAAACGCACAAAACTAGAAGGCCTTTCAGGTATGATCTGGATCAAATTCCATCAGAATATGCTGTGGAACTGAGGAATCGATTTCAAGAATTAGATCTAGAAGACAGAGAGCTTGAAGAGACGTGGACTGATGTTCGTGATACAAAACAAGAAGTTGCTAATAAAGTAGTTCCAAAGCAAAATAAATGCAAGAAAGCAAATTATTTATGTAAGCGGCTTTGCAAATAGCTGAGGAAAGGAGGATGGCAAAGGTTAAGGGGGAAAGAGAAAGATACAAGGTTCTCGATGCGGATTTTCAGAAAATAGCAAGGAGAGATAAGAATGCCTTCCTGAAGATACAGTGCCAAGCAGTTGAGGACAACAGCCAATTTTAGGAACACAAGAGCTCTGTATAAGCCAATCAAATATATCAAAGGAAGCTTCTGTGCTAAGCTGGGTGTGATAAAGGACGAACGAGGCAGGGACCTCAGTGAAGCCTCGGAGATAAAGAAGATGTGGCAGGAATTCACACAAGCACTGTACAAGAAGGACCTGGATGTGCAAACCGAACATAAGATGCTTGTGGTTACTGATCTCGAGCCGGGCATCCTGAAGAGTAAAGTTGAATGGGCCTTAGCCAGCCTTGCTAAGAACAAAGTTAGTGGAATTGATGGCATTATAGCTGAGTTGCTTCAAACACTCAACAATGACGATGCTGTTAACGTTCTGTATACATTGTCAGCAAATTTTGACAACCCGTTATTGGCCACAGGATTGGAGGAGGTCAGTTTATACGCCCATTCCAAAGAAAGGTAGTGCCAAAGATTGTTCCAACTACCGCACGATCGCGCTTATTTCGCATGCTAGCAAGGTGATGTTGAAAATCCTCCAAGGTAGGCTGCAGCAGTATGTAGATCGGGAGCTTCCGGACGTGCAAGCTGGGTTTCGCAGGGGCAGAGGAACTAGAGACCAGATTGCCAACCTGCGCTGGATCATGGAAACAGCAAGAGTGTTCCAGAAACCCATCTACTTCTGCTTTATTGTGGCAACCTCTACAAGAGATGGGGGTTCCAATTCACCTCATCTGTCTCCACAGGAACCTGTATGAAGGGCAAGAGGCCACAGTCAGAACTGGGCATGGTCTTACTGATTGGTTTCCGATTGAGAAAGGAGTGAGACATGGCTGCATACTGTTGCCCTGCCTATTTAACCTATATGCTGAGTGCATCATGCGGAAGGCCGGTCTGGACGAGCCTTCAGCTGGAGTGAGGATTGCTGAAAAACGTATCAATAACCTTAGATATGCGGATGATACCACTCTAATGGCAGAAAGTGAAGTGGAACTGAAGAGACTTTTGTAGCGCGTACAAGAAGAGAGTGAGAGGTTTGGGCTTAAACTGAACATTAAAAAGACAAACATCATGGCGTCTTGCCCTATCAAGTCCTGCAGCATCAAGGAACAAGAAGTTTAAGCTGCGACAGATTTTCTCTTCTTGGGCTCCAAGATTACTCCGGAAGGAGACTGCAGCCGTGAAATTAGGAGACACCTGCTTCTGGGAAAGAGAGTCATGGCTATCCTTGACCACCTAGTAAAGAGCAGAGACATTTGTCTGCCAACCAAGATCCGTATAACTCGTGCTATGGTCTTTCCAGTTGTGATGTACGGATGCGAGATTTGGACTGTGACGAAGGCTGATCGCCGAAGAATTGTCGCGTTTAAATTGTGGTGCTTGTGGAGACTCTTGAGAGTTCCTTGGGCTGCCAGAAGATCACATCAGTCGATGTTGTCGACCATAAACCCTGACTACTCATTGGAGGGTCAATTTTTAAAGTTAAAGCTCAACTACTTCGGTCAACTAATGAGAAGAGAGGAGTCGCTGGAGAAAGATTTGATGTTGGGAAAGGTTGAGAGTCACCGCAGAAGGGGTAGGCACCGAACGCGATGGTTAGATGGCATCCTCGAGGCGCTGCAGATAAAGTTATGTGATGTTAGGAAGGCAGTGAGAGACCGGAAAGCGTGGCGTGATATGGTCCATAGGGTCACGAAGAGTCGGACACGAGAACGACTGAACTGGACTGAACTTTCAAATTGCGCGCCAATCGCAGTATCTGTCAAGCGCGGAATCCCCCTATAATCCTCACGGTACACAAGTGGAAATATGAGCAGCGCTTCACGACCCACGGCGTGACACAGCGGTAAAGCACTATGCTGGGGATCCAAGAGATGGAGGTTCGAATCCGGGATGGATATTTTCTTTTTTAATCATTAGGAGTCGCACACCACTTAAGCGTTGCTAGGTAATGCCAGCAGAGCTTGGTGAGGGGGCTGCGCATTTGGCCTTGGCTGTGTCGTCACGGCACAAGGCGTATGACATACCGCATACGCGAAGCTCGGCTCTGACTCTCGTAGTGAAGCCTCTCGCTTCAAACACTTGCGCCTCTCCTAATGACGCGAGTTCGCGCATGCGCAGCTGTGGCTAAAAGTGATGACACGCACGCCAGACCAACATCATCTCGACTTTTAGAAGGCCTGCTCACCTCCTCCTCTCCCCAGCCGTCTATGTCACACTAGTTGTCCGTTTTTCCCAACACCGTTGGCGTTTGGACGGTGCACCATCGCTCCTATCGCCGCCACTGGGGGTGGTAGATGCTAGTCGGAACAACCTGCTTTGTTCGTCTCTTCTGTCGTTTTCTCTCTTGCGGAGCCACCGTACCGAGCAAAACGCTGCTTTCGGCCGCCTGGCGTTCGCGTTGAATCTGTCGCCGCTGCTTGTTTGACATCCAGGTGCGCGTCTGTGGCAGGTTTTTTGTATTCGGTAATTATTAAGAGAGATTGACCAGCACTCGAGTATATTTTTTTTTCGCACCACCGAGGCACGAACCGCCAAAATCTAAGGAAGTTTTTAGACTTGTAAACAGCATTGTGAAATAGAGTCGCAAATGCTTTTATACAAATGGTTTTCTTGACAGGAAGGGTTGGAAGCATCCAATTTCATTTCTTGCTTAACGTCTTCATTTTTCTGTCCGCAGCTTTTTTTTTGCGCTGCACTTTGAATATGATCGTTTCTCATTTTACAAAAGCTGTTCTAAGTGACATTTGTTGCGGCACGGACTACATGCTGCACTAGAGTTTCTGGTGTGTGACTATTTTTACAGGTTTCCAAGGTGGCATCTCGCCGAAATGAAATGCCTACGCGGCTAGCCTGCCACGGGATTTGTATCTTGTAGGCCACCATTTCACCCGCCACCGCTTCGGTGGTGGACAACGGCATGGCCCTACGGGGCTGGGACCGGTTCAAGTAAGCTGTGCAGTTCGGGTAAATAGGTGTTACGGCATTGGACACCAGATAAAACCTGTCACTGTCAACTGTCAACTCATTCCTGTTGCTGCATCTACGTGTGAGCTTTTTCATTAGGTCTTTCTCTTGGAAGTGAAGTTCACAAACTTGCGTAACGTATGAAAAATATGTAGTCACTTATTGTCGGTATATAGACACACTATTACATAATTTGCGTGTTATTAAGCAGTCCAGCACAGTACTGCATAGTTCGGTTCATTATTCCAGGCCCGGTCAGATTCACTAAGACTGCCAGGCTTTTAACGTCAAACATTATTTAAGCACTACCTGACCTTTTGGTCGAGCACGTGGGACATGAGGAGCACGGCATAAACTTCAGTTTCTCACCACTGAATGCACGCTGGGTGTGAAATACTTCCGCGGGATGACTCTAATCCACGATTCATTTCTTGGAAGAAGGCAGCGGAGAAGGTAACAACACAAAACGTAAGAAGCACACACAAACACGAGGACAACGCTTCATTCCTGCTGGCATATCCTTTGGAAACGCGAGATCACGCACCTTGGGACCAGTGCCATAGTTCCCGCGACACCCAGGAACACAACACCGCCCCATGTTACGCCACGTGAAGTGTACGTAGTCTTCTGTGCAATGCCATATCCTCGTTTCAAGCACTGGTGATGCTGGTCACACTTCAATATTTTGCACGTACTCATACATGCAAAAATGCGTGCACACGATTGAAAACACACTTGAGCTTGGGAAAGCAACCCAAAAATAACGTCAACGCGGAGCTGTGCAGCACCAAACCTAACCCAGAGAGTAGGCAGCCACGACTAAAAAGCTGATATTCAGTTGCTGAAACATTTTCGCTCGAACCTGTTTCCGGGAACGTTCTGAGAAAGCTTTTAATGGCTCATACTGTCGTCGAACAAAGCTGTCCGGGGTGGCGTATTGCCAAACCATATCCCGTAGGCGCACTGGAGCAGACGACGCCTTCAGCGAGTAAAACGGCGATTGTTGCTGAAAGATCTCTCTGCACGCAACCTAAAGGTAACATACACTCACTGTAAACGGGGATTGTTGCTGAAAGATGTCTCTGAACGCAACCTTAAAGATAACATACACTCACCGAGGCAGGAAATGATTATGGGGAAGGTAACTGCTTAGTGTAACTGTTGTCATACCGATTGTTACTTAAAGGTGTCTGTAAACGCAACCTAAAGGTAACATACACTCACTGAAGGCGGGATATAATTACAGTGAAGGCAATTAAAAAAATAAGAAAAAACAACAACGCAAGAGTCGAACGCATGTTTAAGCAGCATCAGTTAAGAGATGTGTGGTGTTAATCCATTGCGCCATCAAAACAACGGGAGCGGTTGTCTTTAAACGTGTTCTTATTCATTTAGACAATATATCCACTATTTGTCGCCTGGTGGCGCTGCTCAGAGGAATCACGCGCCAGAGCTTCGTCTGCTCGAGTGCTCCTACGGGATATGGTTTGCTAATACGCGTCCGGGTGGCGTCCGGGGTGCCGGGGGCAACTGGCGTGACGTCAGGGCCTCCGTGGAAAGGCCTTAGTGAAGAGTTAAGTTAAATTGGTTCACAGGAAGGGAAAGGCGCAGTAACTGTCACACTTGCTCTGTGGACACCCGAACCGCGCCGTAAGGGAAGGGAGGAAGGGGGGAATGAAAGTGGATAGAGAGAAAGAGGAGCCGTAGTGGAGGGCTACGGAGTAATTTCGAACCACCTGGGGATCTTTAACGTGCGCTGACATCGCACAGCACACGGACGCCACTTCGTTTCGCCTCCATCGAAACGCAGCAGCCGCGGTCGGGTTCGAACCCGGGAACTCCGGCACAGTAGTCGGGCGTCTTACCACTGCACCACCCCGGCGGGGCTTAGTGAAGAGGGCGTTGGCCAGACCCGGTGTTGACTAGCCTTGATTGATCCATAGGAAGGAAAAGGCACTTTCTCACTTGTTTTCTGTGGACACTCATAACCGCGCCGTAAGAGAAGGGAGGAAGGTGGGAGTGAAAGTGAAAAGAGAGAAAGACGAGCCGTAGCGGAGGGCTTCGGAGTAATTTCGACCACCTGAAGATCTTTAACGTGCGCTGACATCGCACAGCACACGGACGCCTCTCCGTTTCGCCTCCATCGAAACGCAGCCACCGAGGTCAGGTTCGAACCCGGGAACTCCGGCACAGTAGTCGGGCGTCTTACCATTGCACCACCCCGGCGGGGCTGTTGACTAGCCTAGTGAAGCTTTTCGCTTCAAAAGAAGAGGGAGAGAAAGACGCGCGCCGCAACAGCCGATGAGCTAGGCGTCCGTGTGATGTCAGTGCATGTTACAGAACCCCAGGTGGTCGAAATTCGCGTAGTCCTCCACTAGGGCGTCTCCCATAGCCTGAGTCGCATTTGGACGTTAAACCCCACAAACCAAACCAGACCACCACCGAAGCGATGCAGGGGCAATGACGGCCTACAACAGACAAAAATTCGGTGGTATAGCTAGCACCCGCCGCAGACGGCGGTGACCTACATGTGCCAGCCGCATTGCCAGGACCAACCACCCTGCCCCTATTCGACAAAGGAAGGAAATGGGAGTGAGTCTACTTCAGCTCTCTGAAGCGTGTCTTTCATAATTTGTTTACAGGAATGGAACGGCGCAGTATCTGTCACACTTGTTTGTGTGGACACTTCAATCGGGCTGTAAGGAAAGGAAGGTGGAAGTGAAATTGGATCTGGTTATGAGGGACGACGCCGACGGCGAAATTTATCTTTCTTTTCTATTGTTTCTTCTCTCAGCACCAGGCAGTAGAGGTAGCTCAGCTACAGAGCTACAGAGTAGGCCTATGCATTTGCATTTCCTTCTTCCTTCAGTCGCAACAACGACGCAAAGCCCAGGAACGGGCGCCAAAGAGTTGCGCTCTAAAATAAAAATCGTATCTATCGCGATATAATGGTCTAGAAGATTCCAGACCATTATAACCGCGAATCGAGCATCCATCTCCCGGATATTCTCTTCTATCTGTACGAGGCAGCGGAGGTGGCTCAGGTACTGAGCCAGTAGCAGGCCCGTGCATTTTATTTTCCTTCTTCCTACAGCCACAACAACAACAACATCTCCCGGATTCCAAGGCGAGCACTTCAACTCCGCCACGCACGGGATTGTGCAACGCTCATCATACTTCTCGCCTCGCCGGAGTCTTGCAGTGGTAAGACGCCCGACTACTCTGCCGGAGTACTCGGCTTCGATCCCGACCGCGGCGGATGCGCTCGATGTGGGTTAAACGAATTGGCACCCGTCTGCTGTACGATGTGAGCACTGCTGTTGTTATGGTTGTAGGAAGAAGGGAAAGAAAATACACGGGCCTGCTACTGGCTCTGTAGCTGAGCCACCTCCGCTGCCTCGTGCGGACAGAAGAGAAAATAGACAAGAAAGAATAAAGAAGTGGGACAGAAAGACGCGCGCTGCAACTGCCGTCGTCCACCACCACTGAAGTGGTGGCAGGCGCAATGACGGCCCACAACAGACAAAAATTCGGTGCCAGGCCAGCCCCCGCCGCAAGCGGCGGCGACCCACTTGAGATGGGTCGCCGTTCTTCAGCAAAGCGCGCAACGCCCCTGGTGAGAGGATCGCGAGTCAGGCCGCGGCCGTGGCTATGCGCCGCGCAAGGCAACGGCGTGTGATGGGACCCCGTTTTTACACAGATGGTATGACGTCACGCAGTGAGGTCACGCGAAAGGTCAAGCGTGGCTATGCGGCCGCGGCATGGCACGGGCTGAGGTGGTAGTAGTATTGCTTCGCAATAAAAATTCTGTGGCAGGCTAGCCCCCGCCGCAAGCGGCGGCGACCCACCTGCCCGAGACCCATCAGGGGAGTACCAGTCCCAGCCCCGTAGGGCCAAACGCGAACCGCGGCACTATAGCAAAGTGAAGCTTCCGCTTTGAAAAGCAGGTCATGGGAAAGTAGGTGCTGCGCGAGGCATTTGTGACATGATAATTCAGCGAATGCGCAAAAGCAGCAAGATTGTATGTCGCAAACAAAACGAACGCTCAGAAGCAACAGGGTCTTAGGATTAGATCCATTGAGCTCCACTTTCCCTCATGCAGCGACGAGAGCAATTTCATTACCTGGCGGCAGCGCTCTCCTGGGCGTCATCACAACGGAGTCAAATAATGAAGCTAAGACAACGAGCAGGAGTTCGTGGACCAATTCACCTGACTTGGATGCTAGGCTCCCCATCTACCCCCAGTCATTCTGCTCCGGTGTTCAACGCCCTGGCTTCTACGAGATGTCCCAGGTAGGTGAGATTAGGCGCCTCAGCGCGCGTTTTCTGCAACTGTCGTGGCCACAGCTAAAGTCTCTTAGGCGACGAATCTGTAGGAACTAGGAGGAGCACCTGGGATAAGGAGCCCCTTTGTTAATATATTTAATGTGAGATAACAATGGCCGTTTTCATATATCTGTTACAATGCTTCCAAACCTGCCCTTTTTTGCAAAGCCTACGTGCGTGACGAAAATTAGTGCATTGCTTCTGGGTACTGACAAAAATTACTCAGTGCACGTTAAAGAACGCCAGATGGTCGGAATTTCCGGATTACTCCCCTACGGCGTCTCTAATAGCCTGAGTCGCTTTGGGACGTTAAACCCCACAAATCACACCAAAACTATCATCATCATCATCAGCCTGGCTATGCCGACTGCAGGGTGAAGGCTTATCCCATTATTCTTCAATTAACCCGGTTCTGTGCTAGCTGTATCCACTTGACCCCTGCGAACTTAACCTCATCCGCCTACCTAACTTTCTGCCGCCCCCTGCTACGCTTTCCTTCCCTTGGAATCCAGTTTGTTACCCTAAGCGACCATCGGCTATCCTCTCTTCGCACTACATGTCCTGGCCATGCCCATTTCCTCTCGATTTCCACTAGAATGTCAGTAACATAAGTTATTTCTCTGACCCACTCTGCACGCTTCTTATGTCTTAACCTATATTGGTTCCTTACTCGGCAACATGCCCGTGCGTGCGTCTGCAATCCGGAAGAAGAGTCCCTCTTCGCGAGATGCAGCAGAATACCACGAGACTGGTTCGTTATCACCTGGTTAGGGTGGCTCCATCACGAGTAGTGACATCTTGATCGATCTTGAGTCGATCAAGATGTCACTACTCGTGATGGCGTCACCAGGTTATAGATAGAGAAGCCTGGGAGACCTTGCTGCGGAGCGAGAACCGCGCTCAACAGCAAGAAGCTATCCGCCTGGCGGCTGAGGCCGTGAAGCAACAATGTGTCTTCACCAGACCTTAGTTTGAGAGGCTCCTGAGTAGGGCTCCCTTAGGGCTGCGTGCCGGGGGGTCCAAAAAACAGTCGCATTTAAGTGGAAAGAAAACGTTTTGATGATTGAATGATCTTGATCGATCTGGTTTCGTATAATAACCGCAACTGAGGTCATCATGACGCCTCATCCTGTTATGACCTGACGTTTGGTCTTGACCGATAATATTGTTACGGGATAGTTCAGCTTGGGATTGCAGAGAGCGGACGCGGAAGACAACGCTTTCAAACAGGCGGTTTCTGCAGCCACCAGCCGATACTGCTCGAACGCCGTCTTCTCCAAAACTCACGAGATGCTTCATCCTTCCTTATGCGCATATCCATGTATGCACCGCCTAATGTAACACTACCCCGCGGGCTGAAAAGCACCGTTCCGGTGCGTAACAGCGTCCAAAGGAAGGTCCGTGTAGTACGGCTTGAGGCGTGCAACATGGGCCGTCTTGGTGCGTGTTGTAGAAGTATGGCGTGCGGGATGCAAGGGCGCAATTTCGTATGTCACCGGAGTCACTTGTTGTGAAATACGGTATTGTCTTGTATAACGGGGTTAAAGTTTTTCCGAGAGGCCAACGAGGTGAGCTGGGCTCCAAAGCAGCATGAGAGAGCCGCAAGAATACTGGGTGTTGCGATGACAGGAATCATAGCGACGTTTCTGGGAGTGCTGGGATGCTGCGAGTCGGTTGCGAGGAACAATGCGGGCAGTATCTAATCGGGTTGTAGCGTCACAAGCATTTGAGTTAGCAGTAGCGATAGAAGAGAGCAAGCTGTCAAAAGGAAGCTAAGGTTCACGGTCGTATAGAAGATAGAAGGGGGAGTAGCCGGTAGTGTCGTGACGTGACGAATTGTATGCAAATGTTACAAGTGGTAGCGTTATGTCCCCGTCGCGGTGGTCATAAGAAACGTACATTTCAGCATGTCAGTGAGTGTCCGGTTGAGGCGCTCGATAAGCCCGTTCGTCTGTGGATGGTAGGCAGTCATGAAATAAGGACGAACGTTGCACAACCGTAGGGTCTCTTCGGCTATATGCGCAAGAAAGCAACGGCCACGGTCGGTGAGCAGTTGGGGAGCTCCGTGGACGAGTATAACGTCGCTGAGAAGGAAAGCAGCGACATCAGTTGCATAACTGGTTGGTATTGCTCGTGTGACCGCGTAGCGTGTGGTGTAAACAGTGGCCACCGCAATTCATTTGTTCCCCGATGCGGACAGTGGAAAATGCCATAGAAGATCCACACCCACTCCAGAAAATGGGTCTATGGGGATGTCAATCGGCTGCAGAAGTCCAGATGTGTAAAACTGAGTACTTTTTGCGGTGTTGACAGCGGTCCCAAGCAGCCATGTAGCGGCGGAGTGCGGGGTATAGGCCTGGCCATGGCCTATACCCCAGATTTCGTTATAGAAAAACCACTTACAGCGCGAATTTTGTCGGGGTCCGGCTGGATGCCATGGGTGTTCACCAAATGCCCTACGATCTTGAGTTCCCGTCGACCAAATATACACTTCTTGGAGTTCAACTGAAGGCCAGCTCGTGGGAAGACGCCAAGAATAGCCGAAACACGATGGAGGTGGCCCTGAAAGGTTGATGAAAATACGATGACGTTATCCAGGTAGCACAGACATATGGTACATTTGAACCCGCGTAGTGAGGAGTCCATCATGCGTAGTGAGGAGTCCATCACAGGGGCATTACATAAACCGAAAGGCATCACCTTGAATTGGTAGAGGCCATCCGGGGTGACAAAAGCCGTCCTTTCACGATCTCTTTCGTCAACAGAAATCTGCCAATTTCTAGAATGCGCATATGGGTGCATGCACCGCCTAATGTAACAATATCATCAGGTGATTTCCGCATACGACGCTGACCCACCATTTCAGTGGAGGCGAAATGTAAGGCGGCCGTGGACTTTGTAATGCCAGTGCAGGCTACAGAACCCCAGGTTGTCTGATTTCCGGACCCTCATTGCGGCGTATTTCAAAGCCTGATTCTTTGGGACGTTAAACTCCATAAAGCACACAAACGAAATGAAAACTGACCCCACCGCGCTTCTGATCAGGCGTCCGCGCTGCGCCTTTCATTTGGCGCTTCATGAACAATAATGGCAGCGTTTGGGCGAGTTGGTTAGACATGTTAAACCTGGAAAGCACATAAAAAACACACGGACAACAGCAAGAGACAGACACACGAGCGCTTACTTCCAACTGACCTTAATTTCATGCGAGAAGCAGAATATAGGTACACTTGAGATCACATGCGCATGCGAAGGAAAAGCTCAAACAGGAGAAAATATTATCTGGCTGCACAAGTAAAAGATGAAAGATATGCAATCTCATTTTCCAGACAGCAAAATCGACGCACCACTTACACAATCACCGCCAGTTCGTGTTATCTCAATTGCCTCAACAATTTCGCGCGTTGTTTTACACTTGCTTTTATAAAGAATTTCACATTGAGGAAAGAGAGGACAATTTTTCTTGCTTTTGCACTTGAGGCAATGAATGCTCAAATGCACACCTTTTTGTTGTCCACAGCGTAATTGTGTTCACCTAATCTCTCATTTAGGCATCTACCAGTTTGGCCTATGTAATATTTACCGCAATTCAATGGCACCTTGTACACAACCCCTTCTGTGGATTTTACAAATGGCTTTTGGTGCTTGATCATGCAACCTGACTTCATCCTGTTTTCTGACGTGCTCTGCTTACTTAGCGCACTCAGCTTACTTGGGGCAGAGAACAGAACATTTACATTCACTCGGTTACCAATTTTTCTTAGGTTGTGTGACAACCTGTGCTTATAGGGGATGACTGCAAACTTTCTTTTATTTTTTGTCTTAGCCGGCTGTTGCTGTGAGTTAGCTTTCCTTTTGTTTGTTTTAACAAGTCCTTCTGCAACAGACACCAGCATGTGCAATGGGTAGCCAGCATCTTGCAACTTTCTTGACTGTAAAAAGATGCTTTCTTCAACAGAATGCGGGCATGACTTTTTCAAACAGTTTACGAAACCTAAACGAGCTATGTTACGTTTAATGAGTTTAGAGTGCGCGGAGCTGAAAGGTAAAGGCACTCAATCTCAGTGCTTTCTCTGTAGATATAAAGGACCTCTACTACTCTTTGCCCCAAAATGGTTTGCTGCAGTGCGTTGAAAGATGTATTGAGAACTCTGGCATAATTGATTTTCAGAATTCAGTGGGTGTGAGTGTCGGCGCTTTTCTAGAACTTTTAGGAACATATTTTAATTCTACATTTGTTAGGTGGGGCGATGACCTGTTTTTACAGAAGCAAGGAATATGTATAGGGTCCAGTGTGGCTCCCATTTTAAGTGACCTGTTTTTATCTGAATGTGACAGAAGGCTCTTTGCCTGCCTGAAAGACGTAAGGGTGTTAAATGTATTTCGTTATGTTGACGACTTTTTAATTTTTTTAGACACGTCTGTAATCACCCTCTATGAGGCCGTTGGAAGTGTTTTAGATTGTTTTTCGAACTGCTTATCTCTACTTGTCGTCACACATGAGCTCCCTGATAACAATAGTATACGTTCCTTGATATCATGTTAACTATTTTTCGAAGATCATACTTGCTGGATTTATCATCCCAGGGATGGAAAAGTGCCTTTACCTTTAAGCTCCGCGCACTCTAAACTCATTAAACGTAACATAGCTCGTTTAGGTTTCGTAAACTGTTTGAAAAAGTCATGCCCGCATTCTGTTGAAGAAAGCATCTTTTTACAGTCAAGAAAGTTGCAAGATGCTGGCTACCCATTGCACATGCTGGTGTCTGTTGCAGAAGGACTTGTTAAAACAAACAAAAGGAAAGCTAACTCACAGCAAGAGCCGGCTAAGACAAAAAATAAAAGAAAGTTTGCAGTCATCCCCTATAAGCACAGGTTGTCACACAACCTAAGAAAAATTGGTAACCGAGTGAATGTAAATGTTCTGTTCTCTACCCCAAGTAAGCTGAGTGCGTTAAGTAAGCAGAGCAAGTCAGAAAACAGAAAGAAGTCAGGTTGCATGATCAAGCACCAAAAGCCATTTGTAAAATGCACAGAAGGGGTTGTGTACAAGATGCCATTGACTTGCGATAAATATTACATAGGCCAAACTGGTAGATGCCTAAATGAGAGATTAGGTGAACACAATTACGCTGTGGACAACAAAAAAGGTGGGCATTTGAGCATTCATTGCCTCAAGTGCAAAAGCAAGCAAAATTGTCGTCCTCTCTTTCCTCATTGTGAGGTTCTTTATAAAAGCAAGTGTAAAACAACGCACGAAATTGTTGAGGCAGTTGAGATAGCACGAACTGGCGATGATTGTGTAAGTGGTGCGTCGATTTTGCTGTCTGAGAAAGAGATTGCATATCTTTCATCTTTTACATGTGCAGCCAGATAATATTTTTTCTGTTTGAGTTTTTCCTTCGCATGCGCATGTGATCTCACGTGTACATATATTCTGCTTCTCGCATGAAATTAAAATCAGTTGGAAGTAAGCGCTCGTGTGTCTGTCTCTTGCTGTTGTCCGTGTGTTTTTTATGGGCTTTCTAGGTTTAACACAGCTTCATGAACGTCGCACCACACAGCATGCAGAAGCAGTACAGCAGGCATCAGCAGCGTTTAAAGTTGGTTTACAAGAAAGAAGAGCGGCAATATCTGTTATAATTCGCCGATGTGGTGATGGTGGGGACTTTATTAGCAGCGGCTACAGACGTGCGACCCGAAAGGCCGCCCCATGCGTAAAAACGACGGCCGCTATCGATTGGACAGCAGGGGCGTTTGCAGCCAGCTGTATAAGCTTTATCGGTCTCTCCGGGTCACGCTGAGCACTGGAGCCTCCCAGTGATCAGAGTAGCATATGAAGGGGCTCGCAGGTAGGAACTGTGGGCATTTCCAAATCATAATGATACAAAGCAACACGCAAGAGGACGATACAACGTGGTGACAGGGTGAAGGGTGATTTAATGGATGCCCTAGCGGCTGGGAGCCTCACACGCCACTGTCGTTGTTGTTGTTCTCCTCTAATTTGATGGCACATACCCACACAGGCGGATCGGCCAAGAATTGAGGTGCAGAGACATTATATTTTGACATGTATAATTACATCGCATCGATATTCTTCCGCGACACTTCTCGGGGCCACCGAGCGATCGCCCCGATTGGTTCATTGAAGACGGTGGTGACGTGAGGGCGAGAATACTCAAGAAAAGGTAGAAGCGAATGGCTTGCCACCACGATGTTGTTGACTCCGATGATGCTGGGGAGATCCACCTCCCTTGGAGCCATTCAGCCTTCCGCCGTCAAAGCTTTCATTGCACCTATGGCTCGAGGTCACGTTGGGCGGCTGGGTGGGGTGCGTGCTGCGTGTTCGTGTCTTTCAGTTCCTTCGTGACCTTCGAGTCCTTGCTCCGATCTTGTGTCTGGTTAGTTCGTCTGAGCGTCTTTTCTTCAGATTCAGGCTGGAGGCGGGTCGACTGTAGCTGTGGCTCGTAGGGTATGTGCAGCAAGGGCTGCGGCGAGGCTCGGCGGTGACATCCTCGGGATTTTGGCCTATAGTTCCGGCGTAAGGATGGCATCGGCGATTCAACATAGGGAGGGGATGACGTACGACGCGCTTCCAACCAAAATGTTACGTGGCGACAAGCAGGAGTAGATAGTACAACATGATGACAAGGCGAAGGATGATCTAATGTGGGGCCTATATCTTCGCAGCAATATGATTTAGATCGGCTTTAGCATCACAATTTTTTCGTTTGTCTGAATAGATTCCTTCCGAACATAGGCAACATAATTGGGGATTTTGATAGGTATTAGTATGAAGCTTACGCTATGCTTTAGCCCGGAGTTTGGAGACCATTTTGTCTGCATGGGCGAATGTGAGTCTAGCAAACCTGTAATGTTGGAGGATTTTTGTATAAGAAAACAATCTGTCCTTGCTTAAGTTGGTTTATAGTGAGTGGGCTGCATGACCTACCTACGCGGGAGAGTACTTGAGCTAGGATATGAGCCGCCTCATTACCTGCAAAGGATACATGAGCAGGCGTCCAGATTAGGCGAATGCGCCGTGAGGGCTGTTAATATTCCACAATACGAACTGCTTGCTGGGAGATGCTTCCCAACGTGTAATTATGTACCGCCCGTTTTGAGTTGCTGACTATGGTTTCTGCCGAGGATGCCGCAATGGCTAGAGCAATGGCTGCTTCTTCATCATGTGTGCGTTGAGTATGTATAGCGCCCCAGTTTCGGTTGTAACATGCCACAGCTACCATCTTTCCTGACGAGGATTCTGCTGCATCGACATGCCCAACAGATCTGTCATTAAGAAAATGTTTAAGCGAAAATTTGCCTGTCTCTGCACGATGCTCAGCGTTGAAATCTGGGTTCATGTTCCGGAGTATCATTGGGATGATCAAATGCTCTCTTATAAGATTTGGAAGATCAGTTCTCAGTCCGCCTTGCCGTTCGTAATTTATGCTTAGTGTGGACAAAATGTATCTGCCTGTTGATGTGAATGATGCCCGTTCGTATTGCGAGATGATGACAGCTTCAATAATCTCACTTAGAGTAATATGAACACCGAGGCATAAGACACTGTTGCTGTGTGAATGGGATGCCCAACTGCTGGTTTGACGCATTTTCTTATCACGGCCTCCACGTCCTCTTTTTCAGCTGACTAGCTTTAGATGTAAATAAAGGCATATGTAAGCTATCCCTACTGAAATATCCTATATAAAATTAGTACAGGAAATCATATACAGGTTTACTGTACAGGATCTGGGACACAGGATTGTGGGCTATTTCAGGAAATGTTTCTACGGCCCTGGAAACTCCGGAATGAAACCGCGCGGAACTCCGATACCGGAATTCCTGTATGGTTCATGGCCCTCGTTTCCGAAAAGAAACGCGCTGCCAGGTTGGAAAACGCATGCAACAATATAAAATAACGCAATTAAAATAAAAAAGACTTTTCATTGCCAAGTCGGAATCGAACTACTGTCTTCATGGTATTGAGACGGGCACCCTAACCATTACTCCACACGGGTTACGAATAGACTATTATTAAGTATATGTAGCTACTTTTGCTCTTTAGTACTCTGTATATTTCCCTTGGCTGTAGAATTTGTGGCCGTAATTCACCGATCGCCCTTTACACACACTGAATATTTTACAGGCTATCACGAGGGTTCACAAATGTCCCCTATCTTTATAATGCGTCGCTTTAATGAAGGCAAAACTCAAGATATCATAATTTACTAGTGCTGATGTGTTTTTCATCGTCTACGAACGCTTGTAAGTTTTAGTAGAGTGGAGAGCTGGGCCAGTTGATACATACTGGTAAGGATTAAAACCAGCGGAAAGACGCAGACAAAGAGAGAAGCACACAACACAACGCTGGACTAACAACTTAGTTTATTGCTAAGAAACAGATATCCATATATACCCTTCAGCGAAGAAGTAACACATGCGCACGTGGCAAGAGAAATAATCAAAAGATAATCACAGGGAAAATTACCTTCACAGCACGCTATGTGAGCTGTAAAGAGCTTAGAAACTGAAATTCTTTGTCGTACAAGGTAACAGAAGTTTCGCTTACACAAGTCTTATCATTTTTAATAATGTGAAAAGCCTCCAGAATTTCGCGTTGGCTCTTTGTTTTTCCCCGCCCCAGAATGACTGTTTCCTTAAGCAGCGGCCTGCATTTATGCTCCCCGAAGTGATTCGGCAAATTGGCCCGTTTGTCGGAAAGTAGGGATCTTTCATGCTCATGCTTTCATAATTTCATTTTATTTATTGCATTTCATTATCATGCGGAAATATGTACGTGGGACAAAAAGGTCGGTGCCTAAATGCCCGACTTCATGAGCATGAAAGATCCCTACTTTCCGCCCCACTTCTTTTAAGTGCTAGTCTTGAACCGCAGTTTAACTTGAAAGTATACATTGTTGAAGCAGGACAGCTCGATTGTATATCGAAATGGGTCTCACTTCATGTTAAATCAATGCGGCGGTAACTGGAAAGCATCTTTCGCAGTATCTGCATTCCAAATTCGGTAGCTGCCCGTGCGGTTCATTCGCTGTGTGTTTGTGTGTGCAGTTACCATTGCGATAATAAAATATAATTGAAAATACATGTATCGTGAAAGATATAACAGATACATCTGCTGTTATGTCAAACGCTATGTCAAACGGATGGTATACGGTTTCCTGGCGCGCTCAAACAAAGCACAAATAGCACCAAGGTGTCGTATAGCTTTCACGAGCACCGCGAAACAGCACTTTTACACTGCCGCACCGCAGCATCAACACGCACAGCACGGCCCAAGATGGCTTCAAGAGGCGCCGGAGCGGTCGTTCCGCAGTTTGGCTCATACGGGGCGCCACCATCAAACTAAGATGGCTGCACCCAGACATCGAAACTAAAAAGGTCTATACAGAATAGTTGTATAATATATTTGGTATCATGCTTATTTAGTGCGCTGGCGTTTCCGCATTGGTCATTCTGGTTGAGCTTCGTCGATCGGCCCGGCTTCTGTTCAGGAGCGGAAATACTTTGCCCGGTATCAGTTCCAGAAATGACGCGTTCGTCCGGTTTCTGGTAATTGATACAGGCTGAACCGAAATGAAACCGCAAGGAGCTCTCATCTTGGAAATTCCTGTATGGTCCGTGGACCTTGTTTCAGAAAAAAAAACTGGACGCCAGGCTGGAAAAAGCATGCAGAGCTATAAAATAGCACGACTACATTTGAAAAAGAAAAAGAAAAAAAAACAGTAAGTAATATGCGATTTGAGCTTCGGTCTTCACAATCAAAAAGCATGCACCCTAACCATGAGATACGGCCGCAGTGACTATATTTCGGCTTATGTAGCCGGTATAGTTTTTTCGTGCTTTGTGTATTTTTCTAGGGAGTAGATAGAATTTGTGGTCGTAATTGAACAATCGCCCTTCAAACACGCTGAATCGTTTTCCTGGCTATCAAGAAGGGTTATCCGTGTCCCGAATCTTTACAATGTGTCGCTTTCTTGCAGACAAACCTCAGAATGTCACAATTTACTAGTGCTGATGTGTTTTGTCATTCTGTTCGAACCCATGCAATTTTTGCTACATATAGATATATGCGGTGCACGAACACTTATAATACTGCTTGTTTTAGCTTCACCTGCTGCCAGCTTCACCTGCTGCTGATGTCCGGCTGACCTGTGCATATTTCGATGGTCAGCGATGTGTTTCATTTATTCTCGAGCGTATTTTATCCTTGCTAACGAAACGCTACGTTCTTGCTTGCACTTTCGCGTTGAAGGTGGCAGATCTTCAGTCGCAGATATGAAGATGCACCGCAAGATCGTGCAAGCTGCAGCGACTGTTGCACACGCAAAAGCAAAACGCGATGCGTATATTTACTTGTTAGCGCACACATCCACGGCTTCATATCTTCTAGGTATTTGCGAAAAAACGCGTACTCCACATTACAGAAAAGTTGTAAAGTATGATATGTATGATTTCATGCTTATTTAGCGCGAAGGCATGTTCCGATGTGGTCATTCTGGTTGAGATTCACGATCTGCCCGAGTTGTGTTTTGAAGCGTAAATACTCTGTCCCGTTTCTATTCCATTCATGACGGGTTTGTCCGATTTCAGTTAAACCGGACATGATCTGTCTTGCATATGAGCTCAATACAGGACTGGTCTGCGCTATTGGTTGGTTGGTTTGTGGGGTTTAACGTCCCAAAGCGACTCAGGCTATGAGAGACACCGTAGTGGAGGACTCCGGTAATTTCGACCACCTGGGGTTCTTTAACGTGCACTGACATCGCACAGCACACGGGCGCCTTGCTTTTCGCCTCCATCGAAAAGCTGCCGCCGAAACCGGGATTCGATCCCGCGTCCTTGGGAACACTAGTCGAGCGCCGTAACCACTGCGCCACCCCGGCGGGGGTCTGCGCTATTTCATATCCATACTTGATTGGGATGTCCTGTATGAGGTGCCTACTGGAAATGGTCTGCCCTGCATTAGCTCTATACCGGTCAAAGACCGTCCGCATTGAGACTCATACCGGACATGTCCTGTCCGGTATAAACCCGTTTAAGCTTCACACAGGACGGGTCACAAAGGTATGAAATTTATCCGGGATAATACGGGACCAGTTCAAACCCGTATGGTGCGATACGGGATTTTTCACTAGGGATGCGACGGATCACGAAAGCTTGTATTAAGCGGAGAGTTTTCTCTTATCTCCAGCCGGAGTGGCGGTTACTAATGCGGTAGACGAGTCGCATAATTTGCTGCGAGGCTCTTTGAATTTTTTTAATTTCCTCATAATTGAAGCCGTGCTCTTGATGCCCAGGATTTTAATTTTTGATACTCTAGGTATGGGGACTCCGCAAATATTGAGTTCGATGGCCGATCGTGGTTGAGCAAGAATTCTAGTTTTGCGGAATATGAGAAATATTCTGATAAGACTGAATATATATACTTTGCCAAAACCTGAAACAAGCCATATGGGTAAGTAGGTTCGAGGGACTGAAAGAAGGAAAGATGTACCGCAGTGGAGGGCTAGAGACCGTCATGCCTCTTTGAACCTGAGTCGTCCAAAGTGCTGGCTAGAAATTTGTTGGAACAAAGTCGCCTTGCCCTGTAGGATGGGCACAACAGATGGTTAACAACCTACATCAACCAACATCAACATTATGCTTTCATATTTTTCACAAACTTTTATATTTGTTTACGTGAAAAAGGCGCATTATTCTGTCACACCGAAGGAAAGGGAAAATGTGGGACTGAAAGTGAAAATAGCGGCTCCATTATTGGAGGGCTGAGCAGTAATATCGGCAACCTGTGCGCGTTTATTGTGAGATGGCATCACACAGCACAGGGCTGCCTCAGTTAATAATATTAATTAGTTCACAGGAAAAGAGCCGTATCTCTCACCTGGCCCGCGCCGTAAGGGAAGGGAGGAAGCTGGGAGCGAAACCGTAAATAGAGAAAGGGTGTCGTAGTGGAGCACTCCAAAGTAATTTCTACCATCTAGGGATCTTTAATGTGCACTGACATTGCACAGCACACGAACGCCTCTTCGTTTCGCCCCCCTCGAAGCGAAGCCGCCGGAGGTCAGGATCGAACCTGGATACTGACACAGCCGTCGGTCATCTTTATCACCACACTACCGTTTTATGTTAGGTTTGTGGGGTTTAACGTCCCAAAGTGACTTAGGCTATGAGAGACGCCGTAGTGGAGGACTCCGGAAATTTCGACCATCTGGGGTTCTTTAATGTGCGCTGACATTGCAAGTTTTGTGTTAGTTTGGGGAAAGAAAGGGGCAGTATACATTGGGATGTACACCGCAGAATCGTGTATATTCACACTTAAGACAAGATTACCTGAAGGTTGTGTTTACTTCCACGCAGGGCTTCAATTTGTTAATTGGTTATTAAGAAGCGGAAGTCGGTCTATCTATCATGGTCACTAGGCCAAAATATGACGCACACGAGGCGCGGCTGCACACAGCGTAGGGCAGCTTTCGCTTCATAAAACATTCCTAGAATGCTGCTCAATCTTCACTGCAGAAATGCGTAAACCTTAGCGTTTCCACTGCACACGGTGTTGTATCGCGCGCTTCTTGCAGAGATTTCACACGGTGGGAATTATTACAGAAGCTGCGTCGTGGGCGCATTGTGTAGCAAATTACATGTAATCCCAATGTGCCATAACGTTGCAGTGGCCAATGTCACAGCGACGTTTTTCTTTTGTACCGGCGTGCCTCTTCTCTCTACGCGCCATAACGTTGCAGTAGCCTAGGTCACCGCGACGTTTTTTTTTTTTTTTTTGTACCGGCGTGCCTCCTCTCTCAACGCGCCCAGACATGCTGTGTCGCCGGCTCTTCACTACATTACTTGCTACGGGCGTGCCTTGGTGGTGCGTGCTGGCAGTGGATGCCATTGACACTCATTAATATATTTAGATCGATGTCGGCCGTTTATTAGCAATTTTTCACTCTGATGTCAAAACACAAGTCTTTTTCCTGTTGCCTGACGTAACGTGTTGTTGGATGTCGACATTATCACGCTCAGCTATTTCGACAGCTTATTTTATTTTTGGCTATAATTACTTCACAAATTACTCGACGGTGATTACACCATTTCTCTGCAAGATTGATCTGATTTCGCATGCAAATATTTTTCGTCTAGCTTTTCCCAGCTCGCCGCAATCGAGATGACAAACTCTGGGGACAAGCTCATTCGAATAGTAGAATAAAATGTAAAGAAATAATGGTCAATGTTTCATTGTTGATGGCTAATGCAACTTGGGCAGCACCGTAAATGCCAGATTCAACTCATGAGGACAACACGCGTGCCAGCCCAAATCAGGCTGCCCTCCATAAAGCCCACGCCGGTGCAACACGGGTTTGGGGTGTTGAACTGACAAAAAATTAGAACGTTGATCAATGAGGTAGCAGCCGCCTGTAAAATGTGTGGTCCGTTAGCGGTTTTAGTATGGTGTTCGCGTTCCGATATATAGGGTTAAAACTGAGAACCCTATTAAGGCTGCACACATGGGAATCGACCGGGACCGATCGTGGAAGAAATGGACAGCCCAAGGGTTGGTCTTCGCCCCAAAATGCATATTTTTTTTTTATTTACACCTCCGTCCTGTAATACATTTAAGACCGCACTCCATCATCAGATATTCTTTTTCTAATAGGAGACTGGAATGCTAAGGTGGAGAGTGAAGAAATATTCGGAATCACAGAAACGTTCGGCTTTAGTGAGCCAAATGAAGCTGGGCAGAGGCTAGTAGAGTTTTGTCAAGAAAACGACCTGACCATAGCGAATATTCATTTCCAACAACACAAGAGGCGCCTGTACACATGGACTTCACCGGACAGTCCGTACAGGAATCAGATCGATTATATTCTTTGCCGGCAGAGATGGAGAAGCGCTATACAAGCAGTAAACACAAGGCCTGGGGCCGATTGTGGCACCGATCATCAGCTTCTTGTTGTCAAATTTATGCTTCGATTGAAGAAAACGCACAAAACTAGAAGGCCTTTCTGCTATGATCTGGATCAAATTCCATCAGAATAGGCTGTGGAGGAGAGGAATCGATTTCAAGGATTAGATCTAGAAGATAGAGAGCCTGAAGAGATGTGGAGTGATGTTCGTGATATAATACAAGAAGTTGCTACTAAGGTGGTTCCAAAGCAAAATAAATGCAAGAAAGCAAACTGGTTATCTGAAGAGGCTTTGCAAATAGGTGAGGAAAGGAGGATGGCAAAAGTTATGGGGGAAAGAGAAAGATACAAGATTCTCAATGCGGATTTTCAGAAAATAGCATGGAGAGATAAGAATGCCTTCCTGAACATACATTGGCAAGCAGTTGAGGAAAACAGCCAATTAAGCAACACAAGAGCTCTGTATAAGACAATCAAAGATATCAAAGGAAGCTTCTGTGCTAAGCTGGGCGTGATAAAGGACAAACGAGGCAAGGACCTCACTGAAGCCTCAGAGATAAAGAAGAGGTGGCAGGAATACACAGAAGAACTGTACAAGAAGGACCCGGATGTCCAAACCCAACATAATACGGCTGTGATTACTGATCTCGAGCCGGGCATCCTGAAGAGTGAAGTTGAATGGGCCTTATCCAGCCTTGCTAAGACAAAAGCTAGTGGAACTGATGTCATTCCAGCTCAGTTGCTTCAAAACCTCAACCACGACGCTGGTAACATTCTGCATACATTATGTCAGACGGTTTGGACAACCCTGCAGTGGCCACAGGATTGGAGGGCGTCAGTTTACATCCCCATTCCAAAGAAAGACAGTGCCAAAGAGTGCTCCAACTACCGCACGATCGCGCTTATTTCGCATGCTAGCAAGGTTATGTTGAAACTCCACCAAGGTATTCTGCAGCGGTATGTGGATCGGGAGCTTCCGGACGTGCAAGCTAGGTTTCGCAAGGGCAGAGGAACTAGAGACCAGATTGCCAACCTTCGCTAGATCATGGGAAAAGCAAGATAGTCCAGAAACTCACCTACTTCTGCTTATTTGACTATGCGAAAGCGTTTGACTGCGTAGATCACAGCAGATTGTGACAAGCTCTCCAAGAGATGGGAGTTCCAATTCCCCTCACCTGTCTCTTCAGGAACCTGTATGAAGGGCAAGAGGCCACAGTCAAAACTGGGCATGATCTTACTGATTGGTTTCCGATTGAGAAAGGAGTGAGACAAGGCTGCATACTGTCGCCCTGCCTATTTAACCTATATGCAGAGTGCATCATGAGGAAGGCCAGTCTGGACGAGTCTTCAGCTGGAGTGAAGATTGCTGGAAAACGTATCAACAACCTTAGATATGCGGATGATACCACTTAATGGCAGAAAGTGAAGCGGAACTCAAGAGACTTCTGATACGCGTACAAGAAGAGAGTGACACGTTTGGGCTTAAACTGAACATTAAAAAGAAACATCATGGCGTCTTGCCATATCAAGTCCTGGAGCATCAAGGGACATGAAGTGGAAGCTGTGACTGATTTTCTCTTCTTGGGCTTCGAGATTACCCCAGAAGGAGACTGCCGCCATGAAATTAGGAGACGCCTGCTTCTGGGAAAGAGAGCCATGGTTAGCCTTGACCACCTAGTAAAGAGCAGAGACATTAGTCTGCTAACCAAGATCCGCATAACTCGTGCTTTGGTCCTTCCAGTTGTGATGTATTAATGCGAGAGTTGGACAATGAAGAAGGCTGACCGCCGAATAATTGACGCGTTTGAATTGTGGTGCTGGCGGAGACTCTTGAGAGTTCCTTGTACTGCCAGAAGATCAAAACAGTCGATATTGTCGAACATAAACCCTGACTGCTCATTGGAGGGTAGAATTCTAAAGTTAACGCTCAGCTACTTTGGTCATCTGATGAGAAGAGAGGAGTCGCTGGAGAAAGATTTGATGTTGGGAAAGGTTGAGTGTCGCCGGAAAAGGGGTAGGCAGCGAACGCGATGGCTAGATGGTATTCTCGAGGCGCTGCAGATGAAGTTATATGATGTTAGGAAGATAGTCAGAGACCGGAAAACCGGAAAGACCAGAGGAGAGACGCAGAAAAACTTCTGATTGTATATTTCTGCATATTTCTGCTCAAATAATTCATTTCGTGTCTTTTGTAATTGCCACTGCTTTACTAAAACGTCATGAACGAGTCTTCGATACGCGAAACAATGAAAACTATCATGCTCCTCATTTTCGAACAAGTTATAAATAACATCGAACAAGTTATAAATAAACACGTATAAATGTCTTTCTATGCCCAAAACAAACGAGTTAAGGCAACTCTTTCTAAATGCGCCATGAAAAGCAACTAGGACGAAAATCAAGTAAAAGAAAACGTAATTTCTGGCTTTCGTTTCACTACAATATGGTTTCGTATTTTTTGTTATTGCGATTTTTATTTTGCTCATCACGGAACCCTCAAGCCGACTCTCTCCGCATTCTTAACGTAAACATCCCGAAAGATGGAACAGATCCAAAACACCCCCCGAGACTTCAGGCTACTGTTACTCAAGTGACGCACCTTGTACGAAGCATGGCCAGCAGAAGACACGGTATGAAAGAACAAGATACTGTCCGCACATCCAGGCTCTCATCGTACGCCGCATAACATATGAAGCTCCATATTTAGATCTAAAGAAAGCAGAAGCGGAAACACTCAACACTCTCATCCATAAAGCCATCAAAATCGCCATCGGTATATCTGAACTTGCCTCTACGCAACGCCTCCTCCAGCGCGGCCGTGGGAGGAGCTTGCCGAGGCACACAAAGGAAACCAATCGGAACGCTTAAAACTAACAGAAACTGGATGTGCAGCACTCAAGGAACTGGTATACAGAGAAGGCTTAGAAAAAAAAAGCAGCGCTTGCCGGACGAAATCTGCTCATACATCGCCGTAGCCTCCATCCCGCGAAACATGGATCCTACTTACAACAAAGAACGGCGCCAGGCATGAGTTCGGACCCTGAGCAAAGCGCAAAAAAAACCCCGGAAACGAGATACACTGATGCAGCGAAAATGCCCACTAAGACAAGCCCACTCCATTAGCGCCATGGATTCCAAATTTACAGAAAAGACCTCTGCAACAATTCCAACAAATGACACGGATGCAGTCGAAAAGGCTGTAATTACCTGAGCAATCTCGAGGAGCAAGGAACAAGTCGTCATTCTAATGATTCGCTTTCTGCATCCAGAAACTACCAAAAGGGAAGAATTTCCATCATAGCACTTCGAATCCTCCGTCGCACCACAACTCACCACCTCCCAGACACCTCCCTCATATGGACTCCGGGACACACTCACTTGGAATGAAACGAGGCCGCCAACGTCTCAGCCCGAGGATATGCTAACCGGGCACCACTTCCAGAGGGATTTCGGAGACCACAGGATGTACTCAAGAATTATACTGACATCCTTCTGCATTACAGGCTTGACAGAAGAAAATATTCCTCACCCCACAAGAAATTAACCAGAGAAGAAGCAGTCATCCTCAGAAAAATTCAAACCAACAGCCACATCCATGGCACCTTACTACACAGAATCTCGCCCACCAACTACAAATATGAATGCGCATTTTGCAACGTACCAAACACACTGCAACATATGGTGTGGGAATTAAAGGGACCAAATGGTACTATATCCACCATGACCTTAACCGAAGAGCAGTGGGAGACTCAGCTGTCAAGCCCAAGCCTGTATGATCAGCGTAGTCCGGTCAACCGGACTCGGGAGATGGCCGGGGTTCACGGCTTCTTGGACTGAGGAGGCTGCCCACTTGGGCTGAATATTTCACGCCTGCTTCGAATAAATGTTTCTCTCTCTCTCTCTCTTATCGTGCAATTATGATGCTAAAGACTTCTTTTGTAATTATATTTGTTTCTTGCCTAACGTTGTACGTGTTATATGTTGATACTGTAAGAGAATAGTTCGCTAACAGCACTCAAGCAGAACTACTTACATAGCCAAGCTATTTTTTAAATTATATGCACGTGTGTTTTGCCTTGTACGTAATGTGAGCGTATATTATTGTATAAAATATTAGTTGTTTTCTTTGTGTTATTGTAATCTTGTATTTGTCACGCCCTATGTTGCTATGGTCTCTTGGGCCTCGTCAAGCTGCCCCAGGCAGCTTTTTGCCCAAGAGCTCGTACCATGTATTTGGTGAAATAAATTGAATTGAGTTGAATTGTGTACGGAGAGCCATGACTACATGACTATTGGAACACGTGAGCCGAAAACGGACAATGTATCTGTTATTAGTAAATCACCGTCAAGTGGACGAAGCGTTTTCGATACTTTATGAATATAATTTACCAAAAAATATTCGAAGTGATTCAGCTGAAGCAGACGAAATAAAAGGAACAGCCTGTTCAAACCTAGCCGCGCGCACTGCTCGTCTCAGTGGTTATGGTAGCGCTTTCGTTACTTTCGCCGCAAAGTTGGTGGTGGCGTGTTTGGCCGCCACAAACTCTACCTAGATATATCTTGTTTTTCATCATGTGCAGTTAAACCAGGTAGGCGCCATTGCCAAACATATTACGCATCAAAAAGGTCAACAACACGCAAGTGTTGTACGCGGTTTAACAGCTAATAAGCCTCGGTTGAGGCGACACTATTTTTATAAACGGTCTCCGATAAAGTTGCGTAACACGTTATGCTTCAGATTACTGAAACTAACTTTACCCCATTCTAATTACTGATAATAAACTACATGTTCTCCGCATAGGTTTGTCCAAGAAACAAAATTTTGTTTCAAGGTATACCTGGAAGTAAGTGAATTAACTTAGGAGATAATAATAATGATTACTTATCTGGCGTTTTAATTTTTTAGGTTTTTAAAAGCTTATCTGAATGGTCGTGCTAAGTAGTGCTTAAAGGAAATATTCTTGCGCTGGTTTATGGTTGTAATCGGCATCCGGTATTACCTACATGTAAGTCGTGGATGCTGGCTGAATGCTGGCCAACCGGGTACGTTGGCCGATGCGAATCAGTTGGGTGCTGATTCGGGGTTACGAGTTCGGGCGCTATCAAACTTCTGCCCAACCTAGTGCGCACCCGGCTTTGGGCCGGGTGCGCCCAATCATGGCCAATTTGGTCGGTGTTAAAGCGGGTGCCAGAGCTTGGGCCTTGGTCGATGGCCGACTACCATCCAACCTACTACGTTGCCAACCGTGGGTCGTCATTCGACAGATCACCCTTGGACAGCCAGGTCGGCTGCGGATGGTCGGTCATTGATCGGCAGTCGACCAATGCAACCCGGGAATAGCGTTCCAACACTCATCAAACGTTTAATTGGCAATGCTATAATAAATATGCAAAATATATTGAAATTCAATTTCAGCAAATTAGGTACAGAACATAAGAACTTGACAGATTATTGCTATAAAAACGTCTCTAGGCTTTCAAGAGGTTAAATAATTATTTTCCGTCTGTCTTCAAACGCCCCTGCGGCGGTACAAGACAATTTGATCTAAACTTTTAAATGCGAATTAAGCAAATGTGGTTACAGGTTTCAAGGGTAAATAAGTGGTGACCAGCGAGGATAAATATTTTGGCGGCATTAACTTGAAATAAATCACGCTTCACCACATTCTGGATCATAGAGCTAATACACAAACTTAAGAGGGAAGGCTGCCCTTTCAACCAATGCATTCGAGCGGTGACCACGTGATTTCCGCCATCATCAGACTGATGGTTGCCAGGTGACTTCTGCTTGCTAAATATGGCCGATGAACAAGGTTGGAACCTGGCAACATAGATTGTTGGAATATGGTGGCGTGCAGCGAACTGACGGCTGCTGTAGATTAGCAGCTGTAAACAATGGCAAAATCGTCGAGTCCGGAGCTTTAGAGAGGGTATGTTGCTTAGCGTATCTATTGTAACTTCATATAGGGGTCAAGCGTCTTCTGTGTTGTTTTTCTTAAGGTCAGCTGGCCCTGTGACTGTTATGTGTTTTGAGTGCATATCGTCGGTCGAGCACACACGCATCTCTTCTGCTTGACTTATTCTGGATGGCCAGCGCTCTGTACAGCAAACGTTGAAGGGTGATCGCGTGTGTGTTTACTGTTCACTTTATTTGCCCTGTGTTTTCATAATCACGTCTGAGAATGCTGTGAGCAGAGGAGGGTGTTCTGCTGTAACTGCGACGGTGGTGAACCGGGGCGTATAACCAGTCAAGCTGTTCTCGAAAGAAAAGCGGTGAATAAAAATAGTGTATCAGCAGCGCGAACACAATCAGAGGAAAAGAAGAGTAAGAAGGACAGAGCGCTGAACTTGCAACTTTATTAGAGGAAACTGAAACCCGCACTTATATGCACACCGAGAAAACACCCACCAGGGGGAATTCTCACGGCGACGTGACCGTCAGGGCGCACGAGTGAACTGATAAAAACACACGTGTCCGGGACATCAAAAGATTACACGAGGAGCATCATGAAAAACGCGCAGACAAAACCTTTTCGTGAAATGACGCACTACGGGCATGTGTAAAGAAAAACAGGGTTGGGGTCGGGCAATGACGGAAGGTAACAATGGAAAAAAACAGAGAAGAGGGGCGCGTTTTATTAAAAACATGGGAAGGCGAAAAGCGGTAACAAAGGTTAGCAATACGAAGGAAGGGCGCCAACAATTAACACGGCTAAAGGAAAAAAAAGTGAGGGGTGTGCTTCTAAAAACCTAGGTAAGATCAAATGCCGCCAGAGAGAAAGGTGAATTCTTTTTCAGATAGCGAGATAGATGGGGTGCTTACGCAGCCTTCCTTAAGACCTGAGATGTAGGCGGCTTCAACAATTTCGCGCGTCAGTTGATTCTTATGTTTCTTCAGGATGGTTGTCTTCTTGAAACTGGGGGTGCATTTCTTTTTGCTGTCACATCCCCGACAGTGGGCGGGTAAGTTTTTTAAAAGGGCCCCGGATAAATCGTTCTTATGCTCCATTAATCTCTCATTTAAACATCTCCCTGTTTGGCCTATGTAAGCCTTACCGCATGTT
This sequence comes from Amblyomma maculatum, assembly GCF_055883805.1. NCBI lineage: Eukaryota > Metazoa > Arthropoda > Arachnida > Ixodida > Ixodidae > Amblyomma > Amblyomma maculatum. The sequence goes on from NC_139352.1 coordinate 130,858,788, forward strand.
AAAGGAATTGAATAAACGACGCCCTCCTCGCAGGCCGCGAGAGGGTCGCGATGCCTGGTTGTACAGCCACTAATCTTTTTCTTATTGTTGACTTTGTTACACAGGCTTGAGAGGCGCAGTGGGGCTGAAAAGACTACTTCGACGCCTGATTTTTTACCAATTTTTTTTTTATCGTAGTCTTTTTTTTTTTATTTCTAGTCTTTTCAGCCCCACTGCGCCTCTCAAGCCTGTGTAACAAAGTCAACAATAAGAAAAAGATTAGTGGCTGTACAACCAGGCATCGCGACCCTCTCGCGGCCTGCGAGGAGGGCGTCGTTTATTCAATTCCTTTAACATGCGGTAAGGCTTACATAGGCCAAACAGGGAGATGTTTAAATGAGAGATTAATGGAGCATAAGAACGATTTATCCGGGGCCCTTTTAAAAAACTTACCCGCCCACTGTCGGGGATGTGACAGCAAAAAGAAATGCACCCCCAGTTTCAAGAAGACAACCATCCTGAAGAAACATAAGAATCAACTGACGCGCGAAATTGTTGAAGCCGCCTACATCTCAGGTCTTAAGGAAGGCTGCGTAAGCACCCCATCTATCTCGCTATCTGAAAAAGAATTCACCTTTCTCTCTGGCGGCATTTGATCTTACCTAGGTTTTTAGAAGCACACCCCTCACTTTTTTTTTCCTTTAGCCGTGTTAATTGTTGGCGCCCTTCCTTCGTATTGCTAACCTTTGTTACCGTTTTTCGCCTTCCCATGTTTTTAATAAAACGCGCCCCTCTTCTCTGTTTTTTCCATTGTTACCTTCCGTCATTGCCCGACCCCAACCCTGTTTTTCTTTACACATGCCCGTAGTGCGTCATTTCACGAAAAGGTTTTGTCTGCGCGTTTTTCATGATGCTCCTCGTGTAATCTTTTGATGTCCCGGACACGTGTGTTTTTATCAGTTCACTCGTGCGCCCTGACGGTCACGTCGCCGTGAGAATTCCCCCTGGTGGGTGTTTTCTCGGTGTGCATATAAGTGCGGGTTTCAGTTTCCTCTAATAAAGTTGCAAGTTCAGCGCTCTGTCCTTCTTACTCTTCTTTTCCTCTGATTGTGTTCGCGCTGCTGATACATATGGATCGTTACCAACTAGCCCGACAGATCGTGTTAATAAAAATAGAATGCCCAGTTTGCTTGCTCTCATTTTTCGCGGGATGTTTCTGTTCACACACCTTGCAGTCCATAGTTCATGTATAGCGCCCGTTTGCAAGGAAAACCCTGCCATGAAATTTCCAAATTCAAGTTAAACACAGGGCGTCTGCTAACACGTACGTGAGACGATGTGCCGAATCTTTGTGCAGCTTTGGCCTTGCATACAACGAATAAAAATTCCATCGCGATGCAAGAGAGGGCAAGCAGCTGTTTGTTGCGAACGGCTTCTTATTTTGAATGTTTTAACCTCTCTGCCTTTTCTTTCAATACATCCATCTATACTTTGATCTTGCAACTGCAAGCTGAACCGACACTCGAACAAATCAAAACTCAATGAGCGTCTTCTCGGGAACATGGTTCGCAACTGTCCTACATCAACTCCTTATGCCACAAACATTGTCTAAGACTGTTTATAAACCTATAAAACACGCGTAATATTTTTAAAGCCACCTATATTCACCCCGGTATTAAAAAGTCGTGCAAACAATGACCATTATTGACTTCGCGAGGAAACACTATGTTGGCCATATTAATGCGACACTACAGATGGGAAATTCTTTTTTGTTTCCGCTTTACCCCCTGCTCTGGATCAAACGGGGTTTGAAGTGAATGATGAGGCTAATAAAAAGCTTATTTGTTGGACGAAGAACAAAACATACAGACAAAAAAGAAATACCCAGCTGGCCCCGCACGTTGTAACTGACGCAAATCAATTCTATTCCAAATTTACAACCTTCAAAATTTTTTGCTCCTATGTTTTTCCTTTCATTCAATTTTGTCATCTTAAATATTAGGTTTTTGTTTAGTTGATAGATAACTTATTACACTATTTCAGTATCTATAGGACATATGACCGTCCACACTGAACCTTAGCCAATCCGCCTTCAAGGGTATGTGCCATTTATCAACGTAGAAGAAAAGGGCCGGCGCCGCGCGTGGAACGCGCTGCATGCTGCGTGCAACGAGCTGCCCGGGGACGATGGGACCGCCCAGTTGACAGCGCCAACTTGTCCCAAGCAGGTTCCCAGGTCGTCGACCGCCCTCCCGGCGCTCAGAGGACATCGCTCCTTTTGGAGGATCCGTCTACGGTGAGTTGTTGCGAGGGCAGCGGTTTTTCTAGTATTTTGCTAGCGACTACTGCGGCTGCTAATACCTGCCTGTATACTGACTGCTGCTTTCATCTTACCATCCAGTACCGTGCCTTCAGCGAACAGAGAAAGAGCCAACGGAGCAGTATTCTGCTTTGAAGCTCTAGGTAAGTGGCAGCCCGAGCAGGACCTCTCCTCCAATAATTACGCTATAAGATCTACAGCGACTACTATTCATGGTCATCTGTCTATGTTAGTCTGGTACTGCGGATGCGACAGGTTCGTCTGCGCCTCGCAGAGCTGCGGCGCACACTCGCTCCTTAGTCTGGCCCAGGCTGCCTCGATACCAGCCGCGCCCAACAGTGGCGAGCTATGTCGATGCAACCTGTTGTTTTCTGCCCGCAGAACCGTCAGTGACATCATCCTCGCAGTTGCGTGACCAGCAGTTGCGACGCCCGATCCTCCGCTTCGCCAGTTTTAAATGCCTGCTCCAGCTGTCATGTGGCGGTTGCCTAGAGAGTAAATTTCCATTGCTTAACTGTTTCTCGCTTCTTCATCATGCATGACGCTTTGACGGCGTCAGTTTTCACACCATGTCGCAACCATCAGGTGTATCGGACAATGATGCTGATGCAGCCCAGAACAAGGCCTCCCTCGCTTGCCATATGGAAGTCAGCCTTGTCAGGTTTATAGGCGGGATTCCCGAACAGCTACAAGACAGTCTAGCCTGCGCTCCTAACGAGAATCTACGCTCACATCTCGGTTCGGCCAGTTGAATCCTGTCAATTGCTTAGTATTGAGGCTAATGCCACCCTTGTTGCTGGTTATAAGAGGCCGTTGCATGGTAAATAACGCGCGTGCGTTACTTTTGCGTAGCATAATATGTGTAGCACAATCATTGCAATTTTACCATGCTTCTTGAACCCTGCACCACAATACTGGCATCGAGGAAGCCGTCGTATTGGGCTCTTGCGCAGATTACGGTAAAATTTTCTTATGCTGATATTTTAAGCAATAGCTGATAAAGCTAGTTCGGTCAAAACGACGAGGCGTCCTGCAAATGCACGAGGCAGAAATTGCTTATATATGTTGTCAGCGGCCGCGCAGGGCTAGCGCGAATTCTTCTGTCGATTACACCCTAAATTCTAGATACCCAACTTGATGCCATCAAGTTGGGTATCTAGAACCGAAACATTTTCGGCGCGCGATAAGCGGTCTTTTGGACAGATTGATGCCTCGAAACCCACTGTTGAAGGGGGTAAATGTTGGTGTGTGCTTTCCGGACATTGCACGCCGTACACACGTACGCGAGCGAGCCAGCTTTTTGTCTACTTTGGCACTGCTGCTGGAAGCTGATAGCACTGTCGCGTCTAGCGCGACCAGCTCCCAGCAGGAGAGGCAAAGTAGTCGAACAAGTGCTTTAAAGGCAGAGAACTCAAGCGCATACACACGCACGGAATGCAATTCCCGGACAGTACACACACCAACGAAACACTTCCCGTCAAGCGAAACCTGCTCGCAGTAATGTCAAATTAAGGAAAACGTGCACTAAAAGGAACCTTCGAGAGCTATGGCGTGCAATTCATGTAACCTTGCTAGTGAACATTGTTTACCAAAGCGATAAGTAGTAGCGAAAATAAATGCACATTTTAATGTCTTTTATTGAAAGCGCACGTGAACTGATCCTTTGTTTTAAAATTCGCGCCACTTATGCGAAAAAGCCACATACATAGAACACATGCATCACGAGCGAAAGGTACCGTCTTTGCCAAGAGTAACCAGGCTGCAGGGTTTCGTTCTCAAAAGTGTTTGAAGCCCTTGACCTATTTCAAAAGGCAGAAAATGGTATTTACAGAAAATAGTGATGAGCTTTCTTTCCGCACACATGATTAATAATTTGGCATGTCTTGTGAAACGCTTAATTACAGGGCTAAGGAGCAAATCGGGCAGCCTGGTTACTTTTGGCAACGACGGTACGTGCACTCGCCTCGTCCTGCTCGTCCACTGTCTCCCAAGAGGTACAGGTGCCTCTGCATGGCGACTTTGATTAGTATGTCGATCATAATCGTTCCGGACAGGTTTTAGAGGAGACTATGCATAATCGGTGCCATCTAAAGCTAAACGCTGCTCTTCGTTGGCTCCCGGTGTCTTACGTAGCGGTAGTGAGTGGGCCGCACCATTTACGATGTTCGGGAAGAAAAATTATATATTCACCCCAGCGACCTAAATTAGCCGGCGCATAAAGGATTCACGTCGCTTGATGGTCAGTGCAAGTAGCAGCAGCGAAACTATACTAGGGCGCGTGGTGTTACGAGATAGGGACCGAGTTCGAAGGTCGCGGACACAAAGCCAAACTCTGCAGTTTCTGTCTTATTACATTACGAGCATGTTAAGCAACAGCGCGACAAACGACCAGAGACGGTCTTCACGCACGAGGCAGCACAGAGCAACACTTCCTCTTTTTGTATAGACATATCAGCTGGCGGAGATCACGAAACATACACACACAGCTCCAACGAAGGAAGTGACGTTCGTGCAACGGTGGCGGTGGCGCGGGAGTCGTAAATTTAAAAGCGATAGAAAATGTGGGAAGAGGGAACTTGTCTCCCGCGCCTGCACCTCGGCCTCAAGTGAGAGGAGGTTCGTGGAATTAGCCTGGACGAAAGTCGGACATGCTTTCCTTCGCCTGCTGGTAGTGATTTTAGTTCAATTTTAGCTGTCAGCAAAGCGTGTCATAATGGGGGCTGCGTAATAAAATCTTGTTACATTAATTTGTGCGCCTAGTGACAATTTTTTTCTCTGTGATAGGCGGTGGTGACTTTACTGAATATATTGTAATTACTTAATCATTATGAATAAAATTAAATGAAAGATCAAAATGAAAAAAAAAATTGAAAAACGAGTTTTAAATGAGGCAAAATGCCCTAAATTGAAATCACTGCTTGGTGATACTAGCTGTGATTTGAAGTATTAACTGACCAAATATGTATTTACTACAAAAAAAGAAACATTGCAAAAAGAGGTATCAGAGGCGTCACAGTTCTGAGAACGAAAAAACGATGCTTGATTACGCTAATTGAAAACTATATAGTCTAATTGAACTATTACTATAATTAGAAAAAGAAACGTTTCAAAACTGATGGCAAAAACTACTAGGGGGCGCTTCGGATTACTCAAGCGCGATTACGCAAAATCATTTATAGAGCGGTGGTTGTTCAGTGTTTAGTATTTTGCGCATTAGTTGCTGGTTGCTGAGTCGTTTTTCTCGATGGTCGTGTCATACTTAAACTTGCACCCTCTGGACCAAATGCAGGCGAAACGCCAATGTGTCCGTCTGCTGTTAGTTGTCACTGCATTTTGAAGATCCACAGGTGGTCGAAATTACTCCGAAGCCCTCTACTACGGCACCTGGAACGAAACCCCGTGCTCAAGACTTGTGCTCGAGATCTGTTAACGCTTCTTATTGTAGATTTGTTCTCCTTGTCTTGCGTTCCTGCCATCTACAATCCCAATCTTTAGAGCACCACAAGGAGTTTATTGATTGTTAAACTTTATTGGAGAAAGTTGGGGCTTAGAAGCAGTGGTTTAGGAAAGAGCAAAAGTCCGCAGTCCTTTTACCCAGGAATCCGTTGGCCTCAGCCGCGGGTCTAGCTCGCTACAGCAGCATGAGCTGATGCCGTGCGTCCGAGTCGGCTAGAAGGTCCTCCCATTGCTCAGGACTAGAGCTATTTTAGGCATTATAGGGTTAGCCCCACATCCTATGCTGTTTGGTATAGTGTAGCAGTATGTCCGCACCAGACACACTGGCAATTGTATCGTGTTGGCCATGTCTTGTGTTACAGGACTGTTTGAATATGTGCGTTTGTAGGCACCTGTGTGTAGTGGCTTGCTCTCGGCTCAGTGTGTCATGTGTAAGTCTTTCTATCCCTCTCCCTACAAGCTCTTATTTTCATGTGTGTTTCTGAATTTGTGGGAGGCTCTACAGATGGCTCTTTGGGATGGCTATTGAAGCCTCGGCGACGGCATTTACTCTGATGCATCCCTCCACCCCAGCGTCGGGGACCCAAATAATCATGTGTGGCCTAACTGGGTCTGTTCATTCCGCAATCTGGCTAGTAACGTGCTTGCTATGTAACTATACCTGTTTTGAAAAGCTCGGCAAGCGGCTTGTGAACCTTAGACTATCGAGTAACTATTGTCTTCGATTCGCTTCCAATTTTGCTCGGTGTCGCGACGCCGGGCGCACAGGGCCGGAGTCGAGGGTAGCATTGACCGGCGAGGCGTCGAGGAACCACGGAGACGAGGAGCTTTCATTAGAGCTTAGAAGTAGTTTATTTACAGTTGAAAGCTAAACATTTCGACAGATTTGCCTGTCTGGTTGGGTTGATAACTAAATAAAACTTGAAATTTCTCCAACCAACACTTTTATTTTATAAAACCCGACGTTTCGGAGCCGGCTCGGCTCCTTCTTCAGGGGTGCGTGACGCGGGGCTGCGTGCAGCTATAAGTAAAGGAATGGTCGGGGGGGAGAAGGTGGGGCGGGGGGGGGGGGAGAATGGGGAGGGGGTGAGATGTGTGTGAAAGAAATGAGAAGGAAGGAGGGGGGTTTAGACGAGTGAGGGTGCCGCAGGTGCAGGTGTGCTCGCTGGCGACTTTTTTCTTTTCTTCTGTGAAGTGGCCAGGAGAGAGCGAAGACCTTGCAAGTATACAGCAGGGAGGTTGCCTATTGTCCGGTTGATGTTATTTGCGGTCGACTGTATGTGCCATGACTCGAGGAGGCGTCTTCTGCGGTAATTGGTCTCGGTCTCCAAGATGAACGTTTCTTCGAAATTTATTCTGTGGTCGGAATCTTCTGAATGTTCAGCTACGGAGTTGCGTTCTCTTGAAAAATTTCGTACATCGTTCTTGTGTTACCGAATTCTCTCTTTTAGGTTTTTTGTTTCGCCACTTTTATAAAATAAAAGTGTTGGTTGGAGAAATTTCAAGTTTTATTTAGTTATCAACCCAACCAGACAGGCAAATCTGTCGAAATGTTTAGCTTTCAATCTATCCGTGCAGACTTCGGGCTGCAAGCTATGCAGCTTGCAAAGAAGTACGTCAATACTATGAAGAGTATCTCGGTGTACCAAACACACCTGGAGTTCAACCAGAAGTGCAAGGATACCAAGGTCATACCGCACTGCCTACGTCTCCGACGCCCGGTCTCCACACCGGAAGGACGAAACATCATCGACAAGGCAGAACAGCACCTAGTAACTGCTCGGATACGGGAGTGCCGCACAGTGATCAAGAAAAAAGAAACCGACGCCTTTTTTGCTCGTCGACAGCTCGAGCACAGGATGCCCAAGCTCCTAACACCCATTGAGGCCTTCGCCCAGGAGACAGCAGCTTCCGAAGCCAACAAACACCGCACCAAGCAAATGAAGAAGCTGGCAGAATTACAACTTCGACCTGACAACGCCCCTACTGACCATTTAAACGTGGTCACGAACCTGTCCTCCAGAAATCTAACACCCGCCGTACCTTCAATTCTGGCCAAGGGACACAAATTCAATATTCAGGCTCACGGACCTCCTCTCCAGAAAATTGTATCTGCTCTTGAAGACGGCCTCCAACAGCTGAAAACAGGTCCTCGAGAAGAAGTCAGGCTCAAAACAGTCGGAGTACTGAAAGGTCTGCATTCACGCCGAAAAGAAGAGAATCTACCACGGGATGAACGGCAGGCGCTCAAAGACCTCCAGAGAGACACGACCATCGTAATCCTCCCAGCGGACAAAGGCAACACAACAGTCCTTCTGGACAGACAGGACTATGACGAGAAAATTTCTTCTCTACTCAACAGTCAAGAATACGAAAAATTGAAGAAGGACCCCACAACAAGTACCCAGGCAAAATCGAACAAGGTATTAAAAGAAGTTTTCAAAAACCTCCCAAACCACCGAAACCTCTACCTGCAGTTATCGTGCACCAACGAATCAGCCCCAGCCTTCTACGGACTGCCCAAAGTCCATAAACCTGGGACTCCTCTACGCCCAATTGTCGACTTCCGTTTCTCCCCCCTCCGTTCGTTGTCGGAATACCTGCACAAGCTCATAACACCAATCACGGGGAAAACCGCGACCCACGTCCGACACGCCGGGCATTTCATCGAACTCGTATCCCAGGTGAGCCTTGAGGCCGACGAGTGCCTTGTTTCCTTTGACGTGGTGTCCCTTTTCACAAATGTCCCTGTAAATCTCGCGTTGGCCGCCACTCGAGAAACCCTACAACGCGACGATACACTCGGCGCACGAACCCCACTCAGTGTAGACGAGGTATGCCGCCTTCTGGAACTATGCTTATCAAACACATACTTCTCATGCCGAGGAGAATTCTACAAACAAGTTAAGGGAACACCAATGGGGGCCTCCATCTCTGTCGCTATGGCGAATATAACTATGCAGCACATCGAAGAACGAGCTCTCAACCCTTTCCGCCCACCGCCAAAAATTTTTCTGAGATATGTTGATGACTGTTTCTCAATCATTAAGAAATCTGAAGTCCAAAATTTCCTCTCTCATCTAAATTCCATACAACCGGAGATTCAGTTCACCCTAGAAATGGAGAAGCGAGGCGCCCTGCCGTTTTTGGATGTTCTGGTGACCCGAAAAAACAACCGTCTGCGATTCTCCGTATACCGAAAACCCACCCACACAGGGCGATATCTGCATTTCACTTCGAACCACCCGACAAGCCATAAAGCGTCAGTTGTGAAGACCTTATTATAAAGAGTGGAAACACATTGCACCACAGAGCCCGACAAAGCAAACGAAAAACGCTTAATATTCAAGGAACTAACCATGAACGGCTACCCAAAAAAATTTATCCGGAAAATCATTCGCCGCCAAAAACGCAACGACAGGCCCCGGGAAGAAAATAACCAGCAGCAAACAACTACATCTCAAAAGTACGTCACTGTCCCCTATGTCCGAGGCACCAGCGAAACCATCGCCCGTATTCTAAGAAAAGAGGGAATTCGAGTGGCGCACAAGCCTTCAAACACTTTGGGGAGCCTGCTACCCTTCCCCAAAGATCGACCACCAAGAGAAAGAGCCCAAGGCATTGTCTAAAAAATTCCCTGCGCCGACTGTGCTGCTAGCTACATTGGCGAAACAAAAAACCTAAAAGAAAGAATTCGGCAACACAAGAACGATGTACGAAATTTTTCAAGAGAACGCAACCCCGTAGCTGAACATTCAGAAGATTCCGACCACAGAATAAATTTCGAAGAAACGTTCATCTTGGAGACCGAGACCAATTACCGTAAAAGACGCCTCCTCGAGTCATGGCACATACAGTCGACCGCAAATAACATCAACCGGACAATAGGCAACCTGCCTGCTGTATACTTGCACGGTCTTCGCTCTCTCCTGGCCACTTCACAGAAGAAAAGAAAAAAGTCGCCAGCGAGCACACCTGCACCTGCGGCACCCTCACTCGTCTAAACCCCCCTCCCTCCTTCTCATTTCTTTCACACACATCTCACCCCCTCCCCACCTTCTCCCCCCCAACCATTCCTTTACTTATAGCTGCACGCAGCCCCGCGTCATGCACCCCTGAAGAAGGAGCCGAGCCGGCTCCGAAACGTCGGGTTTTATAAAATAAAAGTGTTGGTTGAAGAAATTTCAAGTTTTATTTATTTACAGTTGTACACTTTGGAGATTTCCGAAGGAAGCCCTCTGCTGATGTCGGACACCAAGTGTTTTTCTCTTGGGTCTCCCAAGGTCCCTAGGCAGGGAATTAGTTCATCTTCGGCACAGGCCAATCGCAAATCGTGAGGCGACAGTTTGCGCACTGCATCAGTGAGCCCCGCACCGCACATCTTGCACGTGTGCCACTACACTTTAACGAACACATCGCCAGTTCACAAGCGACCCCCCCATCGTTCTATCCTCACGGCTTGCCTCTGTTTTTGTCCGTTCAGTCCGGCGTCCTTCTGGTCTCACCCTCAGCTGCAAACACTTCAGCCAGCCGGCCAGAGCTCGCGCGAAGCCGACGATGGCTTCTCCCTCCGCTTTTGTCCAACGTTGAGCACCATAAACCGACACCGCGCGGCTCCGACGACGGTCGCCTGCTCCGCCGCCGCCCCTCTATAGGTCATTAACAGGCCAGGCTCTTCTTGGGAAGTCAGGCCGTTTCTTCACAAAGCGACCAAATAGCTGCTTCGAAATGGTCATGGGTGAGAACAGCGGTTGTTCAGGTGTGCGTGCAGACCGGGTAGACATCTGCTGACGAAGCTTGCTGAGATGCTCGGGGAGCAAACGCAGACACACCGACGCCATCTGAGAAATAAATAAGCTCGGACCCAACAGCTCCTCCGCCGACGGGAAGATCTCGGACGGCGAGGAGTTTCCGCTGCTCGACGTTAGAGATCAGCTTCTTCCTACGGTGGTTGGGCCATCCTAAATCGCAGATTGGCGCCACGAACCAAGCAAGCGCCAGCAAAAGCTCTCAAGCTCCTAGGCTATTGCATGATAATCACATATATCTGTCCAGTATCATATTTGCGGACCCTGTCACACTACTGCCATTCTGTTTTCTATCTCACTCCCTCTCTTCAGTTCACAAAAAGCTAAATTCACTCACTTGGGAAAACTGCTAAGAAAATTTCAGTACAATAATACCAAACTTAAAGAGCACATTTGTACCTTCCTCGTTCACTAAAGCGGTAAAAAGGTTAGTATGCACGGCTCAATGCATCGACGTTAGCATTTGCATTTCCCTTTTTGTACCGCACACTAAAACTCAAATCTTGAAGTGCAAGGCTCTATCTCAATAGTCGGAGATTTTCCCCGACATCTGCGACAGCCATGTTAGTGGGCAGTGGTCTGTCACAAAGACGAACGGGGTTCCGTAGAGGTAGCATGGCAGTTTTTGGGATGCCCAAACCAGGCGAGCACACTCTTTTTCGCATGTACTATAGGCCTCTTCTCTTGCTGTTAGCCTTCTTCCGGCGAATAGCAGAGGTTGTTCATTTCCGTTTTCATCAACCTGGCAGCGAATCTATCCCAAGCTATGGCTACTTGCGTCACACCAAACGACAAAAGGTCTGTCATATCTCGGTGCACGCTGTACAGGAGAGCAAGACAGGGCTGCCTTGAGCGCCTGAAAGGCATTGTCCGTTCCTTCGCTTCAACGTACTCTCTGGCACGTTTTTTCGCAGGGCGTCTGTCATGGGGGCTGGCAGTTCTGAGTAGCGTACCACCTCCTTCCGTATCTCCTGCTGATGCAGAGCCATTCTGCCAGGCCGCAGCCTGACCAGTAACTCGGTAACCCGCTCAACGCCATAAGTAACAAGTGCTGTCCGCCTCGGTTTTTCAGAAAATAGGCAGTCGTACTCGGAGATGACTGTGCAAGTTAGTCCACTGCGTTTCAGTCACGCCCTCAGCCGGCGGTGCTGCTCTAATAACCTCATCAGCCTCCGTACTTTCTCTAGAGCTGCTCAGCTGAGAAATCTGCGGTTAATTCCTCACAGACGTTAAAAGCCATGCTTACTGCCTGAATCTCGCCCTCACATCGTTTCATTAGGTGTGGTGATAGATCATGAAATCTCGGCGCCCTCGCTTCAACTCGATGGCGTAGTTCGTCTCTGAAAGCTTTTTCGCCACATGGAACGGCCCTTCCCATTGATATTCGAGCTTTTTCGTTCGCGATGGGCACAGGACAAAGACTTGATCGCCCTCTCGATACGACTGTAACTTTGCATTTCGGTCGTAGTAACTTTTCGCCCTAGTCTGTGCCTCAATGTTGGCTGTGTCCCACACATCTTTGAGACTTCCATCTTGTGTCTGCTCCTTAATGAGCGTTTCTTTGGTCACCTTTCCGACAATTCGATCTGGCGAAACTGACGACGGAAGCACCGATAACACCTCACAATCGCTTTCCTCACTTTCTGATTGCCCTGCATCATCTGGACTGACTCCTGTTTCTCTCTCATAGGTGTGCGATTGGGCATGCTTGTTTTCCATTTCATTGAACTGCCTGTTCGCCACCCCCTGACTGCTCCCTTGTTCATCGCTCCTCTGCGATGTCGGAGACTGTGCACCCGCGACATCTCTCTCCTCCTGCCCTGAGTCAGCCTCATTCTTCTCTAGCTTGGCAGCAAGGGAACGCGCCTCAGCTCTTGTGAGCGCCTGAACGACTCTCTCTGTCAAGTTTTTCCCTTGAGCTCTCAGAAGCTGGTCCGTTCAGTTAGAAAACAAGTAGGGGTTCGGCGGTGGTAGCTTGTTTGAAACTGCAGCCTCACTACGAACTTCACCAAATAGTCCAGTGATCTGGACTTTCGCTACTGCAAGGCAAACACTAGACACCCCCAGAATAGGCTTTATCCACGCACATTTCCCTCTGTACTGCTTTTCTTCCATGTAATCAGGATGTTCAAGGTCGACTATTGCCCCACTGTCCCGGAGCACTCGGAATTTGTTTCCGTTGACAGTCAAATCAAACAAATAAGGATTGAGTAGTTCCTCATTCGTCACCAAATCACAAGGGTGTGCGAACGTAACTTTCGGTTTTCGACATCCCGCGACAATGTGCCCAGATCCTTGGCAGTTACAGCAAACTGGTGGTTTGCGCGCTTCAAAACTCTTCTGTGACCGATCATTCGTCCCCTTTCCTTGTGGCTCACACTCTGACTTTTCAACACAGGAGGCGTTTTCGTAGTGTCCGTTGTCACATTTCCCAGCTTAGACCCGGAATTCCATTGGCGCTTTCCTAGTCCTGGCCCTGTTACGCTATTTCCTTTATCAGTCGCCCCCCCCCCCCCATAGTGGGAGAAAGCTCCTCTCGCACCCATCGGCGGGAGACGTATTCTTCCGCAAGTTCAGCCGCTTTGCACCGAGCTGACAGTCGCCGTGTCCTGAATCCAAATTTTCATTGGCTCCGGAACTCTAGAAAAAAGCTGCTCAATAGCAATGATTTCTAGGGCCTTGCTGTACTCGTTATTGGCTTTGGCGCCTACCATCCATTCCGTCAGGTTTGCCTTTAACTCATAGGCAAACTCTCCATAGCTAGCACCTTGCATTTTTGTAATGTTCCGAAATCTCTGTCTGAAAGCCTCTGAGGACAGACAAAATCTTTCGAGAAGGCTCTCCTTAACTTTATCGTAGTCGTCAGAGTCCTCCGCAGAGAGTCGAGCAATTACATCCACTGCCTCGCAAGGCAAAAAACATAACAAACGCCGCGGCCAAGAGCTGCGACCAAACTGTGCCTTTTCGCACGCTCTCTCGAAGTTCACAAGATAGAGGCCTATGTGCTGCCCAACCTTGAATGGTTGCAATAACTGATAAATCTTAGATCTTGTCGGATCGCCTTTCTGAGTTCAACTTGCAGGCGAAGTTTCTCTACTTCAAGCTCTAATTTCTTTTTCTCTTCCGCCTGGGCTCTTTTAATCTCCAACCATGTCTCGTCTACTTGTTCTCTCGGCATCCGAACTTTCTATTGCCACCATGACCTCATTCGTTGTCACTTCAGGGCCAGCCTAGATGCCTAGCTCCTTCCCCAGACTCACGAGTTGAGACTTGAGTAGTTTTTTCAAATCTATGACAGCAGTGAGATCCAGAAATACTTTAATTTACGCTTCTGCGGCTGGCGTCGCCAGAAATAAGATTACACCGCTATCTTAATAACCTGAGAACTCAAAAGCAATGCCAACCCTCCAGTCCGCAGCTGCCAGTCTCGTGATCTCGGTGGGCTCTTCTCAATCAGTCAACCAGGTTCGATCCCACCACACTGCCGATGAGTTGTCGCGACGCCAGGCGCACAGGGCCGGAGCCGAGGGTAGCATTGATCGGCGAGGGGTCGAGGAACCGCAGAGACGAGGAGCTTTCATTAGAGCTTAGCACAAGTAGTTTATTTACATGTGTACACTTTGGAGATTTCCGAAGGAAGCCATCTCCCGATGTCGGACACCAAGTTTTCTTCTCTTGATTCTCCCTAAGTCCCTAAGCAGGGAATTAGTTCATCTTCGACACGGGCCAATCGCAAATCGCGAGGTGACAGTTTGCGCACTGCATCACTGAGCCCCGCCTCGCACAATCTTGCACGTGTGCCACTACACTTTAACAAACACGTCGCCAGTTCACAAGCAACCCCCCATCGTTCTATCCTCACGGCTTGCCTCTGTTTTTGTCCGTTCGGTCCCGCGTCCTGTGGGTCCCCCCTCAGCGGCAAATACTTCAGCCGGCAGGCCAGAGCTCGCGCGAAGCCGACGATGGCTTCTCCCCCCGCTTTTGTCCAACGTCGAGTACCGTAACCCGACACCGCGTGGCTCTGACGACGGTCGCTTGCTCCGCCGTCGCCCCTCATTAGGTCATGAACAGGCCAGGCTCTTCTTGGGAAGTGAGGCCGTTGCTTCACAAAGCGACCAAATCGGTGCTTCAATATGGCCATGGGTGAGGACAACGGTTGTTGAGACGTGCGTGCAGACCGGGTGGACATCTGCAGACGAAGCTTGCTGAGATGCTCGTGGAGCGAACACAGACACACTGACGCCTTCTGAGCAATAAATTAGCTCGGACACAACACTAGGGCTATTGCGATCTCTTCTGACGCCTGGGTGTATTTTGTTCATATAGTTGTTCCCTATATGATCTTGCCGCGCGAGTCCGTGACTGCGGCTGCAGTCTCCTCTCTGCCCTTAAACCTTGCTGCGCCAACGCACCTCACAAATTACTTTCTGGTCAGGTGTGTGTCAAGGGTTTGCACTCGGGCATTCCTTCTGTAGTCATGATTAGCTTGGTCTATATTCCTGAGATGTGGTCTGACCGTGAAAGTATCGCAGATTTTGGGTGCGATGTTTGTGTTTTGTTCGCTATTTTCTGTAAGAAGATATCCGAGCTTTACAAGAAGAGCACGGACGGTCCATCTCGTTCTGTTTAAGCCTTCGTATCTGGAAGTTGAGCATAGCTTCGCATTGTTCTTCGAAGGTACAATGCAATCCCAGATCCGCAAACAGGCGTATATCGGCAATTTCAGAGTCAGCTGTATTGCTTCTGATTAGCGATTTTGTTTGTTCGTTTCCGTCTTGGCTATAGACCAACACCGATCTGTGACGTAAGCACGATGCAGTGGCGCTTCTGTCGCTAGCGTGGTCCGACTGGGGGTGAAAAATAGGCTTACCGCCCATAGGAATACATGGAAGTGAAAGATTTCAAAGGAGTTTTCTCATTTCACGGGTCATCTGTGATGTCGTTATTCGGTACAGAGAAACCATGAACATCCTAGAACAGATCACGAAAGTATCAAATCTCATTAACGAGGCGAAGTATTTTTAAAACACCGCTAAACGTATGCGTGTGCGAGTTGGGAGGGCGACCCATGGAAACACATGTAAACACAACTTACCGCAACAATTTACTCGGTTCAGCAGCGTTGAACCATTCTCATTTTTTGGTGAACGTCTTGTACGGCGCCCCTACGTCTTGTTGCATGACACTACATTCTCTTGCCAGTAATGCAAGTCTGACGACTTGTGGGACCGCTCACAGCACGATAAACTGACCGCGCACAGTCGCAGACGACCCGACGACCTTGCATCACCTGCGCTGTGCTGTCACTACCAGATGCTCCGGAGCTGGAGGCGGCCGCGGTGGGTATCGCCAGATACGCTGTCGTCTGCTGCAATGCGCGAATCTCGTTCGGTTCATATTGTCGTATGGCGTTTGACAACTGCTTTTTAAATGTAATTCTGTCTAGCACGTATCACTGGAGGGACAGTATTATCAAGCTTATTTACCCTATGCGGCAGCATATCAGACTGCAAGCAAAACTGCGCGATTCGCTACACCCAGCTTGCCTTTTGGCGGTGTCTGGATTCAATAACACAGGTTATCCGGGGAGTTTTAAAAGCAGACTGCCTCCGTAATGACGCACCCTACTTTATCACACACTTCTTCAAAGCGCTGGTCAACGTTTAACGACCGGCCACCCCTTCTGATGCTCTGTGAAATGAGAAAAATGTTCCGGTAAGTTGTGTTAGCATGTATTTCTACGGGTCGCCCTCCCAACTTGCACCCCCATACGTTTCGCGGTATTTTAAAAATACTTCGCCTCGTTAATGAGATTTTATACTTTCGTGATCTGTTCTAGGATGTTCATAGTTGCTTTGTACTGAATAACGACTTCACAGGTGCCCTGTGAAACGAGAAAACTGCTTAGAAATATTTCGGTTCCATGTATTCCTATGGACGCTAACCCTATTTTTCACCCCCAGTCGGATGGATGGATGGATGGATGGAATATTGCCGCGAAACCTTCAAACAGTAGTTGTTGTTTTTTTAACAGCCGCCGGCATACAGGCTTATCACTCTGATTCTGGACCGCGTATCAGTTCCGTAATCTTTGTTTGTTAATGCTCGATGTCGCAAGTCACACCTTTATCAGTTTTGTTGTAGCAAAAGATGCACCGAGATCTGTCTCGAAGGTTCCGGCCACTCGGGTGTCTGTCCACAATGTTCCAGCCCGTGCTGGTAGCTGTTTGCGACGTTATCTAGATTGTTCTGTGCAGCCTTTAAATTGAGCGTTGCCGAGTGTGACGGGCATTCTTTGTTCGACGATCGACGAGCACGTTCGTTTCTATCGCCGCCGCCGAGTTGCTTAGTTATTTTGCGGGCGCAAGTCAGCCCAAATAAAGAGTTTCTTTAGTGCAATCATCGACCCCTTCATTCGTGTCGCCAACCTCGTCACCACTACGTGACAATATAGGAGCGTCCCCTTTGAAACGGGGTGGTAGCAGTAGCTATCATTGTCATTTTTCTTTACATATCTTAATTATTGATTTAGCATTGTTAACTAAACCATCATTCTATTTATTAAATTTTGCTCCTACATTACTAACATTATGTCACTTCTCTGCTTTTAAGCCACCAATCTTCCAGCCGTTTTTTGCTAGTTTCCACCGCCGGTTTATTCACCCGGCCACTGTTATCTCTAAACCCCAGAGCTTCAAGAACAGTGATTGCGCCTGCATCAACTTCCGGATGGATACCATTGCATTCCAGTATAATATGGTCAATTGTTTCACTGGAGTTTCCACATACAGCACATGCATCATCTCCATTGTTAAACTTTTTTTTGTAGCTGCGTGTTCTAAGGCGCCCTGATCTAGCTTCAAAAAGTACGGCACTTTGATACTTTCGGTGATAGGGCAAGCAAGATAGTCACCGTCAGGCACAGGCGGGAAAGGTGACAGAGGTAGGTAAACAGCAGAGTCAGGGGGCAGGCGAGCGAACTCAGTGGAGCGAAGGCGTGGTGCAGATGGAGGATGTTCTGAGCAGACAGGTAGGTCCAAACGAAGAAGGCCGCTAGCAGTCGATAAGGGCAGAGTGGGCCGTTAAAAAGTCAAGGCCGAGGATCACATTGTGAGGGCACTGGTTGAGGACGGTGAACAAAACAGGGATGTGATGACCGGCAAGGGTAACTCGGGCAGTGCACAGCCCAGTGACGGCAGCAGTACTGCCATCGGCAACACGAACGGTGGGCGAAGCGGCGGGGGTCTACTTTCTTGAGGTGGCGGCAAAACGATGAGCTCATGATCGAGACTTGGGCACCAGTGTCAATGAAGGCAGAGACGGGAACACCATCCACGAGCAGGGAGAGGAGGTTACGGGGCGAAGAAATGGGCAGTAGAGGATTTCCAGGTCGGGGTACCAATGCAGCGTCACCTCCGGGAGCTGCATTGGCTAGTTTCTCGTGAAGCGGCCGGCAGAGGACGGCGAGGAACTGCGGTTAGGAAGAGGTGAACGGGAACGGCGGGCTGGCAGTGAAGGAGAGCGACTGGACACAGGAGGAGGCGGAGTGGTATCGGTGCGGGGCGGCTCATAACGAGGTGTGAAACGGCGGTGACCGTAATCGGAGTAGCGGTCAACGTAAGGAAAACGTCGAGGCGGTGATGTCCAGCGGCTGCGGCAGTGGCGAGAGATGTGGCCAACACGCGAGCACGTGAAACAGATCGGCCTGTCGTCAGGGGTGCGCCACTCATCAGGATTGCGGTATCGGTAGCGTGGCGTGTAGGTGTTGCGGGGCGTAGTGGTGGCGACCATGGGAGGGATGGGGCTCGAACTGTGGTGTTCCACGGTGTGGCTATAGGGGACGCCCAAGTTAGCAACCTCTTGACGAACGACGGCTTGAATGAGGGATATCGTCGCTAGGTTACTGTCCGAGGAGGGCGGGCTGGATGCAGCAGGAGCGAGCGCTTCCAGTTCACGACGCACGATGCGGGTCACATTTTCAGTGTTGGAAGGCTGCCTTAGGGTCGGGAGATCCTCGCACGTGGAGCTAGGGGCAGTGTTGGGGAGCCGATTGAAGTGATGTGCAATGCGTTTGTGTTTGGCCTGCTTGAAATGTCGACTAACCTGCAGAACGGAGTCAACCGTAGAGCAGTCCCGACAGAGTAGAAGATTGAAGGCATCGTCGGCTATGCCTTTGAGGATGTTCTCCACCTTATCAGGTTCTGTCATGTCTTTGTCAACTTTTCGGCAGAGGGCCAGAACGTCTTATATATACGTAATGTAAGGCTCGGTAGATGTCTGGGCACGTGTGGCGAGGTCCCTCTTGGCGGCGAGTTGACGGCCAACCGGTTTTTCGAACAGGTCACGGAGTTTTTGTTTACAAACATCCCAAGTGGGTATATCTGCTTCGTGTGTTTCGAACCAGACGCGTGCCGTGCCAGTAAGGTAGAAGATGACATTGGCCAGCATCAGCGTGGCGACCCACCTGTTGTGCTGGCTAACACGCTCATAAAGTGAAAGCCAGTCCTCGACGTCGACCTCATCTGTACCGCAGAATGGGCCAGGGTCACGGGGGTGGGCTACGACGACAGTTGTAGTTGCGGAGGTTGATGGAGCCGCGTCGGTTGTCATCGTGATGGTTCCGAGATGACGGCCACTGCGGAGATCCAGCGTCAGATTGTGTCGAACCCGCAACCTCCACCAAGATGTTACGGGGATGTACTTAATGTGACGGCACTGCGATGAGCTGAACTCGTCGCTAAGACTTCGGTAGCCCTGCAGAATCCACTCTCTCAGCGTCGTCCTCTTTCTCAACGCTTCGTCGTGCCCGCGTTCCTCGATCGTTGTCTTTGCCAGTGAGCACATTACTTTGGTCCCGCGTTTCCCGGTAACAATATGAAGCTGCCCGGCCGCGCGTCTGATCCAGGGGTATGCGCGGCGCCTTTCATTTACCTTGTCCTCGAACGCCGCAGCCACGCAGCCAACAGGTGGTGGTGGTAACAACTTTATGGCCACAAAATGCAAGGAACTATTTCGGGCTTGGGCGAGTCCTAGGTGCCTCGCGATAAACGTTTATTTTCGCATATATGCGCGGTGCCTCGACGGGTGCGTCCGTTCAAGATAGATCTCCCGTCTGGCCACCCGCCTGGGCCCTCGGCCCAAGCTTCACCTCCCAGTGACTTCTGAAGGTGCGCGCCGCACGCATATCAATTTCTGGCCTGCTTACGCCAATTTAGGCCGCCCACGGCCCTTTCGTCCCCGCGTGGCCGGAGCTATTCCTCACTCTCTTAGAAGTTAGGCCTACTCCGATGGAGGCCTCTGCTGCCATTGCCAAAATGCAGGTGCATGTGCCGGAAGAGACCCTACACCCCTGTGATTATGATCCAAGGGTCTGGAATCACATTCTCAGTGTGCCTGCCCGCACCCGGAAGCCAAGATAAGGCCGCACTTGCAACCGGCGTTGCCATGCCACCTGCGTTCCAAGACACTCAGCTCAACTGAGAGCTACGCGTGTGGCTGCACAACGCTCGCGGCAGCAGCCGCCGCTTCCGGTGGCTGACTACAAAGTGGTCTACAGATCCCGAGGTGGGCTACAGCTCGCCCTAATTGCGCCCAGACAGCTGCGGGAGGCTGTTCTGAAATCAGCGTCCCAGCTTCAGGAGCCCATGCATATCCAAATCAGGGTACAACCACTCAACAATACGTGCACTGTGAGCACGCCTTTACGAGCCGATGCACTTACGCTGGTTCGTATTACCTCCATCCAGTTTGACGCCAAAGATTTTGCAGTGGCAGCCTACATAGCCCCACCGGACGGATCAGTGCGCGTAGTTTTCTCCAATGCGTATTGGAATGCGACCCGAGAAGCGCTCTTGCAAGACCTCATCGTCGGCAACCCCGCACCCATACTTCACGCACGCCGGATGGCCGCTACGCCTTCCATACAGATTACCTTCCGTGCCGGCCCTGTCCTACGTGCCATCCTTTATGAAGGAGCCCTTCACAGGTCTACACCTTACCGAGGGCATAGAGACGCTTCCACGAACTGCCGAACTCCCGGACATCAAGCCGATGTGTGCGTAGAACCTAGATCACACAAGTGCCCTCGCTGTCGAGCGTCCCATCCCCGAGAAGAGGTCTCCACATGCACCCCCAGCTGCATTCTTTGTGGCGGCCCGCATATGACTGGAACTGGAACCTGCAAAGCGCGGGACCGTAAACTAACATCCCCAGAACACGATATCTCTACCGTTGACGCTGCGGCAGTCCCGTAGCGAACAGCCGGAGCGCGAAACCAACAGACGCAACTCCTCAACTTCGAGATCCAATTCCAGACGCTGGCAAGAAAGCTGCAAGAACGCACAACTGAGCTGGGCTGATCGCGCTTCCGACAACGCCACCGGCCATCTCCTGCCAGCCCAGCCCTTGCAAGAAGATCCCAGGGACCGGAAAGCCCGGGCCTTGCGGGACCAGGTAAGCCGCCTTTCCTCCCGCCTAAGTACCTCCTCCACAGCCTCTCAACCCACCCCTCGTTGATCCCACTTCCTCCTCCATAGAACCTTCGAGTATCCCCCCTACAAAACAACAACGCACCTCACTAGCCACACCTACCCTCACGTCCCCCGAAATAGACGCTAGATTTGCCGCAATGGATGCCAAATTCGACCACAAACTAAAATAACTAGACGCCCGCCTTGAGGCTACATTCAGTCACCTTGCCGCCGCTCTGACTGAAAAGCTGGAGCAGCGCATGGATGCGATGCTCAACAAAATGGTCCTGGTAATGGAAAGTCGCTTCACCCAACTTGTAACCCCTCCCACTCCCCACACCCTCCAACCGCAAGCTCAGCCAACCTTTTCCCCGAAGAATAGATGCCAGTAGAAGCCTGTCTCCTTCCCCTCCTTCAACCTTGGCGGGGCAGACCAATAATTTCCTCCCCATCTTAAGTTGGAATTACCGCGGCTTCCGGGGCAAACGCGCACATCTGCAACTTCTACTTCTCATCGTCTCCCCCACCCCTAACATACTTCTTCTACAAGATACTGCACACCAGGCAACACACCCTGGCTACACATCGACACACTCTGACAGCAGCAACACACCCAGGGTGTCCACACTCATTCATCGCAATATCACGTACAAAACACATCACATTACGTCGGAGACGCCATGCGTGATCACAGAACTTATACATCACACACATACTCTCCCATCAATCTTCATAGCAAACATATACCACCCACCATCCACCAGCCGATGACCTCGCTAGAAACACTTCTTCAAGAGCTGCGTCAGCTAGCTGCTGATAGGCGGAAATTTCAATAGTCAGCATACTGACTGGGGATACACAAAAACCACACGTCGAGGTCGTAGGCTCTGGCTGCTCCTGCAAAACCTCCAACTCACTGTGCACAACACGTTCCATACTCCCACGCGGATTGGCAACAGTGTCAGCATGGACACTAGTCCAGATCTGACGCTGAGCTGCTATCTACGCAGTGTTACCTGTAACAGAACACAACATACACTAAGCAGTGACCACTACATTATACAGATCACTGTCCCGTACAAACCTCCCGTCACACGTAAACAGCACACAAACTCATTAACTGGGATGCCTTTCGCGCTTCGCGAACTGCCCATTCAGACGCTCCCATCAAAGACATCGACGCTTGGGTGAAATCACTTATGGATAACGTTCACCACAACACACGACACATAGAAACTACAACCGAAGCCCCTATCCTTGACTCACGCCTAGCCCACCTCTGGGAGGCTTATTATGGCATCCTGGAACGCTGAAAAAACAATAAACATAACACACGGCTTAAAAAGCGGCTGGCTGTGTGTGTGTGTGTGTGTAAAACCTTTATTCGGAGGAAGCTTGAGATAGCCGGGGCAACCTCACGCAAACACTAGGTGGGCTCCTCATTACAGGTGCCCATTGGCGACCGCTGCGGCTCGGGCTCGGTGAACCAGGGCCTTCTGGCTTGCCAGATCGGAGCAGCCGAGCAGGGCTGCGCCCAGTCCTCCCGGGTGGGGTTGGGCTTGGGGGTGAGGTTCGGGGTTGACTGACATGCCCACACCATGTGCAAGATGTCCGAAGACTTCTCTGCACAGTGCGGGCACTTTCCTGTACAGGCAGGATCAAAGTGTTTTAAAACTGCTGGGCACAGCAGCGTTTTGGTCTAAAGGCGGAGGAGTGTGCGTTCCTCCACCTTTGTAAGGCTGACATGCTTAGGATAAATTGCATGGCCGAATTGAAATAATTCAGTAATTTTTCGAAAAGTGAGAGCCGGATTAGGTTCGAGATCCGTATCATAAGGGTCTGAAGGCTTTGCCCGGAGAGTGAGCGCGCGGGCGGTGGCGTCGGCCGTTTCATTGCCTTCGAGGCCCATGTGAGCTGGAGCCCATACAATCGTTCGAGACGCGGGGGCCCCGAGGTAGTCACTATTTTGAAGGATGCGGGGCGCAAAGAGAGGAATGTACCCCTGTTTAATATTTCTGCAGGCCCCTCTCGAGTCGGTGATGATGACTCGTGAGTCAGTCTGCGGCGGCTAACGCGATGGCAACTTCTTCCGCATGTATTATGTCTTGAGCTCGGAACGTTAGGCCATTCACCGTGATTTTTTGATGGACGACTGCGGCTGTGTACCACCCCCCCATGGTGAGGGCCGGAGGCGTCCACGTAGAAAATTCCGTGCTTGTTCCTATAGTGACGGCCAGTGCCTCCGCCCGCGCAAGGCGCCTGCCACTGTTGTCACGTGTCATGTTGGCCGGAAGAGGGCGTACATGCAGGGCGTATCTCCAGATTTCAGGAATGCGTACGCGCTCTTCCGTAAATGTTGGGTGGTCGATGTGTAGTCGGGCTAATAGGCGGCGTCCCGAAGGCGTTTTTGATGGTCTTGTGTATTGATTAGTCAAGTGCGCCTCTCGGAGCTCCACGAATGTGTTTATCAAGGCCCATAAGACGCCGGTTGGTTGTGTTGATAGGGAGATCGAGGGCACGCTTGTACATCTTTCTGAGAATCACTTCGAGGGCGTTCTCATCAAACCTGCGCAGGTGGAGGTAAGGAGTCGAGTAGAGTACTCGACTAGTCACGAATGCATGCGCCAGCCGCAAAGCGTCTGTGCACCGTAACCCCCCGCGTTTGTTGGAAACCCGGCGCACCATCCGGCCCACCTCGTCCCCCACCTTGCGTAGTTTTGCTAGTGTTGTATCAGCCCGTCGATGTTTGTGGATAAGGAGACCTCGGGTATCGGATCACTGGCCAAGGATAGTTCCATTTTTGTGGTGCACTTAGGCGACGGGCGAATGTGCACAAATTCGGAAGTGTACGGTGAGCATTGAAGGCCGCAGCGGCGGCCGAAAGCGTCTACGATGTGCCCCGCGTGCTGCAGGTTGGCCTCAATATCTCCATCCGATCCGTGTTGGGCCCAGATGGTTATGTCGTCGGCATACAGCGCGTGCTGGATGCCTTTGACCGTCGCCAACTGAGCCGGGAGTTTCATCATGGCCAGACTGAAAAGTAATGGCGAGAGGACCGTGCCCTGTGGGGTGCCTCTCGTTCCCAGTTTATATGGGCCGTGTTCTTCGTCTTGTATTCGGATGAAAGATTGCCGATCTGAGAAATTGCTTGATGTACTGAAGTGTGTTACGTCCACAGTTGGTCCGGGAGAGATGTTGCAGTATGATTTCGTCTGTGACATTGTCGAAAGCCCCCTTCAAGTCAAGGGTGAGTACTGCCTTATCGTTGAATGGATATTCGACAGGGTTGAGAATTTCTCGGTCGAGTTGAAGCAGAACATCCTGAGCGGACCTTTGCGGGCGGCAACCGAACATGGTGTCTGCGAATGTATGTTTATTTTTCAGAAACCCAGACAGACTGTCCCGCACCCTGGTCTCCATCAGCTTTCCCGCACAAGACGTGAGGAAGATGGGGCGGAGTTTGTGTTTATGGCTTGCCGGCTTTCGGAATGAAAGTTACCAGGGCGGTCTTCCATTCAATTGCTAGAGGTGCATCACCAAGCCAGATCGAGTTGATGAAAGCGAGGAGGGTTTCGTAGGCGGAGTCGGGAAGATTGGCGAGCAGTTTCACAGTTAATTGGTCTCGGCTCGGTGCCGTCCCTCGTTTCATTTTAGCCAGGGCCGCCTTCAGGTCATGCAACTGGAACGGTTGATCCAGATCCGCGTTCTCTGAACCTCCATACGAGTACGCGGGTCCTCCGGAGTCCTTCTTAGTGGAAAGATACTGGTCGCGTAATTTGCATGCTAATTTTGATGTATTTCCATCGAAGCTATGAATTGCTCGTTGGATATGTTTTTGTGTCTCGGCGTTGGTTTGAGTCGGGTCAGTTAGGGCACGGAAAAGGCGCCACGTACTCCGGCTCGACATTTGTCTGGCCGCCGTGTTGCAGCGGTCTATCCAGTTCGAGTAGGCGAGTTGGGCCGCGTACTCTGCCGCTCGCTGAGTGAGCTCGGCGATACGAATTTTGAGCTGTCTGTTATGTTTTTGGCGGCGCCATCTGCGGACGAGGCTGTGCCGCGCTTCCCAAAGGTGCAGAAGGTGGTTGTCCACCTCTGGAGTGGCCTCCGAGGGCTGAATTTGTGTTTCCACCGAACGAGGATGTGTAACCAATCCTTGTGCCCACGCGTGGTATCCTTGTTCGTGGATAGAGGCCGAATTGATGTAACTTTGCCGGAACTTATTCCAGTCGGGTAGCCGAGCTTGTGTGTGGGGTCTTGCCAATGGTTTAGTTCTTACAGTGGTGTTGATAGGGCAGTGGTCACTACCGAGGGTTTTCTCAGCGCTTCAGACACAAATACAACAATAGTCTGAGGAGCTGTGCAGACCAATTGGGGACAAGTATGTGATAGCATTGCCGGAAAACTGTCCACCCAACACGCATGGAAACGTCGACATCTCACTGACCCTACACGCACCACTTCAACAACGCATCACGTGACACGCCTCATACATGAACATATTGAAGACCCCGACGCCCTCCTAGACACACTTCAAAACACACACACCTCTCCCCCCAGACACTTCCCAGAAGCTGTAGAGGAAGCTGCCATTGCATTAGCCATAACCCGCGCGGAAGCCCTGTACATTTTAACTCATTCAAAAACAGCAATCCTAAATTTTGCATGTGGCTGAGTCCATGTCCCTGATTTTAGCATATTGGACTCGCCCGATGCACCCCCGCCCCGCCACGTGGAGCTGATATGGGTGCCTGCGCACTCCGGGAATCCCGGAAACGAGGCTATGGTGGCTAGAAGGGGGAGGTGACGCCAACGGCGGACGGAAGCCGCTCCTCCATTTCAAGTCGGGTGTAGGTGGCGCTGTTGGCCGTAGTGCGATGCATGGGACGCGCCGCTCGCCTTCAGCCACGGTACTTGAACATACGTATGCCCGCCGTGCGTGCAACGCGTCGGCCTTTCAGTGATGTTGCAGGTAATGGTTTAGCTCATTAAACTCTAGTCGAACCTGATTACGGCTGACAGAATTCAATTTTAAGCCATGGTGGTGCAGTGATCAGGGCGTTCGACTGTTGTGCCCAAGGATGGGGGATCGCATCCCGGCCGCGGCGACCGCTTTTCACTGGAGGCGAAAACCAAGGCTCTCGTGTGCTGTGCGATGTTAGTACAAGTTAAAGAACTCCAGGTGGTCGAAATTCCGGAGTCCTCCCCTACGGTGTCTCTCATAGCCAGAGTAATTTTGGCACATGAAACCCAACAAACAAAACAATTAAAATCGATCGGTTGGTAGTCCAATACTTCTGCTGCGTAGAATACGGGCGTATCTATCCTTTGAGTTCCAGGAATTAGAGGGTCTTGAGTCCCGTCGGATCGAGATAGTGCATGTCGAAAGTAGAAGACAGACCAAGATAATGAGACTTCAAGGTATACTGCGCACACACAAAACAAGGACGAGAAAGGTACACAACAAGCGCAGGTGTTGCGCTTGTTGTGTACCTTTCTCCTCCTTGTTTTGTGTGCGCGCAGTATACCTTGAAGATATGTCTGACCGACTCGCCCATCAACGCACTCTTTCAAGAGAATGAGGATGGAAGGATGTTTCGGCTGCGTGCGGTCGCATTTTTCTCCCACAACGTTGTTTGCCCCAGGGCATAAAATAATATGTAAGAAGAAAATTAAAAGGGGTAATAAATGAAAGAAAAAAGGTTGGCTGTTCTTTGGTCGATGTTTTCCACCTCCTTCAGTTTCAAGGATACGGAGCATCAGCATTACTCCTAAAAAATGTGATTGGGGATCCAAACAAGCAAAACAAAGCATAGCAAAAATTATATCGTAGTAATAGCAATGTACTACACGTAATACCATTCAGGGTAATTCAAAATAAGAGATACATTTACACATGCTTCTGTGTAATTAGAAAGAAAAAAAACATTAAACATTGATTACCAACACTGCATGCATCGCTTGGCACTAAGAAATGGGGAGGCAAGGATATCCCTTCCCGCTAAATAAAAAAAAATATTACAATCGGCCATGAATAAATATGCACCCTCTTAAGTTTCAGCAATTTCATTCTTCCCTGCTTAGCGTTGCGCTTACAGTTCTGGGCCTTAACATAGAAGTGCGGCCTGGTAAGAACATAAAATTTGGTTATTTTGCTGTGATTTTTTTTAAAGTTAGGAGCAGCGCAACACATCTGGCCATAAACGAGAGATCACGCTGGCAGCCGCGAACAAACAGGAACGCTGCCGCACCGTCCATACACCGCGCGCGAACCTGCACACGCGTGCGATCTCGTGACTGCATCGATGGATGGATGGAATATAGGAGCGTCCCCTTTGAAACGGGGTGGTAGCAGTAGCTATCATGGTCATTTTTCTCCGTATATCTTAATTATTGATTTAGAATGGTTAACTAAACCATCATTCTATTTATTAAATTTTGTTCCTACATTACTAACATTATGTCACTTCTCTGCTTTTAAGCCACCAATCTTCCAGTCGTTTTTTGCTAGTTTCCATCGCCGGTTTATTCACCCGGCCACTGTTATCTCTAAACCCCAGAGCTTCAGGAACAGTGACTGCGCCTGCACCAACTTCCGGATGGATACCATTATATTCGAGTATAATATGGTCAATTGTTTCACTGGAGTTTCCACATACAGCACATGCGTCATCTCCATTGTTAAATTTCTTTTTGTAGCTGCGTGTTCTAAGGCACCCTGATCTAGCTTCAAAAAGTAGGGCACTGCCTCTTGAGTTATCAAAGAAATCTTCCTTCCTGTTCTGCATTTTCCACTTTCGGTATAATTCCACACTCTGTTTCTTTTCCATCGAATTTATCCAATTTTTACCTTCTGTGTTTTTCACCTGTTGCTTAATGCTCTTTATTTCTCCGTCCTTGTTACTAGCATACTTACTAGTTAGTTTCCTAGTTCTTTTCCTCCATTGTGAGTCAACGCTTTTTAGCTACAGGTATTTAAATACTTTAGCTGCCCATCTGTTACTGTCCAATTTTATCAGGCGTTCCTCATATAATATTTTACTCTGAGCTTCCCGTACTTCGAAAGATGCCCAGTCCATATCTCCCTGTACCGCCTCATTTGTAGTTTTGCCGAGGGCACCTAGTGCTAATCGTCCAACGGATCTCTGATTTGTTTCTAATGTCGACTGTACCTCTGATTTTAGGCACAAAACCGCATTTTCGAAAGTAAGTCCGGGCACCATAATTCCTTTCCAAATACCCCTCAAAGCCTCATACCTATTGTATCCCCACAATGCCTTATGCTTCATTATCCCGGCATTCCTTCGCCCTTATGCCTTAAGTGATTGCTCATGCTTTCCAATGTATGTCAATCCTTCGTTTACCCATACCCCCAAATATTTATATTCTGCTACTCTGGGTATTTCAAGGCCTTGTATTTTAAGACCCTGATCAGTTGAGCCGTTGAAAATCATCAGACCCGACTTAACTGCGCTGAAACTGAAGCCTAGAGCGTCCCCTTCGTCTCCGCAATACTTAACTAGAGTTAGCAATTCTTCCAGACTCTCAGCTAGCAGCACAATATCATCTGCATACATCAAAACGGGGAGGCGCTGCTCTACTGCCTTTCCACCTAATCTATATGACATGTTAAAACCTAGGTTACTGTCTTGTATCCTCCGTTCCAGGTTTATCTTATAAAGCATGAACAGCACCGGTGATAGAGGACAGCCTTGTCTTAATCCTTTGCATACTTTGACATCCTCCGTACTTCTTATCCCTTCCCACGTAATTTCTACTTTGTTATCCCGGTATATTTCCTGTAGGAACTCTATTATCTCATAACCGATACCTTCTTCTTTTAATATGTTCCACAGGAGTTCCCTGCTTACGTTGTCGTACGCCCCGTTTATGTCCAGGAAGGCCAAATACAAAGGTCTATTTTCCACTCTAGATATTTCGATGCATTGGGTAAGCACGAACAGGCTATCATCTAAGCGCCTACCATTTCTAAAGCCGTTCTGAAGTTCTCCGAGTATCTTGTTACTTTCAACCCATGCTTGCTACTTTAATTTCACAGCCTGCATGGCTAACCTGTACATAACAGATGTTATGGTTATCGGCCTGTAGGATTTTATGTGCATCCTCTCTCCTTTCCCTTTATAAATCAAATTCATTTTACTCTGCCGCCAGCTGTCCGGAATTTGCTTATTCGTTATGACTGTTTCCAGAGCTTTTAACAACGTTTCCTTACTTTTTGGACCGAGTTCATTGATCAGCTTGATCGGAATCTCGTCTATTCCTGTAGATGTGTTTTTAGGAATATTTTTTTCTGCCTTTTTCCAGTTTAGATTGGTCAGTTCTAAGCTGCTTTGTATTCTGCTACCTTGTGTTGCTTCCTGATTTGCGGAGATTACCCTATCGTCGCTCTTAAATGACTCTGTTATAACTGATGTAATGTAGTTCACTGCATTATCTTCCTTTAAACCATTTCCCTCGTTATCTTGAATCCGATCCTGCTTTCTTTGATTCTTCTTCCCTAGCCAGCTTATATGGTTCCAGAATTTTCTTGCTCCGCCTCTAGAGTCATCGTGTATATCAGCCATCCAGCGATCGGTGGACTGTCTTATTTTACTTTGGACGAGGGCCTGCACTTGAAGTTTCTTTTGTCGATATGATTCCCATTTTTGGTCGATTTCCTCCTGAGATACCTGTGCTTTCTTTGCCATTCGGTGTTCCGTTGAAGCAGCCCGTCGTTGTTCAATAGCTTCCCTGATTTCCTTATTCCACCAGCTCCGTGGCTTCCCCTTTCCATTCCAGCGGTTTGCTACTTTAACCTCCTGAATTTTTCTCTTTATGAGCAGTTCTACCTGTTGATAATCCCAGTCTTCCATGGGGCTTTTCTCTATTGCTTCCTCTATGTCTGCTGCTACCTGCGCTATTTGATCGTCGTTTAATTTTGCGTTTACGTTTTGTCTAAGTTCCATTTCTCTTTTCATCAAGGGCCCCATCTGCAGACTAATACGTTTATGATCACTTCCCAGACTACACTCCCCTTCTTCGTCTATTTCCATTTTTGTGACCTTGCTATAAAATTCCTGCGACATTATACAATAGTCAATGGTCGTCTGCCTGTTTCGGAATTCCCACTTGATTTGGCCTTCATATTTTGTTTCTCTCTTTACTATAACTAGATCGTGTCGCTCAGATAAATCTAGCATTAGCTTGCCGTTA
Source organism: Amblyomma maculatum (assembly GCF_055883805.1). Taxonomy (NCBI): domain Eukaryota; kingdom Metazoa; phylum Arthropoda; class Arachnida; order Ixodida; family Ixodidae; genus Amblyomma; species Amblyomma maculatum. Next base: position 130,889,030 of record NC_139352.1, read on the forward strand.
CAATCCGTGTACCCATCCAGATCGTCGATGTGGCCGTTCATGCCCCCCAGTAGAATAATATTGGCCCGTTTCCAAACTGGCTTATATCGTCACTGAGACATTCAACAAGATCTCTGTTTTCTTGATGTCCTGTTCCTAAATAAACTACCCCTAGCCATGTCCTTATGCCGGCAATTGCTCCTGAAACCCAAATATGTTCTTTAAAAGATGATTTAATTCTTTGCCAATTTGTTCCCTGGTGTATCAACATACCTACCCCTCTACCCTTTTTTTCCGTTCTCGTTCTGTTGCACCCTTCCCAGATGTAGCCTTCTATAAACGGCGGATCTTCTAGATCCCTGAGATGAGTCTCGCAAAGAGCGTACACACCTATTTTGTCATTCTTCAACTGCTGTTCTATCTCTAGCCATTTCGCTCTTTTTCTACCTCCTTGGATGTTTATGTAGCTGATCCCAGTGTTAAATTTCTTTTTTGTAGTTTTCTTTCCCGACCTACTCTTTGCCATTTTCGGGGGCTCAGCCTCCATTATTACACTTTCTTCTGCTTCACTTCTAACTACCTCTGTGCACGGAGTCCTCGCGGATCCCCTAAAAAAGCTACAGCCCTGCCTGCCAGGCGACAGCCGATCTCTGCTCCCACCCTCTTGTAAAATGAATGCCATCTCGCTGAAAAGCCTTACCAAAACCTGCTTTATGTACCTTCCTGTTTACCTCAACCACTTCGAACGCTTCTCCAGGCTTAACTTTCTTATGTCCTCACTGTCACAACGTCCTTTTCCATCTTTCCGTTCAATTCTAGCACCTCTGGTACTGTGCATACAACTATCTGCGTCTGCTGTGCTATCTCCCTGATCTCGTCAACTCCCTTAGCTAAACGTTCCACCACTCCTGCAGCGTCACCATTTAGGACATCGTTTAGCCCCGCGGCTACTATTACCATACTGCGCTCTGCGGAATTCTTCAACAGCCTATTTTTACTCTCTTTTAGCACTGCCCTCATTGTTCTCCCTGGGAAGGCTTCAATCAACACTCTCTTATCACCCCTTACACGTTCCAAGATATCTCGCTTGCACCTGTTCATGTTCGAATCTCCGGCGATAAGCACCTGGGCCTTCTCTCTCCCTCTTCCAACTGTTGGCTCCTGCTTTCGGTTATCTGTGTCCTTATCTCTGGGATTTTTATCCTTCCTTTCTTCTTCCTTTTTTTCCGGCGCCTTAGGTGCTTCTAAATAACTCTGACGGTTCGGATGCGCCTGACCTACTTTGCTTATGCCTTCCATGCGAGTGCTGGCCCCAGCCACGTGGCCCGCATTGGAATGTTCGTCCTCGTTGGTTCCAAGGATAAAGTCGGCCCCTTTTTTTCAATTTGAGTAAGCTGTCCAAGCAGTTTCTGATTTTCCGCTCTTAACAAACGTACTTTATTTTCTAAATCATCCACACGAGACACTAAACTGCCCCTTTCTTGATCAAATCTATCTAGACGCGCACTCAGTACGCAACACCGACACAAAAAGTCGTTGCCTTCCGCTTCACCTACAGAGTCAAAACGCGTTGCCTTGAGATTAACCTGCGCCTCACACTGAGTACACTTTACCTACTTTTGATTGCACATCTTAAGTGCTCATCGACTGAACTATATCTGTTACGAATTCTCAGAATATACAAATTGCCAAAAGAAGACACAAGAAACGACTAGTTCAAACACGCGTTAAAAACCAATTCTCCTACGGAGTAATTTCGACCACCTGGGGATCTTTAACGTGCGCTGACATCGCACAGCACACGGACGCCTCTTCGTTTCGCCTCCATCGAAACGCAGCCGACCGCGGCGGCTGCGTTTCGATGGAGGCGAAACGAAGAGGCGTCCGTGTGCTGTGCGATGTCAGCGCACGTTAAAGATCCCCAGGTGGTCGAAATTACTCCGTAGCCCTCCACTACGGCTCCTCTTTCTCTCTTTCCACTTTCATTCCCACCTTCCTCCCTTCCCTTACGGCGCGGTTCGGGTGTCCACAGAGCAAGTGTGACAGTTACTGCGCCTTTCCCTTCCTGTGAACCAATTTAACTTATTTTAATGCCAATAGCGTAGAAAAAAATATTTATCTAAACAAGATAGCTAAATAATGAACGCCAAGAAAACCTAGCTGCGGCACGAAAAACAAGGCCGCTAGGACCAAGAGCTAAAATCTATTCTTTAGGCTGCACCTAACCTAACAAGTTGAAAACAAAATAAAGTTAATAAAAGAAAAAACTCATCTATTTGACGCTTCGGAAGCTCCCGCTGCCGCCAGTCCGTCCGTTTCCGGTATCCACGTGCAATCGGAGGAGCGATGGAACACGCATCCGCACCACACGGCTGTCAACTGTCCGCACCACACGGCTGTCAAGCTGACCGCAGCGCCACCGCGGCCTTCGCGGCAGCGCATGAACCAGAGGATCGCGCTTCTCGGCGGATACGCCGGCGCTGGCGCCACCTCTCCCTTCTAGCCACCATAACGAGGTTGCCAACCTTTTATCTCGAGGTTGTGTGTGTGTGTGTGTGTGTGTGTGTGTGTGTGTGTGTGTGTGTGTGTGTGTGTGTGTGTGTGTGTGTGTGTGTGTGTGTGTGTGTGTGTGTGTGTGTGTGTGTGTGTGTGTGTGTGTGTGTGTGTGTGTGTGTGTGTGTGTGTGTGTGTGTGTGTGTGTGTGTGTGTGTGTGTGTGTGTGTGTGTGTGTGTGTGTGTGTGTGTAAAACCTTTATTCGGAGGAAGCTTGAGGTAGCCGGATCAACCTCACGCAAGCACTAGGTGGGCTCCTCATTACAGGAGCCCATTGGCGACCGCTGCGGCTCGGGCTCGGTGAACCAGGGCCTTCTGGCTTGCCAGAGCTCTTTGAACCGAGCTCAGGTGGCCTCTAATCCGGGATTTACGAAGGAGCGCACGCACTCGTTCAGCGAGCTGACGCAGGCCTACAGAGCCTCGCGCCAGCTCTACCCCCCACCCCTCCCGAGACAATAAACACGCAACACTACGGCGCAGACTGCAAATGAACACTCTTCCTTCGCCCCTTACCCTTTCCCACTACCAACTCTCCTTCGACACTCCAACTTGTACCCTTTGCCCAGAACCTTTTGCATCTTCCCTCCACATCTCCCTCTGCCCGGCGGACCCTCCCCCGTGGGGCCTAGAGCAACTGAAGACCTGGGAGGACTGAGAGACCCTGCTGCGTTCAGAGGACCCGGCCGTGCAGACCATCGCCACCGGCCGAGCTACCAGTGTTATGCTCCTCAGGGACATAAACACTTGAATCTCAGTGGGGTCGTGCGGGGACCCAGGGGCCTGCGCGCCCCGATCGAATTCCAACGTCTAATAAAGGTTTTCTCTCTCTCTCTCTCTCTCTCTCTCTCTCTCTCTGCACTGCGCACTCAACCTCATCAGGGAGGAGGGCGCTTCGCTGCGAGAACGCAAGCTTTCAATTTTTTTTTTAGCGCAGCTCATCAGCTGTTTCACCTTTTCGCTAGATGGAGGCTAATATTTCTAGCAAGATATTTACGTAAAATTATAGCCAATTTTTTTATTTTACACGCATATTCTTTCAAGAAACACTCCCCGAACAGTTCTTAACTGTCATGAACCAAGCTTTGTGGTCGTCTGAAGCCTTCCACTACGGCCCCTCTTTCTCTATTTTTTTTTACTGCCATGTTTCTCCTTTTCTTTACAGCTTTGTTAAGGTGTCCGCGCATATATGTGACAAATACGGAGCCTTTTTTTTGATCTCAATCAATTTCAAACGCCGATGATGCCTGCTGTACTGCGTCTATCTCTATAATCTATGGCGCGGCATTCGAGGAAGTGCCAAATGAAAGGCGCCGCACGGACGCCTAGATCGAACGCCCGGCAGGGTCAGCTTCGTATATACATAAATCTCCTGGTGACGTCATCAGCGGTCACGACGTTATGACCGGGTGTGACGTCGTTATTATTTCTGGTTAAAAGCATTACTTTGCTATTTTCACAGATTTCAGTCGGCAGTCCGTGTCCGCAGGTCGTGTCCGCAGACCCTGTCCGCAGAGCGTGCCGCGTGCGTGGCAACAGCAGTTGTAATTGAGAAGTGGAAGAGGTTATGAATTTTGTCAATCGATAGAGGGTGATGTTATATTGTTGCCGGAAAAATAATTAGACCAATACGTTAGTTATGTAACTGATTATAATAACTGGTTCACAAGGAAGGGAAGGCGCAATATACGCCACACTTGTTCTGTGGACACCTGAACCGCGCGTAAGGGAAGAGAGGAAGGTGATAGTGAAAGTGGCAAGAGAGAAAGGAGTGCAGTAGTGGATATGATGTCAAGAATGTGCCGTCACGCAGCCGGAAGTAGAGTAGGAAAAATGGCATAGGAAGGGATTGGCGTGTAATTTGAAAGTACCAAGGACTGAAAGGGATAAACAAGAAGTGAATTAAAGTGATTGGTTGGTTGTGCAACTTTTAATTCCATCGGAAATGGGCTCCCTCTTCCCCGCCCCCGGCACGCGTGCCGGGGAAGACGGGGAGTCGTGTGCCCGCGGATTAGAGGCTGGCAGGTAGCCTTTGGCTTGTTGCGGCCTCTTCCGCCTGATAGATGGTGCGGTGCTGGATCGCAGGGTCCGCTCTTCGCAGTAGGGTATCCCAGGTATCTCTACTTGTAATATTTTGTCCTCTACCTGGAGATTGTTGGCACTTCCAAATTATGTGGTCGAGGGTCCCTCTCGCCTCACAGTGTTTGCACAGATCATTGTCCCCAAGGTCTGGTAGCGCGTGAAACGCCCAGACCGGGTTCATTAGCGTATTAGTTTGTAGCCGCCTCCACGCGACAGCTAGCGGGGCTACCAGTTTACGTCCCAATATATAATGGTCGATGATTTCCCCGTAATTTTGCAGACGCTCGTCGTATGCCCAGTGATCGGGGGGCTCGACGGCTAACCAGAAGTAGAGAGCTCGGGCTAGCTGGTGAGCCGCCTCGTTGGCAGGGACGGCTGCGTGAGCGGGTGTCCAAATTAACTGAATTTTCCTATTCAGCGTTCTTGGGTGAGAATTTTGGCCGCCTCCGGCGATATCCACCCCTTCCCAAAATTTTTAATGGCAGTTTTGCTGTCGCTAATTATGAACTTGGCTTCCGTTCCTACGCAAGCTAGCGCTATCGCAACTTCCTCCGCAGTCTCTATGTTGCGGCCTCTGATGGCTGCCGCGGAGACCAGTTCCCCTCGGCCATCGATTACTGAAGCTACCGCCGCGCCTGTTCTGCCACTTGCCGCATCAACATAGACTACTTCTTTTGCTCCCATGTTCTTGAACCGTCGCTCTAGAGCTTCGGCTCGTTTGGCCCTTCTTTCGACATTAAAGTCTGGATGCATATTTCTAAGGAAGGGGGGACTACCAAGGCATTCCTGATTTCACTATTAATTGTGACTTGTTTGAACTCCTCTGTCTGGGTCGAGGCCTACTTTTGCAAGGATTACCCTACCCGTCTCGGTCGTGCTTAGTCTCTCTAATTGGGAGACTCGCACTGCCTCCGCCAATTCTGCCCACGTGTTATGAACCCCGAGTGCGAGCAGTCGTTCGCTCGAGGTACCCATGGCCTGTCCTAGCGCCTTGTTAACGCATCTTCGAATCAGGCAGTCTAACTTCTCTTTTTCGCCGGCCTTGATGTCCAGGTAGGGCGTGGCGTAACTGATTCTGCTTATTACGTACGCCTGGATTAGTTTCAGTAAATTTCTCTCCTTGAGGCCTCTTCCTTCTGTGGCGACCCTCCTCAAGAGCCCGATGGTGTGCATCGCGTAACTTTCTAATTTTTTCAGGACTTCTCCGTTATGGCAGTGGGATTGAATGACCATCCCCAAAATCCTAATCTGATCTACTTTTGTCATCGATTTGACCTCCACTTAAATATGAAACTCCCCGCTATTCTTGCAGCGAAGGTACTTTGGGTTATAAAAGAACAACTCAGAGGTATATGATTGACGTCACGAAAGCGGAAGTAGAGCCGCTAAAGGGCATAGGAAGGGATTGGCGCGCAATTTGAAAGATTGCAAAAACCAGTGCCACTGGGTGCCAGCGCCCCAGCGCCATACCTGATTATGGTCCCAGTATGACGCTGGAAACTGGGCGCACTAGGACGCGGCATACTGGGACGCTCCGCACTGGCGGCACTGTTCGCCCGGAGAAAAAAAAAGGCGTGGGATAAAAATTAAAAAGTAAAAAGTAACGAAACAAGTTAGGTACATAAAAAAAAACCTTGAACAGGTAAAAGAAAAGAAAAAAAATTGAGTGCGCCAACCGCGCTTCGAACTCCATCGCTAGGCAACTATCAATCACTAGCTCACTACACTAACCGGCCACGACGAGAACTGGAATTCTTCGAAACATTTTTGCATTTTATGCCATGACCTGCATTTATAAGGTTTGAACTTCATGTTTCGCAGTCTACAGGCCATTGCTACCGCTCTAACAATTGCAACTTCTTGATCATTGGAGCTTGCTGTCTGCTGTCACGACTTGCAACTAATGTTCTGGGTGCCTATGCACGCTATTTTGTTCACTGGAATCGTTTTAACATGTGGAGTTTGACATCGCTGGCAAATTTATTAACGCCGGCTCTTGGGTGGTGCTCTGCTACCGTGGTCGTAATTTTCGCTAAACACGGAGCTTTAGTACAAACCTTCAAAGAAAAAAGTACGACCAAGCTTCAATACCGGCAAGCGCAGAAGCGATGACCCTATATTGCGTGTAACTAAACCTTATTTGTATGTAAACATTTCGGCAAGCGTTGCGATGACCGAGGGCTCGGCTGCTTCATACGCAGAGTAAGAAGGAGCGCAAAAGCTTGAGAAACACGCCAAATATTATGCATTACAAGCGCTGTATGTTGTTTTTTCTCTCATGGGCCCATCGCTCGGTAAACTACTCTCTTCCTCGTTTTATTTTTTCTTTGTGCTGTTTATACTAGGCCGTGGTGTAGGCTACGCTCGCCTGCGATTGAGCCCGCATTGAACATTTTGGCAGTAATCATTGTGTTAGGGTGCCCTTAAGATCAGGTCTGAAGTTGGTTATGCATGGTAGCCCACATTATTCAATTCTAGCTTTAGTTGTGCGTTAATCGTCAGTGTGTCATGAGATAGAGGCGCGGCGGTCATGGTCTTTCTTGAAACGCTCGAAAGGACCTTTCGAAACATGGAAACTCTAGAAAAAAGATACTGCCTTTGTTTTCTTACAAATGCGCAACGACTTCGCAGCAAAAAGCACTTGCTTGAACCATATTTTTCATATGCGCCCCGATGGTCGATTGCGAGTACGCTGTTGCCCTGTTGGCCCCTGAGGGATGCTACTCCGGCTGACGCCGCAGGCCGCACCGGCTATACTGGGGCACTGGGACCAGTGCGGCCCCAGCGCACATACAGCGCTTCTCCCAGTGCATCGCGGATGCCAGCGGCACACCCAGCGTCAAAAGGCTAATCCCAGCGTTTTTCTCCCATCGCACCAGTGCAGCGAGTGTCTTCCCGTTACTGCTCCAGTGAATATCGCAGACCTCCAGCGTGCCCAGCAGATCCAGTGCAAAACCAGCGCGAAAATCTTACTGGTTTAGCACTGGAGACACTGGTTTTTGCAATAGGGACCAAAGACTAAAACGGGCAAAGAAGAAACTAATTAAGCAACTAGTAGCAACCAGAAGCAACCAACAGCAGCATCCGTGCTTTCGCATCACTTCAATGCAGATTCTGCAGTGCTCTTTATTTTTACACATGACCGAATGTGACACCGTGATAACGTCATTATGGTCACGACGTCAAAGCCGATGACGTCACCAGGTTACGACGTCGATGGCGATGACGACGCGAAACTCGGGAACGGGCGCCAAAGAGCTGCTCTCTAAAACAAGGAGCAAAGGCGCGACAAGACGAGTTGCGTCTGCCTGGCTGCCTCCCTTCCCCACACGTTGCCTGAGTAGAAACTAGGGTGGAGGATGCAAAGCTTAGGTCAGAAATACAAAATCTTGAAAGAAGGGTGCAGCGGACTACTTCAGAAAATTTCAAAACACCACAAAATCCCCCGGCAGCGGACATCACGGACCCTTTCTCGGCCCCCTCAGAACTCGCTTCTGAGTCCTCCCTAATATGTACGAGGGCGGTCGGATATAGTAGCATGATGTTGACAGCTGTGGGAGAGAGTGCGGCGCGCAATGACGAAATGACAAAAACATCGGCCACTTCGATAGTGAAAAAATATTGAAAAGCGCAGGCATGAAGAATTTGCAAATATGGAAGATAGCGCGAAGCAAAGTTCACTGGCAAGTGTCCAAAGAATTAAGAGACCCTAAGCAAAAAAAAAAAGCGAGCAGAACTGAATGAGAGTGGCTCAGCGGACAAAACATGCAATTTCAGAGCAGGGCCAGCTGCTACGTATTGATGGAGGAGAAACGGAGGTGAGTCCACCTGCTGTGAGATATCAGTGCATGCTATAAAAACCGAAGGTGATCGAAATTTTTTGGAGTCCGCCGCTGTAGCGTCTCACAGGCTCAGTCGCCTTTGGACATTTAACCCTACAAACTAAACCAAACAATCTACCAAAGCTACAAATTTACGGAATTAAAATCAATAGTGAGTTACAAGAACGCTCGCGCCCCAAAATATACTGACAGGCAAAATGAGCACAAGGCAGGTTGAGTCGGATGAGACGTTTGCACTCAGTAGGCGAATTAAAATTAATGGAGCATGTTGTCCTCAACCGACTCCACGCCTATGTCGAGGATAACATCATGCCACCCACTATGCATGGCTTCCGTTCTCGACTCTCAGCGCAGGATGTGATGCTGCAACTTTCCCATCATGTTATGCAACCCCCAATTGGCTCAGGTACCAAGGCTATTCTAGGTCTAGACATAGCCAAGGCGTTTGACAATGTAGCTAGTACATGAGGCTATACTTACCAACCTCCACTCAATAAATCCCGGTCCTAGGACCTTCAACTACATCCGGGATTTTCTTACGGGCCGAACCGCCGAACTAAATTTTGGAGCCATCAAATCTCACACTATAACACTTGGCAGCCGCACCCCGCCGGGGTGGCGCAGTGGTTACGGCGCTCGACTACTGTTCCCAAGGACGCGGGATCGAATCCCGGCCTCGGCGGCAGCTTTTCGATGGAGGTGAAAAGCAAGGTGCCCGTGTGCTGTGCGATATCAGTGCACGTTAAAGAACCCCAGGTGGTCGAAATTTCCGGAGTCCTCCACTACGGCGTCTCTCATAGCCTGAGTCGCTTTGGGACGTTAAACCCCACAAACCAAACCAAACCAAACTTGGCAGCCGCGGCACCCCACAGGTGTCCGTGCTGTCCCCCTTTCTTTTACCTTGTCACTCTTACCACTCCCAGACAAACTCAACCATATACCAAATCTGTCCCATACGCTATACGCCGATGATATAACACTCAATGACGGAGAAATTGAAGAAAACTTTACAACTAGCTGTGGACACTGTTACGGAATGCGTAGAGAGTGCGCGCCTCTCCTGCTCCCCCACAAAATCTGAACTTCTTCTCAAGCGTGGCAAACCAGGCGCTGGGGGTTATCCCCAAATCCAGGTGTACGCTAAGGGACAACCTATACCAGCGGTATCTTCTATACGGGTTCTCGGAATTAACATCCAGAACAACGGCCGAAACACAGAGTTCCTCAATCGCCTCAAGGGCACCGTCTCTCAGACAGTGTGCCTTATACGCCGAATAGCCAACCGATACTCGGGCATGAAAGAAACAGATCTCCTCCGTCTGGTCCAGGCATTCGTCATTAGTAGAATTAGTTACACACTACCCTACCTTAAACTTAGCGCAGCAGAAACACAACGTGCGGATTCCCTAATCAGACAGGCGTACAAGTCCGCACTCTGCCTCCCCATAAATACCCCAACGGAGCGCTTCAACGCGCTTGGAGTACACAACACTCTCAGTGAGTTAGTAGAGGCCCACCTCACTTCTCAGTACGAACGGCTAACCCACACACCGTCAGGACTCTTTATTCTTCGCACCCTCTCAATTGGTTACCCCGCAGCAAGGCAGGACAAAATATTCGTGCCCAAGAACTTGCGAGCTCAATTGAAGATTCCACCTCTCCCGAAGAATATGCACCCTGAATTTCATTCAGACAGGCGAGTACAGAGAGCCAAAAACCTACACAAGCAATACCACTCCAAACAAGACACTTTCTATGTCGATGCAGCCGAACATGCAGACCGCAGTGCCTTCAAAATTGTGGCGGTAAATTTCCAAGGTCAACTGCTCACTGCCGGCTCGGTCGTTACAAATGACCCGGAGGAAGCGGCAATCGCCCTTGCGGTAAGCTCGACCTCAGCCCTACATATTATTAGCGACTCGAAAACCGCAATAAGGAACTACAGCAAAGGCAGAATATCCCCTCTATCACTAAAATTGCTGCTTGCCTCTCAGACGACAAACCGTCCCATTCAGCTGATCTGGACACCAGCACATTCCTGCCTTCCGGGAAATGAGGCTGCCCACAATTTCGCCCGAGGACTCGTCAGCCGGGCAGTGGGACAACCCCTCATGAGGTCGGCGAGAGACCGTATGGCTTCTTATCAAGAAATTGCCCAATACTTTCGACAAACACGTAGCTTATACCCTCCGGGACACAAATCGCTCTCGAAGGAGCAGGAGGTCACCTGGTGAAAATTAGACACATTCCTTCCCAAATCCTGTCACCTACGCCCATGCATATCCTGCATTATACACCCCATGTTGTAAATTATGCCAACAGAGGGCCAACCTAGACCACATACTGTAGACCTGTCCACGAGATAGCCCTCCGCGGGGCGTGATTCCGTTCTCTCAACGGTAGGGTCCTCTGAGCAGCGTCACCTGGCGGCAGATAGCGGAAATATTGTAAAAATTAATAAGACCACTTTTAAAGCCTGCCGACCTCGTTGCTTCAGTGGCGCAACTTCACAGCCTGTCTGTCGGCAGAATTTTTCAACAAGGGCAGTAACTTCTTGAATGCTTTCTCTGCTTGAACAGAATACAGCGATGTCATCTGCATATGCCAGCATTTTGACCTGTGCTGACTGCAGCATAAAACCAGTTATACGTTCATTGTTTATGATAGACCGGCAGAGAGGCTCGAGGTAGGCCGCGAACAGTAGGGGTGACAGGGGGCAGCCTTGCCTCACTGACGACAGCACACGAATGCTGTCAGTGAGCTCTCCATTCACAATTATCCGTGTCGTGCAGTTCGCATACACCATTCGAACACCTTCCTCAATCACTCGCCCTATGTTTAAGTGTGTCAATACTTCGAACAAGGCATCGTGCGAAACGCGATCGAATGCTTTGGTGAGATCCAGCTGTATCATTGCCACTCGAGATCCAATCGCGTCACAACACTCCAAAACAGTTCGTACCACGTGCACATTAGTTGCGATGCTTCGACCTTTAATGCCGCACGTCTGGTGTGGCCCAACCAGACTCGGTATTACACTTTGAAGCCTTTTCGCCAGCACTTTCATGTATATTTTGTAATCCACGTTGGTGAGGCTTATCGGCCGATAAGAACCCACCAACAGGCGTTTTCCTGGCTCATCATACTTCGGAATCAAAACAATGTGCGAGGTAGAAAACGAAGGTGGGACCTGCTTACGTTCGTATGACTCATCTAGCACTTTAAGCAAAATCTGGGCTGTGTAATCTTTAAATGCTTTGTAGAAAGCAGCGCCAAGCCCATCAGGTCCTGGCGACTTTCCCATTGGAAGGTCGTCTATCGCACTTTCTATTTCTGTCAAACTTATGGGTCGTTCTAGACGCGTTTTACATCCTCATCGAGCTTTGGCATTTGGCGCAAAAATTCTGCCTGAAAGCCATTTTTGACTTCGCGTTTACGGCCAAGCAATTCATTGTAGTGTTCTATAAAGGTATTTTTGATAGTAGCAGGGTCACTAGTTACAGCACCTCGGTTGTCAATTTGCCGTATTTCCTTTTGATACGCGTGCCGTTTCTCATCTGACAGCGCTCGCTTAGTTGGCGTCTCCCCCGCCCAAAATTTTTCCGACCTTGCTCTTATCACTGCTGCCTTATACTTTTCAGTGTCAATGTTTTCAAGTTGTCGTTTCAAGGCTTTTATATCTTCTGCATATCTTCCCGGCTGGATGCTATCCATGCTAAGCAAAAACTCAAGCTCCTCGTGCATTTCTTTCTCTTTTCTTTTTTCCTCATATCGAATTGCGCTTGCAGTTTTGATAGCTAAAAGCTTTACTCTCTGCTTTAGCTCCTCCCACTCAACTATATAGCTTTCGGCCTGCGTCGAAAGTAATTTATCGAGTTCTTTCGTTGTCTCTCTTACAAAACTGTCGTCCTCTAAAAGCTTCACGTTAAATTTCCACAGGTGCCAGTTAAATCGTGACCTCCGCTGTTTCCTGCCAAATGTTCCAATTACTAAGCAATGGTCACTGAAGCTTACGGGCTTAACGTCATACTCTGTGCACAATGAAGCCAGTTCAACAGAGACATAAATGCGATCTAATCTGGCGTGGCTATCCCTTTGAAAATGCGTGTATTTAGGGTGTGCGTCGTAAGAGAACAAATAGCCAACGTCTTCGAGATTACACTCATTAATTAAAGAGTGCAGCAGCTGAGCACTCTTATCCCTCACTGGCAAATTTTTTGCGCGGTCCTGAGCGAAACAAACACAGTTGAAGTCTCCTATCAATATTACTACCTTGTCGCACCTAAGATGCATTTCGAGACTTTCGAAAAATGTTCTGCGCTCGCTCACCGCGTTCGGAGCATAAACACAGACAACACGATAACTATAATTTGAAAACGAAAAGTCAACAACAAGAAGGCGACCGCATTGGGAAGCCACAACGGAAGCAACATTGATGCCTAAACTTTTACGAATAAATAAAACGCAGCCACCCGACGCGCCGACGGAATGGCAGACGCATACGTCATACAAAGAAGAAAAGGACGACGCCATACGATCAGTTAGCTCTTCGCTTTCAATCTTAGTTTCTTGGATAGCGATTAGGTCAAGGTCATTTTCAAGAATTAGGCGTCGCAGCTGACTTTGTCGTCTTCTTGCTCCCAAACCCCGGACATTTAAAGATGCTAGACGAAGTGTTACATCGAGATTAACCGCCATGTTTAGTAACAAAAGCCCCGCTAATAAGAGTTCGTGGCGGGTAACAAAACACTAAACTCACAGTGCATAAAGCCTCCATGCAGCGTTCCCCAATCCAGTCTTTTGCAGGCGCCGTACAGATCACAGCCAGCACCGTCTTTACTGAGTCCACCTGGCCACACAGGCCAAAGGATTATGGAGGCGGTTTCACCGCCTGCCTTGACTCGGATGGGACGTTCGGGTTCGGCCGCGATTTGACGGCCGGCCGTCTCCTCCCGGTTGTTTTTGGTGGCGGCTCCCCGCTGCCACTGCCGTCCAGTTGCTCACTCTCGGTATCTTTCTGGTCACGCGGCCGCTTTCCGGGAAGTATACCGGAAGTATACCGGTAAATTGGGAAAAAAGTGCCGGTTTCTGGCATGGAGACTGGGATGTTACGCCTGAATACTTTTCTCGTTTGCAATGGTCAAAATTGCCGACCCAGTATTTAGGCGTGCCGCTTGAATCGTACCAAGATCCCACCCCATTCTGGGCTGGCCAAGCAGAGAGAGCGAGAGAGAAAGCTGATTCATGGCAGGGCAAGCCGTTGTCAATGTTCTCACGCGCTTATGTGTGCAATGTTTTCCTTGTGGCAAAGATATGGTACGTAATGAATGTGCTTTCGGCGACGCGTGTTAGCATTCAAAAAATTCATCGTGTCTTTGCCGTTTTCATGTGGTCATCAACATGGGAAAAGTGCAGCAGAACCAACCTCTTTCTGCCTGTTAAGGCGGGGGGCTTGGGCCTTGTGCATCTCTTTTTGCGACAGGTTGTCTCGCGTTTTTTTTTCCTTCGTGATCAAAACGACAAATTCTTGAGGACGGTCATGCAAGTACGACTGTGTAAAATGCTTCCAGAATACGTTGTCTGTACTGGTGAGAATATGAGTGGCGCTTTAAAAGGGTACATGCGCGAAGTTGTCTTGTCTTTCAGAATGTTGCATGCGCGTTTTTCAATGGAATACTTGAGCAAAGTGTGTAAGAAGAAGCTGTACAAAGATCTTCTGGATGTGATGATACCGTTGCCGATTTACCGTGCACCACACCGTGGAGGCCCCGGACAGGATGTCTTAAAGCGTGTGAAAAAGATGCCAGTTAGGCCTTCAGTTAAAACGTTCTTCTTTAAGCTACATTCCAACACATTACCTGTTAAAACCTGGTTACATGAAAGAGGCTTATTCGTTCCCTGGACAACAGACTGTCTCCTTTGCAAAAAACCAGAGACAATCGAGCACGTCTTTCTGGATTGCTGGGACCCAGTCTTTCACTGGGATGTTCTCCAGAGAACACTAAAGAAAGACCTTCCGTTAGATCCGTATGGCATACGGTTCCTTCCAGTCGAGAGTGAGGGTATTCCTTTGGATTTAGTCATGGTCCTGAGCCTCCACAGCCTGTGGAAAACAAGGATGCAGGTGCAACATGCAGATGTCAACACGCGTTCTGTACGCGAGAACTTTATCGAGAGTGTGCTGCTCCTTAGAGAAACGTATCGGGTGCTTTCTGATCCACCTGACTGGATCAGTGTGCTTGATGAACTGGCTGTCCTCAAAAAATTTTAAACCTTTCGTGACAGCCGAAGTCTGGTTGTTGCGCGTTTTACCATTATCGTGGATCTTTTTTGAATTGATGTGAACTCAAAACAGGCAATAAAGAAAAAAAAAAAAAAAAAGCTTCAGTGGCGCAATGGATTAACATTACTTACCTGAACACTTAGTAAATAAAATGTATGTTCGAATCCTGCGTTTGTAACTTTTTTCTAAATTTGTTTTTTAAATTACGACATTAAAATAAGCTACTAATATCTTTCTGGAGGGGTGTTCTCCTTTAGGTTGCATCATATGTGATGTTTTTAATTCTTAATAGCCACAAAACCTGCCGTGAACACAGCCGCGAGACAACAGAATGACGACGCTTACACTATTTAATAACTTTAAACATAATCATTTCCTGCGTTTAGTGATTGTATCTTACCTTTAGGTTGCATTCAGACACACCTCTCAGTAACAATCGCCGTTTAACCCGCTGAGAGGCAACCAGTGACGAGAAAGAAGTTACGGGACCCTACCGTTGAGAAGACGGAATTACGCCTCCGCGGGATCTGCAGCTCTCCACATGCGAGCAGTGGGAGGCCGCTATGCTCAGCTCTGACCCGCAAATCCAACTCCGGGCCATCGAGCGCGCAACCCAGGTCGCCAGAGCCCAAGGACTCCTGGCCACCTAGAGCGGTAGCCCCTGCTGCCTGACTTCTTCCTCGTCAAATAAATGTTTATACTCCTCCTCTTCACTGACCTCTTCCAGTTTGCAGCATGACTCGTTAGGTTAAGCTTGAAACATTACAATGGAGCTGCAAAGGTTTTATGCGTAAGTTGGAATCCTTGAAGGAGCATATGCACTCTAGATGAGAAGCCGTATTTAGTTGCATTAAAGGACTTTAATGTGGAAGCTAAGCTTAGACCGTATAGTACACATGAAAGTTACTATTCGACCAGCTTGCTTGTACGCAACGACAGTATGGCTTAAACAACGGGCGTCAAAATAAATCAACAAGAACATGTGGCTATATTCTTCCTAACTCTCGGTCCAAGAAATGTGCGTATGCTTTTCATATATTGTTGCGACGGGGGTTTGATGTCGGAGCGCTGAACGACAGGCCGAGAGGGCACGGAGATCAGCTGGTCAACGGTCGTGCGTCCGGGACGAGAGCCTTTTTCCAACGTCTTTCTCCTTGACTTGTGCTGTGAGCTTCATCTTCAGAACTGCTACATTTTCTCCCTGGACAGGCGAAGCCCCCGTGCGAGGTAGTAATTCGCTCCCATTGGAGTAACACGGCTTCATCCGGGCAACATCGGAGCCTTCGGTTGTGACTCTGTAACAATCACCCGCTGTCATGCTTGCTATTGGGTAGTACACTTCGCTGACGCGGTCGAGCACAACGTAAGGGCCTGCGTAATAAGCCAACATTTTCTGGACTAAACCACGCTTGCGGAGAGGTCGCGAAAGCCACACAATCTCCAGGGGCGTAAGACGCATGGCTATGCCAGCTGTCGTACCGATCGTTTAAGGCACCGGATCGCAACTTCCTTTGTACCTCCTCTGTAGTGATAAGACGTGCCATTCCATGGTACCCCCGCCAAATGTTAGCCTAAATAATAGAGAGGCTGTCGCGTGGAGGCGGCTACAAACATACGTTCATGAACCCGGTCTGGGCATTCCACGCGCTGCCAGACCTTAGGGACAGTGATCTGTGTAAACGCTGTGGGGCGAGAGGGAGCCTCGACCACTTAATTTGGGAGTGCCCACGATCTCCAGGGATAGGACAAAATAGGGATATGACCAGACATAGGACCCTGCTGCGAAGCGCGAACCCTGCGATCCAGCACCGCACCGTCCATCTGGCAGAAGTGGCCGCAGCAAGCCAAGGGCTTCCGGCCAGCCTCTAATCCGCTGGCGCACGACTCCCCGTCTTCCCCGACACGCGTGCCGGGGGCGGGGAAGAGGACGTGCATTTCCGATGGAAATAAAAGTTGTGCAACCAACCAACCACTCAGCAACAGGTATTCCGTGCCTTTCTGCGTTTTGAAAGTGTGAGGTGGATGTGTGACAGGACACAGGAAGGCACATATAAGACGGGACTGGCGCTGTGTCTTCTTCCTGTCCTGTTTCTTCGCGCTGTGTTCATTTCGTGATAGTTATGAACCAATTAGCCCAGGCCAAGATCCTAATAGGAGACGTACTGTCAGCGGTCCTCGCTTGGGAAAGGAGTGTGAACTGCACATACACGAAGAGAGGCGAAGCGGTGGCGCGGTCGCCAACGGGTGTCGTCTCACGCTCCCGCGCAGGGGTTTCGATGGATGTCGGGTTATTCCTGGTGTTTCCAGGGCACACGCATGTGCACATGCTCTGCCCAACGTTAAAATGGCGTGGAGTCTGGCATAACTAAGACGTGTGTTTTCAAGCACTGCTCACATCATAATTCGTTAGACCACACTTGCTAGTAAGTGTCTCAGCGGCACCAATGCGTGCCTTTTCGCGTCTGTACACAAAAATTCATTTCGCTCCCCGCCCATTCATCCCTCTCACTACCCAGCTGCATACCCCCCCCCCCCCCCCCTCACTAGCACGGCACCCGGTCCGGACCGCACCCCCTGCACCCCTCTCGCAACGCCACTGCTCCCGTGTTCAATTATCGTTTGTAATCACCTTGCTGCGGCTTTAGTAACTGTAATGGATATCAAATTGTACAAACATGCGCTTACTGCACATTACGGTGTTGCTAACTGACCAGTTGCACTGTTTTGATATTTTTCGATTTGTACCCTTCGCGCGACACGATTCGTCACGAGGGGGGCGATTAGTAACGGAGGGGGAAACCTGAACGAGCCGCCAGGGACCCGTTCGAGAGCGTCGCTCGATGACCGATGTTTTGCGACGGGACTTCAAGTTGCAGAACTCCTCAGCCAACCCTCAGCGCTTCGACCAATGCTTCTGCCTTCTTCCATGGGCGAAAAATTCATTATCGCAACGTTAAAAATAACAATGTTAATAAGACTCGAATTCAGATTGGATGTGATAAAATTTATGTGAAGAGTTAGGGGTGGTATCATTTGTAGACATGATGTAACAGAAAAGGGGCGAGGCAGTAGAAGGATCTCTTATATACAAATTGTTTCACGTAACTTAAATCAAGGGTATAAAAAAGCAATGCTTGCAGCTAGCTTAGGCCAATGACATATTCTTTATTGTCATGCGGTGCTTCTGAGAGGATTTTTTTATAGTCCGCTCAATCAGCTAAATAACCAAGATGAAGAATGCAAAATCTTTTAAATCACTTTACGGTCAACACACCTCATTATTTGTAGAGTGGGTTAACATACAACTCAACCCAGTAATTTTTTTAACCTACCTCCAACGTAATCGTCTTTTCCAGCAATTAAAGAAAGCCAATGAAAAGTAAAAAATACCACGTGACTGCAGTCTTGCCTTACCGTATTGCATTGCTGCCAAACGCCTTTTGAATTAACAATCCGTGAACATTCACATCTCGTAGTGAGCAGCAAACGTGTTCCACTATCACTATATTCTCAAAACTGCGCCATCTCATCCTGCCGGAGCACAGAAAGCCCGAGGCGCGATCTGCGATAAGCTATGGGCAAGCCAGCTACAGCAATGGACGAACATTTTATCGAGCTGCCACACTGACAAAACAAAAAAGGAAGAAAAATTGCTAAATGCGTCTAGTTGTAGGCAGGCTCGGTACATTTTATTCGTGTTATGGGTCAGCCCGTACAATAACCGGCGACCGCTCACTTAGGCAAAGTCTCAGCGTACGCGCGTTTTGTTTGTCCAAACGTTGTCGGGAGCGCGGTATTATTAACAAATACCGGCGCCGTCAAGTGATTCTTTTATATTTCGCGGACTTTCTTCAAAAAACAGTGTAAAAATGGGACGTCATGGGCTCGCTGATAGATAATACTGGATATGTTGTTTCCAAAACCACTCTGACTCTTGATGTATCCCACTTGCCTCAAAGTAAATAATATATGTTCCGCTCAACTCATTGAGCGGAACGTAAAATACACTGATGAATGCTACATGACGAAAATTGTATACTACGGGGTTCAGCAAGCTTCGCTGCGCCGTTTGTTTTTAATCATTGGTTCAAGTTATGCGAAAAACCCCGTAGATTGGAAATAGAAGTTGACTTGGGATGTAACCTTATGATATACCAGTGATGATAATATTGCTTGATGAATTATTGCAATATGAACTGTTTTCATTTAAACAAGCCATTGGTAATATACTATCGGGGACATAAGTGCCCAGGACGCGGCTTCGCCGGCCGGAGTGCGAAAAACTGCATTGTTGCGCCAGCTAGTGGCAGTTCACCTGGTTCGAGATCAAGGAGGAACGCATGAGCGCCCTAGCTAGCACGTAAGCATGTACTGACGGTGCCTTCACGTGAGTTGCTCTTCACCAAGGAGGCTGCCGCCAGATGCCGCAATATGGGCATCGCTGTGTTCGTGTGCTGCACGTGCTGCTGGCCAGAATGACAAGACACTTGTCATGTCGTTCAGCAAAAGAACGCAACAATTTCTTGAACAAACCTGCATTGAATGACTTCCTGTTTTTATTCTTATTGTTTCTAACGGCGGCTCTCTTCGCAGACAACCGAAAATTGGTTTTGTGGAATGGGAAAGTGGTACATGCCCCCTTTGAAACCCTTATCGGTATTTGATAGCGCATGATTTAAACCCACGAAATGTGCCGGTCAAGAGACATTGGTAGCGAAAGCTTTTGCAAGACAGTCACTGCGTCTCAGAGATGGCCCCTCCTATTCCAATTGAAGAGAGGAAATTAATTGTGCGCTACTTTGTTGAAGGTGTGCCTCAAAGAGAGATCGCTCGGCTCACTGGCCATTCGAAGTGGGCAGTGACTCGTATTATAAAGGCGTTCCGTGATGAGCAGGGGCGACTTACCGACGCTCCCCGTTCTGGACGGCCAAGGGCAACTGACGACGAGACAGATCTTCTCATAGTAGGTGCCGCAGTCGCCGATCCATTTATGAGCGCCAAAAGTATCAAGAAGGAGCTATCCTTGGATATCTCTTGCAAGACCATTAAAAGGAGACTGCATGAGTGCGGGCTAAAAAACCATGTCACTGTCTAGAAGCCCGTTCTCAGGGAAGCACAGCGACAGGCAAGGCTTTACTTCGCGCGTACACATGAGCAGTGGAGTTCTGCCGACTGGTCCGAGGTCATCTTCACAGATGAGTTTACCTTTTCGACAAGGTGGGACCAGAAGCGGCGCGTTTGGCGCCCCATGAATTTCAGGTATGATTTACAGTCCTTTGCATTACTGTCAAATAGAACGGAAAAAAAATTGTCTGCCATTCATGGTACCGGAAGCATTGTGGAGCTTTCTCAGTTCCTTTAGTTTTTGTGAAGCTTTATTCTATTCATTCCCTACAGAAACTCGCTTTAAATTCATTCGTACACAAAATTGGCACCATACCTGTTACTGCATAACTATGCTGCTCTATAAGCACAAAAAGACGAACAATCATATTTACGCCTTCAGATCAATGAAAATATTAGCTATTATAACCCACCAAAAGAAAAACTCGAACTTTGCCCAGTTTTCCCTCTCTCGTCTTTCAAATAGGGGGGTTCGCGCAAAAATACATGGACAAAAGAAGTAACTTCTTTGAGGCGCACTAACCCACTTTTTGCAGGATGAATGTCCACCAACTAGTACAGATGACTGCTCTCATTTCACCGTTCTCTTCTCCTTCGTGCAGGTACTTGCCAGAGTACACTCAAAGTGTCCTCTCCAGTGGGCGCTGTGCTGCTGCTGTTTGGGGAGCCATAAGCAAGGGAGGAGTGGGGCCGCTTGTAAGAATAAGTAGTCACTTCGACGCGGACGCCTACTGCGAGATCATAAAAACCACACTTGTGCCGTATGTTCTTGACGGTCCGTTTCCGGATGGGTGCTACCTGCTGCAGCAAGATCGCAGCCCAGTGCACACTTCCCGGAAAGTGAGCGCAACGCTTGAAAGTCACAGCATACCCGTGCTGGAGTGGCCACCCAATGGCGCCGACATGAACCCAATTGAAAACGTTTAGGGCATCCTCAAAAGGAACTTGCTGTCAAAAAACCTCGGTGGCGCCACAGCAGACAGATTGTGGAATGCAATACAGCACGAGTGGGAAACGCTGCTTGAGCATCCCGAATGCATAATCCGCCTTCACGAGTCAATGCCTCGCAGACTGCAACAAGTCA
Source organism: Amblyomma maculatum (assembly GCF_055883805.1). Classification (NCBI taxonomy): domain Eukaryota; kingdom Metazoa; phylum Arthropoda; class Arachnida; order Ixodida; family Ixodidae; genus Amblyomma; species Amblyomma maculatum. The sequence continues at coordinate 130,909,974 of NC_139352.1, forward strand.
TTGCTGTGGAGGGAAAATTTTCCAGGTATTAAACCAAAGCCACGGTACTTTCTATAGCTATGCTGAGCATGGCAAGACGTTTTTGTTATTAGGCGAATAAAAAGTTTTATCGCCCCTGACTGAATTTTTTCTTCATATCTAAGGCATGAATTAGATATGTTTTTCTCAGTTGCAAGTAAACGTGATGGTAACATCATAGTTACCAAGGAACACATAGAATTTTCAAGACATTGGCTTCCAAACTCGCTGCTTTTTAAAATTGAAAACAAAGCATCAGACAAAAAATCACCTAATTGAAGCTCAGTAATTTCTACAAAACTTTGCGCCCAGTTAACGACAATCATTGAGAATCTGCGTGTGTTTTTTACTCATGTAATATAGAGACGACGTTCGCATGAAGCTTTAACTTCCCAGAACCGGGAATAAAACCACTGTTGCAAACAATAAGAATAAAAACAGCCTGCCTATCAATGCACGTTTCTTCAAGAGCATGCGTCCAAATGGCAAAAAACATATGACTAGTGCCTTGTCATTCTAGCGCAGCAGAACGTGTAGCACACGATCACAGCGATGCACATATTGCGGCATCTGGCGGAAGGCTCCTGGCTGAAGAGCAACTTGCGTGAAGGCATCGTCAGTACATGCTTACGTGCTAGCTAGGGCGCGCATGCGCTCCTCCTTGATTTCGAACCAAGTGAACTGCCACTAGATGGCGCAACGATGCAGTTTTTCGCTCTCCGGCCGGTGGATCCGTGTCCTGGGCACTTCTGTCCCCGATAGTACATACGGTACATTCCCTAATAGTACAGCGAGACCGTCGACTACCCGCTACAGAGGAACCGAGCCGAACAATGGAAAACGGGAGATGGAACGAGCGTGGTGGTGGAATTATGCTGCTCGATTAATGTTTCGTCTGCTTGGCTCCTCTGCTCCAACGGACGCAACTCCCCCCAATTAAGTTTCATGTCCGAGTTCCGAGAGCGTTTACTCTTTTCTGTGTGCTGGTGGCTTTCCCCGGTACGAACTTGTAACGGTTCAAGTACCATACATGCCTCCGTTCAATTTGCGGGTATTCTGCAGGACTGGTCCAGAGCCCAAGAGTACTATTTCCTGTAGTCACGCGACCGTCATGTCTCTTGCAATCTGTGTTATGCTCAATTTAGCGGTGGAGCTCGCTAAAAAAGGAAATAATTGTGTAATTTGCGACCCGCATAAATATATGCTTAATAAGCGACCTCACTTTGCAACTGCTGCCTCCAGCCTGGAGCTTTACTGCCAACAGTGAAATGGCAGTTTGAAAGTTAAACGATAGCGTACCGGATGCTTCGTCTCTTCTTCTCTATTTCACAGGAGTGGAAACAGAGACTGAAAAAGAAAAAGAGCAAAGAAATTTATCTCATTCATAATATTTATCATAAAATTTATATTCACAATTTGGAATGCGTCGAGATGCTCTTCTATTTCTGTACAAAGCCTAGGTGCGACCGATTCTGGAACTTGGCTACATTCTTTTTTCTCGTTCTCCGAAATATAAGCAGCATCCTTTGCTGCTTTTAGAGAGACGTGCGCTGCGCCTCTGCCTATAGGGCTTTCACAGTCTCCAGCACTTCTGTACTTGGAGGCCCGCATTCCGTACGTTAACTCCCGTTTTCGCCTTCTGACTGTGAGATCATTCTTGCGGTTATTTGAGGCTACTCCCGTTGTGGTTATACATATTCCTGTGTCAAACTCGGCCCTCTTTCTATCTCAGCAGTGGCCAAGGTTCTCCATGCCCCAGGTTACTTTTACGCAGAGTATTTAACAAACACTGGTGTGGACCTCGCTTCTATAAGTTGCATTGTTTGCTCAACGTTCATTGCGGATATCAATTACGATTCTATATTACCATCTAATGTGAAGCACTTACCAGCAAGTCTAGTATCCAGTCTCCTATTTGATCACATTGAAACGTTCTCTGATCACACCATTATCGCCACTGATGCGTTTGTGACTGCGCAGAAAGCAGTGATTAGAATTTTTTCAGAGCCTAATTCCTGGAGTTTTTCGGTGCGTGTCCTGGATTTCACACCGATCTTTTTAGCAAAGTTTATGGCAATCCGCCTCATGCGGGAGGTAGTGGCGCCATCATGCAGTTTCCCTTTAAGTGATTAAGGAGTCACCAACAATTTTAGTGTATTATGGATGCCATGTTTATTTAAGGTGTAGTGTGTACCTAGGTGTTAATCTCTGGCCTTGTGATTCGAACCCTTTCTTTAGTTTTTCACTCCATTGAGATCCTCCTTGACGTCAACGGCATGGAGCTACCTTGGATTGCGTGCACTACATCCTCAGATGCGCTGGAGGCCTCTCGTCTGGAAAGAAGCCATGGGGCAGGTGGACCCTGAGGTCGGCGTAGCCTGTTTTGTGGGTGTGGAGTAGCGCGAGCTACTTCCACCGGGAGTGCAGATGACGCTGTCCCAGAATCAATTTGTGTGACCTGGGCGGGCACCGAGGACTCCTGTATTGCTAGACCATGTTGCGCCATAGCGGAGTAGGCAGGTTTGTGTATTAAGAGACGCTATCAGGATCCCGAAAGGTTCAGTGTTCTTTAATTTCAGTGCAATTATTTCTTTTTCTTTTTATCATACAGAACAGGCGCGTGAAGAGGCAGGGGGGCTGCCAACAAAGTTGATGCAATGGTGATTTTCATTTGCATAATGTTCAGCAGGATGTTCATGGGCGGCGCACTTTGCACATGTTAGTTGGCCTCGGAATGTGAGTGAGCCATGACCATATCTTTTATTCTTAAAGCAGCGAAGCGGGTTGGGTAAGTGCGGTCTCAGTTTAACTTTGTGTAGCCCACATCTACAGTTTCGAGAAGTGGACTAGATTTAAAGGGGAAGACGATGTGCTTAGTTGGCGTTCCCTTGTTTTCCCGCCTGATCATAATTCTATAGGCATGGATGACATTATTTTCATTCAGCCCTTCGAGGAGTTCTTCACTAATGCATTTGAAGTCATCGTCCTAAATGACTCATTTTACCACGTTCAGGCACCGGTGTTTGATGATAGCTACTGGGCATTGTCCGAAGCTGGTTACTATACCTTATATGGTATAAAATTTCAAGAAGGTCCCCATTCGGGAGCTTCTTGACTTTATAGCCTGGGCCTAATGTTCTTTGTCAATGTCTTTGCGACAATAAAAGGCGAGATCAGCCTAGCTGTCTTTTGGTTTCCCGCTGTGCACCAAGATGAATCGTGGGACTTTATTACCATTTTTAAAGAACAACTTCGCAGTTTTCGGTGCGCCCTCTTCTACGGAAGCACTCTCCACTAAGTTTATTGTTCGTCCAAAGCCGCTGCCACACACCATAGAGCCCAACGAGAAGGAGGCGCAAGAAATTGCATAACGGTCTTGGGCAAGCTAGCCGTCCGCTCTGACTATAACCGAATATGGCGTTATACAGGGTGGTTAGCCACACAAGGTTAACTCTATCCGCCAATAAAAGTAGAAAAACTAAAAAGAGAGAAGACAGGAGAGTAGTGAGAAAGAAGACAGGAAGGTGCGTTTGTTGGAAGCCTGGGCTAAACGTGGGGTTCTGGCTCTGCCAAGCGGTCTCAAATGTCTAAGCGCTCGGCATCAGCTAAGCCACCAGGGACTCCTTTTCCCCAAACATGGCGAAGCAACGCACTGTTAAGGGCATGTGCTTGGGTTCTGCGGTACCGCAGAGAGCACGTAAATATGTGTCTAACTAATACCCCATGCAGGGTTCCTAACGAATGTCAAGGATCGTTACGATGTGCGTTTCGCGATGCGTAATTTCGTTAAACCACCGGTAGGGTCCAGCCAATTTTTTCTCCTTACTGGTTGTCTCTCATTCAGTTAAACGGCTATTGTTGCTGACACGTGTGTATGAACGGAACCAAATGTCACATAAGCTCACTGAAGGCTGTAAATTATTACGGTGAAGGTAATTGCATAGTGTAACCGTTGCCATACCATCACCTGCTGGCTCAGTTCACGGCGAGCTTTGCGGCTATTTGGATTGAAAACATCACATAATGCAACCTTAATGGGAACACATGCAAGGAAAGCTGTTAGTAAAATATTGCAATGTTTTCATTTGTAAAAACATATTCATAAAAAATTGCACTCGGAGGATTTGAACAGATGTCTTGAGTTCTGACATAAGTAGTATTAATTAGAAGCGATCGAAAGGGTGGGCTTTAAATGCGCTGTCATTTGTTTTGACAATATTTCTGCTATTTTTCGTCAGGTGAAGGTGTTCCGAAGACCCTACCATTGAGAAAACGGAATCACGCTTTCACGATCCCGGGCGTGGTGCAGTTGGTTAACGCTCTCGGGTATGAATTCTTGGGATGGAGGTTTGATTCCCTGTAGAGAGATTTTATCTTTCTTTTGCGTCATCACGACATCATTTGATTGACGGTTATATTGTGACTTAATGAACGAACATCGACAGTGTGAGGCTTTAAAGGCTTTCCCCTTTAAAAAATGCTGAAAAAGAGAGCAGCGAATATTGAAATGAGTAGCACCGGGATCTCCAGAAAACATGCGGCGGGGCTGTTGGCGGGGCGAGGTGAAGGCGGCCGCATTTGTCGCAAGGGCAGTTCGGCGCGTCGCTTTGTCGTATCCGATGAAGACTTTGAAAACTTTATTTTCCACCGATTTAGGAGACCCCCTACTCTACGCTCCTAGCATGTAGGCCTGAGGAACGGGGGCTGGAACCTCCGCGACAAAGGACTGGCGAATATACATTAGTTATTCGCGGCCTCAGCCGCCAGGCGGACGGCTTTTTGCTGGTCAGCGGGGACGTCGCTTCGCAGCAGGGTTACCAAGGCTTCTCTACTTTTAATGTTGTCCCTAGCGCCCGGAGACTTAGGGTATTCCCAAAGCATATGGTCGAGGGTCCCCCTCGCATCGCAGGCTGTACATTTATCATTTTGTTTCTCATATATTTGGGTTTGAAACAACCAGACAGAGTTTGGGAAATTTCCGGCTTTTAATCGCCGCCAGGCTATGGTCACTTTATTATTTAAGCTAGGATTCGGTGGAGGCATCCGACGTCTTCCTAATCTATAATTTTCGATTATTTCTTTATAGGTTTGCAAACGTTCGTCCATCGCCTGGCAGTAAGCGGCTCCGCGTTAGTCTTATCTTTTTCCTTGGTCCTGATGTTGAGGAACGGTGTGGCATAGCATATTCGGCTTATTATGTATGCTCGTATCAGCCTCAAGAGGCTTCTCTCTTTTGGCTGACGTTATCCGGTGGGTTCCACTCTCAGCTTTGGGCGACCTACAACCTCGTCGGCAGATCGGCACGCTGTCGGCGTTGGCGCAGTAGGAAAAGCTAGACGACTGACGAAAAAAATGCGTCTGGTGGTAGTCTGCCTACTTTGACCAGCCGTGGATCGGCCTAGTTTAAACGCTCCTTTAAAAAGAACACTATATACCTTTCTCAGAAACATCGTAATAAAGAAAAATTTCTCCTCGGGAGTTCCAAACCGACACCACCGCATGTTCGGGGAAGTCGTTCTCTCAACCGAGCTAGCAAGACAATAGTGCTCTAAAATATTGAGCAGTGTGACGACCCAATTAGCACACATTACGTGGCCCACCTGGGGTCCGTATTGGCAAGTTGGGATAGGGCGAGCACGATAACACCCATGAGGGCCCCCTTTAGTGTTCAAGCGGGCAAGCCCAATTTGGGCTTGCACCTGCTTGTTCTATCTGGGCATCATATAGGCGGAGAAAGGGCTGACTGAATACATATTCCCACATCTGGCCCTCAAGGGTCCCGCTCGGGGAATTTTAGAGCCAATACAAAGAAAATTTGGGTTTTGTGTAGAAAAAGCCTGGGCTAATCTAATTGGGGCTGCCAACTCAAAAGCACAATAGGTCCCGCAAAGGCCGCGGCGGGGCTAAACACGGGTATGCCCGCGCATTGCCTACATGGGACCCTTGAGGAGTTCTCGATGGTCGATCAAACGGAAATGTAGGCCTCATGCAGAAAAGTCCTGGGCTGCCCCAAATGGGGCTGCCCACCAGAAACCTACATTTCCGCATGGCCTGTAGCGGGGCAGGAAAATTCACATTTCTGCTTCTGCCCGCATCGGTCTCTTGCGGGGCACTTTGGGGCACATCCGATGCAAATGTGGGCCTAAAACGAATAGTAGATGGGCTAGCTCGAACGGGGCTGCCCACTCAAAAACTAAATAGGTCCCGCATGGTTTACATCCGGGCTGAAAAGCGGGCATGCCCCCACACCACCCACATGGGTATTTCTTAAGTTAATTTAGGGCAAATGCAACATATATTCGTACTCTGTACGGTAAAAATAAGATAAGCCCAGTTGAGGCTGCCCATGAAAGGCCGAAGTGGGACCCAAATTGGCCGTAGACGGGCTTACCGCTCTGAAACGTCTTCACCCTATATTTCAGGCACTATTTTTTGTGTAATTCATCTTATAACGGCCGCTATTTGCACCTTCTGGATTTTTGACATAACCCTTCTATGCATATCCATGCCATGAAGAAAGACTAATTTTACTCTAAAAACTACGTTAATTATGCAGTATTGACAGAAAATATGCAGCAGTAACTGCTCCGCTTCACGAATATGTACTTAACTACCTCAAAATTTTTCCTGCGTCATTATTATTCTGCGTACACCATCGAAATAAATATTCGGATCAACATTTGGGGGGTGATGTGGGCTAGCCCACATAATTGTAGTGAATTGGGAATAAATTTCTCTTATGTGAGTAGTGTTGAAGACAAGATAAATAAAAAGCGCTCAATGTTTCACACGTGATTATTAATGGAACTTGGGCAGCCCCGAAAATACCAGATTCAACCCATGAGGGCAGCAGGCTTTTTTATTCTTTTCAGCACAATTTTTTAACGCGTGCAAGATAGTAGCCAAACATGTGTGTAAAGATGTCAGGGAAGTAATCGAGGCCGATCTGATTAAAAAAGCAGGTGCATCCTGTGTCAGCACACCATCTGTTTCTTTGACGGCCAAAAAGTTAAATTTTTTGTCCGGGGCCACGTGATGTCGGCGTTTATGTCGGCTGACGTCATGATGCAGGTTGTATTTAATGTGAAATTGTGTCAATAAATCATCAGTTGAAAGTTAACGCTCGTGTTGTCTACATCTGTCTCGTCCTTGTTCATATGCGCTAGAACGTGTCTGTCTCGCTACAGAATAGATTTTCGTCTCTTACGGAGGATTGCGACATTACCCTAGAAGCAATGAACAATAATTTCAGAGATATCATTACTGAGTGCGCTGCAGAAGTAGGCGGTAGGATAGTTAGAGAGGAGACGAAAGATTTGTTTAACAAACGCCAGAGTATAAAACCTTCCAATCAAACAGGCCAGATAGAATTGGCCAAGATATCGAAGCTAATAAATAAGCGCAAGGTGCCTGGTATAAGTATAACATGGAGAAAATTGAGCATGCTGTAAAGAACGGGGGAAGCCTTCAAGCGGTAAAGAAGAAATTGGGCATAGGCAAAAAGCAGGTGTATGCGCTAAGGGAAGAGGCAGGCAACGTCATCACGAATATGGACAAGAGAGTCAAAGTAGCCGAGGAGTTCTGTACAGATCTCTACAGTAGCCAAAGTAGTTAGGACCGTAATGAGATTGGCGGAAGGGAAAAACAGTCAGATGTTCCACCAGTGACGAAGGACGAGGTCAAGAAAGCATTAGAAACTATGAAAAGAGGGAATTCAGCTGGAGAGGATCAGCTAACTACAGATTTGTTGAAGCAGGGGGAGGGAGGATATCGTGCTAGAAAAACTGGCCAACCTGTAACGCAGTGCCTGGTGTCATAGACGGTACCGAAACCATGGAAGAATGCAAACATTATCTTCATTCATACGAAAGGGGACCCTAAGGACCTCAAAAATTAGACCAATCAGCTTACTGTCTGGTACGTATAAGGTATTTACTAATGTAATCGTTAATACAATCATGGCAACCTTAGACTGCAGTCAAGCAAAGGATCAATCAGGTGTTCGGAAACAGTACTCTACTATCGATCATATCCATACTATCAACCAGGTGATAGAAAAATGTTCGGAATATAACCAGCCCTTATACATAGCATTCATTTATTACGAAAAAGCATTTGACGCAGTTGAAACCTCGGCGGTGATGCAGGCAATGCGAAATCAGGGGGTATACAAGCCGTACGTGAAAGTGCTTGAAGATATATATAGTGGCTGCACAGCAACTATAGATCAGCACAGAGAAAGTAAAAAATTCACATAAAGAAAGGTGTTAGGCAAGGAGACACGATCTCCCCAGTACTTTGCACAGCTTTCTTAGAGTAAGTATTCAGAGGCTTGTAATGGGAGCAGTAACGGATAAGGGTAGATGGAGAATACCTAAGTAATCTGCGATTTGCTGATGCCATTGCGTTGCTAAGTAACTCGGGGGATGAACTACAAATAATGATTGATGACCTAGACAGGAAACGTAGAAAGGTAGGCCTAAAAATCAATATGCAGAAGACTAAGGTAATGTTAAACAGCCTAGGGAAGGAACAGCAGTTTACGTTAGGAAGCGAAGCACTGGAAGTAGTAGGCGAATATGTCTACTTAGGACAGGTGGTAACCGCCGATGCGTACCACGAAAAGGAGATAACAAGAAGAATAAGATTGGGATGGAGCGCATTTGGCAAGCACTAGCAGATTATGACTAGCAGCTTACCGGTATCGCTCAAGAGGAAAGTATACAACAGTTGCATCTTACCTGCACTCACCTACGCGGCTGAAACGTTGAGGCTAACCAACAGGGTTCTACTTAAGTTCAGGACAACGCAAAGGGCTATGGAACGAAAAATGGTAGGGGTAACATTAATCGATAGCAAGCGTGCAGAGTGGGTTAGAGAAATAAACTCAAGCTACCGACATTCTAGTGGAAATTAAGAAGGAAGGGACATGGGCAGGACATGCATTGCGAAGAGAGGATAACCGATGGTCGCTTAGGGTAACAAACTGGATTCCTAGGGAAGGAAAGCATAGCAGGGGGCTCCAGAAAGGTAGGTGGGCGGATGAGGGTAAGAAGTTCGTAGGGGTCAGGTGGATGCAGCTAGAACAGAACCGGGTTAATTGGAGAAATATGGAAGAGCTAGGCCTGCACCCTGCAGTGGGTATAGTAAGGCTGATGATGATAATGACACACTACACCCTAAATAAACATGGCATCCATAATACACTAGAATTGTCAGTGACTCCTTAATAACTTGAAGGAAAATGCACTGGTTGTAGAATTTGATGAGTATTGGGGAATCGAATAGCTAGAGCTTCCAGCTAGAGCATTTCAAACAATTGCGAAATAGCGATTAAAACCGCTTCGGCTGTCAGGCTTCTCCGCACCGCACGGTACCGGTATGTTTCCCGCATAGAACGGTTTGGTTGTAAGAAGTAAAAACAAGGCTACCAAAATTAAAGGCCTACAAATTTTATTTGGTGGCATCATAAAAGGCACAACATAATGTGGGCAAAGGTAACGAGAAAAAGATATATTATGATATGAGGGGAAGCTTGAATTTTATTCGTCGATTAGGTCATCAGTTTAGATTATAGCGCAAAAAACACTCTGGAAGCTTTACCGACAGCTTATGGAGATTTATCCTTGAAATCGCAGTATTCTCGACAAGTGATGCAGCTGCCCTTCAAGAGTAGTAAAATACATTACACTCTTAAAACACACTCGCCAAACATACTCGCCAATCGCTCCATGCTCACAGGAGCCGAGTCTGTGCCCCACCACACAACCATTATAATACATACGTTTCAAACTTTTCGCCGTGACTGAGAGCCAAGCAGGCTATCGAGCGGCGCTGCCATCATAGCTCAGAACTCTATCCTCGCTCCAAAACATGAGCTTAACAGTAAATTAAAAGCTGTAGCAGCAAATATACTTAGATCCAAATCCATTTCTGTGTGCAGCATATATTTAAAAACACGACTTTTAGTCAACATGCATTATCCGGAGAAGCTTTTAAATGAAATACCAGGAGATTTTATTGCCCCTTACTATTTTGTAAGACGTTAGAAAAATGACACTAAAAGGAAGTCATTCAGGAATTTATGTTAAGTAATAGTCTTTGTTTACTGAATACAGGTCAGCCTACCTATAGGGCCCCGAGCTCAAGGAAAATGAGTTTTAATTTATGTCTAAGTTCACCCTCCATGACTGGCTAAGAAAGAACTAGCTTGAAGGAGGTTCTTTTTCAGTGGATCTTAGTGTCAACGATATAAATGAATTATTTACAACCTGCGCTTTTACTGCTGCACACCTAGCCCTCAGTCATCTGGAGCTGTACAGCAAAACAGGAAATTTGGCATAAACAAGAATGTAGACAAGCAAACAAGACACAAAATAAGGCCTGGGGAATTATTCGTAGGCAGCCTATACAGGTGAACCTCATAAAGTTTAAAAAGGCTAGAACCAAGGGACGGCGCATGCGTCGAGATGCTGATAAATCTTCCTGGAAGAGCTTTGTATCCTCAATAAACAGCTGTCACACGAAAACAAAATGTGCGAGCAAGTTGGCAAGCTAAACGGCAGTTTCTATCCCCTAATAATTCCTTTCCTGCAAGCCCGTGACAGATAGGGAACTATTAAGCAACAGCCCGCCATACTGGGAGAACATTTTTCTGAAACCTCTATTTCATTGCACTACGCAGGCTTTTTCTTGAAACACAAAAACACAACCGAAAATATGAACTCCCCACAAGTGGTAGTGCCAATGAGGCATATAATAAATTATTCACACAAGAACTGCACACAGTACTATCCTACGTTAAACAGAATGCGCCGGGCCCTGAAGAAATCCATTCACAGTTGCTAGCACATTTTTTGATCCTATACTGAAGGAGCTCTTTTAAAATTTTTAATATTATTCGATTCGCAGGAAAAATAGCGGAGGCTTGGCAAACGGCTGTAATTGAAAACCGGCAACCTCCCCTAATAGTTACAGATCAATAGCACTAAGAAGCTGCGTTGCCAAATTCTTCGAAAGCATCCTGAACATTCCTAACATTTACGCTCGAGTCCTGTAAACTTCATGTCCATCAATGCGGCTTAAATATGTGATGGTAAACATTTTGCTACCTCGTCTAGCAAGAATACATGATCCGATTTTGGATTGGAAAACATTTATTTCGTCAAAATGCTGATGCGGACGGTCCGATCAAGATGGCCTCCTGTTCATGGCTGGCGGCGACCTTAGTGGCCCACTCGGTGACCAAGGCTTGAATGCCACAGAACCTGCACGCGGGGTTAACCTCATCAGGATACGTTTTTACTAATAGGTACGGGCTAAGAAAGGATCTCGTCTGGAGTCTCCTCAGAGCGGTCTGCTGTGCCTTATCCAACGTTTTGTCAGTTGGTAGAAATTTGTGCCGTTCCAATCTGTAATGACTTGTGATATCGTGAAAAGATGCAAGCCCCTCCTTGGAATAACCCATGGATACGAAGGACCCACCGACTCGGTTGGCGAAACCCCGAACCATGTTGTGGGACGAATCTCATTTCCCGGATTCCCCGAATGAGCTGGCACCCATATCAATTCAATTTCTCTGTAAGGTTGCCTGGTCAGTTTCAGTATTTTCTGCGCTGCAGTTGAGATTCTGCCCCCCGCAAAGCTACAGACAGCAAATATAGAATCGGGAAAGATTGTATTCGCGTCGGTGCTAGCTATGGCTAGTGCCACAGCTGCCTCTTCCGCGGTTTTCGAAGATTTTGTCACTACCGACCCTGATGCCTCTAGCCGCCCGTGCACGTCCACCACCGCCAGTGCGAACGCTCCTCTTGTTGCGTATTCTGCCGCGTCAACATAGACAGCTCCTTCGCTAGTTGCGTATTTTTTGTGCAGAGCTATTGCCCTAGCTTTCCTCCTTCCTTTGTGGTAAGAAGGGTGCATATTCTTTCGTAGTGATTTGATCGTCAGTCGCTTGCGAAGGAGTTTGGGTAGCTGCGTTTTCGTGCCCTCGGGTGGAAGTTCAACGCCTATACCTAAGCGCTCCAGTATGGCTCTGCCTGCCTTAGTGCGCTTAAGCCGTTTTTTTGCATTGTGAGGTTAGCCTCCTTGAGCTCCTCTGGTGTATTATGTATTCCCAGTCCCATGAGTCTATCTGTCGATGTGTAGTTCGGCAGCTCCAGGGCTGCTTTTTATGCTTGCCTAATCATTGTCTCGGCTTTTCGTTTCTCCGAAGCATCTAGTTTTAGGTATGGTAGCGCATACACCATCCTGTTCAGAACAAATGCATGCACTATCCTGCAGAGGACTTTTTCTTTGACTCCTCTACTATGGTTGGGTACTTTACTGATTAGCCTAATTGACATATTAACTGATGTTTTCAGCTTTTGCGGGGTTTTTTGTATTTCTTGTTAGCTTGTAGATAGAGCCCTAAGATACTTATTGACTTTACCTCCTTGATTGAAACTCCCCCCACGCACATGTTAAGCGGGGTTGGGGGCCCTTAGCTCCTGGAACCGGGAGCCCTGGGTTTGGGTCTGATGACCAGTAGCTCTGATTTTGGGTGTGAGCACGATATGATTGAATGACCTGCGAGCTCTGCGATAGTGTCAACCGCGCGTTGCAACATTTCCTCTATGTGACCGTCATTCCAGTTGGTGGTCCAGAGTGTGATGTCATCGGCGTAGAAAGTATGTCTCAGCCAAGGAATGGCTTCCAGTCGGGGTGGAAGCTTTATGAGGGAAAGATTGAAGAGAAATGGTGACAGTACTGATCCGTGCGGTGTCCCTCTACCCCCTAGCCGAAAATTTGATGACTGTATTTCGCCTATTTTAATTATCGCGGACCTATGGCTGAGCAATGAGCGAATGTATCGGAAGGTTTTTTCTCCTGGATGAATGTCTGAGAGGTTCTTGAGAATGGCTTTGTGTGCCACGGTATCGAAGGCCTTGGTAAGGCCTAGCCCTAGCATTGCTTTGGTGCCCGCGCATCTCCCAGTGTCTATCACGTCTGCTTGGAGCTGAATCATGACATCCTGTGTAGATAAATTAGCTTTGATGCCTAGCATAGTTGTTGGCAAGATCTCTGTCTTCTGCGTACTCCTGCAGTCTGTTTATGATCACATGCTCTATGAGCTTGCCTACGCAGGAAGTGAGCGATATTGGGCTGATGTCCTTGTTTCTCCTCAGGAAGCCTTGTCGGACTTCATCAGGCGAGGATTCATCGTACGCTCGGTAGATTATTCCTCTAATCTAGTCGTCCGGTGCCGCGACGTACGACGCCACTTGCTTGTCATGCCCTTCAAGCTTGAGGACTTTCATGTCGGCGTAAGCTGATGCTCTTTGGCGGTTCGGAGTGCTTACGGTGAACGTATTGGTCACGATGTTCACACGTGTAGTGTCCACGTCTTGTGCCTCCAATGGCGCCACCTTCGCTGCCGCCCAAATGGAATGCTCGATGTTATGTGGGGCGACGCTGCTCAGGTCCCAATTTCTCGGTCGACACACGATTTTGTAGTCGTCCATTGGTAGTCTCGGGGACGGTACCCATTTTTTAGTGACGGATGGTCCACGCTCCTTTTTGGCTGTAGTGTCGGAGTTCGACTTCCCGTCGGCCTGACCCGGCTTAAGCCTAGCTTCTACGACGTGGCTGTTAGCGCTTTGTTTCAAGCGTCTGGCGCGATCTTGAAGACGGAGAATAGACTCCCATTCTCCGTTTTTTAGCTCCGCTGGTGTTATGTCTTCTCCTTCGACGGGGTAATCCATCTTCAGGGTCAGCAAGGTCTCGAACTTGCTCACGGAGCCCGTCGGCACAGGGCCGAGCAAGGTCTACGCGTTAGGCCTAGCTCCCTCCATCACTTGGTCCGGGTAAAACGACCGAACAATACGAAAGCTGGGTGTCGACTTGCCAAGAATTGGTATCCACGGGTGCCGGGTGGTCCCTCAGAGATGTTCTAATAGGTGGCAGGTTCAAGAACCGAAGCGTTCCGCCAAAAGTTGGCTTCGAGGCGGGAGTCCATGCGACGCACGTCCGCACTGCTCAACAGCCCAGGCAGGGATTTCCGAGAAGCTTTTGTATACAAAAAGCATTGTCTGGCAGTTTTTTTAATATGGAGAAAGCCGACGATACCACCTGGAGTTTCGGGAGTCTCCAAAACTTAGCAGAACTAAGTTTTCATGACAGAATGCTTAACTGCTTTGAAGTTTTCTTGTCATGATCGCTAATTTCAAGTTCGCTTGGGTCCAAGCCTCACAAGAAACTTCATTCAAGAGAACGCGTGCCTCAGGGGTGCATTTTAGGGGCCATCTATTCCCAGTAAAAATGAATTCAGTAGCCAAAATTATATTGAAGTCTTTTATGTATTCGGTCTATGTGCATGACTTGCAAATAATCTGCGCATCCTTTACCATACCTGAACGTCAGAGGCAAATGCAGATAACATTAAATAACCTTAATCTGCGGGCGGACAAAAATGGATTTTAATTCACCACGCAAAAAGTGTAGTTGTTTGTTCAATCAGGAGAGGGTTCCTGATTAATCCCACATTTTTCCTAAATGTAGTAGTAATCCCAGTAAAGAAATAGAGCAAATTCCGAAACCTGACTTTTGACAATACGTTTACATTAATAACACGCAATAACAAATTGTTTTAATTATAGCACTCAGCGTGCTCATCATTATAAACGTCGATTTTAGTGTATTGTTTTTCACTTAATCTCTAGTTCTTAAATATCGCTTACAATTTATAACTGATATAGGATGCTGCTTCTTGTAGACAATCTTTTTTGCTGTTGCACATAGAGTTGCCATATTGCCAGGTAGTCTTGGCAAGACAGGTAGCAAAGAATGAAGGCATTTGGGTTGCTCTTCAATGAAACTTAATTTTGCGCCCGCAAAAAAACAACGTGAATCGGCTGCCTAACAGCAAACGCGTTCGTCTAGCGTAGAACTAAGAATACCCGTCAAAGCCCCAAACCTCAATTTAAAGGCGGCGAAGAAACATCGAAATAAATACTTTAACCTTGTCTAGCATAACCTGGACATTTCAGAAGCACACGTGAGTGGGCGCAATTTTCTAAATACATTACGGCGCGTCTTGCGCGGTAAAGAAAATGATAAGCCTGCATCTCACGACAAGCATGAGGAAACAGAGCACAGACACGATCTGTGGTCTACACTCCACTGATAAGGCCGCATGCCAGCGGCTGTAACAAATACAGAGTGGAATGGTATGTGGCATTACTCTCCCCTAAATATACACCTGCCTCGATGTTCCAAAAATAAACCCAGAAACGTAAACATGAACATTAGAAAGTTTAAGCATTACGTTTTCTTTAACGCGCTGAATACGGCCTCTGGCGTACAACGTGCATACGACTTCTTGCCCCGCGCGTCGCCGTTTGGAGGAAGTCATACCGTCAGGAATGGCTTCATAGTCTAGTTGTCCGACGCTGCGAAGGATTTTGTATGGCCTGAGCAATCGACGTAACAATTCACTTATTCCGTGACACCCATTCGACGTCCATATCCAGTCTTGTCTTTCGGCTTGTACTCTTAGTCGCGTCGTCGCAAGTTGTATCGACAGGCGTCGGTGCGTTGTTGGTCTCTAAAGGCGGGGACACATGTGCGAAAAGCGAGAGCGATACGCTCTGGCGGGCCGCGTCCGGACGAATCCGATCCGGCAAACCGGCGCTCGCTGCTTGCGTCCAGCCGGGAAGATGACACCGGTAGCCCGCATGCGAAGACTGGCGAAGCGATGCTTCGGCGGGCAGCGGCAGCCAATGCGAGCGCGAACAGCGGCAACGTCTTGTAGACATAGAAGGGCTGTGCGGTGGAGCTTTAGGTGGAGCGCCTCTTGGCTCTGCGGTCGCGGTTCTGCCGAGCAGGTGACCGGCCGCGCCGGCTGCTACCACCTGAAAAATGCTTTAGTGCTATTTCTTTGCGTCAATAAAAGGTCACTTTCGAACCTTTATTACCTCATTGGCCCGCTCCGAAGCGCGGTTCGCTGCCTCTTTGATGCAACGCCGGTTAGGCTTAGCGAGGACTAGGGCAAGCAATGTTGGTGGAGTACGTCGCCCAGCGCGTTCGCGGGTAGCACCGTAGCCGAAACGTTCGAACGTGTGCAGACATGCTGCTGTTGCATGTGTATAGCAGACAAGCCTTCTGATAACATCGCTGTTTCGTGTTTTTTTTTGTACGAGGCTGAAGTCATGTGAAGTTCATGGAGCCAGGCAGTCTTCCAATTCCACTGCGCGGTGACACAGGCTGTGGGCGGAGCTGGAGGGAGTTCGCTTGTCGGACGCACGGTGCTCCATATGTCCCTGCTGGCACTGTGGCGGCAGTTCGCAAGCGGCGTTCGCTGCGGCACGCCCGTCGAGCTTTCGCACATGTGCCTCCTACTTAATGCGCAGCCGGACACGTTGTCAGCCTTCTTCTACACGCTGGAGGTAGGCGGCGACTTCAAAGGTATCTTCTTCGGTTACGTGCTGCAGCATCACATCGAGCGTTATCGTGGGGTCCCTGCCGTACACAAGCTTGAACGGGTTTGTTCTGGTTTGAAGTGAATCGAGAAGTGGTTGGCGAAGAACGAACAAGCTTTATTAAAGGTTAGTAGTATTTATAGCCGTTGGCTAGCCACGTCACCGCAGGTACTGTCGTTAACAGTGGCTTAGCCGGTATCTCGGCAGATAAGCACGTGTTCATGCGTCACAACAATTCTCCCCTCTTAAGGAGTGAAGCGGTCGGGGCGTCGGGTGTTCCTTTTTGACGTACGCAGTGTCACTCCAGCGCCGCCAGTCACCAGTGCCTCGTTTGTACTGTCCTCAGCTTGTGAGCCTGACGGCGTTTGCATGTCAGCGCCCGCTTGACACTGGCTCTCGCTGCTGCCGTGCACTTGAGACTGCGGCTCTCCCGATACGCTTGGGCTGCCTTCAGCCATTGATGCCTCCGTGGGAGCCTCGGGTTTAACCTCCGCTCCTTCCACACTGGCTCTCCTGGTCTTTAGCTGGTCCAGGTGGCGGCGATGTTGCTCCCCATCTGCGGTCTTTACGGTTGTCATGCGCGAGCCCTCGTTGGACTCTATCACACCTGGTTTCCACTTGTCACCTGCTCCGTAGTTCTTGAACCAGATTTCCTTGCGCAGCGGTTTGCCGTTGTTGCAAGCACTTGCAGAGGGAAAAGGTCGTGACACGATATTGTGCAGTAAACAGCGCGGCTCGTAACCCAGAAGCATGGAGGCCGGGGTTTTCCCGTTTAGATGGGGGGTACGCCGATAATGAGACAGAATGTGGTCCAGGCGTGCTTGCAGACTACCGTGCGTGTTCTTGCTTAGTCCTTGCTTCACAGTACGTACCGCCCTTTCCGCCAGGCCGTTAGACTGCGGCTTGTAAGGAGCTGTCCGCAAATGAATGATGCAATTGCGCATCATATATGCCCTGAACTCCTCGCTACTAAACTGCGGCCCGTTATCAGTCACGAGAGTCCTTGGCAAGCCGAATCGGCTGAACATTGTCTGCAGTGCTTCAATTGTTTTCATTGAAGTGGCAGTCTTCATAGCAGCAACCTCGATCCATTTCGTATGAGAATCGACCACAACCATCAACATGTGACCTTCCAAGGGCCCCGCAGAATCGACATAGATTCTAGACCAGGGCTCTTCCGTTTTCGGCCAAGGAACGGGTTGTTGGGCCGCGGGCATGCTGCCGCATTCTATGCATGTTGGACACGCGTTGACAAGCTTCTCAATGTCCCGATCGAGTCCTGGATACCAGAATACAGACAGAGCCAAGTTCTTCATGGCCGTTATACCTTGATGCGCGTCATGCAGCATACGCAGCATTGGTAGCCTCGCAGCCGTCGGAATTACCGCACGATGACCCCAGTATACAATTCCATGGCTGCAAGTAAGTTCGTCCTTCCTGTGCATATATGCGCGTAATGGCTTCTGACTGGGCTGCCAGTATCGTGGCCAGTCATTGTGAATGTATTGGCGGACTTGCGCGAGGTCGCTATCACTACCCGTCATCTTGGCCAAATCACTCGCTGAGAGCGCACCAGAATTTAGGTGATCTGTTAGAAGAACGTACTCACGCACATCATCTTCTGCAATCTTAGCGTTTTGCTTCTCCCGCACAGGCAAACGGCTAAGGGTGTCGGCAGGAATCAGTGCCTTCCCTGGTTTGTACTGAATTTTGTAGTTGTAGGCGCTCAGCAGGAGAGACCAACGCTGAATCTGTGCAGCCGCCATGGCTGGAACGGGCTTGTCGGGGCTGAAAAGGCTCACGAGAGATCTGTGATCAGTGACGAGCGTGAACTGATTCCCGAGCAGATATTCCCGGAACTTTGTAACACCAAATACTACCGCCAATGCCTCTCTTTCAATCTGCGCGTAATTGCGCTCAGCAGCTGAAAGAGTTCGCGATCGGAACCCGATTGGTAGATCTTGCCCATTTACTCTGTGGTATAGTACGGCGCCAACGCCACACGACGATGCATCGGTTTCCAAGAAAAGGGGCTTACTTGGATCGTAGTGTGCCAAGAACTTTGCTTCCTCTAGCAGCCGCTTCGTTGTCCGGAAAGCGTTATCTTGTCTCGCCCCCCACTTCCAGCGTGCGTTCTTTCTTAGTAGTTCATGCAGCGGCTCCAGAACCATAGCCAAATTTCCCAGAAATGCGTGGTAATAGGTTACAAACCCCAAGAATGCCCGCAATTCCGCAACGCACGTTGGCTTCGGCATCTTTGCTATGGCGGCAGTGTTATCTGCCTTAGGTAACAACCCGTCCGCGCTTATACGATGCCCCAGAAATTCAACTTCTGCTTGCCGAAACTTGCATTTCTGGGGATGCAACTTCACACCATGCTGCCGGAAACGCCTGAAAACTTCACGCAGTGTGTCAGAGTTCCCGTGTTTTTCCGCGACTACTACGTCGTCCAGGTAAACTTGAACGCCCGGAATGCCTTGCAGGATGTCTTCCATACGTCTCTGAAAAATTGCAGGAGCAGAGGCTACACCAAACGGAAGTCGATTGAAGCAAAACAGGCCTTTCGGGGTGTTTACGACCAAAAGCTTCCTGGTTTCCTCATCAAGCGGCAACTGATTGTAAGCATCTTTCAAGTCGATAGTGCTGAAGACTTCCCCGCCGTTTAGGTTGGCGAAAGTATCCCGTATTTTCGGCAATGGGTACTGCTCCGTAACGCATGCACAGTTTGCGGTCACCTTAAAATCACCACACAACCGAATGGAACCATTCTTCTTGATCACGGGAACCAGAGGCGTGGCCCAATCCGCACTGTCGATAGGCGAGAGAATGCCATCTTTAACAAGCCGGTCTATTTCATTAGACACTTGCTCCCGCATTGCATATGGCACAGAACGAGCTTTGCAGAAACGCGGTTTCGCATTTTCATGCAACCGCAGATGAACTGCGGGACAGTTAATGCGCCCTAGACCTGGCGTAAACAAATCACTGAACTCTTCTATCAGTGCGCTAACGGAAGGTTGGTGCGACAAATCTTGCTCACCAGAGGTTGCATCGCTGGCAATGCTGAGGACGGGTCTTCCGCTATGCTCAAATGCGCTGATGATGTCACGTCCGCACAAGTCCGGGCTAGCGCACTGCAGCACGGTCAGCGTCGCTTCCAAGGTTTTTCCCGCGTACGAGACAGGAAGCTTGAGCTGGCCCTTCACGGGGAGCTTGCCCAGGAAGCAGGACAACTGCAAAGACGTCTTGAGTAGCGCAGGCCAGGCATGCCGATGCTTGCAGTAGGTTTTCCACGTAATAATGGAGACCGGCGACCCTGTGTCTACTTGCATCTTGATCGGAATCCCGCTCCAACGGAATGTGCGAATGATGGGCGTGGTCAAGTTAACAGACGCAGTGTACAAACTAAGTAGACAAAGCTCGTTGCCGTCACTTGACGAGGAATGTTCTTCACAAAGTGCCACTCCTGGTTGTTTCAACGCGCACATTTTAGCTAGGTGCCCTTTCCGTCGGCAGCGAAAACACTCCGCCCGGCGAAACTTGCACTTCCCTGCCTTGTGCTCAGTGCTACCGCAACACGGGCAAGCGTCACCTGGGCTTGGTTTAGATGCCGTGTGCGTACGAGTTTTGTGGCAATACGGTTGGCCCTGCTGCTTGCTCCTCACGGCATTAATATTGCCATGATCCTTTGTCTTATCTATGTGGTCCACGTTAAGGGCTGCCATCTCTGCCGCTAACGGTATATCCTCGGCTTCTTTCAGCCTTAGCGAAGCTTTTGACAAGTTTCCGCTGAACGCCGGTGTCACGCAGACCGCAAACAAGTCTGTCTCGTAACATCCTGTCCCTTGCATCACCAAAGTTGCACCTACAGGCTTGCTTCCGAATTTCGGCAATAAAGTCCTTCATTGTTTCGTCCGGACGCTGGCGTCTTGTGAAGAACTTGTACGACTCCGCAATTTCATTGCCTTGCGGCGCAAAATGCTTAGTCAGCTGCAGAACCAGCTGCTCGTAGGCTAGCTCTTGAATCTTGACCGGCGCGCAACGTCCCGTTATTATGCCGACTGTTGCTGTACTTAAAGCTGCCGTTAGAAGAGCCCGTCATTTATTCGAGTCATCGATTCCGTAAGCTTCAAAATAAGATTCCAGACGCACCTGATAGGCTTCCCAACTGTCTTCCGTTTCGTCGAAACCCGGCGGTCCGGCGTGGGCCGCCATGGAGCAGACAGTGCCCGGCTGTGGGCAGCCTCGTCGCCACTGAAGTGAATCGAGAAGTGGTTGGCGAAGAACGAACAAGCTTTATTAAAGGTTAGTAGTATTTATAGCCGTTGGCTAGCCACGTCACCGCAGCTACTGTCGTTAACAGTGGCTTAGCCGATATCTCGGTAGATAAGCACGTGTTCATGCGTCACAACAGGTTGTCTGCTTGATGGCCGTGTTATACGCGAAGATCGCGTACGGCATTGTGGCACCCAGGTCTTGTGTTCGGTGTCGAAGTACATGGCGAGCGTGCCCGCGATAGGTTTATTCAGATGGTCTGTAAGTCCGTTTCTCTGCAGGCTTTAGACGGTCGTCCTTCGGTAGCTTGTCTAGCTGTACTTCAAGGTGACTTGAGTGAGCTTCTAAGTCAATGCAGTTCCCCTGCACATTATTTTATGTTTTTTTTTGGGGGGGTAGCCTCACCATAATATATGTCCATGATGAGCACTTCGAGGATGCCGCGTCGCAGGAGAATGCGCTCAAAGAAAACTTTGGTGACTCCTCCTGCTTTACCATAAGACAGTGCTTTTGCTTCGGTGTAGCGGGTAAGGAATTGGTGGCGACAAAAACCCACTTGTCACCTGTTGATAAAGTCTGGGAGGGGCGAAGGAAATCAATTCTAATTTGCTGAAGTGGCTTGGTCGGGGCTGGAATGCGGTTCAGTAGCCCAGCAGGTCTGATCGAAGGCGTCTTCTGTCGCTGACACTCGCGGCGCATCTTCAATTAATGCCCAACGTCGGCAGGCAAGCGCGACCAATAATACTTCTCTTGCACTGAATGCAACGTGCATGCCATCCCGAGACGTCCTGCTATCGCCTGATCGTTGAAAGCCTGTAAAATTTCATTTCGGAGTTTTCTAGGCACGATAAGGAGGTATGCGGTCTTATAGGGTACGAATTTCTTCACAAGGACGTCGTTATGCAACGCGAAGGACAGCAGCGAACGCCTGAAGACCTTAAGAGCAGACGCCGTCTCGCCTTTTAGATAATCCATCACGTCTCTCAACAGAAGGTCCGAACGCTTGTGCTGTGCAAAACTGGTGGTGCTTACCGGACCCAATAAGGCGGCGTCATCGACTTCTGTCGGATGCGCATCAACGTGGGCTCGCGACAAGCAGTCTGCGTTGGAATGTTAGCGACCAGACTTGTAGACCACCATGATCTCGAATTCGTGCAGGATAAGCTTCATTGTGCAAGGCAGCCGAAGGAGTCTTTCAAACTGGCAAGCCAGCAGAGCACATAGTGATTGCTATTACCTTGAATGGTCGATCGTACGGACGGAATTTCGAAAATGCTCAGATGATCGCGAACCATTTCTTCTGGGTCGTCGAATTATTTTTATCGGCTTTTATGAGGAACCTGCTTGCGTAAGTGATAACGTTTCCACTATAGCATTCCTTTGAATGAGGACGGCGCCTATATACACGCTGCTTGCGTCGGTGTGAATTTCAGCCTTAATGTTTTCATCGAAATGAACGAATACAAGTGGAAACAGTAACGACGCTTGAGCTTCATGAAGGCTTATGCTTGCGGTGCTTTCCACTAAATGATACGTCTGCCATTGTAAGTAGAGTGAACGGATCTGCGAGGCGTGAAAACTTCTTGACGAATCGTCAGTAATACGCATACAGTCCGAGGAACTGGCTCACGGCTTTCTTGTCCCGAAGCTGCGAAAAGTGCGCGATCGCTGCTGGTTTGTTCAGGTCTGGGCAAACACTATCCTTGCCTACGATGTGTCCCAGGAATAGCAGATCTTAAGCGAGGCGACACTTTTCTTCTTTCACCTTTAGCCCTGAGAACTTGTTTTCATCGAGCACTGAGCGAAGCCTTTGCGGGTGGTCTTCAATGGTCGAAGAGAGGACAACAACATAATCTAAGTACACCGGAAAGTCGCGGTTGCGAAGAGGCCGAATGGCATTACCTTGAACTCACAGAAGCCGTCTGGTGTGATGAACGCAGTCTTCTCGCAATCTGTACCTGACCTCGACTTGCAAGTAGTCGCTCCATTGATGAGGCTTACTTTGTATTGCAGAGCCGGTGCAGTGTGTCGTCGATGCGAAGGGGTGGGGGGTAGACACCCTTCTTCGTTATGTTGTTCATGCGGATATAATTGACGTAAAAATGAAGTGTCCACCCCCAGTAAAACAAGGCGATAGATGAATATGGGTCCCACATAGGCAATGTGGGCAAGCGGCTGCATTTATCAAACCTGCATTGGTCACTCTTGGGAAGGGTGAAGGGAAAATACACTTCGGCTGCCCATACCATACCTAAACGGGCCCGTTGTAGGTTGTCCATGGGCTTCATAGGGGGGGGGGGGGGGGGCAGCCTATTGGGTCCAACAACAGATACCTGCGGGCGATGGGGAGGACTACGCTGTGCCGAAGGGTAGGCATACCCCACTACGTAGC
Organism: Amblyomma maculatum; assembly: GCF_055883805.1. Classification (NCBI taxonomy): domain Eukaryota; kingdom Metazoa; phylum Arthropoda; class Arachnida; order Ixodida; family Ixodidae; genus Amblyomma; species Amblyomma maculatum. Next base: position 130,933,116 of record NC_139352.1, read on the forward strand.
GCCAATGTATTACCCTGCGGGGACCGATTGCGGGAATGTGTGGGCAAGTAGCTAGCATGCCTGCATCTAGCCAACAAAGGTCCCGCATAGTATAGCAAGGGGCTGTGCCCTGGGCACTGCATTGGCGAAGCGTGGGCACCTCCACAGCAAACTGGCCGTGTTGAGACCAGAACGCACCCGCAGCAGATCAGTGGAAGCAAACACCTAGCACGCCCACATGAAGCCCACAGAGGTCCCACGCAGGATATACCAGGGCTTAGCCGTGAGGACTGCAGTCGGCGATGTGTGGGCACGACCTTCGTTCAGCTGTCTGCCTACGGTTCTGAGCAGACCCCCAGCAGATTTGTATGGGCAAACAGCTAGTATGCCTCCGTCTAGCCCACAATGCACTGCGCATGATTTATCGGGGCTCAGCTCTTCGATCCACTGTGGCGAAGCATCGGCACTCCCCACTCCTGGCTTTCCGTCAATTGCAATGCGCGGATCCACAGCAGCTAAGCGCGGGCTTAATCTAGTATGCCCGTGTCTAACCCACAATTCCCAGCACAGAGTGCTCAGCTCTGAGCTCCAAAGTCTTTGAGCTTGGGCAGAAGAATAAATAGGCTGACCAACAATGCCTGTGTTGGTGCCATGTCAGTGAGCAAAGCAAGGGTCAGTGACATTCAAACATGCAGCCCGGCTGTATCCATTACACCAAGTAAGTGGGCTAGGCTGCACATTTCGCAACTTAGAGCGCATAGGTTCGTCTCCGGCTTAATAAACTGGGAGTCTCTTAGAGCCCATAGGTTCGTCTTCGGCTTAATAAACTGTGGGTCTCTGTCACAAATTGCTCGTCGAAAAGCTGCCAGGCGGAAATCATGGAGGAATAAGGGACGTTTTATCCTTCCAACTGAACTTGGTTTGCGTTAGACAATATTCACTTTGTTAAGGTCGGTCAGGCCTTGTAAGGTTCACGTGTGGCGGTGCATTGGCAAGCGATAAAAAACTCAGTAAGGGTAATAAAATGCCTTCAATTGCTTTCAAGAAACACAAGGCAAAATTAACGCGCGTGACGGAATCCATAGAAGTAATATGAGAACAGTTCAAACCTCAAAACGCGAGAAGGAGGAATATAAACTCGACCATTTAGGCAAATAAGCATCACTATCTATATATTACAGTCAGTATTACGCGAGATTATATATCTAGGCAAAAAACGTACGTGGAGAGTAAACATACAGGAACTACGGCAAAAGGTTGGGTGGTCGTCGACATTGTGCGAGCTCGATTGCCGCAGGCGCAGTGCGACGAAGTGCGCTTCTCGGCGCTTGTAATTCGGCCCCAACGCACCCGCAGACGAAACATCCACCATCGTCCTCCGATTGTTTCCCGCCGACTGTGTTGGCGCTTCTCACATGCGTTATTGGCTTACGCACGCGGTACGCAGACAGCCGGCGAATAATAGGGAGGCGAGGGAGGCTGATAGCAGCAAGAACCTCCATCGGATTCACGCGTTCCAGCTTTAGTACGCAGCCTTGAACCAACACGAGTATCGTTGAGCGAAAGATGACATTTTCATGATATTGAACCTTGCAAAGTAGGAACCCGTATGACTACACCACGGCACATTAGCTATTATTCTAATTGCTCGTTTTTGCGCCGTTTGAATTTTCGTTTGGTTTTGCTTGGTGGTTGTCCCCCAGACCATGAGACAATAAGTTATACGTGGCAATATAAATGCATTGCAAGTTATTATTTTCACTCTAGGCGGAAGTGTGTGCCTCTGGCGGCATAGGATGCCATTAATCCTATTTATTTTAGCGCAGATATTCTCAGTATGTTTATCGGTCCAAACAACAGCAAGACATTTTACATCTGGCACGACATCAATTTTTTTGTTTGCTAACCAAAGGTCAAAATTTGCACCTACCATTCTGTTTTTGGCTCGAAATATTGTTGCTTTGGTCTTCGTGATGTTTACCCTTAGGTAGGTCTTAAAAGACCATTGACGCAGGAATCATAAAAACTGATTGCCGTGTTCTAGTAGGTCTGTTTCTGTGTTACCTGAGGAAAGCACTGTGAGGTCGTCTGCATGCGCTATTATGTTTACAGGAAGGGGAGCAGAAAATATATTATTAATGTAAATATTAAATAATAGGGGGCCCAGAATGCTGCCTTGTTGTGCACCAGAGGATAGCTTGCGGGGTTGATATAGTGCGATTAAGGGAGACCATTTGTTTACGATATTTTAGGTATGATTCAATTAAAGGTAACCTATTACCTTTAATTTCATAGTTATTGAGTTTATGTGCCAGTAAATAATGATTAAGCAGGTCAAATGCTTTTGAAAAATCAACAAATATTCCTAGTACGAAGAGTTTGTCCTCAAACGCATTTAGTATTATTTCGTTTTGCTTAATTACTGCCATTTCCGTGGATCTTTGTTTTCTGAGACCGAATTGACTATCTGACAGAACTGAATGGTTCTCTATAAAATTATTGATTCTCGCATAAATAATCTTTTCCAGACCTTTGGATATTATGGGAAGAATGGAAATAGGCCTATAGTTAGCCATATCTGAGGTAGCACCACCTTTGTGAATGACAGCTACTTTTGCTACCTGCTTTTCTTTTGGAAGCACGCTAGATTCAATAGATAGATTATAAATATGCATTAGTATTGGAGCTATTATGTCAACTACAAACTTGAAGGGTTTCATCTGAAAGCTATCTTCATCTTCAGCTCTGTTGTTTTTTAGATTTCTAAACACTGTCACAATTTCACCTTCATCAGTGGGATACATGAACAGGGATTCCGGAATGCATGGTGTAATTACACGCGTAACCCACAGGTGTCCCAGAAGGACAGCATAATGTTTTGGTTATGTTGACAAAGTAATTATTAAATTAATTACACAGTTCCTCCCCACTTATTGGTATACCATCTTTCATTATTGACGTAATAGTCGCTTTTGAGGTGGGATTTAGTAATTTGCCCACTGGTTGTGAACACTTCTATTGGGCCCCTCTAAAAACGCATTACTAAAATAGCTTAGCTTAGCAGTTCCCAATTCTCTATTCAGCTGGTTTCGATATTTCTTATATTTCTCAAGCTTGGAAGGCTCCCGTGATTTCATGAATTGCGCAAACATTTTTCTTTGGTCTTTATTTTGTGCAGCAGTTCTTGCGTAACCCACGGCTTCTTAGAATTGCGTTTGCGCTGACCGACTAGTGGAAAGCATTTATCATAGACAGTTTTAACTTTAAACAGACAAGCATTATACGCCTCATTCAAGTCTTTTAAAGACAGCACATAGTACCAACTAGTTTCGTATAACATTGTACGAAAACGGTCAAGTGTGGTGATATCAACGCGTCGAAAATGTGCAGAGGGCGCTGCAGGGATTCGATAAGGGCGTTCGGCTGGGACGAAGGCAAAAACAAGGAGATGGTCACTTAAACCGGAGAGTAGAGTACCAGCTTTTGGTTCGCATTTTTCGGTGTTCGTGATTACAATATCGATAGAGGAAGATGTGGAGCACGTGATGCGTGTTGGTACTTCGATAAGATTGAGAAAGCCATAGGCATCTAGTAGGCTCATAAATTCTCGCTGCTCTGCTGAATCACATTGCGTGTCAATATTCAAATCACCCGAAAAAAACAATACTTGCTGTTTTGTCGTTACGTAATCAAGCAGACTTTCGAGAGCATCTAGGCACTCTCAAATTTCCATCAGGAGGACGGTACTGAACATCGAATACGTTATTCCCACTTTGAACTGTTTTGCTGACGAACGATTGTACGTCGGCCGGTTGCTTCCCGACGCCGGTTAGTGGCCGGCAGACGGCTCAAAATCACGGCATGCGTCCGACATCGCCCCTCGTGTAGGTATTCATGCCATGCATTTATTATATCGTGGCCAATGCATATATAGCGGGGTAGCGGCTACAAATGCATCAAGAAAAGCTGTAGGTTTTTGATGTCATGAAGAAACAAAAGAAGCTGCAGTAATTGGTGAAACTTTTATTTGTCAACAGCGTTCAGAAAAAGCTCGCGATTTGCTTTTTAATAAGCGTTGATATATCTTGGGTATCAGCGAGCTCAAGTGGACCGGAATGGGAGAATTTAACTCCGGCGACCATTATGTCTTTTATTGTGGGCACGAATCCAGGAGAAGGAATGGGGTCGCTCTCATAGTAAACAGAAGAATGGGCAAAGCAGTGCTAGGGTACAACCCCAAAAACGACCGAATGATTTCACTTCGGATCCAAGGTCACCCTTTCAACATAACAGTTATCCAAGTCTATGCACCGACCACTGCTGCTGAAGAAGCTGACGTTGAGAGATTTTATGCGGACCTACAATGCCTTTTAGACCGCACCCCATCATCAGACGTCGTTTTTCTCATAGGAGACTGGAATGCTAAGGTCGGGAGTGAAGAAATATCCGGAATTACAGGCAAGTTCGGTCTTGGTGAGCCAAATGAAGCTGGGCAGAGGCTAGTAGAGTTCTGTCAAGAAAACAACCTGACCATAGCGAATACTCATTTTCAACAGCACAAGAGGCGCCTGTACACATGGATTTCACCGGACGGTCTGTACAGGAATCAGATCGATTATATTATTTGCCGGCAGAGATGGAGAAGCGCTATACAAGCAGTAAAAACAAGGCCTGGGGCCGATTGTGGCACCGATCATCAGCTTCTTGTTGCCAAAATTAAGCTTCGATTGAGGAAAGCGCAAAAAACTAGAAGGCCTTTCAGGTATGATCTGGATCAGATTCCATTAGAATATGCTGTGGAAGTGAGGAATCGATTTCAAGAATTTGATCTAGAAGACAAAGAGCCCGAAGAGATGTGGACTGATGTTCGTGATATAATACAAGAAGTTGCTACTAAGGTAGTTCCAAAGCAAAAGAAATGCAAAAAAGCAAACTGGTTATCTGAAGAGGCTTTGCAAATAGCTGAGGAAAGGAGGATGGCAAAAGGTATGGGGGAAAGAGAAAGATACAAGATGCTCAATGCGGATTTTCAGAAAATAGCAAGGAGAGATAAGAATGCCTTCCTGAACATACAGTGTCAAGCAGTTGAGGACAACAGCCAATTAAGGAACACAAGAGCTCTGTATAAGACAATCAAAGATATCAAAGGAAGCTTCTGTGCTAAGCTGGGCGTGATAAAGGACAAACGAGGCAAGGACCTCACTGAAGCCTCAGAGATAAAGAAGAGGTGGCAGGAATACACAGAAGAACTGTACAAGAAGGACACGGATGTGCAAACCCAACATAGGACGGTTGTGATTTCTGATCTCGAGCCGGGCATCCTGAAGAGTGAAGTTGAATGGGCCTTAGCCAGCCTTGCTAAGAACAAAGCTAGCGGAATTGATGGTATTCCAGCTGAGTTGCTACAAAACCTCAACCACGACGCTGTTAACACACTGCATACATTATGTCAAAAGATTTGGACAACCCTGCAGTGGCAACAGGATTGGATGAGGTCAGTTTACATCCCCATTCCAAAGAAAGGTAGTGCCAAAGATTGTTCCAACTATCGCACGATCGCGCATATTTCGCATGCTAGCAAGGTGATGTTAAAAATCCTGCAAGGTAGGCTGCAGCAGTATGTGGATCGGGAGCTTCCGGACGTGCAAGCTGGGTTTCGCAAGGGCAGAGGAACTAGAGACCAAATTGCCAACCTTCGCTGGATATGGAAAAAGCAAGAGAGTTCCAGAAACCCATTTACTTCTGCTTTATTGATTATGCGAAAGCGTTTGACTGCGTAGATCACAGCAGATTGTGGCAAGCTCTCCAAGAGATGGGAGTTCCAATTCACCTCATCTGTCTCCTCAGGAACCTTTATGAAGGGCAAGAGGCCACAGTCAGAACTGGGCATGGTCTTACTGATTGGTTTCCGATTGAGAAAGGGGTGAGGCAAGGCTGCATACTGTCTCCCTGCCTATTTAACCTATATGCAGAGTGCATCATGAGGAAGGCCGGTCTGGACGAGTCTTCAGCTGGAGTGAAGATTGCTGGAAAACGTATCAACAACCTTAGATATGCGGATGATACCACTTTAATGGCAGAAAGTGAAGTGGAACTCAAGAGACTTCTGATGCGCGTACAAGAAGAGAGTGAGAAGTTTGGGCTTAAACTGAACATTAAAAAGACGAAGATCATGGCGTCTTGCCCTATCAAGTCCTGGAGCATCAATGGACAAGAAGTGGAAGCTGTGACAGATTTTCTATTCTTGGGCGCCAAGATTACCTCGGAAGGAGACTGCAGCCATGAAATTAGGAGACGCCTGCTTCTGGGAAAGAGAGCAATGGTTAGCCTTGACCGCCTAGTAAAGAGCAGAGACATTAGTCTACCAACCAAGATCCGTATAACCCGTGCTATGGTCTTTCCAGTTGTGATGTATGGATGCGCGAGTTGGACTGTGAAAAAGGCTGACCGCCGAAGAATTGACGCGTTTGAATTGTGGTGCTGGCGAAGACTCTTAAGAGTTCCTTGGACTGCCAGAAGATCAAATCAGTCGATATTGTCGACCATAAACCCTGACTGCTCATTGGAGGGTCAAATTCTAAAGTTAAAGCTCAGCTACTTTGGTCATCTGATGAGAAGAGAGGAGTCGCTGGAGAAAGATTTGATGTTGGGAAAGGTTGAGGGTCGCCGGAGAAGGGGTAGGCAGCGAATGCGATGGTCAGATGGCATCCTCGAGGCGCTGCAGGTGAAGTTATGTGATGTTAAGAAGATAGTGAGAGACCGGAAAGCGTGGCGTGGCATGGTCCATGGGGTCACGAAGAGTCGGACACGACTGAACGCCTGAACTGACTGAACTGATATGACTGACTATAGAACAGGCACGTGCCACATGTGGAAGATGGGCTTGAGGCTTGGTCTTCTTTTTTGGCAGCCTGTCGATCATTTGATGTCTGCGACTGGTCGGATCTGCGGCTGGTTCCATCTTGGTTAGCTGCACGAAGACAAGTTTTTTAATTACATATTTCATTTTCGCCTAGACTTTTACATTGCCGGCAAATAGAGTGTTGAAAGGTAGAATAAATTATGTCTGCTCACTGCCACCAACTGTACTAAGCTTTAAAAGAATGACAAGATTTGACTCGTTCTGCATTTGCCTCGATCACATCAATATATTTTATGTGCCTGACTTTCATGCGACCCGACTGAAAACGCATTAGCGCAAAGTCGCAATAGATAATCAGAATCCGTGAATCCGCGAGAAAGGCGCGGGCACTTCGTTTTGCTAGCTGGAGTCATGATGTTGCAATTTGCAACTGTAGCGCACTGAAACCTTATTCTCCCGACACACTTGTCATAGAGCGCGTATGAGAGATTCCAACGCATCAGAAAAACAGTTCCCGCGGTATTTACATGAAACCTACAATAAGTTTATTCCGCAGAATACAGCTTAATTTTCTCAAACTAGATGCAAATTTTACAGCAAAAGCGACCGGATATTTAACGATAAGCCATCTGCTTTATCTTCGTTATTTAACAACCCAGTATGATTCAAAAAATAATCTTATGAGCCAAGACGACTATCTAGATATCCCAACCCACAGAAGCTTATAGAACCTGGTATAAATTTTTAAAGCTCGGGTCAAATTAGCTGAACACCTCATGAGCATGTGAGCAGAACTAAATAATCCGCACGACCAAAATACAACTGCTTGCCCAGATAGGAAGCACACAGAGCACAGAGCTCATTCTGTGTGCACTACATATATAATTTCAAAAGCCACAGAATGAACGCGTTAGCGCACTTACCTTGCTAGCATGCCGCATCACTCAATGATAAATTTTCACTTATAGACATCATTACAGCAGCAAAAAAATATATAATAATAAAAACTACGCTTCGCATAGATCTTGTACTCAGTCCTAGAACGAGCTGCGGCTTGGCAGCAGCGATGATGCTTGTACAGCTTCTGATCGCATATGGCGAGGGGTCGCAATATTTATATCAGTGATAATATTTGACATTTAACAGGGTTGCATGCGTCCAATCGATGTGAGTAGGATAATCCAATTTTCAGAACAAAATCACCGCAAAATCACCAAAATGAAGAAGTGAAAGGCCAGCGTTTTAGTGTAGAGGAGACTAAGGACCTCTGGCTTCGGCGAAACGAGCTTCTGCTCCCGCAGCCAGTTTCCAGGTCGGCTGATACCGTCTTCCTGCACGATCAGCGCAAGGTGAGCACATCAATTACAAAATATGCATTTACAGTAACAAGATGCGCATAAGTCTCAAAACAATACATAATTAGTTGCAGCACATTGTCGTATCGAAGAAAATCAGCGCTAATTTGACTTACCTGGTCGGCATACATGTAAGTGCATGCACCTCGAAATGAAGAAGTGGAAGACGAGCGTTTTGGGGCAGAGGAGACCGGACCCCGGACTGCAGCGAAAAGAGCTAATTCCGCCGCCGCAGATCGTTTCCAAATCGGCTCAGCACGTCTTCCTGCGCAATCAGAGCAAAATGCGCACACATTGATTATAAAAAAAAAATGCACTTAGTAACAAGATGCGCAATATATACGCGCTCCAAAAACAATTGTTATTTGCAGTATATTGTAGCCAGCCTCGTCATGTGGAAGTATATCAGTCTGGACAGTTCGTATCGAACAAAATCTGTGCTAATTGGAATTACTTGATCGGTATAGTGAGTATCCCTCCATATATTAAGTAGTGAAAGGCGAGCATTTTGAGGCAGGAGATAACCAAGGACCCAGACTCCAAACGGCTCAGCACGTCTTCCTGCGTGATCAGCGCATACACAAATTATATATACAAAAAAAAGATGGAAGAAGTAACAACATGAGCATATGCTTCAAAACAATACATTATGTAGAGTATAATATCGTATCGAGACCGAAAGATCATGTACTTACGCATGTTTTGGTGAACTTCGGCACGGAGAATCTGTAAAAGAGGCTGCAATCATCAGCTGCATATGTGCTGTTCTTTTTAAACGCTGACTGCTGCAGGAGGTTGAGACCAATTGAATTTTTGTGAAATAAAAGTGGACGATAAAACTAGGCAGTAGGCATCGCGCCCACACCGAGGCTGGCCGTCGACAGACCGCCGTATTCACAAACGCGCCTTCACTCGAACATATACTCCTAGCGGCCCTCGAGGCCTGTTTTTCGTTTCACAAAGCAATCTCCACTCGAATCGCTCGAGTTTTCTCGAGAATCTCGAGTCTGCGACGACGCTAACTTGGCTATATTCTAGGCACTATACCTTGGCCGCTCCTCGACCGCCACTCCGCTTGTAAGCATGGCCGACATCGCATCGCTCGCTCGCTGCGTGGAATTCGTTCTACCGGCATACCAAACTTTTCAAGGAAGAAGATACGACAGGGATGCACCGAACCTTTCTCTAAAGCATCAGCTGAGAGTGACAGTGACCCGGGACTTCTGGTACGCTATCGTTTTACGAATGCGGCCATGGCTAGCCAGCGCCCGCCCCTGCCGCTCACGCCGAACATGGATAACCGTGATCAGCCACCGACGTCTGTGCTGTTTGATCTTCGCATCATCGCATTGCGCTTGTGTGGCGCGGGCACATTTCAAGTCGTCACTGGATAAATGGACAACCTTTTCGGAGCCCACCGAGTGCAGAGTTGAGGCGCTATTTGACCGTAAATGGTGAGCTCGCCCGCGGCCGCAGTCGAGCGGCGGCGGCGCACTCTCCGTGGCTCGCCCTGCGCGCTTCCGGAGACGGCGCCGAACAACGTGTTGTATGCAATAAGCTGGCGAGCACCGGAGGCGCGGTGGGACTTTGCGGACATCTGTGCTGCACCCCGCGCATCAATGGCTTGCCCGTTGGCCGCCCGAGGGTACGTAGTACGTACGTCTAATATATATATATATATATATATATATATATATATAAGGCTTGCAGTGAATGCACGTAACTTTCTTTTTATCTTCCACTTGCACAAAGCAAATGTGGGGAAGTAGAACACCTGCAGCTTCATTTAGCACCGGTTGATGCGGGGAAATTTTCCAAGACGGTTCCGATAAAGTTGCAGAACACTATATATTATGACTGCTTTTGCAGAAATTTTCGATGGAGGCGAAAAGCAAGGCGCCCGTGTGCTGTGCGATGTTAGTGCACGTTAAAGAATCCCAGGTGGTCGAAATTTCCGGAGTCCTGCACTGCGGCGTCTCTCATAGCCTGAGTTGCTTTGAGACATTAAACCCCACAAACCAAACCAAACCAAGTCCATGCGGATTTATACTTCCCAAAACAGTACGTGGGTTATTTAGAGCACCTCAGGCTGTCATTTCGATCGCAAAGCACATTTCCGTTTTTGCGTTTGGCTTCCATCATAATGCGGCTTGCAGCTCGACTAAAGCCCGTGACCTCGAGCTCAAGCTGGTAAACACCAATTAAACAACGTAGCAACTGCTGAAAGTTTCTAAAAAAAACAAAATAGTTTTTCCATTTGCTCTAGGGATGCATGAAAAGTAGTAGAGGGTCGCAGGGCAGAGTTCACCGGATCCAGATGAAAGCTCATAAAAGTTCATTGCCTCTTTTCTTGACCCCGTACGGAAGGTAAACTCACTGAGGCTTATACCTGCGAAACACATTTATGGGCGTTTAGGATTGATAGGTTTCGAGGGCACTGACAAAAATAATTGACGGTTAACATCTAATCCTTAAAGGCTCGTGATCTCTTCAGTTTACCGTCAGTTTGCTTAGGGTTAGGTTATAGGTTAACTTTATGATGAGGTTGTTTTAATGCAGAGGTTACCCTTTAACCGTAAAAAAAATGAACAATTACATTCGTAGGTTCATAGCAGTTTACCGCGCAAATCCTAGGCACTTAATACTATAAGTAGGCTTGAAACAGACAATCAGCGCCTACCAGCTCACAAATTCAAGCATAAGCTCATGACAACTGGCGATCAACTACAGAGTGTACCATCCCCACCGCGGCTCAATTAGTACGCGCTTAAAGCTTTTTTTTTTCAACATATGTATAAATAACAGTTTATTTCACCTTATGTTGCGTGATGTATAATTATATCAGCCGGCTCATGCAAATGATATAGTGTGAATATATATCATGCACGCGGTATAATTCAATGCTACATAAAATTACCTGTTTTAATGGTACGAACAGACTGCCTCATGGAACTTAGATGGAGAACCTGCTATATTGCAGGAAACTACTTTGATATGAACAATGCTATTTAATGATATATTTAGCAGCAGTGAATACGCAGCTGGGGAATAGGGGATTCGAGGAACTTTATGTATATTTTGGCATTTCATGCCATATTTCTGCGTGTGAAGCTGACATCGAAGAATTTAACACAGTGTAGACCGCCACTGATGCAGGAGCCGATCGATCGTCGTTATGTCGCGCGGGATTTTCAAAACGGACTCCCTTTGAATTTCCGTTACTCCTTGCACAATGCTTGTGTTCGCAGGAAGTTGCGTTCGACAGGCGAATCGTCCGGCCGATCGGCTCTGCGTGCCTCTCATTTTTATTTGGAAACTAACAGGACCACATTTGTGTTCTGGATAGAGACAGTCGGCCTCAGCATATTGATATATCAGGAATAAAGCTTTCTTAATCCCCGTGTTTTAACTGAGGCGGGCAAATATTTATCCCAAGCTGTTCCATTTATCTTCATGTCGGCACTATTCCCGACTTCTCACAAATGCTGCGCTGCTTAGTTGTATATGGACAAAGGAACTGGACAAACGCTGAAGTTAAGCGCAATCTACGAACTGAAGTTTTATTTCTTAGAAAAGGAAAAAGGAAACACAAGCACGCAACGTAATTTGAGGGTCGTGAATACACATAAATCCATTCTATGCAGATGGGAAAATGAGAAGATGAGAAGATGGGAATCTGCAGATGAGAAAAGTGCGTGCGGCGTCAAGCATGTTTTGCCTTTTGTCCCATGCTTTAAGGGGTTGGTTTCCAAAATTCCCCTCTCTTGCGGCAAGTGCTACGTGGGGCAAACTGGGCGATCCCTGGATGAAAGGCTTTTGGAGCACAGGAGGAAATGTCGTTGCCTGCACGGTGCAGAAAACTTGGCCAACCATTGCCTGAAACACGAGTGCAGCACATATTTCCAAAACACGGTTATTTTGACGCGGGCAACAGAAAAGAAAAAGCGTGAGGTAATTGAGGCCTTTCGGATGGTTCCTGGCAAAGAAGCCGATTAAGTTAGCGCCCCTTCCGTAGCCCTTTCCCGCCGGGAAATAGATATTTTGAGAAGAGACCAAAGACTTGCATGAGGATCACCCGTGCGTGTATGTTAGATGCGCGGGGGGGGGGGGGGGTGTGGCTTAACCTCAGCGTTTGTCCAGTTCCTTTGTCCGTATACAATTGAGCAGCGCAGCATTTGTGAGATGTTCCAACTAGCCCAATCTCAAGCACTTCTTAACTATTCCCGAGTTTCGTCTATCGCGAGTGCAGCATATATGTATATTATACGAAGCGTTACAGCTCATTTGGTCCAAAAGCTACCTCGCTAACCGTGTTTTCTCTTGAGTATTGTCGAGTTGTGTCTGAAATATTCGGAACGTGGCAGTAAATATGAATATGTGGTTCAGGTTCCCACCGGGATCTGTAACAGATGCTGTGCCTTTACTTTCCTATAAACAATTTACAATTAACTGCGGTTGTCCCGTCGAATGTTAATGGGAAGCTTGAGCGTCCCCGTAATTTTTTTATTTCCTTCTTTCAATTATTAACTATTCCGTCGTATCACTGTGTAAGGTCGCGAAACAATTTACTCTGTGCGAGTGCATACGTGCGTAAGTTCGTACGTGCGTGCGTGCGTACGTGCATACGTCACACTCGGCTTCGTGCCGATGTCGGAATAGACTATTAACTCAATAATCTCGGATATCTTGTTCATCCTAAAGTTATAGCTAATTAACGTATGCGCGTAGCGTCTGATAAAGCCTAGTGAACACAGGTGCCAACTTTCCCACATCTGAGTTCCTTGACTGTTTACTGATCCAGCCTCCCCAATGATACGACCCTGCATCGCTTATCACGTGTTTTCTTGTGTATTTCTCTTGCAAAGTCAATGTAATTTGAATATATTGTAAGATGGGGGTTTATTGATCAGATCAGCAGGACTCGATCAGCAGGACTGGGCAGATCAGCGGCGAGCACAGCAACAGCGAACACCGTCAGGTCCAACACGCGCAGTGATCACGATGCCACTGCCTAGAATGTTCCTCGTGTACTTCTTCCTTTTCAAAATTCCCCGTGGGACGAAGAGGAGGCGTCCTGGCGACTTACGGCGTAAGCAAGGCGGCAGGGTTGTAATAGGGTTTAAGGCGCTGGACGTGAACAATCTCGCGTCCGCGCCGGCGTAGATCATGAGACGGCGTAAGAGGTTCCACCACATAATTAACCGGAGAGGTGCGCTTCAGAACTCGGTATGGGCATTGGTATTTGGCAAGAAATGTTGAAGACAGTCTAGAAGCATTGGAAGGTATCCACAGCCACACAAGAGTGCCAGACGAGAAGTCCGGTGTCGAGTGTTGATTGTCATGGTTGGATTTATGGCGGTATTGGGTGTTAGCCGTGAATGCGCGGGCAATTTGTCGACAGTCTTCCGCATGCTGGGCTGCTTGAGACGCAGGAGTATACTCTGATATGTCTGGCTGATACGGGAGTATGGTATCGATTGTAGCAGACGGGTGACTGCCGTAGAGGAGAAAAAAAGGAGAAGCCAGTAGTAGACTGCGTTGCGGTATTCTAAGCGCAAGTGACATGCGGAAGGACGAGGTCCCAATTTGAGTGGTTGGAGGAGACGTACATAGAGAACATGTCGCCAAGGGTACGACTGAAACGCTTAGTGAGGCCATTATTCTGGGGATGATAGGCGGAGGTTGTTCTATCAATAATGTTGCACTTGGTGAGCAAGGCTTTCACAACTTCACTCAAGAAAACGCGTCCTCTGTCGCTGAGCAGCTCTCGAGGTGCCCGTGGCGAAGAACAAATCGCTGCAAAATGAAGGAAGCTAATTCTGACGCTGTGACAGATGGAAGTGCGGCGGTTTCTGCATACCTCGTCAGATGATCAACGGCTACAATAGCCCAGCGGTTGCCGGCTGCAGTGTAGGGACGCGGCTTATACAAATCAATGCCGACGCGGTCGAAAGGGCGTGGTGGGTTGGGTAACGGTAGCAACTCTCCAGCGGAACGTTGAGGAGATGGCTTGCGACGTTGGTAGGTGTGGCATGAGCGAACGTACTTGAGGACGAAGGTGTACATGTCCTGCCAGTAGTAACGCAGCCGGAGACGAGTGTATGTCTTGAAGACACCCGCGTGACCGAATGGTTGGTCAGCGTGCAAATATTCACAGATTTGCGAACGTAGCTGCCGGGGAATAACTAGCAACCACTTGCGGCCATCTGCGCAGTAGTTGCGGCGGTAGAGGAGGTTATCATGAATGGCGAAGTGGGAAGCATGGTGGAGAGAACGCGATGGAGAAGCAGCTGTGGGATTGGAGATAAAATCTAGGAGAGAATATATCCAAGGATCTTGCCGCTGCGCTGACGGCATGTCATTGATGTGAAGCGATGGCGGGGAAACGTCGGAAGAGGAAAGGCTCGCGACCTCAGCTGTAAGGGGGCATCGGGAAAGTGCATCGGCGTCGTGATGCTTGCGGCCAGAGCGGTAAACAACGCGGACATCATATTCCTGAAGGCGAAGAGCCCATCTTGCCAGTCTGCCGGACTGGTCTTTCAGTGAGGAAAGCAAGCAAAGTGCATGGTGGTCCGTCACTACGTCAAAAGGGCGGCCACAGAGGTAATGGCGCAATTTAGTAAGAGCCCAAATAATCACTAAGCACTCTTTTTCCGTGACAGAGTAACTGGATTCAGCCTTCGTGAGTGTTCGGCTAGCATAGGCGACCACGTATTCAGCATAGCCTGATTTGCGCTGAGCGAGCACAGCGCCGAGACCAATACCACTGGCGTCCGTGTGGACCTCAGTAGGCGCTGTGGGATCGAAGTGACGTAGGACAGGCGGTGCCGTGAGGATCCGGCGAAAAGTATTGATGGCATCGTCGCACGTTGGCGACCCCGACGAAAGGTCGGAATTGCCGGACAGAAGGTCTGTCAAGGGAGCAGCAATTGAAGCAAAATTTCTAATAAAGCGGCGAAAGTAAGAGCACAGCCCGAGGAAGCTACATAGATCTTTGATGGCTGTTGGTTTCGGAAAAACTGCTACGGCATGAAGTTTGGCAGGATCTGGAGATGCACCTTCTTTGGAGACAACATGGCCAAGAATGGTGAGCTGGCGGGCGGCAAAACATTTTTTTTAAATTCAGCTGCAGTCCGGCACCAGATAGGCAGGTCAAAACGTGCTTCAGACGGTAGAGGTGTGTATCAAAGTCAGGAGAAAAGACGACAATGTCGTCGAGGTAGCAGAGGCACGTCTTCCACTTTAGGCCACGCAAAATTGTGTCCATCATCCGCTCAGATGTTGCCGGAGCATTACAAAGGCCAAACGGCATAACTGTGAATTCGCACAAGCCGTCGGGAGTTACAAAGGCAGTTTTGGGACGATCAGCCGCTTCCAGGGGAACTTGCCAGTAGCCGGAACGTACATCTAGGGAAGAAAAGAGCTCGGCGCCTTGCAAACAATCGAGAGCGTCGTCGATGCGTGGGAGAGGGTAGATGTCCTTTCGCGCAATCTTATTCAGGCGGCGATAATCGACACAGAAGCGGATAGAACCATCTTTCGATTTTACGAGGACAACAGGTGACGCCCAAGGGCTGCTTGAGGGTTGAATCACGCCATTCTGAATGATTAGGTCGACTTGCTCATCGATAGCCTGGCGTTCGGTTGCAGACACACGATAGGGGCGCTGTCGCAGTGGTGCGTGGGTGCCTGTGTCGGTGGGATGAGTGACTGTAGCAGTTTGACCCAAACAATTTTGATGAGGATCGAAAGAGGAGCGAAATTGATGTAGTAGGTTCAAAAGCTGAGTGCGCTGCGCTGGAGGAAGATCGGCGTCGATGGGGCGGGCGCAGGTGAAGAAGGCTGAGCGCAGTCACGGTCCCTCAGAGATCAGAAGAGATGCGATTGGCTGGATACTGCCGAGGTATTCACCTGGCGCAAAGCAGTAGGGGAGGTAAATGGGTTAGATAACATGGAAAGGCCAGCGGAAACAGCGAGCACAGCGTAGGGCAATGGAAGAAACTTGCCGCGCAGGAACGTATGGGCTGGTGTGAAGAGAATGGTCTCATCGCTTACAGAGGTACAAGCGACACGAACAAGCACAGAAGAGCAGGAAAGAAGGTCAATATCTTCGGCGACGAGGGCTTTAGCACAAGAATTTCGTGGATCAGCGTCTGGTAAGGCATCGGGCAAAGTCGAGAATCCCACTTCAGCTCGAGCACAATCGTTAATAACAGCGTGACGCGACAGGAAATCCCAGCCTAAAATAACAGCGTGTGAGCAACTTGGCAGCACGACGAACTCAATGGTTTAAAGGCAATTCTGGATAACTACTCGAGGGGTGCACGCTGCTTAGGGCTTGATATGCTGAGAGCTGGCCGTCCGCAGCGAAAGTCCAGAAATTGACGTCTTCACTTTCTTTAAAGAGCTCCATAGTTTTGCATCCATAACCGATATCGCAGCACCAGTATCAATTAGAGCCATGACAGCGACGCCCTCGACGAAAACTTCACTAAGGTTGGCCGGCGACAGATGAGGACTTAGTTCGACGGGGTGGCAGTTCTCGCCTCAGGAACTGCAGCCTCTAGTTTTCCTCACATGAAGCGTTCTGTCGACGTCGCATCGGAGAGATAGAGCGGTGTCGCGGCGTCGGAACGGCGGTCGGTCATGGCTGAGCAGTCTGGAAAGAAATGACGGTTGGCTGGAGGCTCAGTAGGCGCGGAATACTGAGGCGTCGAAGACCAGTACCAAGAAACATGAGTAGGTGGTCCCGACACTGGCAGACTGTTTCGGCAATAACGAGAAATATGTCCAGCCAGTCCGCAAGTATAACAAATTTGGCGGTTATCTGTCGTGCGCCAGGGTTTGCGCGGTCTTAAGGCAGATCGAATAACTGCGCAGGTCCCCGAGCAGGACCAGATGGCGGCTGAACGTAGGCAGGTTGCGGCGGAGCATACGTAGGTGGTGGTGGGGCAGCAACAGCCGCATATGTCAAGGGGGCTGCAACAGGCATAGATTGAGGGGCTGGAGGAAGAGATTCAGCCACTTGTTCCTGAATAATCTGGCGCAAACTGGGAGCTAGGTGTGAAGAAGGTTCTTGATGGCAGGACATAAGGAAGAGCTGTCGAGCAACTTCTTCCCGAATGAAGCTCTTGATTTGTGGCAGCAGCAGCGCAGAATGTTCAGCTGCATCTGTCAAGCCAGCAAGCGACTCAGAGTGCATGGTGTTCGCGCGAGTAATGGCCCTTTGTTTGCGCAGTTCATAACTTTGACACAGTGTGACCACTTCTGCGACGGTGCGGATATCTCGAGCATTCAGCATCTGGAAAGCGTCGTCATCAATGCCTTGCAGAATGTACTTAATCTTGTCGGCCTCTGACATCTGTGCGTTCACGCGCTTGCACAAGTCGACGACGTCCTCGAGATAACTTGTAAAATTCTCACCAACCTGCTGAGACCGCACACGCAAGCGCTGTTCAGAGCCGAGTTTCCTCACAGCCGGACGGTCGAAAACTTCAGCGAAGCTAGCTTTGAACACGCACCATGATGGAATGTCCGATTCATGGTTGCGAAACCATAGATTTGCTACGCCGGTAAGATAGAATATCACGTTGCTTAACTTCGTTTCCGCGTCCCATTCATTATAAGCGCTCACTCGCTCATAGGATGTGAGCCAGTCCTCGACGTCATGGTCGTCAGTGCCGCTGAAGATGGCGGGGTCTCGCTGGCGGAGGGAGCCGGGGCGGATAATGGCCGAGCCAACTTGTGAGGCTTGGTGGTTAACGTCCTCAGGCATCGCAGGAGGTGATAATGTGCGGCTGCGGAGTTCCAGGGCAAGAGGATAGATCTTACCCCGCACCTCCACGAAATGTAAGATGGGGGTTTCTTGATCAGATCAGCAGGACTCGATCAGCAGGACTGGGCAGATCAGCGGCGAGCACAGCAACAGCGAACACCGTTAGGTCCAACACGCGCAGCGATTACGATGCCACTGCCTAGAATGTTCCTCGTGTACTTCTTCCTCTTCATAATATTTTCACTATAGCTAGGTGGTGGTGCCTATTTGGGTTCCGCCTTGTCTTCATTCTGGCCTTTGTTGTGCGCTAATGGGTATCCGAGTTAGTGGATCACACAGGTTATGTTGGGCTGCCTTCACTTTTACACTGGCTTGGAAGTAGAAGGCAGATGTTTGTAGTGCATGAGGGGAAAGACAGGCGCTCGTGTTCGCATAGTTAGAGATGTTTGTAGACGGAGAATGGATAGCCATAGCCGTATATAATCTCTGCGAAGCGCTCTGCTATTCTGCGCCCCTAGACATATGTGCCAAAGGTATGCGAAGTGGGAGACGCTTGTTGCACCCAATCTCCCGTGTGCCGTAAGACTTTCGGTGGCGCACTGAGTGAGGCGTACTCGATCCCCACTAAATTGAGACAGGCTTTACAGCTGGCATATTGACACGCACTGTATCAACTTTCGTCGGGTTGAGTGTCACACACATGTAACCTCAAGGACTGCGTCGCAGCTTGGACATTCCCCTGCCTAGCGCCGTGAGCTTTTTCGTCGTACAGAGGAAGGCCGCGCGAAGCGCTCGAACAACGTTTAGTGAAGTCCGTGGGATTGATCATTTGGCAGAATAAGAACGCGGTCGATTGTATTCTTTCGGCGACCCCATCGTCTACTATTCCCCATGCTAGTGCATCTCACCAAGATATAGCCAGTTGTTAACTCTTGGAGAGCAAAGCTTTATCCGGAGGTTGTTGACGCGGCACATCCGCCTCAGGAAGGTCACTTGTATACATCGAAGTGATTTGAACTAGGTTATTGTCTTGAAAGACGCAAGCCTGCGGCTCACGCGTATATGTGTGAGCCCAAAGAAGCAATCGACTGCCTGGAAATTTATTAGGTGGTCATAGCTCCCGAGAGAGTCCTGTTGCAGCTGCATTATTGATGTGCAAAGTGTGACCAGAAACCCACTGCATCATATATTTCTTGCCGCTACCTTATATGTTTGGTACTGTGTGCTGTTTTACTAAACATTATTTATTGTCCAATGTGCTTCGCTATTTCCACGTTAATCAATAAGATTTCTTTGGTTGCCTGCTATGTAAATGATTGCACGTTTGCGCCTATGACCTCATGATCGTTTCTACTCTGTTATCCCGATACTTTTCAATCAGAAGTCTAAGCTTTCTAACCTTCTGCAGCATTCCTTCCATATGCAGGGCTATTCTACAAGCGATCTCCCGGGTTAGTACATACGACAGATAATTTGCTTTAATCACTTCTGATATATGTTCGCGCCTTAAAACCAATTAAATGTTCTCCATATACAAGTTCTCCAATAAGTTCGCCAATAAAAACGCTGGCGAATTCGGTGCAGAGTACGACAGAAGTCTAGATATCCAGAGGTAATATCATCGTGAATGGCATGCAAAACTTGTGCACGGAGACTTTTTGGGACGACCAAAAGGAGGGCAGCACCGTCAACTGAGTAGTTCTTGAACAAAACACCATCTTCGATAGTAAACTGCGTTGACTCTGCTCTTCCTTCGGGCCTCTTGTATAAGAGGCTGTAGTGACCGATTGTTGCGTTGTTCTCGCCTAAAGGTCGCCAGACTAGAGAACGTCCACGCGATTGAGGCTAAACACCCGTCGAAGCCGTCGTCATCGTTAACGGAAGTCTGCAATGGGTGCCGCGACAAGCAGTCTGCATCCCTGTGACGTCGTCCACTCTTGTACGCGACACCAAAGTTGTGTTCTTGCAGGCGTAATGTCAAGCGTGTCAGACGACCAGATGGATCGCGAAGTCCGATGAGCCAGCATAGCGAATGGTGTTCTGTAACTATGGTGAAGTATCGTCCATATAGGCATGGTCGGAACTTGTGCACAGCGAACACAACTGCGAGGCACTCCAATTCGGTAACTGTGTAGTTCCGTTCACATTTTGTCAACGTGCAGCTGGCATATGCAACAACGTGTTCAGCCGCCCCTATGCAGCTGCACAAGCACCGCCCCAAGACCGACGCCACTGGCGTCAGTGTGGACCTCGGTCACAGCAGAAGGGTCGAAGTGGCGCAGCGGTGGTGCTGAAGTTAGAGAAGACTTGAGCCGATTGAAAGAGGATTCCCACTCGGGGGCCACACAGATTACGAATCCTTGTGCAGTAGAGAAGTAAGGGGGTGGGCAAGTTGCGCAGTTTCGAAGTCGCGCACTGCAGCACACTTCTGCGGATCCGGCCTGATACCATCCTCGTTGACGAGGAACCCAAGAACTACAGTTTGTCACTCTCCAAAATGGCAATTCTTCGAATTCAAAATGAGGCCCGCTTTGCCAATACATTCAAGAATTTATGGAGCCTCTCATTGTGCTCTTGGAAGGTCTTACCAAAAATAACATCATCAAGGTAACACATGCATATCTTCTATTTGAGGCCACGAAGGATAGTGTCCATAAATCGCTCCAACGTCGCGGGAGCGTTGCACAATCCAAATGGCATTACATTAAATCCGTATAAACCATCTGGTGTTACAAAAGCAGTCTTCTCACGGTCGGAAGGATGTAGAGGAATTTGCCAACAAACAAATCGCAAATCAACAGAGGAGAAATATGACGCCGAATGCAGACAGTCGACAGCGTCATCTATGCGAGGTAACAGGTATACGTCTTTCTTTGTTACCGCATTCAAACGTCGGTAGTCTACACAAAATCTCCAACAATTATCTTTTTTTCGCACCAAGATCACAGGTGCGGCCCACGGAGTGGAAGATTCTCGGATGATTTCTTTGTGCAGCATTTCGTCCACCTGTTCTTGAATTATCTGCGCTCTGCCGGGGAGACTGTAAGGTTTTTGGCGAATAGGGGGTGCGCTTCCTGTGTTAATTTTGTGCTGTAGCCGAGAAGCTGGGAAATGGCTACCCGATCCTTTTGAGGCAAAGTCGAACACTTGGGCATGAGTTCAGCACTCAGCACAATATTCAGACTTGTCTTTCGCGCCTCTTCTGCAATAGAAAAAAATTCCAACGGTTTGAGTCACATAATTCTCAAATCTCGCGAGTGTCGAACCAGAAGGAAGACGAACAGGCTCTTCTGACACGTTCACAGCCAAGAGGTATGCGCGACCATCCTCCGCCTCCACGACCGGAGCGCGGCACCAAAATATTTTTTTTCGCTCCATTCGAGACATCTGGCTCGACGACTATTGAATGTTTACCCATGAAGGATTCAGATGACTTCACGGGGAGAAACGTCGCCGTCATCGCAGGCAGCAGCACATCTTCATTCAAGGCGAGAACTCCTTAATGCCTCTGAGACATGTTATCTACTAATGCGGGGATAGTGTTCGGCTGCAAACAAATTTCACCGGCACTAAAGTCTAAAGTCGCCCCACACTCGCGCAAAAAGTCAAAACCCAAGATAACGTCATGCGTGGCACCTCTCAATACAACGAATTCTGTCCCATAGCACTCGTCACCAATTACAACTGAAACTGAGCACAGGCCAACCGGAACTAAAGTTTCACCCTGAACTCCACAAAATGTGTTTTTGTACCACACGAACATAACTTTGTCGAAGGCGGTTCTTAAACGAAAGGCTCATAACTGACACAGCGGCACCAATGTCAACCAAAGCATCCGTTTTAATATTGTCTACACACACTGACACTTTGTTCTTTAGCATGACGATAGGTAGAGGTATGTGTGAAATTTACCGCCCGGCGACCATATCTCCATCGGTCGCACCACCTAGTTTCCCAGCGGTGGATCCGTTTTAATATTGTCTACACACACTGACACTTTGTTCTTTAGCATGACGATAGGTAGAGGTATGTGTGAAATTGACCGCCCGGCGACCATATCTCCACCGGTCGCACCACCTAGTTTCCCAGCGGTGGAGAAACAAAGCGGCGACGTGGGGATAGCGAACGGGGTTGTCGCTGCGGTGGGGGAGTGATGCTGCGATCAGACACAGGGGAGTCATTCCGTGCGTGGCGTTTAGGGGAAGAGGGCCGATAGAAGGTAGCGGGTGGCTGTTGCTCCCACTGGGCACCATTCGTGAAGCGCGATGCTCGTTGGACAGGGGGTCGGGTAAATTGACGACGCGGGCAAAAGCGGAAGATGTGTCTGCTGTCCCCACAGCCGTAACATACGGGTGGCTGACGGCTCTAGTAGTTCACTTCAGGATCCCTTGGAGGCCGAGATGGGGCGACAGAAGCGCGACGAGGAGCACCACGAAGCACTTCATCTGGATGGGCTGGACGCTGCTGGAAATAAGGGCACGATGTTGGTGGCAGGGTCCGCTCCATGCCGTTGTTGTAAGATGGTTGGCCGTTATTTTGTGCAGCCTATGGCATGCGTTGTTCCCATACGACGGACCTCAATATCGGGTGGTAGGGTACATCGAAATTTGTACGTTGCTGCTGAATATCTAGCTCCTCGCGTATAATCCTCCTGACCATAGAAGCGATGTCTTCAGCCTCCGGAATGTCGATACCGGCAACAGTTGTTACATTTGAAAGACGGCCAAATTTGGGCGCTATGCGACGTGCCTTTATAGCCTGAAATGCCCGGCAATGCTTGATGACATCTGCAACTACGGCAATGGTGTCCCGCGAAATAAGGAAGTTATACACATCCTCAGCAATTTCCTTGAGAAGGTGCCCTACCTTGTCTTCTTCTGACATCTGCCGGTTTACAATGCGACAAAGTTTCAATATTTCTTCGATATAACGTGTGCATGTCTCACCGGGCAGCTGGGCTCTCTGGGAAAGCTGATGCTCAGCGCGTTCCTTCTTCGCAAGGGTATCCCCAAAGGACTTCGTAATTTCTTCAACAAATCGGTCCCAGGTCGTCATGATTTCTTCGCGGTTATCAAAACATGTCAGAGTCGTGCCAACGAGGAAGACGACAACATCGTACAGACGTGCGATCGAATTCCAGCGGTTGTACTTGCTGCATCTTTCGTAATGTGGGAGCCATTTTTCAACGTCATCTTCGGGCTCACCGTGGAACGTACGCGGCTCTCGCTGTTGGGGAAAGGCCTTCGTCTCTTCAGGTCGCTGTTCTTGAGTCTGCGTCGTGCGGGTGGTAGCCATTGAAATATACTGTTGAGGAGATACAAGTGGCAAACCTGCTACACGTAGGCTGCGAAGAGGTACTGGCGGATCCAGAACGTCTTCACCGCGCACCTCCACTAAATGTAACGAATAAGATGGTTTTAATTCAGGTAAACGGACGCACACGGCTCAGAAAAACCCGGAACAGTCTGCGCGCCTCGCTTCCTCCGCTTCTTCTTCTGCTGCTTCTACTGCTTCTCAGTACGCCGCTACGCGCCGTAACAATAGACACAAAAGGAAGGAACATATGTTTGCCTGCCCCGGTATCTGCTATCTGAAGCACCTGAACTGGGACAGCGGAAATAAAGGGATAACGAAGAAGGGATAGAGGAAATCAAATAGGTGAGCAATAGGGAGAAACGAAAGGGTGGTAAAAAAAAGAAATGCATACACTATGGCACAATATACTGTAGTTTGCTTGAAGCCCACCCGCAAATTTCTTATTTCACAGAGCAATCGGCACATCGGGCGGGCCTCCGCGATAGCTCTGCGTCCATGCAACTGTTTATACGATGCCCACACGTGCACACTGCACAAAACACTGATGGCCAACGTGGGGCGATCGGCCGTTATCGTCCTGAATAACACACGTGGAGTGTTCAGTCCAGCGCAAAGTATCTGATGAGATGAAATGGGCGGGTCATCAAGCCCGCCTCTTCGATATATTCACACAGGCTCACGTGTCATCGCTCGCGGACGCGCGCACTCCCCGGCGGCCTCAGAACAGCTACGCTCACCGGGATTACCCCTGCGCTCGGTAAGCTGCCAGCAACTAACGTTGTGGTTCGTCTAGAGCGGCGCAATGCAGTAGAAGATTTTCAAGAGTTTCTACCGCGCCACAGCCGTCATACACGTCACTGGTGGCAAGTCAGTGGCACATCCGTCGTTCCCTAGGCCACGCACATCCAATGCGTGCACGGAGGAGCATTGCGCGTTGCAGCCGGATCAGCGAGCGACCGCTGACACTGTGAGTGCGCTCACCTCTTGTGATGCTTGGGTTGGAGTGCTGCGGCCTGAGGTGGTCGTCGATTACCGCATGCACATCCTCCAAAGCGAGTTGCTCGTCGCTAGGAGGTCGTTCATGTGCTACGGTGGCGAGCTCGTCCGCATGCTTGTTGCCCTCGATGCCGCCATGTCCGGTGGTCCATTGCAAGAGACATGCCGGTCGCGTGACTACAGGAAAAGGTACTCTTGGGCTCCTGGAGCATTCCTGCAGAATACCCGCAAATTGAACCGAAACAATGTATGGCACCTCATTTCTGACCAAACGCCTATTCAGGCGGATACCTTTTATGGGAGCTGCAGGAAATGCTGTAACAATTTTGTCTACATCATTAGGCAAGTAAAGCTCCATTTCACTATGCATCCTTCCTTTGTTGCAAAAAGAAACTACCCTTTAAAGGTCGTCAAGCTCCCCGTTCTCCCTGATGTGAATCGCAGTAGCTCCGTCGGTCTTTCGAACAAGGACCTTACCGTTCACGTACCAAGCAAACATAACCTTTCTGTTTTGCAGCTTCCTTTGCCGACCGTAGAAGCTCTTTTTTGCCGAGTCGCTTTCTTGAAAGCCAATTCGAAGGGGTCTCATTCCCCAGGGCGTTTTTTTTTTAAACCACGTGTCTTTGGTTTCCTGCTTTGTGAAACGGACAAGAAATCCTGGCACATTATCTTGCCTAGCGGGCGGCCGATGCACGGCTGCAACGTCACCCTCTTCAAGCTGATGTATTCGGAGCATAGCAGCGACTTCATTTAGAGAGCATATCAGTTGTTCGCCCACTACAACAGTTAGTCCGTGAACTTCAAAGTTCAGTCTCCTACTTCTGAACTCAAGGTCATTTACCTGGCATTAAAGTTCGGATTCCACGGCTGCATGCACTGTTTCGCTTTCCTCCAGTTCTGTAACTCTTTTACTTAGCCCTTTTATTTCAATGTTCTGATTTGCAGTCTTTTCTTGAAATTTAAATTCCTGCAAAAGAAACTGCACTGCCTGTTCCATGCTCCTTACATTTGCTACTAGAGCCAGTAGACCCTCAGGTTTCACGTTATTTGACGCAAGAATCATGCTTACATCAATGAAGTCCCCCTATGACTGGCTCTTAAATGTCACACATTTTCAGGCCTTCTTAGGAGCCTCAATTTTGGATTTGTGGGACTTTTCTTGCAAACCAGCACATTTTCCGAAGTGGTACATGTATGAACACTCAGTTCATTTCACAGCCCCTTCATCCTGTACAAGCAGCTGGCACGACAAACAAATGTCAGACATAGCGCGAAAGAATAAAGAAAAAAGCAAAAATAACAAATACCCAGAAAGTTCCCCAAGGCCACTGTTATCTAATTATTTTGCATAAGTTTTCGGCAGTGGCAGTGGCGGCCACAGCGACCACGGAAAGGAAGCATTAAAGCGCAAAATAATGCTCTGGGTTACTAACCTGCAACAGCAGAGTACAAGTATTGAACGCGGTTTCAGATGAGGCCGCTGCTGCCAAATGACTGCCGACCGGGAAATGCCCCACAATATCAAGCTGCGATGCCTCGAACGGCGCTTGCGCAGACGGTATCCCTGCAGTCGTGAATCCAGAAGCAGAGTAAAGCCCAGCGTCCGGACTCCGTCACAGGAACACGGACGAAAAGGATGGCCGCCAAATATAGTAGTTCTGACGATGACCCAGCAGGGTCGAAAGCAGCACGACTTCTATGCGGCAACTTCAACAGCAGAGTACAAGCATTAGACGTGGTGCAAGATGCTACCGCCGCTGCCAAATGACTGCCGACCGGTAAACGCCCCACAATATCAAGCTGCGATGCCTCGAACGGCGCTTGCGCAGACGGTATCCCTGCAGTCGTGAATCCAGAAGCAGAGTAAAGCCCAGCGTCCGGACTCCGTCACAGGAACACGGACGAAAAGGATGGCCGCCAAAAATAGTAGTTCTGACGATGACCCAGCAGGGTCGAAAGCAGCACGACTTCTATGCGGCAACTTCAACAGCAGAGTAGAAGCATTAGACGTGGTGCAAGATGCTACCGCCGCTGCCAAATTACTGCCGACAGGAAAACGCCCCACAATATCAAGCTGAGATGTCTCGAACGGCGCTTGCGCAGACGGTATCCCTGCAGTCGTGAATCCAGAAGCAGAGTACAGCCCAGCGTCCGGACTCCGTCACAGGAACACGGACGAAAAGGATGGCCGCCAAACATAGTAGTTTTGACGATGACCCAGCAGGGTCGAAAGCAGCACGACTTCTATGCGGCAACTTCAACAGCAGAGTACAAGCATTAGACGTGGTGCAAGATGCTACCGCCGCTGCCAAATGACTGCCGACCGGTAAACGCCCCACAATACCAAGCTGCGATGCCTCGAACGGCGCTTGCGCAGACGGTATCCCTGCAGTCGTGAATCCAGAAGCAGAGTAAAGCCCAGCGTCCGGACTCCGTCACAGGAACACGGACGAAAAGGATGGCCGCCAAAAATAGTAGTTCTGACGATGACCCAGCAGGGTCGAAAGCAGCACGACTTCTATGCGGCAACTTCAACAGCAGAGTACAAGCATTAGACGTGGTGCAAGATGCTACCGCCGCTGCCAAATGACTGCCGACAGGAAAACGCCCACAATATCAAGCTGCGATGCCTCGAACGGCGCTTGCGCAGACGGTATCCCTGCAGTCGTGAATCCAGAAGCAGAGTACTGCCCAGCGTACGCACTCCGTCACAGGAACATGGACGAAAAGGATGACCGCCGAAAAATTGTACTGACGATGGCCCAGCAGGGTCCAAAGCAGCACGGCTTCTATCGTCACCACCGAGATTCTAACAGGGCCTTTTCACCACCTTCTCTTCCATCAGCGAATGTCACCACAAGCGGATGTGCGATAAGGTGTCAGCCACTGAATCTGCGCGTACAGGCTTGGGTAAAGGGGGAGAGATGACATCATGCGACTAGACTCAGATTCGCGCTCGCACCTTCATTTGCTGGTACTTTATCGCCATTCACCTGTCGTGACTTAGGCTGCTGGGGTGCGCAGGCCTTGTCAAGGTCTCGGTGGTGTCGCTTCTATGCGGCAACTTCAACAGCACAGTACAAGCATTAGACGTGGCGCAAGATACTGCCGCCGCTGCCAGATGACTGCAGACCGGGAAAAGAACCACAATATCAATCTGCGATGCCTCGAACGGCGCTTGCGCAGACGGCATCCCTGCAGTCGTGCATCGAGAAGCAGAACACAGCCCAGCGTCCAGACGCCGTCAAAGAAACGTGGACGAAAAGGATGGCCGGCGGAAAATAGCAGTTCTAACGACGGCCCAGCTGGGTCGAAAGCAGCACGGCTTCTATGCGGCAACTTCAACAGCACAGTACAAGCATTAGACGTGGTGCGAGATGCTGCCGCCGCTGCCAAATGACTGCCGACCGGGAAATGCCCCACAATATCAAGCTGCGATGCGTCGAACGGCGCTTTCGCAGACTGTATCCCTGCAGTCGAGAATCCAGAAGCAGAGTAAAGCCCAGCGTCCGGACTCCGTCAAAGAAACGTGGACGAAAAGGATGGCCAGCGGAAAATAGTAGTTCTAACGACGGCCCAGCTGGGTCGAAAGCAGCACGGCTTCTGTGCGGCAACTTCAACAGCACAGTACAAGCATTAGACGTGGTGCGAGATACTGCCGCCGCTGCCAGATGACTGCAGACCGGGAAAAGAACCACAATATCAAGCTGCGATGCCTCGAACGGCGCTTGCGCAGACGGCATCCCTGCAGTCGTGAATCCAGAAGCAGAGTACAGCCCAGCGTACGGACTCCGTCACAGGCACATGGACGAAAAGGATGGCCGCTGAAAAATAGTACTGACGATGGCCCAGCACGGTCGAAAGCAGCACGGCTTCTATGCGGCAACTTCAACAGCAGAGTACAAGCATTAGACGTGGTGTAAGATGCTACCGCCGCTGCCAAATGACTGCCGACCGGGAAACGCCCCACAATATCAAGCTGCGATGCCTCGAACGGCGCTTGCGCATACGTTATCTCTGCAGTCGTGAATCCAGAAGCAGAGTACAGCCCAGCGTACGGACTTCGTCACAGGCACATGGACGAAAAGGATGGCCGCTGAAAAATAGTACTGACGATGGCCCAGCACGGTCGAAAGCAGCACGGCTTCTATGCGGCAACTTCAACAGCAGAATTCAAGCATTATACGTGGTGTAAGATGCTACCGCCGCTGCCAAATGACTGCCGACCGGGAAATGCCCCACAATATCAAGCTGCGATGCCTCGAACGGCGCTTGCGCATACGTTATCTCTGCAGTCGTGAATCCAGAAGCAGAGTACAGCCCAGCGTACGGACTTCGTCACAGGAACATGGACGAAAAGGATGGCCGCTGAAAAATAGTACTGACGATGGCCCAGTACGGTCGAAGGCAGCACGGCTTCTATGCGGCAACTTCAACAGCAGAGTACAAGCATTAGACGTGGTGTAAGATGCTACCGCCGCTGCCAAAAAAAAACAACATTCAGCCAAAGAGGTGCCTTCTCGTCCTTTTCGTTTCTCTCGAAATATATTTCCATTGCATAAGGGTAGCCATTCGTAGAATACATCATCCATATCTTATACTCAAATCGAATAGATTTACCACAATTGAACATTTTGCACGAGTGGTGGCCATAATAGGGCACCATTGACACGTCGATGCTGAGGATTTTGTGGAACATTCCAAACTGGCGGAAACATTTCGAGATTCATCATAAAATGGCTGAATCTTGCCC
Organism: Amblyomma maculatum; assembly: GCF_055883805.1. NCBI lineage: Eukaryota > Metazoa > Arthropoda > Arachnida > Ixodida > Ixodidae > Amblyomma > Amblyomma maculatum. The sequence goes on from NC_139352.1 coordinate 130,962,152, forward strand.
ATCTTCTCGCCTGCTTCCAACTGAGTGTTGTCCACAACATGAAAAAATCTTTTCGGCTGCCAGGACCTATTGCGGGCCATCCCTGTTGCAACTAAAGGCACACGAAGATCTTCAGCGGTGCTCCGATACGGGTCCTCAGATGGGAATGCGTGATATCCGCTCAAAAATAAGAGACCGAAAACTGACCTATGTGCGCACCTGTGACGCCCACCTCCTACCCCTTTTGGAGGCCTACCTTGTAGTCAGTTAAGCCAGTGGACCAAAATATTCTGGAGAAATAATTTTGCTGACCAGCATAAATGAACTGAGGTCCGCTAGCTGAGGAAATGCCTCTAGCAACAAATGAGGGTTCTCTCCGGGAAGTGTTTTGTCGAACGCAGCACGGTCACCCCATACAGCGCTAACGGAGTGCTTGCGTCCTTTTCCAGTAGTCGACTGCCTCCGCGCTGGTTTCTTTCGTCGTAGCTCAAGAGTCGGACATTGAGCAGGTGAATCAACGTCTTCATCACTGCACTGCATAACTTCAACCTGTCCGCAAACATCATAGGGAACAACTTCAGAAAAGGCATTTGTGTTCACATGCTCTTCGTCTGTAATATTGCTTTCTTCATCAGGCGGCAATTGGCACATAGATGCACCTTCGCGTTCGTCATCGGAAAGGCTGAAGAAAAGGTCAATTACAGCCTCCAGTATGAGGAAGCGTTGTGGCATGACCAACAACGAGTTATTGCGTTGAAAATTACAGTACTACAATATAAAGCTAGCCGAGAAGTCGTTTTCTACTTGCTTTCTCGAGGATTGATGCGGCTATGCGCTGCAATTGAGTGCTGCTGCTTCCACGTTCCAGGCAAAAACTAAATGTGAAAATAATGCCAAGAAAAGATACTGATGTTCACGTTTGTGCGAAACTGCACCTAGAGAGCGCAATCAACATGCTGAAAAGGAGAAAATACGACGAAATGTATGCGCCAGTCTACGCTGCTTCTGACACCATAAAACGCCAATGTTACAAATATGGAATACTCGCATAAAACTCTCAAAACTAAATATTAGATTGTGTTTAATATTCTTTGTTTTTGACCATGTAATAACAAACTATATGTCGAAATTTTATTTCTGCTTTGCTCACTGCAACGTTACATTTTTCCTGCGAAATAATACAACAAACGTATGGCGCTGAAGAAACGCAAAATATATCTTTTTGTGAGCATTTATAAAATTGTTCTAAATACCTTGATAATAAATAAATTAAAATTGTTGTTCTCAACAAGTATCCGCGAGTTGCGAAAACAAAGAAAACAAATCTACAAGAGATGGGGAAGAAAAAAAAAATCAGGTTTCGTGTGCTCCACTTTTGGAACATTGGCAAGTAAAAGGTTAAATAAGAAAAATTGCAAACATATATTATTCGTTTTGAACCAAGTTAGAGTGCTTTCGGAAACAACATATCCAGTATTTTCTATCAGCGTGCTTATGACGTACCTTTTTTTTTATGACGTACGTTTTTGAAGAAAGCCCGCGAAATACAAAAGAATCCCTTGACGGTGCCATTCTTTTTATTAATGCGCGCTTCCGACAACGTTTGAACAAACGAAACGCGTGTACGCTGCGACCGTGCCCAAGTAAGCGGTCACCGTTTATTGTACGGGCTGAACCATAACACGAATAAAATGCAGAGAGTCTGCTTACAACTAGGCGTCTTGAGCAATTTTTCTTCGTTTTTTGTTTCGTCAGTGTGGTAGCTCGATAATATTTTCGTCAAGATTGCTGTTCGTCAGTTTTCGTCAAAACCCTTCCAGTTTTCTTTCACCTCTTCCCCAGGTATTCCTCATGTTCCTGTATATTTCTTGTGATAGAACTAGATCACCCCCTTAAATTTTCACAAATATATTGGACAACTTCGAAACGAGCCATCACTTGAGATGAGAAATCTCCTAAAGGCAGGGGAATACTTTAGTACAGATTATATTAATCCAACTCAACGGTTTATTTATTCACTTGTTGATGTTTAATACACTCAAAACCCCACTGAGGGGTTATAAACGGCTGTGGAATACCAGAGAAAATACAAAATGACATCATCTAGGTAGCATAGACATATCTGCCATTTTAGACCGCCGAGGATGTTGTCCATTATGCGCTAAATATGGCTGGAGCGTTGCACAAATCGAAAGGCATGATAATAAATTTATATAGAATGTCTGGCGTTATGAATGAATGAATGAATGAAGCGGTTCAAATGGTTTGCACAGCAATATAGCACCTGTTTTGTTGCCATAATGTCGTGCTAGGGTTACCGCTCGTGCAAGGCGCCGACCATTATGATCTTCGTGTGAAATATTGGCTGGAAGAGGTCGCACACAGAGGGCGCGTCTCCACAGTTCTGGGATGCGAAACCTGTCCTGCATGATAGTGATGTCTTCGATACGGAGTCGAGCAAGAAGGCGGACATCCGACTCCGTTTGCGATAAACGCGTGTACTGGTTTGTAAGGTGCGCTTCCCGGAGCTCCCGGAAAGTATTCACCACTCCAATGGCCATAAGAGGTGTGTTTGAAGTAGTTATGGGGAGGTCCAGGGCACGCCTAATAATTTTGCGAAGGATGACCTCAAGGGCATCCTCCACTTGTTTCCGTGGGTGGAGATAAGGTGTCTAATAGAAAATGCGACTGGCCACGAAGGCGTTTGCCAGCTGCAAGGCATCCTTACATCGTAACCCCCCGCGTTTGTTTGAAACCCGGCGTACCATGGAGCCCACCTGGTCCCCCACCTTACGGAGTTTGGTCAATGTGTCTGACCGTCTTTGTTTGTGGATGTAGAGTCCGAGTACCCGTATCACGTCAGCTTCGTGTATGAGACCACTGTCTAAGGAAAGAGTATTTTGACTTGTCCACTTTGGTGAGGGGCGGCGGTGCACAAATTTCTATTTTTGTGGGGAACACTGAAGACCACAGAGGCGGGCGTAGCGGTCTACTATCATCGCCGCTGTTTGCAGGCTGGTTTCAATGTCCCCTATTCTGCCATGCGTGGCCCACAGGGTGATGTCATCGGCATACACGGCGTGCTGCACACCAGTGACACCATCGAGCTGCAGGTGCATCATAGACAAACTGAAGAGCAGGGGGGGAAGTACCGCGCCTTGGAGGGTTCCCCGCGTGCCGAGTAGTTAAGGACCATGCTCATTATCTTGGATGCGAATGTAGGATTGACGATCCGTGATAAATTGCTTTATGTATTGGAATGTGTTGAGGCCACAGTCGGTCTGGCTTAGGTTAGTGAGTATGATCCCGTGTGTTACGTTATCAAATGCCCCTTTGAGATCTAAGGTGAGTGCTACCCGGTCATTATGGGGTCATTCGAGTGGGTCAAGGATTTACCGATTGAGTTGCAGGAGGACACCTTGAGCGGATCTGTGTGGGCGGAACCCGAGCATGGTGCCAGCGAATACAAGTTTTTCTTTAAGATATTCAGATAGCCGGTCCCGCTCCATCGTGTCAATTAGTTTGCCCACACAGGAGGTGAGAGAGATGGGGCGGAGGTTATCTGTGTCAATTGGTTTGCCTGATTTAGGAATAAAGGTTACCAGAGCCGTTTTCCAGTCGCTTGACAGGGGGTGTCTCCCCGCTAAAATGCATTGTGCAGTCGAGGAGGGACTGGTATGCCGAGTCGGGCAGGTTCATCAATAGCTTGACGGTGACCTTATCCCTTTCCGGGGCAGTGCCCCGTTTCATTTTGGCAAGAGTCGCCCGCAGATCATTCAGCTGGAAAAGTTGATCCAGCTCTGTGTTCTCTCTGCCTGCATAAGAGTATGCTGATCCACGGGGGTCTTGGGCTGTACACAGATACTGGTCCCTGAGTTTCTGTGCCACTTGAGTCGTGTTGCCAGAGGAAGCATGCATTGCTCTCTGCAAATGATTCTGTTTCGGTTCGTGTTTGGATTGGGTCGATGAGGGCTCGAAAGAGGCGCCATGTGTTGCGGCTGGACATTTGTCGCACGGCCGTGTTCCATCTATCCACCCAGTTGGAGTCGGCGAGTTGGGCCGCGTACTCAAGCGCTTTCTGGGTGAGCTCGGTAATTCGAGCTTTAAGCTTGCGGTTGTGTTTCTGGCGTAGCCAACGGCGGTGTAGCTTCGACCGCTTTGTCGTCTTCACAACTTGATTGTCTTCGGTGCGCGACGTCTTTGTTTTGCTTTTCTTTCTGCTTTTTCACAGGTCAGGTATCTCTCTTACAGTATAAAAGAGACTTCAACTACGAAATTCCTATGTGTTACTTTCCACGAAAATCAGTTATGGAGTGCGCACAAGCACGCACTCAAATTGCTTACTCCAGCGATAGGGATCTTAAACAAGGCTATGATGTTATCTACTGGTTGCTCTGAAACGACAGTGCAATGCAGAGATCCGAAAGCCTGAGCGTTGCTGCTACTCTCGGTACATCGCGCGCCCCATGTCGAACAAAACAAGCGTTACGTTGAACGCATCAAAGTTCAGCAGCGTTATATAAATGCTTCAAAGGAAAGGAAAGGCGCTGTATCTGTCACTCATGGATTCCGCTGACATATCTCGCTGACTGCGTAGCAATTCTCAGGCTTATACATTTCCCCTGTGCAGATAATTCAGTGATCTCAAAGAGTGTTCACAAAAGATTCGAGCAATTCGACGCCGGCGATAGCAAAAAACGGGTCGTCGAACTAATGAATGGCCGTAGGACTAACCAGCATTAATTTCGAAGTCTGCGTGAAAGAGCTCGGCCTCCGCAGGCATGCACTCGTTTTGTAGAATTTAAGTCTTGGTCCTCAGTTTCCGCTCCGTCCACTTTGCTAACAGACGATTCGTTTATCACCACAGCACTTCTCTACGAACACTGGTTCGCCCGCCATGGCTTCCCGAATGGTCACACTTCATACCAGTTTCGATGTGCGAATTCCTCGCGCTTGTTAGGGTTTCGCTCGAAAATGAATATGTGCCCCATATTGAGCTGATTCGTTTGAAACCGCTGAGAACTCAATCTCAGACGGGTTGACCACTATAGTCGCTTTGAGACGTTAAAAACCACAAGCCAACAAAAAAATTTTCCTCTAACTCTGATTGTAAGTAGTGACTCACGCACTCAATTCCAGGTGGAGTAGATAAAGCCGGTTGATAATACAGTAGGTAAATAGCGGGGGTGGGCCCCTCGGTAGCGTGGCTTTGGGGAAATATGAGGTCACATATGAAGTCTATGATTGACTTCGTTATATTGTGGTCACTTCTATGTAAGAAAGTATTTACAATACTGTAGCTATGATCACGTAGCTTGGATCCCATACTGAACATGAGAGCGACGGATAATCGGACAAAGAACTCGCAAATGTAAGTAGTAAGAGCTCACGCTCTTGAAAAGCACCTAAGCAAACAAGCCAAATGAAACAGGAAACGTCTGAAGCAGTATCGACACTGTTCTTGGCTGCATTTGGATTGGTAAAACGTTTATTTGTGGCCTGCAGTAGAGCGCGAGCGCGCGCTCCGGACGGGGCCTACGTCGTCCTCTGGGCACCGGCCGCGCGGCCTGGGTCCCCGCTCGCCGTGGCCGGCCGCTGGTTCCCTGCCGGGCCAGCGCCTTGATGACCTGCTGGACGGCCCAGAGTTGTTCCTCTTGATTGTAGCTCCCTGCGGCTGCTTCCAGTCGCGGCGGGATATTCCCAGACTTAGCTTCTTCCTAAGGATCCCGCCGCGACTGGAAGCAGCCGCAGGGAGCATTCAATCAATCAATCAATCAATCAATCAATCAATCAATCACGTCTTTATTTCCTTTGAAAAGGAAAATCTTGACGAGGTCTCGACTCCTTACAAGTCAGCAAACAGCAAGATGACGGCCGGTCATACATCAAATTTACAAAAATAGACAAGTAGCAAAAAGCATGGAACATTACACACTGCAAGTGGCAAACACAAGAAAAACAAATAAGCGAAAATGCCGGCACAAATATTTTAACAATAAAATAGAAGCTGTCGATTAGAATGCGAACAAAATGTAATCTATTATTTTAGTCCTGCAAAAAAGCAAGTTGGCAAAAACATTTAATGATACCCTTTTGGTGACAGGTAGGATCAAACTACTGCCGGTTTAGTAAGTTTAGCAGCGAGGGTAGCGTGTAAGATAGACTGTTGATCATAACATGTTCTAGGTGTGGGCACAAGCCACATTTCTTTATATCTGGTCTGACGATCGCTTGCATTCACCTGTAATTTTGCGAGACGAATTGCATAATCCCTGTGAAACTTAACAAAATCTTTATAACGTAGCATCAACCTATAACTGTACAAGCAAAAAACGGGAATATCATATTTTGGAAAAAGAGGTTTCGTGGAGAAAGTGTAATGAACATCAGCACGATAACGCACAGCTCTTTTCTGCAGCAAATATAGCCTGCGCAAATCTGTCGCACCAGTTACGCCCCACACCATTATGCAGTACTGCATGAGCGATAACACTAAAGCATTGTAAAGAATGATTTTCACTTTGGCAGGGAGAATGCGCCGGACACGAGCAATGGCACCGGTGGCAGATGACAACTTCGATTGGAGATAGTCAATGTTTTCTTTCCAGGCGAGATGCTCGTTTCGAAATTCGGTGCATCTCGCGGTTCAAAAAGGTGAAACACCTGCATCTTTCGAAACTAGCATCAACAAACAAGGGGAACAAGATGCTTCCTTGTGCTGTAAGCAAAGTTATAAAGTCGCACGATAGCAGCAACAAATAAAGATTACAAGTGTTTGCCGGATTACTTCCTCTTTAAAAATTCGCCTTGATGTTGCAGGATAATTGAAAGGTGATAGTAAATCTCAGACGTCAAACATCACAGGTCTATTACTGCGAATAAGGCTCAAGGAGCGCAACATGCTCAAACAGTGGGCCCGCGCGCCTCCGCTAGGATGCTGTCGCTTATTCATGAATGACTTCGTTTTTCCATTCGCAAAGGACTTCTTACGAGTAGAAGTATCAGCGTAATAACGCTCCACTGTGTCCGCGGAGGCGAATCAGCGTCCATTCCCCGACTTGGCCTGCCGAGGTCTACTCTGCGTAGCGTCACTGGAAGTTCAGCATGGGAATGAGTGCGTTGCTGTTCTTTAATACGTAACCGGGAGAGTCGTCGGGCTTTCTCAGCACGGTCGTGGTAGCTGACCAGGTCGGCGTTACCCTTTGCCACGTGCAGCAGCATCGCGTCGGACTTTGGTGTTGCTTCCCTGCCATGCACATGTTCGAATGGGGTCGACCTATGGCGGCATCCTCGATGGTAATGTAGGCAAAGACCAGATACGTAAGGAAGGATTGAGTGCCAGTTCGTGTGTTAAGCAGCCACGTACATGACAATCATGTCAGCTATGGTTTTTGTTTCAGACGTAACGTAATTTCGCTATTCTGCGAGTGGTATGAAGTTGTGCTTCACTGACTCATTAGGATGCTCGAGATGGCATCCGTGAGGTTGGCCATAGATGCTGTTTCCCTGTTTATGATCAACACGAGCGGCGCCGTGCCGCAGGAGACTTTATTTGAAAGAAAAAGCTGCGACTTCTACTGCTGTATCATTGAGAAGGGCATTTTCATTGACCGAACGGATTATGTAATTCGTCGCAGTGAGGAACCACTTGTTGCCCATTGATTAAGTTGAACGATGACCTAGGAGGTAAATCCCAATCTGTCGAAAATGTCTTTTGGGGTCTGGTATCGGGTTCAGTAGCACGGCAAGTATCACGAGGGGCAACTGTTGCGTCGCTGACATTACGAGCAGGTAGTGAAGTAATGGGTGACATCGCCAGCTAATCGTGGCCAATGATACTGATGTTGGATTCATTGAAATTTTGCCTACAAGTCTCTGATAGCCTGTTCTTGGCTCCATATGGAACGCCAGCAGAATATTTTGTTTGAGGCTTTTCGGCACAATATGATGTGCGTTCCTATAGGTACAAAGTTGCTAACGGGGACGTCATTGTGTCGGCGAAGAACTGACACTTGAGCCACAGCTGGAGGTGACAGCGGTCTTTCGTGCTAGGTAATCGACCAAGTCAGGGAGAGAGCGCTTCGGTTTTACCGAAGGTCTGGCGTTTACAGGTTCAAAGAAGGCTTCATCTTCGTTTGCATGCTGTGGTGCTTGCAAGGGGAATCGTCAAGAGCTGTCACCATCAGCATGCTTGCAGCCAGATTTGTTGACCGCACTTATATCGAATTACAGAAGAGGCCGAGAAGAGGCCGGAGGTGTCTTTGCAAGCGAACAGCGAGCATGGCGAATGCTATCAAACATAAATGTTCATCCGTGCAAATAGGGTAGAAATGATAGCGTGACATGCTTTATGTGTCACCGAATAGTTGACCCCTAATTTCGACATTTATCGGCTAGCGTATGCGATAACATTCCGTCAGTTTTCTGAATGGGGGCCGCTTCTATGCCCACGCTGCGTGCGTCGGTATACATTTCATTCTCGGCGTTTTCATCATAGTGCACGAGGACTGGAGGAGACTGTATTGGCGCTTTAGTTCGTTGAACGCTTCTTCTTGCAGAGCTTCCCGTTCAAAAAGTATGCCATTGTTTTCAGTTCGGTCGAAGATGCGGAAATGCGCGAAAAGGCCGCGTCAAATCGTTCGTAAAGCGCCTAGTCCAGGGAATGCGCGTAGAGCTTTCTTGTGATCAGGCTGTGGAAGCTGGGCTAGAGCAACTTTTTTTCGTGCCTGTGCGAACTGCTTCCTTGCCTATGATATGACCCAAGGACCGCAGCTATTCCTAGAATAATAAGCGTTTCATTACTTTCACTATTAGCCCTGCTGACTTGAGTGGTTCCGGTAATGTCCGAAGCCTTTTTAGGTGATATTCAAGACTTGAAGAGAAGACAACGACGTCATACAAGTACACCAATCAAAATTTAAACTTCGAGCATGCCGGTAGAGTACCCATTACTCTCGGAACGTCCATCAGTGACTTCATGAAATGTCACATGGAGCGTAGAAGAGGCTGAAGGACATCACCTTGAACTCAAAGTTGCCTTCTCATGTGAGGAACGCGGTCGTCTTGCAATTCCTTATATCGGCATCCTTTTGGAAGTAGCTGCCTCTCAAGTCAACTTTGATAGAAGCACCTACCGTTTCTTAGCCTGTGCACTGTTTCATCGATACGCGGTAGGGGTACACACAAACTGCTCTAACCAACGAAAAATTCTACCGTCTTTCGTCCTCGCCAAAACTAGTTGTGCCGCCCTGGGTCTCTCCGATGGCTCCTGGATGTCATTACAAATCTTTTCATTGACTTGCTGGCGAATGGCTTGGCGTCCTTGTTGCGATACACAGTAGAGATCTGGGGGCAGAGGTTCACTGAAAATGCAGTTTTTGCATGTGGTATTTGTGGCATTTTCTATGCAGACAAGCAGCGCTAGCCGTAGCGTTGAGGAAAATTGCGAATATGAAGTCTGCTACGATGTATTACTGAGTTAATGTGAAACACAGACTTATCACTTTGTTCAGATTCAAAAGAGATCGGAGAGGGCGAATAAATCTCGAATGTCTGCCGACTTTTCGACGAAAGCGATCGTCGCAGCCTTGATGAGATACCGCTAGTCTTCAGAGATGTTTATCACCACGACTTCCGCATCTCCCATCTGGAGACTGGCGCTGTCTCTTGAGATGCCGACGGCTTTGGCGGTTTCGATGTCTTTGTTACCAATGAAGACGATGCTGCTGTATTCTGCGGATATGGTCAATTTTTCATTCATTATATAATTACGTCTCATAGCGGTACACTGAGAAGCAGCAGAAGCAGAAGCAGAGGAAGCGAGTCGCGCACAGACTGATCCGGGTTTTCTGAGCCGTGTGCGTCCCTCCTTCATACAATGTTCACCTGTATTAAAACCATTTCATCCGTTACATTTGGTGCTAAGCGCTGGGTAAAAATGTTCTGAATACGCCAGTACTTCGTCGCACCCGTCGTGCAGCACGTTCGCCACCTTTATCTCCTCAACAGTACTCTTCAATGACTACCACCCGCACGACGCATACTCATGAACAGCGACCTGAATTGACGACAACCTTTCCCGACCAGAGAGAGCCGCGTACATTCCACGGTGAGCCTGAAGATGACGTTGAGGAATGGCTCCGGCATTACGAAAGATGCAGCAAGTACAACCGCTGGAACTCGATCGCACGTCTGTACAACGTTGTTTTCTTCCTCGCTGGCACGGCGCTGACTTGGTTTGATACCCACGAAGAAATCCTGACGACCTTGGACCGACCTGGAAAGGGTCCGCAAGGGTATCCTTTGGGGATACCCTTGCGAAGAAGGAACGCGCTGAGCATCAGCTTTCCGAGAGAGCCCAGCTGCCCGATGAGACATGCACACGTTACATCGAGGAAATATGGAAACTTTGTCGCATTGTAAACCGGCAGATGTCTGAAGAAGACAAGGTAGGGCACCTTCTCAAGGGGATTGCTGAGGATGTGTACAACTTCCTTATTTCGCGGGCACGCTTGCCATAGTAGCAGATGTCATCAAGCAGTGCCGGGCATTTGAGGTGTTTAAGGCACGTCGGATAGCGCCCAAAATTGGCCGTCTTTCTAGTGTGACAACTGTTGCCGGTATCGACATTCCGGGGGCTGAAGACATCGCTTCTATGGTGAGGAGGATTAACGGATTATACGGAGGAGTTGGAACTCTCCCCCGCCGCAGCGACAGACCCGTTAGCCATCCCCAAGTCGCCGCTTTGTTTGTCCACCGCTGGGAAACTAGGTGGTGCGACGATGCAGGTAAGGTCGCCGGACTGTCAATTTCACGCATACCTCTACCTATCGTCATGCTAAAGAGCAAAGTGTCACTGTGTGTAGACAATGTTAAAACGGATGTTTTGATTGACACTGGTGCCACTGTGTCAGTTATGAGCCTTTCATTTAAGAACCGCCTTTTACAGAAAGTTGTTTGTGTGGGACAAAAGCGCTACGTTTTGTGGAGTTGGGGGGTGAAACTTTAGTTTCGTTTGGCCTGTGCTCAGTTTCAGTTGTAATTGGTGACGAGTGCTATAGGACAGAATTCGTTGTATTGAGGCGTGCCACGCATGACGTTATCTTGGGTGTTGACAAGTCTCACAGTCATGAAGGAGCTCTCGCCCTAAACGAAGACGTGCTGCTGCCTGCGATGACAGCGACGTTTCTCCCCGTGAAGTCATCTGAATCCTTCATGGGTAAACATTCAATAGTCGTTGAGTAAGATGTCTCTAATGGAGCGAAAAAAAATATTTTGGTGCCATGCTCCGTTGTGGAGGCGGAGGAGGTTCGCGCATACCTCTGGGCTGTGAACGTGTCAGAAGAGACTGTTCGTATTCCTCCTTGTTTGACACTCGCGAGATTTGAGAATTATGTGACTCATACCATTGGCATTATTTTCGATTGCAAAGGAGCCGCGAAAGACAAGTCTGAATATCGTGGTGAATTTGAGGGCATGGTACACAAATTGCTCCCATCTAGTGAACGTCGTATTCTGCAAGACATTTTCACAACGCATGCCCAAGTGTTCGACTTTGCCTCAAACGGATCGGGTAGCCATTTCCCAGCTTCTTGGCTACAGTACAAAATTAACACAAGAAACGCACCCCCTATTCACCAAAAACCTTACAGAATCTTCCCGGCAGAGCGCAACAAAAGGTGGACGAAATGCTGCAGAAAGAAAATCATCCGAGAATCTTCCAGTCCGTGGGCTGCACCTGTTATCCTAGTGCGAAAAAAGACAATTCTTGGCGATTTTGTGCAGGCTACCGTCGTTTGAATGTGGTAACAAAGAAAAAGGTATACCCGTTACCTCGCATTGATGATGCTGTTGTTTGTCTGCATTCGGCGTGATAGTTCTGTGTTCATTTGCGATCTGGCTATTGGCAAATTTCTCTACATCCATCCCACCATGAGAATACTGCTTTTGTAACACCAGATGGTTTATACGAATTTACGAATTTAATTTAATACTCTTTGGATTATGCAACGCTCCGGCGACGTTCTAGCGATTTTTGGACACTCCTTAGTGGCCTCAAATAGGAAATATGTATGTGTTACCTTGGTGATATCTTTTTTGAACGACCTTCCAAGAGCACAATGAGCGGCTCAATAATGTTCTTGAATGCATTGGCAAAGCGGGCCTCACTTTAAATTCGAAGAAGTGCCATGCTGGAGAGCGACAAACTTTAGTTCTTGGGTTCCTCGTCAACGAGAATGGTATCAGGCCGATGCCGCGGAAGATTGCTGCAGTACGCGACTTCGAAACTCCGCGCACCCTGTAAAGTCTCAGGAGCTTTCTTGGTCTCTTCTTATTTTCATCGCTTCATTGCTTTTTTTGCGCAATTTGCCCACCCCCTTACTTCTCTACTGCACAAGGATTCGCAATTTGAGGGGACCCCAGAGTGCGGATCCTCTTTCAATCTGCTCAAGTCTTCTCTAACTTTAGCACCACTGCTGCGCCACTTCGGTCTTGGGACGGTGCTTGTGCAGCTGCATAGTGGGGCTGAGCACGTTGTTGCATATGCCAGCCGCAGGTTGACAAAATGTGAACGGAACTACGCAGTGACCGAATTGGAGCGCCTCGCAGTTGTGTTCGCGGTGCACAAGTTCCGACCATACCTATATGGACGTTGCTTCATCATAGTTGCTGACCACTATTCGCTATAATGGCTCATCGGACTTCGCGATCCACCTGGTCGTCTGGCGCGCTCGGCATTACGCCTACAAGAATACAACTTTGGTGTCGCATACAAGAGTAGACGACATCACAGTGATGCAGACTGCTTGTCACGGCACCCATTGTCGACTTCCGTTAACAATGAAGACTGCTTCGACGGGTGTTTAGCCTCAATCGCGTCGACGTTTCGTAGTATGGCGACCTTTAGGCGAGAACAAAGCAGCGACCGGTCACTACAGCCTCTTATAGAAGAGGCAGAAGAAAGAGCAGAGTCAACGCAGTTTGCTATCGAAGACGGTGTTTTGTTCAAGAACTACTCAGTTGACGGTGCTGCCCTCCTTTTTGTCGTCCCAAAACGTCTCCGTGCACATGCACGATGATATTACCTCTGGACATCTAGGCTTCTCTCGTACCCTGCACAGAATTCGCCAGCGTTTTTTTTTTTGGCCACACATTTATAAGACAACCAAACAATACATTTCGACATGTGAACAATGCCAACGACTTAAGGCACGCACCACCACGCTGGCCGGACCTTTACAATCCGTCAAGCCACTTATCTCACCTTTTGAAAAGATTGGATTTGACGAGCTCGGTCCTTTTCCGAAGACTGTAGAGGGCTGCCGCTGTGTTATCGTCTGCGCTGACTATCTTTCCAGATACTCGGAGACCGCTGCTCTCGCTACCGCGAAGGCTGCTGATGTTTCGTCGTTTCTTTTCCATTCCGTTATTTTTCGCCATGGCACACCCTGTGTTATTATAAGTGATCGTGGTCGGCAATTCACTGCTGATGTCGTGGAAGAAATGCTCCGACATAGTGGTTCTCACTACCGACACTCGACACCATATCATCCGCAGTCCAACGGTCTCACCGAGCGCACCAACTGCACCTTGACAACCATGCTGTCCATGTACGTCTCGTCTGACCAACGCAACTGGGATGAAGTGCTACCGTATGTGACGTACGCTTATAACACTGAAAATCATGAAGTTACCGGTTATTCTCCTTTCTATTTACTCTATGCAAGAACTCCCCACGTTTTCTTAGACACCATCTTCCCATTTTCCCCCAACGACGATGCGTCTGTTTCCCGGATACAATGCCATGCCGAAGAAGCCCTTCGTATAGCCCGCTTACGCACACTAGCTTCTCAAAGCCGCTCGAAAGAACACTACAATCGACATCATCGGGCAGTTGCTTACTCCACTGGAGACTACGTCTGGCTTTGGACGCCTTTCGAAAGCGCTGATTATATGAGAAGTTTCTCTGCAGGTACAATGGCCCCTTCGTTGTGTTGGATCAACTGAATGACGGGAATTACGTCATCGCCAAAGTGACGGCGGATAACCGCCGATGCCGCAAGACACAAGGTGTTCACGTGGCTCGCCTGAAGCTCTGCCATTTTCGATCTGCCTGAGTTGCTCGAGGACGGGAATCGTTTGCCCGGGGGGAATTGTTACGCCGCAAGCAGCACATTGAGAAGCAGCAGAAGCCGAACAAGCAAAGAAAGCGAGGCACGCGATGACTGATCCGGGTTTTTTGAGCCGTGTGCGTCCGTCCTTCATACGAAGTTCACCTGTAATAAAACCATTTCATCCATTATAATAATTAGAGCAATATGATGCTTCACAACTGTAGCTGGTGTGGCATAGGCCGTCGAAAGCTTGGTGAGGTTTGACTGAAAATCGCCGATTGCTCGATGATAACTTAAAATTCCAACATCACGTCACTAGGGCGCTACTGTAGGTTTATGAAGCTTGAAAGATAAGTATGCCTGGTTACCGTTACTCTGGCGGTGCGCGGCGGGGATTAAGGTACAGCCAGTAGTGCGAAACAGCGGGTCATCCTAAGCCGTCTCTACGTGCTCGTGCTTGGGGGCAAATGTTCAGTGAATTACTGAATTGTCATTGAATCTAGGCATCACATATAGCACATACGTAATTTAGTACCAATCTAATATAAATAGTCCATATTGACTGTTTATTTCTTGAAGAAAACTGCTTTGTGTTAGGGTGCAGAAAATCCGATGTGCAGCATTCTTTCATTATGATGCTTTCAGTAGGACTTTGCCATGCTAATTCAGAAGCGAAGACGACGCCGAGACATCCTCATTGCACGCGGGAATGAACTTTTGTATAGAAAGGCAGAGTGCAAATGGCGTATGCACCGTCTTTGCATATGTATTTCTTTTTCACCAAACAGCCACTATATACATAGCATATTGTGAGAATGGCACAATTCTGTTGGTCACCAACAGCATGAAAAATCAGTCTGCAGCAAACGGGCCCACATATGAAAAGAGTTCATCATCATTATCCTTCATAACATTTATCGAACGCGCAACGGATTCCAGCAGCACTGCTGATGTCACCTCTACCTCATGAGATGTGCCATTAATAAGTATATGCTGACGGCATGGCTTGCATGTTCTTAACACAAGAAATTGCCTTGTAATTACGTTTATGCCACAACCTTTATAGGCTCATGAGTGCATCAGTGCGTGCGCCCGTCAAACTGCAAAAAGTGTAAATCATACTGTCAAATGACGTCATCATAAACTAAAAATAATCGGTAACCAATCTGGCTCCGACGCAGGTTTAGTAACAAACGAAGTTAATTATTTCTATATTAAAAATGTATTCAAATAATCAAATTACAAAAGACAAATTAAAAATGTTTATACTACTTAATTACCCATGCGGCGTCATTAAAGGGTATTCCATGACGTCCATGAGTGGTAGCAGTATGGCAAAATAGGTGACGAGACAAATGATACGTAAAGGTGCCATGGTAAGGAAGCAGTCAGCCCCAGTTGAGCATAGATCTCGGAAATTATTCAACCACCTTGCTATAAAGTATTTCGCCTCATCGCGATTTAGTATTAAAAAGTTCTCTCGAATTTCTGCAACTCTAAAGGAAATAGGTCCTTAATTGGTTATGATGCCATGAGATTCGACTTGTCCTAAATAAAAGCCACCCAACCAGTATACCAGTAATCAGACATAGTACTTTGTTCTGAAGATTAAACGTAACGCACATATACTGAGGCGCAAAGGCAGTATCAGTTCAGTTCAGTTCAGTCGTTCAGTCGTGTCCGACTCTTCGTGACCCTATTGACCATGTCACGCCACGCTTTCCGGTCTCTCACTATCTTCCTAACATCACATAACTTCACCTGCAGCGCCTCGAGGATGCCATCTGACCATCGCATTCGCTGCCTACCCCTTCTCCGGCGACCCTCAACCTTTCCCAACATCAAATCTTTCTCCAGCGACTCCTCTCTTCTCATCAGATGACCAAAGTAGCTGAGCTTTAACTTTAGAATTTGACCCTCCAATGAGCAGTCAGGGTTTATGGTCGACAATATGGACTGATTTCATCTTCTGGCAGACCAAGGAACTCTCAAGAGTCTTCGCCAGCACCACAATTCAAACGCGTCAATTCTTCGGCGGTCAGCCTTTTTCACAGTCCAACTCGCGCATCCAACTGGAAAGACCATAGCACGAGTTATACGGACCTTGGTTGGCAGACTAATGTCTCTGCTCTTTACTAGGCGGTCAAGGCTAACCATTGCTCTCTTTCCCAGAAACAGGCGTCTCCTAATTTCATGATGCAGTCTCCTTCCGAGGTAATCTTGGAGCCCAAGAAGAGAAAATCTGTCACAGCTTCCACTTCTTGTCCCTTGATGCTCCAGGACTTGATAGGGCAAGACGCCATGATCTTTGTCTTTTTAATGTTCAGTTTAAGCCCAAACTTCTCACTCTCTTCTTGTAAGCGCATCAGAAGTCTCTTGAGTTCCGCTTCACTTTCTGCCATTAAAATGGTATCATCCGCATATCTAAGGTTGTTGATACGTTTTTCAGCAATCTTCACTCCAGCTTAAGACTCGTCCAGACCTGCCTTCCTCATGATGCACTCTGCATATAGGTTAAATAGACAGGGTGACAGTATGCAGCCTTGCCTCACTCCTTTCTCAATCGGAAACCAATCAGTAAGACCATGCCCAGTTCTGACTGTGGCCTCTTGCCCTTCATACAGGTTCCTGAGGAGACAGATGAGGTGAATTGAAACTCCCATCTCTTGGAGAGCTTGCACAATCTGCTGTGATCTACGCAGTCAAACGCTTTCGCATAATCAATAAAGCAGAAGTAGATGGGTTTCTGGAACTCTCTTGCTTTTTCCATGATCCAGCGAAGGTTGGCAACTTGGTCTCTAGTTCCTCTGCCCTTGCGAAACCCAGCTTGCACGTCCGGAAGCTCCCGATCCACATACTGCTGCAGCCTACCTTGGAGGATTTTCAACATCATCTTGCTGGCATGCGAAATAAGCGCGATCGTGCGGTAGTTGGAACAATCTTTGGCACTGCCTTTCTTTGGAATGGGGATGTAAACTGACCTCCTCCAATCCTTTGGCCCCTGCAGGGTTGTCCAAATCTTCTGACATAATGTATGTAGAATGTTAACAGCGTCATGGTTGAGGTTTTGAAGCAACTCAGCTGGAGTGCCATCAATTCCGCTAGCTTTGTTCTTAGCAAGGCTGGCTAAGGCCCATTCGACTTCACTCTTCAAGATGCCCGGCTCGAGGTCAGTGATCACAACCGTCTTATGTTGGGTTTGCACATTCGGGTCCTTTTTCTACAGTTCTGTGTATTCCTGCCACCTCTTCTTTATCTCTGCGGCTTCAGTGAGGTTTTTGCCTCGTTTGTCCTTTATCGCGCCCAGCTTAGCACAGAAGCTTCCTTTGATATCTTTGATTGTCTTATCCAGAGCTCTTGTGTTCCTTAATTGGCTGTTGTCTTCAACTGCTTGGCACTGTATGTTCAGGAAGGCATTCTTATCTCTCCTTGCTATTTTCTGAAAATCCGCATTGAGAACCTTGTATCTTTCTCTTTCCTCCATAACTTTTGCCATCCTCATTTCCTCAGCTATTTGCAAAGCCTCTTCAGATAACCAGTTTGCTTTCTTGCATTTCTTTTGCTTTGGAACTACCTTAGTAGCAATTTCTTGAATTATATCACGAACATCAGTCCACATCTCTTCGGGCTCTTTGTCTTCTAGATCTAATTCTTGAAATCGATTTCTCACTTTCACAGCATACTCTAATGGAACTTGATCCAGATTATACTTGAAAGGCCTTCTAGTTTTCTGTGTTTTCCTCAATCGAAGCTTATTCTTGGCAACAAGGAGCTGATGATCGGTGCCACAATCGGCCCCAGTCCTTGTTTTTACTGCTTGTATAGCGCTTCTCCATCTCTGCCGGCAAATAATATAATCGATCTGATTCCTGTACAGACCGTCCGGTGAAGTCCATGTGTACAGGCGCCTCTTGTGCTGTTGAAAATGAGTATTCGCTATGGTCAGGTTGTTTTCTTGACAAAACTCTACTAGCCTCTGCCCAGCTTCATTTGGCTCACCAAGACCGAACTTGCCTGTAATTCCGGATATTTCTTCACTCCCTACCTTAGCATTCCAGTCTCCTATGAGAAAAACGATGTCTGATGATGGGGTGCGGTCTAAAAGGCATTGAGGTCCGCATAAAATCTCTCAACGTCAGCTTCTTCAGCAGTAGTGGTCAGTGCATAGACTTGGATAACTGTTATCTTGAAAGGGTGACCTTGGATTCGAAGTGAAATCATTCGGTCGTTTTTGGGTTGTACCCTAGCACTGATTTGCCCATTCTTCTGTTTACTATGACAGCGACCCCATTCCTTCTCTTGGATTCGTGCCCACAATAAAAGACATAATGGTCGCCGTAGTTAAATTCTCCCATTCCAGTCCACTTGAGCTCGCTGATACCCAAGATATCAATGTTCAATCTGTCCATTTCTCGCTTGACGATATCTAGTTTACCTTGCGTCATAGATCTTACATTCCATGTTGCTATGTGATATATCTCCTTGCAACATCGGACTTTCCGGTCGCTTCCGGACACATCCACAACTGAGCGTCCTTTTGGCTTTAGCCCAGCCGCTTCATTCGTCCTGGAGCTACTAGGAATCGCCATTTGTTCATCCCCAGTAACATGTGGGACGCCTTCCAAACTGGGGGGGGGGCTCATCTTCCGGCGCCATATCATTAATGGTAGTGTGACTGGCCATAGGGTTTTCTTGGCAGGAAATACTGGAGTGGGTTGCCATTACCTTCTCCAGTGAATCACATTTTGTCAGAACTCTCTGCCGTGACCTGTCTATCTTGGGTGGCCCTACACAGCAGAGCTCACGACTTCATCGAGTTTCGCAAGCCCCTCCGCCACGACAAGGCAGTGATCCATGAAGGGGAAAGGCTGTGTACAGGGAGCTAAATATAGGAGGATAATCAAGACCACCAGGCTTTGATTTCTCAAAGTTTTTATGTATAAATTTAATTCTCCTTGTGTCACACAGTATTTTCAGGGCTTTGAGCACATTTTAGCTACAATTCAGATGTGTTGTAGTGCTATGAGACGAATTCCCAACTACTGAGAGAAAGCATGAATTGTAGCATTCGACTTTGGGAATTTTGTCAAGCCTACGTGCCATCAAGAATAAGTGGCGGTACTAATATTTACGTTTTTCGGTTCATTTTGATAATATTCGGAAATTCCTAATGCTGCTCATTCTCACATTACGGTGAAAATATGCATCATTTCTGCATTTCTGATGGGAAATAAAGTCTGTCTGTCTGTCGGTCTGTCTCTCTACCTACCTACCTTACCTTACTTTGATTTACCTTACCTTACCTTACCCTACTGACCGACCGACCGACCGACCGACCGACCGACCGACCGACTGCCTATCCATCTGTCGATCAATCTAGCTAGATAACTGGCTCAGGAGTCTGAGCACCCACCGTGACTAGCTTCTTTGGAAGCGGCAAAGCAGGAAGTGGAGAAGAAAGACAGGTGGTGGTGGTGGTGGTGAAAACATTTATTATATTACAGAGTGTTAAATACTCTAGGTGGGACGCCTAGACAGGTACTTAATTGGCATTTGCCCCAGCCCGGGCGCGCTGCGTTAAGATCTTTTGGGCCTCTGTGGTGCAGAAGCCGCACTGTAAAACATCCACCGTTGTTTTTACAGTGAAAGTACTAGCAGCTGATGCTGCCAAACATTTACCGTAAAAAAAATTGTTGCAGTGGCAAGACGCCCGACTACTGTGCCGGAGTTCCCGGGTTCGAACCCGACCACGGCGGCTGCGTTTCGACGGAGGCGAAACGAAGAGGCGTCGTGTGCTGTGCGATATCAGCGCACGTTAAAGATCCCCAGGTGGTCGAAATTACTCCGTAGCCCTCCACTACGGCTCCTCTTTCTCTCTTTCCACTTTAATTCCCACCTTCCTCCCTTCCCTTACGGCGTGGTGCGGGTGTCCACAGAGCAAGTGTGACAGTTACTGCGCATTTCCCTTCCTGTGAACCAATTTAACTTTAACTTTAACTTATTTCAAGTATACAGCAATGATGCCCTTTATATAATGTCAACCTGTAGAAAAAATTATGGCCCGTATTTCAAGTATACGGTGCTAACACTGTATATATAATGTTTACCTGTAGAAAAAATTGTGACCCGTATTTTAGGTATACGGTACTTACGCTGTTTATATAACGTTTACCTGCAGAAACAATTGTGGCCCGTATTTTATGTATGCGGTACTTACGCTATTTATACTATTTATATTGTCACGTACAAGGTGATTGAGAATATCAAGAATAGCAAGGGGTTAGTTCCGATACACCAGCGGTGAGAAGCACAGACGCAAAACCTGCAAGCGACACTTCGTCGTCCTTCACCCAGTCATGCGCCACCTGGCAACGCTAGGTGGTATTACCCCCTTCCGAAAAAAAATGGAAAAAACGTGGAGACGGCCGGTGAGAACGGTGCGCCAAGTAAGAGAGTGGTCACAGGAGGTGGCCGTGAGTTATCGTTGGTAGCACGGCTTCAGCCGCACAATGTGCACAATGTCCGAGCTGGGCTTTCGACGTTTTGAAAGTGCGGCGCCGTCTGGAATAACTTTATAACTGAGGTCGCTCACACGACGCAAGACTTTGTACGGCCCGAAATAGCGGGAAAGGAGTTTCTCTGACAAGCCTGGACGGCGAACTGGTGTCTACAGACTTGGTCTCCAGGTTTGTAGAGAACCTGGCGGTGCCGGAGGTTGTAGCGGTGCGCGTCAGAGGTCTGCTGCCGCCCGATGTGCACAAGGGCAAGCGGGCGGGCTTCCTGAGCGCGGATGGTATTCTGCTGGGCATCTGGAGGAAGCTGGTCATCATCTGGGCACGGGAGCATGGAATCGAGCATGCTCTGAACTTCACGCCCGTACACAAGTCGAAATGGGGTGAACCGCGTTCTTTCTTGTTGGGCTGTATTATACGCATATGTGACGTACGGCAGCACCTCGTCCCAGGTCTTGTGCTGCACATCGACGTACATTGACATGTCCGCAGTCGTCTTATTTAACCTTTCGGTAAGACCATTGCTCTGCGGATGGTACGCTCTGGTCTTGCGATGGGTCGCGTAACTCAACTCAAATATGTGGTCGGTGAGCTGCGAAGTGAAAGCTGTCCCTCTGTCGGTAATGACATACGAAGGGGCGCCATGCCGCAAGACTATGTTATGCATGAAAAACTCGGCTACTTCGGAAGCTGTGGCATGAGGGATTGCTTTTGTCTCAGCGTATCGGGTCAGGTAGTCAGTAGCGACTACTATTCATTTGTTTCCCGCCTGCGACAAAGGGAAAGGGCCAAGGAGATCCATGCCGATTTGGTCGAACGGAATACGTGGTGCTCTAACGGGCTTGAGAAATCCGGCAGGCTTCAGGGCCGGTGTTTTACGGCGCTAGCATTCGCCACAGCTTCTTACATAGCGTTTCACAGTTGCGGAGAGTCCTGGCCAGCAATACATGTTGCGGACTCGAGCAAGCGTCCGTGAGTAACCCAAATGACCAGACGTCGGTTCGTCGTGGCAGGCAAGTAGAATATCCGCACGGAGCTCGCATGTTACTACCAGAGGGTAAGCGCTTTCTTGGCCTTGGGAATTGCTTTTATACAAGACGCCTTGCTGCATACAGAATGAACCAATGTGCCGAGATAAGCGTCGAGGGAGCGTCGTATCACGCCCTTCCAGATAATCGATGAATGGAAGGATGTCTGGATCAGCTCTTTGTCGATCTCTAAGCTCAGATGCACTGAGAGCTCCTAGAAAGCCGTTGTCGCCATCGGCTGCAGCATCGTCAGTGTCAACGGGGGCTCGTGACAGCGCGTCAGCGTCTTAGTGTTTGCGGCCTGACTTATAAACAATAGTTATGTCAAATTCCTGAAGCCGTAAGCTCCAGCGTGCAAGTTGTCCCGATGGGTCTCGCAGATTTGCCAACCAGCACAAACAATGATGGTCCGTGACGACTTTAAATGGTCGGCCGTAAAGATAGGGGTGAAACTTCATAGTGGCCCACATGACCGCCAGGCATTCCTTTTCCGAGGTGGAGTAGTTCGTTTCGGCGCGAGAGAGTGTGCGGCTAGCATAGGCTCAATCCCGTCTTGATGCTGAACAAGGACCGCGACAAGACCAATACTACTGGCGTCAGTGCGCACCTCTGTGTCAGCCGCTTCATCGAAGTGCTCCAGAACAGCCAGAACAGAAAAGCAAAGAGAAGGCCGTCTGCTGCTCAGAGTTCCACACAAAGGAGGTGTCCTTCCTTGTGAGGCGCGTCAGAGGTTCCGCAATTTGAGAGAAGTCCGCAATGAACAGCCTATAATATGCGCACAGGCCGAGAAAGCGCTGAACAGCCCTCTTGTTAGCTGGAACGGGAAACCGTGCGACGGCAGCAGTCTTATCGGGATCCGGGCGCGCCCCATAAGCGCTCACAACATGGCCAAGGAACTTGAGTTCTGTATACCCGAAGTGGCATTTCTCGGGCTTCAGCGTAAGATCAGCAGAACGGAGCGCTTCCAGTACAGCTCGAAGGCGTTCGAGGTGTTGGTCAAATGTTTCGGAAAAAACTACGTCGTCCAAGTACACAAGACAGATCTGCCACTTGAGGCCAGTGAGGACGGTGTCCATCATCTTTTGGAATGTAGCTGGGGCAGAGCACAATCCAAATGGGAGTACTTTAAATTCATATTGACACATGCCGTTCATAGACGACGAATATTTGAACGGGCGATTCGGAGAAGACGACGAAGCGAAACGGTGCTCCGCTTTTGTGCTGCCCTGACTGACTGTTGGTGTTCGGTGCCAGAGTGCCAAAGCGCCTTCTGTGTAACGTTACGTTACAAATCTGGTGGAGGAACTGCCAGGTATCAATGCAGTCCTGCATAATCAACCTGTCAATACGGAGCTTATCCCGTACATCAACGCCTCGGCCGCCGCCTACGTGGAGAGCCCCCTGAATTCGGACCCCTTCCGGCCGCTACCAGGACGACGCATCCTCAGACGGCCGTAGAACCTGCTGCAATGACATCTGAGAGCAGGCTTCCCACCCGCATCCTGTGTCATCAGCCGCGAACACCCCCCTCTTTTCATGGCGACGTGTTCGAGGACGCCGAGGACTGGCTTGAGAACTACGAGCGAGTTGCTCGTTACAACGGGTTGACTGATGAGCGCAAGCTCCACAACGTGTACTTCGCTCTTGAAGAGTCTGCGCGGACATGGTTTGAAAACCATGAGGCTTCCTTTCCATCCTGGGCAACCTTCTGTCGTGATTTGAAAGCCACCTTTCCTAGCACCGACCGCCGGGAGCGAGCAGAAGCTGCGCTACACTCGCGCATTCAGCGCCAGAACGAGAGCATGCGTGTGTTCTTTGAGGACATGACACGCCTTTTCAAGCGTGCATACCCACAAATGCCTGAAGATAAGAAACTGCATCACCTGATGCGGGGCGTTAAACAAGAACTTTTCGCGGGACTGGTGCGCAGTCCACCGTGCACTGTGGTGGAGTTTCTCAGCGAGGCAGCGACCATGGAGACAATGCTGCAACACCGAGCCCGTCAGTACAACCGTGACGCGAACATCATCGGGTCCGACGCACCCCCTGTGCATGTCGGCAGTGACATGGACGCACTACGAAATCTCATCCGTTCTGTCGTGCGGGAGGAACTGCAAGCTCTCCGGATGCCTTGCAACAGAACAGCTTTTCCTTCACTGGCTGAAGTCGTCCGGGACGAGGTGCGTATGGCAGCTCAGCAAGTTGCTGACGTTCCCCAGCAGCGCGTTCCTAACCAGACGTTCGACGCGAGGCCCACCTACGCATCCGTCTTACGTAGGGCTCCCCCGCCGGACCATAGTATCAACGCCGCAGCTCCAGCAGTGGAGCCGCAGGGTCCTCGCATGGAGGGACTCTCATGGAGTCGCATGGAGCCTCACTACTCCCCTCCGCCAATCTACCAGCGACCCCGTAAAAGTCAAGTATGGCGGCCCTGGGACCGTCGGCCCCTGTGCTATCATTGCGGGGAAGCCAGTCACCTTTACCGGGCGTGCCCGTACCGCCGCGTCAACATGCGGGGTTTCGCCTCGGAGGAACTCTACCCTCGGAATGACGAACGGCCTACTGAGATTGCAAGCGACCTTGCAGCGCGACAGTATCCCGTCACGTCCGGTTACCAAGAGCGTCGGTCTATGTCCCCGACGAGCTACCGTTCGACAAGTCTCCACTCTTCCCGACGCCGCTCCTCTCCCAGCCCTAACCGGGAAAACTAATACCAGCGGCCTTCGGAGGCAGGGTCGCTGATGTCGGGAAATGTGAAGATCCTCCGTCATCGTCAGGCCGACCCGACGAGATTTCGCTTGTGTCAGGTAGCGACAGCATCCGGCATACTACCTCCGATTTATGTGTAACGATTGATGGAGTATGTCACCGCGTTACTCGACACTGGTGCCGATTATTCAGTAATGAGCCGTGGTCTCGCCAGAGAATTGAAGAAAGTTTAGACACATTGGTCTGGCCCGAAAATTCGCACGGCGGGAAGTCACTTGATCGAACCTGCAGGCAAGTGCACAGCGTGGGTCGGCATCCGTGGTTTTGTGTATGTCGGAGAATTTATCGTGCTTCCTGAATGTTCGAAACACTTGATCCTTGGTCTAGACTTCCTGCAGACCAACGGCGCTGTCATTGACCTGAAAGAAGCGCGTGTTTCCTTTTCGACGAAGCGAGCCGTGGCGCGCATTGAAAACGAAGATCCGGGTCTGAACGTTTTGCGTATAGTCGACGATGACGTCAGGGTTCCGGCACGTTCTAGTGTGTTGGTTTTTATAAAGCATGACTTATTAAAAGATTACGAACGCATCGCGGATGGGCACCTTCCGCTACTACTCGAGAAGGAATTAGCCGTTGCTCGAGGACTCGTACAACTCCAGAACAGTTGTGCTACTGTCCTCCTGACAAATTTTGCTAAGGAGATGCGGCATCTCGCCAAGGACACTGCTGTTGCCGTCCTTCACTATGTTACTGCCTTGCCTCATTTATGCACCGCCGGAGCGAACCCTAAAGAAGCCGCACCTTGTCATGCTCTGCAAACCGTTAAAATTAACCCCGACTTGAGGCCCGATCAGAGGAATCTTCTCTCGGCTCAGGCCTTCGCCACGGGCTCTAAGGTCGGTCGTACTCCTGTCGCCAAGCACCGCATCATCACCGATGAGACCACGTTACCGGTATGCCAGCGCCCGTACCGGGTTTCTCCTAGGGAACGTGACGCCATTAAAACGCAAGTGGATGAAATGCTTGCGGACGACGTGATCCAGCCTTCGACGAGCCCATGGGCGTCGTCAGTGGTCCTTGTCAAAAAGAAAGATGGCACCTTGAGATTCTGTGTCGATTACCGAAAGTTATATAACGTGACTAAAAAGGACGTCTATCCGCTGCCCAGGATTGATGATGCGCTTGACCGACTACGCGACGCCAGATACTTCTCCTCATTGGACCTCAAAGGCGGATACTGGCAAATCGAGGTGGATCAGAGAGACCGAGAGAAGACTGCATTTGTGACGCCCGACGGCCTATACGAGTTTAAGGTGCTTCCGTTTGGTCTTTGCTCTGCACCGGCCACGTTCCAACGTATAATGGACACGGTTTTATCTGGTCTGAAGTGCCAGTCGTGCTTGGTGTACTTAGATGATGTCGTTATTTTCTCGCCTACTTTCGAGCAACACTTCGACCGGTTGCGCATCGTGCTTCAAGCACTCAAAGTCGCGCAACTAATGATCAAGCCTGCGAAATGCCACTTTGCTTTCAAGGAACTACGCTTTCTCGGCCATGTTGTCAGTGCACAGGGCGTTCTCCCTGATCCCGAGAAGACTACTGCAGTGTCAAATTTTCCACGCCCCACCGACAAAAAAACACTTCGACGATTTCTAGGTCTTTGTTCATACTACCGACGCTTCGGCCAAGATTTTTCTAAGATAGCTGAACCACTGACAGCACTAACCAGAGAAGACATACCCTTCCTGTGGGGAGACGATCAAGAACAAGCCTTCCAGGAGCTTAGAAGCCGCCTACACAGACCCCCAATACTCGCCTATTTCGATGAAGACGCCGCAACCGACGTACATACTGATGCCAGCAACGTTGGCCTCGGCGCGGTACTCATTCAGTGGCAAGGCGGAGTAGAACGGGGTATCGCCTACGTGAGCCGAACACCCTCACGATCGGAGGCGAACTATTTGACAACGGAGAAGGAGTGCCTTGCGGTAATCTGGGCCATCAGCAAGTTTCGACCATATTTGTATGGACGACCCTTCCGTATTGTCACCGACCATCATTCCTTGTGCTGGCTGGCAAGCCTTAAAGACCCGTCTGGACGCTTAGCTCGTTGCAGCCTCCGTCTTGAAGAGTATGACGTCACTGTAGTCTATAAGTCGGGACATAAACACCAAGATGCGGATTGCTTGTCACGCGCGCCATTGGACTCCACTGCAGTGGAAACCACCGACGATTTTCCCTTTATTGGGGCCATTACCCAATCCCATATGGCTGACCTTCAACACAAGGACCCGGAGCTGGCGCCGCTCATCGATTATCTGGAAGGACGCGGTGGTAGAGTACCGCTTGTTTTTCGTCGTGGCTTGCAGTCATACGCTTTACGAAGTGGAGTTCTCTACAAGCGCAATTTTGAAAGATCAAAATAGACATTTCTACTCGTAGTGCCTACGCACCTACGGCCTGACATCTTAAGCGCTTGTCACGACGAACCGTCCTCCGGCCACTTAGGAGTTAGTCGTACGCTTGCCAGAATTCGGGAGAAATACTATTGGCCGAAATTATTACCTTCAGTGCGATCCTACGTTAAAACCTGTCGTGATTGTCAACGCCGAAAGACTCCACCCGTGAAACCAGCTGGATTTCTTCAGCCGATCGCTCCACCAAAAACTCCTTTCCAAAAAGTGGGGATGGATCTTCTTGGTCCTTTCCTGAAGTCAAGTAATGGAAAGCGTTGGATTGTTGTCGCGACAGACTACTTGACCCGATATGCTGAGACCGCGTCGCTCGCAAATGGAACTGCCACCGAAGTCGCAGAGTTTTTTGTCCACGATATCGTATTGTGTCATGGCACTCCGGCTGTTATCATTACCGATCGCGGGGCAGCTTTTACGGCCCGCCTGACTAAGGCTGTACTAAACCTTACACACACTAGCCATAGACGGGCCACGGAATACCACCCGCAAACTAATGGCTTGGTGGAACGGCTAAACAGAACTCTGGCCGACATGATGTCTATGTACGTGGATATAGAGCATAAGACCTGGGATCAAATCCTCCCATATGCCACGTTCGCATATAATACGGCACTTCAGGAGACGACGCGGCTCACACCCTTCGAGCTTGTCTTCGGCCGTCGAGTGACCACTCCACTGGATACAATGCTGCCCCTATACACCGACGACGAAGATAAGCTTGACCTGGACATCGCTAGTTTTACCCAGCGTGCGGAAGAAGCGCGGCAGCTGGCAAGGCAGCGCATATACCTACAACAGCAACTAGACGCTGACCGTTACAACAAGGGACGGCGCTTCGCTGCCTACGAGCCTGGAGACTATGTCTGGATTTGGACGCCGTTCGTCATCGTGGGCTCTCTGAAAAATTGCTGCGCCGGTACTTCGGCCCATATCGTGTCCTCCGCCGCCTCAGCGACGTTACTTACGAAGTTGAATCCGCGACCTAAGATCCCTCAAGCCGCAGACGACGCAAGTTCACTGATGTTATACACGTCGTCCGGATGAAACCCTACCACGATCGCCCCGCTGACTATTCTTGAGACTGATGGTGGCCCGTTTTGTGTTGTGGTATCCCACACCAACCTAGCATAATATCTGTCAGCTCATCGCATCAAGCAGCATTTGCAGCATCGATTCGATGCTGCCAAGAAGGGGGGCAATGACACATGCCGTTCATAGACGACGAAGATTTGAACGGGCGATTCGGAGAAGACGACGAAGCGAAACGGTGCTCCGCTTTTGTGCTGCCCTGATTGACTTTTGGTGTTCTTCGGTGCCAGAGTGCCAGAGCGCCTTCTGTGTAACGTTACGTTACAATATTGGCCATCTGGAGTGACAAATGCGGTTTTTCTCGGTCTCTTTCGTCTACTTCGATTTGCCAATAGCCGCTTTTCAAATCAGTAGATGAAAAATACTTCGCATGTCGCAATCTGTCCAGTGAGTCATCGATGCGCGGCAACGGGTATACATCTTTCTTTGTCACATTATTCAATTTCCGATAGTCGACGCAAAATCGAAGAGTGCCGTCTTTCATCTTGACCAGGACTACTGGTGAAGACCACGGACTTGGTGAAGGCTGCACAACACCATCATCCAGCATCTCCTGAACCTGCGTCTGGATCACTTCTCGTTCTTTGGAAGACACACTATAAGGCTGCTGTGGTATAGGGCGAGCGTCTTCATAAGTATTGCTGCGATGTTGTGTGATGAGCGTTTGACGAACCTTAGAGGAAGAAGCAAAAGAGTGCTTGAAGTCCAGCAACAGTAGCTCTAAGGCCCGTTGTTTCTCCTTCGACAAGTGGCAGTTAATGTCGATGTTGTCAAGAGATGGCTCATTAGTTACGACTGCCGTGGATGCAAAACAGACCAGATCGTGCGTAACAGGGTCAGCGAAAGCGATAGCAGTTCCCGGAAACAAGTGCCGGTGCTCATTAGAAAAATTTGTGACAAGGAGTGCAGCCCGGCCATTGTGAAGCGACAATGAACTTCGAGCAGCGCAGATGCCTTGAGCAAGCAGGATTGGATGGTTCGCTTCCGCTACAGCATCGCCGGCACGGAAATCGTCACAGGTAACTTCCACAAGAACACTGCTTCACGGCGGCAGCGAGACGCTCTCGGCGGAAACGCGAAGTGCGGCATTGCAAGGACCGCTACTATCTCGTTCGGCAGATGTCTCATGGAAAATGTGACGCGTCTATTTCGCAGGTCGATAACTGCTCCGTACTCTCGCAGAAAGTCAATGCCGAGGATAAGGTCACGGGAACAGTCACTCAAAACGACGCAACTAACGACGAACGTATATCTGTTAATCTGAATACGAGCCGTGCACATCCCCTTTGGGGTAACTATATGACCGCCGGCGGTTCGAAGGTACACACCTGGCCAAGCAGTGAGCACCTTCCTTGAAACAGTCGCCATGCGACCACTCAAAATCGAATAATCCGCACCGGTGTCCACTAATGCGTTGACTGTAGTGCGACCGTCTAAAATAACAGGAATGACCAGAGAAACACGTTTGGCTTCCCTAGGGGACGGTACCAGCAGCTCGCGGTCGGATCGAAGCGGCGACGACGGGAGGTCTTCAAAGCAGCGACTACCAGCGGCCTCGCCCCCGAAGGTCGCTGTTTTCAGTTTTCCCGAGCAGGGCTATACGAGCGGCCTTGCCCCTCTCGCGGAGAACCTTGGGTGGACGTCGATGAGCGCCTTGGTGAAGAGGAACGGGACTGACGCTGCGAACGAGATGAACGCTGTTCCGCCAGGTACTCTTCAATAACTCGGGGTCGTTGACCAAATCGGGGAGGAGGCGAGTCGATGCGGAAGCCGTGAAGACCGAGGCGTCAATAAGGACAATCCCGATAGAGATGGCCTGGTTCGCCGCAGTGGAAGCAGAGTGGACGGCGGTCAGGCGTGTACCAAATGTCGGCTTTGCGTCGGGGCAGGGGATGTTCGTCGAAGTACTGCACTGGTTGCACCGAGGGCAGCGGAAATGTAGGCGGCGCGGGAATGGGCGGCGGTGAAGGGGGAGCCTGACTCTGCAAAACTTCCGCATATGTGGGACGGATTTCGGTCCCCGACAGCAATGACGGGCTCGTAACTATAGGCGAAAGAGGGCTCTTGAGAGCCTGTCGTACCTCCTCCTGCACTATAGCAGAAATGGAAGCTGGCGATTGCTGCAGGGAGCTCCAGAACTTTCTCAGTTCTTCGCGCACGACACTGCGAATTAGTTCACGCAAAGCATCAGGATGCCGCTCGGAAGATGCAAATGACTCCGCAGTTGTGCCAGTATGGAGAGGTCAGTTGTAAGCCGCGGCACGTTGTTGTTTCCATTGTGGCGGCCTCCGCAAGGAATCCGTCTACAGTCGACGGTGGGTTGCGCACAAGGCCTGCGAACAGTTGCTCTTTTAAACCCTGCATCAAGTGCCTGACCGTTTTGTCCTCGGACATGGCGGGATCGGCTCGCCTGAAAAGGCGCGTCATGTCTTCGACGTACGCTTGGACACTCTCATTCGGCATCTGGATGCGAGAGTGAATGGCGCGTTCTGCATGTTCGCGACGATCCGCGCTAGTGTAGGCCTCGAGCAGTTGACGACGGAATTCCCGCCACGATTATAACATTTGCTCTCGGTTCTCGAACCAGATCCGGGCGCCATCCTCAAGGCTGAAGTAGACATTCCTTAGTTTGGCAGTATCGTCCCACTGGTTAAAAGCAGCGACACGTTCGAACTGAAGGAACCAGTCCTCCACATCCTCAAAGAGGTCACCATGGAAAGACTTCGGTACCCGAGGGGCCTGCAAGGTGTAGTTACAGGCCGGTGCGACGCCCGTTACCTGCTGAGCAGATGCACTGGATGTCATGGTGGCGGGTGCTGGCTGAAACTCCGGAGACAGTCCCTGGAGCCGTCGACTGGAGCGATGCACGGGGGTGTCCAATGGCACAGGGCTGGCACGATGTCTTTCAGATGGAGACTCTCGCATAGGTGATTTTACCCAGCAGCTCCACCAGAATGTCACGTACAATGTTATTGAGGATATCAAGAATAGCAAGGGGTTAGCTCCGATACAACAGCGGTGAGCAGCACAGACGCAAAACCCGCAAGCGACACTTCGTCGTCCTTCACCCAGTCATGCGCCACATGGCAACGCTAGGTGGTAATATAATGTTTACATGTAGAAAAAATGATGGTCCGTATTTAACGTATACAGTATTTATGGTTTTATAATGTTTATCTGTAGAAAAAATTGTGGACCGTATTTCACGTATACGGCAGTTATGTTGTTTAGATAATGATTACCCGTAGAAAACATTGTGGCCCGTTGTTCACTCCGACAGTACTTTTTTGGCAAATAATGCAGGGCGCGTAAAATCTGCACTGGGCTGATCGTGAAATACACAGTGGTGTCTACAATCTATCTAGCAACATTTTCTCTTTTCGTCTCTTTACACTGTAAAATATGGATGTGTGGCATTCAGTCATACAAACCCAAAAACTACATGCATATTAATAAGGCACTACTTGTACATGCTTGCACAAAGAACACGAGTTAAAATGAAGAAATACACGTGTTTCTTAGTTCACGCATTATTCTTTAAGCGAGCCTGTACCTTAAAAGAAATGAGCCAACTTAGCTAAAACCAAGGTACTGATGCACTGATTAGGCCACCGCATAAAATGTGCAATGTCAGTATGCTATATAGGAAGGCAGGCAACTTAGTAAGAGCGGCCAGTGCTGAAAACTGCTTATCTAAGTTTTCCACCAACCTGGATTTGGGTAAACAAAGAAATGTATGTTAACTGCTTTCGAAAGACTTCGAATTCTCTTGTGCATACTTCCATGAATCTCTTGTGCATTCTTTCGTGAATCTCTTGTGCATACCTTCCATGGATCTTCAAAGATCTGAAAAAAAAAAACAGTGTAAGACATTACAATACTTCTGTGCTTCATGCAGATGCCACATATCACTACTTATGGCATGACTTCCTAGCAATTGAGGTTCAAGTTTCAGCAGTACACAGATCATTTGGATATAATTGGCAATGCGAGCACATACAGCATACAGTGGGAGCAACGACTGCGCGCATAAATATACATTTGTAAACAAGTTTCAGCTTGCTTAAAGGGACAGAACGCTGACCAAAATATGTAATGCGATTATTGCTTCGTATGATGTAAATCAAGCGCTGCGATATAGAAGAAACGAGGGTTGGTAATTTAAATTTGGCACTGAAAGTCGCATGAAAGCGACTGGTGTCGCCCCTTGTGGCGAAACGCTTTAATCGTCACTGTAGTAACCCGTGTAACAACATCTTGTGAAAATGCCACTGGTTTTTATACGTGCAGTTTTCCATTTTCATCACCTCTACTTCTGTCTCCAATTTACAATATGCTCCTTTGCAAGACATCATACTTGTATTTTTATATATTCACTCAACTGCGTATAAATGACATTGTTTACTATATTTCTTTTTCGTAGCTTCCTCCTTTATTCCTGCCTCTTAGGTTTACAACGACTATTTTCTTTTCATATGATTCACTGCACTACAATCTATTTACCTCAGCCCTTTTCATTGGCCTCTAATTTATTAAGTATAACAAGCTTTCACCCTGATAGGTGCTCTCAGGCTCTTGCTTGATCAGTGGTTTGGAAAACTGCTCTCCAAGCTATCTTTAGCTCCTTGGTTATTTCACTTTTTATGAGCTTGATTGCTTGATGGCCATTGCATGGCAAATATTTTTATACATGACTTCTAATGCTTCCTCCCCTGTATGCCCCTCACTTTTTTCTAAATCAGTTTTGTGCAGAATATATGAAATTCACAATGAATACAGCCACATATCTGCTGTATACATAGCATTTTTCAATGCAACCACAGTCGATGGTTATTGCTTCGTATCACTGCAGAACAAATTTATGCATATCATTTTTGTCACAGCAATTATATTTACTTATACAGCAGCCATGCCCGCAAGGTGCAAATAACAATCAGTCATTCTGAAAGCTAGGTCAATGAAGTACAGAAATAAAATCATGTGGTACAGTGCCAGGAATAGGAGGATAGGGCAATGTAACCCAGCCAAATTGGGTAAGAGTGCTTGTTTTTAGGCCACTATGAGGGCAGACAGTCATCCGTGCTGATACTCTGAAGGAAAACTGGTATAAAAACTGGTCATGAGTTTCACAAAACCATACAATCGGACTGAAAATGCATTTAAAGTGTTATACCTCAAGTAGACGTGAGGCTGTATTATTTGCGAGTTTTATCAATTTTGACTAATCAATGTCTGAGAAAAAAAAGAATGTGGGCACTACTTTTTGAGTACTCGTAGCTGTCAAAAATTGGTAGGCCCAACATTCTACTTTACTTATTAAGCTTCTTCATCCTGCTTTGCAGGACCAAGATTTACTAAGATAATGGCTCTAATTGGAAATTACTAATGAATTACTCTAATTACTCTAATTGGAAGTAACTATAGTTTCATCACTTACATCTCTTCCTAATTTTTTGAGATTCAGGTATCTGAAGCCTGCTGTAAGCATGCAACAAATAGTGAAGAAGAAGTATGAATGACGCGTCTTTATCTGATCGCAATTCCATATCTCGCTATGGGGGACTGACGGGCAGTCACAACACCTCTTCAAGAGTCCAGTTGCCCGACAGCTTAACCCCGATTTACACCAGCTTGAAACTGACACAGCATGCCTTGAATTAAGGTCCATGCTGAGCTACTCTCGGAGCACTATGACAGCATCAAATGTCAATATCAGATGTCTGTAAGGAGCCCACAAATAGGTATACCGAAGCTAACCAGAGCATGGGAAATAATGAACCTAAGAGAATGATCAAAATCAAAAACAATGCAATGAATGTCTCCCTCATGATGTTAGCTACATAACAAGCCTTAATAACAATAGCGAAGAATAAATTAGCAGCAAAACAAGCAATATGTTGAATTACATTACCCCTCATTTGTTCTACATATTGTGCTCAGTCCACCTTTCAATCTCTTGAACTATACCATACATCCACATTGATTTCTAAAATAGTTATGAATTGGCTAGGTTGTTGAAGTAACTATTTACAAAGCATGTAAGAAACTTGCTCATCTTCAATTGTTTTTTACAAACTGAATTACGACTTTGCTTTCCACTGTTGGTTGCATTGTTGGCCTGGGCAATGTGGTTATTTGGAGCTTTGTAAAATCACGCAGACCTTCTAAAGATTGTTAATACTGAATGCTGAACTCTTAAAATGAGTGCAGGGGTGTGCAGTTTCTCTCTTAGACAAAACAATATTGTTCCCTGCTACTGAGAAGACATATGCATACACTTAATGCACATAGGAAAAAGGGCAGTAAATGTTCTACCCTATTGTTCCCTGCTACTAAGACATAACCGGGCACTACTGTGAATATTGGGCTGCCCCTGAAGTTTTACGTGTACTATAGCGGATACCAAATAACAAAGAGCAGCAAACTGATGTTTAAGGCCCTTGTTTTCATAAAGGATGATGGCTTGACAGCCTGTAAAAGAAAATAAAAACAAAAAAAAACATTTACTGAAATATGTTGCTAAAAATATTAAGGCAAGAAACACTATACCACGCAAGTGGTTTTCTTACCTCATCAGTTTCTTATTGCCCTGTTTCTAAAATAGGTTTGATGCCTCTCCTGTTTTAATTTTTTTCTTCAACTTGGAAATTATAAACTTCTGGCATTGTGTTCAGTATACTTCAAAACATCTGGCTTTCTGCATTAGGGAAGCTCCTAGTCTATTCGAGACAGTCCGCGGCACAACAGAATTTACTTTGAGACCTGTGTTGCTTAACAAATTACTTTGTACTTTTAGATGAGTCTTCAGTTGAAATTTCTAGTCATGCTGTATCAAGAACTATTCTGATAGACATCAAAAAACTTGCATTTGCTTGTGAAGTGCACAACCAGTTTCCGAGCTTGGATCGGCTTGAGGACACTTGTCAAATCCGGCTCATTGATGCGGCTAAAGTCATCACCACTCTCCACACCGAGTTCGAAAAGATTTTCACGAGTGCTTGCAGTGTATCAGGAGACAGGGTGGGTAGAGACTTCATTATTTCCACCTCAAGGTTCTCCATGCTTTTGTGGATGTGATACTTTGGCACGATGACAGTCTTACCGCTTAGTTCATAAGCCGGTAAAGGGTAAAACCCAGCCATATTATAGATTTCAACTGCTGTAAACAGGTTTCTATTACGTAGCCTGTACACAAGCAGTTCTGGGCAAAAGCATGTTTTGAAGAGCTTTACTACAAAAAATACTTTGATTTTGTGCTGAATGACAATAACAGTTATTTCACCAAAGCAGAGCTCATCCCTTATAAACAGTGCAACAAAATCATGAACACAGTAATCTGTGCTCTTGCATTCAACAGGATTACTTGTCACACAGTCGGTGGGGTGAATGTTGCTGTTAAAGCACTCATGAAGCTCTGGGCACAAAATGGCACAGCGGAGGTAAAGAAGGCATCTGACTTGAAAAATCCTTCAGAGTGCAAGAATGCCTGTAACAGCTGGCGCTTCTCTGCAACCTTTCTGCAAACAGCCTTAAAATTCTTTGTTGATCGCACACAGTTTTTAAAGTAAGAATGCTTGCTTTCAAATCGGAGAGTCGACATATTCCATAATGGCCCAGAGTGCATCATCAAGCTTGGGTAGTGAGTCATGAAATGGTGTTTTCGCTTTAAGGGCTCTGTAGCAAAAAGGCGAAGCCTGTCTGCCAAGTATTCTTCAGTTAAAACGGCCAAGTACGCTGCCTGCTCTCCAGAGACTACTGGTTCACACGCAATGTCTACAATCGCTCTTAGATTGAGGTAGAGGCCCCAGACAACGTCTGTACTTTGTCTTGTGACCAATCATCAGAGGGAGAATCCGAAGTAGTACCCACGTATTTACAACCTCAGAGCATAATCTTCTGCCCTGCACATTAACTTCAGAAGGCTTTCTAGAAGCATCTGACCCTTTGTAGTGAAAATTTATGATGCAATAATTCAAATACTGATAAGTGAACCAGTGTCGTGTCCCAACAAAGAATTTAAGAAAAATGGCCATATAATAACAGACAACATCTTAAAAGAGGTCATGACCAATGCATAGGGGTAAGCCTGGAATGCCGACATGAATATATGCAAGCTTATCGCACACAGCAGGATTTGCAGTGTGTACTGCAGGATTTGACACCTTCAAACACTGTTCCTGCATTAATGGCTTGCTCAGCAACGAAGTCATATTTGGAAGGTGTTCTTTTGTCAGCATGCATGTAGGGTTTTTCATGAAACTTTGAACGAGTTATAAGGTAGTATCAACAGAAGTGATGAGACGAGCTGAAGCTTTCTGTGAACCCACCAATGAAATGGGAATCTAGGTTATCTCCTAATATTGCTACAACAGTGCCTTTAACCAGCGTACTTCCAAAAGGAATTCTATCACTTTCTAGCAGCAAAAGGTCATTGATCAGTGGCTCAAAAACTTTTTATTTGCAGAACAGCTCCAGGTCAGACTCTGAGCACATAAGTGCTAATTGGATGCGGTGAAGACTAGATCGATTGTGCTTTCTGAAATTCACAGGTGTAAAATAAACTACAACCAACTTATGATTCTTCCGAGCAGAGCCAAGAGGATAAACAACCTCAAAGGCATCTTGGTACAACAGACGCTGCTGAAACACTGGCTCATTTGATTGAAATGCAGTTTCGAGAAGCTGGGGCATGAGTTATATTAGCCATGCAGTCTCCAATGAGTGGACATTCTGTGCTTGCAAGACATTCTGCAGCCTCAGCATTGGTCAGAAGAGCAGCCAACGTCTCCAAAATGAGAACATATTGCATGTGCCTTTCTCTTGTAAGCCTGTCTCGACCAAGCCTTACACATTTCAGTTCAATGAATGCATAGGCTCTCTTAAAGTAAACCTTGCGTCTGTAGTCAGTGCTTCAGCTCGCTGAAGGCATCATTTTCAATGGCGGTGACCAATTCCATTGGAATAACCTCACTAAATTTGTTTTTGAGCAATGCCTGCAATTTAGAAATAGTGTTTTTTTTTTATTTCATAAATTTGGCTTGCCTTTTGGGCAATGCTTTGCACAGTGGTGACAGGAACAATGAGCTTTGACTCAAACATGAGGTAGAAAAGACGAAGAGAACTCTCAACACAATTTTTCTACTGTTGTCCCTTTTGTCTGCAAATAGAGCTGCCTGGATTATCCACAGGATGATCTACTGTAACGAACTCAAAGCCAGAGGTAGAGTCAAGAGGAGAGACAAGGCCAGTGCAAATTACTACAGTATGTTTACGAGTTATATGGCTGGATAATGAAGATATCACCTTAAACATACTACTACAGTTGTTAACAGGGCATCTCACTGCAACTCCACAACTCACATGCCAACTTAAATGCTTCATAAGGTTATTTCTTCAAGCTAAACTCTTAAGACAGTCCTCGACCCTACATGTGAACACCAAATCGACCGGAGGAGGTAAAGAGCTCTCAACGCGGAGCTCTTAATTTCTTATGCTTCCTGAGGATATGGCACCTGAGACTAGCATAGGAAAGATATTCATGACAGCAAAGAGAATTCACACAAGGAATTTTTTTAGAACACAAACGTTTGGTACCATAATGTAGAGCATAGCCAGAGAGAGTCCCAGATTCAAATTCTCATTTTCTGCATGCAAACATGGCTGTCTACTATCACGCTACAAGTGTTTCGTCCTGAAAGCTGCAAATAAAATGGGACAGCAAGCACAGCTGAAATATGGATTTCAAATAACTCACTACTGATGCAGCAGACACAAACGTCGATGAATTCAATTATTTTTTTTTTGATGTTCAGGTTACTAGCCAACAAAATTTGATTCTGAAGAAGGCACCACTCATTGCAGCGTCTGAGGACTCCAGAAAACAAGCAAAATCTCTGAAAAATAAAGAACAAGTGTTACTGCAACAAGAATGCGAAGGCCACAGTCTAGGTAACATATTAGCCTGAAGTGTACTGCCACACTTCGCATGCAGCTCAAGCTACAGCCAGAATTACGCAGCAACGCCTACAATATCTAGATTTCGTGATAGCGCACAGAACAACAAATGGAGAGCACGTGTGGTGCCCAGAAGGGCAGGAATTGCTAATGGGATTAAAGAGCGATGGAACAAAAACAAAAATTCCAGATTAATTGGGCTCAGAATACAGAATACTAACTCTCACGTCCGCAAATGTTTTTTTTTTTTCTTGAGCACTAGCAAATAAGGATGCTTATTCAATTTGAGCAACTACAGAGAAAGTCAGAACGTTAAGAATTGTGGCACTCCTTTTATTATTTTTGCACAGCACTAGCCGTGTTACCTTAGAAACTGAGAGAAATCCGCGATTAGACAGTAAATTATAACTGCATAACTCGAGCCTTTCCTTTCATACGGGAGGGTGTTATCAGAATCGGCCTGCCGCGGCCCTTGCATTCACTCTACCCCTAGGCCACGCAGGCACCTTAATAAATAAAGCAGGTGTCCTGGTAGCTTACGCTGTCACGCCATACTCTTAAAGGTGGGACTATAATAGTCCGGATAATTTTTACAAATTGTTTCCGTACCTAAGCATTTAACAAGGTAGTTCTTCAGAGAAAATTAACAATTTGCTGCAGAAGACCTTTCTGATAAGCGCTGGAAAATTGTTAAAAAAGATCAGTATTTAACTAGTTAGGTAATTATCAGAAAAACTTCGTAATTTGCCGAAGAAAAACTTTCTTATGAGCTCAGGGAGACATAAGAACATGCTTCGCTAAGCTACCAGTCTTGATGAGTCTGTAATTGGTCTAAATCAGGTGGGACACCTTTAGACGTATCACATGCATATAAGGCACTCATGTGCCAACAGCCCAGATCGATTCCGTCAGCGGCAGCCGCTTTTCAGTTGCGGAGAAAGCATAGCCACGGCCGCTCGATCGAAGCGCACTGGGTGCGGCCTGCTGCGTCGCGCCGCCGTCAATGGGCAAGCGCGTCCTTGGAGAGTTTACAGTTGCGCCCGCTATTTCCGCTGAGGGCGCCACTGTTCGCCGGGGGTCGCCGGCTCTGAGCGCGCGGTTTGCTTCCTTTCTGGGCGCGTTCGCGTCGCGGTTGTGCGGTAAACGCACTTTTTTGTGTGCGCGTGTACAAGCACGTTAACGTTGAGACGGCATGCGTTTGTTTATTAAGGCACAAGCCGTTCTAGTCTCATGGAGCGAAAATCTGTGCGCAAAAGCTCTGCCTGTAATCTGTGCGTCGCATCTATGCACTGGTGTGTCAGTCGCCAAAGCGGACGTGCAAGGAGGGAGATTAGCAATGAAAATGATTGATGGTGATAGGTAATCAATAAAAGTTATAAATAGACATTGATAGAAGTAATGACTAATGCAAATGACTAATAATGGTTAATAATGACTAAAATTATTTGTAATGACCAGTATATCAAACTACGACATGTAATGACCGCAACTGATTAGAAATGAGTAAAAGTGCTTAGCGATGTGTGGTAATGACTTAATAGCTAGGCATGACTCATCCTTACTGTTAATGACTACGAAATGACCAATAAGTGAAACGACGACATGTAATTACCACTGTTGATTCTAAATGAGTAACTTGCTTAGTTGTCAGTGATAAGGGCTACAATGACTACGCAGGCAGACTCATGACTGGGAAACGACCAATATATCAAACGACGACTTGAAATGACGAACTGTGGCAAACTATGAGAGGCAAATGATAGGAGAAGGGTAGGCTTTCGCCGTCCTCCGCTTAAGAGACATCTAAGAGACCCTCTAATTCTATCTGCTAAACTCACTTCAGGCAAAGACAGCAGCGAGGAGTGGAAATGCACTCGCTTCCTCTGAAATGAAAGCGGCGCTGAGGTTAAAACGTCCAGATGCTGAAGCATAACGCCCTACCAGCTGCCGTTGAATTTGCTGCAAGGGGCAGTAGATTGGACTTGTTGGTGATTAATTATAGGTTGACAGGGCAAACAACGGGACAGGAACACAGGCGAAGAAGACTGCACAACCACGCTAGTTCTGTCGGCCTCTTTTCCTGTGTTCCCGCTTCGTTGTTTAACCTGTTAAGTTACCAGGGAGCTAGTCAGTGAACTAAGATATTTGACGATGTGTTGTGAAGCAGATGAACACAATGAGGTGGCACCAGAAGCTTTTCTCGCAGGTTATGTTGCGAGGACATATCAGAAAAAGCTACGGAGGGTCTTTTTTTATATAAGCATGCAATTTGTTCTAAATTTTGACGCGCTAGTCTGAGTGGCCTTGCAAGTAAAGGAGCCTGTGCATACAACATTTGTTTATACTCTTGAGACTGAGCCGATGTG
Source organism: Amblyomma maculatum (assembly GCF_055883805.1). Classification (NCBI taxonomy): domain Eukaryota; kingdom Metazoa; phylum Arthropoda; class Arachnida; order Ixodida; family Ixodidae; genus Amblyomma; species Amblyomma maculatum. Next base: position 131,002,377 of record NC_139352.1, read on the forward strand.
ATAAAATGAAAAGCCACGTTCCACAGAAAATCCGGCGCCCGGTCCGTCGGCGGAAAGTCGGAAAAAAACCTCTCTGGTAAAAGGCACTTTAGTTGGTGATATGTCCAGACACCTTTGGCGCAATGAGAACCCATTACATGTTCAATGTGGCAGGAGCTGCCAAACCAATGAGAGTCAATAAGATGTAAGGGTAAAATGGGAATTATTGAAAGCGGGACCCTTAGATCCCAAGCCAGGCACACTATACTCCTATAGGGCACATTCATACGGCTTCGGTAAAGAGGGGCTTTATATAGCTATGTGTAGGGTACTATTTCATATACTGCGGTGGCTTCAGGCTGCGTTCTAATTATATGCGACAGAGGCAGCAATTACGGGGTACGGTGCATAGGCAGGCAGGAAAGTGCGGGCGCTCTAATGAGGCTCCTCAAGGAGACTTCAGAACCCCAAGTTTTGTTTATCACTACCAGGTTGTTGCTTAATTTATGCGATATTTGGTAATGGTTTTGAGGCGACATGTCAGTCGTGCAAGAGCCTTTTGCAGGAAATATGAGTCAACTGGACCAGTTACAGGTTAATGAAAACCAAGGACAATGGAGGCTTGATGTATCCCGCAAAGGAAGTAATCAAGCTTTGTCAGCTTACGAGCACCTTCATTAACAGGATGATGAAGTCTGAAGAGGTCCGGTGAAGTAGCAAGCGGTGTAAACTTTTGATTTCATCATTGTTTTCTCACTGTACACAGTACCGGCGGCTAATCTATAAAAACAATGATCGTGCTCCCACTGATAGCGAGCTGGGCTGGAAATGTCAACAGTGGAGCGACGTTTGTGGCTATGGCATAAACCTCTAATCAAGAAGGGTTTTGCGTCTGTGATTGGTGATTTTCTTCCTTTTTTTGTGTGTGGCCATTAAATAAGCGTACTTGGCGGCTCGCTGAATCACGGATGCAGTTGCGCTCTGAAGCGTGAACATTCTTGTGACCGCAGCTAAGCGTTTCACAACAAGAACACTCGATGCGCGTTCTTCCATTGAACCATTGAGCAGCCGATAAAAATCGTAATAAAACCTTTCGGCGCACATACGTTGCACCTTGGGGCAGACCGGCTCTATCAAGCGCGCCTACTTTGTCCGGTCATGGAAAAATGCGGGGAACCATGACGGATAGCGTTCTGGCGTACAAAGTTTAAGATCTGCAACTGAGTCAAAGATCTCAGGTTATCATCTAGATTTAACCTAATAAACATATTCATATTTCCACCGTAACATTTGTCAGAATGAGATAGAATGATTGATTACATGTCGCATTCCCGCAGAGGTTGCTCATAGTAGGACATTTTAGAGCGCAGCTCCTTGGCGTACGTTCCTGGGTTTCGCGTCGGCGTCGGCCTCGTAACCAGCTCCGCCCCCCTTTCATTCCCCCAGCGCTAGCAGCGACCGACTGATACCGCTGGATGCCGCTGACGCCGCTAGAGAGTCAAGATAACGTGACTGCATAGAACACCGTCGCCGCCATGCAGAAAGAGGAGGGGAGGGTCCCCCCCCCCCTGTTCCTGTGTGGCGGATAGGGTGCTCTTCAGTTACCGACGCGCCGGTTATTTCACGTAGGCCCCGGCACGTCGACGAATACGTGACCACCTTCCCACGGCTAGACCTGGTTCTTGGCGCTGCGGAAGCGAGGGTATCATATTGTTTGCGTCGGCATCGGCGGCGTTGTCCCTGAAACCAACTCCGCAGCTGGGGTTGACTCACTATCGGCATCAGCAGCATCAGTCAGTCGCTGCTATCTCTTCCCTCCTCCCTTTATCGCGTTGTCCGCTTGCTGCGCGCTTCTACCCCCATCGTTTGCCGCTGGGTGTACACGCCGCCCCGCTCCCCCCTCTTCCTGCGAGTCTCCGGTTGTCAAAGCGCCGGCTCGAACTTAATTCCTTTCTTCTCTCCTCCTCCAATGCAACCCCTGTGCGATGGCAATCAGAGAGCCAGATCGGTGGCGGCGGATCTGTATATGTGCACCGCCCGAGCCGAAATTGCCGCTGCCGTTCGCCACTGCGAAATTATCTGCCAGTTCTTTCTGAGCCATGAGCGAGACGACCGGTGGAAGTCCTCCGTCTGCTACTGCTGCTGCTGCTGCTAAACGAGCTGCCAGAGCAGAGGCCCAGCGTCCCGCGGCTGTGACAACCTCGCGAGGCACTTGTATTGATCTCGTCTTTGAGAATCAAGCATTGGTGTACCAAGTCGAACTTATATCAGTCTATTTCTCCGACCACAAAGCTTGCTTCATGACTGCCAAGAACTGTTAGTGGAGTCTTTGTTAAAGGAATACGTGTGAAAAATAAAAAAAAAATTCCGTGATAGCGCATACATGTGTTGCTCGATTTCTTTGCCTCAATCTATCGAAAAGGTGAAACAGCTTATTTGCTGCGCTCAAATTTCGCATTAGGAAGTAACGTAATCGTCGGTAATTTTTTTTTATTGAATAGCGCTGGCAGCTTAGAACAGGTTGACGTCAATTTGTGTATAAAAGCTGTTTATGCAGGAATGAGTAAATTGTATGAAAATGGCACACGGAATTTACGACATAGTTAATAAGGTGGTTAACCATTAGGATACCATGGCAGCTGAACAGCTTCGAATTGTTCACAGCCGGGTCACATTTTCATGTGACAAACAACTAGATCCGAAAGCAACATCACGGTAATGCGAGCTCTCCAATCGAGTGGCCTTGAACCACCGTCACATTGAGTTATTCAGGGTACACACCAGTATGTATCCTTGCCGAGCAAGCGCTAAGTGCTGACATGGTCACACTACACATGACAGTATATACTAATTCGTGTTGCCAAATTGTGTGAAGCGATAAAAGGCTTCTACCACGCCGACGCCTCCCTCAAAGCGCAGCCAGGAGCAGCTCTCCGCGCGCGGCTGTCCCTGAACGGTGGCGCCGTGGCGGTGGCGACTGGAAGTAGGCGCCTCCAGCCGGTTTCGAGCGACGTAGCAGGCCGCACCTAGTGCGCTTCCATCGAGCGGCCGTGGCATAGCCATCCAAAAGAAAAAGAAGCAAACGTCTGCGACGGTAGTAGATTTCACTAAAAATGTCCATGTGCAGCTATGAAACACAAACCAAGAAAGAAGTTCGTCTTTGGATGATGAAGCAAAACAGACGTGCTAGTAAGAGCTAGATTTGAACAAACCAGCGCGTACGCGAAACTATAGCAAAAAGCGCTCGCACGTGAGAACACAAATGCACCTTACGCTGCAGCCTCACAACACACTGTGAATAGAGTTGAAAACAACGAAGTACTTTACGTAACAAACTTTGTATAACTGGTAGATATTTAGTCTCACAAGCTCATCAAAGGCGACCAAGCTAAGATGTGCACAAACGTACTTGTAGGCTTAGGTAGTACACATGCATTTCGCATTGTTACAACAAATTCAAAGTCATTAACAGCACACTGTATCATTACAGCTGCCACTGCGCTATTAAGTTTGAACAAAATAACGGGACGTACATGTAATAATGTAATACATACCTGCAAGAGATTCAAAAAGCGTGGACTTCCAAACAGCCTTATCAGCCAAGGCGACAGCGGCGATGGAGATCAGGCGGGCTGCTTCTGCGCGCTTTGCGCTGCTCTGCGCATGCCCTGCGCAGGCCAGATGCCGAGATGGCAGAGAGAAATCACGTGCAGAGTTTCTGGCCCGGGGATAAGGAGATGAGGCTATGAGAGAAGCGGAGAACGGCGTCGAGTGGCCGACTCATAGCTGTATAGCGTTGTCAGCGTCACGGCTGCGGCGAACGGATATAGCGTTGCAGCGGTGCTGGCGGGCGGCGTAGGTCCTGGCTTATTCCAACCGGCGATCTTGAGAAACCGTGAAACCTAAGAACGTGTTTTTAGAGCACAGCTCTTTGGCTTCCGTTCCTGGGTTTCGCGTCGGCGTCGGCGTCGGCCTCGTAACCAGCTCCGCCTCCCTTTCATCCCCCAGCGCTAGCAGCGACCGACTGATACCGCTGGATGCCGCTGACGCCGCTAGAGAGTCAAGATAACGTGACTGCATAGAACACCGTCGCCGCCATGCAGAAAGAGGAGGGGAGGGTCCCCCCCCCCCCCTGTTCCTGTGTGGCGGATAGGGTGCTCTTCAGTTGCCGACGCGCCGGTTATTTCACGTAGGCCCCGGCACATCGACGAATACGTGACCACCTTCCCACGGCTAGACCTGGTTCTTGGCGCTGCGGAAGCGAGGGTATCATATTGTTTGCGTCGGCATCGGCGGCGTTGTCCCTGAAACCAACTCCGCAGCTGGGGTTGACTCACTATCGGCGTCAGCAGCATCAGTCAGTAGCTGCTATCTCTTCCCTCCTCCCTTTATCGCGTTGTCCGCTTGCTGCGCGCGCTTCTGCCCCCATCGTTTGCCGCTGGGTGTACACGCCGCCCCGCTCCCCACTCTTCCTGCGAGTCTCCGGTTGTCAAAGCGCCGGCTCGAACTTAATACCTTTCTTCGCTCCTCCTCCAGTGCAACCCCTGTGCGGTGGCAATCAGAGAGCCAGATCGGTGGCGGCGGATCTGTATATGTGCACCGCCCGAGCCGAAATTGCCGCCGCCGTTCTTTGTTAAAGGAATACGTGTGAAAAATAAAAAAAGACATTCTGTGATAGCGCATACATGTGTTGCTCGATTTCTTTGCCTCAATCTATCGAAAAGGTGAAACAGCTTATTTGCTGCGCTCAAATTTCGCATTAGGAAGTAACGTAATCGTCGGTAATTTTTACATGGCGATAGCAGGTGTTTGCACAGTCCGAAGTAGACCGACAAACTCTCTCCCATGGAACAAAGCGTTGTTTTTCCTGTCTCGCATGTAGTGATGGCAGAGAAAAATCACACGTTCAGATATGTAAAAAGAAAATGAGAACAACAAAAGCCGACGCGAGGCGCCGGCGCCATGGTGCCGGTTGTATGGCCGTCACTGGATACGAATCACGCAGCTTGACGTTCGTCGGTCACTCAAGGCGTAGGTAGCGGGGCATTCCAAGCACCGATCTCGAGAAACCACGAAACCTAAGAGCGTGTTTTTAATGTGGCGATTGCAGGTGTTGGCGCACCTCGGGGTCGACCTACAAACGCATGGAGAGATCGCAGAGAGAAAAGTACGACTTCACTAGTTCAGATATGTAAAAAAAAATGAAAAGAACAAAAGGCGACGCGAAGCGCCGGCGCCGTGGTGCCGGTGGTATGTCGTTACTAGATATGCATGTCGGTCACTTAATTGAGGCCTGAACGTTTGCGTCGCAGCATAATCACCAATACAGCTGCTGAGCGATTTCACTGTTCGCTCTCGTTGCTTCCTCTCCCCTCTAGCTTTCGTTTCCTTTCCCTTTTGCTCGATCTGGCACGTGTTAGCAAGCACCTTCTTTTAACGACGCGGCTGCATTTCGAAGAAGGCTAAGTATGCTAAGTTCAGCGCAGGTGGTCAAGATTTAACGAAAACCCTTCGCTTCACAATCAGGTTAGGGATGCATATCGAAAGAGAGGAGTATCGCCGACCGAACAAATGATGGTACTGTAGTTTCGGCTGCCACACTGGAGCCGTGTTCAACTTCTCAGTCAGCCCTCCTATGACACGATAGCGTTCCCTTCCATAGTTCCTTCTTCATCACCTGCCATTACGACGTGGTCCGAATGACCACAAATGGAGGGACAGACATAGTGCCGTTACCCATTGTCCGTTGTACGTCACCCATTATGTGAGTTACTCTATAACAATTCGTAGAAGCTGCTTTATGCATCTTTGAAGAAGCGCTAATGCTGGAATAAAAACAATTTTGCGGATCATGTACAATTGCACGCAGGTTATCACAATCTGGATATTTGTTTGGCTACCTTCTGAAGTCTCGTCTTCGTTTTGTACGGGACATATTGTAATACTTGTGAAGTAAATAAGGACCAGGAACCGCCCTGATTAATTGTTCGGCATACATCAGCGTTTCTCGAAAGGCACGCGCGGTACCTAACGCGCGGTACCTCACCTCGACTGTTCTCGCTCTTAGGATTATGTCAAGGGGAATTTGAAGACCAACCAAACAATTCGTTAAGAGCTTAAAACTTTTCATCTTCGAATCATAAAGAGCTCCAGTACTCACATACCTTTTCCTCTTGTTTATTTTCCTACCACTGCACGTCCTTTAGTTCTTTTTTCTATTTACCTCTTAATGGCCCCATACATCTTTTCTTTCTTTTTAATCTGCAATATTACTATACGTGACTATATGTGCCTGATGTTTCCCATTTTGGTAGCAGCCCAAAAAGCCTCACGCTGAATTTGAGAGGGCCTGCCTCATTGCGAACTTCAATGCGGAGTGCACAACAAAGATTATTAGTTGTAGACATCTCTGGCGTTGTAGGGCCTTTTTGCTCAAATCTGTTATGAACCTCGACTGTTCTCGGTCTTAGTATTATGTCAAGGTGAATTTGAGGACCAACCAAACAATTCGTTAAGAGCTTAAAACTTTTAATCTTCGAATCATAAAGAGCTCCAGTACTCGCATACCTTTTCCTCTTGTTTATTTTCCTACCACTGCACGTCCTTTAAAGTTCTTTTTTCTATTTACCTCTTAATGGCCCCATACCTACCCGCAGACGTGCATTACCATTTTCTGTTCGAGAAAACTTTATTATTAATAATATTGTTGTTGTTAATAATACTATTTATTATTATTATTATTATTATTATTATTATTATTATTATTATTATTATTATTATTATTATTATTATTATAATAATTATTATTATTAGTCTTGTCATTCTTATCATTTGCGTCTCTAAAAGAAGCTTTGTATCCCCGCTGCGGTGGCTCAGTGGTTAAGGCGCTTAGTTGTGAAGTGTGCGGGTCGCATACCGGACGCGGTGGTCGCTTTTTCGTGCAGCACTTCTCAAATAAGGTTTTGAGTTTGTTGCGTGGCAGTAACAGTATCCGAACTCTATGTCGCCACCTCAAAGGTGTCCGCTGCCGAAAAGTGCGAAATGCTTCTATGCATACAGCCGTTGAGCCAAGCACCGCATTGTTGCGACCGTAGGAAGAAGGAAACGAAAATGTACGGTGGTGGTGGTAAAAACATTTAATGCCAATGATATGAATAGTGGGCGCGAAGCCCCTACATGGCACTTGGGTGCTCCCTCACTGTGAGGAGGGTACCCTTATAAAGCGAAGGATAGCCCTTGGAACGCTATCCTTTTCATAGCACTGGAGATGATCCGGCGCTGGTCTTGAGCAGAAGTGCTGGTACGAGCCTGCTACCGACTCTCTAACTCAGCCGAATCCGCTGCCCCATGCGGGCCGAGGAGAAATTAAAGAGAGAAAGAAAGAAAAAAAGAGAGAGAGAGAGAAATACGACCTTCGCAACAGCCGTCATCCGCCACCGAAATGGCGACGGGTGCAATGACGCATTACATCAAGTACAACCACCAGTGGCTGGCGAGCTGCCGCGGCGGCCCCCCATTCCCAGCCCCGAGGGGCCAGGAGCAACCACCCTCCCCCTCGCCCTATCCCCGCATCGCATTGCTGCCGAGCACGTGTGTAGTGCTAGTGAGGTGCGCAAACTTCACCCGGACCTCCTCCTCCTCTGTACAGATTCCATTCTCTTTTTCCTCTTTCTCTCTACTGACGCCCGACTACTGTGCCGGAGTTCCCGGGATCGAATCCCTGCCTTGGCGGCTGCGTTTCGATGGAGGCGAAACGAAATGGCGTCCGTGTGCTGAGCGATGTCAGCGCAGATCCCCAGGTGGTCGAAATTACTCCGTAGCCCTCCACTACGGCCCCCTTTCTCTCCATCCACTTTCACTCCCACCTTCATCCCTTCCCTTACGGCGCGGTTCAGGTGTCCACAGAGCAAGTGTGACAGATACTGCGCCTTTCCCTTCCTATGAACCAACCAACCTCTTTCTCTCTTTCCACTTTAACTCCCACCTTCCTCCCTTCCCTTACGGCGCGGTTCAGGTGTCCACAGAAAAACAAGTAAGACAGTTACCGCGCCTTTCCCTTCCAATGAACCAATTATTATTAAATTCGTCAAGCTAATGCGCATGCGCATAGTGCAGTTTACGGTTATAACACCGTATTTTCGTTTACAGTTATGACACCGCAATTTTTACGGCATTTCGAGCGTAAGAATAACGGTTATTTTTTACACTGCGGACAGGACCTCCAGCCAGATCTCTCGGGTAGGCTGCCGACATGAGCAAGGACGCCGCTGGGTTACCCAGCGGTGGAAACATTGCCGGTGCGTAAAATTATCCCCAGAGGGCGCCCATTTCATTGTTGGCCCGTGGGATGGGCGCTGTCATTTTGTCTGTCACGTTGCCTGCAGAAGGACAAGATCAACAGGACCACGTGGAGGCGTCCACCGCTGGCCCATCCAACGGTGCGTAACGTTGTCCCTTGAAGAGCGCCCATTTCATTCTTGGGGGTGGGATGGGCGCTGTCATTCTGTCTGTCACATTGTCTGCAGCAGGTCACGAGCAGCAGGATAAGTTCGAGGCGGCGACCCCTGGACCATCCACCGGTGCGTAACATTGTACCTTGGAGAGCGCCCATTTCTTTCTTGGGGGTTGGATGGGCGCTGTCATTTATTTATACAGCGGCAAAGTCTCTAAGAGGAAAACCCTTTACGCTGTTTCACATAACCCGGGGCCCTTTATTTTTCTTTCTTTTTTCGCTCTGCCACAGTATTCCTTCCTGGAGGGACTAGTGCAGTAGATTGTAAACGATAGGATTGTGGATTATATGAATTCATAAAATTTGCTGACTGAAGCGCGTTGTGCGCAGCATGAAAAAAATTCGGGGGATACGAACGCCCGTCAGCTGCGACCACACTCTTGTTACCTTCACATCGGCAACGCCCCTACTGCCAGTCATACAGTATGCACCACAGCGGGAGCGCATGGCTGTAAATAAATCTTGTCAGCCGCGAATAGATATGCAGTCTGCTTCACCCTGCGTTAGCATGTAAAGGGAGCAATTTTTTTACTCAAGCATGAACACAGAAATCATAGCACTCTCTGGTGACATAACCAAAACAGTACGCATGCTAATAAAATAGAATAAATTAATGAACCCACTATAGCAGGAGTATTTTTGTTATTCTAGACGCAGAGAAATATATCTTTAGCATAGTATCACAGAAATATGTAAATACTTTATTTTCTTTTCTTCACTTTATTTTTTGTCCTTAGCTTAAATTAAGCAGTGCATGGCTGAAATGCAGGACAAACAAACTTGGAACAGGATTTTTATAAGCACATGCAGCTTTTTTACAGGATCTTGCCAGATTAATTGCTTTTTCACGAAGGACGTTTCCGGCTCGGAGAATGTGTTCGTGTGAAAAGACACGTGTGATGTCTCCTGTTGTAAACGGGACTTGCCAAATGGAAGCCGCCGCTTACATTGAAACATACTGCATTTGAACCCCGCTGTAAGAGGCATTGTGCAGCTTTGGCATAGAGGTTGAACATCCGCCTCGCGGGCAAGAGGACCGTGATTCGAATCCCGGCGGGGCGTTGTTCCCCACCGGACTAAAAAAAAATTACGTGTCGATGAAATTGCATAAATAGGTATTGGGTGCAACCTGATGCGGGCTAAATCCTCCGGAAACGCACTCCCTAACCAGAAAATGAGTCGGTAACCCTGGTGTAGTAATTGGCCGCTACCGCCTATGAATACACATATGTTCATAAAATCAGATTTATATTATATCATATCGTTATAAAAAAATTAGGGGGCTACTTAATCTCGGCCGTTCAAGGTATTACGCGATAGTGTCTCTCTCTCATACACACACACGCATTGTTTTCTTTCTTCACGTGTTATATTTTAGCTCTTATTTATTTATTTACCAAATACTGCAGGCCCTAACTGGGCCCTAGCAGGAGGGGCGAAAAGAATACAATGCAGCGAAATATGAATTCATCAAAAGTAACATACTACACACAAATGTAGCATATTATATGTTGTTATGTATGCTATATTTCTATGTTATGTATGTAATGTTATATTTCTATCATTTCTTTATTTATTTTATTTTATTTGATGTTTTATATTTTTATACACCAATATGCATGCGTCAGCAACAATCGGCTTTCCATTCTGAGCAATTTGACATTTTTGAACACATTCTTCAATTATTTCAATTGATCAATTACACAATCTAAATTTTTTTCTTTAGCATCACCAAGCACTGGTTTTTCATTCTGACACCTTTAAACCCTTACTTTCCAATTTTTCCTCTTTTTCCGTTTCTTTATTTCATAAATTGATCAATTAATTACAAAATTTTATTAACTCGTCATCGGCTATCGCACACCAATCAATATTCAATCACTGGAAGCCCAAATTACCATGGTACATTTTTTTTACGCAGCCCCCGATTATTTCTGAGACTAATGCCAACTACTGCGTCTACGGCATGGGAAGGAAAGTGCTAAGCGCCAGTCCAACTTACGTAAAACTACGCACGATCCTTTTATCATAAAATAAAATGCATCCTCGCTCATTTCACCAACCAAGTATCTTCCAGTGGGATGAGCGACGGTGATTGCGCAAACCAAGCGAACAAACTCGCGATGATCTTTCAAAGGCGTTTAAGTAAACAGCAAAGGCACACAGACAAAAAAAATCCACATTACAGAACTGTGGATGATGTACCTGGATAGGGATGACGCTGCGGATTGCCGAGGGGCCCATGCACAACAGAAACCGCCAGGGACAAAAGAGAGGTCCAAGCACCGCACAGTAGGTTAAAACGTGAAAAGCGCGAACAGAACCGCGAGCGCTGACGGACGGACACGAAGCGAACGGATGGAGCGAACAAAATATGGCGACCAGCGTGGGATCAGCGTGCCGCTCACTGTTGCCAGACATACTTTTGTAAACCCTCTATTTGCAATATAAATCCTCCAGTCACTTGCTCTAATTCAACTTCCTAGCAATCGCTATGATGTAAAAGATTGTTGCAGGCTGTAGAAGGCGTGAAGAAACTGCGTTATCATTCTGGCTTCATTGTTTTACTCACTGCATCGTTGAAGCTAACCGGGCTCTAAACAGCACATATAATAAAATGATAATAGGGCATGTCTTTTGTGCCGCATATGACCTCTTCTATACCTTTAGCACAAAAGCCTTCTTCATCTGGTTACTAATTATGACTAAGCCTAAGAAGTCAGTCAAATGCTTTGTGGTCGTAGATAGATGCAACTGATACAATTATAACAGCTGCTTAGTATTGTTATGAACCAATTAATATAATATCTATTATATAACAGCGGTTTCCTGCAACAAGAGAACTGATTGACTAGGAAGCCTTCCATATGCAAAATTATGCTGTTTATAAGCTACATGAACAATCGATTATGTGACTAGGGTTATTCATATGTGCCATAAATTAGCTAGGATTTGTGCAGTGAGTGCACGACTTGCAGGCAGAATATCTTTCTTATCTAAGCCATGTAATAAACATATGTACTTCCAGATGCTAAAAGGCGGTCACAGGGAAACTTTTGACCTCAGCGTCACTCTGGAGAAGCAGTCTCAATAAATCCTGTGGTAGTGCTTGTTATCATCTCCACAGCTGCATATGTCTGAAATCCAGAGCAAATTCATAGGCATCTAACTGTCAATTGCAGGCTAGACTTTGCTTATGCTTAACGTCTCCGGGGACTCTCATATTGGTATTCAGACATGGTATGTAGCAAATTAGCCAAGTGAATTGAAATAAGGTATATGTGGCTGCCTAGACCACTAGCTTTGTTTAAGGATTTCTTACGAACAGCCAACACTTGCTCACGACATGCTACTGCCTAAAGCCGCATTCACACTAGCGACTAGCCAAGGACGCATGGCAGAGATTCGTCGACCTCCGAAAAGCGCCGATGGATACCGAGTGTTCATACCGGCGTGCAACTCGCTTCACGGTAACCCTCTCTCCAAGCGAGATTTGAACGAGAACCATATATTGCGGCAATTCTGCTAATTTTGCCTACTATTGCTCTTGGGATAGATCAGCTCGGACTCCATTCAGCTATGTATGTGTGCAATTATTTTGACAAGAAAAACTTTTGGTTATGCCCATGTCTCACGCAGGCAAAAGCGATCTAGTTCGACAAAGACGAAAGCTGCTATGATGTGCGTGCGCTAGTTAGCGGTCTTGCTAAGTAGTAGATCACGAAATTTCCCAATGTCCTAGCGTCGAGCCCATGACCAAGAATACGAGTAAAGACACGAATTAGTAGGCGTCACTCTCGCAGTGCATGGTGATAATCTGCCGATCTGCATATGCAAGAATTTGTGCACACGTGAGCATGCACTCTTTAATGTTTCTGCCCTAGGAAAGTCAGAAACATCACAGATTAGCTGAGGAGTTCTGCGACTTCAATAAGGGAGCGGCACTCTCAAACGGGTCATCGGCGACTTTTTCTGGTATTTCCCTAAGTGACAAATTGAGTCGCTCGACCTCCGCGAGTCAACGATGTGAATGTGGCTTAAGGCACACATAGGTAACCCGTGGCATGCTCCACCAATTTTTATGGTTTTAAATCTTGCTTAAAATTAAACGTCTGACATTAAAATTATGTTTATTTGCTTATAATGCTTAGTTTATCCCAATTTGCAATATTTTATCCCTACTGATTGACATCCTAAGAAAATAAGGAATGACAATCTGCGCGACAAATCACGCTTCATCATTAGTTAGACACTAGTCTCAAATAAATTATTTGCAATTGAATATTAAAAAAAAGCTCCAGCCATTCTTTTCTGTACCAGGAATAAAGTGTTGAACTTTAGAGGTAACTACTTTTAGACGGCTAAGAGGTAAGCATCGTGAATGAAGTTGAGAGACTTGGTGTAAAATCATCAGTAAATCTTATGCGGAACAAGCATGGAGGAATTATATAAAACATAATAAAGTTTGTTGGATACTGAACTGGCACCACCACACCTATCAACAGCTGTGAAACGTCTATTATAACGCAGTGTTTTTGTTGACTTAACTACTGCCATTTATTCTGGCCAACCACTCCAAAAAAAAAAATAGTGAAACTAAAAACTTGTCAGAAGCGCTATGCGCGGCATTACGACTATATCTTGTCATACCGATACACCCTATTATTCTTTCAGCATAAACTCCTCACCGTTGTATCCATTTACCCTTTCTGTCTAACATGTACTACCGGGACAAAAACCACTAAACCACCGTGCACTGAACTATTCCGCACACTGGCCACGGCAGGAATAGAGTGGTGACGAAGGCTGAGCCCAAAAGCCGTTTACCGGTGTCGCAGCATAGCCACAGGTCGAGGGCCAAGCACTCGAATTCAATAATTATATTACTACAAATTAAAAAGTAAGAATCAACATTCGAAGAATTGATATTTTGACTACTTTGTTAGTAAAAAAGAAGGTATTTTAATTACTTATTCTTAATTTTTCAACAATATGGTAACATTCTTATTGCCCCCCCCCCCTCCATTGACATTGAAACGGTCTTGGTGAAACTTTTCAGGCCTTGTTAGGTTCTTGCGAAGCAGGCAACATGATGTAACCAAGACAGCTAAAGTAAACGAAGCTGACGAAGTAACCTTAACGGTGCGGTTTCTTATCGTTGTCTGCTGTGGTACGCCAGGGAAAGCGTATAACTTTAGCTCGAAAGTCTCAAAATGTTCCTTTTTAGAAGATTTCGACACCCTAGCTGGTCTCTGCTCTGTCGCCGTTTGGTAAGGTAGATATCCGCCTTCATACGAGTTTCCTTAGTTTAGTCTCGTTCGTCGTGCGGCCAATGCGAATTCGTTTTGAGCCATGCACTACGCTGCTCAGACTTTGTTTTAAGCGCTTAGGGCTTTATTGCAAGATGACCCCGCGCAAAAAGAGCAATCGAGGCTCTGCATGAGGCTCTGTGGCCTTTTATGGCAACGTGGACTCAACCGTTGGTTTCTTGTACACCGCTTCCAGCCCGACATTTATCGGTGAGTGAGCTCTTCTTAGTGTTGTCTGCGTTTGGCTCCATTACATTTTCGGGCTGCTCCCGCCTTTTTCATAGGTAAAGAATTTCGTGCTGCTGAGCTTTGTGTTTTCTATAAGATTTAGTATCCTGTAGTACACGTGTTAAAAAGTGTGCCACCTTAAAAAGTAACATTTATAAAGTGTGCCACCCTTCCTTAATGTACGGAGTAGTTTAGAACTCCAGCTCTCGGATGTTTCTTCCTTGTCTCCACAATGGTTTTAACCTTACATCTTACAAAGCTGATATTTTATATAGATAGGTAACGATCCACTGTGTGGAAAACTTTCATTGAGATATTGCACGCTCATGTATTGTATGAGAGCATGCACACTACTGCAGTAACTAACGCGCAAATATGATTACCTCTATTCTTGCTGTTTATATCGCTATCCATAATAGCAAAAGCAAGCTTTCCGCCTTTTTCGACAATTGTATGGGAGTTCATCTTGTCGCAGCTTATTGCATGTCTTCTATGTTGTCCCGTATATTTAAACGGGGCAAGTGATATGGGGATGTACATCACTTTAATGTTGGCGCTGGTTGAGTGAGAAACAATCTTGCGCTATTCAAGCTGCTATTGCGCATTAAAATTATAAATCATGTGTGCACAGTCTATACCTTCTGATTACATTGACAATGATAGCATAATGAATGAAAGTGCTAAGCAAAGTTAACTTCAGCAGAAAGCATTTTCCCCTGCGATAGTCGTGCCGTATCTTAACCAAATGGTGTGGAAGTTGCAGTTGTTTGCAAATTAATAGAAACCAGGGTACTGATATGTCTTCATCCTTGGAAATGCCATTTGAGATGCCCCGAAAGAAAGCAGCTCATCATTGAATCAAAACGGAGAGTCAGGTGGGAAGGGTAAAAAGCATTGTGGATACCTCTCTGGGAAATGTTGATAATACAGGGTGAATTGTTCTTTGTTTGATAAGCGTCATACCCAGTGAAGTAGCTACAAAGGGATACATGCACAGCTAGGAGTCCCAATCGCTGCAACTCACCTTAGAAAGTGATAGCTAATTTAATCATTTGAAACAGTGCCAGAAGCAATGGTGCTGAGATATGCGACAGTATCTTGACGGTGTGCTTTACAGATGCAGACGTCCAGAGTCCTTCACGGAAGCAAGGGCGGACCCACGGCAGTGCCTTCATAGACATTCATTGTAAGTACTGATTTTGCTTTAGGGGCTTAGAAAAATATTGTGTTATTTGGTTTCCGGCTGTACTTTCGGAACTGTGTTGC
This sequence comes from Amblyomma maculatum, assembly GCF_055883805.1. NCBI lineage: Eukaryota > Metazoa > Arthropoda > Arachnida > Ixodida > Ixodidae > Amblyomma > Amblyomma maculatum. The sequence continues at coordinate 131,017,671 of NC_139352.1, forward strand.
AGCTACGTTTTTTCTAGCACTACTTCCTGCTGTCGTTGCGAACCACTCGTACGCTTGGGCCAGCACATAATCTTCACATACCAACACGGCAGAACTTGAAGCACTGCTTTTGTGTGCTGTGTCATTACCAGAACCTTCGCGCAGCAGTTCACCGCTTTCTTGTGAAGATTGGTGGTGCAAAAATTAAACTGCTTGCACACTGACATGTATTTATTGGTTCCATAATGATGTATGCTCATGTACTGAAACCTACAGCTGCTAACTGCTTTGCTGCTTTTCTTTACCTCGCAGGATCTTTCACCAGCCACACCAATGACGGCGGCCACTTTACAAGCTCAGAGCAAGCTCAGGCATCTCGTTCAAAACATCAAGACACTGAAAAGACGGCTGCTCCAGCTCCGACGAATTGAGACTGCTAAGTCGCAGAAACTATGTATGAGCATGTGACCCCAAAAGTTGCTGGTCTTGTAGAGCCTCAGTTGAAGATGAGACCACCAGCAACTTTGGCTGTCGATGGTGCAGTCAAGAAAACGCGTTTGCTTTAGGGCTCTACTTTCACAACCCGAAATGTCATAGGTATTGCAGAACACATAAAACTTCCATCTATTAGGTCCCTGCTGCTCTGGCTGTCGCATGTACCGCTGAGGGTGGGATTTTAACCTGAAGTTTTAGATTTATTCAAGAGGCAAGCAGTGTCTTTTTTGCAGAAAGACAGGGCTTGCACTGTAATTTTCGATGAAATGCATGTTGCAAAGGAATGTCATCAACCCGGTTTCAGAGAGATTTGAAGGCCTTGAAGAATGTAGTACAGCAAAAGGACGAAATCTTGCAAGTAAGGCTCTGCACACCATGGAAGGAATATGAACACTATGGAAACAGCCTCCTGGCTATTTCTTTGCGTATAAAGCAGCACTTTCGAGTGTTTTGCTCGACATTCTTTTCCAGTGTTACAACATATTGGTTGCAGCTGGATTACAACCTTTGGTTGTGGTTTGTTTTCAGGGAAACCGAAATCTTTGTTTTGGGTCCTCGTAACCCCTCAAAACCCATACCTGCGCATCTGTGGTGAAGAGCTTTTTTGTACGTTTGATATGCTCCTTTCCTCCAGTGCTAGCGCATTTTGTTTTCAAATATGACTTCAGGATAGGCATTGACTCAAAATAAATTCGTACATAGAACTGGCTTACCTGAAGGACCGAGAACTGCGAATTCCGTCCATTCCAAATTGAGCGACCGCCGTTTTATTTTGGCTTTGCTTCAACGATGCCTGTGAAGCTCGAAGCGCAGTTATTCAGCAAACACTGCGCTGCAACATTAGGCAGTTTGGTAAGATTTCTGCAGTTGGCAGCAGAGGCTATCCACACAGCGAGATTGGTTCAGAGGATCTACTTTTTGACAACCTAAACATATCTCAGGAGTATGGAAAGTTACACTACTCATGTGCAATGTGTACAGGGCCGGTCCACAAAGAGTTCTTGGAGGACTGCGTTGCAGGTTTTGATAATATTGAAGTTCTAACGTTTTAGGCGGCGCATGGCTGCCTCATTGTATCTGATTCTTCTGCCAAACTGTGGGCTTTGCTGATGTGGAACCACTTGGCCTCTTGGCATGGTTTGTCATACCTTAATTCTTACCAGGCATCTAAACCAAGATGCGCTTGACGATACATTTGCGATTATTAGGTCAAAGTTGGAAAAGAACGGCAACTCGTCTTGCTGACAGTTTCAAGCAGAAGTTATGCATCTTTTAGTTAGCAATCTTTTCGAACTGTCAGAAAGCAACAAGTGTGCTGAAATATTTGAACTATACTGGCGATACTCACTTTTTTTCTACGCCTGCTTCGTTTCTTTGTACAGACGCTGCATCTTTGTCACTTGCAGTAGAAGTTTCGCCCAATAATTTTCCATCAGCAACATTGTTATCATTGCTGGCTGGCTGGCTTGCATATAGTTTATGAATGGCAATAGGTGTGCCAGGGTCGCACAAGTGCGAGAGGCTAGAGAGGGCAGACTTTGACAATCACAGCCAGTTCTCGTCTACTCCAATATGAGAAAACCCGGGGGAAGGAGACTTTGGCAGTGTGTCGGTTCCTGCATCCTAGTTCGCAGATGTGGGCTTCTGAGCAGGTTTTTGTCTTATCTTCCTGCAATATCGTGGGAAAAGAACATGTAGGCCAGATCATAGTCCATATAATCCGGATGCTGCTATGGCGCACAGAATAACACAGCCTAGGCTCGTAGAGGAAATGTGGAAACAAAGCTCATTTAATGAAGCAGATGTCACTGTATATATTGGACGGTCACTTAACACACGACATCCAATCGAACTCAAGAGCACACTAGTGGAATATTCAATTGAAGCATATGTCACTGTATATATTGGACGGTGACATAACACATGACATCCAATCCAAATCGAGAGCACACTTGCGGAATAGTCAATTGAAATTTGAATACCCACAAACGACACTCAAATAACATACTAGCCTGTGTATGGTGATTCATGCGGAGGTGGGAAAATCGTAGGCTGTATGTTGTTGGTGAGGGTGAAGCTGCATTTGTTTTCATGCAGAGGAAATGTCGGACTTAGTAATTAAATCACTTGAAAAGATGCTTTCCGAGTTACTGGCAGCATCATTTTCGAGGTCAGAACTATTTCATTTCGTGTGCAACATATCTCATACAGATTGGTGTTAATGGCTTGAAATTCTGGATAAAGTCATGTCTTGCAAGAATATCAAGGTCGGCTTTTTAGCTGATGCCATTCTTCACCTTGGTGAACGGCATGTATGTGTCTCTAATGTGAGTTCTTTGTCGCAACACCTTGAAGTGCTACAAGATGATTATAATGGATGATGAAATCGCTGTATTTTAACATACAATGAAGTGATGAGAAATGGACGTTACATTTTTTACTGCCGCATTAACGTCCGTTAACCTCACTGTAAGCTGTACTACATGTATCATTTAGGGCTTCACAATTTCTTCAAATTTGGCTGCTGATCATAAGCAGGTCTGGAGGTTGCACATATATTCAATGTATGGTGTATTGATCCTGTGGTAAGCACGTTTGTTGATGCTAAAGCTACCTAGATCATTGCCTTGAAAACTGCTGTATTTTTTCAGCCGCAGATTTGAAATGTGAACTGTAATTCCAGAGCTCCATGCTTCACTGTCTTGGTGCACCTGCTTTCATGTCATATTTATTTCAATTGTAGCTGTCATAGCTTTGCTCTCTGTACATGTTCCTTATCTGGTGGTGTTTTCTGGAACTTCGAGCCTTTTCTATACCTCAGCTACGATAATTAAGATCGTGAGCCCACTTAATCAGCGCTACTGTTTGTGCTGTCAGCAACATGTATTTTTACTTGTGGTTTATTGCTGTATTTGCTTAGTAGATGTAATAAATCATGTATAAAACAATAATTGTACACTTGGTACATTCTGTTGCGAACTCGGCTCGCAACTGGGTGCGACTTTCCGGTTGCACCAGTGTTTTCGGACCACACCTTGCTATGCTGAGTGACCAAGCACATGGTCAAAGTACTTGCATGACTTGAAGCAGTATTTGCATTAAGAATTCGCATGCTTGGTCTGTGTCTGGAAGTGTTGCTGCCTTTCTATGCCGCCACCTCTGCCAACCACTTCCAATTTGCTGGAACGACTGCTCATAAACAAGGGCGTTCTTTTCAAGTTCTTTTAGATGGCAAAGGTTGCGCGCTGAAAAGCAACAACCTTGAAAAGGTGCAGACTCTTCATGCCATGCGATGGTTTTATAAAAGGACTTGGTTATAATTCGGGCCAAAAGAAACGCATGCGCGAAGTTATTCAGCGTCATGCCCCCCCGGCTTTCATTGCAGATGAGGGTGCCAATGCTGGCGCGGGGGAATTGCAGATGAGGAGGAGCGGAGGAAGGATGACACAATTAGGGTCATCTGGGCAAGTTCGGCTTCGTGGGCACTTTGGCGAGCCTCAATTCTAGCTACGCGTTCGTTAATTAGTTCCATCCATTTCTACGTGTCGGTACGCAGGATAGAAATTGCGGCCGTGAGGCGTTGCTCATGGGCATCAAGAAACGAGGCTGTGTGGCGGATGACGGCCTCCACCTCCGGGGTGGATGTGGGCTCGTTGGTGGATCGCCTCTTTAGTGGAGGGCTGCGGGAAGGGGAAGTGGCGCGGGAGGAAGCATTCGAGGAAATGGACATGGGGGCGGAAAGGGGCGGCAGGGACATTTGAGTGACAGGTGGGGGGGTATTGAGGGGAAGGGGTGGGGAGTTGGGAGGTCCCTAACAAAGCCTGCAGCTGTTGTTTTAGCAGGGAAATCTCAGTTTTGGGCAGCGACTTGAGCTTTGGGCTCTACTTTTTCGATGTCGGGGGTGGGAGTATGCAAAGGCAGGCTCATCTGGGAAGAAGTCGATGGGATGCCTTGGCTCGGCAGTGGCCGAAAAGAGACGGAGCGGGGGCGGGGGCTGCGTTCTTGGCGGGTCTGGGAGTTCGACCGGTGACGGGGTTTAGATGGGCGGGAGTCTTCGGTGGAGGGTTTTTATTGCGGTGGGGTGGATGATGTTGACGGAAGGCTGGAGTTGGTTGGAGAGAGACTGGTCCGCGCGCAGCGAAGTCCACACGGGCGGGATCCCGGGACATGTGTGCCTTGGCACAAGATGCATTTGGATGTGTAGTCGGGGGGCTCCGCTGGGTATGAGTAGGAGTATAGCAAAAGAGTATAGCAAGTTGCTCTATGTAGGAATTCGAAACAGAGCATCTCTTACCAGTGCACACCTCAGCCGCATTGTAAGCGAAGGAACGCTTGTACGTGCGAACTGGAGCTGAAAAGTTATCTCGCAGAGGCCGCTAGGGGATTCGATGACGTCACCGCTAGGGCGTAACGCGTCTGAACATGAGCTCGCTCTGTAGAGACGTGTAATGAAAGCGGTTGCGTCTACTAGTGCCGGGCGCACTACGGTGTCTCTCGTGCTATCGCGTTCCATTCTTAAAGCGAAGCTTAAGCGTCCTCCTAATTTTTTTCACACATTCCTTCAAGAAACACTTCATTAAGAGTTCTTGACTGTCATAAAGGAAGATTTGTGGTCGGAGAGATGAAGAGAGCAATTACCGGGATGTTGCGGGAGGCAGCACGTGGGCTCACATGAACGTTGCGCCGACGGCGACGCCAACGGCGACGACGACGAGAAACGCAGGAAGGGGGCCAAAGAGCTGCGCTCTAAACGTTTAGGGGGCACTTTAGCTCTATGAAGTGCTTCGCAGGGGTCAAGTGGATGCAGCTAGCACAGAATCGGGTTAAGTGGAGAAATATGGGAGAGGCCTTCGCCCTGCAGTGGGTATGGTCAGCCTGATTATGATGATGATGATGATATGATGATGATGAAACAAGACGTGGAGCCACTCACTACCTCTTCGGACATGCGTCATCGCGGCCGCGAAACTGTGCACGTGAGCCGCCTCAAAACGTACTACGATCCGCTCCTCTTGCCCTCACCATAGGTCGCCAGGATGGCTCCACCTCGCCCCGGGGGAAATTGTAGTGAACTACACGAGGATATACGAAGACAAGGATGAAGTAGGCGAGAATACCACGAAGACGAGGATAAGGACGACAAAGTGCCGCTGCGCTACTCGAGCTCACTTGTGGAAGGCCTAGACTGGCTGTGCTCTTGTGTGGTTCTTTGTGCAACTTGGAGAGGGCTATTATCCCTGTTAAAGGACAGTAAACACCCCCTTTCAGAATGACTAATTAGAAGTAGTGAATGACTAGTTAATCATTACCTGTACTGGTTAGTGACTAGTTAGCCATTAGTACTGGATAGTGAATTAGCCTCATTGGGTAAATAACTTATTAACCAAGTCAGCTCAGACTCACTTTGGTTACTACCGCAACCAACCCTCTAATTAATTAAGCGATTATTCGCCTAAATACTATTGGTCTTGTTTGAAATTCGCGGCCTGTGACGTCACACCTTGATCGACCACACCTTAATAAGCGGTAAAACTTTCAGTTTATACCGCTTATTAAGCCTATTTACGATGCCTGCCACCCTCTCATTAATACTATAGAATTCATCTATATTACCCGCTATACTCTTATTGACAAGGAAACCTACTCCTAGTTGTCGCCTCTCTGGTAAACCTCGATAACACAGTACATGCCCATCCTTCAGTACAGTATATGCCTCATTTGGCCTCCTAACCTCACGAAGCCCTATGACATCCCATTTCATACCCTCTAGTTCCTCTAACAGCACTGCTAAACTAGCTTCACTAGCTAGGGTTCTAGCGTTAAACGTTGCCAGGGTCAGTTTCCAATGGCGGCCTGTCCAGCGGAGCCAGGAATTCTTAGCACCCCCTGCTGCGTCACAGGTCTGACCGCCGCCGTGGTCAATTGTTCCGCAGCCGCTGGTGACTGAGGGCCGGGGTTTTGTGGAGCTTATCATGAGAGGTTGCGGCCAATTACTATACCAGGGTGGCCAACTCCTATTCTGGTGAGGAAGTGCGTTGCCGGAGGTGTTCACCGGCATCAGGTCGCACCCCAAACCTTGTTTATGCCATTCCATCGACATGCGGATTTTTGTTTTTTGTCCGATGGAGAATTGCGCGGCACCACTACGCCACCGCTGCACTTGCCTACATGTATCAAATCAAATCACACTTATTTGTGCTCTCAAGGAGAAGAGGGGGCGACAGGTAAAAGCCGCGCAAGCGCGGCTGGACAATTCCCTGCCGCCTCCACGTACAGTTCGGCAGCACTTCTGGCATAATACTCAAAATATCATACTGAGTTAAAATTTTATACTGTAATTCATATACAGATACTAATAGTTTGTAACACAGAAACACCGCACATAAAACAATGTGTTCAAAACAAAAGAAAAATAATCATTATAAGACACACTACAACGTGCTCTAAACATAATAAGCATAAAAAACACGAAGTTCGAAGCAAGATTCAGTTTCAAAATGCCTGATTGAGCACTTAGAATGAAAAATTCGAAAGCATGGCATCAAAACAAGCGTGATATAATGTTGGCATCAAAAATAGAAAGTAAAAAAGGGCAATATACATGAAATGACTAGATGCTGCTAGAAAATGCGCACAAATTGATCGTACAGGGATCACTTCCGGGTTTTTATCGATAATCGCTGGGCTTTTTAGAAGAACAACAGCATGATAATAATGAACTGGCGACAATAATCTGCACGACAATGATTAACCATATATGGGTCATTTTGACGTGTATTGCAGATGTAAGTGGGCCTGTGAAAGTTTATCATATTAAGGATGCGGCGATTACGTGCCAACCTGACGAGCGGTATGTACCGTCTTTGCCAAATGTAACCGAGCAGCCCCGCCGGCCTACGGAGGAGGCGCGCGGCCGAGCGGCGGCACGTGCATGATCGTCGTCTGTGGGCCGTGGCTGCTGATCCCCGGCGAAGAGATTAAAATCGATGACGTAAGGCTGCTTTCTCGCTACCATTGTTGGGATGATAAATTTTAAGTCGGCAGCATGCGCGGTTCTGATTTTGTGCTTTCGCGGACCGCTGAAAGGACGCTGCGCACAGCTCAACTCGCTCAACGCTCATTTTAGACTGTGCCGTGAAGCATGGGCTCGTTAGAAAACCTTGCGTGTTAAGTATCAGTGCGCAGCTCTTGTAGATACAAACAGGGGGGAAACCTGTGCTTTGTTTCTCATTGTAGTGTAATCGCAGTAAGATGGAGCACGGTTCTCGAAAATTTGATGTGTCGTTTCCCACGATTACCTTCGACGGATGTGACGCAATTTATTCAGGTAGAGGAGAGAGTAAAATGAGGCAGCGTATTCCTCTATTTCAAGCGCGGCTATTGCTGCATATGTAATGAGGCGCATCCTTCTGGGCCGCATTTGCTGTCGCTAGATAACGCACAGAAGTTTTGGCGATTGTAACGCAAAATCGGATGCGGGAAACTTGAGTAAGGAGTGCAGCTGCGTCAAACATATATGGCAGTATAGCAAAAGAGAAATGTAAATCCTATCTATTATGAAGTGCGTCTACGAAGAAATTGTTTTTCTAGCGCAATGAATCTCTCGCTCCCATGTTGATCGACAGACTTAGCAAGAGCGACAAGTTTCAGGCTCCGAACGTAATCTTGAGTGCCACTCGAAGTTTCATATAGCCTTTTAGATTTCATGCTGCTACCATGCTCCCAGCGGGTACTATAGAATCAATAAAACGGCACGGCAAAAGATAGTAACACAAAACTAATTCGCAGTCCTAGTGCCGCGTGAGCGGAGTTCTGTTCATTTCGAGAATATTTTTGTGTAAGCCTTAAAGAAACGGCAGTGCGTATCGAAAACTTGATTGGTGTATGTTAAAGGTGTGAGAGCGGCATTTTTTCATGCATTGTTAACAAGAGTCATGAAGATCAATGGAAGAACTACCGCACGAAATGCATTGCCCACCTTTGCCCGTTAGTAAATGACGGAACGTGCTGTACGCTGCAAAAAGGGCGCTTGAAACGACTAGATATTTTTCTCTCCCCCCCTTTCTCTCCCCCCCCCCCCCTTAAAATTTTTCTCTCCCCCCCTTAACGAAGCTGCAAAACAAAGCCTCGCATGGTCAAAAGAAGGTTAGGAACCGCAGAAAACCGGCATCGAATTTTGGAGATCCGTTTTATTCCTTTTTTTTTGCGATATGCCAAAACAGCAGCAAAACAAGCATTTGTCCGATATTCACAGCTATTGGAGCATCGTGCTGGTGTTAAACACGCTAGTTATTCAAATGAAAAGCGCAGCTTCACAGCGGTAGCCAGAACATTGCGGAAGTAGAGTTGTGGCGGAGGGCGGGCCCAAAGCGGTTTCGCGGTACCAAGCATAGCCACAGGTCGGAGGGTTAAGCAACATAAGAAGAACAGACATTTTGATAACTTTGGTTTTGAATGAGGTATGTTATTTTATTCAGATGTTCTTATCTCTTTTAAAAATCTTGCAACACTCTTATCTAGCCCCCTTGATATGTCGCATCGGTCTTGACGGAACGTTTCAGGCCTTGTTAGGTTCTTGCAAAGTAGGCAACCAGAGGTAACCAAGGCAACGGAGATAACGAAGCTGACGAAGCACGAAACGGTTTCTTATCGCTGTGTGCTGTGGTGAGGGCCTTGGTGCACCCGGGAAAGCGAATAAATTTAGTTCGCAAGTCTGAAAATGTCCCTTTTGCCAAGATTTCGACGTCCTTGCTGGTCGCTGCTCTGTCGCCGTTTGGGGAGATTTGATATCCCCCCCGCACCCGTGTATTTTTTTTTATTTCATCGCATTCGATGTGCGACCAGTGCGAAGCCTTTTTGCTGCATTGTATTGCGCTTAGCGCTTTATCGCAAGACGAGCCCGGCACAAAGAGAGGAATCGATGCTCTGTGGTACATTGCGGCAGCGTGGACTCAACCGTCGGTGTCTTACTCCACCGCCTCCGGGCTGACTTTCACCTACGAGCAGATCTGCTTTTTCCGCAAAGACTGTAATGCTGTAATGCTCCTTTGTTTAGCACGTTTGTTGATGATAAAGCTGTCTGGCCTTGAAAAATGGCATTGAAAACTGCCGTATTTTTTAACCCGAAAAATTTAAAATTGAAGAGTAATCCCAGTGCTCAATCTCTTGATGCACCTACTTTCATGACATTTTATTTCAGTTCCAGTCATAGCTTTGTTTTCTTTACAATCATGTTCTTTATCTGGTGATGTTTTGTGGCAGGCAGTTCAGTTCAGTTCAGTCGTTCAGTCGTGTCCGACTCTTCGTGACCCTATGGGCCATGTCACGCCACGCTTTCCGGTCTCTCACTATCTTCCTAACATCACATAACTTCATCTGCAGTGCCTCGAGGATGCCATCTAACCATCGCGTTCGCTGCCTACCCCTTCTCCGGCGACCCTCAACCTTTCCCAACATCAAATCTTTCTCCAGCGACTCCTCTCTTCTCATCAGATGACCAAAGTAGCTGAGTTTTAACTTTAGAATTTGACCCTCCAATGAGCAGTCAGGGTTTATGGTCGACAATATTGACTGATTTGATCTTCTGGCAGACCAAGGAACTCTCAAGAGTCTTCGCCAGCACCACAATTCAAACGCGTCAATTCTTCGGCGGTCAGCCTTTTTCTCAGTCCAACTCGCGCATCCATACATCACAACTGGAAAGACCATAGCACGAGTTATACGGATCTTGGTTGGCAGACTAATGTCTCTGCTCTTTACTAGGCGGTCAAGGCTAACCATTGCTCTCTTTCCCAGAAGCAGGCTTCTCGTAATTTCATGGCTGCAATCTCCTTCCGAGGTAATCTTGGAGCCCAAGAAGAGAAAATCTGTCACAGCTTCCACTTCTTGTCCCTTGATGCTCCAGGACTTGATAGGGCAAGACGCCATGATCTTTGTCTTTTTAATGTTCAGTTTAAACCCAAACTTCTCACTCTCTTCTTGTAAGCGCGTCAGAAGTCTCTTGAGTTCCGCTTCACTTTCTGCCATTAAAGTGGTATCATGCGCATATCTAAGGTTGTTGATACGTTTTCCAGCAATCTTCACTCCAGCTTAAGACTCGTCCAGACCGGCCTTCCTCATGATGCACTCTGCATATAGGTTAAATAGGCAGGGCGACAGTATGCAGCCTTGCCTCACTCCTTTCTCAATCGGAAACCAATCAGTAAGACCATGCCCAGTTCTGACTGTGGCCTCTTGCCCTTCATACAGGTTCCTGAGGAGACAGATGAGGTGAATTGGAACTCGCATCTCTTGGAGAGCTTGCCACAATCTGCTGTGATCTACGCAGTCAAACGCTTTCGCATAATCAATAAAGCAGAAGTAGATGGGTTTCTGGAACTCTCTTGCTTTTTCCATGATCCAGCGAAGGTTGGCAACTTGGTCTCTAGTTCCTCTGCCCTTGCGAAACCCAGCTTGCACGTCCGGAAGCTCCCGATCCACATACTGCTGCAGCCTACCTTGGAGGATTTTCAACATCACCTTGCTAGCATGCGAAATAAGCGCGATCGTGCAGTAGTTGGAACAATCTTTGGCACTGCCTTTCTTTGGAATGTGGATGTAAACTGACCTCCTCAAATCCTGTGGCCACTGCAGGGTTGTCCAAATCTTCTGACATAATGTATGCAGAATGTTAAACAGCGTCATGGTTGAGGTTTTGAAGCAACTCAGCTGGAATGCCATCAATTCCGCTAGCTTTGTTCTTAGCAAGGCTGGCTAAGGCCCATTCGACTTCACTCTTCAAGATGCCCGGCTCGAGGTCAGTGATCACAACCGTCTTATGTTGGGTTTGCACATTGGGGTCCTTCTTGTACAGTTCTTCTGTGTATTCCTGCCACCTCTTCTTTATCTCTGCGGCTTCAGTGAGGTCCTTGCCTCGTTTGTCCTTTATCACGCCCAGCTTAGCACAGAAGCTCCCTTTGATATCTTGATTGTCTTATACAGAGCTCTTGTGTTCCTTAATTGGCTGTTGTCCTCAACTGCTTTGCACTGTATGTTCAGGAAGGCATTCTTATCTGTCCTTGCTATTTTCTGAAAATCCGCATTGAGAACCTTGTATCTTTCTCTTTCCCCCATAACTTCTTGCCATCCTCCTTTCCTCAGCTATTTGCAAAGCCTCTTTAAATAACCAGTTTGCTTTCTTGCATTTCTTTTGCTTTGGAACTACCTTAGTAGCAACTTCTTGTATTATATCACGAACATCAGTCCACATCTCTTCGGGCTCTTTGTCTTCTAGATCTAATTCTTGAAATCGATTTCTCACTTTCACAGCATACTCTAATGGAACTTGATCCAGATTATACTTGAAAGGCCTTCTAGTTTTCTGTGTTTTCCTCAATCGAAGCTTAATCTTGGCAACAAGAAGCTGATGATCGGTGCCACAATCGGTCCCAGGCCTTGTTTTTACTGCTTGTATAGCGCTTCTCCATCTCTGCCGGCAAATAATATAATCGATCTGATTCCTGTACAGACCGTCCGGTGGCGTCCATGTGTACAGCCGCCTCTTGTGCTGTTGAAAATGAGTATTCGCTATGGTCAGGTTGTTTTCTTGACAAAACTCTACTAGCCTCTGCCCAGCTTCATTTGGCTCACCAAGACCGAACTTGCCTGTAATTCCGGATATTTCTTCACTCCCTACCTTAGCATTTCAGTCTCCTATGAGAAAAACGACGTCTGATGATGGGGTGCGGTCTAAAAGGCATTGTAGGTCCGCATAAAATCTCTCAACGTCAGCTTCTTCAGCAGTAGTGGTCGGTGCATAGACTTGGATAACTGTTATGTTGAAAGGGTGACCTTGGATCCGATGTGAAATCATTCGGTCGTTTTTGGGGTTGTACCTTAGCACTGCTTTGCCCATTCTTCTGTTTACTATGAGAGCGACCCCATTCCTTCTCTTGAATTCGTGCCCACAATAAAAGACATAATGGCCGCCGTAGTTAAATTCTCCCATTCCAGTCCACTTGAGCTCGCTGATACCCAAGATATCAATGTTCAATCTGTCCATTTCTCGCTTGAAAATATCTAGTTTACCTTGCGTCATAGATCTTTCATTCCATGTTGCTATGTGATATATCTCCTTGCATCGGACTTTCCGGTCGCTTCCCGACACATCCACAACTGAGCGTCCTTTTGGCTTTAGCCCAGCCGCTTCATTGGTCCTGGAGCTACTAGGAATCGCCCTTTGTTCATCCCCAGTAACATGTGGGACGCCTTCCAACCTGGGGAGCTCATCTTCCGGCGCCATATCATTAATGGTATTGTGACTGGCCATAGGGTTTTCATGGCAGGAAATACTGGAGTGGGTTGCCATTACCTTCTCCAGTGAATCACATTTTGTCAGAACTCTCTGCCGTGACCTGTCTATCTTGGGTGGCCCTACACAGCAGAGCTCACGACTTCATCGAGTTTCGCAAGCCCCTCCGCCACGACAAGGCAGTGATCCCATGAAGGGGTTGTGGCAGGCACTTAAATCCTTTTCCATGCCTCGGTTGTGATCATTGAGATGATTAGCCCGCTCAAACAGCGCTACTGCTCGAGCTGTCTGCAATATGATTTTTTATCGTGCTTTACTGCTGTATTTGCTTGGTTGGTGCCATAAATCATGAATATGAAAACCCTAGTTGTTCACTTCGTACACTCTGTTGTGAACTGGGCACCACTGCCCGGTTGCACCAGTGTTTAGGGACGAAGTACATGGCCAAAGTACTCGCATGACTTGCAGCAGTATTTTCATTATTAATTTGCAAGCTTGGTCTCTATTTGGAAGTGTTGCTGCCTTTCTATGCCGCCACCTTTGCCAACCACTTTCATTGTGCTGGAGCAACAGATTATAAACTGTCGCGTTCGTTAAATCAGACAACTTCGTAACAGAGCACAAACGACATCCGTTTATTTTTGGTTACAGCAGACGACTGACGCCCCAAGCGTCTCTCCGTGGTTTTGTCTTTGAAGCCTTCTCGTCTTGGCTAGTCTGTCGACTCGGGGCTGTCTTGTTTCGGTTTCGGTTTCGCAACACATTCCCCCCCCCCCCCGAAAATGACTTGTCATTTTTTTCGTTTACGTGATTTCCAGGGGGTACAAGAGTTGGATTGGTTGCTTGAGAGATGATCCCCCAGGTAGCTTCAGCAGGCACGATCTCACCTTTCCGTCTCTTCCTGGAAACAGTTTCTCAATTCTTGCAATCTGCTATTGTTGTCGTGGCTGCAGGCCATCACGAAGGAGTATCAAATCCCCTTCCTTGAGTGTTTTTCCTTGGCGTTCATTCTTCTTTTGCACATTTCGCAGTTCCTCGAGGTACTCTCTTGTCCATCTGCGCCAGAAGGCTTCTGTAGTCTGCTGGCGTCGTACCCATAGTCTGTGAACTGATACGTTGACCTCATCTGCTTCGATTTTCCCCACGCTAGGCAGCGATGTGAGGCGTCTTCCCGTCAATAAGAATGAAGGGCAAAGGGGTTCCGGTTCTCTGGGTTCGTCGTAGCCGTGAGTTAAAGGTCGAGAATTCAAGACTGCTTCAATTTCTGCCAGTCCAGTGGTTAGCTCGTCGAAGGTCAGAAACTTGGATCCGATCACCTTCTTGAGCGCAAATTTGGCTGATCCGACGAGGCGCTCATAAAAGCCACCCCACCATGGGGCGCGCTCCACTATGAACTTCCATTCGATTCGTGCTTTTGCGACGTAGTCAAGAACCTCTGGTTTTCGGATAGAGCTCCATAGATAAAGGAGATCTCTGTTGGCCTTCTTAAAAGAAAGCGCGTTGTCACTGTAAATGACCCGAGGTATACCTCGTCTTGAGATGAAACGTCTGATGGTCATCAGAAAAGACTCTGCGGACATGTCCTTTGCGAGCTCTAGGTGCACCGCTCTTGTTACAGCGCAGGTGAACAGTGTGATATAGGACTTGTGCAGCGAGTTTTCTCCTTTAAAAAGAAGTGGTCCCGCAAAGTCAACTCCTGTTACCTCAAATGGTTGAGCCTCGTTCACTCGATCAGTTGGAAGCGGTGCTGTCACTTCAGTGGCTGGACGGGCATTGTAGCGCTGACAGGTTATGCACCCTTTGATGATTCTTTTCACTAGCTGACGGGCTCGCACAACATGATACCTCTCTCTCAACTGCACCAGAGTATCTCTTGCTCCCCCGTGAAGCACTTGCTGATGTGCTTGACGCACGAGCAGTTCTGCCAGTCGATGTCGACTTGACAGTACAACTGGATGACGTTCGTTGTACGGCTTGCCGCTTTGTTGAAGTCTACCTGTTATGCGCATGATACCATCGTTGTCAATAAACACTGGAATGTCTCTGAGAGGCGAGTCTGCGGGAAAGCGTTCGCCTTTTTTCACGCACTCAATTTCTCTTTTCAGGTCATCTCGCTGAGTTTGCCGTATCCAATATTTTTCGACTTCATTCAGTTCAACCGCCGTCAATGGACCCTTGTCATTGCTCAGACGTCGCAACTTCTTGGTGTATCTAAATACCCATGCAGTCACTCGGAACAGTCGTGTGGCACTGCTGTATCGATCTGTGTCCAACAGCATGGGAACTTCTGTGGTATTCGTCGCTTGAAGGACCTCTACGCTTCGTCTTTCTTCCTCCATTGGCGGAATGTTCCTTGGAAGCGAAGACATCTGTGGCCAAGCGTTTTCCGTTGCCTTCATCCAGTGCGTTCTTTCCCACCAGGTGGAGCTCTCAACAAGCTGATCAGCTGTAACTCCTCGAGTCATGATATCCGCCGGATTTTCTGACCCTGGGCAATGCCTCTACGCGGAGGTATCGGTAAGACGCTGGATTTCCATTACGCGATTCTTCACAAATTGCTTCCATTGCGACGGCTCTCCTAGAATCCAGTGGAGTGCTATCATCGAGTCAGTCCAGAAATACGTCGTTTGCGGTGGCTCTTTCAGGCTCTTCAGAATGTATTGATTCAGTCTGGCAGCCAAGAGGCACGCCACTAGTTCCAGTCTTGGCAGAGTCAGTTGTTTAATCGGGGCGACCCTTGACTTGCTCATTAGGATGCTCGAAGTTGTTATCCCATCCGCATCTGTTACGCAAATGTAGGCCACTGCTCCGTATGCCACAGGACTGGCGTCAGCAAACACGTGTAGGACTGTTTTCGTGGTAGGCTCGACAGTGTCGGATTTGTAGCACCGCTGCACTTGAACTCTTTCCAATTCGTTTAGTTCCTCACACCACTGCACCCACTTCGTGTCCAGATCCGTCGGTAGGATATCATCCCATTCCACATTTCTCTGCCACAACTCCTGGAATAAAGCCTTTGCCCTGACGGTGAATTGAGCTAGCCATCCAAGTGGGTCATAGAGTCTCGCCGTAGTCTTGAGCACAGACCTTTTTGTGCTTGTACCTGGCTCAGATGGATCGCTTGCCAGTAGAGTGAATGTCAGGTTATCTGTGCTTGGGTTCCATGTCAATCTCAGCACCTCAAGAACTCCTGGGAGGTACCCGAGGTGCCTTGCTTCGCAGTCATCCGCCACAAATCGCTCGTTCAATGCCGGATTGTTGGATGTCCACTTGTGTAGTTTCATAGATGCTGCGCTGAATATTGTATTCGCTTCTTCATAGATCTTCAGCGCTTCGTCTTCGTTTTCTGCTCCCGTTAAAAGGTCATCCACATACAAGCACTGCGCCATATAGCAGTCTCCGGATAGTCTCGTTCCATTATCTTCAAATGATGCTGTAGAGTCGCTGTCAGCAAGAAAGGACTTGAGGTGGTTCCGAAGGAAACTCGCTTCATTCGCCAAGTCTGTATCTCGCCTGTTGCTCCATTTGCATCCGGTTTTTCATGGTGCCACAGAAAGCGCAATGCATCTCTGTCGTTCTCTCTGATCTCGATTTGCAAAAATGCCTTTTCAATGTCGGCTACCAAAGCTATTTTGTGGCTTCTGAAATTTAATAACAGTGCTACAAGGTCGGCTGTCAAATTCGGACCACTTTCGAGGTTTTGATTCAGGGATTTTGCCTTCTGTCCATGCGATGAAGCGTCAAAAACTACTCGCAATCTCGTTGTGTTACTCGTTTCCCGAAAAACCGGCTGATGGGGCATGTAGTAGATCAGCTTTCTCTCTTCCTCTTTTTCTACTATCGGTTCAGCTATGCCTTCCATGCAATACTGTCTGATGACAGCGTCGTACTCCTCCAAGAGATGAGTTTTTCGAAGGCGGTTCGTCAGTTGTGACAAGCGTTTTTCAGCAACTTCCTTGTTGTCCCTTAAATCTATATTCTCCTTCCATGGAAGGGCTACCTCGTATCTAGAACCACTGCGCCTGATATTCTCTTCGAAAGAATCAAGCAGCTTGTGCTCCGCACAGCTGTCATCATCCGTGACTCCGATTGACTCGAGAGTCCAGAATCGTTCCAAGCAGTTTGCAGCTTCTCTCTCGGCAAGTGATACGCGAAGAGCAGTGATTTGCATGCATTGCGAGTCACAAGTCTTGTACCCTACTGGACCCTGAATACACCACCCAAAGGGTGTCTCCACTGCTCGCAGTTTCCCGTTGAGCTTCTTGTTTCTTCCCGTTACAAGTTCCCACTAGTGCTCTGAACCGATAAGCAGGTCTACGTCACCTCTTTCGTTATCGCAGGTCAAGTCAGCGGCAGTCAGGGATCCAAGTAATTCTTTAATCTTGAGGTCAGGGGTCGGGATCCTTTGCTCACAGATTATGTTTGTCTTAAGAACTTCGATCTGATACGTCTTCTTATTGTGCGCGGTTAGTGACACCAGCACTCTGTTGAAATCTCGTTCTGACTGGTGTCCGCCGAACACACCAACTTTCAGCGTTTCTTTTCCAACAATTTTACAACCGAGTTTTGCAGATGCTTTCTCCGCAATGAATGACCGTTGGCTTCCGCTGTCAAAGAGAGCACGTAAGTAGAGGGCTTTACGTTCGCCGACACACAATATTGTTGCCGTTTGTAGCAGTACTTCTCGCTGTTTAGGTACTTCTGACGTAGACTGCAAGTTCACGGGGACAGTCGTCACATCGTTCACATCAGCCTTGACTTTCGGATGGGTGAATTCCGGATCACACATGGTTGTCGCGTGTCGTCCTGCACAAATTGTGCATCTAATCTTGCTTCTGCACTCGTTTGCACGGTGACTCGGTTTCACGCATCGAAAGCAACGTCTTCCCGATCGTAGCATTTTCTTCTTTTCTTCTAATGGAATGCTAGCACAGCAAGTGGCAGTTTCGTGGTCACTATCCTTGCAAAAGAAACAACAATTTGGTTTTGCGGTTTGGTGAAGTAGAGCTGCTGACGATTTAAATTTCGTTCCAGCGCTGTTCTTGTTAATCTCTGCTGGGCTGAACATCTTCGGCTTTGACGACTGCTGCTTCCTACTCATACTTTGCTGCGCAACCAGGTTTTCGCGGCTTTGCACTTCAATCCTCAGAAAGTCAACAAGCTTGTTAAATAACGACAGCGTACCTTTTGTAGCTGTTTCTCTTTCTGTTGACTCTCCCGGTGCGTCGTCCTCCCCCAGCGGAATTCCTCCTCCGGCCGGTCTCCGTGTTATGGCTTCCGACCCCTCCTCCCTCGCCACGGTCCGATGGAAGTCGAGCAATAATTCTTTCGGCAGAGCGCGCTGTACGAGGGGGAAGAGCAGTGTTCCGTACGTTTCCTGCTCCTGGCCAAGCGCCTGCAGGCCGCGGATCCGAGATACGAGGGTATCGTATAACCTCCGGAGGGAGCGTATGTCTTCGGCGCTACGCACAGGCTCGAGGTCCAAGAGCGCACGCATGTGCGCTTGCACAATGGCGTCCGCTTTGCCGAAACGTCTGGTGAGCAGCAATATGGCGTCGCCATAGCACTGCGATGTGGGAGGGAGGCCCTGTATCGTTCTCGCTGCTTCGCCTGTTACCACCGATTTTAGGTATCCGAATTTATCCAAGGTCGTCAGACGGTCGTTTTTGTGAATCATTTGCTCGAACTGCTCCCAAAATTCTTGCCATGACACTTCTTTGCCGTCAAATTTTATGAGCTCTAACCTTGGAAGCTTCACCTGGCAGGCCCCGTTCGTCGTGGCTGCGTCGTTGGGGTGTGATGCTTCTTTCGGCTGCCTCTTTCCTTGAATTTTTTTAATTTCCTCTTGGAGCTTCGCGATGTATGTAACGACCCGGTCGTCATACTCGATAGATTCCTCGTAGTCTTGATCAGCTTCTTTCTTTGGCACTAGCGTCTCGACAGAGGCGTTAACTTCGTTCAGCTGGGTCTGCAGAGCGCTAAGTCTCGCCAACAAAACACTGAGTTCTTTTACATTGTCCACGCGGCTCTTCATGCAGGAGTCAATATCGGAAAAGAGGCGGGTCACCTGAGACCGAAGAGCCGTTCTCTTCGCTTAGGGTCGTTCCATGTCGCTGCACTCTGGTAGCACTGGGCGGCGGCTTCGGGGTAGAAATTGGCTTTTTCTTCGTTATTAGTCGCCTCCAGGACCGGCAGTTGTCTTCGTTAGGTCGCGGCGTACATCCCGGGTGTCGGCACCAACTTTATCTTTGTGTCGCGTTCGTTAAATCAGACAACTTCGTAACAGAGCACAAACGACATCCGTTTATTTTTGGTTACAGCAGACGACTGACGCCCCAAGCGTCTCTCCGTGGTTTTGTCTTTGAAGCCTTCTCGTCTTGGCTTGTCTGTCGACTCGGGGCTGTCTTGTTTCGGTTTCGGTTTCGCAACATAAACAAGGGCGTAAGCAACAGAAACTCAAATTCTTTTAGATGGCAAAGGTTGGCGCGCACTGAAAGGCAACACCCTTCATAAGATGCCGGCTCGTCAATGCAACGGGGTGTTTTTTTTTTAACTTGTTTTTAATTTGTGCCAAAGTAAACGTATCCGTGATGTCATTCAACGTCATGCCCTACCAATTTTCAGTGGTCGCTGGAGCCCTTGAGCCGCCATGTTTTGTACATATGGGCGTCTATGGAGCCTTCGCTACCATAGTACATATACCTTGGTGGCACCAGTGGCACGCTGATGACTCGCCGGCGTTCACAGTCGCATCACTTGCTCATGCACTTTTACAGCTATGATAACGGTCATCTTTGACACTGCTTGAGAAGCGCTCTGTCTTGATGCACCTACTTTCATGACATTGAGATGATTAGCCCGCTCAAACAGCGCTACTGTTCGAGCTGTCTGCAACGCCACAAAACGCGGTATCAAGAATGCCTGTCTCACGCTGCGGCCTCTTTGCATTTCAACGGTTGGACAAGGCGCTTGTAAACGTGATCGTCGAAGGAAAAATGTAACCCTCTGCGGGACGAAGCAAAATATATTAAGCAAGCTGCGCAGGCTGATTTTCTCTACGCGGGCTGTGAAATGGTTATTTCATGTAATGTTACTGTGGACATTTGATATCGCATCGGTAAACGGGCTATGCGTTCGGTGATCACTTAGCAGGCTGGAAGAACTACCAATCATGTTACTCTGGTCAGATAACGTGTATTATGTAGCTTGGCGAGAAAATGCTTAAAAGAATTGTTGAAATGTTTTTACTCGAGAATACACTCCGGCTATGCGCTTAGTTCGGTGATGTAGTTAATCAAATTTCTTTGGAAATATAAAAGCTTGGGTGGGCGATTTTGTGACAACGTTTTTCACACAGCGAAGAACAGAGACGGACGAAGAAGACCCAGCATCCGTGTGGAAGTTTTTTTATTTTATCCGTTTTCAGCTGACACTAAAAAGAGCGAAAATGTCCAGTAGCGTTAATTCAGGAACCAGGCTATTTGCCTATCTTGCTTTTAAAATGATAAAGTGATATGCACGGGTAATAGCGCTATTACTTTGAAAACCCGTGGTTGCTTTTAACACCTATGATTTGCGTCCTAGCGACACATAGTAAAGCGGGTAGGGATCAAGACATATGCACTAGCTTCGACGCTGCTTGTTCTGCTAAGATTAGAAATAAACAAGATTTATCTAGAGGAAGATTGTAAGCAGAGTTTATTGGAATCATTCGGAAGGTTTTTAAATCGTAACTAACCTACCCTTACAAAAATAGATATTGAATTTCTGTTAATGTGTTTTTGATGAGTCATCAACCACTCAACGGAGACTCAAGATTAAATGTGTTTTAACATCCGATCCGCAACAGACTTTCCTTTGAGATCACACAAGAAGTTTTGTGCTTGGAAAACGCAACAGTATTTTTGTGTAGGAGCTAAGGTTGAAATACACTGACTTTCTCAAATGAGGAAAAGTATAGATCACTAAGTGAATATATATTCGTTCCTTATTAACTGTACACTTTGAGCCCTATGTTTTCATTTCTGTTTAGCATATGTAGGATGTTGCCTAAGAAACAACTTTTATGTGTTTTAACATGAGATCCGCAACAGACTTTCATTTGAGGTTACGCAAGAAGTTTTGTACTTGGAAAACACAACAGTATTTTTGTATAGGAGCTAATGTGGAAACACATTGACTTTCTTAAATGAAGGAAAGTATACATTACTAAGCGAATGTATGTTCTTTACTATGTTTTCATTTCTGCTTAGCATACACTGTAAAAAAAAAACAACTTTTTGGACATTTGTTTCATTCAAAACACGCTTACACCCTGATTCTTGGGTGTTCGTGCCATTGCAAATCCTTTCTTGCGTAGCGAAGGTGTGCTATGGTTGGACACTATGCTTTAGAGTGTTACGGGCAATTATAATGTGTACGCGAACCGACGTACTGCCACACCGCCTCCAAGCAAACGGACGCACGGCCGCTCCATTTGCAATGCCTCCTTGCACCTGCGAGCAGGCCGCTTCGGAGAGACCAGCGGGGGTACCCATTGCCTGCGCCGACGACGACGCACGGACGTAACCTGAGCCGGGCGTTACCTCGGAACTGGACCGTCCTGGGACCATGTGTGCGACCAGGGCACGAGAAGCAATGCCTTCTTTACAGGCGCTCGCGCTTCTCTCTTTCCTTCTCTTCCCTCTCTCCCAAGGCACAATAAAGTAGTCTCTGCCCAGCAACCGAATCGGGAGGTTCCTCGCTCACGGGGCTCCGACGCCCCGAACATGACAGTTATCACATGCTGAGGGTGGAGATACGTAACTTCGTAGCCTTTCATACACAAGTGGCGCTGCTGATATAACCCTCAGCCTCAGCTGGCAGCTGACATGGCTAACAGCTGGCATGGCATTCGGGCCTCTGTTTTCATATGCGAGGGTGATATCAGAATTAGCGTGCCAAAACCTTGTATTCACGTTATCTCTGGGCCACGTTGGCACGCTCATACGGCTAGGTTAGAGTGTGGTTTTATATCTTGGCTGGTAGCTTACGGTATCACGTCACCGCGAAAGTGGGAGTGAAAACCGAGAAAGACGTGCCTTATTTGAGAGCTTCAGAAACCCGCGTGATAGAGACTTTCGCCTCGTCACACTTTAGTGATCAAAAGTTCCCCCTATGGCATAAAGCTGAAGGCACAGCAGAAACTACTATGCTCAAAAGCCATGTCAATATTTTACTTATTTTACTTATATTTTACTTATATTTTACTTAGCCAAATATTTTACTTATGAGTTTATTTATATCAAATAACAGCACTATTTATAAAGGCGTAGGCAGCCAAACCCAACATGACTATTATCATAACATCAAAATCCGCAATAGCGTCTTTTCGAGTAAATTGTCAATAATGTCAAAGAAAACGTTCTTCTTGACATCATAGAGTGGCGAGCGGTAGTACAATGCAATGTTTAGAGACAGTTTTAATCGAATAAGAGGTTTGTAAAAATATGCCTTTAATTTTGATATATAGTAGAAAAGAAAGAAAAGTCAGCGCAAAAGAAGGTACGCGACGGAAAATGAATTACCAATAAGAAATACAGAAATCACGCGCAACTGATTATGGTGTCACACCAAGAAAGAAATAACAAATTCACTAAAAATGAAATATGGCCAACTAAATTTTCAGCATCGAATAAGGTACGTGAATAAATTGAGCGTTTACACACAAACGATTTTCTATGCATAAAAATACTTGTTTTTAAATAAATGCACGCTTCCTATACTAAAGCATGCTGACCTGCAGTTGACTGGTCGCCAAACACGGCTTTGGCGATCCCAACGCGTGCTTAATCTCGATTTGCCTGAGAAGATAACTTCTTCCTAGTCTTGCACCGACCACTGCTCAACGGCTTGAGCAAAAGCCAACCTTTCCCTTCGCTGCTTCTGTGTCAGGTGCAACTTTTTGGCGACCACGCAGCTCAAGAGACCTGTTTCTTGTATTGTGCGCTGTATTTTCCGGCAAGAAACACCGAGATAGAGAGCTTTCCCTGATTCTTTCGCACTTAGGAAGGGGTCAACAAATACGGCTGCCACAATTAGTTGGTCCAATTTTTCCACATCTGTGTCATTGCCTTTGGTCTGCCGCTGCGTTTAGCGAAATTAACCTGAAGTCCTTATTTTATAGGTTTGAAATGCCTATTGCCATATTAATGAGCCGACAAATTACCTACTGGGGGATACCTTATATACAAAAACGCCCAATGCGCCGTCTTCCTTCTAGAGGCTCTTTCAGCTCCATGGTGCTGACTGAAGTTGGTGTTTGCGAAGGGATTGTTAGGTGCCTTTCAATGCCTATAACAAGCCAATCACTGTGGCAAGACCATCAGCGATAACTGCAAAAGCAGAAAATGAGCTTCGAGAATTCGTAGACAGTGGCGCTAGAAATTAAGGTCGTCAATCGCCAAGCGAGACGAAATGAAAACTAGATTGCCGATGACTCGTGTTTCGAAAATACTACCGAGGTAAAAGTACTGAGCAAGAAAACAGTTTTCACTGCGTCATTATGGATCAGCGTCACAAAGAACAGTTATTGTTCCCTGGAAGGTCAAATACTTGCAACAAGGACTGGAATGGGTGGTTCGCATAAACAATAAGGCCGCAGCAAATCATGCTCCTGCTCCCTCATGCAAGCCGCCTGTGTGGAGAGGCGCAACGTCTCAACAAAAGCAAATTTACCCAGCGTAACTTGGCACTCATCACCACTGCTACAGGAGGCTACCCGCAAGATTGGAATGCAATTGTCAATGCTTTCCAGAGCACCGCAAGAGGCCCGCATGGCAATAAATCTAAATTATTGCAAGGTACTCATCGAGTTCGAACTTCAAGTAGGACTTATTCTTTTCGTGAAGACAATTTGTATAATCTGAAGTATCGAGCGGCACGCTAGCAACTAAATGTCAAAGCACAGTACTATATGGCAAAACATGGTCCTAAACAGAAGTTTGACCCGTCGTATCCAGGCTAGTTGTGATGCCAACTGTGCGGGACACAGCCAATCATGGCAGATTAAAGGGCAGGGAGAAGCCGTAGAAGTTTGAGGGGTACCGCTTACAAACGACGCGTCATTTTCTCATTTAACTCACCATTCGTATTTATTTGAGTGCCTTCAATTATTTTTACGTTCCCCATATTTATACACTTTATAAGTTAGTTACGATCTAAAAACCTGCTTAGTTTTTAATGTATCATAAAAACCTTCCAAATGATTCCAATAAACTCTGCTTACAATCTTCCTCTAGATAAATCTTGTTTATTTCTAATCTTAGCAGAACAAGCAGCGTCGAAGCTAGTGCATATGTCTTGATCCCTACCCGCTTTACTATGTGTCGCTAGGACGCAAATCATAGGTGTTAAAAGCAACCACGGGTTTTCAAAGTAATAGCGCTATTACCCGTGCATATCACTTTATCATTTTTTTAAGCAAGATAGGCAAATAGCCTGGTTCCTGAATTAACGCTACTGGACATTTCAGCTGAAAACGGATAAAATAAAAAAACTTCCACACGGATGCTGGGTCTTCTTCGTCCGTCTCTGTTCTTCGCTGTGTGAAAAACGTTGTCACAAAATCGCCCACCCAAGCTTTTATATTTCCAAAGAAATTTGATTTACTACATCTCCGAACTAAGCGCATAGCCGGCGTGTATTAACACGAGTAAAAACATTTCAACAATTCTTTTAGGCATTTTCTCGCCAAGCTACATAATACACGTTATCTGACCAAAGTAACATGATTAGTACTTCTTCCAGCCTGCTAAGTGATCACCGAACGCATAGCCCGTTTACCGATGCGATATCAAATGTCCACAGTAACATTACATGAAATAATCATTTCACAGCCCGCGTAGAGAAAATCCGCCTGCGCAGCTTGCTTACTATATTTTGTTTCGTCCCGCAGAGGGTTACATTTTTCCTTCGACGATCACGTTTTCAAGCGCCTTGTCCAACCGTTGAAATGCAAAGAGGCCGCAGCGTGAGACAGGCATTCTTGATACCGCGTTTTGTGGCGTTGCAGACAGCTCGAACAGTAGCGCTGTTTGAGCGGGCTAATCATCTCAATGTCGTGAAAGTAGGTGCATCAAGACAGAGCGCTTCTCAAGCAGTGTCAAAGATGACCGTTATCATAGCTGTAAAAGTGCATGAGCAAGTGATGCGACTGTGAACGCCGGCGAGTCATCAGCGTGCCACTGGTGCCACCAAGGTATATGTACTATGGTAGTGAAGGCTCCATAGACGCCCATATGTACAAAACATGGCGGCTCAAGGGCTCCAGCGACCACTGAAAATTGGTAGGGCATGACGTTGAATGACGATACGTTCACTTTAGCACAAATTATAAAGAAGTTAAAAAAAAAAACACCCCGTTGCATTGACGAGCCGGCATCTTTTGAAGGTTATTGCCTTTCAGTGCGCGCCATCCTTTGCCATCTAAAATAATTTGAGTTTCTGTTGCTTACGCCCTTGTTTATAATCAGTTGCTCCAGCACAATGAAAGCGGTTGGCAAAGGTGGCGGCATAGAAAGGCAGCAACACTTCCAAATAGAGATCAAGCTTGCAAATTAATAATGAAAATACTGCTGCAAGTCATGCGAGTACTTTGGCCATGTACTTTGTCCCTAAACACTGGTGCAACCGGGCAGTGGTGCCCAGATGACAACAGAATGTACGAAGTGAAAAACTAGGGTTTTCATATTCATGATTAATTGCACCAACCAAGCAAATACAGCAGTAAAGCACGATAAAAAATCATGTTGCAGACAACTCGAGCAGTAGCGCTGTTTGAGCGGGCTAATCATCTCAATGATCACAACCGAGGCATGGAAAAGGCTTTAAGTGCCTGCCACAAAACATCACCAGATAAAGAACATGATATTAAGGAAAAGAAAGCTATGAATGGAACTGAAATAAAATGTCATGAAAGTAGGTGCATCAAGATATAGAGCACTGGGATTACTCTTCAATTTTAAATTTTTCGCCTAAAAAAATACGGCAGTTTTCAAGGCAATTTTTCAAGGCCCGACAGCTTTATCATCAACAAACGTGCTTAACAAAGGAGCATTACAGCATTACAGTCTTTGTGCAAAAAGCAGGTCTGCTCATAGGTGAAAGTCAGCCCGGAGGCGGTGGAATAAGACACCGACGGTTGAGTCCACGCTGCCGCAATGTACCACAGAGCATCGATGCCTCTCTTTGTGTCGGGCTCGTCTTGCGATAAAGAACTAAGCGCAATACAATGCAGCAAAAAGACTTCGCACTGGTCGCGCATCGAATGCGATGAAATAAAAAAAAAAATACACGGGTGCGGGGGGGATATTAAATCTCCCCAAACGGCGACAGAGCAGCGACCAGCAAGGACGTCTAAATCTTGGCAAAAGGAAAATTTTCAGACTTGCGAACTAAATTTATTCGCTTTCCCGGGCGCACCAAGGCCCTCACCACAGCAGACAGCGATAAGAAACCGTTTCGTGCTTCGTCTGCTTCGTTATCTCCGTTGCCTTGGTTACCTCTGGTTGCCTACTTTGCAAGAACCTAACAAGGCCTAAAACGTTCCGTCAAGACCAATGCGACATATCAAGGGGGCACGATAAGAGTGTTGCAAGATTTTAAAAGAATTAAGAACGTCTTAATAAAATAACATACCTCATTCAAAACCAAAGTTATCAAAATGTCTATTCTACTTATGTTGATTAACCTTCCGACGTGTTGCTATGCATGGTACCGCTAAAACGCTTTTGGGCCCGCACTCCGCCACAACTCTACTTGAATAACTAGCGCGATGCTCCAATAGCTGTGACGAGCGGACAAATGCTTGTTTTGCTGCTCTTTTGGCATATCGCAAAAAAAAAGGAATAAAACGGATCTCCAAAATTCGATGCCGGTTTTCTGCGGTTCCTAACCTTCTTTTGACCACGCGAGGCTTTGTTTTGCCGCTTCGTTAAGGGGGGGAGAGAAAAATATCTAGTCATTTCAAGCGCCCTTTTTGCAGCGTACAGCACGTTCCGTCATTTACGAACGGACAAAGGTGGGCAATGCATTTCGCGCGGTAGTTCTTCCATTGATCTTCATGACTCTTGTTAACAATGCATGAAAAAATGTCGCTCTCACACCTTTAACATACACCAATCAATTTTTCGATACGCACAGCCGTTTCTTTAGGGCTTACACAAAAATATTCTCGAAATGAACAGAACTCCGCACACGCGGTACTAGGACTGTGTTACTATCATTTGCCGTGCCGTTTTATTGATTATATATTACCCGCTGGGAGCATGGTAGCAGCATGAAATCTAAAAGGCTATATGAAACTTCGAGTGGCACTCAAGATTACGTTCGGAGCCTGAAACTTGTCGCTCTTGCTAAGTCTGTCGATCAACATGGGAGCGAGAGATTCATTGCGCTAGAAAAACAATTTCTTCGTAGACGCACTTCATAATAGATAGGATTTACATTTCTCTTTTGCTATACTGCCATATATGTTTGACGCAGCTGCACTCCTTACTCAAGTTTCCCGCATCCGATTTTGCGTTACAATCGCCAAAACTTCTGTGCGTTATCTAGCGACAGCAAATGCGGCCCAGAAGGATGCGCCTCATTACATATGCAGCAATAGCCGCGCTTGAAATAGAGGAAAACGCTGCCTCATTTTACTCTCTCCTCTACCTGAATAAATTGCGTCACATCCGTCGAATGTAATCGTGGGAAACGACACATCAAATTTTCGAGAACCGTGCTCCATCTTACTGCGATTACACTACAATGAGAAAAAATTTGGAGGATGCTTAAGCTTCGCCTTCAAGAGTGGAACGCGATAGCGTTATTGCACCTCGTCGAGAAAACTTACTAAACGGAAGGGTATTGGGGCATCCTCGCAACGGTGCTCGCGCGGCCCGAAGGGGAGAAGCGGGTGAGCGAAGATAGTGATCTAAAGAAAGGAAAGACGCTTGATTCTGCAACCTGTGAGGGTGCACGGCGAAACGTCAGGGGCGAGTGGCGCGCCACGTGTCGGGGCAGCGCCGCACATTGCGAGGATGGGTTCTTCTGTGTTTGCCGCAAGATGGCTCTGCATGCGCGCAGAGCGCAGAAGAAATGTAGCGGAAACGTACTTCGCTACTCGTGTAACTGCGACTTCTGTAAGTAACATGCTCATAATTACCGATATACACTGCAGTATAACGTTCTACGGCATGTTTCTAAGCAAACACCGCATTCACTGCAAGCGCTTTTGTACCGCTATCAAGCATCGAACTGGTGGTTGGGTGGTAGCGTCTCCGTCTCACACTCCGGAGACCCTGGTTCGAGTCCCACCCAGCCCATCTTGGAACTTGCTTTTTATTTATGAAGTGCATGTTTATTTATGAAGTGCATGCCGGGATTTATCGCTCACTGGACGCCGACGACACCGGCTTTTCTGCGACACAAGCTCTTTAACGCTAACGCGTTAAAAAAACACAGGTTTCCCCCCGTTTGTATGTACAAGAGCTGCGCACTGATACTTAACACGCAAGGTTTTCTAACGAGCCCATGCTTCACGGCACAGTCTAAAATGAGCGTTGAGCGAGTTGAGCTGTGCGCAGCGTCCTCTCAGCGGTCCGCGAAAGCACAAAATCAGAACCGCGCATGCTGCCGACTTAAAATTTATCATCCCAACAATGGTAGCGAGAAAGCAGCCTTACGTCATCGATTTTAATCTCTCCGCCGGGGATCAGCAGCAACGGCCCACAGACGACGATCATGCACGTGCCGCCGCTCGGCCGCGCGCCTCCTCCGTAGGCCGGCGGGGCTGCTCGGTCACATTTGGCAAAGACGGCACATACCGCTCGTCAGGTTTGGCACGTAATCGCAGCATCCTTAATATGATAAACTTTCACAGGCCCACCTACATCTGCAATACACGTCAAAATGACCCATATATGGTTAATCATTGTCGTGCAGATTATTGTCGCCAGTTCATTATTATCATGATGTTGTTCTTCTAAAAAGCCCAGCGATTATCGATAAAAACCCGGAAGTGATCCCTGTACGATCAATTTGTGCGCATTTTCTAGCAGCATCTAGTGATTTCATGTATATTGCCCCTTTTTACTTTCTATTTTTGATGCCAACATTATATCACGCTTGTTTTGATGCCATGCTTTCGAATTTTTCATTCTAAGTGCTCAATCAGGCATTTTGAAACTGAATCTTGCTTCGAACTTCGTGTTTTTTATGCTTATTATGTTTAGAGCACGTTGTAGTGTGTCTTATAATGATTATTTTTCTTTTGTTTTGAACACATTGTTTTAAGTGCGGTGTTTCTGTGTTACAAACTATTAGTATCTGTATATGAATTACAATATAAAATTTTAACTCACTATGATATTTTGAGTATTATGCCAGAAGTGCTGCCGAACTGTACGTGGAGGCGGCAGGGAATTGTCCAGCCGCGCTTGCGCGGCTTTTACCCGTCGCCCCCTCTTCTCCTTGAGAGCACAAATAAGTTTGATTTGATTTGATACATGTAGGCAAGTGCAGCGGTGGCGTAGTGGTGCCGCGCAATTCTCCAACGGACAAAAAACAAAAATCCGCATGTCGATGGAATGGCATAAACAAGGTTTGGGGTGCGACCTGATGCCGGTGAACACCTCCGGCAACGCACTTCCTCACCAGAATAGGAGTTGGCCACCCTGGTATAGTATTTGGCCGCAACCTCTCATGATAAGCTCCACAAAACCCCGGCCCTCAGTCACCAGCGGCTGCGGAACAATTGACCACGGCGACGGTCAGACCTGTGACGCAGCAGGGGGTGCTAAGAATTCCTGGCTCCGCGGGACAGGCCGCCATTGGAAACTGACCCTGGCAACGTTTAACGCTAGAACCCTAGCTAGTGAAGCTAGTTTAGCAGTGCTGTTAGAGGAACTAGAGGGTATGAAATGGGATGTCATAGGGCTTAGTGAGGTTAGGAGGCCAAATGCGGCATATAGTGTACTGAAGGATGGGCATGTACTGTGTTATCGAGGTTTACCAGAGAGGCGACAACTAGTAGGTTTTCTTGTCAATGAGTAGAGCGGGTAATATAGATGAATTCTATAGTATTAATAACAGGGTGGCAGGCATTGTAATTAGGCTTAATAAGCGGTATAAACTGAAGGTTTTACAGGCCTATGCACCTACGTGTAGTTATGATGACCAGGATGTTGAAAGCTTCTACGAAGATG
The DNA here is from genome assembly GCF_055883805.1 of Amblyomma maculatum. Lineage (NCBI taxonomy): Eukaryota > Metazoa > Arthropoda > Arachnida > Ixodida > Ixodidae > Amblyomma > Amblyomma maculatum. Next base: position 131,047,665 of record NC_139352.1, read on the forward strand.
TAGAATCGGGAATGCGAAACGTAAAGATGCAGTATACTGTACTAATGGGCGATTTCAATGTCAAGGTAGAGAAAAAGCAGGCAGGAGACCAGGCAGTGGGTGATTATGGCATTGGTTCTAGGAATGTCAGAGGGGAGTTACGCCATACATAAATGGTCTTTGTACTTCAATGGAAACGTTTACGGTCAGATATGTCTATGGACTTTTATAGTCGGCTATAAAGTGCCATTGAAATATTTATAGGCAGCTATAGAAAATTCTATACCGCTTTGTCTATAGCTTCTGGACCATACAAAATCTTTTTAGCCAACTATAGAAAACCATATGTCCATGAAGCTATATATATTTAGTCTTAGAGTTATCATTAGCTGTCTAAAAAAATTTCAACTCCTCTAAAGCTACAGACTGCAAGCCATAGAATCAGTTTTAGCAAGCTGTATAAAAGTTTATGCTCCTGAAGCTATAGAATATTAGTAATACCGATATCTTTAGATGTCTATAGAAATTTGAATGCATATAAAGCTACAGACCCATAAAGAAAGGTGTTAGGCAAGGAGACACAATCTCCCCAGTACTATTCACAGCTTGTTTAGAGGAAGTATTTAGAGACTTGGAATGGGAGCAGTTAGGGATAAGGGTAGATGGAGAATACCTCAGTAATCTGCGATTTGCTGATGACATTGCCTTGCTAAGCAACTCGGGGGATGAACTGCAAATAATGATTGATGACCTAGACAGAAAAAGTAGAATGGTAGGCTTGAAAATCAATATGCAGAAGACTAAGGTAATGTTCAACAGCCTCGGGAAGGAACAGCAGTTTACATTAGGTAGCGAAATACTGGAAATAGTAGGCGAATATGTCTACCTAGGACAGGTAGTAACCGCAGATCCAGACCATGAAAAGGAAATATCAAGAAGAATAAGATTGGGATGGAGCGCATTTGGCAAGCACTCGCAGATTATGACTAGCAGCTTACCGGTATCGCTCAAGAGGAAAGTGTACAACAGTTGCATCTTGCCTGTACTCACCTATGGGGCTGAAACGTGGAGGCTAACCAAGAGAGTTCTACTTAAGTTGAGGACAACCCAGAGGGCTATGGAACGAAAAATGGTAGGGGTAACATTAAGAGATAGAAAGCGTGCAGAGTGGGTCAGAGAAATAACTCAAGTTAATGACATTCTAGTGGAAATTAAGAAGAAGAAATGGACATGGGCAGGACATGTAGTGCGAAGAGAGGATAACCGATGGTCGCTGAGGGTAACAAACTGGATTCCAAGGGAAGGAAAGCGTAGCAGGGGGAGGCAGAAAGTTAGGTGGGCGGATGAGATTAAGAAGTTCGTAGGGGTCAAGTGGATGCAGCTAGCACAGAACCGGGTTAAGTGGAGAAATATGGGAGAGGCCTTCGCCCTGCAGTGGGTATAATCAGGCTGATGATGATGATGATGAAAGCTACAGACTAGAAGTCATATAGGCTGCTTTAGCTGGTTATAGAAAAGTGTATGTTCCTGAAGCTATATACTACTACTCATAGTGGTCTATAGAAATGTGAATGTCTCTAAAGCTACAGACTACAAGCCATATAAGCTACTTAGCTGGCTATGGAACAGTGTACGCTCCTAAAGCTATATACTGTATGCCATACAGTTATCTTTAGCTGTTTATAGAAATTTCAATGGCTCTAAAGCTACAGACTGATATCCATACAAGCTGTTTTTTGCTGGCTGTAGAAAAGTGTATACTCCTGAAGCTATAGACTAGTAGCCATACAGTTATCTTTAGCCGTCTATAGAAATGTCAACACTTCTAAAGCTACAGACCACAAGTCATATAACCTGTTTTAGCTGGCTATAGAATATTGTATATACAAAAGCTATAGACCAGTAGGCGTACACCCTTATATGAAAGTACATATATCGTCGGTTCGAATCCCTCACGCGACTTGTACTCTAGCTTGATTAGGAGTTGTGTGCTGTATGCAACGAGAAACCGTATGTCATCATCTACAACGCTGTACGACAAAAGGATTACGTCACAATCTTGGTATAACTGGCGGGTGTTCTGTCGCCGCATGGATCTACGCCTGCAGTGAGTACCTCCGACCCATGATGGTTGTAGTCGGGGGGACTGCTGGCTAATTTTCAGTTATTTATTCATCGAATTGAAAATAAAACCGAAGATATAGAGCACGACACACATGCACATACACAAACACTCGCACGCACATACATACACGCGCGCGCGAATTTTCTATAGCTGACCATAGAAAATGCTAAAGACTGCAAATACTTAAATTAGGACACCAGAATGAGTCCATAGGTTATGGACTTCTATAGCAGGCTATAGCTTTTTGGGCCAAATATATGCGACCACAGAAAATGCTAGACTGCAGTACATAAGGAGCCATAAGTCTATAGAATAGGTTCAAGACCTCTACAAAATAGATTATAGAAAAACCTTAAGACTACCATAGGAACCGCTGTAGCTTTTTGGGCCAAATATATGTAGCCGACCATGCAAATAATTTTCTGTAGCTGGCCATAAAAGTTTATACCTGACCATAAAAAATGCTAACGACTCCAGTAAATAGGGAGCCATGAGTCCATAGAACAGGTTAAAGACTTCTATAGAAAACTATAGAAAAACCTAAAGATAGCCATAGAAGCGGCTACAGATATTTGGGCCAAATGTCTATAGCCGACCATACAAAGGATTTTCTATAGCTGACCATAGGAAAGTTTTGTATGGGACTAGTTGAGTTTGCAGAGCGCGTTAACTTAAGAATCATGAATACCTTCTTCAGCCAACGGAAGAAACGGATGTGGACATGAAAAAGCCCTAACGGGGAGACTTAAAATGAAATTGACTTCATACTGCATTCAACCTCCGCCATTATGCTAGATGTCGAGGTAATAGGAAAAGTGCGATGCAGTGACCACAGGATCGTGAGGTCCCGAATTTGCCTAAATCTGAAGAAGGAACCCAACAGATAGTAAGAAAGAAAGCCATCAACAAATTAGCTTTGAGAGGGAGGGCAGAAGAGTTCAGGATCTCGCTACAGAATAGATATTCATTTGATTAAGAAACGCTGGAGTATGAAAGCTTCCAATCCAACAGACCAGATATAATTGGCCGCGATATCAAAGCTCATCAATAAGCGCAAGGTGGCCGATATTAGGAAGTATAACATGGAAAGGTATTGAGCTTGCTGTAAAGAACGGGGGAAGCCTTAAACCGGTAAAGAAGGAATTGGGCATAAGCAAAAACCAGATGTATGCGATAAGGGACAAGGCGGGCAACGTCATCACGAATATGGACAAGATAGTCAAAGTAGCCATGGAGTTTTATACAGATCTCTACAGTAGCCAAAGTAGTCAGGACCGTAACGAGATTGGGAGTAGCGAAAAACAGTCAGACGTTTCACGAGTGACGAAGGACGAGATCAAGAAAGCATAAGCAAATATGAAAAGGGGGAACTCAGCTGGAGAGGATCAGATAACTACAGATTTGCTGAAGGACGGGGGGCATATCGTGCTAGAAAAACTGGCCACCCTGTATACGCAGTGCCTGGTGCCATCGACGGTACCACAGCCATGGAAGAATACAAACATTATCCTCATTCATAAAAAAGGGGACTCTAAGGAACTTAAAAATTACAGACCAATGAGCTTACTGTTGTTCCGTATAAGGTATTTACAAAGATAGTCGCTAATAGAATCAGAACAACCGTAGACTGCAATCAAGCATGGTGTTCGGAAGCGGTGCTCTCATCATCATCATCAGCCTGATTATACCCACTGCAGGGCGAAGGCCTCTCCCATATTTCTCCACTTAACACGGTTCTGTGCTAGCTGCATCCACATGACCCCTGCGAACTTCTTAATCTCATCCGCCCACCTAACTTTCTGTCGCCCCCTGCTACGCTTTCCTTCCCTTGGAATCCAGTTTGTTAACCTCATCGACCATCGGTTATCCTCTCTTCGCACCACATGTCCTGCCCATGTCCATTTCTTCTTCTTACTTTCTACAAGAATGTCAGTAACTTGAGTTATTTCTCTGACCCACTCTGCACGCTTTCTATCTCTTAATGTTACCCCTACCATTTTTTGTTCCATAGCCCTCTTTGTTGCCCTCAACTTAAGTAGAACTCTCTTGGTTAGCCTCCACGTTTCAGCCCCTTAGGTGAGTACAGGCAAGATGCAACTGTTGTAAACTTTCCGCTTGAGCGAGACCGGTAAGCTGCTAGGCATAATCTGCGAGTGCTTGCCAAATGCGCTCCATCCCAATCTTATTGTTCTTGTTATTTCCTTTTCATGGTCCGGATCTGAGGTTACTACCTGTCCTGAGTAGACATATTCGCCTACTACTTTCAGTTTTTCGCTACCTAATTTAAACTGCTGTTCCTTCCCGAGGCTGTTGAACATTACCTTAGTCTTCTGCATATTGATTTTCAAGCCTACCTTTCTACTTTTCCTGTCTAGGTCATCAATCATTATTTGCAGTTCATCCCCCGAGTTGCCTAGCAAGGCAATATCATCAGCAAATCGCAGATTACAGAGGTATTCTCCATCTACCCTTATCCCTAACTGCTCCCATTCCAAGTCTCTGAATACTTCCTCTAAACAAGCTGTGAATAGTACTGGGGAGATTGTGTCTCCTTGCCTAACACCTTTCTTTATGGGAATTTTGTTACTTTCTTTATGCATCACTGCCGAGGTTTCAACTGAGTCAAATGCTTTTTCGTAATCGATGAATGCTATGTATAAGGGCTGGTTATATTCCGAGCAATTTTTTATCACCTGATTGATGGTATGGATGTGATCGATAGTAGAGTACCGTTTCCGAAACCCTGCTTGATCCTTTGCTTGATTGCAGTCTAAGGTTGTCCTGATTCTTTTAGCGATTACCTTAGTAAATACCTTATACGTAATAAACAGTAAGCTGATTGGTCTGTAATTTTTAAGGTCCTTAGAGTCCCCTTTCTTGTGAATGAGGATAATGTTTGCATTCTTCCATGGTTCCGGTACCGTCGATGACACCAGGCACTGCGTATACAGGGTGGCCAGTTTTTCTAGCACGATATCCCCCCCTCCCCCCCCCCCCCGTCCTTCAGCAAATCTGTAGTTATCTGATTCTCTCCAGCTTATTTCCCCCTTTTCATAGTTTCTAGTGCTTTCTTGACCTCGTCTTTCGTCACTGGTGTAACGTCTGACTGTTTTTCACTACCGCCGATCTCATTACGGTCCTGACTACTTTGGCTACTGTAGAGGTATGTATGGAACTCCTTGGCTACTTTGTCTATCTTTTCCATATTAGTGATGACGTTGCCCGCCTTGTTCCTTATCGCATACATCTGGCTTTTGCCTATGCCCAATTTCTTCTTTACCGCTTTAAGGCTTCAGCCGTTCTTTACAGCATGCTCAATATTCTCCATGCTATACTTCCTTATATCGGCCACCTTGCGCTTATTGATTAGCTTTGATATCTCATCTTTTGTCTCCTTAGACAGCTTACCGGTATCCTAACTATCCTACCGCCTACTTCTACCGCACACTCAGTATTGATATCTCTGAAATTATTGTTCCTTGCCTCTAGGGTAATGTCGCCATCCTCAGTTAGAGCTCAATACCTATTCTGTAGCGAGATCCTGAACTCTTTTGCCCTCCCCCTCACCGCTAATTCGTTGATGGGTTTCTTTCTTACTAATCTGTTGCGTTCCTTTGTCAGATTTAGGCTAATTCGGGACCTCACCATCCTGCGGTCACTGCATCGCACTTTCCCGATTACCTCTACATCTTGCATAATGGCGGGGGTTGAACACATTAGGAAGTCGATTTCATTTTTAGTCTCTCCGTTAGGACTTTTCCATGTCCAGTTCCGGTTCTTCCGTTTGCTGAAGAAGGCATTCATGATTCGTAAGTTATTGCGCTCTGCAAACTGGAAACTCCCCCCTGCTATTCCTAGAACCAATGCCATAGTGCACCTACTGCCTTGTCTCCTGTCTATTTCTTCCCTACCTTGGCATTGAAGTCGCCCATTAGTACAGTATACTGCGTCTTTACTTTTCGCATTGCCGATTCTACATCTTCATAGAAGCTTTCCACTGCCTGGTTATCATAACTACATGTAGGTGCATAGGCCTGTACAACCTTCAGTTTATACCGCCTATTAAGCCTAATTACGATCCCTGCAACCCTCTCATTAATACTATAGAGTTCATCGATATTGCCCGCTATATACTTATTGACAAGGAAACCTACTCCTAGTTGTCGCCTCTCTGGTAAACCTCGATAACACAGTACATGCCCAACCTTCAGTACAGTATATGCCTCTTTCGGCCTCCTAACCTCACTAAGCCCTATGACATCCCATTTGATGCCCTCTATTTCCTCTAACAGCACTGCTAAATTAGTTTCACTAGCTAGGGTCCAGCATTAAACGTTGCAGAGTCAGTTTTCAATGGCGGCCAGTCCAGCGGAGTCAGGCTTTCTTAGCACCCCCTGCTGCGTCACAGGTCTGACCGCCGCTGTGATTAGTTGTTCCGCAGCCGCTGGTGACTGAGAGCCGGGGTTTTATTGAGCTTATCATAGGAGGTTGCGGCCAATTACTGCACCAGGGTGGCCAACTCCTGTTCTGGTGAGGGAGTGCGTTGCCGGAGGTGTTCACCGGCATCAGGTCGCACCCCAAACCTGTGTATGCTATTCCATCGACTCGCGGATTTTTTTTTTTCATCCGGTGGAGAATTGCGCGGCACCGCGATTTCAGCCCCGGTCCTCTTGCATGCGAGGCGGATGTTCTACCGTTACGCCACCGCTGCACGAGCGGTGCTCTGCTATGGATGATATCCATACCATCAACCAGGTTATAGAAAAATCCTCGGAATATAATCAGCCCTTATACACAGCATTCATTAATTACGCAAAAGCATTTGACTCAGTTGAAACCTGGGCGGTTATGGAGGCATTGCGAAATCAGGGGGTAGACGAGCCGTACGTGAAAATGCTGGAAGATATATATACTGGCTGCACAGCAATCATAGTTCTGCATAAAGAAAGTAACAAAATTCCGCAAATAAAGGTGTTTGGCAAGGCGACGCGATCTCCCCAGTACTATTCACAGCTTGCTTAGACGAAGTATTCAGAGACTTGGAATGGGAGCATTTAAGGATAAGGTTAGATGGAGAATATCTGAGTAATCTGCAATTTGCTGTTGACATTGCTTTGCTAATTAAGTCAGGGGATGAACTGCAAATAATGATTGATGACCTAGACAGGAAAAGTAGAAAGGTAGGCTTAAAAATCAATATGCAGAAGACCAAGGCAATGTTCAACAGCCTCGGAAAGGAACAGCAATTTACGTTAGGTAGCGAAGCACAAGTAGTATGCGAATATGTCTACATAGGACAGGTAGTAACCGCAGTTCCGGACCATGAAAAGGAATAAGATTGGTATGAATCGCATTTGGCAAGCACCTATACTCACCTATGGAGCTGATTCGTGGAGGCTAAGCAAGAGGGTTCTACTTAAGTTGAGGGCAACTAAGAGGGCTATGGAACGAAAAATGGTAGGGGTAACATTAAGAGATAGGAAGCGTGCAGAGTGGATCAGAGAAATAACTCAAGTTACTGACATTCTAGTGGAAATTAAGAAAACGAAATGGTATGGGAGGACATGTAGTGCGAAGAGAGGATAACCGATGGTTGCTTAGGGTAACACACTGGATTCAAAAGGAAGGAAAGCGTAGCAGGGGACGGCAAAAAGTTAGGTGGGCGGATAAAGGTAAGAAGTGGATGCAGCTAGCACAGAAGCGGATTAATTGGAGAAATATGGGAGACGCTTTCGCCCTGCAGTGGGTATAGTCAGGCTGATGATGATGATGTAGGCACCTGGAGAAGTACAAGGATATCTTAAGCTGCCACACTTTGCTGAGCAAGATGCGATGTCCGCGAGCACTGACTTATGGTTTGCTCCCTGCCACGATCGCGTGGTTCTAATAGTGTTCTGGGAATTTAATTACAAGTTGGTTGCAAAAAGCAATGTGGACCCATATGCTGCCAAATCACACCGAGCACCTCCCGAATTAATTACTGGCATCCATAGCAAACGTGCTAGAGTGAAAAAATAAAAGTCATTTGAGCACGTTGGTGTCGCTATTCATGGAAGCACTTTGATTTCCCGTCACACACGGTTTGTATTGTCGCGAAACCTTCAAAGTTGTATTTGTTGTTTTTTAACAGCCGCCGGCATGCGGCCTTATCACTGTGATTCTGGCACGCGTATCAATTATGTATCCCGTATTTGATCATTCTCGTTGTCGCGATACGACGCGTTATCATTTTCTTTGTCTCGAAAGATGCGCCGTGATCTGTCTCGAAGATTCCGGTCACTTGCGTATGTTTCCACAGTGTTCCATGGTGTACTAGTTGCAGTTTGCGACGTTAACTAGATTGTTCTGAGCAGCCTTTAAATTGAGCGTTGACGATAGTGACGGGCGTTCTTTGTTCGACGGTCGAAGAGCACGTTTGTTGCTGTCGCCGCCGCCGAGTTGCTTAGTTCTTTTGCGGACGCAAGTCAGCCCAATATAGAGTTAATTTCAGTACCATCAAGCCTGTGTCTATTTTGGTGTCAACGGCCTTGTCACTACACCGTGACATCTGGTGGAGGTGCTGCTCTTGATACTTCACGTTAAGACCTCAGCCTTGTTCTTGTCGCCCTGGAAGACCAGCCTACAGGTCACTGAGCCAGCCGCAGGCTTTAAAGCCTACAACCCAATCACGGTCTGCCGCCTGATCCATTCGACTGCGGAAGGCATCAACTTTTTGAAATGGCCCAGTCAACAGCACCAGTCGTCTTCGTGCAGCCCAGGGAACCCCCCCATCTTCCAAGGATTGCCCAGGGAAGATGCGGAAGACTGGATGGACCTTTTAGACCATGTGGCAGAATTCAACGGCTTGAACGAGGCCGCGAAACTCATGCAAGTCCACTTTGTTCTTCAAGGACATGCCCGAGTTTGGTTCGAAAATCATGAGGCAGCTATAAAGGATTGGGAGATTTTCAAGGAAGAGTTCTTAACTGCCTTTTCAAGCGTCGTCCGAAAGGAAATAGCCCAGGCCCTCCTTCAGTCAAGACCTCAACTTCCTAACGAGCCTGTCCTGGCGTACGTCGAGGAGATGAGGCGCCACTTCCGCCGCGCCGACCCTAACATGACCGAGGGTGAGAGAATCAAAGTTTTAATGCGAGGCGTTAAAGAATCGCTTTTTGCAAGTCTTGTCCGAAATCCGCCAAAAACCATGGCGGAACTTGAAACGGAAGCGTCTACCATAGTGAAGACGTTGGGCACCCGGATGCGCCACTACGAGCGACCACTTCAGCCGGACTGCTCAAGCCACTACCCCAGCGCATCTGCAAGCGGAGAGAACCTTCGGGATCTCATACGGGAGAGCTTGCGAGAGGAGCTCCGCCGATTGATGCCATCATCGCAACAACCCCAAGTGGCGACTCTCGCGGACGTCATCCGTGAAGAAGTCCAGCAGGCGCTGGGTGCTCCTCAAGGGACGGCTGCGACTGTTCCAGCACAAGAGGAAACAGCGATGAACTACGCTGCTCCTTTACGTCGCCCTGCGCCCCGACATGATGACTTTCCGAGCCCTCGCCGCTACCCTCCTGTTCCTGAAAACCACCCCTTGGCCCCCGCCCGCCAAGCGTACCAAGGACACCCAAGCCCCAAGAAGTGGGACGCCTGGAGGACAGCAAATAACCGGCCATTATGCTTCCACAGCGGTGAAGCCGGCCACATTCTGCGCCACTGCCCGTACCGACAAAACTGTCTCCGCGGATTTGCAGTCGACGCTCCACGACCACGCCCAGGTAATGACCGCAAGAAATCGACAACTATCTTCGTAGCGGTGAGATTGCGCCACCAAGCCGTCGGCTCAGGTCTCCATCGCCGTACAGGGCCCGCTTTGCGTCGCCAGGCCGTACCTACAATGAGAGTATGCGCGGAAGGTCTCCAAGCCCGCGCAGGGGAACCTAAATAGAGCAACCTTTGGAGGTGACGTTGCTCAAACGCGAAAAGACGAACCTCCTCCACCGCCGACGACCACTAACGACGACACAGCCATTTCACCGTCGCTCCGCACGATATCGACGACAACACAGCCATTTCACCGTCGCTTCACACGACATCAACGACAACACAACCAGAGTGCAAGCCGACACCGCCGCCCAGCGAAGTAACAACGGTATGCCCCGGTCATGACCTGAAGAAACGACGGAGCCGAGATCGAAAACCAAGGCCCACGTGCAATGCGAGGACGCGAACAAGTGACCTTGAAGTTGATGTCGACGGTCGCAGCGTAGACACCGGAGCTGACTATTCGGTCATCAGTGGACCGTTAGCCTCCCATCTTAGGAAATTTACAACTTCTTGGGATTGCCCGCTGATTCGCACCGCAGGTGGCAACCTGATTACTCCATCGGGACGATGTACTGCAAGAATAACCGTAAATGAGCGTATTTACCCCACCAGGTTTGTGGTGCTGCAGCGGTGCTCCCGCGACGTAATTTTAGGCATGGACTTTCAAAATGAACATAGGGCTATCATCGACCTCTGATCCAAGCTAATCAAGCTCTCTGCAGACAAAAATATACCACGACGACTTCGACGCAACACGTCGCTCTAAACATCCTCGACGGAGAATTGACCATGCCGCCCCGATCAAGCGTCGCAGTCAGCGTAGGCAGCGCAGACATCGAAACAGCAGAAGGCATTGTTGAAGGAAATATCCAATTGCTCTTAGAACGAGGTGTAGGCATCGTATAAAGCATCGCGAAATTCCACAGCGGTCAAGCTCAGGTGCTGATCAAGCTCAAGTTGCGGTCAAGCTCAGGACACGACGATCGCTTTTCTCGACGAATTAGCGAACCTCAAAGATGTATTCACCCTCCACGACCAAACGCTGGAAGACGCACCGCACCAATTCCATCAGCCCACATTTGACATCAACCCGGCTTGACCTACAGCAGGAAAGAGTAAATTCTCAGTCTTCTTCGAAGCTACGGGGAGTGCTTCTCGTCATCATCGAAGGTACCACAAACACCACTGGCCAAGCACCGCATTATAACGGACGAACACGCCCGACATCTGCGCCAAAGCCCATATCGTGTATCGCCGCGAGAACGCCAGGCCATACGCGATCAAGCTGAGGAAATGCTACGTGATGACGTAATCCAGCCATCGAACAACCCCTGGGCGGCACCAGTCATTTTGTGAAGAAGAAAGACGGCACACTTCGATTCTGCTTTGATTACCGCCGCTTGAATAGCATAACTAAGAAGGATGTCTACCCCCTTCGCCCGCGTCGACGACACTCTCGACCGGCTCTGCAATGCAAGGTACTTCTCATCGATAGACCTGAAGAGCGGATATTGGCAAATTGAGGCCGACGAACGAGATCGCGAGAAGACCGCATTCATCACACCGGACGGCCTTCTTGAGTTCAGGGTGATGCAATTTTGCCTCTCCTCCGCACCTAACCGTGTTGCTTAGTTGTTTTGCGGGCGCAAGTCAGCCCAATAAAGAGTTAATTTCAGTACCATCAAGCCTGTGCCTTCTTTTGGTGTCAACGGCCTTGTTACCACTACGTGACAGTATTGTGCGAAAAGAATAAATACAAATTGTTTTGGTCATATATCATATCTAGGTTTGTTCAGTGAAGGAAATTTTTTCCTCATCACTGGACAGTAAGGTGTAGAAATATGCACAATTGCGAAATTCAATTTTCTTTAAGTACATGGACAAGTGAGTCCTACAAGGGAATGACGGGAACTTGCTTTGTAGTGGTGAAGATAGAAAAACTGTAGGGACACGCAAAAAGGACGTGCATCTCCTCCAGAAGGACTAAACAAAATAACGCTAACTCTCATTGAAGGAGGGAGGGTACTCTAATCAGTAGTGTTCTTGAACTCGTATGATAGCGCTAGGATCATGCTGTAATGTGTAGTTTATTCCTTCAAAGGAGTGCCTTCACTCTATTGCAAAGGGAATACAGTACTCCATGAGGTGTGTCTGATCACTCTGCCTTGACAGAGTTTTTTAAATCTGGTTAAAAGATTGGAATATGGGCCAAGCAAAAGCTGCTCCAATGTGTGTCCTACTACTCCTGTTGTTGGAGTTGACAAAGTACTTCCCAAGTCATATATTACCTGTGAGGCATACAGAAACCTTAGCTCGGCTTATTAAAAACGCTGCTTTACAAGTATGTATTTGGCAGTTCTTATGATATGCTGGTTTGTGACATTATGCTCACAAGTTTCATAAATCGGTTAGAGGCACAAGATCGAAAATGCCTTTGCTGTTTATGTGAAGAGAAATTTAATAATCCTCTTTTGAGCTGGCGATAACGATTTATTAGAGCTCATGACAACTGTAGGCGGTCAGCGGAGAGCTGCAAAATTTCTGTTCACAGCAGGCCATTGTTAAGGAGGCGGTAATAAATCTTTCTGGATCACACTGGTGTCCATAATCGTCTAAAACACTCCTATAAAATAAGTGTTTTCTGTGCATAACGGTCGATACCTGTTTAACCAGCGATCACTAGACAAGTACGGTGTGATGTTCTTCTGATGAACGTGTTATTTTGAACCAGGTAGACACCTATCGATACCAAGCAAATCATTAACACTGTACAAGTGACTATACCAGTAGTATCAGATAAGTCGTTACTCTCGTGTTTTATTCTTCGTGATTAAATGGTTTGGCATTTCTCCTTTGCTCAGTAATATTGGTTGCCATTGCAAGAAAACGAACGAGTAAGCATACAGTGATTATTAGAAAGATATCCACCAAACATGTTCTCCAGTTTTTTCTGTGCCCGGTAATATATTCAAACAATGAAGCTGAGGAAGTCAGAAATAGGTCCAGCAATGAGGAAGGATAAGGTGCATAAGCATTTTTGTACCTTTCAAACCGAAAGTTTTAAGGTTTCTCCGCGGAAAGCACGGTGGAGGATCCGAGTTCAATAGCAGCCGTCTAAGTCAATAAAATCATCGGAAACAAATGGGCACGAAAACCGAATCAGCGTGAGGCGTTCAGAAGCCCTATGCCTCTATTTACGTAATTTGCTGGTCTACCATTGAACTCTCGCCTTAAACCATACTTCGCCATTGTTCCGATTTCAAAAAAACCTCGTTTAGCGGCATCTCACGGCCCTCGGACGGCCTGTACTTGCGAAGTAATGAATACGTGCCACTTTTTTATTTGTCAAATTGTAGTGCATGTATTGCACTCGCTACTAAGGAACAGGTTTTGACCAAAGAGCAGCGCTGAGGTAAACAAAGTAGGCTTTGGTAACCACGCAAAGGACACCGAAACCTAGCACTTCCAGGCGCCGGCTAATCGAAACGAGCTCATTCGTTTGGTTTGTGGGTTTTAACATTCCAAAGCGACCCCGGCTCCAGAGACGCCATAGTGGAGGGCTCCAGAAATTTTGACCACCTGAAGCTATTTAAGGTGCACTGACATCGCACAGCACACGGGCGGTTTGCTTTTCGCCTCCATCGAAAAGCAGCCGCCGAGGCCGGGATTCGATCCCGCGTCCTTGGGAACAGTAGTCGAGCGCTGTATCCACTGCGCCACCCCGGCGGGCAGAATCCGCCGTTTAAGACTGCCTAATAGCAATCTGATAGGTTATTTCAATGCATAAGAATCTGGAGATGCGGAAGACGACGAGATCTTCTATTGACAGCATGGCAGAAATTGCCAAGCAGGTTTTTTCTTCACTTGAGCGAGTGCTCTCTTAGTGGCTCTTTGGTGAGCTTTTTTATGCCACAGTTGTGCATTATTCCCGTCTTCCGCCTTGTCGGCACTGCAGAGTTAAAATGTCAGATCAGCTTCGAATGTCGCGCGTTTGCTATAAGGTAGGCACTAGTGCTACTGCAATAAGAAGTATCTTGAATCATTAGCCGCAGAAAGATTTGGTATTTAGCACTTGCAGGAAAGAATAACTCGCCGTTATACCAGGCGGCGGCCTCCTTGCTGACCCGCGAAAAAGAGCAGGCCCAGGTTCAGAGTGTTCAGATATCTTCACAGACGTTAAATGCAATGTCATAATCATTGCAACCGCCGATAATTGCGCATTTCCATCAACACATTTTTCTAATTCTTCACTCTCAAGGTCTTTGAACCCTTCTTCTAAGGAAACGCTGAACTTCCCTGGAGAAATAGTGCTTCTTTGCCTACTACACTCATATCTTTTCTCACAAGCACTATGCTTGCGTGAGGCCGCACCGTAATATCATACAGCGAATTCACTTATTCACCGACGCTTTGAATTCGAAACACTGGCATGGCAGCTGAGGTTCAGGTGCATCAAATGCCATTAATAATAAGTCAGTTACATAAAAAATTGGTCATATCCCAAGCATTTTTCTATCAACCGGCAGGCAGTGTGGACATTATCTCTCACTCAGTAGCCCTAGAAATGCCGCGTAATTATGCAATCCATTTTCGGGTTGAGGATACCCTGATTACACGGGGACGTGGGGCGTCGACAGCGAAACCACGGAGGCCAATCCGCCTGTACGGGCAGTGACGGAGGATGTGTCCTGCCTCACCACAATGGACGCAGAGCGGTCGGTTGTTTGCTGTCCTTCAGGCGTCGCACTTTCTGGGGCTTGAGGGTTGTTGGTAGGCTTTGCGGGCGGGGACCAAGGGGCGGTTTTCAGGAACAACACGGTAGCGGCGAGGGTTCGGAAAGTCATCACGTCGGGGCGCAGGGCGACGTAAGGCACCAGCGTAGTTCATCGCTGTTGCCTCTTGTGCTGTAACAGTCGCAGCCGTCGCTTGAGGAACGCCCAGCGCCTGCTGGACTTCTTCACGGACGACGTCCGCAAGCGTCGCCACCTGAGGTTGTTGCGATGATGGCATCAATCGGCGGAGCTCCTCTCGCACGATCTCCCGGATGAGGTCCCGAAGGTTCTCTCCACTTGCAGATGCGCTGGGGTAGTGGCTTGTGTAGTCTGGTTTCTGAAGTGGTCGCTCGTAGTGGCGCATCCTTGTGTACAACGTCTTCTCGATGGCAGACGCTTCCGTTTCAAATTCCGCCACGGTTTTTGGCGGATTTCGGACAAGATTTGCAAAAAGCGATTCTTTGGCGCCTCGCATTAAAAATTTGACTCTCTCACCTTCAGTCATGTTAGGGTCGGCGCGGCGAAAGAGGCGCTTCATCTCTTCAACGTACGCCAGAACAGGCTCGTTAGGAAGTTGAAGTCTTGACTGAAGGAGGGCCTGGGCTCTTTCCCTTCGGACAACGCTTTAAAAGGTAGTCAAAAACACGTCCTTGAAAATGTCCCAATCCTTCATAGCTGCCTCATGATTTTCGAACCAAACTCGGGCATGTCCTTGAAGAGCAAAGTAGACCTGTTTGTGTATCGCAGCGTCGTTCCAGCCGTTGAATTCTGCCACACGGTCGAAAACGTCCATCCAATCTCCCGTATCTTCATTCGGTACTCCATGGAAGCAGGGGGGTTCACGCGGTTGGACGAAAACAACCGGTGCTGTAGGCTGGGCCATTGTCAGCGTCGATGCCTTCCGAAATCGAATGGGGTCAGGCAGCAGACCGTGTTCGAGTTATAGGCCTTGAAGTCGGCGGCTGGCTCGGTGACCTGTAGGCTGGTCTTTCAGGGCGACAGGAACACGGCTTGGGTCTTCGCTCGAAGGATCAAAGGCAGAACCTCAACCAGATGTCACGTAGTGGTGACGAGGTTGACGACACAAATGAAGGGTGGATGATTGCACTAAAGAAACTCTTTATTTGGGCTGACTTGCGCCCGCAAAAGAACTAAGCAACTCGGCGGCGGCGATAGAAACAAACGTGCTCGTCGATCGTCGAACAAGGAATGCCCGTCACACTCGTCAACGCTCAATTTAAAGGCTGCACCTAACAATCTAGATAACGTCGCAAACAGCTACCAGCACGGGCTGGAACATTGTGGAAAGACGTCCGAGTGGCCGGAACCTTCGAGACAGATCTAGATGCTAATTGTGCTACAACAACCTACAACAAAACTGATAAAGGTGTGACACGCGACATCGAGCGTTAACAAAGATTACGGAACTGATACGCGGTCCGGAGTGATAAGCCTGTATGCCGGCGGCTGTTAAAAAACAACAAATACTGTTTTGAAGGTTTCGCGGCAATATAGTATATCCACCACATGTATCTCAGTTTTGTCTACAGCTAGTGTCTTCTTTTCAGTTTTAGCCTACAAGCAGGCTTCAGAGCAGAATCAGTCGTGTCACATTATGTACCCTTTCGGATGTGATTTTCAGCCTATGGACTACTTTCTCATCACCGCCTGTTTTAGTCATTGTTAATTGGACTTTTTGGTGCTTTACAGTTTCTTAAACATATATTTCGTTAACGTAATAGTTTTTCGTCACCATCTATAATTACTGTGCACCGAGCTCAAGATTGCGCTCAGAACTTGTTTCTGAAATTGTCGGTCATACACTGTACAGTAATGGCAACTTGCCCTTATATCTCATGTATCGAGATCTTGAATTTCTCCACTTTGCCTCTTACCACTTATTGGTTGATAGGCTTCTTTCTTTCTATTTACCGTTGTATTATGGTAGTTAAAAATAAAACCCTAAGGCTCTGTGTTTCATAAGGATTCATACAACACCTCCAGAAACCCTCCACCTCTCTAGGCCCATGAGAACGAAGGGAGCTTTTGCTTCTGCTTACAGGTAACTCTCAGTGCATGGGGTTACTGCCAAATAACACAATCGTGGTTGCTGAATATACAAAAAAGGCTTGGGTACTACTGGGTGTGCACCGTCACTTATGTTGTGCCTCTAACAGCATCACATATGTAGTGCCTGCTATGACACACCTGGAGGTTAGAACAGGTGAGCAACTTGACACAGTTGAGCTTCAGGTAGAAGACACTGTATCAAGTTGCACACAGTGTGCACCAGACAAAAAAGTTTGATGGGAAGGTCGCTCGTGTAAATATTTTTGCCCTAAACGGAAGGCATCCCATTCCAAGGGAATAAATGGATGAAGTCCTACTTGCTTACCACACGCCCACTGTGATAAACTATCCAAAAGAAAATTTATTGGAGAGCTCATGTTGAGTAAGCCGAGGAATAAGACTAGGACACCTTAAAGTTATCTTTCGTTTTAACAATATGCTAAAACTTGTTCCGGAAGCGCAATACGGATATGGCGGGCTGAACATGGACAAGCAGTATGAGTTCGTGCTCCAGGCAAAGAGATGATTCCTAGCACTAAGAAATTAGAAAGTCAGACAGGGGTGAAAGAGGATTCGATGTTGTCAGCCAACGCGCTCACAGACATTGGATGGCTTCATGCAAACCACGGTTTTCTGTGTAGGAAATGCTTGCTTAGTATGATGATAGACAAATTTAAGCTGTCACGGATTGGGCTGATTTGCCGCTATATTGGCAAATTTTTCCGTAGCCATTTCTTTGGTAGCAAATTACGGGCGCTGATTGCGCTATAACATGCCGTTTTTCTACATGCTGGCGATAGCTATGTGCATGACGTGCCAAGTTGGCTTCCTTCCCGCGGCTTCAATCTTATGCATTCATTTTGCTCGGGCGCGACAGGGCACTAAGAGCACTGCCTTATGCCAGGAACTCCGATGTGCTTTAATAAGCATAAGCTAGGAGATGTTCGCGGATTTCTAGTGGAGAGGCTGCAGACATTTCTAAGTTCTAAGCCACTGCTATTTTTTCTAGCCACCCGTATCTCAAACTGGCGTTTTGAATTTCTTTTGCATGTTGAGTTATGCTCTCGATATGTTTGAGGCCTTGCCAAGTTGTTCGCTTGAGAGAATTTATTATTTTAACGGTGTCAGCTCGTATGTCGACGTATTGGACGTTTAGTGACAGAAGATTCTAGGTTTTGTCGCAATGTGTAATTTCCAACATACGACAAATGTCACTGCTATCTTCAAGGATGATTACACTTCTAATTTAGATTTTACCATACTGAATATGCAAACATTCTCATATGCTTTCTTTGGTTCCAGGAAGTATTGGCCTTATTTTTGTCAATTTTTATTCATTAATATAGCTTCGGACTATAATATTTGCTGACAGCTTGTAGTTCAGTTACACTCTTGACCTACGTAAAACCTTGCCGAATTCTGTGTTGAGCAATTTGGAGAAATCAAGGGTCATTCAAGTGAATCAATTAGACCATATTAAGCAGTTTCCTGCAGCACCAGACAAGGCCAGTTTAAAAGCTTAAGTGCGTCGCTGGCAAGGTCGCACGGTGCCAGTGGTGTGACCTTCAGGGGTATTACGCAGTGGTATACTGCACTACTTAATGCTTAATGCGTCCTGCGTATCAACTTTCGCTCGCTGCAAAGCACGCCATGTGGTCTTCGCAAGAAGCATGCATTCGTTTGCCTCGGTAGTTATGCGCGCAGAACGGGCCGTTTTTTACGCGGATAACATTTCTGTTTTTGTTACAGAAAAACCCAAGGCGACGACGAGGTTCCCCAGCAGTACAAAATTAAGAGCGCAATCCGAAAGAGAGGGCGGAGCGTCGGCTGCAGTCCAACCCCGACCTCGGCCTGCAGCAAATAGTTATGAACAACCAGGAACTTTTCGAATGTGGTTAAGCCGGAGACTCGAAATGAAGAGAGTTCGTATTTTTGAAGAACAAGAAGACAAGAAAGGGCATGATGATGAACCTCCCTTAAAAAGAGAGCGCTGCATCTTCTCAGATGACAAGCAGGCCAAAACTAGAGGTAAGGATGAGGTGAGGATGTTGAGCTAATTACAGCTATTAGGGTTCGGGTTTTGGTTTTCAATTTTAACACTTTTGATCACTAGGTGAAGAAGAGAATGGTGGGGTGGTGAATTGTATTATGCAGCATCGGCAACGTTTCGTCTCATGATATAAAGGGGTTGTTCATAAGATCCCTCGGCCCTCAATTGGGGGAAATACGGAAGAGAGACTTCAGGCTATATAAATGAGGCTAAAAGAACACTGCGATAAAGTTTAAAATATCTTGTTTCTGCACACATCGAAACTACCGAATTTACTTCTTGCTTTCATCTCTATTACTTTTTGTGCGTGTTCTGTAGATTTCCGGATAAGCGTGATCTGTCTAGCTTAACTGTTGGTCTTTTGTGGTAATTTATTATTTTAATACTGGTAATAGCAGGCCGACGTATTGTACTTTTATGGCCTCAAGAATGTAGGTTGTGTAGAAATGGGCAATATTTCCGTCGCACGACCAATGTCGCTGGTATTTCCAAGAATAATTATATTATTTATTTACCTTTGACTACGTTGAATATGCAAAAAAGTGCGTATGCTTTGTTTGGTTTAGAGAAATATTGGGCTTAATATTATCGCCTTTTATCTATATGTATAGCTTCAGAATATCGTATTCGCTGACGGCTTGTAGTTCAGGGAACTCCACTCGGTGCTCTGGAGTTAAACAGTCTGCTTTCATATTTGGTGGGAATTCTTGTACAGTTTCAGAAAATATTTTGCAGCATTGCCCGGCGCATCTTGCCTGATTTTGTGTGCATGTCATAGTCTGTGGTAAGCCCAACAGACAGTATGCGGTCTGGGCTACATAAGTTAGTTTCATTCTCGAGATAATGATGCTATAGTGAACCAGGTTATGTCGACTTTATTATGTCAGGTCAATGCACTGAGTTTGCCTTTCCATGGGCTTAAAAGAGGCTAGCACAGTAATTAGCATGTCCTACCAGATTTGTCGTGCCGTGCAGTGCAGCTGTGGTTGAAGACATATGCGCAGCGGCTTCATCTAACAAAAATGATTGAGCCAAGACTTAATAAGTTGGTCGTAAAATTACATTCCGCATGGCAGTTTTCTTCTTAGTATAGCACCGTGTCCGAACAGTGAAGCTTTATGAGGAGAAATACAGTTGCTGAAAGTGAAGTTGAAATTACTTGTGTGACCACAGCTCCGGGAGAACAGACACCGGTGAAAAACGGAACACGAATTTCAAGTGTCATCTGACATATGGAATAGAAGGAAAATATATGGCCATGTATGCTTTGCAAAGCAAGACAGACAGAGAGACGTTGAAATGCCCGAAAGAGGGCTGGTTGCGTGGGGTCCTTTGATATTTCCAGCTGCGTTTCGATAATATTGTAAATTCTACGTTTTTTCCTTCAGACCTGCCACAATTTTAGGAGTAAACCAGACAATAATTGCAGACACCACCTTTTCTTCCCCACCAAAACACCTGCATGCTTAGAAAGAAACCGAGGCTAAGTATGTCAGTTCAGTTCAGTTCAGTCGTTCAGTCGTGTCCGTCTCTTCGTGACCCTATGGACCTTATCACGCCACGCTTTCCGGTCTGTCACTATCTTCCTAACCTCAAATAACTTCATCGGCAGCGCCTCGAGGATGCCATCTAACCATCGTGTTCGCTGCCTACCCTTTCTCAAAATTAATCTTATTTTGCGCTAAACAAGATGAATTTCGAGTCTGATCACCAACTAGCCCAACAATTAACGCTTTTAATGCCTACCCTTTCTCTGGTAACCCTCAACCTTTTACAACATTAAAGCTTTCTCCAGAGACTCCTCTTTTCTCATCAGATCACCAAAGTAGCTAAGCTTTACGCTGCAACTAGCAGTCAAGGTTTATGGTCGACAATATCGACTGATTTGATCAACTGGCAGTCCAAGGAACTTCAATCGCGTCAATTATTCGGCGGTCAGCCTTCTTCACAGTCCACCTCTCGCATCCATACACCATAGCTGCAAAGCTCATAGCACGAATTATACGGATCTTGGTTGGCAGTCTGATGTCTATGCTCTTCCACTTCTTGTCCCTAGATCCACGGCTTCCACGGCTTCCACTTCTTGTCCCTAGATGCTCCAGGATTTGAAAGGGGAAGACGCCATGATCTTTGTCTTGTTATTGTTCCGTTTAAGCCCAAACTTCTCACTCTTTTTGTACGCGCATCAGAAGTCTCGAGTTCCACTTCACTTTCTGCCATTAAAGTGTAACATCCGCATATCTAAGGTTGATACGTTTTCCAGCAATCTTCACTCCAGCTGAAGACTCGTCCAGACCGGCCTTCCTCATGGTGCACTCGGCATATAGGTTAAATAGGCAGGGCGATAGTATGCAGCCTTGTCTCACCCCTTTCTCAATCGGAAACCAATCAGTAAGACCATGCTCAGTTCTGACTGTGGCCTCTTGTCCTTCATACAGGTTCCTGAGGAGGCAGATGAGGTGATTGGAACGCGCATCTCTTGGAAAGCTTGCCACAATCTGTTGCGATCTACGCAGTCAAACGCTTTCGCATAATCAATAAAGCAGAAGTAGATGGGTTTCTGGAACTCTCTTCCTTTTTCCCTGATCCAGCGAAGGTTGGCAATCTGGTCTCTCGTTCGTCTTCTCTTGCCAAACCCAGCTTGTACGTCCGGAAGCTCCCGATCCACATACTGCCGCAGCCTACCTTGAAGGATTCTCAACATCACTTTGCTAGCATGCGAAATGAGCGCGATATTGCGCTAGTTGCAACAATCTTTGGCACGTGCCTTTCTTTGAAATTGGGATGTAAGCTGACCTCCTCCAATCCTGTGGACACTGCAGGGTTGTCCAAATTTGCTGACATACGTTATACAGAACGTTAATAGCGACATCGTTTAAGAATTTGAAGCAACTCAGCAGGAATGCCATTAATTCCGCTAGCTTTGTTCTTAGCAAGGCTGGCTAAGGCCCATTCAACTTCAGTCCTCAGGATGCCCGTCTCGAAATCAGTGATCACAACCATCTTAGTTGGGTTTGCACATCCGGGTCGTTCTTGTACAGATGTTCTGTGTATTCTCGCCACGTCTTTATTTCTGACGGTTCAGTGAGGTCCCTGCCTCGTTTGTCCTTTATGTCGCCCAGCTTAGCACAGAAGCTTCCTTTGATATCTTTGAGTGCCTTATACAGAGCTCTTGTGTGTCTCAATTGGCTGTTGTCCTCAACTGCTTGGCACTGTTTGTTCAGGAAGG
Organism: Amblyomma maculatum; assembly: GCF_055883805.1. Taxonomy (NCBI): domain Eukaryota; kingdom Metazoa; phylum Arthropoda; class Arachnida; order Ixodida; family Ixodidae; genus Amblyomma; species Amblyomma maculatum. Next base: position 131,069,699 of record NC_139352.1, read on the forward strand.
CGTTCTTATCGCTCCTTGCTATTCTCTGAAAATCCGCATTGAGAAGCATATATCTTTCTCTTTCACCCATAACTTTTGCTACCCTCCTTTCCTCAGCTATTTGCAAAGCCTCTTAAGGCAACCAGTTAGCTTTCTTGCAGTTCTTTTCCTTTGGAATTACCTTAGTAGCAACTTCTTGTATTACATAACAAACATCGGTCCCCAGGTATTCAGGCTCTCGCTCTTCTAGATCTAATTATTGAAATCAATTCCTCACTTCACAGAATATTCTGATGAAATTTGATCCAGATCATACCTGAAAGGCGTTCTAGTTTTCTGCGTTTTCCTCAATCTAAGCTTACATTTGGCAATAAGATGCTGATGATCGATCGGTGCCACAATCGGCCCCAGGCTTTGTTTTTACTGCTTGTATAGCGCTTCTCCCCCCTTCATGGATCACTGCCTTGTCGTGGCGGAGGAGCTTGCGAAACTCGATGAAGTCGTGTGCTCTGCTGTGTAGGGCCACCCAAGATAGACAGGAAGAGAGTTCTGACAAAATGTGATTCACTGGAGAAGGTAATGGCAACCCACTCCAGTATTTCCTGCCAAGAAAACCCTATGGCCAGTCACAATACTATTATTGATATGGCGCCGGAAGATGAGCCCCCCAGGTTGGAAGGCGTCCCACATCTTAGTGGGGATGAACAAAGGGCGATTCCTAGTAGCACCAGGAAGAATGAAGCGGCTGGGCTAAAGCCAAAAGGACGCTCTGTTGTGGATGTGTCGGGAAGCGACCGGAAAGTCCGATGTTGCAAGGCGATATATCACATAGCAACATGGAATGTAAGATCTATGACGCAAGATAAACTGGATATCGTCAAGCGAGAAATGGACAGATTGAACATTGATATCTTGGGTATCATCGAGCTCAAGTGGACCGGAATGGGAGAATTTAACTCCGGCGACCATTATGTCTTTTATTGTGGGCACGAATCCAAGAGAAGGAATGGGGTCGCTCTCATAGTAAACAGAAGAATGGGCAAAGCAGTGCTATGGTACAACCCCAAAAACGACCGAATGATTTCACTTCGGATCCAAGGTCACCCTTTCAACATAACAGTTATCCAAGTCTATGCACCGACCACTACTGCTGAAGAAGCTGACGTTGAGAGATTTTATGCGGTCCTACAATGCCTTTTAGACCGCACCCCATCATCAGACGTCCTTTTTCTCATAGGAGACTGGAATGCTAAGGTAGGGAGTGAAGAAATATCCGGAATTACAGGCAAGTTCGGTCTTGGTGAGCCAAATGAAGCTGGGCAGAGGCTAGTAGAGTTTTGTCAAGAAAACAACCTGACCATAGCGAATACTCATTTTCAACAGCACAAGAGGCGCCTGCACACATGGACTTCACCGGACGGTCTGTACAAGAATCAGATCGATTATATTATTTGCCGGCAGAGATGGAGAAGCGCTATACAAGCCGTAAAAACAAGGCCTGGGGCCGATTGTGGTACCGATCATCAGCTTCTTGTCGCCAAGATTAAGCTTCGATTGAGGAAAACGCAGAAAACTAGAAGGCCTTTAAGGTATAATCTGGATCAAATTCCATTAGAATATGCTGTGGAAGTGAAGAATCGATTACAAGAATTAGATCTAGAAGACAAAGAGCCCGAAGAGATGTGGACTGATGTTCGTGATATAATACAAGAAGTTGCTACTAAGGTAGTTCCGAAATAAAAGAAATGCAAAGAGAAAGATACAAGGTTCTCAATGCGGATTTTCAGAAAATAGCAAGGAGAGATAAGAATGCCTTCCTGAACATACAGTGCCAAGCAGTTGAGGACAACAGCCAATTAAGGAACACAAGAGCTATGTATAAGACAATCAAAGATATCAAAGGAAGCTTCTGTGCTAAGCTGGGCGTGATAAAGGACAAGCGAGGCAGGTACCTCACTAAAGCCGCAGAGATAAAGAAGAGGTGGCAGGAATACTCAGAAGAACTGTACAAGAAGAACCCGAATGTGGAAACCGAACATAAGACTGTTGTGATCACTGATCTCGAGCCGGGCATCCTGAAGAGTGAAGTTGAATGGGCCTTAGCCAGCCTTGCTAAGAACAAAGCTAGCAGAATTGATGGCATTCCAGCTGAGTTGCTTCCAAACCTGAACCATGACGCTGTTAACATTCTGCATCATTATGTCAGAAGATTTGGGCAACCCTGCAGTGGCCACAGGATTGGAGGAGGTCAGCTTACATTCCCATTCCAAAGAAAGGCAGTGTCAAAGATTGTTCTAACTACCGCACGATCGCGCTTATTTCGCATGCTAGCAAGGTGATGTTGAAAATCCTCCAAGGTAGGCTGCTGCAGTATGTGGATCGGGAGCTTCCGGACGTGCAAGCTGGGTTTCTCAAGGGCAGAGGAACTAGAGAACAAGTTGCCAACCTTCGCTGGATCATGGAAAAAGCAAGAGAGTTCCAGAAACCCATCTACTTCTGCTTTATTGATTATGCGAAAGCGTTTTACTGCGTAGATCACAGCAGATTGTGGCAAGCTCTCAAAGAGATGGGAGTTCCAATCCACCTGATCTGTCTCCTCAGGAACCTGTATGAAGGGCAAGAGGCCACAGTCAGAACTGGGCATGGTCTTACTGATTGGTTTCCGATTGAGAAAGGAGTGAGGCAAGGCTGCATACTGTCGCCCTGCCTATTTAACCTATATGCAGAGTGCATCATGAGGAAGGCCGGTCTGGACGAGTCTTAAGCTGGAGTGAAGATTGCTGGAAAACGTATCAACAACCTTAGATATGCGGATGATACCACTTTAATGGCAGAAAGTGAAGCGGAACTCAAGAGACTTCTGATGTTCGTACAAGAAGAGAGTGAGAAGTTCGGGCTTAAACTGAACATTAAAAAGACAGAGATCATGGCGTCTTGCCCTATCAAGTCCTGGAGCATCAAGGGACAAGAAGTGGAAGCTGTGACAGATTTTCTCTTCTTGGGCTCCAAGATTACCTCGGAAGGAGACTGCAGCCATGAAATTAGGAGACGCCTGCTTCTGGGAAAGAGAGCAATGGTTAGCCTTGACCGCCTAGTAAAGAGCAGAGACATTAGTCTGCCAACCAATATCCGTATAACTCGTGCTATGGTCTTTCCAGTTGTGATGTATGGATGCGAGATTTGGACTGTGAAAAAGGCTGACCGCCGAAGAATTGACGCGTTCGAATTCTGGTGCTGGCGAAGACTCTTGAGAGTTCCTTGGACTGCCAGAAGATCAAATCAGTCAATATTGTCGACCATAAACCCTGACTGCTCATTGGAGGGTCAAATTCTAAAGTTAAAGTTCAGCTACTTTGGTCATCTGATGAGAAGAGAGGAGTCGCTGGAGAAAGATTTGATGTTGGGAAAGGTTGAGGGTTGCCGTAGAAGGGGTAGGCAGCGAACACGATGGTTAGATGGCATCCTCGAGGCACTGCAGATGAAGTTATGTTATGTTAGGAAGATAGTGAGATCGGAAAGCGTGGCGTGACGAAGAGTCGGACACGACTGAACGACTGAACTGAACTGATAGCGCTTCTGCATCTTTGCCAGCAAAGAATATAATATATTTGATTCCTGTACAAACCGTCCAGTGAAGTCCATGTGTACAGGCGCTCTTGTGCTGTTGAAAATAAGTATTCGTTATGGCCAGGTTGTTTTCTTGACAAATCTCTACTAGCCTCTGCCCAGCTCCTTTTGACTCTCCAAGACCGACCTTGCCTCTAATTCCGGATATTTCTTCACTGCCCACCTTAGCATTCCAGTCTCCTACGAGAAAAAGGACGTGTGAATATGGAGTGCGGTCTAAAAGGCATTGCAGGTCAGCATAAAATATCTCAACATTAGCTTCTTCAGCAGTAGTGGGTGGTGCATAGACTTGAATAACTTATGTCGAAAGGGTGACCTTGGATTCGAAGGGCAATCATTCGGTCGTTTCTGGGGTTGCACCCTAGCACTGCTTTGTTCATACTTCTGTTTACTATCGTGCCCACAATAAAAGACATGATGGTCACCGGAATTGAATTCTCCCATTCCGGTCCACTTGAGCTCGCTGATACCCAAGATATCAATGTTCAATCTGTCCATTTCTCGCTTGACGACATCCTGTTTACCTTGCGTCATAGACCTTGCATTCCATGTTGCTATGTGATATATCTCCTTGCAACATCGGACTTTCCGGTCGATTCCCGACACGTCCACAGCTGAGCGTCCTTTTAGCTTTAGCCCAGCAGCTTTATTCGTCCTGGAGCTACTAGGAATTACCATTTGTTCATCCCCAGAAATATGTGGGACGCCTTCCAACCTGGGGGGCTCATCTTCCGGCACCCTTGTTATATATTGTGAGTGGCCATATGTGTCTTCTTGGCAGAAAATACTAGAGTGGTTTGCTATTACCTTCTCCAGTGGATCACATTTTGTCAGAACTCTCTACCGTAACCTGTCTGTCTTGGGTGGCCCTACACAGCAGAGCTCACTACTTCATCAATAATAGAGTCGAACGATGATCTAGTTGGTCACACATCCCTTGGCAGAAGGAAGCAGAGCAGGTAACACCATCTCTGTGTTGGTGTTACCTGCTCTGCTGCCTTCTTCCAAGAGATACTTCATCAAGTTTCGCAAGCCCCTCCGCCACGACAAGGCAGTGATCCATAAAGGGGGCTAAGTATGTGCTCTCCTGCTAAAGCCACAGGCTAGAATACGAGAGCTTCGCTGCCACTACCTCTAGGTCGACCTCGCGGCGAGTATTATGTTGTATTCAGTAAATCGAAGTTGACCCAGTTGAAATACATCGTGTAAAAAAAATTTTTTTCACTATTATCATGTAGGAAGAAATCAGACAAACACACATTTACACATACACGCGAACGCACAAACAAAATGTATAAAATACCTAACACTTCGCATGTATTCAAAATATTTTTCGCTCTTTTGTACCGTCGTCGAGATGAGCTTACTTATATCGGGAAAAAATGCAGGTATGCAGTTGAACCTAAATATGAAACCGAGAGGCGTAAAGCGAAAGTGGAGCAAGAAATCCTCCCACTCTTATAAAAGTTGTGGATTTAACTTAGAGAGTATGTAGAGTTATTTATAAAATGCCTTTATCTTTTTACTCTATTATGGTTCCGATTAAAATATTATGCGTGTAGCGAAAAGGTTGAGACTGTGACAACTCCTTTGGTTTTCAACATGTTAGATTTTATTAGACGTGGGTAGTGACTTTTGAAGCCTCAGGGCACCTTCCAGCTTTGTTAGCATTTAAAGTGAGGATTTTGTTTTGCATTTCTTGCACTCCTTAAGCGTTAAACGGGCACATATTTTCGTCTCGCTAAAATGTGGTGTCTGGTGTAACCCCGCATTGTAACGGCACATATGAAAGTCAAGGTGTTAAAGTTGGAGTGCGAAAGTTCTGTCTTTTGAAGCATGTAATTCCTATTCTGAAGACGTGAGTATAAATCTTGATTGGTCAATAGGGATAACCGCATAACATATGGGCGAATATGTGTTTAAGGTTTGTGAGTCTGTAAAATATCTATAGCTTCTTTAGGCAAACATTTGCGCGGATGATGCATTCTGGTGTAGTCTTATTTCTGTTCTCTTTTAACCAGCTGGTGAACCGGAGGAAGAAAAAAAAGATTCGGTAAGTACTTCGCTTTTGCCAACAGCAATAAATGTATTACAGCTGTAAATATTGGACGCAAACTTAGATATGGAATTCAAACCGCGTGCGCAAAACACAAGGTTTTTCTTGCTGTCTAGCTCCTCCTGTTGCATTTCGTAACATCTTTTCAGAATGCCGTCTTTTCATAATTGTGGTAACAGCGCGATCTACAATGCACTGTGCGCGTTGCGTGAAGCAGTCGAAAACGAGAAAGAACAAAACCAACCTTAACTGTCATGCTCACGTTTGACTACTGCCTACATTTCACGGTAGTTATATTCGGCCTTAGTTTTGCGATACATTCAACCATTATAATATCCAGTAAAGGCGTCAGAAGCGTAATAATACATAAAACTGCTTTCTATGAGTCTGAACAAGGCAGTACAGCGACCGAGATGTTATCAAGCGGCGCCAAATTCTTGTCATAAAAGAAATACATATCGGTACGGCTCTTGTGAAAACGTTTCTAGAGAAATACCTGCAGTTATTAGTTAGTGGTTTCCACTTCATGCATACGTCTCTGCCCATACTGTACGACGAAGCTCAAGTTTTCACTGATAACCAGTGCGAAATCGCAACCGATTCAGTGGTCTGTTCGTAGCCTTTGCTTTTGTCATTGAAACCCTTTCATTTACCCCATGTGATCGCTGACTCGTGAACAAGTCAGACGGATGGACCTGTGGGCAAAATGAAAAAGAACCCCTTCGGGTTCTTAGTGTATTTAAAGAAATTTAACATATTTGCCTCCTGGACGTTCGAACATTGAGAACAATATTTAATCTTGATTTTCTCAACTTTGGATTGTTTTCTCCACGTTAATTTGAATATAATTGTTCACTCGGATTCTTCTTTATTATTTTCAAGAACATTGATGGTTATAGAAAAAGCAGAGAAATTTATTACCTCATGCAATGCTCGTTAGACCATTCTATGTGTTTTTTTGCGGAGAAATGATATATTGTTACGGTACGCAGTCACGGAGACGATGACGAAGTAGTGTGCTAGTGACAACGACGACGGTGAAGCTAGGCTCTGGTTGTCCTGCGAGTATGTCCCTGAGTGCGTCCCCGACGGCGAACTGTTGCGGCTACAACGGAGTTTGCCTCGTAACAATATCTAAAATGCAAGGCATCGTTTACCCGATCGCCTACATCTCTTGTGAACTCACTCCGCCATAGCGAACAACAGTGTTAATACGGCTGTTTTCTGAAGGTTTACGACACCGTAATTTTGATATTCAGACTTTTTCGAACGGGCGCAATTTTTTATCAGTCACTGCTTTGTTCTTACACATCAAAGATAATGAACCGTTTTGCAAAATCTTTGTCAGAAAAAGTGCCTTCGGGAAGAAATAATAATGGTTCATTTCTTCATCCTAGAGCCTTTGAAGTAGTCTTAAGCAACGCTGTCATATTAGTTTTAATGAAATCCGATAGCTTAATTCTTTACTGTTCCAGTTTTCTAGAGCAAATAGATAACCAATTTTTGCATTGAATAAAAATGTATACATAGAGTTAAATCAACACATCTCTTTATAAACCAACCATAGCTTTTTATATTTTCAGAACTCAGCTCTGAATATATCCTTCACCATTAAGGCTAGCAGTGTCACCAGAGTTGTCCAGGTTTCAATTTACTGTCATATACTTGCCGGAGCATGTCTAGATTTTTTTTTTGTTTGCGATGTTGGCCGCTCTGCTTTAATTTTCTAAACCATGCAACACATGCGATTTTTTTGTGCAGGACACATACCTCGTTTGCGATCTTGCAGTTCCACTGATGTGTCCGAATCTCATCGTCACCATTATGGGCGCAGGAGAAGGTAAATAACATTTTTAAATCGAAAGTTTTTCTTGTCTCATACTGGCGTGGGCAGAAAGCGTCGGCCGAAATTGTGGCCAGCAACTGTCGTTCGCATTGGCACATAAGAAAAAAAATCTGTCGCCGCCTCAAACGAACCATTGCAACCTCCAGGTGAATGCGCAAGCCACGTAGAGCTCGCGAGAAAAATATAACTTTTGTCTAGAGTGAAGATTATAGTAACGACTACAGATGCAGATAGGCAAAATGATAATAGCAGCGATGGCAATGACGTTGCAGTTAGGGCTAATAATAATGATTGTAGTAGCAATTACAATGGCGGTGTATTTAATTATTAATGGTGGCAACAGCAATGACAATGTCATTAGTGGCATGACAATGGTCATAGTAGGAATCACATTGAAATTGAAGTTAACCATATTGATAATGATTATATTACCAGAGACACTGGCGGTGACATAATTGATAATGATATTGTTTGTAGGAGTGATAAGATTGACGATGACGTTGATAAAAATATCCTCTAATGCAGGATATCTAGTCCTTATATATGAAGCCAGTATATATATTGACTCAAAGAGGAAAGCATGCATGCTAAAACAGGGTTTGAAGTTCCAGCTCAAGTCAGTCATTTGCATCTACGTAGTGCTGGCAAACGTTCACGCAGATGGCCAAGTACTTCGATGCTCATTTAGATGAGCAGTTTAGGTGCTGCTTTTGTAGCATTGTTCTTTACTTAAATTTATGCATATGAGCATGTATATATTTGCATGTAGATGTGTACTATTATTTACAGAAAATTCTGAACGTGAGCGGTATTTTATTTGAAAGTAGTGAATGCAGTTACAAAGCTGGCAGATGAGAAAAAGGCGACAAAAGCGCACTTTTGGCGTGGCTGCGGCAATGTTGTATCATTAATTTAATTTCAAACGTTCCGCTATCCAGCTCACACCTCGCTTCGAACATACGCCAGGTTATTCAGGAACAAGCTGCCGAAGCACTTCCGCCCCCTCGACAACCACCTCTTCATGCCGCTCCACTGACAGCTCCGCTCATTCATGCCGACGCTGTCCCGACGCCCGGACCCAGTCCACTGTCTTATGCTGAGGTTACCGCAAGACCACCCCCTCCTGCGCCTTTTCCATCGTACGGTTCGCCTCAGCAGGCATTTTTCACTCAGCGTCGTGCGCCACCTATTCTACGCCCTTGGCGCACAGCTGACAATCGGCCGATTTGCTTTGCATGTGGCCTCCCTGGCCATGTTGCACGCCTGTGCCGCCGTCGCTCGGCACCGTACGCTTTCGATCAGAGCCCGGTCAACTACACGCAGCCGCTGTCCCCTCTCCGTGCGCCCCCTCAGCCCTCCTCTCACTTTGACCACTTCTCGCATGACAACCGCTCAACCTATGACAACCGCTCAACCTCTCCGCGCCGTCGCTCTCCGTCGCCGATGCGCCGCCGTTCTACCTCGCCAATGCCGGAAAACCACTAGACGCAGTTCCGCAGGCAAGAACTGCGCTTTCGTCGAACAGTGAAAGTCCTGCTTCGCCAGCGAACAATTTAATAGAAGTTAACATTGAAAATGTTTGTACTCTTGCGCTTGTAGATACTGGTGCTGCTGTGTCGGTTATTGACGTTAGACTGTGCCGCTTGTTACGAAAAGTTGTTCTGCCGTATTCTGGGGTTTCTTTGCGCACCGCCACTGCTGAGCACATCAAACCGCTCGCTACCTGCACGGCTCGAGTCACCATTCAGGACGTTCTCTACGTCATCAGTTTTATCGTTCTTCGTGACTGCTCTCATGACATTATTTTAGGGTGGGACTTCTTGTGTCGCAATCGCGCCGTAATTTATTGCGCTATGCCGAAGTAGAGCTTTCTCCGCTGTGCACCGCACCGACCACCGTTAACGTTCTTGGGGAAGCCAAATGCCACGTTGCGGATGCTACTGATATTCCGTCTTTATCTGCCCCTATTGTGCCTATAAACTGTGCCTCTCTTCATGACTGTACAGTGCTCTTCACCCCATCTTCCCTTTTCGTCTCGCGACGCTGCCTTCCCCTCCCCTTCGCCGTCCTTAGAGTACGAAGCGGCCGCACCGAACTGGCATAATGATTCGTTCTACCCACTCACGTTGCAATGTGGCGAGTGCATTGGGCATGCCGACCCTGTTCGATCAGAAAATTTTGTTACCGTCCCGCCGCTTCTCTCCGCCTGTGCCGACACAATCTCCGACAGCATAAGTGCCCTTAGCCACCTCGTTCCTCGTCTCCTCCATCGCCTCTTGCTGCCTTTGACAAAGCCATCGACAGTGCTCTCGCTCCAGATCAACGCGCCAAGCTCTTCGACTTGCTGAACCGATTCCGAACTTCCTTCGACATCCAGCAGCCATCCTTGGGCTGGACATCAGCTGTTGCCCACCACATCTATACTGGTACGCACGCCCCGTTACGCCAACGTCCTTATCGTGTATCAGCCTCAGAGCGACGCATTAGTGATGAACAAGTCGATGAGATGCTCCGCAGAGGTGTTATTAAGCCTTCTAGTAGCCCTTGGGCGTCCCCGGTCGTTTTAGTCAAGAAGAAAGACGGGTCTATTCGATTCTGTGTGGACTACCGCCGACTTAATGCGATCACACGAAAGGACGTCTATCCGCTGCCACGCATAGACGACGCGCTGGACACTTTGCATGGAGCGGAATTTTTCTCTTCAATCGATTTACGATCTGGCTACTGGCAAGCTCCAATGGCTGAAGACGATCGCCCCAAGACAGCTTTTGTAACTCCCGACGGGCTCTATGAGTTCAACGTCATGCCGTTTGGCCTGTGTAACGCGCCCGCCACCTTTGAACGCATGATGGACAATATTCTCCGCGGTTTGAAGTGGCACACATGTCTCTGCTACTTGGATGACATCGTCGTATTTTCACCCGACTTCGCGACCCACCTAACTCGCCTTGAAACTGTCTTGCAATGTCTTAGCGACGCTGGTCTGCAGCTCAATCTGAAAAAGTGCCATTTCGCCGCTCGCCAACTTACTATTTTAGGGCATTCAGTGTCCAAGGATGGCATCCTTCCTGATCCATCTAAACTCCGCGCTGTCGCTGAGTTCCTGAAGCCAACATCTATCAAGCAACTGCGCAGCTTCATAGGCTTATGCTCCTATTTTAGGCGTTTCGTTCGGAACTTTGCGACCATTATTGCTCCTCTGACGCAACTTCTCAGCGCCCACAAAGATCTTTCTGCCTGGTCGCCGGCTTGCGATACTCTTTTTACGAAATTGCGCACGATACTTACCTCACCCCCCGTATTGCGCCATTTTGATCCGGCTGCTCCTACCGAAGTGCACACCGATGCCAGCGACGCCGGCCTCGGCGCCGTTCTTGCCCAACGAAAACCCGTTGTTGATGAATACGTTGTGGCGTACGCAAGTCGAACGCTGATTAAGGCCGAGACCAACTACTCGGTGACAGAAAAGGAATGCTTGGCAATTGTTTGGGCGCTTCAGAAATTTCGGCCATACTTGTATGGGCGCGCATTTGATGTTACGGACCACCACGTTTTGTGTTGGTTGTCTTCACTAAAAGACCCCACCGGCCGTCTTGCCCGCTGGTCACTTAGACTACAAGAGTATGATATCCGAGTCATCTATCGTACAGGGCGTAAGCATTCCGACGCAGACGCTTTATCTCGCTCGCCAGTGTCGCCTGACGCTCCGTTGTCCCCTGCCTCCAGCTCCGCCTTGGCTTCCTTGTCCATCGACGACATGCCATCAGAGCAGCGCAAGGATCCGTGGCTTACATCACTAATCGATCTTCTAACGAACTCGTCACTTTCACCGGCTCCTCGCGCCCTTCGTCGTCAAGCGCAGCATTTTGCACTTCGTGACCGTCTTCTCTATCGACGCAACTATGTGCCAGATGGCCGTAAGTGGCTCCTCGTGGTACCTCGCCACCTCCGAAGTGATATCTGCGCCTCTTACCATAACGATCCGCAGTGTGGCCATATAGGTGTATTTAAGACTTACGAACGGTTGCGACAGCGCTTTTACTGGCGCGGTATGTATACCTTCGTCAGTAAGTATGTGCGTTCGTGCATCGATTGCCAGCGTCGCAAGCCGCCTCCTCTCCATCAGCCGGCTCCACTACAGCACCTTCCGTGCCCATGCCGACCATTCGATCGTGTTGGCATCGATTTGTATGGACCTCTGCCATACACACTTGCAGGAAATCGTTGGATAATCGTAGCCGTCGATCACCTCACTCGCTATGCGGAGACAGCAGCACTTCAGGAAGCCACCGGACCCACTATCGCGTCCTTTCTTCTTCATAATTGCATTCTGCGGCACGGGGCCCCCCGTGAACTTCTAAGTGATCGAGGCAAATCTTTCCTATCCGAGGTTGTCGAAGCGCTCCTACGCGAATGTCAAACCATCCATCGGACAGCCAGCGCGTACCACCCTCAAACAAACGGACTGACAGAGCGCTTCAATCGCACACTAGGTGACATGATGTCCAAGTACATCGCCTCCGATCACTCCGATTGGGACAAGATTCTCCCATTTATAACCTACGCCTACAATACCGCCGTTCAAGCAACTACCGGATTCTCGCCATTTTTTCTGCTGTACGGGCGTGAACCTTCGTCTCCACTCGACACCATCCTTCCCTACCGTCCTGATATTTCAGAGTATACATCGCTTTCAGCAGCTGCCAGGCACGCTGAAGAATGTCGCAAACTAGCTCGCTCACTCACTTCGGACGAGCAAGCCCAGAAACAAGCGCACAGCGACAGCAGCCACTCTGTCCAACAATTTTCTCCCGGTGCTCACGTGTGGCTCTGGGTCCCATCGACACCACCCGGTCTGACCAGCAAGTTTATTTCCAAATACCACGGACCCTATCTAGTGCTCCAACAGACTTCTCCCGTGAATTACCTAGTTCAACCGCTAGCCGCATCCACCGACCTTCGCCGCCGTGGGCGTGAGATTGTTCACGTCGACCGTTTGAAGCCTTACTACGATCCCGCATTCCTTTCGACTCCTTGAGTCGCCAGGATGGCTCTTCTTTTTTGCGGGGGCCAGATTGTAAAGAAGAAGTTCAGATTAGGTGGACATATCGCCGAGAAAGAGGAAGAGGAAGTGATTTTGAGTACCAGCTGACTGCAAGCTAGGCCACCCCCCGCTCCGGTCCTGCACGCTACCAGTGCCCGCTACCAGTGCCTGGATCCCCGCTTAACAGTACACACTTTGGCAGTTCAGAGCCCTAGTTGAATGGGCAATACACGAAGAAAAGGAAATGTGCATTTATATTTCTTCATTAAAGATTACAAGATCAGACGTTTATTTTGCATACAGTGCCACTTGACGTGAGCTGCAGTATAAACTGGAAAGATATTTAAAAACTGGTTTGCTCGCTTTTTCTCCTGCGCCACTGTAGGTGCAGTGACAGTGTACAACATTTTATCGTCACAGCCACGAAGCTTCTGTCACTATGCTTTAATCTCGACGAGTTTGTTGTTGTGCCTCTATTTGTCTAACTTTTAAAGCAGCTGTAAGCACTTACAACACTGAAACAGTGAGGACTGCCCAAATATACTGGCAGTAACTTATGCCTTTTATGCGAAAAGCTATAGCATATATAGCACATATAGCGCATTTCATACAACTTTGCTTTATAATTATATAACCTTCCTCAAAGCGCAAGTGTTCTTCGCAGGTGATGCATTACGTGTTATTGCTTAACTTATTTTTTATTATCCATATACTACCTGAGATTGTTTCCTGAAAAGCAAATTGCTTTGTACAGCATCTCCCATTCTACGCTCATGTTCATCGCCGTCGTTTAAGAAATTTTGTTATTGCGCAAGCAGGAACGTTTTATGGAGTGGAGTTATTTCATTTAGTGATGCAGACTAAATTCTTCACTGTACACAAACGAAGACCACAAAAGAGTTAAGTATAATCATAAACGCCTGGCATCTGTTCATATCTCGTATATGTCACATGGTTTCATAACCGGTATGTCAAAGAAAGGCAAATCAAAACGAAGACAAAACGTGAGCTATTTTCACGCTGCGTAATCGTCTCGATGAAAACGAAAAAATAATAATCCGTTCGTTTACATATTTCAAATACAAGAGCGAGAGGCTAAAAGCGTAGCATAAAAACCAACAAACAAAACGAAATTATGAGCACATGCCACCGATTTCTATTACGAATGATCAGGGCGTCTTTATATCTAAATTTCAATCTGACGGGAAACTGCGTTGGGTATTTTGATCTCACAAATACCACGAGCGACTACTTCTCTGTAGCGGATAAAATTTAAAGTATAAGTTCAGTGCACTGTAGGTTTCATGCATATAAGCCTGTTTAACTCGTCACATGTCTAAGTTATCAATTGCGAATTTGATGACCGTAGCACGAGAATGGGTAATATCCCTCCGCAACGTAAAATGATCGCCTTTTTGTGTAGCTGCAGTGTAGGTGGACTGGAAACTGTAGCTGGAACACACCATATTCATCATCTGGCTCCGCAATCTTTACTCACTTTCATGCTCAACTTTGTTCCTTGCAGCAAAGGCCTATTCGGCGATTAAATTTTGTTCATGTATCAATTGTTTAATAAACCTGCGCCCTTGCTTATACCTGACGAGAAGAAATTTGTGTACAAAATAAAATGCTTTTATGTATATGTATATGGGTATACGTGAGATAAATTCAACTATATATATTGCCACGTGCCTAGCGCCACGCAACTGCCGTGCTTGGTGCCGACGACGATGAAGTGGTTGTTGGCTCGATAGGCGCGCTGTTGCTGGACTCTGTGATCGGAACTAGAAGCCGACCTTATTCTCGGGTTCTCGTCTACGTGTACCTTCACGGCTCCCTGTGGCTCGAATCGCAAAACTGGTGGAAGTACCATCGATGATTCCTTCTCCTGCGGAATACCCGACGCGGCCGCCTCTCGTGACCACTCCTGTTAATCGTACAAGCCGGCGGCTCCGAGGCTTGCCCCCCGAGGCTTTCCCTCTTGACGAAGAGACCCTGGCTATGGCAACGACACCGCCCGCCCGTACCACGTCTGAGGCATAATACTTTATATCTTTTTTTGGTAGCATCAACATATATGTCCTCTCTCATTCTTCAGACCCCACATACCCCTAAGCCATTTCACGGCGAGCAGTTCGAAGACGCCGAGGACTGGCTAGCTCACTGCGAAAGGGTCGCGTCGTTTAATGGCTGGAAGGACGCTGCAAAAATTCGGAACGTCTACTTCAGCCTTGAAGACGCTGCTCGGGCATGGTTCGAGAACCGCGAGGCCACATTCTCTACATGGCCAGCCTTCCGACGCCAGCTGCTGGGTACGTACGCCAACAGTGACCGCCGAGAGAACGCCGAGCGTGCCCTGACCTCTCGAGCTCAGCGTCTGAACGAAGGAGTCGCAATGTACGTTGCAGACGTCATGCGTCTTTACCATCACGCCGAGCCGTTCATGAGTGAGGTGAAGAAGGTGCGGCACCTGATGCACGGAGTTAAAGACCAGCTTCTTTCCGGCCTCGTGCGGAACCCGCCCACCACCGTCGCGGCGTTTCTGGCTGAAGCTGTGATTATGGAGAAACTGCTACATCAGAGATGCAGCCAGTACGCTCGGCCACTGAATTCCATCTCCCCACTACCGCCGACTAACCGCATCGACAACAATCCCGGGGCAGATCTCAACTCCCTTCGCGACCTTATGCGCATCGTGGTTCGCGAGTAGCTCCAACAACTTCATGGGACATTTAACCCTGGCGCGGCTTCCCTGGCCAGCATCATCTGTGAGGAGGTTCAGAACGCACTGACGCCACCGATAAGTGCAGTCGTTCCACAGCCACCCCCGGGCCTCACCCAGCCGATGACTTATGCTGATTTCACACACCGCCCAGCCCTGCTTTCTACCCCTTCGCCTTACACGCCACCTCAAGTCGCTGTGCACGCTGCAGAACAGCTGCCCCTCTCGGCAGATCGGCGCCAGGCGGCCCGGAAGACTGATCTCTGGCGGGCTCAAGAAACCCGCCCTCTCTGATACCACTGTGGCGAGGCAGGTCACCTCTACCGGCGGTGCCCTTATCGCCAGCTGGGCCTTAGAGGATTTTCTCCCGACAGCCCTCGTCCACAGTTTGGTCAGCGGCGCAGAACATCGCCGAGTACGTCACCTGCCAGCGTAGTCTGCCGCATTCTCGTCGGCGTGAGTCGCGCTCGCCTTCGCCGCATCACTCTTCGTCCTCTGGGCCACAGTATACGACTAGACACCGTGGTTCCTCGATCCCTTGTCGGGAAAACTAGCTCCGGCGTCCTTTGGGGGCGAGACCGCTGCACACCGATTCGCCGCAAAGCTTCCACCGCCACACCGCTCGATTCGCCCCGACGTCGAACGCCGAATTCCTGTCCAGTTTTCGCCGAACAGACCAGATCGCCCCGACATCGTCCGCATCGCCGACCAGTTATCACAGTCGTGTTTCTTAAATCGCCCCGACGCAGATCACACAACTGCCACCCAGCTGCCGCCGCAGCTCAGCTCGCTTCACTCCGACCTGCCGTCGACATTGAATCGTCCCGACGCCGACCACCCAACTGCCGTCTAGCTTCCGCCGCCACACCACTCACTTTACTCCGAATCTACGTCGACAGGCCCTGGTCTTGGCTGGGTCTTCCTTGACATCCCTGTTATCGTCGACACAAAGGAGGTCAGCGCTTTAGTTTATACGCGAGCCGATTATTCTATCCTCAGCGGGCGGCTTACAAGGACACTGACAAAAGTGATGACGCCATAGAACGGTCCAGACGTACGTACGACTGGCGGACATGTGGTTGCACCACTGGGTATGTGTACAGCCCGGGTTACGGTGCGAGGCAGCACATTTGTCGTGACTTTTCTTGTTCTACGCGAACGCTATTATGTTATTCTTGGCATCGACTTGCTTCGTGAGCACGGTGCCACTATAGATATCTCGAACCACTTGGTGACGTTCTCCGCCAAACTGGCCACCGAAAAGCATGAGTACCGTGGGTCCCACTCTACGCTGCGAGTCGCCGATTATAGCCTCACAGTGCCACCACGCGCCAGCATCCTCGCCAGAGTTACCTGTGACGAGCCGCATCACGGCCTCCGGGTTGTTGAGCCTAATGTCTCCCTCTAACTCGCCTCAGGAGTTTCTGTGGTAAGAGGTTTTTGTTTCTTTCGTGGCAGAGAGACGGAGGTACTTGTCACCAATTTCTCTAATGAACATCGACATCTGTTCCATGGCACTGTCATCGCTTACGTCGACCATCTGCAGGACGTCGCCGAAAGTTTTGCTTCCGAGGAAGCTAGGCCTAGCACTGAACCGGATGATGCCGTACACGCTGTCGACATCAATTCTAGCCTTTCCTCCGCTGAAAAGAGGCAACTCCAGGATTTATTGCGGGATTTTCGTGCGTGCTTCACGTCTTCATCTAAAGCACAGCAAACGTCGTTCATTAAACACCGCATTATCACGCATGAAGGCACTCGACCCATCAATCAGCAGCCCTATCGTGTTTCTCCTCGGGAGAGAGACGATATCCAACAGCAAGTCAAGGAGATGCTTGCCGATGGCGTCATTCAACCTTTAAGCAGCGCATGGTCATCACCTGTAGTCCTCGTTAAAAAGACGGAACACTTTCTTTCTGTGTTGACAATCGGAAACTTAACAGTACGACAAAGAAGGACGTCTATCCACTGCCACGGATCGACGGCTCTCTCGACCGAGTTTGCCGAGCCAAGTACTTCTCCTCCATTGACCTCAGGACTGGTTATTGGCAAATAAAATTTGATGAGGGGGACCGTGAGAAAACTGCCTTCATAGCACCACATGGGCTCTATGAATTCCGCGTCCTCCCATTCGGGCTCTGCTATGCTCCTGCCACCTTCCAGCGGATGATGGACACTGTGCTCACAGGTGTAAAGTTGTAAACATGCCTTGTTTATCTCGACGACGTGATAATCTTTTCACCGACGTTCACGGAACACCTGCGCCGCCTGAGAACTGTTCTCGAAGCCGTCCGGTCTGCCAGCCTTTCTCTCAAGCCTCAAAAGTGCCACTTCGGGTTCACGGATTTTATGTTTTTGGTGCACATCGTGAGTGCTGATGGCATCCAAGCTGACCCTGAGAATTTTGCTGCCGTTGCTGCCTTTCCCGTCCCCGCCCACAAAAAAAGCAGTCCGACGGGTTTTGCGGCTGTGCTCCTATTATTGTCGCTTTATGAAAAACTTGCACAGATGGCCAGCCCTCTGACACTTCTGGCTCGAGATGACGCATCATTTTCCTGGGGCGCCGAGCAGCAGATGACTTTCGACGAGTTACGACGCCGGCTCTAGTCACCCACGATCCTGGCACATTTCGACGATGATGCAGAAACAGAGTTTCAGACAGATGCGAGCAACGTCGGCCTTGGTGCCGTTCTAGTTCAGTACTGGCCTCCGGGCAGTGCGCGCGTCTGCGAGCGAGCTCACGTGAGCCTGTGTGAGTACATCGAACAGGCGGGCTTGATGACCCGCCTATTTCACCTCGCCAGATAGTGCGCGCTGTGACTGAAAGCTCCACGTGTGCTATTTCCGACAATAACGGCCGATCGTCCACGACAGCCGTCAGTGTTTTGTACAGTGGGCCAGTGCGTGCATTGTGAACAGTTGCCTGGACGCAGAGCTATTGCGGAGGCCCGCCCGATGTGCCGAGTGCTCAGTGACATATATTTCTTTTATTTTTACCTGCCCTTTTCTTTCTCCCTATCACTCACCTCTTTGATTTCCTCTACCTTCTCCTCGCTATCCCTTTATTTCCGCCGCCCCAGTACAGGTGCTTCAGATATAAGATAGCAGATACCGGGGCTGGCAAACACCTTTTCTTTTCTTTTGTACATGCAATAAATAACCACTACAACAACAACCAAGACGGGGTCGAGAAAGTAATTGCCTACGCCAGCCGTGCACTTTCCCGTGCTGAGTGCAACTTTTCCACCTCTGAAAAAGAATGCTTGGCGGTATTATGGGCCGCTGCCAAGTTCCGCCCGTACCTTTATGGCTGACCGTTCCGTGTCATCACTGACAATCACTCGTTGTGTTGGCTGAAAAACTTAAAGGATCCTTGTGGCCGCTTAGCACGTTGGGCATTGCGTCTGCAGGAGTTCGATTTCGATGTTATTTATGAGTGTGGCCGAAACCACAACGATGCTGATAGCCTGTCCCGTGCGCCCGTCGGCCCTCCTCCGTCAGATGCCACCGAGGACGATAGCTTCATCGGAGCAGTCACTACGCCCGATCTCGCCTCCAAACAGCGTTCCGTCGCCGAGCTTCGACTGATTATTGACCATATTGAAGGTGGGCACCCTACAACACCCCGGTATCTTGCTCGGGGGCTGTCGTCATATTGCCTCTGCAATAGGGTGCTTTATAAGAATTCTACGTCGAGTGCAAAAACATACCTGCTAGTCATACCGGCTGCTCTAAGGCACAAAATCCTCCTGGCCTGCCATGACGAACCAACTTCAGGCCATCTTGGCTTTACATGCACCCTAAACCGAGTCCGGCAGAACTATTACTGGCCACGTCTTTCTCCGAGCGTTATACGTTACGTACAGCCTTGTCGACAATGCCAGCGGCGAAACAAATACCCGCGCTCAAGCCATCCGTCATGTTACTATCTATCGAACCACCCCTCACACCCTTCGAGCAAGTGGGCATGGCCCTTTTAAGCCCATTTCCTTTATCCTCGAACGGACACAAGTGGATCGTAGTCGCCACAGACCACTTAATAGGTTACGCTGAAACGAAGGCCCTTGCCCGAGGTACTGCCGGCAAAGTTGCTCGATTTTTTATGAGCGACATTGTGCTCAGGACCGTCGAGCAGCCTTACTGACCGAGGAAAGGCGTTTACAGCTCGGCTACTGCGGGACACCTTAACTCTCAGCCATACCGAGCATCGCACAACAACAGCGTATCACCCTCAGACAAACGGCCTAACGGAATGGCTCAACAAAACTTTTGCGGACATGATCTCGATATACATTGACGTTGAACATAAAAGGTGGAACGAGATCCTGCCGTATGTCACTTTCGCCTACAATTCGGCATGCAGGAAACCACAAAGTTTACGCCGTTCTGTCTCGTATATGGCAGGGAGCTCGCACGATGTTGAACGCGATGCTCCCGTGCATGGATGAAGCGGTCGAATCCGATGCCGCCCATTTCGCAGAATAGGCCGAGCAAGCCCGTCAGCTGGCCAGCTTGCACATCAAGGAGCAGCTTGCCACCGACGCTCGACATTATAGCATGCGGCACAGGGACGTCCACTACGAACCAGGAGACCAAGCGTGGGTGTGGACCCCCGTGCGCGACAAAGGCTTGTGCGAGAAACTGCTCCACCGGTATTTCGGACCCTATAAAGTCCTGCGCCGCTTAAACAGCTTTAATTACGAAGTCATTCCAGATGGAACTGTTACCGTCAGTGTTCGGTGTAAGCGGCCTGAAATTGTGGATGTGGTGCGCTTAAAGCCGTACTTTTCACGTGACTGAGCGCTTCCTGCAAGTGAGACCTTGAGTTATTCTACAGTTCACCTCGCACCTAATTTTATTCTCCTCTCACCTTGTCATCGGGAAGATGTTTTTCTTTCACGGGGGGGGGGGGATAATGTCACGTGCCTATCGCCGCGCGACTGCCGTGCTCGGTGCCGACGACGACGAAGTGGTTGTTGGCTCGAGAGGCGCGCTGGTGCTAGACTCTGTGATCGGAGCTAGAAGCCAGCTGACCTTATTATCGGGTCCTCGTCTACGTGTACCTTCATGGCTCCCTGTGGCTCGAGTCGTGGCAATATATATATCACGCAAATAATTGTGAGGGAAATGAGGGGCTGGTTATTACAGAGTTGAGGGAGCTGACAGTAAACGAGTCTAAGGCAAACGTTCGGCATTTTTTTATTGTTGGTATCTGACAAGAATTTCTCTTATGGTGATTATTGGGATAAAGAATATTAAACGACAAGCGGAATGAAAAACAATACGCCGATGGTGGGCATCGAACCCACGACCTCCGAATGTCACGTCCAGGGCTCTTCCAACTAAGCTACGTCGGCGGCTGTGCAACCTTTCGCTTGCATGGGTATTTATGTTGACTAACCGGTACCTGTGAGCGTTAATTAGCGCCTCCCTTGTCCCTAGCGGCGAATGTGGCACATCTTATACCGCGAGCGTCACGTGATCAATGGCCCCGACATTTGAAGGTCATGGGTTCGACTCCCACCATCGGCGTGTTTTTTTCCTTCTTGCTGTTGTCACCCGTTAATAATTAGAAGTATTATTAACGATGCGCCCTTAACGGTGCGCACACTCCCAGACACCCTTAGAGTGAGTAGGGGTAGCTGTTTCAGTCTCAAAGGAGATGCCCTCGACCTGCGTGGCAAGCTCAGGCGGAATTCAACTACCTTGTAGTGACAGTAGGGGGTGGCCGTTTGGTGCCCAGCTGTTGCCGGTTCAAGCCAGAGTAAGGATCGGAGTCAGAGGTAGCAAACAAAACAAACTTTATACACAGCAAGGAACGATACAGAGGAATACAGAACAACACTAAAATTTACAGACGACAGGTTCACAGAAAAACAAACGCTAAGCATGCAACTTCAGATGAAATCAATAACACAGAGGCTTAATATACAGAATCAAACACGAGAGAGTCACATAAGCAAACACCATATTGTTCACCGGGTACTGTTGCAATCCGACGCCTCGAGAGTCACGTTGTGGCCGCCATACAAGACGAGCGCCGCTCCCTCGCAGGTCCGTGGGCTTGCTAGCAGCGGGTGATCCACGGGAGGCTAGCCGAAGCACTAGCGAAAACGCCGCAATCACTTACTGACTGACTACACAAGCCTCGCGGCCTCCCTAAATAGGGCGCGCCGCGTCTGTCTGTTAATGCGCGACAAGGCTAGCGCGCACACACACTTAGCTTCGCTGGTTAGAGCGCTCCCTTTTCCTCGTCGTCATTGCCTAGGTCCCGTAGAATGTTCTGGATACGCCTGGCATTTTCCAGACTAATAAATCACCGTATCACCGGGTGACGAGAAAGAGGGTGACGGCGATGCGTACAAAGCTACGCGCGCTCTCGCGCGGGGAAGGAGAGTTTTTCTAGAACAATGGACTACGGGAGGCGCACTTGGTGATGCAGCTTGGTAGGCTTTCAAAAACAAAAGCAGGAAGGGACATATTGGAAAGGATCGGCATTGGAGTTGACGCTCCACCTGGTGACACTAAAATTCAGATTAGGCGGGAAATGCACAAGGGCTTGTGCATAGAACCTTTGCCCAAGAACATGCTTCCAATACATCACGAGGACCGCAGGAAGGCAAGAGCCAAAGCTTTAGATGTTAAGTACGGGAAGTACAACGGGGCAGTCTATGTAGATGTCGCCGAGTATAAGGACAAGGACGCATTTGCAATTGCGGTGGTGGACGGGCGGGGACGCTTGATCGCCTCCGGATCAGTCAAAACCCGCTCCCCAGAAACTGCAGAGGAAGCGGCGAGAGCAATAGCTATTACTAGTAGTAATGGTGACTTGATCTTCAGCGCTTCCAAAACAACCATCCGAAATTTGGCGAGGGGCAGAATATCTGTCACAGCGGCGCGATTGCTGAATCGGGCCACGGGGCGAGGGACTACGGTGGCGGAAATTGTATGGGTACCAGCACACTCTGGGAATCCTGGGAACGAGACGGCTCACATGAATGCTCGAGGTTTCGTCAGCCGAGTAGGTGAGCCGGACGTTCCGGGAAGGTCCACGAGAGATGGGCTGGTATCCTTTCTTGACATTACTAATAATTTCAAACTTGAGCGGAGGATTTACCCACCCCCGGGCAAGCAATTGGTGAAGGCGCAGGAATGCGTCTGGCGACGATTGCAGACTAGATGTTTCTTCAACCCATACGTGTTGAGCAAAATCTACCCGGACATTCAGCCAGAGTGCAAACGGTGTCAGGAATTGGCAACCTATGACCACATATTATGGAGCTGTAGCATAGCACCGCCACCGGCGGATATTATGCGTGATCCTTCCCTCGAGCAGTGGGAGGCCGTGTTGGCCAGCTCAGACCCGGTCGTCCAGACCAGGGCCGTGGAGTGGGCCACCCAGGTCGCCGTCAGCCATGGGTTGATGGCCATCTAACACGGATTCATCCATACATGCCGCGCGGGCCTCGCGCCGTGCCGGCTCAAAACAATGTGCGCCGATTCCGTGACACTGCCCCTCCATTAAAGAATATTGTCCTACAATATTCACAAATTTGCACAAATATGCACAAATTTCACAAACTGCTTTAACACATTACGATTCACACATAAACGCCTTGATGTTCACAAACATAGCAACACACTGTTGTCGGATACACATAGCAATCAACAAAACAGAAACACACAGCTTTTCAAATGTTAAGCGCACAAACGTAAGACATGCTTTCCCTTATATTTCTAAACTCGGGATGCACCTCCTCCTTGGAACTTATCAGTTCCTTTCCACCTTTCAGGTAAGCAGGCTCTCTTTTTAACGGGGCTATGTTGTTTCTTCCTCTCGCGAGTTCGGCTCCTTTTTCTTTTAGTATAGAGCCTTTTCAATCGCGATTTGTTCCCGCTTCTGTATCTACCCTCACGCCAATCTGCTTCCCGATGAGAAATTTGACCATTGTCTTTCTTGCGACCAGTATGACGCTTGCGGAGAGTGCTAGTGCTAGCATGCTTAGCACTGTTTCCAGTCGGCCGTCTTCCTTCTTCTGGGCGTGGGCTACTCTCCTTAAGCTTGCGCTTCCAGTCTTAAGGAACCTCTTCCTTGGTTTTCTTCGCGAGCTTTCCTGCTCGACTTCATTTTGCCTTGGCAGAATTGGCTTCTTTTCTCTTCATTTTTTTGTTTCTTTCTAATCTTTTGTCGGGACCCGTTCGCTCCCATTCCGCTTTCATAATGAGATGATTTCTCTCTAACTGAATCACACTGTGAACTCGTTCGATCTTCTTCAATTCCTTCAATTTTCTTCCTTCTTTTTGCGACGTTCTGTCGTACCTCTTTGGAACAGGGCTCTTTTTCTACTATAGACTCATTCTCCTTACTTTTAGTTACCTCCTGTGCCTCAAAATGTTCCTTAAAATGTTTCTTAAACCCTTTCATTGGGGTGCAGCCCTCCCTTTCTTCCATTTCTGAATATATCAGCCTAGGATCTGCGCTGTCGTTCTCCTCTGAGAAAAAGCCTTCCTCATCATACTGAGTGGGGAGGGGTTTCTGATCTTTCTCAGTGCGAAAAAATTCCTCGGTATTCGAGCCAGCGCTTAAAACCAGTTATTGAATTTTTGCAAGAGTACTGTCTTGAGCATCAGCTTCATCTGAGCTTTCGTGCTTGTTGTTATTTGACAGCTCTTCCTCTAGGTCACTCATCAGACACGGTGCAATTAATAGTGGAGCTAGAGTCCTGTCCTTCTTTGCCCTCGGGAGAAGATCGCGTGCAACAGTCTTCCGACTCGATAACTGCCTTTGCAGCTTCTGTGCAACCTGTCGTTTCGGAGAGCACATTCTCACTTTCCTTAGAAGTCTTAGCTCCAGTTAAGTCCTCTCGTTCTGAATTTTCTGTTGCGGAAACGAGCTGTTCAACCTTTCTCTCACATCTGGAACTAGTTTCCACAACACCTGTAGTCGTAAACGAATCACTAGCTTCGCTGTACCTCCTAGTATAGAGAAAGGTAACTTCCAGAGGCTAGGTGATGCCTTTCAACCGCTGGAATTCAGCCAGCTTCTTCAGAAGAATATCTCTCTCATTTAAATATTCTTTTTCTTTCTCAAGCCAACGCTTGCTTCATTCTCTCTTTTTCGGCCTGCTTCCGGAGCCATTTTTTCCCTCTTTCTTCTTTTTGCCTCTCTCTTTCTCAGCCTCTTCTCGAACCTCCTTTTCCTTTCGGTCCACCCATTTTCGCAATTCAGCTCCATTAAGACCTTTCTCTGGGCCCAACGCAATAATCTCCTTAAGATTCATCTTCAATCCGAACTGCCTATTGCTATCACATAGCACTACTCAATGGATCTTCAGCACCGCTTCCGTGCGGAACCTCTCGCTATCGGTCTGCTGCTACACAGTTTACGACCTGTTAGTAAACTCTTCCAACTCGTTCTCTGTCCTCTGAGCTTGAGTGCACCAAACGTCCTGTCGCGGACGCCAGGATAATTCTCACCCGTTAATAATTAGAAGTATTATTAACGATTAGCCCTTACCGGTGCGCACACTCCCAGACACCCTTAGATAGAAGGGGGTAGCTGTTCCGGTCGCAAATGAGATGTCCTTGACCTGCGTGGCAAACTCAGGCGGAATTCAACAACCTTGTAGTGACAGAAGGGGGTGGCGGTTTGGTGCCCAGCTGTCGCCGGTTCAAGCCAGAGTAAGGATCGGAGTCAGAAATAACAAACAAAACAAACATTATACGCAGCAAGGGATGATCAAGAGGAATACACAAGAACACTAAAAATATACAGCGGAGAGGTTCACAGAAAAACAAATGCTAAGCATGCAACTACAGAGGTATTCAATAACACAGAGCCTTACAATAAAGACCAAAACACGAGTCACATAAACAAACACCAATACCAAACTGATCACCGGGCACTGTTGCAGTCCGAATCCTCAAGAGTCACGTTGTGGCCGCCATACAAGACGAGCGCCGCTCCCTCGCAGGTCCGTGGGCTTGCTAGCAGCGAGTGATCCACGGAAGGCCAGCTGAAGCACTAGGGAACACGCCGCAATCACTGACTGACTAACTACACAAGCCTCGCGGCCTCAATAAATAGGGCGCGCCGCGTCTGACTGTTCAGGCGCGCCACGGCTAGCGCGCACACAACTTAGCTTCGCTGATTAGCGCGCTCCCTTTTCCTCCCGCACTGGCCGCGACATTCGGAGGTCTTCGGTTCGACACTCACCATCGGCATGTTGTTTTTCCTTCCGCTTATCGTTTAATATTATTTATCCCAATAATCACCATGAGACAAATTCTTGGCAGATACCGACAATCAAATTAAAAAAAAAATTCCCAACGTTTGCCTTAGACTTCCCGTACAATAACCTGCGTAATAGCTTTCGAGAGTCTCGGTTCTGGCAGTCTGGAGGTCGAAAAGGTAGCGTAAGTGGGTTTTCGCACAGCTGCCGCCCTCCCCAATGATCACGTGCATCGTGACGCTCGCGGTATAGTATGTGCCACATCCGCCGCTAGGGACAAGGGAGGCGCTAGTAAATGCTCACAGGTTTTGGTTAGCCAACATAAATACCCGAGCAAGAGGAGGGTTGTGCAGCCGCCGACGTAGCTCAGTCGATAAACTAATGAAGAGCCTCGCGGAAAAAAAATTGCGCAGGACGCGCTTCAGGATCACAGTGATTACTGCCATGCGTGAACGCCATATACTGTGGAGGCCCATTAGCATTATTGAATCATATGGAACCCCCTCCTAGTTTTGCGTGAATGGTACGTATTCCGTAAGGATAAATAGATATATCTTTCTTTATTGTTCTTTAAAGTACGTCCCAAAAATAAACCTCTTCCCAACAGTGAAGAAATATATGATCTATCGTTTCTGGCTGCTTACATATTAAGCAATGTGGGCCCCATGGAAGAAATCAACTTTTTTCTTGCAAAAACACTTTTACTGGCAAAGTTCCAGTACGGAACTTACAAAAAAGAAAGTTTTAGCCGTTGCCTGGACTTTCATTCTCTTTACACTCTTCAGCAAATTCCTGCCATGGCCTCCCCTGTATATGGACCTATAAATGGGCTCCGGAAGAACAACGTTGCACAAATCCTTGTACTTTTTTTTTCACAGTTGATAAATAGTATTTTAAAAATCTTGCAGAAAGAAATCACACATTTTGAACTTGTCTGATGTAACCAAAAGTACCTCCCGTATAACATTCGGTTGGCACAACAAAATCTGGCAGTGCGCGTCCAAGCCAAATTTGGCAGACAGTGAACAAAAATGGATCATGAACGTCACGCAGGAACAGAAATCTGCTGACAATCTGCCGGAAAAAGAATGGCCTAATTCCACGGCACCATCCTTAAAACTTCTAAATAAATTTGTGCTGCTGCATCTTTACATTTTGAAGCCCACACAAAAACCGCTTGTCGATGATAATCCTGAGTGGTTGCCAAAGGTAGAACCTTTGATGGATCTAAAGGAATTTCAGAACGACGAAGCCAGCCCCTGGCAGGCCTATTATGTCAGTTTCTTGTATGTGTTTGTGTTGTCTTTCAAAAGTCAGGCAATAAAAAAAAAGACACAGCTTAGTCGCAAGAACACTGGACGTGACATTCGGAGGTCGCGGGTGTGACTCCCATCATCGGCGTGTTGTTTTCCTTCCGCTTGTCGCGTTTCATATTCTTTATACCGATAATCACCACAAGACAAATTCTTGTCAGATACCAAAAATCAAAATAAAAAAAATCTCCAACGTGTGGCTTAGACTCGTTGACTGTCGGCTCCTTTAACTGCATATATTGTAAGAATGGGGGGTTTATTCAGCAGGTCAACAGGACTTGATCAGCAGGACTGAGCAGATCAGCGGCGAACACAGCGGCAGCGAACACAGTCAGGTCCAGCACGGCCAGCGATCACGATGCCACTGACTGGCATGTTCCTCGTGTACTTCTTCCTCTTCACAATTGTCCTCGTGACAAAGAGGAGACATCCTGACGACTTGAGGGTTTGAGTCGCTGGACGTGAACAATCGCGTCCGCGCTGGCGTAGATCATGGGAAGGCGTAACAGGTTCCACCACATAATTAACCAGAGAGGTGCGCTCCAGAACTCGGTATGGGCCATGGTATTTAGCAAGAAATTTTGAATACCGTCCAGAGGCATTGGAAGGTATCGATAGCCACACAAGAGCGCCAGACGAGAAGAGCGGTGTCGAGTGTTAGCTGTCATGGTTGGATTTATGGCGGTACTGGGTGTAAGCCGGAATGCGCGGGCGATTTGTCGACAGTCTTCCGCATGCTGGGCTGCTTGAGACGCAGGTGTATACTCTAAGTCTGGCTGATACGGGAGTATGGTGTCGATTGTAGCAGAGGGGTGACGACCGTAGAAGAGGAAAAAAGGAGAGAAGCCAGTAGTAGACTGCGTTGCGGTATTGTATGCGTACGTGACATACGGAAGGACGAGGTCCCAGTTTGAGTGGGTGGAGGAGACGTACATAGAGAGCATGTCGCCAAGGGTACGATTGAAATGCTCAGTGAGACCATTAGTCTGGGGATGAGCAATGATGAGCAAGGCTTTCACAACGTCACTCAAGAAAACGCGTCCTCTGTCGCTGAGCAGCTCTCGAGGTGCGCCATGGCGAAGAACAAATCGCTGCAAAATGAAGGAAGCTACTTCTGACGCTGTGGCAGATGGAAGTGCGGTGGTTTCTGCATACCTCGTCAGATGATCAACGGCTACGATAGCCCGGTGGTTGCCGACCGCAGTGTAGGGAAGCGGCTTATACAAATCAATGCCGACGCGGTCGAAAGGGCGTGGTGGGCTGGGTAACGGCCGCAACTCTCCAGCAGAACGTTGAGGAGATGGCTTGCGATGTTGACAGGTGAGGCATGAGCGACCGTACTTGAGTACAAAGGTGTACATACCCTGCCAGTAGTAACGCAGCCGGAGACGAGTGTATGTCTTGAAGTCGCCCGTGTGACCGGATTGCGGGTCAGCGCGGAAATAGTCACAGATTTGCGAACGTAGAAGCCGGTGAATAACTAGCAACCACTTGCGGCCATCTGCGCAGTAGTTGCGGCGGTAGAGGAGGTAATCACGAATGGCGAATGGGAAGCATGGCGGCGGAGAGCACGCAATGGAGAAGCAACTGTAGGATTGGAGATAAAATCGAGGATAGAGTTTATCCAAGACTCTTGCCGCTGCGCTGACGCCATGTCATTGATGTGAAGCGATGGCGGGGAATCGTCGGAAGAGGGAAGGCTCGCGACCTCAGCTGTAAGGGGGTAGAGGGAAAGTGCATCGGCGTCGTGATGTTTGCGGCCAGAGTGGTAAACAACGCGGACATCATATTCCTGAAAGCGAAGAGCCCATCTTGCCAGTCGGCCGGACGGGTATTTCAGTAAGGAAAGCCAGCAAAGCGCATGGTGGTCCGCCTCTACGTCAAAAGGGCGACCTTAGAGGTAAGTACGGAATTTATTAAGAGCCCAAATAATCGCTAAGCACTCTTTTTCAGTGACAGTAATTGGATTCAGCCTTCGTGAGTGTACGGCTCGCATAGGCGACCACGTATTCAGTATAACCTGCTTTGCGCTGAGCGAGCACAGCGCCGACGCCAATACCACTGGCGTCTGTGTGGACCTCAGTAGGCGCTGAAGGATCGAAGTGAAGCAGGACAGGCGGTGCCGTGATGTGTCGTAAAGCATTGAAGGCATCGTCACGCTCTGGTGACCACGACGAAAGGTCGGAACTGCCGGACAGAAGTTCTGTCAAGGGAGCAGCAATGGAAGCAAAATTCCTAATAAAGACGAAAGAGCACAGCCCGAGGAAGCTACGCAGATCTTTGATGGAAGTCGGTTTGGGAAAGGCTGTTACGGCACGAAGTTTGGCAGGGTCTGGAGATACACCTTCTTTGGAAACAACATGGCCGAGAATGGTGAGCTGGCGGGGGTGGCAAAACGACCTTTTTTCAAATTCAGCTGCAGTCCGGCATCAGATAGGCAGGTCAAAACGTGCTTCAGACGGTAGAGGTGTGTGTCAAAGTTACGAGAAAAGACGACATGTCATCAAAGTAGCAGATGCACGTCTTCCACTTTAGGCCACGCAAAATGGTGTCGATCATCCGCTCAGTGTTGCCGGAGCATTACAAAGGCCGAACGGCATAACTGTAAATTCGTACAAGTCGTCGCGAGTTACAAAGGCAGTTTTGGGGCGACCAGCCGCTTCCAAGGGGACTTGCCAGTACCCGAAACGTAAATCTAGGGAAGAAAAGAGTTTGGCGCCTTGCAAACAATCGAGAGCGTCGTCGATGCGTGGGAGAGGATGGACGTCCTTTCGCGTAATCTTAGCAAGGCGGCGATAATCGACACAGAAGCGGATAGAACCACCTTTCTATTTTACGAGGACAACAGGTGAGGCCCAAGGGCTGCTTGAGGGCTAAATCACGCCATTCTGGATCATTGGGTCGGCTTTCTCTTCAATAACCTGGCGTTCGGTTGCTGACATACGATAGGGGCGCTGTCGTAGTGGTGCGTGGGTGCCGGTGTCGATGCGAAGAGACTGTAGAAGTTTGACCCAAAGAACTTCGATGAGAGTCGAAGGAGGATCGAAAGTGATGTAGTAGGTTCAAAATCTTAGTGCGCTCCTCTGGAGGAAGATCGGCGTCGATGGAACGGAGGAACAAGTCTGTAGAGGGGGGAGCGGGCGCAGGTGAAGGGGGGCTGAGCGCAGTCACGGCACAGTGCGGCGCGTCGTCAGGTTCCTCAGAGATCAGAAGAGATGCGATTGGCTGGATATTTCCGAGGCATTCGCCATGGCGCAAAGCAGTAGGAAAGTTAAATGGGTTAGAGACCCATAACATGGAAAGGCCAGCGGAAATAGCGAGCACTACTAGGGCAATGGAAGACACTTGCGGCGCAGGAAAATATGGGGTGGTGTGAAGAGAACGGTGTCATCGCTAATAGAGGCACAAGTGACACAAACAAGCACTGAAGAGCAGGGAGGAAGGTCGATATCTTCGGCGACGAGGGCTTTAGCAGGCTTTAGCACAGGAATTTGATTGATCAGCGTCTGGTAAGGCATCGGGCACAGTCGAGAACCCCACTTCTGCTTGAGCACAATCGATAATAGCAGCATGACGCGACAGGAAATCCCAGCCAAAAATTACAGCGTGCGAGCAACCTGGCAGCACAACGAACTGAATCGTGTAAAGGAAATTATGGATAACTACTCGAGCGGTTGCGGTGGCGTAGCGGTAGAACATCCGCCTCGCATGCAAGAGGACCGGGGTTCAAATCCCGGTGCCGCGCAATTCTCCACCGGATGACAAAAAAAAAAAAAAAATCCGCGTGTCGATGGAATTGCATATACAGGTTTGGGGTGCGACCTGATGCCGGTGAACACCTCCGGCAACGCACTCCCTCACCAGAACAGGAGTTGGCCACCCTGGTGCAGTAATTGGCCACAACCTCCTATGATAAGCTCCATAAAACCTCGGCCCTCAGTCACCAGCGGCTGCGGAACAACTGACCACGGCGGCGGTCAGACCTGTGACGCAGCAGGGGGTGCTAAGAAAGCCTGGCTCCGCTGGACAGGCCGCCATTGGAAACTGACCCTGGCAACGTTTAATGCTAGAACCCTAGCTAGTGAAGCTAGTTTAGCAGTGCTGTTAGAGGAACTAGAGGGCATGAAATGGGATGTCATAGGGCTTAGTGAGGTTAGGAAGCCGAATGAGGCATATACTGTACTGAAGGATGGGCATGTACTGTGTTATCGAGGTTTACCAGAGAGGCGACAACTAGGAGTAGGTTTCCTTGTCAATAAGTATATAGCGGGTAATATAGATGAATTCTATAGTATTAATGAGAGGGTTGCAGGCATCGTAATTAGGCTTAATAAGCGGTATAAACTGAAGGTTGTACAGGCCTATGCACCTACATGTAGTTATGATGACCAGGCAGTTGAAAGCTTCTATGAAGATGTAGAATCGGCAATGCGAAAAGTAAAGACGCAGTATACTGTACTAATGGGCGACTTCAATGCCAAGGTAGGGAAAAAACAGGCAGGAGGCAAGGCAGTAGGTGACTATGGCATTGGTTCTAGGAATAGCAGGGGGGAGTTACTAGTTGAGTTTGCAGAGCGCAATAACTTACGAATCATGAATACCTTCTTCAGCAAACGGAAGAACCGAAAATGGACATGGAAAAGTCCTAACGGAGAGACTAAAAATGAAATCGACTTCATAATGTGTTCAACCCCCGCCATTGTGCAGGATGTAGAGGTAATCGGGAAAGTTCGATGCAGTGACCACAGGATGGTGAGGTCCCGAATTAGCCTAAATCTGAAGAAGGAACGCAATATATTAGTAAGAAAGAAACCCATCAACGAATTAGCGGTGAGGGGGAGGGCAGAAGAGTTCAGGATCTCGCTACAGAATAGGTATTCAGCTCTAACTGAGGATGGCGACATTACCCTAGAGGCAAGGAACAATAATTTCAGAGATATCATTACCGAGTGCGCGGTAGAAGTAGGCGGTAGGATAGTTAGAGAGGATACCGGTAAGCTGTCTAAGGAGACGAAAGATTTGATTAAGAAACGGCAGAGTATGAAAGCTTCCAATCCAACAGACCAGATCGAATTGGCCGAGATATCAAAGCTAATCAATAAGCGCAAGGTGGCCGATATAAGGAAGTATAACATGGAGAAAATTGAGCATGCTGTAAAGAACGGGGGAAGCCTTAAAGCGGTAAAGAAGAAATTGGGCATAGGCAAAAACCAGATGTATGCGATAAGGGACAAGGCGGGCAACGTCATCAGTAATATGGACAAGATAGTCAAAGTAGCCGAGGAGTTCTATACAGATCTCTACAGTAGCCAAAGTAGTCAGGACCGTAATGAGATTGGCGGTAGGGAAAAACAGTCAGACGTTCCACCAGTGACGAAGGACGAGGTCAAGAAAGCACTAGAAACTATGAAAAGGGGGAAATCAGCTGGAGAGGATCAGATAACTACAGATTTGCTGAAGGACGGGGGGGATATCGTCCTAGAAAAACTGGCCACCCTGTATACGCAGTGCCTGGTGTCATCGACGGTACCGGAAGCATGGAAGAAT
Source organism: Amblyomma maculatum (assembly GCF_055883805.1). Taxonomy (NCBI): domain Eukaryota; kingdom Metazoa; phylum Arthropoda; class Arachnida; order Ixodida; family Ixodidae; genus Amblyomma; species Amblyomma maculatum. The sequence goes on from NC_139352.1 coordinate 131,102,065, forward strand.
GCAAACATTATCCTCATTCACAAGAAAGGGGACTCTAAGGACCTTAAAAATTACAGACCAATCAGCTTACTGTCTGTTACGTATAAGGTATTTACTAAGGTAATCGCTAATAGAATCAGGACAACCTTAGACTGCAATCAAGCAAAGGATCAAGCAGGGTTTCGGAAACGGTACTCTACTATCGATCATATCCATACCATCAATCAGGTGATAGAAAAATGCGCGGAATATAACCAGCCCTTATACATAGCATTCATTGATTACGAAAAAGCATTTGACTCAGTTGAAACCTCGGCGGTGATGCAGGCATTGCGAAATCAGGGGGTAGACGAGCCGTACGTGAAAGTGCTGGAAGATATATATAGTGGCTGCACAGCAACCATAGTTCTGCATAAAGAAAGTAACAAAATTCCCATAAAGAAAGGTGTTAGGCAAGGAGACACAATCTCCCCAGTACTATTCACAGCTTGTTTAGAGGAAGTATTCAGAGACTTGGAATGGGAGCAGTTAGGGATAAGGCTAGATGGAGAATACCTCAGTAATCTGCGATTTGCTGATGACATTGCCTTGCTAAGCAACTCGGGAGATGAACTGCAAATAATGATTGATGACCTAGACAGGAAAAGTAGAAAGGTAGGCTTGAAAATCAATATGCAGAAGACTAAGGTAATGTTCAACAGCCTCGGGAAGGAACAGGAGTTTACATTAGGTAGCGAAATACTGGAAGTAGTAGGCGAATATATCTACTTAGGACAGGTAGTAACCGCAGATCCGGACCATGAAAAGGAAATAACAAGAAGAATAAGATTGGGATGGAGCGCATTTGGCAAGCACTCGCAGATTATGACTAGCAGCTTACCGGTATCGCTCAAGAGGAAAGTATACAACAGTTGCATCTTGCCTGTACTCACCTATGGGGCTGAAACGTGGAGGCTAACCAAGAGAGTTCTACTTAAGTTGAGGACAACCCAGAGGGCTATGGAACGAAAAATGGTAGGGGTAACATTAAAAGATAGAAAGAGTGCAGAGTGGGTCAGAGAAATAACTCAAGTTAACGACATTCTAGTGGAAATTAAGAAGAAGAAATGGACATGGGCAGGACATGTAGTGCGAAGAGAGGATAACAGATGGTCGCTGAGGGTAACAAACTGGATTCCAAGGGAAGGAAAGCGTAGCAGGGGGCGGCAGAAAGTTAGGTGGGCGGATGAGATTAAGAAGTTCGCAGGGGTCAAGTGGATGCAGCTAGCACAGAACAGGGTTAAGTGGAGAGATATGGGAGAGGCCTTCGCCCTGCAGTGGGTATAATCAGGCTGATGATGATGATGATGATGATGACTCGAGCGGTGCACGCTGCTAAAGGCTTGATATGCTGAGCGCTGGCCGTTCACAACGAAAGTCCCGCAATTGGCGTCTTCACTGTCTTTAGAGTGCCGCATAGTTTTGCGTCCATTACCGAAATCGCAGCACCAGTGTCAATTAGAGCCATGACAGCAACACCCTCGGCGAAAACTTCAATTAGGTTTGTCAGCGACAGATTAGGACGTGGGAAGTTCGACGGGGTCGGAGTTCTCGCCTCAGGAACTGCGGCCTCTAGTTTTCCTCATGTGAAGCGTTCTGTCGACATCGCATCGGAGAGATAGAGCGGCGTCGCGGCGACGGTGAACGGCGGTCGGACATGGCTGAGCGGTCTGGGGAGAAATGAGGGCGGGCTGGAGGCTCAGTAGGCGCGGAATACTGAGGTGTCGGAGACCAGTATGCAGAACCATGAGTAGGTGGTGCCGACACCGGGAGACGGTTGCGGCAATAACGAGAAATTTGTCCAGCAAACCCGCAGGTGTAACAAATTGGCCGGTTATCCGTCGTGCGCCAGGGATTACGTGGTCTTGGAGCCGGTCGCATAAACTGCGCAGGTTCTCGCGCAGGCGTAGAGGTGGCTGAACGTAGGCAGGTGGCGGTGGAGCATATGTCAGTGGCGGTCGGGCCGCAACAGCCGCTTTGGTTAACGGCGCTGCAATAGGCATGGATTGAGGGGCTGGAGAAAGAGATTCAGCTGCCTGTTTTTCAATAATGTGGCGCAAACTGGGAGCTAGGTGTGAGGAAGGTTCTTGATGGCAGGACATAAGGGAGAGCTTTCGAGCAACTTCTTCCCGAATAAAGCTCTTAATTTGTGGCAGGAGCGCAGAATGTTCGCCTGCATCTGTCACGCCAGCAAGGGACTCAGAGTGCATGGTTTTCGCGCGAGTTATAGTTCTTTGTTTGCGCAGTTCATCATAACTTTGACACAGTGTGACCACTTCCGCGACGGTGCGGGTATCTCGAGCCGACAGCATCTGAAAGGCATCGTCATCGATGCCTGGCAGAATGTGCTTGATCTTCTCGGCCTCTGACATCTGTGCGTTAAGGCGCTTGCACAAGTCAACGACGTCCTCGATATAACTCGTGAAAGTTTCGCCAACCTGCTGAGACCGCGCACGCAAGCACTGTTTAGCGCGGAGTTTCCTCACAGCTGGTCGGCCGAAAACTTTCGAGAAGTTGGCTTTAAACGCGGACCATGATGGAATGTCCGCTTCATGGTTTCGAAACCATAGGTTTGCTACGCCGGTGAGATAGAAAATGACGTTGCTTAACTTTGTCTCCGCGTCCCAAATATAAACTGGTTCATAGGATGTGAGCCAGTCCTCGACATCGTGGCCGTCAGTGCCGCTTAAGATGACGGAGTCTCGCTGGCGGAGGGAGCCGGGACAGATGATGGCCGAGGCAACTTATACGGCTTGGTGGTTAACGTCCTCAGCATCGCAGGAGGTGGTATTGTACGGCTGCGGAGTTCCAGGGCGAGAGGATAAATCTTGTCCGGCAGCTCCACCAAATGTAAGAATTGGAGGTTTATTCAGCAGATCAACAGGACTTGATCAGCAGGACTGAGCAGATCAGCGGCGAACACAGCTGCAGCGAACACAGTCAGGTCCAGCACGCGCAGCTATCACGATGCCACTGACTGGCATGTTCCTCGAGCACTCCTTCCTCTTCACTATATATATATAGCATAAGTAAATAGACGTGGTTGCTAGAGGTTATACAGAAGTGAAAAATTGCTTCATACTGTTTACAAGTTTATTTGGAGTCTATGTATCGGCAGGAGCCCTGCCTTTATCAAGAGACGGAGGGTACATAATTCTTGTTCGTCTTCTTATAGCGTTGGCAAGAGGTGAAACAAACAGAATATGGGCACATACAGGTGAACCAGCTGGGCACGCACAACAAACGTATACACACACACGCGCGGAGAGCACGGTAGGCCAAAAGGGTCATCCACCCAAGGCACCGGCCGCCGGGCGTCATCTGTATGCAATACTGGTAGCCGCGGAACAACCTCGGGAAAGAAAAAAAAAAAGAGAAAAAAAAACGAACAGGTGGGGTAACGTGTTTGCTGCAGATGGTGAAAAAATTTGCCCTTCTCACTAAAAGACGGGAGCGCCAAGCGTGAAGGAGCTTTTTGCGAAGTCTGGTCGACTATCAATGGTCAAGGCCTTGGCTTTGAAGATTTTTTTTTCCGCTGCATCTGTTATCCTCCCCTCCCTTGCTCCGACCCGCGGCCCAAGAGGATGAAAAGACAAAAAAAACACACAACCGGGTGGACATTGCTGGTTAGAAGAACCTGACAGCGGCGAGTAAAGTTCGAGCCTGCTTAGAGCAGTAAGCAACTCGCGACGAGAGATGGACCTCAAAGAAAGAACAGAAAAAAAAATCTGGGGGACAGCAGAATGGTGAAATACTTTGAGGTTTTTGCTAAGAGATGTGAGCGCCAGGCATGAAGAAGGTTTTTACGAGAAGTGGGGTATGGAGGGTATCAAAGAAGCGAAAAAACAGGGGGGAGGGGGGGAAAGAAAACAACACAAGGAAAACTGTCAAGGGATAATGATTGATATATGAGCTTAGTATTAAACTTGCAGGGCTAATATAGAAGACATTGCCCCAATATATCACGCTGGTGATATATATATATATATATATATATATATATATATATATATATATATATATATATATATATATATATATATATATATATATGTGTGTGTGTGTGTGTGTGAAGAAAAGAAGCCAAAAGTCGGCGCGGCCAAGGAAAGCATTGGGGATAGTACTTTATGTTTTTTTTTTTTATTTTTTTAGTTCGGTAATCACACAAGGATGAAGAAGTGTGTGGTAGCGGAATTTCGGTCTGGTTCCCGTGTACTGTTGTTTGGTCGCACTAGCGTCGCCTTGCGTCGTGACATCAGAGCATTAAATTTTGGTGGAGAGTGCGGTTTCGATTCGCCGGCATCGCCCCGCCATTGACGCGCCCCTGGAGCCTCATCATAGCTGCTACTGAGTCTACTGAGTCTACGTCTGTGCTTCTTACCCCCTCAAGTCAAGCGGCTTCCGCCCTTTATCCACCGCACCGGGAACCCCGCTATTTCGCTGGCGCAGCGGGAGAGTACGTTGACGTCTGGCCCGCCACTACGAATGGGTGAGCTGCTGCAACCGTTGGGACGCCGCCACTCAGCTCGACAACGTCGTATTTTTTATTACCGATACCGCCCTTATTTGGTTTGAAAACCACGAGGACACGCTGACGACATGGGAGTGCTTTGTCGCTGAACTTAAACAGTGCTTCGGCGACATGTCTGCGAGCAGGAAACTGGCCGAGAAGACCATCGCTCATCGTGCCCAACTACCCGGTGAGACTTGCGCTACCTATACCGAAGAGGTTCTGAAGTTGTGCAAGACGATAGACTCCCACATGTCGGATGAGGACAAAGGCGGGCATCGTCTGAAGGGCATTGCACATGATGTCTATTATTTTCTCATCGCTAAAAACGATCTCTCGACTGTCTCCGCTGTCCTTCGCCACATCCGCACATTTGAAGCACTGAAGACTGTGGGGGTTGTTACTAAGCCGTCCAGCCTCTTCTGACGTCTAGGCCGTGAACACCGGACTCCCGCAATTGCACACCACGGGCAGTCGTTTTCACGGCCGCAAAGTGGTAATGCGAAGTACGACACAACAGAGAACAGGACTTTGCTCGGGACCAGATTTTTATTGGGTCTTCGCAAAAAACGCTGGTGATGAACTTGCGGGTGACCCTATCCTTTTGGATGGGGCCTCACTGTTGAAGTGCAAGATGGCAACAACAAAGAAGTAGAGCGGGGAGGTATTTACCTTGCTTCCTTCCGTTGTCGCGGCTCGTTGTCGTCTCTCCTCGGAGGTCGCCGGTTCCCGCCGATCTTAGCGCATCTTGCCCTTTGTCATTTTTCAACCACTGAGCGTTGCGCCTGCGACGCCTAGCAGTGCGCTCCTGCGCCCGGGGAGGGAAGAAGGAAACGTGGTGCTATCAAGCAGCCCGTTTGGAGTACTAATAATCGGAAGAGAAGGAATACTTTTGTCCCCTTCATCCTCCGTGGCGCGCGGTGTCTCGGAGGGATGCGCGGTTCTCCACGATCATTACTCGTGGAATAACGCCAAAGTTTGGAAGGCTGACCAATGTGACAAACGTCGATAGCGTTGACGAGCATGTCTAGACGAACCTTACATCGACTATCCGACAAATCATTCGTTAAGAGCTGCTCCGGTTCAATTCTCACGGCCGGCAAAACTCACCAGTCTCTACCCACCTATCTTTTCCGTGCGATCCCGCCTACATGCTGCAGTCGCCGCCTCAGTACCCTTCTGTTAACACAGCACATCCTGCCTCTACCAACGAATGGCCACAGGGACATTTCGCAAGCCCTGTTTCTTCGAGGCATCCTAATCATCGTAACGAGCTTCGCCCACGAAGACCAAGGCAACCATCCAGGTTTACAGATCAGCGTGACCCTGGCTCTTATTGACACTCTGACATCGAGTACTTTCAGTACCAACCTTCTCTCCGCCCTGCTCCCATCTGTTACCGGTTCGGCATCCAGAGCCATATCTCAAGACAATGCTGTCGTCATGCGCCAACACGGTATGAGCGACCAACGTCCTCAGGCACGACCAGTGATCACAGTAATCACCCAGTTGTCTCCAGACGATACTGGCCGCCTCCCCCGCACGGCCAGTTTCAGCCCGGTGGCGTGCGCAACCACTCCCCAGCTTCCGACCGGAGTCTAACTTCACCGCCTGCCTTTCGTGCTCGCCGTTCGCCGTCTCTGAAGCGTGGCTCCCAGCCACCACCTGAAAAACTAGGCACCGCGGCCGATGAAGGTGAGGCTGCCGGAGAACAATCGTTACTGGCAGAAATACCTCCTTCCATGACTATGCTAAAAAATAGATCCATGTATCAGTTGACGGTATTTTCACAATGGCGTTAGTGGGCACCGGTGCAACCATTTCGATTATGAGCTTATCATTTAAAAGCTTGCTGGGACTTAAGTAACATTTTCTTAAAACGGAAATGCTGACTTCCATAAAGTTAGTGGAGATTTGCTGTGCCCTGTTGGAGTGTACAGCGCCAAGGTGCGTCTTGGAGGAACCATGCTTCCAGCGAAATTCGTCACGCTTCCCCACTCTACACATGATGTTATTCATGGCATCGATTGTTTTCGCATGTGTGGCGGAACCGTAGACTGCCGCACGGGTGAACTCAGTGTTGAATTCCGCCTTCCGCCTGAAGTCTTCGACTAACCTCTTGTTCATGATGACGTGCTTTGCGTGTGCAACGATACCGTTGTGCCCCAGATGTCTGTGCAGTGAGTTCCGGTTTCGTTTTCTCGTCGTGCGACCAAAATATTTGGTGTGACCGTGAGGCCTAATTATTAGAACTGCGCGAAGACATCTCTTCTGGTTCCACATTGTTTGCTGTTGATAACTCAGGGCCGCACGCGAATGTGGACCATTAACTGCTCCACGCAGCCGGTTCTTTTAGCAGCTGTCATGCAGCTGGCGTCTTGTAGTCAAGTCGTGCCCGTATCAGTTACGGATACGGATCTACGGTTACGGATCTACCAGAGCGGCATGTCGCAGCATCCCCAGTGAATGCTGAGTTGCGAGTGCGATTAGTCATTCCCATAATTCGACAGAGCTTGATGTTCTGGAAGCTGTTTTATCGAATTGTTCATCAGTTTTTGATTTCTCGAAAGCCATGAGCTCACGCACCTTACCCGGGTCACGCACCAATCATCGCATTGACACCGGATATGCGCATCCTATTCGCTAAAAACCATACCGCGTGGCGCCATCCGAGCGCAAGGTAATCAATGAGCAAGTTGGTAAAATGTTGAAGCAGGGCGTCATTCAAGAGTAGTGCAGTCCATGGGCTCTTCCAGTAATTCTTGTGTGAAAGAAAAATGGCGCATGGCAATTTCGCGTAGATTACCGCCGCCTGAATTAAGTAACTAAAAAGGACGTCTATCCGCTTCCCCGCATTTATGGCGCTATTGACTGCTTGTACTCAGCGTCATATTTCATCTGCAGACCTGAGGTCTGGATACTGGCAGATTCCTATGTACCCAGCAGATAAGGAGAAGACCGCCTTCATTACTCCCGTTGTACTATTCGAATTTAATGTAATGCCCTTCGGTTTTTTGCAATGCGCTGCGACATTTGAAAGATTCGTGTTTTCTATATTACGTGGAGTGAAATAGGAGGTCTGTATGTGCCATCTGGACGACGTAGTCACATTTGGCCGAACATCTCAAGTGCACAACGACCGCCTGGTGCTCGTTCTGGACTGCTTGCGCCAAGCTGGTCTCATTCTGAATTCAAAGAATTGCCGTTTTGATGAGCGACAGGCGTTGGGCTTGGTCACCTCGTCGATGGTAAGGGCGTCCGGCCTGATCCTCAGAAGGCCGTAGCCGTTGCTGCATTTCATCAATATCAAGTTGTTTAGGAGATCCGCAGTTTTTTTGGGGCTTTGCTCCTATTTCCGACTCATTCAGACATCGCCTACCCGCTCATGTGTATGCTACAAAAGACATCTGAATGCGACTGGTCTTTCCGGCAACTGAAATTCCTATTAACATCACATCCTATTTTATCATCCTATTTGGATGATAAAAACTAGGCCCGTATGAAGCGCGGGCTGCGGTTTCACGTGTGCGAAGCCTGGTTGTGCTCAGCGAGGGCGCTCAGTAAAGAGACGGGGCTATTCGTTATTCTCGGCAACTGCGGGAAACTGAACAGCAGGTGATAGTAGACTCAATGAGCTCTGGTTGCTCGTTTCTAGGAAGAATATGTGCTAGGCTTGCCAGACAGTGTTTCCCTGAAATAAGGGTTCCGAAAACGAGAAAGTACACTCTAAGAAAAAAGGGTGTGCGAAAGGGGTAAAAAGGGCATAGCATGGTCATTTACCCCCTTTAGGAAGGCCTTGGTTGTAACTTTGCACCTGCTGGAAGCAGGTCCCTATTCACTTACCCCATCTTAGAAAACTTACACCCTACTGTAACCCTACTTACCCTATCTACCAGCGTTTGTGTGTTTGTGTTCGTGCCCCTTAGACAGCGGTGTGATTAGTTTGGGCACATGTCCCTATGGGGCGCTCGTGCAGCATTCTGTCCCATCATGTCTGGTTCCTGCACCATCGCTTTCAGAGAGGGGTCGCCTTTTGTGCCACCTTCGCCACCGTTTTTCTCTGGCGGCGTTTGGGTCCCTCTCCATGTTTAGTCTCCCCAGTCAGGAACTGCAACCTGCAGGTGTGTCGTGGTTTCTACGGGGTGACGTCATGACGTCATGACTGCAAAACTGCTTCTAAATTGTAATGAAACAGCAGATACTTTTGTTTGGCTTGTGGGAGTAATGCTCTGGCAGTGCACAGCCTGTTTCCGGCTTATAGTGGAGCCACTCCGACTGCATAGCGAACTGTCACGGGCCGTTGTGCAAACGTATTTCCTAAGCTGCTTAATGGAAAGAAAAGGCACAGTATCTGTCACACTTCTTGGTAGAATCCTGAACTACACCGTAAGGGGAAGCTTGGGAAGCTTCGAAGGAAGGTGGATTAAAAGAAAAGAGAGAAAGAGGTGCTGGTTGTGTTCAGCAACAAAATTATGCACATATTTGATTTTACCTGAAGCGCATACAGCTCGTTCGGCCGAAAAGGCATCGCCATTGCCATGGTCGTCGCCGAAACTCGCAGCTCGTGGAAAAATATATGCTCTGATTTATATTAAAATCTTGATAAAATCGATTCCTTATACAGCTTTCAGGGTGGTGTCATACCCTTTTCGCGTCACATTTAGCATCCATCTGCTAGTCATGTTGAAGGTTAGTTTGCGACAAAGATTGGAACCAACGACATATGTACAGCTGCTGAAATCTTAACTGACGTTCGTGACGGCAGTACTTTCTGTGATTCTGAGCGTTACAGAGCAGCTAACCTGCGAAAAGTCAAGTATAAGAAATGGCTCACCAAGCTCTTGCGTAATCTTGATCATCTGGCAAGTATTGTCCTTATTAAGGCGCAGGAGCATAGAAAAGGAGGTCGTCATGCGGATGCGCACGCCAATTAAAGATTTGGGCGGCTCTACCTCCGGTTTTATGCCTTTCATTTTAAAGTTCGCCGTTCACCGAGGAGTGAGGCAGATACAGCGCCTTCCGTTCCTCCAAACAAAGCAAACTAAAGGCGTTAATCACATTGCCAAACTCTGCGTCTCTTAACGGCAAGAATTCGCGGAATGAAAACGCCGTGTTAAAGGCGCTGTCGCGTCTACAGCTTTGGTGTCATGCTGGCTTGAAATTATTTAATTTTATAGCGTTAACTAGAGGCAGGCTGGTTGGGCAGCTGAAAGCTGTGACACTCGAGGACAAATTTCATCAAAAGTTGTTTCTTTCTACTCGATTTTGTTGAATGCGACCAGCTACACTGAAAATAAGGATTTCTTCAGCCTCATTTACTGTACCGCGGAAAGTATGTCGGTCGGACATTCTTAGTTTACAAATGAACACACACACACGTATGTATAATATTGTCACGTAGCCGTGCAGGCCCGTAACCAGAGGGTTGGTTTTAATAGGGGGTTCACCTAGTAAGCACAGAAGAGCAGGTCCAGAGCACTGAGTGACAGCAGCAGACTTCAGCTTCTTCTCGAACGCCACATGGCCACTTCTTCGAGTCCGCGCACGAGACTCTCGATGAGCAGCCGCCTAGCGGCTGCTGTTGCCCACGCTACATTACCCCCCACTCTAAAAAAAATAAATGTCAACTTGATGAATTCGAAAGCGATGGTTACTCGGGCAGGTTACTCCGATCGGCGTCAAAAGGTGACCGCCAGCAGTACGAATTTGCGGCCCCAGCCATTCAGTTTTCACCTTGGAGAGCCGATCTGCGAAATTCTTGCTTATTATTGAAAAGTCTGCTCCGGTGTCTATCAAAGCGGTTACTGGGTGTCCGTCGACGAGAACGGAAAGGTCGGCGCTAATAACGTGATCGGCTTGAGGTTGATTGGGAGTTTCGGGTGCATGGGGCGGCGGAGGCATCGTAGTCACAGCATCGGGCTGAGTCGTCACGGGAGGGTCTTCGGGACATAGATTCCGTTCGTCAGCAACCTGCCCCCCTGAGGTCGCCGCCTTCAGTTTCCCCGGTGTGGGCTTGGCGACCGGCGCCTCGGCACATGATTATACTCACGGCGGCCGTGTGACGAGTAGCGCACGGGGGAAGACTGTGTACTGTCGCTCGAAGAGGTTGCCCGGGTTGCCAGATATTCTTCGATTTCTGGAGGGCGTTCGCCGACCCGGGGACGCGGGGAATCACGAGCAAAACCCCGAAGACCGAGTTCACGGTATGGACAACGACGGCACAAGTGGCCGGGTTCTCCGCAGTGGTAGCACAGCGGCCGTTGGCGAGGAGTGCGCCAGACGTCTGCCTTCCGAACCGGTTGCTGCATGGCGGGGCTCTGCTGGGATGGCGGCTGGTAGGGCGGTTGGTAGAACGGTGGCTGCAAAGTGGGCGGCGGCTGTGCTTCGAAACGAAGCTGTTGCGCAGGAGGCACTGCAGGCCGACGAAGAGCCGCTGCGTAGTTCATAGAACGTGGCTCCAACAGTGACTCAGGCGGTGAAAATGTCTGACGGATTTCTTCACGCACGGCTTCGGTAACAGCCGCGGCAGTCGGGTTAGGCGATCCAAGATTGAATTTGAGGAGCTCCTCGCGAACTACCTCGCGGATCAGCTCACGCAGAGAGTGAGCTTCAGTGGACCCGTTCAATGTGGCCACACTGCTGAAGGGTTGACCACAGGTAGACTCCGTGCGCCGGTATCCTTGCTGCAGGGCTCGCTTAATGAGGGTAGCTTCATTGATGAAGTCCGCGACGGTTTGGGGTTGATTGCGAACCGGACCAGCGAAGAGGGGTTCTTTTACGCCCTGCATCAGGTGGCGCAACTTCGCTGATTCTGTCATGTCGGGATCAGCCCGTCGGCAGAGACGGGTCACGTCCTCAGCGAACATGGCCACGCTCTCGTTGGGTAATTGCACACGAGCGTCTAGGAGGCGGCGTGCGCGATCACGGCGGTCATGGCTGGCCCCGCAGCTGCTGGCGAAAGGAATCCCAGCTTTGAAGACTGGCTTCCCTATTCTCATAACACGTTTTTGCGCAGTCTTCAAGGGCGAAATAAACATTGCGCAGCTTCTGAGCAGGGCTCCACTGATTGAATTGCGCCACTCGCTCGAACTGGTCGATCCAGTCGTCGACATCTTCCGCAGTAGCGGCATGGAAACTGGGAGGCGTACGAGGCTGCTGAAGCAGCAACTGATGCTGACTTGCCTGTGCCATTACAGAAGTCTCGAACTGCTGGTCAGCTGGCGTCGGTTCAGGTAGAGGAGCGAATTCCGGCGCCAGACCTCGGAGGCGACGGCTGCAGCGATGAACGGGTGTCGATACGAGCGGAAGCCGGTTGGGACTCGATGAGCGGCTGCGAGAGGCCCGAGACATGTAATTCAAGGCCTCACCTCCACCAGTGTCACGTAGCCGTTCAGGCCCGTAACCAGAGGGTTGGTTTTAATAGGGGGTTGACCTAGTAAGCACAGAAGAGCAGGTCCAGAGCACTGAGTGACAGCAGCAGACTTCAGCTTCTCTCGATGAGCAGCCACCTAGCGGCTGCTGTTGCATACGCTACAATATATATATATATATATATATATATATATATATATATATATAGGCTTAAAATTGAACATATAAAAAGACAAAGATCATGGCTTCTTCCCCTATCAAGTCCTGGAGCATCAAGGGACAAGAAGTGGAAGCTGTGAGAGATTTTCTCTTCTTGGGCTCCAAGATTACCCCGGAAAGAGACTGCAGCCATGAAATTAGGAGACGCCTGCTTCTGGGCAAGAGAGCCATGGCTAGCCTTGACCGCCTAGTAAAGAGCAGAGACATTACACTGCCAACCAAGATCCGTATAACTCGTGCTATGATCTTTCCAGTTGTGATGTATGGATGCGAGAGTTGGACTGTGAAGAAGGCTGACCGCCGAAGAATTGATGCGTTTGAATTGTGGTGCTGGCGGAGTTCCTTGAACGGCCAGAAGATCAAATCAGTCGATATTGTCGACCATAAACCCTGACTGCTCATTGGAGGGTCAAATTCTAAAGTTAAAGCTCAGCTACTTTGGTCATCTGATGAGAAGAAAGGAGTCGCTGGAGAAATTGTTGATGTTAGGAAAGGTTGGGGGTCACCGGAGAAGGGGTAGGCAGCGAACGCGATGGTCGGATATATATATATATATATATATATATATATATATATAAAGCTGAAATTTCGGGCAGAAATGGCATTTTGTCGATGGTATGGTTCTTGTCTGATTCGATCAGAAGTCGGATGTTCCCATCGTATGCGGCGGCGATGCCGGTGCTATCGCTGAGGCAGTGGCTTGTCTTGTATCGCCGCCGCCGCATATTGTGGGAACGCATATTGTGGGAGCCAATAACTTTAATATTAAAAATACTAACGGTAAAATGTCATTTCTGTGCGAAATTTGAGCTGCGAGGATTTTGCGGTTTAGTTTGGAGGAGCATTCTACAGCGCGCTGGTAATTGTGCAACGCCCTGTATATTCCTGGGTCTCCTCTTTTAGAGAGTTTTTATGTTTCTGCAAACGACCTACCTGCCTGTCTGTCCTAAAAATTATCTTTTCCACGGGCCATCGGAATGCGGTAAATAACTCGTCTTGTCTCGACCAAGGTTTTCAGTTGCTTGATCTTACTGTTCTACACACATGCTCCCTTTTTCATTCCTTTTTTTTTCAATTTTCAAAAATAGGCTAATCAGTTTGGAAAGTGAAGAAAACAGAATTTGTACACCGTGTCGTCGTGCTCTGTATTAATATTGCAGGAGACGTTATTTTGGCATGTCATCATTCATAATTTTTTCATTCGTTCCGATGTCAGCAGGTTCTTTTAATTTTAAGGTGTACAAACTGCCCCAAGAGCTAGCTCTATTGTTCTTAGTTTGCCAGGGCTCCTTTTTTTCGCAGTGTTTCGGCGTGTTTCGTACTTGCTGCACCAGGCTGTCGAGTGGTTCCAATCGCCGCTTCTCGGGCGCTTTTGTGATGAAACACGACGCATGCATGTTTTCCGCCATGCCGCACACCAGGCACTTCGCGTTTTTCAATGCAGCACACACGTGTTTGCAGCAGCATTGTGCGACACGATGCCTTCGAGCATAGGTTGAGTGGAAAACTTACAAAAGACCAGCTAGCTGGCTGCGGAGCCACGTACAGCCTGTGATACTTGCACGCGGTCACTTATCCTTTCTAGTTCCGAGAATTCAGGAAACTGGGTATTGATTCCTTCGCTCGCCGTATTACACAGCGCAAAGGTGACGCACGCTCTTTTGTCCTGATAAGCTTGCCCCTCCAGTGAACATCAGAATTTTGGACACTGAATCTCAAGCGCCAATGATGGAGGTGGGGTAAGGAACAGTCAGAAGAACCTGCTGCTCCCCGGAACTCTTTTCTTCACAGCATGAAGTCAGTTTTCATCGGACATTCGGAAACTAGTTTGGCTGTAGCTTCCACAGTGCCTAGGCGGGGTACACAAGACTTCATTGTGAACAATATGACAGGTCCCAGGGAGCCCAAAATGCGTGCCTCTTTTCGACGGCGAGCACATGGTGGCTCTGAACACATATTCTTCTCAAGGCTCCGCAGCGTGGGGTCACGAGTCATTCCAGCAGAAGCGATGTCCTGTTTGGACACGGAAGCGTCGAGCGGTCTCAGTCTTATGCCTAAGGGCTGCACTGCCCTTGAGTTGTAAATATTTGTATCATACCCAACTTGCAAATAGATATGTACGAGCAAAGTCCTTCGTTGTCACTGCAGGGAACTACCCCCTGTAAAGACGTAATCTTAAATTACTTGACGCGGCAGAATTCTGTTAAGGGCACAGCTCACGACGACTCTTCAATCAGCGACGACGTGGAGCTTGGATAAATCAAGAGGTACGCATATTCTAGTGCTGCCACAGTCTTGGGCTGCCCAAAAGCAGCAGCGGAGGAGAGATCACGTTAGCAGATTCGCTGGGCCAGCGTTGAGAACAAGTATGGACATGAAAGGTTGCTGCTGCTGCGGTGGCGCCGTGTACCAGCTTCGGACTCCATTACGCATGTCAATGATGGGCGACAGCAGCAGGTGCGGCGGCAGCGGTCAACGTAAACCGGCGCATGGTGCTTGTAAGTTCCATTTTTTCAAACTTATTGTGTGTTTAACCCTTATTGTGGGTTTAAGCCGGTACTCTTTTAATCAGCATGCGTCGCAATAGTGAGCACAGTGTTGAGTCCGAGGTTCGAGTGGTCCCAATCTCTATGATCAGCAGGCGTGACTGCATTTGAGTGACCACCCATACGTATATAGCATGTGTTTCAGCGGAGGTGAACTAAAAGCTTTAAAACTGCTTTTTGTGATATTGAGGTAGTTTCAAGTTGCAATCGTTTACATCAGGATATAGTTTAATCAAACTAATTTGGTGGTTAACTAAACTCGTAAAAATTGACTTCTTATGGCACTTACGTAATCAATATTCATGGTTACCCAAGTTTGCAAGTGCGAGATGCCGGGCTAGTGGGTGCTGCATTCTTAAAGAACAGCGCAAGGAACAACACGGAAACACACAGAATGGATGGACACTGCCGCTGACTATACTTCATCTCACAAGATGCTTGCAGCACTGCGAAAGGCAGAGGCACCCCAGTGTAATCTAGATCACGCGCACTGCAATAGGAAATTGTGCTCCTACGCGGCTCTTGCCACCAAATTGGCGGAGGTAACAGTATAAAAGCACAATTCTCTATTATAGTGTGCAGGGGCGAGAGGCACTTCGGAGCACAATTGCAAGGAGTCCTCTGCCTTTTGCAGTGCTACAGATAACTTGTGAGACGAAGAACAACAACTGAAATTTTATTACCGAGCAAAACATATGTAAACATGCATAAAGAGGTGGAGCCAGGGCGATTACTATAGACTGTTTTCGGTGATCGCACAGCATCACCTTGGCTTCACACCTTTATGCATGCTTATATATGTTGTGCTCCGAAATAAAATTTCAGTTGTTATTGAGCGCCTGTGTCCGTCCATTCTTCTGTGTGTTTCCTTGTTGTTCCTTGCACTCTTATTTAGGCATGCCTAAGTTTGGTCAGGTTTTAGGACATGTCCTTCAGAGTTATCTGGCGTTGAGAGCTTGCGTTGTTGATTACTGTGTCATATCCTTTCTCCTACAGTAAAACCGCTTAACAGAATCATTCACACAGCTTTGAACTTCAGGCCAGTTCGCGCAGCTTAATTTCATGTCTCATAATGGACATTTTTGCAGTAGCTCCTGCGATTGCACAAAGCCCCCTCATCTACCATTTTTGATGACCATGCTTGCGAAAATGGAGTTTTCTGAGCGCGATTTTTCACGAACGTCCCCTCAGTTATCGACGCCCTGGCCTGCTGCACAATAATGGACCTTTTCTCAGCTGCGCACCCCTCTTGTGACCGCCAGGTGAAGTACCCTTGACGGGACGGCTTAGTGAGGTTCCCTCGCATATTTCCAGCAAATATTTTTTCACAATAGTTGAGTGGGCTTATTTTCTGAGCAGTAGTTGAATGCAGCACTGTCATGTATGAAGCAGGTCAAGTGCAGGGGGAAGGTATATCAGGGTGTGTCCACAGATGCCTCAAGCATATCACTACACATGCTAGCTGAAAGTAGCTCAGCACTTATATATACTGCTTGGAAAACAGGCAGGCACCACTACTGCGAAATAATTTGTGCAGAAAAAAAATAGGAGCTATCCTCGGTAACCCGCCCCGTCAGATGTTCCTCGCTTGGCGGCCACAAGAAGGGTGCGGTGCTGGAAAAATGTTCTCCGCGCAAGAGAAAGCGCTTGCTGTATCTGCAGCCGCGACGCGGTTCCAACACGCTTCCATTTTTTTTTTTGCCGCGCCGCCGCAGTTTAGTCGCCGAGGTGTTTCCATCGTTTGCATGTGTATACATTGTGAATGTGTCTATTCCCTCCACATCTCATTTTTCTCTCACACAGGTTCCCTCGGATTATGGATTGAACCACGACGATGACAAAAGACTGCTCGGTTATCCTGCCATTTTCAAACGCAATAAAAAGTAAACCCTGCCTTCCGTTCTCATGTACTAATATCGGTGTGCAAACTGCACCCTGAATGGCTCCATGGCCCATCACAAATATGTCGCTCCAGCACGAAGAAACCAACATTGCGGAAGCAAGGGCGTCTGTGACCGGCTGACGAAGACATCATACATCTTTTCACCAAACGTGTTTCTTCTGTATAGGGCTTATGTTAAGGCTGTCTAATGTTGCAGCGGAGGCAGCATTACCACACATATGCCAAACGGAGTCGCTTGCGTTGCAAATAAAGAAAATATATGTCACGTATCGCTTCGATAGCGGCGATGTCTTGTGACTAACTGCACAATCAGTCGAAGTGTGGCTGTTTTCAAATTACTAGCGTACCAGTGTGCGCCTAGACTATATTTAGAAGGGCGCAAACATACCCTTCGAAGGAAAAGAACATTATCTTAAATGGGTGTAAAAAACACTATAATATGAGTTTATTTTATTCCTCTGGGTGGTAATATTACCCTTCCAAACGAAGCATGAATATGAACGTAAAAGTCCAAAGTTACGCCCATTCATAGGGTGCAAAGATGCACTTACGGGGTGTTGTAGTAAGCTCATTACGCTGGCATAAATGCAGACCCTGTGAGGGTAAGTTTACGCCTTATGATTAGGCATAAGCTTATTCCAGCTGGGAGCAAACATGCACCCGATTTTAGAGCATATTTTTGCACTTTCATGGCCCAACCTTTAGTCCTTCTGAGAAAGGGTAACTTTACTCCCCAAAAGCACATACTTGCACTTCACCATATGGCATAAAGTTAGCCTCGTTGTAGCGTAAACTTTACACCAGAGACACTTAAGCCCCCGTCGAGGGTGTAACTTTACACCCAAAGGGGCTCCCCAGTGCGTCAGTGGACTTACCCCTCTCAAGGGGTAAGATCACACCTTTTTTTTCTTAGAGTGTAATCATGTGCATCTGAGGGCTGGGCATGAGGAAGGTTTCATGCTTAAACCAAAACATACCTACAAGCAAATGCACGAATTTGTTAGGTTCAATCATTGCACTCACCTATACACAGCCTCCCCAAGGAGCTAACACAATTTTACACAAGCTTTTGTCTTTGTAATGTCTTTGTACCGGAGTCACGGCCCGTAAAGTGGTAGTACGCAAGGCACCTTAGAGAAAGCATATTGGAATTTCGAGGTGCTTATTATTCTTTAATGTACAGGCGCATCAAACACGCAGGGAACCGCAATTATGCTGGTGCGTTCCAGAAGTGGATTACAGAACACAAGCACGTATAATTATACAGCGAGAAACGCGACCTATATTATCTGCTTCAGGGCAGTTGATGAGAAGAGCAAAAAGCCCCGTCCCTGTACTGAGCGCCCTCGCTGGGCACAACCAGGCTTCGCACACGTGAAACCGCTGGCGGCATATCATACGCGCCTAGTTTTTATTCTCCAACGGGCCAGAGTGAGGATGCGAAGTTACGTCAGCTGTTATACCCTCGGAGCTGAAGGGCACCGATAAGCCACATTGAGCGCAACGCCGCCACATGGCCGCGCGCTTGCTCCGGCTGCCTTCGGAGCAGCCTGGTTACTTTTGGCAAAGACGATACGTCGCTCCCAACCACAAAAAAACCAGGACTGTGTTCTTCAGTTCATCACATACGCATTCAACACTGCCAGACATGCGACCACAGGATACAGTCCGTTCTTCCCTCTGTACGCCCGCTCTCCCCGACACACCCTCAATACTATCCTCCCATTTTCAACTGACGACGACCCGTGTTTAGCGGAAACTCTCTGCCTGGCTGAAGAAGCGCGGCGGATAGCACGATTTCGGACTTTGTCATTGCAAGACGGATCAAAAGCTCGTTATGACGGCCGCCATTGCCAGATCGCCTACCTTCCTGGCTTTGGAAACCTATGAGGAAGCGCGGCTTACACCAGAAAATGCTGGCACGCTACACCGGCCCATATATAATTTTAGAGCTACTCGGCGAAGTAAACGATCGGATTACACCCCTTACGACCAGTGGACGCCATTCGGCGAACACTGAAGTTACGCATGTTGCCCGCCTGAAGAAGTGTCATACTCGTGACAACAAGTGACTCGCCCGGAGGGGTTTGTTTGCGAGAGGGGGTAAATGTTACAGACTAGATTGATGAAGAAGAGGGGCTGAGAGTGTAGGAGGACAAAGAAGTGCGGGGTAGCAGAGTTGCTGTCCGGCTCGAATATTATGTTGTTTGGTCGCAGTGGCATTGCCTTACGTCGTATATATTACAGGGTGTCCAAGCTAACTTCAGCCAAGGGTTAAAAAATGAAACATTTGAAATAGGCAAAAGAAACCACCTGTATACAGCTGCCAGCCATCTGGCGCATCACAGGCATTTTTCGTTTTGCAATTAAGTAATTACTAGTTATTAACCATTGCCTTTAGACAATAAATGCGATTCGCAGAGTTGGAGCGCTCCTTCTAAAACCGCCATTCTACTTATTTCCGATAAAGAAAATTTCACGTGCGTAATTTTTCTATGCTCTGTAGAAAGCCCGCGAAATGCAAAAAATATCACGTGATTGACGCATTCGCAATGAAACAAGTTGGAAAAACAACTTGTTTTTCCTTCCGCTTTTCATTTAATATTCTTTATCCTGATAACCACCATATGACTAATTTTTGTCAAACACCAACGACCAAAGATAAAAAAAAAATCCCCAATGTTTGCCTTAGACTCCTAGACTGTCAGCTTTTTGAACTGTAATAACGAGCACCTCACCTCCCTTTCAATTATCTGCATATATATATATATATATATATATATATATATATATATATATATATATATATATATATTGTAGTGAACGAAGAGCGGATGTCACGAAACACGAGGAAGAGAACAACGAAGTGCTGCTGCGCTGCTCGAGCTTGCTGGTTTGTGCCTAGACGGACTGTGTTCCTGTGCTGTTCGCCGTGCAGCTTACAGAGGACTATATTCCGTTGAACCTTCAGTATAACCCATGTCACTTAATTGAGGTGAGGATTTCTGTCCGCCCTGGAGCTTCGCAGCCGCACACTACCGACAACAGCCATGACCGATGCTACCACTTCTAGTCCAACCGCCTCCTCGTCCCCCGTCTTCTGCGCTTGAGCTTTGCGCCAACGGCACCCTCCTATCTTCAGCGGAACCGGCGACCACGACGTGGAAGATTGGCTGTCCTAATATGAGCAGGTCAGTACGCACAACAAATGGGACGACGGTCTCAAATTAAATAACGTGATATTCTACCTAACGGACGTTGCCAACCTGTGGTTCCGCAACCACGAGGCCGATATCTCCTCGTGGTCTGCTTTCAAGACCACTTTTTCCGATATCTTCGGCAGGCCTGCAGTGCGCAAGCTGCGCGCTGAGCAACGCTTGCGCGGCCGTGCACAGCTACCCGGCGAAAAGTTTACGAGTTACATTGAAGATGTTGTAGACCTGTGCAAGCGCGTGGACGCTTCAAAGACAGAACATGCCAAGATTGGTCATATTTTACAAGGAATCGACGATGACGCGTGCCAGATGCTTCTGGCCAGAAATTCAGCAACCGTCGTCGACGTAATCAATGCATGCCAAAACTTTGAGGAATTACGCAAGCGCCGTCAAATCACTCGTTCTTCGCTCTCACACGAGGAGCCTATAGCAGCTTTAACAGCTGACGCAGAACAGTCCCCCTTGCAGCAACAAATAAAGCAGTTCATTCGAGAAGAAGTTGCCCGTCAACTGTCCCTTGTTCCCCATCGTCCTGGCGCTTCCTCTCCTTTGGTGTCAAAGTTGCAGCAAGTCATCCGCGAACAAGTTGCAGAAGCACTTCCCACGCTTCCTGAAGCTCCTGCTGTCACTCCCTTGACATACGTCGGAGCACCACTACAATATAGCCAACCTTCAGTCCCAGCCCCTTTGACCTACGCGGCAGTGGCTGCGCGGCCTCCGCCTGAGCCGTTACCACCCGTGCAGCCTGTCCTACGCCATGCACCGAACGGCTCCGCTTCATCCTGCGACTCCGCGCAATTACAACCCGTGGAGCACTTCGGACAATCGCCCAATTTGTTACTACTGTGGTTGCCCTGGACACGTGGCCCGTCGGTGCGCGTCCGGAGCCTGCGTCTTCGGTGTACTCCCCACCGCTGCTTCCTTCTGCTCCGTTTTCGCCTGCATACGCCGCCGAACAGCGTTCGTACAAGAACCATCGTTCTCCTTCTCCACGTTGCAGGGCACTGTCACCAATGCGCCGGCGGCCACCCCTGCTGATGAGGGAAAAAAAAGTTCCGCGGTTCATGAGGCGAGAACTGCGTGCTCTGCGAAAAGCTCAAGGCCTCTTTTTTTGCCCACGAACGTTATAGTAATTTCTATCGATGGTCTGTCTGTACATGCGCTGGTCGATACAGGTGCAGCAGCGTCTGTGATTCATGAGCGACTTTGCCGACGATTGCGAAAAGTTACAACATAATTTAACGGTTTGTCGCTCCGCACTTCTTGTCTAAAAATAATGCCGTGATCGATTGCGCACGAGCTGTAGTGGAATTTCTGCACTGTGCGACGTACTGCACGGCGACAACCGTTCAATGTGTCCTCAAAAGCTCACTATCGCTGAAGATGTCGACGTAGCTCCAGAAGCTTGTGCCCTTGTGCCTCTTTCGTGTCCTGCCGTATCAGCCGTTAGTGGTCTATTTACGCCGTCTGCATCCTTCATCCACCGCAAGCACCTGCTGCTGCCGTCGGCTGTTCTCGATGTTCACGGTGGCTTCACGAAGCTAACCAGCCTACCTTCTCTCTGACCTGGATGCCTCCGAGACCAACCGTGGTAACTACATCGATGCTCTGAAGTCCGATTCGACACCTTATTCCTTGCCAGACGACTTCTTCCGAACCGCCATCGATGTCGCCCTTCCTTCCACCTACCGGACGCAGCTTGTGGCCCTTTTACAGGCGTTTCGCTTCGCGTTCGACGCCGCCCACACACCTCTCCGCCCCACTTCTACAGTCGCGCATCACATTCAGACCGGCTCTAACACGCCTTTTCAACAGAGCCCCTATCGTGTGTCAGCGGCAGAGCGTCGCGTGATCAATGAGCAAGTTGAGGACATGCTACAACGTGGTGTGATCCGTCCATCTCAAAGCCCCTGGTCTTCATCAGTGGTGCTAGTAAAGAAGAAAGATGGTTCGTTTCGCTTTTGTATCGATTACCGACGCCTCAACAAAATTACCCGCGAGGGCAATTACCCCCTACCGCGTATAGACGGTGCTCTTGATTGCCTCCAAGGTGCCGAGTACTTTTCGTCCCTTGATTTACGTTCCGGTTACTGGCAAGTACCAATGGCCGCCTGTGACAGAGAGAAGACCGCATTTGTGACGCCGGACGGCCTTTATGAATTTAATGTGATGCCCTTCGGTCTGTGCAATTCGCCCGCCACATTCGAGAGAATGATGGATAACATCTTGCGGAAGTTCAAGTGGCACATCTGCCTCTGCTACTTGGGCGACATTGTTGCCTTTTCCACTGACTTCGCTACGCACCTAGAGCGCTTGCGGCAAGTTTTAGGTTGTCGTATTGACGCTGGCCTACAACTGAATCTTAAGAAGTGTCACTTCAGTGCCCAGAAGTTGACAATTTTGGGTCACATCGTCTCTAAGGAAGGTGTTCGTCCTGATCCGGCCAAGCTGCGCGCCGTCGCAGAGTTTTCTAAACCGGTCTCACTCAAGCAACTTCGAACCTTGATAGGTCTGTGCTCGTATTTTCGGCGCTTCGTACGGAACTTTGCTGCTATTATTGCACCCCTGACGAGGCTACTCGGGGAAACAGTCAGTTAAGTGACTGGTCGGCCGAGTGCGACGAAGCGTTCACCGCATTGCGCCATCTTTTGACATCGCCATCAATCCTTCGCCACTACGACCCGACAGCACATACCGAGGTCCATACTGATGCGAGTGGCTTGGCCTCGGAGCTCTCTTGGTTCAACGGAAAAACAGCTTTCACGAATACGTCGTCGCCTACGCGAGTCGTGTTCTCTCTAAAGCTGAATGCAACTACTCAGTTACAGAAAAGGAGTGTTTGGCAATTGTGTGGGCACTAACGAAATTCAGACCCAGTTTGAAGTCGTCACGGACCACCACGCGTTATGTTGGCTGTCCTCTCTTAAAGACCCGTCCGGCCGCCTCGCACGATGGGCCCTCCGCCTTCAGGAATTTGACATTCGCGTTGTATATCGTTCTGGCCGTAAACACATGGACGCCGACGCTCTGTCTCGTTCTCCCCTATCCAGCGAACCTGCTTGCTTCTCGGCGGCTGATCCCGTCCTCTCGTCTCTAGCCATCACTGATATGCCTGCGGAGCAGCGCAAAGATCCGTGGCTCGCATCTCTTATCGAAATCGTGTCCACTTCTTCCAACGCTGCGCCTTCTCGGACTTTACGCCGTCAAGCACCACACAAGACCACTTCTCTACCGCCGCCATTATATGACTGATGGTCGACGGTGGCTTCTCGTCATTCCCCGCCACTTACGATATGACATTTGCGCCTCTTTCCATGCCGACCCTCAGAGTGCCCATCCTGGTGTAGTCAAGACGTTTCAAAGAAATTCTCAACGCTACTATTGGCGCGGCATGTACGGTTATATTCGCAAATACGTCCGCTCCTGCATCGCCTGTCAGCGCCGCAAGCCATCCACACCTCGTTCTTCTGGCCCCTTACAACCCCTTCCATGCCTGGCCCGTCCTTTTGATCGCATTGGCGTTGATCTTTATGGGCCACTTCCCTGCATGGTCTCTGGGAACCGCTGGATTATCATCGGCATCGACCACCTCACCCGATATGCGGAGACCGCTGCCCTACCTGCCGCTACTGCCCGTGAGGTTGCCCTGTTCTTGCTTCATCATTTTGCTCTTCGCCACGGCGCGCCGCGTGAGCAGCTCAGTGACAGAGGCCGAGTCTTCCTTTCCAATGTCGTTGAAGCTCTACTGGCCGAATGTCGCATCATACATCGGACCACCACAGCCTATCACCCTCAAACTAACGTACTGGCTGAGCGCTTCAATCTTACTCTCGGAAATATGCTCACGATGTACGTTGACGCCGATCAGACTAACTGGGACGCTGTTCTTCCTTTCGTGACGTACGCTTACAACACCGCCACGCACTCAACCACCGGATTTAGCCCCTTCTTCCTCCTTTATGGGCGCGAGACTTTGTCCACGATGGACACTAAATTACCATATCGTCCCGACTCCTCCGAGTGGACTCCACTTTCTGCCGCTGCAAAGCATGCGGAGGAATGTCGCCAGCTGGCCCGCAGTTTGACATCGGAATTTCAGGGCCGCCAAAAGCATCGTCACGACAAAGATCAGACGCCACATGGCTTCCCTACAGGATCCCTCGTTTGGCTCTGGGTTCCTGGCACCCCACCGGGATTGTCATCGAAATTTCGAACTGAATACTACGGCCCCTACCGCATCGTTCACCAAACCTCCCCTGTAAATTATATCGAGGAGCCACTCACTCCCTCTTCGGACATGCGTCATCGCGGCCGCGAAACTGTGCACGTGAGCCGCCTCAAAACATACTACGACCCGCTCGTCTTGCCCTCGCCATAGGTCGCCAGGGTGGCTCCTCTTCGCTCCCGGGGAAATTGTAGTGAACGAAGAGCGGATGTCACGAAACACAAGGAAGAGAACAACGAAGTGCGGCAGCGCTGCTCGAGCTCCCTGGTTTGTGCCTAGACGGACTGTGGTCCTGTGCTGTTCGCCGTGCAGCTTAAACAGGACTATATTCCGTTGAACCCTCAAGAAAACCCAATTCAATATATATATATATATATATATATATATATATATATATATATATATATATTGTTATATATATATTGTCACAGACACGGTGATTCAGGATACCAAGGATAGCAAGGGGTTAGCCCAGACACAACGGTAGCGAGCAGCACAGACGCAAACGCTCAAGCGACACTTCGTTGTCCTTTCAACTTCGTCCTCTTTCACTTAGTCATGCGCCACCTGGCAAAGCTAGGTGGCATTACCCCCCTTCCGAAAAAAATTGAAAAAAAAAGAACGAAGACGGCCGGTAAGAACGGTGCGAAAAGTACGAGAATGGTCACACAGGGTGGCCGTACGGTATCGTTGGTAGTACGGCTTGAGCCGCACAATGTGCACAGTGTCCTCAGCTGGGCTTTCGACGTTTGGAAGTGCGGCGCCGTCTGTAATAACTTCATAACTGAGGTCACTCACACGACGCAACACTTTGTACGACCCGAAGTAGCGGGAAAGGAGTTTCTCTGACAAGCCTGGACGGCGAACTGATGTCCACACCCAGACTTGTTCCCCATGTTTGTATTCAACCTGGCGGGGCCGGAGGTTGTAGCGGTGCGCATCAGAGGTCTGCTGCCACCCGATGGGCACACGGGCGAGCTGGCGGACTTTCTCAGCGCGGATTGCATACTGCTGGGCATTTGGGGGAAGCTGGTCGTCATCTGGGCACGGGAGCACAGATTCGAGCATGCTCTGAACTTCATGCCCGTACACAAGTCGAAATGGTGTGAAACACGTTGTTTTTTGTAGGGCTGTAGTACACGCAAATGTGACGTACGGCAGCCCCTCGTCCCAGGTCTTGTGCTGCACATCGACGTACATTGACAACATGTCCGCAATCGTCTTATTAACATTTCGGTAAGGCCATTGCTCCGCGGTGCGCTGTGGTCTTGCGATGGGTTGTGTACTCAGCTCAAATATGTGGTCGATGAGTTGCGAAGTGAAAGCTGCCCCTCTGCCGGTAAGGAAATACGAAGGTGCGCCATGCCGCAAGACTAAGTTGTGCACGATAAACTCGGCTACTTCGAAAGCTGTGGCATGAGGGATTGCATTTGTCTCAGCGTATCGAGTCAAGTAGTTAGTACCGACTTCTATCCATTTGTTTCCCGCCTGAGACAAAGGGAAAGGGCCAAGAAAATCAATTCCAATTAGTACAAACGGAATCTGGTGCTCTAACGGGCTTGAGAAATCTGACAGGCTTCACGGGCGGTGTTTTATGGTGCTGAAATTCGCAACAACTTCTTACATGGCATTTCACAGTTGCGAAGAGTCCTGGCTAGTAATATATGTTGCGCACTCGAGCAAGCGTCCGTGAGAAACCCAAATGACCCAAGAACCGCGCTCCACAGCTGCAAGCCATCCGCCTGATGGCTGAGGCCGTGGAGCAACAATGTATCTTCACCAGACCTTAGTTTGCGAAGCTGTATAGGACTCCCTTAGGCCGGCGTGCCGGGGGGTCCAAAAAGGAGTCTCATTTCGGCGGAAATAAAACGTTTTGATGACGATGATGAAGGCGACACTCAGGCTTTCATCTTTCACCCCTTCAGTCGCCAAAGTGTCTCGCAATTTTTCAGCAACACAGTGCTCGAATTTATTTTGAATGGGAAGGTTTTGAACAAAAATACCAGTTGAGGCCAAAAGCTCTATTGCGCAGTGCGTATCAGCAACGTTTTTATAGCTGGGCACGAAAGCGTCCTGACGGGTTATAAAATTGCACGCAAATACTCCAACCGAACTATTTAACTAACACGATAAGAATTACGGCATTACAAAATTACAAAGAGTTTTATTAATCATAAACATATCTATAACATTTAATGTCAATAACGATAAAATGCTCCCTTAGGTGCTCATGTGATGTTGGAAGAAGAAACTTTAATAAACAACAGTATCGTATTTCATGCGCTGTTTCCCAGATGTTTTTCTAGTTCTGGTGGAGTAATCGTCGTCTTCAGCTGTTAAGGTTGTGTTGCGTGTAAATCTGTTGTGCATGCCGTAGTTTGCATAACATGCTAAACATGAGTGAGAAAACATCAATTCACCTTTTCCACTTAGGTGACTTCTGCGTAGCGTTTTATGTTGTCCTCGGCCGGTAGTATCGGCTTTATGATGTGTCAGTGACGTGTATGTACGTCCTAGGCTGCATTTCACTACTCATTGCACGCCTCTGGTACCACACAATTCGAGGAACGTACTGGCAATGTATGCCGTTTTAGTCGAGCTATTTAAAATTTTATAAAAGGGGATTTCAATGTTTTTTAATACCAGGAACAAAAGCAAAATGATTCCTCCTCTTAGTTGCGAACTGTGCCGCTTGTTTACGTGCGGCGCCACTTAACGATGCGCTCCATGCAGTTCTCCAGACCGGTGCACAGCTGAGCTACTTTTGTCCTCCATTTTCCCTTCTGAACGTGGTGTCAATGTTTAATTATGTTACAAAATATTACTTAACCTGTTATCAAAAACAAAGGCGAAATAATAAAATGTAGTAGTTGGCCTAAACAAGGAAATACCATTACTACGACATTACAGATGCGGCATTGGCAGAATGTGAGCCTAAATTTTACTTGTTCTTCCAAGTGTCATGCCATTATGCGCGCCACAAAGCAAAAAAGTAGGCTGCAAATGCCACATTGAGGCTGACTGTCGTCTGTTCTATTACCTCGAGTGCATGCAACACGTTATGCGCCATACCATTACAGAACAATAACAAGCCGAACACCGCAAGTATATTATGAGGTTGTCTGACCTTTATTGTGATTTTTCTCCTCCAAATTCGTAGTGAAATAAGCCATTTCTTATACATAAGTTCTTAAAGAAAGCAAACTAGCACGTTTAATAAAATAAATAATTTCTTTTGCAATTAAGACATACAAAGAGTACAAAAATTAATGTTGTGATATACTTGCAGTTTACTTTTTGTTGGCCTAAACAAATACATCAACTGCGCTCTCATAACAAGAAAGATGAGTGCTGCATAAAGTGTTCGAAGTGCTTGCCCTCCTTACCAATACACATTATTATTCGGTGCCGCATAGAATCGAGCACCCTGGTTATCATCTGCGGTGATATTTCAGCGCATGCAGCGCATGCTCTCGGGTTCAGTCGCGTATATTTCATTCTTCACATAAACCCAACGGAAAAAAATCTAGGGGGCTGGAGACCTTGGCGGAGACCATGGCGGCCAGAGAACGGGGCCACTCCGTCCAATCCATTGTTGTGGAATATTTTCATTTAGTGTACAGTATGCGACGATGCATGCGCTGGCGCCCCTCCTCGTATGTTGAAACTACACGTTCACAACGTTGAGTGGAAGGCCAAGAAAAATATCCTCTACTACTCCCATTAAAATTTTCTCTGTAAAATTTTCCAGTCAGTGGCCCTTCAAAAACGTACGGTCCCAATATCTTGCTGCCAAACATGCCACACCACACATTCAGCGACCACACTACTTGAAGTTTATGCTGTCGCAGCCAATGAGGTTTGATGTTCGACCAGTAGTGCGCATTGCGCACGATTACAACGGAGTTCCGGCAGAACTGTACCTCGTCTGCCCATATTGCTTTGTTCAAGTGAGGGCCTGTTTCCTTTTGAATTAGTGCCTAACTGCAGAGCTCTTCACGTCGGTGGAAGTCCGTGCTCGTTAACTCTGGTGCAAACGTATATGAAAAGGATGCACGCAATAATTTTTCAAAATCCTCCATATTGCCGACAAGCTTGCACCCGCGCACTGAGCTATCTCTGTGATGATCGGTTTCGCTCTTACGACAGCCAATATGTCGATTTGATTACCTTTGTCAGCCCATACTTGGCACCGCTGTTTCCGCATTGCTGATCGCGTGGAGAGAAAGTTGCGAAAAACACGCTCGAAGGATGATTCTCCAGAAATACGACAGCCGGTGTGCTGGACAGTATAAAGCTGAGCAGCTAAGCGCCTGTTTCTTCCCGTATGCAGGCAACTACTGTGTCCGTCTTCTCTTGAATGGACAGCTTCAGTTTACCTGACGATGCCAATTCGAAACGCGCACTAAGTAGTGCCGCCTTTTCAGGCCGAGACTTGCGTACGACCAAATTAAAAACTGGACAGACGGTGGACCCTCTTAGCTCGACCGGTGTTTCCCACAGAAAGTTGCGCTGCACGTTTGTCACCCGTTAATAATTAGGAGGGATTATTAACGATGCGCGCCTTAACGGTTCGCACACTCCCAGACACACTTAGAGTGAGGGGGGGGGGGGGGTAGCTGTTCCGGTCGCAAAGGAGATGCCCTCGATTTTCGTG
Source organism: Amblyomma maculatum (assembly GCF_055883805.1). Lineage (NCBI taxonomy): Eukaryota > Metazoa > Arthropoda > Arachnida > Ixodida > Ixodidae > Amblyomma > Amblyomma maculatum. Next base: position 131,130,729 of record NC_139352.1, read on the forward strand.
GCAAGCTCAGCCGGAATTCAACTACCTTGTAGTGACAGAAGGGGGTGGCCGTTTGGGGCCCAGCTGTCGCCGGGTCGGAGTCAGAAGTAACAAACAAACAAACTATACACAGCAAGAGACGATACAGAGGAACACACACACTAAAATTGTACAGACGAGAGGTTCACAGAAAAACAAACGCTAAGCATGCAACTACAGAGGTATTCAATAACACAGAGGCTTTACAACAGAGATCAAATACGAGAGAGTTACAAGAACAAACACCAAATTGTTCACCGGGCACTGTCGCAGTACGACGCCTCGAGAGTCATGATGTGGCCGCCATACAAGACGGGCGCCCCTCCCTCGCAGGTCCGTGGGCTTGCCAGCAGCGGGTGATCCCCGGGAGTCTACTTGTCGCATTTGCTAACAGGCTGCAACCACTGACTGACTGACTGACTGCACAAGCGGCGCGGCCTCAATAAATAGGGCGCGCCGCGTCTGTCTGTTAAGACGCGCTAAGGCTAGCACGCACACACACTTAGCTTCGCCGGTTAGAGCACTCCCTTTTCCTCCAGTCGAGCCGCGCGTCGTCATTGGCTAGGACCCGTAGAAAATTCTGGAGAGCTCTGGCGTATTCCAGACTGATGAGTCACCTTCATAGCCGGGTGATGAGAAAGAGGGCGACGGCGACGCGTACAAAGCTACGCGCTCTCTCTCGCGGAGAAGGTTTTTCTCTAACTTTGCATGTGGCGCCACGTGGACCTTGCGCCGCGCCAGCTTAATAAAAATGTGCGCCGATTTCGTGAAGTGTTGTTTTTCTGTTGGTCTGGAACCGGCAACTCATCGCTCATTGGATGTAGCTTGTGTAGCCGCTCGCGATAACCCGGCCGACTTCAGTTCAGTCAGCGCAGCAGCGGGCGCCGCTGCTCGCTCATCAGACAACAAAGCAGTAGACCACGTGATCCTTGCGCCAGTGATTGACGTCGCTTTGCCGCGCCATGACGACGCGCGCTTCTCGAAAAGAGTGCGCGACGATCGGAATTTGTTCAGCTGCAGAGCCGAGGGAATGTACATTTCCGGAATTCTAAAAAGTGATATGGGTACTACTGGCGGTGGTCTACAGATCTCATATTACAACCAATCACCTAACTCTAATAGTTAAATTAAACCATTCAAAATTACAGCATACTAGCTAACATAATTCTCTTGCTTTCTGATGATCGCCAACGCTAGGATTAAGTCACCGTTGCTATCTTAATAGCTGAAAAAGCCTATTTTCAAACATTCTGGTAAGTTTTCGTAGAAAGGTCCGGTATAACGCCGGGCGGGCAGTAGAAGACACGTGCGTTGCTTGGTGTCTCACAACACAGGGCTGTTCAAATGAGAAGTATCGCATTCCAAGTAGTACTTTCCACTGGTTGTTGTATGTTTTGTGTTTTTTTTATTTTTTGTTATCTTGTTATCTTGAATCTGCTTAGCCAAAGCGGCCTTCTGTAATATGAAACAAGAAGAGGTAGATCCCGAATTGTCATCTTATTCAATGATCTGTGCTCACTGGGTTTTCGCGAACATATATTCCGACGGGGCGCGTGTCCTCGTAACGGAACAGCGAAACTTGACGACGATCTCTCCGTGGGCGTGTGCAAACTCCAGCCGTGTTGCACTCTTATTGCCATTATAAGGCGCTTACCAGCAGCTTCGTCGACGCTTTACCTATAATGTTAAAAATCAGGAATGCTGTACATGGCCTCCTGACTGCAAGAAAAGGTACATACCACAGGTTACTTACCGCTGGCGCACAAATGCTCAAGAAATAGATGAGTGGCTGTATTTCTGCACGGAAGGCTCATATTCTTAAGCGTCGGACAGAGCAGAACTACACATTCTATATTAAGGTCGACTGTGAATACTCGCTCTTCAGATGGTTCTGAAAACACTCATTTTGAAACCAACCTACCTCATTCAATAACCTCGTATTTCACGCCTCCAAAAGCAACAATCTTACCTTTTTTCATCTTGCAGACCTTTAAATCATCCTTAAGCCTAAAATGTGAGAAAGCATGCATGGCACATTACCAACCTATTGCAAGTTACTCAGTACTATTTCTACGTAATCAGTCAGCGAGACCTCACTCTGTGATGCATATAAAGAACTATGCTCGTTGGCTTCTTACAATGCTGTTTTTTATAGTGGCGATAATACTCGTTGGCAACATAGAAATAATTATTTCCTCTAACTCTCATAACCGTCGCCGCTTTGATGCAACATTCTCACTGATTAAATGAAATACGTCATGTTCACGGGAACGTTCTTGATTCCTAATTTATCGACCTGTTCAAAGCTTTGCATTCACTGTGCTATTTATTAACCTCGACAGTATTAGCATAACAGCACCTCAATGTGCACTTATGCAAAACTATTTATTTTATAGATAACATATGGCATTCTTATCAGAGATATATTCAAAATATATTATCACTAGCTTTGTATTCGCAAATATTCACTTCTTGGTCCTCCCTTACCTTTAGGGTACAATCATGACCTCCGTTTGTACGCTAATGATTACAACTGCCGTACTAATGTAGATGACCGGACAATTCTAGCTTTCATTGGAAGCATAAACAAGTCTTGTCGACGAAGACGCTATGCGTTTTCGACTCACGGACGTACTCCGCTAAGACTCTCTCCGCGGTCCCGCCTCTAATTCTATGGGGACACCGGTCAGCAGTGGTGCAGCTGTCAAATTACCCTGCCACTCCTGTCTCCGCCATCTCATGGGAGAGGGTGTATTGAGGGAAACGAGTGGGAGATGCCGCCGCCGAAATGGACCCCTTGGCGGCAGTGTGTGTTCTGTACGCAGTTCGAGCGAGTGTTGACAAACGAAGAGACAATATATCTGTCGCGTTATTTTTGTGCAACTCCTGTGTCACCTACAGTAAATGTTCCAAGTGGGATTGCAACCAGCTACCTAACCTCAGCGAGTGCCACTTAAGTGCTTCGATCACAAAAACACCATGACGTTCAAAGACAACGAATAAAGGACCCTAGGGCGAGGTACCATGTCAGGATGACTCGACGAAAGATGACCACGTACACAACGAAGACGAGGCGAAGCACAGCGTCAAAAGTAGATTCAGGAACGCTGCAAAGGCTACCATCCACCGCATGGGCAACCCCAACGAACAAAACAGTGCCCATTCCGACTGCCTTCGACTTCTGGGAGCTTATACAGTGTTACGTTTCTCCAGCGACAAGTCGGACAGCTGACGCGGCCACCGCATAGCAACAGGCAGAACCGCGAGCGGATCGGCCGCGCAACGCTTCCTCCCGCGGACAAGTTTCGACGTATTCTTGCCACGCGCCAAATGTGTGTGCGTGCGTGTGTGTGCAAACGACAGGCCAAGCCTGGAGCTCGTGGGCGAGTGCGCCGCCCTCGCCCGTCTGCAGGAGGTGGAGGAGATGCGTTCGGACCACTTCCGATTGAGTCATCCCATCTTGCCCAGACACGTTGGGCGCTCCATTTCCTGTGAGGGTTTACCCTTTCCCTGTGAACGGGAAAACCTATAAAAAGCAGCGGCCAACTCCGCTGAGACAGAGACTACTTTGACTCGCCGTTGGCACGACGCTAGACACCAGCTGTGTGAGAGTGTCTGTAATCTCTCCGGGTCAGCCTCACTGCCCGTTTCTTCATAATGTTGCAGTAAAGGTTGTTTCGTTAATAGACGCCTCGTCTTTGCTGGCACCTTTGATGCCGTCCGCCGTCCACGGAGCCGCCAGGCCAACGCTACCGAGGGGCTGCGCGCCGCACGTAATAACAGCTGGCAGCGGTACGCTAACCCAGGCGCACGCGCGCCAAACCTAACAATTGGTGAACAGCGGTGGGACGACGACGACCAAGCCGTAACCGTGGTTGGAGGGACGAGCCAGGCGATACCGTCGTCCAACAACTGGTGAACAGCGGAGAGACGTGGACGACCAAGCAGTGACCGTGGTCGGTGAAACGAGCCAGGCCTGACCGAGGTGCAACATCTGGTGGGAAGAGCGGAGATGTCACAGGCGTGACCCGTGAATCAAAGCAGCTCAGCGGAAAGGCGGGAGCAGTGCAACGAGCCCTGTGTGATGACTGGTTGCCTGCAGCGGAACGACTGCGTTGGATTCTTAGCTGCGAGGTTTGGTGAGTGCGGGACTTTCTTCTACTGAGTTTTGCCAGGCTTTTGTTAAGTAGAGAACAGAGATGGTAATTGTGTTGTCGTTGTTGCTGGGTTAATTGCAGCTAGGCAATAGTGGGCAGTACAGAAGGCAGCACTCGGAACAGCCATGGGTTTGGATTTGAAGTCGTTGCGCAAACCGAAATTGCTGGAGCTTGCGGAGGAGTTGGGTCTGGATTTGTGAGACAAACTCAGAAAACTAGAAGTGTTAAGGGCTATTCTTGCGTTGGAAGCTGAAGATGACAAGCTTTTGGAATGCCTTGAGATCATAGACGAATGTCACAAGAAAGAGGATCGTGAACGTAGGGGACGTCACGAGAAAGAGGACGCCCGCGTAAGGAAACTGATGCAGCTGGAGATTTCAGCACATCGAACGAGCGTGGAAAAGCTTGACGCTTTCAGTGCCATTCAGCGTAACGGTTCGATACCGCGAGACGGTACGCCACCGTTCCTCATCGCCGAGGATATGGCAGGTTATTTGGCAGACTTCGAGAGTGTCTGTAGAAGTAAACGCTTCGAGCGAGATAGTTGGGCGCAGAAGTTGGTAGCTCTTCTCTCCGCTGAAGCGTCGGAAGCAATCAAGCGCTTGGTTGGCGACCGCTTGAAACATTACGATGAACTAAAAGAGTCATTGCTGATACGATATCAGATAACGCCTCATGATCTTCGGAAGAGGTATGAGAGCGAGAAACATTGTGACGAGTCGTACTTTGATTTGGCCTATCAGTTGAAAGCCGCTGTAAGCGAATGGCTAGACAGTGTGGAAGTTTCGGAGCAAATCAAACTTGCACCGGAGTGTGAGACACAGCTTGGGGAAGCGGCCGAGCAACGTGACCTCAGTAGCGAGACAACCGAGCCTCTAACAGAAGAGTATCGTGTTACCTTGGTCGAGCCACCAGCTGAGAAGGCTAGCACAGGCTTAATCGGTGAGAAGTCCGAAGTGACGCCGTTAAGCGAGGTGAACTGCACGCCGACCCAAGTAGCTGTAGGAGATACAGTTCCATCAAATGAGTGTGAGGAACTGGTAGTACCTGAACCGTCTCTCGAGTCGAAAGCAGAAGCTTGTGTAGATCGCGACGGAGATGGAAATGAGCTAGAAAAGGAGAAACTTTCAGTTTCCGAAATCAGCTGTGTCGTAGAGCAGGGCACGTAGAAAAACGAAGTGCCGATCAGCGAAACTGCGCAGCCCGCGAGCTGTGATCAGCCAGGGCAGACCGACGAGGAGTGCGCGTACGCTGTAGAGAGCGAGACTTGCGAAGGCGACAGCGAGCGATCAGAGCAGAGTCAGAATCGTTCGAGCCCCGACATCACGCTAGGTTGTATTCGGGAAAGCAACCCCAGTGCGAACGCGGACGTGGCGCACATGACCCTCACGCAATCCGAAGCGCCCCAGCTGTCGAAGGAGTTTGATCGTGCTCCGGTTAGCTCTGAGCGAGGCGACGCACGGAGTGGCGAGCCGCCAGAGCAAATGCCTAGCTTGAAGGCTGGCATGCGCGGTTGTTCGGACTTGACTTAAAGTGAGTCACGCGATGCAGCCGCGGCGCTGCCAGAGGAAATGCCTAGCTTGAGGGCTGGCGTGAGCAGTTGTTGTTCGGACTTGTCTGGAGGTGAGTCATGCGCTGCTGGCCGCGAAACAGACGCGGCGCCGCACTTTGGCCACTTTGACGACACCGGTGTCCTACTAGCTCCGGTTACCGCTAGAACGTTGACCGCTAGCTTGCTAGAGCTCGCGCCGAAAGAAAGTGCTGCCACCGAAAAACGCGGAAGGGCAGGCACGAGAAAGATTGCTGCCGTCGTAAGGAGAGCAAGCTCAAACGGTTGCAAAAAGAAAGCAGAGAGCCTGTGGTCTAGTGCCTCCGTTGAAAAAAGCGGAACGGCAGGCGCGAGAAAGAATGGAGCAAGTGTAAGCTATCGCGAAAAAGAAAGCCACTATCCCAAAGGCACAAATGCGCCCGTGCCGAGAAAATGCGTGACTGGTGCGCAAAGCGTAAGGAGAGGGATAGGTTGTTTAGAAAAGCGAGTGACTCGTGCTCGTATGCTTCTTTGCGCAGAAACAGGAAGTCACGGTTGTTCCGTGAAACGGACAGCCGAAGCTTTAGTGAAAAAGGTGATCTCAACGGTAACGCCGATGGCTTAAGTTGGAGCCCATAACGTGAGAAGAAGCCTTTATTCACTAGTTGGTGTTTTTCTTCCTGACATAGGATTTTGAACATTTATATTCATTATCTTTGTTTGACGTGTTTTTGAAAATGCAATTTTCAAATTTGTCGACGCGTTCCAAGTGCTACTGAGCTGCCTTTTAATATAGATGGGGGCCTAAGAGGGAAATAGTCTGGCAAAACTTAGTGAAGTTTGTGCCGTGCTTGCTGGCTGACCAGTTGAGTTTTTAGCGTGGTTGTGATGCTGTAGGTTGTCAGAAATCTCTCCTGAAGACAAGTTGCAGAGTGCCTTGGAAACCCGGATTTGCCAAGGAATTCTTCAGGCTGACTGGCTCAAGAGAAACAGAGTCGGATGAACCCGGCTAGCAGCAACATCCCGATTCCTCCGGACAGCGGATGCAGTCCTCTGCCCTTCGGGATCTCCCTTCCCCGGCGGGGCAGTCTGTTACGTTTCTCCACCGACAAGTGGGACAGCTGACGCGGCCACCGCATAGCAACAGGCAGAACCGCGAGCGGATCGGCCATTTCGGCGCCGTTCATCGGCCGCGCAACGCTTCCTCCCGCGGACAAGTTTCGACGTGTTCTTGCCACGCGCCAAATGTGTGTGCGTGCGTGTGTGTGCAAACGCTGGCTAAGCCTGGAGCTCGTGGGCGAGTGCGCCGCCCTCGCCCGTCTGCAGGAGGTGGAGGAGATGCGTTCGGACCATTTGCGATTGAGTCATCCCATCTTGCCCAGACACGTTGGGCGCTCCATTTCCTGTGAGGGTTTACCCATTCCCTGTGAAAGGGAAAACCTATAAAAAGCAGCGGCCGACTCCGCTGAGACAGAGACTACTTTGACTCGCCGTTGGCACTACGCTAGACGCCAGCTGTGTGAGAGTGTCTGTAATCTCTCCGGGTCAGCTTCACGGCCCGTTTCTTCATGATGTTGCAGTAAAGGTTGTTTCGTTAATAGACGCCTCGTCTTTGCTGGCACCTTTGATGCCGTCCGCCGTTCACGGAGCCGCCAGGCCAACGCTACCGAGGGGCCGCGCGCCGCACGTAATAACAGCTGGCAGCGGTATGATACCCTATGCACGCGCGACCCAAACCTAACAACAGGCTGAGATTCAGACGGTGGTGCGAGGGGCATTGCAGGGAGCAGTCCAGGTAATGCAATCGGCCCAATCGTCACTAATCATCCGTCGGCAGGTTCACCGGGCCTCGAGGATGGACGACTGGCCACGGCGAGCGAGCAACTGGTGGCAGTATTCGACCCATCGCCGCACCATCAGCAAACGGTCGAGACGTGGCGCAACAATGTGGACAATCTGGCTGCGGCCTATGGTTGGACTGACAAGCAGACAGCTTGCCCCACCCTCAAGAAGATTCAGGGGGTAGCAAAAACGTGGTGTTATCGTCTGACAGATGCCTGATGAACTTGGTCTGACTAGAAAAATAAAATGACAAGGGCATTTCCTTCGACATCCAATTTCCAACGCACATACCGGGAAAATGTAATCACGAAAGAAGGAGCGTCACGAGAGCGTCTAGGCTTGCTTCTACGACGAGATGGTCAAAACAAAGCACTGAAAACATCGATCGGTGAAGCAGCTTGCATGGAGCATGTCATCCCTGCACTCGTCGACGAAGATCTTGTGCGGACTTTCAGCGTCGGAGACTGCGCAAGTCCATATGAGTCGGTCCAGTGTATGGAACGGCTGTACGGCCGAACGAACACTATGAAGCAAACCAGACCTAAGACGCTATATCAGCCACTGGATGCTCGACGTTCACATTGAGACAGAAGAGACGACTACATACCGGCAACTGCTAAACATCCGCCTTGCATCGGAGGCAACAACGAATCCGCCTTTTGCGCGAGTTTTCTGCGCATGCGCGAAGTCGTAGTGGCGCCCGATGGAAACACATTGAGCGGCGTCGACGGCGTTTCTCGGCTCCGCCAGTGCACGGGGGCTGGCGGCACCGGGCGGCACGGTGGCCGTCACAGGCTTGGCAAAGCGATGTCAACCACATCTGCCGCGTACGGTTGCCACTCTCTAAGCGCGCCAAGATGCAAGACGCGGTTTTTTAGGTTTCCTTCGCCGAGCCGCGGCCAACAACGACGTGAAGCTACAATTAGGGCCACCAAGCGTCGAGATGTGAATGCCGACCTTAGCTACCTACTGCGTACTCTCGACTGTGCGAAAAACACTTCGTTACAGGTATGTATACATCTAAAGGAAATGTGCATAATAAAAAGTATCTACCGGAGTTTGCACCAAGTCTGTAACCCACCAGTGATAGCCGCAATGAGCATTTGTTCGGCGCGTCTGATGGCGGTGTATTTTGTCGTTTGTTTTCTTTATGTGCGAAGGGGCCGGGTAGCGCAGATATCACAGGTGGCTGTGTGCGCTAGACGGTAATATTTAGCATGTTTAATCGCGACTGCCGCCTGACTTAAAAGAAAAGAAAAATTGGGCGTTGTGATGCACCGCCGTTCGCGAGCCGAGTGGTTGAGCTGGTCATGAGGCTCGCGAACGGCAGTGCGTTAAAACGCCGTATTTTTTTTTTGTTAGGCAGTCACGATAAAACATGCTAAATATTACGGCCTAGCGCACAGAGCCGCCTGTGATATCTAAGCTACCTAGCCCTTTCGCACATAAAATACACATAAATACATCGCCTTCAGGCCCTGGCGCAACAAAAGCAATCACGCATCGAAAAAATCCTCGTTGCAGCTATCCCTGGTGCGCTACAGCCTGGGTGAAAACTCCAGTAGGTACTTGTCATGCATTTTTCGTTTAGATGCATACATACCTGTAGTATCTGTGTTTTTGCCGCTCGGAGCATATGACGCACTTGACACTCTTGCACAACGCACAGTATTTTTTTTTTAATTAAAGGCTCGCCTTCGTGCACGCCAAAGCATCCGGATTTTGTTCCTTTGGTGTACGCAAACAGATGCACTTCGTTAGGGAGCTTGATAATCGTCGTCTACTTCCAACCGTTTGCAAAGGCGAGGAAACCGCCCGGCACAATAAATGAGTCTCCTGGAGGGTCTTGCAGAGTGGATCGCTCTGGACGTAGAACAGGGTTGGTTCCTGACCGAGATGCGCATCCAATATGTAGGAGATTCACATGTGTCACCAAGTTGTTGATTCCGCAGAAATCGCGGTGGAGGCAGAAATAAACGTTGGAGATCCTTTCACAACAGAATGACCATTCTCTGCGCACCGAGAACCTTTTCACCACTGCGACCACATCCGTTCTGACTCCTGAGGTCAGAAACCGGCTACAGCTCTGAATCATCCATTGCAAGAAAAATGCAGCGCGTTTCCTGCAGGTGTGCATTCCGGCCGGGACAATGCCCTTTTCACGGGGTGTGTATATGTGCCTCTCTGCCGATCTTCGTGGATGAAATCCTATAGCTGCACGGTTGTAGATGACGCGAGGAAGAAGCGACGCCCATTGCACCATGCCGGCGCCGCGGTGACCGCTTTGTGCTCGGTAACTCAAGACACCCCGCGCATATGCGCCGCTCAAAGTCACAGGAGACGATTCCACCCAGCTCTGCAGCATCAACAAACCCCTGGCTGTTTTGCCCTTTGAGATCCCTCTCTCTCTCTCCCTCTCTCTCTCTCTCTCTCTCTCTGCCCCCACGCTCTCCTGTCTGCCGAAAACCTGCACGCTGAGAGCCTCTCATTCTGTCACGTCGAATACGGCCCGCGCTACACGCTCTTACAATACGAAGATAGTATATGCGTACGTGCGTTATGAGTTGATTGTGAAAACGCTCTACCTTCCCCCATACTGCGTGAACATGATATGCTGCAATCACTGTCACTACTTTCCGCTCCGAGGCCAAAAAAAGGGGGAAGCTTTCGCTTTCTACCAGCGTTGGCGTGGCCATTTCGTTTGGTGCGCTTTCGCGTCGTCTGCTACACTGCCGCTCAATGTGTTTCCCGCCCGCTCCCGCATGATGACGCCACATCCTCGCGCAAAAGGCGGATTGGCAAAGGCGCCACGAGAAAGTACAATGAAAAGGTGAGCCGCTGTTTAAGTTGTTCTTCGTGTGGATATTTACCAGCAGTATGCCCATAATATCACGTAAGTCGCGATGCAGAAATTGTAGTAACTCGGACCATGAAACCAAAGGATGCTATTTGAGGAAAGGCTCGACGAACAACGACAATACAAAAACAAGCAACAATTCTCAAGCAAGAGAACAAAGATACAGTGCGCAGCATGGTTCCAAGTCAAAAGTAATTAACGAGTACCGCCGTGAACGAAAAGCAGACAGCAGTCTCAGAAAATTATGTAAAGGTTGGTACATCAATTTCTGACATATAAATGGAGTCCCTCGTCACAGCCATTAACCATTCCCGCAACTGCTTCGCAACATAATTTTCGGAAACCAAAGCCAATTAAAGAGACCTGAATCACCTCATTTCAACCCGGGGCGGTTGAAAGGAAAAGGATGAGCGAATGTTGTCGACTGAGACGCCATGCTTTTTCGGCCCGCAGAAAAAGCCTGTCCGACCATCTCTTGAGTCCCGCCTCCAACACTACAGGGTGATCTGCTCCACAGTGGCGCCGCTCTCACATTACTCGACCGCTGCAGTCTCCAACATCTGGTGGGAGAGGGTGTGTTAGAGTGAGCGAGTCGAATATGTCGTGGCCGAAACGGACCTTTTGAGGGCGGTATCTCGTCGGCACGGCGTTCGAGAGAGCGTAGACAAAAGAAGGGACATTATATCTGTTCCGTTCTTTTTGTGTCACTACTGTGTCGCCTACAGAAGCTTATTGAGGGACTGAGTACTGCTACAGACAATGTACATAACTAAAGTCAAAATAAAATGCAGCTAAATAATGCATCCTAACGTAACCTTTTTGTTTTTACCTCACCTCAAGAAATTATTTGTGAAACGACGCCGTATGCTAGCATTACGTCATAGCCAATCAAGGCTTCAATTCATTTGTCCTTTCTAGGTGCAGGATGTTTCAGCGGAAAGATCTGAAATGTTTGGGGTCATATAATCTTGGAGAATTTTTGCGCTACAACAATGCAAAAGCCTGTGTCAGTGCAAATCGATAAAAACTCCACAAGAGCGCAAATAATTACATAGAAAACCACAAAATTACTACATCATCGGCAGGCAAAGACCTCGTCAAAGAACGCAGGAACATGCATTGTTACATGGTGCGACATATGAAATTTTATGGCGTGCACGGGGCGACTCAAATGGCCATTCTCGTGACTTATATGCGTGTTCCATAAATGGCCGCAGTGAAACACGTTGACCAACTTGGGCGAAATAGAGCGCTAAATTCAGGTGATTTCAACCCACTGAGTGTTAATGTGCATTGCTTGAACAGTACGATTTTACAGAAGTCAATTCGTTTATTCGTGATAAGCAGTAACAGATGCATTTGGACTACTAGATCCGTCAATTTGCAGTCCATTTTATATTTAATGAAGTCCGGTGGAATAGGCTTCTATATGCGATAATTATTATTCCAACCTCACTGGTCACCACTATCTATGCAAGAAAGCGACCTTATTCGTGTCCATTGAAGTTGAAGAATAACTACCATGCTTTCTCAAAAATTTCATTGATTTCCTTCTAGTACGTGTGTATTAAAATATACAAATATCGATCCCTGTTTTGATTTGAATAATAACAATAAATGTTATCCTGAAATAAATATAGTCAGGTCTCAGCGTGGTGCAAATAATATCGGGACATCGAGGGACAACGTCGTCCATTGTCGGCGGCTTTTTAGAACGGCTTGGAAGATATAGGGCATGACGGGAGAAAGTAATCCAATTTAGTTTTTAAAACCGGCACGGCCTATATTGGGAGAGCACACAATACGAACTGGTCAAATGTAGCCAATTCTTAGTAGTGGCACGTCCGATATTGGACAAAGGGAAGACATATCGGCACAATGTAGCCAGTTTTGAAAGACGTTTGTATCAATATCTGGAACGCAAAGAATAAAAAGGTCAAGAACACAGGCGGAACACGTGAACTTTGGTCCATCGTAGGATGTCTTGTGGACTGGCTTAGCCGCTATCGAGCATAAAACCGATAAAAACAGTACACTCTGTCCGTTTTGTACCTGTCATGTGTTTAATAGCAGATTCAGCAAAATTATACGTATGCATCGCTCACTCTTCAAAATTATTGAGAAGCTTGTACAGTTATAAACCTGCGCAAGCTATACAAATTGCGCCCCGAGGATATACTGCTGTGGTAAGCTTCTCACTATGAGAAACAGCATTAATTGTAGTATGAATAGTACACAATTAAAAATGCACTTGTTTTTCTCAATGGGTTCATGTAGACGTTGTGAACATGAAAATAGGGTTCAACATCTTATGCTGTCTGCCATAATGTTTGCTGAATAAACCGTATTTAGACGTCTAATAGTCATTGTCAACTCTACAAAAAAAACAACCTTTCAATATTGATTCAGGCCTGCATATTGTCACGACCCAAGTGAATCGTAGTTGGCGAGGACTATTTAACCCGCTTCGCCGAGGCGAAGGCCCTTGCGCGCGGTACTGCGGCCGAAGTGGCTGTGTTCTTTATGCGCGGCATCGTTCTTCGATATGGCATCCCGTCGACTATCATCACTGACCAGGGAAAGGCATTCAACGCTCAGCTCTTACGGAATATTCTGACACTGAGCCATATTGAACATCGAAGAACTACCGCCTACCACCCGCCAACGAATGGCCTAACAGAACGGCTCAATAGACCATGGCACACATGATTTCAATGTACGTCGATGTTGAGCATAAGACGTGGCACAAAATACTGCCTTGCATCACCTTCGCTTACAATATCGCGAGGCAGGAATCAACACGTTTTACCCCGTTCCGTCTCGGGTATGGAGTGTGCATGATGTTAGACGCCGTGCTACCATGCGGGGACGATGACATCACCTCCGATACTGGCCATTTCGTGGAACAAACAGAACAAGCACGCCAGCTAGCCCGCTTGCATATCAATGTGACGACATGCTATCGATGCAGACATTACAACCTTGGCCACAGGGACGTGCTCTACGAACCGGGTGACCAGGTGCGGGTGTGGACACCTGTGCGTCGCAAGGGCATGTGTGAAAAACTCCTGCACCGGTATTTTGGTCCGTACAAAGTCCTCCGTCGCCTAAGCAACGTGAACTACGATGTTATGCCTGACGAAACTATGACAGTGGTTCATCGGCGTCAGCGCCTCGAAGTCGTGCACGTGAGGCTCAAGCCTTACTTTTCACGGAACTTAGCGTCAACGACGTTGCGTTTACCAGCTCTCCGGGCACCATCTTGCCCATGCTGTGTGATTCGTCTTTGTGCTGTGATTGCGTGGTTATTTTGTTTCGCCTTTTTTTGTACATAACTCCTTTCGCATCGAGGCGATGCTTACCTTTTTTTAGGGACGAAACAATGTCACGTGCCTAGCCCCGCGCGGCCTCGGCGCTGGGCCGCAACGACGACGAAGTGGTTGTCGGCGAGTGGAGAGCGCTTCCGCCAGGCCTTGTTCGAAGAACGCTTCATGAACGCTTTATGAACGCTTGGAGAACGTTTCGTGCGTTCGCTCCTCTAAGGCTCTTTGGGTCGTGACAATATGCTTTGAAATATGCTGTTACTGTTTATATACTTGGCTTGGCTTGGTGAATTTTTTTACTTTCATGTTGCATGCCAACCAATATTTACCTTTGGGATGTTACACTGGGTGTTACGCAGTTTCTTGAGAGGTTTACTTCCTTTTTCTTTTATCAGCTCATATAGCACATGCATTATCATCTTATGGCAGCTAATCCTAAAATGACTCCTATGACTGCAAAATATTTCATGTGGCTGTTACATAAGGTAAATGTCCTTACGGAAGGCGTTACTGGATTTTGCTGGAATGTAGTGCTACATTAAGTTCACTTTCAGAGACCCTCTGTATGGAATACTCTTTTTGATACTTCCGATGAGGGTTAGCATAACATTCACTAGGAGAAAGAGAACGGAAGTGCATGCGCTGTTACTTTTCCCTAATTCCATATTATGTACCACTTCCACTTATATACAGCTAACTCAAGCATGGAGCCTGTTTCACCATGTGGAAACGGCGCGACTGCACATACCTTTGTGCCTTTGCACTTGGAGCCAAATTCTTCTGCGCCGAATTGGGATAAACCTACCCGGTCATACCTCGGCCACACGCAATCCTCCCGCCGCTGTTAGCAACAATCTTTACATTCTGCCTCTTCCCAAAAATACCCACCCGGAGCATAATCGTGAGAGACGAAAAGCTAGAGCCAAGACTTTGCACAAGCACTACCCTCCTGGCGCTCCGGCAGTTTACGTAGACGCGGCCGAATATTCAAACCGACCAGCTTTTGCATTAGCCGTCGTGGATGGATTCCACAACACGATAGTCAGTGCGTCCATTCCAAATTTCCCAAAAGCGACCAGGCTTTCTGGCGCAGACTTCAGACGGCCACAGTCATGACCCCTTTCCTTCTCTCTGTTATAAACCGTGGCGAAACCTCTCCTCACTGCCACTTGTGTCCTAGCACCAGAGCCGACTTCACTCACGTCTTCCTGAACTGCCCGAACAAACCCAAGCCCCCGTGGCAAGGGCCAAGACACCAGGAGCGATGGGAGGCTGCTCTGCGCAGCTCGCTGCCGGAAGTACAGCTTCTGACAGTGAGCTGGGCCCGAGGGGTCGCCGAAGCGCAAAAGTGCCCGGCCATCTAGAGCGGCCTGAGGGCCCATCGTCGTCCTGCTCCCTCGCTTCCCTTTACCCCCCCCCCCCCCCCCTCACCTGGTTCTTTTTTAATCATTAAAGTTGTAACCTACCTGGAGCTATTGCGCGGGCCCGCTCGATACTGTGATTGTGCCACAGTGTAGATATTTATCTTTATTTTTATTTTTGACTATCGTGTCCTTTCTCCCTATCGCTCACCTCTTTGATTTCGTCAAATTCTTCCTCCCTATCCCTTTATTTCCGCCGAAACTGCTCAGGTGCTTCAGATAGCAGATAACGGGGCTGGCAAACACTTCTTCCTTCTTTTGGATGTATAATAAGCTTACCATATACTACTGTTACTACACATTTGCTAGAAATTGATTTTCTAGCCTATCTATATAGTTTATCTATCTGACCTTAATAGGTACCTCTGAAGAAATTTTGCATTACATCCATTTTCATGGCTGAGGTTCACTTCTACTCTCCCTAGAAGCGAAAATCATCTCTGTATGCGTGAGCAAGGCGCATGATTAGTAGCTGGGCTTTCATTGTTCTTTCGATCGCAATGCCCGAGTTTTCTAGCCGCGGAATTGCCATCATTTCTTAGCGCGAGCGCAGACCCCTTGATTTCTGTCACAACAGGCATAAGCACCACCACGTCGCCATGCTGCAGCGTAACAGGGTATGCATGCGAAATTGCGTGGAATTGTGCAACGCGTACACATGAAGCCTGCAACCATATGCGTATGGCAACGGCTGCATGAGCGAAGGCTCTTCGGCTTACTCAACCTAGCGGTACTAAGCACTATATGAAAGATTTCGCGAGAAAGCAAAGCTGTGGGCTGGTGCTTCGCCAAGTTTTCCCCAGTTACAAGCGAAGCTTACCTGGAAACGGATGCATCATTTTTGACTTTCCGGTCGCATATAGCTTCGCTCGCCAGCTCTGGACAGCGCACGTAGACATCGCGGCAGCATGCCTGAAGGAGGGTTGAAATCTGGGTCAGTTGGTACATAGTCAGAGAATAAAAACCAGCCAAGGGACGAGGACGAAGAAAGAAGATGTACACACGGAAGCTTCCGTGTGTACATCGTCTTTCTTCGTCCTCGTCCCTTGGCTGGTTTTTATTCTCTGGCATGCCTGTTCGCTTAGCTATGACGTAGAATATTTTGTAAACGAAGACATTTGTTTTCTTTAGAGATAAAAATATCATATTCCTAGAACAGTCCTCGTGGATACCAGCACGCTGCACGCGGCAAAATTCAATAGTGATAACCTGCCTAAATTAAGGAACACTAAGACTTTGCACAAAGCGATGTGCGAATCGCAGGCATCGACGGGCCGCGTGTTGTATATGTCGTGTCGCCTACCGCGGTCGTTTACGTGCAGGAACTAACGGCTAGGGGTGCACACCCACCACGCGCAACCGGCCGGGAATGCAGACACCGACCTGTTTGATTTGTGGGAAGGCAGAGGAGACGTGAAAACTAACCAAATCCTCTTACTCATCGCAATTAGCGATCGCTACTTCCAATGTAGCTTCCGATGTACATTTTAATGTACTAGCCTGCACGCTCGCTTGCATGCGGGGATAAGGCGAGCAGCATAGCTGGTATATTTGTCGAACGTACGTGACATTAGCATCATCAGCCACGTGCACTTTAATGCTCAAGAATCGACAGGATACGTCGGGCATATCTTTATAGGGAACCTGCAATCGTCGGGCGGCGCCACCAGCTCACTGACATCCGCGCCACCAACGGAGGTGCCGCCAATCACGCAGGCGCTGCATCGGGCGTCGGCTCCGGTTCTAGCGCGTCTCTCCATCGTTGCTCCGGGCTATGCTATCGATGTTACAATCCTGTTTAACGCTGCACCGAGAAGACAAAGGCAAAATGAGTAAAAGATGTATGTTACCATCAATCTGCTTGAACAGATAACAAGTGTGAACGGAATAACGGTCACGATTAAAATTGGAGAAGACTACGCGGCACATACAAATTGTATATAATAATTATTATAAGGTCATATATTTGTTTACTGAGGTCATGGATTGGTTTTAGTTTATGATGTCTATAGACTACTAAGCGTCTGAGGTTATGAGCGCCGGGACCTGCGCCCAATTTTCTTTATCTGAACTTTGGTAATGAGTGATTACTCAGTTCCGCTTATGCCACCGGGTCCTTAACTGCACAAATGAGTGCACTACTAGTATTTGCAAAATGGGAGACACTCTCGAATCAATTATTAATCTCGGGCACAAAAGACGGTCTAAAAAGCGCACGTCAAGGAACGGCAGCAAATCAAGGCCAGTGCACGTGAGCGCCTTCAAGCTTTTTTATTTACCCGCCCGACAGCGCGACCTGTTTCACGAAACTAGAACTGCATTGCAGGGTGCCTATATACTTCACTTCACCTCACCGCCATGCGCTAAGCATGAGATGAGCCTGCCAAGTTGGCCGCCATTCTTCATTACCGCGCACCTTGACACTGACTGCCCCGCCGTAGGGAACCACAACCACCAGAACAGAAGCTCCACTATGCTGGGCATCCACCACAGAAGCAAGACCGCGCACCATTTACATTTTGCTACTATCATCATCATGGCGCCACCAAGTCTGGTTTATGGTGTTCAAAGTGCAAATTGATGGCAACTGGTATTTTTGGTGTCCATGTGAGTTCATGACGGGGGCCGGAATGATCATTATAAAGAACTCACGATGGACACCAAAGACCACAAAGCCACCACAAAACTATGATGGTTTTATGGGGTTTTATGGTGATCCTGAAAAGAATTATGCCGAAACCCACGTGCGCAGAATTTGCTCGTGCCAATGGCCGTCCCTGAGTGCTTCAGATGATCTGGAATGCGCTCGTGATTTGCACACACTTTGAGTTTAGACGTCGCGTTAGATAAGTTAAGGTTATTTTCGTCGTCTAGCGACAAGCTGATCGTCTAACCTAAGGTGCGAAGGGCTATTTGAGCAGCGTTAGAGCCGAAGCAGAGAGGGCTGACTGAAATTGCGCAAGTGCCATCCATGACAAAATTGATGCCAGCTGGGCCCACTGGAGAGGAAACATAAGAAAAGCCAGTTCTAAGTAGCAGCTGCCACCTTCCAGCCACCGGTTCACGGAGCAGTTTGCATTAGCCGTTACCTAGTGTAGTCTATTTGATCTCCGATAGAAATAGTGGTTGGACTCTTTTATCCGTTTTGTGTGTCGTATATAATTTTACTCTCAGGAAATGCATCTTTTTTCTTTTGAGCGCCAATTTCTCGTCGACCCCGTTTTCAAAGGCAGCCGTGAGCAAAATCTCCGGGGCACTCGTATATGTATTAGTTTATCTTTTCTTCTCTATAAATGGGCAAGCGTTTTTCTTCTCATTTCGTAAATATATGGACATTATGTATTTTGTATTGGCTGCTAGATATAACGTGTGTCTCTGAGTAGAGGCGGGCTTACCTCTTTAAATAGTTATATAGCAGTTGAACATTACCTGTTATCAGGATAGGGTTTTATCAGAGCGCCAATGGCCAAGCATAACACTAACATCGAAAGATAGAGGGGTGTAGTTAGGTGTGCTCAGCACCTGCCTAAATGTCCCGAACCTTCAGTGAACTGCCTAATAATCTATTTGAAGGGAGGGTTTTCACATCCCTTTGTTGTTATACTTGACGAAAAGTATTTGTTGTAAATATTTTTTGTGTTTGTAAGAAAAGCACAAATATTAAATAGTGGTCCTTGCATCTTCGTATTTCAAATATATTTTTATACTCCTTTTGTGCTCAGCACCTGCCTAAATGTCCCGAACCTTCAGTGAACTGCCTAATAATCTATTTGAAGTGAGGGTTTTCACATCTTGTTGTTGTTATACTTAACGAAAAGTATTTGTTGTAAATATTTTTTGTGTTTGTAAGAAAAGCACAAATATTAATAGTGGTCCTTGCATCTTCGTATTTCAAATATATTTTTATACTCCTTTTGCGCTCAACACCTGCCTAAATGTCCCGAACCTTCAGTGAACTGCCTAATAATCTATTTGAAGTCAGGGTTTTCACATCTTATTGTTGTTATACTTGACGAAAAGTATTTGTCGTAAATATGTTTTGTGTTTGTAAGAAAAGCCCAAATATTAAATAGTGGTCCTTGCATCTTCGTATTTCAAATATATTTTTATACTCCTGTTGTGCTCAGCACCTGCCTAAATGTCTCGAACCTTCACTGAACTGCCTAATAATCTATTTGAAGTGAGGGTTTTCACATCTTATTGTTGTTATACTTGACGAAAAGTATTTGTTGTAAATATTTTTTGTGTTTGTAAGAAAAGCACAAATATTAAATAGTGGTCCTTGCATCTTCGTATTTCAAATATATTTTTATACTCCTTTTATTTTCATGCCCACGCAGAATGCAAATTTAAGCTGATGCTCCCATATATTATACTTCAAAACTTTGAGGACAACAAGAGGGGAAAGACGAACGTGAGTTATACTCCTTTGCAATAGAAGATAAATGACCTGTGAAATCATTACTTGCATTTTCGTGTGTACTATTGTGCTGCATTATTTTGAAGAGCAGCGGCCACATGTCTCTCAGAATAAGAATGTTTTAACGTTTTGCACGGCTTGAAGTGAATTGACCTGTGAAATCATTACTGCATTTTCCTGTATACTATTGTGCTGCATTATTTTGGAGAGCAGCGCCCACATGTCTCTCAGAATAAGAACGCTTTAACGTTTTGCACGGCTTCCTTAGAGACGCCTCATCGCAAACGAATACGGTTGGTGGTGATCGGAGGTACCAAAAAGAGATCTCTAATGTACGAATAATTAAACACCAAAATGGTCTAGAATCTTATCGTTTAATCACAATTCATATTTTAATAGGGCCTTTTAATGAACCAGCTGCAAAATATTGTCCCTCGTCATACACGTGTGGCTGTGGACAGCTATGGAGCCCTGCAAGGCTCCCGAAGAGAAAATTTAAAAATATATTTTTATTCTTTGTAACGTTTTTGAGGGCTGACCAAAACAAACGACAATGTTTCTCCCAATCAGCCGAACCTGACATGTTTATACCCTAATATATCTAATTATCATGCCAAATGTTAAATGTTAGGTTATCTGTTCATTTGGTAAAGCGGCTTTGGTTTCCATTAGTGCATAAGGACTATAGTCCAAGTTCACCTATTAAACCGAAGTCGACCTCTCTTTCTGTCTGAAGTCATTGACAACATAGGCAACATATTTTGGATGGGAATCTAACACATCGGGACGTTGGGTATCAAGTAGTAAGCGCTAGGTTCTGTTTGGAAATGATGGCTTAGTGCCCTTATTTATGAGCCAGACCCGTCCTCCTCACAACCGTCAATCTCAACACTGCAGTCACTGAACAGTAGTTGCCAGGTGGTATGGGCGGCTACTGAGTGGCCTGCAGTTTGCTTGAAATGCGAGTATGGATTGATATGTTCAATTTCGACAGCTATTTTACGAGAATAAAATCCACAGGGACCCTCAGATTCAGTTTCGCATTTTCCTTAGATGTTTCTCGAGGCTCTATCAGTAGCATTGGCCTGCCGCTCCGTGGCTCGGCGGAAGGCATCAGCGGTCCCGACAAAGACAAGGCGTCGACTAAAAAAACCGTTTTATTCAGCATCATGTAGGAACGGGCAGAGAAGCAGGCCCGGAGAGAAACCTGACACGCTCGCAAAGCAGGTGTATGGCGTCGTCTTTGAGTGGTCTCTCTGAAGTCTCTCCTGCAGCGGAAAAAGCCGCTGCTTTTTATACCCTCGGCAGTTTAGATGAAAAGGCAGAATTCTTGTCAGAACAAGCTCTGCTGACTTTACGCTACGCAGTGCTAAACGGGAAAGCGAAGTGCACTCGTTGGTACGAAACTAGCAACTGAAAAACATGTTTTAAAAAAGAAATTGGAACATCCAACGCGAAGTTCAGGGAACTGCTTTTTTCTAGTAAAACATTTAACAAATTCTTAAACTTTGACACCGGGCCATGATTCATGGACCCCTTATCAACGAACACCATGAACAATAACAACCGCCCCAAAACTGAGAATGGCGCAGCTGCAGTGGCGCACCACTCATAATGTGGAAGTTGCGTACGCGGTTACATCACGTTTTTGTTATTTGATATTTTGCCCTCCGCTATTATAAAACATTTCATCAAATCAAAATATGTACAAAACACGTAAAATCAACTTGTATACATATCTTATTACATAATACATTTGTGACGAAGAAATTTCTGCCGGCGCGGCTACGCGCTCAGCCCTCGAAGCACTCGAAGTCTGTTTTTCGAACGCACTCCGACCTGAGTGCACACTTTGGCAAGTGCACTTATGTTACGCTGTTTAGCAGCGGTAGAGTGCACTTTTCGTAAGTGACACTCGCCGTAAGTGCACTTTATTTTGCACGCTTGACAGGGGTATTAGTCATGGTGGCGCGACGGAATCTCCTCCACCTCATTTTAACGGGCGAGGGCGCCATTCTCTTCGATGGGCGCCGGGCTTGGCCAGCGTTTGCACACACACGCACGTACACACTTTACGGCACGTGTAAATTCAACACGTCGGATTGTGTCCGCTGGAGAAAGCGTTGGGCGGCCGATTTGCACGGCGCTGAAATGGCCGAAATGCTCTCTGCTTTGGCTGATGCTGCGCTGCGGCCACGTCGGATGTCGCGCATGACAGTGGCGAATCGTAACAGACTGCCCCGCCGAGGGAGGGAGATCCCGAAGGGTAGGGGACAGCATCCGCTGTTGCAAAGTTGCTGATATATGCGGTCGTCCGACTCTGCTACTCTTGATCCCGGTCAGCCAGAAGGCGCCATTCGCACGTTCTGGTTGCCAAAGCACTCTGCAAATTGGCTTCCGCAGTTTTTTGTCGTGCCCACAAGCGTCACAACTACGCTGAAACTTCGCTCGGTCAGCCAGCAAGCACGGCACAATCTTCACTAAGTTACCACAGAATTTTGTCCGTTTATACACCCATCTATTTTAAAGAATAGCTCAGCACCAATTGGAACGCGTCCAGAAATTCTAAAATTGCACTACAAATGTGCATCACTTTTAAACTAAGATAATACAGCATAATATGTTCACAATCCTGTGTCAGGAAGAACTCCAACAAGTGACAACTTTGAGGCTTCTCAAGTTAGGTGCTGCAACTTAAGCTATCGACATTATAGTTGAAACTCTCCGTTTCATTGAAGCTCCAGCTGTCGAGCGGTGGCGTAGAGTGCAGCGGTGGCGTAGCGGTAGAACGTCCGTCTCGCATGCAAGAGAACTGGGGCTCAAATCCCGGTGCCGCGCAATTCTCCACCGGATGAAAAAAAAATCCGCGTGTCGATGGAATTGCATAAACAGGTTTGGGGTGTGACCTGATGCCGGTGAACACCTCCGGCAACGCACTCCCTCACCAGAACAGGAGTTGGCCACCCTGGTGCAGTAATTGGCCGCAACCTCCTATGATAAGCTCCATAAAACCCCGTCCCTCAGGCATCAGCGGCTGCGGAACAACTGACCACGGCGGCGGTCAGACCTGTGACACAGCAGGGGGTGCTAGGAATGCCTGGCTCCGCTGGACAGGCCGTCATTGGAAACTGACCCTGGCAACGTTTAATGCTAGAACCCTAGCTAGTGAAGCTAGTTTAGTAGCGCTCTTACAGGAACTAGAGGGTATGAAATGGGATGTCATAGGGCTTAGTGAGGTTAGGAGGCCGAATGAGGCATATACTGTACAGAAGGATGGGCATGTAATGTGTTTCCGAGGTTTACCAGAAAGGCGACAACAAGGAGTAGGTTTACTTGTCAATAAGTATATAGCGGGTAATATAGATGTATTCTATAGTATTAATGAGAGGGTTGCAGGCATCGTAATTAGGCTGAATAAACGGTATAAACTGAAGGTTGTACAGGCCTATGTATGCACCTACATGTAGTTATGATGACCAGGCAGTTGAAAGATGTAGAATCAGCAATGCGAAAAGAAAATACGCAGTATACTGTAGTAATGAGCGACTTCAATGCCAAGGTAGGGAAAAAGCAGGCAGGAGACAAGGAAGTAGGTGAGTATGGCATTGGTTCTAGGAATAGCAGGGGGGAGTTACTAGTTGAGCTTGCAGAGCGCAAACTCAACTAGTAACTAGGTAGATGGAGAATACCTCAGTAATCTGCAATTTGCTGATGCCATTGCCTTGCTAAGCAACTCGGGGGATGAACTGCAAATAATTATTGATGACCTAGACCGGAAAAGTAGAAAGGTAGGCTTGAAAATCAATATGCGGAAAATTAGGGTAATGTTTAACAGCCTCAGGAAGGAACAGCAGTTTACATTAGGTAGCGAAATACTGGAAGTAGTAGGCGAATATGTCTACTTAAGACAGTAACCGCAAATCCGGGCCATGAAAAGGAAATAACAAGAAGAATAAGATTGGGATGGAGCGCATTTGGCAAACACTCGCAGATTATGACTAGCAGCTTACCGGTATCGCTCAAGAGGAAAATATACAACAGTTGCATATTGCCTGTACTCACCTATGGGGCTGAAACGTGGAGGCTAACCACGAGAGTTCTACTTAAGTTGAGTACAACCCAGAGGGCTATGGAACTAAAAATGGTACGGGTAACATTAAGATATAGAAAGCGTGCAGAGTGGGTCAGAGAAATAACTCAAGTTACCGGCACTCTAGTGGAAATTCGGAAGAAATGGACATGGGCAGGACATGTAGTGCGAAGATAGGATAACCGATGGTCGCTGAGGGTAACAATCTGGATTCCAAGGGAAGGAAAGCGTAGCAGGAGGCGGCAGAAAGTTAGGTGAGCGGATGAGATTAAGAAGTTCGTAGGGGTCAAGTGGATGCAGCTAGCACAGAACCGGGTTAAGTGGAGAAATATGGGAGAGGCCTTCGCCCTTCAGTGGGTATAATCAGGCTGATGATGATGATGAGATGATGTCCGTTGCATGAAGCAACTTTACCCTCCTCTTCCTGTGCGACGAAACATACGAGAGCAAGTCACTCGCTTTGCTGAACGACCTATCCCTCTCCTTAGGTTTTGCGCACCACTCGCGCCTTTTCTCAGCACGGCCGCATTTCTGCCGTTGGAATAGTCGTTTTTATCCATCGCGATAATTTCAACTTCCTGACTTTATGTTATAAGCATTCATTCTCACGCCTGCCTTTCCACTTTTTTAGGCGGCAGCACTTGAATACCCACTTTCTGCTTTCTTTTGGCGCCAGCTCTGGTAAGCAAGCGGGTAGCGGAGCGAATATGGCACCGGCGTCGTCTGAGTGGTCAAAGTGCGGCAACACGTCTGCACTGCGGCCAGCAGCGCATGACTCACTTTCAGTCAAGTCCGAACAACTACCGCTCACACCAGCCCCTAAGCTAGGCATTTCCTCTGGCGGCTCGCCACTCAGTTTACCTTGGTCCTGCAGTGTGCCGCCTCGCTCAGGGCTAACCGGCATGCGATTAAGCTTCGACAGCTGGGGCACTTCGGATTGCGTGAGGGTCATGCGTGGCACGTCCGCGTTCGCGCTGGGGTTGTTGCTTTCTCGAATAAAACCTGGCGTGGTCTCAGGGCACGAGCGATCCTGACACCACTCTGGTCGCTCGCTGTCGCCTTCGCAAGTCTCGCTCTCTACAGGGTACGCGCACTCCTCGTGGGTGTTCCCTGGCTGATCACAACTCGTGGGCTGCGCAGGTTCCTTGATTGGCACTTCGTTTTTCTACGGGCCCTGCTCTACCACACAGCTGAATTTGAAAACCGCAATTTTGTCATTTCCTAGGTCGTTTACATCTCCGCCACGCACTGCACAAGCTTCTTCTTTTTGACTCGAGAACCATTTCAGTTACTGCCAGTGGGTTAGAAGAAACGTAAACACCTAGATACTTTTAAGAGTACACGGTCTCAAGAGAAACATTGTTAATCTGATAAGTAGTGGGTAAGCTGGAACTACGAGAAATGTGCACATGCTTACACTTATTAATATTTAATTCCATATTCCATTCCTTACACCGGTTCACATTTGAGGGAACCGTATAAGCTACAACTATTTAGGTCGGCGGGCAGTTCACCTCGCTGGACGATGTCCCTGCTGATTTCTCGCCGACGGAGACGGCGCCAAACGTCTCAGCTTCCAGTGGCTCGACCAAGGTAACCCGGTGCTCTGCTGTTCGAGGCTCGGTCGGTTCGCTGCTGCGGTCACGTTGCACGGCCGCTTCGCCAAACTGTAGTACACTCCCTGGTACCTTTGACTTTTCAAACTCACTTGTGTCTATAGCGTACGTGGTCTCAACCTCAGCATGCTGAGCCTTCGACCCTCTCTCATTGCTTGACAACGTCATCTCCGGAACCCTTTGCAGCAAGCTCCCGAGCTCTAGATCTGGTTGAGGCTAGAACGCTAGTCTTTCCAAACACAAGCCCCTTTTCGCGCATGAGGTGAATCGGACTCGTTTGATAAGAGGTACTGGTACTGACTGGTACTGAGGAGGAAGCATAAATGACAACGCAGCTTCTGTCTCAAGTGCAACGAAAGGCCACTCAATAAGCACTTTGGCTGTAGGCAAAAACACGCTGTGAGCCTCCACAGGTTGTTTGATCCTCGCGCACTCACAGTGAACATCTCTGATAATATGTAAGAGGGGTGAACCACATCTGTGGTAGCCACAGAATCGCGAAACACTCGACCCTATTTACGTTCACGAGGATATCTCGAGTGTATGGTTCGAGAAGCTTCATTTTCTCGTCAGTGCTGCATAGCGACTAAAACACGTACTTTGGTTTTGTTTCTGGACACAGCGCCGAAACGTGACCCAGCTTCTGGCATGTATAACAGACGCACGATTGCCTTGCCTGCAACCTCTTTTTGCATGCTGCTTCCGCTACCGCCATCTCTTATGTTCGGCCGGACCGTTTTCACTCGCATTCGCAGCACGCTTATTCTCCTTTTCTCTCTAGGGCGTGAACTTCGGCCTCTCAAACTTCAAGCTGAGTTCCCCCTTTTGACATCACCACGAGCCCAAAGCGTCAAAAACTCTTCAGCTAGCTCGGTGGCTCTATCCACCATACTAACGTCTGGCCTATCCATGACCGAATACCGTACGTTCTTTATCGAGGTCACCATACGCTTTTTTCTTCTTTGAGCCACTCAGATGTTTGACATAAGCTTGTAGGCAAACTGTGTACACGACTCACGTTTGCTTTTCTCACACTTCCGAAACTTCCGACGGAACGCTTCTGCTGACAGGCTGTACGTTTTTATCAGACTTGATTTCACTTTTATCGTAATTCTCTGCTTCCTCTTTTTTTCAAGCGATTTATTACGACTGCCGCCTCTTTGGGTAACAAAGTGAGCAAGCGCTGTAGCCACTGTTCACATGAAAACCCTTGCTTCTCGCACGTTCGCTCGAAGTTGACCAGAAAGAAACCAATGTTCTTTCCAAGCTTACATGGCCGCACCAGGTCACTCATTCTGAACGATTCCCGTTCTTCTGCACAGTCAGCTCCATTCTCTTGTAATTCTCTATGTTTACGTTCCTCTTTCTACTGACGTTGCCATTCCTCAATGATCTCAAGGCATTCTGAAAACTCGTCGTCTTCAGCTTCCAACGCAAGAATAGCCTTTAGCACTCCTTCGCAAGCTCCAGCAATTTCGGTTTGCGCACCGACTTCAAATCCATGTGTGTTCCAAGTGTCGCCTTCTCTACTGCTCACTATAGCCTTGCTGCAAATTAACCCAGCAGCAAGGGCAACACAATTACCAGCTATGTTTTCAACACTAACAAAAGCCTGGCAAAACTGAGTAGAAGAAAGTTCCGCACTCAGACAACCTCGCAGCAAATAATCCAGCGCAGTCGTTCCGCTTCAGGATCACTTGTCGATGTTGAGGGTAACGCCTGCATCTTTCAGCTACCTCAGCACCAGCAGGTGGTTGGTGTCGTGTTCCTCAGTTGTCTTTCCTGAGAAAATGATGTCATCTTGTAGCCAACTCACACCATCTAGTCCTTCGAGCACACGCAGCATTTCTCGTTGGTAGAACTCTGGCGCTGTGGAGATTCCGAAGGGAAGCCTCAGAAACTGGAACCTGCCAACTGGTGTGATGAAGGCTGTGTATTCGCGAGAGTCCTTGGACAGTGGCACCTGCCAGTACCCTGCTCGTGCCTCTAGGCGGCTGAAAACTATTGCACCTGCTAATTTTGCAAGACACTCGTCCACCGTAAGCAAGAGCACACGTTTGCGTATTATTTGTTGGTTGAGTTGGCCATAGACCACGCAGATGCGCAGCTCATTGTTCTTTTTTCGTGCGACAAACATTGGAAAACACCACTCGGTTTCTCGCTCGACCTTCTGGATGACTCCCAAGTCTTCCATCATTTCTAGTTCATTCTTCACAAGTGGAAGCAGTGGAAGAGGCACGCGCCTAGGATAACTGACTGCGTATGGCTCACCATCCTTTTTGACTTTGGTGCGGTACTCAGTCTTCATGACTCCAAGCCCAGACGTTAGCTTTGGGTATGACGCCAAGAAGTTGGGAACATCAGTTGACGGTGTGAGGGTTTCGCTTAGCTCAAGAGGGCGCTGTAGAATTCCGAGTGATTCTATAGCTTGTGGACTGAGCAGCGGTTCTTTTAATCTTTTGATGATGAAAACTGCTTCTTGGACTTCAGTGTTGCGCCAGGTGACTGTTGCATTGTTGTAGTCAACAGTGGCTATCGTTGTCTGGCCTGGGCCTATCAACAGCTGTTGCGTTGACTTGATGGGTCCCATGACGGTTCTGTCGTACTGGTCGTGTGCGATTGCAGTCACATCCGCGCCGGTGTCGACCTTGAAGGTGAAAGGCAAGTTGTTCACGGCAGCAGTGATCCTCCACGGCGTGTTCACTCCCACTTTGATTTCTCCTAGATATAACTCTACGAGATCTTTTGGTCGTTGTCGGATACTGGAGGTCTCGTCCTTCGGCTTAGACATGCAGACGCGGGCGTAGTGGTCTTTTTTCCCACACTGTTTGCACGTCTCGTCTATCGCGGGACACTGCGTCTTCGTGTGGTCACACACACCACCACACCACTTGCAGCGTTCGTCTCCCGTCTTGTGTGTACTTTGAGGGCGCGACTTGAAAGGCACCTTCGCTTCGTTCCGGCGAGTTTTGACGTTCGTCTGGCCGCGAACTTCTCCCATGTAGAGAGCTGGCTGTTCGATGGAGCGAATTTCCTTGTGTTGAAGTTTCACGCTCTCTGAATTGCGGGCAGCTGTGTTTGCTTTTTCGAGAGTGCGTTCTGCGTCAAGCTGCAGGCTCTCCGACCATGAGCCTGTCCCGAATCATTTCGTCTTTGGGAGTTCCGTAATCGCATCTTTCGGCCATCTTGAACAGTTAGTCGCAAATGCGTCGACGTTTTCATGCTGCTCTTGTTTCTGAGAGTTAAATCGCGCTCTCTCTTGGATGACATTCTTTCGAGGTAGGAAATGCTTTTCAAAAGCACTCACCACGGCGATGATGCCATCTGTTCGTCTGTCAGTTTCAAAGCAGCGAGCACGTCCTCCGTTTCTTCGCCCATGGCGTAGAGCAATGTGTTGATTTGTGTCGTCTCGTCCTGTCAGACCGGAGATGAGTCGGTAGCGTTCCCACCTGCGGTGCCATCGTGTCCAATCTTCGGGCTTGCGGAAATCGAGCTTTGTCGGCAGTTCCACGGCGAGCGGGTTGAACGTCATTCTCGGAGTGCCGCTCGCGCGCTCTTCGTTCGCGCCGCGAGTGTCTGGCATGACGCTGCGGCCGCTTACGTTGGGCTCGCTTTCCTTCTGGGTGTCACGCTGCATTGGTTATCCCGCCGCTGCCACCAAGTGATAGACGTAGCCGGTATAACAAGCAAAACTGTTTATTTATACATCAGGTAATAGCGCCCGTTTTCGCTCTGCTTGGCGCCGTCGCCCATGCCGGGGTTTCCCGGCGGTCCGCCTGGTTAGCTTGCCGCTTGGACGCTGTCGTCAGTGGCACCCACAACACGATGAAAGATCGCCGACCCGCGGGCCGTCTGCATCCCATTCGCAGCCTCAACCATTCGCGGGTAAAGTAATCTCGGAGCTTCTTCCATAACTTATAGTACTTTCAAACTACAGGTAGTTTGAAAGTGCACTACAGGTAGTGGTGCGTGCAGCAAGTGGGGAAACTCGCTTCGACCGGCAAGCATACAATTGAAACTGACCACAGCAGCTGGGAACAGCTCACCTATTAAAGACCACAGCTCCGCCTTATCTGTTCACACGAGTTCTAATTGCACTGCAGTTCTCTGAAGTCGAATCGCTTCGTGTGGTACACACTAGTGTTAGCAATAGAACGAAAAAAAGGTGTGAAAAAAAAACTGGACACACAAATAAAACACGAAAAAGAACAATGGCTATATTAACAATTAACCACTCGATTACAAATACACTTCTTCGTTTCGCACGTGCACTTCGCACACAGTTTTCAAGCGCCCACTCTCCGTGCTAACGCACCGATCACTGCTTCGCACATTTCTTCGCGTGTCCGCTCTAATTCGACGTACCGCGCACTGCTACTTGGTATCCAGTGATTGCACTGCATCGCACCAAAACTTGGACGCTGTATTCTCTGTGCACTAGGCTTATTCCAAACGAAAACACCGCAACCAAAACAAGGTAAACACGGACGGACGGAACGGTGCCAGCCACCGCCGCACCGACTCGTCGGAGGCAGGCTGCAGGTGGGGGTTGCCAGTTTGCATCGCACTCACGGGACGCTCACACGTGGTTCAAGGGACATATAGCTGCCGCCCAGGCGGGAATTCCCGGCGCAAAAAGTCAGCCGGTGGCTTCGATAAACCTCTCCACCAAGCTGTCCGAAGCGAGTTCAATGTTTGTGCCGCTCGCGCCACTCACGTTGTATATGCGGCCGTCCGCCATCTTTCTCTGTGCGATGCATTGTGGGTCGACGCGGTCGGCGGCGCCGATGCTCAAATGGAATAGAAGCCATCTCTACGCCGGGCTCGTCTGGGCGCTCGCGGAACTATCGACGGAGTATTTTCTTCAACGTAACGCAACGTGTGCGAGCGCACGCGCGCGTGTGCGTTGCTTCGGACTATATTCGGGCCTTAACTTCAAAATGAGCGCATAGCTCATTTTTACGACTTCTCAGTCGGGGCCTGCCTGCTATGCTACCTTCGTCGACGACCAGCGTCAAAACAAGAACCGCCGATGGCTGCGCGGCGCGCTCTTTAATAGCCAGCGCAGAAATTTCCAAACGCGGAGAAGGAGCGGAAACAGTTTAGCGCTGCCAAACCTATGCCTACCCCGTCGGCTTTCTGGAAAGATCTGGAAGCTAGTCGAAAGCCACCGTGAGCACGCGCGGCCTTTTAGTGAGGAGGAGGGCTAGGTCCGTGCGGAGGGATGCACGCGTGAGTCAGCCCATGTCGATGAGGGCGAGGAGGCACAGCGCGGTGGCCGAGATTGCGCAGTCGGTCTCGTCGAGTGGAATGTGATGGAACTTTCCATCGCCACTTTCTGCGATGCATTGCATACGTTTGATGCAGCGGATTTAATCCCATACTCAATAAAGCACGCTGAAGGGTTTTAACTTCATGCTGGAACACTTATTACTAGTCATAGGCAGAAAAGGCTATCTCTTGAAAGAGCGAACAGTGTTCCATCTCTTTCAAGAGATAGCCTTTTCTGCCTATGACTAGTAATAAGTGTTCCAGCATGAAGCAAGAGCAGGCCCCACTTTGACCTGCAGATGTCGGGTTGTAATTGGGCAATAAATGCGTTTTACGCTTATTCGAATGTTAATGTGCAAGACGCGTCCGTTATCAAGACCACGGCGACCACGGTTAGCGTACGCCTAAAAAAATGGAACAAAGCATGTTTAAAACAGAAATCAAACGAAGCAATAATGCTAGCTAGCAATAAAATGCTAAAGGCATTTTCAGTTAAAAAATCTAGTATTTTCTTCAGCATAGTTAGCAGCAACACTATTTTCATACACGATGCTTTGAGCAAGTTTAAGCTCACAAAATTAAGCATACAAAACAAAAAACCTCTTTTAGAGCCCTTATCTGTATTTAAAAAATGACAAATACAAACGCTTCCATGATTCAGTACAGAAAGATTACATTGAAACTAAGCGGCCGAAATTTTCGATCAATGTTTTCATCGTGTATTATTTCCTTGCTGGATTTTAATTTGGTACGCTTGTGTTTACGATTTCCGCGTAGACAGACGTGCTTCCCTTGTCGCCTGGGAGCGTCAATTGCCGAAAAATCCGTTTGAGAATGATATATCGTCAGTTTGGGCCACTGTCTCATGCTAACCTTGAGCTTTACAAGCATGCTTATGCTGTGTCCAACGGTAAGATGCACGGTATCTAGAGCAACACTTTACAATGGTTATTCGCTAACTAGTTTCTGTAAAAATGTCGTAAAAAGTTAAAAGCTTATATTCCGAGGTGGATATGTCGCTGATTTCGTTCGCTCTCATTATTTAGTCTCTGAAGTGACCAGCTAAGGTGTACGCTTGGCAGCGAATTCGCTTGACTGCACCCGTATTTTTGTCCCAAATAGTCGCCAAAATTTCGAACCTACAGTTGAGAAATCTGCTGCCACATGGAGGTTTACCAATCTGCAATGTGCAAACGAGACACTTTTTAACCGTTTGCAAAAATTATATTCTACAAATTTTTAGATATGTCTGTGCAGTCTAGTATTGGTGGGATTCAGGGCAGGGTGGACAGAAGTAGGTGATAAATTTTGCAGGTTAGGCAAGTATTGAAAATTACCTAGTCACATTTCTGCTTTTGATATTGCAGCCGGAAGAGCCGTCCCCATCGAATGTAAGTCTGTTTTTATTCAGTATTGTCCAGAATCATTCTACATTTAGAAAGTTAAAAGTGCGCTCGTTTTTTGGGTTTTATGCATTGCAGCCTACTAAATTGGCTTTTATAGCACTTCTTGTGCATCATACGTGCGTTTTTATATTTGACAGTATTGAACAGGTTACTTAAATGTTGGTGAACTTTCCTAATTTTATGATGTCATTGTACAATTTAGTAATGCGGAGAAAGGGAACTGAACAAGAATTTAAGTGTGTCTGTTTAATGTTTGGTAAGTCGTACTATATTGTCGATTAAGAAAATTAAAAAAAAAGAGACGTCCTTCGTGCTAAAGGCTCCAAATCAGCAATAATATAGTTCCCTCTCAAATCGAGATTAAAACAAATAATATAATTCTTGTTTAGCCTTGTAGATAGACGGAGACTTAGTCGGCTACACATTCGAATGGAGTGCAAGGCAGACAAAGTGCACGTGCTGGTAACCATCTCTTAATTCAATATTTCTAATCAGCGCCTGACCTTGGCGCAGCCTATCCCAGCGCGTGTCGTGAGACGAGGCAGTGAAGCACCGTTGAAGCCGATAGTGCCGCTAGCAGGCTCCGACGGCAGAAAAGAAAAGCAAGAATGGCAATCAACAGCACGATACCTAAGAAGCATGCTTGTCGATGGCACAAGCCGAGCTGGTTGAATAACGTGGTCATCTTATTTCGTGCACGTGTCGCAAGAGAAAGAAGGGCGATGTTGGTGAGTTTCACTCGATTCATAACGACGATCTCTTATTGCCCATTGCTGGGCAGCTTCAGAGTGCCGACTACGTTCAAGGACAGGATACAGTGCATCGTAAGGAGGGCTTAGTGACACATAATTTATGTGCGGAGTTGCACGCCAGAACAAATCCGTAAGGTATACGCGGAACTGAAAAAAAACTAACAAACTGCTTTGTTCTGGCTCTAACGTATAGAATGACAAAATTGCATCCGTGAAAGTGGTCGTTGCGATATCGGTAAATTGTACTCCGAGACAGAGTGACTGCAAGCCAAGTGCTGGGCAAAGTATGGCGCAAGTATGTTCTTGATAAGCCCTTTATTTCACAGATGCGATGCGTAGAGAGAGAGAGAGATAACTTTTATTTGTACAACAGAGTGACCATGCCGCTCTTCGGAGGTTAGACCCGGAAGGTGAGACAGTCGTCTTAGTTGCAGGCTGGTAGTTCTTGGACTCCGGCGGCATCTTCGGCCAGTCGAACAATTTCTCTTTGGGCTCTTGGGTCTGAGCTTCGCAGATGTGTCTCCCAGGTGTCATTAGTAAAGCCCTGCCTGGTGACTTCGCACAATCAAATATTATGTGATGTAGAGGTCTTGGCGACGCTGCCTAAAACCTTTACGAGCTATTACGCAGCTGTAGCTGCCTTTACACGTTGGTTGGTTGGTTGGTTCACAGGAAGGGAAAGGCGCAGTATCTGTCACACTTGCTCTGTGGACAAGTGTAACAGATACTGCGCCTTTCCCTTTCTATGAACCAACCAACCAACCAACGTGTAAAGGCTGCTAAAGCTGCGTAATAATCTTCCTGCTCCAGGATTATAAAGTTTGGAGCCATTCAGCTGTGGTAGCATTTGTGCTGCGGTTATTTATGTGCGGTCGCAATTGAGCAGCGCAAACTGAGACAAAGAAATCAACACATGTTTTTTGAAAACAGGTGAGCAATATTTCATTCCTAATTGATTGTGATGTACGATTCCGATTTGTGCTTTCATTGTGTGCTTCCGTCGACCACTTTTATAGTCACAGCCGTCCGCTAACGTGCCCCATACCATAAAAAATACGAGACTTTTTGGCGACTAAAGTAGTGAAAGGCGAAAGCTTGAGTACCGTTTTCTGCTACTCATTTGTTGTGAATGTGGCGGTGAATGATGCTTCTAGTAGAGAGGGTGACTAGTTTTACATTCCTCCCTTTCCTTACGGCGTGATACATGTGTACGTGGAGACCTCTGAGAGATAATGCGCCTTTGCTATTCTGTAAATCAATTTCAAACGCCGCTGGTGCCTGCTGTACTAACCATCGTTTATAGATGTACAAACCTTAGACATCTGGGTCTTCTTCTGTTTTCAGTGCGGTGCGGCGTTCGAGGAAGCTTGAAATAAAAGGGCGCTCGGATGCCTAGATCGGATGCCCGGTGGGATTCGCTTCGTATAGACCAACACTGTTTTAAAAACAAAGGGGGAGCTCGCGGCGTCGCAGCCGACTGGGGGTGAAAAATAGGGTTAGCGCCCATAGGAATACATGTAACCGAAATATTTCTTAGTGGTTTTCTCATTTGATAGAGCACCTGTGATATCGTTATTCGGTGTAAAGCAACTATGAACATCCTAGAACAGATCGCCAAAATATGAAATCTCATTACCGAGGCGAAGTATATTTAAAATACCGCGAAACATGTTGGGGTGCGAGTTGGGAGGGCGACCCGTAGAAAAACATGTAAACATAACTTACCGGAACATTTTTCTCATTTCGCAGAGCATTAGAAGTGGTTGCCGGTCGTTAAACGTTGACCAGCGTTTTGAAGGAGTGTGTGATAAAGTATGGTGCGTCATTACGGAGGCAGTCTACTTTTAAAACTCCCCGAATAACCCGTGTTATGAATCCAGACACCGCCAAAAGGCGAGCTGGGTGTAGCGAATCGCGCAGTTTTGCTTACAGTCTGATATAATGGCGCATAGGGTAAATAAGCATGATAATACTGTCGCTCCAGGGATACGTGCTAGACAGTATTACATTTAAAAAGCAGTTGTCAAACGCTATACGACAATATGAACTGAACGAGATTCGCGCATTGCAGCAGACGACAGCGTAGCTGGCGATACCCACCGCGGCCGCCTCCAGCTCCGGAGCGTCTGCTAGCGACTGCGGGTGGTGCATGGTCGTCTGCAACTGTGCGCGGTCAGTGTATCGTGCTGTGAGCGGTCCCGCAAGTAGTCAGACTTGTATTACTTGCAAGAGAATGTGTTGTGTCATGCAACATGGCGTCAGGGCGTCGTACAAGACGTTCACCAAAAACCGCGCAAAATGTTTCGGTAAGTTGTGTTTACATATATTTTTATGGGTCGCCCTCTCAACTCGCACCCCGATACGTTTCGCGGTGTTTTAAAAATACTTCTCCTCGGTAATGAGATTTCACCCTTCCACGATCTATTCCAGGGCGTTCATGGTCGCTCTGTACCGAATAACGACATCACAGACGATCCGTGAAATGAGAAAACTGCTTTGAAATATTTCGCTTCCATGTATTCCCATGGGAGCTAAGCCTATTGTTCACCCCCAGTCGGACCACGCTGGCAATAAAAGCGCCACCGCATCGTGCTTACGTCACAGATCGGTTTTGGTCTATAGACCAACACCGATAGACCCAACCCCCCCCTTCGCCTGGCGAATATAGGCGTGAGCTTTCCTAGCTACATTTTCGTTCTTGGGGGCATGTTCTTTTAAGCCGAAGAAGTAGGCAGGTGTGGAAAGAAAACGAACGCTTTCGTGCGACAATATGCGGGCCCTCGCACTCAGAGGCAAGGACAATGTCTTTCGGCTGTACAGCGTTCTCGGCTTACGAGAGAAGCGCGTGCTCATTGTGACTTACCTTTCACATCAGTGTGCTCTATGTTCCGAAATGAAGCTTACTGATGAATGTATGTGTCTAAAACTCATTTTAAATCAATTTGAAAAACATATACAGTCAGCCTTCTATATTCAACCTAATGTGCTTCCTCCTGCCTCTCACCATATACTTCACCCTTTAACGCACGTCACTTCCCAAAGTAACAACAAATTACTCATTTGCTGCTTTTAATACTGCTGGTATCAACAAGAACAAGAACAGTCTACTACTAGTAGGTAGAAGATGTTACCTAATTATAAGGCTTTTATCGTTCTGAGAGAGCACAGTAATTTAAATTAAACTTTGGTGGTAATGTTATTGATGTCTTTCTCATTGAAAATGGTAGGTTGGTTTATGGGGTTTAACGTCCCAAAGCGACTCAGGCTATGATTGACGCCGTAGTGGAGGACTCCGGAAATTTCGGCCACCTGGAGTAATTTAACGGGCACTGTCATCGCAGAGCACGCGGGCGCCTTGCTTTTCGCCTGCACGAAAAAGCGGCCGCTTAGGCCAGGATTTGATCCCGAATCCTTGGGAACAGTAGTCGAGCGCCGTAACCACTGTGCCATCCCGGCTTTTTTTTTCTTTATTGCCTGACTTTTGCAAGACAACACAAACACACACATTACCTGGCCCACCTGGGGCCCGTATGGACAAGTTGGGCTTGGGCAACCACGATAACACCCATGAGGGCCCCCTTTAAGAATCAAGCGGGCAAGCCCAATTTTGGCTTGCCCCTGTTTTTTCCATCTGGGCATCATATAGGCGCGAAAAGGGCTAACTGAGTACATATTTCCCCATCTGGCCTTCAAAGGTCCCACTTGGGAAATTTTAGGGCTGCTGCAAAGAAAATTTGGGTTTTGTGTAGAAAAAGAATGGGCTAATCTAATTGGGGCTGCCCACTCAAAAGCGCAATAGGGCCGCGGCAGGGCTAAATACGGGTATGCCCGCGCATTGCCTACTTGGGAGCCTCGAGGGGTTCTCGAAGGGAGGTCAAACGGAAATGTATAGCTTCATGCAGAAAATTCCTGGGTTGCCCGAAATGGGGCTGCCCACCAAAAACATAGATAATTTCCGCATGGCCTGTAGCGAGGCAGGAAAGGGATCCTTTACACTTCTGCCTGCATCGGTCCCTTGCGGGGCACTTTAGGGCACATCCGATGCAAATGTGGGCCTAAAGCGAATGGTACACGGGCTAGCCTAAATGGGGATGCCCACTCAAAACCTGAATAGGTCCCGCGTGGTTTGCATCTGGTCTGAAAAGCGGGCATGCCTCCACGCTGCTCACATGGGTATTTCTTGGGTTAACTGGGGGCAAATGCTACATATATTCGTACTCTATGCGGTAAAAATAAGATAAGCCCAGTTGAGGCTGCCCATGAAAGGCCGCAGTGGGTCCCAAATCGGCCGTAGGCGGGCTTACCGCTCTGGAAGGTGTTCACCCTATATTTCAGGCACCATTTGTTTATCTTATACCGGCCGCTAGTTGCATCTTCTGGATTTTTCACATAACCAATCTAAGCATATACATGCCATGAATAAAGACTATCTAATTTTACTCTAAAAACTACGTTAATTATGCAGTATTGGCAGAAAATATGCAGCAGTAACTTCTCCGCTTACTAGTATGTACTGAACTACCTCAAAATGTTTCCTCTGTCATTATTATTCTACATAGACCGCCGAAATAAACATTCAGACCATTATTTGGGGGTGATGTGGGCAAGCCCACATATTTGTAGTGAATTGGGAATAAATTTCTCTTATGTTACTGAGTGTCGAATGCAAGATAAATAAATAGTGCTCAATGTTTCACACTTGATGAATAATGGAACTTGGGCAGCCCTGAAAACACCAGATTCAGCCCATGAGGGCAGCACATGGGCGAGCCTGAAACGGAATGGCCTCCGAAAAGCCCGCGCCAGAACAACTCAGGTATTGGAGGGATTATTCGATATAAAAATTAAAACCTTGATCAATGGTGCGGCACTGCCTTAATAAAAGTAGGACCCATTATTGATCCTATTATGCTGCCCACATTCAGCTATCTGGGCTGAATGCCGGCAGCCCTATTTGGGCTGCCCACACGGATGCAGATTGGGACCAATCACGGCAAATTTGGGCAGCCCACGCAGGCCCCCTCTCGGTACGTATTGCAAATCCCGCATGGGGCCCGTATGGGCTGACCCCACGGGCCCAACGCGGGCCCCCATGTCATAGCCCATTTTGTGCTACCTGGGATAAGCCTGTCAGGGGCTGGCTTCGTCGTTCTAAAGTTCCTTTAGATCCATCAAAGGTTCTACCTTTGGCAACCACTAACAAGTATCATCGACAAACTTCACAATCTCGATAAACCAATGGAGTGCCTCGCGGAAGAAACTTAGTGCAGGACGCGCATCAGGATCACAGTGATATCCTGCCATGCGTGAACGCCATATACTGTGGATGCCCATTAGTATGATTGAATCATATGGAAACCCCTCCTCATTTTGCGTGGGTAAGTACCGTATTCCGCAAAGATTAATAAATAAGTCTTTCTTTATGGTTCTTTGATGTACGTCCCAAAATTAAACTCCTTCCCGACAGTGAAAAAATACATGATCTATCGTTTCTGGCTGTTTACAAATTAAGCAATGTGCACCCGAGAAAGAAATAAACCGTTTTCTTGCAAAAACACTTGCTGGCAAAGTTCCAGTGTGCAACTTAAAAAAGAAAGTTTTGGCCGCTGCCGGCTCCTTCATTCTCTTTACCCTCTTCAGTACATTCCTGCCAGGGACTCCCCTGTATATGGTCGCTGCCACCAAGTGATAGACGTAGCCGGTATAACAAGCAAAACTGTTTATTTATACATCAGGTAATAGCGCCCGTTTTCGCTCTGCTTGGCGCCGTCGCCCATGCCGGGGTTTCCCGGCGGTCCGCCTGGTTAGCTTGCCGCTTGGACGCTGTCGTCAGTGGCACCCACAACACGATGAAAGATCGCCGACCCGCGGGCCGTCTGCATCCCATTCGCAGCCTCAACCATTCGCGGGTAAAGTAATCTCGGAGCTTCTTCCATAACTTATAGTACTTTCAAACTACAGGTAGTTTGAAAGTGCACTACAGGTAGTGGTGCGTGCAGCAAGTGGGGAAACTCGCTTCGACCGGCAAGCATACAATTGAAACTGACCACAGCAGCTGGGAACAGCTCACCTATTAAAGACCACAGCTCCGCCTTATCTGTTCACACGAGTTCTAATTGCACTGCAGTTCTCTGAAGTCGAATCGCTTCGTGTGGTACACACTAGTGTTAGCAATAGAACGAAAAAAAGGTGTGAAAAAAAAACTGGACACACAAATAAAACACGAAAAAGAACAATGGCTATATTAACAATTAACCACTCGATTACAAATACACTTCTTCGTTTCGCACGTGCACTTCGCACACAGTTTTCAAGCGCCCACTCTCCGTGCTAACGCACCGATCACTGCTTCGCACATTTCTTCGCGTGTCCGCTCTAATTCGACGTACCGCGCACTGCTACTTGGTATCCAGTGATTGCACTGCATCGCACCAAAACTTGGACGCTGTATTCTCTGTGCACTAGGCTTATTCCAAACGAAAACACCGCAACCAAAACAAGGTAAACACGGACGGACGGAACGGTGCCAGCCACCGCCGCACCGACTCGTCGGAGGCAGGCTGCAGGTGGGGGTTGCCAGTTTGCATCGCACTCACGGGACGCTCACACGTGGTTCAAGGGACATATAGCTGCCGCCCAGGCGGGAATTCCCGGCGCAAAAAGTCAGCCGGTGGCTTCGATAAACCTCTCCACCAAGCTGTCCGAAGCGAGTTCAATGTTTGTGCCGCTCGCGCCACTCACGTTGTATATGCGGCCGTCCGCCATCTTTCTCTGTGCGATGCATTGTGGGTCGACGCGGTCGGCGGCGCCGATGCTCAAATGGAATAGAAGCCATCTCTACGCCGGGCTCGTCTGGGCGCTCGCGGAACTATCGACGGAGTATTTTCTTCAACGTAACGCAACGTGTGCGAGCGCACGCGCGCGTGTGCGTTGCTTCGGACTATATTCGGGCCTTAACTTCAAAATGAGCGCATAGCTCATTTTTACGACTTCTCAGTCGGGGCCTGCCTGCTATGCTACCTTCGTCGACGACCAGCGTCAAAACAAGAACCGCCGATGGCTGCGCGGCGCGCTCTTTAATAGCCAGCGCAGAAATTTCCAAACGCGGAGAAGGAGCGGAAACAGTTTAGCGCTGCCAAACCTATGCCTACCCCGTCGGCTTTCTGGAAAGATCTGGAAGCTAGTCGAAAGCCACCGTGAGCACGCGCGGCCTTTTAGTGAGGAGGAGGGCTAGGTCCGTGCGGAGGGATGCACGCGTGAGTCAGCCCATGTCGATGAGGGCGAGGAGGCACAGCGCGGTGGCCGAGATTGCGCAGTCGGTCTCGTCGAGTGGAATGTGATGGAACTTTCCATCGCCACTTTCTGCGACGCGCGCGGCAAAACATTAAGGAATGGGCCACCGAGCCTTAGAGTCTCTTTTTGGCCTTCCGAAGAAAGCCTACATCGTATGCAACGACGCGACGCGGTGCCCACATTCCCTTCAATTAGTCAACGCGCCGGTCTGTACACATGCTATCGAGATATAGCAAACCTTCTAGAACTTTAGGCAGGTCTTCAGCAGAAGTCGCACTGACGGCGACCGTGCAGAATTCGGCAGTTCGCCGAAGGTAGCATGAAGTTCTCAACTTTGATGTAAGGCCGTGTCCGAAGATCCCGTGTTCGCAGGCGGGGTGCAAACCGGGGCCCGGTCGAAGACTACCGCCGAGAGTGCGTAGAAACGGAATATCTGTCTGGAAGGCAGATGCATTCTAATGCTCCCGGATGCAAGTTATGAGGCCTCATCGAGCCATGCTTTCGCAATATTCAAAACGAACTGAAGGCAAGCATTCTATAGTTATTGGCCGCACCGCGGCAAGAATGCGCCTTCTCGGTTGGGTAACAGCAGCCAGCGGTGACTGCTGAATTGCCTTTCCGGAATGTCTCTTATGGTTATGCTCAGCAGGGTAGATTTCCCTCCGTAGCGGGCGCGGAAGTGAGATGATGCAAGGGCCTGTAAGATAGGATGATTCCAATAAACTTGCATACGTTTGATGCAGCGGATTTAATCCCATACTCAATAAAGCACGCTGAAGGGTTTTAACTTCATGCTGGAACACTTATTACTAGTCATAGGCAGAAAAGGCTATCTCTTGAAAGAGCGAACAGTGTTCCATCTCTTTCAAGAGATAGCCTTTTCTGCCTATGACTAGTAATAAGTGTTCCAGCATGAAGCAAGAGCAGGCCCCACTTTGACCTGCAGATGTCGGGTTGTAATTGGGCAATAAATGCGTTTTACGCTTATTCGAATGTTAATGTGCAAGACGCGTCCGTTATCAAGACCACGGCG
Organism: Amblyomma maculatum; assembly: GCF_055883805.1. Classification (NCBI taxonomy): domain Eukaryota; kingdom Metazoa; phylum Arthropoda; class Arachnida; order Ixodida; family Ixodidae; genus Amblyomma; species Amblyomma maculatum. The sequence goes on from NC_139352.1 coordinate 131,171,756, forward strand.
ACCACGGTTAGCGTACGCCTAAAAAAATGGGACAAAGCATGTTTAAAACAGAAATCAAACGAAGCAATAATGCTAGCTAGCAATAAAATGCTAAAGGCATTTTCAGTTAAAAAATCTAGTATTTTCTTCAGCATAGTTAGCAGCAACACTATTTTCATACACGATGCTTTGAGCAAGTTTAAGCTCACAAAATTAAGCATACAAAACAAAAAACCTCTTTTAGAGCCCTTATCTGTATTTAAAAAATGACAAATACAAACGCTTCCATGATTCAGTACAGAAAGATTACATTGAAACTAAGCGGCCGAAATTTTCGATCAATGTTTTCATCGTGTATTATTTCCTTGCTGGATTTTAATTTGGTACGCTTGTGTTTACGATTTCCGCGTAGACAGACGTGCTTCCCTTGTCGCCTGGGAGCGTCAATTGCCGAAAAATCCGTTTGAGAATGATATATCGTCAGTTTGGGCCACTGTCTCATGCTAACCTTGAGCTTTACAAGCATGCTTATGCTGTGTCCAACGGTAAGATGCACGGTATCTAGAGCAACACTTTACAATGGTTATTCGCTAACTAGTTTCTGTAAAAATGTCGTAAAAAGTTAAAAGCTTATATTCCGAGGTGGATATGTCGCTGATTTCGTTCGCTCTCATTATTTAGTCTCTGAAGTGACCAGCTAAGGTGTACGCTTGGCAGCGAATTCGCTTGACTGCACCCGTATTTTTGTCCCAAATAGTCGCCAAAATTTCGAACCTACAGTTGAGAAATCTGCTGCCACATGGAGGTTTACCAATCTGCAATGTGCAAACGAGACACTTTTTAACCGTTTGCAAAAATTATATTCTACAAATTTTTAGATATGTCTGTGCAGTCTAGTATTGGTGGGATTCAGGGCAGGGTGGACAGAAGTAGGTGATAAATTTTGCAGGTTAGGCAAGTATTGAAAATTACCTAGTCACATTTCTGCTTTTGATATTGCAGCCGGAAGAGCCGTCCCCATCGAATGTAAGTCTGTTTTTATTCAGTATTGTCCAGAATCATTCTACATTTAGAAAGTTAAAAGTGCGCTCGTTTTTTGGGTTTTATGCATTGCAGCCTACTAAATTGGCTTTTATAGCACTTCTTGTGCATCATACGTGCGTTTTTATATTTGACAGTATTGAACAGGTTACTTAAATGTTGGTGAACTTTCCTAATTTTATGATGTCATTGTACAATTTAGTAATGCGGAGAAAGGGAACTGAACAAGAATTTAAGTGTGTCTGTTTAATGTTTGGTAAGTCGTACTATATTGTCGATTAAGAAAATTAAAAAAAAAGAGACGTCCTTCGTGCTAAAGGCTCCAAATCAGCAATAATATAGTTCCCTCTCAAATCGAGATTAAAACAAATAATATAATTCTTGTTTAGCCTTGTAGATAGACGGAGACTTAGTCGGCTACACATTCGAATGGAGTGCAAGGCAGACAAAGTGCACGTGCTGGTAACCATCTCTTAATTCAATATTTCTAATCAGCGCCTGACCTTGGCGCAGCCTATCCCAGCGCGTGTCGTGAGACGAGGCAGTGAAGCACCGTTGAAGCCGATAGTGCCGCTAGCAGGCTCCGACGGCAGAAAAGAAAAGCAAGAATGGCAATCAACAGCACGATACCTAAGAAGCATGCTTGTCGATGGCACAAGCCGAGCTGGTTGAATAACGTGGTCATCTTATTTCGTGCACGTGTCGCAAGAGAAAGAAGGGCGATGTTGGTGAGTTTCACTCGATTCATAACGACGATCTCTTATTGCCCATTGCTGGGCAGCTTCAGAGTGCCGACTACGTTCAAGGACAGGATACAGTGCATCGTAAGGAGGGCTTAGTGACACATAATTTATGTGCGGAGTTGCACGCCAGAACAAATCCGTAAGGTATACGCGGAACTGAAAAAAAACTAACAAACTGCTTTGTTCTGGCTCTAACGTATAGAATGACAAAATTGCATCCGTGAAAGTGGTCGTTGCGATATCGGTAAATTGTACTCCGAGACAGAGTGACTGCAAGCCAAGTGCTGGGCAAAGTATGGCGCAAGTATGTTCTTGATAAGCCCTTTATTTCACAGATGCGATGCGTAGAGAGAGAGAGAGATAACTTTTATTTGTACAACAGAGTGACCATGCCGCTCTTCGGAGGTTAGACCCGGAAGGTGAGACAGTCGTCTTAGTTGCAGGCCGGTAGTTCTTGGACTCCGGCGGCATCTTCGGCCAGTCGAACAATTTCTCTTTGGGCTCTTGGGTCTGAGCTTCGCAGATGTGTCTCCCAGGTGTCATTAGTAAAGCCCTGCCTGGTGACTTCGCACAATCAAATATTATGTGATGTAGAGGTCTTGGCGACGCTGCCTAAAACCTTTACGAGCTATTACGCAGCTGTAGCTGCCTTTACACGTTGGTTGGTTGGTTGGTTCACAGGAAGGGAAAGGTGCAGTATCTGTCACACTTGCTCTGTGGACAAGTGTAACAGATACTGCGCCTTTCCCTTTCTATGAACCAACCAACCAACCAACGTGTAAAGGCTGCTAAAGCTGCGTAATAATCTTCCTGCTCCAGGATTATAAAGTTTGGAGCCATTCAGCTGTGGTAGCATTTGTGCTGCGGTTATTTATGTGCGGTCGCAATTGAGCAGCGCAAACTGAGACAAAGAAATCAACACATGTTTTTTGAAAACAGGTGAGCAATATTTCATTCCTAATTGATTGTGATGTACGATTCCGATTTGTGCTTTCATTGTGTGCTTCCGTCGACCACTTTTATAGTCACAGCCGTCCGCTAACGTGCCCCATACCATAAAAAATACGAGACTTTTTGGCGACTAAAGTAGTGAAAGGCGAAAGCTTGAGTACCGTTTTCTGCTACTCATTTGTTGTGAATGTGGCGGTGAATGATGCTTCTAGTAGAGAGGGTGACTAGTTTTACATTCCTCCCTTTCCTTACGGCGTGATACATGTGTACGTGGAGACCTCTGAGAGATAATGCGCCTTTGCTATTCTGTAAATCAATTTCAAACGCCGCTGGTGCCTGCTGTACTAACCATCGTTTATAGATGTACAAACCTTAGACATCTGGGTCTTCTTCTGTTTTCAGTGCGGTGCGGCGTTCGAGGAAGCTTGAAATAAAAGGGCGCTCGGATGCCTAGATCGGATGCCCGGTGGGATTCGCTTCGTATAGACCAACACTGTTTTAAAAACAAAGGGGGAGCTCGCGGCGTCGCAGCCGACTGGGGGTGAAAAATAGGGTTAGCGCCCATAGGAATACATGTAACCGAAATATTTCTTAGTGGTTTTCTCATTTGATAGAGCACCTGTGATATCGTTATTCGGTGTAAAGCAACTACGAACATCCTAGAACAGATCGCCAAAATATGAAATCTCATTACCGAGGCGAAGTATATTTAAAATACCGCGAAACATGTTGGGGTGCGAGTTGGGAGGGCGACCCGTAGAAAAAACATGTAAACATAACTTACCGGAACATTTTTCTCATTTCGCAGAGCATTAGAAGTGGTTGCCGGTCGTTAAACGTTGACCAGCGTTTTGAAGGAGTGTGTGATAAAGTATGGTGCGTCATTACGGAGGCAGTCTACTTTTAAAACTCCCCGAATAACCCGTGTTATGAATCCAGACACCGCCAAAAGGCGAGCTGGGTGTAGCGAATCGCGCAGTTTTGCTTACAGTCTGATATGCTGGCGCATAGGGTAAATAAGCATCATAATACTGTCGCTCCAGGGATACGTGCTAGACAGTATTACATTTAAAAAGCAGTTGTCAAACGCTATACGACAATATGAACTGAACGAGATTCGCGCATTGCAGCAGACGACAGCGTAGCTGGCGATACCCACCGCGGCCGCCTCCAGCTCCGGAGCGTCTGCTAGCGACTGCGGGTGGTGCATGGTCGTCTGCAACTGTGCGCGGTCAGTGTATCGTGCTGTGAGCGGTCCCGCAAGTAGTCAGACTTGTATTACTTGCAAGAGAATGTGGTGTGTCATGCAACATGGCGTCAGGGCGTCGTACAAGACGTTCACCAAAAACCGCGCAAAATGTTTCGGTAAGTTGTGTTTACATATATTTTTATGGGTCGCCCTCTCAACTCGCACCCCGATACGTTTCGCGGTGTTTTAAAAATACTTCTCCTCGGTAATGAGATTTCACCCTTCCACGATCTATTCCAGGGCGTTCATGGTCGCTCTGTACCGAATAACGACATCACAGACGATCCGTGAAATGAGAAAACTGCTTTGAAATATTTCGCTTCCATGTATTCCCATGGGAGCTAAGCCTATTGTTCACCCCCAGTCGGACCACGCTGGCAATAAAAGCGCCACCGCATCGTGCTTACGTCACAGATCGGTTTTGGTCTATAGACCAACACCGATAGACCCAACCCCCCCCTTCGCCTGGCGAATATAGGCGTGAGCTTTCCTAGCTACATTTTCGTTCTTGGGGGCATGTTCTTTTAAGCCGAAGAAGTAGGCAGGTGTGGAAAGAAAACGAACGCTTTCGTGCGACAATATGCGGGCCCTCGCACTCAGAGGCAAGGACAATGTCTTTCGGCTGTACAGCGTTCTCGGCTTACGAGAGAAGCGCGTGCTCATTGTGACTTACCTTTTACATCAGTGTGCTCTATGTTCCGAAATGAAGCTTACTGATGAATGTATGTGTCTAAAACTCATTTTAAATCAATTTGAAAAACATATACAGTCAGCCTTCTATATTCAACCTAATGTGCTTCCTCCTGCCTCTCACCATATACTTCACCCTTTAACGCACGTCACTTCCCAAAGTAACAACAAATTACTCATTTGCTGCTTTTAATACTGCTGGTATCAACAAGAACAAGAACAGTCTACTACTAGTAGGTAGAAGATGTTACCTAATTATAAGGCTTTTATCGTTCTGAGAGAGCACAGTAATTTAAATTAAACTTTGGTGGTAATGTTATTGATGTCTTTCTCATTGAAAATGGTAGGTTGGTTTATGGGGTTTAACGTCCCAAAGCGACTCAGGCTATGATTGACGCCGTAGTGGAGGACTCCGGAAATTTCGGCCACCTGGAGTAATTTAACGGGCACTGTCATCGCAGAGCACGCGGGCGCCTTGCTTTTCGCCTGCACGAAAAAGCGGCCGCTTAGGCCAGGATTTGATCCCGAATCCTTGGGAACAGTAGTCGAGCGCCGTAACCACTGTGCCATCCCGGCTTTTTTTTTCTTTATTGCCTGACTTTTGCAAGACAACACAAACACACACATTACCTGGCCCACCTGGGGCCCGTATGGACAAGTTGGGCTTGGGCAACCACGATAACACCCATGAGGGCCCCCTTTAAGAATCAAGCGGGCAAGCCCAATTTTGGCTTGCCCCTGTTTTTTTCCATCTGGGCATCATATAGGCGTGAAAAGGGCTAACTGAGTACATATTTCCCCATCTGGCCTTCAAAGGTCCCACTTGGGAAATTTTAGGGCTGCTGCAAAGAAAATTTGGGTTTTGTGTAGAAAAAGAATGGGCTAATCTAATTGGGGCTGCCCACTCAAAAGCGCAATAGGGCCGCGGCAGGGCTAAATACGGGTATGCCCGCGCATTGCCTACTTGGGAGCCTCGAGGGGTTCTCGAAGGGAGGTCAAACGGAAATGTATAGCTTCATGCAGAAAATTCCTGGGTTGCCCGAAATGGGGCTGCCCACCAAAAACATAGATAATTTCCGCATGGCCTGTAGCGAGGCAGGAAAGGGATCCTTTCCACTTCTGCCTGCATCGGTCCCTTGCGGGGCACTTTAGGGCACATCCGATGCAAATGTGGGCCTAAAGCGAATGGTACACGGGCTAGCCTAAATGGGGATGCCCACTCAAAACCTGAATAGGTCCCGCGTGGTTTGCATCTGGTCTGAAAAGCGGGCATGCCTCCACGCTGCTCACATGGGTATTTCTTGGGTTAACTGGGGGCAAATGCTACATATATTCGTACTCTATGCGGTAAAAATAAGATAAGCCCAGTTGAGGCTGCCCATGAAAGGCCGCAGTGGGTCCCAAATCGGCCGTAGGCGGGCTTACCGCTCTGGAAGGTGTTCACCCTATATTTCAGGCACCATTTGTTTATCTTATACCGGCCGCTAGTTGCATCTTCTGGATTTTTCACATAACCAATCTAAGCATATACATGCCATGAATAAAGACTATCTAATTTTACTCTAAAAACTACGTTAATTATGCAGTATTGGCAGAAAATATGCAGCAGTAACTTCTCCGCTTACTAGTATGTACTGAACTACCTCAAAATGTTTCCTCTGTCATTATTATTCTACATAGACCGCCGAAATAAACATTCAGACCATTATTTGGGGGTGATGTGGGCAAGCCCACATATTTGTAGTGAATTGGGAATAAATTTCTCTTATGTTACTGAGTGTCGAATGCAAGATAAATAAATAGTGCTCAATGTTTCACACTTGATGAATAATGGAACTTGGGCAGCCCTGAAAACACCAGATTCAGCCCATGAGGGCAGCACATGGGCGAGCCTGAAACGGAATGGCCTCCGAAAAGCCCGCGCCAGAACAACTCAGGTATTGGAGGGATTATTCGATATAAAAATTAAAACCTTGATCAATGGTGCGGCACTGCCTTAATAAAAGTAGGACCCATTATTGATCCTATTATGCTGCCCACATTCAGCTATCTGGGCTGAATGCCGGCAGCCCTATTTGGGCTGCCCACACGGATGCAGATTGGGACCAATCACGGCAAATTTGGGCAGCCCACGCAGGCCCCCTCTCGGTACGTATTGCAAATCCCGCATGGGGCCCGTATGGGCTGACCCCACGGGCCCAACGCGGGCCCCCATGTCATAGCCCATTTTGTGCTACCTGGGATAAGCCTGTCAGGGGCTGGCTTCGTCGTTCTAAAGTTCCTTTAGATCCATCAAAGGTTCTACCTTTGGCAACCACTAACAAGTATCATCGACAAACTTCACAATCTCGATAAACCAATGGAGTGCCTCGCGGAAGAAACTTAGTGCAGGACGCGCATCAGGATCACAGTGATATCCTGCCATGCGTGAACGCCATATACTGTGGATGCCCATTAGTATGATTGAATCATATGGAAACCCCTCCTCATTTTGCGTGGGTAAGTACCGTATTCCGCAAAGATTAATAAATAAGTCTTTCTTTATGGTTCTTTGATGTACGTCCCAAAATTAAACTCCTTCCCGACAGTGAAAAAATACATGATCTATCGTTTCTGGCTGTTTACAAATTAAGCAATGTGCACCCGAGAAAGAAATAAACCGTTTTCTTGCAAAAACACTTGCTGGCAAAGTTCCAGTGTGCAACTTAAAAAAGAAAGTTTTGGCCGCTGCCGGCTCCTTCATTCTCTTTACCCTCTTCAGTACATTCCTGCCAGGGACTCCCCTGTATATGGACCTATCGATGAGCACCGGGAGAACAACGTCGCACAAATCTTTTTACAGCTTTTTCTTGTTCACAGTTGATAAATATTCTTTTGAGAATCTAGCAGAAACGAATCGCACACTTTGAACTTCTCTAATGTAACCAAAAATGCCTCCCGTGTAACATTCAGTTGGCACAACAAAATTTGGCAGTGCACGTCCAAGTGTAATTGGGCAGACAGTGAACAAAAATGGATCATGAACGTGACGCACGAACAGAAATCTGCTGACAATCGGCCGCAAAAAAAGGTGCCCTAAGCCGATGCCGGCTGCATGGACACTTCTAAATAAATTCGTTCGGCTGCATCTTTCCCATTTTGAAGCCCACACAAAAACCGCGAATATCCTATGCAGCTTCTGCACACTCAGTCTCGCAAAGTGTAAAACTTGCATCACATACCACAGTCTAGAAACGAAGAGGTTGCACACTGCATGTGGCTCTGGAAAAAATTGATAAGCCAGTTCCTTTCCACTTATCTGCCCTTTTCCGCATGTAATCTGTGCACGCTCTCGAATATGTCTCCCTATCACGATAGCATTCTAGTGGTACGCCAATGTACTTTGGCGGAGTTGTCATCCAGGACACGTTTGCAAAATTATCAGAAGCACTTTGCCATCTACCATGCCAGCAGAGTCCCAGGGACTTGGACCAGTTTACCCTACTGCCTGTAAATTCTCTAAAGATTTTTGCAGAATCAACAATTTCGGTTATACCCTCCTGGTTAGCCGTAAAACCGCAACATAATCGGCGTACGCCAGCAGCTTCCCTTCCACGGCTTGCTAAAGAAAACCAGTAATATTCTCATTGTCCAAGAAATTTATGCAAAGGGTTTCAATGTAAATGCAGAATAAAAGGGGGCTGAGGGGGCAGCCCTGCCACACAGAACGCTGCACGCTAATGGGGGCCCCCAGATTTTTATTTACGACTAATCTCGTAGTGCAATTTCGGTATGCCAGGGCCACGCCCTCACGAATAACAAAACAAACATTTATATGGTCAATTATGCAAAGTAGTATTTCTTGGAAGACACAGTCGAACGCCTTTTAAAGGTCAAGCTGCAGAATTGCCACACGGCCATTTATGACATCAGTTCAGCTGAGTTCATTCGTTCATTCGAGTCCGAATCTTCGTGACCCTATGGACCATATCACGCCACGCTTTCCGGTCTCTCACTATCTTCCTAACATCACATAACTTCATCTGCAGCGCCTCGAGGATGCCATCTAACCATCGTGTTCGCTGCCTACCCCTTCTCCGGTGACCCTCAACCTTTCCCAACATAAATATTTCTCTAGTGACTCCTCTCTTCTCATCAGATGGCCAAAGTAGCTGAGCTTTAACTTTAGAATTTGGCCCTCCAATGAGCAGTCAGGGTTTATGGTCGACAATATCGACTGATTTGACCTTCTGGCCGTCCAAGGAGCTCTCAAGTCTCCGCCAGCACCACAATTCAAACTCGTCAATTCTTTGGCGGTCAGCTTTCTTTACAGTCAACCTCTCGCATCCATACATCTCAACTGGAAAGACCATAGCACGAGTTATACGTATCTTGGTTGGCAGTGTAATGTCTCTGCTCTTTACTAGGAGGTCAAGGCAAGCCATAGCTCTCTTTCCCAGAAGCAGGCGTCTCCTAATTTCATGGCTACAGTCTCCTTCCGGGGTAATCTTGGAGCCCAAGAAGAGAAAACCTGTCACAGCGTCCACCTTTTCTCCATTGATGCTCCAGGACTTGACAGGGCAAGACGCCATGATCTTTGTCTTTTTAATGTTCAGTTTAAGCCTAAACTTCTCACTCTCTTCTTGTACGCGCTTCAGAGGTCTCTTGAGTTCCACTTCATTTCCCGCCATTAAAGTGGTATCATCCGCATATCTAAGGTTGTTGATACGTTTCCCAGCAATCTTCACTCCATCTGAAGACTCGTCCAGACCGGCCTTCCTCATGATGCACTCAGCATATAGGTTAAATAGGCAGGGCGACAGTATGCAGCATTGTCTCACTCCTTTCTCAATCAGAAACCAATCAGTAAGACCATGACCAGTTTTGACTGTGGCCTCTCGCCCTTCATACAGGTTCCTGATGAGACAGATGAGGTGAATTGGAACTCCAATCTCTTGGAGAGCTTGCCACAATCTGCTGTGACCTACGCAGTCAAACGCTTTCGCATAATCAAGACGGGTTTCTGGAACTCTCTTGCTTTTTCCATGATCCAGCGAAGGTTGGCAATCTGGTCTCTAGTTACTCGGCCCTTGCGAAGCCCAGCTTGCACGTTCGGAAGCTCCCGATCCACATACTGCTGCAGCCTACCTTGGAGGATTTTCAACATCATCTTCTAGCATGCGCAATAAGCGCGATCGTGCGGTAATTGGAACAATCTTTTGGCACTGCCTTTCTTTGGAATGGGGATGTAAACTGACCTCCTCCAATCCTGTGGCCACTGCAGGGTGGTGCACAATTGCTGGCATAATGTATACAGAACATTAACAGCGTCGTCATGGTTGAGGTGTTGAAGCAACTCAGCTGGAATGCCATCAATTCCGCTAGCTTTGTTCTTAGCAAGGCTGGCTAAGGCCCATTCAACTTCACTCACTTCACTCTTCAGGATGCCCGCCTCGAGATCAGTAATCACAACCGTCTTATGTTGGGTTTGCACATCCGGGTCCTTCTTGTACAGTTATTCTGTGTATTTCTGCCACCTCTCCTTTACCTCTGAGGCTTCAGTGAGCTCCCTGCTTCGTTTGTCCTTTATCACGCCCAGCTTACCATCGAAGCTTTCTTGGCTATCATTGATTGTCTTATACAGAGCTCGTGTGTTCCTTAATTGGCTGTTGTCCTCAACTGCTTGGCACTGTATGTTCAGGGAGGCATTCTTATCTCTTCTTGCTATTTTCTGAAAATCCGCATTGAGAACCTTGTATCTTTCTGCTTCCCTGATAACTTTTGCCATCCTTCTTTCCTCAGCTATTTGCAAAGCCTCTTCAGATAACCAGTTTGCTTTCTTGTATTTCGTTTGCTTTGGAACTACCTTAGTAGCAACTTCTTGTATTATATCACGAACATCAGTCCATAACTCTTCAGGCTCTCTGCTTTCTAGATCGAATTCTTGAAATCGATTCCTCACTTCCACCGCATATTCTGATGGAATTTGATCCAGATCATACCTGAAAGGCCTTCTAGTTTTCTGCGTTTCCCTGAATCGAAGCCTAAATTTGGCAACAAGAAGATGATGATCGGTGCCACAATTGGCCCCAGGCAAAGAATATAATCAATCGGATTTCTGCACAAAGCGTCCGGTGACGTCCATGTGTACAGGCGCCTCTTGTGCAGTTGAAAATGAGTATTCGCTATGGTCAGGTTGTTTTGTTGACAAAACTCCACTAGTCTCGGCCCAGCTTCATTTGGCTCACCAAGACCGAACTTGCCTGTAATTCCGGATATTGGTGCGCTTGGTGCGCTACATTTTGTTCCCTTCGATCATGTACCAACAAGCCCAAGTATCTACCCCTCCGGATATTTCTTTACTCCCCACCTTAGCATTCCAGTCTCCTATGAGAAAAAGGACATATGAAGGAGTGCGGTCTAAAAGGCATTGCAGGTCACTATAAAATCTTTCAAGGTCAGCTTTTTCAGCAGCAGTGGTTGGTGCATAGACTTGGATGACTTATGTTGAAAGGGTGACCTTGGATCTGAGGTGAAATCATTCGGCCGTTTTTGGGGTTGTACCCTAGCACTGCTTTGCCCATTCTTCTATTTACTATCAGAGCGACCCCATTCCTTCTCCTGGATTCTTGCCCACAAATGGTTGCCGAAATTAAATTCTCCCATTCCGGTCCACTTGAGCTCGCTGATACCCAAGATATCAATGTTCAATCTGTCCATTTCTCGTTTGACGACATCCAGTTTACCTTGCGTCATAGATCTCACATACCATGTTGCTATGTGATATATCTCCTTGCAACATCGCACATTCCGGTCGCTTCCCGACACATCCACAACTGAGCGTCTTTTTGGCTTTAGCCCAGCCACTTCATTCGTCCTGGAGCTGCTAGGAATCGCCCTTTATTCATCCCTAGTAACATGTGGGACGCCTTCCAACCTGGAGGGCTCATCTTCCGGCGCCATATCATTCATGCTATTGTGACTGGCCATAGGGTTTTCTTGGCAGGTAATACTGGAGTGGGTTGACATTACCTTTTCCAGTGAATCAATTTTGTCAGAACTCTCTGCCGTGACCTGTCTACCTTGGGTGGCCCTACACAGCAGAGCTCACGACTTCATCTAATGTTTCAAGCCTCTCCGCCGCGACAAGGCAGTGATCCATGAAGGGGATTTATGACATCACAACATTCTAACGAACTTCATGCTTTGTGTACATTTGTAACAATGGACCGTCCCTTTATCCCGCGTGTTTGATGTGGCCCAACATTTTCCTAGATTACCGACTGCAGCCTTCGTGCTAACACCTATGTATATTTTGTAATCAACGTTTGTGAGCGCAATTGGCCGGTATGATGTTACTTGTAGTAGCCTATCTGCTTCATCAGTTTTGGGTATGAGGACTGTGTGGGATTTGCCATAAAAAGGAGGCAATTCATTTAAGTCATAAGCTTCGTTAAACACTAAAGTCAGGACTGGCGCTATTTCGAGTTTACATTCTTTGTAAAATGCCGGATTTAAGCCGTCTGGACCGGGTGATTTTTCCGGGTTTAAATTGTTTATCGCCAGTTAGAACTCTTATTCAGTTATCGGCAGCTCTAATCTTTGTTTCTTTTCTTTATTTAGTCATGGTAGTACCCCGAGATAGCTGTCCTTAAATGCCCTCATATCAAAGTCGTGCAATGCAAACAGTGTCTGTAGTATTGGAAGAATGCTCGCTGAATATGCTCATTGTCATCCGATAATACGCTGCCCCATTCTATATTTCCGATGAGATTTCTCTGTGCGTGCGTCTTTTCAATTCTTAACGCTCGTGTCGCTTCCGCTCTCGCACGTACCAGCGCACCGTGATACCGCTCTTGCTCTATCAGTTCATCATCATCATCATCAGCCTGATTATACCTACTGCAGGGCGAAGGCCTCTGCCATATTTCTCCACTTAACCCGGTTCTGTGCTAGCTGCATCCACTTGACCCCTGCGAACTTCTATCAGTTCGATTTTTTTGTTTAATCTTCCTTATATCTTCGGTTCACTTGCCAGGCTCTACACATTCATTTTCAAGCATTTTTCCAAGCAGGGACCTTACGCTGCGTTCAATAAGTTTCTGTTCGTTGGCAAAGACACTAGATCTACTAACTGCTATTATTTTAAACTGTTCTTTACAAAGCTCCCATTGCTGCCATGTTCTCAGTGTTCTGTTATGGTCTATCTTGCCTATTTCTTCCGTTACTGTATTTCTGAAAATTTCATCTTTAATCAACTTCTCATTTAATTTCCACTGGTCCCAATAAAAAGCACTTCCCCGTTTTTGTGATCCTAGCACACATATTACCAAACAGTGGTCGGTGGTCAGAGAGCCACCCCGGCGGGACTCATTTTGAAAATGTTCGAGTGGTGAGATCTTAGTTCCCGCTCATTTGTTGATAAATTTCAACCTCCGCTTTCTGGCCCACCTCTAGTATTTCAGATTGCGCGGGAAATTCATTCCGTTTCACGTATGCACGTGTTGACTTTGTCAGTCTCTGCTGATTCTTTACGGTTAAGCTTTTAAGCTAACGTATTGAGGCCGACGAACAGACGAACAAGTCGCTTCAGACATTGTTCTTTATGGTAGCTTCAGCACTTACCGGTGCATACTCCTACTTATTGGAAGCTCCCTTCCTTATTTTCCGGGGAACTACGAGTGGCACTACACCTTAAGGTGTGGTTCCGCCGTATCACGAAACTTCTCTCGGTTGGATATATCGGAATTTTCGCTGCTTCCGTCCTCTTTTTAAACACTGGTACAGGAGGGTTCATGACTCCTATCTGGAGTCTTTAGAAAGCACTGCCTCGAATTTTCATAGCGAGTTCTGGCGAATTGTTTCGAACCATTGGAATAAATATGAATCTCGTAATAGCTAAGCTGACTCTGACAGGTCTGAATTTCGCCATGTTGTTTTTAGATTTTTTTACCACTTTTCCTGCAGGTACTAAACTCAACATCGTGACTGTTAATGGCGCCCATCTGCTGCATAACCTAATTTAGTTCTGCTTGACAAAATATTGATTCCGAGTCTTATTCATCTGACACCATTTTTTTCTCACAGACCTGATGGCATTTAAATAGCCATATAAAAGTGCAGTAATATATTTGTACCAGTATGTCCACAATACTTATCGGAACGCAACCGATTAGTAAGAAAGAAACCCATCAACGAATTAGCGGTGAGGGGGAGGGCAGAAGAGTTCAGGATATCGCTACAGAATAGGTATTCAGCTCTACCCTAGAAGCAAGGAACAATAATTTCAGAGATATCATTACTGAGTGCGCTATAGAAGAAGAAGTGTCAAGGAGACGAAAGATATCATTAAGAAACGCAGAGTATGAAAGCTTCCAATGTAACAGACCAGATTAATTTGACCGAGATATAAAAGCTAATCAATAAGCGCAAGGTGGCCGATATAAGGAAGTATAACATGGAGAAAATTAAGCATGCTGTAAAGAACGGGGAAGCATTAAAGCGGTAAATAAGAAATTTGGCATAGGCAAATACCAGATGTATGCGATAAATGATAAGGCGGACAACGTCATCACGAATATGGACAAGGTAGTCAAAGCAGCCGAGGAGTTCTATACAGATCTCTACACTAGCCAAAGTAGTGAGGATAGTAATGAGATTGGCGGTAGGGAAAAACAGTCAGATGTTCCACCAGTGACGAAGGACGAGGTCAAGAAAGCACTAGAAACTATGAAAATGGGGAAATCAGCTGGAGAGGATCAGATAACTACAGATTTGGTGAAGGGCGGGGGGGATATCGTGCTAGAAAAGCTGGCCACCCTGTATACGCAGTGCCCGGTGTCATCGACGGTACCGGAACCATGGAAGAATGCAACAATATCCTCATTCATAAGAAAGGGGACTCTAAGGACACTAAAAATTGCAGACCAATCAGCTTACTTTCTGTTACGTATAAGGTATTTACTAAGGTAATCGCTAACAGAATTAGGACAACCTTAGACTGCAATAAAGCAAAGGATCAAGCAGGTTTTTAGAAACAGCGGTCTACTATCGATCATATCCATACCATCAATCAGGTGATAGACAAATGCTCGGAATATAACCAGCCCTTATAGATAGCATTCATTGATTACTAAAAAGCATTTGACTCAGCTGAAACCTCGGCGGTGATGCAGGCATTGCGAAATCAGGGGGTAGACGAGCCGTACGTGAAAGTGCTGGAAGATATATATAGAGGCTGCACAGCTACCTAAGTTCTGCATAAAGTAACAAAATTCCTCTAAAGAAAGGTGTTAGGCAAGGAGACACAATCTCCCCAGTACTATTCACAGCTTGCTTAGAGGAAGTATTCAGAGACTTGGAATGGGAGCAGTTAGGGATAAGTGTAGATGGAGAATACCTCAGTAATCTGCGATTTGCTGATGACATTACCTTGCCAAGCAACTCGAAGGATGAACTGTAAATAATGATTGATGACCTAGACAGGAAAAGTAGAAAGGTAGGCTTGAAAATCAATATGCAGAAGACTAAGGTAATGTTCAACAGCCTTGGGAAGGAACAGCAGTTTGCATTAGGTAGCGAAGTACTGGAAGTAGTCGGCGAATATGTCTACTTAGGACAGGTAGTAACTGCAGAGCTGGACCATGAAAAGGAAATAACAAGAAGAATAAGATTGGGATGGAACGCATTTGGCAAGCACTCGCAGATTATAACTAGCAGCTTACCGTTAACGCTCAAGAGGAAAGTATACAACAGTTGCATATTGCCTGCACTCACCTCTGGGGCTGAAACGTGGAGGCTAACCAAGAGAGTTCTACTTAAGTTGACGACAACCCAGAGGGCTATGGAACGAAAAATGATAGGGGAAGATTAAGAGATAGGAAGCGTGCAGAGTGGGTCAGAGAAATAACTTAAGTATACCGACATTCTAGTGGAAATTAAGAAGAAATGGACATGGGCAAGACATGTATTGCGAAGAGAGGATAGCCGATGGTGGCTTAGGGTAACAGACAGGGTTCCAAGGGAAGGAAAGCGTAGCAGGGGGCGGCAGACAGGTGGGCGGATGAGATCAAGAAGTTCGCAGGGGTCAAGTGGATGCAGTTAGCACAGAGCCGGGTTAAAATGAGAAATATGGAAGAGGCCTTCGCCCTGCAGTGGGTAGAGTCAGGCTCATGATGATGATGGTGATGACTTATCGGCCGTTTGAAAAATTCTGCTTTGTGCTTTTCTTCTCTTGAAATCAGGACAGAAATCTTAATATGGTTACGTGGCTGCAAGCGATGACAACAGGAGAACAGAGGACAGAGAGAAGATGCTCGATGGTCGTGAGATGATGTTTTAATGAATCTGTGTGCGGGCATAGCGCACGCGCTCCTGCCCACTCCACTGCCCTCTTCTTCCTCCTTCGTCCGTAACAATATTTTGATCATCGTGCGATTTTTCTTCTCAATACAACCTGTGGGTACTCTAAACACTGCGGCTCCGCGGTCAGAGCCAAACGCCACTTCACTATCAAGACCAAAGAGCTAACGTAACCGTTTATTGGAAGCGTTCTTTCTCGGCTGCGCGCGAACATGCAAGAGCAGAGTTCACCTCAGTCCGTTGGCGTCGTGACACGCGCCCGCCCGCTTCGCTTGTCCGGTCCGCAGTCCTGCCGTTGTCAGATGGGAGGGGGATGAACACACGGAAGTGCCGTGCCCCAGAGTCACACATAACGCATCAGACCATCATCATCCATTCAATACCTCCAGCAAAGTCCCCCCCCCCCCCCCACGGCCAAATGGTATCTGGGAGAGCTTTATAGTTCGAGAGCTGAGGGCCCTACACGGACAAAGGGGCCGCCCCGCGACGCCCCCACAAATGTGAGAAAGCATCTTACGCAAAGACGGCGTGCAGCGCCCTCGTGGTTTGAGCCAACGAGGTGGTCCTTCATGACTACGCAATGAGTGTCACTAAGGACGACCATTCCCTGTAATATGATCATAGCGACAAGAGTGTTCCAACCTTAACCGAGAAAATCACAGACGGCCCGCACAAAATCTTCGAGAACATCCGCTCGCCACGAATGCGACGTTCCCGCTGCAAGCAGAACCAGACCTCTTTCCGTACCTTTGCAGTTACTTCATGGAGGCCCGGAACTGCTGTTGTATGCGGCCGCGCAGCGTGCCAGCCATACTTAGTACGCACACTCCACGAAAAGGAGGACGAACTGGTTAGCGCCTATGCCTGGCAACGGATTCAGGTATTGCACAGCCTGGTACGGTATACCCGGGAGCTGGAAGAGATTAGCTACACGACGGAGAAGCGCT
Organism: Amblyomma maculatum; assembly: GCF_055883805.1. NCBI lineage: Eukaryota > Metazoa > Arthropoda > Arachnida > Ixodida > Ixodidae > Amblyomma > Amblyomma maculatum. Next base: position 131,188,696 of record NC_139352.1, read on the forward strand.
TCAGGAAGAAGGCACTTCGAAAATATGTGCACAGTGTCCTCTCTACCACCACAAGTCGGACAAGTTGGTCGCAAGCTGGCCCGTGTAAACGCCGAGGCCTTAATGGGGGGGGGGGGGGGCGGGGACATCCCTAGCGAAGCGGTACATAAAGGATGCTCTGCTTGCTTCAAAAAAATCCGCTGTGATATACCGTCAGCTGTATCTAACATTAACAAGGTCGTACTTGCGGAGGTGAGGAGGAAGACTGGGAGTCAGAAGCCTAATTCCTTTAGAAGAACCGAAACCACATCAATGTCCGCCTCCGCCTTACGGAGACGCTCAAGGCAGGTAGCATAGAAGGAGAATGGAGATCCCGACCGTGGCACGCAATGAGAATATGTGCTCTGGGCGAAAAGTCGGAGTCGAGTACTTAGAAAAAATTAAGTCAGGCTTCGGGTTAGAGGCATGTCCGAGATCGAGGCCACTTGAGTCCACCTGACGTGCAGGGCTGAAGCTACGATGCTCAGGTCGGAAATGCCAAGGCCTCCCCTGTTCCTATTCAGCTTCACCACAAACCGTTTGACCTTGTCCGGAGCTCCACTCCACAAGAAACGGAAACGGATTTGCTCCAGGCGGAGTTTCATCCGCGCCGACAGAGGTGTTACGCCGGCAACATAGGTCAGCGCCGAGAACAGGAGGGACCGCTTGATAGTGGCCCGAGCCGTGAGCGGACACAAGAGCTTCTCATACTCTCTTGACCTTGATTCAATTTTTTCTTGAGCAGAGGACCGATTTCTGTCTAAAAGACCTTCTGAATTAAAGTGAAAACCAAGGAGGTGGACTTCAGCCATCACGGGAATACCATGAGCAGGTTGAGGACTAGATGGCGCACAACCAAAATAGAGGGTGGTACTCTTGGACCTGTTAACCTTAGCCCCGCTCGCCTTACAGTTCATCCAGAAGGGACATCCAGAACATGACATCCAGAACGGAGGAGACAGAAGCCTCGTCTGGGGCGACAATGGTTAGGTCATCTGCATAGGCAATGATGGGAGCTGGTTTAGAACCTGGCGGGAGCGGAAAACGAGCTATTCGACTGTCACGAGAGAGCCTTTGTAAGAGGGGTTCAAATGCGAGCACATAGAGAGCAGGAGATAGATGGCATCCCTGCCTAACTCCATGGCCCACGTAGAAAGCTCCTGAGGTGCGTTCTAGCACAGTAACGGCTGCAACTGGCCTGGAATATAGAACTTGGACCATGCGTTGGAAATCAGTCTATACCAGCTTCCTCCAGGACTTAGAATAAGTATGGATGACTGTCCACATCAAATGCATTTTCCTGATCTAAAGAACAAAGAATACCCTGAAGATTTGTATGTTGAGCCCAAAGGAAAAGGTCCCTGAGGGCGAAGCCGTGAAGTTTAGTGGAACGACCAAGAACACTACAAGCCTGATATGTCTTGTAGTCGACGTTCAGGAGCGTGATGGGACGTCAGGCTCGCAGGTCAGTGCGTCTCGACTCATCCTTACAAAGGAGAGTGATCCGTCCTTCCCTTTGAGTACCTGAAAGCATCCCCTCACCCAGGAGCCGACTTACAAGGGCGGTGAAAGGCTTCCCGAGCTTCCCCCAGAACTTGGCGTAAAACTCCGTAGTCAGGCCGTCTGAAACTGGGCTACGGTTTCTATGGAATGACTTGAGCGCCGCTTCGAGTTCTATCTTATCCAAAGGAGCTCCTGATAGGTGAACTTGGTTGGAGGGGGTTTCGAATGGGAAACTAGCTGTGTTTGGAGCTGGAGCCTGATAAAGAACGGAATAAAACTACCGTGCTGCTTTAAGAAGAGCATCCGGCGTGTTGGAGATAGACCCCGTAACCGGGTCTGCCAATTCTTTGAGAGAAGTCTCCGCGCGCGCTAAGCGGCGTCGGAGGAGGTGCCTGATGCACCAATGTTCTCTATCCCACTGCTCAGCGCGCCCCATAACCATAAGACCATCCCAGCATCGCTGGAGCAATTTTCGGAGCCGGATGCGCTGCGAGGCGAGTGCTTCAGTGGCCCCCTGTCCAGAAGAAAAAGGCTTGGAAAGCAGGTGGATGACATCAGAGACGTTGGTATTCTTTGGTCGCTCCTCATGTGCCCGCCTCATTCCTGCCGCTTTGAAACAGTCGCACACCTCTGCCTTAATGTCATCCCATCTAGCACCATCTAAACCTGCGTTGGACTAGAGAGAATTTCTAAGAATACCGGAGACTTCCTTAATGATCTCCTGGTCCTCTAAAAGCTGCGAGTTGAGGCCCGAAGTCCCCTTCCAGCGAGGGACCAGGATCCCATCATTGAAGCGGAGGATGACACACTTGTGATCACTCAACGCGGAGGGGACCGACCACATGGAGTGCATGCCAGGAGCCAGTGTTGGAGAAACATAGAAACGGTCTAGCCTACTCTGAAGGCGCCTCCCAGCCCACGTCATCCCTGACGGTCCTGAGCCGAGCACCCTCCAGGCATTCCTATTAGTTGTTAATAATAGTTGTTTCACAGGAAGGGAAATGCGCAGTATCTGTCACACTTGTTTCTGTGGACACCTGAACCGCGCCGTAAGGGGAGGGAGGAAGATGGGAGTGAAAGTGGAAAGTGCGAAAGAGGAGCCGTAGTGAAGGGCTACCAGATCTAGTTCCTCGACCAGCTCCCTAGGTGCCCGCGCTCCCTGCCTATCCCGCTCCTTGGGCGGAGTGCCACGAGAAAAGAGGCGATCCTCCCTGTCAAGGACGCAGTTGAAATCACCACTCATGGCCGTCTACCACCTCCGCACCCGGCGCACGCCGCTGCCATAGTAGACAAGATACGGGGAGAAGAAAGATGGTCACGTGACCCTGAGAAAGGCCTCACGCTCCTCCTCCGTCGCTGCTGCGGCATACACCCTATTGGGCGCGAGCGCCCCAACTGGAGCGAACGGCACTAGTGTCGACCTAGGGGAGTAAGTGGAATCACGTGACTCCTCTTACTGCTGCTGAAGCAGACGCTCGATTTAATTTGTGCGTTTTAAAAGCTAACAGTGGCGTTTATTTATCTAGTTTTGGTTGATAAAGATGCCAGCCTTACACTTTTCGATTAGGCATCGTTTCGATCTGGCTGCTGAAGTTTATTTAAGGGTGGTGATGGTAGAAACATTTACTCCCAATATTACAAAGGGAGGGGGCGCTGCCCCCTTCATGTATGGAGGGCCCTCTTACAATACGAAAGATTGCCCTTGGAGGACTATCCAAGCGAGAGTTCATGATATTGCGCTGGTGCATGTAGGAGGTACTGGTGAGTAGCTTCTCCCAGTAATCTAGGGCCACCTCTGGTGAAAGACGATGATGGAATGAGGGGCAAGTAATATGTGTAGAAAGTCGCCAGGTTTGCCACAGAACTTGCAGGAAGAAGAAAACTGGTCAGGAAAGCGGACGCGGAGAAGGATGGGGTATGGGGCTGTGCGCGTTTGTAAGTTACGTCAATGGGCATCTTGTGTTATTGTAAGATTCGGGGCAGGGCGTGTGTAAGTCCTATTTTCGCGGTGATAGGCAAGGATGCCACGAAAGGACCGCAGGCACTCCCCGGCATCTCAGGAAGACTGTTCATCCCAAGCCTAGAAAGTGAGACCTCGGGCCAAGGAGTGAGCCTCCTCATTACCGGGAAGGCCGTATGCGCGGGTGTCCAAATAAGGGTGACATATTGTCGGGGTTGCCAAAAATGCAAAAGGCGGTAGGTGTTGGATGCCACTTGTGGGGCTCCGCAGCCCCTTTAGGTGTTTTAAACCGCGCGCGCGTGTTTCCTTTTGTATTGTGTTTGCACGGGCAGCGCGAGTGCGCATGAGCAAGCAGATAATCTTGGGGGGGGGGGGGGGGGGGGGGCGTGATGTTAGCGGCGACAGACGAGGGTAGATAAGCGCGTCAGAAGCGATGCGCGGGGCTTTTTTGCGCCAGAAAGTTGCTCAGTCGTGTATGAATGACATGCTCCATTATTTTCCGACACAAGAAATTAGAGAAATAGGTCGAAGATTGGTGGGGAGAAGCGGTTTGCCTGGTTTTGGCATAAATACCACTTTTGCCTACTTCCACTCGGCCGGCAAAGTTCCATGTTGTCAGCATTCAATAAAGTAATTGGTTAAGGCGGTTATGGAGGGGGTGCCTAAGTTGCGCAGAGTTTTATTGGTTATACTGTCAAACCCGGGAGCTGAGGAGGTATTTAGGTCCTGAAGTTCTGTCATTACTTCTGCTTCAATGATACGCAGAGGTAAAAGGTGATTAGGAAGCTCTTTGTATTCCGGATAGAACATTGGCTGGTAAGCTTTAAAATATGCATCCTTCAGGTCCTCAAGTAGCTGTGATGGCGGTGTGGGGGAAGTTGAATCAGGTTTGTGAGGTTATGTCTCTGGGGTGTCATAGATTGAGAGGGGTCTATGAGATGTCGGAAGAGGTTTCATGTTTGAGGCAGGCTCATGTTACCATCAAGACGATTGCATTGGGATTCCCATTTTTGCCTCGAAAGCGTAGCTGCGTGTGTTTCTATGTCTTTGTTTAGTCAGCCGAGCCTGCGGCGGAGGGTCCCGTTCCATGTTTGGCATTGCCAGCGTCTTTCAAGACTGGCTTTGGCTTCCCAGAGATGTAGGAGGCGAGCATTAACAGTGTCACTGGGGCAGTCAATCGGAAGTTTTCGTGTGACTGCCTGGACATCATTTTGTAATTGTTAGTCCAAGGGTGATTGGAGGAGCTGTCCTGGTAGATCTGCATTTCCGAAATGAATCCCACTTGCTGAGAGTGGATCCCCTAGGCGGGTGGTGAAGAAGGTGGCTGTTAAGAAGGATTTCAAGGATGTAGTGACCACTGCCTAAGCACTCCTTGGTGTTGCACCAAGTAGCTGCTTTGAGCCGGTAAATGAAGGTAAGATATGATGTGGTGTCTTTATACACACTATTGCCGATACGTGTGGGGTAAGTCGGATCAATGATGACAGAGAGCCCTGCCTGTTGCGCAGCGAGGCATACTCTGCGGCCTCTTGGAGAATCCCTTGAGTATCCCCATGCTGTATGCGGTGCGTTAAAATCACCCACAATCAGGAGAGGACACTTGTTGGCAGTTTTTGTGGCCAGCGTGAAGAGACTCTCTAAGTTGGTATGTAATGTTTTGGGTGACTGTATACATTGAGAATGAAAAGGCTTGTTCCCTATGAATGCTGAGGGAACAATTCCAGGAGGAGATGGTCGAGGTCTGGTATGGCTAATGTATGAGTTATAGTAGGGAGTGAGCGTCTAATTAGGAAGGCAACTTTGGATTGCGTGGCTGATTGAGGAAGTAATGGGACATAACCTGGGAGGGTTATAGGATTGGTGGGTTCCTGCAGAGCCAGGACGTCACTGCCGGTTGAGCAATAAAGTTGTTGAAGTACTTCGCGTTTTTGGCCAAAACCCCGGCAGTTCCACTGCCAGACAGTTATCACTGAGCTACGTTTCGCCGTCATGGAATATAGGCATAAAGGAACCTGCAACAGGAGGAGGATGATCCTGTACAGTGGGAATATGGAGTATGTCTTGAGTGGGAATGAGGTGTTCTTGTGTAGCAGGAGTGAGAGGTGTGTTGTGATGCTGCGGAGCTTTTGTTTTTCGACGTTTGTACTGGTGAGTGTCGAGGGTAGTAATACGCTCCTCAAGATTCTCAAAGCGTCGCGTTGTTTGTTCTTTTGTGGCGTAGAGGCGCCTGCTGAATTCTTTGACTACATGTGTTAGCATGCCCTCCATGCGTTGGAATAAGACAGATTCTAAGCGTTCCACCAGCCTGGTCTCGAACCGTTCGATTATCTTTCTTTCTAGCCTCTCTGTTATGGTAACTTCTAACTTTTCAACAAAGATTTGCAGGTCAGCTTCAGTTAAAGGTGAGTTAGGGTGAGCTGTTTTAACTGAACAGTGAGATTGTGGTGAATCTGTTTCTGCTTCCATGGATGCAGAATGGGAAGAAACAGATGGGCTAAGAGCACTATTGAGTGAAGGGGGGTCATTTGGTGCGTTAACTGTGGTGGGCAGTGTGGAGATGGTGGGTTGGGAAGGAGAAGTTACACCAGAGGAGCCACTTATCAGGGCTTCGAACTGCGCAATGCGTTGGCGTAGTGGGGCGTTTTCCGCGTTGAGGTTGTCTTAGCGTGGCAGAACTGGAACAAAGTGGCGGATGGTGGCGAAGGGCACCCGTTGAATTGAGCAGCTGCAGGGGCCCAGGTTTGTGACTGGAAGTGAAGGCCTTGCGGGAGAGGTAGTGCGGGCCAGTCCTGTGAACTGAGAGTCGATGGGTTGCACACTTTGTTTCCTTGAGCCGGTTTTGCGGGATGTAGAAAGTTTACGTGCCTTGCATGAGCCGGTGCCAGTGAGATGTGGGCCTTCACACAAAATGCATTTGGGAATGCAGGGGGGTCTTGGACGGGGTGATGTTTTCCATATCGCGGGCAGAGGTTCGGTTTGGGCAGATGACAGATGCCATATCTGTGTCCAGGTATCCTGCAGTTGGTACAGGCGTCCGGGCTGCCTCTGTAGGGCGTGCAGCGGTATATTGTGCTCTTGTAGTTGACGGAATAAGCGACGCAATCCTCGTCAAATGTAATGAGTCTAGAGCAAGTCTTCCCCATCTGCCTAGCGGCCCAGATCTTACAGTTGGGATTGCCTTGTACGATATGGTGGTAGACTTCCGCGGGCGTTTCTTGGCAGTAAGCTTTGTGAGATGACACCACGGGTGGCTCCAGGAGGGGGGGCTGTATACGCCGCTGTCACGAAATCGGCGCACATTTTTTTCAAGCCGGCGCTGCTCGAGGCCCGTGCGGCACCGCATGGAAGCTTCCACAAAGTTCGAGAAAAGCCTCCTTCCCCGCGCTTTGTAGATTTGTACGCGTCGCCGTCACCCTCTTTCTCATCACCCTGCGATGACGATGATTCATCAGTCTGGAATATGCCAGAGCTCTCCAGAATTTTCTACGGGTCCTAGTCATTGACGATGCGCGGCTCGATGGGAGGAAAAGGGAGCGAAATAACCAGCGAAGCTAAGTGTGTGGTGGTAACAACTTTTATTGCCACGAAATGAAAGGAATTATTTCGGGCTGGGACGAGTCTAGGGTGGCCTCCAGTCGGGAGCGACCTCTTGAGCTCGCGTGACGAGGGCCAGTTGCGTAGTTTTTCTTGGGCTGGCCAACAGCTTGTCCCATTCCTCAGCTGAGGGAGCTGGCAAGAGTGTCTTTGGAGGGGGATGGCTGGCGCATTCCCACAGTATATGGTCTTGAGTGGCTTGCGTCCCGTCACCGCAGTGCCGGCATGCAGGGCTGAATTCTCCGTTTGTAATTAACGATAGTCGGTAGGGGCTAAGAATGGCCTTTGTTTGTAGGCGTCTGAGTGTCGTGGCTTGTGCCCGGTCGAGGTCGGGGTGAGGGGCGGGGTACGTGCATCTTAGCTCGCGATAAAAGTTTGTTACCTCCGCGTATGTGCGCGGTGCCTCGACAGCCGCGTCCGTTCCCGATAGATCTCCCGTCTCCCGGTTGGTTAAGCCTCGGGCTAGACGGTCGACCCCTTCGTTTCCGGAGTTACCCGCGTGAGCCGGAACCCATACGAGATTGATGTTGTGATTGAGAGATCGGTTGCGCAGAATTCGTGCCGCGAGTGCGCTTACAGAATTTTTGGCGAAATTTTGAACGGCGCTTTTTGAGTCGCTTAGAATGGTTTTGGTGTGGGGATCCGCGATGGCCAGTGCGATAGCTACTTCCTCTGCCTCGCATATGGAGCTAGCATGAAATGTTATGGCGTTAATGAAGGTTGACTTTGGAGTGGCCATACATGCCACGTATGCTCCGTTTTTGATATGCTGAGCTGCATCCACGTAAACTGCTTGTGGATCGTCCTCGTACTGTTTCTCAAGGGTCTGTGCCCTTGTCTTCCTGCGGGCATCATGTCTACCTGGTAGCATGTTTTTGGCTATTGGTTTAACAACTAGTCTACTAGTTATCTCAGCCGATAAATGGGATGTTGCGCACACCTCCTCAGTGGGGTGTATGTGGAGCTTGTCGAGAATTACGCGTCCCGCAAGGCTGCGTGACAAGCGGGTCGCTTGTGCTGTCTTATGGGCTTCAATTCGTTCAGATAGTGTGTTAAAAATTCCTAACTGCAGTAATCGATCTGAGTTAGCGTATACTGGTAAGTGTGTGTGCACGCTAGACTTAGCGCGCCATGCCAGACAGACGCGGCGCGTCCTATTTATTGAGGCCGCGCCGCTTCTGTAGTCAGTCAGTCAGTGGTTGCGGCGTGTTCGCAAGTGTGACAACTGGCCTCCCGGGGATCATCCGCTGCTGGCAAGCCCACGGACCCGCGAGGGAGCGGCGCTCGTTTTGCATGGCGGCCACATCATGACTCTCGAGGCGGCGTCATACTGCAACAGTTCCCGGTGAACAATTTGGTGTATATGTGACTCTCTCGTGTTTGATCTGTGTTGTAAAGCCTCTGTGTTAATGAATACCTTTGGTTGCATGCTTGGCTTTTGTTATTCTGTGAACCTCTCGTCTGTGCAATTTTAGTGTTTGTGTATTCCTCTGTATTGCCTCTTGCTGTGTATAAAGTTTGTTTTGTTTGTTACTTCTGACTCCAACCCTTACTCTGGTTTGAACCGGCGACAGCTGGGTACCAAACGGCCACCCTCTTCCGTCACTACAGGGTAGTTGAATTCCGGCTGAGCTTGCCACGCAGGTCGAGGGCATCTCCTTTGCGACCAGAACAGCTACCCCCACTCACTCTAAAAGTGTCTGGGAGTGTGTGCACCGTTAAGGGCGCATCGTTAGTAATCCCTTCATAATTATTAACGGGCGACAGCCGCACAGGGATGTTGTTTGCCATCAATATTAAGGGAGGTGATCTGAGAGAGACGCAGAGCAAGTTCTGTCTCTGAGGTAGCCACCGTGAATGTGTGGTTGGTAGGGTGGACCCGGAGGAAGGCGTCTGAGGGAAGCAGAGTCTGCAGCTGTTCCTGGATAGCGTTGGATCCGATCTAATTGAAGCTCACCGCGTGGGCGGAAAATTACACGAAGTGCTTCTGGAGGTAGTGATAGGAGTTGTTTGCTGCGTTGGACTGCGACGAGCACTGCTTTTGTTTTGGGCGGTGAACGAGTTGGAGCCGCACCGTCTGTCGGCGTGGATGAATTTGTCGACGCGTTCCGAGTGCCAGGGTGAGCGTCTCCAGTCACGCTATAAAGCTGTTGCGAGCGGACTTGTCGGGCTTCTGCTCTCTTAGCTGCACGGGCCTTGTACGAGTCATGGAAAACTGTAAGCCATTTCTTAGAATGCGTTTCTTGATCCGTGATTGGCCGTCCTTCCACGGTGATCTGCATGTTACAGCCGGCTGTGCCGGATGGTGCACTGGGAAACGCACTTGTTAGGCTTAACGTGGCTGCTCACCGGCGCTGCACTGAGCCGGTTCAAAAATAGCGAAAGTCCGTTTTAGGCTCGTCTTGAACGGTTTGTAGGAGATCATCGAACATTTATGTAGCTTGTCAGATAACTCTAGGCCGCTATGAAACGTGTGGCAGGAAAACAACGCACCTGTCGACGGAACCGATGTGCAGAGCGTCCGGCGGGGTTGGCTCCTAGGCGGCGCTCCCTCTTATTTAATGTGCTGCTACGGTCCGTCACTGCTCTGTACCCGAAGGTATGCAGGAAACCCGGCACAAGCTCCCATTACTACCCGAAACAAAAGCTAACTGAATCTTCCTTAATTAAGAATCGAATGGGCAAAGAAGCGAATGATCATTCTCATGATGCGCGCAGCGCACATTTCAGCGAGCAAGATTTCGTCCATGGAGTTGGCGCTTAACAGTTCGGTGAGCGGCAGAAGAAACGGCGCGCGCGTTTTAATTTGCACTTGCCACTTGTGAAGCTAACGATATTATTACTGGAAGGAAGGAAAAAATGGTGAATTTTTCATGGAGCAGCACAGTTTCAAAGAAAGGAAGGATCATGCGAAATCCAGAAGGTCTTGAATTATTCTAAATCAGCGCACTGACATGGAAGTTTAACTGATGCTCCTAGAGGATTCTGCTGCCTTGAGTAGCGGTATGAATTGTGAGATGTCTCAGGCAGCGTCTTCAGTGCTGTAGTAGTTTCAAATGACAGAGTCCGTGAACAAACGAAAGATAGAGTATTGCATGCATGTTTTGATGTGATGATCGAGTCGAGGTGTGCGTAAAGAAAAGAAAACTACTGTGCGCGGGGAAAACAAATATCCGCTCTAACCAAGACTGCCAATGACGGTATTCACTGCGCAATACTTTGCTGCTTAGAATGCACGTCCTCACTCTTGTTAAACACTAAAACATGCCATCGCCGTCGCCAAATTTGTCTGGTTCAAGGGAGCAGGCGAACGGTGCCGCTTCCACCGGTGCTATGCGAAGGCATTCAGCCTCTGTCAGGATTCGGACAGTTCCCTGATCTTGCAGAGCAATTCTATTACCTGTTCAGTGACCGATGAAATATATCTGGTTGTGTAGCAGCTTCAGTTCTTTTTTCTTCATAACAGCAGCAAGGCTGCAGCCGGTGCGCGTCGTCGTATGTAAAGTTCGCCAACTTCGATAACTCTGATCCGGTGAAGTGCTTTCTTGTGAAATGAGTGGGTGTATTACCTCGAAATAAGCTTATATATTCCCAGAACGAGGTGTATAATAAGTAAATAAATGAATCCAATGTTAACGCGCAACTGACGCGCCTAGCAGAGCATCCTGCAGCAGCCGTTCAACGCGCGTTATCCCACTTAGTTCTTCACGCGGGCGCTTCCGAGAGGAGGCGCCACGGTATGTGAGGAGTCCAAGAATTAAAAAAAAAACGTTGTTAAAAGCTTTGGAAACAGTCATAACGGATACGCAAATTTCGCATACCTGGCGGCAGAGTAAAATGAAAGTTATTTATAAAGGGAAAAGAGAAGGGATGCACATAAAATCCTAACCATAACATCGGTTATGTACAGGTTGACCATGAAGGCGGTGAAATTAAAGGTGTAAGCATGGGTAGAAAGTAACAAGATACTCGGAGAACTTCAGAACGGCTTTAGGAATGGTAGGCGCTTAGATGATAGCCTGTTCGGGCTTACCCAATGCATCGAAATACCTAGAGTGGAAATTAGACCTTTGTATTTGGCCTTCCTGGACATAAACGGGGCGTACGACAACGTAAACAGGGAACTAATGTGGAACATATTAAAAGAAGGTATCGGTTATGACATAATAGAGCATTACCGGGATAACAAAGTAGAAATTACATGGGAAGGGATAAGAAGTACGGAGTATGTCAAAGTATGCAGAGGATTAAGACAAGGCTGTCCTCTATTACCGGTGCTGTTCATGCTTTATATGATAAACCGAAGAGAGGATACAAGACAGTAACCTAGGTTTTAACCTGTCATATAGATTAGGTGGAAAGGCGGTAGAGGAGCGCCTCCCCGATTTGATGTATGCAGACGATATTGTGCTGCTGGAAGAATTGCAAACTCTAGTTAAGTATTGCGGAGTCGAAGGGGGTGTTCTAGGCTTCAGTTCTAGCGCAGTTACGTGGGGTCTGATGATTTTCAACAGTTCAACTGATCAGGGTCTTAAAATACAAGGCCATGAAATACCCAGAGTAGCAGAATATAAATATCGCGGGGTATGGGTAAACGAAGGATTGGCATACATTGGAAAGCATGAGCAATCCCTTAAGCCAAATGGCGAAGAAATGCCGGGATAATGAAGCATAGGGAATTTTAGGGTTACAACAGGTATGAGCTTTTGAGGAATATTTGGAAAGGAATTGTGGTGCCCGGACTTACTTTCGGAAATGCGGTTTTGTGCCTAAAATCAGATGTACAGTCGACATTAGAAGTAAATCAGAGCGCCGTCGGCGTGCGTGACTACCTCTGCACGCCTCCTCTCCACAGCTGGTGGCGCGTGCTCTCAAGGTAATGGGACACACATACACACGATACGTACGGCGATACCAGTCATTAGCTGGCCGAGTGAAGCTATCGCTTCAAAAAGTAATAGTCATACATTCCTACAAAGACAGCCTGTCATTGCAGTCGGACATATCTGCTTTCTCTAATTGGTGGGCGAAGAATGAGCTTATTCCCAATAGACCTCTCCCGGCCTACACCATGAATGACGTTTCAGAGAAGGGGCGAAGGTGGTGGCCGCCCCGTGATGGGCCAAACATTCCGCAGCTGGTGGCATGGCGCGGAGGATTTGGTCTCGTCTGGTGACAACTTGCTGCGTTTTTCGCAACGCCGTCAAGATCCCGCGTGGTGTGATGCGATATTCGATCGTAGATGACCAACTGCAGGTTTCTACCGTTCTATACGCGGTCTAAATGTGTTTTTCAGCTGTGCAAAGAGCCAAGGGACAAACGTCGTCCGCCGGCAGGCCTCGACATTGCTCTCGACCGTGAGCACATAGTTCTGCTTTACAAGTGCATTCTCGCAATTCTGGAAAAAGAACAAGCACGTATTAGTTTGCTTCATTGCCCTCCCGAACGAATCATGCTCAATGCTGGCCCATCTTACTCTGCGATAAATTGCAGTGCGTTTAGAGATTCTTGCTCGGTATCGAATTTATTCCAGTTCAGTAGGCCATGTTCAAGGAGCTAGCTCTATCACTAAACGGCCCCTAAGGTGATGCCAGCGGCATGGTCGCAGGAGTACTACAGCATCCCTTGACGGAATCGTTATGTGGCTCTTTCAAAAGCTATCGTGTCCTCAGCGAAAAGTGTTTTTACTGAAATAATTTAAGCACCCTTGTGAATATTTGCGCGCCTTGCATGAATAGTGTTTTGTGGTACAAATCACGCTTTGTTAATTTCCATACCACGGGACTCATTCGCGTGTTATTGCTAGCGTCCTTGTAACACAGTTTTGGTGACAGTACAGTAACACGCAAGCATGTGAGAAAGAGGAAAGGCGCTTTATGGCGAAGTGTGGCAGTATTTATACCCGCTGTGAGGCATGCGCACTGAACGTCTCGTGCGCACCTGTTGATGATGGTGTACACTGCCACATCTTCCTTTCGCAGAAAAACAATTTGTGTTCGGCGCTCCGGCAACGGAAACTGTTGTGGCTCCCTGCGCTGTCGTGTGCTTCCAGAAGCCCTGTTTCAGGCATTGTCGAAATATCGCGTCTTGGTTCCGTTTGGTGAAGAGGGTCTTGCATTTCTGCTTTTCTACTTCTTAGATCCTCTCTTGTGCGACGAAGTTGTCAGTACCAGAGTCCATTATGTACTATCGCGGCCTGTTTGACTTGCCTACCACCACAGCTGGCGCCCAGGTTCTCTGCAAAGTACCGTAGATGAATACTGGACACCCTGTGCGTAGGTGTGGGAGCTGTCGGGCAGACTTGTAGTACTTATGTTGACTGCTTCTAATGGCTTGTAGAGGGCTTCGCATGGTTTCAATGGGAACAGTCTCTGACTCGAGATGACAGTTCAGAACTGGCAGCCTCGTTCTAGTGCGGAGGCACATCAGTATTTCGGCTGGGGACTGCAGAAGGTCGTCTCGGCGAATTTCTCCTAGGAGGGCGCGTCAAAATTCAAAGGTGCCAAACGTGCATTTTTAAACATCTTTTTTGCCTCTTGAACGGCACGCTCTGCCATGCCGTTGCCACGTGGTTAGTAGGGGTTGAAGTGAATGGTTAATCCGGGAATGAGAGGTGAAAGACCTGAACTACGCACTCGTGAACGGGGGCCCGTTGTCACTGCAGATGTTGGCAGGCATTCCATGTGTTGCAAAAATTTCCATGCATGCTTGGAAAACCGTTTACGCTGTTGTGTGGTGTAGCTTTCGGATCTCGAAAAGCAATCTACTAGAATCAAGTACTCGTTGCCTCCGAAGTAGAACAGGCCCATACCAGCAGACTGCCAAGGTAAACTGGGCACCACATGACTCAGCACTGGAAGCTTTGCATTTCTGTTTTTATATTTTTGGCACGTAGGGCAAGAATTCGCTAGTGCCCGGATGTCAGAATTCATGTTGGGCTAGAATATCGCCTCTCGGGCCCTTGCCTTCACTTTCTCTTCTCCCCGTGTGCCGCGTGCAGTTAGTTGAGAATTAGCGCTAAGCTTAGCTGGTGGGATGACCAGCTTGTTGCTCCGAAGCAGCAGGCGGTCCTCGAAATGCAGTTCGTCGGCGTAGGGCCAAAACGGTTGTAGGGAATCCCGTGCTTGCAGCCTCGTCTCCGGCCACTCTGTGCTGGAGTAAAAAACCAACTGCGACATACCTGCGTTTTTTCCGGTTACTTTGCGGATGCTTCGCAGCTACTTGTCTGAAACAGGCCGAGAAGAAACGACGTTAACATCAAACTGCTCAGTTTCGTCTTGCAGTTCAACTTTACTCGGAAAACGTGAGAGAGTGTCAGCAACAAGACGTTCTTTGCCCGGCTTGTACTTAACGATGCTTGGGAAATTTTGAAGTACTAGCCTCATGCGTTGGGGACGCTTCGGGCACTCACACAAAGGCTTCTTGAATATCATTTCTAGTGGTCCGTGATCTGATTCGACCGTTACGTCTGGCTGTCCAAATATGTAATCTTGAAATTTGTACAGCCTCTTTTTCGTTTTGCGTGTACCGTTGCTGAGCTGAGGTTAGCGAACGGGGTGAGTAAGTGACAGGCTGTCCATTTTGCAAAAGTACGGCCCCTACACCATACTGGCTAGCATCAACGGATAGTAAAACGGGTTGGCCTTGCTGAAAGTATGCTAGGACTGGTGCTTGCATGAGACTGGCACGGAGCTGCTAAAAACTACTGTCTTGCAGGTCTGAACAAACCCATGCTATGTCTTTTTTTAAACGTTCTCAAAGGCGAGCAGAGAGGCAGGACATATTTGGGACGAAACGCGTCACGAAATTCACCATATCGAGAAGCACTTGTAGCTCCATACGATTGTTCGGTGCTGTAACTTGTAAGATGTCATCTACTCTTTCAGGGTCCAGGGGGAGTCCTTTGCTGAGTACATGACCCATGTAGCGTACTCGGGGCTGTAAGAAGCGACACTTCTTTATGTTACGCTTCAAGTTGTGTTCTGTTCAACGTATCAGCAACTTCGTAAGTTTCCTATTGTGCTCCTCGCGAGTTGTCCACCAGACTAAAATGTCGTCCATAACCACGGCTATACCAGCAAGCCCCTCTACTACTCCGTGCATTGCTCGTTGAAAAACTTCTGGAGCCGATGCTATTCCGAACGACATCCTCATAAACCTATATCTGCCAACGGGGTGCTCATTGTACATATAAGCAAGCTCGGTTCTCTAACTTTACCTGCCAGAATCCAAATGACGCGTCCAAGGCAGAAAAGTACCTCGCTTCAGACAGACTCCGTACTATGTCTTCTAATGTTGGCATATGGTGATGCTCTCTGAAAATCGCCTGGTTCAAACCTGATGGGTCTAGGCATATGCGCACGTTTCCCTTTTTGACCACCACCACCATGCGGCTTAACAAAGAAGTTGGTTCAGTTACCTTTGCGATGACTCCGTAACTTTCCATTTTTTGAAGTTCTGCTTGCACATGGTCTTTAAGGGCAAGTGCGACTCTTCTTGCTGGATTAACTGTGCCTTGGGCACCTGGCTTCAGCTTGATGTACTCCTAGGCCTCGAACTACGTCTTCAAATGCCCGAATACCATTCAAGTCGGCCACATCTATCGAACCTATATGCTTATTAAGCCAAGACGCTCAGCAACGCATTCAGTGTTACTGGTACCTCGGGCTTGAGAATAAAAAGTTTTGCTTCCGTGCACTGCGCTTTGGGGCTAATGGACAGCTTAATCTCTATCGATGCAATTCCTTTGCGGCCGAAGAACGTGCGCAGTGTAGCAGAGCATGGCTCTGCCGGCTGGCTTGTTATGCGTCTCAGCATCGACTCTGGCATTACACAACAGTTTGCACCCGTGTCAGTCTTGCACCTTACGTAGATGAGTACGATAGCGCCTCCCGACGACCAGCGATCATCCTGATCCTGAGCGCTGATTTCGAGCGTTTGAAAAAATAGTTCTTCGTCTTGTGTTATCTGAATTTCTTGTATGCTGCGTTCGTTGTTGCGCGTTCGTGACAGGGGCCTTTGACATGCGCGATCGAAATGGTTGCGGCCTCCGCATTTTTGGCATTGCTTGCCCAGAGCGGGACAGTTTCCACTCTTGTGTTCATGGAATCCACATCTAAAGCAAGCGTTTGCTTTTGATTTCATGGCACCTATTCTAGCAGGACATGCGTCTTTTATTTCCTTGAAACGCTCTTTGCCTTGTTCGCTAGCACGGCAGATTTCGACAACTTTGCTGCAAGACGGATTTTATAGGACGAGCCCCTGCTGCACATCTTTCTGATTCCAAGAACAATTCTGCGGCGCAGCATTCTCTCTTCTAAAGCGCCGAACTCGCATTCCTGTGCAAGCGTCCAACATTCTGTGAGCCAATCGTTGAACGAATCACCCTCTTGTTGGTTCCTAGAGCCAAAGTGAAATTCGTAGAATGTCAGGTTGGTTGTTGGCTTGAGGGGATCCTCAAACTTTTGCGTGAGAATCATGTCGTGCTTGTCGTCTTCACTCCCAAACATGAAAGTGTAGAACAGTCATCTGGCTTCTTCGCCGATTTCCATAAGGAAACTGGCAGCTTGAACCTCCTTTGGTGGCTCTCTCAGCTTCGTTGCTGTGGCATACAGCTCGAACTCTCGTCCAGACGGTCCAACTGTGAAAGTCGGTGGGGGAAGCATCGATGATGCCATGTCTCGCGGACGCTGCTGGGGCGATTTCAATCTGCAAGGCTAAGCTGTCGACACGGGCGACGATCTAACACCTTGTAGCACGCAAGCACGTGGGAAAGAGGAACGGCGCTTTATTGCGAAATGTGCCAGCATTTATACCGGCTGTGAGGCATGCGCACTGGGCGCCTCGTGCGCACGTGTTGCTGACCAAGCACGAAGCTCGCGCGTGCGCTGCTGGCTCACAGTCGATTTAGTCAAGATGAAAAAAAAGAAAAAAAAATGAGGCCTATAATATGCCTGCATTGACCCGTTTCCAGCATGCTTACGTCATATGAGTTTCAAACTTTTGGTAAGACTTCAGGTCATCCGCAAACGGCCGTGCCAGTTCATTGAACAAAAATAATTGCATGCATGCTTGCCGAGATTGTCAACTTTTTAAAGGCAAAAATTGCTAATAATTGCGTGTAGTAAGCAGTGCCGCATATTGTGCAAGATTTGAAGCAAAAATTGCACAGCAGCAGGCATCTTCCCGCCGAACCTTGCAGCGGGAAGACCCAGCTAAAAGGAGTGCTTTTGCCCACCAAGCTGGGTCGTCACGTGCCTCCTTGACATCACATTGTTTGCAAACAGGAACAGGTCTATTCTTCCAAACCACTGTTGTCTCATCAATTTATAAGGGCCGATTCACCAAACGATAGGAATGAACCGTCCGTGGACGGAACACCACATCATATGACGTCACTGGCTCCATCTCATCCGCAGGCCGCGGACGAGGCGCCGGAAGGCACGGCGGGCGCAAACCGCCTGAGGCCGGAGACACACTGTACCTTCCAGCGATTCTATCCGTCATATTGTCACGTAGTGGTGACAAGGCCGTACGCACCAAAAGAAGACACAGGCGTGATGGTACTGAAATTAACTCTTTATTGCTGACTTGCGCCCCCGAAATAACTGAACAACTCGGCGGCGGCGATAGCAACAAACGTGCTCGTAGATTGTCGAACAAACTAAGAATGCCTGTCGCACACATCAACGCTCAATTTAAAGCCGGCTCAGAACCATCTGATAACGTCACAAACCGTCACTAGCCCAAACTGGAACTTTGTAGAAACATACGCGAGTGGCCGGAATCTTCGAGACAGATCTGGGGCCGAATTACGTACCGCTCACAGCCACAGACCAGTCACAAACCGCTCACAATGCCCTGCTCCTATTGGTCGGCTTTGTGCGGCACGCCGGTGAGTGCGTTTTACGCCACGAATACGACTTAAGTGATGACATTGCACATGCGCTGAATTGTGACTGAAATTGGGAGCGCAGCGGAGTAGGCACAAACCGCTCACAAATTTTATGAGCGAAAATGGCGCCTGTTTGTTTACCTTGAGAAACGCCGCCTGAGACCGTGGCGTTGACGCGATCTACGACGAAGGACGGCACACGAAGACTCGTTTTATTTGCCAGACGAGCTGTCCGACGTTGTGCAACTCGGGTACCGGCTGAAAGGGCAGTAGCTGTGTGACGATTGCCGACAACTCGCCGAAGAACGGAGGCTTGCTGGCAAATGCGTCGTAACTTCGGTGGCATACGCGCCGCGTTATTTCGCTACGAGAGGCTTCCAATTTGCGTTGGGATTGTAATACCGTTGGCATTCCACCGCCGTCGGTCAGTAAGTACATGCATCGGTAGCGGAAGCCATCGGCGGCATGCTGATTGCTGTCAAGGCGCCGTCGGGTGACACTCAAACAAGTTGCAAAATAAGGGGTCAACGTTGTGGAAATCGCAAAAGTGAGTATACTTGGGCTTTTTTTCTTAATGCGTGTGTTCAGTTACGAATTCTGAAGGTCACAGTATAGTTGTGCTGTGCCTGTTCCCCCTCAGATCTGCGACGCCTACATGCGCATTCTGCCGGACGAGGACCCTCGCTGGCAGTACTCTTCCACTGTGGACGTAGGCCTGCAGAACAGTGTGAACAGCCTTTCAATAATGTATACCTCTCTCGTATAATTGTTGAGCTGCTGGCAATTATATATGACGAACAGGAGACCGTTCGTTATAAATAAAATTCCTGGAGTAAGTGCTCTTGGGAAGGGGCGGGGGTCATCCAGGGAGAGGAGGTTCAGCTAAGTGATGATGCACCCAGTGGTTCAGAAGTTCTGCAGGGATAGGAACAGTGCCTATCTGGAGAGGATGCGTGCAAATCCGGCAACAATTTGAAGATGAAATCCTACGAATCAGAAGCAGCCATTCCTTGCTCTCACTGTGACATCTGCAAAAAAAACGAAACACAAGCGTTACTGAATAACGCAGAAATTATGTTATTTGTTCAATTAACACAAGCAATAAAGGGGAAGCATACATATCATTTCAAATAATGATGGCAAGATGAGATTGCAGGCGGTTGGAAATCTGCAAAAGAGCCAACTCACAACAGATGGACGGAAAGGTTGTGAAAAATGAAAAAGAACAGGAAATAAAATTGTGGCAATACATACGAAATGTAAAAAAGTGAACATTCCTTTGTTTTTAGAATTGAAATCTACGCTAATTAAGTAATTAGATTTTACTAAAGTTAAAGCGCACAGGAAACACACACAAGGGAGGAAGACACAGGATAGCGCGTGTCCTGTGTCTTCTTCTCTTGTGTGTGTTTCCTGTGCTCTTTACCTTTAGTCAAGTCTAATTAGTTAATTAGCGTAAATTGTGTTCTCTTGTGTGTGTTTCCTGTGCGTTTTATCTTTAGCCAAGTCTAATTAGTTATTAGCACTGCCGATGAGGTGCATGAGTCCCGAAGCGCCGGTCAGCTACGGCTCCCCATGCCGCGCACATCAACGCAACGCTAGCGCGCGGGAAGAGCCACCCCGGCCAACTCACAAAACCCTATTCTCCAAAACAAAGATAGAGTTAGAGACAGAGGGCGCCCGAATGGTGCAGGGTGCAGTCGGACGAGAGAGAAAACAGGCTCGAGGGGGTGAGCATGTAAGACCACAAAGAAAAAATTACGCCTCGCAAGGCGGGGGATAGAAATCTACAGGGAAAGGGGCCGACTGGGAAAGAAGTGTTGGCTATGGCATTTCAATGATTGTTCAGTCACTGGCAAAACTGCGTGCATGGAGTGAGTTCGTCCCCCCTCCCTCCCTCCTTCTGCCGAGCTGTGAGCGCGCGGGCTAAACACGTTATGCGGGGTACAGCAATTGCTGACAATTGCGGGCGTGGGTCGCGAGCTCATATACACACTTTATATTATTTTACTATATGCTTCTAACTTGCTTCTTCATCCTACCACTGCTTTCTTTAATTTTCTCTTAGCTTCTACTAGTTGTCTCATTTATTCCACCAGCCCCAAATCTCACTCTCGCACAAATATTTTCCTTCCTGTTTTTTTATTATATAACATCTTGCTTCTACGACTTTACAACGAACTCAGCCACTTATTTCTCCAAAGTAGCTCTAACCACTGTTAAATGTGTAGCAGTGGGCTATGGCCTGTTGGTTCATTGTAGAGTGCATTACTCTTAAAAGAGTCATGCACTCGGTTGTGGGCTTTTTGTTAAACTAGGATGTCACGCATCCAACCAACACATGTCGTCAATCCATTCTTTTTCTCGCAGATCCAAGAAACTAGATTTTTTTTTGAGCCAGAAGTTTGTCAGGTTGGCCGAATCTTATTACTACGTTGCCGTCCACGCGTCACTAATCTACATCCACATAGGGTGGCCCGCTGTACCTGAGATTGAATCTAAGTGTATTACAGCGTCCTGCAAGAAACAACGAAAACGAACAAAATGATCACAAATACAACTATTAACTTTTCATGATGCATTTGTTCAATAAATACTACGTTTACTAGCCAGAACACACTACAAAGATGCAAAAACCTGTGCCAGTGCCAATCGATAAAACATTCCACAAGAGTCCAATTAATTACGCAGAAAAATAAAAAGTTACTACATCATCATCGGCAGACAAGGAAGAAATACCTCGTAAAAGAACACGGGAATATCTGTTGTTACTTGGCGCGACATATCGAATTTTATCGCGTGCACGAAGCGACTCACATTGCCATTCTCGTGGCTTATATGCGTGTTTCATAAATGGCTGCAGTGGAACTCCTTTTGCAACTCAGGAAAAATAGAGTGTAATAGGAGTCCTTAAACAGGGCGCTACGCAGTCAACAGTCAATGGAACGTTCTTCGATCAGTCGTTGCACTTCTGTAAGCGCACGCTCGAGCGTCGGAGAGAGAGCTTCGTTGTCGTTTTCTTTCCTCACCGTCACGCGCGTTTAACATGGTTGTCGTTCTCTTCAAAGCATCAGGCGCTGAACATATCAGAGCCCAATACATGTTTTACAACTTACCCCTGGCGAAAAGATGACATGCTGACTGATTATGGCGTTGTAACGATGGCAGGGTCGTAGTAAGGTTTCAGGTGGTTACTGTGTACTATTTCACGATTGCGGCGACGGTGGTCAGTGGATGGCGTAAGGGGTTCGATGAGGTAGTTGACGGTGGATGTTTGCTTGACAATACGGTACTTGCTCAGAAGTTTGGATGAAAGGCCGGGACTGGAGGAAGGCACCCATAGCCAGACCAAAGAGTCTGTACGGTAAGTAGGAAGAAGTGCAGATTGATCTCGGGTGGTTTTATGCTGTTGCTGGGCGTGAGAAGTGCAGGACCGGGCAAGCTGGCGGCATTCTTCGACATAAGTTGCAGCTTGTGAAACAGTCGTGAATTCGGAAGAATCCGGTCGGTAAGGGAGAATGGTGTCCATGGTACAAGAGGGCTCACGACCATAGAGAAGAAAGTATGGCGATAATCCTATGGTTGCTTGAGTGGTAGAGTTATAAGCGAATGTGACGAATGGAAGAACGCGGTCCCAGTTGGAGTGGTCGGAAGCGACATACATTGCAAGCATGTCGCCCATGGTGCGGTTAAAACGCTCAATCATTCCATCTGTTTGCGGATAGTACGCGGAGGTGGCGCGATGAACGATTTTGCATTCTCTAAGAACAGCTTCGACAACTTCAGAAAGGAAGGCGGGACCTCTGTCACTCAGCAATTCTTTGGGAGCCCCGTGGCGAAGAATGATGTGATGGAGGATGAAGGAGGCAATGTCTTGGGCTGTAGCAGATGGCAAAGGCGCCGTTTCGGCGTAGCGTGTGAGATGATCAATTGCAACGATGATCCAGCGATTGTCTGTTGATGTGCTAGAAAGCGGGCCGTACAGGTCAATTCCAACGCGCTCGAAAGGCTGAGCTGGGCAGGTCAGCGGCTGCAGAGGAGCGGCGGGCTGGCGAGGTGGGTGTTTTCGGCGCTGACACTCTTGGCAGGACTGGACGAACCGACGAACATAACGGTACATCCCACGCCAGTAGTACCGCTGTAGCAGGCGAGTGAAGGTTTTCAATAAGCCTGCGTGGGCACACTGGGGATTGTCGCGGTAATGGGAGCAAATCACAGAGAGCAGATGGGTCAGAATTACAAGCAGCCACTTTCTACCATCCGGAAGGTAATTCCTACGGTAGAGGAGCTCGTCTCTGATGGCGAAATGGTGAGACTGGCGACGGAGAGCGCGGCAAAGAGGTCGTGAAGCGCGGCAAGATAAAACATCCAGGAGTGAACCGATCCATGCGTCTTTGCGTTGCTCGCAATTCATATCGGTGGGCATGTCGGTGGGATGTAGAACGGATATAGCAGGAGTGATTTCAGACGGCAATGGAGAACGTGAGAGAGCATGAGCATCGGCATGTTTCCGGACAGAGCGATAGATGACGTTAATATTGTATTCTTGGAGCCTGAGAGCCCAACGGGCCAGTCGACCAGAAGGGTCTTTCAGAGAAGACAGCCAGCAGAAGGAGTGATGATCGGTGACGACATCAAAAGAACGGCCATACAAGTAGGGGCGAAATTTTGCTATTTCCCAGATGATAGCGAGACACTCTCGGTGACGGAATAGTTTGCTTCAGCTTTTGTTAGGGTCCGACTGGCGTAAGCGACAACGTACTCATCAAAGCCAGACTTCCGCTGAGCAAGTACTGCGCCAAGGCTGACGCCGCTGGCATCAGTGTGGATTTCCGTGGCAGAAGAAGGGTCGAAATGACGCAGGATTGGCGGAGTCGTCAGAAGGTGGTGGAGTGTCGCAAAGGCATCATCATAGTGTAGAGACCAGGCTTAAAGATCGTGGCTCAACAGAAGCTTGGTGAGAGGGTTTGATGATTGTGGCGAAATTGCGAACGAAGCGGCGGAAGTACGAGCAGAGGCCGACGAAGCAGCGGAGTTCTTTCACATTAGTTGGCTTGGGAAATTCTGCCACAGCGAGTTTTGTCGGATCGGGAAGAACGCCATCCTTGGAGACGACATGCCCGAGAATTGTTAGCTGCCGTGCTCCGAAACAACGCTTCTTTAAATTTAACTGGAGGCCAGCGTCAGTCAGGCACCACAGAACTGTCTCAAGGCGCTGGAGGTGAGATGGAAAATCTGGGGAAAAGACGACAACGTAGTCCAGGCAACAAAGACAAGTGTGCCATTTGAGCCCTCTGAGTAGGTTGTCCATCATGCGTTCGAATGTGGCAGGGGCATTGCATAGTCCGAATGGCATGACATTAAACTCATAGAGCCCATTGGGTGTGATGAAAGCGGTTTTTGGGCGATCGGCCTCTGCCATCGGCACCTGCCAATAGTCGGAACGCAGGTCTATTGAAGAAAAGAACTCAGCTCCCTGCATGCAGTCAAGGGCGTGGTCGATACGGGGGAGAGAATAAACGTCCTTGTGCGTAATCTTGTTCAGTCGGCGGTAGTCTATACAGAATCGGATGGAACCGTCTTTTTTCTTGACCAGGACGAGCGGAGACGGCCAAGGGCTGGGCGACGGTTGGATCACGTTGCGCTGGAGCATGTCAGTCACCTGTTCGTCAATAATGCGGCGCTCGGCGGCTGAAACACGGTACGGACGCTGGCGCAAAGAGGCATGCGTGCCGGTATCAATGCGGGGAGTAACGGCAGTTGTGCGCCCCAACGAAGGTTGCTGGAAGTCGAACGAAGCCGCCAAACGTTGTAGGATGGCGACAAGCTGGGCTCGTTGTAAGGGCGTCAGGCCAGCGTCGATGGACCAGTGGAAAACTTCGAGGGAAGATGGTGTGGCGACAGGAAGAGGCGTTATGGCGCTGATGTGAAGGCCGGCAGTGTTATCGACGAAGGGATAGGTGGGAGTAGAATCGAGCAAAGCAACGCTACCCAGTGACTGGCCACGGAGCAAAGCAGTTGGGTAGGGGCACGGGTAGGGGCACAGCATGGGACAGCAACACAGATTTTTGGTCAGCGCATCGTAACGAGGGTGTGTAGATAACAGTGACGTCGGAAAGATCAGCACAATAAAGAGGCACAAGCACTGAGGAGAAAGGCGGAACGTCGGTGTCCTCTGCGACATGCACGGTAGCGGCAGCAGCAGCGGACGCGTCGAAAGAAGTGTCACTGAGGGGTGATAACTCAAGTTGAGCACGGGCGCAGTCTACTATGACGTTATGATTGCAGAGGAAGTCGCAACCAAGGATGACGTCGTGTGATGAGCGGGCGAGGACAAGGAATTCTATTGTGTATTGAACGTCGTCGACAAGAAGGCGGGCGGTGCAGGCGGCTAATGGGCGAATGTCCTGAGCGCTGGCGGTGCGAAGAAAAACGGCAGGAAGCGGCGTCATTACCTCTTTGAGTTTGCGACCGAGGGTGTAATTAAGAACTGATACGGCTGCGCCAGTGTCTACAAGTGCTTCGACAGGAACTCCCTCAATGAATACGGTAATAATGTTGGCTGGTACTGAAACAGCTCTTGTGTTAGCCCCTGATGGCGCAGTTCTTGCCGCCGGAACTGCGGCCGTTAGTTTTCCGTGTGACCGGCTGATTGGCGGCGGAGCATCGGAGAACGGGAACGACGGCCAGGTGAAGGCGAGTGGTGGGATCGGCGATCGTAACTTGAAGAGGACTGCGGAGGAGGCTCAGGGAACACAGGCGAGGGGGACTGGGTAAGATTGTATATCCGCTCACGTGTATAGTCGAAGGGACGAGGGCCACGATTGCGGCACAAACGAGCCACATGGCCGGCGACTCCACAGGCGTAGCAAATGGGTCGGTTGTCTTGTTTGCGCCAGGGGTTGGAAGGCTGTGGTTGTAATCGACGGGGGAGAACCGGACGATAAGGGGGGATTGTAGGCTGCTGAGGTTGCTGATGTCCCTGAGGCTCGTATAGGAGTTGAGTCCAGCTGTATACAGGGCCGACAGGGAGTGGTGGCCGCATTAAAACATCAGCGTACGTGAGAGGAGCCGCCACCCGGGGCTGCTGAGGAGGTGAAGGCAGAACCTCAGCGACCTGCTCTGCTGAAGGGTGGGATTGAGCGGCGGCGCAGGCGCAGGTGCTGGGGGGCAGGTAGACAAAGAAAGTTGGCGTGCGACTTCCTCACGAACAAACTGTTGAATCTGCTAAATGAGCGACTGCTGATCCAGGGCACCGTCCCCGGAGAGAGCCAAGCTGGAAAGGATGGCCCGCTGAAGGCCAGCACGTCGTGTGGAAAGCCGCCTTTTGCGCAGCTCATCGAAGCTTTGGCAGAAGCTGATAACATCGGACACAGTTTGGGGATTTTTGACGACGAGCATTTGGAGGGCGTTATCGTCAATACCTTGCATAATGTGCCCGAACTTCTCGGCGTCGCTCATGGTAGGGTTGACGCGCTTGCAGAGGTCGACGACATCTTCTATGAAACTGGTGAAGTTCTCGCCGGTTTGTTGTGCCCGACTTTGCAAGCGTAGCTCGGCGCGAAGCTTACGTATAGCGGGACGGCCAAAATCTTCGGTCAAGCTGGTCTTGAGAGCCGCCCAGGTAGGGATGTCACTCTCATGGTTGCGAAACCGCAGACTGGCCACGTCGCTCAAATAAAAAATGACGTTTGTGAGCTTCACGTTGTGGGCCCACTTGTTGTACGCACTTACGCGTTCATACGACGCCAACCATGTCTTCTACATCCGTGTCATCGGTGCCACTGAAGATGGCTGGGTCGTGCTGACGCGCTGCACCGGGACAGATGACAGGCGATGGGGTTGGCGGTTGGCTGGCGGTCTCAGGCATCGCGGAAGTGGTAGGCAACGCTCGGCTGCGAAGCTCTAGGTTGAGGGGATGGCTGTCACCTCCACCACTTGTAATAGGAGCCCTTAAACAGGGCGCTACGCCGTCAACAGTCAATGGAACTTTCTGCGATCAGTCGTTAAACTTCTGTAAGCGCACGCCCGAGCGTCGGAGAGAGAGCTT
The DNA here is from genome assembly GCF_055883805.1 of Amblyomma maculatum. NCBI lineage: Eukaryota > Metazoa > Arthropoda > Arachnida > Ixodida > Ixodidae > Amblyomma > Amblyomma maculatum. The sequence goes on from NC_139352.1 coordinate 131,214,715, forward strand.
CGTTTTTTTTCCTTACCGTCACGCGCGTTGAACAAATGCTTTCAACCCACCCAGTGTTGATATGCATTGCTTGAACAGTACGATGTTGCAAAAGTCAATTCTTTTATCCGTGGTAAGCAATATAGATGTATATAGACCACTAGGCGTATCAGGTTGCAGCTCGTTTTATATTTTATGAAGTCCGAGAGAATAGGCTTGTATATGCAAAAACACCTAAATGGCCGCAACTATGCAAAACAGACCTTAATAATGCCATGTTTTTTTAACATTCTCTTCTGTCGCTATTCGGTGTAAAGACAAATTATGCGCTCTTTTCGGGAACCCAAGTGTCTATATATTAACGTGCATGGGAATACCAGTTGTACAGCAGATGAGCGGACGGGCAAAAGCGAATTGCAGCTTCTACAACCATGGTATGAATGCGTTTAAATGCAGTTTGACTCAACTGCTTTTTTCAGAAATTCCATGACATGGCTTCTAGCATACGCGCAATAAAATATGGAAATGTGGATCCCTGACTTCAAATTTAATTATATATAACCTCTTGCTGCTACTACCTTCAAGCAAAAACCGCGGAGATAGCCATCTGTTTCTTCAAAAACAGCTCCAAATATTCCGTTATATATATATATATATATATATATATATATATATATATATATATATATATATATATATATATATTGTAAGATGAGGGTTGATTGATCAGATCAGCAGGACTGGGCAGATCAGCGGCGAGCACAGCAACAGCGAACACCGCCAGGTCCAACACGCGCAGCGATCACGATTCCAGTGCCTAGAATGTTCCTCGTGTACTTCTTTAAAATTACCCGCGGGACGAAGAGGAGACATCCTGGCGACTTACGGAGTGAGCAAGACGGCAGGGTCGTAATAGGGTTAAGGCGCTGGACGTGAACAATCTCGCGTCCGCGCCGGCGTAGATCATGAGACGGCGTAAGAGGTTCCGCCACATAATTAACCGGAGAGGTGCGCTCCAGAACTCGGTATGGGCCATGGTAATTAGCAAGACATTTTGAAGACAGTCCAGGAGCATTGGAAGGTATCCACAGCCACAGAAGAGCGCCATACAAGAAGTCCGGTGTCGAGTGCTGGTTGTTATGGTTGGATTTATGGTGGTATTGCGTGTTAGCCGTGAATGCGAGGCAATTTGTCGACAGTCTTCCGCATGCTGGGCTGCTTGAGACGCAGGAGTATACTCTAATATGTCTGGCTGATACGGGAGTATGGTGTCGATATCAGGAGAGGGGTGACGGCCGTAGAGGAGAAAAAAAGGAGAGAAGCCAGTAGAAGACTGCGTTGCGGTATTGTAAGCGTAAGTGACATACGGAAGGACGAGGTCCCAATTTGAGTGGTTGGAGGAGACGTACGTATAGAGCATGTCGCCAAGGATACGATTGAAACGCTTAGTGAGGCCATTAGTCTGGGGATGATAGGCGGAGGTTGTTCTATGAACAATGTTGCACTCGGTGAGCAAGGCTTTCACAACGTCACTCAAGAAAACGCGTTCTCGGTCGCTGAGCAGCTCTCGAGGTGCGCCGTGGCGAAGAACAAATCACCGCAAAATGAAGGAAGCTACTTCTGACGCTGTGGCAGATGGAAGTGCGACGGTTTCTGCATACCTCGTCAGATGATCAACGGCTACAAAAGCCAAGCGGTTGCAGCTGCAGTGTAAGGAAGCGGCCCATACAAATCAATGCCGACGCGGTCGAAAGGGCGTGGTGGGTTGGGTAACGGTAGCAACTCTTCAGCGGAACGTTGAGGAGATGGCTTGCGACGTTGGTAGGTGTGGCATGAGCGAACGTACTTGAGTACGAAGGTGCACGTGTCCCGCCAGTAGTAGCGCAGCCGGAGACGAGTGTACGTGTTGAAGACACCCGCGTGACCGGATTGTGGGTCAGCGTGGAAATAGTTACAGATTTGCGAACGTAGCGGCCGGGGAATAACTAGCAACCACTTGCGGCTATATGCGCAGTAGTTGCGGCGGTAGAGGAGGTTATCACGAATTGCGAAGTGGGAAGCATGGCGGCGGAGAGCACGCGATGGTGAAGCGGCTGTGGGATTGGAGATAAAATCTAGGAGAGAATTTATCCAAGGATTTTGCCGCTGCGCTGACGGCATGTCATTGATGTGAAGCGTTGGCGGGGAATCGTCGGAAGAGGAAAGGCTCGCGGCCTCAGCTGTAAGGCGGCAGCGAGAAAGTGCATCGGCGTCGTGATGCTTGCGGCCGGAGCGGTAAACAACGCGGACATCATATTCCTGAAGGCGAAGAGCCCATCATGCCAGTCTGTCGGACGCGTCTTTCAGTGAGGAAAGCCAGCAAAGCGTATCGTGGTCCGTCACTATGTCAAAAGGGCGGCCATAGAGGTAAGGGCGGAACTTAGAGCCCAAATAATCACTAAGCACTCTTTTTTCGTGACAGAGTAATTGGATTCAGCCTCAGTAGGCGCTGTGGGATCGAAGTGACGTAGGACAGGCGGTACCGTGAGGATCCGGCGTAAAGTATTGAAGGCATTGTCGCACGTTAGCGACCGCGACGAAAGCTCGGAACTGCCGGGCAGAAGGTCCGTCAAGGGAGCAACAACTGAAGCAAAATTTCTGATAAAGCGGCGAAAGTAAGAGCACAGCCCGAGGAAGCTACGTAAATCTTTGATGGATGTCGGTTTGGGAAAGGCTGCTACGGCACGAAGTTTGACAGGATCTGGAGATACACCTTCTTTGGAGACAACGTGGCGAAGAATGGTGAGCTTGCAGGGGCGGCAAAACGACATTTTTTTCAAATTCAGCTGCAGTCCGGCATCAGATAGGCAGGTCAAAACGTGCTTCAGACGGTAGAGGTGTGTATCAAAGTCAGGAAAAAAGACAACAATGTCGTCGAGGCCACGCAAAGTAGTATCCGTCATCCGCTCAAATGTTGCCGGAGCATTACAAAGGCCAAACGGCCTAACTGTAAATTCGTACAAGCCATCGGGAGTTATAAAGGCAGTTTTGGGGCGATCGGCCGCTTTCAGGGGAACTTGCCAGTAGCCAGAACATAAATTTAGGGAAGAAATAAGCTCGGCGCCTTGCAAGCAATCGAGAGCGTCGTCGATGCGTGGGAGAGGGTAGACGTTCTTTCGCGTAATCTTATTCAGGCAGCGATAATCGACACAGAAGCGAGTAGACCCATCTTTCGTTTTTACGATGAGAACAGGTGGCGCCCAAGGGCTGTTTGAGGGCTGAATCACGCCATTCTGAATAATTAGGTCGACTTGCTCTTCGATAGCCTGGCGTTCGGTTGCAGACACACGATAGGGGCGCTGTCGCAGTGGTGCGTGGGTGCCTGTGTCGATGCGATGAGTGACTGTAGCCCTTTGACCCAAATAACTTTGATGAGAACTGAAGGAGGAGCGAAATTGATGTAGTAGGTTCAAAATCTGAGTGCGCTGCGCTGGAGGAAGATCGGCGTCGATGGAGCGGAGGAACAAGTCTGTAGAGGGAGGAGCGGGCGCAGGGGAAGAGGGCTGGGCGCAGTTACGCAAGGGCGCGCGCGTCATCAGGTTCCTCAGAGATCAGAAGAGATGGGATTGGCTGGATACTGCGAAGCATTCACCATGGCGCAAAGCAGTAGGGGAGGTAAATGGGTTAGATAACATGGAAAGGCCAGCGGAAACAGCAAGCACAGCGTAGGGCAATGGAAGACTCTTGCGGCGCAGGAAAGTATGGGCTGGTGTGAAGAGGACGGTCTCATCGCTTACAGAGGTACAAGCGACACGAACAATCACAGAAGAGCAGGGACGAAGGTTAATATCTTCGGCGACGATGGCTTTAGCACAGGAATTTCGCGGATCAGTGTCTGGGAAGACATCGGGCAAAGTCGAGAATCCCACTCCAGATCGATCACATAATAGCAGCGTGACGCGACAGGAAATCCCAGCCTAAAATACAGCGTGTGAGCAACTTGGCAGCACGACGAACTCAATGGCTTAAAGGCAATTCTGGATAACTACTCGAGCGGTGCAGGCTGCGAAGGGCTTGATATGCTGAGCGCTGGCCGTCCGCAGCGAAAGTCCCGCAATTGGCATCTTCACTTTCTTTAAAGAGCTACATAGTTTTGCGGCGACCACAGCAAATGTCAGCACATAGCATTCATTGATTACGAAAAAGCATTTGACTCAGTTGAAACCTCGGCGGTGATGCAGGCATTGCGAAATCAGGGGGTAGACGAGCCATACGTGAAAGTGCTGGAAGATATATTTAGCGGCTGCACAGCAACAATAGTTCTGCATAAAGAAAGTAACAAAATTCCCATAAAGAGAGGTGTTAGGCAAGGAGACACAATCTCCCCAGTACTATTCACAGCTTGTTTAGAGGAAGTATTCAGAGACTTGGAATGGGAGCAGTTAGGGATAAGGGTAGATGGAGAATACCTCAGTAATCTGCGATTTGCTGATGACATTGCCTTTCTAAGCAACTCGGGGGATGAACTGCAAATAATGATTGAAGACCTAGACAGGAAAAGTAGAAAGGTAGGCTTGAAAATCAATATGCAGAAGACTAAGGTGATGTTCAACAGCCTCGGGAAGGAACAGCAGTTTACATTAGGTAGCGAAATACTGGAAGTAGTAGACGAATATGTCTACTTAGGACAGGTAGTAACCGCAGACCCGGACCACGAAAAGGAAATAACAAGAAGAATACGATTGGGATGGAGCGCATTCGGCAAGCACTCGCCGATTATGACTAGCAGCTTACCGGTATCGCTCAAGAGGAAAGTATACAACAGTTGCATCTTGCCTGTACTCACCTATGGGGCTGAAACGTGGAGGCTAACCAAGAGAGTTCTACTTAAGTTGAGGACAACCCAGAGGGCTATGGAACGAAAAATGGTAGGGGTAACATTAAGAGATAGAAAGCGTGCAGAGTGGGTCAGAGAAATAACTCAAGTTACCGACATTCTAGTAGAAATTAAGAAGAAGAAATGGACATGGGCAGGACATGTAGTGCGAAGAGAGGATAACCGATGGTCGCTGAGGGTAACAAACTGGATTCCAAGGGAAGGAAAGCGTAGCAGGGGGCGGTAGAAAGTTAGGTGGGCGGATGAGATTAAGAAGTTCGCAGGGGTCAAGTGGATGCAGCTAGCACAGAACCGGGTTAAGTGGAGAAATATGGGAGAGGCCTTCGCCTTGCAGTGGGTATAATCAGGCTGATGATGATGATGATGACAGCAAATGTGAACACCGTCCTGTCCCAAAAACACGCAGCGATCACGATGCCACTGCCTGGAATGTTCGTCGTCTACGTCTTTCTCTTCACAATATATATATATATATATATATATATATATATATATATATTGTAGTGTGGTAATCTTCATCGATATAACCACTGACATGCGTCGCGTGCTGCCGCTCTCAAGGACGAAGAAGTTGTTCGCTGCCTTGCTCTTTCGCCACGCCTGACGCTCCGCTGTGAGTCTCTCCTGAGCGGCTGAAACAATCTGAGTTTACCGAATAAGCACACCCCTACAATTGGTGCAGGTGCTGCTGGGTACGTTCCCGTCCAGCCTGGAACTAAGAAGTCGCACATTACCCTCTGCTTTTAGCATGCCGGACGACACTGCCTCGACATCGTCGCCCCTCCCAACCACCGTGCTGTGTTCTGGAGCTCTACGGCAGCGTGATCCGTGCCTCTTCAGTGGCACAGCCGACCAGGATGTCGACGATTGGTTGTCGGCATATGAGCGCGTCAGCAGCTACAACAGATGGGACGACGCTGTCAAGCTAAGCAATGTAATCTTTTATCTGACTGACGTGGCGAACCTCTGGTTTCGCAACCATGAAACAGACCTGCCATCTTGGTCTGCATTTAAAAAGAATTTTGCAGAAGTGTTCGGCCGCCCTGCAGTTCGCAAGCTCCGGGCAGAACAACGCTTGCGTGAGCGCATTCAGCAAGTCGAAGAGTCGTTCACTAGTTATATAGAGGACGTCGTGGACCTATGCAAGCGTGTCGATCCGCTAATGACTGAAGCGGATATATCGAAAAAATCATGAAAGGCATCTCTGACGACGCGTGCCAAATGCTCTGGGTAAAAAATCCTGCCACGGTGAGTGACGTGATCAAGCTTTGCCAGAACTACGACGTGCTTCGTAAGAAGCGCGCTTCTACCCGGCGGTCCGGTGTTAGAGACGACGCCATCTCTACGCTTGCGCTGGGCGGTTCTACCCCATCAGAGGACAGCCCTTTACTTCAGCAAATCAAAGCCTTCGTTCGAGAAGAGGTCGCCCGCCAGCTATCGCTGGTCCCTCAGTTACAGGATACTGGCCGCCTTGCTCCTGACATGGCTCCGTCTTTGGCCCCTACCATACGGCGTGCCATTCAAGATCACATCGCTGATGTCCTTCCGCCCAGCTCCGTGCTCCCGCCCAGCCCTGTGCTGCCGCCCAGCCCCGTGCCGGCGCAAGTAACGGCACCATTGACTTACACCCAAGTTGCGGCCAGCCCGCTCATGCCATCAGCATCTCTTTCCTACCAGGCCGCTCCTTCCAACCTTCCTTCGCCTTTGCCTGGGTCTGCATTCCATGTCCCTATTCCATGGGTACGCCAACGCCCTACGAACCCTTGGCGTACCGCGGACAACCGGCCAATCTGCTACTCTTGCGGGCTGCCGGGCTATGTCGCACGCCTTTGCCGCCAACGCCTTCCACCTTCTCGACCTGAACTATGGAACTACTCCTACAATACAGACCAGCCCTCGCCGAGAAATCCGCCCAGTTCCGACTTTGTATCTCGTGACAATCCACTCTCCTGTGAAAGCGTTATTAGTTCGACTGTCTTCTTCACACCTTCCGACGCCGCTTTACGCCACCCCTGCCTCTTGCTTCCATTTGCTGTCCTCAAGTTCGAAGATGACCTTAGTGCAATGTACGTCTCAAATCCATTTTCGTGCCCGTCCGTCCTGCTACGCGGCGAGTGTCTCGGTCGTATTGAAGAACTTGATCCCGCGCTTGTACTCTTCCTGCAACGCCTATTTCATTAGACGTTAATGTGCTCAGCTCTTGCGATACAGCGACCGCTTCGACACCACCCGATGTTCTTCAACAAGCTATTGACGCAGATCTCCCACCCGCACAACGCGATCAACTCGCTGCTCTTCTACAGAACTTCACTTCTGCCTTCGACCTTCCTCACACTGCTCTGGGTCGCACGTCTGTCGTTGTGCACGCAATCGACACTGCGTCCTTATCGCGTGTCGGCCTCTGAGCGACAAGTCATTGCTGAAAACGTGGACGACATGCTTCGCCGGGGCGTCATACAGCCATCTAACAGCCCATGGGCTTCTCCGGTTGTTTTGGTCACCAAGAAAGATGGTTCCATCCGGTTTTACGTCGATTACCGTAGGCTTAACAAAATCACGCGCAAAGATGTCTATCCTTTGCCGCGAATCGACGACGCCTCGGACTGTTTACAGGGAGCTGAGTATTTCTAATTTTTGGATTTGCGCTCCGGCTACTGGCAGGTACCGATGGCTGATAATGACCGCTCAAAAACTGCCTTTATAACACCGGATGGATTATACGAGTTCAACGTTATGCCCTTTGGCCTCTGCAATGCCCCAGCTACTTTCGAGCGCCTGATGGACACTGTTCTTCGTGGTTTGAAGTGGCAGACCTGTCTTTGTTACCTGGATGACATCGTAGTTTTTTCTACCGACTTTTCTTCTCACCTTCTCCGCCTAAAGCATGTCCTCACGTGTCTCGCCGACGCTGGGCTTCAGTTGAATTTGAAGAAGTGCCACTTTGCCGCTCGAAAACTCACAATTTTAGGCCACGTAGTCTCTAAGGAAGGCATTCTTTCCGACCCCACCAAACTTCGCGCAGTTGCAGAGTTCCCGAAGCCAACCTCCCTGAAGCAGCTTCGGAGCTTTATCGGCCTCTACTCCTACTTTCGACGTTTCATCTTGAACTTCGCCTCTATCATCGCTCCTCTGACCCAGCTAATTCCCGGCAGCTCCGACCTTTCCACCTGGACTCCAGCCTGCGATAAAGCCTTCGACATTTTACGCCGCCTTTTGGTTTCGCCGCCCATTCTACGCACTTTGATCCGGCTGCGCCTACGGAGATCCACACTGATGCCAGCGGTATTGGGCTTGGTGCCGTCCTTACTCAACGTAAGCCTGGTTACAGCAAGTATGTTGTGGCATACGCCAGCCGAACATTGACAAAGGCAGAATCTAATTATTCAGTCACAGAAAGGGAATGTTTGGCCATTATTTGGGCTGTCGGAAAATTTCGTCCTTATGTGTATGGTCGACCGTTTTACGTTGTGACCGATCACCACGCTTTGTGCTGGCTTGCCTCTCTGAAAGGCCCATCCGGTCGCCTTGCTCGCTGGGCTCTTCGTCTCCAGGAGTTTGACATTCATGTCATTTATCGATCAGGCCTGAAGCATACGGACGCGGATGCTCTTTCCCGCTCGCCATTGCCTAGAGATACTTCGTCTGACCACGTCTGTGCCTACGATTTGTCGACTCTTACCACTATCGATATGGCTACCGAGCAGCGGAATGACCCCTGGATCAATGCACTTCTGGATTTTCTCTCAAGTCCTACTTCCGGTCATTCATCCAAAGCGCTCGTCCGCCAAGCCCACCACTTCTCCATTCGTGACGGCCTTCTCTATCTCCGCAATTATTTGCTTGATGGACGGAAGTGGCTTCTAGTCATCCCGCGTCATCTCCGTGCCGACATTTGTGCTGCGTACCATGGTGACCCACAATGTGCTCACGGTGGCGTATTGAAAACCTACACGCGCCTACGTCTGCAATTTTACTGGCGTGGAATGTACCGCTTCGTACGACATTTCGTGCGCGCTTGCGAATCTTGTCAACGCCGAAAAACTCCTCAGAAGTCCTCTGTTTCGTTGCAGCCGTTACCCTGCCCTGCTCGTCCGTTTGACCGCGTTGGCATAGATCTCTATGGCCCTCTTCCTACTACTCCTGCTGAAAACCGGTGGATTATTGTGGCAGTAGACCATCTGACTCGCTACACTGAAACATCACCGTAACCCTCTGCCTCTGCAAGAGACGTTGCTTTGTTCATTCTCAACAACTTGATTCTTCACCATGGCACTCCGAAGGAACTGCTCAGTGACCGCGGACGCGTTTTCTTGTGCGACGCTCTCGAGGCCCTACTGAAAGAATGTCGCATCATTCATCGCACCGCTACCTCTTACCACCCTCAGACGAATGGCCTGACAGAACGCTTCAACCGTACTCTGAGTGACATGCTCGCCATGTACGTCAACGACGCTCATTCCAACTGGGACCACGTTCTTCCCTTCGTAACCTACGCGTACAACACTTCGATACAGACCACCACTGGATTCTCTCCCTTTTTTCTTCTTTACGGGCGCGAGCCAACCTGCACAATGGACGCGCTTTTTCCCTACCGCCCTTATGTTTCTGAATCGACGCCACTCTCGGACGCCGCCCAGTACGCAGAAGAATGCCGTCAGCTCGCTCGCTCGCTTAAAAAGGAAAATCAGTGGCAACAAAAACACCATCGTGACACTGGTGAGGCGCCTTCATATGCGCCCAACTCCCTGGTGTGGCTCTGGGTTCCTGCCACAACCGCCGGCCTGTCAAAGAAGCTTCTTGCTCGGTATCACGGTCCATACCGAGTCCTTCAAAAAACATCTCCTGTGAACTACGTAGTTGAGCCCGTTACGCCATCTGCGGACTTGCGTCGCCGTGGACGCGAAATAGATGAGTCGCCAGGATGGCTCCTTCTCTGCCCGGGGGGAAACTGTAGTGTGGTAATCTTCATCGATATAACCACTGACATGCGTCGCGTGCTGCCGCTCTCAAGGACGAAGAAGTTGTTCGCTGTCTTGCTTTTTCGCCACGCCTGACGCTCCGCTGCGAGTCTCTCCTGAGCGGCTGAAACCATCTGAGTTTACCGAATAAGCACACCCCTGCAACATATATATATATATATATATATATATATATATATATATATATATATATATATACCGCCGTATGCTGTGGCCTGCGGCTCATGGTGAATTAAAAAGATAAAATATTAAACAAAAAATAAAATGCTTTCTCAGTACGCGTGTATTAAAGTGTATAGCTGTTTTGATTTGAATCTTACGCTAAATATTATTTTGAAATTAAATATAGCCAGGCCTTAGCGTGGCGGAAACAATATCTGGATGTCAGGGGACATTGTGGTCCATTGTCGGCTGTTTTTTATAATGGTTTGGCAGATATTGGAATAAGACCAGAAAAAGTATTCCAATATAGACAGTTTTTAAAACCGGCACGGCTCATAATGGGAGGACACAGTACAAAGTGGTCCAATGTAGCAAATTCTTAGAGGTGGCACGCCCGATATTGGGTGAACGTAAGGTAAATTGGTGCAATGTGGCCATTTTATAGAGGGTGCACCAATATTGGGAAAGTGTCGGAAAACTGGTCCAACATCGCCAACGTTCTAGAATGGTAGCACCAACATTGGGTAAACACGTGAACCTTGATTAACACTTCTTTTTGGGCGAGTTGCTACATTTTTGGAAAACTTTGAAAGAGCGCAAACACGCACGACCACTAAAGACAAGAGACGAGACACAAGACGAGACAAGAGACGGCGCTTGTGTCTCGTCTCTTGTCTTTAGTGGTAGTGTGTGTTTGCGCTCTTTCAAAGTTTTACAAAAACGTGAACCTTGGTCCATGTTGGATGTGTTGTGGACTGGCTTGACCGATGTTGGTCAGACAGCGGCAAAGTTGGGCCTCTGTAGGACTACCATTTGCCAATACATGAACAATATTGGGCCACTGTCTTCTGCTGCCTGGGTAGTATGGATCTTCAGTTGTATAATATATGTTATTATAGGCCCGGCTGAAAGTGAGCCTAAGTGGATGTAATTTGTTTTGTTTGTTATGCAGGTGACATTGCAATACCCACTGGAGTCACAGCTGCTTACACCAGTGCAAAGCCATCCCAGCTCCAACTCGCTTTCCCTTGCTTCCTATCTATCGCCTTGCAGGCTGGTTCACTATGTATGTGTTAAACATGCTTAAATGAGCAGTACATATTTGCGATTCTGGGATCCGAAAATATCATTTCAGGAGGAGTGTCTGCAGCCCATGAGTGCGGGTGACGGTAGTAGGGTTGTTTTGATGCACTTAATACAACCAAACAATTTTTAGTGCCATGCATATTCATTACAGATAATTTTATTTTCTGGCCACGGCATTTTACTCGACTATTTTTTATTACAAAAGAGGCAGAATAATATATACAAACACACTTTACCTTTATACCTTCATGAACAGCGATCGTACAGCATTTTCATGTGTAGGAAAGAATGAATTACTCTGCTTGAAGTGCCTACTATCTTTCATATGGAAGCTACCTGGCTACAAAGCAGTTCGTGTGTATCAGAAGTTACAATACCAGCAGGATGGTATACGACTAGAGATGTTGAGCAGTGTGAACTGCTGTAGCAGCTGCAACGAGATTCGTGTACAACTGAGTGCATAATAAATACTGTAGATTGGGTGCAACAATGATTACTGAATGACTTGGATATCTTCGCAGCCAGAACAATAGGTGTAACTATCACAGATGCATTGTTGAGGCGATATGTCAATAGTGTTTATTATGTAATACCTGCAATTGTGACTGCATGCAACCACACATGTGAATATAACAAAGCTGTTGAATAAAGTAATTTCTTTTTCTGTGAACGAACCAAACGGAGCATAAATATTACAGGTTCCCTGCCTCTGACCCAGGATAAACAACCAACATCAGCAACTTAATGTGAACGGTACGGAGAACGGAATATCAAGACATGAGCTTGATGTAGGCAGCGTTCACTGTATGCACGAGGAGTCCGTGGTGACGGGTCATCATGTTGACATTCGTCTCTCGTTCTGCATACAAGCGGCTGATAGCTCTTGCATAGTATCTACCTTACTGCACTTGCCAGCTTTCCTCTGTTGGTAGCCTTCATAGTTGTCTTGTACATTCTAGATATACCAAACTGCCGATCACATACCTCCCACGCGTGGCTCTTGTCATAGATAGCAAGCACCGACAAACAACACGAAAATGAGCAAGTTGTCCTCATCGAGTTTCGTGCCAAGCGCTTCTACCAAGTTGATAACTGCTGGCCTGTAGCCTTCACTGCTTTCACTCAGATTTTTTTTGGCTACTAACAACATCCACACTGGAGCTCGATTGAGACAACGCGTGAAAAGCAGCAAATAGCCGAGCAATACGCTGTTTCTTCGAGAGCCGCCATGTGCACACTTTGATGTCGTCAGCGTGCCCTCGCGGCAGCGTATGTAATGAACGGAAAATTTAATTACAAAAGCAAGAACGCTTCTAGTTCTGCTTGATGTTATTGTGTTTTAAGAACAGTTTCTTGCAAAGGTAAAACTTTGTTCCTTTCATTTACTGCGTATTTATTTCGCCGTCTCACAAAACGATAGGAGACGGTCCCTGCTGAGTTTTGTGCCACACTGCGGCAACAGTGTTTGCCGAGGATTCGGAAATACCAGGGCGGAGCCGCACTAAAACTGACTGGTAATTGGACGATTTCGTACTTCCGTCACGATTGACGTCTCAAGGCTGTGAAACGCTATAACTTTTACGTCACGCTCACAAACTTGTGAGGGAAATTGTGAGCGGTACATAATTCGACCCCTGGGCGTATTTTGAGCGCAAAGAAACGGATAAAGTAGCGTCTCGCGACATCGAGCATTAACAAACAAAGAATACAGAACTGATTCGTGTGCCAGAATCAGTGATAAGGCCGCATGCCGGAAGCTTGTAAAAAAAAACAGCAAATACAATTCTGAGGGGTTCGCGGCATTAGTCCCCCGTAAAAAACATCGCCTCGATGTTCCAAAATAATAAAACAGCTTAACATAAACATTACAAAGTCTAAACATCAGGGATTCTTTAACGCGAGTAATAAGGCTTCAGACGAACATCATGAACGATTTATGGTTGCACGCGTCGTCATTGTGAGGGTGTTGTACCGTCGGGAATGACTTCATAGTGGAGTTTTCCGACGCGGAAAATCATTTTGTATGGCCCGAAGTATAGACGCAGTAACGTTTCACTTAGTTCCTAACGGCGAATTGGAGTCTGAACCCACACTTGGTCTGCTGGATTGTACTCTGCATGGCGTCGTCGTAAGTTGTATCTTCGGTTGTCGGTTCGCTGCTGGTCTTTAATACGCAGCCGTGCAAGTCGTCGGGCATCCTCTGCACGCGGTAGGTAGGCGGCAACTTAGGAGTTGTCCTCTTTGGTTACGTGCGGCAGCATTGCGTCGAGCGTCGTCGTGGGCTCCTTGCCGTGCACAATCTTGAACGGGGGTCACTCTGGTCGTCTCCTGAACTGCCATGGTATACGCGAAAATCACGTACGGCAAGATGGCGCCCAAGATCTTGTGTTCAGCGTCGACTTAAATGGCGATCATGTGCGCGATCAATTTGTTCAGGCGCTCCGTAAATCCATTGGTCTGAGGATGGCACGCAGTTGTTGGTCGATGGCTTGTATGACTGTATTCCAGGATAGCTTGTGTGAACTCAGTGAAAACGCCGTTCCCCTGTCCGTGATGAGCACTTCTGGAACGTCCTGTCGCAAAAATTGTGTTCGACAAAATAGTTAGCAACCTCTGCTGCGGTACCGTTGGGCAGGGCGTTGGCTTCGGCATAGCGGGTCATGTAACCAGTTGCCATGTTGATCCATTTGTCCCCCGCGGTCGAAGTAGCGAAAGGGCCGAGGAGGTCCATTACAATTTATTTAAAAGGCGGGGTTGAGAACGGAATCGAGTTCAGGAGTCCCGCTGGCCTGATCGGCAGCATCTTGCGTCGTTGGCACTCACGACACGTCTTCACGTAGTGGGCAACTTCGGTAGGCAGTCGCGGCGAGTAATACTTTTCCTGGATTCAACGCAATATGCACGCGAACCCGAGATTGCCTGCTGTGGGCTCATCGTGCAACGCCTCCAGAATTTCCTGTCGTATGCTTTTAGGCACAACAAGAAGCTGCGCTGTTCTGTTAGGTGCGAAGTTCTTCACAAAAAGGCTATTGCTTAACGCGAACTATGATAAATGACGCCTGAACACAGCAGGAGGGGCAGCGGTCTTTCTTTCTAAGTAATCCACTGGCGCTTTCAGCTCAGGGTCTGATCGCTGTGGCTCTGCAAACGTGTTGGCGCTTAACGGTCCCAAAAAGGCGTCTTCGTCTTCTTTCGCCGGCGCATCAGCTGGGGCTCGTGATAAGCAGTCTGCATCGCAGTGCTTGTGGCCTGTGTGATGTCGATTTCCTGAAGAACCAGGCTCCATCGGGCAAGGAGGCCGGAGGGGTCATTCAAAGTTGCAGCCAGCAGAGCACGTGGTGATCGCTTACCACCTTGAATGGCCGCCTGTGTAAGTACGGGCGGAACTTTGAAGTGGCTCAGATGATCGCGAGGCACTCTTTCTCCCTCGTCGAGTAATTGGCTTCGGCTTTCGGTAAGGACCTGCTGGCATAGTGATTGCTTTCTCTTGTCTGGCATTCTTCTGAAAGAGAACAGCGCCTAGTAGAATGGAAAGTTTGTGCCCTCTTATTCATCATACACTGCGCCTAGCACCCGACTGCTCGCGTCGGTGTGAATCTGTCTCGGCGTTCTCATCAAAGAGGCCTAGCAGAGGAGGGGACGGTAGGCTGCTGTTAAGTTCCTCGAAGGCTTCCGCTTACGGTGCTTCCCATTGAAATGGCACGTCTACCTTTGTAGGCTGCGTCAAAGGCTCGGCGGGGCGCAAATGTTATAGGAATCGGCGCACAGCTTTCCTGATACTGGGCTATGGAAACTGTGCGATCGCAGCTGTTTTCTGTGGGTCGCGGCGAACTCCCTCCTTGCTGACAATATGACCCCAAAACAACATCTCTTCGTAGGCGATGAAACACTGCCCTGCTTTCAACGTCAAACCTGAGGACTTGATTGCGTCAAGCACTGTTCGAAGCCTTCTCAGATGGTCTTCAAAGTTTGAAGAGATAAGTACACTAGACAAATTTGCCATTTCAAGCCAGCCAAAGCGGTATCCATTACACGCTGGAACATCGCTGGTGCAGCACAGAGGCCGAATGGCATTCCCTTGAATTCGAAGAGGCCGTCTGGCGTAATAAACGGGGTCTTCTCGCTGTCACTTCATCGCCCTCAATTTGCCAGTACCTGCTCTTCATGTCCATTGACGAGAAGTACTTAGTATTACGGTCCAGTGTGTTGTCGATGTGGGGAAGCGGATAGACATCCTTCTTCGCTATGCTGTTCAAGTGGCAGTAATCAACGCAGAAGCGAAGAGTGCCATTTTCATCACCGAAACGACTGGTGCCGGCCAGGGGCCGTTTGATGGCTGGATCACGTCATCATGCAGCATTTCCTCAACTTGATCGCATATGGCATGTCGTTTTAGCAGGAATACACGGTAGGGGTTTTGGCGTAGCTGTCGAGCATATTCGTCTGTGGTGATGCGATGCTTCGCCAACGGAGTTTGCCGCACCTTCGGCGGTGAAGAAAAGGACTCGCAGCAGCTTTCAAGAATAGTGCGAATCTCGTCTTTTCGATCTCGGGGAAGCGCTTGGTTGATGTCGAGATTGGGCTCCTTGGCTCGGTTAGGTGCATCACCTTCAAGTTGGCTGGGGAGGGCGAAGATTTCTCGGGTGTCCGCTAGCTTGTCAAGGAAAGCAATCGTCGTGCCCTTGTTCAGGTGCCGGTATTCTTCGGTGAAGTTGGTGAGGAGCACTTGAGCTTGCCCATGACGGAAACGGGCGACACCTCGTGCGATTCCAGGTAATCTATCCAGTAACAGCTGAGTGTTTCCTTCGACAGCCCCTTCCGCGAGTTGGACTTCTTTTGTAACACAGGAACGATGACGCCTGATCTGGGCGGTACGGTCAATTCTCCGCCAAGGACGTTGAGAGTGACGTGATGTGTCAAAGTTCTCGCCGCAGGTATGGCTTTCTCTGTCAAGAGCTTGATGAGCTTAATCGGTGGTCGATGATCGCCCGATGTTCGTTCAGAAAATCCATGCCCAGAATCACGTCGCGGGAACACTTCTGTAGGACGACGAAGCTGGTATTGTAGGTATGTCCATTTACCATAACCCTTGCTGTGCATCCCCCCGACAGTCTAATAAGGTTATCACCAGTGGTGCGGATTAGCGAGCCATCCCAAGTAGTCATCACTTTCTTGAGCTGGGCTACGAAAGCACCGCTAATGACATGGTAGTCAGCTCCGGTGTCCACTAGAACGGTAACTGTGCGTCCGTCGAGAGCAACTTCGAGGTCAATTGTTCGTGCCCTCGTATTGCATGTTGACTTTGGTGTTCGATCTCTACTCCATCGTTTGCTCAGGCTGCGGACAGGGCACACTGTTGTCACTTCACTGGGCGTCGGTGTTTAACGTGTGGTCGCGTGGCCGTCGATGTCCTCGTCGTGCGTAGCGGCGGGGTATTGGTTGATGCATCGTCAGTCGTCGTTGGCGGTAGATGTTCTTCATTAGTTCGCCTCACCTACAACGTTTGCTGCCTTTAGTTTCCCCTACAGGGACTAGGGGACCGTCCTTGCACCTACCCGCGGTCCGGAGACCAAACCGGGCGTTGTACGGCGATGGGGAGCGTGACAGACGTTTTAGCCACGCGTGCTCTTTGCTGCTCAGGAAGTCGTCGATTTCCTGTGGTCACTCGCCAGAACGGGGTCGTGGAGCGTCGACAGCAAAACCACGGAGTCCAATCCGCCTGTGCGGGTAGTGACGGAGGATATGTCCTGCCTCACCACAATGGAAAGAGGGTGGTCGGCTGTTAGACGTCCTCCAGGCTTCGCATTTTCTAGGGCTTGGATATCGTTGGTAGACTTGGCGGGCGGGGGTCAAGGGGCGGCTTTCGGGAGCAGGACGGTAGCGATGAGGGGCTGGGAGGTCGCATCGGCTTTGGAGGTCGCTTCGGGGTATAGGACGACGTAATGCAGCAGCATAGTTCATCGCTGCTGCTTCTTGCACTGGAACCGTTGAAGCCGTCGCTTGAGGAATGCCCAGTGCCTGCAGTATTCCTTGATGGACGACGTCCACAATTGTCGCCACCTGGCTGGTTGCGATGATGGCAGCAATCGGCGGAGTTCCTTTTGCACGATCTCCCGGATGAGGTCCTGAAGGTTCTCTCCACTTCCGGATGCGCTGCTGTAGGGTCTTGAGCTGACCGGTTGCAGTGGTCGATCATAGTGGCGCATCCGGGTGCCCATTGTCTTCTTCATGGTCGGCGCTTCACTTTCAAAGTCCTCCACAGTTTTGGAGGATTTCGGACAAGTCCTATAAAAAGCGGTTCTTTGACGCCTCGCATTAAAAATTTGACTGTCTCAGCTTCGGTCATGCTAGGGTCGGCGAGGCGAAAGAGGCGCTTCAACTTCTCAACGTACGCCAGGTCAGGCTTGCTAGAGAGTTGACGTCTTGATTGAAGTAGGGACTGGGGTCTTTCCTTTTGGGCAACGCTTGAAAAGGCCGTAAAAAACTCTCTCGAATATCTCCCCATCCTTCTAAGCTGCCTCATGATTTTCGAACCATGATCAGGGCAAATCCTTCAAGAGCTTGCCTGAGCTTCATTTGTTCGTTCTTGGCGTTGAAAGTTGCCACGCATTTGAACAGGTCGAGCCAGTCTTCCGCACCCTCGTCCGGTCATCTATGGATGCAGGGCGGCTCACGGGGTTTGACGGAAACCAATGCTGTAGGCTGGGCCATGGCACGGCCGTTCGATGGAAGCGCACTGGGTGCTTCCATCGAGCGGCCGTGGCCATGGTCAGCGTTAATGCCTTACGAGATCGAACGGGGTCCGGCAGAAGACCGTGTTCGGTTTGGAACCCTTGAAGAGGGTGGCTGGCCTGATGGCTGATGACCCAGGATGAGAGGAACAGGGCTGGTGTTTTTGCTTGAAGGGGTAAACCGGAATTCGAAGGGCAGTACCTTCACCAGATGTCACGTACTGGTGACAAGGCCATACACACCAAAAGAAGACACAGGCGTGATGGTACTCGGCAAGGCCGTCGCTGGCGTTCCGAAATTCTCCTCGCACCCTCGACGATGATGGTAATGAGTGTGGTTAGAAAAGAAATAAAAAACAGTAAAAACGCAGGGATGGGGGCAGGGGTGCTGGCGGCGCGCGCCAAGTGAAAGGAGAGACGTACTGCGGTTAAGACATCGTCCCCCGTCACCCCCTCCCTTCTCTCCTTTCAGGATGTTGAACCAGTGGCCCGTCGTGAAGAGGGGCGAAAACTGATCCTGCAGCTTGGCGGGGAGCGCGGGGGGGGGGGGAGGTAGGCCTCCCTTTTCTCTCCTTTCACAAGGCACAAGCCGCCACCTCTCCCACCCCATCCCTTCCCTTTTACTATTTTTTATTTCTTTTTAAACCACCCTCCTTTGTACCCGGATCGCAACCTCGCCAGCCGCAAGCGCGCCACAACATCGCGCTCGCGTCTGCAGGCCTCGCAGGCGTTCTATAATAGTTTAGGCCAAATTGAGCAGACGCACGAGCTTGATACTGCATCTGAATGTAAAGAAGACATTTGCGAGGTGATTTTGCATCTCGTAGAGTCTATAACTCGTCGTTTTACGCAGGGATGAAGACTTCGGAATGAGCGTGTCACGACATTGCGCTCGCGTCTGCAGGCCTCGCAGGCGTTCCGTAATAGTTTAAGCCAAACTGAGCACACGCACGAGCTTGATACTGCAGCTGAATGTAAAGAAGACATTTTCGAGGTGACTGCATCTTGTAGATCCGTCTATAACTCGTCGTTTAACGCAGAGAAGAAGACTTCGGATTGAGCGCGTCACGACATTGCGCTCGCGTCTGCAGGTCTCGCAGGCGTTCCATAATAGTTTAGGCCAAACTGGGCACACGCACGAGCTTGATACTGCTTCTGAATGTAAAGAAGACATCTGCGAGGTGATTTTGAATCACAGAGAGTCGTCTATAACGTGTCGTATAGACGTCTATAAGAGTCGTCTAATCCCTGGATTACGCGAAATCATCATCATCATCAGCCTGATTATACCCACTGCAGGGCGAAGGCCTCTCCAATTTTTCTCCACTTAACCCGGTTCTGTGCTAGCTGCATCCACTTGACCCCTGCGAACTTCTTAGTCTCATCCGCCCACCTAACTTTCTTTCGCCCCCTGCTACGCTTTCCTTCCCTTGGAATCCAGTTTGTTCCCCTCAGCGACCATCGGTTATCCTATCTTTGCCCTACATGTCCTGCCCATGTCCATTTCTTCTTAATTTCTACTAGAATGTCGGTAACTTGAGTTATTTCTCTCACCCACTCTGAACGCTTTCTATCTCTTAATGTTACCCGTACCATTTTTCATTCCATAGCCCTCTGGATTGTCCTCAACTTAAGTAGAACTCTCTTGGTTAGCCTCCACGTTTCAGCCCCATAGGTGAGTACAGGCAAGATGCAACTGTTGTATACTTTCATCTTGAGCGATACCGGTAAGCTGCTAGTCATCTGCGAGTTCTTGCGAAATGCGCTCCATCCCAATCTTATTCTTCCTTCTCATGGTCCGGATCTGCGGTTACTACCTGTCCTAAGTAGACATATTCGCCTACTACTTCCTGTATTTCGCTACTTAATGTAAACTGCTGTTCCTTCCCGAGGCTGTTGAACATTACCTTAGTCTTCTGCATATTGATTTTCAAGCCTACCTTTCTACTTTTCCTGTATAGGTCATCAATCATTATTTGCAGTTCATCCCCCGAGTTGCTTAGCAAGGCAATGTCATCAGCAAATCGCAGATTACTGAGGTATTCTCCATCTACCCTTATCCCTAACTGCTCCCGTTTCAAGTCTCTGAATACTTCCTCTAAACAAGCTGTGAATAGTACTGGGGAGATTGTGTCTCCTTGCCTAACACCTTCCTTTATGGGAATTTTGTTACTTTCTTTACTCAGAACTATGGTTGCTGTGAAGCCATTATATATATCTTCCAGCACTTTCACGTACGGCTCGTCTACCCCCTGATTTCGCAACGCCTGCATCACCACCGAGGTTTCAACTGAGTCAAATGCTTTTTCGTAATCAATGAATGCTATGTATAAGGGCTGGTTATATTCCGAGCATTTTTCTATCACCTGATTGATGGTATGGATATGATCGATAGTAGAGTACCGTTTCCGAAACCCTGCTTGATCCTTTCTTTGCTTGATTGCAGTCTAAGGTTGTCCTGATTCTATTAGCGATTACCTTAGGAAATACCTTATACGTAACAGACAGCAAACTGATTGGTCTGTAATTTTTGAGGTCCTTAGAGTCCCCTTTCTTGTGAATGAGGATAATGTTTGCATTCTTCCATTGTTCCGGTACCGTCGATGATACCAGGCACTGAGTATGCAAGGTGGCCAGTTTTTCTAACACGATATGCCCCTCGTCCTTCAGCAAATCTGTAGTTATCTGATCCTCTCAAGCTGATTTCCCCCTTTTCATTGATTCTAGTGCTTTCTTGACCTCGTCCTTTGTCACTGGTGGAACGTCTGACTGTTTTTCCCCTACCGCCAATCTCATTACGGTCCTGACTACTTCGGCTACTGTAGAGATCTGTACAGAACTCCTCGGCTACTTTGACTATCTTTTCCATATTAGTAATGACGTTGCCCGCCTTGTCCCTTATCGCATACATCTGGTGTTTGCCTATGCCCAATTTCTTCTTTACCGCTTTAAGGCTTCCCCTGTTCTTTACAGCATGCTCAATTTTCTCCATGTTATACTTCCTTATATCGGCCACCTTGCGCTTATTGATTAGCTTTGATATCTCGGCCAATTCGATCTGATCTGTTGGATTGGAAGCTTTCACACTCTGGCGTTTCTTAATCAAATCTTTCGTCTCCTTAGACAGCTTACCGGTATCCTCTCTATCTATCCTACCGCCTACTTCTACCGCGCACTCAGTAATGATATCTCTGAAATTATTGTTCCTTCCCTCTAGGGTAATGTCGCCATCCTCAGTTAGAGCTGAATACCTACTCTGTAGCGAGATCCTGAACTCTTCTGCCCTCTCCCTCACCGCTTATTCGTTGATGGGTTTCTTTCTTACTAATCTGTTGCGCGAGATATCTTGTATCGAAAAAGATGACTCAAACGCTTCAGAAGAGCACGTGCTCCCCGCAGCACCTTCGAAATGAAGCTCATTAACTAAAGCAGTAGCGGCTGCCTAGCGCCATTACTTTCAAACTATTTTGCCGAAGTTTATACATATGATGCCCCTCAGAATTTCAGGAATTTTCTCAGCAAACAGAAGAAATCCCTATCTTCAATGAAGCACGAGGGGGCGCTGCTCAGCAGCAAGACAGATATTGCTGAAAATTTGAATTTGCATTTTCACAGCTTGTCTTTCCACACCTGCAGATAATTTTGTAACTCCTGTTTTTTCTTCACAGCCCATACATAATCTTGTGTCTCCACCTGGTGTGTTTGCAATGTTGTTGAATCCTGAAACAAAAGCAAGTCCTGGCCTTGATAATTTACTTAATTCATTCTTACACCGTTATGCTGAAATGATTTCTCTCTTTCTTACCATCATTTTTCGAGCTTCACTCTTCTCTTTAAGTCTCCCTTCCGACTGGAGGGTGGTCCGTGTAGTACCCATACATAAGAAAGGTGATGCCGCATTGTTTAATAATTATCGCCTTATATCGTTGAACTCATCATGCTGCAAACTTCTTGAGCATATTATAGCTAATTACATAAAAACCTTTCTTGAAGACAACAACATATTGTCGCCATTCCAGCATGGATTTCGGAAAGGCGTTTCCAGTCACCCAGCTCAAACTGTCGTTCACAATTTCGCTCAGGATCTTGACCATTCCGGCCAAGTAGACGTCATATTTCGAGATTTTAAGAAAGCCTTTGATTTAGTTCCGCTCAGTAAGCTTATTCATAAACTAGAAACCATTGGTCTCCATTTATTATTAACTGGGTTTCAGCTTATTTATCCGACCGATTTCAATATGTCAGTATCGGTGGTCACTGTTCCAGCCAACTTCCAGTAACCTCCGGTGTCCCGCAGGCAGTGTCCTTGGGCCACTACTATTTCTTATCTATATTAATGATATTACCGATGTCATTATTCACCCTGTTCAAATTAGATTTTTTGCCGATGATTGTGTTCTGTATAATGAAATTAATGTTCCAGGCGACCAGATTTTACTTAATTCTAACTTATATAGTAATAGCGAATGGTGTAATAAATGGGGAATGGAAATAAATGTTGACAAGACAGTATTTAGGCGGACTACGAACAAAAAGAACCGCCATTCTTTTTCATACAGTCTCCCCACCTGGAACCTTTCAGAAGTCGAAGATTATAGATACTTCGCTGTAACACTAACGAAAAACCTTAGCTAGAACAAACATTGACGCTGTATGCTCGTCTTCCTTCCGTAACCTTTGTTTTCTTAAACATAACACAAGCTCCTTCCGACGTCAAATAGCTAGCATATGACACCATGATTAGACCTAAACTTGAGTACGCGTGCACTGTTTGGGATCCACACACAAACTTTAATGTTCTCGAAACAATTCAGCGCATGGCTGTTCGGTTTATATTTTCTAAATATCGCAGCACTGACTCACCACCTACCCTAATTCTAAAACATAACATACAATCCCTTGAATCTCGGCATAGAATATAAAGGCTAAAATTCCTCTTTCTACTAAAGAATAAAAAATTGTCTATAGCTCCTGATTTGTATCTTAAACCGGCATCGTCTATGGCAACAAGAAATACGCACGCTGAATCACTAACACCTTACTTTGCCAGAACTAGCATCTTCAAATTTTCTTTTTTCCCCCGCACCATAACCGAATGGAATAAGCTTGCATTATCATAACCTCAGGATTTTGATTCCTTAGAACAGGCACTGCACTGATTTGCTGTTTTTCTACATCTTGCTTGTACTTCTGTAAATTTTATCTCATTGTTTTTGTACTTTATGCTTTTGTGTTTTCTTTTGGAATTGTTGCCCCTCCTGCCAGGATCCTTCACTGGGTCTGCAGTATGATCAAATAAATTAATAAATAAATAAAAGACATGTTCTCTGCCACACGATAAGATGTGTCACATGATGTGAAAACGTTTTTTATGTTAACGGTGGCGCGTGTCCTTTTCTTCTTTCCTGTGCGCGCATCCGTGGCGGAACTTTTATATTTCCCAAGCGCTGGCGAAATAAGATCAGTTGTTAATGCAGCGATTGTCCATGCTGTGTGCGTTTTTCCTTCCTTTGTGCGGGTCATTTTGGCGCTGCAGTTATGTGGAAACAAAGTAATTAACTTGAGCGAAAGTTCGTTTTACTTTGCCGAATGCGCGGCGGGTTTGGCTTCACGCACGCTTCCCCTGATGGCGGTTCCGCGTATCGAATGCAATGTGCCATCTCCAAGTAGTGCCGAAATCCCGTGAAGAGCACGCATGTGTTTCCCCGTGTACGGGCTCCACCTGCTGTCAATTGTCCTCCACCCCACCCTTCTTGTCAGCAATTGCAAGAGTGGGGAAGCAGGGGTCAGCACTCTAGCCCCTCCCCAACCCTACAGCACATGTTTTTAACAGGCGTCTTAACGACGAGCTTCTTCTCGTTCTCTCTTTTTTTTTTCGCTACTGGAGGTGGAGGGCGCACGAGGGCGACGTCAAGGTGTGACGTCAAGTATGTGACATCACGCAACCGGAAGTAGAGCTAAAAAAGGGCTAGTACGCGCTCTGGACCGAGGCTACTGGGTTCAGCGAACACAGGGAAAATATTCTTTCTTCCACATTCTTTCTGCTAGCGTTCGCGTGAGGACGCAGTAAATGATTGTTTAGGAATCTATCGAACCCATATTACGCAGCGTTTTCACACATTGGCGGCTAAGACCACGGAAGCCTGCTTATCAGTACTCGATGGTGTAAGCTGTGATGCCGAGTATTGCTTCAGCGCAGGCTTCTTACTGGTGGGTGCCGCTACACGCTTCAGTGCAAGATTACGTTGCCATGGCGCATGGCGGTGTTTTAGCCTATAAATGTTTATTCAATTTGGCCTGCTCGCTAGTGTTTGTGAGCGCAATAAACGCGTGCGTCTAAGGCGAGAAGGACTTGTAAGTACCGAAAGCTTCCCTCAACAGTTGTGAAATAAGTCGTATTTTAACAGCGATAAAAGTAACACTGTTTGGGATGAAATAATCTTCATAATGCGCAAGCATCGCTATGTTCTGTCCGCAGAACATGTCCGAAAAATGATGTCTGCCGCAGTTGTGAGTAATTGAGAAGTGATAGATTTTAATGAGTGGTGTCAATCGATAGAGGGTGATGTAATGTTGTGTCCGAAAAATAATTGGGCCGATATGTTAATTAGGTAATTAATTTGTTGCAAAATGTCAAAAAGTAAAGACGAAAATGGTCTCATTAGCCAGCGGCTTGGCGCCACATTTGAATGTATCAAGTAGTAAAATGGTTATTTAAATTAGTCGTTAGGGTGGCGTCAAGATGTATCAAGTAATAAATAGTTGATTAAATAAATTATGGTGACGTCAAATATGCGACGTCACGCAACCTGAAGTCGAGCCAAAAAAGGGTATAGGAAGTGATTGGCGCACAACTTGAAAGTGTTAAAAACTAAAATAGTTAATTAAGCCAGTCAATCAGGGTGACGACAAGTATGTGACATCACGCAACCGGAAGTAGAGCTAAAAAAGGGCATTGTAACGGATTGGTGCGCAATTCGAAAGTACCAAGGACTAAAATAGTTAATTAAGTCAGTCAGTTAGGGTAGCGTCAAGGATGCGAAGTCGTCACGCAACCGGAAAAGAGAGCCAAAAAAGGGCATAGTAGCGGATTCGCGCAATTTGAAAGTACCCAAGACTGAAATGGGTAAACAAGAATTTAATTAATGTGACGTTAAAGATGCGACATCACGCAACCGGATGTAGAGACAAAAAGGACTGCGCATAGTAAGGGATTAGCGTGCAATTTGAATGTATCAAAAGCTAAAATATAAGGGTTATGTCAAGGGTGTGACGTCACGCAACCGGAAGTAGAGACTTTTTTGTCTCTAATTCCTTTAGGAATGGATTGGCGCGCAACGAAACAGTTAGAAAAAAAATACAACCCACATTCAAAAGCAGCGAAAAGGAAAACAAAGAAAAAAACGCATCCGTGCTTTCGCATTACTACAATGCAGATTCTGCAGTACTCTTAAATTATTTCTTTCATTTGCACTGCGCGATAAGACGAGAAAGGGTAGTGAAGGCTGGCCCCATATATTATCGAGATGGTGGCTGCTCAAGCTAATAATTTACTCCATATTTTATGTGCTGTTATCAGAATAAAGTGATGTAATTACTCCCTCCGCAATTAACGTCATTAACACTAGCAATACACACCTGATTTCTTTTAGTGCGAAACTATAGACTCGACTTTAATTCGCGCCTCTTTATTTTTGTCTGTTTCAAAATACTGTTTTCAGTTTTGTAGTCAGTAAACCTTCTTCATCGAATCTACTTCTACCTGTGTAATTCTCCCCCCCCCCCCCCCCCCCTTCTCCCCCGCCATGCTTTCCTTACCTATCCTTTCCCAACCCTCGCCAACGCGAGAAGAAAAAAGGGGTGGAGAGGGGGGGGGGGAGGAGGGAGGCGTCGTCAAGAGGGTTTGTCGCATTGGGAGAGAGACCAAGTGATTGTAAAAGAGGGATTCGAAGTATGCGGTGGTGGCGCCTTTGCAATACAAAATGGAGATAGCGGCCTGGGTTTCCACAGCTTCTTGAGTTCTAATTAAAGTGCATTGCTATTACTTGTTTCGAGCACACCCCAAGCCTTGTGGGCCGACATTTTGGTCCTCAGCTCCCGTGTGGCAGTCTTTTTAAGGGAACCAGGATGAGGTAAAATGACAATTAGACATTATTGCCTGGCTAGGAGCGTTAGATTTCGGTCTTTTTGGAAGGGGGGGGGGGGGGGGGGAGGGAGGTCGCAGCTTTGTAATTAAACCAAAATGACATATGTCGTAGCCTTACCAATATTGAAGGACTCCGGCATTACTTGGCTGATGAGCGCCGTGCACAGAATGTGCGTATAGGAAGTGTACGCTGCAGCTGTGCAGCTGCGTTTTATTTCATGAGTACAGCACCGATATTGTTATATCAATGGAAAGCTTATGCAGATCATAATTGCACTAAAAGCTTTGTAGCAGCGAACTACTCGAAAGTTAATTAGTTTACTGTGATTAAGAATTGAACTTTATGCTACGTCAAGTCACATTTCGTCGAATAGTTTACGTCGGGTATAATTATACTTGGCTACTTGCAGACCTTAATTATAGGTTGTTATTGAATTTACTGTTATTACAAACTGCACTTGATGTTATAACATACTCACATATAAATGGATGCCTTATACTGTGTACGACCGCTCGGCTCTATTTGGTGGTTTTAGTTAATAACCATTAATAGGTAATTTAACATTGGATAGTTTATATCTAGTACGCCTGCAATACATTAAAAGCCAGTCTTTTTTAAAAGCTATTAATTATTTAAGTGCGATAAAAATTGAACTTCAGGCTACAACGTCGACAAGTCTTATATGTCGATACCACGGGACAGCTTATGTTTGGTACAATATCACTACAGCAATTGTTAGACTTAGTTAATGACCGGTGATTATTTATGACGATTAACAAATTATCTTTATAAGGTACAAGCCATATATCTTGAGACCGCTTATATCAAGCGATTACCGCCGCCGAACAGTACAGCCGTCATTGTTGAAGAATGGCCGTGTCCCCTCGCGCCGGCCCATTTCCCTTCCCCATACCTCACTTTTCCAAGAATGTCGCTTGTGTCTTCGGGTGTTAGGGCCATCCCTGCTCGGTTTGTTAGCGCTTCCCTTCTTAGGGCATGGCCGCCTATTTCGTGGGAAATCCTGAAGACACGCGTTCCCAGCCTAATTCGGGTTCTTATGTGTGCTGATCAATCAGACCGGCGTTGAACGCGGATTATTTCCCTCCTTCACTGGCGCCCGTTGCAATTGAGAGAGGGCTCCTCCTCACAAGACCTTTACAATGGCGTGTCGGCCGCCTGGTTGTGATGCATCTGGTAGCAATTAGCTTGTCGACCGTCGCTGAGCTTTGGCTTCTGAGGAGCTATGCAGCGTCCGCCGTGCTTCAAACCGGGCACGTAGCAAGCAGCCTAGAGAAGAACTAGAGAAGAGAAGAATAACTAGAGAAGAAATGCATGGGTCAAACGAAACTATATCAAGGCCATGACTGCTGCTAATTTATGCCGGAAGCTTTTCTCGGCTACTGCGGCATCTGTTTTCTGTTTCAAGGGACGTTCAGCGTAGAATGGTTGGGGCAGTGTCCCAACACAGCACAGCAGACCTCTGTAACAAATGGCAGACGTACGCAGGATCGTTTAGGGAAATCCCCGGTGCTCCGTTACTGCTGTTGCTCCGATAACCATCGTGCTTAGGCGACTAAGCGGCTGAAGAGCGTGCGTGAGACTGAGAGACCAGACAGTGGCCCATTGTATGATGGTCGGTTTTCCCGAACACCCGAATGACCGCAGGCATAGGGGTTCCCTCTTTTGGCTCGCCGACGAGGCTGCTTGCTACGTGCCCGGTTTGAAGCACGGCGGACGCTGCATAGCTCCTGAAAATCCAAAGCTGAGCGACGGTCTACAAGCTAATTGCTACCAGATGCATCGCAACCAGGCGGCCGACACGCCATTGTAAAGGTCTTGTGAGGAGGAACCCTCTCTCAATTGCAACGGGCGCCCGTGAGGAAGGGAAATAATGCGCGTTCAACACCGTTTCGATTGGGTAGCACACATAAGAACCCGAATTAGGCTGGGAACGCGTCTCTTAAAGATTTCCCACGAAATAGACGGCCATGCCATAAGAAGGGAAGCGCTAACAAACCGGGCAGGGATGGCCCTAACACCCGAAGACACAAGCGACATTCTTGGGAAAGTGAGGTATGGGGAAGTGAAATGCCGCCGGCGAGAGGGGACACGGCCATTCTTCAACAATGACGGCTGTCGTGTTCGGCTGCGGTAATTGCTTGATATAAGCGGTCTCATGATATATAACGTGTTGCACCTTGTAAAGTTAAGTTGTTAATTGTGATTAAATAATCACCGGTTAATAAGTAAGACCGGCAATTGCTGTAGTGAAATTGTACCAAGCATAAGCTTTCCCGTGATGTACGACATATTAGACTTGACGTTGTAGCTTGAAGTTCAATTGTTATCGCACTTAACTAATTATTAAGTTTTAACAAAAACTGGCAATTATTGTATTCCAATCGTACTATATATCGGCTATTCAATGATATATGACTTGAAATTGTAGATTAAAGTTCTGTTCTTAATAACAGCTAACTTATTGTTATTTACTATATCCGCCAATTAGAGCATTGCAGTCGTACGCGGTATAAGCCATCCAATGATATATGACTAAGTTACAACATGAAGTTCAGTTTTTATTCACAGTTATTTCAGGCACGACCATTATTAAGGTCTGCAAGCAGTCAAGTGCAATTATACCGGACGTAATCTATTCGACGATATATGACATGACGCTGTATCATAAAGTTCAATTCTTAATCACAGTAAACAATAATAATTTCGAGTAGTTAGCAGCTACAATGTTTTTAGTGCAATTTGCACGGCATAAGCTTTCCATTGATATAACAATGCTGGGGCTGTACTCGCAAAATAAAACGTAGCTGCACAGCTGCAGCGTACGCGTCATGTACACACATTCAGTTCACGGAGCTCATCAGCCAAGTAATGCTACGCAATAAGTGTGATCCTACCGCACCGGCCCCCTCCCTTCCGAAATGAAAGATATGTAACGCTTCTAAAAAGGTAATACGGCCAAGTTCTCATTTTACTACACACGGGCAGCCGAACATGACAGCCGTCATTGTTGAAGAATGGCCGTGTCCCCTCTCGCCGGCGGCATTTCACTTCCCCATACCTCACTTTCCCAAGAATGTCGCTTGTGTCTTCGGGTGTTAGGGCCATCCCTGCTCGGTTTGTTAGCGCTTCCCTTCTTAGGCCATGGCCGCCTATTTCGTGGGAAATCCTGAAGACACGCGTTCCCAGCCTATTTCGGGTTCTTATGTGTTCTGATCAATCGGACCGGCGTTGAACGCGCATTATTTCCCTTCCTCACGGGCGCCCGTTGCAATTGAGAGAGGGTTCCTCCTTACATGACCTTTACAATGGCGTGTCGGCCGCCTGGTTGTGATGCATCTGGTAGCAATTAGCTTGTCGACCGTCGCTGAGCTTTGGCTTCTGAGGAGCTATGCAGCGTCCGCCGTGCTTCAAACCGGGCACGTAGCAAGCAGCCTCGTCGGCGAGATAAAAGAGTGAACCCCTACGCCTGCGGTCATTCGGGTGTTCGGGAAAACCGACCATCATACAATGGGCCACTGTCTGGTCTCTCAGTCGCACGCACGCTCTTCAGCCGCTTAGTCGCCTAAGCACGATGGTTATCGGAGCAACAGCAGTAACGGAGAACCGGGAATTTAACCTAAACGATCCTGCGCACGTTTGCCATTTGTTACAGATGTCTGCTGTGCTGCGTTGGGACACTGCCCCAACCTTTCTACGCTGAACGTCCCTTGAAGCAGAGAACAGATGCCGCAGTAGCCGAGGAAAGCTTCCGGCATAAATTAGCAGCAGTCATGGCCTTGATATAGTTTCGTTTGACCCATGCATTACTTCTCAAGTTATGTTTTTCTGTTGTTTCCATGTTTTACTGTTTTATTCGCATTGTCTATTCAGTTTGCTCCCCCCTTATGTATTGACATGGGCCTTCAAGGAAAAATAAATGAAATGAAGCATATATAATGCCTCCACATCAACCGTAGTCCTCCATGATTAGAGTTATAAAATCGTGAGTGATGACTGCGACAAGTGATGACTATGCGTAATGTTTCTACAGGCTCTAAACCTCAACGAACATTAATTACTTTTTAAAGAGCTGAGGCATGCTACATTGCATTACGAATACTAGTCATGAGTCAGTTATGACCTCGAGTCATTTCTTTGAGACATGGCTGCGCAAAATTTTATATGCTCCACGCCTCCTATATGTAGCCTTGGAAAGCTCCATTATTAGAGGTATGGCGTTATAACGTTTAACATGCATAGACGATGCGTTTTACTAATTTACTTTTTAAATTCGGTCTTATTTTTATACACCAAACTTAGTTCAGTTCAGTCCAGTCGTTCAGTCGTGTCCGACTCTTCGTGACCCTATGGACCATGTCACGCCACGCTTTCCGGTCTCTCACTATCTTCCTGACATCACATAACTCCATCTGCAGTGCCTCGAGGAGGCCATCTAACCATCGCGTTCGCTGCCTACCCCTTCTCCGGCGACCCTCAACCTTTCCCAACATCAAATCTTTCTCCAGCGACTCCTCCCTTCTCATCAGATGACCAAAGTAGCTGAGCTTTAACTTTAGAATTTGACCTTCCAATGAGCAGTCAGGGTTTATGGTCGACAATATCGACTGATTTGATCTTCTGGCAGTCCAAGGAACTCTCAAGAGTCTTCGCCAGCACCACAATTCAAACGCGTCAATTCTTCGGTGGTCAGCCTTTTTCACAGTCCAACTCTCGCATCCATACATCACAACTGGAAAGACCATAGCACGAGTTATACGGATCTTGGTTGGCAGACCAATGTCTCTGCTCTTTACTAGGCGGTCAAGGCTAACCATTGCTCTCCTTCCCAGAAGCAGGCGTCTCCTAATTTCATGGCTGCAGTCTCCTTCCGGATAATCTTGGAACCCAAGAAGAGAAAATCTGTCACAGCTTCCACTTATTGTCCATTAATGCTCCAGGACTTGATAGGGCAGGACGCCATGATCTTTGTCTTTTTAATGTTTAGTTTTAGCCCAAACTTCTCACTCTGCTCTTGTACGCGCATCAGAAGTCTCTTGACTTCACTTTCTGCCATTAAAGTGGTATCATCCGCATATCTAAGGTTGTTGATACGTTTTCCAGCAATCTTCACTCCAGCTGAAGACTCGTCCAGACCGGCCTTCCTCATGATGCACCCTGCATATAGGTTAAATAGCAGGGTGACAGTATGCAGCCTTGCCTCACTCCTTTCTCAATCGGAAACCAATCAGTAAGACCATGCCCAGTTCTGCCTGTGGCCTCTTGTCCTTCATACAGGTTCCTGAGGAGACTGATGAGGTGAATTGGAACACCCATCTCTTGGAGAGCTTGCCACAATCTGCTGTGATCTACGCAGTCAAACGCTTTCGCATAATCAATAAAGCAGAAGTAGATGGGTTTCTGGAACTGTCTTGCTTTTTCCATGCTCCAGCGAAGGTTGGCAATCTGGTCTCTAGTTCCTCTGCCCTTGCGAAACCCAGCTTGCACGTCCGGAAGCTCCCGATCCACATACGGCTGCTACCTTCCTTGGAGGATTTTCAACATCACCTTGCTAGCATGCGAAATAAGCGCGATCGTGCTGAAGTTGGAACAATCTTTGGCACTGCCTAGCATAGTGTACATTTCGCGGGTTTTCATCTCTGAGCGTTTTGACAAATTTCAGCCCCTCTTCGTTATTTTCAAATTTTCAAATTTATCAGACCCTGTAAACTTCTTAATTCAATTCATAAATTAGTTACAATTTATTCACTCATCATCGCCTATTGTGCAGCAATCATCAATCACTAGAACCACAAATCACTATGATAATATTTTTTACGAAGGCCGCGATTATTCCTGACATGCGGTGCACACTACTACTACTACAACTACAACTACGCCGATGTTATTTGGACCGAACGAGCTGTACAAGTTATGAATTAATATTCACCGCAGTGCACAACTGAAATTTCACGCAGTGAGCAGTAAGAAAAAGTGGGACCGCAGCAATCTACAATCGCCAACTCTCTCCTGCATGCAAAGCGGCATTCCGCGCCTGTTCAGTTGAGGACCAAACATGCGCAGCTTGCTCAACAGTCAACACTGACGAATGGGATAGCTGGAGTGATGTAGTGAATTGGGTAAACAATGAAGAAACCACACGATACAAGGCGGAAAGACACGGATGAGCCCTGGCTCTCTGCTGGCCGTTTATTTACAGGCCGCATGCACGAGAAACACGCAAATGGCGACTAAGCGCTGAAGAGCATGCGCGGGACTGCGAACCCAGAAAGCGGCCTATTGTATGCTGGTCGGTTTTCCCGATCACCCGAATGGCCGCAGGCGCAGGGGTTGCTCGTTTGGCTTGCGCAGGCTACTGGCTACGTGCCCGTTTTGAAGCACGGCGGACGCTGCACAGCTCCTCAGAAGCCAAAGCTGAGCGATGGTCGGCAAGCAATTGCTACCAGATGCATCGCAACCAGGCGGCCGACACGCCATTGTAAAGGTCTTGTGAGGAGGAGCCCTCTCTCAATTGCAACGGGCGCCAGAGAAGGAGGGGAATAATGCGCGTTTAACGCCGGTCAGATTGATCAGCACACATAAGAACCCGAATTAGGCTGGGAACGCGTGTCTTCAGGATTTCCCACGAAATAGGCGGCCATGCCCTAAGAAGGGAAGCGCTAACAAACCGAGCAGGGATGGCCCTAACACCCGAAGACACAAGCGACATTCTTGGAAAAGTGAGGTATGGGGAAGGGAAATGCCGCCGGCGAGAGGGGACACGGCCATTCTTCAACAATGACGGCTGTACTGTTCGGCGGCGGTAATCGCTTGATATAAGCGGTCTCAAGATATATGGCTTGTACCTTATAAAGATAATTTGTTAATCGTCATAAATAATCACCGGTTATTAACTAAGTCTAACAATTGCTGTAATGATATTGTACCAAACATAAGCAGTCCCGTGGTATCGACATATAAGACTTGTCGACGTTGTAGCCTGAAGTTCAATTGTTATCGCACTTAAATAATTAATAGCTTTTAAAAAAGACTGGCTTTTAATGTATTGCAGGCGTACTAGATATAAACTATCCGATGTTAAATGACTTATTAATGGTTATTAACTAAAACCACCAAATAGAGCAGAGCGGTCGTACGCAGTATAAGGCATCCATTTATATGTGAGTATGTTATAACATCAAGTGCAGTTTGTAATAACAGTAAATTCAATAACGACCTATAATTAAGGTCTGCAAGTAGCCAAGTATAATTATACCCTACGTAAACTATTCGACGAAATGTGACTTGACGTATCATAAAGTTCAATTCTTAATCACAGTAAACTAATTAACTTTCGAGTAGTTCGCTGCTACAAAGCTTTTAGTGCAATTATGATCTGCATAAGCTTTCCATTGATATAACAATAGCAGCGCTGTACTCATGAAATAAAACTCAGCTGCACAGCTGCAGCGTACACTTCCTATACGCACATTCTGTGCACGGCGCTCATCAGCCAAGTAATGCCGGAGTCCTTCAATATTGGTAATGCTACGATATATGTCATTTTGGTTTAATTAAAAAGCTACGACCTCCCTCCCCCCACCCCATTCCAAAAAAAAAACAACGAAATCTAACGCTCCTAGCCAGGCAATAAGGTCTAATTGTCATTTTACCTTATCCTGGTTCCCTTAAAAAGCCTGCCACACGGAAGCTGAGGACCAGAATGGCGGCCCACAAGGCTTGGGGTGTGCTCGAAACAAGTAATAGCAATGCACTTTAGTTAGAACTCAAGAAGCTGTGGAAATCCAGGCCGCTATCTCCATTTTGTATTGCAAAGGCGCTACCACCCCGTACTTCGAATCCCTCTTTTAGAATCACTTGGTCTCTCTCCCAATGCGACAAACCCTCTTGACGACGCCTCCCCCCTCCCCCCCTCCCCTCCACCATTCTTTTCTTCTCGCGTTGGGAGGGTTGGGAAAGGATAGGTATGGAAAGCAAGGCGGGGGAGAAGGGGGGGGGGATTACACCGGTAGAAGTAGATTCGCTGAAGGTTTACTGACACTACAAAACTGAAAACAATATTTTGAAACAGAGAAAAATAAAGAGGCGCGAATTAAAGTCGAGCCTATAGTTTCGAACTAAAAGAAATCAGGTGTGTATTGCTAGTATGAATGACGTTAATTGCGGAGGGAGTAATTACATCACTTTATTCTTGTAACAACACATAAAGTATGGAGTAAATTAATAGCTTGAGCAGCCAGCATCTCGATAATATATGGGGCCAGCCTTCACTACCCTTTCTTGTCTTATCGCGCAGTGTAAAGGAGAGACGTGCTGCGGTTAAGACATCGTCCCCTCCCCCCCCTTTCTCTCCTTTCAGGATATCGAACCAGAGGCCCGTCGTGAAGAGGGGCGAAAACTGATCCTGCAGCTTGGCGAAGAGGGCGGGTGGGGGGGGGGGGGAGGCCTTTCTCTTCTCGCACCCCAGATATGTAACCCCCCTCGCATAGTACTCTAATCGGAGCCCGTGAGGCATTTGAATTAGAAAAAAATTAATAAAAAAACAGCAGAACACAAACGAGGAACCTTTACTTACAGCGGCTAAGGTACATCGCGGCCTGCGATTGCACAAGGTTTTGCCGAAGTCACCATCTTTTGAATGAAGAAGCTGACGAATTTTTTTTTTCTCAGATACACAATATGCACGAGACGCGGCCGGTTCATCGCGATGAAGCTTGTTGGTAATGCCGCGCTTACGGGGAAACATGCGCCTAATATATAACTGCTTCCATATGATATATGTGTAGCGCAAAAGGACAATCCAGGGACACAGAAAAGGTACACAACACAGGTGCTGTCTGCAGCGCCTGATTGTGTACACTCTGTGCTACACACTGTCATGGAGCCCCGTTTCCGTCTCGCCCAAGTTTCTATCCTTGTGAATATAACTGCTGTAGTGAACTACACGAAGATATACGAAGACGAGGATTAAGTAGGCGAGAATATCACGAAGACGAAGATAAGGACGACGAAGTGCCGCTGCGCTGCTCGTGCTCGCTTGTGGAGACTGAGACTGGCTGTGTTCTTGTGTGGTTCGCTGCGAAACTTCGACAGGGCTATTATCCCTGTTAAAGCATAGTAAAAAACCCCTTTCACTTGGCGGAGTTTTCTAAGCCGGTTTCGCTCAAGCAACTTCGAAGCTTCATAGGTCTATGCTCCTATTTTCGGCGCTTCGTGCAGAATTTTGCTTCGATAATTGCACCCCTGACGAAACTACTCGGAGGAAACAGTACTGCGTGGTCGGTCGAGTGCGACGAAGCGTTCAACGCATTGCGCCGTCTTTTGACTTCGCCACCAATCCTTCGCCACTACGACCGGACAGCACCCACCGAGGTCCATACTGATGCGAGTGGCGTTGGCCTCGGAGCTGTCTTGGCACAACGGAAAAACGGTTTTCACGAATACGTCGTCGCGTACGCGAGTCGTATCCTCTCTAAAGCTGAACGCAACTACTCAGTTACGGAAAAGGAGTGTTTGGCAATTGTGTGGGCATTAACAAAATTCCGACCCTACCTTTACGGTCGCCAGTTTGACGTCGTCACGGACCACCACGCGTTATGTTGGCTGTCCTCTCTTAAAGACCCGTCCGGCCGCCTCGCACGATGGGCTCTCCGCCTACAGGAATTTGACATCAGCGTTATATATCGCTCTGGCCGTAAACACATGGACGCCGACGCACTATCTCGTTCTCCCGTCTCCAACGAACCTGCTTGCTCTACGGAGGCTGATCCCGTCCTCTCCTCTCTAACCATCGCTGACATGCCTGCGGAGCAGCAAAAAGACCCGTGGCTCACATCTCCTATCGAGATCGTGTCCACTTCTCCTAACGCTGCTGCGCCTTCTCGGGCTTTGCGCCGTCAAGCACAACACTTTGCCCTACGACACGGTCTTCTCTACCGCCGCAATTATATGACTGATGGTCGATGGTGGCTTCTCGTCATTCCCCGCCATTTACGACATGAAATTTGCACCTCTTTCCATGCCGACCCTCAGTGTGCCCATCCTGGTGTAGTGAAGACGTTTCAAAGGATCTCTCAACGCTACTATTGGCGCGGCATGTACGGGTATATTCGCAAATACGTCCGCTCCTGCATCGCCTGTCAGCGCCGGAAGTCATCCACAACTCGTGCTTCTGGCCCCTTACAACCACTTCCATGCCCGGCCCGCCCTTTTGACCGCATTGGCGTTGACCTTTACGGGCCACTTCCCTGCACGGTTTCTGGAAACCGGTGGATTATCGTCGGCATCGACCACCTCACCCGGTATGCCGAGACCGCCGCTTTACCCGCCGCTACTGCCCGTGAAGTTGCCCTGTTCTTACTACATCATTTTGCTCTTCGCCACGGCGCGCCGCGAGAGCTGCTGAGTGACCGAGGACGCGTCTTCCTTTCCAACGTCGTTGAATCTCTACTGGCCGAATGTCGCATCATACATCGGACCACAACAGCCTACCACCCTCAAACAAACGGGTTGACTGAGCGCTTCAATCGCACTCTAGGAAATATGCTGACGATGTACGTTGCCGCCGATCATACTAACTGGGACGCTGTCCTTCCTTTCGTGACATACGCTTATAACACCGCAACGCAGTCAACTACTGGATTTAGCCCTTCCTTCCTCCTTTATGGGCGTGAGGCGTCGTCCACGAGGGACACTATTTTACCATATCGTCCCGACTCCTCCGAGTGTACTCTCCTTTCAGACGTTGCCAAACATGCGGAAGAACGTCGCCAGTTGGCCCGGTGTTTTACATCGGAATCTCAAGGCCGCCAAAAGCATCATCACGACAAAGATGAGACGCCACACGTTTTTCCTGCAGGATCCCTTGTTTGGCTTTGGGTTCCTGGCACCCCACCGGGATTGTCATCAAAATTTCGAACCGAGTATCACGGCCCCTACCGCATTGTCCGTCAAACCTCCCCTGTGAATTACATCGTGGAGCCACTCACTACCTCTTCGGACATGTGTCATCGCATCCGCGAAACTGCGCATGTGAGCCGCCTCAAAACGTACTACGATCCGCTCCTCTTGCCCTCACCATAGGTCGCCAGGATGGCTCCTCTTCGCTCCGGGGGAAATTGTAGTGAACTACACGAGGATATACGAAGACGAGGATTAAGTAGGCGAGAATATCACGAAGGCGAAGATAAGGACGACGAAGTGCCGCTGCGCTGCTCGTGCTCGCTTGTGGAGACTGAGACTGGCTGTGTTCTTGTGTGGTTCGCCGTGAAACTTCGACAGTGCTATTATCCCTGTTAAAGCACAGTAAAAACCCCCTTTCACTGCATGCTTTAAAAATGTTTCTGCCAACAAAAGCAGTTGCCGTTTACCTTCCGTCATTTCTATCGATGCTTCGTTCCCATTGTACAGAATGCGTACTTACGTAGCATCAGATAGCGCAGTAATACGTACGCTCCTTGTTCTAGCGGTAGCCCCGTTTGCCAAAAAAGCAAGTCTTCTCTGTGCACCACCGCTTT
Source organism: Amblyomma maculatum (assembly GCF_055883805.1). Taxonomy (NCBI): domain Eukaryota; kingdom Metazoa; phylum Arthropoda; class Arachnida; order Ixodida; family Ixodidae; genus Amblyomma; species Amblyomma maculatum. Next base: position 131,252,209 of record NC_139352.1, read on the forward strand.
CTCTTTGACGTTTTTCTCTGCAGTTTAGTGAGAGGCACTGTGGAAACAACAATCGGGAACCGCGCTTCACCACTGGCGACACAGTAAAAAAAGAAGGGATACAGGCGAGCACAGAACGCGCGCACAAAACGCGGAAAAAAAAAAAACCGACGCAATCGTCGCCGAGCAGGTAGAAGTGCGGAACGACTCGCATGAGCAAACACCTACACCGTAAATAAATTGCTGTACCTTCGTGAAAGCAATAGACGCGCAGAAGGAGGTTTAACACGCACGCACAACAGATTGCCGCATTCTGAAGCGAGAAAACTGCATCGTCTGCTCTGCCGCTAACGATTGGCTTTCATTGCCAACAGCGCCATCCTCGCCCATAGGGAAGCGTGGGCGCTCGTCACACTAGCCAGTATATTCTAGGCACTGTAGTATGCATGCATGCATGCATGTATGTATGTATGTATGCATGTATGTATGTATGTATGTATGTATGTATGTATGTATGTATGTATGTATGTATGTATGTATGTATGTATGTATGTATGTATGTATGTATGTATGTATGTATGTATGTATGTATGTATGTATGTATGTATGTATGTATGTATGTATGTATGTATGTATGTATGTACGTATGTATGTATGTGTATATGTGTGTGCGTGTGTATGTATGTATGTATGTATGTATGTATGTATGTATGTATGTATGTATGTATGTATGTAGGTATGTATGTAGGTATGTATGTATGTATGTATGTATGTATGTATGTATGTATGTATGTATGTATGTATGTATGTATGTATGTATGTATGTATGTATGTATGTATGTATGTATGTATGTATGTATGTATGTATGTATGTATGCATTGAGATGCCGCCAAACGGCGGTTTGAAGCGTCGTGACACTGCCCAAGCGTCTAACCGGGGTTATACCCGACTCTGTATTACCTTATTTTGGTTAGTTTCTGGTGGGTTGTGAGGCTTGTGCTTTTCGAACGCACCCCTGGCCTGTTGAACGGCCCATAGTTGAATGTCCTTGTCTGTACTTTGCACAGTACTTTGAATCACTGTAGTTATTTTCGGCAAGTGATCTGTACCCATGCGTCATGTTCTTCCACTTTTTGATGAGCTGTTTTCCTCTCTTCCAGCCCTTTGTTAGCCACTTTTCCAGGTTTATCATGATCGTTCGGCGTTCCTTAACAGTCGCTTCATTTTTGCTTTTTGTGATTGTTTTCTATAAGATCGGAAATTTATTAAACAATAGCATGCTACATAGTTTCCAGTTGTAATTTATGCATTTTGGCTCACTGTCATTTTTGCATGCAATTGCGTCACAAACGTGACGAAATCGCTAACTTATTTATACAGCGCGTCGTCCCTATCAAACTAGATTAACCGCGTATGAGGGTAGATCGAACGTTTTTGTTTAAGTAATGAATTGCTTGCTCTACCAGGAAATATCTATAATTTTGGGGAGATAGATGGCATAGTTGCACGTTCGTCACTGGAAGTACAAGATCAAATTTTAATAAATGCTACAGGAATAAAAGCTTCGTGGTACAAACGTAATTTGGGATGAAAAAAGAGCGAGTGGACAGTAAAAAGGTACAAATGAGAGTAATGATAGGGAGAGGGGGCAGATTTGGGACATAAATATAACATGAAAAGTTTGTAAGCTTGGCGCCCGCACGCGATTGTCTTTGTGTCTCAGGGGTCAATGTGGTGGCGTCCGCACGTGTCGACCCATGTCATACGCATGGGCTTAGATAGTCAATAGGAAGATTTTTCTGCCCGTCTGGTTGAAGCGCGGTTAAAAGATGGAGGAAAAAGGGCATGCAGTGTCTCTGTTTGCCATTGATATTACATCACCCCAAGTCTCTTCACCCCTCTCATTACTCATTCATAACCTTATCGCCCTAGCGTCCATCTAGCGAGGCGCTACTTTTTATCATTGTGACATTGCTTACTTATAGTTTGGGACTTCTTTTTCTGCCCTCTGCCAGAGCTCAACTGCTCCCCTAATACTTTTTTCGTGATCACTAATCGTTAGGCTGCATACCATCTCTTTGGATAACAAAGCTCTTGTTCCCTTGTCAGTAGACTTGGTATAAGCTCCGGTGCAATGGCAGGGACGCTCTCCTCCAGCCACACAACGACATCGCAGGAAAAGATTGCATCCTGGATATGGAGCCATTCGCAGTCTGCGGAAGTTACTTCCACGCCGTATGCGTTAAAAGACCCTAATATGGCCTGCAACAGATCCTATTTCTGAGTACAATCATCATTTCACCATGCGATAAGATCGATGTAAGTACGACTACTGTCGCTATATTTTAAAGGTCCACTGAAATGGGTCACCAAGAAGGATAAATAACGCCATAACATTGATAGACATTGAACCACCCATCATTCTCCCGCAAAAAATTTTCTATCTAGCTTCTGCAACACCAGAGATATCGGAGATTAAAAATGACCCTTCCAATTTTCCCTCTCAACTCGTACGCCGAAGAGAGCCATAGAAAAAATAAAGAATACAAGCAAGTTCAAAGCTCCTCCCAGAAATACGTCACTTCGACGAACTTCCGGTTGACGCGCGTTCGCTCGCTTGCGTACTCGCGCCCCTCGCTCGCACACGCCTGAGGAGTTCGCCAGTTCGCGCAGCGACGGTTAGTGTAACCGCGAACCCGTGTTTAGCCCATGTTACACTGCGGATCAAACCATAGTTACACCACTAACCGTGGTTATCGCAAACCGAGCTTGGCGACCTCGGTTTGCGTCGTTAATCGAGGTTATGACGGCGTCTTTTGACGGATTCTACTAGTCGGCGCCCGAGTGCGCGAAACGTACGAGCGGGTCTGCTTCACAAAGTTATTCATTTGCTCACTGTATCACGTTTTAAAGGTCGATGTATAGAATATGGAGCCGCCCGACGTCTTCGATGTATCGTTTGAACGGCTTGTTGCTGAGCAGAACGTCAAAAAATGCGCGGCCTTAGCTATGGAAGTACACGAGTTTGCAACGCTTGCAGCACGGCAAGCCGCGAGTAGGCTGAGGTACGTTACACAATTACCGCGGGGGTGGGGCGCGCGAGCGCGGCGAACGACGGCGCTGTGCGTGACCGTCCCTAGTCGTCGCTAGGTCTAAATTGTTTCGCTTCGAAGCCGCGGCGGTCGGCGCTTTAGAATTCATAAACGCTGTCGTAAACCTTCTACTTATGAAACTGCCTTATAGTGAATTCTATCCTGCCGTAGTAGAATAATTATAGGATTAACTCTGGCGACGCATTAATCGCAGAGCTAGTACGAGCAGATAGGATCAGCCGAAATGCACCACCGGCAGCTGGCTTGAGCAGGAACTTGCTTGTACCACGGCTATCGCTCTTACCAGCAATTTGCAGCTGGTCAGCGTTCCTCACGAGGGCTTCATTCTTGATATTCGGCCCAGTATTCCAGACGCCAATAAAATTTAGCACGCTTTATTTCGGACATTGGTGCTAACGATCCTGCGTGTCATTCGCATACGGTATGCGGGAGGAGGGGCCACAGCGGCGGTGTTTACGGCGGTCGAGGAGGTGCTGCCATCGTGCGGTGCTTGACCGTGCGGTTGACGTCTCGTCGGACGACACTCCGGTACTCCTGAAACCACGTTTTATAAATAAGATATTTGTAAATGCTGCTTCGTTGCGCCGATCAATGGTCGCCTCACTGATAAGGGCAGCGAGCTGTGTAACAGCCCGCACAGAGTTCGAGCAGCGCACGAGCAGACAACTTTCGCAGCTACCGGAAGTGTGTGTGTGTGACGTCATGGCTCCAGTGGCCGCAGCGAATGGCAGCTTCTAGCAAGCCTTGTCAGTCAACTCACCCGTGACGTCACGGGTGAAGGAAATAGTTCCATGCGACACCGCCAAACGACGACTTCTCCGCCCGCGAATTTCAAAAAACGCTGTTTTTAAAAATTAATAATAAATCGCTGGCTTTGTTCCAAGGAGTTATACTTTGGGTTAGTACTGAAACGTGTTTGTTCTACACACTGAACACGTTTATCAGTGGCTTCTTGGTGGTCGTTTCAGTGGACCTTTAAGGCGAGAGCCTTTCTCAGCTCATGGAACAAAATCCCGTTCGAGAGCGTAGTGCACGCGATCTGTGATTATGGTTATTATCACGATGATTATTATGATGATGATGAATTGCGCTAGTCTGTCTATGCCTTCTAATAGGAGGTGTTTGATGCGTACGCAAGATTCTGCGAGGTGTGCTCTCATTGTCTCGTTCCTGACATCTGCATTCCCACAGTTGAACACGTGCCAAGGAACGCCAGACGACAGGATCGAGGGTATACCGTCCGAACTCAGGTTTGCCGGAGAGTGTGACAGATATCGCGCCCCCACCAGGCTCCCTTTTGATGACCGCTCCGCTGTTCCCATCTTAGCATCCTCTTTAAGAAAAAGTACACGTTCCGTCATTCCCCCGTGTACATTCGCACTCCCTCGTAACTTAACGAGATTGGAGGAGGTTTCCCTTAGAAGGACAACAGCTGGGGCGGTCCTTACCCCGTCGGTAACATGCCGATGGGAATCTCAAGCAGACATCGGACCAACCACATGCCCGAAGTCTTCCACACCAGCTGCAGAAGTGGATGTTCGCCACCTGCTTTGGACTTGTGCAGGGACAAGGGCATCAAGGACACAGATTCTGCGAGAAGTGGGACTAACCACAACAAGGGAAGATGACTTCTCTAAAGGGCTCACCGACAACGACAAGAGTGGGAGCCTGCTCCGATTTCTTACCGAAAATAATATACACGAGTTTCTATATTATGCCTTATGGTAAGCTTGCGTAAAAGAAAAATTTTATATAGCACTGCAACGAACCCCAATAAGAGCGAAACGATAAATGAAAAATGATAGCACGGGAGGGCTTTCCCGATTTGCCTCTTGAGAGACGTCTTCACTTCACTTCACTTTATTTCCTTAAAAGCCTCTCTTGGAGGCATTACATAAGGGGTGGGTTTACAAACATGAGAAAATACAAGCACAGGTCATTGCGTTTGAAAATCAATTTTTAAGGCATCAATAAATGAAGATTGGCATGAGAGGGCGGCGACTTCGTGGGGAAGGGCATTCCAGTCCACAATTGCTCGGGGAAAAGAAGGATCCCGAAAAAGTTTTTGTGCGAGCAACAGGCCGAGTTATCTGAAATGGATGCGAAGCGCGATGAGGTATGTGGGTGCGATGCACAATGTAAGGTGCGTGATTTAGTGAACTGTTTAGAATTTTGTGCAGTAAACAAAGACTGGCAATGCGGCGACGAAGTAAAAGGTTATCAAGACTGGAATTTTCCTTTAGAGATGAAACGCTGATGGAATACGAGTATGCGTGATGCACGAAACGGATGGCGCGGCTTTGAACTGATTCGAACGCATTTGTTAAGTATATCTGAGATGGGTTTCATATTGAACTGGCGTACTCAAGCTTTGATCTGATCAGTGTTTTATATGCCAAAAGTTTAAGTTGTTGGGGCGCATGACGTAGGTGACGTTTTATGAAGCCTAAAGGTCTGTTTGCAGATGATATGATGTTAGTTATGTGTGTACACCAAGAAAGGTCGCTGCAAAGTGTAATTCCAAGGTACTTATATGATTACACGCATTCTATGGAAGAGTTAGCAACTTCATAAGGAAAAATAAGGGGGTTATGCTGACGAGTAAAAGAGATGAGTTTGCACTTCTTGGCGTTTAAAGTCAATAACCAGCGGTTGCACCATTCTTGCACTTGGGTTAGGTCATGCTGTAGTGCTACTTGATCAGATACGTTAGTAATTTTCCGATAGATTACGCAGTCATCGGCGAAGATTCTTATCTGACAGTGGACATGCAGAGGTAGGTTATTTATATATATTAAAAACAGGAGAGGGGCGAGTACAGACCCCTGTGGGACGCCAGATGTTACGGGGATTGTGTTTGAGCTTTTGTTATTAACATAGACGAACTGTGAGCGGTTAGCAAGAAACTCTTTATTACAATTTAGAATGTTGGGATGGAAATTTAGAGCGGCGAGTTTCATTAGTAAGCGTTTGTGAGGCACCTTATCAAAGGCCTTTGCAAAGTCTAAGAAAATTGAATCAGTTTGCTGGTTACGGTCAAGGTTAGTGTACAGATCGAAAGTATAGATTGCTAGTTGTGTTTCGCACGAAAAACCCTTTCGGAAGCCATGTTGCGCAGGATGAAAGAAGCTGTGTGAATCTAAAAAGTTCATGATATGGGAGTAGATGACATATTCTATGATTTTGCATGGCACGCTAGTTAGAGAGATGGGACGGTAGTTTAATGGCGATTATCTTGTACCGGATTTGTGGACCGGGATGACCTTCCCCCATCTTCCAGTCGTTCGGTAGCGTTCCTGTTGAAAGAGACTGAGAATAAAAGAGACAGATATACGGAAAATATGTCTTTAGTATTTTTTAAAACTTTGGAATTGATATCATCTACGCCAGCAGATGATGAGAAAGTCCCTGTAAGTTTTTTTCTGAAAGCAGAGGGAGAGACGTGCGAAGCGCCCTTTGTAAGAAGTCACATTGCGAAAGGGCAAGCATGACGTTTTCTTGAGTGTCAATCACCAAGGACAAGTGCCGTTATCGTTTTTCCTAACCTTTTTCCTATCAGGTGTGTTTTTCCGAAACACACCTGATGCCTTGGTTAACTCATTGCTGATGTGTCGTTCATTCACAAGAGGACTTAGACGCTTGACCTATTACAGCTACATGTTTCCAAAAGCTAGTTTAAATGCAAACGAACTAGCAGAATATGCAAGACCCAAAAGAAAGGAAATTTTATTTTCGAATTGAACGTTGTCCGTCTTTGTGCGTGAGCCGCCGCAACCGCTCGAAAGAGGTTTTGGCGGAGTGGCGACAACAAAAGCGAAAATTTTCGTTTCCTTTTGCAGGATGTGAAATGCTTTCACGCCCTTAAATGGAAGAGCGTAGATACAAGGCAACAAGCATATTTTAATTTTATATAACTGCGGTAGCTTTCAATTCTGATAATGTCGAGATATGGTTTAAATTCGTAGCGGATGGAATTTCTTCCATCTTTCACTTTCACAAGCCATCATTTTGAATGAGACAAAATTTCTTTATTAGTTAACTGAAACTTAAACGGTTGAATCCAATTCAGTAATGAAACAGAAGCTGCCGATTGTTCAGAACATCTCTAGGAATATCCGTGCTTACCTGTTGTCAAGGCTCTACAATCAGTTGTCTAGCACCTCCCAGATATCTGCGGTTTCACCGCGGAATCATTATTACTGCTCAACGCAGAGATTGTAAACATATTTTTGTTTTCAGATAGATATGCTAGAATAATTAATATATGTATGAAAAATGAACAGTGTTTCACTACTGAACCAATTACCTGTATTCATGTGGGTGTAGGTAAAAACGTCCCCGGCAAAAAGGTCCCCGGAAGATTCGCCCCTGAAAAAACGTCCCCGGGAGAAATGGCCCCTGAAGAAGCAGCAACTAGGAAAAAATGTCCTCAAAAACTTGAACTAAAAATGATTTCTTCGGGAACTCACATGAAAATAAGTGCGCATTTTATGCCATTCATTTATGATTTGAGGTAAATGTAGTCATAATTTGGAACCTGTGTCCTCTGGGTGCCAGAGATGTTTACAAGAACTGCGTGGCTCTTTACACGTTGAGTGGTTCCTAGCTTCGGAGCTCATTAAGACAGGTCTAATCAGCCAGGTAATACTGCCCACTGAGAACAGTACAAGCAGATCGGCGCAGTGTAGTCACGGGAAACCGCCGTAAGCATAATACATCACTAGAATTACTTCCTAGACCTTCTGTTGAAGATGTTTAACCGTTCCTCTGATGATTGTATATAATGTTGATAAGGGTGATGACTATGGAAGCAGGCGAGGATTAAGCGGTCGTGCACTATACCCACACAAAAGCATCGCTCCAAGCTTTTCGTCTGGTAAAGCCGATGGTCAGCTCGCCTTTTCACGGCGAAAAAGCGAAGATGCGCTGTCGCCATATTACCGCTGCCATCATTTTTGTCTTCTTTTTTTTTATAAATGACCGCATCAGTTCGATGTTCGCGGTCACCTCTGAGCCGACAAATGAACCGCTGTAATAAAGTTAACATACATTAGTCATCAATGCATCTCAACACGGGGCCAGACGTCATGGCCCCGTGGTCATGACGTCTGCAATGCGTGGCCAGGCGTCTAACTGTATTCCCAAATTTTCTACTGGTGTTTTGGAGGGAACAACCAATGGTTTTCCATATCCGAAATGCGTGCTGGTATCCTGACTATGCCGATAAGTGTGTAGCGGCTTTTAGCCCATTTTTTATCGCACACTGGAGATGACCTTAGGACCACTGTGGCTGATCATTGACGGCGCTTGCAAAATTAACTCTTCGCCGAAATTATAAAATAGTACCCATATCCCCACAAATTTTGTCACACTGCCGTCACTATAGGTCTGTTCTTGGCCTGCTGCTTGCGTAGTTGTATAAGCATTGTGCTGCCAACCAGCCACTAGCCTCAAAAACTAGTGGCCGCTATCTCGCCACAGCGTAGGAACGCCGATGGCCAACGATTCCTTTTTCGTGACCTTGAACGCGATGGTAGTCACCTTTTTAACGTGACGCCATGAGTAGGCAAATAGAGTATAGTAGGCTATATCTTACCGTTGGCATTAGGAAACTCATAGCCAAGCAGCCAACCCCGTCAAATTGTCGCATCGATAACCAGAGCCTGCCCACAATGGTGGGCAGTGCTTTTATCAACAAAAGAATTTAAAAGCTTACATCGGACTAGGATTGTTCCTTAAGGATATGCCGAACCGGCTAGCTTCGTAGCGGCTGGTAGCAACGAAATGATGTGCAGGGGCCGACAAGCCGAGATGGCAGCAATAAATCTGCATAAACTTGATGTAGCGGTATTCGTCTCGTGATTAATTAGGCGCGCTACGGGATTTCAAAGCGGCAAAAATGCACTCTTTATTCAATCATTCTTACTTCTTTCCTTTCTAGAGCCGACATCACGCTGACCAGCCACTGTGGGTTTTAATAGGGCACTACACGCGTTTTACAGCTTATTCATGACTTCATGGTCAGACAGCCAACTTCAAGCAATGATCGTACGCTCTATCGAGTGCGCGCCGACCACGGTTGCCCTGCCTGTAGAAAACACGGAACAATATGCTTACAACAGCCATTTAGCAAAGCAATAACGCCACGTAGCAATACAATATTAAAATATTCAGGTCGTCCGGCTCATCGCTAATGTTACGAGCGGATACGGCACATTCACTCAAAAGCACGAGGTCGCAATAACTGTGCGCCATAATTACAATTTTTGCAGCGCTTTTTTTCAGTTCTTACCAAAGCTTTCACTCTGCGGCATGGTTAGCGTCAACATTAATTTCGTTCCCCATTTTACGAAAGAATTAGCGTTTTTTTTAATGTTTTGGTCATTTTCGCCCTACACATGTATTAGTGTGTTTTTCAGCAAATTTAATTTTTGACAAAAACTTTAAGCATACAACACGAAAAACCTTTTCTAGATCGCATATCTGTATATTAAGAATGACATGGAAGCAAATGCTCGCATGTTTGATTAGAGAAACATTCCAGCCAAGTGGGTGAGAATTTCGAGCAATTTTTTAAACATGTGTTATTTCCATTTCCTTGCTGGATTTAAATTTGCTTGATATATATTTGGTGTGCTTGTGCTTACATTTCCGCGTAGACAGTCATCCTTCCTATGGCGTCTGGGAGACGTAATTTCCGAAACGTATGTTTCAGAAATATATATCATCATTTCGGGCCTCTGTCACAAGCTAACATCGAATATGACAAGTTTGCTTATGCTGAGCCCAACCATTAATTACATGGTACCGACGGCAACACTGTTCAATGGCTGTTCGCTAAATAGCTTCGATAAAAAGTTCGTAGAAAGTTACAAGCTCATAATAAGAAGTACATATATCGCTGATTTCATTTGCTGTCATTATTTAGTCTCTGGCGTGACTAGCACACGTGGAACCTTGGCGGCGAATTCGCATGGCTGCACCATTTAAATACCGTAGCAGTCTGGGCGTGTTGGGTATACATGATGGAAAAATACAGCACAAAGAAGGACGATGACAAAATGAAGACAGATAAGACCAACGATCAAGTCCGCGCTATTGTATGTTCTGTGTTTTCATTTTGTCCTCGTCATTTTTGCGGTGTATTTTTCCATACTGCACCCGTGTTTTTGTACCCAAATGTTCGCCAAAATTGTTGACCGAAACCGAAAGGTGATTTTTGCCCATCTGCAATGTGTTAACAAGGCACTTTTTAACCGTTTGCAAACATGATATTGTAGAAATTTTGAGATATGTCTGTGCAATCTGTATTCCTGTGATTCAAGGTAGGATGGAGAGAAGGTGATAAATTTTGGAGAATATACAATTATAAAAGTTAAGTAATTTCATTTCGACTTTTCATATTGCAGGAGCAGCCATCGACAATGAGAGTGAGTCCTTTTGTTTTAGTATTGTCCGGTATGGTTCCATTTTTCGAAAGTTAAAAATACGCTTGTGAAACATCGTTTTGTTGGCTTTTCTGCATTGCAGTATCTTAAAATGGCTTCTATATCAATTCTAGTACATCAAAGACACGTATGTTTTTGTATTTGATAATGTACAACAGTTTAAATAGATTTTAGGGAATTTCCTCCTTTCAGGACCCCATGATACAATTTAGCAATGCGCGGAAAGAGAACTAAAAAAATTTCAGTAGTGTGTGTTTAATGCTCGGTAACTCGTACTCCAAATGAGCAATAATATAGTTCCCTCTCAAATAAAAACTAAAACAATTGAAAATAAATATTGTTTAGTCTTGCAGAAGAATGGAGACTTAGTCGCCTACAAATTAAAATGGACTGCAGGGCAAAGTGTACATGCGAGTAACCATCATCTGTTAATTGAGTAATTCTAATCAGCGCCTGATTTCGGCGCAGCCGTTTGAGGCCTTGGAGCCGTTTCAAGGCTCCCGCGGCAGAGAGGAAAAACAAGAATGACAATCAATAGCACGGGTCCTAGGAAGCATGCTTTTCAATGGCACGAACCACGCTAGTTGAATAAAGTGGTCATGATATTTTGTGCACGTGTGTGGCAAGAAAAAGAGGGTGGATTTCATTTGGTCCATAATGACAATCTCTTGTCGCCCGTCGATGGGCACCTCCCCGGTGCTGACCATGCTAAAGGACGCGATAAAGTCCATCCCTTATGAAATTGGTATTTAGACGATCTATAGACGTTTTATAGACACTATATCCAACCATTAGATCCTGACTTTTGTCTATTGTCGATCGATAGCTCATATATAGGCAAACGTCTGAAGCACCTGGCATGACTTCCTGTCTATAGTCAGTCCATAGACCACCTATAAACAGAAGTGTATACCTGGGATATTTTCTATTGGCTATAGACAGTCCATGGACTACCTATAGCTGAGAGAAAATTATAGTCATTACATAATTTCTTGTTTAGACATCTTATATTCTATCTATTTATTATTGTCTCATGCGGAGTTAATTTCTTTTTGTCTATTTACTATCTAATGACTAAGGTCTACAATGGCCTTCATTTCCCTTTGTCTGTAGACTATCTATAGACTAATGTCTATACCGCATTAATTTCTAGTTGGCTATATACAGTCTGTACACTACCTATAGGTTACTGTTTAAAACATCTCCCGTTTCATTTTATCTAGAGGCTATCTTTAAACTAAACTCTATGATGCCCTTAATTTCTTTTCAGCAATACACAATATATACAGTATCGATAGATTTTTGCTTAAAGAGTCTAGGAGTCCTTTTTTGATGTGCATAAATGTACAAGTTGAGCACTGACCACTGCGGCCAGAATGAAACGCTGCAGCGAGAGACCGCGCTCTACCGGGAGGCGTTCTCCTGTTTCTGGTTTTTGAGGTTTTAGATTTTAGTTCAGCAATAAATTATCGTCCAATGTTGTGTTCTTTTATATTGACCTCTGAAAGTCTCTTTCGGTTAGGTTCGTTGTTGGGCGAGTTGGTGACGATGTTCCATATCTACAACGCAATACAATTTTAACACAACACTGTACAGTATATGCCAAAGGAAAGTCCTTTTAGAAAAAATAACTGGAAATTTCGCCATTTAATTTTTAGGTCGCTTTGACCTAACGTTTAAAGACGTTTTGTATCAGCCAATCAACGTCTCATCTAAAAATCCCAAATAGAGAATCAAGTATGAGAGTTTAGGAAAGTGACTCTCTATAAATCATACTTAGAAAAAATACGGCACACACTTGAGCTCCACCTCAAGTCAATACGAGGCAGCGTTTCACACGCGTGGACAATTTTTTCGGCGTTCATATTTTTAAATTGTTTTATTTTTTATAAACAGCTACGTAGCATCGGCAAACTTCCCGTTTTATTCTGAATACTTTTACACCTCTGAAACCATATTTTTTATTTTATTTCAACTATTCTAATTCGTTTGTTGATCAATTACGCACTCCAAGTGTTTTGATGAACATGATGAAGTACTAGCATTTCATTGTGGGTAATTTGACAGCTTTCAACCGCCGGTTTCCAAGTTTTCCTTTTCCTATTATTTGAAATAACTGATAAATTACATATTCTGATTTTTTTTTAATTCGCTTAATCGAGTATTGGCTCTTCAGTCTGAGCATTTTTACACATTTGAACCTCATTTTTATTTTTGTGTTTCATTTTCAAATTTTTTAATGACTTCAATAACTTTGTATATTTTTTGTTAGCACACTTGTGTTATGTAGATTTTTGTCATTACATTCCACTTCCTTCTGCACTGCCCCCATGAGCCTTAAAAATATTCATATAAATAAATTAATTGTCATTGCCTCTCACTCACCAATCATCAATCAATAGAACCCAAAACTGCTGTTATAAAAAGTTTCCACGCTGCCCCCGATTTTCCTGCACACGCGACTACAACACCGACTACAACGGCGACAGCTTTTGCGACGTACAGAACGAGCTGTATAAGTTATCCTTTAATAAAGCCCAAAATATATTTTCTTCTCACGCGGATAGCAGCGGTTGCCGCTGGAGTCCCGGACTAGGAACACCGCCTACACATCCCCCTCCCTTATCTCTACTAAATAAAGTTTTTCACTCACTCAGTCACATTGCTACACGCCTCTTTTCCGTTGGCGTGTAAGCTAGCTGCGACTCACTAAACTCTTTATAAGAATATTGTACCCCCACATACATGCCGTTTCTGAGCCAATGACCAATAAATGCTCTCCATGCTAAATGTCGAAACGCTAACACAGAAAAAAGAATCTGACAATACACCATACACACCAGTTGGGGAAAGACAATGGGTATGCGGAAAATGATCAGGTTTCGGTTTTGGTTTTACTAAAAATCAAAGCTTTTATAATTTTGTTATCCATTTAGGCATTAAAACAAATTTATCACTGCCTTTTAGGGTACGCAAATAAACTTTAGTTCACGAATAAACTTCAGTTCACGCAGTGTGTTATAGTTGGAGATACGCTTTTCAAATCTGTCTTTATTTGCGCGGTTTATGGCGACCAAGTAGACGCAGCGGGAATATTTGAGTAACAGGCAACTATGCGCCCATTTCGAATGGCGGGCCGGCGCATGAGGCGTGCGTCGCGTTGGTTACTTCGGAGTCTTCTTCGTGGGTAATGTTTCAAACGGACACAAAGTTCAGTGCCCACTCACGGTAAGTTGATATCAAGATGCTCTACTGATATTGCGTCCTACATGATTTCGAACAGAACAGCACTTTCAGCGCGAGCAACTGCTATCATGGTGTGTAAGCGGTAATGTGTGTAACGCATGGAGCCCGTTGTTCACTCGGCTCAGCCTCGCGCGCTTATGTCCATGCTGCAGTGTTTTTTCTTATGCAGGGCAAACGTAAACAATGATATTAACCGTCTAGAATACTTTGTTTAGTGGAAAGAGCGGCGGTCAGCGCTTGAGGCACTGCATGTTAACTTTACCAGGTGGCACTAGCGGCGCCTAACCGAGCACCATTCAGAGACCGACCGTAATCAGGCAGCAGCAAACACGGAAGTTTTAGCTAATTAATCGAAGTAATATGACTTCAGCAAGGCTAAGGTTTCGTCAGATTACCTCAGCTGAGCAGGCTCGCAAGGCACGAAATGCGTGAAGCTTCGCGTTTACTTCAGTAACCAGTCAGACTTTATTCTGAACAGTCACGTCTGCGTCATTTTACTGGCGGGTTAGTACAAGCAGCTCCTGCGAGAGGCAAACAGCACGTTCTGGGCACTTCGCACTCCAGTCCACTTATTGCAGGCGTTCTGCTAATGTCGCCGCTGGAGCGATACTAGCTGTCTGCTAGTTAAAGCCCCTCAATAGACTAAAAGTAGCGCCAACATGTGAAGTTTGCCGCCCGCCTCCTCTCCTGCGCTCTCCTTCGTCGTTCGACCCTCTCATTGGCCGAGCGCCGTCACGTGCGCGCGCGCGCTTTTTTTTTTTTGCTGGGCTTGCAGCTTCCTCCTTTCCAGCGGGGCGGGCGGCACGCGCGCGGCACATATCGCCGTGTGTTTTGCTACCACGCGGACTGCTACTAAATCGTTCCCGCTGGCTATTTAATTTTTGTTCAAGCATGTTGCGCTCTTTGGCCGGCGGCTGATAGAAGCACGGTGGTGAAGGCGAGTTCAACCAACGCAGACATCGCGTACAAATGGTGTCACGCACTGACAGTTGAAAACGGAACCGTTTCAGCGCAAAATATAAAAAAAACTGCTACCACGCTTCTCAAGTTTCACGGTAGCTTACAATTCAGTCCAACCTGCAAAGAAACCAACCACACAGACTGCAGCTTCCGCTGCCTAGTTAATTTTTTTTTCAAACATGTTGCGCACTTTTGTCAACGGCTGACAGACTCAAGGAGGTGAAGGCGAGTTAAATCGACGCCAAAATCGTGTACGTATGGTGACACACCATGGCAGCTGAATACGGCACCATCTCAACGCCAAATATAAAAAAAATATAACTGCTACCTCCCTCCCCAAGTTAATCGGTAGCTCACAAGTCAATAAAAGCTGCAAAGACTCCACACAGACTGCAGCTTCCGCCGCCTATAGTTAATTTGATCTGCAGCTGAAGTTGAAAATACGTTGAAGACAGCTGCTGCCACACTTCTCAAGTTTACCGGCAGCTCGCAATCCAGTCAACGCTGCGAAGAAACCATACACAGACTGTTCCGAAATTGTTCCTGTCCGCCGCCTAGTTACAAATTTTATAAAGCATGCCGCTGAGTGGCCAAATGTGACGAACTACGGACACACGGAGATGACGGCGAGTTGAACCAACGCCGACATCGCGTATATGTGGTGTATGAGACTCACAGCTGAAACTATTGTGGCGGGAAATCCCTCTCAACATTCGGTAATTATGTTTCAGCAGTGAGTAATATTTTAAACTGAACACATTGCGACAAAATGCAAGGCTCTGGTGAGACCCGGCGCACGGCCGCCTCGATCGGCGCGCGCACGGCGCTGATCGAGACGGCTGTTATCGGCTGTGAAGGGCGCCTGCTCCGGAGAGCGCGCGCTAGTCGCGCACCCCGTAGGTGGAGCCACGGTCGAAATGCGAGAGGAGGAGCGGCGCCGCCGGAGGAGGAGATGGCGCTACTTTTAGTTTATTGAGGGGCTTTACTGCTAGTGTCACCTCTGCGACGCTAGCAGAGAGCATCGCCAGTAAAGTAGTGAAAACATTAGGGTTGCGCCAAATTTCAATGCAGCTATTCTAAGCTAGGGACCTAACGTCAATGCCAGGTGTACGTTCTGCGCGTTTTTCGTTTTGTAGTATCCCGTCCCTGGTGTCGCCGACCTCTCCTCTGTTGTTGTGATGTTGCCTTATTCTTCAAACACGCAGGTCGAAGCTATCATTTTATTCATCACTGAAACTTATAGAAGTGAGGAAAACTCACATTTACACACCACAACTTTATTTAAAATCATTAGTTCAAGACAAGTGTAGTAGGTATAATCACAATACAATTTGTTCAAAGCTGGTGTTTGAAACTGTTCATACGAAAGCGCAATGTAACGAAATAAGGTTCCCTGAAAAACAAGTAAGCACGCCCTTTGCAAACAATGGCAATTTCAACTTCTTTCACTTCTTTGCCATGAAAATAAGGGCGAGTGAAGACCCGTTTCCTGTTGTCTGCATTAAACACCAGCAACTTCTCGTGCGCGACAAGAAATAGACAAGAAAGAAAGTTGTAGCGCGCACAACTCCATCAAAATTGGGCACATTAAGTCTTGCCCACGTGCTCGGAAGGCTGAGTTTGTCAGCGATTTTCTGCAATGAAGCAGGCTCACTCGGCTCGTTCAAATTCGGGCTCACGCTCTCGTCTTGTACATTTGTGTCGTGTTGACAGGAATCGTGAAAGTCACGCCGCGACAAATGCACTTTCTTGGCCGGTGCCACAGCACATGCAGCTGGACGCTTTCTCTCTCGTCGTGTTTGTTGAACTTGCTTGGAAAGGTAGGCCGGCAAGTCGGGCAGCAAGGATGTGACCGCATCAGCGGTCAGTGCAGGCTTGACACGAGGGATCGTAACGTCTTTGCCGTCGACTTTGTACACATAATTCCGCAAGATGAACGGCGCTTCGGAATGCCTTTCGTGCACCGCCGACGTTTCCGAGAGTGGTTTCTCATCATCATCATCAGCCTGACTAACCCACTACAGGGCGAAGGCCTCTCCCATATTTATCCAATTAACCCGGTGCTGTGCTAGCTGCATCCACTTGACCCCTGAAATCTTCTTAACCTCATCCGCCCCTCTAACTTTCTGCCGCCCCCGGCTACGCTTTCCTTGCCTTCCACTTTGTTACCCTCAGCGACCATCAGTTATCCTGTCTTCGCACTACATGTCCTGCCCATGCCCATTTCTTCTTGATTTCCACTAGAATGTCAGTTATTTCTCTGACCTACTCTGCACGCTTCCTATCTCTTAATGTTACCCCTATCATTTTTCGTTCTATAGTTCTCTGAGTTGTCCTCAGCTTAAGTAGAACCCTCTTGGTTAGCCTCCACGTTTCAGCCCCATAGGTTAGTACAGGTAAGATGAAACTGCTGTATACTTTCCTCTTGAGTGATACCGGTAAGCTGCTGTGAGGTTCTTTTCTTTAAATCTTCTGGCCACCTTGTTCTGTGGCTTATTCAGAGACAGCAATCTAAATAGATGACCGGACCGACCAATTTAACGACGAATTATTTTATGTACACACATGGACGGGACGAGAGTAGGACGAACAAGTAGGACGAAGACTAAACACAAAATTGTCTACAGTCACCAGTTCGTTGGGTAGGCAGGAAAGTCGGTGTAGGGTCGCTGCTGTAGGCCCTCGGCAGGCTTAGCGAAACACTAGGCCTCCGGACGGGGCCCAGTGGAGGCACGAGGCCTCGGGGTGCTGTTCCACGGCCGATGAGGCAAGTCTCCCCGACGTGCCTGGGTCCAGCACGGCGCAGAACGCCCGTGCCTGTGACGAACTCCTTTTAAAGCAGCGGCGATGGGCTGAAGCTGTGGTGCTCCAGGGCCCGATCGCCTGGGACATCAGGAGAAACAGGACAGGATGCGGCCGGTAGGCCCCAGGTCTAGATCCCCGGGTCAGGCCTGGCAGAAGACGCACCGCTCCGAGCTCCGTGCACAACCGATCGGCTCCGCTGCTCGCCTGTTCTCCCCTGCTCGTGCCTCGCGCTCCTCGAGCCAACCTCCACGTTTTCCTCCTCTTCTTTCTCCAAACGTGGTTTTCCTTCTTAGTCTTTTATCAAATTCTCCCCACTTACACACCTGTTCTTCACAAATATGCCCCCCTCCCCCCTAATCATAATCTTTGAGTGCTTGCCAATGCGCTCCATCCCAATCTTATTCTTCTTATTTCCTTTTCATGGTCCGGATCGTCGGTCACTACCTGTCCTAAGTAGATATATTCACCTGCTACTTCTAGTGCTTCGCTACCAATCGTAAATTACTGTTCCTTCCCGAGGCTCATTACCTTAGTCTTCTGCATATTGATTTTCAAGCCTATGTACCTTTCTACTTTTCCTGTCTAGGTCACCAATCATTCTTTGCAGTTCATCTCCTGAGTTACTTAGCAAGGCAATGTTATAAGCAAATCGCCTATTACTGAGGTATTCTCCATCTACCCTTATCCCTAACTGCTCCCATTCCAAATCTCTGAATACTTCCTCTAAGCAAGCTGTGAATAGTACTGGGGAGATCATGTCTCCTTGCCTAACAGCTTTCTTTGTGGGAATTTTGTTATTTTCTTTATGCAGAACTATGGTTGCTGGCAGCCAGTATATATATCTTCCAGCAGTTTCACGTACGGCTCATCTACCCCCTGATTTCGCAATGCCTGCATCACCGCCGAGGTTTCTACTGAGTCAAATGCTTTTTCGTAATCAAAGAATGCTCTGTATAAAGGCTGGTTATATTCCGAGCATTTTTCTATCACTTGGTTGACGGTATGGGTATGATCGATAGTACAGTACCGTTTCTGAAACCCTGCTTGATCCTTTGCATGAACACAGTCTAAGGTTGACCTGATTCTATTAGCGATTACCTTAGTAAATACCTTATACGTAACAGACAAAGCTGATTGGTCTGTAATTTTTAAGGTCCTTAGCGTATGATGATAATGTTTGCGAGGATAATGTTTACAGTGTCTTGTCATTGCGGTGCAAATTTCTCTCCCACTGCTTTCGTTGGGCTTCGTCTTTCGGGGCTTTAAACAGCGAGAACGTCCGTCCGTTCAACTCACGAAATAGGGTACTCGGTCTTACAACCTGGCACGTAGCAGTGCGCGTCGCTCTTTTGGCTTTCTTCTCCATGACTGCATGCGAACCACTGTTTGTGCGTACGACACAATGCAAGAAAGTATAAGATGCCGGAAACGCTGTAAAAAAAAGCAGACACAGCGTACGTGCACAACATAACTGACATCAAGCTACACGTGCTACTGCGGCGCCGATCTCCTCGGTTTCTAGACGCCAGCGCCACGCGCGGCGGCTAACAGAAAGGGCAACAGCTCTTTCGTAGGCCGCGCCGCGCGCTGTTTCCACTGCCCAAAGTATTCTAGTATACTGTAGCGTCGGTTACGTCGGTGTCTTCTTCGTGGATGATGTTTCAAACGGATACAAAGTTCACCGCCCACTCACGGTGAGTTGATATCAAGATGCTTTACTGATATAGCGTCCTAAATGATTTCGATCGGAGAAGCCGTTTCAGTCGAGGAACTGCTATTACCGTTTGTAAGCGGTATTATGTGTAACACATGGAGCCCGTTGTTCTCTCGGCTGTGTTTCTTCTTATGCAGGGCAAACGTAATCAGTGATATGAACCGTTTAATCAAAGCAACGCTCACTAATCGTGCACCGGCTTGTGCACCAGCCAAAAAATTTGCCTCGCGCAGGAACTAAATTTCAAACTCTCTTGAATTTACCGTCGAGGCAGCTCAATTTGTTGAAACCCGTGGCAATCAACATGTTTCATCTGCGCGAGATTTATTACGTATGTATTTTACATTTTTGTGGCATGACTTCACAGACAATAAATGCCATGTGTAGCATTTTCCTTGCGTGGCACTAGCACTTGATGCGCGTGATGGACAAACAGGTTTGGCGAAAAGTGTTTGCGGTACCAGGGTACGCAGCACGCGACATTTGTCGAAGTCACAGTTATGTATAGTGGTGGAGGAAAGCTTGGTGCGGTGACCGACTAGAAATAAACCTCGCGCCAGCGCTGAACCGCAACATGTAAGCAGCGTGAGTTACATACGGGCTACTGCTACCCGACTCCCCCTTCTGCTCTCCGCATCTTGCCATGTGGACTCATCCATGCTTGTTACTCGAACCGCTGTCCGTGGCTGTTGGCTTGCTTTCTCTTCGGCTTGAAACCAGAATCATTGAGCTTTCTACGAAGAGAGTTTAAATTTTGTTTGGCGAGGCTGCTCTGTACACTTGGCGTGCGTGCACAAAGATTTTCGAATCGGTTCCTTCGCGAGCGACAGAGTATGCATGTCTGAACTGCGACAGCTACATGAAGTAGGCGGCCGAGCCTGGAGCGGCAATTGTCGCAAAGAAATGCAAGTCAGCTTGAGCTGTGTTAATTTTACAGGAGCCCTGGTGATTAAAATCTTGTGCTGTTTTATTGGAATGACGTTTTTTGCGAAGGTCTTCGCTACCCTCTTAAAACACAGCGTAACGATGGACGAGCGAGTAGACGGGGAAAGTGTTTTCGACCCCGCTATACTCGCTTACCCTTTGTCCGTCTCGCTGCCCTGTGCTTTCAAGAATGTTAATTGCACGAACTAGCTCAATTTTCCGTTTTAATGCAGTCTTTGTTCGAAACACAGCGGCGATTAGCTGCTCAGACAGCTCTTCAGGAAGAACGCAGTGAATTAATGACTTATTCAGCCATAAATAGCGTCTCACTGTCTCATATGTTTCACATGCTGTCTCGCTCTCAAATCTCTATGGTGGAGCTACATGCTGCTCGCATACACTTACCAGCTGCATACAATTCTGCAACCGCGCTAGATTGTATATAATGGAGTGTCATCTGTATTCCGATTTAGCATCTGTGTTCATACTGGAAACTAAAGCGCAAAAAATACGAGCACACTGAAGGAAGAGAGCGAACAGGACAAGCGCTTTTCCTGTGTGGTCTCTTCCTGCAGTGTGCATGCAAGTTTTTTTGTCTTTAATTTCCATTATGAATATTTCCCAACATGCCCAAATGTTTGCCCTCCTTTGGCATTGTGTGCTCTAAATTTAATGCTCATTCCATGTGTGGAGAGCTTATTTTCGGTGCATTCCAGGTGTATTATTCGTAGTTTTTGTCTGAATAGGTATTGTTTACCTACTTTCACGCAGCGCTTTTTTTAAGGGAGCATATTTCAGATGGGCACAAAAGCAACTATTTTAATAGTCCCTGTTAGCGTTCCTGTGTTGGAGCTTTGAATTTGCGCTCAGTGGTAAATAAAAGCCGGCACGGGACATGACACTTCATACTTGCAGGGTTGGTAATATACAGATATCATTACTGAGGCAGAAAATGAGTCCTGCTCGCACCGTGGAAGCGATAACGTACAGTGGTGAGCAGCCTTATCTAGAGCGCGCCGACGGTGCACCGCAGAGCACGTCAGCGCCATCTAACGTTAGGCCCTGGGTTTGAGTTATGCGTTCCGTGCGCGTGCGTGGCCAAAATAGAGCGTTGCCTGCTCGCGTGTTCACGGCATCATTTCCGCTCAGTGCTTGCGCATCATGCCGCCAGGTACACACTTAATATGTAACAGCGGCCGGAAAACCAACGCGTTTAGCGCTAATGACGAAGCGGCTGGGCAAGCAAGTGCAAGTGATATCTGGTGGTCGCTCAGTTCAAAAGCAAACGCAAGTAATAACGGATGATCGTGCGTTTCAGACACGCACCAGAGTTCGAGAATTGGGCCTGGTTGGTTGTTTAATGCGTTGCAGGCGTAATGTTTTATCACGTCTTTGCTTTGGCCTATCAGCTACATGGGACACCACACTGGCATCCGTACAGATCTAGGAACTATACTCGACGACACTTTTCCTTGGCAATTGGCACAAATGTAGGTTGGCGGGGCGTCCTTAAACGTGTCACTCTGCCATATAGTTCGATCGCGCGGCTTTCGGTCCTCATAGACGTTCAAGATCATTTCCTTCGCTTGCTTCGCCAGCCAGCGTCTCTTGAACTTGACTCGAATCTTGTCTGGTGAAAACTCTTTCAACTCTCGCGGAATGGACGAACCAGAACAACCGGAACGACCCCAACAGGCGGCAGTCGCCATCTTGTCTGCAAAGTCGAGGCGGCTCGAAAACCCGCGACAGACATCAGAAGAGAAAACCCGATGGAATCAAGAAAAAGGTTTTAGGCATAGCAGCTTCATTTCGTTCGAAATATCGGTTCCGTGATAACAAATATACCGTAAATAACTAGCGCTATGATTTCAATTTGTTTTTGCCGAAATTGCCAATGTAACTATAGGACTATATTCAGCTGCGTAGGAAGATGATGCGTTTCGGCTCCGTAACTTTGGCTTCATTGCCAAGAAGTGTTCCCGAGTACAGAATCCATGGTGGAAGTAGAATGGTAGCGAAGGCTGGGCCCAAAAGCGGTTCAGCGGTACCGCAGCATAGCCACAGCCCAAGCAGCACGCCATCAATGGACCGCCATTGGTCCAATATTGGGATATATTGGTCCCAATATTGGTCAATATTGGCGTCTGATTGGGGCGCACAAAGAGCCAAGATATATGCCAACCAATTTGAATGGCTCTCCTATCAAAACCAGTATTGGCATACTACCTTGTTTACTGGCATTCAATGGCACTCAAGGACTACTCAATATCTTCCACCCAAGCTCACTCACTGGTTGTTATATCACGGCTATCCCGCCAAGCTCACTGGGCATCCAATATCTTGTATCCATGCTCATTCACCGGATACTCACATCTGGCATCCAGCCAGATTTATCGGCTACGCAATATTTTCAATCCAATCTTGCCCAGTGGTTTTGCATTATTGGCATCCAGCCAGAGCAATTGGCAATCCGGCACATTATGGTGCTGAATGTTTCAATAATTACTACTACGGCTAGTTGCTATTTCGTACTATGGCTAATAGGCAACTACAAAGCCATCCCATACGTATGCAGTCCTGATATTTTTAATGTAGCTTTTTATTTAAATAAAGCATGCTGAGAATATCCATGCACAGAAAATAATACAGCTGAAAGGTACATTGCATGGTGATTTATTAGGTGTGCATGGGTTACAGGGCGTGGAAAAATTTAGGCAGAACTCTTAGACTTCAGTGCTTCTCCTGTTTTTGCATCCCTTGGCAAGGTGTTCTCAGGTCCCAGGTTCGAGGAAGGCGCTGAGTTCATCGCAGCTTCTTTTGTGGTCGGTTGTAGGGGCAGCAGCTCCCAGCAGCCTTCAAAGATATGGACTTGAGCAGCGTGCATAACAATGTATTTCCTTTCGCAGATGGCCCCTGGAAATAAAAGCAACATTCATAAATCCCATTAAGAGAGAAAACTTTTGGAAAGTGGAAGTACAGCTAGACCGTGGAGTAAAAATGCAAAATAAAGCACCACCTGTTGACCCTCAGACAACTTTCTTCTGGTTTACTCAGGTTGAAATAAGCTGTATACTCGGTGAGGCCGGCCATATTTACTTGGTTACATTGGTTGCGACATCTGGCAGTGCACGGCTTCCCATGTGGATGTGTTGTTGACGCTGGAAACAAAACAAAATGTATTTGCTGTCATCTATTCATTAAATGGTAGTCAGTGCTTGCCCCCTTCTACTTGTAGTGCCTTTGTGATCGAACACCTGTAGAAGAAAGACGTCGTCATAACTGCATGCTTCAAATCAATAGCTTTCTTTGAATAGTTTTCGCTAGGATAGATTGCCGCAAGAACTAAAATAAAGTACAAAAGAAAAAAGAGACGCAAAAAATGGAAGTCGCACTCCGACCGCGGCTGCTAAAATTAGTGTACATTGCATCATTGCTGCAAACAGAACATTTTAAAATTTGTCAAAGCTGCAGCCAAAACAACGTACGACACAGACGCTTTGGGGTTTATATGATATACTCAAATTCAAAAATAAAGAATCCATAGCTTAGCATCACGTTTGTTGTGGGAACAAGTTTGTACGTGTGGTAAAGTATAAGAACTATGGTAGCAACTGTAAATAAGAATCCCCTTTTCAGAATTTTTTTTCATAGAGTTCATCGCGCGGACAGTAGAAGCTCTTGCATGTCGAAGAAAAAGTGTCATGTTTCAGGCAAGCCCCTTTTTTCTGCGCGATATAACAATCTATAATTGCGAATACGAGCATTTTTGAACGAAAACTCTTTTTTCCATTATTTACGCAAATAATCAAAGTTAGCAGTAAGAATAAGTTCGTCGGCAGATCTTCTTTCCGGACGCTTTTAGTTTTCTACATTTGATAGTAAAACTGCACCTGCTGGATATTTTATGGCACATCTACTACTCGGGATTAGCGCAGGAGAAAGATCAAACACGTGAATAAGCTACACGTCGTTTAGGCCATTCCAAACGCGCATTCATAACGGCAAATTACAATGTTAAATATTCGCTCGCAAATAACAATCATGTTCCAGAAAGCCCACCGTAACCATGAGTTTTGAATAAAGTATGTAAAAGAAATTGATCACTTCAGACACACAACACGCGCGATGAAGTTGTAACCTGAAAATCACACAAAACACGCATCATGTTTTACAGGGCCACATTTTTCTTTTGCAATACAAATTGGCCACCTCTGCGCCGTAAATTTTGTCTTTGTGACCAGAGTTTATGCATACAATATTTTGTATGCATAAACTCTGGTGCGCTGAAAATACAGTTCAGAATTGACTGGCGTAGTGCGGTCGAAATAAATGGCTTTCCGTTCTCGTAAGCATATCGGTTATTGACATGAGGATCAAGGCTGACAACATACAGCACCAAATCATGCAAAAAAAAGGGTATCTTACCGTACGGCTAGCGCAGATTCCCAGATCTCAGTAGCAACAATCCAAAATGAATATTGCCACGCGAAGTACATCCCAGTGATCTGATGCTTTATTAACCTGGTAAGAAAAAGTAGCCATCTTACGACGAGACAAAGCAAGAAATAATCTCAGAAAGCTCAGTTATGAACAAACAACTTAAAATGCTGGTGGTACTCACAGATATCCTCTTTCAGGTATGGTCATTAAAACGAATTGGAACTTTCACAATGCTTGCTTTTTCGGTTCTGCTGTCCAAAGCTGCAGGAGCTCGAACAGCTCGAGCGGGTGGGGATTGTGTGGCCGGCCGGGCGCCTCTGAATCAGCCGCTTGTGTCGAGTTTCGAGGCACGGTTGGAAGGGGGCAGAAGGGTCGTTGTGTTTTCACTCTCTCTTTCTCTCTCTCTCTCTCTTTTTTGCTTGAGATCTGTCCAAAGAGGAGGCATAAAGCTCCAAAGGTGGTGAGAGAAATGAAAGAGGTCCCGTAGGACCGCGCGAGCCCAGAAGGCTGCCGGCCAAGAAAGTTTGCTCCCCCCCACCCTTCCCCATGTCCCATCTCCCCTTACCCCGGACCCCAAGAGTGCCGCCGCGATAGGCCGGTATAACCCGCGTCCGGTAGCCACCCCCCCCCCCCCCCGCCCCCTCCTTCCCCCCTCAAGAATATCCCACAGATCCTAGAAGAAGAGGTTGGCGGGAAGGAAAGGAAGAATGCGGGGGAGTAGATTGGGGGGCATTGTGAGCAACCCATGCCTAGCCGGTAAGAAAGAAAGGGCAGTAAAAGTCGCTGCCCTTCCGCGATGACTGCTTCACGGGGAGAAAAGGCTACAAGATGTGAAGTTGAAAGCGGTTTGGAAAATTGCTTTAGTCAAGGCCCTCGGGCGGAGAGGCGTCAAAAGGACGAGAGAATGGAAACCATATGTTCTTTGCGCCAAGCTTGTGAGGAGGAATGCGCAGAGCTTTGCCCTCGGCTTCGCTAAAACAACGAGAAGTGCGTTCGTAGCTCTTTGGTCGCCTCGACTGTTGGCTCGGTAACGTTTTCAGTGGCACGATAATTTCGCTACATTTTTTTGTTAATGCAAAATGCGTTACTTATGTGTTTCAGTAATAATCACATACGTAAAACAATCTTCAGTTTTCGCGGAATCGTTCTCGGTTCGAACAAATGGACATAATTTTTAAATAAAGATGGCACACAGGTTCATGACGGAGTGCTCTAGAAACGTCATGACGCGCAACTGAGCGGTGCAGAAGCCCGTATACTTGCTGTATTCCTATTAAGGAAAAGAAAAACGAAAACGACCACAACTACGCGTACTTCAAGGTTAAAATTCCCATGTTATTAATTTTTTTTTTCAAATCAGGTCAACATTTAGAGCAAGAAAAAATCCGCACAGAACTAAGCGTGGGCATATAAAGCAGCAAGAAATACAAAATACTCGACGAGCTAAGATCTGAAGAACTAAATTGGCAATAAAGAAAGAATAGAAAGAAAGCAAGGGTCAACATTGAAACTATATCTACGAACTTTGGACAAGGTGTAGTCCTCAGAAGCTTGCGCGGTAAAATCATCTTTCAGCCTGCGGAAGCTGCGCTTGTCAAAGCGGCAGAATATTACAGAGAGGAAAGCTAATTCTCAATCATGTGCTAAATTCTTCGAGAGTAGAGTTCTCTAAAAATTCCCCAAAACTATCTAAATAACGCACTCGCATTACTTTTAATATATATGAATTGCCATTAGCTACCTGGTTGACACGATGGGATAGAATTGTTTAGTTCTCTGCAGGGAAACGCCTTCGGTGCGGTGATTATATGGTTGGATAATAAGGCATAGAATGCCTGAAGAATAGTTTCTGATGAGTGCTTAGAAGAACGCTGTCAAAAACTATAATCAAATGCATCATTATGAGCCATGTATTGCAGCTTATGAACAAAAATAACTTCCATAGAGAGCATCGTTAATATGCAATTTCAATTTCGTTACCGTATATGCTGGCGACACATGAGCGCGCATTCATTGCACTGCAGGTAATTGTTTTAAATTTTTATTTTTTTCGTTTGCCTTGCCACATGTAGTGCTGTTGATTTTTTTTTATTATCTTCCACATGCACACAACGTTTCGGCAGTGTGCGATTTACGTCACATTAAAATACGAACCATTCCAGTACAGTTCAGATTTCTTTTCTTGTCAAGTGAATTAGCTAGACATGGCGTAGAATATATGTTGCTTGTATTTTTTCTTTGAGCTGAAATAGTTTATGCGCTGCTACAACGATGGCCAAAGTCGTTCAGTCTTTATCTGTCTGTTGCTGAAGCCCACAGCAGAGCTAAAGAGTACAGGAATAAGATGCAAATTTGTGTTTAGTAGATATTAGAACTCGAAGGCCTTGAAAGCAGCCCAACATATCTGTCTATAAGAACAGATAGTACTGAGGCATGGTATAGTCGGTGCTGATGCTGAATGCCGGAAACAGCTAGAGTAATGGCGAATCATGCAGTGAGTGTTTGATTGGCTAGCACGATCGATCTCTCCCACCTCTGCTATCGCTTGAACATATGTAGGGTTTCAGAATAACTGCCTGGGGGGCGAGTTGGTGCATGATGGAATTGAACGGCGGCGCAACACGGAAACGGACACAGACAAGAAGGGGACACCACATGCGCAGTGCGCATGTGGTGTCCCCTTCTTGTCTGTGTCCGTTTCCGTGTTGCGCCGCCGTTCAATTCCACTATGTAGGGTTTCTTTGTAACGCGTAAAAAAAGGCGGAAATAATGATGCTACGCGTGCGTGTTTCCAATCATAGACAAACGTTTACAGGATGTGGATTCACCGGATATATTCGATCGTTTCTGCGTTTACTATCCAAACGTAGCCACCGGTGTTTGTTCAAGCGACCCACACGTTCTGTTGTGTTCTTTGCATTTGAGTACCTTACGTTTCTTGACTGCGTAGGAGTTTTTTCGCGGACACGCGTCTTTTAAACGTTTGCTTGTCAGATGTGTGCTCGAGCGTGTGCGTATGCTTGTGCACTCGTATGCGTATATATAGGCCCATGGAACGAAATTCCATGCGCGAGAGTTGTTGCCGAGATGTGTTCAGGATCTGCGCACTGATGTGTCTATCACTTTCAATCATCCTGGTTTGACGAGATCAGAAAAACAAATCGTCTCCACCGGGAATCGGACTCCTAGCCTAGCTAGCGCTTTAACCAACTGCGCTAAACCCTTGATCGAGAAACAAGCAGCATAAATAATTCTCCTTGTCTACCGTGATGATAGCGACGAGAAAGACGCCGCAATTAGTGATAATGACAATGATGACAGTATCAATGGTAATGACGCTGCATTTAGTTGATAACGATAATGATACGTGATGCACCGTGTGCAGCATCATTAATCTCGCCTTCGCAAATTTCTGCAGTGCAGATTCCACATGCTGTCAGAATTTTTTCAACTTTTGGCTAAAGTTTGGAACACTATCTGTGTTAGCTACGTCCACGCGTGATCGACATCCGGCCCTCTAGTCTGCAGGAATTGTGTCGAAGATATTATATGCAGAATTTTACATAACAATTAATCGTGACTAAAATCGTAAATAAAAGAGTACTCTACCAAAATCGTCAAATATAATCGCAGGTCATCCGCAACAATTAGTAAATCACGAAAAGTATATTCAGAAAAATATATCCTACATTTTCCGTGATGGGTGCTTCAGTGCATTTTGTGTGGTCAGCTCAGTCAAACAATTTTAAGACAATCTGTACATTAATCCCAAAAAACGTTATATATATGGTAGCCCAAATTATGTATGGCGTATAAATATCTTCTATAGTTGAACGTAAACTGAAGTCCAGGCCAGCAAAAAATTTAGTTGGGACGAAATTAGCCCAAAAACACTGTCACATTGGGATACATGCACATTGAAAAATGTCTGTGTCGGTCAGAGCTGCTTCTACAGTTTTTTGAGCGCCGCCGCAGCCTGAAATGTGCAATGGTGACAAGCCACCAAAGCTCGTTAGACAATATTGACTACTAGAAACCACAATATATACAATATTGGGATGCCACCAATTCTGATGGGACAATATTGACCAATTGATGTCAAGATATATTCCATGTTGACAAGCCATCCATATGGCAGAACATTATTGCCCAACCTATGCCATTAGGGTGCAATGCTGGCTAGCCATCCCAGTCCATCGAACAATATTCTACAATAAAATGCAATATGTATACATTGTTGGCAGGCCGCCATGACAGGCGGGTCACTCTTGACCAATATACGCCAAGATTTATTTATAGCTGACAAGACAACCATAATGGCCGGACAATATTAACCAGTTTATCCCATTATATGTGCAATGCTGGCCAGCCATCAGAGCTCATTAGACAATATTGACCACTATAAACCAAGATATATGCAATGTTGGTATGCCACCAAAGCTGGTGGGGCGATATTGACCAATGCATGCCAAAATATATTCAATGCTATCAAGACAACCATAATGGCCGGACAATATTAACCAAGCTATGCCATGATATGTCTAATGCTGGTTAGCCATCACAGTCCACCAAACAATATTGACCACTATAAGCCGATCTGTATACATTGTTGGCAGGCCACCATGACTGTCAGAACAATATTGACCAATGCATGCCAATATATATTCAATCTTGACAAGACAGCGATATTGGCAAAACATTATTGCCCAACCTATGCCATGATATGAGCAATGCTAGCCAGCCATCAAGGCTCATTACACAATATCGACCAGCAGAAACCAAGATATTACAATGTTAGGAAGCCGCCAAAGTTGGTTGGACATTATTGACCACTGTATGCCTAGATATATTCAATATTGAGAAGCCGTTGTTATTGACCGGACAATATGTACCAGGTTATACCATGGTGCGGGAGATATTGGCAAACCATTGTAGCTAGTTGGCCAATAATGACCAGGTTGTCTCATTGTGTATACAATAATGGCAAGCGGTTCAATATGCGTGGGCATTATTGACCGCTGTTAGCCGGTTGAATGCCAATAACGAATATGGGTGAAGTTCACTGGGCCATTAATGCTTATGTTATAGCATGGCTGCACATTATTGGTAGCTCATTGGCACCATTGGGCCACTTGTGGGCCAGTAATCCCCAATCAATCCCCAATATTGGGCCGACGGCTGGTGCTGCCTGGGAGGTTGGGGGGCCAACCACTCAGATTAAGAAATTATACTACTACAAATTAAACAGTATATATCAACATAAAAAGAATAGGCATTTTGATAACTTCGCTTGTGAATGAGGTAAGGTATTTTCTAAACACATTCCTATTTTTTTTAAATCTTGTAACACTCTTATCGCCCCACCCCCTTGATGTTGCATCGGTCAGCGTAATTTAGTTCGCAAGTCTTAAAATGTCCCTTTTGCGAAGATTTCGACGTCCTTGCTGGTCGCTGCTCTGTCGCCGTTTGGTAAGATTTAATATCCCCTGCAGCAGTGTTTTTTTGCTTTCGTCCCCTTTGTGGTGCGGGCAGTTCGAAGTCTTTTTGCAGCATTGTATTGCGCTTAGTGTCTTATCGCACGATGAGCCCGCACAAAATGAGGATGCTCTGTGGCACGTTCCGACAGCGTGGACTCAGGCGTCGGTGTCTTACCGCTTCCCGGCTGACTTTCACCGGTGAGCAGATCTGGAGGTTGCACACACTCAATGTATGCTCTAATGCTCCTGTGTTAAGCACGTTTGTTGATGCTAAAGCTGTCTGGACTGGTGCAACCTTGAAAGTGCCTTGAAAACTGCTGTATACTTTCTGCCGAAGCAATTAAATGTGAAGAGTGATCCCAGTCCTCTGTGCTTCACGTATGTTTTGATGCACCTACTAATTAATGGCATTTTTATTTCAACTGCAGCTGTCATAGCTTTGTTTTCTGTACATGCATGTTTCTTTCTGTGGCAGGCACTTCAAACCTTTTCTATGCCTCGGCTGTAATCATTGAGATGATTAGCCCACTTAAACAGCGCTACTGTTTGTGCTGTCTGCGACATGTATTTTTATTGTTGTTATTTTTTGCTGTATTTTTTGCGTGATGGAATAAACCATGGATATGAAAACCACATTTGTTCACTTGGTACACTCTGTTGCGAACTGGGCACGACTGCCCCGTTGCACCAATGTTTCTGGACCGCACCTTACTGTGCTGAGGGACAAAGTAAATGGCCAAAGTACTTGCATGACTTGCAGCAGTATTTGTATTATGAATTTGCATGCGTGGTCTCATGCCTTTCAATGCATGCCTTTCAATGTCGCTACCTTTGCCAACCACTTTCATTCTGCTGGGGCAACTGCTTATAAAAAAGTTCGTAAACAACAGAAACTCGAGTTCTTTTAGATGGCAAAGGTTGGCGCGCGCTGAAAGGCAACAACCTTCAAAAGATGCAGGCTCGTCAATGCAACGTGGCGTTTAAAAAAAAATATAATTCGCGCAAAAGTGAACGTATGCGTGACGTCATCTGACGTCATGGCCTCCCAATTTTCATTGGTCGCTGGCGCCCATGAGCCGCCATGTTTTGGTACGTATGGGCTTTTATGAAGCCTTTGCTACCATCGTACATATGCCTTGTAGAATCCTCAAAGGGAAAATCCCCAGGGCTGCGAGTGCTGCGTATGCAGGAACGCGCGTTAATCCGCTTTTGCTCGCGCTTGCTTATCTGGCCGTTTTGATACACTTGAGGAGCACTGCGTCATCGCGGCGCGCTGGCGACCGTTACAGTCTCACAAATGCAGGCAGCGCGGCCCTAACGGCAGAAAAGGTAATCGCAAGGGAGTGGCTGCAGAAGGAAGCGGTGAGCAGGCATACTTTTGATTTGCCGCGAATGCGCACAAGACACATAACTCAAACCCAGAACCTAACGTTAGATGTCGCTGACGTACTCTGCACTGCGCCGTCGGAGCGCTCTACCCTTACGGAAATGCCATATCTGAACTTATAAAAAAAATCCAGATCAGGTATATTAGGAATTGGGCAGATATGGTATATTAGGACAGATCTTGGCCAAATAAGGCATATCTGCCCAATTCCTGATTTCGAGTACCAGATAAGGCATATCCTATAAGATATGCCTTATCTACCCAATTCCTGATTTAAAGATCTAGCCCGCATGGCATGTAGGTTTTGAACTATAGATCTATATATCTGCATATAAACATAACACTTTATTACAACACACACAAGACAATTTCAGTATTCCAGCTACACGCAGGCTAAATCAAGTTTGCCAAGGGAAACCTGAATTTCCCATTTTATTTCAAACCTTACAGGAAAATAGCTTTGAAACCACAGGTTTTCTTTTTTCCCTGCCTATACGGAATCGCTCAAAGACGGGCCTGAATTACGTGTGCATACCGAGGGTCAAAGACATGCTCATCCGTTAGTAAATATTGAGATTCTACTGATTTAGGCGCGATACTATGACAAACTAATGGAATATCTGAACAGAATAATGTCTACACGAGAAGCTAAAGTGAAAGACATTAACCTATTAAATTAGATATTACATTTTTATTCTACTCTTTTACACACAGAGCTTTAACCAGTAAATGCTTTTAGTTTGAGCTGGTTTACTTGCGAAGCTAAATAAAATAAACGGCTAATAATCGAACTAGACTACTGAAAGGAAATTTAAATGTTTGTCGATACTCGGAAAATGTACCGCTAAACCGCAGGGCGATAAAACACACACTGCTGGGACTGCTGATAATACCTAAACCTTAGCAAAGTATATATAGGCTGTCAGGAAGTACCGGTGTTACCTTAAGCAAAGGCTGCAGTGCAAAATGAGCGAAAGCGCCTAACTCGTGGTTGCTTTTGAAATTAAGAGAGAGAAAAAAGAAAAAAGCATGTCCGATGGCATTTGTCATGACAGCAACAGCTCTGCCGCTAAACCAAATCAAGCATGAAGCTACTTAGGTAGTGCAAATAATATTATTAAACAACGAAGGACCCTATCCACCCACTGAAATTTGTTAAAATTGCTGGAGCGAAAGACAAATTAGCAACGAAATGTACGGGAAAATATCACATACTGGCAATTACCATCCAATTTACTGATTGGAAAATTTCTTCATCAAAATAATAAAGCGAACAATATCCTGAGGCTGACAAGTGCTAGTTCCCGACAAGAAGTCTCACGCTCACGGTTTTGGTGATCGGGCGTGAAGATGAGGCGGCACGATGAGGGTGCGATCCGACGCAATGGTGAAGATTTGGCCGGGCCACCCAGAGCAGAAGCCTCGAAAAGCTCTATCGACCATCAGGTGCGCTGCCAAGGCTGGGGAGGCAGCTTCCACCCGCCGTGGGACACAGTAATTTCCTCTGTGCCGACAGTCAGACTAAAGCTCTTGTAGGTTTGCTGTCGCATTTTTGTTACATTCACACCGCTAATAGCGAACAGGCGCTGGCACACACACACCAGCATACACAACATGCAGCACGCCCGCCAGCCGCACCGAACTCCGATGCCTGCCACCGCGAAAGGAACGAGACAAGTGCTTAGGCGCACGGAGTTGAAAGGGGAGGGGAAAGAAGCAAGCACACGCAAAACGGAGAGCTCACGGCCTACGCGGTATAGAGCGTGGCAGCGAGGAGGAGAGATGAAATGCGAGCCAGCGACGCAGCCGCCGCTGTTTAAGAGGGAAGAGGGGAGCGCGGGAGAGGAGGAGTCACTGTCTAGCCAGTGCGGCCCTCCACACAGCCACCGCCAGCTGTCTCTGAGGGTGAGTAACCGTCTAGACAGCTCGGAGGGGGCCGTATACTGAACTGCCATCATTTTCTCGATATTTTGAATTGCTCAACTTAACCGACCATGCGTCTGTGCACCGGACTGCCGCCGCATTTTAAATGAAAACGCGAGTTAGTAGACGGAAAGAGGAGCATGTAGCCATAGCCCAGCGCTCTCCTGCATTAAGGAACACATGGCGTAATAATTACAGTGCAGCGAAATCTGCATATTTGAAATGTTAGGAGTAGTAGCTATTTTCTAAATTGAATACAATTAACACTAAGCATGCAGGCCATGTTGAGTGCAGAAAAATTGAAGGTCGACCACATGATGCGAATATTGAATATTTGCAGAAGACAGACGAAAGCCATATATTGCGAATATACAATCACTATGGCGCCTACATAATTAAGGCCCCGATGAGGTTATATAAAGTCCTGTTGATGCCAGGCATATGGCCCTGATCTGTCTATATAAGGTCATGACGATGCCATATATGCCCTTTATCAGGCCACATAAGGTCGCGAGGATACCATATATGCCCCTGATCAAGCAATATAAGGTCCCGTTACCCGTTCAGATATGGATTATATGTTGCATGATATGGCCAAATCTGAGCCATATAAGGGCAACATATTGCGCATATATGACCTTATCTGGCCCAGATAAGGTCTTATTTGCTGCCTTATATATTTGTATCTGGCAGCATATGTTCCATATCTGAAGAAGATATGGGATTTCCATAAGGGTAGACAAAGCTGCTCACCACTGTACTCAAGAAGAGGGCTTTGTCGGGCTGGTTCATGTTGAATGCAAGGAAGGAACAGCTCAAACGGACGAGACGTGTGTGTGTGTGTCTCGCCTTTCTACCCGTCCCGTCCGTTTGAGCTGTTCCTTTCATTCGAGCGAATATGTACAGTACTCACGGATTGAAATAGGACACTCGGAGCGCGTGGCCGTCGCTGCATGCAGCGCCGCCCGTGGATGCTCATGGAACCAAGGTGCTGCATTGTGGTATAGCGCGAGGGGGAGAACATCTAAAAAGCAGAACTGCTCCTTCCGGTCGCCAATAAGCCGGCCTGTTGTTTACCACACTGCCTTGCATGCAGCGACGGCCACGCGCTCCGAGTGTCCTATTTCAATCCGTGAGTACTGTACGTGACCAAAGTGTCTACTTGAGGGTAGAAAGAGGAAACACATAAAGACAAGTTCTGAGAGTAGGTATCTAAAGTGGAAACAGAGCGCCATGTATAATAGATTTTTTTCAATGTTTTGTGAAAATCCTCGGTGAGCGCTCTTGCATATTTATTCAAACTATAACATTCTCTATCCTGAAAATTCCAGGCGCGCTTTTCTTAGTTATGCAGATATATACTTATGATTGTTCGCTATTAGTATTTCTTGCGTATAATTTTTGTAGCCTCAGTATACTGATATCCTACTTAAGATGTATTTATTTACGCATTTTTTGAAGGTGGGGCAGCTCATGTAGCAGATATTCACGCAGAAGTAATATTATGAGAAGCGGTTCGCGCTTAGGCAAGATATAATGTAGCAGATATAAACGTGTTTGAGAAAAGTACTTGCATCAGGAGAATGATATATTTAGCTATATAACATAAGGTTATTATCTTGTTTCTGGTATAGAGCAGCGCATTAGGTTGTTCGGATGCTTAATCAGTCATGGAAACCGGAGCAAAATCTTGCGTGCATTTGTGGCAGTTTTGTGTTCGTGGTTGCGATCTTCGAATATGTCTTATGTGGCCTTACATGCCGTGAAATCAAAGCTACGTAGTCAAGCCTTGGCCCAAAACCGATGATATCCCATGGTTTTATACAGCACCAATCGGCATTTAGATAAGATGTGGCGCTGTTGATCTGTATCACGCGCATCTGAGCTCCCAGATTTGTACATGCATCTAAACTCACAACTACGATGCAAAACGGCTGAAATATGTAAACAATTGGTATGAGCATTTTGCTGCGAGCTGTCTTAGTTCTAACCGTAATCTTTATTCTGCCATCTCTCCTACGAGGCTCTCCTGCTTATAAAATAGCATATAAAGTAGTGCTTCGTGACCAACTATTTTCTTCGGACCATTGATGCATAAATGCAACCTGATTCATTGAGCTCTTTCATATGTTTGTGCATGCATTTATTATTGCACCTCACGATTTCTTGTACAAAGCCATCGGTGGATGTTGAAATTCATATGAAGCTCCTTATTCAAGCCGCATAGAAATCTAGGAACGTGAGGTGAACAAAAAAAAAACGTATTTGAAGCATTGCATAAGTGGGCTCTGTATACAATGTTGAGCAGCCTGCCAAGTAAATTTGGCAGGTAAAATTATAGCACGCGAGGTCGCATCGTTCAAGAATTTATTTAGAAACCCAGACAAACACAGTTAAAAATCCCTGCAATTGATTGCCGTCATTTTTCCTATTTACGTATTTCTAGTTTGGCCCCGCCGGGGTGGTGCAGTGGTAAGATGCGCTGGAGTTGGGTTCGAACCCGACCACGGCGGCTGCGTTTCGATGGAGGCGAAACGAAGTGGAGTCCGTGTGCTGTGCGATGTCAGCGCACGTCAAAAATCCCCAGGTGGTCGAAATTACTCCGTAGCCCTACACTACGGCCCCCCATTCTCTTTCTACTTTCACTCCCACCTTCATCCCTTCCTTTACGGTGCGGTTCAAGGTGTTCACATAGCAAGTGTGAGAGATACTGCACCTTTCCCTTCCTGTGAACCAATTATTGTTATTATTATTATTATTATTATTATTCTAGTTTGCTTATGGCCTTAGCTTTTGCATTGTGGTGTATTTTTTCTTCATTCATGTTTTTAAAGTCTCGAGGCTTTTTGCCTGCAATGAAGCTTTCATATTATCAGATGAAATATATGGAAAGCTAAGTTTTTTTAGTTTATTTAAAAAAAAAGCAATAATTATGGAATGTCAAATTTAAATAGGTCAGGCAGGCTGCTTATATAAGAAATATTTCCAGTGCTTATAATGCATAAGGGTACTGTGAAGCACTAATATTTTGCTATAAGAGACAACTGAAGATGGGTTGAGGGGGAGCTTCATTTCACAAGCTAAGCCAACGTTTCAACAAGGAGACTTCTTCTTTAACGCCGACACTGGTTCAGAATATTGAGACGTAAATTATGTAGGACATATAGGGAGATGCCTAATGATCATTTATTTCTCACGTCCTTGGGCGTGTGTTTGGACTTAGTAAAGGCCAGGATTGGGTCAATAGCTACAACATCTGTGACTCACTGTGGTATAAATGGTAGAACGAATACAGCGGTGCGTAAAACGGCTTAGAGAGCACATTGACAACTGTTTTAAAATGCTGTCGATGTATGAATTAATTTGTAACTTGCCGTTATTTGATCCCCAGTGAGCACCATAAACTCACGTTGCTTATGAAGTTGATACAGAAATAGTAAACTTGTAACAACCTACGACACATACGACAAACTTACGACACCCGTAACCCGGAGCATTGGCGCGTTACAGCGTGCCGGACGAACTATGGCAGGCAGATGCTTCGCTTCAGGCTTCCTACCAAATTAAGTCAATATTTTCCTAATAGTGGTCAAGATTTCTCTCTTCCTCCCATTAAATTAATTCCCGAAAATGTTCCTATGAATGCATTTTTTGAATTAGGTGTTCTGTCTGTGTTATTTTCGCGTATTTTTCCCAACTTACCTTGTGCTTTTTTGTAGTCTAATTGTTTATTCACTGTGTGGGCATGAATTCTCAGCTTTGAAATGCCGTCTCGTGCAGGGGGCAGCGGCCCCGTCAAGCTGCTTTTCGAAGCAGCTTTTTAGCGGCTGTTCCTTTCCTTTTCTTATATTGAAGGAAAAATAAATTATTATTATTATTATTATTATTATTATAACTTGTCAGGGCCGACATGCTTCCTGTCGGCTTTTATGTATTTAAGGGATAAGGCAAATCCTTCACGTCAAAGCAAGTTTGGGTGGCGGGTATGGAAGATTAAAAGTTCTCTTTTAGTACCCGGTGAGGCAAGGAAAGTTTTGAAGTAGAACATGCGCTGAGGCAAAGGAGCGAAGGAAGCATTTCAGAAAGGTGCTTCATGGGAGGCCTCGTAAAGGCTCTTAGTTATGCATCTTAGTAATGCATCAAGTAAGGCAAGCTGTACTTGAGGCATCCTCACTGAGGCTAGGAGTGTTATAAACAGTGGTCGTTAATTCTGCACTGCTTTGGTTTTGCGCCGAAAGGAACTTGTAACATTCCTTTTTCAAGGAGCTTTTTTATAGTGCTATGTTGCTGATAATATTGTGATAAATTCTTAAACTTGTGTTTTCTTCTAGGTTATACTTGCGGAACATTCAAGGTGAACGACTCGAAGGGGAAGGCCAGACACGATGCTGGCGAACGGGAAATTATCTGCGTCTCTCTTTTATTTCGAATTTCTGAAAAATATTTGTTTTTCTTTTCTTATTTACAGCATCAGATGGCTGTCATATCTCTGTATAAAAGCTACACATTGAATAAACAGTAAAACCTATTTTGTGTGTGCATCTATATGTTGTATGAGTTGGCAAAACCACATCTGTAGTTGTACCGAAGTGCATGCATGCCATTATTCAGCAACAGCTGCCTTCAAAACTTATCATGAAAGTACAAAGCATCGTGGATGTGGCATAAATTGTCAGGAAAAGTGCAGTCTGGAAACATTTGCTTCCCTCAGTTTTTATGTTTTATTGCTGTCCTCCAGAATTGTTGTCACTCTGCCCTTTCTGCAGCTCAATACATGCACATATAATCTGATCATTACCTATACTTGTGCACTGGTTTATAAAGCAATTAATATTTTCTATACCTTTATTAGGATTAAAATGAAGCCTCAACATTAGTACATATGTTCATAGACAGGCTATGCATCTCAAACTTGTCTATAATATATGTCAGGTTTAGAAATTTATTCTTTTAAGAGCAATGCCTGCTTTTCTATAGCCTATTTACATTCCGTGGTACCCGTGACAATTACCTGCAATTTATCATTTCCAGTGGTCACATAGAACATTTTGAATACTATTTTCTGCAATGCCTACGCGATATCGAATTAGCAATGAAAAATTGTTAACTCAGGTAATCGTCACGGGTACCATAGAAATTAAACAGGCCTGGGAAGTGCCACGTCTGACCTTGAGAGACCTAACCCAGGCAGCACTAGCCATCGTCCCAACAATGGGGATTGATTGGGGATTACTGGCCCACACGTGGCCCAATGGTGCCAAGGAGCTACCAATAATGCGCAGCCACGCTATAACATAACCATTGTTGGCCCAGTGAACTTCGTCCATATCCGTTATTGGAATTCAACAGGCTAAGAGCGGTCACTAATGCCCATGCATATTGAACAGCTTGCTATTATTGTATACACAATGATACAACCTGGTCAGTATTGGCCATCCAGCTGCAATGTTCTCCCGATATCTTCTACACCATAGTATAACCTGGTAAATATTGTCCGGTCAATAACAACGGCTTCTCAATATTAAATGTATCTAGGCATACAGAGGTCAATAATATCCAACCAACTTTGTCGGCTTCCTAACATTGTAATATCTTGGTTTCTACTGGTCGATATTGTCTAATGAGCCTTCATGGCTGGCCAGCATTGCATATATCATGGCATAGGTTGGGCAATAATGTTCTGCCAATATGGCTGTCTCGTCTATATATTGACATGAATTGGTCAATATTCTTATGAGAGTAATGGTGGCCTGCCAGCAATCGGCTTATAGTGGTCAATATTGCTCAATGGACTGTGATTGCTAGACAGCATTGCACATATCATGGCATAGCTTGGTGATTACTGTCCAGCCATTATGATTGTCTTGTCAACAGTTTATATATCTTGGCATACATTGGTCAATATTGCCCCATCAGCTCTGGTGGCATCCTAACATAGTGGTCAATATTGTCTAATGAGCTTTGATGGCTGGCCAGCATTGCACACATAATGTCATAAATTAGTTAATATTGTCCGGTCATTATGGTTGTCTTGTCAGCATAAATAAATCTTGACATATATTGGTCAATAGTGACCCGCCTGTCATGGCGGCCTGCTAACAATGTTTACATATGTTTACATTATATTTTTCGATGAAGTATGATGGCTAGCCAGCATTGCACTCTAATGACATAGGTTGGGCAATAATATTCTGCCAATATGGATGGCTTGTCAACATGGAATATGTCTTGATATGGATTGGTCAAAATTGTCCCATCAGCTTTGGTGGCATCCCAACATTGTATATATCGTGGTTTCCAGTAGTAGACATCGTCTAACGAGCTTTGATGGCTGGCCACCATTGCACATTTCAGGCTGCGGCGGCACTAAAAAAACAGCAGAAGCAGCTCTGACCGACACAGGCATTTTTGAATGTACATGTATCCCAATAAGACAGTGTTTTTGGGCTAATTTCGTCCCAACTAAATTTTTCGCTGGCCCGGACGTCAGTTTACGCTTAACTCAAGAAGTTATTCAATGCCATACATAATTTGGGCCACATTATATATATATTGGTTATTCTGATTAATGTATACATTGTCCTGAAATTGTCTGACTGAGCTTACCACACACATAATGCACAGAAGCCCCAATCACGGCAAATGTAGAATATATTTTTCTGAATACATTAGCTGATTAGCTAATTGTTGCGGATGACCTGCGATTATATTTGACAATTTTGGTAGCGTAATCTTTTGTTTACGATTTTAGGCACGTTTATTTGTTATATAAAATTCTGCATATAATTTTTTCGAGATAATTCATACAGACTAGAGGGCCGGATGTTCATCACGCGTGGACGTAGCTAACACTGATAGTGTTCCAAACTTTAGCCAAGTGTTG
Organism: Amblyomma maculatum; assembly: GCF_055883805.1. Taxonomy (NCBI): domain Eukaryota; kingdom Metazoa; phylum Arthropoda; class Arachnida; order Ixodida; family Ixodidae; genus Amblyomma; species Amblyomma maculatum. The sequence goes on from NC_139352.1 coordinate 131,292,509, forward strand.
AAAAAATTCTGACAGCATGTGGAATCTACACGGCAGAAATTTGCGAAGGCGAGAATAATGGTGCTGCATACGGTGCATCACGTATCTATATCGTTATCAACTAAACGCAGCGTAATTATTATTGAATATGTCATCATTGTCATTATCACTAATTGCAGCGTCATTCCCGTCGCTATCCTCACGGTTGAGAAGGAGAACTATATATGGTGCTAGTTTCGCGATCCAGGGTTTAGCGCAGTTGGTTAAAGCGCTAGCTAGGCTAGGAATTCGATTCCCGGTGGAGACAATTTGTTTTTCTGACCTCGTCAAATCAGGATGATTGAATGTGATAGACACATCAGTGCACATATCCGATGCACAGATCCTGGACACATCTCGCGCATCAATGGACAAGAAGTGGAAGCTGTGACAGATTTTATGTTCTTGGGCTCCAAGATTACCTCGGAAGGAGAATGCAGCCATGAAATTAGGAGACGCCTGCTTCTGGGAAAGAGAGCAATAGTTAGCCTTGACCGCCTAATAAAGAGCAGATACATTAGTCTGCCAACCAAGATCCGTATTACTCATGCTATGGTCTTTCCAGTTGTGATGTATGGATGCGAGAGTTGGACTGTGAAAGAGGCTGATCGCCGAAGAATTGACGCGTTTGAATTGTGGTGCTGGCGAAAACTCTTGACAGTTCCTTGGACTGCCAGAAGATCAAATCAGTCGATATTGTCGACCATAAACCCAGACTGCTCAATGGAGGGTCAAATTCTAAAGTTAAAGCTCAGCTACTTTGGTCATCTGACGAGAAGAAAGAAGTCGCTGGAGAAAGATTTGATGTTGGGAAAGGTTGAGGGTTGCCGGAGAAGGGGTAGGCAGCGAACGCGATGGTTAGATGGCATCCTCGCGGCACTGCAGATTAAGGTATGTGATGTTAGGAAGATAGTCGCCAATGCACTGTAACAGCCCACCCGTCATGTAATACCCCACCAGGGGCATTTGAGGTATAAATAAATAAATAGTGAGAGACTGGAAAGCACGGCGTGACATGGTCCATAGGGTCACGAAGGGTCGGACACGACTGAACGACTGAACTGAACTGCTCGTAAAAATTACACGATCATAATTAGAAGCACATATAGCACTAATTTCACTTTCTCTCATTATTTATTCTCTGGAGTGACTAGCACAGGTGGACGCTTGGCAACGAATTCGCATGACTGCACCCGTTCAATACCGTAACAGTCTGCGCGTGTTGGTTATACATGATGGAAAAAATAGAGCGCAAAGAAGAACGATGACAAAATGAAGACACATAAGACGCATGAGCAAGTCAGCGTTCTTGTGTCTTACGTGTTTTCATTTTGTCCTCGTCATTCTTTGCGCTGTATTTTTCTATACTGCACCCGTGTTTGTGTCCCCAAATGGTCGCAAAAATTTTGAACCGAACGTTGAGAGAACGGCTGCCACAGGGATGTTTGCCCATCTGCAATGTGTAAACAACGCACTTTTTAACCGTTTGCAAATGTGATATTGTACAAATTTTATTATATGTCTGTGCAATCTGTATTCGTGTGATTCAAGGTAGGATGGGGAGAAGAAGGTGATAAATTTTGGAGAATATACAATTAATAAAAATTACCTGATCGCATTTCAACTTTTGATATTGCAGGAGGAGGAGTCAAGCACCTCAAATGTGAGTCTCTTTATTTCAGTATTGTCTAGTATGGTTCGATCTTTCGAAAGTTTAAGGTACGCTTGTGAAACCTCGTTTTGTTGGCTTTTCTGCATTGCAGTATTGTGCATCAAATACACGTGCGTTTTTTGTATTTGATAATGTACAACAGGTTAAATAGATTTGGGGGAAATTTCCTCCTTTTATGACCCCGTGATACAATTTAGCAATGCGCGAAAAGAGAACTGAATAAAATGTTAGCTGTGTGTGTTTATTGTTTGGTAACTCTTACTATATTTTCGACAAACAAAATTCAAGGACAGGAGAAGTATTTCGTGCTACCTGCTCCAAATGAGCAATAATATTGTTCCCTCTCAAATAAAAACTGAAACAATTGATAATATAAATATTGTTCAGTCTTGCAGAAGAATGGAGACTTAGTCGCTTACAAATTAAAATGGACTGCAATTAAAAGTGTACATGCGGGTAACCATCATCTGTTAATAGAGTAATTCTAATCAGCGCCTGACTTCAGCGCAGCCGTTGGAGCCCATAGTGCCGCTTCAAGGCTCCCGCGACAGAGAGAAAGAACAAGAATGACGATCAATAGCACGCTACCTAGGAAGCATGCTTGTCGATGGCACGAACCGCGCTAGTTGAATAAAGTTGTCATGATATTTCGCGCACGTGTGTCGCAAGAGAAAGATGGTGGGTTTCAATTGGTTCGTAATAACAATCTGTTGTCTCCCGTCAACGGGGCAGCTCCCCAGTGCTGACCACGATAAAGGACGGGATAAGGTCCATCCCTTATGAAATTGGTCTTTAAACTATCTATAGACGTTTTATAGACACTAGAGCCAACCTTTAGATCCTGACTTTTGTCTGTTGAGAATATATAGCTAATCTATAGGCAAAAGTCAGAAGCACCTGTCATGACTTCCTGTCTATAGTCAGAACATAGACCACCAATAAACAAAAGTGTATACCTGGGATATTTTCTATAGGCTATAGACAGTCCATGGACTACCTATAACCGAAAGAAATTATAACCATTACATATTTTTTCTTTAGACAGTTTATAGTCTATCTATAGATTATTGTTTAATGCAGCATTAATTTCTTTTTGTCTATTGACTATCTATTGAATAAGGTCTGTAATATCCTGCATTTCCTTTTGTCTGTAGACAAATGTCTTTACGGCCTTAATTTCCCCTTGGCTACAGACAGTCTGTATACTACCTATAGGTTACTGTTTGAAATGTCTCTAATTTCATTTTGTCTAGAACCTATATTTAAACTAAACTCTATTATGCTCGTATTTCCCTTTCAGTAATACACAATATATAGAGTATCGTTAGATTGTTGCTTAAAGTGTCTAGGAGTCGTTTCTTGATGTGCGTAAATGTACAACTTGAGCACTGACCATTGCGGCCAGAAAGAAACTGTAGCGCGAGACCGCACTATACCGTGAAGCTTTCTCCTGCTTCTGGTTTTTGAGGTTTTATATTTTAGTTCAGCAATAAAGTCCAATTGTATTCTTTTATATTGACTTCTGAAAGTCTCTTTCGGTTAGGTCAATTGTTGGGCAAGTTGGTGACGATTTTCCATAACTACACCGATATTTAATTTAATCACAACACTTGAAGCGAAGAAAAGTAGTCATACCTAAAGCTAAGACTCTCACAATCTGTACTGTACAGGATGTCAAAGCGGCAAAAATGCACGCTTTATTTAATCATTCTTACTCTTTGGGATAGACAACATTTTGAACCGAGGAAAACATTTTCTTTCTTTTCTAGAGCGGACATCACGCTGACCAGCCACTGTGGGGTTTTAATAGGGCACTACACGCGCTTTACTGCTTATTAGGACTTCATGGTCAGACAGCCAACCTCAAGTAATGATCGTATGCTCTATCGAGTGCACGTCGACCACGGTTGCCCTGCCTGTAGAAAACACGGAACAAAATATGCTTACAACAGCCATTTAGCGAAGCAATTACGCCACGTCGCAATACAATACTAAAGTATTGATGTCGTCCGGCTCATCGCTAATGTTACGAGCGGATACGGCCCATTCACTCATAAGCACGAGGTCGCAATAACTGTACGCCATAATTACAATTTTTGCAGCACTTGTTTCAGTTCTTACCAAAGCTTTCACTCTGCGGCATGGTTAGCGTCAACATTAATTTCGTTCTCCATTTTACGAAAGAATTGGCGCTTTTATTAAAATATTTTGGTCATTTTGTCCCTTAAAAATGACATGCAAGCGAATGCTCGCATGTTTGATTAGAGAAACATTCCAGTCAAGTGGGTGAGAATTTCGAGCAATTTTTTTAAACATGTGTTATTTCCATTTCCTTGCTGGATTTAAATTTGCTTGATATATATTTGGTGTGCTTGGGTTTACAATTGCGCGTAGACAGTCATCCTTCCTATGGCGTCTGGGAGACGTAATTGCCGAAACGCATGTTTCAGAAATATAGATCAGTTCGGGCCTCTGTCACAAGCTAACATCGAATTTGACAAGTTTGCTTATGCTGAGCCCAACCATTAACTACATGGTACCGACGGCAACACTGTTCAATGGCTGTTCGCTAAATAGCTTCGATAAAAAGTTCGTAGAAAGTTACAAGCTCATAATAAGAAGTACATATATCGCTGATTTCATTGCTGTCATTATTTAGTCTCTGGCGTGACTAGCACAGGTGGAAGCTTGGCAGCGAATTCGCATGACTGCACCATTTAAATACTGTAGCAGTCTGGGCGTGTTGGGTATACATGATGGAAAATACAGCGCAAAGAAGGACGATGACAAAATGAAGACAGATAAGATAAACGATCAAGTCCGCCCTCTCGTGTGTTATGTGTTTTCATTTTGTCCTCGTCATTTTTGCGCTGTATTTTTCCATCCTGCACCCGTGTTTTTGTCTCTAAATGGTCGCCAAAATTGTTGACCGAAACCGAAAGGTGATTTTTGCCCATCTGCAATGTGCTAACAAGGCACTTTTTAACCGTTTGCAAACATGATATTATAGAAATTTTGAGATATGTCTGTGCAATCTGTATTCCTGGGATTCAAGGTAGGATGGACAGAAAAAGGTGATAAATTTTGGACAAAATACAATTATAAAAATTACGTAATTTCATTTCGACTTTTCATATTGCAGGAAGAAAAGCCGTCGAAAAGAAAGGTGAGTCTTTTTATTTTAGTATTTTCAGTACGGTTAAATTTTTCTTAAGATAAAATACGCTTGGGAAACATCGTTTTGTTTGCTTTACTGCATTGTAGTATCTTAAAATGGCATCTATATCAATTCTAGTATATCAAATACACGTGTGTTTTTGTATTTGATAATGTCCAACAGTTTAAATAGATTTTTGGGAATTTCCTCCTTTTATGACCCCATGATACAGTTTAGCAATGCGCTTCAAGAGAACTGAAAAAAAGTTCAGTTTTGTATGTTTAATGCTCGGTAACTCGTACTATATTTTTGATTAACAAAATTCAAGGACAGGAGGTCTTTCGTGCTACCTGTTCCAAATGAGCAATAATATAGTTCCCTTTCAAATAAAAACTAAAACAACTGAAAATAAATATTGTTTAGCCTGACAGAAGAATAGAGACTTAGTCGCCTACAAATTAAAATGGACTGCAAGGCAAAGTGTACATGCGAGTAACCATCATCTGTTAATTAAGTAATTCTAATCAGCGCCTGATTTCGGCGCAGCCGTTTGAGGCCTTAGAGCCGTTTCAAGGCTCCCGCGGCAGAGAGGAAAAACGAGAATGACAATCAGTAGCGCGGTACCTAGGAAGCATGCTTTTCAAGGGCACGAACCACGCTAGTTGAATAAAGTGGTCATGATAATTTGTGCACGTGTGTGGCAAGAAAAAGAGGGTGGATTTCATTTAGTCCATAATGACAATCTCTTGTCGCCCGTCGATGGGCACCTCCCCGGTGCTGACCACGCTAAAGAACGTGATAAAAATCCATCCCTTATGAAATTGGTCTTTAGACGATCTATAGACGTTTTATAGACACTATATCGAACCTTTAGATCTTGACTTTTGTCTATTGACAATCGACAGCTCATATATAGGCAAACGTCTGAAGCACCTGGCATGACTTCCTGTCTATAGTCAGTCCATAGACTACTTATAAACAGAAGTGTATACCTGGGATATTTTCTATTGGCTATAGACAGTCCATGGATTACCTATAGCCGAGAGAAAATTATAACCATTACAAACTTTCTTCTTTACACAGTTTATAGTCTATCTAGATTATTGTCTAAAACGGAATTAATTTATTCTTGCCTATTGACTGTCTATAGACAAAAGTCTATAATGGCCATCATTTCCTTTTGTCTGTAGACTATCTATAGACTTTTGTCTATATGGCCTTCATTTCCTATTGGCTATAGACAGTGTGTACACTACCTATAGGATACAGTTTAAAACATCTCCCATTTCATTTTGTCTAGAGACTATCTTTAAACTAAACCCTATGATGCCCTTAATTTCTTTTCAGCAATACACAATATATACAGTATTGATAGATTTTTGGCTTAAAGAGTCTAGGAGTCCTTTCTTGATGTGCATAAATGTACAAGTTGAGCACTGACCACTGCGGCCAGAAAGAAACGCTGCAGCGAGAGACCGCGCTCTACCGGGAGGCGTTCTCCTGTTTCTGGTTTTTGAGGTTTTAGATTTTAGTTCAGCAATAAATTTTCGTCCGATAGTGTATTCTTTTATATTGACCTCTGAAAGTCTCTTTCGGTTAGGTTCGTTGTTGGGCGAGTTGGTGACGATGTTTTATATCTACAGCGCAATTTAATTTTAACATAACACTTAAAACGAAAAAAGGTAGTCATACCTATAAAGCTAAGGTTCTCACAATCTTTACTGTATATGCCAAAGGAAAGTCCTTTTAAAACAAATAAGAAACTTTGCCATTGAATCTATAGGTCGCTTTGACCCAACGTTTAAAGACGTTTTTTATCAGCTAATCAACATCTCGCCTAAAAATCCCGAAAAGAAACCAAGTATGAGAATTTAGGAAAGTGACCCTCTATAAAGCGCACTTAGAAAAAATAGGGTGCACACATAAGCTCCGCCGTTTCAGCGTTTCACACGCATGGACGATTTTTTCGCACTTCATTTTTTGATATCGTTTTATTTTTGTAGACAGCTACACAGCATCGGCAAACTTGCCTTTTTATTCTGAGTACTTTTACACCTCTGAATACATATTTTTCACTTTATTTCAACTATTCTAATTCGTTTATTGATCAATTACGCACTCCAAGTTTGTTGAAGCATTCACTTTTCATTCTGGGCAATTAGACAGCTTTCAACCGCCGGTTTCCAAGCTTTCCTTTTCCTAATATTTGAAATAATTGATAAATAACATATTCTGAATTTGTTTATTTCGCATAATCGAGTACTGGAATGTTTGAAATAACAGATAAATTACATATTCTGAATTAGTTTATTTGGCATAATCGAGTATTGGCTCTTCAGTCTGAGCACTTTGACACATTTGAACCTCATTTGTATGTTTTGTATTTCTTTTTCAAATTATATATAGTCTTCATTAACTTTGTATCTTTTTGTTGGCACACTTGTGTTATAAAAATTTTTGTCAACCATTCCACTTCCTTCTGTTCAGCCCCATAAGCCCTAGAGATATTCAAATAAATAAATAACCTGTTTTTGCCTGTCACTCACCAATCATGTACCAATAGAACCACAAATTACTGTTATAAAAAATTTTCACCCTGCCCCCGATTATTCTGGGCACGCGACTACTACACCGACTACAACGGCGACTGCTTTTGCGACGCACAGAACGAGCTGTATAAGCTATACTTTAATAAATCCCAAAATATATTTTTTTTTGGGCTGGAGTCTCGGACTATGACACCACCTATACACCCTCCTCCCTTATCTCTAGTAAATAAAGTTTTTCATTCACTCAGTCACATTGCCACCCATCTATTTTCCGTACGCGTGTATTCTAGCTGCGACTCATTTCACTTTAAGCAAGATTATTCTACCCCCACAAACATGACGTTTCTGAACCAATGACCAATTGATGCTCGCCATGCTAAACGCCGAAACGCTAACACAGAAAAAAGGATCTGACAATACACCATACAAATCAGTTGGGGAAAGGTAATGGGTGTGCGGAAAATGGCAAGGTTCCGGTTTTGGTTTTACCAAAAATCAAAGCTTTTATAATCTTTTTTATCCATTTATGCATTAAAACAAATTTATCACTGCCTTCTAGGGTACGCAAATAAACTTTTGTTCACGAATAAACTTCAGTTCACGAAGTGTGTTATAGTTGGAGATACGCTTTTCAAATCTGTCTTAAAGCTCTGTATGGAAGTGTGTAAACACACTTCAGTTCACGAAGTGAGTTATAGTTGGAGATACGCTTTTAAAATCTGTCTTAAAAATTAAAGCTCTGTATGGAAATGTCGACAGTGTCTGAATATTTTTCTTTATCTCATCAGCACCTGGCAGAAAAAGCGAAAACCCGATATAAAATTAACTCATGAGTGGGGCGATTAGGCTTTAGTACATGTGTATTCAGGCCGAAATTACCGTCTTGGCGTGGACCGACCTCCTTGAAAAAAAAGGAACCAAAAGCTAGTGCGATTGAATTTTCGTCATCATCAGCTTTTTTGTTTACGGCACTGCTGCCGAATTCTTGCTGCTGCACGCTCTCGGTGCATCTACAACTTGGAATATATCTTTAGGGTTTTTTTTAATTTATAGCGTCCCTTGCCTAGATAAAGAATGCATATGAGATCTGAAATCTAGCCAACGTTTCACATAGGCTGCTCGTTACAGTCTCGTTATGAAAGTGTCGACAGTCTCTCGATATTTTTCTTTATTCCATCGGCACCTGGTAGAACAAGCGAAAACCGATATAAAATTAACTGATGAGTGGCTTGATTAGACTTTAGTACACGTGGATTCAGGCCGATAGTACACGTGTATTGCGCCGAAATTACCGAGTTGGCGTGGACCGACATCCCTGGGAAGAACAAAAGCTAGTCCAATTGAATTCTCGTCATCATCAGCTGTCGAGTTTACAGCAACGCTGCCGAAGTCCTGCTGCTGCACGCTCTCGGTGCATCTACAACTTGGAATATATCTTTAGGGTTTTTTTTATTTATAGTGTCCCTTGCCTAGGTAAAGAATGAATATGAGATATGAAATCTAGCCAACGTTTCACATAGGCTGCTCGTTACAGTCTCGTCATGAAAGTGTCGAAAGTATCTCGATATTTTTCTTTATTCCATCGGCACCTGGTAGAAAAAGCGAAAACCGATATAAAATTGACTGATCAGTGGGCAGTAAAAACAAGGCCTGGGGCCGATTGTGGCACCGATCATCAGCTTCTTGTTGCCAAAATTATGCTTCGATTGAGGAAAACGCAGAAAACTAGAAGGCCTTTCATGTATGACCTGGATCAGATTCCATTAGAATATGCTGTGGAAGTGAGGAATCGATTTCAAGAATTAGATCTAGAAGACAAAGAGCCCGAAGAGATGTGGACTGACGTTCGTGATATAATACAAGAAGTTGCTACTAAGGTAGTTGCAAAGCAAAAGAAATGCAAAAAAGCAAACTGGTTATCTGAAGAGGCTTTGCAAATAGCTGAGGAAAGGAGGATGGCAAAAGGTATGGGGGAAAGAGAAAGATACAAGGTTCTCAATGCGGATTTTCAGAAAATAGCAAGGAGAGATAAGAATGCTTTCCTGAACATACAGTGCCAAGCAGTTGAGGACAACAGCCAATTAAGGAACACAAGAGCTCTGTATAAGACAATCAAATATATCAAAGGAAGCTTCTGTGCTAAGCTGGGCGTGATAAAGAACAAACAAGGCAAGGACCTCACTGAAGCCTCAGAGATAAAGAAGAGGTGGCAGGAATACACAGAAGAACTGTACAAGAAGGACCCGGATGTGCAAACCCAACATAAGACGGTTGCGATTACTGATCTCGAGCCGGGCATCCTGAAGAGTGAAGTTGAATGGGCCTTAGCCAGCCTTGCTAAGAACAAAGCTAGCGGAATTGATGGTATTCCAGCTGAGTTGCTTCAAAATCTCAACCACGACGCTATTAAAACACTGCATACATTATGTCAGAAAATTTGGACAACCCTGCAGTGGCCACAGGATTGGAGGAGGTCAGTTTACATCCCCATTCCAATGAAAGGCAGTGCCAAAGATTGTTCCAACTACGCACGATCGCGCTTATTTCGCATGCTAGCAAGGTGATGTTAAAAATCCTGCAAGGTAGGCTGCAGCAGTACGTGGATCGGGAGCGTCCGGACGTGCAAGCTGGGTTTCGCAAGGGCAGAGGAACTAGAGACCAAATTGCCAACCTTCGCTGGATCGTGGAAAAAGCAAGAGAGTTCCAGAAACCCATTTCGTTCTGATTATTGATTATGCGAAAGCGTTTGACTGCGTTGATCACAGCAGATTGTGGCAAGCTCTCCAAGAGATGGGATTTCCAATTCACCTCATCTGTCTCCTCAGGAACCTGTATGAAGGGCAAGAGGCCACAGTCAGAACTGGGCATGGTCTTACTGATTGGTTTCCGATTGAGAAAGGGGTGAGGCAAGGCTGCATACTGTCGCCCTGCCTATTTAACCTATATGCAGAGTGCATCATGAGGAAGGCCGGTCTGGACGAGTCTTCAGCTGGAGTGAAGATTGCTGGAAAACGTATCAACAACCTTAGATATGCGGATGATACCACATTAATGGCAGAAAGTGAAGTGGAACTCAAGAGACTTCTCATGCGCGTACAAGAAGAGAGTGAGAAGTTTGGGCTTAAACTGAACATTAAAAAGACGAAGATCATGGCGTCTTGCCCTATCAGGTCCTGGAGCATCAATGGACAAGAAGTGGAAGCTGTGACAGATTTTCTGTTCTTGGGCGCCAAGATTACCTCGGAAGGAGACTGCAGCCATGAAATTAGGAGACGCCTGCTTCTGGGAAAGAGAGCAATGGTTAGCCTTGACCGCGTAGTAAAGAGCAGAGACATTAGTCTGCCAACCAAGATCCGTGTAACTCGTGCTATGGTCTTTCCAGTTGTGATGTATGGATGCGAGAGTTGGACTGTAAAAAAGGCTGACCGCCGAAGAATTGACGCGTTTGAATTGTGGTTCTGGCGAAGACTCTTGAGAGTTCCTTGGACTGCCAGAAGATCAAATCAGTCGATATTGTCGACCATAAACCCTGACTGCTCATTGGAGGGTCAAATTCTAAAGTTAAAGTTCAGCTACTTTGGTCATCTGATGAGAAGAGAGGAGTCGCTGGACAAGGATTTGATGTTGGGAAAGGTTGAGGGTCGCCGGAGAAGGGGTAGGCAGCGAACGCGATGGTTAGATGGCATCCTCGAGGCATCGCAGATGAAGCTATGTGATGTTAAGAAGATAGTGAGAGACCGGAAAGCGTGTTGCGACATGGTCCATAGGGTCACGAAGAGTCGGACACGACTGAACGCCTGAACTGAACTGAACTGAAGTGATAAGTGGGTTGATTAGACTTTAGTACACGTGTATTGAGGCCGGTAGTACACGTGTATTGAGGCCGAAATTACCGACTTGGCGTGGACCCACATCCCTGGGAAGAAGAAAAGCTAGTCCAATTAAATTCTCGTCATCATCAGCTGTCGAGTTTACAGCAACGCTGCCGAAGTCCTGCTGCTGCATGCTCTCGGTGCATCTACAACTTGGAATATACCTTTAGGTTTTTTTTAATTTATAGTGTCCCTTGCCCAGATAAAGAATGCGTATGAGATCTGAAATCTAGCCAACGTTTCACATTGGCTGCTCGTTACAGTCTCGTTATGAAAGTGTCGACAGTCTCTCGATAATTTTCTTTCTTCCATCGGCACCTGGTAGAAAAAGCGAAAACCGATATAATATTAACTGATGAGTGTGTTGATTAGACTTTAGTACACGTGTATTCAGGCCGAAATTACCGACTTGGCGTGGACCGACATCCCTGGGAAGAACAAAAGCTAGTCCAATTGAATTCTCGTCATCATCAGCTGTCGAGTTTACAGCAACGCTGCTGAAGTCCTGCTGCTGCACGCTGTCGGTGCATCTACAACTTGGAATATATCTTTAGGTGCTTTTTTAATTTACATTGTCCCTTGCCTAGGTAAGGAATGCGTATGAGATCTGAAATCTAGCCAAAGTTTCACATAGGCTGCTCGTTACAGTCTCGTTATGAAAGTGTCGACAGTCTCTCGATATTTTTCTTTATTCCGTCGGCACCTGGTAGAAAAAGCGAAAAATGATATTAAAACTAACTGATAAGTGGGTTGATTAGACTTTAGTACACGTGTATTCAGGTCGAAATTACCGACTTGGCGTGGACCGACATCCCTGGAAAAAACAAAACAAAAGCTAGTCCAATTGAATTCTCATCATCAGCTGTCGAGTTTAGAGCAATGCTGCCGAAGTCCTGCTGCTGCTCGCTCTCGGTGCATCTAAAACTTGCATTATGCCTTTGAGTTTTTTTAATTTATAGTGTCCCTTGCCTAGGTAAAGAATTCGTATGAGATTTGAAATCTAGCGAACGTTTCACACAGGCTGCTTGTTACAGACTATTTATGGAAGTGTCGACAATGTCTCGATATTTTTGTTTTATTCCATCGGCACCTGCTAGAAAAAGCGAAAAACCGATATAAAATTAACTCATGAGTTGGATTATTAGGTTTTAGTACACGTGTATTCAGGTCGAAATTACCGACTTGGCGTGGATGGACATCCTTGGAAAAACAAAACAAAAGCTAGTCCAATTGAATTCTCGTCATCATCAGCTGTCGAGTTTAGAGCAATGCTGCCGAAGTCCTGCTGCTGCTCGCTCTCGGTGCATCTAAAACTTGCATTATGCCTTTGGGTTTTTTTTTAATTTATAGTGTCCCTTGCCTAGGTAAAGAATTCGTATGAGATTTGAAATCTAGCCAACGTTTCACACAGGCTGCTTGTTGCAGACTCTTTATGGAAGTGTCGACAATGTCTCGATATTTTTGTTTCATTCCATCAGCACCTGCTAGAAAAAGCGAAAAACCGACATAAAATTAACTCATGAGTGGGATTATTATGTTTTAGTACACGTGTATTCAGGTCGAAATTACCGACTTGGCGTGGATGCACATCCTTGGAAAAACAAAACAAAAGCTAGTCCAATTGAATTCTCGTCATCAACAGCTGTCGAGTTTAGAGCAATGCTGCCGAAGTCCTGCTGCTGCTCGCTCTCGGTGCATCTAAAACTTGCATTATGCCTTTGGGTTTTTTTAATTTATAGTGTCCCTTGCCTAGGTAAAGAATTCGTATGAGATTTGAAATCTAGCCAACGTTTCACACAGGCTGCTTGTTACGGACTCTTTATGGAAGTGTCGACAATGTCTCGATATTTTTGTTTTATTTCATCGGCACCTGCTAGAAAAGGCGAAAAACCGATGTAAAATTAACTCATGAGTGGGATTATTAGGTTTTAGTACACGTGTATTCAGGTCGAAATTACCGACTTGGCGGGGATGGACATCCTTGGAAAAACAAAACAAAAGCTAGTCCAATTGAATTCTCGTCATCATCAGCTGTCGAGTTTAGAGCAATGCTGCCGAAGTCCTGCTGCTGCTCGCTCTCGGTGCATCTAAAGCTTGAATTATGCCTTTAGGTTTTTTTAATTTATAGTGTCCCTTGCCTAGGTAAAGAATTCGTACGAGATTTGAAATCTAGCCAACGTTTCACAAAGGCTGCTCGTTACAGACTCTTTAAGGAAGTGTCGACAATGTCTCGATATTCTTGTTTTATTCCATCGGCACCTGCTAGAAAAAGCGAAAAACCGATATAAAATTACCTCTTGAGTGGGAATATTAGGTTTTAGTACACGTGTATTCAGGTCGAAATTACCGACTTGGCGTGGATGGACATCCTTGGAAAAACAAAACAAAAGCTAGTCCAATTGAATTCTCGTCATCAACAGCTGTCGAGTTTAGAGCAATGCTGCCGAAGTCCTGCTGCTGCTCGCTCTCGGTGCATCTAAAACTTGCATTATGCCTTTAGGTTTTTTTAATTTATAGTGTCCCTTGCCTAGGTAAAGAATTCGTATGAGATTTGAAATCTAGCCAACGTTTCACACAGGCTGCTTGTTACAGACTCTTTATGGAAGTGTCGACCATGTCTCGATATTTTTGTTTTATTCCATCGGCACCTGCTAGAAAAAGCGAAAAACCAATGTAAAATTAACTCATGAGTGGGATTATTAGGTTTTAGTACATGTGTATTCAGGTCGAAATTACCGACTTGGCGTGGATGGACATCCTTGGAAAAACAAAACAAAAGCTAGTCCAATTGAATTCTCGTCATCATCAGCTGTCGAGTTTAGAGCAATGCTGCCGAAGTCCTGCTGCTGCTCGCTCTCGGTGCATCTAAAATTTGCGTTATACCTTTAGGTTTTTTTTAAATTACAGTGTCCCTTGCCTAGGTAAAGAATTCGTATGAGATTTGAAATCTAGCCAACGTTTCACACAGGCTGCTTGTTACAGACTCTTTATGGAAGTGTCGACAATGTCTCGATATTTTTGTTTTATTCCATCGGCACCTGCTAGAAAAAGCGAAAAACAGATATAAAATTAACTCATGAGTGGGATTATTAGGTTTTAGTACACGTGTATTCAGGTCGAAATTACCGACTTGGCGGGGATGGACATCCTTGGAAAAACAAAACAAAAGCTAGTCCAATTGAATTCTCGTCATCAACAGCTGTCGAGTTTAGAGCAATGCTGCCGAAGTCCTGCTGCTGCTCGCTCTCGGTGCATCTAAATCTTGCATTATGCCTTTAGGTTTTTTTAATTTATAGTGTCCCTTACCTAGGTAAAGAATTCGTATGAGATTTGAAATCTAGCCAACGTTTCACACAGGCTGCTTGTTACAGACTCTTTATGGAAGTGTCGACAATGTCTCGATATTCTTGTTTTATTCCATCGGCACCTGCTAGAAAAAGCGAAAAACCGATATAAAATTAACTCATGAGTGGGATTATTAGGTTTTAGTACACGTGTATTCAGGTCGAAATTACCGACTTGGCGTGGATGGACATCCTTGGAAAAGCAAAACAAAAGCTAGTCCAATTGAATTCTCGTCATCAACAGCTGTCGAGTTTAGAGCAATGCTGCCGAAGTCCTGCTGCTGCTCGCTCTCGGTGCATCTAAAACTTGCATTATGCCTTTTGTTTTTTTTTAATTTATAGTGTCCTTTGCCTAGGTAAAGAATTCGTATGAGATTTGAAATCTAGCCAACGTTTCACACAGGCTGCTCGTTACAGACTCTTTATGGAAGTGTCGACAATGTCTCAATATTTTTGTTTTATTCCATCGGCACCTGCTAGAAAAAGCGAAAAACCGATATAAAATTAACTCAAGAATGGGATTATTAGGTTTTAGTACACGTGTATTCAGGTCGAAATTACTGACTTGGCGTGGACGGACATCCTTGGAAAAACAAAACAAAAGCTAGTCCAATTGAATTCCCGTCATCATCAGCTGTCGAGTTTAGAGTAATGCTGCCCAAGTCCTGCTGCTGCTCGCTCTCGGTGCATCTAAAACTTGCATTATGCCTTTAGGTTTTTTTTAATTTATAGTGTCCCTTGCCTAGGTAAAGAAATCGTATGAGATCTAAAATGTATCCAACGTTTCACACAGGCTGCTTGTTACAGAATCTTTATGGAAGTGTCGGCAATGTAACAATATTTTTCTTTATTCCGTCGGCACCTGGTAGAAAAAGCGAAAACCGATATAAAATTAACTGATGAGTGGGTTGATTAGACTTTAGTACACGTGTATTCAGGCCGAAATTACTGACATGGCGTGGATGGACATCCTTGTAAAAAACAATACAAAAGCTAGTCTAATTGAATTGTCGTCATCATCAGCTGTCGAGTTTACAGCAATGCTGCCGAAGTCCTGCTGCTGCTCTCTCTCGGTGCATCTACAACTCGCATTATGCCTTTAGGTTTTTTTTTTAATTTATAGTGTGCCTTGCCTATGTAAAGAATTCGTATGAGATCTGAAATCTAGCAAAAGTTTCACACAGGCTGTTTGTTACAGACTCTTTATGGAAGTGTCGACAATGTAACAATATTTTTGTTTATTCCATCGGCACTTGCTAGAAAAGGCGAAAAACCGATGTAAAATTGACTCATGAGTGGGATTATTAGGTTTTAGTACACGTGTATTCAGGTCGAAATTACCGACTTGGCGTGGATGGACATCCTTGGAAAAACAAAACAAAAGCTAGTCCAATTGAATTCTCGTCATCAACAGCTGTCGAGTTTAGAGCAATGCTGCCGAAGTCCTGCTGCTGCTCGCTCTCGGTGCATCTAAAACTTGCATTATGCCTTTAGGTTTTTTTAATTTATAGTGTCCCTTGCCTAGGTAAAGAATTCGTATGAGATTTGAAATCTAGCCAACGTTTCACACAGGCTGCTTGTTACAGACTCTTTATGGAAGTGTCGACAATGTCTCGATATTTTTGTTTTATTCCATCGGCACCTGCTAGAAAAAGCGAAAAACCAATGTGAAACTAACTCATGAGTGGGATTATTAGGTTTTAGTACACGTGTATTCAGGTCGAAATTACCGACTTGGCGTGGATGGACATCCTTGGAAAAACAAAACAAAAGCTAGTCCAATTGAATTCTCGTCATCATCAGCTGTCGAGTTTAGAGCAATGCTGCCGAAGTCCTGCTGCTGCTCGCTCTCGGTGCATCTAAAATTTGCGTTATGCCTTTAGGTTTTTTTTTAATTTATAGTGTCCCTTGCCTAGGTAAAGAATTCGTATGAGATTTGAAATCTAGCCAACGTTTCACACAGGCTGCTTGTTACAGACTCTTTATGGAAGTGTCGACAATGTCTCGATATTTTTGTTTTATTCCATCGGCACCTGCTAGAAAAAGCGAAAAACCGATATAAAATAACTCATGAGTGGGATTATTAGGTATTAGTACACGTGTATTCAGGTCGAAATTACCGACTTGGCGGGGATGGACATCCTTGGAAAAACAAAACAAAAGCTAGTCCAATTGAATTCTCGTCATCATCAGCTGTCGAGTTTAGAGCAATGCTGCCGAAGTCCTGCTGCTGCTCGCTCTCGGTGAATCTAAAGCTTGAATTATGCCTTTAGGTTTTTTTAATTTATAGTGTCCCTTGCCTAGGTAAAGAATTCGTACGAGATTTGAAATCTAGCCAACGTTTCACAAAGGCTGCTCGTTACAGACTCTTTATGGAAGTGTCGACAATGTCTCGGTATTCTTGTTTTATTCCATCGGCACCTGCTAGAAAAAGCGAAAAACCGATATAAAATTAACTAATGAGTGGGATTATTAGGCTTTAGTACACGTGTATTCAGGTCGAAATTACCGACTTGGCGTGGATGGACATCCTTGGAAAAACAAAACAAAAGCTAGTCCGATTGAATTCTCGTCATCAACAGCTGTCGAGTTTAGAGCAATGCTGCCGAAGTCCTGCTGCTGCTCGCTCTCGGTGCATCTAAAACTTGCATTATGCCTTTGGGTTTTTTTAATTTATAGTGTCCCTTGCCTAGGTAAAGAATTCGTATGAGATTTGAAATCTAGCCAATGTTTCACACAGGCTGCTTGTTACGGACTCTTTATGGAAGTGTCGACAATGTCTCGATATTTTTGTTTTATTTCATCGGCACCTGCTAGAAAAGGCGAAAAACCGATGTAAAATTGACTCATGAGTGGGATTATTAGGTTTTAGTACACGTGTATTCAGGTCGAAATTACCGACTTGGCGTGGATGGACATCCTTGGAAAAACAAAACAAAAACCAGTCCAATTGAATTCTGGTCATCATCAGCTGTCGAGTTTAGAGCAATGCTGCCGAAGTCCTGCTGCTGCTCGCTCTCGGTGCATCTAAAACTTGCATTATGCCTTTGAGTTTTTTTAATTTATAGTGTCCCTTGCCTAGGTAAAGAATTCGTATGAGATTTGAAATCTAGCGAACGTTTCACACAGGCTGCTTGTTACAGACTATTTATGGAAGTGTCGACAATGTCTCGATATTTTTGTTTTATTCCATCGGCACCTGCTAGAAAAAGCGAAAAACCGATATAAAATTAACTCATGAGTTGGATTATTAGGTTTTAGTACACGTGTATTCAGGTCGAAATTACCGACTTGGCGTGGATGGACATCCTTGGAAAAACAAAACAAAAGCTAGTCCAATTGAATTCTCGTCATCATCAGCTGTCGAGTTTAGAGCAATGCTGCCGAAGTCCTGCTGCTGCTCGCTCTCGGTGCATCTAAAACTTTGCGTTATGCCTTTAGGTTTTTTTTTAATTTATAGTGTCCCTTGCCTAGGTAAAGAATTCGTATGAGATTTGAAATCTAGCCAACGTTTCACACAGGCTGCTTGTTGCAGACTCTTTATGGAAGTGTCGACAATGTCTCGATATTTTTGTTTCATTCCATCAGCACCTGCTAGAAAAAGCGAAAAACCGACATAAAATTAACTCATGAGTGGGATTATTATGTTTTAGTACACGTGTATTCAGGTCGAAATTACCGACTTGGCGTGGATGCACATCCTTGGAAAAACAAAACAAAAGCTAGTCCAATTGAATTCTCGTCATCAACAGCTGTCGAGTTTAGAGCAATGCTGCCGAAGTCCTGCTGCTGCTCGCTCTCGGTGCATCTAAAACTTGCATTATGCCTTTGGGTTTTTTTAATTTATAGTGTCCCTTGCCTAGGTAAAGAATTCGTATGAGATTTGAAATCTAGCCAACGTTTCACACAGGCTGCTTGTTACGGACTCTTTATGGAAGTGTCGACAATGTCTCGATATTTTTGTTTTATTTCATCGGCACCTGCTAGAAAAGGCGAAAAACCGATGTAAAATTAACTCATGAGTGGTATATTAGGTTTTAGTACACGTGTATTCAGGTCGAAATTACCGACTTGGCTTGGATGGACATCCTTGGAAAAACAAAACAAAAGCTAGTCCAATTGAATTCTGGTCATCATCAGCTGTCGAGTTTAGAGCAATGCTGCCGAAGTCCTGCTGCTGCTCGCTCTCGGTGCAATTAAAACTTGCATTATGCCTTTGGGTTTTTTTAATTTATTGTGTCCCTTGCCTAGGTAAAGAATTCGTATGAGATTTGAAATCTAGCCAACGTTTCACACAGGCTGCTTGTTACGGACTCTTTATGGAAGTGTCGACAATGTCTCGATATTTTTGTTTTATTCCATCGGCACCTGCTAGACAAAGCGAAAAACCAATGTGAAACTAACTCATGAGTGGGATTATTAGGTTTTAGTACACGTGTATTCAGGTCGAAATTACCGACTTGGCGTGGATGGACATCCTTGGAAAAACAAAACAAAAGCTAGTCCAATTGAATTCTCGTCATCATCAGCTGTCGAGTTTAGAGCAATGCTGCCGAAGTCCTGCTGCTGCTCGATCTCGGTGCATCTAAAATTTGCGTTATGCCTTTAGGTTTTTTTTTTTTAATTTATAGTGTCCCTTGCCTAGGTAAAGAATTCGTATGAGATTTGAAATCTAGCCAACGTTTCACACAGGCTGCTTGTTACAGACTCTTTATGGGAGTGTCGACAATGTCTCGATATTTTTGTTTTATTCCATCGGCACCTGCTAGAAAAAGCGAAAAACCGATATAAAATAACTCATGAGTGGGATTATTAGGTATTAGTACACGTGTATTCAGGTCGAAATTACCGACTTGGCGGGGATGGACATCCTTGGAAAAACAAAACAAAAGCTAGTCCAATTGAATTCTCGTCATCATCAGCTGTCGAGTTTAGAGCAATGCTGCCGAAGTCCTGCTGCTGCTCGCTCTCGGTGAATCTAAAGCTTGAATTATGCCTTTAGGTTTTTTTAATTTATAGTGTCCCTTGCCTAGGTAAAGAATTCGTACGAGATTTGAAATCTAGCCAACGTTTCGCTGCTCGTTACAGACTCTTTATGGAAGTGTCGACAATGTCTCGGTATTCTTGTTTTATTCCATCGGCACCTGCTAGAAAAAGCGAAAAACCGATATAAAATTAACTAATGAGTGGGATTATTAGGTTTTAGTACACGTGTATTCAGGTCGAAATTACCGACTTGGCGTGGATGGACATCCTTGGAAAAACAAAACAAAAGCTAGTCCAATTGAATTCTCGTCATCAACAGCTGTCGAGTTTAGAGCAATGCTGCCGAAGTCCTGCTGCTGCTCGCTCTCGGTGCATCTAAAACTTGCATTATGCCTTTCTGTTTTTTTAATTTATAGTGTCCCTTGCCTAGGTAAAGAATTCGTATGAGATTTGAAATCTAGCCAATGTTTCACACAGGCTGCTTGTTACGGACTCTTTATGGAATTGTCGACAATGTCTCGATATTTTTGTTTTATTTCATCGGCACCTGCTAGAAAAGGCGAAAAACCGATGTAAAATTGACTCATGAGTGGGATTATTAGGTTTTAGTACACGTGTATTCAGGTCGAAATTACCGACTTGGCGTGGATGGACATCCTTGGAAAAACAAAACAAAAACCAGTCCAATTGAATTCTGGTCATCATCAGCTGTCGAGTTTAGAGCAATGCTGCCGAAGTCCTGCTGCTGCTCGCTCTCGGTGCATCTAAAACTTGCATTATGCCTTTGGGTTTTTTTAATTTATAGTGTCCCTTGCCTAGGTAAAGAATTCGTATGAGATTTGAAATCTAGCCAACGTTTCACACAGGCTGCTTGTTACAGACTATTTATGAAAGTGTCGACAATGTCTCGATATTTTTGTTTTATTCCATCGGCACCTGCTAGAAAAAGCGAAAAACCGATATAAAATTAACTCATGAGTGGGATTATTAGGTTTTAGTACACGTGTATTCAGGTCGAAATTACCGACTTGGCGTGGATGGACATCCTTGGAAAAACAAAACAAAAGCTAGTCCAATTGAATTCTCGTCATCATCAGCTGTCGAGTTTAGAGCAATGCTGCCGAAGTCCTGCTGCTGCTCGCTCTCGGTGCATCTAAAACTTTGCGTTATGCCTTTAGGTTTTTTTTAAATTTATAGTGTCCCTTGCCTAGGTAAAGAATTCGTATGAGATTTGAAATCTAGCCAACGTTTCACACAGGCTGCTTGTTGCAGACTCTTTATGGAAGTGTCGACAATGTCTCGATATTTTTGTTTTATTCCATCAGCACCTGCTAGAAAAAGCGAAAAACCGACATAAAATTAACTCATGAGTGGGATTATTATGTTTTAGTACACGTGTATTCAGGTCGAAATTACCGACTTGGCGTGGATGCACATCCTTGGAAAAACAAAACAAAAGCTAGTCCAATTGAATTCTCGTCATCAACAGCTGTCGAGTTTAGAGCAATGCTGCCGAAGTCCTGCTGCTGCTCGCTCTCGGTGCATCTAAAACTTGCATTATGCCTTTGGGTTTTTTTAATTTATAGTGTCCCTTGCCTAGGTAAAGAATTCGTATGAGATTTGAAATCTAGCCAACGTTTCACACAGGCTGCTTGTTACGGACTCTTTATGGAAGTGTCGACAATGTCTCGATATTTTTGTTTTATTTCATCGGCACCTGCTAGAAAAGGCGAAAAACCGATGTAAAATTAACTCATGAGTGGTATATTAGGTTTTAGTACACGTGTATTCAGGTCGAAATTACCGACTTGGCGTGGATGGACATCCTTGGAAAAACAAAACGAAAGCTAGTCCAATTGAATTCTCGTCATCATCAGCTGTCGAGTTTAGAGCAATGCTGCCGAAGTCCTGCTGCTGCTCGCTCTCGGTGCATCTAAAGCTTGCATTATGCTTTTTTTTTAATTTATAGTGTCCCTTGCCTAGGTAAAGAATTCGTACGAGATTTGAAATCTAGCCAACGTTTCACAAAGGCTGCTCGTTACAGACTCTTTATGGAAGTGTCGACAATGTCTCGGTATTCTTGTTTTATTCCATCGGCACCTGCTAGAAAAAGCGAAAAACCGATATAAAATTAACTAATGAGTGGGATTATTAGGTTTTAGTACACGTGTATTCAGGTCGAAATTACCGACTTGGCGTGGATGGACATCCTTGGAAAAACAAAACAAAAGCTGGTCCAATTGAATTCTCGTCATCAACAGCTGTCGAGTTTAGAGCAATGCTGCCGAAGTCCTGCTGCTGCTCGCTCTCGGTGCATCTAAAGCTTGCATTATGCCTTTTTTTTTTAATTTATAGTGTCCCTTGCCTAGGTAAAGAATTCGTACGAGATTTGAAATCTAGCCAACGTTTCACAAAGGCTGCTCGTTACAGACTCTTTATGGAAGTGTCGACAATGTCTCGGTATTCTTGTTTTATTCCATCGGCACCTGCTAGAAAAAGCGAAAAACCGATATAAAATTAACTAATGAGTGGGATTATTAGGTTTTAGTACACGTGTATTCAGGTCGAAATTACCGACTTGGCGTGGATGGACATCCTTGGAAAAACAAAACAAAAGCTGGTCCAATTGAATTCTCGTCATCAACAGCTGTCGAGTTTAGAGCAATGCTGCCGAAGTCCTGCTGCTGCTCGCTCTCGGTGCATCTAAAGCTTGCATTATGCCTTTTTTTTTTAATTTATAGTGTCCCTTGCCTAGGTAAAGAATTCGTACGAGATTTGAAATCTAGCCAACGTTTCACAAAGGCTGCTCGTTACAGACTCTTTATGGAAGTGTCGACAATGTCTCGGTATTCTTGTTTTATTCCATCGGCACCTGCTAGAAAAAGCGAAAAACCGATATAAAATTAACTAATGAGTGGGATTATTAGGTTTTAGTACACGTGTATTCAGGTCGAAATTACCGACTTGGCGTGGATGGACATCCTTGGAAAAACAAAACAAAAGCTAGTCCAATTGAATTCTCGTCATCAACAGCTGTCGAGCTTAGAGCAATGCTGCCGAAGTCCTGCTGCTGCTCGCTCTCGGTGCATCTAAAACTTGCATTATGCCTTTGGGTTTTTTTAATTTATAGTGTCCCTTGCCTAGGTAAAGAATTCGTATGAGATTTGAAATCTAGCCAACGTTTCACACAGGCTGCTTGTTACGGACTCTTTATGGAAGTGTCGACAATGTCTCGATATTTTTGTTTTATTTCATCGGCACCTGCTAGAAAAGGCGAAAAACCGATGTAAAATTAACTCATGAGTGGGATTATTAGGTTTTAGTACACGTGTATTCAGGTCGAAATTACCGACTTGGCGTGGATGGACATCCTTGGAAAAACAAAACAAAAGCTAGTCCAATTGAATTCTCGTCATCAACAGCTGTCGAGTTTAGAGCAATGCTGCCGAAGTCCTGCTGCTGCTCGCTCTCGGTGCATCTAAAACTTGCATTATGCCTTTGGGTTTTTTTAATTTATAGTGTCCCTTGCCTAGGTAAAGAATTCGTATGAGATTTGAAATCTAGCCAACGTTTCACACAGGCTGCTTGTTACGGACTCTTTATGGAAGTGTCGACAATGTCTCGATATTTTTGTTTTATTTCATCGGCACCTGCTAGAAAAGGCGAAAAACCGATGTAAAATTAACTCATGAGTGGGATTATTAGGTTTTAGTACACGTGTATTCAGGTCGAAATTACCGACTTGGAGTGGATGGACATCCTTGGAAAAAGAAAACAAAAGCCAGTCCAATTGAATTCTGGTCATCATCAGCTGTCGAGTTTAGAGCAATGCTGCCGAAGTCCTGCTGCTGCTCGCTCTCGGTGCATCTAAAACTTGCATTATGCCTTTGGGTTTTTTTAATTTATTGTGTCCCTTGCCTAGGTAAAGAATTCGTATGAGATTTGAAATCTAGCCAACGTTTCACACAGGCTGCTTGTTACGGACTCTTTATGGAAGTGTCGACAATGTCTCGATATTTTTGTTTTATTTCATCGGCACCTGCTAGAAAAAGCGAAAAACCGATATAAAATTAACTAATGAGTGGGATTATTAGGTTTTAGTACACGTGTATTCAGGTCGAAATTACCGACTTGGCGTGGATGGACATCCTTGGAAAAACAAAACAAAAGCTAGTCCAATTGAATTCTCGTCATCAACAGCTGTCGAGTTTAGAGCAATGCTGCCGAAGTCCTGCTGCTGCTCGCTCTCGGTGCATCTAAAACTTGCATTATGCCTTTGGGTTTTTTTAATTTATAGTGTCCCTTGCCTAGGTAAAGAATTCGTATGAGATTTGAAATCTAGCCAACGTTTCACACAGGCTGCTTGTTACAGACTATTTATGGAAGTGTCGACAATGTCTCGATATTTTTGTTTTATTCCATCGGCACCTGCTAGAAAAAGCGAAAAACCGATATAAAATTAACTCATGAGTGGGATTATTAGGTTTTAGTACACGTGTATTCAGGTCGAAATTACCGACTTGGCGTGGATGGACATCCTTGGAAAAACAAAACAAAAGCTAGTCCAATTGAATTCTCGTCATCATCAGCTGTCGAGTTTAGAGCAATGCTGCCGAAGTCCTGCTGCTGCTCGCTCTCGGTGCATCTAAAACTTTGCGTTATGCCTTTAGGTTTTTTTTAATTTATAGTGTCCCTTGCCTAGGTAAAGAATTCGTATGAGATTTGAAATCTAGCCAACGTTTCACACAGGCTGCTTGTTACAGACTCTTATGGAAGTGTCGACAATGTCTCGATATTTTTGTTTTATTCCATCGGCACCTGCTAGAAAAAGCGAAAAACCGATATAAAATTAACTAATGAGTGGGATTATTAGGTTTTAGTACACGTGTATTCAGGTCGAAATTACCGACTTGGCGTGGATGCACATCCTTGGAAAAACAAAACAAAAGCTAGTCCAATTGAATTCTCGTCATCATCAGCTGTCGAGTTTAGAGAAATGCTGCCGAAGTCCTGCTGCTGCTCGCTCTCGGTGCATCTAAAACTTGCATTATGCCTTTGGGTTTTTTTAATTTATAGTGTCCCTTGCCTAGGTAAAGAATTCGTATGAGATTTGAAATCTAGCCAACGTTTCACACAGGCTGCTTGTTACAGACTATTTATGGAAGTGTCGACAATGTCTCGATATTTTTGTTTTATTCCATCGGCACCTGCTAGAAAAAGCGAAAAACCGATATAAAATTAACTCATGAGTGGGATTATTAGGTTTTAGTACACGTGTATTCAGGTCGAAATTACCGACTTGGCGTGGATGGACATCCTTGGAAAAACAAAACAAAAGCTAGTCCAATTGAATTCTCGTCATCATCAGCTGTCGAGTTTAGAGCAATGCTGCCGAAGTCCTGCTGCTGCTCGCTCTCGGTGCATCTAAAACTTTGCGTTATGCCTTTAGGTTTTTTTTTAATTTATAGTGTCCCTTGCCTAGGTAAAGAATTCGTATGAGATTTGAAATCTAGCCAACGTTTCACACAGGCTGCTTGTTACAGACTCTTTATGGAAGTGTCGACAATGTCTCGATATTTTTGTTTTATTCCATCGGCACCTGCTAGAAAAAGCGAAAAACCGATATAAAATTAACTAATGAGTGGGATTATTAGGTTTTAGTACACGTGTATTCAGGTCGAAATTACCGACTTGGCGTGGATGCACATCCTTGGAAAAACAAAACAAAAGCTAGTCCAATTGAATTCTCGTGATCAACAGCTGTCGAGTTTAGAGCAATGCTGCCGAAGTCCTGCTGCTGCTCGCTCTCGGTGCATCTGAAACTTGCATTATGCCTTTGGGTTTTTTTAATTTATAGTGTCCCTTGCCTAGGTAAAGAATTCGTATGAGATTTGAAATCTAGCCAACGTTTCACACAGGCTGCTTGTTACAGACTATTTGTGGAAGTGTCGACAATGTCTCGATATTTTTGTTTTATTCCATCGGCACCTGCTAGAAAAGGCGAAAAACCGATGTAAAATTAACTCATGAGTGGTATATTAGGTTTTAGTACACGTGTATTCAGGTCGAAATTACCGACTTGGCTTGGATGGACATCCTTGGAAAAACAAAACAAAAGCTAGTCCAATTGAATTCTGGTCATCATCAGCTGTCGAGTTTAGAGCAATGCTGCCGAAGTCCTGCTGCTGCTCGCTCTCGGTGCATCTAAAACTTTGCGTTATGCCTTTAGGTTTTTTTTTTAATTTATAGTGTCCCTTGCCTAGGTAAAGAATTCGTATGAGATTTGAAATCTAGCCAACGTTTCACACAGGCTGCTTGTTACAGACTATTTATGGAAGTGTCGACAATGTCTCGATATTTTTGTTTTATTCCATCGGCACCTGCTAGAAAAAGCGAAAAACCGATATAAAATTAACTCATGAGTGGGATTATTAGGTTTTAGTACACGTGTATTCAGGTCGAAATTACGGACTTGGCGTGGATGGACATCCTTGGAAAAACAAAACGAAAGCTAGTCCAATTGAATTCTCGTCATCATCAGCTGTCGAGTTTAGAGCAATGCTGCCGAAGTCCTGCTGCTGCTCGCTCTCGGTGCATCTAAAGCTTGCATTATGCTTTTTTTTTTAATTTATAGTGTCCCTTGCCTAGGTAAAGAATTCGTACGAGATTTGAAATCTAGCCAACGTTTCACAAAGGCTGCTCGTTACAGACTCTTTATGGAAGTGTCGACAATGTCTCGGTATTCTTGTTTTATTCCATCGGCACCTGCTAGAAAAAGCGAAAAACCGATATAAAGTTAACTAATGAGTGGGATTATTAGGTTTTAGTACACGTGTATTCAGGTCGAAATTACCGACTTGGCGTGGATGGACATCCTTGGAAAAACAAAACAAAAGCTGGTCCAATTGAATTCTCGTCATCAACAGCTGTCGAGTTTAGAGCAATGCTGCCGAAGTCCTGCTGCTGCTCGCTCTCGGTGCATCTAAAGCTTGCATTATGCCTTTTTTTTTAATTTATAGTGTCCCTTGCCTAGGTAAAGAATTCGTACGAGATTTGAAATCTAGCCAACGTTTCACAAAGGCTGCTCGTTACAGACTCTTTATGGAAGTGTCGACAATGTCTCGGTATTCTTGTTTTATTCCATCGGCACCTGCTAGAAAAAGCGAAAAACCGATATAAAATTAACTAATGAGTGGGATTATTAGGTTTTAGTACACGTGTATTCAGGTCGAAATTACCGACTTGGCGTGGATGGACATCCTTGGAAAAACAAAACAAAAGCTAGTCCAATTGAATTCTCGTCATCAACAGCTGTCGAGTTTAGAGCAATGCTGCCGAAGTCCTGCTGCTGCTCGCTCTCGGTGCATCTAAAACTTGCATTATGCCTTTGGGTTTTTTTAATTTATAGTGTCCCTTGCCTAGGTAAAGAATTCGTATGAGATTTGAAATCTAGCCAACGTTTCACACAGGCTGCTTGTTACGGACTCTTTATGGAAGTGTCGACAATGTCTCGATATTTTTGTTTTATTTCATCGGCACCTGCTAGAAAAGGCGAAATCCGATGTAAAATTAACTCATGAGTGGGATTATTAGGTTTTAGTACACGTGTATTCAGGTCGAAATTACCGACTTGGCGTGGATGGACATCCTTGGAAAAACAAAACAAAAGCTAGTCCAATTGAATTCTCGTCATCAACAGCTGTCGAGTTTAGAGCAATGCTGCCGAAGTCCTGCTGCTGCTCGCTCTCGGTGCATCTAAAACTTGCATTATGCCTTTGGGTTTTTTTAATTTATAGTGTCCCTTGCCTAGGTAAAGAATTCGTATGAGATTTGAAATCTAGCCAACGTTTCACACAGGCTGCTTGTTACGGACTCTTTATGGAAGTGTCGACAATGTCTCGATATTTTTGTTTTATTTCATCGGCACCTGCTAGAAAAGGCGAAAAACCGATGTAAAATTAACTCATGAGTGGGATTATTAGGTTTTAGTACACGTGTATTCAGGTCGAAATTACCGACTTGGCGTGGATGGACATCCTTGGAAAAAGAAAACAAAAGCCAGTCCAATTGAATTCTGGTCATCATCAGCTGTCGAGTTTAGAGCAATGCTGCCGAAGTCCTGCTGCTGCTCGCTCTCGGTGCATCTAAAACTTGCATTATGCCTTTGGGTTTTTTTAATTTATTGTGTCCCTTGCCTAGGTAAAGAATTCGTATGAGATTTGAAATCTAGCCAACGTTTCACACAGGCTGCTTGTTACGGACTCTTTATGGAAGTGTCGACAATGTCTCGATATTTTTGTTTTATTTCATCGGCACCTGCTAGAAAAAGCGAAAAATCGATATAAAATTAACTAATGAGTGGGATTATTAGGTTTTAGTACACGTGTATTCAGGTCGAAATTACCGACTTGGCGTGGATGGACATCCTTGGAAAAACAAAACAAAAGCTAGTCCAATTGAATTCTCGTCATCAACAGCTGTCGAGTTTAGAGCAATGCTGCCGAAGTCCTGCTGCTGCTCGCTCTCGGTGCATCTAAAACTTGCATTATGCCTTTGGGTTTTTTTAATTTATAGTGTCCCTTGCCTAGGTAAAGAATTCGTATGAGATTTGAAATCTAGCCAACGTTTCACACAGGCTGCTTGTTACAGACTATTTATGGAAGTGTCGACAATGTCTCGATATTTTTGTTTTATTCCATCGGCACCTGCTAGAAAAAGCGAAAAACCGATATAAAATTAACTCATGAGTGGGATTATTAGGTTTTAGTACACGTGTATTCAGGTCGAAATTACCGACTTGGCGTGGATGGACATCCTTGGAAAAACAAAACAAAAGCTAGTCCAATTGAATTCTCGTCATCATCAGCTGTCGAGTTTAGAGCAATGCTGCCGAAGTCCTGCTGCTGCTCGCTCTCGGTGCATCTAAAACTTTGCGTTATGCCTTTAGGTTTTTTTTAATTTATAGTGTCCCTTGCCTAGGTAAAGAATTCGTATGAGATTTGAAATCTAGCCAATGTTTCACACAGGCTGCTTGTTACGGACTCTTTATGGAAGTGTCGACAATGTCTCGATATTTTTGTTTTATTCCATCGGCACCTGCTAGAAAAAGCGAAAAACCGATATAAAATTAACTAATGAGTGGGATTATTAGGTTTTAGTACACGTGTATTCAGGTCGAAATTACCGACTTGGCGTGGATGCACATCCTTGGAAAAACAAAACAAAAGCTAGTCCAATTGAATTCTCGTCATCATCAGCTGTCGAGTTTAGAGAAATGCTGCCGAAGTCCTGCTGCTGCTCGCTCTCGGTGCATCTAAAACTTGCATTATGCCTTTGGGTTTTTTTAATTTATAGTGTCCCTTGCCTAGGTAAAGAATTCGTATGAGATTTGAAATCTAGCCAACGTTTCACACAGGCTGCTTGTTACAGACTATTTATGGAAGTGTCGACAATGTCTCGATATTTTTGTTTTATTCCATCGGCACCTGCTAGAAAAAGCGAAAAACCGATATAAAATTAACTCATGAGTGGGATTATTAGGTTTTAGTACACGTGTATTCAGGTCGAAATTACCGACTTGGCGTGGATGGACATCCTTGGAAAAACAAAACAAAACCTAGTCCAATTGAATTCTCGTCATCATCAGCTGTCGAGTTTAGAGCAATGCTGCCGAAGTCCTGCTGCTGCTCGCTCTCGGTGCATCTAAAACTTTGCGTTATGCCTTTAGGTTTTTTTTAATTTATAGTGTCCCTTGCCTAGGTAAAGAATTCGTATGAGATTTGAAATCTAGCCAACGTTTCACACAGGCTGCTTGTTACAGACTCTTTATGGAAGTGTCGACAATGTCTCGATATTTTTGTTTTATTCCATCGGCACCTGCTAGAAAAAGCGAAAAACCGATATAAAATTAACTAATGAGTGGGATTATTAGGTTTTAGTACACGTGTATTCAGGTCGAAATTACCGACTTGGCGTGGATGCACATCCTTGGAAAAACAAAACAAAAGCTAGTCCAATTGAATTCTCGTCATCATCAGCTGTCGAGTTTAGAGAAATGCTGCCGAAGTCCTGCTGCTGCTCGCTCTCGGTGCATCTAAAACTTGCATTATGCCTTTGGGTTTTTTTAATTTATAGTGTCCCTTGCCTAGGTAAAGAATTCGTATGAGATTTGAAATCTAGCCAACGTTTCACACAGGCTGCTTGTTACAGACTATTTATGGAAGTGTCGACAATGTCTCGATATTTTTGTTTCATTCCATCGGCACCTGCTAGAAAAAGCGAAAAACCGATATAAAATTAACTAATGAGTGGGATTATTAGGTTTTAGTACACGTGTATTCAGGTCGAAATTACCGACTTGGCGTGGATGCACATCCTTGGAAAAACAAAACAAAAGCTAGTCCAATTGAATTCTCGTGATCAACAGCTGTCGAGTTTAGAGCAATGCTGCCGAAGTCCTGCTGCTGCTCGCTCTCGGTGCATCTGAAACTTGCATTATGCCTTTGGGTTTTTTTAATTTATAGTGTCCCTTGCCTAGGTAAAGAATTCGTATGAGATTTGAAATCTAGCCAACGTTTCACACAGGCTGCTTGTTACAGACTATTTGTGGAAGTGTCGACAATGTCTCGATATTTTTGTTTTATTCCATCGGCACCTGCTAGAAAAAGCGAAAAACCGATATAAAATTAACTCATGAGTGGGATTATTAGGTTTTAGTACACGTGTATTCAGGTCGAAATTACAGACTTGGCGTGGATGGACATCCTTGGAAAAACAAAACGAAAGCTAGTCCAATTGAATTCTCGTCATCATCAGCTGTCGAGTTTAGAGAAATGCTGCCGAAGTCCTGCTGCTGCTCGCTCTCGGTGCATCTAAAACTTTGCGTTATGCCTTTAGGTTTTTTTAATTTATAGTGTCCCTTGCCTAGGTAAAGAATTCGTATGAGATTTGAAATCTAGCCAACGTTTCACACAGGCTGCTTGTTACAGACTCTTTATGGAAGTGCCGACAATGTCTCGATATTTTTGTTTTATTCCATCAGCACCTGCTAGAAAAAGCGAAAAACCGACATAAAATTAACTCATGAGTGGGATTATTATGTTTTAGTACACGTGTATTCAGGTCGAAATTACCGACTTGGCGTGGATGCACATCCTTGGAAAAACAAAACAAAAGCTAGTCCAATTGAATTCTCGTCATCATCAGCTGTCGAGTTTAGAGCAATGCTGCCGAAGTCCTGCTGCTGCTCGCTCTCGGTGCATCTAAAGCTTGAATTATGCCTTTAGGTTTTTTTACTTTATAGTGTCCCTTGCCTAGGTAAAGAATTCGTACGAGATTTGAAATCTAGCCAACGTTTCACAAAGGCTGCTCGTTACAGACTCTTTATGGAAGTGTCGACAATGTCTCAATATTCTTGTTTTATTCCATCGGCACCTGCTAGAAAAAGTGAAAAACCGATATAAAATAACTCATGAGTGGGATTATTAGGTTTTAGTACACGTGTATTCAGGTCGAAATTACTGACTTGGCGTGGACGGACATCCTTGGAAAAACAAAACAAAGCTAGTCCAATTGAATTCCCGTCATTATCAGCTGTCGAGTTTAGAGTAATGCTGCCCAAGTCCTGCTGCTGCTCGCTCTCGGTGCATCTAAAACTTGCATTATGCCTTTAGGTTTTTTTTAATTTATAGTGTCCCTTGCCTAGGTAAAGAAATCGTATGAGATCTAAAATGTATCCAACGTTTCACACAGGCTGCTTGTTACAGAATCTTTATGGAAGTGTCGGCAATGTAACAATATTTTTCTTTATTCCGTCGGCACCTGGTAGAAAAAGCGAAAAGCGATATAAAATTAACTGATGAGTGGGTTGATTAGACTTTAGTACACGTGTATTCAGGCCGAAATTACTGACATGGTGTGGATGGACATCCTTGTAAAAAACAATACAAAAGCTAGTCTAATTGAATTGTCGTCATCATCAGCTGTCGAGTTTACAGCAATGCTGCCGAAGTCCTGCTGCTGCTCTCTCTCGGTGCATCTACAACTCGCATTATGCCTTTAGGTTTTTTTTTTAATTTATAGTGTGCCTTGCCTATGTAAAGAATTCGTATGAGATCTGAAATCAAGCAAAAGTTTCACACAGGCTGTTTGTTACAGACTCTTTATGGAAGTGTCGACAATGTAACAATATTTTTGTTTATTCCATCGGCACTTGCTAGAAAAAGCGAAGAACCGATATAAAATTAACTCATGAGTGGGATTATTAGGTTTTAGTACATGTGTATTCAGGTCGAAATTACCGACTTGGCGTGGATGGACATCCTTGGAAAAACAAAACAAAAGCTAGTCCAATTGAATTCTCGTCATCAACAGCTGTCGAGTTTAGAGCAATGCTGCCGAAGTCCTGCTGCTGCTCGCTCTCGGTGCATCTAAAACTTGCATTATGCCTTTAGGTTTTTTTAATTTATAGTGTCCCTTGCCTAGGTAAAGAATTCGTATGAGATTTGAAATCTAGCCAACGTTTCACACAGGCTGCTTGTTACAGACTCTTTATGGAAGTGTCGACAATGTCTCGATATTTTTGTTTTATTCCATCGGCACCTGCTAGAAAAAGCGAAAAACCAATGTGAAACTAACTCATGAGTGGGATTATTAGGTTTTAGTACACGTGTATTCAGGTCGAAATTACCGACTTGGCGTGGATGGACATCCTTGGAAAAACAAAACAAAAGCTAGTCCAATTGAATTCTCGTCATCATCAGCTGTCGAGTTTAGAGCAATGCAGCCGAAGTCCTGCTGCTGCTCGCTCTCGGTGCATCTAAAATTTGCGTTATGCCTTTAGGTTTTTTTTTTAATTTATAGTGTCCCTTGCCTAGGTAAAGAATTCGTATGAGATTTGAAATCTAGCCAACGTTTCACACAGGCTGCTTGTTACAGACTCTTTATGGAAGTGTCGACAATGTCTCGATATTTTTGTTTTATTCCATCGGCACCTGCTAGAAAAAGCGAAAAACCGATATAAAATAACTCATGAGTGGGATTATTAGGTATTAGTACACGTGTATTCAGGTCGAAATTACCGACTTGGCGGGGATGGACATCCTTGGAAAAACAAAACAAAAGCTAGTCCAATTGAATTCTCGTCATCATCAGCTGTCGAGTTTAGAGCAATGCTGCCGAAGTCCTGCTGCTGCTCGCTCTCGGTGAATCTAAAGCTTGAATTATGCCTTTAGGTTTTTTTAATTTATAGTGTCCCTTGCCTAGGTAAAGAATTCGTACGAGATTTGAAATCTAGCCAACGTTTCACAAAGGCTGCTCGTTACAGACTCTTTATGGAAGTGTCGACAATGTCTCGGTATTCTTGTTTTATTCCATCGGCACCTGCTAGAAAAAGCGAAAAACCGATATAAAATTAACTAATGAGTGGGATTATTAGGTTTTAGTACACGTGTATTCAGGTCGAAATTACCGACTTGGCGTGGATGGACATCCTTGGAAAAACAAAACAAAAGCTAGTCCAATTGAATTCTCGTCATCAACAGCTGTCGAGTTTAGAGCAATGCTGCCGAAGTCCTGCTGCTGCTCGCTCTCGGTGCATCTAAAACTTGCATTATGCCTTTGGGTTTTTTTAATTTATAGTGTCCCTTGCCTAGGTAAAGAATTCGTATGAGATTTGAAATCTAGCCAATGTTTCACACAGGCTGCTTGTTACGGACTCTTTATGGAAGTGTCGACAATGTCTCGATATTTTTGTTTTATTTCATCGGCACCTGCTAGAAAAGGCGAAAAACCGATGTAAAATTAACTCATGAGTGGGATTATTAGGTTTTAGTACACGTGTATTCAGGTCGAAATTACCGACTTGGCGTGGATGGACATCCTTGGAAAAACAAAACAAAAACCAGTCCAATTGAATTCTGGTCATCATCAGCTGTCGAGTTTAGAGCAATGCTGCTGAAGTCCTGCTGCTGCTCGCTCTCGGTGCATCTAAAACTTGCATTATGCCTTTGGGTTTTTTTAATTTATAGTGTCCCTTGCCTAGGTAAAGAATTCGTATGAGATTTGAAATCTAGCCAACGTTTCACACAGGCTGCTTGTTACAGACTATTTATGGAAGTGTCGACAATGTCTCGATATTTTTGTTTTATTCCATCGGCACCTGCTAGAAAAAGCGAAAAACCGATATAAAATTAACTCATGAGTGGGATTATTAGGTTTTAGCACACGTGTATTCAGGTCGAAATTACCGACTTGGCGTGGATGGACATCCTTGGAAAAACAAAACAAAAGCTAGTCCAATTGAATTCTCGTCATCATCAGCTGTCGAGTTTATAGCAATGCTGCCGAAGTCCTGCTGCTGCTCGCTCTCGGTGCATCTAAAACTTTGCGTTATGCCTTTAGGTTTTTTTTTAATTTATAGTGTCCCTTGCCTAGGTAAAGAATTCGTATGAGATTTGAAATCTAGCCAACGTTTCACACAGGCTGCTTGTTGCAGACTATTTATGGAAGTGTCGACAATGTCTCGATATTTTTGTTTTATTCCATCAGCACCTGCTAGAAAAAGCGAAAAACCGACATAAAATTAACTCATGAGTGGGATTATTATGTTTTAGTACACGTGTATTCAGGTCGAAATTACCGACTTGGCGTGGATGCACATCCTTGGAAAAACAAAACAAAAGCTAGTCCAATTGAATTCTCGTCATCAACAGCTGTCGAGTTTAGAGCAATGCTGCCGAAGTCCTGCTGCTGCTCGCTCTCGATGCATCTAAAACTTGCATTATGCCTTTGGGTTTTTTTAATTTATAGTGTCCCTTGCCTAGGTAAAGAATTCGTATGAGATTTGAAATCTAGCCAACGTTTCACACAGGCTGCTTGTTACGGACTCTTTATGGAAGTGTCGACAATGTCTCGATATTTTTGTTTTATTTCATCGGCACCTGCTAGAAAAGGCGAAAAACCGATGTAAAATTAACTAATGAGTGGTATATTAGGTTTTAGTACACGTGTATTCAGGTCGAAATTACCGACTTGGCTTGGATGGACATCCTTGGAAAAACAAAACAAAAGCTAGTCCAATTGAATTCTGGTCATCATCAGCTGTCGAGGTTAGAGCAATGCTGCCGAAGTCCTGCTGCTGCTCGCTCTCGGTGCATCTAAAACTTTGCGTTATGCCTTTAGGTTTTTTTTTTAATTTATAGTGTCCCTTGCCTAGGTAAAGAATTCGTATGAGATTTGAAATCTAGCCAACGTTTCACACAGGCTGCTTGTTACAGACTATTTATGGAAGTGTCGACAATGTCTCGATATTTTTGTTTTATTCCATCGGCACCTGCTAGAAAAAGCGAAAAACCGATATAAAATTAACTCATGAGTGGGATTATTAGGTTTTAGTACACGTGTATTCAGGTCGAAATTACGGACTTGGCGTGGATGGACATCCTTGGAAAAACAAAACGAAAGCTAGTCCAATTGAATTCTCGTCATCAACAGCTGTCGAGTTTAGAGCAATGCTGCCGAAGTCCTGCTGCTGCTCGCTCTCGGTGCATCTAAAACTTGCATTATGCCTTTGGGTTTTTTTAATTTATAGTGTCCCTTGCCTAGGTAAAGAATTCGTATGAGATTTGAAATCTAGCCAACGTTTCACACAGGCTGCTTGTTACGGACTCTTTATGGAAGTGTCGACAATGTCTCGATATTTTTGTTTTATTTCATCGGCACCTGCTAGAAAAGGCGAAAAACCGATATAAAATTAACTAATGAGTGGGATTATTAGGTTTTAGTACACGTGTATTCAGGTCGAAATTACCGACTTGGCGTGGATGGACATCCTTGGAAAAACAAAACAAAAGCTGGTCCAATTGAATTCTCGTCATCAACAGCTGTCGAGTTTAGAGCAATGCTGCCGAAGTCCTGCTGCTGCTCGCTCTCGGTGCATCTAAAGCTTGCATTATGCCTTTTTTTTAATTTATAGTGTCCCTTGCCTAGGTAAAGAATTCGTACGAGATTTGAAATCTAGCCAACGTTTCACAAAGGCTGCTCGTTACAGACTCTTTATGGAAGTGTCGACAATGTCTCGGTATTCTTGTTTTATTCCATCGGCACCTGCTAGAAAAAGCGAAAAACCGATATAAAATTAACTAATGAGTGGGATTATTAGGTTTTAGTACACGTGTATTCAGGTCGAAATTACAGACTTGGCGTGGATGGACATCCTTGGAAAAACAAAACAAAAGCTAGTCCAATTGAATTCTCGTCATCAACAGCTGTCGAGTTTAGAGCAATGCTGCCGAAGTCCTGCTGCTGCTCGCTCTCGGTGCATCTAAAACTTGCATTATGCCTTTGGGTTTTTTTAATTTATAGTGTCCCTTGCCTAGGTAAAGAATTCGTATGAGATTTGAAATCTAGCCAACGTTTCACACAGGCTGCTTGTTACGGACTCTTTATGGAAGTGTCGACAATGTCTCGATATTTTTGTTTTATTTCATCGGCACCTGCTAGAAAAGGCGAAAAACCGATGTAAAATTAACTCATGAGTGGGATTATTAGGTTTTAGTACACGTGTATTCAGGTCGAAATTACCGACTTGGCGTGGATGGACATCCTTGGAAAAACAAAACAAAAGCTAGTCCAATTGAATTCTCGTCATCAACAGCTGTCGAGTTTAGAGCAATGCTGCCGAAGTCCTGCTGCTGCTCGCTCTCGGTGCATCTAAAACTTGCATTATGCCTTTGGGTTTTTTTAATTTATAGTGTCCCTTGCCTAGGTAAAGAATTCGTATGAGATTTGAAATCTAGCCAACGTTTCACACAGGCTGCTTGTTACGGACTCTTTATGGAAGTGTCGACAATGTCTCGATATTTTTGTTTTATTCCATTGGCACCTGCTAGAAAAAGCGAAAAACCGATATAAAATTAACTAATGAGTGGGATTATTAGGTTTTAGTACACGTGTATTCAGGTCGAAATTACCGACTTGGCGTGGATGCACATCCTTGGAAAAACAAAACAAAAGCTAGTCCAATTGAATTCTCGTCATCATCAGCTGTCGAGTTTAGAGAAATGCTGCCGAAGTCCTGCTGCTGCTCGCTCTCGGTGCATCTAAAACTTGCATTATGCCTTTGGGTTTTTTTAATTTATAGTGTCCCTTGCCTAGGTAAAGAATTCGTATGAGATTTGAAATCTAGCCAACGTTTCACACAGGCTGCTTGTTACAGACTATTTATGGAAGTGTCGACAATGTCTCGATATTTTTGTTTTATTCCATCGGCACCTGCTAGAAAAAGCGAAAAACCGATATAAAATTAACTAATGAGTGGGATTATTAGGTTTTAGTACACGTGTATTCAGGTCGAAATTACCGACTTGGCGTGGATGCACATCCTTGGAAAAACAAAACAAAAGCTAGTCCAATTGAATTCTCGTCATCAACAGCTGTCGAGTTTAGAGCAATGCTGCCGAAGTCCTGCTGCTGCTCGCTCTCGGTGCATCTAAAACTTGCATTATGCCTTTGGGTTTTTTTAATTTATAGTGTCCCTTGCCTAGGTAAAGAATTCGTATGAGATTTGAAATCTAGCCAACGTTTCACACAGGCTGCTTGTTACGGACTCTTTATGGAAGTGTCGACAATGTCTCGATATTTTTGTTTTATTTCATCGGCACCTGCTAGAAAAGGCGAAAAACCGATGTAAAATTAACTCATGAGTGGGATTATTAGGTTTTAGTACACGTGTATTCAGGTCGAAATTACCGACTTGGCGTGGATGGACATCCTTGGAAAAACAAAACAAAAGCTAGTCCAATTGAATTCTCGTCATCAACAGCTGTCGAGTTTAGAGCAATGCTGCCGAAGTCCTGCTGCTGCTCGCTCTCGGTGCATCTAAAACTTGCATTATGCCTTTGGGTTTTTTTAATTTATAGTGTCCCTTGCCTAGGTAAAGAATTCGTATGAGATTTGAAATCTAGCCAACGTTTCACACAGGCTGCTTGTTACGGACTCTTTATGGAAGTGTCGACAATGTCTCGATATTTTTGTTTTATTTCATCGGCACCTGCTAGAAAAAGCGAAAAACCGATGTAAAATTAACTAATGAGTGGGATTATTAGGTTTTAGTACACGTGTATTCAGGTCGAAATTACCGACTTGGCGTGGATGGACATCCTTGGAAAAACAAAACAAAAGCTAGTCCAATTGAATTCTCGTCATCAACAGCTGTCGAGTTTAGAGCAATGCTGCCGAAGTCCTGCTGCTGCTCGCTCTCGGTGCATCTAAAACTTGCATTATGCCTTTGGGTTTTTTTAATTTATAGTGTCCCTTGCCTAGGTAAAGAATTCGTATGAGATTTGAAATCTAGCCAACGTTTCACACAGGCTGCTTGTTACAGACTATTTATGGAAGTGTCGACAATGTCTCGATATTTTTGTTTTATTCCATCGGCACCTGCTAGAAAAAGCGAAAAACCGATATAAAATTAACTCATGAGTGGGATTATTAGGTTTTAGTACACGTGTATTCAGGTCGAAATTACCGACTTGGCGTGGATGGACATCCTTGGAAAAACAAAACAAAAGCTAGTCCAATTGAATTCTCGTCATCATCAGCTGTCGAGTTTAGAGCAATGCTGCCGAAGTCCTGCTGCTGCTCGCTCTCGGTGCATCTAAAACTTTGCGTTATGCCTTTAGGTTTTTTTTAATTTATAGTGTCCCTTGCCTAGGTAAAGAATTCGTATGAGATTTGAAATCTAGCCAACGTTTCACACAGGCTGCTTGTTACAGACTCTTTATGGAAGTGTCGACAATGTCTCGATATTTTTGTTTTATTCCATCGGCACCTGCTAGAAAAAGCGAAAAACCGATATAAAATTAACTAATGAGTGGGATTATTAGGTTTTAGTACACGTGTATTCAGGTCGAAATTACCGACTTGGCGTGGATGCACATCCTTGGAAAAACAAAACAAAAGCTAGTCCAATTGAATTCTCGTCATCATCAGCTGTCGAGTTTAGAGAAATGCTGCCGAAGTCCTGCTGCTGCTCGCTCTCGGTGCATCTAAAACTTGCATTATTCCTTTGGGTTTTTTTAATTTATAGTGTCCCTTGCCTAGGTAAAGAATTCGTATGAGATTTGAAATCTAGCCAACGTTTCACACAGGCTGCTTGTTACAGACTATTTATGGAAGTGTCGACAATGTCTCGATATTTTTGTTTTATTCCATCGGCACCTGCTAGAAAAAGCGAAAAACCGATATAAAATTAACTAATGAGTGGGATTATTAGGTTTTAGTACACGTGTATTCAGGTCGAAATTACCGACTTGGCGTGGATGCACATCCTTGGAAAAACAAAACAAAAGCTAGTCCAATTGAATTCTCGTCATCATCAGCTGTCGAGTTTAGAGCAATGCTGCCGAAGTCCTGCTGCTGCTCGCTCTCGGTGCATCTAAAACTTGCATTATGCCTTTGGGTTTTTTTAATTTATAGTGTCCCTTGCCTAGGTAAAGAATTCGTATGAGATTTGAAATCTAGCCAACGTTTCACACAGGCTGCTTGTTACAGACTATTTATGGAAGTGTCGACAATGTCTCGATATTTTTGTTTTATTCCATCGGCACCTGCTAGAAAAAGCGAAAAACCGATATAAAATTAACTAATGAGTGGGATTATTAGGTTTTAGTACACGTGTATTCAGGTCGAAATTACCGACTTGGCGTGGATGCACATCCTTGGAAAAACAAAACAAAAGCTAGTCCAATTGAATTCTCGTGATCAACAGCTGTCGAGTTTAGAGCAATGCTGCCGAAGTCCTGCTGCTGCTCGCTCTCGGTGCATCTGAAACTTGCATTATGCCTTTGGGTTTTTTTAATTTATAGTGTCCCTTGCCTAGGTAAAGAATTCGTATGAGATTTGAAATCTAGCCAACGTTTCACACAGGCTGCTTGTTACAGACTATTTGTGGAAGTGTCGACAATGTCTCGATATTTTTGTTTTATTCCATCGGCACCTGCTAGAAAAAGCGAAAAACCGATATAAAATTAACTCATGAGTGGGATTATTAGGTTTTAGTACACGTGTATTCAGGTCGAAATTACGGACTTGGCGTGGATGGACATCCTTGGAAAAACAAAACGAAAGCTAGTCCAATTGAATTCTCGTCATCATCAGCTGTCGAGTTTAGAGAAATGCTGCCGAAGTCCTGCTGCTGCTCGCTCTCGGTGCATCTAAAACTTTGCGTTATGCCTTTAGGTTTTTTTTAATTTATAGTGTCCCTTGCCTAGGTAAAGAATTCGTATGAGATTTGAAATCTAGCCAACGTTTCACACAGGCTGCTTGTTACAGACTCTTTATGGAAGTGCCGACAATGTCTCGATATTTTTGTTTTATTCCATCAGCACCTGCTAGAAAAAGCGAAAAACCGACATAAAATTAACTCATGAGTGGGATTATTATGTTTTAGTACACGTGTATTCAGGTCGAAATTACCGACTTGGCGTGGATGCACATCCTTGGAAAAACAAAACAAAAGCTAGTCCAATTGAATTCTCGTCATCATCAGCTGTCGAGTTTAGAGCAATGCTGCCGAAGTCCTGCTGCTGCTCGCTCTCGGTGCATCTAAAACTTTGCGTTATGCCTTTAGGTTTTTTTTTAATTTATAGTGTCCCTAGCCTAGGTAAAGAATTCGTACGAGATTTGAAATCCAGCCAACGTTTCACACAGGCTGCTTGTTATAGACTCTTTATGGAAGTGTCGACAATGTCTCGATATTTTTGTTTTATTCCATCAGCACCTGCTAGAAAAAGCGAAAAACCGATATAAAATTAACTCATGAGTGGGATTATTAGGTTTTAGTACACGTGTATTCAGGTCGAAATTACCGACTTGGCGTGGATGGACATCCTTGGAAAAACAAATCAAAAGCTAGTCCAATTGAATTCTCGTCATCATCAGCTGTCGAGTTTAGAGCAATGCTGCCGAAGTCCTGCTGCTGCTCGCTCTCGGTGCATCTAAAGCTTGCATTATGCCTTTTTTTTAATTTATAGTGTCCCTTGCCTAGGTAAAGAATTCGTATGAGATTTGAAATCTAGCCAACGTTTCACACAGGCTGCTCGTTACAGACTCTTTATGGAAGTGTCGACAATGTCTCAATATTTTTGTTTTTTTCCATCGGCACCTGCTAGAAAAAGCGAAAAACCGATATAAAATTAACTCATGAGTGGGATTATTAGGTTTTAGTACACGTGTATTCAGGTCGAAATTACTGACTTGGCATGGATGGACATCCTTGGAAAAACAAAACAAAAGCTAGTCCAATTGAATTCCCGTCATCATCAGCTATCGAATTTAGAGCAATGCTGCCGAAGTCCTGCTGCTGTTCGCTCTCGGTGCATCTAAAACTTGCATTATGCCTTTAGGTTTTTTTAATTTATAGTGTCCTTTGCCTAGGTAAAGAATTCGTATGAGATCTAAAATGTAGCCAACGTTTCACACAGGCTGCTTGTTACAGACACTTTATGGAAGTGTCGACAATGTAACAATATTTTTCTTTATTCCGTCGGCACCTGGTAGAAAAAGCGAAAACCGATGTAAAATGAACTGATGAGTGGGTTGATTAGAATTTAGTACACGTGTATTCAGGCCGAAATTACTGACGTGGCGTGGTTGGACATCCTTGGAAAAAACAATACAAAAGCTAGTCTAATTGAATTGTCGTCATCATCAGCTGTCGAGTTTACAGCAATGCTGCCGAAGTCCTGCTGCTGCTCTCTCTCGGTGCATCTACAACTCGCATTATGCCTTTAGGTTTTTTTTTTTTTAATTTATAGTGTGCCTTGCCTATGTAAAGAATTCGTATGAGATCTGAAATCTAGCAAAAGTTTCACACAGGCTGTTTGTTACAGACTCTTTATGGAAGTGTCGACAATGTAACAATATTTTTGTTTATTCCATCGGCACTTGCTAGAAAAAGCGAAGAACCGATATAAAATTAACTCATGAGTGGCTTGATTAGGCTTTAGTACACGTGTATTCTGGTCGAAATTACTGACATGGCGTGGATGGACATCCTTGGAAAAGAACAAAATAAAAGCTAGTCCAATCGAATTCTCGTCATCATCACCTGTCGAGTTTACAGCAATGCTGCCGAAGTCCTGCTGCTGCTCTCTCTCGGTGTATCTACAACTCGCATTATGCCTTCAGGTTTTTTTAATTTATAGTGTCCCTTGCCTAGGTAAAGAATTCGTATGAGATCTAAAATGTAGCCAACGTTTCACACAGGCTGCTTGTTACAGACTCTTTATGGAAGTGTCGACAATGTAACAATATTTTTCTTTATTCCGTCGGCACCTGGTAGAATAAGCGAAAAACTGATATAAAATTAACTCATGAGTGGGTTGATTAGACTTTAGTACACGTGTATTCAGGCCGAAATTACTGACATGGCGTGGATGGACATCCTTGGAAAAAAACAAAAAAAAATAGTCCAATTGAATTCTCGTCATCATCAGCTGTCGAGTTTACAGCAATGCTGCCGAAGTCCTGCTGCTGCACGCTCTCGGTGCATCTACAACTCGCATTTTGCCTTTAGGTTTTTTTAATTTATAGTGTCCCTTGCCTAGGTAAAGAATTCGTATGAGATCTAAAATGTAGCCAACGTTTCACACAGGCTGCTCGCTACAGACTCTTTATGGAAGTGTCGACAATGTCTCGATATTTTTGTTTATTCCATCGGCACCTGCTAGAAAAAGCGAAAAACCGATATAAAATTAACTCATGAGTGGGATTATTAGGTTTTAGTACGCGTGTATTCAGGTCGAACTTACCGACTTGGCGTGGACCGACATCCTTCGAAAAAACTAAACAAAAGCTAGTCCAATTGAATTTTCGTCATCATCAGCTATCGTGTTTACAGCAATGCTGCCAAAGTTTTGCTAATGCACGCTCTCAGCGCATCTTAAACTTGCACTATGCCTTTAGGTTTTTTTTAATTTATAGTTTCCCTTGCCTAGGTAAAGAATTCGTATGAGATCTAAAATGTAGCCAACGTTTCACACAGGCTGCTTGTTACAGACTCTTTATGGAAGTGTCGACAATGTAACAATATTTTTCTTTATTCCGTCGGCACCTGGTAGAAAAAGCGAAA
Organism: Amblyomma maculatum; assembly: GCF_055883805.1. Classification (NCBI taxonomy): domain Eukaryota; kingdom Metazoa; phylum Arthropoda; class Arachnida; order Ixodida; family Ixodidae; genus Amblyomma; species Amblyomma maculatum. The sequence goes on from NC_139352.1 coordinate 131,335,238, forward strand.
ACCGATATAAAATTAACTGATGAGTGGGTTGATTAGACTTTAGTACACGTGTATTCAGGCCGAAATTACTGACATAGCGTGGATGGACATCCTTGGAAAAAAACAAAAAAAAATAGTCCAATTGAATTCTCGTCATCATCAGCTGTCGAGTTTACAGCAATGCTGCCGAAGTCCTGCTGCTGCACGCTCTCGGTGCATCTACAACTCGCATTTTGCCTTTAGGTTTTTTTAATTTATAGTGTCCCTTGCCTAGGTAAAGAATTCGTATGAGATCTAAAATGTAGTCAACGTTTCACACAGGCTGCTCGTTACAGACTCTTTATGGAAGTGTCGACAATGTCTCGATATTTTTGTTTATTCCATCGGCACCTGCTAGAAAAAGCGAAAAACCGATATAAAATTAACTCATGAGTGGGATTATTAGGTTTTAGTACGCGTGTATTCAGATCGAACTTACCGACTTGGCGTGGACCGACATCCTTCGAAAAAACAAAACAAAAGCTAGTCCAATGGAATTCTCGTCATCATCAGCTGTCGAGTTTAGAGCAATGCTGCCGAAGTCCTGCTGCTGCTCGCTCTCGGTGCTTCTAAAACTTGCATTATGCCTTGAGGTTTTTTTTAATTTATAGTGTGCCTTGGCTAGGTAAAGAATTCGTATGAGATCTAAAATGTAGCCAACGTTTCACACAGGCTGCTTGTTACAGACTCTTTATGGAAGTGTCGACAATGTCTCGATATTTTTGTTTTATTCCATCGGCACCTGTTAGAAAAAGCGAAAAACCGATATAAAATTAACTCATGAGTGGGATTATTAGGTTTTTGTACACGTGTATTCAGGTCGAAATTACCGACTTGGCGTGGATGGACATCCTTGGAAAAACAAAACAAAAGCTAGTCCAATTGTATTCTCGTCATCATCAGCTGTCGAGTTTAGAGCAATGCTGCCGAAGTCCTGCTTCTGCTCGCTCTCGGTGCATCTAAAACTTGCATTATGCCTTTAGGTTTTTTTAATTTATAGTGTCCCTTGCCTAGGTAAGGAATTCGTATGAGATCTAAAATGTAGCCAACGTTTCACACAGGTTGCTTGTTACAGACTCTTTATGGATGTGTCGACAATGTAACAATAGTTTTCTTTATTCCGTCGGCACCTGGTAGAAAAAGCGAAAACCGATATAAAAACTGATGAGTGGGTTGATTAGACTTTAGTTCACGTGTACTCAGGCCGAAATTACTGACATGGCGTGGATTGACATCCTTGGAAAAAACAATACAAAAGCTAGTCTAATTGAATTGTCGCCATCATCAGCTGTCGAGTTTACAGCAATGCTGCCGAAGTCCTGCTGCTGCTCTCTCTCGGTGCATCTACAACTCGCATTATGCCTTTAGGTTTTTTTTTAATTTATAGTGTGCCTTGCCTATGTAAAGAATTCGTATGAGATCTGAAATCTAGCAAAAGTTTCACTCAGGCTGTTTGTTAAAGACTCTTTATGGAAGTGTCGACAATGTAACGATATTTTTGTTTATTCCATCGGCACCTGGTGGAAAAAGCGAATACCGATATAAAATTAACTGATGAGTGGGTTGAATAGACTTTAGTACACGTGTATTCAGGCCGAAATTACTGACATGGCGTGGATGGACATCCTTGGAAAAAAACGAAACAAAAGCTAGCCCATTGAATTCTCGTCATCATCAGCTGTTGAGTTTACAGCAATGCTGCCGAAGTCCTGCTGCTGCACGCTCTCGGTGCATCTACAACTTGCATTATGCCTTTAGATTTTTTTAATTTACAGTGTCCCTTGCCTAGGTAAAGAATTCGTATGAGATCTAAAATGTAGCCAACGTTTCACACAGGCTGCTTGTTACAGACTCTTTATGGAAGTGTCGACAATGTCTCGATATTTTTGTTTATTCCATTGGCACCTTCTAGAAAAAGCGAAAAACCGATATAAAATTAACTCATGAGTGGGACTATTAGGTTTTAATACGCGTGTATTCAGGTCGAACTTACCGAGTTGGCGTGGACCGACATCCTTCGAAAAAACAAAACAAAAGCTAGTCCAATTGAATTCTCGTCATCATCAGCTGTCGAGTTTAGAGCAATGCTGCCGAAGTCCTGCTGCTGCTCGCTCTCGGTGCATCTAAAACTTGCATTATGCCTTTAGGCTTTTTTAATTTATAGTGTCCCTTGCCTAGGTAAAGAATTCGTATGAGATTTGAAATCTAGCCAACGTTTCACACAGGCTGCTTGTTACAGACTCTTTATGGAAGTGTCGACAATGTAACAATATTTTTCTTTATTCCGTCGGCACCTGGTAGAAAAAGCGAAAACCGATATAAAATTAACTGATGAGTGGGTTGATTAGACTTTAGTACACGTGTATTCAGGCCGAAATTACCGACTTGGCGTGGATGGACATCCTTGGAAAAAAACAATACAAAAGCTAGTCCAATTGAATTCTCGTCATCATCAGCTGTCGAGTTTAGAGCAATGCTGCCGAAGTCCTGCTGCTGCTCGCTCTCGGTGCATCTAAAACTTGCATTATGCCTTTAGGCTTTTTTAATTTATAGTGTCCCTTGCCTAGGTAAAGAATTCGTATGAGATTTGAAATCTAGCCAACGTTTCACACAGGCTGCTTGTTACAGACTCTTTATGGAAGTGTCGACAATGTAACGATATTTTTGTTTATTCCATCGGCACCTGGTGGAAAAAGCGAATACCGATATAAAATTAACTGATGAGTGGGTTGAATAGACTTTAGTACACGTGTATTCAGGCCGAAATTACTGACATGGCGTGGATGGACATCCTTGGAAAAAAACGAAACAAAAGCTAGCCCATTGAATTCTCGTCATCATCAGCTGTCGAGTTTACAGCAATGCTGCTGAAGTCCTGCTGCTGCACGCTCTCGGTGCATCTACAACTTGCATTATGCCTTTAGATTTTTTTAATTTATAGTGTCCCTTGCCTAGGTAAAGAATTCGTATGAGATCTAAAATGTTGCCAACGTTTCACACAGGCTGCTTGTTACAGACTCTTTATGGAAGTGTCGACAATGTCTCGATATTTTTGCTTATTCCATCGGCACCTGCTAGAAAAAGCGAAAAACCGATATAAAATTAACTCATGAGTGGGATTATTAGGTTTTAGTACGCGTGTATTCAGGTCGAACTTACCGACTTGGCGTGGACCGACATCCTTCGAAAAAATTAAACAAAAGCTAGTCCAATTGAATTGTCGTCATCATCAGCTATCGTGTTTACAGCAATGCTGCCGAAGTCCTGCTGCTGCTCTCTCTCGGTGCATCTACAACTCGCATTATGCCTTTAGGTTTTTTTAATTTATAGTGTGCCTTGCCTATGTAAAGAATTCGTATGAGATCTGAAATCTAGCAAAAGTTTCACACAGGCTGCTTGTTACAGACTCTTTATGGAAGTGTCGACAATCTAACAATATTTTTGTTTATTCCATCGGCACTTGCTAGAAAAAGCGAAGAACCGATATAAAGTTAACTCATGAGTGGGTTGATTAGGCTTTAGTACACGTGTATTCAGGTCGAAATTACTGACATGGCGTGGATGGACATCCTTGGAAAAGAAGAAAACAAAAGCTAGTCCAATTGAATTCTCGTCATCATCAGCCGTCGAGTTTACAGCAATGCTGCTGAAGTCCTGCTGCTGCTCTCTCTCGGTGTATCTACAACTCGCATTATGCCTTTAGGTTTTTTAATTTATAGTGTCCCTTGTCTAGGTAAAGAATTCGTATGAGATCTAAAATGTAGCCAACGTTTCACACAGGCTGCTCGTTACAGACTCTTTATGGAAGTGTCGACAATGTCTCGATATTTTTGTTTATTCCATCGGCACCTGCTAGAAAAAGCGAAAAACCGATATAAAATTAACTCATGAGTGGGATTATTAGGTTTTAGTACGCGTGTATTCAGATCGAACTTACCGACTTGGCGTGGACCGACATCCTTCGAAAAAACAAAACAAAAGCTAGTCCAATTGAATTCTCGTCATCATCAGCTGTCGAGTTTAGAGCAATGCTGTCGAAGTCCTGCTGCTGCTCGCTCTCGGTGCTTCTAAAACTTGCATTATGCCTTTAGGTTTTTTTAATTTATAGTGTGCCTTGCCTAGGTAAAGAATTCGTATGAGATCTAAAATGTAGCCAACGTTTCACACAGGCTGCTTGTTACAGACTCTTTATGGAAGTGTCGGCAATGTCTCGATATTTTTGTTTTATTCCATCGGCACCTGTTAGAAAAAGCGAAAAACCGATATAAAATTAACTCATGAGTGGGATTATTAGGTTTTTGTACACGTGTATTCAGGTCGAAATTACCGACTTGGCGTGGATGGACATCCTTGGAAAAACAAAACAAAAGCTAGTCCAATTGTATTCTCGTCATCATCAGCTGTCGAGTTTAGAGCAATGCTGCCGAAGTCCTGCTTCTGCTCGCACTCGGTGCATCTAAAACTTGCATTATGCCTTTAGGTTTTTTTAATTTATAGTGTCCCTTGCCTAGGTAAGGAATTCGTATGAGATCTAAAATGTAGCCAACGTTTCACACAGGTTGCTTGTTACAGACTCTTTATGGATGTGTCGACAATGTAACAATAGTTTTCTTTATTCCGTCGGCACCTGGTAGAAAAAGCGAAAACCGATATAAAATTAACTGATGAGTGGGTTGATTAGACTTTAGTTCACGTGTACTCAGGCCGAAATTACTGACATGGCGTGGATTGACATCCTTGGAAAAAACAATACAAAAGCTAGTCTAATTGAATTGTCGCCATCATCAGCTGTCGAGTTTACAGCAATGCTGCCGAAGTCCTGCTGCTGCTCTCTCTCGGTGCATCTACAACTCGCATTATGCCTTTAGGTTTTTTTTTAATTTATAGTGTGCCTTGCCTATGTAAAGAATTCGTATGAGATCTGAAATCTAGCAAAAGTTTCACTCAGGCTGTTTGTTAAAGACTCTTTATGGAAGTGTCGACAATGTAACGATATTTTTGTTTATTCCATCGGCACCTGGTGGAAAAAGCGAATACCGATATAAAATTAACTGATGAGTGGGTTGAATAGACTTTAGTACACGTGTATTCAGGCCGAAATTACTGACATGGCGTGGATGGACATCCTTGGAAAAAAACGAAACAAAAGCTAGCCCATTGAATTCTCGTCATCATCAGCTGTCGAGTTTACAGCAATGCTGCCGAAGTCCTGCTGCTGCACGCTCTCGGTGCATCTACAACTTGCATTATGCCTTTAGATTTTTTTAATTTACAGTGTCCCTTGCCTAGGTAAAGAATTCGTATGAGATCTAAAATGTAGCCAACGTTTCACACAGGCTGCTTGTTACAGACTCTTTATGGAAGTGTCGACAATGTCTCGATATTTTTGTTTATTCCATCGGCACCTTCTAGAAAAAGCGAAAAACCGATATAAAATTAACTCATGAGTGGGACTATTAGGTTTTAATACGCGTGTATTCAGGTCGAACTTACCGAGTTGGCGTGGACCGACATCCTTCGAAAAAACAAAACAAAAGCTAGTCCAATTGAATTCTCGTCATCATCAGCTGTCGAGTTTAGAGCAATGCTGCCGAAGTCCTGCTGCTGCTCGCTCTCGGTGCATCTAAAACTTGCATTATGCCTTTAGGCTTTTTTAATTTATAGTGTCCCTTGCCTAGGTAAAGAATTCGTATGAGATTTGAAATCTAGCCAACGTTTCACACAGGCTGCTTGTTACAGACTCTTTATGGAAGTGTCGACAATGTAACGATATTTTTGTTTATTCCATCGGCACCTGGTGGAAAAAGCGAATACCGATATAAAATTAACTGATGAGTGGGTTGAATAGACTTTAGTACACGTGTATTCAGGCCGAAATTACTGACATGGCGTGGATGGACATCCTTGGAAAAAAACGAAACAAAAGCTAGCCCATTGAATTCTCGTCATCATCAGCTGTCGAGTTTACAGCAATGCTGCCGAAGTCCTGCTGCTGCACGCTCTCGGTGCATCTACAACTTGCATTATGCCTTTAGATTTTTTTAATTTATAGTGTCCCTTGCCTAGGTAAAGAATTCGTATGAGATCTAAAATGTTGCCAACGTTTCACACAGGCTGCTTGTTACAGACTCTTTATGGAAGTGTCGACAATGTCTCGATATTTTTGCTTCTTCCATCGGCACCTGCTAGAAAAAGCGAAAAACCGATATAAAATTAACTCATGAGTGGGATTATTAGGTTTTAGTACGCGTGTATTCAGGTCGAACTTACCGACTTGGCGTGGACCGACATCCTTCGAAAAAATTAAACAAAAGCTAGTCCAATTGAATTGTCGTCATCATCAGCTATCGTGTTTACAGCAATGCTGCCGAAGTCCTGCTGCTGCTCTCTCTCGGTGCATCTACAACTCGCATTATGCCTTTAGGTTTTTTTAATTTATAGTGTGCCTTGCCTATGTAAAGAATTCGTATGAGATCTGAAATCTAGCAAAAGTTTCACACAGGCTGCTTGTTACAGACTCTTTATGGAAGTGTCGACAATCTAACAATATTTTTGTTTATTCCATCGGCACTTGCTAGAAAAAGCGAAGAACCGATATAAAGTTAACTCATGAGTGGGTTGATTAGGCTTTAGTACACGTGTATTCAGGTCGAAATTACTGACATGGCGTGGATGGACATCCTTGGAAAAGAACAAAACAAAAGCTAGTCCAATTGAATTCTCGTCATCATCAGCCGTCGAGTTTACAGCAATGCTGCTGAAGTCGTGCTGCTGCTCTCTCTCGGTGTATCTACAACTCGCATTATGCCTTTAGGTTTTTTAATTTATAGTGTCCCTTGTCTAGGTAAAGAATTCGTATGAGATCTAAAATGTAGCCAACGTTTCACACAGGCTGCTTGTTACAGACTCTTTATGGAAGTGTCGACAATGTAACAATATTTTTTTTTATTCCGTCGGCACCTGGTAGAAAAAGCGAAAACCGATATAAAATTAACTGATGAGTGGGTTGAATAGACTTTAGTACACGTGTATTCAGGCCGAAATTAGTGACATGGCGTGGATGGACATCCTTGGAAAAAAACAAAACAAAAGCTAGTCCAATTGAATTCTCGTCATCATCAGCTGTCGAGTTTACAGCAATGCTGCCGAAGTCCTGCTGCTGCACGCTCTCGGTGCATCTACAACTTGCATTACGCCTTTAGGTTTTTTTAATTTATAGTGTCCCTTGCCTAGGTAAAGAATTCGTATGAGATCTAAAATGTAGCCAACGTTTCACACAGGCTGCTTGTTACAGACTCTTTATGGAAGTGTCGACAATGTCTCGATATTTTTGTTTATTCCATCGGCACCTGCTTGTATTTTTGTTTATTCCATCGGCGTGTATTCAGGTCGAACTTACCGACTTGGCGCGGACCGGCATCCTTCGAAAAAACTAAACAAAAGCTAGTCCAATTGAATTCTCGTCATCATCAGCTATCGTGTTTACAGCAATGCTGCCGAAGTCCTGCTGCTGCTCTCTCTCGGTGCATCTACAACTCGCATTCGGCCTTTAGGTTTTTTTAATTTATAGTGTGCCTTGCCTATGTAAAGAATTCGTATGAGATCTGAAATCTAGCAAAAGTTTCACACAGGCTGCTTGTTACAGACTCTTTATGGAAGTGTCGACAATCTAACAATATTTTTGTTTATTCCATCGGCACTTGCTAGAAAAAGCGAAGAACCGATATAAAATTATCTCATGAGTGGGTTGATTAGGCTTTAGTACACGTGTATTCAGGTCGAAATTACTGACATGGCGTGGATGGACATCCTTGGAAAAGAACAAAACAAAAGCTAGTCCAATTGAATTCTCGTCATCATCAGCCGTCGAGTTTACAGCAATGCTGCCGAAGTCCTGCTGCTGCTCTCTCTCGGTGTATCTACAACTCGCATTATGCCTTTAGGTTTTTTAATTTATAGTGTCCCTTGTCTAGGTAAAGAATTCGCATGAGATCTAAAATGTAGCCAACGTTTCACACAGGCTGCTTGTTACAGACTCTTTATGGAAGTGTCGACAATGTCTCGATATTTTTGTTTATTCCATCGGCACCTGCTTGTATTTTTGTTTATTCCATCGGCGTGTATTCAGGTCGAACTTACCGACTTGGCGTGGACCGACATCCTTCGAAAAAACTAAACAAAAGCTAGTCCAATTGAATTCTCGTCATAATCAGCTATCGTGTTTACAGCAATGCTGCCAAAGTTTTGCTAATGCACGCTCTCAGCGCATCTACAACTTGTATTACGCCTTTATGTTTTTTTAATTTATAGTGTCCCTTGCCTAGGTAAAGAATTCGTATGAGATGTAAAATGTAGCCAACGTTTCACACAGGCTGCTTGTTACAGACTCTTTATGGAAGTGTCGACAATGTCTCGATATTTTTGTTTATTCCATCGGCACCTGGTTGTATTTTTGTTTATTCCATCGGCGTGTATTCAGGTCGAACTTACCGACTTGGCGTGGACCGACATCCTTCGAAAAAACTAAACAAAAGCTAGTCCAATTGAATTCTCGTCATAATCAGCTATCGTGTTTACAGCAATGCTGCCAAAGTTTTGCTAATGCACGCTCTCAGCGCATCTACAACTTGTATTACGCCTTTATGTTTTTTTAATTTATAGTGTCCCTTGCCTAGGTAAAGAATTCGTATGAGATGTAAAATGTAGCCAACGTTTCACACAGGCTGCTTGTTACAGACTCTTTATGGAAGTGTCGACAATGTCTCGATATTTTTGTTTATTCCATCGGCACCTGCTTGTATTTTTGTTTATTCCATCGGCGTGTATTCAGGTCGAACTTACCGACTTGGCGTGGACCGACATCCTTCGAAAAAACTAAACAAAAGCTAGTCCAATTGAATTCTCGCCATAATCAGCTATCGTGTTTACAGCAATGCTGCCAAAGGTTTGCTAATGCACGCTCTCAGCGCATCTAAAACTTGCATTATGCCTTTAGGTTTTTTTAATTTATAGTGTCCCTTGCCTAGGTAAAGAATTCGTATGAGATCTAAAATGTAGCCAACGTTTCACACAGGCTGCTTGTTACAGACTCTTTATGGAAGTGTCGACAATGTCTCGATATTTTTGTTTATTCCATCGGCACCTGCTTGTATTTTTGTTTATTCCATCGGCGTGTATTCAGGTCGAACTTACCGACTTGGCGTGGACCGACATCCTTCGAAAAAACTAAACAAAAGCTAGTCCAATTGAATTCTCGTCATCATCAGCTATCGTGTTTACAGCAATGCTGCCAAAGTTTTGCTAATGCACGCTCTCAGCGCATCTAAAACTTGCATTATGCCTTTAGGTTTTTTTAATTTATAGCGTCCCTTGCCTAGGTAAAGAATTCGTATGAGATCTAAAATGTAGCCAACGTTTCACACAGGCTGCTTGTTGCAGACTCTTTATGGAAGTGTCGACAATGTCTCGATATTTTTGTTTTATTCCATCGGCACCTGTTAGAAAAAGCGAAAAACCGATATAAAATTAACTCATGAGTGGGATTATTAGGTTTTTGTACACGTGTATTCAGGTCGAAATTACCGACTTGGCGTGGATGGACATCCTTGGAAAAACAAAACAAAAGCTAGTCCAATTGTATTCTCGTCATCATCAGCTGTCGAGTTTAGAGCAATGCTGCCGAAGTCCTGCTTCTGCTCGCTCTCGGTGCATCTAAAACTTGCATTATGCCTTTAGGTTTTTTAATTTATAGTGTCCCTTGCCTAGGTAAGGAATTCGTATGAGATCTAAAATGTAGCCAACGTTTCACACAGGTTGCTTGTTACAGACTCTTTATGGATGTGTCGACAATGTAACAATAGTTTTCTTTATTCCGTCGGCACCTGGTAGAAAAAGCGAAAACCGATATAAAATTAACTGATGAGTGGGTTGATTAGACTTTAGTTCACGTGTACTCAGGCCGAAATTACTGACATGGCGTGGATTGACATCCTTGGAAAAAACAATACAAAAGCTAGTCTAATTGAATTGTCGCCATCATCAGCTGTCGAGTTTACAGCAATGCTGCCGAAGTCCTGCTGCTGCTCTCTCTCGGTGCATCTACAACTCGCATTATGCCTTTAGGTTTTTTTTTAATTTATAGTGTGCCTTGCCTATGTAAAGAATTCGTATGAGATCTGAAATCTAGCAAAAGTTTCACTCAGGCTGTTTGTTAAAGACTCTTTATGGAAGTGTCGACAATGTAACGATATTTTTGTTTATTCCATCGGCACCTGGTGGAAAAAGCGAATACCGATATAAAATTAACTGATGAGTGGGTTGAATAGACTTTAGTACACGTGTATTCAGGCCGAAATTACTGACATGGCGTGGATGGACATCCTTGGAAAAAAACGAAACAAAAGCTAGCCAATTGAATTCTCGTCATCATCAGCTGTGGAGTTTACAGCAATGCTGCCGAAGTCCTGCTGCTGAACGCTCTCGGTGCATCTACAACTTGCATTATGCCTTTAGATTTTTTTAATTTACAGTGTCCCTTGCCTAGGTAAAGAATTCGTATGAGATCTAAAATGTAGCCAACGTTTCACACAGGCTGCTTGTTACAGACTCTTTATGGAAGTGTCGAACAATGTCTCGATATTTTTGTTTATTCCATCGGCACCTTCTAGAAAAAGCGAAAAACCGATATAAAATTAACTCATGAGTGGGACTATTAGGTTTTAATACGCGTGTATTCAGGTCGAACTTACCGAGTTGGCGTGGACCGACATCCTTCGAAAAAACAAAACAAAAGCTAGTCCAATTGAATTCTCGTCATCATCAGCTGTCGAGTTTAGAGCAATGCTGCCGAAGTCCTGCTGCTGCTCGCTCTCGGTGCATCTAAAACTTGCATTATGCCTTTAGGCTTTTTTAATTTATAGTGTCCCTTGCCTAGGTAAAGAATTCGTATGAGATTTGAAATCTAGCCAACGTTTCACACAGGCTGCTTGTTACAGACTCTTTATGGAAGTGTCGACAATGTAACAATATTTTTCTTTATTCCGTCGGCACCTGGTAGAAAAAGCGAAAACCGATATAAAATTAACTGATGAGTGGGTTGATTAGACTTCAGTACACGTGTATTCAGGCCGAAATTACCGACTTGGCGTGGATGGACATCCATGGAAAAAAACAATACAAAAGCTAGTCCAATTGAATTCTCGTCATCATCAGCTGTCGAGTTTAGAGCAATGCTGCCGAAGTCCTGCTGCTGCTCGCTCTCGGTGCATCTAAAACTTGCATTATGCCTTTAGGCTTTTTTAATTTATAGTGTCCCTTGCCTAGGTAAAGAATTCGTATGAGATTTGAAATCTAGCCAACGTTTCACACAGGCTGCTTGTTACAGACTCTTTATGGAAGTGTCGACAATGTAACGATATTTTTGTTTATTCCATCGGCACCTGGTGGAAAAAGCGAATACCGATATAAAATTAACTGATGAGTGGGTTGAATAGACTTTAGTACACGTGTATTCAGGCCGAAATTACTGACATGGCGTGGATGGACATCCTTGGAAAAAAACGAAACAAAAGCTAGCCCATTGAATTCTCGTCATCATCAGCTGTCGAGTTTACAGCAATGCTGCCGAAGTCCTGCTGCTGCACGCTCTCGGTGCATCTACAACTTGCATTATGCCTTTAGATTTTTTTAATTTATAGTGTCCCTTGCCTAGGTAAAGAATTCGTATGAGATCTAAAATGTTGCCAACGTTTCACACAGGCTGCTTGTTACAGACTCTTTATGGAAGTGTCGACAATGTCTCGATATTTTTGCTTATTCCATCGGCACCTGCTAGAAAAAGCGAAAAACCGATATAAAATTAACTCATGAGTGGGATTATTAGGTTTTAGTACGCGTGTATTCAGGTCGAACTTACCGACTTGGCGTGGACCGACATCCTTCGAAAAAATTAAACAAAAGCTAGTCCAATTGAATTGTCGTCATCATCAGCTATCGTGTTTACAGCAATGCTGCCGAAGTCCTGCTGCTGCTCTCTCTCGGTGCATCTACAACTCGCATTATGCCTTTAGGTTTTTTTAATTTATAGTGTGCCTTGCCTATGTAAAGAATTCGTATGAGATCTGAAATCTAGCAAAAGTTTCACACAGGCTGCTTGTTACAGACTCTTTATGGAAGTGTCGACAATCTAACAATATTTTTGTTTATTCCATCGGCACTTGCTAGAAAAAGCGAAGAACCGATATAAAGTTAACTCATGAGTGGGTTGATTAGGCTTTAGTACACGTGTATTCAGGTCGAAATTACTGACATGGCGTGGATGGACATCCTTGGAAAAGAACAAAACAAAAGCTAGTCCAATTGAATTCTCGTCATCATCAGCCGTCGAGTTTACAGCAATGCTGCTGAAGTCCTGCTGCTGCTCTCTCTCGGTGTATCTACAACTCGCATTATGCCTTTAGGTTTTTTAATTTATAGTGTCCCTTGTCTAGGTAAAGAATTCGTATGAGATCTAAAATGTAGCCAACGTTTCACACAGGCTGCTCGTTACAGACTCTTTATGGAAGTGTCGACAATGTCTCGATATTTTTGTTTATTCCATCGGCACCTGCTAGAAAAAGCGAAAAACCGATATAAAATTAACTCATGAGTGGGATTATTAGGTTTTAGTACGCGTGTATTCAGATCGAACTTACCGACTTGGCGTGGACCGACATCCTTCGAAAAAACAAAACAAAAGTTAGTCCAATTGAATTCTCGTCATCATCAGCTGTCGAGTTTAGAGCAATGCTGCCGAAGTCCTGCTGCTGCTCGCTCTCGGTGCTTCTAAAACTTGCATTATGCCTTTAGGTTTTTTTAATTTATAGTGTGCCTTGCCTAGGTAAACAATTCGTATGAGATCTAAAATGTAGCCAACGTTTCACACAGGCTGCTTGTTACAGACTCTTTATGGAAGTGTCGACAATGTCTCGATATTTTTGTTTTATTCCATCGGCACCTGTTAGAAAAAGCGAAAAACCGATATAAAATTAACTCATGAGTGGGATTATTAGGTTTTTGTACACGTGTATTCAGGTCGAAATTACCGACTTGGCGTGGATGGACATCCTTGGAAAAACAAAACAAAAGCTAGTCCAATTGTATTCTCGTCATCATCAGCTGTCGAGTTTAGAGCAATGCTGCCGAAGTCCTGCTTCTGCTCGCACTCGGTGCATCTAAAACTTGCATTATGCCTTTAGGTTTTTTTAATTTATAGTGTCCCTTGCCTAGGTAAGGAATTCGTATGAGATCTAAAATGTAGCCAACGTTTCACACAGGTTGCTTGTTACAGACTCTTTATGGATGTGTCGACAATGTAACAATAGTTTTCTTTATTCCGTCGGCACCTGGTAGAAAAAGCGAAAACCGATATAAAATTAACTGATGAGTGGGTTGATTAGACTTTAGTTCACGTGTACTCAGGCCGAAATTACTGACATGGCGTGGATTGACATCCTTGGAAAAAACAATACAAAAGCTAGTCTAATTGAATTGTCGCCATCATCAGCTGTCGAGTTTACAGCAATGCTGCCGAAGTCCTGCTGCTGCTCTCTCTCGGTGCATCTACAACTCGCATTATGCCTTTAGGTTTTTTTTTAATTTATAGTGTGCCTTGCCTATGTAAAGAATTCGTATGAGATCTGAAATCTAGCAAAAGTTTCACTCAGGCTGTTTGTTAAAGACTCTTTATGGAAGTGTCGACAATGTAACGATATTTTTGTTTATTCCATCGGCACCTGGTGGAAAAAGCGAATACAGATATAAAATTAACTGATGAGTGGGTTGAATAGACTTTAGTACACGTGTATTCAGGCCGAAATTACTGACATGGCGTGGATGGACATCCTTGGAAAAAAACGAAACAAAAGCTAGCCCATTGAATTCTCGTCATCATCAGCTGTCGAGTTTACAGCAATGCTGCCGAAGTCCTGCTGCTGCACGCTCTCGGTGCATCTACAACTTGCATTATGCCTTTAGATTTTTTTAATTTACAGTGTCCCTTGCCTAGGTAAAGAATTCGTATGAGATCTAAAATGTAGCCAACGTTTCACACAGGCTGCTTGTTACAGACTCTTTATGGAAGTGTCGACAATGTCTCGATATTTTTGTTTATTCCATCGGCACCTTCTAGAAAAAGCGAAAAACCGATATAAAATTAACTCATGAGTGGGACTATTAGGTTTTAATACGCGTGTATTCAGGTCGAACTTACCGAGTTGGCGTGGACCGACATCCTTCGAAAAAACAAAACAAAAGCTAGTCCAATTGAATTCTCGTCATCATCAGCTGTCGAGTTTAGAGCAATGCTGCCGAAGTCCTGCTGCTGCTCGCTCTCGGTGCATCTAAAACTTGCATTATGCCTTTAGGCTTTTTTAATTTATAGTGTCCCTTGCCTAGGTAAAGAATTCGTATGAGATTTGAAATCTAGCCAACGTTTCACACAGGCTGCTTGTTACAGACTCTTTATGGAAGTGTCGACAATGTAACGATATTTTTGTTTATTCCATCGGCACCTGGTGGAAAAAGCGAATACGGATATAAAATTAACTGATGAGTGGGTTGAATAGACTTTAGTACACGTGTATTCAGGCCGAAATTACTGACATGGCGTGGATGGCCATCCTTGGAAAAAAACGAAACAAAAGCTAGCCCATTGAATTCTCGTCATCATCAGCTGTCGAGTTTACAGCAATGCTGCCGAAGTCCTGCTGCTGCACGCTCTCGGTGCATCTACAACTTGCATTATGCCTTTAGATTTTTTTAATTTATAGTGTCCCTTGCCTAGGTAAAGAATTCGTATGAGATCTAAAATGTTGCCAACGTTTCACACAGGCTGCTTGTTACAGACTCTTTATGGAAGTGTCGACAATGTCTCGATATTTTTGCTTATTCCATCGGCACCTGCTAGAAAAAGCGAAAAACCGATATAAAATTAACTCATGAGTGGGATTATTAGGTTTTAGTACGCGTGTATTCAGGTCGAACTTACCGACTTGGCGTGGACCGACATCCTTCGAAAAAATTAAACAAAAGCTAGTCCAATTGAATTGTCGTCATCATCAGCTATCGTGTTTACAGCAATGCTGCCGAAGTCCTGCTGCTGCTCTCTCTCGGTGCATCTACAACTCGCATTATGCCTTTAGGTTTTTTTAATTTATAGTGTGCCTTGCCTATGTAAAGAATTCGTATGAGATCTGAAATCTAGCAAAAGTTTCACACAGGCTGCTTGTTACAGACTCTTTATGGAAGTGTCGACAATCTAACAATATTTTTGTTTATTCCATCGGCACTTGCTAGAAAAAGCGAAGAACCGATATAAAATTAACTCATGAGTGGGTTGATGGGCTTTAGTACACGTGTATTCAGGTCGAAATTACTGACATGGCGTGGATGGACATCCTTGGAAAAGAACAAAACAAAAGCTAGTCCAATTGAATTCTCGTCATCATCAGCCGTCGAGTTTACAGCAATGCTGCCGAAGTCCTGCTGCTGCTCTCTCTCGGTGTATCTACAACTCGCATTATGCCTTTAGGTTTTTTAATTTATAGTGTCCCTTGTCTAGGTAAAGAATTCGTATGAGATCTAAAATGTAGCCAACGTTTCACACAGGCTGCTTGTTACAGACTCTTTATGGAAGTGTCGACAATGTAACAATATTTTTTTTTATTCCGTCGGCACCTGGTAGAAAAAGCGAAAACCGATATAAAATTAACTGATGAGTGGGTTGAATAGACTTTAGTACACGTGTATTCAGGCCGAAATTAGTGACATGGCGTGGATGGACATCCTTGGAAAAAAACAAAACAAAAGCTAGTCCAATTGAATTCTCGTCATCATCAGCTGTCGAGTTTACAGCAATGCTGCCGAAGTCCTGCTGCTGCACGCTCTCGGTGCATCTACAACTTGCATTACGCCTTTATGTTTTTTTAATTTATAGTGTCCCTTGCCTAGGTAAAGAATTCGTATGAGATGTAAAATGTAGCCAACGTTTCACACAGGCTGCTTGTTACAGACTCTTTATGGAAGTGTCGACAATGTCTCGATATTTTTGTTTATTCCATCGGCACCTGCTTGTATTTTTGTTTATTCCATCGGCGTGTATTCAGGTCGAACTTACCGACTTGGCGTGGACCGACATCCTTCGAAAAAACTAAACAAAAGCTAGTCCAATTGAATTCTCGTCATCATCAGCTATCGTGTTTACAGCAATGCTGCCAAAGTTTTGCTAATGCACGCTCTCAGCGCATCTAAAACTTGCATTATGCCTTTAGGTTTTTTTAATTTATAGTGTCCCTTGCCTAGGTAAAGAATTCGTATGAGATCTAAAATGTAGCCAACGTTTCACACAGGCTGCTTGTTACAGACTCTTTATGGAAGTGTCGACAATGTCTCGATATTTTTGTTTATTCCATCGGCACCTGCTTGTATTTTTTTTTATTCCATCGGCGTGTATTCAGGTCGAACTTACCGACTTGGCGTGGACCGACATCCTTCGAAAAAACTAAACAAAAGCTAGTCCAATTGAATTCTCGTCATCATCAGCTATCGTGTTTACAGCAATGCTGCCAAAGTTTTGCTAATGCACGCTCTCAGCGCATCTAAAACTTGCATTATGCCTTTAGGTTTTTTTAATTTATAGTGTCCCTTGCCTAGGTAAAGAATTCGTATGAGATCTAAAATGTAGCCAACGTTTCACACAGGCTGCTTGTTACAGACTCTTTATGGAAGTGTCGACAATGTCTCGATATTTTTGTTTATTCCATCGGCACCTGCTTGTATTTTTGTTTATTCCATCGGCGTGTATTCAGGTCGAACTTACCGACTTGGCGTGGACCGACATCCTTCGAAAAAACTAAACAAAAGCTAGTCCAATTGAATTCTCGTCATAATCAGCTATCGTGTTTACAGCAATGCTGCCAAAGTTTTGCTAATGCACGCTCTCAGCGCATCTAAAACTTGCATTATGCCTTTAGGTTTTTTTAATTTATAGTGTCCCTTGCCTAGGTAAAGAATTCGTATGAGATCTAAAATGTAGCCAACGTTTCACACAGGCTGCTTGTTACAGACTCTTTATGGAAGTGTCGACAATGTCTCGATATTTTTGTTTATTCCATCGGCACCTGCTAGAAAAAGCGAAAAACCGATATAAAATTAACTCATGAGTGGGATTATTAGGTTTTAGTACGCGTGTATTCAGATCGAACTTACCGACTTGGCGTGGACCGACATCCTTCGAAAAAACAAAACAAAAGTTAGTCCAATTGAATTCTCGTCATCATCAGCTGTCGAGTTTAGAGCAATGCTGCCGAAGTCCTGCTGCTGCTCGCTCTCGGTGCTTCTAAAACTTGCATTATGCCTTTAGGTTTTTTTAATTTATAGTGTGCCTTGCCTAGGTAAAGAATTCGTATGAGATCTAAAATGTAGCCAACGTTTCACACAGGCTGCTTGTTACAGACTCTTTATGGAAGTGTCGACAATGTCTCGATATTTTTGTTTTATTCCATCGGCACCTGTTAGAAAAAGCGAAAAACCGATATAAAATTAACTCATGAGTGGGATTATTAGGTTTTTGTACACGTGTATTCAGGTCGAAATTACCGACTTGGCGTGGATGGACATCCTTGGAAAAACAAAACAAAAGCTAGTCCAATTGTATTCTCGTCATCATCAGCTGTCGAGTTTAGAGCAATGCTGCCGAAGTCCTGCTTCTGCTCGCACTCGGTGCATCTAAAACTTGCATTATGCCTTTAGGTTTTTTTAATTTATAGTGTCCCTTGCCTAGGTAAGGAATTCGTATGAGATCTAAAATGTAGCCAACGTTTCACACAGGTTGCTTGTTACAGACTCTTTATGGATGTGTCGACAATGTAACAATAGTTTTCTTTATTCCGTCGGCACCTGGTAGAAAAAGCGAAAACCGATATAAAATTAACTGATGAGTGGGTTGATTAGACTTTAGTTCACGTGTACTCAGGCCGAAATTACTGACATGGCGTGGATTGACATCCTTGGAAAAAACAATACAAAAGCTAGTCTAATTGAATTGTCGCCATCATCAGCTGTCGAGTTTACAGCAATGCTGCCGAAGTCCTGCTGCTGCTCTCTCTCGGTGCATCTACAACTCGCATTATGCCTTTAGGTTTTTTTTTAATTTATAGTGTGCCTTGCCTATGTAAAGAATTCGTATGAGATCTGAAATCTAGCAAAAGTTTCACTCAGGCTGTTTGTTAAAGACTCTTTATGGAAGTGTCGACAATGTAACGATATTTTTGTTTATTCCATCGGCACCTGGTGGAAAAAGCGAATACCGATATAAAATTAACTGATGAGTGGGTTGAATAGACTTTAGTACACGTGTATTCAGGCCGAAATTACTGACATGGCGTGGATGGACATCCTTGGAAAAAAACGAAACAAAAGCTAGCCCATTGAATTCTCGTCATCATCAGCTGTCGAGTTTACAGCAATGCTGCCGAAGTCCTGCTGCTGCACGCTCTCGGTGCATCTACAACTTGCATTATGCCTTTAGATTTTTTTAATTTACAGTGTCCCTTGCCTAGGTAAAGAATTCGTATGAGATCTAAAATGTAGCCAACGTTTCACACAGGCTGCTTGTTACAGACTCTTTATGGAAGTGTCGACAATGTCTCGATATTTTTGTTTATTCCATCGGCACCTTCTAGAAAAAGCGAAAAACCGATATAAAATTAACTCATGAGTGGGACTATTAGGTTTTAATACGCGTGTATTCAGGTCGAACTTACCGAGTTGGCGTGGACCGACATCCTTCGAAAAAACAAAACAAAAGCTAGTCCAATTGAATTCTCGTCATCATCAGCTGTCGAGTTTAGAGCAATGCTGCCGAAGTCCTGCTGCTGCTCGCTCTCGGTGCATCTAAAACTTGCATTATGCCTTTAGGCTTTTTTAATTTATAGTGTCCCTTGCCTAGGTAAAGAATTCGTATGAGATTTGAAATCTAGCCAACGTTTCACACAGGCTGCTTGTTACAGACTCTTTATGGAAGTGTCGACAATGTAACGATATTTTTGTTTATTCCATCGGCACCTGGTGGAAAAAGCGAATACGGATATAAAATTAACTGATGAGTGGGTTGAATAGACTTTAGTACACGTGTATTCAGGCCGAAATTACTGACATGGCGTGGATGGACATCCTTGGAAAAAAACGAAACAAAAGCTAGCCCATTGAATTCTCGTCATCATCAGCTGTCGAGTTTACAGCAATGCTGCCGAAGTCCTGCTGCTGCACGCTCTCGGTGCATCTACAACTTGCATTATGCCTTTAGATTTTTTTAATTTATAGTGTCCCTTGCCTAGGTAAAGAATTCGTATGAGATCTAAAATGTTGCCAACGTTTCACACAGGCTGCTTGTTACAGACTCTTTATGGAAGTGTCGACAATGTCTCGATATTTTTGCTTATTCCATCGGCACCTGCTAGAAAAAGCGAAAAACCGATATAAAATTAACTCATGAGTGGGATTATTAGGTTTTAGTACGCGTGTATTCAGGTCGAACTTACCGACTTGGCGTGGACCGACATCCTTCGAAAAAATTAAACAAAAGCTAGTCCAATTGAATTGTCGTCATCATCAGCTATCGTGTTTACAGCAATGCTGCCGAAGTCCTGCTGCTGCTCTCTCTCGGTGCATCTACAACTCGCATTATGCCTTTAGGTTTTTTTAATTTATAGTGTGCCTTGCCTATGTAAAGAATTCGTATGAGATCTGAAATCTAGCAAAAGTTTCACACAGGCTGCTTGTTACAGACTCTTTATGGAAGTGTCGACAATCTAACAATATTTTTGTTTATTCCATCGGCACTTGCTAGAAAAAGCGAAGAACCGATATAAAATTAACTCATGAGTGGGTTGATTGGGCTTTAGTACACGTGTATTCAGGTCGAAATTACTGACATGGCGTGGATGGACATCCTTGGAAAAGAACAAAACAAAAGCTAGTCCAATTGAATTCTCGTCATCATCAGCCGTCGAGTTTACAGCAATGCTGCCGAAGTCCTGCTGCTGCTCTCTCTCGGTGTATCTACAACTCGCATTATGCCTTTAGGTTTTTTAATTTATAGTGTCCCTTGTCTAGGTAAAGAATTCGTATGAGATCTAAAATGTAGCCAACGTTTCACACAGGCTGCTTGTTACAGACTCTTTATGGAAGTGTCGACAATGTAACAATATTTTTTTTTATTCCGTCGGCACCTGGTAGAAAAAGCGAAAACCGATATAAAATTAACTGATGAGTGGGTTGAATAGACTTTAGTACACGTGTATTCAGGCCGAAATTAGTGACATGGCGTGGATGGACATCCTTGGAAAAAAACAAAACAAAAGCTAGTCCAATTGAATTCTCGTCATCATCAGCTGTCGAGTTTACAGCAATGCTGCCGAAGTCCTGCTGCTGCACGCTCTCGGTGCATCTACAACTTGCATTACGCCTTTATGTTTTTTTAATTTATAGTGTCCCTTGCCTAGGTAAAGAATTCGTATGAGATGTAAAATGTAGCCAACGTTTCACACAGGCTGCTTGTTACAGACTCTTTATGGAAGTGTCGACAATGTCTCGATATTTTTGTTTATTCCATCGGCACCTGCTTGTATTTTTGTTTATTCCATCGGCGTGTATTCAGGTCGAACTTACCGACTTGGCGTGGACCGACATCCTTCGAAAAAACTAAACAAAAGCTAGTCCAATTGAATTCTCGTCATCATCAGCTATCGTGTTTACAGCAATGCTGCCAAAGTTTTGCTAATGCACGCTCTCAGCGCATCTAAAACTTGCATTATGCCTTTAGGTTTTTTTAATTTATAGTGTCCCTTGCCTAGGTAAAGAATTCGTATGAGATCTAAAATGTAGCCAACGTTTCACACAGGCTGCTTGTTACAGACTCTTTATGGAAGTGTCGACAATGTCTCGATATTTTTGTTTATTCCATCGGCACCTGCTTGTATTTTTTTTTATTCCATCGGCGTGTATTCAGGTCGAACTTACCGACTTGGCGTGGACCGACATCCTTCGAAAAAACTAAACAAAAGCTAGTCCAATTGAATTCTCGTCATCATCAGCTATCGTGTTTACAGCAATGCTGCCAAAGTTTTGCTAATGCACGCTCTCAGCGCATCTAAAACTTGCATTATGCCTTTAGGTTTTTTTAATTTATAGTGTCCCTTGCCTAGGTAAAGAATTCGTATGAGATCTAAAATGTAGCCAACGTTTCACACAGGCTGCTTGTTACAGACTCTTTATGGAAGTGTCGACAATGTCTCGATATTTTTGTTTATTCCATCGGCACCTGCTTGTATTTTTGTTTATTCCATCGGCGTGTATTCAGGTCGAACTTACCGACTTGGCGTGGACCGACATCCTTCGAAAAAACTAAACAAAAGCTAGTCCAATTGAATTCTCGTCATAATCAGCTATCGTGTTTACAGCAATGCTGCCAAAGTTTTGCTAATGCACGCTCTCAGCGCATCTAAAACTTGCATTATGCCTTTAGGTTTTTTTAATTTATAGTGTCCCTTGCCTAGGTAAAGAATTCGTATGAGATCTAAAATGTAGCCAACGTTTCACACAGGCTGCTTGTTACAGACTCTTTATGGAAGTGTCGACAATGTCTCGATATTTTTGTTTATTCCATCGGCACCTGCTTGTATTTTTGTTTATTCCATCGGCGTGTATTCAGGTCGAACTTACCGACTTGGCGTGGACCGACATCCTTCGAAAAAACTAAACAAAAGCTAGTCCAATTGAATTCTCGTCATAATCAGCTATCGTGTTTACAGCAATGCTGCCAAAGTTTTGCTAATGCACGCTCTCAGCGCATCTAAAACTTGCATTATGCCTTTACGTTTGTTTAATTTATAGTGTTCCTTGCCTAGGTAAAGAATTCGTATGAGATCTAAAATGTAGCCAACGTTTCACACAGGCTGCTTGTTACAGACTCTTTATGGAAGTGTCGACAATGTCTCGATATTTTTGTTTATTCCATCGGCACCTGCTAGAAAAAGCGAAAAACCGATATAAAATTAACTCATGAGTGGGATTATTAGGTTTTAGTACGCGTGTATTCAGATCGAACTTACCGACATGGCGTGGATTGACATCCTTGGAAAAAACAATACAAAAGCTAGTCTAATTGAATTGTCGTCATCATCAGCTGTCGAGTTTACAGCAATGCTGCCGAAGTCCTGCTGCTGCTCTCTCTCGGTGCATCTACAACTCGCATTATGCCTTTAGGTTTTTTTTAATTTATAGTGTGCCTTGCCTATGTAAAGAATTCGTATGAGATCTGAAATCTAGCAAAAGTTTCACACAGGCTGTTTGTTACAGACTCTTTATGGAAGTGTCGACAATGTAACGATATTTTTGTTTATTCCATCGGCACCTGGTAGAAAAAGCGAAAACCGATATAAAATTAACTGATGAGTGGGTTGAATAGATATTGTACACGTGTATTCAGGCCGAAATTACTGACATGGCGTGGATGGACATCCTTGGAAAAAAACAAAACAAAAGCTAGTCCAATTGAATTCTCGTCATCATCAGCTGTCGAGTTTACAGCAATGCTGCCGAAGTCCTGCTGCTGCTCTCTCTCGGTGCCTCTACAACTCGCATTATGCCTATAGGTCTTTTTTTTTAATTTATAGTGTGCCTTGCCTATGTAAAGAATTCGTATGACATCTGAAATCTAGCAAAAGTTTCACACAGGCTGTTTGTTACAGACTCTTTATGGAAGTGTCGACAATGTAACAATATTTTTGTTTATTCCATCGGCACTTGCTAGAAAAAGCGAAGAACCGATATAAAATTAACTCATGAGTGGGTTGATTATGCTTTAGTACACGTGTATTCAGGTCGAAAATTACTGACATGGCGTGGATGGACATCCTTGGAAAAGAACAAAACAAAAGCTAGTCCAATTGAATTCTCGTCATCATCAGCTGTCGAGTTTACAGCAATGCTGCCGAAGTCCTGCTGCTGCTCTCTCTCTCGGTGTATCTACAACTCGCATTATGCCTTTAGGTTTTTTTAATTTCTAGTGTCCCTTGCCTAGGTAAAGAATTCGTATGAGATCTAAAATGTAGCCAACGTTTCACACAGGCTGCTTGTTACAGACTCTTTATGGAAGTGTCGACAATGTCTCGATATTTTTGTTTATTCCATCGGCACCTGCTAGAAAAAGCGAAAAACCGATATAAAATTAACTCTTGAGTGGGATTATTAGGTTTTAGTACGCTTGTATTCGGGTCGAAATTACTGACATGGCGTGGATGGACATCCTTGGAAAAGAACAAAACAAAAGCTAATCCAATTGAATTCTCGTCATCATCAGCCGTCGAGCTTACAGCAATGCTGCCGAAGTCCTGCTGCTGCTCTCTCTCGGTGTATCTACAACTCGCATTATGCCTTTAGGTTTTTTAATTTATAGTGTCCCTTGTCTAGGTAAAGAATTCGTATGAGATCTAAAATGTAGCCAACGTTTCACACAGGCTGCTTGTTACAGACTCTTTATGGACGTGTCGACAATGTAACAATATTTTTCTTTATTCCGTCGGCACCTGGTAGAAAAAGCGAAGAACCGATATAAAATTAACTGATGAGTGGGTTGAATAGACTTTAGTACACGTGTATTCAGGCCGAAATTACTGACATAGCGTGGATGGACATCCTTGGAAAAAACAATACAAAAGCTAGTCTAATTGAATTGTCGTCATCATCAGCTGTCGAGTTTACAGCAATGCTGCCGAAGTCCTCCTGCTGCTCTCTCTCGGTGCATCTAAAACTCGCATTATGAATTTAGGTTTTTTTTAATTTATAGTGTGCCTTGCCTATGTAAAGAATTCGTAAGAGGTCTGAAATCTAGCAAAAGTTTCACACAGGCTGTTTGCTACAGACTGTTCATGGAAGTGTCGACAATGTAACGATATTTTTGTTTATTCCATCGGCACCTGCTAGAAAAAGCGAAAAACCGATATAAAATTAACTCATGAGTGGGATTATTAGGTTTTAGTACGCGTGTATTCAGGTCGAACTTACCGACTTGGCGTGGACCGACATCCTTCGAAAAAACTAAACAAAAGCTAGTCCAATTGAATTCTCGTCATCATCAGCTATCGTGTTTACAGCAATGCTGACAAAGTTTTGCTAATGCACGCTCTCAGCGCATCTAAAACTTGCATTATGCCTTTAGGTTTTTTTAATTTATAGTGTCCTTGCCTAGGTAAAGAATTCGTATGAGATCTAAAATGTAGCCAACGTTTCACAGAGGCTGCTTGTTACAGACTCTTTGTGGAAGTGTCGACAATGTAACAATATTTTTCTTTATTCTGTCGGCACCTGGTAGAAAAAGCGAAAACCGATATAAAATTAACTGATGAGTGGGTTGATTAGACTTTAGTACACGTGTATTCAGGCCGAAATTACTGACATGGCGTGGATGGACATCCTTGGAAAAAACAATACAAAAGCTTGTCTAATTGAATTGACGTCATCATCAGCTGTCGAGTTTACAGCAATGCTGCCGAGGTCCTCCTGCTGCTCTCTCTCGGTGCATCTACAACTCGCATTATGAATTTAGGTTTTTTTTTAATTTATAGTGTGCCTTGCCTATGTAAAGAATTCGTAAGAGATCTGAAATCTAGCAAAAGTTTCACACAGGCTGTTTGCTACAGACTCTTTATGGAAGTGTCGACAATGTAACAATATTTTTCTTAATCTGTCGGCACCTGGTAGAAAAAGCGAAAACCGATATAAAATTAACTCATGAGTGGGTTGATTAGGCTTTAGTACACGTGTATTCGGGTCGAAATTACTGACATGGCGTGGATGGACATCCTTGGAAAAGAACAAAACAAAAGCTAATCCAATTGAATTCTCGTCATCATCAGCCGTCGAGCTTACAGCAATGCTGCCGAAGTCCTGCTGCTGCTCTCTCTCGGTGTATCTACAACTCGCATTATGCCTTTAGGTTTTTTAATTTATAGTGTCCCATGTCTAGGTAAAGAATTCGTATGAGATCTAAAATGTAGCCAACGTTTCACACAGGCTGCTTGTTACAGACTCTTTATGGAAGTGTCGACAATGTAACAATATTTTTCTTTATTCCGTCGGCACCTGGTAGAAAAAGCGAAAACCGATATAAAATTAACTGATGAGTGGGTTGAATAGACTTTAGTACACGTGTATTCAGGCCGAAATTACTGACATAGCGTGGATGGACATCCTTGGAAAAAACAATACAAAAGCTAGTCTAATTGAATTGTCGTCATCATCAGCTGTCGAGTTTACAGCAATGCTGCAGAAGTCCTCCTGCTGCTCTCTCTCGGTGCATCTACAACTCGCATTATGAATTTAGGTTTTTTTTAATTTATAGTGTGCCTTGCCTATGTAAAGAATTCGTATGAGATCTGAAATCTAGCAAAAGTTTCACACAGGCTGTTTGCTACAGACTGTTCATGGAAGTGTCGACAATGTCTCGATATTTTTGTTTATTCCATCGGCACCTGCTAGAAAAAGCGAAAAACCGATATAAAACTAACTCATGAGTGGGATTATTAGGTTTTAGTACGCGTGTATTCAGGTCGAACTTAGACTTGGCGTGGACGGACATCCTTCGAAAAAACTAAACAAAAGCTAGTCCAATTGAATTCTCGTCATCATCAGCTATCGTGTTTACAGCAATGCTGCCAAAGGTTTGCTAATGCACGCTCTCAGCGCATCTAAAACTTGCATTATGCCTTTAGGTTTTTTTAATTTATAGTGTCCCTTGTCTAGGTAAAGAATTCGTATGAGATCTAAAATGTAGCCAACGTTTCACACAGGCTGCTTGTTACAGACTCTTTATGGAAGTGTCGACAATGTAACAATATTTTTCTTTATTCCGTCGGCACCTGGTAGAAAAAGCGAAAACCGATATAAAATTAACTGATGAGTGGGTTGAATAGACTTTAGTACACGTGTATTCAGGCCGAAATTACTGACATAGCGTGGATGGACATCCTTGGAAAAAACAATACAAAAGCTAGTCTAATTGAATTGTCGTCATCATCAGCTGTCGAGTTTACAGCAATGCTGCAGAAGTCCTCCTGCTGCTCTCTCTCGGTGCATCTACAACTCGCATTATGAATTTAGGTTTTTTTTTAATTTATAGTGTGCCTTGCCTATGTAAAGAATTTGTATGAGATCTGAAATCTAGCAAAAGTTTCACACAGGCTGTTTGCTACAGACTGTTCATGGAAGTGTCGACAATGTCTCGATATTTTTGTTTATTCCATCGGCACCTGCTAGAAAAAGCGAAAAACCGATATAAAACTAACTCATGAGTGGGATTATTAGGTTTTAGTACGCGTGTATTCAGGTCGAACTTAGACTTGGCGTGGACGGACATCCTTCGAAAAAACTAAACAAAAGCTAGTCCAATTGAATTCTCGTCATCATCAGCTATCGTGTTTACAGCAATGCTGCCAAAGGTTTGCTAATGCACGCTCTCAGCGCATCTAAAACTTGCATTATGCCTTTAGGTTTTTTTAATTTATAGTGTTCCTTGCCTAGGTAAAGAATTCGTATGAGATCTAAAATGTAGCCAACGTTTCACAGAGGCTGCTTGTTACAGACTCTTTATGGAAGTGTCGACAATGTAACAATATTTTTCTTTATTCTGTCGGCACCTGGTAGAAAAAGCGAAAACCGATATAAAATTAACTCATGAGTGGGTTGATTAGACTTTAGTACACGTGTATTCAGGCCGAAATTACTGACATGGCGTGGATGGACATCCTTGGAAAAAACAATACAAAAGCTAGTCTAATTGAATTGTCGTCATCATCAGCTGTCGAGTTTACAGCAATGCTGCCGAAGTCCTGCTGCTGCTCTCTCTCGGTGTATCTACAACTCGCATTATGCCTTTAGGTTTTTTTAATTTATAGTGTCCCTTGTCTAGGTAAAGAATTCATATGAGATCTAAAATGTAGCCAACGTTTCACACAGGCTGCTTGTTACAGACTCTTTATGGAAGTGTCGACAATGTCTCGATATTTTTGTTTATTCCATCGGCACCTGCTAGAAAAACCGAAAAACCGATATAAAATTAACTCTTGAGTGGGATTATTAGGTTTTAGTACGCTTGTATTCGGGTCGAAATTACTGACATGGCGTGGATGGACATCCTTGGAAAAGAACAAAACAAAAGCTAATCCAATTGAATTCTCGTCATCATCAGCCGTCGAGCTTACAGCAATGCTGCCGAAGTCCTGCTGCTGCTCTCTCTCGGTGTATCTACAACTCGCATTATGCCTTTAGGTTTTTTAATTTATAGTGTCCCTTGTCTAGGTAAAGAATTCGTATGAGATCTAAAATGTAGCCAACGTTTCACACAGGCTGCTTGTTACAGACTCTTTATGGACGTGTCGACAATGTAACAATATTTTTCTTTATTCCGTCGGCACCTGGTAGAAAAAGCGAAGAACCGATATAAAATTAACTGATGAGTGGGTTGAATAGACTTTAGTACACGTGTATTCAGGCCGAAATTACTGACATAGCGTGGATGGACATCCTTGGAAAAAACAATACAAAAGCTAGTCTAATTGAATTGTCGTCATCATCAGCTGTCGAGTTTACAGCAATGCTGCCGAAGTCCTCCTGCTGCTCTCTCTCGGTGCATCTAAAACTCGCATTATGAATTTAGGTTTTTTTTTAATTTATAGTGTGCCTTGCCTATGTAAAGAATTCGTAAGAGATCTGAAATCTAGCAAAAGTTTCACACAGGCTGTTTGCTACAGACTGTTCATGGAAGTGTCGACAATGTAACGATATTTTTGTTTATTCCATCGGCACCTGCTAGAAAAAGCGAAAAACCGATATAAAATTAACTCATGAGTGGGATTATTAGGTTTTAGTACGCGTGTATTCAGGTCGAACTTACCGACTTGGCGTGGACCGACATCCTTCGAAAAAACTAAACAAAAGCTAGTCCAATTGAATTCTCGTCATCATCAGCTATCGTGTTTACAGCAATGCTGACAAAGTTTTGCTAATGCACGCTCTCAGCGCATCTAAAACTTGCATTATGCCTTTAGGTTTTTTTAATTTATAGTGTCCTTGCCTAGGTAAAGAATTCGTATGAGATCTAAAATGTAGCCAACGTTTCACAGAGGCTGCTTGTTACAGACTCTTTGTGGAAGTGTCGACAATGTAACAATATTTTTCTTTATTCTGTCGGCACCTGGTAGAAAAAGCGAAAACCGATATAAAATTAACTGATGAGTGGGTTGATTAGACTTTAGTACACGTGTATTCAGGCCGAAATTACTGACATGGCGTGGATGGACATCCTTGGAAAAAACAATACAAAAGCTTGTCTGATTGAATTGTCGTCATCATCAGCTGTCGAGTTTACAGCAATGCTGCCGAGGTCCTCCTGCTGCTCTCTCTCGGTGCATCTACAACTCGCATTATGAATTTAGGTTTTTTTTTTAATTTATAGTGTGCCTTGCCTATGTAAAGAATTCGTAAGAGATCTGAAATCTAGCAAAAGTTTCACACAGGCTGTTTGCTACAGACTCTTTATGGAAGTGTCGACAATGTAACAATATTTTTCTTTATTCTGTCGGCACCTGGTAGAAAAAGCGAAAACCGATATAAAATTAACTCATGAGTGGGTTGATTAGGCTTTAGTACACGTGTATTCGGGTCGAAATTACTGACATGGCGTGGATGGACATCCTTGGAAAAGAACAAAACAAAAGCTAATCCAATTGAATTCTCGTCATCATCAGCCGTCGAGCTTACAGCAATGCTGCCGAAGTCCTGCTGCTGCTCTCTCTCGGTGTATCTACAACTCGCATTATGCCTTTAGGTTTTTTAATTTATAGTGTCCCATGTCTAGGTAAAGAATTCGTATGAGATCTAAAATGTAGCCAACGTTTCACACAGGCTGCTTGTTACAGACTCTTTATGGAAGTGTCGACAATGTAACAATATTTTTCTTTATTCCGTCGGCACCTGGTAGAAAAAGCGAAAACCGATATAAAATTAACTGATGAGTGGGTTGAATAGACTTTAGTACACGTGTATTCAGGCCGAAATTACTGACATAGCGTGGATGGACATCCTTGGAAAAAACAATACAAAAGCTAGTCTAATTGAATTGTCGTCATCATCAGCTGTCGAGTTTACAGCAATGCTGCAGAAGTCCTCCTGCTGCTCTCTCTCGGTGCATCTACAACTCGCATTATGAATTTAGGTTTTTTTTTAATTTATAGTGTGCCTTGCCTATGTAAAGAATTCGTATGAGATCTGAAATCTAGCAAAAGTTTCACACAGGCTGTTTGCTACAGACTGTTCATGGAAGTGTCGACAATGTCTCGATATTTTTGTTTATTCCATCGGCACCTGCTAGAAAAAGCGAAAAACCGATATAAAACTAACTCATGAGTGGGATTATTAGGTTTTAGTACGCGTGTATTCAGGTCGAACTTAGACTTGGCGTGGACGGACATCCTTCGAAAAAACTAAACAAAAGCTAGTCCAATTGAATTCTCGTCATCATCAGCTATCGTGTTTACAGCAATGCTGCCAAAGGTTTGCTAATGCACGCTCTCAGCGCATCTAAAACTTGCATTATGCCTTTAGGTTTTTTTAATTTATAGTGTTCCTTGCCTAGGTAAAGAATTCGTATGAGATCTAAAATGTAGCCAACGTTTCACAGAGGCTGCTTGTTACAGACTCTTTATGGAAGTGTCGACAATGTAACAATATTTTTCTTTATTCTGTCGGCACCTGGTAGAAAAAGCGAAAACCGATATAAAATTAACTCATGAGTGGGTTGATTAGACTTTAGTACACGTGTATTCAGGCCGAAATTACTGACATGGCGTGGATGGACATCCTTGGAAAAAACAATACAAAAGCTAGTCTAATTGAATTGTCGTCATCATCAGCTGTCGAGTTTACAGCAATGCTGCCGAGGTCCTCCTGCTGCTCTCTCTCGGTGCATCTACAACTCGCATTATGAATTTAGGTTTTTTTTTTAATTTATAGTGTGCCTTGCCTATGTAAAGAATTCGTAAGAGATCTGAAATCTAGCAAAAGTTTCACACAGGCTGTTTGCTACAGACTCTTTATGGAAGTGTCGACAATGTAACAATATTTTTCTTTATTCTGTCGGCACCTGGTAGAAAAAGCGAAAACCGATATAAAATTAACTCATGAGTGGGTTGATTAGGCTTTAGTACACGTGTATTCGGGTCGAAATTACTGACATGGCGTGGATGGACATCCTTGGAAAAGAACAAAACAAAAGCTAATTCAATTGAATTCTCGTCATCATCAGCCGTCGAGCTTACAGCAATGCTGCCGAAGTCCTGCTGCTGCCCTCTCTCGGTGTATCTACAACTCGCATTATGCCTTTAGGTTTTTTAATTTATAGTGTCCCTTGTCTAGGTAAAGAATTCGTATGAGATCTAAAATGTAGCCAACGTTTCACACAGGCTGCTTGTTACAGACTCTTTATGGAAGTGTCGACAATGTAACAATATTTTTCTTTATTCCGTCGGCACCTGGTAGAAAAAGCGAAAACCGATATAAAATTAACTGATGAGTGGGTTGAATAGACTTTAGTACACGTGTATTCAGGCCGAAATTACTGACATAGCGTGGATGGACATCCTTGGAAAAAACAATACAAAAGCTAGTCTAATTGAATTGTCGTCATCATCAGCTGTCGAGTTTACAGCAATGCTGCAGAAGTCCTCCTGCTGCTCTCTCTCGGTGCGTCTACAACTCGCATTATGAATTTAGGTTTTTTTTTAATTTATAGTGTGCCTTGCCTATGTAAAGAATTTGTATGAGATCTGAAATCTAGCAAAAGTTTCACACAGGCTGTTTGCTACAGACTGTTCATGGAAGCGTCGACAATGTCTCGATATTTTTGTTTATTCCATCGGCACCTGCTAGAAAAAGCGAAAAACCGATATAAAACTAACTCATGAGTGGGATTATTAGGTTTTAGTACGCGTGTATTCAGGTCGAACTTAGACTTGGCGTGGACGGACATCCTTCGAAAAAACTAAACAAAAGCTAGTCCAATTGAATTCTCGTCATCATCAGCTATCGTGTTTACAGAAATGCTGCCAAAGGTTTGCTAATGCACGCTCTCAGCGCATCTAAAACTTGCATTATGCCTTTAGGTTTTTTTAATTTATAGTGTTCCTTGCCTAGGTAAAGAATTCGTATGAGATCTAAAATGTAGCCAACGTTTCACAGAGGCTGCTTGTTACAGACTCTTTATGGAAGTGTCGACAATGTAACAATATTTTTCTTTATTCTGTCGGCACCTGGTAGAAAAAGCGAAAACCGATATAAAATTAACTCATGAGTGGGTTGATTAGACGTTAGTACACGTGTATTCAGGCCGAAATTACTGACATGGCGTGGATGGACATCCTTGGAAAAAACAATACAAAAGCTTGTCTAATTGAATTGTCGTCATCATCAGCTGTCGAGTTTACAGCAATGCTGCCGAGGTCCTCCTGCTGCTCTCTCTCGGTGCATCTACAACTCGCATTATGAATTTAGGTTTTTTTTTTTAATTTATAGTGTGCCTTGCCTATGTAAAGAATTCGTAAGAGATCTGAAATCTAGCAAAAGTTTCACACAGGCTGTTTGCTACAGACTCTTTATGGAAGTGTCGACAATGTAACAATATTTTTCTTTATTCTGTCGGCACCTGGTAGAAAAAGCGAAAACCGATATAAAATTAACTCATGAGTGGGTTGATTAGGCTTTAGTACACGTGTATTCGGGTCGAAATTACTGACATGGCGTGGATGGACATCCTTGGAAAAGAACAAAACAAAAGCTAATCCAATTGAATTCTCGTCATCATCAGCCGTCGAGCTTACAGCAATGCTGCCGAAGTCCTGCTGCTGCTCTCTCTCGGTGTATCTACAACTCGCATTATGCCTTTAGGTTTTTTAATTTATAGTGTCCCTTGTCTAGGTTAAGAATTCGTATGAGATCTAAAATGTAGCCAACGTTTCACACAGGCTGCTTGTTACAGACTCTTTATGGAAGTGTCGACAATGTAACAATATTTTTCTTTATTCCGTCGGCACCTGGTAGAAAAAGCGAAAACCGATATAAAATTAACTGATGAGTGGGTTGAATAGACTTTAGTACACGTGTATTCAGGCCGAAATTACTGACATAGCGTGGATGGACATCCTTGGAAAAAACAATACAAAAGCTAGTCTAATTGAATTGTCGTCATCATCAGCTGTCGAGTTTACAGCAATGCTGCAGAAGTCCTCCTGCTGCTCTCTCTCGGTGCATCTACAACTCGCATTATGAATTTAGGTTTTTTTTTAATTTATAGTGTGCCTTGCCTATGTAAAGAATTCGTATGAGATCTGAAATCTAGCAAAAGTTTCACACAGGCTGTTTGCTACAGACTGTTCATGGAAGTGTCGACAATGTCTCGATATTTTTGTTTATTCCATCGGCACCTGCTAGAAAAAGCGAAAAACCGATATAAAACTAACTCATGAGTGGGATTATTAGGTTTTAGTACGCGTGTATTCAGGTCGAACTTAGACTTGGCGTGGACGGACATCCTTCGAAAAAACTAAACAAAAGCTAGTCCAATTGAATTCTCGTCATCATCAGCTATCGTGTTTACAGCAATGCTGCCAAAGGTTTGCTAATGCCCGCTCTCAGCGCATCTAAAACTTGCATTATGCCTTTAGGTTTTTTTAATTTATAGTGTTCCTTGCCTAGGTAAAGAATTCGTATGAGATCTAAAATGTAGCCAACGTTTCACAGAGGCTGCTTGTTACAGACTCTTTATGGAAGTGTCGACAATGTAACAATATTTTTCTTTATTCTGTCGGCACCTGGTAGAAAAAGCGAAAACCGATATAAAATTAACTGATGAGTGGGTTGATTACACTTTAGTACACGTGTATTCAGGCCGAAATTACTGACATGGCGTGGATGGACATCCTTGGAAAAAACAATACAAAAGCTAGTCTAACTGAATTGTCGTCATCATCAGCTGTCGAGTTTACAGCAATGCTGCCGAAGTCCTGCTGCTGCTCTCTCTCGGTGTATCTACAACTCGCATTATGCCTTTAGGTTTTTTAATTTATAGTGTCCCTTGTCTAGGTAAAGAATTCATATGAGATCTAAAGTGTAGCCAACGTTTCACACAGGCTGCTTGTTACAGACTCTTTATGGAAGTGTCGACAATGTAACAATATTTTTCTTTATTCCGTCGGCACCTGGTAGAAAAAGCGAAAACCGATATAAAATTAACTGATGAGTGGGTTGAATAGACTTTAGTACACGTGTATTCAGGCCGAAATTACTGACATGGCGTGGATGGACATCCTTGGAAAAGAACAAAACAAAAGCTAATCCAATTGAATTCTCGTCATCATCAGCCGTCGAGCTTACAGCAATGCTGCCGAAGTCCTGCTGCTGCTCTCTCTCGGTGTATCTACAACTCGCATTATGCCTTTAGGTTTTTTAATTTATAGTGTCCCTTGTCTAGGTAAAGAATTCGTATGAGATCTAAAATGTAGCCAACGTTTCACACAGGCTGCTTGTTACAGACTCTTTATGGAAGTGTCGACAATGTAACAATATTTTTCTTTATTCCGTCGGCACCTGGTAGAAAAAGCGAAAACCGATATAAAATTAACTGATGAGTGGGTTGAATAGACTTTAGTACACGTGTATTCAGGCCGAAATTACTGACATAGCGTGGATGGACATCCTTGGAAAAAACAATACAAAAGCTAGTCTAATTGAATTGTCGTCATCATCAGCTGTCGAGTTTACAGCAATGCTGCCGAAGTCCTCCTGCTGCTCTCTCTCGGTGCATCTACAACTCGCATTATGAATTTAGGTTTTTTTTTTTAATTTATAGTGTGCCTTGCCTATGTAAAGAATTCGTATGAGATCTGAAATCTAGCAAAAGTTTCACACAGGCTGTTTGCTACAGACTGTTCATGGAAGTGTCGACAATGTAACGATATTTTTGTTTATTCCATCGGCACTTGCTAGAAAAAGCGAAGAACCGATATAAAATTAACTCATGAGTGGGTTGATTAGGCTTTAGTACACGTGTATTCAGGTCGAAATTACTGACATGGCGTGGATGGACATCCTTGGAAAAGAACAAAACAAAAGCTAGTCCATATGAATTCTCGTCATCATCAGCTGTCGAGTTTACAGCAATGCTGCCGAAGTCCTGCTGCTGCTCTCTCTCGGTGTATCTACAACTCGCATTATGCCTTTAGGTTTTTTAATTTATAGTGTCCCTTGTCTAGGTAAAGAATTCGTATGAGATCTAAAATGTAGCCAACGTTTCACACAGGCTGCTTGCTACAGACTCTTTATGGAAGTGTAGACAATGTAACAATATTTTTCTTTATTCTGTCGGCACCTGGTAGAAAAAGCGAAAACCGATATAAAATTAACTGATGAGTGGGTTGATTAGACTTTAGTACACGTGTATTCAGGCCGAAATTACTGACATGGCGTGGATGGACATCCTTGGAAAAAACAATACAAAAGCTAGTCTAATTGAATTGTCGTCATCATCAGCTGTCGAGTTTACAGCAATGCTGCCGAAGTCCTCCTGCTGCTCTCTCTCGGTGTATCTACAACTCGCATTATGCCTTTAGGTTTTTTAATTTATAGTGTCCCTTGCCTAGGTAAAGAATTCGTATGAGATCTAAAATGTAGCCAACGTTTCACAGAGGCTGCTTGTTACAGACTCTTTATGGAAGTGTCGACAATGTAACAATATTTTTCTTTATTCTGTCGGCACCTGGTAGAAAAAGCGAAAACCGATATAAAATTAACTGATGAGTGGGTTGATTAGACTTTAGTAAACGTGTATTCAGGCCGAAATTACTGACATGGCGTGGATGGACATCCTTGGAAAAAACAATACAAAAGCTAGTCTCATTGAATTGTCGTCATCATCAGCTGTCGAGTTTACAGCAATGCTGCCGAAGTCCTCCTGCTGCTCTCTCTCGGTGCATCTACAACTCGCATTATGAATTTAGGTTTTTTTTTAATTTATAGTGTCCCTTGCCTAGGTAAAGAATTCGTATGAGATTTGAAATCTAGCCAACGTTTCACACAGGCTGCTTGTTACAGACTCTTTATGGAAGTGTCGACAATGTCTCGATATTTTTGTTTTATTTTATCGGCACCTGCTAGAAAAAGCGAAAAACCGATATAAAATAACTCATGAGTGGGATTATTAGGTATTAGTACACGTGTATACAGGTCGAAATTACCGACTTGGCGGGGATGGACATCCTTGGAAAAACAAAACAAAAGCTAGTCCAATTGAATTCTCGTCATCATCAGCTGTCGAGTTTAGAGCAATGCTGCCGAAGTCCTGCTGCTGCTCGCTCTCGGTGAATCTAAAGCTTGAATTATGCCTTTAGGTTTTTTTAATTTATAGTGTCCCTTGCCTAGGTAAAGAATTCGTACGAGATTTGAAATCTAGCCAACGTTTCACAAAGGCTGCTCGTTACAGGCTCTTTATGGAAGTGTCGACAATGTCTCGGTATTCTTGTTTTATTCCATCGGCACCTGCTAGAAAAAGCGAAAAACCGATATAAAATTAACTAATGAGTGGGATTATTAGGTTTTAGTACACGTGTATTCAGGTCGAAATTACCGACTTGGCGTGGATGGACATCCTTGGAAAAACAAAACAAAAGCTAGTCCAATTGAATTCTCGTCATCAACAGCTGTCGAGTTTAGAGCAATGCTGCCGAAGTCCTGCTGCTGCTCGCTCTCGGTGCATCTAAAACTTGCATTATGCCTTTGGGTTTTTTTAATTTATAGTGTCCCTTGCCTAGGTAAAGAATTCGTATGAGATTTGAAATCTAGCCAATGTTTCACACAGGCTGCTTGTTACGGACTCTTTATGGAAGTGTCGACAATGTCTCGATATTTTTGTTTTATTTCATCGGCACCTGCTAGAAAAGGCGAAAAACCGATGTAAAATTAACTCATGAGTGGGATTATTAGGTTTTAGTACACGTGTATTCAGGTCGAAATTACCGACTTGGCGTGGATGCACATCCTTGGAAAAACAAAACAAAAGCTAGTCCAATTGAATTCTCGTCATCAACAGCTGTCGAGTTTAGAGCAATGCTGCCGAAGTCCTGCTGCTGCTCGCTCTCGGTGCATCTAAAACTTGCATTATGCCTTTGGGTTTTTTTAATTTATAGTGTCCCTTGCCTAGGTAAAGAATTCGTATGAGATTTGAAATCTAGCCAACGTTTCACACAGGCTGCTTGTTACGGACTCTTTATGGAAGTGTCGACAATGTCTCGATATTTTTGTTTTATTTCATCGGCACCTGCTAGAAAAGGCGAAAAACCGATGTAAAATTAACTCATGAGTGGTATATTAGGTTTTAGTACACGTGTATTCAGGTCGAAATTACCGGCTTGGCTTGGATGGACATCCTTGGAAAAACAAAACAAAAGCTAGTCCAATTGAATTCTGGTCATCATCAGCTGTCGAGTTTAGAGCAATGCTGCCGAAGTCCTGCTGCTGCTCGCTCTCGGTGCATCTAAAACTTTGCGTTATGCCTTTAGGTTTTTTTTTTAATTTATAGTGTCCCTTGCCTAGGTAAAGAATTCGTATGAGATTTGAAATCTAGCCAACGTTTCACACAGGCTGCTTGTTACAGACTATTTATGGAAGTGTCGACAATGTCTCGATATTTTTGTTTTATTCCATCGGCACCTGCTAGAAAAAGCGAAAAACCGATATAAAATTAACTCATGAGTGGGATTATTAGGTTTTAGTACACGTGTATTCAGGTCGAAATTACGGACTTGGCGTGGATGGACATCCTTGGAAAATCAAAACGAAAGCTAGTCCAATTGAATTCTCGTCATCATCAGCTGTCGAGTTTAGAGCAATGCTGCCGAAGTCCTGCTGCTGCTCGCTCTCGGTGCATCTAAAGCTTGCATTATGCTTTTTTTTTTAATTTATAGTGTCCCTTGCCTAGGTAAAGAATTCGTACGAGATTTGAAATCGAGCCAACGTTTCACAAAGGCTGCTCGTTACAGACTCTTTATGGAAGTGTCGAATGTCTCGGTATTCTTGTTTTATTCCATCGGCACCTGCTAGAAAAAGCGAAAAACCGATATAAAATTAACTAATGAGTGGGATTATTAGGTTTTAGTACACGTGTATTCAGGTCGAAATTACCGAGTTGGCGTGGATGGGCATCCTTGGAAAAACAAAACAAAAGCTGGCCCAATTGAATTCTCGTCATCAACAGCTGTCGAGTTTAGAGCAATGCTGCCGAAGTCCTGCTGCTGCTCGCTCTCGGTGCATCTAAAGCTTGCATTATGCCTTTTTTTTAATTTATAGTGTCCCTTGCCTGGGTAAAGAATTCGTACGAGATTTGAAATCTAGCCAACGTTTCACAAAGGCTGCTGGTTACAGACTCTTTATGGAAGTGTCGACAATGTCTCGGTATTCTTGTTTTATTCCATCGGCACCTGCTAGAAAAAGCGAAAAACCGATATAAAATTAACTAATGAGTGGGATTATTAGGTTTTAGTACACGTGTATTCAGGTCGAAATTACCGACTTGGCGTGGATGGACATCCTTGGAAAAACAAAACAAAAGCTAGTCCAATTGAATTCTCGTCATCAACAGCTGTCGAGTTTAGAGCAATGCTGCCGAAGTCCTGCTGCTGCTCGCTCTCGGTGCATCTAAAACTTGCATTATGCCTTTGGGTTTTTTTAATTTATAGTGTCCCTTGCCTAGGTAAAGAATTCGTATGAGATTTGAAATCTAGCCAACGTTTCACACAGGCTGCTTGTTACGGACTCTTTATGGAAGTGTCGACAATGTCTCGATATTTTTGTTTTATTTCATCGGCACCTGCTAGAAAAGGCGAAAAACCGATGTAAAATTAACTCATGAGTGGGATTATTAGGTTTTAGTACACGTGTATTCAGGTCGAAATTACCGACTTGGCGTGGATGGACATCCTTGGAAAAACAAAACAAAAGCTAGTCCAATTGAATTCTCGTCATCAACAGCTGTCGAGTTTAGAGCAATGCTGCCGAAGCCCTGCTGCTGCTCGCTCTCGATGCATCTAAAACTTGCATTATGCCTTTGGGTTTTTTTTAATTTATAGTGTCCCTTGCCTAGGTAAAGAATTCGTACGAGATTTGAAATCTAGCCAACGTTTCACAAAGGCTGCTCGTTACTGACTCTTTATGGAAGTGTCGACAATATCTCGGTATTCTTGTTTTATTCCATCGGCACCTGCTAGAAAAAGCGAAAAACCGATATAAAATTAACTAATGAGTGGGATTATTAGGTTTTAGTACACGTGTATTCAGGTCGAAATTACCGACTTGGCGTGGATGGACATCCTTGGAAAAACAAAACAAAAGCTAGTCCAATTGAATTCTCGTCATCAACAGCTGTCGAGTTTAGAGCAATGCTGCCGAAGCCCTGCTGCTGCTGGCTCTCGATGCATCTAAAACTTGCATTATGCCTTTGGGTTTTTTTAATTTATAGTGTCCCTTGCCTAGGTAAAGAATTCGTATGAGATTTGAAATCTAGCCAATGTTTCACACAGGCTGCTTGTTACGGACTCTTTATGGAAGTGTCGACAATGTCTCGATATTTTTGTTTTATTTCATCGGCACCTGCTAGAAAAGGCGAAAAACCGATGTAAAATTAACTCATGAGTGGGATTATTAGGTTTTAGTACACGTGTATTCAGGTCGAAATTACCGACTTGGCGTGGATGGACATCCTTGGAAAAACGAAACAAAAACCAGTCCAATTGAATTCTGGTCATCATTAGCTGTCGAGTTTAGAGCAATGCTGCCGAAGTCCTGCTGCTGCTCGCTCTCGGTGCATCTAAAACTTGCATTATGCCTTTGGGTTTTTTTAATTTATAGTGTCCCTTGCCTAGGTAAAGAATTCGTATGAGATTTGAAATCTAGCCAACGTTTCACACAGGCTGCTTGTTACAGACTATTTATGGAAGTGTCGACAATGTCTCGATATTTTTGTTTTATTCCATCGGCACCTGCTAGAAAAAGCGAAAAACCGATATAAAATTAACTCATGAGTGGGATTATTAGGTTTTAGTACACGTGTATTCAGGTCGAAATTACCGACTTGGCGTGGATGGACATCCTTGGAAAAACAAAACAAAAGCTAGTCCAATTGAATTCTCGTCATCATCAGCTGTCGAGTTTAGAGCAATGCTGCCGAAGTCCTGCTGCTGCTCGCTCTCGGTGCATCTAAAACTTTGCGTTATGCCTTTAGGTTTTTTTTTTAATTTATAGTGTCCCTTGCCTAGGTAAAGAATTCGTATGAGATTTGAAATCTAGCCAACGTTTCACACAGGCTGCTTGTTGCAGACTCTTTATGGAAGTGTCGACAATGTCTCGATATTTTTGTTTTATTCCATCAGCACCTGCTAGAAAAAGCGAAAAACCGACATAAAATTAACTCATGAGTGGGATTATTATGTTTTAGTACACGTGTATTCAGGTCGAAATTACCGACTTGGCGTGGATGCACATCCTTGGAAAAACAAAACAAAAGCTAGTCCAATTGAATTCTCGTCATCAACAGCTGTCGAGTTTAGAGCAATGCTGCCGAAGTCCTGCTGCTGCTCGCTCTCGGTGCATCTAAAACTTGCATTATGCCTTTGGGTTTTTTTAATTTATAGTGTCCCTTGCCTAGGTAAAGAATTCGTATGAGATTTGAAATCTAGCCAACGTTTCACACAGGCTGCTTGTTACGGACTCTTTATGGAAGTGTCGACAATGTCTCGATATTTTTGTTTTATTTCATCGGCACCTGCTAGAAAAGGCGAAAAACCGATGTAAAATTAACTCATGAGTGGTATATTAGGTTTTAGTACACGTGTATTCAGGTCGAAATTACCGACTTGGCTTGGATGGACATCCTTGGAAAAACAAAACAAAAGCTAGTCCAATTGAATTCTGGTCATCATCAGCTGTCGAGTTTAGAGCAATGTTGCCGAAGTCCTGCTGCTGCTCGCTCTCGGTGCATCTAGAACTTTGCGTTATGCCTTTAGGTTTTTTTTTTTAATTTATAGTGTCCCTTGCCTAGGCAAAGAATTCGTATGAGATTTGAAATCTAGCCAACGTTTCACACAGGCTGCTTGTTACAGACTATTTATGGAAGTGTCGACAATGTCTCGATATTTTTGTTTTATTCCATCGGCACCTGCTAGAAAAAGCGAAAAACCGATATAAAATTAACTCATGAGTGGGATTATTAGGTTTTAGTACACGTGTATTCAGGTCGAAATTACGGACTTGGCGTGGATGGACATCCTTGGAAAAACAAAACGAAAGCTAGTCCAATTGAATTCTCGTCATCATCAGCTGTCGAGTTTAGAGCAATGCTGCCGAAGTCCTGCTGCTGCTCGCTCTCGGTGCATCTAAAGCTTGCATTATGCTTTTTTTTTTAATTTATAGTGTCCCTTGCCTAGGTAAAGAATTCGTACGAGATTTGAAATCTAGCCAACGTTTCACAAAGGCTGCTCGTTACAGACTCTTTACTGAAGTGTCGACAATGTCTCGGTATTCTTGTTTTATTCCATCGGCACCTGCTAGAAAAAGCGAAAAACCGATATAAAATTAACTAATGAGTGGGATTATTAGGTTTTAGTACACGTGTATTCAGGTCGAAATTACCGACTTGGCGTGGATGGGCATCCTTGGAAAAACAAAACAAAAGCTGGTCCAATTGAATTCTCGTCATCAACAGCTGTCGAGTTTAGAGCAATGCTGCCGAAGTCCTGCTGCTGCTCGCTCTCGGTGCATCTAAAGCTTGCATTATGCCTTTTTTTTAATTTATAGTGTCCCTTGCCTGGGTAAAGAATTCGTACGAGATTTGAAATCTAGCCAACGTTTCACAAAGGCTGCTGGTTACAGACTCTTTATGGAAGTGTCGACAATGTCTCGGTATTCTTGTTTTATTCCATCGGCACCTGCTAGAAAAAGCGAAAAACCGATATAAAATTAACTAATGAGTGGGATTATTAGGTTTTAGTACACGTGTATTCAGGTCGAAATTACCGACTTGGCGTGGATGGACATCCTTGGAAAAACAAAACAAAAGCTAGTCCAATTGAATTCTCGTCATCAACAGCTGTCGAGTTTAGAGCAATGCTGCCGAAGTCCTGCTGCTGCTCGCTCTCGGTGCATCTAAAACTTGCATTATGCCTTTGGGTTTTTTTAATTTATAGTGTCCCTTGCCTAGGTAAAGAATTCGTATGAGATTTGAAATCTAGCCAACGTTTCACACAGGCTGCTTGTTACGGACTCTTTATGGAAGTGTCGACAATGTCTCGATATTTTTGTTTTATTTCATTGGCACCTGCTAGAAAAGGCGAAAAACCGATGTAAAATTAACTCATGAGTGGGATTATTAGGTTTTAGTACACGTGTATTCAGGTCGAAATTACCGACTTGGCGTGGATGGACATCCTTGGAAAAACAAAACAAAAGCTAGTCCAATTGAATTCTCGTCATCAACAGCTGTCGAGTTTAGAGCAATGCTGCCGAAGCCCTGCTGCTGCTCGCTCTCGATGCATCTAAAACTTGCATTATGCCTTTGGGTTTTTTTAATTTATAGTGTCCCTTGCCTAGGTAAAGAATTCGTATGAGATTTGAAATGTAGCCAACGTTTCACACAGGCTGCTTGTTACGGACTCTTTATGGAAGTGTCGACAATGTCTCGATATTTTTGTTTTATTTCATCGGCACCTGCTAGAAAAGGCGAAAAACCGATGTAAAATTAACTCATGAGTGGGATTATTAGGTGTTAGTACACGTGTATTCAGGTCGAAATTACCGACTTGGCGTGGATGGACATCCTTGGAAAAACAAAACAAAAGCCAGTCCAATTGAATTCTGGTCATCATCAGCTGTCGAGTTTAGAGCAATGCTGCCGAAGTCCTGCTGCTGCTCGCTCTCGGTGCATCTAAAACTTGCATTATGCCTTTGGGTTTTTTTAATTTATAGTGTCCCTTGCCTAGGTAAAGAATTCGTATCAGATTTGAAATCTAGCCAACGTTTCACACAGGCTGCTTGTTACGGACTCTTTATGGAAGTGTCGACAATGTCTCGATATTTTTGTTTTATTTCATCGGCACCTGCTAGAAAAAGCGAAAAACCGATATAAAATTAACTAATGAGTGGGATTATTAGGTTTTAGTACACGTGTATTCAGGTCGAAATTACCGACTTGGCGTGGATGGACATCCTTGGAAAAACAAAACAAAAGCTAGTCCAATTGAATTCTCGTCATCAACAGCTGTCGAGTTTAGAGCAATGCTGCCGAAGTCCTGCTGCTGCTCGCTCTCGGTGCATCTAAAACTTGCATTATGCCTTTGGGTTTTTTTAATTTATAGTGTCCCTTGCCTAGGTAAAGAATTCGTATGAGATTTGAAATCTAGCCAACGTTTCACACAGGCTGCTTGTTACAGACTATTTATGGAAGTGTCGACAATGTCTCGATATTTTTGTTTTATTCCATCGGCACCTGCTAGAAAAAGCGAAAAACCGATATAAAATTAACTCATGAGTGGGATTATTAGGTTTTAGTACACGTGTATTCAGGTAGAAATTACCGACTTGGCGTGGATGGACATCCTTGGAAAAACAAAACGAAAGCTAGTCCAATTGAATTCTCGTCATCATCAGCTGTCGAGTTTAGAGAAATGCTGCCGAAGTCCTGCTGCTGCTCGCTCTCGGTGCATCTAAAACTTTGCGTTATGCCTTTAGGTTTTTTTTTAATTTATAGTGTCCCTTGCCTAGGTAAAGAATTCGTATGAGATTTGAAATCTAGCCAACATTTCACACAGGCTGCTTGTTACAGACTCTTTATGGAAGTGCCGACAATGTCTCGATATTTTTGTTTTATTCCATCAGCACCTGCTAGAAAAAGCGAAAAACCGACATAAAATTAACTCATGAGTGGGATTATTATGTTTTAGTACACGTGTATTCAGGTCGAAATTACCGACTTGGCGTGGATGCACATCCTTGGAAAAACAAAACAAAAGCTAGTCCAATTGAATTCTCGTCATCATCAGCTGTCGAGTTTAGAGCAATGCTGCCGAAGTCCTGCTGCTGCTCGCTCTCGGTGCATCTAAAACTTTGCGTTATGCCTTTAGGTTTTTTTTAATTTATAGTGTCCCTTGCCTAGGTA
Source organism: Amblyomma maculatum (assembly GCF_055883805.1). Taxonomy (NCBI): domain Eukaryota; kingdom Metazoa; phylum Arthropoda; class Arachnida; order Ixodida; family Ixodidae; genus Amblyomma; species Amblyomma maculatum. The sequence goes on from NC_139352.1 coordinate 131,378,598, forward strand.
AAGAATTCGTACGAGATTTGAAATCCAGCCAACGTTTCACACAGGCTGCTTGTTACAGACTCTTTATGGAAGTGTCGACAATGTCTCAATATTTTTGTTTTATTCCATCAGCACCTGCTAGAAAAAGCGAAAAACCGATATAAAATTAACTCATGAGTGGGATTATTAGGTTTTAGTACACGTGTATTCAGGTCGAAATTACCGACTTGGCGTGGATGGACATCCTTGGAAAAACAAAACAAAAGCTGGTCCAATTGAATTCTCGTCATCAACAGCTGTCGAGTTTAGAGCAATGCTGCCGAAGTCCTGCTGCTGCTCGCTCTCGGTGCATCTAAAGCTTGCATTATGCCTTTTTTTTTATTTATAGTGTCCCTTGCCTAGGTAAAGAATTCGTACGAGATTTGAAATCTAGCCAACGTTTCACAAAGGCTGCTCGTTACAGACTCTTTATGGAAGTGTCGACAATGTCTCGGTATTCTTGTTTTATTCCATCGGCACCTGCTAGAAAAAGCGAAAAACCGATATAAAATTAACTAATGAGTGGGATTATTAGGTTTTAGTACACGTGTATTCAGGTCGAAATTACCGACTTGGCGTGGATGGACATCCTTGGAAAAACAAAACAAAAGCTAGTCCAATTGAATTCTCGTCATCAACAGCTGTCGAGTTTAGAGCAATGCTGCCGAAGCCCTGCTGCTGCTCGCTCTCGATGCATCTAAAACTTGCATTATGCCTTTGGGTTTTTTTTAATTTATAGTGTCCCTTGCCTAGGTAAAGAATTCGTACGAGATTTGAAATCTAGCCAACGTTTCACAAAGGCTGCTCGTTACAGACTCTTTATGGAAGTGTCGACAATATCTCGGTATTCTTGTTTTATTCCATCGGCACCTGCTAGAAAAAGCGAAAAACCGATATAAAATTAACTAATGAGTGGGATTATTAGGTTTTAGTACACGTGTATTCAGGTCGAAATTACCGACTTGGCGTGGATGGACATCCTTGGAAAAACAAAACAAAAGCTAGTCCAATTGAATTCTCGTCATCAACAGCTGTCGAGTTTAGAGCAATGCTGCCGAAGCCCTGCTGCTGCTGGCTCTCGATGCATCTAAAACTTGCATTATGCCTTTGGGTTTTTTTAATTTATAGTGTCCCTTGCCTAGGTAAAGAATTCGTATGAGATTTGAAATCTAGCCAACGTTTCACACAGGCTGCTTGTTACAGACTCTTTATGGAAGTGTCGACAATGTCTCAATATTTTTGTTTTATTCCATCAGCACCTGCTAGAAAAAGCGAAAAACCGATATAAAATTAACTCATGAGTGGGATTATTAGGTTTTAGTACACGTGTATTCAGGTCGAAATTACCGACTTGGCGTGGATGGACATCCTTGGAAAAACAAAACAAAAGCTAGTCCAATTGAATTCTCGTCATCAACAGCTGTCGAGTTTAGAGCAATGCTGCCGAAGTCCTGCTGCTGCTCGCTCTCGGTGCATCTAAAACTTGCATTATGCCTTTGGGTTTTTTTAATTTATAGTGTCCCTTGCCTAGGTAAAGAATTCGTATGAGATTTGAAATCTAGCCAACGTTTCACACAGGCTGCTTGTTACGGACTCTTTATGGAAGTGTCGACAATGTCTCGATATTTTTGTTTTATTTCATCGGCACCTGCTAGAAAAGGCGAAAAACCGATGTAAAATTAACTCATGAGTGGGATTATTAGGTTTTAGTACACGTGTATTCAGGTCGAAATTACCGACTTGGCGTGGATGGACATCCTTGGAAAAACAAAACAAAAGCTAGTCCAATTGAATTCTCGTCATCAACAGCTGTCGAGTTTAGAGCAATGCTGCCGAAGTCCTGCTGCTGCTCGCTCTCGGTGCATCTAAAACTTGCATTATGCCTTTGGGTTTTTTTAATTTATAGTGTCCCTTGCCTAGGTAAAGAATTCGTATGAGATTTGAAATCTAGCCAACGTTTCACACAGGCTGCTTGTTACGGACTCTTTATGGAAGTGTCGACAATGTCTCGATATTTTTGTTTTATTTCATCGGCACCTGCTAGAAAAGGCGAAAAACCGATGTAAAATTAACTCATGAGTGGGATTATTAGGTTTTAGTACACGTGTATTCAGGTCGAAATTACCGACTTGGCGTGGATGGACATCCTTGGAAAAACAAAACAAAAGCTAGTCCAATTGAATTCTCGTCATCAACAGCTGTCGAGTTTAGAGCAATGCTGCCGAAGCCCTGCTGCTGCTCGCTCTCGATGCATCTAAAACTTGCATTATGCCTTTGGGTTTTTTTTAATTTATAGTGTCCCTTGCCTAGGTAAAGAATTCGTACGAGATTTGAAATCTAGCCAACGTTTCACAAAGGCTGCTCGTTACAGACTCTTTATGGAAGTGTCGACAATATCTCGGTATTCTTGTTTTATTCCATCGGCACCTGCTAGAAAAAGCGAAAAACCGATATAAAATTAACTAATGAGTGGGATTATTAGGTTTTAGTACACGTGTATTCAGGTCGAAATTACCGACTTGGCGTGGATGGACATCCTTGGAAAAACAAAACAAAAGCTAGTCCAATTGAATTCTCGTCATCAACAGCTGTCGAGTTTAGAGCAATGCTGCCGAAGCCCTGCTGCTGCTGGCTCTCGATGCATCTAAAACTTGCATTATGCCTTTGGGTTTTTTTAATTTATAGTGTCCCTTGCCTAGGTAAAGAATTCGTATGAGATTTGAAATCTAGCCAATGTTTCACACAGGCTGCTTGTTACGGACTCTTTATGGAAGTGTCGACAATGTCTCGATATTTTTGTTTTATTTCATCGGCACCTGCTAGAAAAGGCGAAAAACCGATGTAAAATTAACTCATGAGTGGGATTATTAGGTTTTAGTACACGTGTATTCAGGTCGAAATTACCGACTTGGCGTGGATGGACATCCTTGGAAAAACGAAACAAAAACCAGTCCAATTGAATTCTGGTCATCATTAGCTGTCGAGTTTAGAGCAATGCTGCCGAAGTCCTGCTGCTGCTCGCTCTCGGTGCATCTAAAACTTGCATTATGCCTTTGGGTTTTTTTAATTTATAGTGTCCCTTGCCTAGGTAAAGAATTCGTATGAGATTTGAAATCTAGCCAACGTTTCACACAGGCTGCTTGTTACAGACTATTTATGGAAGTGTCGACAATGTCTCGATATTTTTGTTTTATTCCATCGGCACCTGCTAGAAAAAGCGAAAAACCGATATAAAATTAACTCATGAGTGGGATTATTAGGTTTTAGTACACGTGTATTCAGGTCGAAATTACCGACTTGGCGTGGATGGACATCCTTGGAAAAACAAAACAAAAGCTAGTCCAATTGAATTCTCGTCATCATCAGCTGTCGAGTTTAGAGCAATGCTGCCGAAGTCCTGCTGCTGCTCGCTCTCGGTGCATCTAAAACTTTGCGTTATGCCTTTAGGTTTTTTTTTTAATTTATAGTGTCCCTTGCCTAGGTAAAGAATTCGTATGAGATTTGAAATCTAGCCAACGTTTCACACAGGCTGCTTGTTGCAGACTCTTTATGGAAGTGTCGACAATGTCTCGATATTTTTGTTTTATTCCATCAGCACCTGCTAGAAAAAGCGAAAAACCGACATAAAATTAACTCATGAGTGGGATTATTATGTTTTAGTACACGTGTATTCAGGTCGAAATTACCGACTTGGCGTGGATGCACATCCTTGGAAAAACAAAACAAAAGCTAGTCCAATTGAATTCTCGTCATCAACAGCTGTCGAGTTTAGAGCAATGCTGCCGAAGTCCTGCTGCTGCTCGCTCTCGGTGCATCTAAAACTTGCATTATGCCTTTGGGTTTTTTTAATTTATAGTGTCCCTTGCCTAGGTAAAGAATTCGTATGAGATTTGAAATCTAGCCAACGTTTCACACAGGCTGCTTGTTACGGACTCTTTATGGAAGTGTCGACAATGTCTCGATATTTTTGTTTTATTTCATCGGCACCTGCTAGAAAAGGCGAAAAACCGATGTAAAATTAACTCATGAGTGGTATATTAGGTTTTAGTACACGTGTATTCAGGTCGAAATTACCGACTTGGCTTGGATGGACATCCTTGGAAAAACAAAACAAAAGCTAGTCCAATTGAATTCTGGTCATCATCAGCTGTCGAGTTTAGAGCAATGTTGCCGAAGTCCTGCTGCTGCTCGCTCTCGGTGCATCTAGAACTTTGCGTTATGCCTTTAGGTTTTTTTTTTTAATTTATAGTGTCCCTTGCCTAGGCAAAGAATTCGTATGAGATTTGAAATCTAGCCAACGTTTCACACAGGCTGCTTGTTACAGACTATTTATGGAAGTGTCGACAATGTCTCGATATTTTTGTTTTATTCCATCGGCACCTGCTAGAAAAAGCGAAAAACCGATATAAAATTAACTCATGAGTGGGATTATTAGGTTTTAGTACACGTGTATTCAGGTCGAAATTACGGACTTGGCGTGGATGGACATCCTTGGAAAAACAAAACGAAAGCTAGTCCAATTGAATTCTCGTCATCATCAGCTGTCGAGTTTAGAGCAATGCTGCCGAAGTCCTGCTGCTGCTCGCTCTCGGTGCATCTAAAGCTTGCATTATGCTTTTTTTTTTAATTTATAGTGTCCCTTGCCTAGGTAAAGAATTCGTACGAGATTTGAAATCTAGCCAACGTTTCACAAAGGCTGCTCGTTACAGACTCTTTACTGAAGTGTCGACAATGTCTCGGTATTCTTGTTTTATTCCATCGGCACCTGCTAGAAAAAGCGAAAAACCGATATAAAATTAACTAATGAGTGGGATTATTAGGTTTTAGTACACGTGTATTCAGGTCGAAATTACCGACTTGGCGTGGATGGGCATCCTTGGAAAAACAAAACAAAAGCTGGTCCAATTGAATTCTCGTCATCAACAGCTGTCGAGTTTAGAGCAATGCTGCCGAAGTCCTGCTGCTGCTCGCTCTCGGTGCATCTAAAGCTTGCATTATGCCTTTTTTTTAATTTATAGTGTCCCTTGCCTGGGTAAAGAATTCGTACGAGATTTGAAATCTAGCCAACGTTTCACAAAGGCTGCTGGTTACAGACTCTTTATGGAAGTGTCGACAATGTCTCGGTATTCTTGTTTTATTCCATCGGCACCTGCTAGAAAAAGCGAAAAACCGATATAAAATTAACTAATGAGTGGGATTATTAGGTTTTAGTACACGTGTATTCAGGTCGAAATTACCGACTTGGCGTGGATGGACATCCTTGGAAAAACAAAACAAAAGCTAGTCCAATTGAATTCTCGTCATCAACAGCTGTCGAGTTTAGAGCAATGCTGCCGAAGTCCTGCTGCTGCTCGCTCTCGGTGCATCTAAAACTTGCATTATGCCTTTGGGTTTTTTTAATTTATAGTGTCCCTTGCCTAGGTAAAGAATTCGTATGAGATTTGAAATCTAGCCAACGTTTCACACAGGCTGCTTGTTACGGACTCTTTATGGAAGTGTCGACAATGTCTCGATATTTTTGTTTTATTTCATTGGCACCTGCTAGAAAAGGCGAAAAACCGATGTAAAATTAACTCATGAGTGGGATTATTAGGTTTTAGTACACGTGTATTCAGGTCGAAATTACCGACTTGGCGTGGATGGACATCCTTGGAAAAACAAAACAAAAGCTAGTCCAATTGAATTCTCGTCATCAACAGCTGTCGAGTTTAGAGCAATGCTGCCGAAGCCCTGCTGCTGCTCGCTCTCGATGCATCTAAAACTTGCATTATGCCTTTGGGTTTTTTTAATTTATAGTGTCCCTTGCCTAGGTAAAGAATTCGTATGAGATTTGAAATGTAGCCAACGTTTCACACAGGCTGCTTGTTACGGACTCTTTATGGAAGTGTCGACAATGTCTCGATATTTTTGTTTTATTTCATCGGCACCTGCTAGAAAAGGCGAAAAACCGATGTAAAATTAACTCATGAGTGGGATTATTAGGTGTTAGTACACGTGTATTCAGGTCGAAATTACCGACTTGGCGTGGATGGACATCCTTGGAAAAACAAAACAAAAGCCAGTCCAATTGAATTCTGGTCATCATCAGCTGTCGAGTTTAGAGCAATGCTGCCGAAGTCCTGCTGCTGCTCGCTCTCGGTGCATCTAAAACTTGCATTATGCCTTTGGGTTTTTTTAATTTATAGTGTCCCTTGCCTAGGTAAAGAATTCGTATCAGATTTGAAATCTAGCCAACGTTTCACACAGGCTGCTTGTTACGGACTCTTTATGGAAGTGTCGACAATGTCTCGATATTTTTGTTTTATTTCATCGGCACCTGCTAGAAAAAGCGAAAAACCGATATAAAATTAACTAATGAGTGGGATTATTAGGTTTTAGTACACGTGTATTCAGGTCGAAATTACCGACTTGGCGTGGATGGACATCCTTGGAAAAACAAAACAAAAGCTAGTCCAATTGAATTCTCGTCATCAACAGCTGTCGAGTTTAGAGCAATGCTGCCGAAGTCCTGCTGCTGCTCGCTCTCGGTGCATCTAAAACTTGCATTATGCCTTTGGGTTTTTTTAATTTATAGTGTCCCTTGCCTAGGTAAAGAATTCGTATGAGATTTGAAATCTAGCCAACGTTTCACACAGGCTGCTTGTTACAGACTATTTATGGAAGTGTCGACAATGTCTCGATATTTTTGTTTTATTCCATCGGCACCTGCTAGAAAAAGCGAAAAACCGATATAAAATTAACTCATGAGTGGGATTATTAGGTTTTAGTACACGTGTATTCAGGTAGAAATTACCGACTTGGCGTGGATGGACATCCTTGGAAAAACAAAACGAAAGCTAGTCCAATTGAATTCTCGTCATCATCAGCTGTCGAGTTTAGAGAAATGCTGCCGAAGTCCTGCTGCTGCTCGCTCTCGGTGCATCTAAAACTTTGCGTTATGCCTTTAGGTTTTTTTTTAATTTATAGTGTCCCTTGCCTAGGTAAAGAATTCGTATGAGATTTGAAATCTAGCCAACATTTCACACAGGCTGCTTGTTACAGACTCTTTATGGAAGTGCCGACAATGTCTCGATATTTTTGTTTTATTCCATCAGCACCTGCTAGAAAAAGCGAAAAACCGACATAAAATTAACTCATGAGTGGGATTATTATGTTTTAGTACACGTGTATTCAGGTCGAAATTACCGACTTGGCGTGGATGCACATCCTTGGAAAAACAAAACAAAAGCTAGTCCAATTGAATTCTCGTCATCATCAGCTGTCGAGTTTAGAGCAATGCTGCCGAAGTCCTGCTGCTGCTCGCTCTCGGTGCATCTAAAACTTTGCGTTATGCCTTTAGGTTTTTTTTAATTTATAGTGTCCCTTGCCTAGGTAAAGAATTCGTACGAGATTTGAAATCCAGCCAACGTTTCACACAGGCTGCTTGTTACAGACTCTTTATGGAAGTGTCGACAATGTCTCAATATTTTTGTTTTATTCCATCAGCACCTGCTAGAAAAAGCGAAAAACCGATATAAAATTAACTCATGAGTGGGATTATTAGGTTTTAGTACACGTGTATTCAGGTCGAAATTACCGACTTGGCGTGGATGGACATCCTTGGAAAAACAAAACAAAAGCTGGTCCAATTGAATTCTCGTCATCAACAGCTGTCGAGTTTAGAGCAATGCTGCCGAAGTCCTGCTGCTGCTCGCTCTCGGTGCATCTAAAGCTTGCATTATGCCTTTTTTTTTATTTATAGTGTCCCTTGCCTAGGTAAAGAATTCGTACGAGATTTGAAATCTAGCCAACGTTTCACAAAGGCTGCTCGTTACAGACTCTTTATGGAAGTGTCGACAATGTCTCGGTATTCTTGTTTTATTCCATCGGCACCTGCTAGAAAAAGCGAAAAACCGATATAAAATTAACTAATGAGTGGGATTATTAGGTTTTAGTACACGTGTATTCAGGTCGAAATTACCGACTTGGCGTGGATGGACATCCTTGGAAAAACAAAACAAAAGCTAGTCCAATTGAATTCTCGTCATCAACAGCTGTCGAGTTTAGAGCAATGCTGCCGAAGTACTGCTGCTGCTCGCTCTCGGTGCATCTAAAACTTGCATTATGCCTTTGGGTTTTTTTAATTTATAGTGTCCCTTGCCTAGGTAAAGAATTCGTATGAGATTTGAAATCGAGCCAACGTTTCACACAGGCTGCTTGTTACGGACTCTTTATGGAAGTGTCGACAATGTCTCGATATTTTTGTTTTATTTCATCGGCACCTGCTAGAAAAGGCGAAAAACCGATGTAAAATTAACTCATGAGTGGGATTATTAGGTTTTAGTACACGTGTATTCAGGTCGAAATTACCGACTTGGCGTGGATGGACATCCTTGGAAAAACAAAACAAAAGCTAGTCCAATTGAATTCTCGTCATCAACAGCTGTCGAGTTTAGAGCAATGCTGCCGAAGTCCTGCTGCTGCTCGCTCTCGATGCATCTAAAACTTGCATTATGCCTTTGGGTTTTTTTAATTTATAGTGTCCCTTGCCTAGGTAAAGAATTCGTATGAGATTTGAAATCTAGCCAACGTTTCACACAGGCTGCTTGTTACGGACTCTTTATGGAAGTGTCGACAATGTCTCGATATTTTTGTTTTATTTCATCGGCACCTGCTAGAAAAGGCGAAAAACCGATGTAAAATTAACTCATGAGTGGGATTATTAGGTTTTAGTACACGTGTATTCAGGTCGAAATTACCGACTTGGCGTGGATGGACATCCTTGGAAAAACAAAACAAAAGCCAGTCCAATTGAATTCTGGTCATCATCAGCTGTCGAGTTTAGAGCAATGCTGCCGAAGTCCTGCTTCTGCTCGCTCTCGGTGCATCTAAAACTTGCATTATGCCTTTGGGTTTTTTTAATTTATAGTGTCCCTTGCCTAGGTAAAGAATTCGTATGAGATTTGAAATCTAGCCAACGTTTCACACAGGCTGCTTGTTACGGACTCTTTATGGAAGTGTCGACAATGTCTCGATATTTTTGTTTTATTTCATCGGCACCTGCTAGAAAAAGCGAAAAACCGATATAAAATTAACTAATGAGTGGGATTATTAGGTTTTAGTACACGTGTATTCAGGTCGAAATTACCGACTTGGCGTGGATGGACATCCTTGGAAAAACAAAACAAAAGCTAGTCCAATTGAATTCTCGTCATCATCAGCTGTCGAGTTTAGAGCAATGCTGCCGAAGTCCTGCTGCTGCTCGCTCTCGGTGCATCTAAAACTTGCATTATGCTTTTGGGTTTTTTTAATTTATAGTGTCCCTTGCCTAGGTAAAGAATTCGTATGAGATTTGAAATCTAGCCAACGTTTCACACAGGCTGCTTGTTACAGACTATTTATGGAAGTGTCGACAATGTCTCGATATTTTTGTTTTATTCCATCGGCACCTGCTAGAAAAAGCGAAAAACCGATATAAAATTAACTCATGAGTGGGATTATTAGGTTTTAGTACACGTGTATTCAGGTCGAAATTACCGACTTGGCGTGGATGGACATCCTTGGAAAAACAAAACAAAAGCTAGTCCAATTGAATTCTCGTCATCATCAGCTGTCGAGTTTAGAGCAATGCTGCCGAAGTCCTGCTGCTGCTCGCTCTCGGTGCATCTAAAACTTTGCGTTATGCCTTTAGGTTTTTTTTAATTTATAGTGTCCCTTGCCTAGGTAAAGAATTCGTATGAGATTTGAAATCTAGCCAACGTTTCACACAGGCTGCTTGTTACAGACTCTTTATGGAAGTGTCGACAATGTCTCGATATTTTTGTTTTATTCCATCGGCACATGCTAGAAAAAGCGAAAAACCGATATAAAATTAACTAATGAGTGGGATTATTAGGTTTTAGTACACGTGTATTCAGGTCGAAATTACCGACTTGGCGTGGATGCACATCCTTGGAAAAACAAAACAAAAGCTAGTCCAATTGAATTCTCGTCATCATCAGCTGTCGAGTTTAGAGAAATGCTGCCGAAGTCCTGCTGCTGCTCGCTCTCGGTGCATCTAAAACTTGCTTTATGCCTTTGGGTTTTTTTAATTTATAGTGTCCCTTGCCTAGGTAAAGAATTCGTATGAGATTTGAAATCTAGCCAACGTTTCACACAGGCTGCTTGTTACAGACTATTTATGGAAGTGTCGACAATGTCTCGATATTTTTGTTTTATTCCATCGGCACCTGCTAGAAAAAGCGAAAAACCGATATAAAATTAACTAATGAGTGGGATTATTAGGTTTTAGTACACGTGTATTCAGGTCGAAATTACCGACTTGGCGTGGATGCACATCCTTGGGAAAACAAAACAAAAGCTAGTCCAATTGAATTCTCGTGATCAACAGCTGTCGAGTTTAGAGCAATGCTGCCGAAGTCCTGCTGCTGCTCGCTCTCGGTGCATCTGAAACTTGCATTATGCCTTTGGGTTTTTTTAATTTATAGTGTCCCTTGCCTAGGTAAAGAATTCGTATGAGATTTGAAATCTAGCCAACGTTTCACACAGGCTGCTTGTTACAGACTATTTGTGGAAGTGTCGACAATGTCTCGATATTTTTGTTTTATTCCATCGGCACCTGCTAGAAAAAGCGAAAAACCGATATAAAATTAACTCATGAGTGGGATTATTAGGTTTTAGTACACGTGTATTCAGGTCGAAATTACGGACTTGGCGTGGATGGACATCCTTGGAAAAACAAAACGAAAGCTAGTCCAATTGAATTCTCGTCATCATCAGCTGTCGAGTTTAGAGAAATGCTGCCGAAGTCCTGCTGCTGCTCGCTCTCGGTGCATCTAAAACTTTGCGTTATGCCTTTAGGTTTTTTTTAATTTATAGTGTCCCTTGCCTAGGTAAAGAATTCGTATGAGATTTGAAATCTAGCCAACGTTTCACACAGGCTGCTTGTTACAGACTCTTTATGGAAGTGCCGACAATGTCTCGATATTTTTGTTTTATTCCATCAGCACCTGCTAGAAAAAGCGAAAAACCGACATAAAATTAACTCATGAGTGGGATTATTATGTTTTAGTACACGTGTATTCAGGTCGAAATTACCGACTTGGCGTGGATGCACATCCTTGGAAAAACAAAACAAAAGCTAGTCCAATTGAATTCTCGTCATCATCAGCTGTCGAGTTTAGAGCAATGCTGCTGAAGTCCTGCTGCTGCTCGCTCTCGGTGCATCTAAAACTTTGCGTTATGCCTTTAGGTTTTTTTTAATTTATAGTGTCCCTTGCCTAGGTAAAGAGTTCGTACGAGATTTGAAATCCAGCCAACGTTTCACACAGGCTGCTTGTTACAGACTCTTTATGGAAGTGTCGACAATGTCTCGATATTTTTGTTTTATTCCATCAGCACCTGCTAGAAAAAGCGAAAAACCGATATAAAATTAACTCATGAGTGGGATTATTAGGTTTTAGTACACGTGTATTCAGGTCGAATTTACCGACTTGGCGTGGATGGACATCCTTGGAAAAACAAATCAAAAGCTAGTCCAATTGAATTCTCGTCATCATCAGCTGTCGAGTTTAGAGCAATGCTGCCGAAGTCCTGCTGCTGCTCGCTCTCGGTGCATCTAAAGCTTGCATTATGCCTTTTTTTTTAATTTATAGTGTCCTTTGCCTAGGTAAAGAATTCGTATGAGATCTAAAATGTAGCCAACGTTTCACACAGGCTGCTTGTTACAGACTCTTTATGGAAGTGTCGACAATGTCTCGATATTTTTGTTTATTCCGTCGGCACCTGGTAGAAAAAGCGAAAACCGATGTAAAATGAACTGATGAGTGGGTTGATTAGAATTTAGTACACGTGTATTCAGGCCGAAATTACTGACATGGCGTGGATGGACATCCTTGGAAAAAACAATACAAAAGCTAGTCTAATTGAATTGTCGTCATCATCAGCTGTCGAGTTTACAGCAATGCTGCCGAAGTCCTGCTGCTGCTCTCTCTCGGTGCATCTACAACTCGCATTATGCCTTTAGGTTTTTTTTTTTAATTTATAGTGTGCCTTGCCTATGTAAAGAATTCGTATGAGATCTGAAATCTAGCAAAAGTTTCACACAGGCTGTTTGTTACAGACTCTTTATGGAAGTTTCGACAATGTAACAAGATTTTTGTTTATTCCATCGGCACTTGCTAGAAAAAGCGAAGAACCGATATAAAATTAACTCATGAGTGGCTTGATTAGGCTTTAGTACACGTGTATTCAGGTCGAAATTACTGACATGGCGTGGATGGACATCCTTGGAAAAGAACAAAATAAAAGCTAGTCCAATCGAATTCTCGTCATCATCACCTGTCGAGTTTACAGCAATGCTGCCGAAGTCCTGCTGCTGCTCTCTCTCGGTGTATCTACAACTCGCATTATGCCTTCAGGTTTTTTTAATTTATAGTGTCCCTTGCCTAGGTAAAGAATTCGTATGAGATCTAAAATGTAGCCAACGTTTCACACAGGCTGCTTGTTACAGACTCTTTATGGAAGTGTCGACAATGTAACAATATTTTTCTTTATTCCGTCGGCACCTGGTAGAAAAAGCGAAAAACCGATATAAAATTAACTCATGAGTGGGTTGATTAGACTTTAGTACACGTGTATTCAGGCCGAAATTACTTACATGGCGTGGATGGACATCCTTGGAAAAAAACAAAAAAAAAATAGTCCAATTGAATTCTCGTCATCATCAGCTGTCGAGTTTACAGCAATGCTGCCGAAGTCCTGCTGCTGCACGCTCTCGGTGCATCTACAACTCGCATTTTGCCTTTAGGTTTTTTTAATTTATAGTGTCCCTTGCCTAGGTAAAGAATTCGTATGAGATCTAAAATGTAGCCAACGTTTCACACAGGCTGCTCGTTACAGACTCTTTATGGAAGTGTCGACAATGTCTCGATATTTTTGTTTATTCCATCGGCACCTGCTAGAAAAAGCGAAAAACCGATATAAAATTAACTCATGAGTGGGATTATTAGGTTTTAGTACGCGTGTATTCAGGTCGAACTTACCGACTTGGCGTGGACCGACATCCTTCGAAAAAACTAAACAAAAGCTAGTCCAATTGAATTTTCGTCATCATCAGCTATCGTGTTTACAGCAATGCTGCCAAAGTTTTGCTAATGCACGCTCTCAGCGCATCTTAAACTTGCATTATGCCTTTAGGTTTTTTTTAATTTATAGTTTCCCTTGCCTAGGTAAAGAATTCGTATGAGATCTAAAATGTAGCCAACGTTTCACACAGGCTGCTTGTTACAGACTCTTTATGGAAGTGTCGACAATGTAACAATATTTTTCTTTATTCCGTCGGCACCTGGTAGAAAAAGCGAAAACCGATATAAAATTAACTGATGAGTGGGTTGATTAGACTTTAGTACACGTGTATTCAGGCCGAAATTACTGACATGGCGTGGATGGACATCCTTGGAAAAAAACAAAAAAAAAAATAGTCCAATTGAATTCTCGTCATCATCAGCTGTCGAGTTTACAGCAATGCTGCCGAAGTCCTGCTGCTGCACGCTCTCGGTGCATCTACAACTTGCATTATGCCTTAAGATTTTTTTAATATACAGTGTCCCTTGCCTAGGTAAAGAATTCGTATGAGATCTAAAATGTAGCCAACGTTTCACACAGGCTGCTTGTTACAGACTCTTTATGGAAGTGTCGACAATGTCTCGATATTTTTGTTTATTCCATCGGCACCTTCTAGAAAAAGCGAAAAACCGATATAAAATTAACTCATGAGTGGGACTATTAGGTTTTAATACGCGTGTATTCAGGTCGAACTTACCGAGTTGGCGTGGACCGACATCCTTCGAAAAAACAAAACAAAAGCTAGTCCAATTGAATTCTCGTCATCATCAGCTGTCGAGTTTAGAGCAATGCTGCCGAAGTCCTGCTGCTGCTCGCTCTCGGTGCATCTAAAACTTGCATTATGCCTTTAGGCTTTTTTAATTTATAGTGTCCCCTGCCTAGGTAAAGAATTCGTATGAGATTTGAAATCTAGCCAACGTTTCACACAGGCTGCTTGTTACAGACTCTTTATAGAAGTGTCGACAATGTAACAATATTTTTCTTTATTCCGTCGGCACCTGGTAGAAAAAGCGAAAACCGATATAAAATTAACTGATGAGTGGGTTGATTAGACTTTAGTACACGTGTATTCAGGCCGAAATTACCGACTTGGCGTGGATGGACATCCTTGGAAAAAAAACAATACAAAAGCTAGTCCAATTGAATTCTCGTCATCATCAGCTGTCGAGTTTAGAGCAATGCTGCCGAAGTCCTGCTGCTGCTCGCTCTCGGTGCATCTAAAACTTGCATTATGCCTTTAGGCTTTTTTAATTTATAGTGTCCCTTGCCTAGGTAAAGAATTCGTATGAGATTTGAAATCTAGCCAACGTTTCACACAGGCTGCTTGTTACAGACTCTTTATGGAAGTGTCGACAATGTAACGATATTTTTGTTTATTCCATCGGCACCTGGTGGAAAAAGCGAATACCGATATAAAATTAACTGATGAGTGGGTTGAATAGACTTTAGTACACGTGTATTCAGGCCGAAATTACTGACATGGCGTGGATGGACATCCTTGGAAAAAAACGAAACAAAAGCTAGCCCATTGAATTCTCGTCATCATCAGCTGTCGAGTTTACAGCAATGCTGCCGAAGTCCTGCTGCTGCACGCTCTCGGTGCATCTACAACTTGCATTATGCCTTTAGATTTTTTTAATTTATAGTGTCCCTTGCCTAGGTAAAGAATTCGTATGAGATCTAAAATGTTGCCAACGTTTCACACAGGCTGCTTGTTACAGACTCTTTATGGAAGTGTCGACAATGTCTCGATATTTTTGCTTATTCCATCGGCACCTGCTAGAAAAAGCGAAAAACCGATATAAAATTAACTCATGAGTGGGATTATTAGGTTTTAGTACGCGTGTATTCAGGTCGAACTTACCGACTTGGCGTGGACCGACATCCTTCGAAAAAATTAAACAAAAGCTAGTCCAATTGAATTGTCGTCATCATCAGCTATCGTGTTTACAGCAATGCTGCCGAAGTCCTGCTGCTGCTCTCTCTCGGTGCATCTACAACTCGCATTATGCCTTTAGGTTTTTTTAATTTATAGTGTGCCTTGCCTATGTAAAGAATTCGTATGAGATCTGAAATCTAGCAAAATTTCACAAAGGCTGCTTGTTACAGACTCTTTATGGAAGTGTCGACAATCTAACAATATTTTTGTTTATTCCATCGGCACTTGCTAGAAAAAGCGAAGAACCGATATAAAGTTAACTCATGAGTGGGTTGATTAGGCTTTAGTACACGTGTATTCAGGTCGAAATTACTGACATGGCGTGGATGGACATCCTTGGAAAAGAACAAAACAAAAGCTAGTCCAATTGAATTCTCGTCATCATCAGTCGTCGAGTTTACAGCAATGCTGCTGAAGTCCTGCTGCTGCTCTCTCTCGGTGTATCTACAACTCGCATTATGCCTTTAGGTTTTTTAATTTATAGTGTCCCTTGTCTAGGTAAAGAATTCGTATGAGATCTAAAATGTAGCCAACGTTTCACACAGGCTGCTCGTTACAGACTCTTTATGGAAGTGTCGACAATGTCTCGATATTTTTGTTTATTCCATCGGCACCTGCTAGAAAAAGCGAAAAACCGATATAAAATTAACTCATGAGTGGGATTATTAGGTTTTAGTACGCGTGTATTCAGATCGAACTTACCGACTTGGCATGGACCGACATCCTTCGAAAAAACAAAACAAAAGCTAGTCCAATTGAATTCTCGTCATCATCAGCTGTCGAGTTTAGAGCAATGCTGCCGAAGTCCTGCTGCTGCTCGCTCTCGGTGCTTCTAAAACTTGCATTATGCCTTTAGGTTTTTTTTAATTTATAGTGTGCCTTGCCTAGGTAAAGAATTCGTATGAGATCTAAAATGTAGCCAACGTTTCACACAGGCTGCTTGTTACAGACTCTTTATGGAAGTGTCGACAATGTCTCGATATTTTTGTTTTATTCCATCGGCACCTGTTAGAAAAAGCGAAAAACCGATATAAAATTAACTCATGAGTGGGATTATTAGGTTTTTGTACACGTGTATTCAGGTCGAAATTACTGACATGGCGTGGATGGACATCCTTGGAAAAAAACAATACAAAAGCTAGTCCAATTGAATTCTCGTCATCATCAGCTGTCGAGTTTAGAGCAATGCTGCCGAAGTCCTGCTGCTGCTCGCTCTCGGTGCATCTAAAACTTGCATTATGCCTTTAGGCTTTTTTAATTTATAGTGTCCCTTGCCTAGGTAAAGAATTCGTATGAGATTTGAAATCTAGCCAACGTTTCACACAGGCTGCTTGTTACACACTCTTTATGGAAGTGTCGACAATGTAACGATATTTTTGTTTATTCCATCGGCACCTTCTAGAAAAAGCGAAAAACCGATATAAAATTAACTCATGAGTGGGACTATTAGGTTTTAATACGCGTGTATTCAGGTCGAACTTACCGAGTTGGCGTGGACCGACATCCTTCGAAAAAACAAAACAAAAGCTAGTCCAATTGAATTCTCGTCATCATCAGCTGTCGAGTTTAGAGCAATGCTGCCGAAGTCCTGCTGCTGCTCGCTCTCGGTGCATCTAAAACTTGTATTATGCCTTTAGGCTTTTTTAATTTATAGTGTCCCTTGCCTAGGTAAAGAATTCGTATGAGATTTGAAATCTAGCCAACGTTTCACACAGGCTGCTTGTTACAGACTCTTTATGGAAGTGTCGACAATGTAACAATATTTTTCTTTATTCCGTCGGCACCTGGTAGAAAAAGCGAAAACCGATATAAAATTAACTGATGAGTGGGTTGATTAGACTTTAGTACACGTGTATTCAGGCCGAAATTACCGACTTGGCGTGGATGGACATCCTTGGAAAAAAACAATACAAAAGCTAGTCCAATTGAATTCTCGTCATCATCAGCTGTCGAGTTTAGAGCAATGCTGCCGAAGTCCTGCTGCTGCTCGCTCTCGGTGCATCTAAAACTTGCATTATGCCTTTAGGCTTTTTTAATTTATAGTGTCCCTTGCCTAGGTAAAGAATTCGTATGAGATTTGAAATCTAGCCAACGTTTCACACCGGCTGCTTTTTACAGACTCTTTATGGAAGTGTCGACAATGTAACGATATTTTTGTTTATTCCATCGGCACCTGGTGGAAAAAGCGAATACCGATATAAAATTAACTGATGAGTGGGTTGAATAGACTTTAGTACACGTGTATTCAGGCCGAAATTACTGACATGGCGTGGATGGACATCCTTGGAAAAAAACGAAACAAAAGCTAGCCCATTGAATTCTCGTCATCATCAGCTGTCGAGTTTACAGCAATGCTGCCGAAGTCCTGCTGCTGCACGCTCTCGGTGCATCTACAACTTGCATTATGCCTTTAGATTTTTTTAATTTATAGTGTCCCTTGCCTAGGTAAAGAATTCGTATGAGATCTAAAATGTTGCCAACGTTTCACACAGGCTGCTTGTTACAGACTCTTTATGGAAGTGTCGACAATGTCTCGATATTTTTGCTTATTCCATCGGCACCTGCTAGAAAAAGCGAAAAACCGATATAAAATTAACTCATGAGTGGGATTATTAGGTTTTAGTACGCGTGTATTCAGGTCGAACTTACCGACCTGGCGTGGACCGACATCCTTCGAAAAAATTAAACAAAAGCTAGTCCAATTGAATTGTCGTCATCATCAGCTATCGTGTTTACAGCAATGCTGCCGAAGTCCTGCTGCTGCTCTCTCTCGGTGCATCTACAACTCGCATTATGCCTTTAGGTTTTTTTAATTTATAGTGTGCCTTGCCTATGTAAAGAATTCGTATGAGATCTGAAATCTAGCAAAAGTTTCACACAGGCTGCTTGTTACAGACTCTTTATGGAAGTGTCGACAATCTAACAATATTTTTGTTTATTCCATCGGCACTTGCTAGAAAAAGCGAAGAACCGATATAAAGTTAACTCATGAGTGGGTTGATTAGGCTTTAGTACACGTGTATTCAGGTCGAAATTACTGACATGGCGTGGATGGACATCCTTGGAAAAGAACAAAACAAAAGCTAGTCCAATTGAATTCTCGTCATCATCAGCCGTCGAGTTTACAGCAATGCTTCTGAAGTCCTGCTGCTGCTCTCTCTCGGTGTATCTACAACTCGCATTATGCCTTTAGGTTTTTTAATTTATAGTGTCCCTTGTCTAGGTAAAGAATTCGTATGAGATCTAAAATGTAGCCAACGTTTCACACAGGCTGCTTGTTACAGACTCTTTATGGAAGTGTCGACAATGTAACAATATTTTTTTTTATTCCGTCGGCACCTGGTAGAAAAAGCGAAAACCGATATAAAATTAACTGATGAGTGGGTTGAATAGACTTTAGTACACGTGTATTCAGGCCGAAATTAGTGACATGGCGTGGATGGACATCCTTGGAAAAAAACAAAACAAAAGCTAGTCCAATTGAATTCTCGTCGTCATCAGCTGTCGAGTTTACAGCAATGCTGCCGAAGTCCTGCTGCTGCACGCTCTCGGTGCATCTACAACTTGCATTACGCCTTTATGTTTTTTTTTAATTTATAGTGTCCCTTGCCTAGGTAAAGAATTCGTATGAGATGTAAAATGTAGCCAACGTTTCACACAGGCTGCTTGTTACAGACTCTTTATGGAAGTGTCGACAATGTCTCGATATTTTTGTTTATTCCATCGGCACCTGCTTGTATTTTTGTTTATTCCATCGGCGTGTATTCAGGTCGAACTTACCGACTTGGCGTGGACCGACATCCTTCGAAAAAACTAAACAAAAGCTAGTCCAATTGAATTCTCGTCATAATCAGCTATCGTGTTTACAGCAATGCTGCCAAAGTTTTGCTAATGCACGCTCTCAGCGCATCTAAAACTTGCATTATGCCTTTATGTTTTTTAATTTATAGTGTCCCTTGCCTAGGTAAAGAATTCGTATGAGATGTAAAATGTAGCCAACGTTTCACACAGGCTGCTTGTTACAGACTCTTTATGGAAGTGTCGACAATGTCTCGATATTTTTGTTTATTCCATCGGCACCTGCTTGTATTTTTGTTTATTCCATCGGCGTGTATTCAGGTCGAACTTACCGACTTGGCGTGGACCGACATCCTTCGAAAAAACTAAACAAAAGCTAGTCCAATTGAATTCTCGTCATAATCAGCTATCGTGTTTACAGCAATGCTGCCAAAGTTTTGCTAATGCACGCTCTCAGCGCATCTACAACTTGTATTACGCCTTTATGTTTTTTTAATTTATAGTGTCCCTTGCCTAGGTAAAGAATTCGTATGAGATGTAAAATGTAGCCAACGTTTCACACAGGCTGCTTGTTACAGACTCTTTATGGAAGTGTCGACAATGTCTCGATATTTTTGTTTATTCCATCGGCACCTGCTTGTATTTTTGTTTATTCCATCGGCGTGTATTCAGGTCGAACTTACCGACTTGGCGTGGACCGACATCCTTCGAAAAAACTAAACAAAAGCTAGTCCAATTGAATTCTCGTCATAATCAGCTATCGTGTTTACAGCAATGCTGCCAAAGTTTTGCTAATGCACGCTCTCAGCGCATCTAAAACTTGCATTATGCCTTTATGTTTTTTTAATTTATAGTGTCCCTTGCCTAGGTAAAGAATTCGTATGAGATCTAAAATGTAGCCAACGTTTCACACAGGCTGCTTGTTACAGACTCTTTATGGAAGTGTCGACAATGTCTCGATATTTTTGTTTATTCCATCGGCACCTGCTTGTATTTTTGTTTATTCCATCGGCGTGTATTCAGGTCGAACTTACCGACTTGGCGTGGACCGACATCCTTCGAAAAAACTAAACAAAAGCTAGTCCAATTGAATTCTCGTCATCATCAGCTATCGTGTTTACAGCAATGCTGCCAAAGTTTTGCTAATGCACGCTCTCAGCGCATCTAAAACTTGCATTATGCCTTTATGTTTTTTTAATTTATAGTGTCCCTTGCCTAGGTAAAGAATTCGTATGAGATGTAAAATGTAGCCAACGTTTCACACAGGCTGCTTGTTACAGACTCTTTATGGAAGTGTCGACAATGTCTCGATATTTTTGTTTATTCCATCGGCACCTGCTTGTATTTTTGTTTATTCCATCGGCGTGTATTCAGGTCGAACTTACCGACTTGGCGTGGACCGACATCCTTCGAAAAAACTAAACAAAAGCTAGTCCAATTGAATTCTCGTCATAATCAGCTATCGTGTTTACAGCAATGCTGCCAAAGTTTTGCTAATGCACGCTCTCAGCGCATCTAAAACTTGCATTATGCCTTTATGTTTTTTTAATTTATAGTGTCCCTTGCCTAGGTAAAGAATTCGTATGAGATCTAAAATGTAGCCAACGTTTCACACAGGCTGCTTGTTACAGACTCTTTATGGAAGTGTCGACAATGTCTCGATATTTTTGTTTATTCCATCGGCACCTGCTTGTATTTTTGTTTATTCCATCGGCGTGTATTCAGGTCGAACTTACCGACTTGGCGTGGACCGACATCCTTCGAAAAAACTAAACAAAAGCTAGTCCAATTGAATTCTCGTCATCATCAGCTATCGTGTTTACAGCAATGCTGCCAAAGTTTTGCTAATGCACGCTCTCAGCGCATCTAAAACTTGCATTATGCCTTTATGTTTTTTTAATTTATAGTGTCCCTTGCCTAGGTAAAGAATTCGTATGAGATCTAAAATGTAGCCAACGTTTCACACAGGCTGCTTGTTACAGACTCTTTATGGAAGTGTCGACAATGTCTCGATATTTTTGTTTATTCCATCGGCACCTGCTTGTATTTTTGTTTATTCCATCGGCGTGTATTCAGGTCGAACTTACCGACTTGGCGTGGACCGACATCCTTCGAAAAAACTAAACAAAAGCTAGTCCAATTGAATTCTCGTCATCATCAGCTATCGTGTTTACAGCAATGCTGCCAAAGTTTTGCTAATGCACGCTCTCAGCGCATCTAAAACTTGCATTATGCCTTTAGGTTTTTTTAATTTATAGTGTCCCTTGCCTAGGTAAAGAATTCGTATGAGATCTAAAATGTAGCCAACGTTTCACACAGGCTGCTTGTTACAGACTCTTTATGGAAGTGTCGACAATGTCTCGATATTTTTGTTTATTCCATCGGCACCTGCTTGTATTTTTGTTTATTCCATCGGCGTGTATTCAGGTCGAACTTACCGACTTGGCGTGGACCGACATCCTTCGAAAAAACTAAACAAAAGCTAGTCCAATTGAATTCTCGTCATCATCAGCTATCGTGTTTACAGCAATGCTGCCAAAGTTTTGCTAATGCACGCTCTCAGCGCATCTAAAACTTGCATTATGCCTTTAGGTTTTTTTAATTTATAGTGTCCCTTGCCTAGGTAAAGAATTCGTATGAGATCTAAAATGTAGCCAACGTTTCACACAGGCTGCTTGTTACACACTCTTTATGGAAGTGTCGACAATGTCTCGATATTTTTGTTTATTCCATCGGCACCTGCTTGTATTTTTGCTTATTCCATCGGCGTGTATTCAGGTCGAACTTACCGACTTGGCGTGGACCGACATCCTTCGAAAAAACTAAACAAAAGCTAGTCCAATTGAATTCTCGTCATCATCAGCTATCGTGTTTACAGCAATGCTGCCAAAGTTTTGCTAATGCACGCTCTCAGCGCATCTAAAACTTGCATTATGCCTTTAGGTTTTTTTAATTTATAGTGTCCCTTGCCTAGGTAAAGAATTCGTATGAGATCTAAAATGTAGCCAACGTTTCACACAGGCTGCTTGTTACAAACTCTTTATGGAAGTGTCGACAATGTCTCGATATTTTTGTTTATTCCATCGGCACCTGCTTGTATTTTTGTTTATTCCATCGGCGTGTATTCAGGTCGAACTTACCGACTTGGCGTTGACCGACATCCTTCGAAAAAACTAAACAAAAGCTAGTCCAATTGAATTCTCGTCATAATCAGCTATCGTGTTTACAGCAATGCTGCCAAAGTTTTGCTAATGCACGCTCTCAGCGCATCTAAAACTTGCATTATGCCTTTAGGTTTTTTTAATTTATAGTGTCCCTTGCCTAGGTAAAGAATTCGTATGAGATCTGAAATGTAGCCAACGTTTCACACAGGCTGCTTGTTACAGACTCTTTATGGAAGTGTCGACAATGTCTCGATATTTTTGTTTATTCCATCGGCACCTGCTAGAAAAAGCGAAAAACCGATATAAAATTAACTCTTGAGTGGGATTATTAGGTTTTAGTACGCTTGTATTCGGGTCGAAATTACTGACATGGCGTGGATGGACATCCTTGGAAAAGAACAAAACAAAAGCTAATCCAATTGAATTCTCGTCATCATCAGCCGTCGAGCTTACAGCAATGCTGCCGAAGTCCTGCTGCTGCTCTCTCTCGGTGTATCTACAACTCGCATTATGCCTTTAGGTTTTTTAATTTATAGTGTCCCTTGTCTAGGTAAAGAATTCGTATGAGATCTAAAATGTAGCCAACGTTTCACACAGGCTGCTTGTTACAGACTCTTTATGGACGTGTCGACAATGTAACAATATTTTTCTTTATTCCGTCGGCACCTGGTAGAAAAAGCGAAGAACCGATATAAAATTAACTGATGAGTGGGTTGAATAGACTTTAGTACACGTGTATTCAGGCCGAAATTACTGACATGGCGTGGATGGACATCCTTGGAAAAAACAATACAAAAGCTAGTCTAATTGAAATGTCGTCATCATCAGCTGTAGAGTTTACAGCAATGCTGCCGAAGTCCTCCTGCTGCTCTCTCTCGGTGCATCTAAAACTCGCATTATGAATTTAGGTTTTTTTTTTTTAATTTATAGTGTGCCTTGCCTATGTAAAGAATTCGTAAGAGATCTGAAATCTAGCAAAAGTTTCACACAGGCTGTTTGCTACAGACTGTTCATGGAAGTGTCGACAATGTAACGATATTTTTGTTTATTCCATCGGCACCTGCTAGAAAAAGCGAAAAACCGATATAAAATTAACTCATGAGTGGGATTATTAGGTTTTAGTACGCGTGTATTCAGGTCGAACTTACCGACTTGGCGTGGACCGACATCCTTCGAAAAAACTAAACAAAAGCTAGTCCAATTGAATTCTCGTCATCATCAGCTATCGTGTTTACAGCAATGCTGCCAAAGTTTTGCTAATGCACGCTCTCAGCGCATCTAAAACTTGCATTATGCCTTTAGGTTTTTTTAATTTATAGTGTTCCTTGTCTAGGTAAAGAATTCGTATGAGATCTAAAATGTAGCCAACGTTTCACAGAGGCTGCTTGTTACAGACTCTTTGTGGAAGTGTCGACAATGTAACAATATTTTTCTTTATTCTGTCGGCACCTGGTAGAAAAAGCGAAAACCGATATAAAATTAACTGATGAGTGGGTTGATTAGACTTTAGTACACGTGTATTCAGGCCGAAATTACTGACATGGCGTGGATGGACATCCTTGGAAAAAACAATACAAAAGCTTGTCTAATTGAATTGTCGTCATCATCAGCTGTCGAGTTTACAGCAATGCTGCCGAGGTCCTCCTGCTGCTCTCTCTCGGTGCATCTACAACTCGCATTATGAATTTAGGTTTTTTTTTTAATTTATAGTGTGCCTTGCCTATGTAAAGAATTCGTAAGAGATCTGAAATCTAGCAAAAGTTTCACACAGGCTGTTTGCTACAGACTCTTTATGGAAGTGTCGACAATGTAACAATATTTTTCTTTATTCTGTCGGCACCTGGTAGAAAAAGCGAAAACCGATATAAAATTAACTCATGAGTGGGTTGATTAGGCTTTAGTACACGTGTATTCGGGTCGAAATTACTGACATGGCGTGGATGGACATCCTTGGAAAAGAACAAAACAAAAGCTAATCCAATTGAATTCTCGTCATCATCAGCCGTCGAGCTTACAGCAATGCTGCCGAAGTCCTGCTGCTGCTCTCTCTCGGTGTATCTACAACTCGCATTATGCCTTTAGGTTTTTTAATTTATAGTGTCCCTTGTCTAGGTAAAGAATTCGTATGAGATCTAAAATGTAGCCAACGTTTCACACAGGCTGCTTGTTACAGACTCTTTATGGAAGTGTCGACAATGTAACAATATTTTTCTTTATTCCGTCGGCACCTGGTAGAAAAAGCGAAAACCGATATAAAATTAACTGATGAGTGGGTTGAATAGACTTTAGTACACGTGTATTCAGGCCGAAATTACTGACATAGCGTGGATGGACATCCTTGGAAAAAACAATACAAAAGCTAGTCTAATTGAATTGTCGTCATCATCAGCTGTCGAGTTTACAGCAATGCTGCAGAAGTCCTCCTGCTGCTCTCTCTCGGTGCATCTACAACTCGCATTATGAATTTAGGTTTTTTTTTAATTTATAGTGTGCCTTGCCTATGTAAAGAATTCGTATGAGATCTGAAATCTAGCAAAAGTTTCACACAGGCTGTTTGCTACAGACTGTTCATGGAAGTGTCGACAATGTCTCGATATTTTTGTTTATTCCATCGGCACCTGCTAGAAAAAGCGAAAAACCGATATAAAACTAACTCATGAGTGGGATTATTAGGTTTTAGTACGCGTGTATTCAGGTCGAACTTAGACTTGGCGTGGACGGACATCCTTCGAAAAAACTAAACAAAAGCTAGTCCAATTGAATTCTCGTCATCATCAGCTATCGTGTTTACAGCAATGCTGCCAAAGGTTTGCTAATGCACGCTCTCAGCGCATCTAAAACTTGCATTATGCCTTTAGGTTTTTTTAATTTATAGTGTTCCTTGCCTAGGTAAAGAATTCGTATGAGATCTAAAATGTAGCCAACGTTTCACAGAGGCTGCTTGTTACAGACTCTTTATGGAAGTGTCGACAATGTAACAATATTTTTCTTTATTCTGTCGGCACCTGGTAGAAAAAGCGAAAACCGATATAAAATTAACTCATGAGTGGGTTGATTAGACTTTAGTACACGTGTATTCAGGCCGAAATTACTGACATGGCGTGGATGGACATCCTTGGAAAAAACAATACAAAAGCTAGTCTAATTGAATTGTCGTCATCATCAGCTGTCGAGTTTACAGCAATGCTGCCGAAGTCCTGCTGCTGCTCTCTCTCGGTGTATCTACAACTCGCATTATGCCTTTAGGTTTTTTAATTTATAGTGTCCCTTGTCTAGGTAAAGAATTCATATGAGATCTAAAATGTAGCCAACGTTTCACACAGGCTGCTTGTTACAGACTCTTTATGGAAGTGTCGACAATGTAACAATATTTTTCTTTATTCCGTCGGCACCTAGTAGAAAAAGCGAAAACCGATATAAAATTAACTGATGAGTGGGTTGAATAGACTTTAGTACACGTGTATTCAGGCCGAAATTACTGACATGGCGTGGATGGACATCCTTGGAAAAGAACAAAACAAAAGCTAATCCAATTGAATTCTCGTCATCATCAGCCGTCGAGCTTACAGCAATGCTGCCGAAGTCCTGCTGCTGCTCTCTCTCGGTGTATCTACAACTCGCATTATGCCTTTAGGTTTTTTAATTTATAGTGTCCCTTGTCTAGGTAAAGAATTCGTATGAGATCTAAAATGTAGCCAACGTTTCACACAGGCTGCTTGTTACAGACTCTTTATGGAAGTGTCGACAATGTAACAATATTTTTCTTTATTCCGTCGGCACCTGGTAGAAAAAGCGAAAACCGATATAAAATTAACTGATGAGTGGGTTGAATAGACTTTAGTACACGTGTATTCAGGCCGAAATTACTCACATGGCGTGGATGGACATCCTTGGAAAAAACAATACAAAAGCTAGTCTAATTGAATTGTCGTCATCATCAGCTGTCGAGTTTACAGCAATGCTGCCGAAGTCCTCCTGCAGCTCTCTCTCGGTGCATCTACAACTCGCATTATGAATTTAGGTTTTTTTTTTTTAATTTATAGTGTGCCTTGCCTATGTAAAGAATTCGTATGAGATCTGAAATCTAGCAAAAGTTTCACACAGGCTGTTTGCTACAGACTGTTCATGGAAGTGTCGACAATGTAACGATATTTTTGTTTATTCCATCGGCACTTGCTAGAAAAAGCGAAGAACCGATATAAAATTAACTCATGAGTGGGTTGATTAGGCTTTAGTACACGTGTATTCAGGTCGAACTTAGACTTGGCGTGGACGGACATCCTTCGAAAAAACTAAACAAAAGCTAGTCCAATTGAATTCTCGTCATCATCAGCTATCGTGTTTACAGCAATGCTGCCAAAGGTTTGCTAATGCACGCTCTCAGCGCATCTAAAACTTGCATTATGCCTTTAGGTTTTTTTAATTTATAGTGTTCCTTGCCTAGGTAAAGAATTCGTATGAGATCTAAAATGTAGCCAACGTTTCACAGAGGCTGCTTGTTACAGACTCTTTATGGAAGTGTCGACAATGTAACAATATTTTTCTTTATTCTGTCGGCACCTGGTAGAAAAAGAGAAAACCGATATAAAATTAACTGATGAGTGGGTTGATTAGACTTTAGTAAACGTGTATTCAGGTCGAACTTACCGACTTGGCGTGGACCGACATCCTTCTAAAAAACTAAACAAAAGCTAGTCCAATTGAATTCTCGTCATCATCAGCTATCGTGTTTACAGCAATGCTGCCAAAGTTTTGCTAATGCACGCTCGCAGCGCATCTAAAACTTGCATTATGCCTTTATGTTTTTCCAATTTATAGAGTCCCTTGTCTAGGTAAAGAATTCGTATGAGATCTAAAATGTAGCCAACGTTTCACACAGGCTGCTTGCTACAGACTCTTTATGGAAGTGTAGACAATGTAACAATATTTTTCTTTATTCTGTCGGCACCTGGTAGAAAAAGCGAAGAACCGATATAAAATTAACTCATGAGTGGGTTGATTAGGCTTTAGTACACGTGTATTCAGGTCGAAATTACTGACATGGCGTGGATGGACATCCTTGGAAAAGAACAAAACAAAAGCTAGTCCATATGAATTGTCGTCATCATCAGCTGTCGAGTTTACAGCAATGCTGCCGAAGTCCTCCTGCTGCTCTCTCTCGGTGTATCTACAGCTCGCATTATGCCTTTAGGTTTTTTAATTTATAGTGTCCCTTGTCTAGGTAAAGAATACGTATGAGATCTAAAATGTAGCCAACGTTTCACACAGGCTGCTTGCTACAGACTCTTTATGGAAGTGTAGACAATGTAACAATATTTTTCTTTATTCTGTCGGCACCTGGTAGAAAAAGCGAAAACCGATATAAAATTAACTGATGAGTGGGTTGATTAGACTTTAGTACACGTGTATTCAGGCCGAAATTACTGACATGGCGTGGATGGACATCCTTGGAAAAAACAATACAAAAGCTAGTCTAATTGAATTGTCGTCATCATCAGCTGTCGAGTTTACAGCAATGCTGCCGAAGTCCTCCTGCTGCTCTCTCTCGGTGTATCTACAACTCGCATTATGCCTTTAGGTTTTTTAATTTATAGTGTGCCTTGCCTATGTAAAGAATTCGTATGAGATCTGAAATCTAGCAAAAGTTTCGCACAGGCTGTTTGCTACACACTGTTCATGGAAGTGTCGACAATGTAACGATATTTTTGTTTATTCCATCGGCACTTGCTAGAAAAAGCGAAGAACCGATATAAAATTAACTCATGAGTGGGTTGATTAGGCTTTAGTACACGTGTATTCAGGTCGAAATTACTGACATGGCGTGGATGGACATCCTTGGAAAAGAACAAAACAAAAGCTAGTCCATATGAATTCTCGTCATCATCAGCTGTCGAGTTTACAGCAATGCTGCCGAAGTCCTGCTGCTGCTCTCTCTCGGTGTATCTACAACTCGCATTATGCCTTTAGGTTTTTTTAATTTATAGTGTCCCTTGCCTAGGTAAAGAATTCGTATGAGATCTAAAATGTAGCCAACGTTTCACACAGGCTGCTTGTTACAGGCTCTTTATGGAACTGTCGACAATGTAACAATATTTTTCTTTATTCCGTCGGCACCTGGTAGAAAAAGCGAAAACCGATATAAAATTAACTGATGAGTGGGTTGATTAGACTTTAGTACACGTGTATTCAGGCCGAAATTACTCACATGGCGTGGATGGACATCCTTGGAAAAGAACAAAACAAAAGCTAGTCCATATGAATTCTCGTCATCATCAGCTGTCGAGTTTACAGCAATGCTGCCGAAGTCCTGCTGCTGCTCTCTCTCGGTGTATCTACAACTCGCATTATGCCTTTAGGTTTTTTTAATTTATAGTGTCCCTTGCCTAGGTAAAGAATTCGTATGAGATCTAAAATTTAGCCAACGTTTCACACAGGCTGCTTGTTACAGACTCTTTATGGAAGTGTCGACAATGTCTCGATATTTTTGTTTATTCCATCGGCACCTGCTAGAAAAAGCGAAACACCGATATAAAATTAACTCATGAGTGGGATTATTAGGTTTTAGTACGCGTGTATTCAGGTCGAACTTACCGACTTGGCGTGGACCGACATCCTTCGAAAAAACTAAACAAAATCTAGTCCAATTGAATTCTCGTCATCATCAGCTATCGTGTTTACAGCAATGCTGCCAAAGGTTTGCTAATGCACGCTCTCAGCGCATCTAAAACTTGCATTATGCCTTTAGGTTTTTTTAATTTATAGTGTTCCTTGAATAGGTAAAGAATTCGTATGAGATCTAAAATGTAGCCAACGTTTCACACAGGCTGCTTGTTACAGACTCTTTATGGAAGTGTCGACAATGTCTCGATATTTTTGTTTATTCCATCGGCACCTGCTAGAAAAAGCGAAACACCGATATAAAATTAACTCATGAGTGGGATTATTAGGTTTTAGTACGCGTGTATTCAGGTCGAACTTACCGACTTGGCGTGGACCGACATCCTTCGAAAAAACTAAACAAAATCTAGTCCAATTGAATTCTCGTCATCATCAGCTATCGTGTTTACAGCAATGCTGCCAAAGGTTTGCTAATGCACGCTCTCAGCGCATCTAAAACTTGCATTATGCCTTTAGGTTTTTTTAATTTATAGTGTTCCTTACCTAGGTAAAGAATTCGTATGAGATCTAAAATGTAGCCAACGTTTCACACAGGCTGCTTGTTACAGACTCTTTATGGAAGTGTCGACAATGTCTCGATATTTTTGTTTATTCCATCGGCACCTGCTAGAAAAAGCGAAACACCGATATAAAATTAACTCATGAGTGGGATTATTAGGTTTTAGTACGCGTGTATTCAGGTCGAACTTACCGACTTGGCGTGGACCGACATCCTTCGAAAGAACTAAACAAAATCTAGTCCAATTGAATTCTCGTCATCATCAGCTATCTTGTTTACAGCAATGCTGCCAAAGGTTTGCTAATGCACGCTCTCAGCGCATCTAAAACTTGCATTATGCCTTTAGGTTTTTTTAATTTATAGTGTTCCTTGCCTAGGTAAAGAATTCGTATGAGATCTAAAATGTAGCCAACGTTTCACACAGGCTGCTTGTTACAGACTCTTTATGGAAGTGTCGACAATGTGTCGATATTTTTGTTTATTCCATCGGCACCTGCTAGAAAAAGCGAAACACCGATATAAAATTAACTCATGAGTGGGATTATTAGGTTTTAGTACGCCTGTATTCAGGTCGAACTTACCGACTTGGCGTGGACCGACATCCTTCGAAAAAACTAAACAAAATCTAGCCCCATTGAATTCTCGTCATCATCAGCTATCGTGTTTACAGCAATGCTGCCAAAGGTTTGCTAATGCACGCTCTCAGCGCATCTAAAACTTGCATTATGCCTTTAGGTTTTTTTAATTTATAGTGTTCCTTGCCTAGGTAAAGAATTCGTATGAGATCTAAAATGTAGCCAACGTTTCACACAGGCTGCTTTTACAGACTCTTTATGGAAGTGTCGACAATGTCTCGATATTTTTGTTTATTCCATCGGCACCTGCTAGAAAAAGCGAAACACCGATATAAAATTAACTCATGAGTGGGATTATTAGGTTTTAGTACGCCTGTATTCAGGTCGAACTTACCGACTTGGCGTGGACCGACATCCTTCGAAAAAACTAAACAAAATCTAGTCCAATTGAATTCTCGTCATCATCAGCTATCGTGTTTACAGCAATGCTGCCAAAGGTTTGCTAATGCACGCTCTCAGCGCATCTAAAACTTGCATTATGCCTTTAGGTTTTTTTTAATTTATAGTGTTCCTTGCCTAGGTAAAGAATTCGTATGAGATCTAAAATGTAGCCAACGTTTCACACAGGCTGCTTGTTACAGACTCTTTATGGAAGTGTCGACAATGTCTCGATATTTTTGTTTATTCCATCGGCACCTGCTAGAAAAAGCGAAACACCGATATAAAATTAACTCATGAGTGGGATTATTAGGTTTTAGTACGCGTGTATTCAGGTCGAACTTACCGACTTGGCGTGGACCGACATCCTTCGAAAAAACTAAACAAAATCTAGTCCAATTGAATTCTCGTCATCATCAGCTATCGTGTTTACAGCAATGCTGCCAAAGGTTTGCTAATGCACGCTCTCAGCGCATCTAAAACTTGCATTATGCCTTTAGGTTTTTTTAATTTATAGTGTTCCTTGCCTAGGTAAAGAATTCGTATGAGATCTAAAATGTAGCCAACGTTTCACACAGGCTGCTTGTTACAGACTCTGTATGGAAGTGTCGACAATGTCTCGATATTTTTGTTTATTCCATCGGCACCTGCTAGAAAAAGCGAAACACCGATATAAAATTAACTCATGAGTGGGATTATTAGGTTTTAGTACGCCTGTATTCAGGTCGAACTTACCGACTTGGCGTGGACCGACATCCTTCGAAAAAACTAAACAAAATCTAGTCCAATTGAATTCTCGTCATCATCAGCTATCGTGTTTACAGCAATGCTGCCAAAGGTTTGCTAATGCACGCTCTCAGCGCATCTAAAACTTGCATTATGCCTTTAGGTTTTTTTCATTTATAGTGTTCCTTGCCTAGGTAAAGAATTCGTATGAGATCTAAAATGTAGCCAACGTTTCACACAGGCTGCTTGTTACAGACTCTTTATGGAAGTGTCGACAATGTCTCGATATTTTTGTTTATTCCATCGGCACCTGCTAGAAAAAGCGAAACACCGATATAAAATTAACTCATGAGTGGGATTATTAGGTTTTAGTACGCGTGTATTCAGGTCGAACTTACCGACTTGGCGTGGACCGACATCCTTCGAAAAACTTAACAAAATCTAGTCCAATTGAATTCTCGTCATCATCAGCTATCGTGTTTACAGCAATGCTGCCAAAGGTTTGCTAATGCACGCTCTCAGCGCATCTAAAACTTGCATTATGCCTTTAGGTTTTTTTAATTTATAGTGTTCCTTGCCTAGGTAAAGAATTCGTATGAGATCTAAAATGTAGCCAACGTTTCACACAGGCTGCTTGTTACAGACTCTTTATGGAAGTGTCGACAATGTCTCGATATTTTTGTTTATTCCATCGGCACCTGCTAGAAAAAGCGAAACACCGATATAAAATTAACTCATGAGTGGGATTATTAGGTTTTAGTACGCGTGTATTCAGGTCGAACTTACCGACTTGGCGTGGACCGACATCCTTCGAAAAAACTAAACAAAATCTAGTCCAATTGAATTCTCGTCATCATCAGCTATCGTGTTTACAGCAATGCTGCCAAAGGTTTGCTAATGCACGCTCTCAGCGCATCTAAAACTTGCATTATGCCTTTAGGTTTTTTTAATTTATAGTGTTCCTTGCCTAGGTAAAGAATTCGTATGAGATCTA
Source organism: Amblyomma maculatum (assembly GCF_055883805.1). Lineage (NCBI taxonomy): Eukaryota > Metazoa > Arthropoda > Arachnida > Ixodida > Ixodidae > Amblyomma > Amblyomma maculatum. The sequence goes on from NC_139352.1 coordinate 131,410,531, forward strand.
AAATGTAGCCAACGTTTCACACAGGCTGCTTGTTATAGACTCTTTATGGAAGTGTCGACAATGTCTCGATATTTTTGTTTATTCCATCGGCACCTGCTAGAAAAAGCGAAACACCGATATAAAATTAACTCATGAGTGGGATTATTAGGTTTTAGTACGCGTGTATTCAGGTCGAACTTACCGACTTGGCGTGGACCGACATCCTTCGAAAAAACTAAACAAAATCTAGTCCAATTGAATTCTCGTCATCATCAGCTATCGTGTTTACAGCAATGCTGTCAAAGGTTTGCTAATGCACGCTCTCAGCGCATCTAAAACTTGCATTATGCCTTTAGGTTTTTTTAATTTATAGTGTTCCTTGCCTAGGTAAAGAATTCGTATGAGATCTAAAATGTAGCCAACGTTTCACACAGGCTGCTTGTTACAGACTCTTTATGGAAGTGTCGACAATGTCTCGATATTTTTGTTTATTCCATCGGCACCTGCTAGAAAAAGCGAAAAATCGATATAAAATTAACTCATGAGTGGGATTATTAGGTTTTAGTACGCGTGTATTCAGGTCGAACTTACCGACTTGGCGTGGACCGACATCCTTCGAAAAACTTAACAAAATCTAGTCCAATTGAATTCTCGTCATCATCAGCTATCGTGTTTACAGCAATGCTGCCAAAGGTTTGCTAATGCACGCTCTCAGCGCATCTAAAACTTGCATTATGCCTTTAGGTTTTTTTAATTTATAGTGTTCCTTGCCTAGGTAAAGAATTCGTATGAGATCTAAAATGTAGCCAACGTTTCACACAGGCTGCTTGTTACAGACTCTTTATGGAAGTGTCGACAATGTCTCGATATTTTTGTTTATTCCATCGGCACCTGCTAGAAAAAGCGAAACACCGATATAAAATTAACTCATGAGTGGGATTATTAGGTTTTAGTACGCGTGTATTCAGGTCGAACTTACCGACTTGGAGTGGACCGACATCCTTCGAAAAAACTAAACAAAATCTAGTCCAATTGAATTCTCGTCATCATCAGCTATCGTGTTTACAGCAATGCTGCCAAAGGTTTGCTAATGCACGCTCTCAGCGCATCTAAAACTTGCATTATGCCTTTAGGTTTTTTTAATTTATAGTGTTCCTTGCCTAGGTAAAGAATTCGTATGAGATCTAAAATGTAGCCAACGTTTCACACAGGCTGCTTGTTATAGACTCTTTATGGAAGTGTCGACAATGTCTCGATATTTTTGTTTATTCCATCGGCACCTGCTAGAAAAAGCGAAACACCGATATAAAATTAACTCATGAGTGGGATTATTAGGTTTTAGTACGCGTGTATTCAGGTCGAACTTACCGACTTGGCGTGGACCGACATCCTTCGAAAAAACTAAACAAAATCTAGTCCAATTGAATTCTCGTCATCATCAGCTATCTTGTTTACAGCAATGCTGCCAAAGGTTTGCTAATGCACGCTCTCAGCGCATCTAAAACTTGCATTATGCCTTTAGGTTTTTTTAATTTATAGTGTTCCTTGCCTAGGTAAAGAATTCGTATGAGATCTAAAATGTAGCCAACGTTTCACACAGGCTGCTTGTTACAGACTCTTTATGGAAGTGTCGACAATGTCTCGATATTTTTGTTTATTCCATCGGCACCTGCTAGAAAAAGCGAAACACCGATATAAAATTAACTCATGAGTGGGATTATTAGGTTTTAGTACGCGTGTATTCAGGTCGAACTTACCGACTTGGCGTGGACCGACATCCTTCGAAAAAACTTAACAAAATCTAGTCCAATTGAATTCTCGTCATCATCAGCTATCGTGTTTACAGCAATGCTGCCAAAGGTTTGCTAATGCACGCTCTCAGCGCATCTAAAACTTGCATTATGCCTTTAGGTTTTTTTAATTTATAGTGTTCCTTGCCTAGGTAAAGAATTCGTATGAGATCTAAAATGTAGCCAACGTTTCACACAGGCTGCTTGTTACAGACTCTTTATGGAAGTGTCGACAATGTCTCGATATTTTTGTTTATTCCATCGGCACCTGCTAGAAAAAGCGAAAAATCGATATAAAATTAACTCATGAGTGGGATTATTAGGTTTTAGTACGCGTGTATTCAGGTCGAACTTACCGACTTGGCGTGGACCGACATCCTTCGAAAAAACTTAACAAAATCTAGTCCAATTGAATTCTCGTCATCATCAGCTATCGTGTTTACAGCAATGCTGCCAAAGGTTTGCTAATGCACGCTCTCAGCGCATCTAAAACTTGCATTATGCCTTTAGGTTTTTTTAATTTATAGTGTTCCTTGCCTAGGTAAAGAATTCGTATGAGATCTAAAATGTAGCCAACGTTTCACACAGGCTGCTTGTTACAGACTCTTTATGGAAGTGTCGACAATGTCTCGATATTTTTGTTTATTCCATCGGCACCTGCTAGAAAAAGCGAAAAATCGATATAAAATTAACTCATGAGTGGGATTATTAGGTTTTAGTACGCGTGTATTCAGGTCGAAATTACCGACTTGTCGTGGACCGACATCCTTCGAAAAAACTAAACAAAAGCTAGTCCAATTGAATTCTCGTCATCATCAGCTATCGTGTTTGCAGCAATGCTGCCAAAGGTTTGCTAATGCACGCTCTCAGCGCATCTAAAACTTGCATTATGCCTTTAGGTTTTTTTAATTTATAGTGTTCCTTGCCTAGGTAAAGAATTCGTTTGAGATCTAAAATGTAGCCAACGTTTCACACAGGCTGCTTGTTACAGACTCTTTATGGAAGTGTCGACAATGTCTCGATTTTTTTGTTTACTCCATCGGCACCTGCTAGAAAAAGCGAAAAATCGATATAAAATTAACTCATGAGTGGGATTATTAGGTTTTAGTACGCGTGTATTCAGGTCGAAATTACCGACTTGTGTGGACCGACATCCTTCGAAAAAACTAAACAAAATCTAGTCCAATTGAATTCTCGTCATCATCAGCTATCGTGTTTACAGCAATGCTGCCAAAGGTTTGCTAATGCACGCTCTCAGCGCATCTAAAACTTGCATTATGCCTTTAGGTTTTTTTTAATTTATAGTGTTCCTTGCCTAGGTAAAGAATTCGTATGAGATCTAAAATGTAGCCAACGTTTCACACAGGCTGCTTGTTACAGACTCTTTATGGAAGTGTCGACAATGTCTCGATTTTTTTGTTTACTCCATCGGCACCTGCTAGAAAAAGCGAAAAATCGATATAAAATTAACTCCTGAGTGGGATTATTAGGTTTTAGTACGCGTGTATTCAGGTCGAAATTACCGACTTGTGTGGACCGACATCCTTCGAAAAAACTAAACAAAATCTAGTCCAATTGAATTCTCGTCATCATCAGCTATCGTGTTTACAGCAATGCTGCCAAAGGTTTGCTAATGCACGCTCTCAGCGCATCTAAAACTTGCATTATGCCTTTAGGTTTTTTTAATTTATAGTGTTCCTTGCCTAGGTAAAGAATTCGTATGAGATCTAAAATGTAGCCAACGTTTCACACAGGCTGCTTGTTACAGACTCTTTATGGAAGTGTCGACAATGTCTCGATTTTTTTGTTTACTCCATCGGCACCTGCTAGAAAAAGCGAAAAATCGATATAAAATTAACTCATGAGTGGGATTATTAGGTTTTAGTACGCGTGTATTCAGGTCGAAATTACCGACTTGTCGTGGACCGACATCCTTCGAAAAAACTAAACAAAAGCTAGTGCAATTGAATTCTCGTCATCATCAGCTATCGTGTTTACAGCAATGCTGCCAAAGGTTTGCTAATGCACGCTCTCAGCGCATCTAAAACTTGCATTATGCCTTTAGGTTTTTTTAATTTATAGTGTTCCTTGCCTAGGTAAAGAATTCGTATGAGATCTAAAATGTAGCCAACGTTTCACACAGTCTGCTTGTTACAGACTCTTTATGGAAGTGTCGACAATGTCTCGATATTTTTGTTTATTCCATCGGCACCTGCTAGAAAAAGCGAAACACCGATATAAAATTAACTCATGAGTGGGATTATTAGGTTTTAGTACGCCTGTATTCAGGTCGAACTTACCGACTTGGCGTGGACCGACATCCTTCGAAAAAACTAAACAAAATATAGTCCAATTGAATTCTCGTCATCATCAGCTATCGTGTTTACAGCAATGCTGCCAAAGGTTTGCTAATGCACGCTCTCAGCGCATCTAAAACTTGCATTATGCCTTTAGGTTTTTTTAATTTATAGTGTTCCTTGCCTAGGTAAAGAATTCGTATGAGATCTAAAATGTAGCCAACGTTTCACACAGGCTGCTTGTTACAGACTCTTTATGGAAGTGTCGACAATGTCTCGATATTTTTGTTTATTCCATCGGCACCTGCTAGAAAAAGCGAAACACCGATATAAAATTAACTCATGAGTGGGATTATTAGGTTTTAGTACGCGTGTATTCAGGTCGAACTTACCGACTTGGCGTGGACCGACATCCTTAGAAAAAACTTAACAAAATCTAGTCCAATTGAATTCTCGTCATCATCAGCTATCGTGTTTACAGCAATGCTGCCAAAGGTTTGCTAATGCACGCTCTCAGCGCATCTAAACTTGCATTATGCCTTTAGGTTTTTTTAATTTATAGTGTTCCTTGCCTAGGTAAAGAATTCGTATGAGATCTAAAATGTAGCCAACGTTTCACACAGGCTGCTTGTTACAGACTCTTTATGGAAGTGTCGACAATGTCTCGATATTTTTGTTTATTCCATCGGCACCTGCTAGAAAAAGCGAAACACCGATATAAAATTAACTCATGAGTGGGATTATTAGGTTTTAGTACGCCTGTATTCAGGTCGAACTTACCGACTTGGCGTGGACCGACATCCTTAGAAAAAACTAAACAAAATCTAGTCCAATTGAATTCTCGTCATCATCAGCTATCGTGTTTACAGCAATGCTGCCAAAGGTTTGCTAATGCACGCTCTCAGCGCATCTAAAACTTGCATTATGCCTTTAGGTTTTTTTAATTTATAGTGTTCCTTGCCTAGGTAAAGAATTCGTATGAGATCTAAAATGTAGCCAACGTTTCACACAGTCTGCTTGTTACAGACTCTTTATGGAAGTGTCGACAATGTCTCGATATTTTTGTTTATTCCATCGGCACCTGCTAGAAAAAGCGAAACACCGATATAAAATTAACTCATGAGTGGGATTATTAGGTTTTAGTACGCGTGTATTCAGGTCGAACTTACCGACTTGGCGTGGACCGACATCCTTAGAAAAAACTTAACAAAATCTAGTCCAATTGAATTCTCGTCATCATCAGCTATCGTGTTTACAGCAATGCTGCCAAAGGTTTGCTAATGCACGCTCTCAGCGCATCTAAAACTTGCATTATGCCTTTAGGTTTTTTTAATTTATAGTGTTCCTTGCCTAGGTAAAGAATTCGTATGAGATCTAAAATGTAGCCAACGTTTCACACAGGCTGCTTGTTACAGACTCTTTATGGAAGTGTCGACAATGTCTTGATTTTTTTGTTTACTCCATCGGCACCTGCTAGAAAAAGCGAAAAATCGATATAAAATTAACTCATGAGTGGGATTATTAGGTTTTAGTACGCGTGTATTCAGGTCGAAATTACCGACTTGTGTGGACCGACATCCTTCGAAAAAACTAAACAAAATCTAGTCCAATTGAATTCTCGTCATCATCAGCTATCGTGTTTACAGCAATGCTGCCAAAGGTTTGCTAATGCACGCTCTCAGCGCATCTAAAACTTGCATTATGCCTTTAGGTTTTTTTAATTTATAGTGTTCCTTGCCTAGGTAAAGAAGTCGTATGAGATCTAAAATGTAGCCAACGTTTCACACAGGCTGCTTGTTACAGACTCTTTATGGAAGTGTCGAATATGTCTCGATATTTTTGTTTATTCCATCGGCACCTGCTAGAAAAAGCGAAACACCGATATAAAATTAACTCATGAGTGGGATTATTAGGTTTTAGTACGCGTGTATTCAGGTCGAACTTACCGACTTGGCGTGGACCGACATCCTTCGAAAAAACTTAACAAAATCTAGTCCAATTGAATTCTCGTCATCATCAGCTATCGTGTTTACAGCAATGCTGCCAAAGGTTTGCTAATGCACGCTCTCAGCGCATCTAAAACTTGCATTATGCCTTTAGGTTTTTTTAATTTATAGTGTTCCTTGCCTAGGTAAAGAATTCGTATGAGATCTAAAATGTAGCCAACGTTTCACACAGGCTGCTTGTTACAGACTCTTTATGGAAGTGTCGACAATGTCTCGATTTTTTTGTTTACTCCATCGGCACCTGCTAGAAAAACCGAAAAATCGATATAAAATTAACTCATGAGTGGGATTATTAGGTTTTAGTACGCGTGTATTCAGGTCGAAATTACCGACTTGTCGTGGACCGACATCCTTCGAAAAAACTAAACAAAAGCTAGTCCAATTGAATTCTCGTCATCATCAGCTATCGTGTTTACAGCAATGCTGCCAAAGGTTTGCTAATGCACGCTCTCAGCGCATCTAAAACTTGCATTATGCCTTTAGGTTTTTTTAATTTATAGTGTTCCTTGTCTAGGTAAAGAATTCGTATGAGATCTAAAATGTAGCCAACGTTTCACACAGGCTGCTTGTTACAGACTCTTTATGGAAGTGTCGACAATGTCTCGATATTTTTGTTTATTCCATCGGCACCTGCTAGAAAAAGCGAAAAACCGATATAAAATTAACTCATGAGTGGGATTATTAGGTTTTAGTACGCGTGTATTCAGGTCGAAATTACCGACTTGTCGTGGACCGACATCCTTCGAAAAAACTAAACAAAAGCTAGTCCAATTGAATTCTCGTCATCATCAGCTATCGTGTTTACAGCAATGCTGCCAAAGGTTTGCTAATGCACGCTCTCAGCGCATCTAAAACTTGCATTATGCCTTTAGGTTTTTTTAATTTATAGTGTTCCTTGTCTAGGTAAAGAATTCGTATGAGATCTAAAATGTAGCCAACGTTTCACACAGGCTGCTTGTTACAGACTCTTTATGGAAGTGTCGACAATGTCTCGATATTTTTGTTTGTTCCATCGGCACCTGCTAGAAAAAGCGAAAAACCGATATAAAATTAACTCATGAGTGGGATTATTAGGTTTTAGTACGCGTGTATTCAGGTCGAACTTACCGATATGGCGTGGATTGACATCCTTGGAAAAAAACAATACAAAAGCTAGTCTAATTGAATTGTCGTCATCATCAGCTGTCGAGTTTACAGCAATGCTGCCGAAGTCCTGCTGCTGCTCTCTTTCGGTGCATCTACAACTCGCATTATGCCTTTAGGTTTTTTTTAATTTATAGTGTGCCTTGCCTATGTAAAGAATTCGTATGAGATCTGAAATCTAGCAAAAGTTTCACACAGGCTGTTTGTTACAGACTCTTTATGGAAGTGTCGACAATGTAACGATATTTTTGTTTATTCCATTGGCACCTGGTAGAAAAAGCGAAAATCGATATAAAATTAACTGATGAGTGGGTTGAATAGACATTAGTACACGTGTATTCAGGCCGAAATTACTGACATGGCGTGGATGGACATCCTTGGAAAAAACAAAACAAAAGCTAGTCCAATTGAATTCTCGTCATCATCAGCTGTCGAGTTTACAGCAATGCTGCCGAAGTCCTGCTGCTGCTCTCTTTCGGTGCATCTACAACTCGCATTATGCCTTTAGGTTTTTTTTAATTTATAGTGTGCCTTGCCTATGTAAAGAATTCGTATGAGATCTGAAATCTAGCAAAAGTTTCACACAGGCTGTTTGTTACAGACTCTTTATGGAAGTGTCGACAATGTCTCGATATTTTTGTTTATTCCATCGGCACCTGCTAGAAAAAGCGAAAAATCGATATAAAATTAACTCATGAGTGGGATTATTAGGTTTTAGTACGCGTGTATTCAGGTCGAACTTACCAACTTGGCGTGGACCGACATCCTCCGAAAAAACTTAACAAAATCTAGTCCAATTGAATTCTCGTCATCATCAGCTATCGTGTTTACAGCAATGCTGCCAAAGGTTTGCTAATGCACGCTCTCAGCGCATCTAAAACTTGCATTATGCCTTTAGGTTTTTTTAATTTATAGTGTTCCTTGCCTAGGTAAAGAATTCGTATGAGATCTAAAATGTAGCCAACGTTTCACACAGGCTGCTTGTTACAGACTCTTTATGGAAGTGTCGACAATGTCTCGATTTTTTTGTTTACTCCATCGGCACCTGCTAGAAAAAGCGAAAAATCGATATAAAATTAACTCATGAGTGGGATTATTAGGTTTTAGTACGCGTGTATTCAGGTCGAAATTACCGACTTGTGTGGACCGACATCCTTCGAAAAAACTAAACAAAATCTAGTCCAATTGAATTCTCGTCATCATCAGCTATCGTGTTTACAGCAATGCTGCCAAAGGTTTGCTAATGCACGCTCTCAGCGCATCTAAAACTTGCATTATGCCTTTAGGTTTTTTTAATTTATAGTGTTCCTTGCCTAGGTAAAGAATTCGTATGAGATCTAAAATGTAGCCAACGTTTCACACAGGCTCCTTGTTACAGACTCTTTATGGAAGTGTCGACAATGTCTCGATTTTTTTGTTTACTCCATCGGCACCTGCTAGAAAAAGCGAAAAATCGATATAAAATTAACTCATGAGTGGGATTATTAGGTTTTAGTACGCGTGTATTCAGGTCGAAATTACCGACTTGTCGTGGACCGACATCCTTCGAAAAAACTAAACAAAAGCTAGTCCAATTGAATTCTCGTCATCATCAGCTATCGTGTTTACAGCAATGCTGCCAAAGGTTTGCTAATGCACGCTCTCAGCGCATCTAGAACTTGCATTATGCCTTTAGGTTTTTTTAAATTATAGTGTTCCTTGCCTAGGTAAAGAATTCGTATGAGATCTAAAATGTAGCCAACGTTTCACACAGGCTGCTTGTTACAGACTCTTTATGGAAGTGTCGACAATGTCTCGATATTTTTGTTTATTCCATCGGCACCTGCTAGAAAAAGCGAAAAATCGATATAAAATTAACTCATGAGTGGGATTATTAGGTTTTAGTACGCGTGTATTCAGGTCGAAATTACCGACTTGTCGTGGACCGACATCCTTCGAAAAAACTAAACAAAAGCTAGTCCAATTGAATTCTCGTCATCATCAGCTATCGTGTTTACAGCAATGCTGCCAAAGGTTTGCTAATGCACGCTCTCAGCGCATCTAAAACTTGCATTATGCCTTTAGGTTTTTTTAATTTATAGTGTTCCTTGTCTAGGTAAAGAATTCGTATGAGATCTAAAATGTAGCCAACGTTTCACACAGGCTGCTTGTTACAGACTCTTTATGGAAGTGTCGACAATGTCTCGATATTTTTGTTTATTCCATCGGCACCTGCTAGAAAAAGCGAAAAATCGATATAAAATTAACTCATGAGTGGGATTATTAGGTTTTAGTACGCGTGTATTCAGGTCGAAATTACCGACTTGTCGTGGACCGACATCCTTCGAAAAAACTAAACAAAAGCTAGTCCAATTGAATTCTCGTCATCATCAGCTATCGTGTTTACAGCAATGCTGCCAAAGGTTTGCTAATGCACGCTCTCAGCGCATCTAAAACTTGCATTATGCCTTTAGGCTTTTTAAATTATAGTGTTCCTTGTCTAGGTAAAGAATTCGTATGAGATCTAAAATGTAGCCAACATTTCACACAGGCTGCTTGTTACAGACTCTTTATGGAAGTGTCGACAATGTCTCGATATTTTTGTTTATTCCATCGGCACCTGCTAGAAAAAGCGAAAAATCGATATAAAATTAACTCATGAGTGGGATTATTAGGTTTTAGTACGCGTGTATTCAGGTCGAAATTACCGACTTGTCGTGGACCGACATCCTTCGAAAAAACTAAACAAAAGCTAGTCCAATTGAATTCTCGTCATCATCAGCTATCGTGTTTACAGCAATGCTGCCAAAGGTTTGCTAATGCACGCTCTCAGCGCATCTAGAACTTGCATTATGCCTTTAGGTTTTTTTAATTTATAGTGTTCCTTGCCTAGGTAAAGAATTCGTATGAGATCTAAAATGTAGCCAACGTTTCACACAGGCTGCTTGTCACAGACTCTTTATGGAAGTGTCGACAATGTCTCGATATTTTTGTTTATTCCATCGGCACCTGCTAGAAAAAGCGAAAAATCGATATAAAATTAACTCATGAGTGGGATTATTAGGTTTTAGTACGCGTGTATTCAGGTCGAACTTACCGACTTGGCGTGGACCGACATCCTTCGAAAAAACTTAACAAAATCTAGTCCAATTGAATTCTCGTCATCATCAGCTATCGTGTTTACAGCAATGCTGCCAAAGGTTTGCTAATGCACGCTCTCAGCGCATCTAAAACTTGCATTATGCCTTTAGGTTTTTTTAATTTATAGTGTTCCTTGCCTAGGTAAAGAATTCGTATGAGATCTAAAATGTAGCCAACGTTTCACACAGGCTGCTTGTTACAGACTCTTTATGGAAGTGTCGACAATGTCTCGATTTTTTTGTTTACTCCATCGGCACCTGCTAGAAAAAGCGAAAAATCGATATAAAATTAACTCATGAGTGGGATTATTAGGTTTTAGTACGCGTGTATTCAGGTCGAAATTACCGACTTGTGTGGACCGACATCCTTCGAAAAAACTAAACAAAATCTAGTCCAATTGAATTCTCGTCATCATCAGCTATCGTGTTTACAGCAATGCTGCCAAAGGTTTGCTAATGCACGCTCTCAGCGCATCTAAAACTTGCATTATGCCTTTAGGTTTTTTTAATTTATAGTGTTCCTTGCCTAGGTAAAGAATTCGTATGAGATCTAAAATGTAGCCAACGTTTCACACAGGCTGCTTGTTACAGACTCTTTATGGAAGTGTCGACAATGTCTCGATTTTTTTGTTTACTCCATCGGCACCTGCTAGAAAAAGCGAAAAATCGATATAAAATTAACTCATGAGTGGGATTATTAGGTTTTAGTACGCGTGTATTCAGGTCGAAATTACCGACTTGTCGTGGACCGACATCCTTCGAAAAAACTAAACAAAAGCTAGTCCAATTGAATTCTCGTCATCATCAGCTATCGTGTTTACAGCAATGCTGCCAAAGGTTTGCTAATGCACGCTCTCAGCGCATCTAAAACTTGCATTATGCCTTTAGGTTTTTTTAATTTATAGTGTTCCTTGTCTAGGTAAAGAATTCGTATGAGATCTAAAATGTAGCCAACGTTTCACACAGGCTGCTTGTTACAGACTCTTTATGAAAGTGTCGACAATGTCTCGATATTTTTGTTTATTCCATCGGCACCTGCTAGAAAAAGCGAAACACCGATATAAAATTAACTCATGAGTGGGATTATTAGGTTTTAGTACGCGTGTATTCAGGTCGAACTTACCGACTTGACGTGGACCGACATCCTTCGAAAAAACTAAACAAAATCTAGTCCAATTGAATTCTCGTCATCATCAGCTATCGTGTTTACAGCAATGCTGCCAAAGGTTTGCTAATGCACGCTCTCAGCGCATCTAAAACTTGCATTATGCCTTTAGGTTTTTTTAATTTATAGTGTTCCTTGCCTAGGTAAAGAATTCGTATGAGATCTAAAATGTAGCCAACGTTTCACACAGGCTGCTTGTTACAGACTCTTTATGGAAGTGTCGACAATGTCTCGATTTTTTTGTTTACTCCATCGGCACCTGCTAGAAAAAGCGAAAAATCGATATAAAATTAACTCATGAGTGGGATTATTAGGTTTTAGTACGCGTGTATTCAGGTCGAAATTACCGACTTGTCGTGGACCGACATCCTTCGAAAAAACTAAACAAAAGCTAGTCCAATTGAATTCTCGTCATCATCAGCTATCGTGTTTACAGCAATGCTGCCAAAGGTTTGCTAATGCACGCTCTCAGCGCATCTAGAACTTGCATTATGCCTTTAGGTTTTTTTAAATTATAGTGTTCCTTGCCTAGGTAAAGAATTCGTATGAGATCTAAAATGTAGCCAACGTTTCACACAGGCTGCTTGTTACAGACTCTTTATGGAAGTGTCGACAATGTCTCGATATTTTTGTTTATTCCATCGGCACCTGCTAGAAAAAGCGAAAAATCGATATAAAATTAACTCATGAGTGGGATTATTAGGTTTTAGTACGCGTGTATTCAGGTCGAAATTACCGACTTGTCGTGGACCGACATCCTTCGAAAAAACTAAACAAAAGCTAGTCCAATTGAATTCTCGTCATCATCAGCTATCGTGTTTACAGCAATGCTGCCAAAGGTTTGCTAATGCACGCTCTCAGCGCATCTAAAACTTGCATTATGCCTTTAGGTTTTTTTAATTTATAGTGTTCCTTGTCTAGGTAAAGAATTCGTATGAGATCTAAAATGTAGCCAACGTTTCACACAGGCTGCTTGTTACAGACTCTTTATGGAAGTGTCGACAATGTCTCGATATTTTTGTTTATTCCATCGGCACCTGCTAGAAAAAGCGAAAAATCGATATAAAATTAACTCATGAGTGGGATTATTAGGTTTTAGTACGCGTGTATTCAGGTCGAAATTACCGACTTGTCGTGGACCGACATCCTTCGAAAAAACTAAACAAAAGCTAGTCCAATTGAATTCTCGTCATCATCAGCTATCGTGTTTACAGCAATGCTGCCAAAGGTTTGCTAATGCACGCTCTCAGCGCATCTAAAACTTGCATTATGCCTTTAGGCTTTTTAAATTATAGTGTTCCTTGTCTAGGTAAAGAATTCGTATGAGATCTAAAATGTAGCCAACATTTCACACAGGCTGCTTGTTACAGACTCTTTATGGAAGTGTCGACAATGTCTCGATATTTTTGTTTATTCCATCGGCACCTGCTAGAAAAAGCGAAAAATCGATATAAAATTAACTCATGAGTGGGATTATTAGGTTTTAGTACGCGTGTATTCAGGTCGAAATTACCGACTTGTCGTGGACCGACATCCTTCGAAAAAACTAAACAAAAGCTAGTCCAATTGAATTCTCGTCATCATCAGCTATCGTGTTTACAGCAATGCTGCCAAAGGTTTGCTAATGCACGCTCTCAGCGCATCTAGAACTTGCATTATGCCTTTAGGTTTTTTTAATTTATAGTGTTCCTTGCCTAGGTAAAGAATTCGTATGAGATCTAAAATGTAGCCAACGTTTCACACAGGCTGCTTGTCACAGACTCTTTATGGAAGTGTCGACAATGTCTCGATATTTTTGTTTATTCCATCGGCACCTGCTAGAAAAAGCGAAAAATCGATATAAAATTAACTCATGAGTGGGATTATTAGGTTTTAGTACGCGTGTATTCAGGTCGAACTTACCGACTTGGCGTGGACCGACATCCTTCGAAAAAACTTAACAAAATCTAGTCCAATTGAATTCTCGTCATCATCAGCTATCGTGTTTACAGCAATGCTGCCAAAGGTTTGCTAATGCACGCTCTCAGCGCATCTAAAACTTGCATTATGCCTTTAGGTTTTTTTAATTTATAGTGTTCCTTGCCTAGGTAAAGAATTCGTATGAGATCTAAAATGTAGCCAACGTTTCACACAGGCTGCTTGTTACAGACTCTTTATGGAAGTGTCGACAATGTCTCGATTTTTTTGTTTACTCCATCGGCACCTGCTAGAAAAAGCGAAAAATCGATATAAAATTAACTCATGAGTGGGATTATTAGGTTTTAGTACGCGTGTATTCAGGTCGAAATTACCGACTTGTGTGGACCGACATCCTTCGAAAAAACTAAACAAAATCTAGTCCAATTGAATTCTCGTCATCATCAGCTATCGTGTTTACAGCAATGCTGCCAAAGGTTTGCTAATGCACGCTCTCAGCGCATCTAAAACTTGCATTATGCCTTTAGGTTTTTTTAATTTATAGTGTTCCTTGCCTAGGTAAAGAATTCGTATGAGATCTAAAATGTAGCCAACGTTTCACACAGGCTGCTTGTTACAGACTCTTTATGGAAGTGTCGACAATGTCTCGATTTTTTTGTTTACTCCATCGGCACCTGCTAGAAAAAGCGAAAAATCGATATAAAATTAACTCATGAGTGGGATTATTAGGTTTTAGTACGCGTGTATTCAGGTCGAAATTACCGACTTGTCGTGGACCGACATCCTTCGAAAAAACTTAACAAAATCTAGTCCAATTGAATTCTCGTCATCATCAGCTATCGTGTTTACAGCAATGCTGCCAAAGGTTTGCTAATGCACGCTCTCAGCGCATCTAAAACTTGCATTATGCCTTTAGGTTTTTTTAATTTATAGTGTTCCTTGCCTAGGTAAAGAATTCGTATGAGATCTAAAATGTAGCCAACGTTTCACACAGGCTGCTTGTTACAGACTCTTTATGGAAGTGTCGACAATGTCTCGATTTTTTTGTTTACTCCATCGGCACCTGCTAGAAAAAGCGAAAAATCGATATAAAATTAACTCATGAGTGGGATTATTAGGTTTTAGTACGCGTGTATTCAGGTCGAAATTACCGACTTGTCGTGGACCGACATCCTTCGAAAAAACTAAACAAAAGCTAGTCCAATTGAATTCTCGTCATCATCAGCTATCGTGTTTACAGCAATGCTGCCAAAGGTTTGCTAATGCACGCTCTCAGCGCATCTAAAACTTGCATTATGCCTTTAGGTTTTTTTAATTTATAGTGTTCCTTGTCTAGGTAAAGAATTCGTATGAGATCTAAAATGTAGCCAACGTTTCACACAGGCTGCTTGTTACAGACTCTTTATGGAAGTGTCGACAATGTCTCGATATTTTTGTTTATTCCATCGGCACCTGCTTGTATTTTTGTTTATTCCATCGGCGTGTATTCAGGTCGAACTTACCGACTTGGCGTGGACCGACATCCTTCGAAAAAACTAAACAAAAGCTAGTCCAATTGAATTCTCGTCATCATCAGCTATCGTGTTTACAGCAATGCTGCCAAAGTTTTGCTAATGCACGCTCTCAGCGCATCTAAAACTTGCATTATGCCTTTAGGTTTTTTTAATTTATAGTGTCCCTTGCCTAGGTAAAGAATTCGTATGAGATCTAAAATGTAGCCAACGTTTCACACAGGCTGCTTGTTACAGACTCTTTATGGAAGTGTCGACAATGTCTCGATATTTTTGTTTATTCCATCGGCACCTGCTTGTATTTTTGTTTATTCCATCGGCGTGTATTCAGGTCGAACTTACCGACTTGGCGTGGACCGACATCCTTCGAAAAAACTAAACAAAAGCTAGTCCAATTGAATTCTCGTCATCATCAGCTATCGTGTTTACAGCAATGCTGCCAAAGTTTTGCTAATGCACGCTCTCAGCGCATCTAAAACTTGCATTATGCCTTTAGGTTTTTTTAATTTATAGTGTCCCTTGCCTAGGTAAAGAATTCGTATGAGATCTAAAATGTAGCCAACGTTTCACACAGGCTGCTTGTTACACACTCTTTATGGAAGTGTCGACAATGTCTCGATATTTTTGTTTATTCCATCGGCACCTGCTTGTATTTTTGCTTATTCCATCGGCGTGTATTCAGGTCGAACTTACCGACTTGGCGTGGACCGACATCCTTCGAAAAAACTAAACAAAAGCTAGTCCAATTGAATTCTCGTCATCATCAGCTATCGTGTTTACAGCAATGCTGCCAAAGTTTTGCTAATGCACGCTCTCAGCGCATCTAAAACTTGCATTATGCCTTTAGGTTTTTTTAATTTATAGTGTCCCTTGCCTAGGTAAAGAATTCGTATGAGATCTAAAATGTAGCCAACGTTTCACACAGGCTGCTTGTTACAAACTCTTTATGGAAGTGTCGACAATGTCTCGATATTTTTGTTTATTCCATCGGCACCTGCTTGTATTTTTGTTTATTCCATCGGCGTGTATTCAGGTCGAACTTACCGACTTGGCGTGGACCGACATCCTTCGAAAAAACTAAACAAAAGCTAGTCCAATTGAATTCTCGTCATAATCAGCTATCGTGTTTACAGCAATGCTGCCAAAGTTTTGCTAATGCACGCTCTCAGCGCATCTAAAACTTGCATTATGCCTTTAGGTTTTTTTAATTTATAGTGTCCCTTGCCTAGGTAAAGAATTCGTATGAGATCTGAAATGTAGCCAACGTTTCACACAGGCTGCTTGTTACAGACTCTTTATGGAAGTGTCGACAATGTCTCGATATTTTTGTTTATTCCATCGGCACCTGCTAGAAAAAGCGAAAAACCGATATAAAATTAACTCTTGAGTGGGATTATTAGGTTTTAGTACGCTTGTATTCGGGTCGAAATTACTGACATGGCGTGGATGGACATCCTTGGAAAAGAACAAAACAAAAGCTAATCCAATTGAATTCTCGTCATCATCAGCCGTCGAGCTTACAGCAATGCTGCCGAAGTCCTGCTGCTGCTCTCTCTCGGTGTATCTACAACTCGCATTATGCCTTTAGGTTTTTTAATTTATAGTGTCCCTTGTCTAGGTAAAGAATTCGTATGAGATCTAAAATGTAGCCAACGTTTCACACAGGCTGCTTGTTACAGACTCTTTATGGACGTGTCGACAATGTAACAATATTTTTCTTTATTCCGTCGGCACCTGGTAGAAAAAGCGAAGAACCGATATAAAATTAACTGATGAGTGGGTTGAATAGACTTTAGTACACGTGTATTCAGGCCGAAATTACTGACATGGCGTGGATGGACATCCTTGGAAAAAACAATACAAAAGCTAGTCTAATTGAAATGTCGTCATCATCAGCTGTAGAGTTTACAGCAATGCTGCCGAAGTCCTCCTGCTGCTCTCTCTCGGTGCATCTAAAACTCGCATTATGAATTTAGGTTTTTTTTTTTTAATTTATAGTGTGCCTTGCCTATGTAAAGAATTCGTAAGAGATCTGAAATCTAGCAAAAGTTTCACACAGGCTGTTTGCTACAGACTGTTCATGGAAGTGTCGACAATGTAACGATATTTTTGTTTATTCCATCGGCACCTGCTAGAAAAAGCGAAAAACCGATATAAAATTAACTCATGAGTGGGATTATTAGGTTTTAGTACGCGTGTATTCAGGTCGAACTTACCGACTTGGCGTGGACCGACATCCTTCGAAAAAACTAAACAAAAGCTAGTCCAATTGAATTCTCGTCATCATCAGCTATCGTGTTTACAGCAATGCTGCCAAAGTTTTGCTAATGCACGCTCTCAGCGCATCTAAAACTTGCATTATGCCTTTAGGTTTTTTTAATTTATAGTGTTCCTTGTCTAGGTAAAGAATTCGTATGAGATCTAAAATGTAGCCAACGTTTCACAGAGGCTGCTTGTTACAGACTCTTTGTGGAAGTGTCGACAATGTAACAATATTTTTCTTTATTCTGTCGGCACCTGGTAGAAAAAGCGAAAACCGATATAAAATTAACTGATGAGTGGGTTGATTAGACTTTAGTACACGTGTATTCAGGCCGAAATTACTGACATGGCGTGGATGGACATCCTTGGAAAAAACAATACAAAAGCTTGTCTAATTGAATTGTCGTCATCATCAGCTGTCGAGTTTACAGCAATGCTGCCGAGGTCCTCCTGCTGCTCTCTCTCGGTGCATCTACAACTCGCATTATGAATTTAGGTTTTTTTTTTAATTTATAGTGTGCCTTGCCTATGTAAAGAATTCGTAAGAGATCTGAAATCTAGCAAAAGTTTCACACAGGCTGTTTGCTACAGACTCTTTATGGAAGTGTCGACAATGTAACAATATTTTTCTTTATTCTGTCGGCACCTGGTAGAAAAAGCGAAAACCGATATAAAATTAACTCATGAGTGGGTTGATTAGGCTTTAGTACACGTGTATTCGGGTCGAAATTACTGACATGGCGTGGATGGACATCCTTGGAAAAGAACAAAACAAAAGCTAATCCAATTGAATTCTCGTCATCATCAGCCGTCGAGCTTACAGCAATGCTGCCGAAGTCCTGCTGCTGCTCTCTCTCGGTGTATCTACAACTCGCATTATGCCTTTAGGTTTTTTAATTTATAGTGTCCCTTGTCTAGGTAAAGAATTCGTATGAGATCTAAAATGTAGCCAACGTTTCACACAGGCTGCTTGTTACAGACTCTTTATGGAAGTGTCGACAATGTAACAATATTTTTCTTTATTCCGTCGGCACCTGGTAGAAAAAGCGAAAACCGATATAAAATTAACTGATGAGTGGGTTGAATAGACTTTAGTACACGTGTATTCAGGCCGAAATTACTGACATAGCGTGGATGGACATCCTTGGAAAAAACAATACAAAAGCTAGTCTAATTGAATTGTCGTCATCATCAGCTGTCGAGTTTACAGCAATGCTGCAGAAGTCCTCCTGCTGCTCTCTCTCGGTGCATCTACAACTCGCATTATGAATTTAGGTTTTTTTTTAATTTATAGTGTGCCTTGCCTATGTAAAGAATTCGTATGAGATCTGAAATCTAGCAAAAGTTTCACACAGGCTGTTTGCTACAGACTGTTCATGGAAGTGTCGACAATGTCTCGATATTTTTGTTTATTCCATCGGCACCTGCTAGAAAAAGCGAAAAACCGATATAAAACTAACTCATGAGTGGGATTATTAGGTTTTAGTACGCGTGTATTCAGGTCGAACTTAGACTTGGCGTGGACGGACATCCTTCGAAAAAACTAAACAAAAGCTAGTCCAATTGAATTCTCGTCATCATCAGCTATCGTGTTTACAGCAATGCTGCCAAAGGTTTGCTAATGCACGCTCTCAGCGCATCTAAAACTTGCATTATGCCTTTAGGTTTTTTTAATTTATAGTGTTCCTTGCCTAGGTAAAGAATTCGTATGAGATCTAAAATGTAGCCAACGTTTCACAGAGGCTGCTTGTTACAGACTCTTTATGGAAGTGTCGACAATGTAACAATATTTTTCTTTATTCTGTCGGCACCTGGTAGAAAAAGCGAAAACCGATATAAAATTAACTCATGAGTGGGTTGATTAGACTTTAGTACACGTGTATTCAGGCCGAAATTACTGACATGGCGTGGATGGACATCCTTGGAAAAAACAATACAAAAGCTAGTCTAATTGAATTGTCGTCATCATCAGCTGTCGAGTTTACAGCAATGCTGCCGAAGTCCTGCTGCTGCTCTCTCTCGGTGTATCTACAACTCGCATTATGCCTTTAGGTTTTTTAATTTATAGTGTCCCTTGTCTAGGTAAAGAATTCATATGAGATCTAAAATGTAGCCAACGTTTCACACAGGCTGCTTGTTACAGACTCTTTATGGAAGTGTCGACAATGTAACAATATTTTTCTTTATTCCGTCGGCACCTAGTAGAAAAAGCGAAAACCGATATAAAATTAACTGATGAGTGGGTTGAATAGACTTTAGTACACGTGTATTCAGGCCGAAATTACTGACATGGCGTGGATGGACATCCTTGGAAAAGAACAAAACAAAAGCTAATCCAATTGAATTCTCGTCATCATCAGCCGTCGAGCTTACAGCAATGCTGCCGAAGTCCTGCTGCTGCTCTCTCTCGGTGTATCTACAACTCGCATTATGCCTTTAGGTTTTTTAATTTATAGTGTCCCTTGTCTAGGTAAAGAATTCGTATGAGATCTAAAATGTAGCCAACGTTTCACACAGGCTGCTTGTTACAGACTCTTTATGGAAGTGTCGACAATGTAACAATATTTTTCTTTATTCCGTCGGCACCTGGTAGAAAAAGCGAAAACCGATATAAAATTAACTGATGAGTGGGTTGAATAGACTTTAGTACACGTGTATTCAGGCCGAAATTACTCACATGGCGTGGATGGACATCCTTGGAAAAAACAATACAAAAGCTAGTCTAATTGAATTGTCGTCATCATCAGCTGTCGAGTTTACAGCAATGCTGCCGAAGTCCTCCTGCAGCTCTCTCTCGGTGCATCTACAACTCGCATTATGAATTTAGGTTTTTTTTTTTAATTTATAGTGTGCCTTGCCTATGTAAAGAATTCGTATGAGATCTGAAATCTAGCAAAAGTTTCACACAGGCTGTTTGCTACAGACTGTTCATGGAAGTGTCGACAATGTAACGATATTTTTGTTTATTCCATCGGCACTTGCTAGAAAAAGCGAAGAACCGATATAAAATTAACTCATGAGTGGGTTGATTAGGCTTTAGTACACGTGTATTCAGGTCGAACTTAGAATTGGCGTGGACGGACATCCTTCGAAAAAACTAAACAAAAGCTAGTCCAATTGAATTCTCGTCATCATCAGCTATCGTGTTTACAGCAATGCTGCCAAAGGTTTGCTAATGCACGCTCTCAGCGCATCTAAAACTTGCATTATGCCTTTAGGTTTTTTTAATTTATAGTGTTCCTTGCCTAGGTAAAGAATTCGTATGAGATCTAAAATGTAGCCAACGTTTCACAGAGGCTGCTTGTTACAGACTCTTTATGGAAGTGTCGACAATGTAACAATATTTTTCTTTATTCTGTCGGCACCTGGTAGAAAAAGAGAAAACCGATATAAAATTAACTGATGAGTGGGTTGATTAGACTTTAGTAAACGTGTATTCAGGTCGAACTTACCGACTTGGCGTGGACCGACATCCTTCTAAAAAACTAAACAAAAGCTAGTCCAATTGAATTCTCGTCATCATCAGCTATCGTGTTTACAGCAATGCTGCCAAAGTTTTGCTAATGCACGCTCGCTGCGCATCTAAAACTTGCATTATGCCTTTATGTTTTTCCAATTTATAGAGTCCCTTGTCTAGGTAAAGAATTCGTATGAGATCTAAAATGTAGCCAACGTTTCACACAGGCTGCTTGCTACAGACTCTTTATGGAAGTGTAGACAATGTAACAATATTTTTCTTTATTCTGTCGGCACCTGGTAGAAAAAGCGAAGAACCGATATAAAATTAACTCATGAGTGGGTTGATTAGGCTTTAGTACACGTGTATTCAGGTCGAAATTACTGACATGGCGTGGATGGACATCCTTGGAAAAGAACAAAACAAAAGCTAGTCCATATGAATTGTCGTCATCATCAGCTGTCGAGTTTACAGCAATGCTGCCGAAGTCCTCCTGCTGCTCTCTCTCGGTGTATCTACAGCTCGCATTATGCCTTTAGGTTTTTTAATTTATAGTGTCCCTTGTCTAGGTAAAGAATACGTATGAGATCTAAAATGTAGCCAACGTTTCACACAGGCTGCTTGCTACAGACTCTTTATGGAAGTGTAGACAATGTAACAATATTTTTCTTTATTCTGTCGGCACCTGGTAGAAAAAGCGAAAACCGATATAAAATTAACTGATGAGTGGGTTGATTA
Source organism: Amblyomma maculatum (assembly GCF_055883805.1). Taxonomy (NCBI): domain Eukaryota; kingdom Metazoa; phylum Arthropoda; class Arachnida; order Ixodida; family Ixodidae; genus Amblyomma; species Amblyomma maculatum. The sequence continues at coordinate 131,431,915 of NC_139352.1, forward strand.
GACTTTAGTACACGTGTATTCAGGCCGAAATTACTGACATGGCGTGGATGGACATCCTTGGAAAAAACAATACAAAAGCTAGTCTAATTGAATTGTCGTCATCATCAGCTGTCGAGTTTACAGCAATGCTGCCGAAGTCCTCCTGCTGCTCTCTCTCGGTGTATCTACAACTCGCATTATGCCTTTAGGTTTTTTAATTTATAGTGTCCCTTGCCTAGGTAAAGAATTCGTATGAGATCTAAAATGTAGCCAACGTTTCACACAGGCTGCTTGCTACAGACTCTTTATGGAAGTGTAGACAATGTAACAATATTTTTCTTTATTCTGTCGGCACCTGGTAGAAAAAGCGAAAACCGATATAAAATTAACTGATGAGTGGGTTGATTAGACTTTAGTACACGTGTATTCAGGCCGAAATTACTGACATGGCGTGGATGGACATCCTTGGAAAAAACAATACAAAAGCTAGTCTAATTGAATTGTCGTCATCATCAGCTGTCGAGTTTACAGCAATGCTGCCGAAGTCCTCCTGCTGCTCTCTCTCGGTGTATCTACAACTCGCATTATGCCTTTAGGTTTTTTAATTTATAGTGTCCCTTGCCTAGGTAAAGAATTCGTATGATATCTAAAATGTAGCCAACGTTTCACAGAGGCTGCTTGTTACAGACTCTTTATGGAAGTGTCGACAATGTAACAATATTTTTTTTTATTCTGTCGGCACCTGGTATAAAAAGCGAAAACCAAATTAAAAAAACTGATGAGTGGGTTGATTAGACTTTAGTAAACGTGTATTCAGGCCGAAATTACTGACATGGCGTGGATGGACATCCTTGGAAAAAACAATACAAAAGCTAGTCTAATTGAATTGTCGTCATCATCAGCTGTCGAGTTTACAGCAATGCTGCCGAAGTCCTCCTGCTGCTCTCTCTCGGTGCATCTACAACTCGCATTATGAATTCAGGTTTTTTTTTTAATTTATAGTGTGCCTTGCCTATGTAAAGAATTCGTATGAGATCTGAAATCTAGCAAAAGTTTCGCACAGGCTGTTTGCTACACACTGTTCATGGAAGTGTCGACAATGTAACGATATTTTTGTTTATTCCATCGGCACTTGCTAGAAAAAGCGAAGAACCGATATAAAATTAACTCATGAGTGGGTTGATTAGGCTTTAGTACACGTGTATTCAGGTCGAAATTACTGACATGGCGTGGATGGACATCCTTGGAAAAGAACAAAACAAAAGCTAGTCCATATGAATTCTCGTCATCATCAGCTGTCGAGTTTACAGCAATGCTGCCGAAGTCCTGCTGCTGCTCTCTCTCGGTGTATCTACAACTCGCATTATGCCTTTAGGTTTTTTTAATTTATAGTGTCCCTTGCCTAGGTAAAGAATTCGTATGAGATCTAAAATGTAGCCAACGTTTCACACAGGCTGCTTGTTACAGGCTCTTTATGGAACTGTCGACAATGTAACAATATTTTTCTTTATTCCGTCGGCACCTGGTAGAAAAAGCGAAAACCGATATAAAATTAACTGATGAGTGGGTTGATTAGACTTTAGTACACGTGTATTCAGGCCGAAATTACTCACATGGCGTGGATGGACATCCTTGGAAAAGAACAAAACAAAAGCTAGTCCATATGAATTCTCGTCATCATCAGCTGTCGAGTTTACAGCAATGCTGCCGAAGTCCTGCTGCTGCTCTCTCTCGGTGTATCTACAACTCGCATTATGCCTTTAGGTTTTTTTAATTTATAGTGTCCCTTGCCTAGGTAAAGAATTCGTATGAGATCTAAAATTTAGCCAACGTTTCACACAGGCTGCTTGTTACAGACTCTTTATGGAAGTGTCGACAATGTCTCGATATTTTTGTTTATTCCATCGGCACCTGCTAGAAAAAGCGAAACACCGATATAAAATTAACTCATGAGTGGGATTATTAGGTTTTAGTACGCGTGTATTCAGGTCGAACTTACCGACTTGGCGTGGACCGACATCCTTCGAAAAAACTAAACAAAATCTAGTCCAATTGAATTCTCGTCATCATCAGCTATCGTGTTTACAGCAATGCTGCCAAGGTTTGCTAATGCACGCTCTCAGCGCATCTAAAACTTGCATTATGCCTTTAGGTTTTTTTAATTTATAGTGTTCCTTGAATAGGTAAAGAATTCGTATGAGATCTAAAATGTAGCCAACGTTTCACACAGGCTGCTTGTTACAGACTCTTTATGGAAGTGTCGACAATGTCTCGATATTTTTGTTTATTCCATCGGCACCTGCTAGAAAAAGCGAAACACCGATATAAAATTAACTCATGAGTGGGATTATTAGGTTTTAGTACGCGTGTATTCAGGTCGAACTTACCGACTTGGCGTGGACCGACATCCTTCGAAAAAACTAAACAAAATCTAGTCCAATTGAATTCTCGTCATCATCAGCTATCGTGTTTACAGCAATGCTGCCAAAGGTTTGCTAATGCACGCTCTCAGCGCATCTAAAACTTGCATTATGCCTTTAGGTTTTTTTAATTTATAGTGTTCCTTACCTAGGTAAAGAATTCGTATGAGATCTAAAATGTAGCCAACGTTTCACACAGGCTGCTTGTTACAGACTCTTTATGGAAGTGTCGACAATGTCTCGATATTTTTGTTTATTCCATCGGCACCTGCTAGAAAAAGCGAAACACCGATATAAAATTAACTCATGAGTGGGATTATTAGGTTTTAGTACGCGTGTATTCAGGTCGAACTTACCGACTTGGCGTGGACCGACATCCTTCGAAAAAACTAAACAAAATCTAGTCCAATTGAATTCTCGTCATCATCAGCTATCTTGTTTACAGCAATGCTGCCAAAGGTTTGCTAATGCACGCTCTCAGCGCATCTAAAACTTGCATTATGCCTTTAGGTTTTTTTAATTTATAGTGTTCCTTGCCTAGGTAAAGAATTCGTATGAGATCTAAAATGTAGCCAACGTTTCACACAGGCTGCTTGTTACAGACTCTTTATGGAAGTGTCGACAATGTGTCGATATTTTTGTTTATTCCATCGGCACCTGCTAGAAAAAGCGAAACACCGATATAAAATTAACTCATGAGTGGGATTATTAGGTTTTAGTACGCCTGTATTCAGGTCGAACTTACCGACTTGGCGTGGACCGACATCCTTCGAAAAAACTAAACAAAATCTAGCCCCATTGAATTCTCGTCATCATCAGCTATCGTGTTTACAGCAATGCTGCCAAAGGTTTGCTAATGCACGCTCTCAGCGCATCTAAAACTTGCATTATGCCTTTAGGTTTTTTTAATTTATAGTGTTCCTTGCCTAGGTAAAGAATTCGTATGAGATCTAAAATGTAGCCAACGTTTCACACAGGCTGCTTTTACAGACTCTTTATGGAAGTGTCGACAATGTCTCGATATTTTTGTTTATTCCATCGGCACCTGCTAGAAAAAGCGAAACACCGATATAAAATTAACTCATGAGTGGGATTATTAGGTTTTAGTACGCCTGTATTCAGGTCGAACTTACCGACTTGGCGTGGACCGACATCCTTCGAAAAAACTAAACAAAATCTAGTCCAATTGAATTCTCGTCATCATCAGCTATCGTGTTTACAGCAATGCTGCCAAAGGTTTGCTAATGCACGCTCTCAGCGCATCTAAAACTTGCATTATGCCTTTAGGTTTTTTTTAATTTATAGTGTTCCTTGCCTAGGTAAAGAATTCGTATGAGATCTAAAATGTAGCCAACGTTTCACACAGGCTGCTTGTTACAGACTCTTTATGGAAGTGTCGACAATGTCTCGATATTTTTGTTTATTCCATCGGCACCTGCTAGAAAAAGCGAAACACCGATATAAAATTAACTCATGAGTGGGATTATTAGGTTTTAGTACGCGTGTATTCAGGTCGAACTTACCGACTTGGCGTGGACCGACATCCTTCGAAAAAACTAAACAAAATCTAGTCCAATTGAATTCTCGTCATCATCAGCTATCGTGTTTACAGCAATGCTGCCAAAGGTTTGCTAATGCACGCTCTCAGCGCATCTAAAACTTGCATTATGCCTTTAGGTTTTTTTAATTTATAGTGTTCCTTGCCTAGGTAAAGAATTCGTATGAGATCTAAAATGTAGCCAACGTTTCACACAGGCTGCTTGTTACAGACTCTGTATGGAAGTGTCGACAATGTCTCGATATTTTTGTTTATTCCATCGGCACCTGCTAGAAAAAGCGAAACACCGATATAAAATTAACTCATGAGTGGGATTATTAGGTTTTAGTACGCCTGTATTCAGGTCGAACTTACCGACTTGGCGTGGACCGACATCCTTCGAAAAAACTAAACAAAATCTAGTCCAATTGAATTCTCGTCATCATCAGCTATCGTGTTTACAGCAATGCTGCCAAAGGTTTGCTAATGCACGCTCTCAGCGCATCTAAAACTTGCATTATGCCTTTAGGTTTTTTTCATTTATAGTGTTCCTTGCCTAGGTAAAGAATTCGTATGAGATCTAAAATGTAGCCAACGTTTCACACAGGCTGCTTGTTACAGACTCTTTATGGAAGTGTCGACAATGTCTCGATATTTTTGTTTATTCCATCGGCACCTGCTAGAAAAAGCGAAACACCGATATAAAATTAACTCATGAGTGGGATTATTAGGTTTTAGTACGCGTGTATTCAGGTCGAACTTACCGACTTGGCGTGGACCGACATCCTTCGAAAAACTTAACAAAATCTAGTCCAATTGAATTCTCGTCATCATCAGCTATCGTGTTTACAGCAATGCTGCCAAAGGTTTGCTAATGCACGCTCTCAGCGCATCTAAAACTTGCATTATGCCTTTAGGTTTTTTTAATTTATAGTGTTCCTTGCCTAGGTAAAGAATTCGTATGAGATCTAAAATGTAGCCAACGTTTCACACAGGCTGCTTGTTACAGACTCTTTATGGAAGTGTCGACAATGTCTCGATATTTTTGTTTATTCCATCGGCACCTGCTAGAAAAAGCGAAACACCGATATAAAATTAACTCATGAGTGGGATTATTAGGTTTTAGTACGCGTGTATTCAGGTCGAACTTACCGACTTGGCGTGGACCGACATCCTTCGAAAAAACTAAACAAAATCTAGTCCAATTGAATTCTCGTCATCATCAGCTATCGTGTTTACAGCAATGCTGCCAAAGGTTTGCTAATGCACGCTCTCAGCGCATCTAAAACTTGCATTATGCCTTTAGGTTTTTTTAATTTATAGTGTTCCTTGCCTAGGTAAAGAATTCGTATGAGATCTAAAATGTAGCCAACGTTTCACACAGGCTGCTTGTTATAGACTCTTTATGGAAGTGTCGACAATGTCTCGATATTTTTGTTTATTCCATCGGCACCTGCTAGAAAAAGCGAAACACCGATATAAAATTAACTCATGAGTGGGATTATTAGGTTTTAGTACGCGTGTATTCAGGTCGAACTTACCGACTTGGCGTGGACCGACATCCTTCGAAAAAACTAAACAAAATCTAGTCCAATTGAATTCTCGTCATCATCAGCTATCGTGTTTACAGCAATGCTGCCAAAGGTTTGCTAATGCACGCTCTCAGCGCATCTAAAACTTGCATTATGCCTTTAGGTTTTTTTAATTTATAGTGTTCCTTGCCTAGGTAAAGAATTCGTATGAGATCTAAAATGTAGCCAACGTTTCACACAGGCTGCTTGTTACAGACTCTTTATGGAAGTGTCGACAATGTCTCGATATTTTTGTTTATTCCATCGGCACCTGCTAGAAAAAGCGAAAAATCGATATAAAATTAACTCATGAGTGGGATTATTAGGTTTTAGTACGCGTGTATTCAGGTCGAACTTACCGACTTGGCGTGGACCGACATCCTTCGAAAAACTTAACAAAATCTAGTCCAATTGAATTCTCGTCATCATCAGCTATCGTGTTTACAGCAATGCTGCCAAAGGTTTGCTAATGCACGCTCTCAGCGCATCTAAAACTTGCATTATGCCTTTAGGTTTTTTTAATTTATAGTGTTCCTTGCCTAGGTAAAGAATTCGTATGAGATCTAAAATGTAGCCAACGTTTCACACAGGCTGCTTGTTACAGACTCTTTATGGAAGTGTCGACAATGTCTCGATATTTTTGTTTATTCCATCGGCACCTGCTAGAAAAAGCGAAACACCGATATAAAATTAACTCATGAGTGGGATTATTAGGTTTTAGTACGCGTGTATTCAGGTCGAACTTACCGACTTGGCGTGGACCGACATCCTTCGAAAAAACTAAACAAAATCTAGTCCAATTGAATTCTCGTCATCATCAGCTATCGTGTTTACAGCAATGCTGCCAAAGGTTTGCTAATGCACGCTCTCAGCGCATCTAAAACTTGCATTATGCCTTTAGGTTTTTTTAATTTATAGTGTTCCTTGCCTAGGTAAAGAATTCGTATGAGATCTAAAATGTAGCCAACGTTTCACACAGGCTGCTTGTTATAGACTCTTTATGGAAGTGTCGACAATGTCTCGATATTTTTGTTTATTCCATCGGCACCTGCTAGAAAAAGCGAAACACCGATATAAAATTAACTCATGAGTGGGATTATTAGGTTTTAGTACGCGTGTATTCAGGTCGAACTTACCGACTTGGCGTGGACCGACATCCTTCGAAAAAACTAAACAAAATCTAGTCCAATTGAATTCTCGTCATCATCAGCTATCTTGTTTACAGCAATGCTGCCAAAGGTTTGCTAATGCACGCTCTCAGCGCATCTAAAACTTGCATTATGCCTTTAGGTTTTTTTAATTTATAGTGTTCCTTGCCTAGGTAAAGAATTCGTATGAGATCTAAAATGTAGCCAACGTTTCACACAGGCTGCTTGTTACAGACTCTTTATGGAAGTGTCGACAATGTCTCGATATTTTTGTTTATTCCATCGGCACCTGCTAGAAAAAGCGAAACACCGATATAAAATTAACTCATGAGTGGGATTATTAGGTTTTAGTACGCGTGTATTCAGGTCGAACTTACCGACTTGGCGTGGACCGACATTCTTCGAAAAAACTTAACAAAATCTAGTCCAATTGAATTCTCGTCATCATCAGCTATCGTGTTTACAGCAATGCTGCCAAAGGTTTGCTAATGCACGCTCTCAGCGCATCTAAAACTTGCATTATGCCTCTAGGTTTTTTTAATTTATAGTGTTCCTTGCCTAGGTAAAGAATTCGTATGAGATCTAAAATGTAGCCAACGTTTCACACAGGCTGCTTGTTACAGACTCTTTATGGAAGTGTCGACAATGTCTCGATATTTTTGTTTATTCCATCGGCACCTGCTAGAAAAAGCGAAAAATCGATATAAAATTAACTCATGAGTGGGATTATTAGGTTTTAGTACGCGTGTATTCAGGTCGAACTTACCGACTTGGCGTGGACCGACATCCTTCGAAAAAACTTAACAAAATCTAGTCCAATTGAATTCTCGTCATCATCAGCTATCGTGTTTACAGCAATGCTGCCAAAGGTTTGCTAATGCACGCTCTCAGCGCATCTAAAACTTGCATTATGCCTTTAGGTTTTTTTAATTTATAGTGTTCCTTGCCTAGGTAAAGAATTCGTATGAGATCTAAAATGTAGCCAACGTTTCACACAGGCTGCTTGTTACAGACTCTTTATGGAAGTGTCGACAATGTCTCGATATTTTTGTTTATTCCATCGGCACCTGCTAGAAAAAGCGAAAAATCGATATAAAATTAACTCATGAGTGGGATTATTAGGTTTTAGTACGCGTGTATTCAGGTCGAAATTACCGACTTGTCGTGGACCGACATCCTTCGAAAAAACTAAACAAAAGCTAGTCCAATTGAATTCTCGTCATCATCAGCTATCGTGTTTGCAGCAATGCTGCCAAAGGTTTGCTAATGCACGCTCTCAGCGCATCTAAAACTTGCATTATGCCTTTAGGTTTTTTTAATTTATAGTGTTCCTTGCCTAGGTAAAGAATTCGTATGAGATCTAAAATGTAGCCAACGTTTCACACAGGCTGCTTGTTACAGACTCTTTATGGAAGTGTCGACAATGTCTCGATTTTTTTGTTTACTCCATCGGCACCTGCTAGAAAAAGCGAAAAATCGATATAAAGTTAACTCATGAGTGGGATTATTAGGTTTTAGTACGCGTGTATTCAGGTCGAAATTACCGACTTGTGTGGACCGACATCCTTCGAAAAAACTAAACAAAATCTAGTCCAATTGAATTCTCGTCATCATCAGCTATCGTGTTTACAGCAATGCTGCCAAAGGTTTGCTAATGCACGCTCTCAGCGCATCTAAAACTTGCATTATGCCTTTAGGTTTTTTTAATTTATAGTGTTCCTTGCCTAGGTAAAGAATTCGTATGAGATCTAAAATGTAGCCAACGTTTCACACAGGCTGCTTGTTACAGACTCTTTATGGAAGTGTCGACAATGTCTCGATTTTTTTGTTTACTCCATCGGCACCTGCTAGAAAAAGCGAAAAATCGATATAAAATTAACTCCTGAGTGGGATTATTAGGTTTTAGTACGCGTGTATTCAGGTCGAAATTACCGACTTGTGTGGACCGACATCCTTCGAAAAAACTAAACAAAATCTAGTCCAATTGAATTCTCGTCATCATCAGCTATCGTGTTTACAGCAATGCTGCCAAAGGTTTGCTAATGCACGCTCTCAGCGCATCTAAAACTTGCATTATGCCTTTAGGTTTTTTTAATTTATAGTGTTCCTTGCCTAGGTAAAGAATTCGTATGAGATCTAAAATGTAGCCAACGTTTCACACAGGCTGCTTGTTACAGACTCTTTATGGAAGTGTCGACAATGTCTCGATTTTTTTGTTTACTCCATCGGCACCTGCTAGAAAAAGCGAAAAATCGATATAAAATTAACTCATGAGTGGGATTATTAGGTTTTAGTACGCGTGTATTCAGGTCGAAATTACCGACTTGTCGTGGACCGACATCCTTCGAAAAAACTAAACAAAAGCTAGTGCAATTGAATTCTCGTCATCATCAGCTATCGTGTTTACAGCAATGCTGCCAAAGGTTTGCTAATGCACGCTCTCAGCGCATCTAAAACTTGCATTATGCCTTTAGGTTTTTTTAATTTATAGTGTTCCTTGCCTAGGTAAATAATTCGTATGAGATCTAAAATGTAGCCAACGTTTCACACAGTCTGCTTGTTACAGACTCTTTATGGAAGTGTCGACAATGTCTCGATATTTTTGTTTATTCCATCGGCACCTGCTAGAAAAAGCGAAACACCGATATAAAATTAACTCATGAGTGGGATTATTAGGTTTTAGTACGCCTGTATTCAGGTCGAACTTACCGACTTGGCGTGGACCGACATCCTTCGAAAAAACTAAACAAAATATAGTCCAATTGAATTCTCGTCATCATCAGCTATCGTGTTTACAGCAATGCTGCCAAAGGTTTGCTAATGCACGCTCTCAGCGCATCTAAAACTTGCATTATGCCTTTAGGTTTTTTTAATTTATAGTGTTCCTTGCCTAGGTAAAGAATTCGTATGAGATCTAAAATGTAGCCAACGTTTCACACAGGCTGCTTGTTACAGACTCTTTATGGAAGTGTCGACAATGTCTCGATATTTTTGTTTATTCCATCGGCACCTGCTAGAAAAAGCGAAACACCGATATAAAATTAACTCATGAGTGGGATTATTAGGTTTTAGTACGCGTGTATTCAGGTCGAACTTACCGACTTGGCGTGGACCGACATCCTTAGAAAAAACTTAACAAAATCTAGTCCAATTGAATTCTCGTCATCATCAGCTATCGTGTTTACAGCAATGCTGCCAAAGGTTTGCTAATGCACGCTCTCAGCGCATCTAAAACTTGCATTATGCCTTTAGGTTTTTTTAATTTATAGTGTTCCTTGCCTAGGTAAAGAATTCGTGTGAGATCTAAAATGTAGCCAACGTTTCACACAGGCTGCTTGTTACAGACTCTTTATGGAAGTGTCGACAATGTCTCGATATTTTTGTTTATTCCATCGGCACCTGCTAGAAAAAGCGAAACACCGATATAAAATTAACTCATGAGTGGGATTATTAGGTTTTAGTACGCCTGTATTCAGGTCGAACTTACCGACTTGGCGTGGACCGACATCCTTAGAAAAAACTAAACAAAATCTAGTCCAATTGAATTCTCGTCATCATCAGCTATCGTGTTTACAGCAATGCTGCCAAAGGTTTGCTAATGCACGCTCTCAGCGCATCTAAAACTTGCATTATGCCTTTAGGTTTTTTTAATTTATAGTGTTCCTTGCCTAGGTAAAGAATTCGTATGAGATCTAAAATGTAGCCAACGTTTCACACAGTCTGCTTGTTACAGACTCTTTATGGAAGTGTCGACAATGTCTCGATATTTTTGTTTATTCCATCGGCACCTGCTAGAAAAAGCGAAACACCGATATAAAATTAACTCATGAGTGGGATTATTAGGTTTTAGTACGCGTGTATTCAGGTCGAACTTACCGACTTGGCGTGGACCGACATCCTTAGAAAAAACTTAACAAAATCTAATCCAATTGAATTCTCGTCATCATCAGCTATCGTGTTTACAGCAATGCTGCCAAAGGTTTGCTAATGCACGCTCTCAGCGCATCTAAAACTTGCATTATGCCTTTAGGTTTTTTTAATTTATAGTGTTCCTTGCCTAGGTAAAGAATTCGTATGAGATCTAAAATGTAGCCAACGTTTCACACAGGCTGCTTGTTACAGACTCTTTATGGAAGTGTCGACAATGTCTTGATTTTTTTGTTTACTCCATCGGCACCTGCTAGAAAAAGCGAAAAATCGATATAAAATTAACTCATGAGTGGGATTATTAGGTTTTAGTACGCGTGTATTCAGGTCGAAATTACCGACTTGTGTGGACCGACATCCTTCGAAAAAACTAAACAAAATCTAGTCCAATTGAATTCTCGTCATCATCAGCTATCGTGTTTACAGCAATGCTGCCAAAGGTTTGCTAATGCACGCTCTCAGCGCATCTAAAACTTGCATTATGCCTTTAGGTTTTTTTAATTTATAGTGTTCCTTGCCTAGGTAAAGAAGTCGTATGAGATCTAAAATGTAGCCAACGTTTCACACAGGCTGCTTGTTACAGACTCTTTATGGAAGTGTCGAATATGTCTCGATATTTTTGTTTATTCCATCGGCACCTGCTAGAAAAAGCGAAACACCGATATAAAATTAACTCATGAGTGGGATTATTAGGTTTTAGTACGCGTGTATTCAGGTCGAACTTACCGACTTGGCGTGGACCGACATCCTTCGAAAAAACTTAACAAAATCTAGTCCAATTGAATTCTCGTCATCATCAGCTATCGTGTTTACAGCAATGCTGCCAAAGGTTTGCTAATGCACGCTCTCAGCGCATCTAAAACTTGCATTATGCCTTTAGGTTTTTTTAATTTATAGTGTTCCTTGCCTAGGTAAAGAATTCGTATGAGATCTAAAATGTAGCCAACGTTTCACACAGGCTGCTTGTTACAGACTCTTTATGGAAGTGTCGACAATGTCTCGATTTTTTTGTTTACTCCATCGGCACCTGCTAGAAAAACCGAAAAATCGATATAAAATTAACTCATGAGTGGGATTATTAGGTTTTAGTACGCGTGTATTCAGGTCGAAATTACCGACTTGTCGTGGACCGACATCCTTCGAAAAAACTAAACAAAAGCTAGTCCAATTGAATTCTCGTCATCATCAGCTATCGTGTTTACAGCAATGCTGCCAAAGGTTTGCTAATGCACGCTCTCAGCGCATCTAAAACTTGCATTATGCCTTTAGGTTTTTTTAATTTATAGTGTTCCTTGTCTAGGTAAAGAATTCGTATGAGATCTAAAATGTAGCCAACGTTTCACACAGGCTGCTTGTTACAGACTCTTTATGGAAGTGTCGACAATGTCTCGATATTTTTGTTTATTCCATCGGCACCTGCTAGAAAAAGCGAAAAACCGATATAAAATTAACTCATGAGTGGGATTATTAGGTTTTAGTACGCGTGTATTCAGGTCGAAATTACCGACTTGTCGTGGACCGACATCCTTCGAAAAAACTAAACAAAAGCTAGTCCAATTGAATTCTCGTCATCATCAGCTATCGTGTTTACAGCAATGCTGCCAAAGGTTTGCTAATGCACGCTCTCAGCGCATCTAAAACTTGCATTATGCCTTTAGGTTTTTTTAATTTATAGTGTTCCTTGTCTAGGTAAAGAATTCGTATGAGATCTAAAATGTAGCCAACGTTTCACACAGGCTGCTTGTTACAGACTCTTTATGGAAGTGTCGACAATGTCTCGATATTTTTGTTTATTCCATCGGCACCTGCTAGAAAAAGCGAAAAACCGATATAAAATTAACTCATGAGTGGGATTATTAGGTTTTAGTACGCGTGTATTCAGGTCGAACTTACCGATATGGCGTGGATTGACATCCTTGGAAAAAAACAATACAAAAGCTAGTCTAATTGAATTGTCGTCATCATCAGCTGTCGAGTTTACAGCAATGCTGCCGAAGTCCTGCTGCTGCTCTCTTTCGGTGCATCTACAACTCGCATTATGCCTTTAGGTTTTTTTTAATTTATAGTGTGCCTTGCCTATGTAAAGAATTCGTATGAGATCTGAAATCTAGCAAAAGTTTCACACAGGCTGTTTGTTACAGACTCTTTATGGAAGTGTCGACAATGTAACGATATTTTTGTTTATTCCATTGGCACCTGGTAGAAAAAGCGAAAATCGATATAAAATTAACTGATGAGTGGGTTGAATAGACATTAGTACACGTGTATTCAGGCCGAAATTACTGACATGGCGTGGATGGACATCCTTGGAAAAAACAAAACAAAAGCTAGTCCAATTGAATTCTCGTCATCATCAGCTGTCGAGTTTACAGCAATGCTGCCGAAGTCCTGCTGCTGCTCTCTTTCGGTGCATCTACAACTCGCATTATGCCTTTAGGTTTTTTTTAATTTATAGTGTGCCTTGCCTATGTAAAGAATTCGTATGAGATCTGAAATCTAGCAAAAGTTTCACACAGGCTGTTTGTTACAGACTCTTTATGGAAGTGTCGACAATGTCTCGATATTTTTGTTTATTCCATCGGCACCTGCTAGAAAAAGCGAAAAATCGATATAAAATTAACTCATGAGTGGGATTATTAGGTTTTAGTACGCGTGTATTCAGGTCGAACTTACCAACTTGGCGTGGACCGACATCCTCCGAAAAAACTTAACAAAATCTAGTCCAATTGAATTCTCGTCATGATCAGCTATCGTGTTTACAGCAATGCTGCCAAAGGTTTGCTAATGCACGCTCTCAGCGCATCTAAAACTTGCATTATGCCTTTAGGTTTTTTTAATTTATAGTGTTCCTTGCCTAGGTAAAGAATTCGTATGAGATCTAAAATGTAGCCAACGTTTCACACAGGCTGCTTGTTACAGACTCTTTATGGAAGTGTCGACAATGTCTCGATTTTTTTGTTTACTCCATCGGCACCTGCTAGAAAAAGCGAAAAATCGATATAAAATTAACTCATGAGTGGGATTATTAGGTTTTAGTACGCGTGTATTCAGGTCGAAATTACCGACTTGTGTGGACCGACATCCTTCGAAAAAACTAAACAAAATCTAGTCCAATTGAATTCTCGTCATCATCAGCTATCGTGTTTACAGCAATGCTGCCAAAGGTTTGCTAATGCACGCTCTCAGCGCATCTAAAACTTGCATTATGCCTTTAGGTTTTTTTAATTTATAGTGTTCCTTGCCTAGGTAAAGAATTCGTATGAGATCTAAAATGTAGCCAACGTTTCACACAGGCTGCTTGTTACAGACTCTTTATGGAAGTGTCGACAATGTCTCGATTTTTTTGTTTACTCCATCGGCACCTGCTAGAAAAAGCGAAAAATCGATATAAAATTAACTCATGAGTGGGATTATTAGGTTTTAGTACGCGTGTATTCAGGTCGAAATTACCGACTTGTCGTGGACCGACATCCTTCGAAAAAACTAAACAAAAGCTAGTCCAATTGAATTCTCGTCATCATCAGCTATCGTGTTTACAGCAATGCTGCCAAAGGTTTGCTAATGCACGCTCTCAGCGCATCTAGAACTTGCATTATGCCTTTAGGTTTTTTTAAATTATAGTGTTCCTTGCCTAGGTAAAGAATTCGTATGAGATCTAAAATGTAGCCAACGTTTCACACAGGCTGCTTGTTACAGACTCTTTATGGAAGTGTCGACAATGTCTCGATATTTTTGTTTATTCCATCGGCACCTGCTAGAAAAAGCGAAAAATCGATATAAAATTAACTCATGAGTGGGATTATTAGGTTTTAGTACGCGTGTATTCAGGTCGAAATTACCGACTTGTCGTGGACCGACATCCTTCGAAAAAACTAAACAAAAGCTAGTCCAATTGAATTCTCGTCATCATCAGCTATCGTGTTTACAGCAATGCTGCCAAAGGTTTGCTAATGCACGCTCTCAGCGCATCTAAAACTTGCATTATGCCTTTAGGTTTTTTTAATTTATAGTGTTCCTTGTCTAGGTAAAGAATTCGTATGAGATCTAAAATGTAGCCAACGTTTCACACAGGCTGCTTGTTACAGACTCTTTATGGAAGTGTCGACAATGTCTCGATATTTTTGTTTATTCCATCGGCACCTGCTAGAAAAAGCGAAAAATCGATATAAAATTAACTCATGAGTGGGATTATTAGGTTTTAGTACGCGTGTATTCAGGTCGAAATTACCGACTTGTCGTGGACCGACATCCTTCGAAAAAACTAAACAAAAGCTAGTCCAATTGAATTCTCGTCATCATCAGCTATCGTGTTTACAGCAATGCTGCCAAAGGTTTGCTAATGCACGCTCTCAGCGCATCTAAAACTTGCATTATGCCTTTAGGCTTTTTAAATTATAGTGTTCCTTGTCTAGGTAAAGAATTCGTATGAGATCTAAAATGTAGCCAACATTTCACACAGGCTGCTTGTTACAGACTCTTTATGGAAGTGTCGACAATGTCTCGATATTTTTGTTTATTCCATCGGCACCTGCTAGAAAAAGCGAAAAATCGATATAAAATTAACTCATGAGTGGGATTATTAGGTTTTAGTACGCGTGTATTCAGGTCGAAATTACCGACTTGTCGTGGACCGACATCCTTCGAAAAAACTAAACAAAAGCTAGTCCAATTGAATTCTCGTCATCATCAGCTATCGTGTTTACAGCAATGCTGCCAAAGGTTTGCTAATGCACGCTCTCAGCGCATCTAGAACTTGCATTATGCCTTTAGGTTTTTTTAATTTATAGTGTTCCTTGCCTAGGTAAAGAATTCGTATGAGATCTAAAATGTAGCCAACGTTTCACACAGGCTGCTTGTCACAGACTCTTTATGGAAGTGTCGACAATGTCTCGATATTTTTGTTTATTCCATCGGCACCTGCTAGAAAAAGCGAAAAATCGATATAAAATTAACTCATGAGTGGGATTATTAGGTTTTAGTACGCGTGTATTCAGGTCGAACTTACCGACTTGGCGTGGACCGACATCCTTCGAAAAAACTTAACAAAATCTAGTCCAATTGAATTCTCGTCATCATCAGCTATCGTGTTTACAGCAATGCTGCCAAAGGTTTGCTAATGCACGCTCTCAGCGCATCTAAAACTTGCATTATGCCTTTAGGTTTTTTTAATTTATAGTGTTCCTTGCCTAGGTAAAGAATTCGTATGAGATCTAAAATGTAGCCAACGTTTCACACAGGCTGCTTGTTACAGACTCTTTATGGAAGTGTCGACAATGTCTCGATTTTTTTGTTTACTCCATCGGCACCTGCTAGAAAAAGCGAAAAATCGATATAAAATTAACTCATGAGTGGGATTATTAGGTTTTAGTACGCGTGTATTCAGGTCGAAATTACCGACTTGTGTGGACCGACATCCTTCGAAAAAACTAAACAAAATCTAGTCCAATTGAATTCTCGTCATCATCAGCTATCGTGTTTACAGCAATGCTGCCAAAGGTTTGCTAATGCACGCTCTCAGCGCATCTAAAACTTGCATTATGCCTTTAGGTTTTTTTAATTTATAGTGTTCCTTGCCTAGGTAAAGAATTCGTATGAGATCTAAAATGTAGCCAACGTTTCACACAGGCTGCTTGTTACAGACTCTTTATGGAAGTGTCGACAATGTCTCGATTTTTTTGTTTACTCCATCGGCACCTGCTAGAAAAAGCGAAAAATCGATATAAAATTAACTCATGAGTGGGATTATTAGGTTTTAGTACGCGTGTATTCAGGTCGAAATTACCGACTTGTCGTGGACCGACATCCTTCGAAAAAACTAAACAAAAGCTAGTCCAATTGAATTCTCGTCATCATCAGCTATCGTGTTTACAGCAATGCTGCCAAAGGTTTGCTAATGCACGCTCTCAGCGCATCTAAAACTTGCATTATGCCTTTAGGTTTTTTTAATTTATAGTGTTCCTTGTCTAGGTAAAGAATTCGTATGAGATCTAAAATGTAGCCAACGTTTCACACAGGCTGCTTGTTACAGACTCTTTATGGAAGTGTCGACAATGTCTCGATATTTTTGTTTATTCCATCGGCACCTGCTAGAAAAAGCGAAACACCGATATAAAATTAACTCATGAGTGGGATTATTAGGTTTTAGTACGCGTGTATTCAGGTCGAACTTACCGACTTGGCGTGGACCGACATCCTTCGAAAAAACTAAACAAAAGCTAGTCCAATTGAATTCTCGTCATCATCAGCTATCGTGTTTACAGCAATGCTGCCAAAGGTTTGCTAATGCACGCTCTCAGCGCATCTAGAACTTGCATTATGCCTTTAGGTTTTTTTAATTTATAGTGTTCCTTGCCTAGGTAAAGAATTCGTATGAGATCTAAAATGTAGCCAACGTTTCACACAGGCTGCTTGTCACAGACTCTTTATGGAAGTGTCGACAATGTCTCGATATTTTTGTTTATTCCATCGGCACCTGCTAGAAAAAGCGAAAAATCGATATAAAATTAACTCATGAGTGGGATTATTAGGTTTTAGTACGCGTGTATTCAGGTCGAACTTACCGACTTGGCGTGGACCGACATCCTTCGAAAAAACTTAACAAAATCTAGTCCAATTGAATTCTCGTCATCATCAGCTATCGTGTTTACAGCAATGCTGCCAAAGGTTTGCTAATGCACGCTCTCAGCGCATCTAAAACTTGCATTATGCCTTTAGGTTTTTTTAATTTATAGTGTTCCTTGCCTAGGTAAAGAATTCGTATGAGATCTAAAATGTAGCCAACGTTTCACACAGGCTGCTTGTTACAGACTCTTTATGGAAGTGTCGACAATGTCTCGATTTTTTTGTTTACTCCATCGGCACCTGCTAGAAAAAGCGAAAAATCGATATAAAATTAACTCATGAGTGGGATTATTAGGTTTTAGTACGCGTGTATTCAGGTCGAAATTACCGACTTGTCGTGGACCGACATCCTTCGAAAAAACTAAACAAAAGCTAGTCCAATTGAATTCTCGTCATCATCAGCTATCGTGTTTACAGCAATGCTGCCAAAGGTTTGCTAATGCACGCTCTCAGCGCATCTAGAACTTGCATTATGCCTTTAGGTTTTTTTAAATTATAGTGTTCCTTGCCTAGGTAAAGAATTCGTATGAGATCTAAAATGTAGCCAACGTTTCACACAGGCTGCTTGTTACAGACTCTTTATGGAAGTGTCGACAATGTCTCGATATTTTTGTTTATTCCATCGGCACCTGCTAGAAAAAGCGAAAAATCGATATAAAATTAACTCATGAGTGGGATTATTAGGTTTTAGTACGCGTGTATTCAGGTCGAAATTACCGACTTGTCGTGGACCGACATCCTTCGAAAAAACTAAACAAAAGCTAGTCCAATTGAATTCTCGTCATCATCAGCTATCGTGTTTACAGCAATGCTGCCAAAGGTTTGCTAATGCACGCTCTCAGCGCATCTAAAACTTGCATTATGCCTTTAGGTTTTTTTAATTTATAGTGTTCCTTGTCTAGGTAAAGAATTCGTATGAGATCTAAAATGTAGCCAACGTTTCACACAGGCTGCTTGTTACAGACTCTTTATGGAAGTGTCGACAATGTCTCGATATTTTTGTTTATTCCATCGGCACCTGCTAGAAAAAGCGAAAAATCGATATAAAATTAACTCATGAGTGGGATTATTAGGTTTTAGTACGCGTGTATTCAGGTCGAAATTACCGACTTGTCGTGGACCGACATCCTTCGAAAAAACTAAACAAAAGCTAGTCCAATTGAATTCTCGTCATCATCAGCTATCGTGTTTACAGCAATGCTGCCAAAGGTTTGCTAATGCACGCTCTCAGCGCATCTAAAACTTGCATTATGCCTTTAGGCTTTTTAAATTATAGTGTTCCTTGTCTAGGTAAAGAATTCGTATGAGATCTAAAATGTAGCCAACATTTCACACAGGCTGCTTGTTACAGACTCTTTATGGAAGTGTCGACAATGTCTCGATATTTTTGTTTATTCCATCGGCACCTGCTAGAAAAAGCGAAAAATCGATATAAAATTAACTCATGAGTGGGATTATTAGGTTTTAGTACGCGTGTATTCAGGTCGAAATTACCGACTTGTCGTGGACCGACATCCTTCGAAAAAACTAAACAAAAGCTAGTCCAATTGAATTCTCGTCATCATCAGCTATCGTGTTTACAGCAATGCTGCCAAAGGTTTGCTAATGCACGCTCTCAGCGCATCTAGAACTTGCATTATGCCTTTAGGTTTTTTTAATTTATAGTGTTCCTTGCCTAGGTAAAGAATTCGTATGAGATCTAAAATGTAGCCAACGTTTCACACAGGCTGCTTGTCACAGACTCTTTATGGAAGTGTCGACAATGTCTCGATATTTTTGTTTATTCCATCGGCACCTGCTAGAAAAAGCGAAAAATCGATATAAAATTAACTCATGAGTGGGATTATTAGGTTTTAGTACGCGTGTATTCAGGTCGAACTTACCGACTTGGCGTGGACCGACATCCTTCGAAAAAACTTAACAAAATCTAGTCCAATTGAATTCTCGTCATCATCAGCTATCGTGTTTACAGCAATGCTGCCAAAGGTTTGCTAATGCACGCTCTCAGCGCATCTAAAACTTGCATTATGCCTTTAGGTTTTTTTAATTTATAGTGTTCCTTGCCTAGGTAAAGAATTCGTATGAGATCTAAAATGTAGCCAACGTTTCACACAGGCTGCTTGTTACAGACTCTTTATGGAAGTGTCGACAATGTCTCGATTTTTTTGTTTACTCCATCGGCACCTGCTAGAAAAAGCGAAAAATCGATATAAAATTAACTCATGAGTGGGATTATTAGGTTTTAGTACGCGTGTATTCAGGTCGAAATTACCGACTTGTGTGGACCGACATCCTTCGAAAAAACTAAACAAAATCTAGTCCAATTGAATTCTCGTCATCATCAGCTATCGTGTTTACAGCAATGCTGCCAAAGGTTTGCTAATGCACGCTCTCAGCGCATCTAAAACTTGCATTATGCCTTTAGGTTTTTTTAATTTATAGTGTTCCTTGCCTAGGTAAAGAATTCGTATGAGATCTAAAATGTAGCCAACGTTTCACACAGGCTGCTTGTTACAGACTCTTTATGGAAGTGTCGACAATGTCTCGATTTTTTTGTTTACTCCATCGGCACCTGCTAGAAAAAGCGAAAAATCGATATAAAATTAACTCATGAGTGGGATTATTAGGTTTTAGTACGCGTGTATTCAGGTCGAAATTACCGACTTGTCGTGGACCGACATCCTTCGAAAAAACTAAACAAAAGCTAGTCCAATTGAATTCTCGTCATCATCAGCTATCGTGTTTACAGCAATGCTGCCAAAGGTTTGCTAATGCACGCTCTCAGCGCATCTAAAACTTGCATTATGCCTTTAGGTTTTTTTAATTTATAGTGTTCCTTGTCTAGGTAAAGAATTCGTATGAGATCTAAAATGTAGCCAACGTTTCACACAGGCTGCTTGTTACAGACTCTTTATGGAAGTGTCGACAATGTCTCGATATTTTTGTTTATTCCATCGGCACCTGCTAGAAAAAGCGAAACACCGATATAAAATTAACTCATGAGTGGGATTATTAGGTTTTAGTACGCGTGTATTCAGGTCGAACTTACCGACTTGACGTGGACCGACATCCTTCGAAAAAACTAAACAAAATCTAGTCCAATTGAATTCTCGTCATCATCAGCTATCGTGTTTACAGCAATGCTGCCAAAGGTTTGCTAATGCACGCTCTCAGCGAATCTAAAACTTGCATTATGCCTTTAGGTTTTTTTAATTTATAGTGTTCCTTGCCTAGGTAAAGAATTCGTATGAGATCTAAAATGTAGCCAACGTTTCACACAGGCTGCTTGTTACAGACTCTTTATGGAAGTGTCGACAATGTCTCGATATTTTTGTTTATTCCATCGGCACCTGCTAGAAAAAGCGAAACACCGATATAAAATTAACTCATGAGTGGGATTATTAGGTTTTAGTACGCCTGTATTCAGGTCGAACTTACCGACTTGGCGTGGACCGACATCCTTCGAAAAAACTAAACAAAATCTAGTCCAATTGAATTCTCGTCATCATCAGCTATCGTGTTTACAGCAATGCTGCCAAAGGTTTGCTAGTGCACGCTCTCAGCGCATCAAAAACTTGCATTATGCCTTTAGGTTTTTTTAATTTATAGTGTTCCTTGCCTAGGTAAAGAATTCGTATGAGATCTAAAATGTAGCCAACGTTTCACACAGGCTGCTGGTTACAGACTCTTTATGGAAGTGTCGACAATGCCTCGATTTTTTTGTTTATTCCATCGGCACCTGCTAGAAAAAGCGAAACACCGATATAAAATTAACTCATGAGTGGGATTATTAGGTTTTAGTACGCCTGTATTCAGGTCGAACTTACCGACTTGGCGTGGACCGACATCCTTCGAAAAAACTAAACAAAATCTAGTCCAATTGAATTCTCGTCATCATCAGCTATCGTGTTTACAGCAATGCTGCCAAAGGTTTGCTAATGCACGCTCTCAGCGAATCTAAAACTTGCATTATGCCTTTAGGTTTTTTTAATTTATAGTGTTCCTTGCCTAGGTAAAGAAGTCGTATGAGATCTAAAATGTAGCCAACATTTCACACAGGCTGCTTGTTACAGACTCTTTATGGAAGTGTCGACAATGTCTCGATATTTTTGTTTATTCCATCGGCACCTGCTAGAAAAAGCGAAACACCGATATAAAATTAACTCATGAGTGGGATTATTAGGTTTTAGTACGCGTGTATTCAGGTCGAACTTACCGACTTGGCGTGGACCGACATCCTTCGAAAAAACTTAACAAAATCTAGTCCAATTGAATTCTCGTCATCATCAGCTATCGTGTTTACAGCAATGCTGCCAAAGGTTTGCTAGTGCACGCTCTCAGCGCATCAAAAACTGGAATTATGCCTTTAGGTTTTTTTAATTTATAGTGTTCCTTGCCTAGATAAAGAATTCGTATGAGATCTAAAATGTAGCCAACGTTTCACACAGGCTGCTTGTTACAGACTCTTTATGGAAGTGTCGACAATGTCTCGATTTTTTTGTTTACTCCATCGGCACCTGCTAGAAAAACCGAAAAATCGATATAAAATTAACTCATGAGTGGGATTATTAGGTTTTAGTACGCGTGTATTCAGGTCGAAATTACCGACTTGTCGTGGACCGACATCCTTCGAAAAAACTAAACAAAAGCTAGTCCAATTGAATTCTCGTCATCATCAGCTATCGTGTTTACAGCAATGCTGCCAAAGGTTTGCTAATGCACGCTCTCAGCGCATCTAAAACTTGCATTATGCCTTTAGGTTTTTTTAATTTATAGTGTTCCTTGTCTAGGTAAAGAATTCGTATGAGATCTAAAATGTAGCCAACGTTTCACACAGGCTGCTTGTTACAGACTCTTTATGGAAGTGTCGACAATGTCTCGATATTTTTGTTTATTCCATCGGCACCTGCTAGAAAAAGCGAAAAACCGATATAAAATTAACTCATGAGTGGGATTATTAGGTTTTAGTACGCGTGTATTCAGGTCGAAATTACCGACTTGTCGTGGACCGACATCCTTCGAAAAAACTAAACAAAAGCTAGTCCAATTGAATTCTCGTCATCATCAGCTATCGTGTTTACAGCAATGCTGCCAAAGGTTTGCTAATGCACGCTCTCAGCGCATCTAAAACTTGCATTATGCCTTTAGGTTTTTTTAATTTATAGTGTTCCTTGTCTAGGTAAAGAATTCGTATGAGATCTAAAATGTAGCCAACGTTTCACACAGGCTGCTTGTTACAGACTCTTTATGGAAGTGTCGACAATGTCTCGATATTTTTGTTTATTCCATCGGCACCTGCTAGAAAAAGCGAAAAACCGATATAAAATTAACTCATGAGTGGGATTATTAGGTTTTAGTACGCGTGTATTCAGGTCGAACTTACCGATATGGCGTGGATTGACATCCTTGGAAAAAAACAATACAAAAGCTAGTCTAATTGAATTGTCGTCATCATCAGCTGTCGAGTTTACAGCAATGCTGCCGAAGTCCTGCTGCTGCTCTCTTTCGGTGCATCTACAACTCGCATTATGCCTTTAGGTTTTTTTTAATTTATAGTGTGCCTTGCCTATGTAAAGAATTCGTATGAGATCTGAAATCTAGCAAAAGTTTCACACAGGCTGTTTGTTACAGACTCTTTATGGAAGTGTCGACAATGTAACGATATTTTTGTTTATTCCATTGGCACCTGGTAGAAAAAGCGAAAATCGATATAAAATTAACTGATGAGTGGGTTGAATAGACATTAGTACACGTGTATTCAGGCCGAAATTACTGACATGGCGTGGATGGACATCCTTGGAAAAAACAAAACAAAAGCTAGTCCAATTGAATTCTCGTCATCATCAGCTGTCGAGTTTACAGCAATGCTGCCGAAGTCCTGCTGCTGCTCTCTTTCGGTGCATCTACAACTCGCATTATGCCTTTAGGTTTTTTTTAATTTATAGTGTGCCTTGCCTATGTAAAGAATTCGTATGAGATCTAAAATGTAGCCAACGTTTCACACAGGCTGCTTGTTACAGACTCTTTATGGAAGTGTCGACAATGTCTCGATATTTTTGTTTATTCCATCGGCACCTGCTAGAAAAAGCGAAAAACCGATATAAAATTAACTCATGAGTGGGAATTTTAGGTTTTAGTACGCGTGTATTCAGGTCGAACTTACCGATATGGCGTGGATTGACATCCTTGGAAAAAAACAATACAAAAGCTAGTCTAATTGAATTCTCGTCATCATCAGCTGTCGAGTTTACAGCAATGCTGCCGAAGTCCTGCTGCTGCTCTCTCTCGGTGCATCTACAACTCGCATTATGCCTTTAGGTTTTTTTTTTTTAATTTATAGTGTGCCTTGCCTATGTAAAGAATTCGTATGAGATCTGAAATCTAGCAAAAGTTTCACACAGGCTGTTTGTTACAGACTGTTTATGGAAGTGTCGACAATGTAACGATATTTTTGTTTATTCCATCGGCACTTGCTAGAAAAAGCGGAGAACCGATATAAAATTAACTCATGAGTGGGTTGATTAGGCTTTAGTACACGTGTATTCAGGCCGAAATTACTGACATGGCGTGGATGGACATCCTTGGAAAAAAACAAAACAAAAGCTAGTCCAATTGAATTCTCGTCATCATCAGCTGTCGAGTTTACAGCAATGCTGCCGAAGTCCTGCTGCTGCACGCTCTCGGTGCATCTACAACTTGCATTACGCCTTTAGGTTTTTTTAATTTATAGTGTCCCTTGCCTAGGTAAAGAATTCGTATGAGATCTAAAATGTAGCCAACGTTTTACACAGGCTACTTGTTGCAGACTCTTTATGGAAGTGTCGACAATGTCTCGATATTTTTGTTTATTCCATCGGCACCTGCTAGAAAAAGCGAAAACCGATATAAAATTAACTCATGAGTTGGATTATTAGGCTTTAGTACGCGTGTATTCAGGTCGAACTTACCGACTTGGCGTGGACCGACATCCTTCGAAAAAACTAAACAAAAGCTAGTCCAATTGAATTCTCGTCATCATCAGCTATCGTGTTTACAGCAATGCTGCCAAAGGTTTGCTAATGCACGCTCTCAGCGCATCTAAAACTTGCATTATGCCTTTAGGTTTTTTTAATTTATAGTGTTCCTTGCCTAGGTAAAGAATTCGTATGAGATCTAAAATGTAGCCAACGTTTCACACAGGCTGCTTGTTACAGACTCTTTATGGAAGTGTCGACAATGTCTCGATTTTTTTGTTTACTCCATCGGCACCTGCTAGAAAAAGCGAAAAATCGATATAAAATTAACTCATGAGTGGGATTATTAGGTTTTAGTACGCGTGTATTCAGGTCGAAATTACCGACTTGTGTGGACCGACATCCTTCGAAAAAACTTAACAAAATCTAGTCCAATTGAATTCTCGTCATTATCAGCTATCGTGTTTACAGCAATGCTGCCAAAGGTTTGCTAATGCACGCTCTCAGCGCATCTAAAACTTGCATTATGCCTTTAGGTTTTTTTAATTTATAGTGTTCCTTGCCTAGGTAAAGAATTCGTATGAGATCTAAAATGTAGCCAACGTTTCACACAGGCTGCTTGTTACAGACTCTTTATGGAAGTGTCGACAATGTCTCGATTTTTTTGTTTGCTCCATCGGCACCTGCTAGAAAAAGCGAAAAATCGATATAAAATTAACTCATGAGTGGGATTATTAGGTTTTAGTACGCGTGTATTCAGGTCGAAATTACCGACTTGTGTGGACCGACATCCTTCGAAAAAACTAAACAAAATCTAGTCCAATTGAATTCTCGTCATCATCAGCTATCGTGTTTACAGCAATGCTGCCAAAGGTTTGCTAATGCACGCTCTCAGCGCATCTAAAACTTGCATTATGCCTTTAGGTTTTTTTAATTTATAGTGTTCCTTGCCTAGGTAAAGAAGTCGTATGAGATCTAAAATGTAGCCAACGTTTCACACAGGCTGCTTGTTACAGACTCTTTATGGAAGTGTCGACAATGTCTCGATATTTTTGTTTATTCCATCGGCACCTGCTAGAAAAAGCGAAAAATCGATATAAAATTAACTCATGAGTGGGATTATTAGGTTTTAGTACGCGTGTATTCAGGTCGAACTTACCGACTTGGCGTGGACCGACATCCTTCGAAAAAACTTAACAAAATCTAGTCCAATTGAATTCTCGTCATCATCAGCTATCGTGTTTACAGCAATGCTGCCAAAGGTTTGCTAATGCACGCTCTCAGCGCATCTAAAACTTGCATTATGCCTTTAGGTTTTTTTAATTTATAGTGTTCCTTGCCTAGGTAAAGAATTCGTATGAGATCTAAAATGTAGCCAACGTTTCACACAGGCTGCTTGTTACAGACTCTTTATGGAAGTGTCGACAATGTCTCGATATTTTTGTTTACTCCATCGGCACCTGCTAGAAAAAGCGAAAAATCGATATAAAATTAACTCATGAGTGGGATTATTAGGTTTTAGTACGCGTGTATTCAGGTCGAAATTACCGACTTGTCGTGGACCGACATCCTTCGAAAAAACTAAACAAAAGCTAGTCCAATTGAATTCTCGTCATCATCAGCTATCGTGTTTACAGCAATGCTGCCAAAGGTTTGCTAATGCACGCTCTCAGCGCATCTAAATCTTGCATTATGCCTTTAGGTTTTTTTAATTTATAGTGTTCCTTGCCTAGGTAAAGAATTCGTATGAGATCTAAAATGTAGCCAACGTTTCACACAGGCTGCTTGTTACAGACTCTTTATGGAAGTGTCGACAATGTCTCGATTTTTTTGTTTACTCCATCGGCACCTGCTAGAAAAAGCGAAAAACCGATATAAAATTAACTCATGAGTGGGATTATTAGGTTTTAGTACGCGTGTATTCAGGTCGAACTTACCGATATGGCGTGGATTGACATCCTTGGAAAAAAACAATACAAAAGCTAGTCTAATTGAATTCTCGTCATCATCAGCTGTCGAGTTTACAGCAATGCTGCCGAAGTCCTGCTGCTGCTCTCTCTCGGTGCATCTACAACTCGCATTATGCCTTTAGGTTTTTTTTTTTAATTTATAGTGTGCCTTGCCTATGTAAAGAATTCGTATGAGATCTGAAATCTAGCAAAAGTTTCACACAGGCTGTTTGTTACAGACTGTTTATGGAAGTGTCGACAATGTAACGATATTTTTGTTTATTCCATCGGCACTTGCTAGAAAAAGCGAAGAACCGATATAAAATTAACTCATGAGTGGGTTGATTAGGCTTTAGTACACGTGTATTCAGGCCGAAATTACTGACATGGCGTGGATGGACATCCTTGGGAAAAAACGAAACAAAAGCTAGTCCAATTGAATTCTCGTCATCATCAGCTGTCGAGTTTACAGCAATGCTGCCGAAGTCCTGCTGCTGCACGCTCTCGGTGCATCTACAACTTGCATTACGCCTTTAGGTTTTTTTTAATTTATAGTGTCCCTTGCCTAGGTAAAGAATTCGTATGAGATCTAAAATGTAGCCAACGTTTTACACAGGCTACTTGTTGCAGACACTTTATGGAAGTGTCGACAATGTCTCGATATTTTTGTTTATTCCATCGGCACCTGCTAGAAAAAGAGAAAACCGATATAAAATTAACTCATGAGTTGGATTATTAGGCTTTAGTACGCGTGTATTCAGGTCGAAATTACCGACTTGTGTGGACCGACATCCTTCGAAAAAACTAAACAAAATCTAGTCCAATTGAATTCTCGTCATCATCAGCTATCGTGTTTACAGCAATGCTGCCAAAGGTTTGCTAATGCACGCTCTCAGCGCATCTAAAACTTGCATTATGCCTTTAGGTTTTTTTAATTTATAGTGTTCCTTGCCTAGGTAAAGAATTCGTATGAGATCTAAAATGTAGCCAACGTTTTACACAGGCTACTTGTTGCAGACTCTTTATGGAAGTGTCGACAATGTCTCGATATTTTTGTTTATTCCATCGGCACCTGCTAGAAAAAGCGAAAACCGATATAAAATTAACTCATGAGTTGGATTATTAGGCTTTAGTACGCGTGTATTCAGGTCGAAATTACCGACTTGTGTGGACCGACATCCTTCGAAAAAACTAAACAAAATCTAGTCCAATTGAATTCTCGTCAACATCAGCTATCGTGTTTACAGCAATGCTGCCAAAGGTTTGCTAATGCACGCTCTCAGCGCATCTAAAACTTGCATTATGCCTTTAGGTTTTTTTAATTTATAGTGTTCCTTGCCTAGGTAAAGAATTCGTATGAGATCTAAAATGTAGCCAACGTTTCACACAGGCTGCTTGTTACAGACTCTTTATGGAAGTGTCGGCAATGTCTCGATATTTTTGTTTATTCCATCGGCATCTGCTAGAAAAAGCGAAGAACCGATATAAAATTAACTCATGAGTGGGTTGATTAGGCTTTAGTACACGTGTATTC
This sequence comes from Amblyomma maculatum, assembly GCF_055883805.1. NCBI lineage: Eukaryota > Metazoa > Arthropoda > Arachnida > Ixodida > Ixodidae > Amblyomma > Amblyomma maculatum. The sequence continues at coordinate 131,459,554 of NC_139352.1, forward strand.
AGGCCGAAATTACTGACATGGCATGGATGGACATCCTTGGAAAAAAACGAAACAAAAGCTAGTCCAATTGAATTCTCGTCATCATCAGCTGTCGAGTTTACAGCAATGCTGCCGAAGTCCTGCTGCTGCACGCTCTCGGTGCATCTACAACTTGCATTACGCCTTTAGGTTTTTTTAATTTATAGTGTCCCTTGCCTAGGTAAAGAATTCGTATGAGATCTAAAATGTAGCCAACGTTTTACACAGGCTACTTGTTGCAGACTCTTTATGGAAGTGTCGACAATGTCTCGATATTTTTGTTTATTCCATCGGCACCTGCTAGAAAAAGCGAAAACCGATATAAAATTAACTCATGAGTTGGATTATTAGGCTTTAGTACGCGTGTATTCAGGTCGAAATTACCGACTTGTGTGGACCGACATCCTTCGAAAAAACTAAACAAAATCTAGTCCAATTGAATTCTCGTCATCATCAGCTATCGTGTTTACAGCAATGCTGCCAAAGGTTTGCTAATGCACGCTCTCAGCGCATCTAAAACTTGCATTATGCCTTTAGGTTTTTTTAATTTATAGTGTTCCTTGCCTAGGTAAAGAATTCGTATGAGATCTAAAATGTAGCCAACGTTTCACACAGGCTGCTTGTTACAGACTCTTTATGGAAGTGTCGACAATGTCTCGATATTTTTGTTTATTCCATCGGCACCTGCTAGAAAAAGCGAAACACCGATATAAAATTAACTCATGAGTGGGATTATTAGGTTTTAGTACGCGTGTATTCAGGTCGAACTTACCGACTTGGCGTGGACCGACATCCTTCGAAAAAACTTAACAAAATCTAGTCCAATTGAATTCTCGTCATCATCAGCTATCGTGTTTACAGCAATGCTGCCAAAGGTTTGCTAATGCACGCTCTCAGCGCATCTAAAACTTGCATTATGACTTTAGGTTTTTTTAATTTATAGTGTTCCTTGCCTAGGTAAAGAATTCGTATGAGATCTAAAATGTAGCCAACGTTTCACACAGGCTGCTTGTTACAGAATCTTTATGGAAGTGTCGACAATGTCTCGATATTTTTGTTTATTCCATCGGCACCTGCTAGAAAAAGCGAAAAATCGATATAAAATTAACTCATGAGTGGGATTATTAGGTTTTAGTACGCGTGTATTCAGGTTGAACTTACCGATATGGCGTGGATTGACATCCTTGGAAAAAAACAATACAAAAGCTAGTCTAATTGAATTGTCGTCATCATCAGCTGTCGAGTTTACAGCAATGCTGCCGAAGTCCTGCTGCTGCTCTCTTTCGGTGCATCTACAACTCGCATTATGCCTTTAGGTTTTTTTTAATTTATAGTGTGCCTTGCCTATGTAAAGAATTCGTATGAGATCTGAAATCTAGCAAAAGTTTCACACAGGCTGTTTGTTACAGACTCTTTATGGAAGTGTCGACAATGTAACGATATTTTTGTTTATTCCATTGGCACCTGGTAGAAAAAGCGAAAATCGATATAAAATTAACTGATGAGTGGGTTGAATAGACATTAGTACACGTGTATTCAGGCCGAAATTACTGACATGGCGTGGATGGACATCCTTGGAAAAAACAAAACAAAAGCTAGTCCAATTGAATTCTCGTCATCATCAGCTGTCGAGTTTACAGCAATGCTGCCGAAGTCCTGCTGCTGCTCTCTTTCGGTGCATCTACAACTCGCATTATGCCTTTAGGTTTTTTTTAATTTATAGTGTGCCTTGCCTATGTAAAGAATTCGTATGAGATCTAAAATGTAGCCAACGTTTCACACAGGCTGCTTGTTACAGACTCTTTATGGAAGTGTCGACAATGTCTCGATATTTTTGTTTATTCCATCGGCACCTGCTAGAAAAAGCGAAAAACCGATATAAAATTAACTCATTAGTGGGATTATTAGGTTTTAGTACGCGTGTATTCAGGTCGAACTTACCGATATGGCGTGGATTGACATCCTTGGAAAAAAACAATACAAAAGCTAGTCTAATTGAATTCTCGTCATCATCAGCTGTCGAATTTACAGCAATGCTGCCGAAGTCCTGCTGCTGCTCTCTCTCGGTGCATCTACAACTCGCATTATGCCTTTAGGTTTTTTTTTAATTTATAGTGTGCCTTGCCTATGTAAAGAATTCGTATGAGATCTGAAATCTAGCAAAAGTTTCACACAGGCTGTTTGTTACAGACTGTTTATGGAAGTGTCGACAATGTAACGATATTTTTGTTTATTCCATCGGCACTTGCTAGAAAAAGCGAAGAACCGATATAAAATTAACTCATGAGTGGGTTGATTAGGCTTTAGTACACGTGTATTCAGGCCGAAATTACTGACATGGCGTGGATGGACATCCTTGGAAAAAAACGAAACAAAAGCTAGTCCAATTGAATTCTCGTCATCATCAGCTGTCGAGTTTACAGCAATGCTGCCGAAGTCCTGCTGCTGCACGCTCTCGGTGCATCTACAACTTGCATTACGCCTTTAGGTTTTTTTAATTTATAGTGTCCCTTGCCTAGGTAAAGAATTCGTATGAGATCTAAAATGTAGCCAACGTTTTACACAGGCTACTTGTTGCAGACTCTTTATGGAAGTGTCGACAATGTCTCGATATTTTTGTTTATTCCATCGGCACCTGCTAGAAAAAGCGAAAACCGATATAAAATTAACTCATGAGTTGGATTATTAGGCTTTAGTACGCGTGTATTCAGGTCGAAATTACCGACTTGTGTGGACCGACATCCTTCGAAAAAACTAAACAAAATCTAGTCCAATTGAATTCTCGTCATCATCAGCTATCGTGTTTACAGCAATGCTGCCAAAGGTTTGCTAATGCACGCTCTCAGCGCATCTAAAACTTGCATTATGCCTTTAGGTTTTTTTAATTTATAGTGTTCCTTGCCTAGGTAAAGAATTCGTATGAGATCTAAAATGTAGCCAACGTTTCACACAGGCTGCTTGTTAGAGACTCTTTATGGAAGTGTCGACAATGTCTCGATATTTTTGTTTATTCCATCGGCACCTGCTAGAAAAAGCGAAACACCGATATAAAATTAACTCATGAGTGGGATTATTAGGTTTTAGTACGCGTGTATTCAGGTCGAACTTACCGACTTGGCGTGGACCGACATCCTTCGAAAAAACTTAACAAAATCTAGTCCAATTGAATTCTCGTAATCATCAGCTATCGTGTTTACAGCAATGCTGCCAAAGGTTTGCTAATGCACGCTCTCAGCGCATCTAAAACTTGCATTATGCCTTTAGGTTTTTTTAATTTATAGTGTTCCTTGCCTAGGTAAAGAATTCGTATGAGATCTAAAATGTAGCCAACGTTTCACACAGGCTGCTTGTTACAGACTCTTTATGGAAGTGTCGACAATGTCTCGATTTTTTTGTTTACTCCATCGGCACCTGCTAGAAAAAGCGAAAAATCGATATAAAATTAACTCATGAGTTGGATTATTAGGTTTTAGTACGCGTGTATTCAGGTCGAAATTACCGACTTGTGTGGACCGACATCCTTCGAAAAAACTAAACAAAATCTAGTCCAATTGAATTCTCGTCATCATCAGCTATCGTGTTTACAGCAATGCTGCCAAAGGTTTGCTAATGCACGCTCTCAGCGCATCTAAAACTTGCATTATGCCTTTAGGTTTTTTTAATTTATAGTGTTCCTTGCCTAGGTAAAGAATTCGTATGAGATCTAAAATGTAGCCAACGTTTCACACAGGCTGCTTGTTACAGACTCTTTATGGAAGTGTCGGCAATGTCTCGATATTTTTGTTTATTCCATCGGCATCTGCTAGAAAAAGCGAAGAACCGATATAAAATTAACTCATGAGTGGGTTGATTAGGCTTTAGTACACGTGTATTCAGGCCGAAATTACTGACATGGCATGGATGGACATCCTTGGAAAAAAACGAAACAAAAGCTAGTCCAATTGAATTCTCGTCATCATCAGCTGTCGAGTTTACAGCAATGCTGCCGAAGTCCTGCTGCTGCACGCTCTCGGTGCATCTACAACTTGCATTACGCCTTTAGGTTTTTTTAATTTATAGTGTCCCTTGCCTAGGTAAAGAATTCGTATGAGATCTAAAATGTAGCCAACGTTTTACACAGGCTACTTGTTGCAGACTCTTTATGGAAGTGTCGACAATGTCTCGATATTTTTGTTTATTCCATCGGCACCTGCTAGAAAAAGCGAAAACCGATATAAAATTAACTCATGAGTTGGATTATTAGGCTTTAGTACGCGTGTATTCAGGTCGAAATTACCGACTTGTGTGGACCGACATCCTTCGAAAAAACTAAACAAAATCTAGTCCAATTGAATTCTCGTCATCATCAGCTATCGTGTTTACAGCAATGCTGCCAAAGGTTTGCTAATGCACGCTCTCAGCGCATCTAAAACTTGCATTATGCCTTTAGGTTTTTTTAATTTATAGTGTTCCTTGCCTAGGTAAAGAATTCGTATGAGATCTAAAATGTAGCCAACGTTTCACACAGGCTGCTTGTTACAGACTCTTTATGGAAGTGTCGACAATGTCTCGATATTTTTGTTTATTCCATCGGCACCTGCTAGAAAAAGCGAAACACCGATATAAAATTAACTCATGAGTGGGATTATTAGGTTTTAGTACGCGTGTATTCAGGTCGAACTTACCGACTTGGCGTGGACCGACATCCTTCGAAAAAACTTAACAAAATCTAGTCCAATTGAATTCTCGTCATCATCAGCTATCGTGTTTACAGCAATGCTGCCAAAGGTTTGCTAATGCACGCTCTCAGCGCATCTAAAACTTGCATTATGACTTTAGGTTTTTTTAATTTATAGTGTTCCTTGCCTAGGTAAAGAATTCGTATGAGATCTAAAATGTAGCCAACGTTTCACACAGGCTGCTTGTTACAGAATCTTTATGGAAGTGTCGACAATGTCTCGATATTTTTGTTTATTCCATCGGCACCTGCTAGAAAAAGCGAAAAATCGATATAAAATTAACTCATGAGTGGGATTATTAGGTTTTAGTACGCGTGTATTCAGGTTGAACTTACCGATATGGCGTGGATTGACATCCTTGGAAAAAAACAATACAAAAGCTAGTCTAATTGAATTGTCGTCATCATCAGCTGTCGAGTTTACAGCAATGCTGCCGAAGTCCTGCTGCTGCTCTCTTTCGGTGCATCTACAACTCGCATTATGCCTTTAGGTTTTTTTTAATTTATAGTGTGCCTTGCCTATGTAAAGAATTCGTATGAGATCTGAAATCTAGCAAAAGTTTCACACAGGCTGTTTGTTACAGACTCTTTATGGAAGTGTCGACAATGTAACGATATTTTTGTTTATTCCATTGGCACCTGGTAGAAAAAGCGAAAATCGATATAAAATTAACTGATGAGTGGGTTGAATAGACATTAGTACACGTGTATTCAGGCCGAAATTACTGACATGGCGTGGATGGACATCCTTGGAAAAAACAAAACAAAAGCTAGTCCAATTGAATTCTCGTCATCATCAGCTGTCGAGTTTACAGCAATGCTGCCGAAGTCCTGCTGCTGCTCTCTTTCGGTGCATCTACAACTCGCATTATGCCTTTAGGTTTTTTTTAATTTATAGTGTGCCTTGCCTATGTAAAGAATTCGTATGAGATCTAAAATGTAGCCAACGTTTCACACAGGCTGCTTGTTACAGACTCTTTATGGAAGTGTCGACAATGTCTCGATATTTTTGTTTATTCCATCGGCACCTGCTAGAAAAAGCGAAAAACCGATATAAAATTAACTCATTAGTGGGATTATTAGGTTTTAGTACGCGTGTATTCAGGTCGAACTTACCGATATGGCGTGGATTGACATCCTTGGAAAAAAACAATACAAAAGCTAGTCTAATTGAATTCTCGTCATCATCAGCTGTCGAGTTTACAGCAATGCTGCCGAAGTCCTGCTGCTGCTCTCTCTCGGTGCATCTACAACTCGCATTATGCCTTTAGGTTTTTTTTTTAATTTATAGTGTGCCTTGCCTATGTAAAGAATTCGTATGAGATCTGAAATCTAGCAAAAGTTTCACACAGGCTGTTTGTTACAGACTGTTTATGGAAGTGTCGACAATGTAACGATATTTTTGTTTATTCCATCGGCACTTGCTAGAAAAAGCGAAGAACCGATATAAAATTAACTCATGAGTGGGTTGATTAGGCTTTAGTACACGTGTATTCAGGCCGAAATTACTGACATGGCGTGGATGGACATCCTTGGAAAAAAACGAAACAAAAGCTAGTCCAATTGAATTCTCGTCATCATCAGCTGTCGAGTTTACAGCAATGCTGCCGAAGTCCTGCTGCTGCACGCTCTCGGTGCATCTACAACTTGCATTACGCCTTTAGGTTTTTTTAATTTATAGTGTCCCTTGCCTAGGTAAAGAATTCGTATGAGATCTAAAATGTAGCCAACGTTTTACACAGGCTACTTGTTGCAGACTCTTTATGGAAGTGTCGACAATGTCTCGATATTTTTGTTTATTCCATCGGCACCTGCTAGAAAAAGCGAAAACCGATATAAAATTAACTCATGAGTTGGATTATTAGGCTTTAGTACGCGTGTATTCAGGTCGAAATTACCGACTTGTGTGGACCGACATCCTTCGAAAAAACTAAACAAAATCTAGTCCAATTGAATTCTCGTCATCATCAGCTATCGTGTTTACAGCAATGCTGCCAAAGGTTTGCTAATGCACGCTCTCAGCGCATCTAAAACTTGCATTATGCCTTTAGGTTTTTTTAATTTATAGTGTTCCTTGCCTAGGTAAAGAATTCGTATGAGATCTAAAATGTAGCCAACGTTTCACACAGGCTGCTTGTTAGAGACTCTTTATGGAAGTGTCGACAATGTCTCGATATTTTTGTTTATTCCATCGGCACCTGCTAGAAAAAGCGAAACACCGATATAAAATTAACTCATGAGTGGGATTATTAGGTTTTAGTACGCGTGTATTCAGGTCGAACTTACCGACTTGGCGTGGACCGACATCCTTCGAAAAAACTTAACAAAATCTAGTCCAATTGAATTCTCGTAATCATCAGCTATCGTGTTTACAGCAATGCTGCCAAAGGTTTGCTAATGCACGCTCTCAGCGCATCTAAAACTTGCATTATGCCTTTAGGTTTTTTTAATTTATAGTGTTCCTTGCCTAGGTAAAGAATTCGTATGAGATCTAAAATGTAGCCAACGTTTCACACAGGCTGCTTGTTACAGACTCTTTATGGAAGTGTCGACAATGTCTCGATTTTTTTGTTTACTCCATCGGCACCTGCTAGAAAAAGCGAAAAATCGATATAAAATTAACTCATGAGTTGGATTATTAGGTTTTAGTACGCGTGTATTCAGGTCGAAATTACCGACTTGTGTGGACCGACATCCTTCGAAAAAACTAAACAAAATCTAGTCCAATAGAATTCTCGTCATCATCAGCTATCGTGTTTACAGCAATGCTGCCAAAGGTTTGCTAATGCACGCTCTCAGCGCATCTAAAACTTGCATTATGCCTTTAGGTTTTTTTAATTTATAGTGTTCCTTGCCTAGGTAAAGAATTCGTATGAGATCTAAAATGTAGCCAACGTTTCACACAGGCTGCTTGTTACAGACTCTTTATGGAAGTGTCGACAATGTCTCGATATTTTTGTTTATTCCATCGGCACCTGCTAGAAAAAGCGAAGAACCGATATAAAATTAACTCATGAGTGGGTTGATTAGGCTTTAGTACACGTGTATTCAGGCCGAAATTACTGACATGGCGTGGATGGACATCCTTGGAAAAAAACGAAACAAAAGCTAGTCCAATTGAATTCTCGTCATCATCAGCTGTCGAGTTTACAGCAATGCTGCCGAAGTCCTGCTGCTGCACGCTCTCGGTGCATCTACAACTTGCATTACGCCTTTAGGTTTTTTTAATTTATAGTGTCCCTTGCCTAGGTAAAGAATTCGTATGAGATCTAAAATGTAGCCAACGTTTTACACAGGCTACTTGTTGCAGACTCTTTATGGAAGTGTCGACAATGTCTCGATATTTTTGTTTATTCCATCGGCACCTGCTAGAAAAAGCGAAAACCGATATAAAATTAACTCATGAGTTGGATTATTAGGCTTTAGTACGCGTGTATTCAGGTCGAAATTACCGACTTGTGTGGACCGACATCCTTCGAAAAAACTAAACAAAATCTAGTCCAATTGAATTCTCGTCATCATCAGCTATCGTGTTTACAGCAATGCTGCCAAAGGTTTGCTAATGCACGCTCTCAGCGCATCTAAAACTTGCATTATGCCTTTAGGTTTTTTTAATTTATAGTGTTCCTTGCCTAGGTAAAGAATTCGTATGAGATCTAAAATGTAGCCAACGTTTCACACAGGCTGCTTGTTACAGACTCTTTATGGAAGTGTCGACAATGTCTCGATATTTTTGTTTATTCCATCGGCACCTGCTAGAAAAAGCGAAACACCGATATAAAATTAACTCATGAGTGGGATTATTAGGTTTTAGTACGCGTGTATTCAGGTCGAACTTACCGACTTGGCGTGGACCGACATCCTTCGAAAAAACTTAACAAAATCTAGTCCAATTGAATTCTCGTCATCATCAGCTATCGTGTTTACAGCAATGCTGCCAAAGGTTTGCTAATGCACGCTCTCAGCGCATCTAAAACTTGCATTATGACTTTAGGTTTTTTTAATTTATAGTGTTCCTTGCCTAGGTAAAGAATTCGTATGAGATCTAAAATGTAGCCAACGTTTCACACAGGCTGCTTGTTACAGAATCTTTATGGAAGTGTCGACAATGTCTCGATATTTTTGTTTATTCCATCGGCACCTGCTAGAAAAAGCGAAAAATCGATATAAAATTAACTCATGAGTGGGATTATTAGGTTTTAGTACGCGTGTATTCAGGTTGAACTTACCGATATGGCGTGGATTGACATCCTTGGAAAAAAACAATACAAAAGCTAGTCTAATTGAATTGTCGTCATCATCAGCTGTCGAGTTTACAGCAATGCTGCCGAAGTCCTGCTGCTGCTCTCTTTCGGTGCATCTACAACTCGCATTATGCCTTTAGGTTTTTTTTAATTTATAGTGTGCCTTGCCTATGTAAAGAATTCGTATGAGATCTGAAATCTAGCAAAAGTTTCACACAGGCTGTTTGTTACAGACTCTTTATGGAAGTGTCGACAATGTAACGATATTTTTGTTTATTCCATTGGCACCTGGTAGAAAAAGCGAAAATCGATATAAAATTAACTGATGAGTGGGTTGAATAGACATTAGTACACGTGTATTCAGGCCGAAATTACTGACATGGCGTGGATGGACATCCTTGGAAAAAACAAAACAAAAGCTAGTCCAATTGAATTCTCGTCATCATCAGCTGTCGAGTTTACAGCAATGCTGCCGAAGTCCTGCTGCTGCTCTCTTTCGGTGCATCTACAACTCGCATTATGCCTTTAGGTTTTTTTTAATTTATAGTGTGCCTTGCCTATGTAAAGAATTCGTATGAGATCTAAAATGTAGCCAACGTTTCACACAGGCTGCTTGTTACAGACTCTTTATGGAAGTGTCGACAATGTCTCGATATTTTTGTTTATTCCATCGGCACCTGCTAGAAAAAGCGAAAAACCGATATAAAATTAACTCATTAGTGGGATTATTAGGTTTTAGTACGCGTGTATTCAGGTCGAACTTACCGATATGGCGTGGATTGACATCCTTGGAAAAAAACAATACAAAAGCTAGTCTAATTGAATTCTCGTCATCATCAGCTGTCGAGTTTACAGCAATGCTGCCGAAGTCCTGCTGCTGCTCTCTCTCGGTGCATCTACAACTCGCATTATGCCTTTAGGTTTTTTTTTTAATTTATAGTGTGCCTTGCCTATGTAAAGAATTCGTATGAGATCTGAAATCTAGCAAAAGTTTCACACAGGCTGTTTGTTACAGACTGTTTATGGAAGTGTCGACAATGTAACGATATTTTTGTTTATTCCATCGGCACTTGCTAGAAAAAGCGAAGAACCGATATAAAATTAACTCATGAGTGGGTTGATTAGGCTTTAGTACACGTGTATTCAGGCCGAAATTACTGACATGGCGTGGATGGACATCCTTGGAAAAAAACGACACAAAAGCTAGTCCAATTGAATTCTCGTCATCATCAGCTGTCGAGTTTACAGCAATGCTGCCGAAGTCCTGCTGCTGCACGCTCTCGGTGCATCTACAACTTGCATTACGCCTTTAGGTTTTTTTAATTTATAGTGTCCCTTGCCTAGGTAAAGAATTCGTATGAGATCTAAAATGTAGCCAACGTTTTACACAGGCTACTTGTTGCAGACTCTTTATGGAAGTGTCGACAATGTCTCGATATTTTTGTTTATTCCATCGGCACCTGCTAGAAAAAGCGAAAACCGATATAAAATTAACTCATGAGTTGGATTATTAGGCTTTAGTACGCGTGTATTCAGGTCGAAATTACCGACTTGTGTGGACCGACATCCTTCGAAAAAACTAAACAAAATCTAGTCCAATTGAATTCTCGTCATCATCAGCTATCGTGTTTACAGCAATGCTGCCAAAGGTTTGCTAATGCACGCTCTCAGCGCATCTAAAACTTGCATTATGCCTTTAGGTTTTTTTAATTTATAGTGTTCCTTGCCTAGGTAAAGAATTCGTATGAGATCTAAAATGTAGCCAACGTTTCACACAGGCTGCTTGTTAGAGACTCTTTATGGAAGTGTCGACAATGTCTCGATATTTTTGTTTATTCCATCGGCACCTGCTAGAAAAAGCGAAACACCGATATAAAATTAACTCATGAGTGGGATTATTAGGTTTTAGTACGCGTGTATTCAGGTCGAACTTACCGACTTGGCGTGGACCGACATCCTTCGAAAAAACTTAACAAAATCTAGTCCAATTGAATTCTCGTAATCATCAGCTATCGTGTTTACAGCAATGCTGCCAAAGGTTTGCTAATGCACGCTCTCAGCGCATCTAAAACTTGCATTATGCCTTTAGGTTTTTTTAATTTATAGTGTTCCTTGCCTAGGTAAAGAATTCGTATGAGATCTAAAATGTAGCCAACGTTTCACACAGGCTGCTTGTTACAGACTCTTTATGGAAGTGTCGACAATGTCTCGATTTTTTTGTTTACTCCATCGGCACCTGCTAGAAAAAGCGAAAAATCGATATAAAATTAACTCATGAGTTGGATTATTAGGTTTTAGTACGCGTGTATTCAGGTCGAAATTACCGACTTGTGTGGACCGACATCCTTCGAAAAAACTAAACAAAATCTAGTCCAATTGAATTCTCGTCATCATCAGCTATCGTGTTTACAGCAATGCTGCCAAAGGTTTGCTAATGCACGCTCTCAGCGCATCTAAAACTTGCATTATGCCTTTAGGTTTTTTTAATTTATAGTGTTCCTTGCCTAGGTAAAGAATTCGTATGAGATCTAAAATGTAGCCAACGTTTCACACAGGCTGCTTGTTACAGACTCTTTATGGAAGTGTCGACAATGTCTCGATATTTTTGTTTATTCCATCGGCACCTGCTAGAAAAAGCGAAGAACCGATATAAAATTAACTCATGAGTGGGTTGATTAGGCTTTAGTACACGTGTATTCAGGCCGAAATTACTGACATGGCGTGGATGGACATCCTTGGAAAAAAACGAAACAAAAGCTAGTCCAATTGAATTCTCGTCATCATCAGCTGTCGAGTTTACAGCAATGCTGCCGAAGTCCTGCTGCTGCACGCTCTCGGTGCATCTACAACTTGCATTACGCCTTTAGGTTTTTTTAATTTATAGTGTCCCTTGCCTAGGTAAAGAATTCGTATGAGATCTAAAATGTAGCCAACGTTTTACACAGGCTACTTGTTGCAGACTCTTTATGGAAGTGTCGACAATGTCTCGATATTTTTGTTTATTCCATCGGCACCTGCTAGAAAAAGCGAAAACCGATATAAAATTAACTCATGAGTTGGATTATTAGGCTTTAGTACGCGTGTATTCAGGTCGAAATTACCGACTTGTGTGGACCGACATCCTTCGAAAAAACTAAACAAAATCTAGTCCAATTGAATTCTCGTCATCATCAGCTATCGTGTTTACAGCAATGCTGCCAAAGGTTTGCTAATGCACGCTCTCAGCGCATCTAAAACTTGCATTATGCCTTTAGGTTTTTTTAATTTATAGTGTTCCTTGCCTAGGTAAAGAATTCGTATGAGATCTAAAATGTAGCCAACGTTACACACAGGCTGCTTGTTAGAGACTCTTTATGGAAGTGTCGACAATGTCTCGATATTTTTGTTTATTCCATCGGCACCTGCTAGAAAAAGCGAAACACCGATATAAAATTAACTCATGAGTGGGATTATTAGGTTTTAGTACGCGTGTATTCAGGTCGAACTTACCGACTTGGCGTGGACCGACATCCTTCGAAAAAACTTAACAAAATCTAGTCCAATTGAATTCTCGTCATCATCAGCTATCGTGTTTACAGCAATGCTGCCAAAGGTTTGCTAATGCACGCTCTCAGCGCATCTAAAACTTGCATTATGCCTTTAGGTTTTTTTAATTTATAGTGTTCCTTGCCTAGGTAAAGAATTCGTATGAGATCTAAAATGTAGCCAACGTTTCACACAGGCTGCTTGTTAGAGACTCTTTATGGAAGTGTCGACAATGTCTCGATATTTTTGTTTATTCCATCGGCACCTGCTAGAAAAAGCGAAACACCGATATAAAATTAACTCATGAGTGGGATTATTAGGTTTTAGTACGCGTGTATTCAGGTCGAACTTACCGACTTGGCGTGGACCGACATCCTTCGAAAAAACTTAACAAAATCTAGTCCAATTGAATTCTCGTCATCATCAGCTATCGTGTTTACAGCAATGCTGCCAAAGGTTTGCTAATGCACGCTCTCAGCGCATCTAAAACTTGCATTATGCCTTTAGGTTTTTTTAATTTATAGTGTTCCTTGCCTAGGTAAAGAATTCGTATGAGATCTAAAATGTAGCCAACGTTTCACACAGGCTGCTTGTTAGAGACTCTTTATGGAAGTGTCGACAATGTCTCGATATTTTTGTTTATTCCATCGGCACCTGCTAGAAAAAGCGAAACACCGATATAAAATTAACTCATGAGTGGGATTATTAGGTTTTAGTACGCGTGTATTCAGGTCGAACTTACCGACTTGGCGTGGACCGACATCCTTCGAAAAAACTTAACAAAATCTAGTCCAATTGAATTCTCGTCATCATCAGCTATCGTGTTTACAGCAATGCTGCCAAAGGTTTGCTAATGCACGCTCTCAGCGCATCTAAAACTTGCATTATGCCTTTAGGTTTTTTTAATTTATAGTGTTCCTTGCCTAGGTAAAGAATTCGTATGATATCTAAAATGTAGCCAACGTTTCACACAGGCTGCTTGTTACAGACTCTTTATGGAAGTGTCGACAATGTCTCGATTTTTTTGTTTACTCCATCGGCACCTGCTAGAAAAAGCGAAAAATCGATATAAAATTAACTCATGAGTGGGATTATTAGGTTTTAGTACGCGTGTATTCAGGTCGAAATTACCGACTTGTGTGGACCGACATCCTTCGAAAAAACTAAACAAAATCTAGTCCAATTGAATTCTCGTCATCATCAGCTATCGTGTTTACAGCAATGCTGCCAAAGGTTTGCTAATGCACGCTCTCAGCGCATCTAAAACTTGCATTATGCCTTTAGGTTTTTTTTAATTTATAGTGTTCCTTGCCTAGGTAAAGAATTCGTATGAGATCTAAAATGTAGCCAACGTTTCACACAGGCTGCTTGTTACAGACTCTTTATGGAAGTGTCGACAATGTCTCGATATTTTTGTTTATTCCATCGGCACCTGCTAGAAAAAGCGAAGAACCGATATAAAATTAACTCATGAGTGGGTTGATTAGGCTTTAGTACACGTGTATTCAGGCCGAAATTACTGACATGGCGTGGATGGACATCCTTGGAAAAAAACGAAACAAAAGCTAGTCCAATTGAATTCTCGTCATCATCAGCTGTCGAGTTTACAGCAATGCTGCCGAAGTCCTGCTGCTGCACGCTCTCGGTGCATCTACAACTTGCATTACGCCTTTAGGTTTTTTTAATTTATAGTGTCCCTTGCCTAGGTAAAGAATTCGTATGAGATCTAAAATGTAGCCAACGTTTTACACAGGCTACTTGTTGCAGACTCTTTATGGAAGTGTCGACAATGTCTCGATATTTTTGTTTATTCCATCGGCACCTGCTAGAAAAAGCGAAAACCGATATAAAATTAACTCATGAGTTGGATTATTAGGCTTTAGTACGCGTGTATTCAGGTCGAAATTACCGACTTGTGTGGACCGACATCCTTCGAAAAAACTAAACAAAATCTAGTCCAATTGAATTCTCGTCATCATCAGCTATCGTGTTTACAGCAATGCTGCCAAAGGTTTGCTAATGCACGCTCTCAGCGCATCTAAAACTTGCATTATGCCTTTAGGTTTTTTTAATTTATAGTGTTCCTTGCCTAGGTAAAGAATTCGTATGAGATCTAAAATGTAGCCAACGTTACACACAGGCTGCTTGTTAGAGACTCTTTATGGAAGTGTCGACAATGTCTCGATATTTTTGTTTATTCCATCGGCACCTGCTAGAAAAAGCGAAACACCGATATAAAATTAACTCATGAGTGGGATTATTAGGTTTTAGTACGCGTGTATTCAGGTCGAACTTACCGACTTGGCGTGGACCGACATCCTTCGAAAAAACTTAACAAAATCTAGTCCAATTGAATTCTCGTCATCATCAGCTATCGTGTTTACAGCAATGCTGCCAAAGGTTTGCTAATGCACGCTCTCAGCGCATCTAAAACTTGCATTATGCCTTTAGGTTTTTTTAATTTATAGTGTTCCTTGCCTAGGTAAAGAATTCGTATGAGATCTAAAATGTAGCCAACGTTTCACACAGGCTGCTTGTTAGAGACTCTTTATGGAAGTGTCGACAATGTCTCGATATTTTTGTTTATTCCATCGGCACCTGCTAGAAAAAGCGAAACACCGATATAAAATTAACTCATGAGTGGGTTTATTAGGTTTTAGTACGCGTGTATTCAGGTCGAACTTACCGACTTGGCGTGGACCGACATCCTTCGAAAAAACTTAACAAAATCTAGTCCAATTGAATTCTCGTCATCATCAGCTATCGTGTTTACAGCAATGCTGCCAAAGGTTTGCTAATGCACGCTCTCAGCGCATCTAAAACTTGCATTATGCCTTTAGGTTTTTTTAATTTATAGTGTTCCTTGCCTAGGTAAAGAATTCGTATGAGATCTAAAATGTAGCCAACGTTTCACACAGGCTGCTTGTTAGAGACTCTTTATGGAAGTGTCGACAATGTCTCGATATTTTTGTTTATTCCATCGGCACCTGCTAGAAAAAGCGAAACACCGATATAAAATTAACTCATGAGTGGGATTATTAGGTTTTAGTACGCGTGTATTCAGGTCGAACTTACCGACTTGGCGTGGACCGACATCCTTCGAAAAAACTTAACAAAATCTAGTCCAATTGAATTCTCGTCATCATCAGCTATCGTGTTTACAGCAATGCTGCCAAAGGTTTGCTAATGCACGCTCTCAGCGCATCTAAAACTTGCATTATGCCTTTAGGTTTTTTTAATTTATAGTGTTCCTTGCCTAGGTAAAGAATTCGTATGAGATCTAAAATGTAGCCAACGTTTCACACAGGCTGCTTGTTACAGACTCTTTATGGAAGTGTCGACAATGTCTCGATTTTTTTGTTTACTCCATCGGCACCTGCTAGAAAAAGCGAAAAATCGATATAAAATTAACTCATGAGTGGGATTATTAGGTTTTAGTACGCGTGTATTCAGGTCGAAATTACCGACTTGTGTGGACCGACATCCTTCGAAAAAACTAAACAAAATCTAGTCCAATTGAATTCTCGTCATCATCAGCTATCGTGTTTACAGCAATGCTGCCAAAGGTTTGCTAATGCACGCTCTCAGCGCATCTAAAACTTGCATTATGCCTTTAGGTTTTTTTAATTTATAGTGTTCCTTGCCTAGGTAAAGAATTCGTATGAGATCTAAAATGTAGCCAACGTTTCACACAGGCTGCTTGTTACAGACTCTTTATGGAAGTGTCGACAATGTCTCGATATTTTTGTTTATTCCATCGGCACCTGCTAGAAAAAGCGAAGAACCGATATAAAATTAACTCATGAGTGGGTTGATTAGGCTTTAGTACACGTGTATTCAGGCCGAAATTACTGACATGGCGTGGATGGACATCCTTGGAAAAAAACGAAACAAAAGCTAGTCCAATTGAATTCTCGTCATCATCAGCTGTCGAGTTTACAGCAATGCTGCCGAAGTCCTGCTGCTGCACGCTCTCGGTGCATCTACAACTTGCATTACGCCTTTAGGTTTTTTTAATTTATAGTGTCCCTTGCCTAGGTAAAGAATTCGTATGAGATCTAAAATGTAGCCAACGTTTTACACAGGCTACTTGTTGCAGACTCTTTATGGAAGTGTCGACAATGTCTCGATATTTTTGTTTATTCCATCGGCACCTGCTAGAAAAAGCGAAAACCGATATAAAATTAACTCATGAGTTGGATTATTAGGCTTTAGTACGCGTGTATTCAGGTCGAAATTACCGACTTGTGTGGACCGACATCCTTCGAAAAAACTAAACAAAATCTAGTCCAATTGAATTCTCGTCATCATCAGCTATCGTGTTTACAGCAATGCTGCCAAAGGTTTGCTAATGCACGCTCTCAGCGCATCTAAAACTTGCATTATGCCTTTAGGTTTTTTTAATTTATAGTGTTCCTTGCCTAGGTAAAGAATTCGTATGAGATCTAAAATGTAGCCAACGTTTCACACAGGCTGCTTGTTACAGACTCTTTATGGAAGTGTCGACAATGTCTCGATATTTTTGTTTATTCCATCGGCACCTGCTAGAAAAAGCGAAACACCGATATAAAATTAACTCATGAGTGGGATTATTAGGTTTTAGTACGCGTGTATTCAGGTCGAACTTACCGACTTGGCGTGGACCGACATCCTTCGAAAAAACTTAACAAAATCTAGTCCAATTGAATTCTCGTCATCATCAGCTATCGTGTTTACAGCAATGCTGCCAAAGGTTTGCTAATGCACGCTCTCAGCGCATCTAAAACTTGCATTATGCCTTTAGGTTTTTTTAATTTATAGTGTTCCTTGCCTAGGTAAAGAATTCGTATGAGATCTAAAATGTAGCCAACGTTTCACACAGGCTGCTTGTTACAGAATCTTTATGGAAGTGTCGACAATGTCTCGATATTTTTGTTTATTCCATCGGCACCTGCTAGAAAAAGCGAAAAATCGATATAAAATTAACTCATGAGTGGGATTATTAGGTTTTAGTACGCGTGTATTCAGGTCGAACTTACCGATATGGCGTGGATTGACATCCTTGGAAAAAAACAATACAAAAGCTAGTCTAATTGAATTGTCGTCATCATCAGCTGTCGAGTTTACAGCAATGCTGCCGAAGTCCTGCTGCTGCTCTCTTTCGGTGCATCTACAACTCGCATTATGCCTTTAGGTTTTTTTTAATTTATAGTGTGCCTTGCCTATGTAAAGAATTCGTATGAGATCTGAAATCTAGCAAAAGTTTCACACAGGCTGTTTGTTACAGACTCTTTATGGAAGTGTCGACAATGTAACGATATTTTTGTTTATTCCATTGGCACCTGGTAGAAAAAGCGAAAATCGATATAAAATTAACTGATGAGTGGGTTGAATAGACATTAGTACACGTGTATTCAGGCCGAAATTACTGACATGGCGTGGATGGACATCCTTGGAAAAAACAAAACAAAAGCTAGTCCAATTGAATTCTCGTCATCATCAGCTGTCGAGTTTACAGCAATGCTGCCGAAGTCCTGCTGCTGCTCTCTTTCGGTGCATCTACAACTCGCATTATGCCTTTAGGTTTTTTTTAATTTATAGTGTGCCTTGCCTATGTAAAGAATTCGTATGAGATCTAAAATGTAGCCAACGTTTCACACAGGCTGCTTTTTACAGACTCTTTATGGAAGTGTCGACAATGTCTCGATATTTTTGTTTATTCCATCGGCACCTGCTAGAAAAAGCGAAAAACCGATATAAAATTAACTCATGAGTGGGATTATTAGGTTTTAGTACGCGTGTATTCAGGTCGAACTTACCGATATGGCGTGGATTGACATCCTTGAAAAAAAACAATACAAAAGCTAGTCTAATTGAATTCTCGTCATCATCAGCTGTCGAGTTTACAGCAATGCTGCCGAAGTCCTGCTGCTGCTCTCTCTCGGTGCATCTACAACTCGCATTATGCCTTTAGGTTTTTTTTTTAATTTATAGTGTGCCTTGCCTATGTAAAGAATTCGTATGAGATCTGAAATCTAGCAAAAGTTTCACACAGGCTGTTTGTTACAGACTGTTTATGGAAGTGTCGACAATGTAACGATATTTTTGTTTATTCCATCGGCACTTGCTAGAAAAAGCGAAGAACCGATATAAAATTAACTCATGAGTGGGTTGATTAGGCTTTAGTACACGTGTATTCAGGCCGAAATTACTGACATGGCGTGGATGGACATCCTTGGAAAAAAACGAAACAAAAGCTAGTCCAATTGAATTCTCGTCATCATCAGCTGTCGAGTTTACAGCAATGCTGCCGAAGTCCTGCTGCTGCACGCTCTCGGTGCATCTACAACTTGCATTACGCCTTTAGGTTTTTTTAATTCATAGTGTCCCTTGCCTAGGTAAAGAATTCGTATGAGATCTAAAATGTAGCCAACGTTTTACACAGGCTACTTGTTGCAGACTCTTTATGGAAGTGTCGACAATGTCTCGATATTTTTGTTTATTCCATCGGCACCTGCTAGAAAAAGCGAAAACCGATATAAAATTAACTCATGAGTTGGATTATTAGGCTTTAGTACGCGTGTATTCAGGTCGAAATTACCGACTTGTGTGGACCGACATCCTTCGAAAAAACTAAACAAAATCTAGTCCAATTGAATTCTCGTCATCATCAGCTATCGTGTTTACAGCAATGCTGCCAAAGGTTTGCTAATGCACGCTCTCAGCGCATCTAAAACTTGCATTATGCCTTTAGGTTTTTTTAATTTATAGTGTTCCTTGCCTAGGTAAAGAATTCGTATGAGATCTAAAATGTAGCCAACGTTTCACACAGGCTGCTTGTTACAGACTCTTTATGGAAGTGTCGACAATGTCTCGATTTTTTTGTTTACTCCATCGGCACCTGCTAGAAAAAGCGAAAAATCGATATAAAATTAACTCATGAGTGGGATTATTAGGTTTTAGTACGCGTGTATTCAGGTCGAAATTACCGACTTGTGTGGACCGACATCCTTCGAAAAAACTAAACAAAATCTAGTCCAATTGAATTCTCGTCATCATCAGCTATCGTGTTTACAGCAATGCTGCCAAAGGTTTGCTAATGCACGCTCTCAGCGCATCTAAAACTTGCATTATGCCTTTAGGTTTTTTTAATTTATAGTGTTCCTTGCCTAGGTAAAGAATTCGTATGAAATCTAAAATGTAGCCAACGTTTCACACAGGCTGCTTGTTACAGACTCTTTATGGAAGTGTCGACAATGTCTCGATTTTTTTGTTTACTCCATCGGCACCTGCTAGAAAAAGCGAAAAATCGATATAAAATTAACTCATGAGTGGGATTATTAGGTTTTAGTACGCGTGTATTCAGGTCGAAATTACCGACTTGTCGTGGACCGACATCCTTCGAAAAAACTAAACAAAAGCTAGTCCAATTGAATTCTCGTCATCATCAGCTATCGTGTTTACAGCAATGCTGCCAAAGGTTTGCTAATGCACGCTCTCAGCGCATCTAAAACTTGCATTATGCCTTTAGGTTTTTTTAATTTATAGTGTTCCTTGTCTAGGTAAAGAATTCGTATGAGATCTAAAATGTAGCCAACGTTTCACACAGGCTGCTTGTTACAGACTCTTTATGGAAGTGTCGACAATGTCTCGATATTTTTGTTTATTCCATCGGCACCTGCTAGAAAAAGCGAAAAACCGATATAAAATTAACTCATGAGTGGGATTATTAGGTTTTAGTACGCGTGTATTCAGGTCGAAATTACCGACTTGTCGTGGACCGACATCCTTCGAAAAAACTAAACAAAAGCTAGTCCAATTGAATTCTCGTCATCATCAGCTATCGTGTTTACAGCAATGCTGCCAAAGGTTTGCTAATGCACGCTCTCAGCGCATCTAAAACTTGCATTATGCCTTTAGGTTTTTTTAATTTATAGTGTTCCTTGTCTAGGTAAAGAATTCGTATGAGATCTAAAATGTAGCCAACGTTTCACACAGGCTGCTTGTTACAGACTCTTTATGGAAGTGTCGACAATGTCTCGATTTTTTTGTTTACTCCATCGGCACCTGCTAGAAAAAGCGAAAAATCGATATAAAATTAACTCATGAGTGGGATTATTAGGTTTTAGTACGCGTGTATTCAGGTCGAAATTACCGACTTGTCGTGGACCGACATCCTTCGAAAAAACTAAACAAAAGCTAGTCCAATTGAATTCTCGTCATCATCAGCTATCGTGTTTACAGCAATGCTGCCAAAGGTTTGCTAATGCACGCTCTCAGCGCATCTAAAACTTGCATTATGCCTTTAGGTTTTTTTAATTTATAGTGTTCCTTGTCTAGGTAAAGAATTCGTATGAGATCTAAAATGTAGCCAACGTTTCACACAGGCTGCTTGTTACAGACTCTTTATGGAAGTGTCGACAATGTCTCGATATTTTTGTTTATTCCATCGGCACCTGCTAGAAAAAGCGAAAAACCGATATAAAATTAACTCATGAGTGGGATTATTAGGTTTTAGTACGCGTGTATTCAGGTCGAACTTACCGATATGGCGTGGATTGACATCCTTGGAAAAAAACAATACAAAAGCTAGTCTAATTGAATTCTCGTCATCATCAGCTGTCGAGTTTACAGCAATGCTGCCGAAGTCCTGCTGCTGCTCTCTCTCGGTGCATCTACAACTCGCATTATGCCTTTAGGTTTTTTTTTTAATTTATAGTGTGCCTTGCCTATGTAAAGAATTCGTATGAGATCTGAAATCTAGCAAAAGTTTCACACAGGCTGTTTGTTACAGACTGTTTATGGAAGTGTCGACAATGTAACGATATTTTTGTTTATTCCATCGGCACCTGCTAGAAAAAGCGAAGAACCGATATAAAATTAACTCATGAGTGGGTTGATTAGGCTTTAGTACACGTGTATTCAGGCCGAAATTACTGACATGGCGTGGATGGACATCCTTGGAAAAAAACAAAACAAAAGCTAGTCCAATTGAATTCTCGTCATCATCAGCTGTCGAGTTTACAGCAATGCTGCCGAAGTCCTGCTGCTGCACGCTCTCGGTGCATCTACAACTTGCATTACGCCTTTAGGTTTTTTTAATTTATAGTGTCCCTTGCCTAGGTAAAGAATTCGTATGAGATCTAAAATGTAGCCAACGTTTTACACAGGCTACTTGTTGCAGACTCTTTATGGAAGTGTCGACAATGTCTCGATATTTTTGTTTATTCCATCGGCACCTGCTAGAAAAAGCGAAAACCGATATAAAATTAACTCATGAGTTGGATTATTAGGCTTTAGTACGCGTGTATTCAGGTCGAACTTACCGACTTGGCGTGGACCGACATCCTTCGAAAAAACTAAACAAAAGCTAGTCCAATTGAATTCTCGTCATAATCAGCTATCGTGTTTACAGCAATGCTGCCAAAGATTTGCTAATGCACGCTCTCAGCGCATCTAAAACTTGCATTATGCCTTTAGGTTTTTTTAATTTATAGTGTTCCTTGCCTAGGTAAAGAATTCGTATGAGATCTAAAATGTAGCCAACGTTACACACAGGCTGCTTGTTACAGACTCTTTATGGAAGTGTCGACAATGTCTCGATATTTTTCTTTATTCCATCGGCACCTGCTAGAAAAAGCGAAAAACCGATATAAAATTACCTCATGAGTTGGATTATTAGGTTTTAGTACGCGTGTATTCAGGTCGAACTTACCGACTTTGCGTGGACCGACATCCTTCGAAAAAACTAAACAAAAGCTAGTCCAATTGAATTCTCGTCATAATCAGCTATCGTGTTTACAGCAATGCTGCCAAAGATTTGCTAATGCACGCTCTCAGCGCATCTAAAACTTGCATTATGCCTTTAGGTTTTTTTAATTTATAGTGTTCCTTGCCTAGGTAAAGAATTCGTATGAGATCTAAAATGTAGCCAACGTTACACACAGGCTGCTTGTTACAGACTCTTTATGGAAGTGTCGACAATGTCTCGATATTTTTCTTTATTCCATCGGCACCTGCTAGAAAAAGCGAAAAACCGATATAAAATTACCTCATGAGTTGGATTATTAGGTTTTAGTACGCGTGTATTCAGGTCGAACTTACCGACTTGGCGTGGACCGACATCCTTCGAAAAAACTAAACAAAAGCTAGTCCAATTGAATTCTCGTCATAATCAGCTATCGTGTTTACAGCAATGCTGCCAAAGATTTGCTAATGCACGCTCTCAGCGCATCTAAAACTTGCATTATGCCTTTAGGTTTTTTTAATTTATAGTGTTCCTTGCCTAGGTAAAGAATTCGTATGAGATCTAAAATGTAGCCAACGTTACACACAGGCTGCTTGTTACAGACTCTTTATGGAAGTGTTGACAATGTCTCGATATTTTTCTTTATTCCATCGGCACCTGCTAGAAAAAGCGAAAAACCGATATAAAATTACCTCATGAGTTGGATTATTAGGTTTTAGTACGCGTGTATTCAGGTCGAACTTACCGACTTTGCGTGGACCGACATCCTTCGAAAAAACTAAACAAAAGCTAGTCCAATTGAATTCTCGTCATAATCAGCTATCGTGTTTACAGCAATGCTGCCAAAGAGTTGCTAATGCACGCTCTCAGCGCATCTAAAACTTGCATTATGCCTTTAGGTTTTTTTAATTTATAGTGTTCCTTGCCTAGGTAAAGAATTCGTATGAGATCTAAAATGTAGCCAACGTTACACACAGGCTGCTTGTTACAGACTCTTTATGGAAGTGTCGACAATGTCTCGATATTTTTCTTTATTCCATCGGCACCTGCTAGAAAAAGCGAAAACCGATATAAAATTAACTCATGAGTTGGATTATTAGGCTTTAGTACGCGTGTATTCAGGTCGAACTTACCGACTTGGCGTGGACCGACATCCTTCGAAAAAACTAAACAAAAGCTAGTCCAATTGAATTCTCGTCATAATCAGCTATCGTGTTTACAGCAATGCTGCCAAAGATTTGCTAATGCACGCTCTCAGCGCATCTAAAACTTGCATTATGCCTTTAGGTTTTTTTAATTTATAGTGTTCCTTGCCTAGGTAAAGAATTCGTATGAGATCTAAAATGTAGCCAACGTTACACACAGGCTGCTTGTTACAGACTCTTTATGGAAGTGTCGACAATGTCTCGATATTTTTCTTTATTCCATCGGCACCTGCTAGAAAAAGCGAAAAACCGATATAAAATTACCTCATGAGTTGGATTATTAGGTTTTAGTACGCGTGTATTCAGGTCGAACTTGCCGACTTGGCGTGGACCGACATCCTTCGAAAAAACTAAACAAAAGCTAGTCCAATTGAATTCTCGTCATAATCAGCTATCGTGTTTACAGCAATGCTGCCAAAGATTTGCTAATGCACGCTCTCAGCGCATCTAAAACTTGCATTATGCCTTTAGGTTTTTTTAATTTATAGTGTTCCTTGCCTAGGTAAAGAATTCGTATGAGATCTAAAATGTAGCCAACGTTACACACAGGCTGCTTGTTACAGACTCTTTATGGAAGTGTTGACAATGTCTCGATATTTTTCTTTATTCCATCGGCACCTGCTAGAAAAAGCGAAAAACCGATATAAAATTACCTCATGAGTTGGATTATTAGGTTTTAGTACGCGTGTATTCAGGTCGAACTTACCGACTTTGCGTGGACCGACATCCTTCGAAAAAACTAAACAAAAGCTAGTCCAATTGAATTCTCGTCATAATCAGCTATCGTGTTTACAGCAATGCTGCCAAAGATTTGCTAATGCACGCTCTCAGCGCATCTAAAACTTGCATTATGCCTTTAGGTTTTTTTAATTTATAGTGTTCCTTGCCTAGGTAAAGAATTCGTATGAGATCTAAAATGTAGCCAACGTTACACACAGGCTGCTTGTTACAGACTCTTTATGGAAGTGTCGACAATGTCTCGATATTTTTCTTTATTCCATCGGCACCTGCTAGAAAAAGCGAAAACCGATATAAAATTAACTCATGAGTTGGATTATTAGGCTTTAGTACGCGTGTATTCAGGTCGAACTTACCGACTTGGCGTGGACCGACATCCTTCGAAAAAACTAAACAAAAGCTAGTCCAATTGAATTCTCGTCATAATCAGCTATCGTGTTTACAGCAATGCTGCCAAAGATTTGCTAATGCACGCTCTCAGCGCATCTAAAACTTGCATTATGCCTTTAGGTTTTTTTAATTTATAGTGTTCCTTGCCTAGGTAAAGAATTCGTATGAGATCTAAAATGTAGCCAACGTTACACACAGGCTGCTTGTTACAGACTCTTTATGGAAGTGTCGACAATGTCTCGATATTTTTCTTTATTCCATCGGCACCTGCTAGAAAAAGCGAAAAACCGATATAAAATTACCTCATGAGTTGGATTATTAGGTTTTAGTACGCGTGTATTCAGGTCGAACTTGCCGACTTGGCGTGGACCGACATCCTTCGAAAAAACTAAACAAAAGCTAGTCCAATTGAATTCTCGTCATAATCAGCTATCGTGTTTACAGCAATGCTGCCAAAGATTTGCTAATGCACGCTCTCAGCGCATCTAAAACTTGCATTATGCCTTTAGGTTTTTTTAATTTATAGTGTTCCTTGCCTAGGTAAAGAATTCGTATGAGATCTAAAATGTAGCCAACGTTACACACAGGCTGCTTGTTACAGACTCATTATGGAAGTGTCGACAAAGTCTCGATATTTTTGTTTATTCCATCGGCACCTGCTAGAAAAAGCGAAAAACCGATATAAAATTACCTCATGAGTTGGATTATTAGGTTTTAGTACGCGTGTATTCAGGTCGAACTTACCGACTTGGCGTGGACCGACATCCTTCGAAAAAACTAAACAAAAGCTAGTCCAATTGAATTCTCGTCATAATCAGCTATCGTGTTTACAGCAATGCTGCCAAAGATTTGCTAATGCACGCTCTCAGCGCATCTAAAACTTGCATTATGCCTTTAGGTTTTTTTAATTTATAGTGTTCCTTGCCTAGGTAAAGAATTCGTATGAGATCTAAAATGTAGCCAACGTTACACACAGGCTGCTTGTTACAGACTCTTTATGGAAGTGTCGACAATGTCTCGATATTTTTCTTTATTCCATCGGCACCTGCTAGAAAAAGCGAAAACCGATATAAAATTAACTCATGAGTTGGATTATTAGGCTTTAGTACGCGTGTATTCAGGTCGAACTTACCGACTTGGCGTGGACCGACATCCTTCGAAAAAACTAAACAAAAGCTAGTCCAATTGAATTCTCGTCATAATCAGCTATCGTGTTTACAGCAATGCTGCCAAAGATTTGCTAATGCACGCTCTCAGCGCATCTAAAACTTGCATTATGCCTTTAGGTTTTTTTAATTTATAGTGTTCCTTGCCTAGGTAAAGAATTCGTATGAGATCTAAAATGTAGCCAACGTTACACACAGGCTGCTTGTTACAGACTCATTATGGAAGTGTCGACAAAGTCTCGATATTTTTGTTTTTCCATCGGCACCTGCTAGAAAAAGCGAAAAACCGATATAAAATTACCTCATGAGTTGGATTATTAGGTTTTAGTACGCGTGTATTCAGGTCGAACTTACCGACTTGGCGTGGACCGACATCCTTCGAAAAAACTAAACAAAAGCTAGTCCAATTGAATTCTCGTCATAATCAGCTATCGTGTTTACAGCAATGCTGCCAAAGATTTGCTAATGCACGCTCTCAGCGCATCTAAAACTTGCATTATGCCTTTAGGTTTTTTTAATTTATAGTGTTCCTTGCCTAGGTAAAGAATTCGTATGAGATCTAAAATGTAGCCAACGTTACACACAGGCTGCTTGTTACAGACTCTTTATGGAAGTGTCGACAATGTCTCGATATTTTTCTTTATTCCATCGGCACCTGCTAGAAAAAGCGAAAACCGATATAAAATTAACTCATGAGTTGGATTATTAGGTTTTAGTACGCGTGTATTCAGGTCGAACTTGCCGACTTGGCGTGGACCGGCATCCTTCGAAAAAACTAAACAAAAGCTAGTCCAATTGAATTCTCGTCATAATCAGCTATCGTGTTTACAGCAATGCTGCCAAAGATTTGCTAATGCACGCTCTCAGCGCATCTAAAACTTGCATTATGCCTTTAGGTTTTTTTAATTTATAGTGTTCCTTGCCTAGGTAAAGAATTCGTATGAGATCTAAAATGTAGCCAACGTTACACACAGGCTGCTTGTTACAGACTCTTTATGGAAGTGTCGACAATGTCTCGATATTTTTCTTTATTCCATCGGCACCTGCTAGAAAAAGCGAAAAACCGATATAAAATTACCTCATGAGTTGGATTATTAGGTTTTAGTACGCGTGTATTCAGGTCGAACTTACCGACTTGGCGTGGACCGACATCCTTCGAAAAAACTAAACAAAAGCTAGTCCAATTGAATTCTCGTCATAATCAGCTATCGTGTTTACAGCAATGCTGCCAAAGATTTGCTAATGCACGCTCTCAGCGCATCTAAAACTTGCATTATGCCTTTAGGTTTTTTTAATTTATAGTGTTCCTTGCCTAGGTAAAGAATTCGTATGAGATCTAAAATGTAGCCAACGTTACACACAGGCTGCTTGTTACAGACTCATTATGGAAGTGTCGACAAAGTCTCGATATTTTTGTTTATTCCATCGGCACCTGCTAGAAAAAGCGAAAAACCGATATAAAATTACCTCATGAGTTGGATTATTAGGTTTTAGTACGCGTGTATTCAGGTCGAACTTACCGACTTGGCGTGGACCGACATCCTTCGAAAAAACTAAACAAAAGCTAGTCCAATTGAATTCTCGTCATAATCAGCTATCGTGTTTACAGCAATGCTGCCAAAGATTTGCTAATGCACGCTCTCAGCGCATCTAAAACTTGCATTATGCCTTTAGGTTTTTTTAATTTATAGTGTTCCTTGCCTAGGTAAAGAATTCGTATGAGATCTAAAATGTAGCCAACGTTACACACAGGCTGCTTGTTACAGACTCATTATGGAAGTGTCGACAAAGTCTCGATATTTTTCTTTATTCCATCGGCACCTGCTAGAAAAAGCGAAAAACCGATATAAAATTACCTCATGAGTTGGATTATTAGGTTTTAGTACGCGTGTATTCAGGTCGAACTTACCGACTTGGCGTGGACCGACATCCTTCGAAAAAACTAAACAAAAGCTAGTCCAATTGAATTCTCGTCATAATCAGCTATCGTGTTTACAGCAATGCTGCCAAAGATTTGCTAATGCACGCTCTCAGCGCATCTAAAACTTGCATTATGCCTTTAGGTTTTTTTAATTTATAGTGTTCCTTGCCTAGGTAAAGAATTCGTATGAGATCTAAAATGTAGCCAACGTTACACACAGGCTGCTTGTTACAGACTCTTTATGGAAGTGTCGACAATGTCTCGATATTTTTCTTTATTCCATCGGCACCTGCTAGAAAAAGCGAAAACCGATATAAAATTAACTCATGAGTTGGATTATTAGGCTTTAGTACGCGTGTATTCAGGTCGAACTTACCGACTTGGCGTGGACCGACATCCTTCGAAAAAACTAAACAAAAGCTAGTCCAATTGAATTCTCGTCATAATCAGCTATCGTGTTTACAGCAATGCTGCCAAAGATTTGCTAATGCACGCTCTCAGCGCATCTAAAACTTGCATTATGCCTTTAGGTTTTTTTAATTTATAGTGTTCCTTGCCTAGGTAAAGAATTCGTATGAGATCTAAAATGTAGCCAACGTTACACACAGGCTGCTTGTTACAGACTCTTTATGGAAGTGTCGACAATGTCTCGATATTTTTCTTTATTCCATCGGCACCTGCTAGAAAAAGCGAAAAACCGATATAAAATTACCTCATGAGTTGGATTATTAGGTTTTAGTACGCGTGTATTCAGGTCGAACTTGCCGACTTGGCGTGGACCGACATCCTTCGAAAAAACTAAACAAAAGCTAGTCCAATTGAATTCTCGTCATAATCAGCTATCGTGTTTACAGCAATGCTGCCAAAGATTTGCTAATGCACGCTCTCAGCGCATCTAAAACTTGCATTATGCCTTTAGGTTTTTTTAATTTATAGTGTTCCTTGCCTAGGTAAAGAATTCGTATGAGATCTAAAATGTAGCCAACGTTACACACAGGCTGCTTGTTACAGACTCTTTATGGAAGTGTTGACAATGTCTCGATATTTTTCTTTATTCCATCGGCACCTGCTAGAAAAAGCGAAAAACCGATATAAAATTACCTCATGAGTTGGATTATTAGGTTTTAGTACGCGTGTATTCAGGTCGAACTTACCGACTTTGCGTGGACCGACATCCTTCGAAAAAACTAAACAAAAGCTAGTCCAATTGAATTCTCGTCATAATCAGCTATCGTGTTTACAGCAATGCTGCCAAAGATTTGCTAATGCACGCTCTCAGCGCATCTAAAACTTGCATTATGCCTTTAGGTTTTTTTAATTTATAGTGTTCCTTGCCTAGGTAAAGAATTCGTATGAGATCTAAAATGTAGCCAACGTTACACACAGGCTGCTTGTTACAGACTCTTTATGGAAGTGTCGACAATGTCTCGATATTTTTCTTTATTCCATCGGCACCTGCTAGAAAAAGCGAAAACCGATATAAAATTAACTCATGAGTTGGATTATTAGGCTTTAGTACGCGTGTATTCAGGTCGAACTTACCGACTTGGCGTGGACCGACATCCTTCGAAAAAACTAAACAAAAGCTAGTCCAATTGAATTCTCGTCATAATCAGCTATCGTGTTTACAGCAATGCTGCCAAAGATTTGCTAATGCACGCTCTCAGCGCATCTAAAACTTGCATTATGCCTTTAGGTTTTTTTAATTTATAGTGTTCCTTGCCTAGGTAAAGAATTCGTATGAGATCTAAAATGTAGCCAACGTTACACACAGGCTGCTTGTTACAGACTCTTTATGGAAGTGTCGACAATGTCTCGATATTTTTCTTTATTCCATCGGCACCTGCTAGAAAAAGCGAAAAACCGATATAAAATTACCTCATGAGTTGGATTATTAGGTTTTAGTACGCGTGTATTCAGGTCGAACTTGCCGACTTGGCGTGGACCGACATCCTTCGAAAAAACTAAACAAAAGCTAGTCCAATTGAATTCTCGTCATAATCAGCTATCGTGTTTACAGCAATGCTGCCAAAGATTTGCTAATGCACGCTCTCAGCGCATCTAAAACTTGCATTATGCCTTTAGGTTTTTTTAATTTATAGTGTTCCTTGCCTAGGTAAAGAATTCGTATGAGATCTAAAATGTAGCCAACGTTACACACAGGCTGCTTGTTACAGACTCATTATGGAAGTGTCGACAAAGTCTCGATATTTTTGTTTATTCCATCGGCACCTGCTAGAAAAAGCGAAAAACCGATATAAAATTACCTCATGAGTTGGATTATTAGGTTTTAGTACGCGTGTATTCAGGTCGAACTTACCGACTTGGCGTGGACCGACATCCTTCGAAAAAACTAAACAAAAGCTAGTCCAATTGAATTCTCGTCATAATCAGCTATCGTGTTTACAGCAATGCTGCCAAAGATTTGCTAATGCACGCTCTCAGCGCATCTAAAACTTGCATTATGCCTTTAGGTTTTTTTAATTTATAGTGTTCCTTGCCTAGGTAAAGAATTCGTATGAGATCTAAAATGTAGCCAACGTTACACACAGGCTGCTTGTTACAGACTCTTTATGGAAGTGTCGACAATGTCTCGATATTTTTCTTTATTCCATCGGCACCTGCTAGAAAAAGCGAAAACCGATATAAAATTAACTCATGAGTTGGATTATTAGGCTTTAGTACGCGTGTATTCAGGTCGAACTTACCGACTTGGCGTGGACCGACATCCTTCGAAAAAACTAAACAAAAGCTAGTCCAATTGAATTCTCGTCATAATCAGCTATCGTGTTTACAGCAATGCTGCCAAAGATTTGCTAATGCACGCTCTCAGCGCATCTAAAACTTGCATTATGCCTTTAGGTTTTTTTAATTTATAGTGTTCCTTGCCTAGGTAAAGAATTCGTATGAGATCTAAAATGTAGCCAACGTTACACACAGGCTGCTTGTTACAGACTCATTATGGAAGTGTCGACAAAGTCTCGATATTTTTGTTTTTCCATCGGCACCTGCTAGAAAAAGCGAAAAACCGATATAAAATTACCTCATGAGTTGGATTATTAGGTTTTAGTACGCGTGTATTCAGGTCGAACTTACCGACTTGGCGTGGACCGACATCCTTCGAAAAAACTAAACAAAAGCTAGTCCAATTGAATTCTCGTCATAATCAGCTATCGTGTTTACAGCAATGCTGCCAAAGATTTGCTAATGCACGCTCTCAGCGCATCTAAAACTTGCATTATGCCTTTAGGTTTTTTTAATTTATAGTGTTCCTTGCCTAGGTAAAGAATTCGTATGAGATCTAAAATGTAGCCAACGTTACACACAGGCTGCTTGTTACAGACTCTTTATGGAAGTGTCGACAATGTCTCGATATTTTTCTTTATTCCATCGGCACCTGCTAGAAAAAGCGAAAACCGATATAAAATTAACTCATGAGTTGGATTATTAGGTTTTAGTACGCGTGTATTCAGGTCGAACTTGCCGACTTGGCGTGGACCGGCATCCTTCGAAAAAACTAAACAAAAGCTAGTCCAATTGAATTCTCGTCATAATCAGCTATCGTGTTTACAGCAATGCTGCCAAAGATTTGCTAATGCACGCTCTCAGCGCATCTAAAACTTGCATTATGCCTTTAGGTTTTTTTAATTTATAGTGTTCCTTGCCTAGGTAAAGAATTCGTATGAGATCTAAAATGTAGCCAACGTTACACACAGGCTGCTTGTTACAGACTCTTTATGGAAGTGTCGACAATGTCTCGATATTTTTCTTTATTCCATCGGCACCTGCTAGAAAAAGCGAAAAACCGATATAAAATTACCTCATGAGTTGGATTATTAGGTTTTAGTACGCGTGTATTCAGGTCGAACTTACCGACTTGGCGTGGACCGACATCCTTCGAAAAAACTAAACAAAAGCTAGTCCAATTGAATTCTCGTCATAATCAGCTATCGTGTTTACAGCAATGCTGCCAAAGATTTGCTAATGCACGCTCTCAGCGCATCTAAAACTTGCATTATGCCTTTAGGTTTTTTTAATTTATAGTGTTCCTTGCCTAGGTAAAGAATTCGTATGAGATCTAAAATGTAGCCAACGTTACACACAGGCTGCTTGTTACAGACTCATTATGGAAGTGTCGACAAAGTCTCGATATTTTTGTTTATTCCATCGGCACCTGCTAGAAAAAGCGAAAAACCGATATAAAATTACCTCATGAGTTGGATTATTAGGTTTTAGTACGCGTGTATTCAGGTCGAACTTACCGACTTGGCGTGGACCGACATCCTTCGAAAAAACTAAACAAAAGCTAGTCCAATTGAATTCTCGTCATAATCAGCTATCGTGTTTACAGCAATGCTGCCAAAGATTTGCTAATGCACGCTCTCAGCGCATCTAAAACTTGCATTATGCCTTTAGGTTTTTTTAATTTATAGTGTTCCTTGCCTAGGTAAAGAATTCGTATGAGATCTAAAATGTAGCCAACGTTACACACAGGCTGCTTGTTACAGACTCATTATGGAAGTGTCGACAAAGTCTCGATATTTTTCTTTATTCCATCGGCACCTGCTAGAAAAAGCGAAAAACCGATATAAAATTACCTCATGAGTTGGATTATTAGGTTTTAGTACGCGTGTATTCAGGTCGAACTTACCGACTTGGCGTGGACCGACATCCTTCGAAAAAACTAAACAAAAGCTAGTCCAATTGAATTCTCGTCATAATCAGCTATCGTGTTTACAGCAATGCTGCCAAAGATTTGCTAATGCACGCTCTCAGCGCATCTAAAACTTGCATTATGCCTTTAGGTTTTTTTAATTTATAGTGTTCCTTGCCTAGGTAAAGAATTCGTATGAGATCTAAAATGTAGCCAACGTTACACACAGGCTGCTTGTTACAGACTCATTATGGAAGTGTCGACAAAGTCTCGATATTTTTGTTTATTCCATCGGCACCTGCTAGAAAAAGCGAAAAACCGATATAAAATTACCTCATGAGTTGGATTATTAGGTTTTAGTACGCGTGTATTCAGGTCGAACTTACCGACTTGGCGTGGACCGACATCCTTCGAAAAAACTAAACAAAAGCTAGTCCAATTGAATTCTCGTCATAATCAGCTATCGTGTTTACAGCAATGCTGCCAAAGATTTGCTAATGCACGCTCTCAGCGCATCTAAAACTTGCATTATGCCTTTAGGTTTTTTTAATTTATAGTGTTCCTTGCCTAGGTAAAGAATTCGTATGAGATCTAAAATGTAGCCAACGTTACACACAGGCTGCTTGTTACAGACTCATTATGGAAGTGTCGACAAAGTCTCGATATTTTTGTTTATTCCATCGGCACCTGCTAGAAAAAGCGAAAAACCGATATAAAATTACCTCATGAGTTGGATTATTAGGTTTTAGTACGCGTGAATTCAGGTCGAACTTACCGACTTGGCGTGGACCGACATCCTTCGAAAAAACTAAACAAAAGCTAGTCCAATTGAATTCTCGTCATAATCAGCTATCGTGTTTACAGCAATGCTGCCAAAGATTTGCTAATGCACGCTCTCAGCGCATCTAAAACTTGCATTATGCCTTTAGGTTTTTTTAATTTATAGTGTTCCTTGCCTAGGTAAAGAATTCGTATGAGATCTAAAATGTAGCCAACGTTACAGACAGGCTGCTTGTTACAGACTCATTATGGAAGTGTCGACAAAGTCTCGATATTTTTGTTTATTCCATCGGCACCTGCTAGAAAAAGCGAAAAACCGATATAAAATTACCTCATGAGTTGGATTATTAGGTTTTAGTACGCGTGTATTCAGGTCGAACTTACCGACTTGGCGTGGACCGACATCCTTCGAAAAAACTAAACAAAAGCTAGTCCAATTGAATTCTCGTCATAATCAGCTATCGTGTTTACAGCAATGCTGCCAAAGATTTGCTAATGCACGCTCTCAGCGCATCTAAAACTTGCATTATGCCTTTAGGTTTTTTTAATTTATAGTGTTCCTTGCCTAGGTAAAGAATTCGTATGAGATCTAAAATGTAGCCAACGTTACACACAGGCTGCTTGTTACAGACTCATTATGGAAGTGTCGACAAAGTCTCGATATTTTTGTTTATTCCATCGGCACCTGCTAGAAAAAGCGAAAAACCGATATAAAATTACCTCATGAGTTGGATTATTAGGTTTTAGTACGCGTGTATTCAGGTCGAACTTACCGACTTGGCGTGGACCGACATCCTTCGAAAAAACTAAACAAAAGCTAGTCCAATTGAATTCTCGTCATAATCAGCTATCGTGTTTACAGCAATGCTGCCAAAGATTTGCTAATGCACGCTCTCAGCGCATCTAAAACTTGCATTATGCCTTTAGGTTTTTTTAATTTATAGTGTTCCTTGCCTAGGTAAAGAATTCGTATGAGATCTAAAATGTAGCCAACGTTACACACAGGCTGCTTGTTACAGACTCATTATGGAAGTGTCGACAAAGTCTCGATATTTTTGTTTATTCCATCGGCACCTGCTAGAAAAAGCGAAAAACCGATATAAAATTACCTCATGAGTTGGATTATTAGGTTTTAGTACGCGTGTATTCAGGTCGAACTTACCGACTTGGCGTGGACCGACATCCTTCGAAAAAACTAAACAAAAGCTAGTCCAATTGAATTCTCGTCATAATCAGCTATCGTGTTTACAGCAATGCTGCCAAAGATTTGCTAATGCACGCTCTCAGCGCATCTAAAACTTGCATTATGCCTTTAGGTTTTTTTAATTTATAGTGTTCCTTGCCTAGGTAAAGAATTCGTATGAGATCTAAAATGTAGCCAACGTTACACACAGGCTGCTTGTTACAGACTCATTATGGAAGTGTCGACAATGTCTCGATATTTTTCTTTATTCCATCGGCACCTGCTAGAAAAAGCGAAAAACCGATATAAAATTACCTCATGAGTTGGATTATTAGGTTTTAGTACGCGTGTATTCAGGTCGAACTTACCGACTTGGCGTGGACCGACATCCTTCGAAAAAACTAAACAAAAGCTAGTCCAATTGAATTCTCGTCATAATCAGCTATCGTGTTTACAGCAATGCTGCCAAAGATTTGCTAATGCACGCTCTCAGCGCATCTAAAACTTGCATTATGCCTTTAGGTTTTTTTAATTTATAGTGTCCCTTGCCTAGGTAAAGAATTCGTATGAGATTTAAAATGTAGCCAACGTTTCACACAGGCTGCTTGTTACAGACTCTTTATGGAAGTGTCGACAATGTCTCGATATTTTTGTTTATTCCATCGGCACCTGCTAGAAAAAGCGAAAAACCGATATAAAATTACCTCATGAGTTGGATTATTAGGTTTTAGTACGCGTGTATTCAGGTCGAACTTACCGACTTGGCGTGGACCGACATCCTTTGAAAAAACTAAACAAAAGCTAGTCCAATTGAATTCTCGTCATAATCAGCTATCGTGTTTACAGCAATGCTGCCAAAGATTTGCTAATGCACGCTCTCAGCGCATCTAAAACTTGCATTATGCCTTTAGGTTTTTTTAATTTATAGTGTCCCTTGCCTAGGTAAGGAATTCGTATGAGATCTAAAATGTAGCCAACGTTTCACACAGGCTGCTTGTTACAGACTCATTATGGAAGTGTCGACAATGTCTCGATATTTTTGTTTATTCCATCGGCACCTGCTAGAAAAAGCGAAAAACCGATATAAAATTACCTCATGAGTTGGATTATTAGGTTTTAGTACGCGTGTATTCAGGTCGAACTTACCGACTTGGCGTGGACCGACATCCTTCGAAAAAACTAAACAAAAGCTAGTCCAATTGAATTCTCGTCATAATCAGCTATCGTGTTTACAGCAATGCTGCCAAAGATTTGCTAATGCACGCTCTCAGCGCATCTAAAACTTGCATTATGCCTTTAGGTTTTTTTAATTTATAGTGTTCCTTGCCTAGGTAAGGAATTCGTATGAGATCTAAAATGTAGCCAACGTTTCACACAGGCTGCTTGTTACAGACTCATTATGGAAGTGTCGACAATGTCTCGATATTTTTGTTTATTCCATCGGCACCTGCTAGAAAAAGCGAAAAACCGATATAAAATTACCTCATGAGTTGGATTATTAGGTTTTAGTACGCGTGTATTCAGGTCGAACTTACCGACTTGGCGTGGACCGACATCCTTTGAAAAAACTAAACAAAAGCTAGTCCAATTGAATTCTCGTCATAATCAGCTATCGTGTTTACAGCAATGCTGCCAAAGATTTGCTAATGCACGCTCTCAGCGCATCTAAAACTTGCATTATGCCTTTAGGTTTTTTTAATTTATAGTGTTCCTTGCCTAGGTAAAGAATTCGTATGAGATCTAAAATGTAGCCAACGTTACACACAGGCTGCTTGTTACAGACTCTTTATGGAAGTGTCGACAATGTCTCGATATTTTTCTTTACTCCATCGGCACCTGCTAGAAAAAGCGAAAAACCGATATAAAATTACCTCATGAGTTGGATTATTAGGTTTTAGTACGCGTGTATTCAGGTCGAACTTACCGACTTGGCGTGGACCGACATCCTTCGAAAAAACTAAACAAAAGCTAGTCCAATTGAATTCTCGTCATAATCAGCTATCGTGTTTACAGCAATGCTGCCAAAGATTTGCTAATGCACGCTCTCAGCGCATCTAAAACTTGCATTATGCCTTTAGGTTTTTTTAATTTATAGTGCCCCTTGCCTAGGTAAGGAATTCGTATGAGATCTAAAATGTAGCCAACGTTTCACACAGGCTGCTTGTTACAGACTCATTGTGGAAGTGTCGACAATGTCTCGATATTTTTGTTTATTCCATCGGCACCTGCTAGAAAAAGCGAAAAACCGATATAAAATTACCTCATGAGTTGGATTATTAGGTTTTAGTACGCGTGTATTCAGGTCGAACTTACCGACTTGGCGTGGACCGACATCCTTCGAAAAAACTAAACAAAAGCTAGTCCAATTGAATTCTCGTCATAATCAGCTATCGTGTTTACAGCAATGCTGCCAAAGATTTGCTAATGCACGCTCTCAGCGCATCTAAAACTTGCATTATGCCTTTAGGTTTTTTTAATTTATAGTGTCCCTTGCCTAGGTAAGGAATTCGTATGAGATCTAAAATGTAGCCAACGTTTTACACAGGCTGCTTGTTACAGACTCATTATGGAAGTGTCGACAATGTCTCGATATTTTTGTTTATTCCATCGGCACCTGCTAGAAAAAGCGAAAAACCGATATAAAATTACCTCATGAGTTGGATTATTAGGTTTTAGTACGCGTGTATTCAGGTCGAACTTACCGACTTGGCGTGGACCGACATCCTTTGAAAAAACTAAACAAAAGCTAGTCCAATTGAATTCTCGTCATAATCAGCTATCGTGTTTACAGCAATGCTGCCAAAGATTTGCTAATGCACGCTCTCAGCGCATCTAAAACTTGCATTATGCCTTTAGGTTTTTTTAATTTATAGTGTTCCTTGCCTAGGTAAAGAATTCGTATGAGATCTAAAATGTAGCCAACGTTACACACAGGCTGCTTGTTAAAGACTCATTATGGAAGTGTCGACAATGTCTCGATATTTTTGTTTATTCCATCGGCACCTGCTAGAAAAAGCGAAAAACCGATATA
Organism: Amblyomma maculatum; assembly: GCF_055883805.1. Classification (NCBI taxonomy): domain Eukaryota; kingdom Metazoa; phylum Arthropoda; class Arachnida; order Ixodida; family Ixodidae; genus Amblyomma; species Amblyomma maculatum. The sequence continues at coordinate 131,496,853 of NC_139352.1, forward strand.
AAATTACCTCATGAGTGAGATTATTAGGCTTTAGTACGCGTGTATTCAGGTCGAACTTACCGACTTGGAGTGGACCGACATCCTTCGAAGAAACTAAACAAAAGCTAGTCCAATTGAATTCTCATCATAATCAGCTATCGTGTTTACAGCAATGCTGCCAAAGATTTGCTAATGCACGCTCTCAGCGCATCTAAAACTTGCATTATGCCTTTAGGTTTTTTTAATTTATAGTGTTCCTTGCCTAGGTAAAGAATTCGTATGAGATCTAAAATGTAGCCAACGTTACACACAGGCTGCTTGTTACAGACTCATTATGGAAGTGTCGACAATGTCTCGATATTTTTGTTTATTCCATCGGCACCTGCTAGAAAAAGCGAAAAACCGATATAAAATTACCTCATGAGTGAGATTATTAGGCTTTAGTACGCGTGTATTCAGGTCGAACTTACCGACTTGGAGTGGACCGACATCCTTCGAAGAAACTAAACAAAAGCTAGTCCAATTGAATTCTCGTCATAATCAGCTATCGTGTTTACAGCAATGCTGCCAAAGATTTGCTAATGCACGCTCTCAGCGCATCTAAAACTTGCATTATGCCTTTAGGTTTTTTTTAATTTATAGTGTCCCTTGCCTAGGTAAGGAATTCGTATGAGATCTAAAATGTAGCCAACGTTTCACACAGGCTGCTTGTTACAGACTCATTATGGAAGTGTCGACAATGTCTCGATATTTTTGTTTATTCCATCGGCACCTGCTAGAAAAAGCGAAAAACCGATATAAAATTACCTCATGAGTGAGATTATTAGGCTTTAGTACGCGTGTATTCAGGTCGAACTTACCGACTTGGAGTGGACCGACATCCTTCGAAGAAACTAAACAAAAGCCAGTCCAATTGAATTCTCATCATAATCAGCTATCGTGTTTACAGCAATGCTGCCAAAGATTTGCTAATGCACGCTCTCAGCGCATCTAAAACTTGCATTATGCCTTTAGGTTTTTTTAATTTATAGTGTTCCTTGTTTAGGTAAAGAATTCGTATGAGATCTAAAATGTAGCCAACGTTACACACAGGCTGCTTGTTACAGACTCTTTATGGAAGTGTCGACAATGTCTCGATATTTTTGTTTATTCCATCGGCACCTGCTAGAAAAAGCGAAAAACCGATATAAAATTACCTCATGAGTTGGATTATTAGGTTTTAGTACGCGTGTATTCAGGTCGAACTTACCGACTTGGAGTGGACCGACATCCTTCGAAGAAACTAAACAAAAGCTAGTCGAATTGAATTCTCGTCATCATCAGCTATCGTGTTTACAGCAATGCTGCCAAAGTTTTGCTAATGCACGCTCTCAGCGCATCTAAAACTTGCATTATGCCTTTAGGTTTTTTAATTTATAGTGTTCCTTGCCTAGGTAAAGAATTCGTATGAGATCTAAAATGTAGCCAACGTTACACACAGGCTGCTTGTTACAGACTCTTTATGGAAGTGTCGACAATGTCTCGATATTTTTGTTTATTCCATCGGCACCTGCTAGAAAAAGCGAAAAACCGATATAAAATTACCTCATGAGTTGGATTATTAGGTTTTAGTACGCGTGTATTCAGGTCGAACTTACCGACTTGGAGTGGACCGACATCCTTCGAAGAAACTAAACAAAAGCTAGTCCAATTGAATTCTCGTCATCATCAGCTATCGTGTTTACAGCAATGCTGCCAAAGTTTTGCTAATGCACGCTCTCAGCGCATCTAAAACTTGCATTATGCCTTTAGGTTTTTTTAATTTATAGTGTTCCTTGTTTAGGTAAAGAATTCGTATGAGATCTAAAATGTAGCCAACGTTTCACACAGGCTGCTTGTTACAGACTCTTTATGGAAGCGTCGACAATGTAACAATATTTTTCTTTATTCCGTCGGCACCTGACCGATATAAAATTAACTGATGAGTGGGTTGATTAGACTTTAGTACACGTGTATTCAGGCCGAAATTACTGACATGGCGTGGATTGACATCCTTGGAAAAAACAATAAAAAAGCTAGTCTAATTGAATTGTCGTCATCATAAGTTGTCGAGTTTACAGCAATGCTGCCGAAGTCCTGCTGCTGCTCTCTCTCGGTGCATCTACAACTCGCATTATGCCTTTAGGTTTTTTTTAATTTATAGTGTGCCTTGCCTATGTAAAGAATTCGTATGAGATCTGAAATTAGCAAAAGTTTCACACAGGCTGTTTGTTACAGACTCTTTATGGAAGTGTCGACAATGTAACGATATTTTTGTTTATTCCATCCGCACCTGGTAGAAAAAGCGAAAACCGATATAATATTAACTGATGAGTGGGTTGAATAGACTTTAGTACACGTGTATTCAGGCCGAAATTACTGACATGGCGTGGATGGACATCCTTGGAAAAAAAAACAAAACAAAAGCTAGTCCAATTGAATTCTCGTCATCATCAGCTGTCGAGTTTACAGCAATGCTGCCGAAGTCCTGCTGCTGCACGCTCTCGGTGCATCTACAACTTCCATTATGCCTTTAGGTTTTTTTAATTTATAGTGTCCCTTGCCTAGGTAAAGAATTCGTATGAGATCTAAAATGTAGCCAACGTTTCACACAGGCTGCTTGTTACAGACTCTTTATGGAAGTGTCGACAATGTCTCGATATTTTTGTTTATTCCATCGGCAACTGCTAGAAAAAGCGAAAAACCGATATAAAATTAACTCATGAGTGGGATTATTAAGTTTTATTACGCGTGTATTCAAGTCGAACTTACCGACTTGGCGTGGACCGACATCCTTCGAAAAAACTAAACAAAAGCTAGTCCAATTGAATTGTCGTCATCATCAGCTATCGTGTTTACAGCAATGCTGCCAAAGTTTTGCTAATGCACGCTCTCGGTGCATCTACAACTTCCATTATGCCTTTAGGCTTTTTTTAATTTATAGTGTCCCTTGCGTAGGTAAAGAATTCGTATGAGATCTAAAATGTAGCCAACGTTTCACACAGGCTGCTTGTTACAGACTCTTTATGGACGTGTCGACAATGTCTCGATATTTTTGTTTATTCCATCGGCACCTGCTAGAAAAACCGAAAACCGATATAATATAACTCATGAGTGGGATTATTAGGTTTTAGTACGCGTGTATTCAGGTCGAACTTACCGACTTGGCGTGGACCGACATCCTTCGAAAAAACTAAACAAAAGCTAGACCAATTGAATTGTCGTCATCATCAGCTATCGTGTTTACAGCAATGCTGCCAAAATTTTGCTGCTGCACGCTCTCGGTGCATCTACAACTTCCATTATGCCTTTAGGTTTTTTTAATTTATAGTGTCCCTTGCCTAGGTAAAGAATTCGTATGAGATCTAAAATGTAGCCAACGTTTCACACAGGCTTCTTGTTAGAGACTCTTTATGGAAGTGTCGACAATGTAACAATATTTTTCTTTATTCCGTCGGCACCTGGTAGAAAAAGCGAAAACCAATATAAAATAACTGATGAGTGGGTTGAATAGACTTTAGTACACGTGTATTCAGGCCGAAATTACTGACATGGTGTGGATGGACATCCTTGGAAAAAAACAAAACAAAAGCTAGTGCAATTGAATTCTCGTCATCATCAGCTGTCGAGATTACAGCAATGCTGCCTAAGTCCTGCTGCACGCTCTCGGTGCATCTACAACTTCCATTATGCCTTTAGGTTTTTTTAATTTATAGTGTCCCTTGCCTAGGTAAAGAATTCGTATGAGATCTAAAATGTAGCCAACGTTTCACACAGGCTGCTTGTTACAGACTCTTTATGGAAGTGTCGACAATGTAACGATATTTTTCTTTATTCCGTCGGCACCTGGTAGAAAAAGCGAAAACCGATATAAAATCAACTGATGAGTGGGTTGAATAGACTTTAGTACACGTGTATTCAGGTCGAAATTACCGACTTGGCGTGGATGGACATCCTTGGAAAAGAACAAAACAAAAGCTAGTCCAATTGAATTCTCGTCATCATCAGCTGTCGAGTATACAGCAACGCTGCCGAAGTCCTGATGCTGCTCTCACTCGGTGTATCTACAACTCGCATTATGCCTTTAGGTTTTTTTAATTTATAGTGTCCCTTGCCTAGGTAAAGAATTCGTATGAGATCTAAAATGTAGCCAACGTTTCACACAGGCTGCTTTTTACAGACTCTTTATGGAAGTGTCGACAATGTAACAATATTTTTCTTTATTCCGTCGGCACCTGGTAGAAAAAGCGAAAACCGATATAAAATTAACTGATGAGTGGGTTGAATAGACTTTAGTACACGTGTATTCAGGCCGAAATTACTGACATGGCGTGGATGGACATCCTTGGAAAAAAACAAAACAAAAGCTAGTCCAATTGAATTCTCGTCATCATCAGCTGTCGAGTTTACAGCAATGCTGCCGAAGTCCTGCTGTTGCACGCTCTCGGTGCATCTACAACTTCCATTATGCCTTTAGGTTTTTTTAATTTATAGTGTCCCTTGCCTAGGTAAAGAATTCGTATGAGATTTAAAATGTAGCCAACGTTTCACACAGGCTGCTTGTTACAGACTCTTTATGGAAGTGTCGACAATGTCTCGATATTTTTGTTTATTCCATCGGCACCTGCTAGAAAAAGCGAAAAACCGATATAAAATTAACTCATGAGTGGGATTATTAGGTTTTAGTACGCGTGTATTCAGGTCGAACTTACCGACTTGGCGTGGACCGACATCCTTCGAAAAAACTAAACAAAAGCTAGTCCAATTGAATTCTCGTCATCATCAGCTATCGTGTTTACAGCAATGCTGCCGAAGTCCTGCTGCTGCTCGCTCTCGGTGCATCTAAAACTTGCATTATGCCTTTAGATTTTTTTTAATTTATAATGTCCCTTGCCTAGGTAAAGAATTCGTATGAGATTTCAAATCTAGCCAACGTTTCACACAGGCTGCTTGTTACAGACTCTTTATGGAAGTGTCGACAATGTCTCGATATTTTTGTTTTATTCCATCGGCACCTGCTAGAAAAAGCGAAAAACCGATATAAAAATAACTCATGAGTGGGATTATTAGGTTTTAGTACACTTGTATTCAGGTCGAAATTACCGACTTGGCGTGGATGGACATCCTTGGAAAAACAAAACAAAAGCTAGTCCAATTGAATTCTCGTCATCATCAGCTGTCGAGTTTAAAGCAATGCTGCCGAAGTCCTGCTGCTGCTCGCTCTCGGTGCATCTAAAACTTGCATTATGCCTTTAGGTTTTTTTTAATTTATAGTGTCCCTTTCCTAGCTAAAGAATTCGTATGAGATTTGAAATCTAGCCAACGTTTCACACAGGCTGCATGCTACAGACTTTTTATGGAAGTGTCGACAATGTCTCGATATTTTTGTTTTATTCCATCGGCACCTGCTAGAAAAAGCGAAAAACAGATATAAAATTAACTCATGAGTGGGATTATTAGGTTTTAGTACACGTGTATTCAGGTCGAAATTACCGACTTGGCGGGGATGGACATCCTTGGAAAAACAAAACAAAAGCTAGTCCAATTGAATTCTCGTCATCATCAGCTGTCGAGTTTAGAGCAATGCTGCCGAAGTCCTGCTGCTGCTCGCTCTCGGTGCATCTAAAGCTTGAATTATGCCTTTAGGTTTTTTTAATTTATAGTGTCCCTTGCCTAGGTAAAGAATTCGTACGAGATTTGAAATCTAGCCAACGTTTCACACAGGCTGCTTGCTACAGACTCTTTATGGAAGTGTCGACAATGTCTCGATATTTTTGTTTTATTCCATCGGCACCTGCTAGAAAAAGCGAAAAACAGATATAAAATTAACTCATGAGTGGGATTATTAGGTTTTAGTACACGTGTATTCAGGTCGAAATTACCGACTTGGCGGGGATGGACATCCTTGGAAAAACAAAACAAAAGCTAGTCCAATTGAATTCTCGTCATCATCAGCTGTCGAGTTTAGAGCAATGCTGCCGAAGTCCTGCTGCTGCTCGCTCTCGGTGCATCTAAAGCTTGAATTATGCCTTTAGGTTTTTTTAATTTATAGTGTCCCTTGCCTAGGTAAAGAATTCGTACGAGATTTGAAATCTAGCCAACGTTTCACAAAGGCTGCTCGTTACAGACTCTTTAAGGAAGTGTCGACAATGTCTCGATATTCTTGTTTTATTCCATCGGCACCTGCTAGAAAAAGCGAAAAACAGATATAAAATTAACTCATGAGTGGGATTATTAGGTTTTAGTACACGTGTATTCAGGTCGAAATTACCGACTTTGCGGGGATGGACATCCTTGGAAAAACAAAACAAAAGCTATTCCAATTGAATTCTCGTCATCATCAGCTGTCGAGTTTAGAGCAATGCTGCCGAAGTCCTGCTGCTGCTCGCTCTCGGTGCATCTAAAGCTTGAATTATGCCTTTAGGTTTTTTTTAATTTATAGTGTCCCTTGCCTAGGTAAAGAATTCGTATGAGATTTCAAATCTAGCCAACGTTTCACACAGGCTGCTTGCTACAGACTCTTTATGGAAGTGTCGACAATGTCTCGATATTTTTGTTTTATTCCATCGGCACCTGCTAGAAAAAGCGAAAAACAGATATAAAATTAACTCATGAGTGGGATTATTATGTTTTAGTACACGTGTATTCAGGTCGAAATTACCGACTTGGCGGGGATGGACATCCTTGGAAAAACAAAACAAAAGCTAGTCCAATTGAATTCTCGTCATCATCAGCTGTCGAGTTTAGAGCAATGCTGCCGAAGTCCTGCTGCTGCTCGCTCTCGGTGCATCTAAAGCTTGAATTATGCCTTTAGGTTTTTTTAATTTATAGTGTCCCTTGCCTAGGTAAAGAATTCGTATGAGATTTCAAATCTAGCCAACGTTTCACACAGGCTGCTTGTTACAGACTCTTTATGGAAGTGTCGACAATGTCTCGATATTTTTGTTTTATTCCATCGGCACCTGCTAGAAAAAGCGAAAAACCGATATAAAAATAACTCATGAGTGGGATTATTAGGTTTTAGTACACTTGTATTCAGGTCGAAATTACCGACTTGTCGTGGATGGACATCCTTGGAAAAACAAAACAAAAGCTAGTCCAATTGAATTCTCGTCATCATCAGCTGTCGAGTTTAGAGCAATGCTGCCGAAGTCCTGCTGCTGCTCGCTCTCGGTGCATCTAAAGCTTGAATTATGCCTTTAGGTTTTTTTAATTTATAGTGTCCCTTGCCTAGGTAAAGAATTCGTACGAGATTTGAAATCTAGCCAACGTTTCACAAAGGCTGCTCGTTACAGACTCTTTAAGGAAGTGTCGACAATGTCTCGATATTTCTGTTTTATTCCATCGGCACCTGCTAGAAAAAGCGAAAAACCTATATAAAATTACCTCTTGAGTGGGAATATTAGGTTTTAGTACACGTGTATTCAGGTCGAAATTACCGACTTGGCGTGGATGGACATCCTTGGAAAAACAAAACAAAAGCTAGTCCAATTGAATTCTCGTCATCAACAGCTGTCGAGTTTAGAGCAATGCTGCCGAAGTCCTGCTGCTGCTCGCTCTCGGTGCATCTAAAACTTGCATTATGCCTTTAGGTTTTTTTTAATTTATAGTGTCCCTTGCCTAGGTAAAGAATTCGTATGAGATTTGAAATCTAGCCAACGTTTCACACAGGCTGCTTGTTACAGACTCTTTATGGAAGTGTCGACAATGTCTCGATATTTCTGTTTTATTCCATCGGCACCTGCTAGAAAAAGCGAAAAACCTATATAAAATTACCTCTTGAGTGGGAATATTAGGTTTTAGTACACGTGTATTCAGGTCGAAATTACCGACTTGGCGGGGATGGACATCCTTGGAAAAACAAAACAAAAGCTAGTCCAATTGAATTCTCGTCATCAACAGCTGTCGAGTTTAGAGCAATGCTGCCGAAGTCCTGCTGCTGCTCGCTCTCGGTGCATCTAAAACTTGCATTATGCCTTTAGGTTTTTTTTAATTTATAGTGTCCCTTGCCTAGGTAAAGAATTCGTATGAGATTTGAAATCTAGCCAACGTTTCACACAGGCTGCTTGTTACAGACTCTTTATGGAAGTGTCGACAATGTCTCGATATTTCTGTTTTATTCCATCGGCACCTGCTAGAAAAAGCGAAAAACCTATATAAAATTACCTCTTGAGTGGGAATATTAGGTTTTAGTACACGTGTATTCAGGTCGAAATTACCGACTTGGCGTGGATGGACATCCTTGGAAAAACAAAACAAAAGCTAGTCCAATTGAATTCTCGTCATCAACAGCTGTCGAGTTTAGAGCAATGCTGCCGAAGTCCTGCTGCTGCTCGCTCTCGGTGCATCTAAAACTTGCATTATGCCTTTAGGTTTTTTTAATTTATAGTGTCCCTTGCCTAGGTAAAGAATTCGTATGAGATTTGAAATCTAGCCAACGTTTCACACAGGCTGCTTGTTACAGACTCTTTATGGAAGTGTCGACAATGTCTCGATATTTTTGTTTTATTCCATCGGCACCTGCTAGAAAAAGCGAAAAACCAATGTAAAATTAACTCATGAGTGGGATTATTAGGTTTTAGTACACGTGTATTCAGGTCGAAATTACCGACTTGGCGTGGATGGACATCCTTGGAAAAACAAAACAAAAGCTAGTCCAATTGAATTCTCGTCATCATCAGCTGTCGAGTTTAGAGCAATGCTGCCGAAGTCCTGCTGCTGCTCGCTCTCGGTGCATCTAAAATTTGCGTTATGCCTTTAGGTTTTTTTTAAATTACAGTGTCCCTTGCCTAGGTAAAGAATTCGTACGAGATTTGAAATCTAGCCAACGTTTCACAAAGGCTGCTCGTTACAGACTCTTTATGGAAGTGTCGACAATGTCTCGATATTCTTGTTTTATTCCATCGGCACCTGCTAGAAAAAGCGAAAAACCGATATAAAATTAACTCATGAGTGGGATTATTAGGTTTTAGTACACGTGTATTCAGGTCGAAATTACCGACTTGGCGGGGATGGACATCCTTGGAAAAACAAAACAAAAGCTAGTCCAATTGAATTCTCGTCATCAACAGCTGTCGAGTTTAGAGCAATGCTGCCGAAGTCCTGCTGCTGCTCGCTCTCGGTGCATCTAAAACTTGCATTATGCCTTTAGGTTTTTTTAATTTATAGTGTCCCTTGCCTAGGTAAAGAATTCGTATGAGATTTGAAATCTAGCCAACGTTTCACACAGGCTGCTTGTTACAGACTCTTTATGGAAGTGTCGACAATGTCTCGATATTTTTGTTTATTCCATCGGCAACTGCTAGAAAAAGCGAAAAACCGATATAAAATTAACTCATGAGTGGGATTATTAAGTTTTATTACGCGTGTATTCAAGTCGAACTTACCGACTTGGCGTGGACCGACATCCTTCGAAAAAACTAAACAAAAGCTAGTCCAATTGAATTGTCGTCATCATCAGCTATCGTGTTTACAGCAATGCTGCCAAAGTTTTGCTAATGCACGCTCTCGGTGCATCTACAACTTCCATTATGCCTTTAGGCTTTTTTTAATTTATAGTGTCCCTTGCGTAGGTAAAGAATTCGTATGAGATCTAAAATGTAGCCAACGTTTCACACAGGCTGCTTGTTACAGACTCTTTATGGAAGTGTCGACAATGTCTCGATATTTTTGTTTATTCCATCGGCACCTGCTAGAAAAACCGAAAACCGATATAATATAACTCATGAGTGGGATTATTAGGTTTTAGTACGCGTGTATTCAGGTCGAACTTACCGACTTGGCGTGGACCGACATCCTTCGAAAAAACTAAACAAAAGCTAGACCAATTGAATTGTCGTCATCATCAGCTATCGTGTTTACAGCAATGCTGCCAAAATTTTGCTGCTGCACGCTCTCGGTGCATCTACAACTTGCATTATGCCTTCAGGTTTTTTTAATTTATAGTGTCCCTTGCCTAGGTAAAGAATTCGTATGAGATCTAAAATGTAGCCAACGTTTCACACAGGCTGCTTGTTAGAGACTCTTTATGGAAGTGTCGACAATGTAACAATATTTTTCTTTATTCCGTCGGCACCTGGTAGAAAAAGCGAAAACCGATATAAAATAACTGATGAGTGGGTTGAATAGACTTTAGTACACGTGTATTCAGGCCGAAATTACTGACATGGTGTGGATGGACATCCTTGGAAAAAAACAAAACAAAAGCTAGTGCAATTGAATTCTCGTCATCATCAGCTGTCGAGATTACAGCAATGCTGCCTAAGTCCTGCTGCACGCTCTCGGTGCATCTACAACTTCCATTATGCCTTTAGGTTTTTTTAATTTATAGTGTCCCTTGCCTAGGTAAAGAATTCGTATGAGATCTAAAATGTAGCCAACGTTTCACACAGGCTGCTTGTTACAGACTCTTTATGGAAGGGTCGACAATGTAACGATATTTTTCTTTATTCCGTCGGCACCTGGTAGAAAAAGCGAAAACCGATATAAAATCAACTGATGAGTGGGTTGAATAGACTTTAGTACACGTGTATTCAGGTCGAAATTACCGACTTGGCGTGGATGGACATCCTTGGAAAAGAACAAAACAAAAGCTAGTCCAATTGAATTCTCGTCATCATCAGCTGTCGAGTATACAGCAACGCTGCCGAAGTCCTGCTGCTGCTCTCACTCGGTGTATCTACAACTCGCATTATGCCTTTAGGTTTTTTTAATTTATAGTGTCCCTTGCCTAGGTAAAGAATTCGTATGAGATCTAAAATGTAGCCAACGTTTCACACAGGCTGCTTTTTACAGACTCTTTATGGAAGTGTCGACAATGTAACAATATTTTTCTTTATTCCGTCGGCACCTGGTAGAAAAAGCGAAAACCGATATAAAATTAACTGATGAGTGGGTTGAATAGACTTTAGTACACGTGTATTCAGGCCGAAATTACTGACATGGCGTGGATGGACATCCTTGGAAAAAAACAAAACAAAAGCTAGTCCAATTGAATTCTCGTCATCATCAGCTGTCGAGTTTACAGCAATGCTGCCGAAGTCCTGCTGTTGCACGCTCTCGGTGCATCTACAACTTCCATTATGCCTTTAGGTTTTTTTAATTTATAGTGTCCCTTGCCTAGGTAAAGAATTCGTATGAGATTTAAAATGTAGCCAACGTTTCACACAGGCTGCTTGTTACAGACTCTTTATGGAAGTGTCGACAATGTCTCGATATTTTTGTTTATTCCATCGGCACCTGCTAGAAAAAGCGAAAAACCGATATAAAATTAACTCATGAGTGGGATTATTAGGTTTTAGTACGCGTGTATTCAGGTCGAACTTACCGACTTGGCGTGGACCGACATCCTTCGAAAAAACTAAACAAAAGCTAGTCCAATTGAATTCTCGTCATCATCAGCTATCGTGTTTACAGCAATGCTGCCGAAGTCCTGCTGCTGCTCGCTCTCGGTGCATCTAAAACTTGCATTATGCCTTTAGATTTTTTTTAATTTATAATGTCCCTTGCCTAGGTAAAGAATTCGTATGAGATTTCAAATCTAGCCAACGTTTCACACAGGCTGCTTGTTACAGACTCTTTATGGAAGTGTCGACAATGTCTCGATATTTTTGTTTTATTCCATCGGCACCTGCTAGAAAAAGCGAAAAACCGATATAAAAATAACTCATGAGTGGGATTATTAGGTTTTAGTACACTTGTATTCAGGTCGAAATTACCGACTTGGCGTGGATGGACATCCTTGGAAAAACAAAACAAAAGCTAGTCCAATTGAATTCTCGTCATCATCAGCTGTCGAGTTTAAAGCAATGCTGCCGAAGTCCTGCTGCTGCTCGCTCTCGGTGCATCCAAAACTTGCATTATGCCTTTAGGTTTTTTTAATTTATAGTGTCCCTTTCCTAGCTAAAGAATTCGTATGAGATTTGAAATCTAGCCAACGTTTCACACAGGCTGCATGCTACAGACTTTTTATGGAAGTGTCGACAATGTCTCGATATTTTTGTTTTATTCCATCGGCACCTGCTAGAAAAAGCGAAAAACAGATATAAAATTAACTCATGAGTGCGATTATTAGGTTTTAGTACACGTGTATTCAGGTCGAAATTACCGACTTGGCGGGGATGGACATCCTTGGAAAAACAAAACAAAAGCTAGTCCAATTGAATTCTCGTCATCATCAGCTGTCGAGTTTAGAGCAATGCTGCCGAAGTCCTGCTGCTGCTCGCTCTCGGTGCATCTAAAGCTTGAATTATGCCTTTAGGTTTTTTTAATTTATAGTGTCCCTTGCCTAGGTAAAGAATTCGTACGAGATTTGAAATCTAGCCAACGTTTCACACAGGCTGCTTGCTACAGACTCTTTATGGAAGTGTCGACAATGTCTCGATATTTTTGTTTTATTCCATCGGCACCTGCTAGAAAAAGCGAAAAACAGATATAAAATTAACTCATGAGTGGGATTATTAGGTTTTAGTACACGTGTATTCAGGTCGAAATTACCGACTTGGCGGGGATGGACATCCTTGGAAAAACAAAACAAAAGCTAGTCCAATTGAATTCTCGTCATCATCAGCTGTCGAGTTTAGAGCAATGCTGCCGAAGTCCTGCTGCTGCTCGCTCTCGGTGCATCTAAAGCTTGAATTATGCCTTTAGGTTTTTTTAATTTATAGTGTCCCTTGCCTAGGTAAAGAATTCGTACGAGATTTGAAATCTAGCCAACGTTTCACAAAGGCTGCTCGTTACAGACTCTTTAAGGAAGTGTCGACAATGTCTCGATATTCTTGTTTTATTCCATCGGCACCTGCTAGAAAAAGCGAAAAACAGATATAAAATTAACTCATGAGTGGGATTATTAGGTTTTAGTACACGTGTATTCAGGTCGAAATTACCGACTTTGCGGGGATGGACATCCTTGGAAAAACAAAACAAAAGCTAGTCCAATTGAATTCTCGTCATCATCAGCTGTCGAGTTTAGAGCAATGCTGCCGAAGTCCTGCTGCTGCTCGCTCTCGGTGCATCTAAAGCTTGAATTATGCCTTTAGGTTTTTTTAATTTATAGTGTCCCTTGCCTAGGTAAAGAATTCGTATGAGATTTCAAATCTAGCCAACGTTTCACACAGGCTGCTTGCTACAGACTCTTTATGGAAGTGTCGACAATGTCTCGATATTTTTGTTTTATTCCATCGGCACCTGCTAGAAAAAGCGAAAAACAGATATAAAATTAACTCATGAGTGGGATTATTAGGTTTTAGTACACGTGTATTCAGGTCGAAATTACCGACTTGGCGGGGATGGACATCCTTGGAAAAACAAAACAAAAGCTAGTCCAATTGAATTCTCGTCATCATCAGCTGTCGAGTTTAGAGCAATGCTGCCGAAGTCCTGCTGCTGCTCGCTCTCGGTGCATCTAAAGCTTGAATTATGCCTTTAGGTTTTTTTAATTTATAGTGTCCCTTGCCTAGGTAAAGAATTCGTATGAGATTTCAAATCTAGCCAACGTTTCACACAGGCTGCTTGTTACAGACTCTTTATGGAAGTGTCGACAATGTCTCGATATTTTTGTTTTATTCCATCGGCACCTGCTAGAAAAAGCGAAAAACCGATATAAAAATAACTCATGAGTGGGATTATTAGGTTTTAGTACACTTGTATTCAGGTCGAAATTACCGACTTGTCGTGGATGGACATCCTTGGAAAAACAAAACAAAAGCTAGTCCAATTGAATTCTCGTCATCATCAGCTGTCGAGTTTAGAGCAATGCTGCCGAAGTCCTGCTGCTGCTCGCTCTCGGTGCATCTAAAGCTTGAATTATGCCTTTAGGTTTTTTTAATTTATAGTGTCCCTTGCCTAGGTAAAGAATTCGTACGAGATTTGAAATCTAGCCAACGTTTCACAAAGGCTGCTCGTTACAGACTCTTTAAGGAAGTGTCGACAATGTCTCGATATTCTTGTTTTATTCCATCGGCACCTGCTAGAAAAAGCGAAAAACAGATATAAAATTAACTCATGAGTGGGATTATTAGGTTTTAGTACACGTGTATTCAGGTCGAAATTACCGACTTGGCGGGGATGGACATCCTTGGAAAAACTACACAAAAGCTAGTCCAATTGAATTCTCGTCATCATCAGCTGTCGAGTTTAGAGCAATGCTGCCGAAGTCCTGCTGCTGCTCGCTCTCGGTGCATCTAAAATTTGCGTTATGCCTTTAGGTTTTTTTTAAATTACAGTGTCCCTTGCCTAGGTAAAGAATTCTTATGAGATTTGAAATCTAGCCAACGTTTCACACAGGCTGCTTGTTACAGACTCTTTATGGAAGTGTCGACAATGTCTCGATATTTCTGTTTTATTCCATCGGCACCTGCTAGAAAAAGCGAAAAACCGATATAAAATAACTCATGAGTGCGATTATTAGGTTTTAGTACACGTGTATTCAGGTCGAAATTACCGACTTGGCGGGGATGGACATCCTTGGAAAAACAAAACAAAAGCTAGTCCAATTGAATTCTCGTCCTCATCAGCTGTCGAGTTTAGAGCAATGCTGCCGAAGTCCTGCTGCTGCTCGCTCTCGGTGCATCTAAAGCTTGAATTATGCCTTTAGGTTTTTTTAATTTATAGTGTCCCTTGCCTAGGTAAAGAATTCGTACGAGATTTGAAATCTAGCCAACGTTTCACAAAGGCTGCTCGTTACAGACTCTTTATGGAAGTGTCGACAATGTCTCGATATTCTTGTTTTATTCCATCGGCACCTGCTAGAAAAAGCGAAAAACCGATATAAAATTAACTCATGAGTGGGATTATTAGGTTTTAGTACACGTGTATTCAGGTCGAAATTACCGACTTGGCGTGGATGGACATCCTTGGAAAAACAAAACAAAAGCTAGTCCAATTGAATTCTCGTCATCAACAGCTGTCGAGTTTAGAGCAATGCTGCCGAAGTCCTGCTGCTGCTCGCTCTCGGTGCATCTAAAACTTGCATTATGCCTTTAGGTTTTTTTAATTTATAGTGTCCCTTGCCTAGGTAAAGAATTCGTATGAGATTTGAAATCTAGCCAACGTTTCACACAGGCTGCTTGTTACAGACTCTTTATGGAAGTGTCGACAATGTCTCGATATTTTTGTTTTATTCCATCGGCACGTGCTAGAAAAAGCGAAAAACCGATGTAAAATTAACTCATGAGTCGGATTATAAGGTTTTAGTACACGTGTATTCAGGTCGAAATTAACGACTTGGCGTGGATGGACATCCTTGGAAAAACAAAACAAAAGCTAGTCCAATTGAATTCTCGTCATCATCAGCTGTCGAGTGTAGAGCAATGCTGCCGAAGTCCTGCTGCTGCTCGCTCTCGGTGCATCTAAAGCTTGAATTATGCCTTTAGGTTTTTTTAATTTATAGTGTCCCTTGCCTAGGTAAAGAATTCGTATGAGATTTGAAATCTAGCCAACGTTTCACACAGGCTGCTTGTTACAGACTCTTTATGGAAGTGTCGACAATGTCTCGATATTTTTGTTTTATTCCATCAGCACCTGCTAGAAAAAGCGAAAAACCGACATAAAATTAACTCATGAGTGGGATTATTATGTTTTAGTACACGTGTATTCAGGTCGAAATTACCGACTTGGCGTGGATGGACATCCTTGGAAAAACAAAACAAAAGCTAGTCCAATTGAATTCTCGTCATCATCAGTTGTCGAGTTTAGAGCAATGCTGCCGAAGTCCTGCTGCTGCTCGCTCTCGGTGCATCTAAAACTTTGCGTTATGCCTTTAGGTTTTTTTTAATTTATAGTGTCCCTTGCCTAGGTAAAGAATTCGTATGAGATTTGAAATCTAGCCAACGTTTCACACAGGCTGCTTGTTACAGACTCTTTATGGAAGTGTCGACAATGTCTCGATATTTTTGTTTTATACCATCAGCACCTGCTAGAAAAAGCGAAAAACCGACATAAAATTAACTCATGAGTGGGATTATTATGTTTTAGTACACGTGTATTCAGGTCGAAATTACCGACTTGGCGTGGATGCACATCCTTGGAAAAACAAAACAAAAGCTAGTCGAATTGAATTCTCGTCATCATCAGCTGTCGAGTTTAGAGCAATGCTGCCGAAGTCCTGCTGCTGCTCGCTCTCGGTGCATCTAAAACTTGCATTATGCCTTTGGGTTTTTTTAATTTATAGTGTCCCTTGTCTAGGTAAAGAATTCGTATGAGATTTGAAATCTAGCCAACGTTTCACACAGGCTGCTTGTTACAGACTATTTATGGAAGTGTCGACAATGTCTCGATATTTTTGTTTTATTCCATCGGCACCTGCTAGAAAAAGCGAAAAACCGATATAAAATTAACTCATGAGTGGGATTATTAGGTTTTAGTACACGTGTATTCAGGTCGAAATTACGGACTTGGCGTGGATGGACATCCTTGGAAAAACAAAACGAAAGCTAGTCCAATTGAATTCTCGTCATCATCAGCTGTCGAGTTTAGAGAAATGCTGCCGAAGTCCTGTTGCTGCTCGCTCTCGGTGCATCTAAAACTTTGCGTTATGCCTTTAGGTTTTTTTTAATTTATAGTGTCCCTTGAAGAAGGTAAAGAATTCGTATGAGATTTGAAATCTAGCCAACGTTTCACACAGGCTGCTTGTTACAGACTCTTTATGGAAGTGTCGACAATGTCTCGATATTTTTGTTTTATTCCATCAGCACCTGCTAGAAAAAGCGAAAAACCGACATAAAATTAACTCATGAGTGGGATTATTATGTTTTAGTACACGTGTATTCAGGTCGAAATTACCGACTTGGCGTGGATGCACATCCTTGGAAAAACAAAACAAAAGCTAGTCCAATTGAATTCTCGTCATCATCAGCTGTCGAGTTTAGAGCAATGCTGCCGAAGTCCTGCTGCTGCTCGCTCTCGGTGCATCTAAAACTTTGCGTTATGCCTTTAGGTTTTTTTTTTAATTTATAGTGTCCCTTGCCTAGGTAAAGAATTCGTATGAGATTTGAAATCTAGCCAACGTTTCACACAGGCTGCTTGTTACAGACTATTTATGGAAGTGTCGACAATGTCTCGATATTTTTGTTTTATTCCATCAGCACCTGCTAGAGAAAGCGAAAAACCGACATAAAATTAACTCATGAGTAGGATTATTATGTTTTAGTACACGTGTATTCAGGTCGAAATTACCGACTTGGCGTGGATGGACATCCTGGGAAAAACAAAACAAAAGCCAGTCCAATTGAATT
The DNA here is from genome assembly GCF_055883805.1 of Amblyomma maculatum. NCBI lineage: Eukaryota > Metazoa > Arthropoda > Arachnida > Ixodida > Ixodidae > Amblyomma > Amblyomma maculatum. The sequence goes on from NC_139352.1 coordinate 131,514,081, forward strand.
CTGGTCATCATCAGCTGTCGAGTTTAGAGCAATGCTGCCGAAGTCCTGCTGCTGCTCGCTCTCGGTGCATCTAAAACTTTGCGTTATGCCTTTAGGTTTTTTTTAATTTATAGTGTCCCTTGCCTAGGTAAAGAATTCGTATGAGATTTGAAATCTAGCCAACGTTTCACACAGGCTGCTTGTTACAGACTCTTTATGGAAGTGTCGACAATGTCTCGATATTTTTGTTTTATTCCATCAGCACCTGCTAGAAAAAGCGAAAAACCGACATAAAATTAACTCATGAGTGGGATTATTATGTTTTAGTACACGTGTATTCAGGTCGAAATTACCGACTTGGCGTGGATGGACATCCTTGGAAAAACAAAACAAAAGCTAGTCCAATTGAATTCTCGTCATCATCAGCTGTCGAGTTTAGAGCAATGCTGCCGAAGTCCTGCTGCTGCTCGCTCTCGGTGCATCTAAAACTTTGCGTTATGCCTTTAGGTTTTTTTTAATTTATAGTGTCCCTTGCCTAGGTAAAGAATTCGTATGAGATTTGAAATCTAGCCAACGTTTCACACAGGCTGCTTGTTACAGACTCTTTATGGAAGTGTCGACAATGTCTCGATATTTTTGTTTTATTCCATCAGCACCTGCTAGAAAAAGCGAAAAACCGACATAAAATTAACTCATGAGTGGGATTATTATGTTTTAGTACACGTGTATTCAGGTCGAAATTACCGACTTGGCGTGGATGCACATCCTTGGAAAAACAAAACAAAAGCTAGTCCAATTGAATTCTCGTCATCATCAGCTGTCGAGTTTAGAGCAATGCTGCCGAAGTCCTGCTGCTGCTCGCTCTCGGTGCATCTAAAACTTTGCGTTATGCCTTTAGGTTTTTTTTAATTTATAGTGTCCCTTGAAGAAGGTAAAGAGTTCGTATGAGATTTGAAATCTAGCCAACGTTTCACACAGGCTGCTTGTTACAGACTATTTATGGAAGTGTCGACAATGTCTCGATATTTTTGTTTTATTCCATCGGCACCTGCTAGAAAAAGCGAAAAACCGATATAAAATTAACTCATGAGTGGGATTATTAGGTTTTAGTACACGTGTATTCAGGTCGAAATTACCGACTTGGCGTGGATGGACATCCTTGGAAAAACAAATCAAAAGCTAGTCCAATTGAATTCTCGTCATCATCAGCTGTCGAGTTTAGAGCAATGCTGCCGAAGTCCTGCTGCTGCTCGCTCTCGGTGCATCTAAAACTTGCATTATGCCTTTGGGTTTTTTAATTTATAGTGTCCCTTGCCTAGGTAAAGAATTCGTATGAGATTTGAAATCTAGCCAACGTTTCACACAGGCTGCTTGTTACGGACTCTTTATGGAAGTGTCGACAATGTCTCGATATTTTTGTTTTATTTCATCGGCACCTGCTAGAAAAGGATTATTATGAGTGGGATTATTAGGTTTTAGTACACGTGTATTCAGGTCGAAATTACCGACTTGGCGTGGATGGACATCCTTGGAAAAACAAAACAAAAGCCAGTCCAATTGAATTCTGGTCATCATCAGCTGTCGAGTTTAGAGCAATGCTGCCGAAATCCTGCTGCTGCTCGCTCTCGGTGCATCTAAAACTTTGCGTTATGCCTTTAGGTTTTTTTTTAATTTATAGTGTCCCTTGCCTAGGTAAAGAATTCGTATGAGATTTGAAATCTAGCCAACTTTTCACACAGGCTGCTTGTTACAGACTCTTTATGGAAGTGTCGACAATGTCTCGATATTTTTGTTTTATTCCATCAGCACCTGCTAGAAAAAGCGAAAAACCGACATAAAATTAACTCATGAGTGGGATTATTATGTTTTAGTACACGTGTATTCAGGTCGAAATTACCGACTTGGCGTGGATGGACATCCTTGGAAAAACAAAACAAAAGCTAGTCCAATTGAATTCTCGTCATCATCAGCTGTCGAGTTTAGAGCAATGCTGCCGAAGTCCTGCTGCTGCTCGCTCTCGGTGCATCTAAAACTTTGCGTTATGCCTTTAGGTTTTTTTTAATTTATAGTGTCCCTTGCCTAGGTAAAGAATTCGTATGAGATTTGAAATCTAGCCAACGTTTCACACAGGCTGCTCGTTACAGACTCTTTATGGAAGTGTCGACAATGTCTCGGTATTCTTGTTTTATTCCATCGGCACCTGCTAGAAAAAGCGAAAACCCGATATAAAATTAACTAATGAGTGGAATTATTAGGTTTTAGTACACGTGTATTCAGGTCGAAATTACCGACTTGGCGTGGATGGACATCCTTGGAAAAACAAAACAAAAGCTAGTCCAATTGAATTCTCGTCATCAACAGCTGTCGAGTTTAGAGCAATGCTGCCGAAGTCCTGCTGCTGCTCGCTCTCGGTGCATCTAAAACTTGCATTATGCCTTTGGTTTTTTTTAATTTATAGTGTCCCTTGCCTAGGTAAAGAATTCGTATGAGATTTGAAATCTAGCCAACGTTTCACACAGGCTGCTTGTTACGGACTCTTTATGGAAGTGTCGACAATGTCTCGATATTTTTGTTTTATTTCATCGGCACCTGCTAGAAAAGGATTATTATGAGTGGGATTATTAGGTTTTAGTACACGTGTATTCAGGTCGAAATTACCGACTTGGCGTGGATGGACATCCTTGGAAAAACAAAACAAAAGCCAGTCCAATTGAATTCTGGTCATCATCAGCTGTCGAGTTTAGAGCAATGCTGCCGAAATCCTGCTGCTGCTCGCTCTCGGTGCATCTAAAACTTTGCGTTATGCCTTTAGGTTTTTTTTTAATTTATAGTGTCCCTTGAAGAAGGTAAAGAATTCGTATGAGATTTGAAATCTAGCCAACGTTTCACACAGGCTGCTTGTTACAGACTCTTTATGGAAGTGTCGACAATGTCTCGATATTTTTGTTTTATTCCATCAGCACCTGCTAGAAAAAGCGAAAAACCGACATAAAATTAACTCATGAGTGGGATTATTATGTTTTAGTACACGTGTATTCAGGTCGAAATTACCGACTTGGCGTGGATGCACATCCTTGGAAAAACAAAACAAAAGCTAGTCCAATTGAATTCTCGTCATCATCAGCTGTCGAGTTTAGAGCAATGCTGCCGAAGTCCTGCTGCTGCTCGCTCTCGGTGCATCTAAAACTTTGCGTTATGCCTTTAGGTTTTTTTTTTAATTTATAGTGTCCCTTGCCTAGGTAAAGAATTCGTATGAGATTTGAAATCTAGCCAACGTTTCACACAGGCTGCTTGTTACAGACTATTTATGGAAGTGTCGACAATGTCTCGATATTTTTGTTTTATTCCATCAGCACCTGCTAGAGAAAGCGAAAAACCGACATAAAATTAACTCATGAGTAGGATTATTATGTTTTAGTACACGTGTATTCAGGTCGAAATTACCGACTTGGCGTGGATGGACATCCTTGGAAAAACAAAACAAAAGCCAGTCCAATTGAATTCTGGTCATCATCAGCTGTCGAGTTTAGAGCAATGCTGCCGAAGTCCTGCTGCTGCTCGCTCTCGGTGCATCTAAAACTTTGCGTTATGCCTTTAGGTTTTTTTTAATTTATAGTGTCCCTTGCCTAGGTAAAGAATTCGTATGAGATTTGAAATCTAGCCAACGTTTCACACAGGCTGCTTGTTACAGACTCTTTATGGAAGTGTCGACAATGTCTCGATATTTTTGTTTTATTCCATCAGCACCTGCTAGAAAAAGCGAAAAACCGACATAAAATTAACTCATGAGTGGGATTATTATGTTTTAGTACACGTGTATTCAGGTCGAAATTTCCGACTTGGCGTGGATGGACATCCTTGGAAAAACAAAACAAAAGCTAGTCCAATTGAATTCTCGTCATCATCAGCTGTCGAGTTTAGAGCAATGCTGCCGAAGTCCTGCTGCTGCTCGCTCTCGGTGCATCTAAAACTTTGCGTTATGCCTTTAGGTTTTTTTTAATTTATAGTGTCCCTTGCCTAGGTAAAGAATTCGTATGAGATTTGAAATCTAGCCAACGTTTCACACAGGCTGCTTGTTACAGACTCTTTATGGAAGTGTCGACAATGTCTCGATATTTTTGTTTTATTCCATCAGCACCTGCTAGAAAAAGCGAAAAACCGACATAAAATTAACTCATGAGTGGGATTATTATGTTTTAGTACACGTGTATTCAGGTCGAAATTACCGACTTGGCGTGGATGCACATCCTTGGAAAAACAAAACAAAAGCTAGTCCAATTGAATTCTCGTCATCATCAGCTGTCGAGTTTAGAGCAATGCTGCCGAAGTCCTGCTGCTGCTCGCTCTCGGTGCATCTAAAACTTTGCGTTATGCCTTTAGGTTTTTTTTAATTTATAGTGTCCCTTGAAGAAGGTAAAGAATTCGTATGAGATTTGAAATCTAGCCAACGTTTCACACAGGCTGCTTGTTACAGACTATTTATGGAAGTGTCGACAATGTCTCGATATTTTTGTTTTATTCCATCGGCACCTGCTAGAAAAAGCGAAAAACCGATATAAAATTAACTCATGAGTGGGATTATTAGGTTTTAGTACACGTGTATTCAGGTCGAAATTACCGACTTGGCGTGGATGGACATCCTTGGAAAAACAAATCAAAAGCTAGTCCAATTGAATTCTCGTCATCATCAGCTGTCGAGTTTAGAGCAATGCTGCCGAAGTCCTGCTGCTGCTCGCTCTCGGTGCATCTAAAACTTGCATTATGCCTTTGGGTTTTTTAATTTATAGTGTCCCTTGCCTAGGTAAAGAATTCGTATGAGATTTGAAATCTAGCCAACGTTTCACACAGGCTGCTTGTTACGGACTCTTTATGGAAGTGTCGACAATGTCTCGATATTTTTGTTTTATTTCATCGGCACCTGCTAGAAAAGGATTATTATGAGTGGGATTATTAGGTTTTAGTACACGTGTATTCAGGTCGAAATTACCGACTTGGCGTGGATGGACATCCTTGGAAAAACAAAACAAAAGCCAGTCCAATTGAATTCTGGTCATCATCAGCTGTCGAGTTTAGAGCAATGCTGCCGAAATCCTGCTGCTGCTCGCTCTCGGTGCATCTAAAACTTTGCGTTATGCCTTTAGGTTTTTTTTTAATTTATAGTGTCCCTTGCCTAGGTAAAGAATTCGTATGAGATTTGAAATCTAGCCAACGTTTCACACAGGCTGCTTGTTACAGACTCTTTATGGAAGTGTCGACAATGTCTCGATATTTTTGTTTTATTCCATCAGCACCTGCTAGAAAAAGCGAAAAACCGACATAAAATTAACTCATGAGTGGGATTATTATGTTTTAGTACACGTGTATTCAGGTCGAAATTACCGACTTGGCGTGGATGGACATCCTTGGAAAAACAAAACAAAAGCTAGTCCAATTGAATTCTCGTCATCATCAGCTGTCGAGTTTAGAGCAATGCTGCCGAAGTCCTGCTGCTGCTCGCTCTCGGTGCATCTAAAACTTTGCGTTATGCCTTTAGGTTTTTTTTAATTTATAGTGTCCCTTGCCTAGGTAAGGAATTCGTATGAGATTTGAAATCTAGCCAACGTTTCACACAGGCTGCTCGTTACAGACTCTTTATGGAAGTGTCGACAATGTCTCGGTATTCTTGTTTTATTCCATCGGCACCTGCTAGAAAAAGCGAAAAACCGATATAAAATTAACTAATGAGTGGGATTATTAGGTTTTAGTACACGTGTATTCAGGTCGAAATTACCGACTTGGCGTGGATGGACATCCTTGGAAAAACAAAACAAAAGCTAGTCCAATTGAATTCTCGTCATCAACAGCTGTCGAGTTTAGAGCAATGCTGCCGAAGTCCTGCTGCTGCTCGCTCTCGGTGCATCTAAAACTTGCATTATGCCTTTGGTTTTTTTTAATTTATAGTGTCCCTTGCCTAGGTAAAGAATTCGTATGAGATTTGAAATCTAGCCAACGTTTCACACAGGCTGCTTGTTACGGACTCTTTATGGAAGTGTCGACAATGTCTCGATATTTTTGTTTTATTTCATCGGCACCTGCTAGAAAAGGATTATTATGAGTGGGATTATTAGGTTTTAGTACACGTGTATTCAGGTCGAAATTACCGACTTGGCGTGGATGGACATCCTTGGAAAAACAAAACAAAAGCCAGTCCAATTGAATTCTGGTCATCATCAGCTGTCGAGTTTAGAGCAATGCTGCCGAAATCCTGCTGCTGCTCGCTCTCGGTGCATCTAAAACTTTGCGTTATGCCTTTAGGTTTTTTTTTAATTTATAGTGTCCCTTGAAGAAGGTAAAGAATTCGTATGAGATTTGAAATCTAGCCAACGTTTCACACAGGCTGCTTGTTACAGACTCTTTATGGAAGTGTCGACAATGTCTCGATATTTTTGTTTTATTCCATCAGCACCTGCTAGAAAAAGCGAAAAACCGACATAAAATTAACTCATGAGTGGGATTATTATGTTTTAGTACACGTGTATTCAGGTCGAAATTACCGACTTGGCGTGGATGCACATCCTTGGAAAAACAAAACAAAAGCTAGTCCAATTGAATTCTCGTCATCATCAGCTGTCGAGTTTAGAGCAATGCTGCCGAAGTCCTGCTGCTGCTCGCTCTCGGTGCATCTAAAACTTTGCGTTATGCCTTTAGGTTTTTTTTTTTAATTTATAGTGTCCCTTGCCTAGGTAAAGAATTCGTATGAGATTTGAAATCTAGCCAACGTTTCACACAGGCTGCTTGTTACAGACTATTTATGGAAGTGTCGACAATGTCTCGATATTTTTGTTTTATTCCATCAGCACCTGCTAGAGAAAGCGAAAAACCGACATAAAATTAACTCATGAGTAGGATTATTATGTTTTAGTACACGTGTATTCAGGTCGAAATTACCGACTTGGCGTGGATGGACATCCTTGGAAAAACAAAACAAAAGCCAGTCCAATTGAATTCTGGTCATCATCAGCTGTCGAGTTTAGAGCAATGCTGCCGAAGTCCTGCTGCTGCTCGCTCTCGGTGCATCTAAAACTTTGCGTTATGCCTTTAGGTTTTTTTTAATTTATAGTGTCCCTTGCCTAGGTAAAGAATTCGTATGAGATTTGAAATCTAGCCAACGTTTCACACAGGCTGCTTGTTACAGACTCTTTATGGAAGTGTCGACAATGTCTCGATATTTTTGTTTTATTCCATCAGCACCTGCTAGAAAAAGCGAAAAACCGACATAAAATTAACTCATGAGTGGGATTATTATGTTTTAGTACACGTGTATTCAGGTCGAAATTACCGACTTGGCGTGGATGGACATCCTTGGAAAAACAAAACAAAAGCTAGTCCAATTGAATTCTCGTCATCATCAGCTGTCGAGTTTAGAGCAATGCTGCCGAAGTCCTGCTGCTGCTCGCTCTCGGTGCATCTAAAACTTTGCGTTATGCCTTTAGGTTTTTTTTAATTTATAGTGTCCCTTGCCTAGGTAAAGAATTCGTATGAGATTTGAAATCTAGCCAACGTTTCACACAGGCTGCTTGTTACAGACTCTTTATGGAAGTGTCGACAATGTCTCGATATTTTTGTTTTATTCCATCAGCACCTGCTAGAAAAAGCGAAAAACCGACATAAAATTAACTCATGAGTGTGATTATTATGTTTTAGTACACGTGTATTCAGGTCGAAATTACCGACTTGGCGTGGATGCACATCCTTGGAAAAACAAAACAAAAGCTAGTCCAATTGAATTCTCGTCATCATCAGCTGTCGAGTTTAGAGCAATGCTGCCGAAGTCCTGCTGCTGCTCGCTCTCGGTGCATCTAAAACTTTGCGTTATGCCTTTAGGTTTTTTTTAATTTATAGTGTCCCTTGAAGAAGGTAAAGAATTCGTATGAGATTTGAACTCTAGCCAACGTTTCACACAGGCTGCTTGTTACAGACTATTTATGGAAGTGTCGACAATGTCTCGATATTTTTGTTTTATTCCATCGGCACCTGCTAGAAAAAGCGAAAAACCGATATAAAATTAACTCATGAGTGGGATTATTAGGTTTTAGTACACGTGTATTCAGGTCGAAATTACCGACTTGGCGTGGATGGACATCCTTGGAAAAACAAATCAAAAGCTAGTCCAATTGAATTCTCGTCATCATCAGCTGTCGAGTTTAGAGCAATGCTGCCGAAGTCCTGCTGCTGCTCGCTCTCGGTGCATCTAAAGCTTGCATTATGCCTTTTTTTTTAATTTATAGTGTCCCTTTCCTAGGTAAAGAATTCGTACGAGATTTGAAATCTAGCCAACGTTTCACAAAGGCTGCTCGTTACAGACTCTTTATGGAAGTGTCGACAATGTCTCGGTATTCTTGTTTTATTCCATCGGCACCTGCTAGAAAAAGCGAAAAACCGATATAAAATTAACTAATGAGTGGGATTATTAGGTTTTAGTACACGTGTATTCAGGTCGAAATTACCGACTTGGCGTGGATGGACATCCTTGGAAAAACAAAACAAAAGCTAGTCCAATTGAATTCTCGTCATCAACAGCTGTCGAGTTTAGAGCAATGCTGCCGAAGTCCTGCTGCTGCTCGCTCTCGGTGCATCTAAAACTTGCATTATGCCTTTGGGTTTTTAAATTTATAGTGTCCCTTGCCTAGGTAAAGAATTCGTATGAGATTTGAAATCTAGCCAACGTTTCACACAGGCTGCTTGTTACGGACTCTTTATGGAAGTGTCGACAATGTCTCGATATTTTTGTTTTATTTCATCGGCACCTGCTAGAAAAGGATTATTATGAGTGGGATTATTAGGTTTTAGTACACGTGTATTCAGGTCGAAATTACCGACTTGGCGTGGATGGACATCCTTGGAAAAACAAAACAAAAGCCAGTCCAATTGAATTCTGGTCATCATCAGCTGTCGAGTTTAGAGCAATGCTGCCGAAATCCTGCTGCTGCTCGCTCTCGGTGCATCTAAAACTTTGCGTTATGCCTTTAGGTTTTTTTTTAATTTATAGTGTCCCTTGCCTAGGTAAAGAATTCGTATGAGATTTGAAATCTAGCCAACGTTTCACACAGGCTGCTTGTTACAGACTCTTTATGGAAGTGTCGACAATGTCTCGATATTTTTGTTTTATTCCATCAGCACCTGCTAGAAAAAGCGAAAAACCGACATAAAATTAACTCATGAGTGGGATTATTATGTTTTAGTACACGTGTATTCAGGTCGAAATTACCGACTTGGCGTGGATGGACATCCTTGGAAAAACAAAACAAAAGCTAGTCCAATTGAATTCTCGTCATCATCAGCTGTCGAGTTTAGAGCAATGCTGCCGAAGTCCTGCTGCTGCTCGCTCTCGGTGCATCTAAAACTTTGCGTTATGCCTTTAGGTTTTTTTTAATTTATAGTGTCCCTTGCCTAGGTAAAGAAATCGTATGAGATTTGAAATCTAGCCAACGTTTCACACAGGCTGCTCGTTACAGACTCTTTATGGAAGTGTCGACAATGTCTCGGTATTCTTGTTTTATTCCATCGGCACCTGCTAGAAAAAGCGAAAAACCGATATAAAATTAACTAATGAGTGGGATTATTAGGTTTTAGTACACGTGTATTCAGGTCGAAATTACCGACTTGGCGTGGATGGACATCCTTGGAAAAACAAAACAAAAGCTAGTCCAATTGAATTCTCGTCATCAACAGCTGTCGAGTTTAGAGCAATGCTGCCGAAGTCCTGCTGCTGCTCGCTCTCGGTGCATCTAAAACTTGCATTATGCCTTTGGTTTTTTTTAATTTATAGTGTCCCTTGCCTAGGTAAAGAATTCGTATGAGATTTGAAATCTAGCCAACGTTTCACACAGGCTGCTTGTTACGGACTCTTTATGGAAGTGTCGACAATGTCTCGATATTTTTGTTTTATTTCATCGGCACCTGCTAGAAAAGGATTATTATGAGTGGGATTATTAGGTTTTAGTACACGTGTATTCAGGTCGAAATTACCGACTTGGCGTGGATGGACATCCTTGGAAAAACAAAACAAAAGCCAGTCCAATTGAATTCTGGTCATCATCAGCTGTCGAGTTTAGAGCAATGCTGCCGAAATCCTGCTGCTGCTCGCTCTCGGTGCATCTAAAACTTTGCGTTATGCCTTTAGGTTTTTTTTTAATTTATAGTGTCCCTTGCCTAGGTAAAGAATTCGTATGAGATTTGAAATCTAGCCAACGTTTCACACAGGCTGCTTGTTACAGACTCTTTATGGAAGTGTCGACAATGTCTCGATATTTTTGTTTTATTCCATCAGCACCTGCTAGAAAAAGCGAAAAACCGACATAAAATTAACTCATGAGTGGGATTATTATGTTTTAGTACACGTGTATTCAGGTCGAAATTACCGACTTGGCGTGGATGCACATCCTTGGAAAAACAAAACAAAAGCTAGTCGAATTGAATTCTCGTCATCATCAGCTGTCGAGTTTAGAGCAATGCTGCCGAAGTCCTGCTGCTGCTCGCTCTCGGTGCATCTAAAACTTGCATTATGCCTTTGGGTTTTTTTAATTTATAGTGTCCCTTGTCTAGGTAAAGAATTCGTATGAGATTTGAAATCTAGCCAACGTTACACACAGGCTGCTTGTTACAGACTATTTATGGAAGTGTCGACAATGTCTCGATATTTTTGTTTTATTCCATCGGCACCTGCTAGAAAAAGCGAAAAACCGATATAAAATTAACTCATGAGTGGGATTATTAGGTTTTAGTACACGTGTATTCAGGTCGAAATTACGGACTTGGCGTGGATGGACATCCTTGGAAAAACAAAACGAAAGCTAGTCCAATTGAATTCTCGTCATCATCAGCTGTCGAGTTTAGAGAAATGCTGCCGAAGTCCTGTTGCTGCTCGCTCTTGGTGCATCTAAAACTTTGCGTTATGCCTTTAGGTTTTTTTTAATTTATAGTGTCCCTTGAAGAAGGTAAAGAATTCGTATGAGATTTGAAATCTAGCCAACGTTTCACTCAGGCTGCTTGTTACAGACTCTTTATGGAAGTGTCGACAATGTCTCGATATTTTTGTTTTATTCCATCAGCACCTGCTAGAAAAAGCGAAAAACCGACATAAAATTAACTCATGAGTGGGATTATTATGTTTTAGTACACGTGTATTCAGGTCGAAATTACCGACTTGGCGTGGATGCACATCCTTGGAAAAACAAAACAAAAGCTAGTCCAATTGAATTCTCGTCATCATCAACTGTCGAGTTTAGAGCAATGCTGCCGAAGTCCTGCTGCTGCTCGCTCTCGGTGCATCTAAAACTTTGCGTTATGCCTTTAGGTTTTTTTTAATTTATAGTGTCCCTTGCCTAGGTAAAGAATTCGTACGAGATTTGAAATCCAGCCAACGTTTCACACAGGCTGCTTGTTACAGACTCTTTATGGAAGTGTCGACAATGTCTCGATATTTTTGTTTTATTCCATCAGCACCTGCTAGAAAAAGCGAAAAACCGATATAAAATTAACTCATGAGTGGGATTATTAGGTTTTAGTACACGTGTATTCAGGTCGAAATTACCGACTTGGCGTGGATGGACATCCTTGGAAAAACAAATCAAAAGCTAGTCCAATTGAATTCTCGTCATCATCAGCTGTCGAGTTTAGAGCAATGCTGCCGAAGTCCTGCTGCTGCTCGCTCTCGGTGCATCTAAAGCTTGCATTATGCCTTTTTTTTTAATTTATAGTGTCCCTTGCCTAGGTAAAGAATTCGTATGAGATTTGAAATCTAGCCAACGTTTCACACAGGCTGCTCGTTACAGACTCTTTATGGAAGTGTCGACAATGTCTCAATATTTTTGTTTTTTTCCATCGGCACCTGCTAGAAAAAGCGAAAAACCGATATAACATTAACTCATGAGTGGGATTATTAGGTTTTAGTACACGTGTATTCAGGTCGAAATTACTGACTTGGCATGGATGGACATCCTTGGAAAAACAAAACAAAAGCTAGTCCAATTGAATTCCCGTCATCATCAGCTATCGAATTTAGAGCAATGCTGCCGAAGTCCTGCTGCTGTTCGCTCTCGGTGCATCTAAAACTTGCATTATGCCTTTAGGTTTTTTTAATTTATAGTGTCCTTTGCCTAGGTAAAGAATTCGTATGAGATCTAAAATGTAGCCAACGTTTCACACAGGCTGCTTGTTACAGACTCTTTATGGAAGTGTCGACAATGTAACAATATTTTTCTTTATTCCGTCGGCACCTGGTAGAAAAAGCGAAAACCGATGTAAAATGAACTGATGAGTGGGTTGATTAGAATTTAGTACACGTGTATTCAGGCCGAAATTACTGACATGGCGTGGATGGACATCCTTGGAAAAAACAATACAAAAGCTAGTCTAATTGAATTGTCGTCATCATCAGCTGTCGAGTTTACAGCAATGCTGCCGAAGTCCTGCTGCTGCTCTCTCTCGGTGCATCTACAACTCGCATTATGCCTTTAGGTTTTTTTTTTAATTTATAGTGTGCCTTGCCTATGTAAAGAATTCGTATGAGATCTGAAATCTAGCAAAAGTTTCACACAGGCTGTTTGTTACAGACTCCTTATGGAAGTGTCGACAATGTATCAATATTTTTGTTTATTCCATCGGCACTTGCTAGAAAAAGCGAAGAACCGATATAAAATTAACTCATGAGTGGGTTGATTAGAATTTAGTACACGTGTATTCAGGCCGAAATTACTGACATGCCGTGGATGGACATCCTTGGAAAAAACAATACAAAAGCTAGTCTAATTGAATTATCGTCATCATCAGCTGTCGAGTTTACAGCAAGGCTGCCGAAGTCCTGCTGCTGCTCTCTCTCGGTGTATCTACAACTCGCATTATGCCTTCTGGTTTTTTTAATTTATAGTGTCCCTTGCCTAGGTAAAGAATTCGTATGAGATCTAAAATGTAGCCAACGTTTCACACAGGCTGCTTGTTACAGACTCTTTATGGAAGTGTCGACAATGTAACAATATTTTTCTTTATTCCGTCGGCACCTGGTAGAAAAAGCGAAAACCGATATAATATTAACTGATGAGTGGGTTGATTAGACTTTAGTACACGCGTATTCAGGCCGAAATTACTGACATGGCGTGGATGGACATCCTTGGAAAAAAACAAAAAAAAAATAGTCCAATTGAATTCTCGTCATCATCAGCTGTCGAGTTTACAGCAATGCTGGCGAAGTCCTGCTGCTGCACGCTCTCGGTGCATCTACAACTCGCATTTTGCCTTTAGGTTTTTTTAATTTATAGTGTCCCTTGCCTAGGTAAAGAATTCGTATGAGATCTAAAATGTAGCCAACGTTTCACACAGGGGAAGTGTCGACAATGTCTCGATATTTTTGTTTATTCCATCGGCACCTGCTAGAAAAAGCGAAAAACCGATATAAAATTAACTCATGAGTGGGACTATTAGGTTTTAGTACGCGTGTATTCAGATCGAACTTACCGACTTGGCGTGGACCGACATCCTTCGAAAAAACAAAACAAAAGCTAGTCCAATTGAATTCTCGTCATCATCAGCTGTCGAGTTTAGAGCAATGCTGCCGAAGTCCTGCTGCTGCTCGCTCTCGGTGCTTCTAAAACTTGCATTATGCCTTTAGGTTTTTTTAATTTATAGTGTGCCTTGCCTAGGTAAAGAATTCGTATGAGATCTAAAATGTAGCCAACGTTTCACACAGGCTGCTTGTTACAGACTCTTTATGGAAGTGTCGACAATGTCTCGATATTTTTGTTTTATTCCATCGGCACCTGTTAGAAAAAGCGAAAAACCGATATAAAATTAACTCATGAGTGGGATTATTAGGTTTTAGTACACGTGTATTCAGGTCGAAATTACCGACTTGGCGTGGATGGACATCCTTGGAAAAACAAAACAAAAGCTAGTCCAATTGTATTCTCGTCATCATCAGCTGTCGAGTTTAGAGCAATGCTGCCGAAGTCCTGCTTCTGCTCGCTCTCGGTGCATCTAAAACTTGCATTATGCCTTTAGGTTTTTTTAATTTATAGTGTCCCTTGCCTAGGTAAGGAATTCGTATGAGATCTAAAATGTAGCCAACGTTTCACACAGGTTGCTTGTTACAGACTCTTTATGGATGTGTCGACAATGTAACAATAGTTTTCTTTATTCCGTCGGCACCTGGTAGAAAAAGCGAAAACCGATATGAAATTAACTGATGAGTGGGTTGATTAGACTTTAGTACACGTGTACTCAGGCCGAAATTACTGACATGGCGTGGATTGACATCCTTGGAAAAAACAATACAAAAGCTAGTCTAATTGAATTGTCGCCATCATCAGCTGTCGAGTTTACAGCAATGCTGCCGAAGTCCTGCTGCTGCTCTCTCTCGGTGCATCTACAACTCGCATTATGCCTTTAGGTTTTTTTTTAATTTATAGTGTGCCTTGCCTATGTGAAGAATTCGTATGAGATCTGAAATCTAGCAAAAGTTTCACTCAGGCTGTTTGTTACAGACTCTTTATGGAAGTGTCGACAATGTAACGATATTTTTGTTTATTCCATCGGCACCTGGTGGAAAAAGCGAATACCGATATAAAATTAACTGATGAGTGGGTTGAATAGACTTTAGTACACGTGTATTCAGGCCGAAATTACTGACATGGCGTGGATGGACATCCTTGGAAAAAAACGAAACAAAAGCTAGCCCATTGAATTCTCGTCATCATCAGCTGTCGAGTTTACAGCAATGCTGCCGAAGTCCTGCTGCTGCACGCTCTCGGTGCATCTACAACTTGCATTATGCCTTTAGATTTTTTTAATTTACAGTGTCCCTTGCCTAGGTAAAGAATTCGTATGAGATCTAAAATGTAGCCAACGTTTCACACAGGCTGCTTGTTACAGACTCTTTATGGAAGTGTCGACAATGTAACAATATTTTTCTTTATTCCGTCGGCACCTGGTAGAAAAAGCGAAAACCGATATAAAATTAACTGATGAGTGGGTTGATTAGACTTTAGTACACGTGTATTCAGGCCGAAATTACCGACTTGGCGTGGATGGACATCCTTGGAAAAACAAAACAAAAGCTAGTCCAATTGTATTCTCGTCATCATCAGCTGTCGAGTTTAGAGCAATGCTGCCGAAGTCCTGCTGCTGCTCGCTCTCGGTGCATCTAAAACTTGCATTATGCCTTTAGGCTTTTTTAATTTATAGTGTCCCTTGCCTAGGTAAAGAATTCGTATGAGATTTGAAATCTAGCCAACGTTTCACACAGGCTGCTTGTTACAGACTCTTTATGGAAGTGTCGACAATGTAACAATATTTTTCTTTATTCCGTCGGCACCTGGTAGAAAAAGCGAAAACCGATATAAAATTAACTGATGAGTGGGTTGATTAGACTTTAGTACACGTGTATTCAGGCCGAAATTACCGACTTGGCGTGGATGGACATCCTTGGAAAAAAACAATACAAAAGCTAGTCCAATTGAATTCTCGTCATCATCAGCTGTCGAGTTTAGAGCAATGCTGCCGAAGTCCTGCTGCTGCTCGCTCTCGGTGCATCTAAAACTTGCATTATGCCTTTAGGCTTTTTTAATTTATAGTGTCCCTTGCCTAGGTAAAGAATTCGTATGAGATTTGAAATCTAGCCAACGTTTCACACAGGCTGCTTGTTACAGACTCTTTATGGAAGTGTCGACAATGTAACGATATTTTTTGTTTATTCCATCGGCACCTGGTGGAAAAAGCGAATACCGATATAAAATTAACTGATGAGTGGGTTGAATAGACTTTAGTACACGTGTATTCAGGCCGAAATTACTGACATGGCGTGGATGGACATCCTTGGAAAAAAACGAAACAAAAGCTAGCCCATTGAATTCTCGTCATCATCAGCTGTCGAGTTTACAGCAATGCTGCCGAAGTCCTGCTGCTGCACGCTCTCGCTGCATCTACAACTTGCATTATGCCTTTAGATTTTTTTAATTTATAGTGTCCCTTGCCTAGGTAAAGAATTCGTATGAGATCTAAAATATTGCCAACGTTTCACACAGGCTGCTTGTTACAGACTCTTTATGGAAGTGTCGACAATGTCTCGATATTTTTGCTTATTCCATCGGCACCTGCTAGAAAAAGCGAAAAACCGATATAAAATTAACTCATGAGTGGGATTATTAGGTTTTAGTACGCGTGTATTCAGGGCGAACTTACCGACTTGGCGTGGACCGATATCCTTCGAAAAAATTAAACAAAAGCTAGTCCAATTGAATTGTCGTCATCATCAGCTATCGTGTTTACAGCAATGCTGCCGAAGTCCTGCTGCTGCTCTCTCTCGGTGCATCTACAACTCGCATTATGCCTTTAGGTTTTTTTAATTTATAGTGTGCCTTGCCTATGTAAAGAATTCGTATGAGATCTGAAATCTAGCAAAAGTTTCACACAGGCTGCTTGTTACAGACTCTTTATGGAAGTGTCGACAATCTAACAATATTTTTGTTTATTCCATCGGCACTTGCTAGAAAAAGCGAAGAACCGATATAAAGTTAACTCATGAGTGGGTTGATTAGGCTTTAGTACACGTGTATTCAGGTCGAAATTACTGACATGGCGTGGATGGACATCCTTGGAAAAGAACAAAACAAAAGCTAGCCCATTGAATTCTCGTCATCATCAGCTATCGAGTTTAGAGCAATGCTGCCGAAGTCCTGCTTCTGCTCGCTCTCGGTGCATCTAAAACTTGCATTATGCCTTTAGGTTTTTTTAATTTATAGTGTCCCTTGCCTAGGTAAGGAATTCGTATGAGATCTAAAATGTAGCCAACGTTTCACACAGGTTGCTTGTTACAGACTCTTTATGGATGTGTCGACAATGTAACAATAGTTTTCTTTATTCCGTCGGCACCTGGTAGAAAAAGCGAAAACCGATATGAAATTAACTGATGAGTGGGTTGATTAGACTTTAGTACACGTGTACTCAGGCCGAAATTACTGACATGGCGTGGATTGACATCCTTGGAAAAAACAATACAAAAGCTAGTCTAATTGAATTGTCGCCATCATCAGCTGTCGAGTTTACAGCAATGCTGCCGAAGTCCTGCTGCTGCTCTCTCTCGGTGCATCTACAACTCGCATTATGCCTTTAGGTTTTTTTTTAATTTATAGTGTGCCTTGCCTATGTGAAGAATTCGTATGAGATCTGAAATCTAGCAAAAGTTTCACTCAGGCTGTTTGTTACAGACTCTTTATGGAAGTGTCGACAATGTAACGATATTTTTGTTTATTCCATCGGCACCTGGTGGAAAAAGCGAATACCGATATAAAATTAACTGATGAGTGGGTTGAATAGACTTTAGTACACGTGTATTCAGGCCGAAATTACTGACATGGCGTGGATGGACATCCTTGGAAAAAAACGAAACAAAAGCTAGCCCATTGAATTCTCGTCATCATCAGCTGTCGAGTTTACAGCAATGCTGCCGAAGTCCTGCTGCTGCACGCTCTCGGTGCATCTACAACTTGCATTATGCCTTTAGATTTTTTTAATTTACAGTGTCCCTTGCCTAGGTAAAGAATTCGTATGAGATCTAAAATGTAGCCAACGTTTCACACAGGCTGCTTGTTACAGACTCTTTATGGAAGTGTCGACAATGTAACAATATTTTTCTTTATTCCGTCGGCACCTGGTAGAAAAAGCGAAAACCGATATAAAATTAACTGATGAGTGGGTTGATTAGACTTTAGTACACGTGTATTCAGGCCGAAATTACCGACTTGGCGTGGATGGACATCCTTGGAAAAACAAAACAAAAGCTAGTCCAATTGTATTCTCGTCATCATCAGCTGTCGAGTTTAGAGCAATGCTGCCGAAGTCCTGCTGCTGCTCGCTCTCGGTGCATCTAAAACTTGCATTATGCCTTTAGGCTTTTTTAATTTATAGTGTCCCTTGCCTAGGTAAAGAATTCGTATGAGATTTGAAATCTAGCCAACGTTTCACACAGGCTGCTTGTTACAGACTCTTTATGGAAGTGTCGACAATGTAACAATATTTTTCTTTATTCCGTCGGCACCTGGTAGAAAAAGCGAAAACCGATATAAAATTAACTGATGAGTGGGTTGATTAGACTTTAGTACACGTGTATTCAGGCCGAAATTACCGACTTGGCGTGGATGGACATCCTTGGAAAAAAACAATACAAAAGCTAGTCCAATTGAATTCTCGTCATCATCAGCTGTCGAGTTTAGAGCAATGCTGCCGAAGTCCTGCTGCTGCTCGCTCTCGGTGCATCTAAAACTTGCATTATGCCTTTAGGCTTTTTTAATTTATAGTGTCCCTTGCCTAGGTAAAGAATTCGTATGAGATTTGAAATCTAGCCAACGTTTCACACAGGCTGCTTGTTACAGACTCTTTATGGAAGTGTCGACAATGTAACGATATTTTTTGTTTATTCCATCGGCACCTGGTGGAAAAAGCGAATACCGATATAAAATTAACTGATGAGTGGGTTGAATAGACTTTAGTACACGTGTATTCAGGCCGAAATTACTGACATGGCGTGGATGGACATCCTTGGAAAAAAACGAAACAAAAGCTAGCCCATTGAATTCTCGTCATCATCAGCTGTCGAGTTTACAGCAATGCTGCCGAAGTCCTGCTGCTGCACGCTCTCGGTGCATCTACAACTTGCATTATGCCTTTAGATTTTTTTAATTTATAGTGTCCCTTGCCTAGGTAAAGAATTCGTATGAGATCTAAAATGTTGCCAACGTTTCACACAGGCTGCTTGTTACAGACTCTTTATGGAAGTGTCGACAATGTCTCGATATTTTTGCTTATTCCATCGGCACCTGCTAGAAAAAGCGAAAAACCGATATAAAATTAACTCATGAGTGGGATTATTAGGTTTTAGTACGCGTGTATTCAGGGCGAACTTACCGACTTGGCGTGGACCGATATCCTTCGAAAAAATTAAACAAAAGCTAGTCCAATTGAATTGTCGTCATCATCAGCTATCGTGTTTACAGCAATGCTGCCGAAGTCCTGCTGCTGCTCTCTCTCGGTGCATCTACAACTCGCATTATGCCTTTAGGTTTTTTTAATTTATAGTGTGCCTTGCCTATGTAAAGAATTCGTATGAGATCTGAAATCTAGCAAAAGTTTCACACAGGCTGCTTGTTACAGACTCTTTATGGAAGTGTCGACAATCTAACAATATTTTTGTTTATTCCATCGGCACTTGCTAGAAAAAGCGAAGAACCGATATAAAGTTAACTCATGAGTGGGTTGATTAGGCTTTAGTACACGTGTATTCAGGTCGAAATTACTGACATGGCGTGGATGGACATCCTTGGAAAAGAACAAAACAAAAGCTAGTCCAATTGAATTCTCGTCATCATCAGCCGTCGAGTTTACAGCAATGCTGCCGAAGTCCTGCTGCTGCTCTCTCTCGGTGTATCTACAACTCGCATTATGCCTTTAGGTTTTTTAATTTTATAGTGTTCCTTGCCTAGGTAAAGAATTCGTATGAGATCTAAAATGTAGCCAACGTTTCACACAGGCTGCTTGTTACAGACTCTTTATGGAAGTGTCGACAATGTCTCGATATTTTTGCTTATTCCATCGGCACCTGCTAGAAAAAGCGAAAAACCGATATAAAATTAACTCATGAGTGGGATTATTAGGTTTTAGCACGCGTGTATTCAGGTCGAACTTACCGACTTGGCGTGGACCGACATCCTTCGAAAAAATTAAACAAAAGCTAGTCCAATTGAATTCTCGTCATCATCAGCTGTCGAGTTTACAGCAATGCTGCCGAAGTCCTGCTGCTGCTCTCTCTCGGTGCATCTACAACTCGCATTCGGCCTTTAGGTTTTTTTAATTTATAGTGTGCCTTGCCTATGTAAAGAATTCGTATGAGATCTGAAATCTAGCAAAAGTTTCACACAGGCTGCTTGTTACAGACTCTTTATGGAAGTGTCGACAATCTAACAATATTTTTGTTTATTCCATCGGCACTTGCTAGAAAAAGCGAAGAACCGATATAAAATTAACTCATGAGTGGGTTGATTAGGCTTTAGTACACGTGTATTCAGGTCGAAATTACTGACATGGCGTGGATGGACATCCTTGGAAAAGAACAAAACAAAAGCTAGTCCAATTGAATTCTCGTCATCATCAGCCGTCGAGTTTACAGCAATGCTGCCGAAGTCCTGCTGCTGCTCTGTCTCGGTGTATCTACAATTCGCATTATGCCTTTAGGTTTTTTAATTTATAGTGTCCCTTGTCTAGGTAAAGAATTCGTATGAGATCTAAAATGTAGCCAACGTTTCACACAGGCTGCTTGTTACAGACTCTTTATGGAAGTGTCGACAATGTAACAATATTTTTTTTTATTCCGTCGGCACCTGGTAGAAAAAGCGTAAACCGATATAAAATTAACTGATGAGTGGGTTGAATAGACTTTAGTACACGTGTATTCAGGCCGAAATTAGTGACATGGCGTGGATGGACATCCTTGGAAAAAAACAAAACAAAAGCTAGTCCAATTGAATTCTCGTCATCATCAGCTGTCGAGTTTACAGCAATGCTGCCGAAGTCCTGCTGCTGCACGCTCTCGGTGCATCTACAACTTGCATTACGCCTTTAGGTTTTTTTTATTTATAGTGTCCCTTGCCTAGGTAAAGAATTCGTATGAGATGTAAAATGTAGCCAACGTTTCACACAGGCTGCTTGTTACAGACTCTTTATGGAAGTTTCGACAATGTCTCGATATTTTTGTTTATTCCATCGGCACCTGCTTGTATTTTTGTTTATTCCATCGGCGTGTATTCAGGTCGAACTTACCGACTTGGCGTGGACCGACATCCTTCGAAAAAACTAAACAAAAGCTAGTCCAATTGAATTCTCGTCATAATCAGCTATCGTGTTTACAGCAATGCTGCCAAAGTCCTGCTGCTGCTCTCTCTCGGTGCATCTACAACTCGCATTCGGCCTTTAGGTTTTTTTAATTTATAGTGTGCCTTGCCTATGTAAAGAATTCGTATGAGATCTGAAATCTAGCAAAAGTTTCACACAGGCTGCTTGTTACAGACTCTTTATGGAAGTGTCGACAATCTAACAATATTTTTGTTTATTCCATCGGCACCTGCTAGAAAAAGCGAAAAACCGATATAAAATTAACTCATGAGTGGGATTATTAGGTTTTAGTACGCGTGTATTCAGGTCGAACTTACCGACATGGCGTGGATTGACATCCTTGGAAAAAACAATACAAAAGCTAGTCTAATTGAATTGTCGTCATCATCAGCTGTCGAGTTTACAGCAATGCTGCCGAAGTCCTGCTGCTGCTCTCTCTCGGTGCATCTACAACTCTCATTATGCCTTTAGGTTTTTTTTAATTTATAGTGTGCCTTGCCTATGTAAAGAATTCGTATGAGATCTGAAATCTAGCAAAAGTTTCACACAGGCTGTTTGTTACAGACTCTTTATGGAAGTGTCGACAATGTAACGATATTTTTGTTTATTCCATCGGCACCTGGTAGAAAAAGCGAAAACCGATATAAAATTAACTGATGAGTGGGTTGAATAGATATTGTACACGTGTATTCAGGCCGAAATTACTGACATGGCGTGGATGGACATCCTTGGAAAAAAACAAAACAAAAGCTAGTCCAATTGAATTCTCGTCATCATCAGCTGTCGAGTTTACAGCAATGCTGCCGAAGTCCTGCTGCTGCTCTCTCTCGGTGCATCTACAACTCGCATTATGCCTATAGGTTTTTTTTTTAATTTATAGTGTGCCTTGCCTATGTAAAGAATTCGTATGAGATCTGAAATCTAGCAAAAGTTTCACACAGGCTGTTTGTTACAGACTCTTTATGGAAGTGTCGACAATGTAACAATATTTTTGTTTATTCCATCGGCACTTGCTAGAAAAAGCGAAGAACCGATATAAAATTAACTCATGAGTGGGTTGATTATGCTTTAGTACACGTGTATTCAGGTCGAAATTACTGACATGGCGTGGATGGACATCCTTGGAAAAGAACAAAACAAAAGCTAGTCCAATTGAATTCTCGTCATCATCAGCTGTCGAGTTTACAGCAATGCTGCCGAAGTCCTGCTGCTGCTCTCTCTCTCGGTGTATCTACAACTCGCATTATGCCTTTAGGTTTTTTTAATTTCTAGTGTCCCTTGCCTAGGTAAAGAATTCGTATGAGATCTAAAATGTAGCCAACGTTTCACACAAGCTGCTTGTTACAGACTCTTTATGGAAGTGTCGACAATATCTCGATATTTTTGTTTATTCCATCGGCACCTGCTAGAAAAAGCGAAAAATCGATATAAAATTAACTCATGAGTGGGATTATTAGGTTTTAGTACGCGTGTATTCAGGTCGAAATTACCGACTTGTGTGGACCGACATCCTTCGAAAAAACTAAACAAAATCTAGTCCAATTGAATTCTCGTCATCATCAGCTATCGTGTTTACAGCAATGCTGCCAAAGGTTTGCTAATGCACGCTCTCAGCGCATCTAAAACTTGCATTATGCCTTTAGGTTTTTTTAATTTATACTGTTCCTTGTCTAGGTAAAGAATTCGTATGAGATCTAAAATGTAGCCAACGTTTCACACAGGCTGCTTGTTACAGACTCTTTATGGAAGTGTCGACAATGTAACAATATTTTTATTTATTCCGTCGGCACCTGGTAGAAAAAGCGAAAACCGATATAAAATTAACTGATGAGTGGGTTGAATAGACTTTAGTACACGTGTATTCAGGCCGAAATTACTGACATAGCGTGGATGGACATCCTTGGAAAAAACAATACAAAAGCTAGTCTAATTGAATTGTCGTCATCATCAGCTGTCGAGTTTACAGCAATGCTGCCGAAGTCCTCCTGCTGCTCTCTCTCGGTGCATCTACAACTCGCATTATGAATTCAGGTTTTTTTTTTAATTTATAGTGTGCCTTGCCTATGTAAAGAATTCGTATGAGATCTGAAATCTAGCAAAAGTTTCACACAGGCTGTTTGCTACAGACTGTTCATGGAAGTGTCGACAATGTCTCGATATTTTTGTTTATTCCATCGGCACCTGCTAGAAAAAGCGAAAAACCGATATAAAACTAACTCATGAGTGGGATTATTAGGTTTTAGTACGCGTGTATTCAGGTCGAACTTAGACTTGGCGTGGACGGACATCCTTCGGAAAAATTAAACAAAAGCTAGTCCAATTGAATTCTCGTCATCATCAGCTATCGTGTTTACAGCAATGCTGCCAAAGTTTTGCTAATGCACGCTCTCAGCGCATCTACAACTCTCATTATGCCTTTAGGTTTTTTTTAATTTATAGTGTGCCTTGCCTATGTAAAGAATTCGTATGAGATCTGAAATCTAGCAAAAGTTTCACACAGGCTGTTTGTTACAGACTCTTTATGGAAGTGTCGACAATGTAACGATATTTTTGTTTATTCCATCGGCACCTGGTAGAAAAAGCGAAAACCGATATAAAATTAACTGATGAGTGGGTTGAATAGATATTGTACACGTGTATTCAGGCCGAAATTACTGACATGGCGTGGATGGACATCCTTGGAAAAAAACAAAACAAAAGCTAGTCCAATTGAATTCTCGTCATCATCAGCTGTCGAGTTTACAGCAATGCTGCCGAAGTCCTGCTGCTGCTCTCTCTCGGTGCATCTACAACTCGCATTATGCCTATAGGTTTTTTTTTTAATTTATAGTGTGCCTTGCCTATGTAAAGAATTCGTATGAGATCTGAAATCTAGCAAAAGTTTCACACAGGCTGTTTGTTACAGACTCTTTATGGAAGTGTCGACAATGTAACAATATTTTTGTTTATTCCATCGGCACTTGCTAGAAAAAGCGAAGAACCGATATAAAATTAACTCATGAGTGGGTTGATTATGCTTTAGTACACGTGTATTCAGGTCGAAATTACTGACATGGCGTGGATGGACATCCTTGGAAAAGAACAAAACAAAAGCTAGTCCAATTGAATTCTCGTCATCATCAGCTGTCGAGTTTACAGCAATGCTGCCGAAGTCCTGCTGCTGCTCTCTCTCTCGGTGTATCTACAACTCGCATTATGCCTTTAGGTTTTTTTAATTTCTAGTGTCCCTTGCCTAGGTAAAGAATTCGTATGAGATCTAAAATGTAGCCAACGTTTCACACAAGCTGCTTGTTACAGACTCTTTATGGAAGTGTCGACAATATCTCGATATTTTTGTTTATTCCATCGGCACCTGCTAGAAAAAGCGAAAAATCGATATAAAATTAACTCATGAGTGGGATTATTAGGTTTTAGTACGCGTGTATTCAGGTCGAAATTACCGACTTGTGTGGACCGACATCCTTCGAAAAAAACTAAACAAAATCTAGTCCAATTGAATTCTCGTCATCATCAGCTATCGTGTTTACAGCAATGCTGCCAAAGGTTTGCTAATGCACGCTCTCAGCGCATCTAAAACTTGCATTATGCCTTTAGGTTTTTTTAATTTATACTGTTCCTTGTCTAGGTAAAGAATTCGTATGAGATCTAAAATGTAGCCAACGTTTCACACAGGCTGCTTGTTACAGACTCTTTATGGAAGTGTCGACAATGTAACAATATTTTTATTTATTCCGTCGGCACCTGGTAGAAAAAGCGAAAACCGATATAAAATTAACTGATGAGTGGGTTGAATAGACTTTAGTACACGTGTATTCAGGCCGAAATTACTGACATAGCGTGGATGGACATCCTTGGAAAAAACAATACAAAAGCTAGTCTAATTGAATTGTCGTCATCATCAGCTGTCGAGTTTACAGCAATGCTGCCGAAGTCCTCCTGCTGCTCTCTCTCGGTGCATCTACAACTCGCATTATGAATTCAGGTTTTTTTTTTAATTTATAGTGTGCCTTGCCTATGTAAAGAATTCGTATGAGATCTGAAATCTAGCAAAAGTTTCACACAGGCTGTTTGCTACAGACTGTTCATGGAAGTGTCGACAATGTCTCGATATTTTTGTTTATTCCATCGGCACCTGCTAGAAAAAGCGAAAAACCGATATAAAACTAACTCATGAGTGGGATTATTAGGTTTTAGTACGCGTGTATTCAGGTCGAACTTAGACTTGGCGTGGACGGACATCCTTCGGAAAAATTAAACAAAAGCTAGTCCAATTGAATTCTCGTCATCATCAGCTATCGTGTTTACAGCAATGCTGCCAAAGTTTTGCTAATGCACGCTCTCAGCGCATCTAAAACTTGCATTATGCCTTTAGGTTTTTTTAATTTATAGTGTTCCTTGCCTAGGTAAAGAATTCGTATGAGATCTAAAATGTAGCCAACGTTTCACAGAGGCTGCTTGTTACAGACTCTTTATGGAAGTGTCGACAATGTAACAATATTTTTCTTTATTCTGTCGGCACCTGGTAGAAAAAGCGAAAACCGATATAAAATTAACTCATGAGTGGGTTGATTAGACTTTAGTACACGT
The DNA here is from genome assembly GCF_055883805.1 of Amblyomma maculatum. Taxonomy (NCBI): domain Eukaryota; kingdom Metazoa; phylum Arthropoda; class Arachnida; order Ixodida; family Ixodidae; genus Amblyomma; species Amblyomma maculatum. Next base: position 131,539,560 of record NC_139352.1, read on the forward strand.
GTATTCAGGCCGAAATTACTGACATGGCGTGGATGGACATCCTTGGAAAAAACAATACAAAAGCTAGTCTAATTGAATTGTCGTCATCATCAGCTGTCGAGTTTACAGCAATGCTGCCGAAGTCCTCCTGCTGCTCTCTCTCGGTGTATCTACAACTCGCATTATGCCTTTAGGTTTTTTAATTTATAGTGTCCCTTGCCTAGGTAAAGAATTCGTATGAGATCTAAAATGTAGCCAACGTTTCACAGAGGCTGCTTGTTACAGACTCTTTATGGAAGTGTCGACAATGTAACAATATTTTTCTTTATTCTGTCGGCACCTGGTAGAAAAAGCGAAAACCGATATAAAATTAACTGATGAGTGGGTTGATTAGACTTTAGTACACGTGTATTCAGGCCGAAATTACTGACATGGCGTGGATGGACATCCTTGGAAAAAACAATACAAAAGCTAGTCTAATTGAATTGTCGTCATCATCAGCTGTCGAGTTTACAGCAATGCTGCCGAAGTCCTCCTGCTGCTCTCTCTCGGTGTATCTACAACTCGCATTATGCCTTTAGGTTTTTTAATTTATAGTGTCCCTTGCCTAGGTAAAGAATTCGTATGAGATCTAAAATGTAGCCAACGTTTCACAGAGGCTGCTTGTTACAGACTCTTTATGGAAGTGTCGACAATGTAACAATATTTTTCTTTATTCTGTCGGCACCTGGTAGAAAAAGCGAAAACCGATATAAAATTAACTGATGAGTGGGTTGATAATACTTTAGTACACGTGTATTCAGGCCGAAATTACTGACATGGCGTGGATGGACATCCTTGGAAAAAACAATACAAAAGCTAGTCTAATTGAATTGTCGTCATCATCAGCTGTCGAGTTTACAGCAATGCTGCCGAAGTCCTCCTGCTGCTCTCTCTCGGTGCATCTACAACTCGCATTATGAATTTAGGTTTTTTTTTAATTTATAGTGTGCCTTGCCTATGTAAAGAATTCGTAAGAGATCTGAAATCTAGCAAAAGTTTCACACAGGCTGTTTGCTACAGACTGTTCATGGAAGTGTCGACAATGTAACGATATTTTTGTTTATTCCATCGGCACCTGCTAGAAAAAGCGAAAAACCGATATAAAATTAACTCATGAGTGGGATTATTAGGTTTTAGTACGCGTGTATTCAGGTCGAACTTACCGACTTGGCGTGGACCGACATCCTTCGAAAAAACTAAACAAAAGCTAGTCCAATTGAATTCTCGTCATCATCAGCTATCGTGTTTACAGCAATGCTGCCAAAGTTTTGCTAATGCACGCTCGCAGCGCATCTAAAACTTGCATTATGCCTTTAGGTTTTTTGAATTTATAGTGTCCCTTGCCTAGGTAAAGAATTCGTATGAGATCTAAAATGTAGCCAACGTTTCACAGAGGCTGCTTGTTACAGACTCTTTATGGAAGTGACGACAATGTAACAATATTTTTCTTTATTCTGTCGGCACCTGGTAGAAAAAGCGAAAACCGATATAAAATTAACTGATGAGTGGGTTGATTAGACTTTAGTACACGTGTATTCAGGCCGAAATTACTCACATGGCGTGGATGGACATCCTTGGAAAAAACAATACAAAAGCTAGTCTAATTGAATTGTCGTCATCATCAGCTGTCGAGTTTACAGCAATGCTGCCGAAGTCCTCCTGCTGCTCTCTCTCGGTGCATCTACAACTCGCATTATGAATTCAGGTTTCTTTTTTTTTTAATTTATAGTGTGCCTTGCCTATGTAAAGAATTCGTATGAGATCTGAAATCTAGCAAAGGTTTCACACAGGCTGTTTGCTACAGACTGTTCATGGAAGTGTCGACAATGTAACGATATTTTTGTTTATTCCATCGGCACTTGCTAGAAAAAGCGAAGAACCGATATAAAATTAACTCATGAGTGGGTTGATTAGGCTTTAGTACACGTGTATTCAGGTCGAAATTACTGACATGGCGTGGATGGACATCCTTGGAAAAGAACAAAACAAAAGCTAGTCCATATGAATTCTCGTCATCATCAGCTGTCGAGTTTACAGCAATGCTGCCGAAGTCCTGCTGCTGCTCTCTCTCGGTGTATCTACAACTCGCATTATGCCTTTAGGTTTTTTTAATTTATAGTGTCCCTTGCCTAGGTAAAGAATTCGTATGAGATCTAAAATGTAGCCAACGTTTCACACAGGCTGCTCGTTACAGGCTCTTTATGGAAGTGTCGACAATGTAACAATATTTTTCTTTATTCCGTCGGCACCTGGTAGAAAAAGCGAAAACCGATATAAAATTAACTGATGAGTGGCTTGAATAGACTTTAGTACACGTGTATTCAGGCCGAAATTACTGACATGGCGTGGATGGACATCCTTGGAAAAGAACAAAACAAAAGCTAGTCCAATTGAATTCTCGTCATCATCAGCTGTCGAGTTTACAGCAATGCTGCCGAAGTCCTGCTGCTGCTCTCTCTCGGTGTATCTACAACTCGCATTATGCCTTTAGGTTTTTTTAATTTATAGTGTCCCTTGCCTAGGTAAAGAATTCGTATGAGATCTAAAATTTAGCCAACGTTTCACACAGGCTGCTTGTTACAGACTCTTTATGGAAGTGTCGACAATGTCTCGATATTTTTGTTTATTCCATCGGCACCTGCTAGAAAAAGCGAAACACCGATATAAAATTAACTCATGAGTGGGATTATTAGGTTTTAGTACGCGTGTATTCAGGTCGAACTTACCGACTTGGCGTGGACCGACATCCTTCGAAAAAACTAAACAAAATCTAGTCCTATTGAATTCTCGTCATCATCAGCTATCGTGTTTACAGCAATGCTGCCAAAGGTTTGCTAATGCACGCTCTCAGCGCATCTAAAACTTGCATTATGCCTTTAGGTTTTTTTAATTTATAGTGTTCCTTGCCTAGGTAAAGAATTCGTATGAGATCTAAAATGTAGCCAACGTTTCACACAGGCTGCTTGTTACAGACTCTTTATGGAAGTGTCGACAATGTCTCGATATTTTTGTTTATTCCATCGGCACCTGCTAGAAAAAGCGAAACACCGATATAAAGTTAACTCATGAGTGGGATTATTAGGTTTTAGTACGCCTGTATTCAGGTCGAACTTACCGACTTGGCGTGGACCGACATCCTTCGAAAAAACTAAACAAAATCTAGTCCCATTGAATTCTCGTCATCATCAGCTATCGTGTTTACAGCAATGCTGCCAAAGGTTTGCTAATGCACGCTCTCAGCGCATCTAAAACTTGCATTATGCCTTTAGGTTTTTTTAATTTATAGTGTTCCTTGCCTAGGTAAAGAATTCGTATGAGATCTAAAATGTAGCCAACGTTTCACACAGGCTGCTTCTTACAGACTCTTTATGGAAGTGTCGACAATGTCTCGATATTTTTGTTTATTCCATCGGCACCTGCTAGAAAAAGCGAAACACCGATATAAAATTAACTCATGAGTGGGATTATTAGGTTTCAGTACGCGTGTATTCAGGTCGAACTTACCGACTTGGCGTGGACCGACATCCTTCGAAAACTAAACAAAATCTAGTCCAATTGAATTCTCGTCATCATCAGCTATCGTGTTTACAGCAATGCTGCCAAAGGTTTGCTAATGCACGCTCTCAGCGCATCTAAAACTTGCATTATGCCTTTAGGTTTTTTTAATTTATAGTGTTCCTTGCCTAGGTAAAGAATTCGTATGAGATCTAAAATGTAGCCAACGTTTCACACAGGCTGCTTGTTACAGACTCTTTATGGAAGTGTCGACAATGTCTCGATTTTTTTGTTTACTCCATCGGCACCTGCTAGAAAAAGCGAAAAATCGATATAAAATTAACTCATGAGTGGGATTATTAGGTTTTAGTACGCGTGTATTCAGGTCGAAATTACCGACTTGTGTGGACCGACATCCTTCGAAAAAACTAAACAAAATCTAGTCCAATTGAATTCTCGTCATCATCAGCTATCGTGTTTACAGCAATGCTGCCAAAGGTTTGCTAATGCACGCTCTCAGCGCATCTAAAACTTGCATTATGCCTTTAGGTTTTTTTAATTTATAGTGTTCCTTGCCTAGGTAAAGAATTCGTATGAGATCTAAAATGTAGCCAACGTTTCACACAGGCTGCTTGTTACAGACTCTTTATGGAAGTGTCGACAATGTCTCGATTTTTTTGTTTACTCCATCGGCACCTGCTAGAAAAAGCGAAAAATCGATATAAAATTAACTCATGAGTGGGATTATTAGGTTTTAGTACGCGTGTATTCAGGTCGAAATTACCGACTTGTGTGGACCGACATCCTTCGAAAAAACTAAACAAAATCTAGTCCAATTGAATTCTCGTCATCATCAGCTATCGTGTTTACAGCAATGCTGCCAAAGGTTTGCTAATGCACGCTCTCAGCGCATCTAAAACTTGCATTATGCCTTTAGGTTTTTTTAATTTATAGTGTTCCTTGCCTAGGTAAAGAATTCGTATGAGATCTAAAATGTAGCCAACGTTTCACACAGGCTGCTTGTTACAGACTCTTTATGGAAGTGTCGACAATGTCTCGATTTTTTTGTTTACTCCATCGGCACCTGCTAGAAAAAGCGAAAAATCGATATAAAATTAACTCATGAGTGGGATTATTAGGTTTTAGTACGCGTGTATTCAGGTCGAAATTACCGACTTGTGTGGACCGACATCCTTCGAAAAAACTAAACAAAATCTAGTCCAATTGAATTCTCGTCATCATCAGCTATCGTGTTTACAGCAATGCTGCCAAAGGTTTGCTAATGCACGCTCTCAGCGCATCTAAAACTTGCATTATGCCTTTAGGTTTTTTTAATTTATAGTGTTCCTTGCCTAGGTAAAGAATTCGTATGAGATCTAAAATGTAGCCAACGTTTCACACAGGCTGCTTGTTACAGACTCTTTATGGAAGTGTCGACAATGTCTCGATTTTTTTGTTTACTCCATCGGCACCTGCTAGAAAAAGCGAAAAATCGATATAAAATTAACTCATGAGTGGGATTATTAGGTTTTAGTACGCGTGTATTCAGGTCGAAATTACCGACTTGTGTGGACCGACATCCTTCGAAAAAACTAAACAAAATCTAGTCCAATTGAATTCTCGTCATCATCAGCTATCGTGTTTACAGCAATGCTGCCAAAGGTTTGCTAATGCACGCTCTCAGCGCATCTAAAACTTGCATTATGCCTTTAGGTTTTTTTAATTTATAGTGTTCCTTGCCTAGGTAAAGAATTCGTATGAGATCTAAAATGTAGCCAACGTTTCACACAGGCTGCTTGTTACAGACTCTTTATGGAAGTGTCGACAATGTCTCGATTTTTTTGTTTACTCCATCGGCACCTGCTAGAAAAAGCGAAAAATCGATATAAAATTAACTCATGAGTGGGATTATTAGGTTTTAGTACGCGTGTATTCAGGTCGAAATTACCGACTTGTGTGGACCGACATCCTTCGAAAAAACTAAACAAAATCTAGTCCAATTGAATTCTCGTCATCATCAGCTATCGTGTTTACAGCAATGCTGCCAAAGGTTTGCTAATGCACGCTCTCAGCGCATCTAAAACTTGCATTATGCCTTTAGGTTTTTTTAATTTATAGTGTTCCTTGCCTAGGTAAAGAATTCGTATGAGATCTAAAATGTAGCCAACGTTTCACACAGGCTGCTTGTTACAGACTCTTTATGGAAGTGTCGACAATGTCTCGATTTTTTTGTTTACTCCATCGGCACCTGCTAGAAAAAGCGAAAAATCGATATAAAATTAACTCATGAGTGGGATTATTAGGTTTTAGTACGCGTGTATTCAGGTCGAAATTACCGACTTGTGTGGACCGACATCCTTCGAAAAAACTAAACAAAATCTAGTCCAATTGAATTCTCGTCATCATCAGCTATCGTGTTTACAGCAATGCTGCCAAAGGTTTGCTAATGCACGCTCTCAGCGCATCTAAAACTTGCATTATGCCTTTAGGTTTTTTTAATTTATAGTGTTCCTTGCCTAGGTAAAGAATTCGTATGAGATCTAAAATGTAGCCAACGTTTCACACAGGCTGCTTGTTACAGACTCTTTATGGAAGTGTCGACAATGTCTCGATTTTTTTGTTTACTCCATCGGCACCTGCTAGAAAAAGCGAAAAATCGATATAAAATTAACTCATGAGTGGGATTATTAGGTTTTAGTACGCGTGTATTCAGGTCGAAATTACCGACTTGTGTGGACCGACATCCTTCGAAAAAACTAAACAAAATCTAGTCCAATTGAATTCTCGTCATCATCAGCTATCGTGTTTACAGCAATGCTGCCAAAGGTTTGCTAATGCACGCTCTCAGCGCATCTAAAACTTGCATTATGCCTTTAGGTTTTTTTAATTTATAGTGTTCCTTGCCTAGGTAAAGAATTCGTATGAGATCTAAAATGTAGCCAACGTTTCACACAGGCTGCTTGTTACAGACTCTTTATGGAAGTGTCGACAATGTCTCGATTTTTTTGTTTACTCCATCGGCACCTGCTAGAAAAAGCGAAAAATCGATATAAAATTAACTCATGAGTGGGATTATTAGGTTTTAGTACGCGTGTATTCAGGTCGAAATTACCGACTTGTGTGGACCGACATCCTTCGAAAAAACTAAACAAAATCTAGTCCAATTGAATTCTCGTCATCATCAGCTATCGTGTTTACAGCAATGCTGCCAAAGGTTTGCTAATGCACGCTCTCAGCGCATCTAAAACTTGCATTATGCCTTTAGGTTTTTTTAATTTATAGTGTTCCTTGCCTAGGTAAAGAATTCGTATGAGATCTAAAATGTAGCCAACGTTTCACACAGGCTGCTTGTTACAGACTCTTTATGGAAGTGTCGACAATGTCTCGATTTTTTTGTTTACTCCATCGGCACCTGCTAGAAAAAGCGAAAAATCGATAGAAAATTAACTCATGAGTGGGATTATTAGGTTTTAGTACGCGTGTATTCAGGTCGAAATTACCGACTTGTGTGGACCGACATCCTTCGAAAAAACTAAACAAAATCTAGTCCAATTGAATTCTCGTCATCATCAGCTATCGTGTTTACAGCAATGCTGCCAAAGGTTTGCTAATGCACGCTCTCAGCGCATCTAAAACTTGCATTATGCCTTTAGGTTTTTTTAATTTATAGTGTTCCTTGCCTAGGTAAAGAATTCGTATGAGATCTAAAATGTAGCCAACGTTTCACACAGGCTGCTTGTTACAGACTCTTTATGGAAGTGTCGACAATGTCTCGATTTTTTTGTTTACTCCATCGGCACCTGCTAGAAAAAGCGAAAAATCGATATAAAATTAACTCATGAGTGGGATTATTAGGTTTTAGTACGCGTGTATTCAGGTCGAAATTACCGACTTGTGTGGACCGACATCCTTCGAAAAAACTAAACAAAATCTAGTCCAATTGAATTCTCGTCATCATCAGCTATCGTGTTTACAGCAATGCTGCCAAAGGTTTGCTAATGCACGCTCTCAGCGCATCTAAAACTTGCATTATGCCTTTAGGTTTTTTTAATTTATAGTGTTCCTTGCCTAGGTAAAGAATTCGTATGAGATCTAAAATGTAGCCAACGTTTCACACAGGCTGCTTGTTACAGACTCTTTATGGAAGTGTCGACAATGTCTCGATTTTTTTGTTTACTCCATCGGCACCTGCTAGAAAAAGCGAAAAATCGATATAAAATTAACTCATGAGTGGGATTATTAGGTTTTAGTACGCGTGTATTCAGGTCGAAATTACCGACTTGTGTGGACCGACATCCTTCGAAAAAACTAAACAAAATCTAGTCCAATTGAATTCTCGTCATCATCAGCTATCGTGTTTACAGCAATGCTGCCAAAGGTTTGCTAATGCACGCTCTCAGCGCATCTAAAACTTGCATTATGCCTTTAGGTTTTTTTAATTTATATTGTTCCTTGCCTAGGTAAAGAATTCGTATGAGATCTAAAATGTAGCCAACGTTTCACACAGGCTGCTTGTTACAGACTCTTTATGGAAGTGTCGACAATGTCTCGATTTTTTTGTTTACTCCATCGGCACCTGCTAGAAAAAGCGAAAAATCGATATAAAATTAACTCATGAGTGGGATTATTAGGTTTTAGTACGCGTGTATTCAGGTCGAAATTACCGACTTGTGTGGACCGACATCCTTCGAAAAAACTAAACAAAATCTAGTCCAATTGAATTCTCGTCATCATCAGCTATCGTGTTTACAGCAATGCTGCCAAAGGTTTGCTAATGCACGCTCTCAGCGCATCTAAAACTTGCATTATGCCTTTAGGTTTTTTTAATTTATAGTGTTCCTTGCCTAGGTAAAGAATTCGTATGAGATCTAAAATGTAGCCAACGTTTCACACAGGCTGCTTGTTACAGACTCTTTATGGAAGTGTCGACAATGTCTCGATTTTTTTGTTTACTCCATCGGCACCTGCTAGAAAAAGCGAAAAATCGATAGAAAATTAACTCATGAGTGGGATTATTAGGTTTTAGTACGCGTGTATTCAGGTCGAAATTACCGACTTGTGTGGACCGACATCCTTCGAAAAAACTAAACAAAATCTAGTCCAATTGAATTCTCGTCATCATCAGCTATCGTGTTTACAGCAATGCTGCCAAAGGTTTGCTAATGCACGCTCTCAGCGCATCTAAAACTTGCATTATGCCTTTAGGTTTTTTTAATTTATAGTGTTCCTTGCCTAGGTAAAGAATTCGTATGAGATCTAAAATGTAGCCAACGTTTCACACAGGCTGCTTGTTACAGACTCTTTATGGAAGTGTCGACAATGTCTCGATTTTTTTGTTTACTCCATCGGCACCTGCTAGAAAAAGCGAAAAATCGATATAAAATTAACTCATGAGTGGGATTATTAGGTTTTAGTACGCGTGTATTCAGGTCGAAATTACCGACTTGTGTGGACCGACATCCTTCGAAAAAACTAAACAAAATCTAGTCCAATTGAATTCTCGCCATCATCAATCATCGTGTTTACAGCAATGCTGCCAAAGGTTTGCTAATGCACGCTCTCAGCGCATCTAAAACTTGCATTATGCCTTTAGGTTTTTTTAATTTATAGTGTTCCTTGCCTAGGTAAAGAATTCGTATGAGATCTAAAATGTAGCCAACGTTTCACACAGGCTGCTTGTTACAGACTCTTTATGGAAGTGTCGACAATGTCTCGATTTTTTTGTTTACTCCATCGGCACCTGCTAGAAAAAGCGAAAAATCGATATAAAATTAACTCATGAGTGGGATTATTAGGTTTTAGTACGCGTGTATTCAGGTCGAAATTACCGACTTGTGTGGACCGACATCCTTCGAAAAAACTAAACAAAATCTAGTCCAATTGAATTCTCGTCATCATCAGCTATCGTGTTTACAGCAATGCTGCCAAAGGTTTGCTAATGCACGCTCTCAGCGCATCTAAAACTTGCATTATGCCTTTAGGTTTTTTTAATTTATAGTGTTCCTTGCCTAGGTAAAGAATTCGTATGAGATCTAAAATGTAGCCAACGTTTCACACAGGCTGCTTGTTACAGACTCTTTATGGAAGTGTCGACAATGTCTCGATTTTTTTGTTTACTCCATCGGCACCTGCTAGAAAAAGCGAAAAATCGATATAAAATTAACTCATGAGTGGGATTATTAGGTTTTAGTACGCGTGTATTCAGGTCGAAATTACCGACTTGTGTGGACCGACATCCTTCGAAAAAACTAAACAAAATCTAGTCCAATTGAATTCTCGTCATCATCAGCTATCGTGTTTATAGCAATGCTGCCAAAGGTTTGCTAATGCACGCTCTCAGCGCATCTAAAACTTGCATTATGCCTTTAGGTTTTTTTAATTTATAGTGTTCCTTGCCTAGGTAAAGAATTCGTATGAGATCTAAAATGTAGCCAACGTTTCACACAGGCTGCTTATTACAGACTCTTTATGGAAGTGTCGACAATGTCTCGATTTTTTTGTTTACTCCATCGACACCTGCTAGAAAAAGCGAAAAATCGATATAAAATTAACTCATGAGTGGGATTATTAGGTTTTAGTACGCGTGTATTCAGGTCGAAATTACCGACATGTGTGGACCGACATCCTTCGAAAAAACTAAACAAAATCTAGTCCAATTGAATTCTCGCCATCATCAATCATCGTGTTTACAGCAATGCTGCCAAAGGTTTGCTAATGCACGCTCTCAGCGCATCTAAAACTTGCATTATGCCTTTAGGTTTTTTTAATTTATAGTGTTCCTTGCCTAGGTAAAGAATTCGTATGAGATCTAAAATGTAGCCAACGTTTCACACAGGCTGCTTGTTACAGACTCTTTATGGAAGTGTCGACAATGTCTCGATTTTTTTGTTTACTCCATCGGCACCTGCTAGAAAAAGCGAAAAATCGATATAAAATTAACTCATGAGTGGGATTATTAGGTTTTAGTACGCGTGTATTCAGGTCGAAATTACCGACTTGTGTGGACCGACATCCTTCGAAAAAACTAAACAAAATCTAGTCCAATTGAATTCTCGTCATCATCAGCTATCGTGTTTACAGCAATGCTGCCAAAGGTTTGCTAATGCACGCTCTCAGCGCATCTAAAACTTGCATTATGCCTTTAGGTTTTTTTAATTTATAGTGTTCCTTGCCTAGGTAAAGAATTCGTATGAGATCTAAAATGTAGCCAACGTTTCACACAGGCTGCTTGTTACAGACTCTTTATGGAAGTGTCGACAATGTCTCGATTTTTTTGTTTACTCCATCGGCACCTGCTAGAAAAAGCGAAAAATCGATATAAAATTAACTCGAGTGGGATTATTAGGTTTTAGTACGCCTGTATTCAGGTCGAAATTACCGACTTGTGTGGACCGACATCCTTCGAAAAAACTAAACAAAATCTAGTCCAATTGAATTCTCGTCATCATCAGCTATCGTGTTTACAGCAATGCTGCCAAAGGTTTGCTAATGCACGCTCTCAGCGCATCTAAAACTTGCATTATGCCTTTAGGTTTTTTAATTTATAGTGTTCCTTGCCTAGGTAAAGAATTCGTATGAGATCTAAAATGTAGCCAACGTTTCACACAGGCTGCTTGTTACAGACTCTTTATGGAAGTGTCGACAATGTCTCGATTTTTTTGTTTACTCCATCGGCACCTGCTAGAAAAAGCGAAAAATCGATATAAACTTAACTCATGAGTGGGATTATTAGGTTTTAGTACGCGTGTATTCAGGTCGAAATTACCGACTTGTGTGGACCGACATCCTTCGAAAAAACTAAACAAAATCTAGTCCAATTGAATTCTCGTCATCATCAGCTATCGTGTTTACAGCAATGCTGCCAAAGGTTTGCTAATGCACGCTCTCAGCGCATCTAAAACTTGCATTATGCCTTTAGGTTTTTTTAATTTATAGTGTTCCTTGCCTAGGTAAAGAATTCGTATGAGATCTAAAATGTAGCCAACGTTTCACACAGGCTGCTTGTTACAGACTCTTTATGGAAGTGTCGACAATGTCTCGATTTTTTTGTTTACTCCATCGGCACCTGCTAGAAAAAGCGAAAAATCGATATAAAATTAACTCATGAGTGGGATTATTAGGTTTTAGTACGCGTGTATTCAGGTCGAAATTACCGACTTGTCGTGGACCGACATCCTTCGAAAAAACTAAACAAAAGCTAGTCCAATTGAATTCTCGTCATCATCAGCTATCGTGTTTACAGCAATGCTGCCAAAGTTTTGCTAATGCACGCTCTCGGCGCATCTAAAACTTGCATTATGCCTTTTGGTTTTTTTAATTTATAGTGTGCCTGCCTATGTAAAGAATTCGTATGAGATCTGAAATCTAGCAAAAGTTTCACACAGGCTGTTTGTTACAGACTCTTTATGGAAGTGTCGACAATGTAACGATATTTTTGTTTATTCCATCGGCACCTGGTAGAAAAAGCGAAAACCGATATAAAATTAACTGATGAGTGGGTTGAATAGACTTTAGTACACGTGTATTCAGGCCGAAATTACTGACATGGCGTGGATGGACATCCTTGGAAAAGAACAAAACAAAAGCTAGTCCAATTGAATTCTCGTCATCATCAGCTGTCGAGTTTACAGCAATGCTGCCGAAGTCCTGCTGCTGCTCTCTCTCGGTGTATCTACAACTCGCATTATGCCTTGAGGTTTTTTGAATTTATAGTGTGCCTTGCCTATGTAAAGAATTCGTATGAGATCTGAAATCTAGCAAAAGTTTCACACAGGCTGCTTGTTACAGACTCTTTATGGAAGTGTCGACAATGTCTCGATATTTTTGTTTATTCCATCGGCACCTGCTAGAAAAAGCGAAAAACCGATATAAAATTAACTCATGAGTGGGATCATTAGGTTTTAGTAGGCGTGTATTCAGGTCGAACTTACCGACTTGGCGTGGACCGACTTCCTTCGAAAAAACTAAACAAAAGCTAGTCCAATTGAATTCTCGTCATCATCAGCTATCGTGTTTACAGCAAGGCTGCCAAAGTTTTGCTAATGCATGCTTTCAGCGCATCTTAAACTTGCATTATGCCTTTAGGTTTTTTTAATTTATAGTGTGCCTTGCCTATGTAAAGAATTCGTATGAGATCTGAAATCTAGCAAAAGTTTCACACAGGCTGCTTGTTACAGACTCTTTATGGAAGTGTCGACAATGTAACAATATATTTGTTTATTCCATCGGCACTTGCTAGAAAAAGCGAAGAACCGATATAAAATTAACTCATGAGTGGGTTGATTAGGCTTTAGTACACGTGTATTCAGGTCGAAATTACTGACATGGCGTGGATGGACATCCTTGGAAAAAAAAACAAAACAAAAGCTAGTCCATTTGAATTCTCGTCATCATCAGCTGTCGAGTTTACAGCAATGCTGCCGAAGTCCTGCTGCTGCTCTCTCTCGGTGCATCTAAAACTTGCATTATGCCTTTAGGTTTTTTTAATTTATAGTGTGCCTTGCCTATGTAAAGAATTCGTATGAGATCTGAAATCTAGCAAAAGTTTCACACAGGCTGCTTGTTACAGACTCTTTATGGAAGTGTCGACAATGTCTCGATATTTTTGTTTATTCCATCGGCACCTGCTAGAAAAAGCGAAAAACCGATATAAAATTAACTCATGAGTGGGATCATTAGGTTTTAGTACGCGTGTATTCAGGTCGAACTTACCGACTTGGCGTGGACCGACTTCCTTCGAAAAAACTAAACAAAAGCTAGTCCAATTGAATTCTCGTCATCATCAGCTATCGTGTTTACAGCAAGGCTGCCAAAGTATTGCTAATGCATGCTTTCAGCGCATCTTAAACTTGCATTATGCCTTTAGGTTTTTTTAATTTATAGTGTGCCTTGCCTATGTAAAGAATTCGTATGAGATCTGAAATCTAGCAAAAGTTTCACACAGGCTGCTTGTTACAGACTCTTTATGGAAGTGTCGACAATGTAACAATATATTTGTTTATTCCATCGGCACTTGCTAGAAAAAGCGAAGAACCGATATAAAATTAACTCATGAGTGGGTTGATTAGGCTTTAGTACACGTGTATTCAGGTCGAAATTACTGACATGGCGTGGATGGACATCCTTGGAAAAAAAAACAAAACAAAAGCTAGTCCAATTGAATTCTCGTCATCATCAGCTGTCGAGTTTACAGCAATGCTGCCGAAGTCCTGCTGCTGCTCGCTCTCGGTGCATCTAAAGCTTGCATTATGCCTTTTGTTTTTTTTTTTTTTAATTTATAGTGTCCCTTGCCTAGGTAAAGAATTCGTATGAGATTTGAAATCTAGCCAACGTTTCACACAGGCTGCTCGTTACAGACTCTTTATGGAAGTGTCGACAATGTCTCAATATTTTTGTTTTATTCCATCGGCACCTGCTAGAAAAAGCGAAAAACCGATATAAAATTAACTCAAGAGTGGGTTGATTAGGCTTTAGTACACGTGTATTCAGGTCGAAATTACCGACTTGGCGTGGGTGGACATCCTTGGAAAAAACAAAACAAAAGCTAGTCCAATTGAATTCTCGTCATCATCAGCTATCGTGTTCACAGCAATGCTGCCGAAGTCCTGCTGCTTCACGCTCTCGGTGCATCTACAACTTGCATTATGCCTTTAATTTTTTTTAATTTATAGTTTCCCTTGCCTAGGTAAATAATTCGTATGAGATCTGAGATCTAGCCAACGTTTCACACAGGCTGCTTGTTACAAGCTCTTATGGAAGTATCGATATTGTCTCGATATTTTTCTTTATTCCATCGGCACTTGCTAGAAAAAGCGAAGAACCGATATAAAATTAACTCATGAGTGGGTTGATTAGGCTTTAGTCCACGTGTATTCAGGTTGAAATTACCGACTTGGCGTGGGTGGACATCCTTGGAAAAAACAAAACAAAAGCTAGTCCAATTGAATTCTCGTCATCATCAGCTATCGTGTTCACAGCAATGCTGCCGAAGTCCTGCTGCTTCACGCTCTCGGTGCATCTACAACTTGCATTATGCCTTTAATTTTTTTTAATTTATAGTTTCCCTTGCCTAGGTAAATAATTCGTATGAGATCTGAGATCTAGCCAACGTTTCACACAGGCTGCTTGTTACAAGCTCTTATGGAAGTATCGATATTGTCTCGATATTTTTCTTTATTCCATCGGCACTTGCTAGAAAAAGCAAAGAACCGATATAAAATTAACTCATGAGTGGGTTGATTAGGCTTTAGTCCACGTGTATTCAGGTTGAAATTACCGACTTGGCGTGGGTGGACATCCTTGGAAAAAACAAAACAAAAGCTAGTCCAATTGAATTCTCGTCATCATCAGCTATCGTGTTCACAGCAATGCTGCCGAAGTCCTGCTGCTGCTCACTCTCGGTGCATCTAAACTTGCTTTATGCCTTTAGGTTTTTTTAATTTATAGTGTCCCTTGCCTAGGTAAAGAATTCGTATGAGATCTGAAATCTAGCCAACGTTTCACACAGGCTGCTTGTTACAAGCTCTTTATGGAAGTGTCGACATTGTCTCGATATTTTTCTTTATTCCATCGGCACTTGCTAGAAAAAGCGAAGAACCGATATAAAATTAACTCATGAGTGGGTTGATTAGGCTTTAGTCCACGTGTATTCAGGTTGAAATTACCGACTTGGCGTGGGTGGACATCCTTGGAAAAAACAAAACAAAAGCTAGTCCAATTGAATTCTCGTCATCATCAGCTATCGTGTTCACAGCAATGCTGCCGAAGTCCTGCTGCTTCACGCTCTCGGTGCATCTACAACTTGCATTATGCCTTTAATTTTTTTTAATTTATAGTTTCCCTTGCCTAGGTAAATAATTCGTATGAGATCTGAGATCTAGCCAACGTTTCACACAGGCTGCTTGTTACAAGCTCTTATGGAAGTATCGATATTGTCTCGATATTTTTCTTTATTCCATCGGCACTTGCTAGAAAAAGCGAAGAACCGATATAAAATTAACTCATGAGTGGGATTATTAGGTTTTCGTACATGTGTATTCAAGATGAAATTACCGTTTTGGCGTGGATCGACATCCTTGGAAAAAAACTAAACAAAAGCTAGTCCATTTAATTCTCGTCATCATCAGCTGTCGAGTTTACAGCAATGCTGCCAAAGTCCTGCTAATGGGTGCTCTCGGTGCATCTATAACCTGCATTATGCCTTTAGGTTTTTTTTAAATTTATAGTGTCCCTTGCCTAGGTAAAGAATGCGTATGAGATCTGAAATCTAGCCAACGTCTCACGCAGGCTTTTATTTATTTATATTTATATTTATACACAGTACCTACAGCGCCCTCACAGGTGCATTATTGTAGGGGGGAAACATCATAAAAAAGAACAAACATCTAGTACACAATAAATTAGGCAAATGATGCGGTCTACACAGAAAATACAGAAAACCCATGCACTGTGGAAGCAGAAACAAACAAACAAAAAAATAAAAACCATTGTAGAAAGGCAAACATACCCTAAACAGAGACACACACGCGCACACAGAAAAGCTATATTTTAAAATACAGCACTGCTTAAAGAATAAAGCTTTATGCATAATCAACTTTGAAAAAAATTTCAAAAAAAAAAAGAAAAAAAAAGAGCAACATAATACACTCGGACAACAATTATTGCACTTATATTGACAGGTGGGTTTGAAAATCGGTCAGAAACGATGTAGGAGGAGCGGTAGAGACCCGCGAAGGGAGACAGTTCCAGTCATGCACTGTTCGTGGGAAAAAACTATATTTGAATATGTTTATACGGCAATTGTATTCGCGTACCTTAAGTGGGTGGTCAGTGCGGGCGGAAATGTTGCTGGGTTCATTAATGTATTTCTCTTTTGGAATTCCAGTTTTATTATTAAGCACATTATAAAAAAAAGAGAGTTCTCAAATATTTGCGCCTGTTTTCAAGTAACGGCCATCCCAACTTCTCGCGCAAACCAGAAGAACTTTTTTGGAAATTATAATCGGCAAACACAAACCTAGCAGCCCGTTTCTGAACGCGCTCCAGCTCCTCAATATTCAGTTTTGTATGCGGGTCCCAAACCGCGCAAGCATACTCAGGTATCGGACGTACAGTAGACATGTATAATGTCTCCTTCAGCGTAAGGGGAGCGTCATTAAAGTTACGTCTGAGAAAATTTAATGTGCGGCTGGCTTTAGCAGATATGTAATTTACGTGTGTATTCCATGATAGGTCAGTAGAAAAAAAGACTCCCAAGTACTTATAATTTGAAACTGTGGATAATTCAGTGCTACCAAGGAAATAGTCTGTTTGGAGGAATTGTTTCTTTTTTGTAAACCGGACCAGATTACATTTGGAGATATTCAGCGCCATATTCCAGTTGTTGCACCAAGAAAATACAGAGTTGAGGTCATGCTGTAGTGAAATTGCATCTGCTTCGGAAGAAATGTTGCGGTAGACACAACAGTCATCAGCATAAAGTCTGATTTTACCTGAAATGTTACTACTGAGGTCATTTATAAAAATGAGAAAAAGAAGAGGGCCCAAAACCGACCCCTGCGGAACATCTGAAGTCACACCCACACTTTCCGAGCTGACACCGTCGATAACCACGCACTGTGTCCTTTCCGCAAGATACGCTTCAATCCAGGATAAGAGTGAGGTAGGAATATTTAATTCTGAAAGCTTCTGTAGCAACAGGTTGTGAGCAACTAAATCGAATGCTTTTCGAAAATCTAAAAATATACAATCTACCTGACCGGCAGAGTTTAAGGAAACAGAAATGTCATGTGTGAATTCCACGAGCTGTGTTTCACATGAGAAGCCGGACCTAAATCCATGTTGTGTCGAAGAGAAAAAGCTATTGTTTTGTAGATGGTTAATTAACTGAGTATAAATGACATGTTCCAGTGTTTTGCACGACACGCTCGTCAGCGATATGGGCCTATAGTTGCATGTTTTAGTTTTATCACCACTCTTATGAATCGGAACGACATTGGCACTTCTCCAGTCAAGGGGTAAAGAAGAATTCTCTAATGATTTCTGAAATAAGGCAACTAGATACGGGGCAACTGAAGCCGCACAATTTTTCAAAACGTAATTGGAAATGTTGTCAGGCCCTGGTGCTGATGTAACTTTAATTTTCTGTAATAAAAGCATGATCCCCCGTTCAGAAATTTCTACGTCACTCATTCTGGTCAGGGTGCTGGAAGATTGAAAATCAGTACGTATATTAATGGGATCGGAAAACACCGATTGGAAATAAAGATTGAAACTTCTCGCTTTACCTTTTGAATCGCTTCCAAAATCAGTTTCATCTAGTATATCAGGCGCAGAGACCCTGCTGTTTCTCTTATTTTTAACATATTTCCAGACTGCTTTTGGGTTTGTCTTTAGTTGTTGGCCTAGTGTGCTGAAGTATGCCCTTTTTGCTTTACGGATTTCTTTCGATAAGTTCTTAGTTTGCTTTTTCATCTCGGAGTACAAAGTTAGTGCGGGCGTATCACAATATCTGCGAAACAGCCGTTTCCGTAGGTTGATCATTGCCCGCAACTGTCTATTCATCCAATGCATATCGTCACGACGCTTGGCTGAAATTAAACGGGATGGGATTAAAGTCTGCGTCAGTGACAAAATTTTAGTTTTAAACAAGTTCCAGAAGGAATCAATATTCAGGGATGGCCTATGTGAAAGAAACTCAGGAAAAAATGCGTCGAGTTCCCGTGATAGCGAAGCATAATCGCCTTTTTCATAAAAATACACTTTGCGTGGTTGAGTGTGGTGGGTCTTCATAGCATTACAGGATACTTTTGCTAAAACTACATCATGGTCGCTTATGCCTGGCAGCGTTATGACAGACGAGACTAGGCTAGGGTCATTGCAGAAAAACAAGTCTAGTACATTAGCACTGGTAAGGCCGAGTCTGGTAGAGGTTTGAACAAACTGGAATAATGAGTGAGCACTAATTACTTCACGGAAAGCGGTATACAAGAGGTATGCAGTGCGAATTACTGGTTTAAAAGAAGACCATTCTACGTTGGGCATATTAAAATCACCGGCAAGGATAACATGTGTTGCGTCTAAGGCTAATAATGTGTTGCTAAGTTCAAAGAATGGCTGTGCGCAGGTTGAACCGGGCGTCCTATAAAAAGAGCCAATTGCGAAAGAAGTACCATCGCCCAGCCGTACCTTGCACCAGACAGCTTCACAGGAATCGTTTTCTAAGTTAACAGACACGCTTCTCAAACTGCTTTGAACGAGGATGAACACACCACCACCGCGTACATTGCGATCCTTCCTATACGTGGTATAGGATGGAGGAAATATTTCACCATCGCCTATGTTGCTGTCTAGCCATGACTCGGTTCCAATTACCACATCTGCGTTCGTCATTTGTAAGAGTGAGAAGAATTGGTCAGTTTTGTTTTTTAGACTGCGACAATTAACAACAATACAGACAAGTTCATTTTTAATAGCAGTTTGTGGGCTAGCTAAAAGCCTCGGTGATGGCTATTGGTTTACACAAGTGATATCGTCGGTTTCAATGTTGTACATATAGGTTTTGTTGTCCAGGTTTAGCTTATTAAACCGCAGTTTCAACTTTACGCCGCGTGCCTTAGCAAACTGCATGAGCTTTTTTCTTTGTTGCCGTACTTTGGCCGAATAGTCCTCGCCTATCGCCCACTCAGTATCTTTTAGTTTGGCAGCATTTGAAAGAACACGAGTCTTCTCTTTAAAAGACAAGAATTTAACGATCAGGGGTCTGTTCTTGTCGGGCGCATATCTTCCTAGTCTGTGCGCTCTGTCAATAGCAGCGGCGTCAACGGAAAGTTTTAGCTTTTCAGCGCAAACAGAGATAATATTAGTCTCAGACTGTTCCCACGATTCGGTTTCTTTGTCATGGATGCCGTAGAATATTAAGTTGTTTCTTCGTGATTGGTTCTCCAGGTCATCGTGCGATGACTGGAAGGCCGTGCACGCGACAGCAAGTTTCTGGGAACTTTGAGATAATCTTTCTACTTCAGGCTTTAGCGGGAGCACCAGTGACACATCTTCAACGCTCTGGACTTTTTCTGCGAGTTTTGTTAGTTTTTCTTCGAGATTCTTTTGCTCAAGCCGAATGGAACGTAGTTCGCCCAATATTTCGGTCTGTTGCTGTTGTATGACAGGTATTGTCATGATAGTATCGAACATCCGCTTTTCCTGCTCAGCAGACAGAGGCCCAGGATTTTGCTCTACGTCTCCCGCAAGCAAGAGCCTTCTTTTAAACAAACCTATGTATCCTGAACAGCTCGCGGACACATCGTACAGAAGGCGTAAGTACATGCACACAGCAAAGTTGGGATCTGGCGTCGACTTCCTAAACGGTTTGCCATTAACAGAAAGGTAAGAGTAACAAACCTGAAGAAGAACAAGGTGTAAGCGTCTGGCTGCCATGTCGGCGCCAGATCCCGGTGTGGCTGGGTACAACAGCTGCTTATGAAGGTCATGCTTGTGCAGAAGGATCCAGGGTTGCCAGTCGATGAAGTGTTCGAGCGCCGGTAGCACTGTTAGGTCCAACGGCGAAGCGTCACTCAAAAAAGCCAGGTCAGCAGGACAGATTTCCTCGGTAGAAGCGGCTTCGTTCATTGGCCGGCACGTCGACATCGCGGCAGGATCGAAAATTGCCATCATTTGCAGCACCTGAAGAAGAACAAGGTGTAAGCGTCTGGCTGCCATGTCGGCGCCAGATACCCTGTTGTTACAAGCTCTTTACGAAAGTGTCGACAATGTCTCGACATTTTTCTTCATTCCATCGGCACCTGTTAGAAAAAGCGAAAAACCGATATAAAATTAACTCATGAGTGGGATTATTAGGTTTTCGTACATGTGTATTCAAGATGAAATTACCGTTTTGGCGTGGATCGACATCCTTGGAAAAAAACTAAACAAAAGCTAGTCCATTGAATTCTCGTCATCATCAGCTGTCGAGTTTACAACAATGCTGCCGAAGTCCTGCTGCTGCACGCTCTCGATGCATCTACAACTTGCATTATGCCTTTAGGCTTTTTAAATTTATAGTGTCCCTTGCCTAGGTAAAGAATTCGTATCAGATCTGAAATCTAGCCAACGTTTCACACAGGCTGCTTGTTACAAGCTCTTTATGGAAGTATCGACATTGTCTCGACATTTTTCTTTATTCCATCGGCACTTGCTAGAAAAAGCGAAGAACCGATATAAAATTAACTCATGAATGGGTTGATTAGGCTTTAGTACAGGTGTATTCAGGTCGAAATTACCGACTTGGCGTGGATGGACATCCTTAGAAAAAACAAAACAAAAGCTAGTCCAATTGAACTCTCTTCATCATCAGCTGTCGAGTTTACAGCAATGCTGCCGAAGTCCTGCTACTGCACGCTCTCGATGCATCTACAACTTGCATTATGCCTTTAGGTTTTTTAAATTTATAGTGTCCCTTGCCTAGGTAAAGAATTCGTATCAGATCTGAAATCTAGCCAACGTTTCACACAGGCTGCTTGTTACAAGCTCTTTATGGAAGTATCGACATTGTCTCGACATTTTTCTTTATTCCATCGGCACTTGCTAGAAAAAGCGAAGAACCGATATAAAATTAACTCATGAATGGGTTGATTAGGCTTTAGTACAGGTGTATTCAGGTCGAAATTACCGATTTGACGTGGATGGACATCCTTGGAAAAAACAAAACAAAAGCTAGTCCAATTGAACTCTCTTCATCATCAGCTGTCGAGTTTACAGCAATGCTGCCGAAGTCCTGCTGCTGCACGCTCTCGGTACATCTACAACTAGCATTACGCATTTAGGTTTTCATTTAATTTATAGTGTCCCTTGCCTAGGCAAAGAATTCGTATGAGATCCGAAATCTAGCCAACGTTTCACAAAGGCTGCTTGTTACAGACTCTTTATGGAAGTGTCGACAATGTCTCGATATTTTTGTTTATTCCATCGGCACCTGGTAGAAAAAGCGAAAACCGATATAAAATTAACTGATGAGTGGGTTGATTAGACTTTAGTACACGTGTATTCAGGCCGAAATTACTGATATGGCGTGGATTGACATCCTTGGAAAAAACAATACAAAAGCTAGTCCAACTGAATTCTCGTCATCATCAGCTTTCGTGTTTACAGCAATGCTGCCAAAGTTTTGCTAATGCACGCTCTCGGCGCATCTAAAACTTGCATTATGCCTTTACGTTTTTTTAATTTATAGTGTTCCTTGCCTAGGTAAAGAATTCGTATGAGATCTAAAATGTAGCCAACGTTTCACACAGGCTGCTTGTTACAGACTCTTTATGGAAGTGTCGACAATGTCTCGATATTTTTGTTCATTCCATCGGCACCTGCCAGAAAAAGCGAAAAACCGATATAAAATTAACTCATGAGTGGGATTATTAGGTTTTAGTACGCGTGTATTCAGGTCGAACTTACCGACCTGCGTGGACCGACATCCTTCGAAAAAACTAAACAAAAGCTAGTCCAATTGAATTCTCGTCATCATGAGCTATCGTGTTTACAGCAATGCTGCCAAAGTTTTGCTAATGCACGCTCTCGGCGCATCTAAAACTTGCATTATGCCTTTTGGTTTTTTTAATTTATAGTGTGCCTGCCTATGTAAAGAATTCGTATGAGATCTGAAATCTAGCAAAAGTTTCACACAGGCTGTTTGTTACAGACTCTTTATGGAAGTGTCGACAATGTAACGATATTTTTGTTTATTCCATCGGCACCTGGTAGAAAAAGCGAAAACCGATATAAAATTAACTGATGAGTGGGTTGAATAGACTTTAGTACACGTGTATTCAGGCCGAAATTACTGACATGGCGTGGATGGACATCCTTGGAAAAGAACAAAACAAAAGCTAGTCCAATTGAATTCTCGTCATCATCAGCTGTCGAGTTTACAGCAATGCTGCCGAAGTCGTGCTGCTGCTCTCTCTCGGTGTATCTACAACTCGCATTATGCCTTGAGGTTTTTTGAATTTATAGTGTGCCTTGCCTATGTAAAGAATTCGTATGAGATCTGAAATCTAGCAAAAGTTTCACACAGGCTGCTTGTTACAGACTCTTTATGGAAGTGTCGACAATGTCTCGATATTTTTGTTTATTCCATCGGCACCTGCTAGAAAAAGCGAAAAACCGATATAAAATTAACTCATGAGTGGGATCATTAGGTTTTAGTAGGCGTGTATTCAGGTCGAACTTACCGACTTGGCGTGGACCGACTTCCTTCGAAAAAACTAAACAAAAGCTAGTCCAATTGAATTCTCGTCATCATCAGCTATCGTGTTTACAGCAAGGCTGCCAAAGTTTTGCTAATGCATGCTTTCAGCGCATCTTAAACTTGCATTATGCCTTTAGGTTTTTTTAATTTATAGTGTGCCTTGCCTATGTAAAGAATTCGTATGAGATCTGAAATCTAGCAAAAGTTTCACACAGGCTGCTTGTTACAGACTCTTTATGGAAGTGTCGACAATGTAACAATATATTTGTTTATTCCATCGGCACTTGCTAGAAAAAGCGTAGAACCGATATAAAATTAACTCATGAGTGGGTTGATTAGGCTTTAGTACACGTGTATTCAGGTCGAAATTACTGACATGGCGTGGATGGACATCCTTGGAAAAAAAAACAAAACAAAAGCTAGTCCAATTGAATTCTCGTCATCATCAGCTGTCGAGTTTACAGCAATGCTGCCGAAGTCCTGCTGCTGCTCTCTCTCGGTGCATCTACAACTTGCATTATGCCTTTAGGTTTTTTTTAATTTATAGTGTGCCTTGCCTATGTAAAGAATTCGTATGAGATCTGAAATCTAGCAAAAGTTTCACACAGGCTGCTTGTTACAGACTCTTTATGGAAGTGTCGACAATGTCTCGATATTTTTGTTTATTCCATCGGCACCTGCTAGAAAAAGCGAAAAACCGATATAAAATTAACTCATGAGTGGGATCATTAGGTTTTAGTACGCGTGTATTCAGGTCGAACTTACCGACTTGGCGTGGACCGACTTCCTTCGAAAAAACTAAACAAAAGCTAGTCCAATTGAATTCTCGTCATCATCAGCTATCGTGTTTACAGCAAGGCTGCCAAAGTATTGCTAATGCATGCTTTCAGCGCATCTTAAACTTGCATTATGCCTTTAGGTTTTTTTAATTTATAGTGTGCCTTGCCTATGTAAAGAATTCGTATGAGATCTGAAATCTAGCAAAAGTTTCACACAGGCTGCTTGTTACAGACTCTTTATGGAAGTGTCGACAATGTAACAATATATTTGTTTATTCCATCGGCACTTGCTAGAAAAAGCGAAGAACCGATATAAAATTAACTCATGAGTGGGTTGATTAGGCTTTAGTACACGTGTATTCAGGTCGAAATTACTGACATGGCGTGGATGGACATCCTTGGAAAAAAAAACAAAACAAAAGCTAGTCCAATTGAATTCTCGTCATCATCAGCTGTCGAGTTTACAGCAATGCTGCCGAAGTCCTGCTGCTGCTCGCTCTCGGTGCATCTAAAGCTTGCATTATGCCTTTTGTTTTTTTTTTTTAATTTATAGTGTCCCTTGCCTAGGTAAAGAATTCGTATGAGATTTGAAATCTAGCCAACGTTTCACACAGGCTGCTCGTTACAGACTCTTTACGGAAGTGTCGACAATGTCTCAATATTTTTGTTTTATTCCATCGGCACCTGCTAGAAAAAGCGAAAAACCGATATAAAATTAACTCAAGAGTGGGTTGATTAGGCTTTAGTACACGTGTATTCAGGTCGAAATTACCGACTTGGCGTGGATGGACATCCTTGGAAAAAATAAAACAAAAGCTAGTCCAATTGAACTCTCGTCATCATCAGCTATCGTGTTATGCCTTTAAGTTTTTTTAGTTTATAGTTTCCCTTGCCTAGGTAAATAATTCGTATGAGATCTGAAATCTAGCCAACGTTTCACACAGACGGCTTGTTACAGACTCTTTATGGAAGTATCGACAATGTAACGGTATTTTTGTTTATTCCATCGGCACTTGCTAGAAAAAGCGAAGAACCGATATAGAATTAACTCATGAGTGGGTTGATTAGGCTTTAGTACACGTGTATTCAGGTCGAAATTACCGACTTGGCGTGGATAGACATCCTTGGAAAAAACAAAACAAAAGCTAGTCCAATTGAATTCTCGTCATCATCAGCTATCGTGTTTACAGCAATGCTGCCGAAGTCCTGCTGCTTCACGCTCTCGGTGCATCTAAGACTTGCATTATGCTTTTAAGTTTTATTAATTGATAGTTTTCCTTGCGTAGGTAAATAATTCGTATGAGATCTTAAATCTAGCCAACGTTTCACACAGGCTGCTTGTTACAGACTCTTTATGGAAGTGTCGACAATGTAACGGTATTTTTGTTTATTCCATCGGCATTTGCTAGAAAAAGCGAAAAACCGATATAAAATTAACTCATGAATGGGTTGATACGGCTTTAGTACAATTGTATTCAAACTGAAATTACCGTTTTGGCGTGGATCGACATCCTTGGAAAAAAACTAAACAAAAGCTAGTCCATTGAATTTTCGTCATCATCAGCTGTCGAGTTTACAGCAATGCTGCCGAAGTCCTGCTGCAGTGTCCCTTGCCTAGGTAAAGAATTCGTATGAGAT
Organism: Amblyomma maculatum; assembly: GCF_055883805.1. Lineage (NCBI taxonomy): Eukaryota > Metazoa > Arthropoda > Arachnida > Ixodida > Ixodidae > Amblyomma > Amblyomma maculatum. The sequence continues at coordinate 131,564,730 of NC_139352.1, forward strand.
CTAAAATGTAGCCAACGTTTCACACAGGCTGCTTGTTACAGACTCTTTATGGAAGTGTCGACAATGTCTCGATATTTTTGTTTATTCCATCGGCACCTGCTAGAAAAAGCGAAAAACCGATATAAAATTAACTCATGAGTGGGATTATTAGGTTTTAGTACGCGTGTATTCAGGTCGAACTTACCGACTTGGCGTGGACCGACATCCTTCGAAAAAACTAAACAAAAGCTAGTCCAATTGAATTCTCGTCATCATGAGCTATCGTGTTTACAGCAATGCTGCCAAAGTTTTGCTAATGCACGCTCTCGGCGCATCTAAAACTTGCATTATGCCTTTAGGTTTTTTTAATTTATACTGTGCCTGCCTATGTAAAGAATTCGTATGAGATCTGAAATCTAGCAAAAGTTTCACACAGGCTGTTTGTTACAGACTCTTTATGGAAGTGTCGACAATGTCTCAATATTTTTGTTTTATTCCATCGGCACCTGCTAGAAAAAGCGAAAAACCGATATAAAATTAACTCAAGAGTGGGTTGATTAGGCTTTAGTACACGTGTATTCAGGTCGAAATTACCGACTTGGCGTGGATGGACATCCTTGGAAAAAATAAAACAAAAGCTAGTCCAATTGAACTCTCGTCATCATCAGCTATCGTGTTTACAGCAATGCGGCCGAAGTCCTGCTGCTTCACGCTCTCGGTGCATCTAAAACTTGCATTATGCCTTTAAGTTTTTTTAGTTTATAGTTTCCCTTGCCTAGGTAAATAATTCGTATGAGATCTGAAATCTAGCCAACGTTTCACACAGACGGCTTGTTACAGACTCTTTATGGAAGTATCGACAATGTAACGGTATTTTTGTTTATTCCATCGGCACTTGCTAGAAAAAGCGAAGAACCGATATAGAATTAACTCATGAGTGGGTTGATTAGGCTTTAGTACACGTGTATTCAGGTCGAAATTACCGACTTGGCGTGGATAGACATCCTTGGAAAAAACAAAACAAAAGCTAGTCCAATTGAATTCTCGTCATCATCAGCTATCGTGTTTACAGCAATGCTGCCGAAGTCCTGCTGCTTCACGCTCTCGGTGCATCTAAGACTTGCATTATGCTTTTAAGTTTTATTAATTGATAGTTTCCCTTGCGTAGGTAAATAATTCGAATGAGATCTTAAATCTAGCCAACGTTTCACACAGGCTGCTTGTTACAGATCCTTTATGGAAGTGTCGACAATGTAACGGTATTTTTGTTTATTCCATCGGCACTTGCTAGAAAAAGCGAAAAACCGATATAAAATTAACTCATGAATGGGTTGATACGGCTTTAGTACAATTGTATTCAAACTGAAATTACCGTTTTGGCGTGGATCGACATCCTTGGAAAAAAACTAAACAAAAGCTATCGTGTTTACAGCAATTCTGCCAAAGTTTTGCTAATGCACGCTCTCGGCGCATCTAAAACTTGCATTATGCCTTTAGGTTTTTTTAATTTATAGTGTCCCTTGCCTAGGTAAAGAATTCGTATGAGATCTAAAATGTAGCCAACGTTTCACAGAGGCTGCTTGTTACAGACTCTTTATGGAAGTGTCGACAATGTAACAATATTTTTTTTTATTCCGTTGGCACCTGGTAGAAAAAGCGAAAACCGATATAAAATTACCCGATGAGTGTGTTGATTAGACTTTAGTACACGTGTATTCAGGCCGAAATTACCGACTTGGCGTGGACCGACATCCCTGGGAAGAACAAAAGCTAGTCCAATTGAATTCTCGTCATCATCAGCTGTCGAGTTTACAGCAACGCTGCTGAAGTCCTGCTGCTGCACGCTGTCGGTGCATCTACAACTTGCATTATGCCTTTAGGGTTTTTTAATTTATAGTGTCCCTTGCCTAGGTAAAGAATTCGTATGAGATTTGAAATCTAGCCAACGTTTCACACAGGCTGCTTGCTGCAGGCTCTTTATGGAAGTGTCGACAATGTCTCGATATTTTTGTTTTATTCCATCGGCACCTGCTAGAAAAAGTGAAAAACCGATATAAAATTAACTCATGAGTGGGATTATTAGGTTTTAGTACACGTGTATTCAGGTCGAAATTACCGACTTGGCGTGGATGGACATCCTTGGAAAAACAAAACAAAGGCTAGTCCAATTGAATTCTCGTCATCATCAGCTGTCGAGCTTAGAGCAATGCTGCCGTAGTCCTGCTGCTGCTCGCTCTCGGTGCATCTAACTTGCATTATGCCTTTAGGTTTTTTTAATTTATAGTGCCCCTTGCCTAGGTAAAGAATTCGTATGAGATTTGAAATCTAGCCAACGTTTCACACAGGCTGCTTGTTAAAGACTATTTATGGAACTGTCGACAATGTCTCGATATTTTTGCTTTATTCCATCGGCACCTGCTAGAAAAAGCGAAAAACCGATATAAAATTAACTCATGAGTGGGATTATTAGGTTTTAGTACACGTGTATTCAGGTCGAAATTACCGACTTGGCGTGGATGGACATCCTTGGAAAAACAAAACAAAAGCTAGTCCAATTGAATTCTCGTCATCGTCAGCTGTCGAGTTTAGAGCAATGCTGCCGAAGTCCTGCTGCTGCTCGCTCTCGGTGCATCTAAAACTTGCATTATGCCTTTAGATTTTTTTTAATTTATAGTGTCCCTTGCCTAGGTAAAGAATTCGTATGAGATTTGAAATCTAGCCAACGTTTCACACAGGCTGCTTGTTACAGACTCTTTATGGAAGTGTCGACAATGTCTCGATATTTTTGTTTTATTCCATCGGCACCTGCTAGAAAAAGCGAAAAACCGATATAAAATTAACTCATGAGTGGGATTATTAGGTTTTAGTACACGTGTATTCAGGTCGAAATTACCGACTTGGCGTGGATGGACATCCTTGGAAAAACAAAACAAAAGCTAGTCCAATTGAATTCTCGTCATCATCAGCTGTCGAGTTTAGAGCAATGCTGCCGAAGTCCTGCTGCTGCTCGCTCTCGGTGCATCTAAAGCTTGCATTATGCCTTTTGTTTTTTTTTTTTAATTTATAGTGTCCCTTGCCTAGGTAAAGAATTCGTATGAGATTTGAAATCTAGCCAACGTTTCACACAGGCTGCTTGTTACAGACTCTTTATGGAAGTGTCGACAATGTCTCGATATTTTTGTTTTATTCCATCGGCACCTGCTAGAAAAAGCGAAAAACCGATATAAAATTAACTCATGAGTGGGATTATTAGGTTTTAGTACACGTGTATTCAGGTCGAAATTACCGACTTGGCGTGGATGGACATCCTTGGAAAAACAAAACAAAAGCTATTCCAATTGAATTCTCGTCAACATCAGCTGTCGAGTTTAGAGCAATGCTGCCGAAGTCCTGCTGCTGCTCGCTCTCGGTGCATCTAAAACTTGCATTATGCCTTTAGGTTTTTTTAATTTATAGTGTCCCTTTCCTAGCTAAAGAATTCGTATGAGATTTGAAATCTACCCAACGTTTCACACAGGCTGCTTGCTACAGACTCTTTATGGAAGTGTCGACAATGTCTCGATATTTTTGTTTTATTCCATCGGCACCTGCTAGAAAAAGCGAAAAACAGATATAAAATTAACTCATGAGTGGGATTATTAGGTTTTAGTACACGTGTATTCAGGTCGAAATTACCGACTTGGCGGGGATGGACATCCTTGGAAAAACAAAACAAAAGCTAGTCCAATTGAATTCTCGTCATCATCAGCTGTCGAGTTTAGAGCAATGCTGCCAAAGTCCTGCTGCTGCTCGCTCTCGGTGCATCTAAAGCTTGCATTATGCCTTTTGTTTTTTTTTAATTTATAGTGTCCCTTGCCTAGGTAAAGAATTCGTATGAGATTTGAAATCTAGCCAACGTTTCACACAGGCTGCTCGTTACAGACTCTTTATGGAAGTGTCGACAATGTCTCAATATTTTTGTTTTATTCCATTGGCACCTGCTAGAAAAAGCGAAAAACCGATATAAAATTAACTCAAGAGTGGGATTATTAGGTTTTAGTACACGTGTATTCAGGTCGAAATTACTGACTTGGCGTGGATGGACATCCTTGGAAAAAGCAAAACAAAAGGTAGTCCAATTGAATTCTCGTCATCATCAGCTATCGTGTTTACAGCAATGCTGCCGAAGTCCTGCTGCTTCACGCTCTCGGTGCATCTACAACTTGCATTATGCCTTTAAGTTCTTTTAATTCATAGTTTCCCTTGCCTAGGTAAATAATTCGTATGAGATCTGAAATCTAGCCAACGTTTCACACAGGCGGCTTGTTACAGACTCTTTAAGGAAGTGTCGACAATGTAACGGTATTTTTGTTTATTCCATCGGCACTTGCTAGAAAAAGCGAAGAACAGATATAAAATTAACTCATGAGTGGGTTGATTAGGCTTTAGTACACGTGTATTCAGGTCGAAATTACCGACTTGGCGTGGATGGACATCCTTGGAAAAAAATAAAACAAAAGCTAGTCCAATTGTATTCTCGTCATCATCAGCTATCGTGTTTACAGCAATGCGGCCGAAGTCCTGCTGCTTCACGCTCTCGGTGCATCTAAAACATGCATTATGCCTTTAAGTTTTTTTAGTTTATAGTTTCCCTTGCCTAGGTAAATAATTCGTATGAGATCTGAAATCTAGCCAACGTTTCACACAGACGGCTTGTTACAGACTCTTTATGGAAGTATCGACAATGTAACGGTATTTTTGTTTATTCCATCGGCACTTGCTAGAAAAAGCGAAGAACCGATATAAAATTAACTCATGAGTGGGTTGATTAGGCTTTAGTACACGTGTATTCAGGTCGAAATTACCGACTTGGCGCGGATAGACATCCTTGGAAAAAACAAAACAAAAGCTAGTCCAATTGAATTCTCGTCATCATTAGCTATCGTGTTTACAGCAATGCTGCCGAAGTCCTGCTGCTTCACGCTCTCGGTGCATCTAAGACTTGCATTATGCTTTTAAGTTTTATTAATTGATAGTTTCCCTTGCGTAGGTAAATAATTCGTATGAGATCTTAAATCTAGCCAACGTTTCACACAGGCGGCTTGTTACAGACTCTTTAAGGAAGTGTCGACAATGTAACGGTATTTTTGTTTATTCCATCGGCACTTGCTAGAAAAAGCAAAGAACAGATATAAAATTAACTCATGAGTGGGTTGATTAGGCTTTAGTACACGTGTATTCAGGTCGAAATTACCGACTTGGCGTGGATGGACATCCTTGGAAAAAATAAAACAAAAGCTAGTCCAATTGAATTCTCGTTATCATCAGCTATCGTGTTTACAGCAATGCGGCCGAAGTCCTGCTGCTTCACGCTCTCGGTGCATCTAAAACATGCATTATGCCTTTAAGTTTTTTTAGTTTATAGTTTCCCTTGCCTAGGTAAATAATTCGTATGAGATCTGAAATCTAGCCAACGTTTCACACAGACGGCTTGTTACAGACTCTTTATGGAAGTATCGACAATGTAACGGTATTTTTGTTTATTCCATCGGCACTTGCTAGAAAAAGCGAAGAACAGATATAAAATTAACTCATGAGTGGGTTGATTATGCTTTAGTACACGTGTATTCAGGTCGAAATTACCGACTTGGCGTGGATGGACATCCTTGGAAAAAATAAAACAAAAGCTAGTCCAATTGAATTCTCGTCATCATCAGCTATCGTGTTTACAGCAATGCGGCTGAAGTCCTGCTGCTTCACGCTCTCGGTGCATCTAAAACTTGCATTAAGCCTTTAAGTTTTTTTAGTTTATAGTTTCCCTTGCCTAGGTAAATAATTCGTATGAGATCTGAAATCTAGCCAACGTTTCACACAGACGGCTTGTTACAGACTCTTTATGGAAGTATCGACATTGTCTCGATATTTTTCTTTATTCCATCGGCACTTGCTAGAAAAAGCGAAGAACCGATATAAAATTAACTCATGAGTGGGTTGATTAGGCTTTTGTACACGTGTATTCAGGTCGAAATTACCGACTTGGCGTGGATGGACATCGTTGGAAAAAACAAAAGCTAGTCCAATTGAATTCTCTTCATCATCAGCTGTCGAGTTTACAGCAATGCTACCGAAGTACTGCTGCTGCTCACTCTCGGTGCATCTAAACTTGCTTTATGCCTTTAGGTTTTTTTTTTAATTTATAGTGTCCCTTGCCTAGGTAAAGAATGCGTATGAGATCTGAAATCTAGCCAACGTTTCACACAGGCTGCTTGTTACAAGCTCTTTATGGAAGTATCGACATTGTCTCGATATTTTTCTTTATTCCATCGGCACTTGCTAGAAAAAGCGAAGAACCGATACAAAATTAACTCATGAGTGGGTTGATTAGTCTTTTGTACACGTGTATTCAGGTCGAAATTACCGACTTGGCGTGGATGGACATCCTTGGAAAAAACAAAACAAAAGCTAGTCCAATTGAATTCTCGTCATCATCAGCTGTCGAGTTTACAGCAATGCTGCCGAAGTCCTGCTGCTGCTCACTCTCGGTGCATCTAAACTTGCTTTATGCCTTTAGGTTTTTTTAATTTATAGTGTCCCTTGCCTAGGTAAAGAATTCGTATGAGATCTGAAATCTAGCCAACGTTTCACACAGGCTGCTTGTTACAAGCTCTTTATGGAAGTGTCGACATTGTCTCGATATTTTTCTTTATTCCATCGGCACTTGCTAGAAAAAGCGAAGAACCGATATAAAATTAACTCATGAGTGGGTTGATTAGGCTTTAGTCCACGTGTATTCAGGTTGAAATTACCGACTTGGCGTGGGTGGACATCCTTGGAAAAAACAAAACAAAAGCTAGTCCAATTGAATTCTCGTCATCATCAGCTATCGTGTTCACAGCAATGCTGCCGAAGTCCTGCTGCTTCACGCTCTCGGTGCATCTACAACTTGCATTATGCCTTTAATTTTTTTTAATTTATAGTTTCCCTTGCCTAGGTAAATAATTCGTATGAGATCTGAGATCTAGCCAACGTTTCACACAGGCTGCTTGTTACAAGCTCTTATGGAAGTATCGATATTGTCTCGATATTTTTCTTTATTCCATCGGCACTTGCTAGAAAAAGCGAAGAACCGATATAAAATTAACTCATGAGTGGGATTATTAGGTTTTCGTGCATGTGTATTGAGGCTGAAATTACCGTTTTGGCGTGGATCGACATCCTTGGAAAAAAACTAAACAAAAGCTAGTCCATTTAATTCTCGTCATCATCAGCTGTCGAGTTTACAGCAATGCTGCCAAAGTCCTGCTAATGGGTGCTCTCGGTGCATCTATAACCTGCATTATGCCTTTAGGTTTTTTTTAAATTTATAGTGTCCCTTGCCTAGGTAAAGAATGCGTATGAGATCTGAAATCTAGCCAACGTTTCACGCAGGCTTTTATTTATTTATATTTATATTTATACACAGTACCTACAGCGCCCTCACAGGTGCATTATTGTAGGGGGGAAACATCATAAAAAAGAACAAACATCTAGTACACAATAAATTAGGCAAATGATGCGGTCTACATAGAAAATACAGAAAACCCATGCACTGTGGAAGCAGAAACAAACAAACAAAAAATAAAAACCATTGTAGAAAGGCAAACATACCCTAAACAGAGACACAACCGCGCACACAGAAAAGCTATATTTTAAAATACAGCACTGCTTAAAGAATAAAGCTTTAGGCATAATCAACTTTGAAAAAAATTTCAAAAAAAAAAGAAAAAAAAAAGAGCAACATAATACACTCGGACAACAATTATTGCACTTATATTGACAGGTGGGTTTGAAAATCGGTCAGAAACGATGTAGGAGGAGCGGTAGCGACCCGCGAAGGGAGACAGTTCCAGTCATGCACTGTTCGTGGGAAAAAACTATATTTGAATATGTTTATACGGCAATTGTATTCGCGTACCTTAAGTGGGTGGTCAGTGCGGGCGGAAATGTTGCAGGGTTCATTAATGTATTTCTCTTTTGGAATTCCAGTTTTATTATTAAGCACATTATAAAAAAAAGAGAGTTCTCAAATATTTGCGCCTGTTTTCAAGTAACGGCCATCCCAACTTCTCGCGCAAACCAGAAGAACTTTTTTGGAAATTATAATCGGCAAACACAAACCTAGCAGCCCGTTTCTGAACGCGCTCCAGCTCCTCAATATTCAGTTTTGTATGCGGGTCCCAAACCGCGCAAGCATACTCAGGTATCGGACGTACAGTAGACATGTATAATGTCTCCTTCAGCGTAAGGGGAGCGTCATTAAAGTTACGTCTGAGAAAATTTAATGTGCGGCTGGCTTTAGCAGATATGTAATTTACGTGTGTATTCCATGATAGGTCAGTAGAAAAAAAGACTCCCAAGTACTTATAATTTGAAACTGTGGATAATTCAGTGCTACCAAGGAAATAGTCTGTTTGGAGGAATTGTTTCTTTTTTGTAAACCGGACCAGATTACATTTGGAGATATTCAGCGCCATATTCCAGTTGTTGCACCAAGAAAATACAGAGTTGAGGTCATGCTGTAGTGAAATTGCATCTGCTTCGGAAGAAATGTTGCGGTAGACACAACAGTCATCAGCATAAAGTCTGATTTTACCTGAAATGTTACTACTGAGGTCATTTATAAAAATGAGAAAAAGAAGAGGGCCCAAAACCGACCCCTGCGGAACATCTGAAGTCACACCCACACTTTCCGAGCTGACACCGTCGATAACCACGCACTGTGTCCTTTCCGCAAGATACGCTTCAATCCAGGATAAGAGTGAGGTAGGAATATTTAATTCTGAAAGCTTCTGTAGCAACAGGTTGTGAGCAACTAAATCGAATGCTTTTCGAAAATCTAAAAATATACAATCTACCTGACCGGCAGAGTTTAAGGAAACAGAAATGTCATGTGTGAATTCCACGAGCTGTGTTTCACATGAGAAGCCGGACCTAAATCCATGTTGTGTCGAACAGAAAAAGCTATTGTTTTGTAGATGGTTAATTAACTGAGTATAAATGACATGTTCCAGTGTTTTGCACGACACGCTCGTCAGCGATATGGGCCTATAGTTGCATGTTTTAGTTTTATCACCACTCTTATGAATCGGAACGACATTGGCACTTCTCTAGTCAAGGGGTAAAGAAGAATTCTCTAATGATTTCTGAAATAAGGCAACTAGATACGGGGCAACTGAAGCCGCACAATTTTTCAAAACGTAATTGGAAATGTTGTCAGGCCCTGGTGCTGATGTAACTTTAATTTTCTGTAATAAAAGCATGATCCCCCGTTCAGAAATTTCTACGTCACTCATTCTGGTCAGGGTGCTGGAAGATTGAAAATCAGTACGTATATTAATGGGATCGGAAAACACCGATTGGAAATAAAGATTGAAACTTCTCGCTTTACCTTTTGAATCGCTTCCAAAATCAGTTTCATCTAGTATATCAGGCGCAGAGACCCTGCTGTTTCTCTTATTTTTAACATATTTCCAGACTGCTTTTGGGTTTGTCTTTAGTTGTTGGCCTAGTGTGCTGAAGTATGCCCTTTTTGCTTTACGGATTTTTTTCGATAAGTTCTTAGTTTGCTTTTTCATCTCGGAGTACAAAGTTAGTGCGGGCGTATCACAATATCTGCGAAACAGCCGTTTCCGTAGGTTGATCATTGCCCGCAACTGTCTATTCATCCAATGCATATCGTCACGACGCTTGGCTGAAATTAAACGGGATGGGATTAAAGTCTGCGTCAGTGACAAAATTTTAGTTTTAAACAAGTTCCAGAAGGAATCAATATTCAGGGATGGCCTATGTGAAAGAAACTCAGGAAAAAATGCGTCGAGTTCCCGTGATAGCGAAGCATAATCGCCTTTTTCATAAAAATACACTTTGCGTGGTTGAGTGTGGTGGGTCTTCATAGCATTACAGGATACTTTTGCTAAAACTACATCATGGTCGCTTATGCCTGGCAGCGTTATGACAGACGAGACTAGGCTAGGGTCATTGCAGAAAAACAAGTCTAGTACATTAGCACTGGTAAGGCCGAGTCTGGTAGAGGTTTGAACAAACTGGAATAATGAGTGAGCACTAATTACTTCACGGAAAGCGGTATACAAGAGGTATGCAGTGCGAATTACTGGTTTAAAAGAAGACCATTCTACGCTGGGCATATTAAAATCACCGGCAAGGATAACATGTGTTGCGTCTAAGGCTAATAATGTGTTGCTAAGTTCAAAGAATGGCTGTGCGCAGGTTGAACCGGGCGTCCTATAAAAAGAGCCAATTGCGAAAGAAGTACCATCGCCCAGCCGTACCTTGCACCAGACAGCTTCACAGGAATCGTTTTCTAAGTTAACAGACACGCTTCTCAAACTGCTATGAACGAGGATGAACACACCACCACCGCGTACATTGCGATCCTTCCTATACGTGGTATAGGATGGAGGAAATATTTCACCATCGCCTATGTTGCTGTCTAGCCATGACTCGGTTCCAATTACCACATCTGCGTTCGTCATTTATAAGAGTGAGAAGAATTGGTCAGTTTTGTTTTTTAGACTGCGACAATTAACAACAATACAGACAAGTTCATTTTTAATAGCAGTTTGTGGGCTAGCTAAAAGCCTCGGTGATGGCTATTGGTTTACACAAGTGATATCGTCGGTTTCAATGTTGTACATATAGGTTTTGTTGTCCAGGTTTAGCTTATTAAACCGCAGTTTCAACTTTACGCCGCGTGCCTTAGCAAACTGCATGAGCTTTTTTCTTTGTTGCCGTACTTTGGCCGAATAGTCCTCGCCTATCGCCCACTCAGTATCTTTTAGTTTGGCAGCATTTGAAAGAACACGAGTCTTCTCTTTAAAAGACAAGAATTTAACGATCAGGGGTCTGTTCTTGTCGGGCGCATATCTTCCTAGTCTGTGCGCTCTGTCAATAGCAGCGGCGTCAACGGAAAGTTTTAGCTTTTCAGCGCAAAAAGAGATAATATTAGTCTCAGACTGTTCCCACGATTCGGTTTCTTTGTCATGGATGCCGTAGAATATTAAGTTGTTTCTTCGTGATTGGTTCTCCAGGTCATCGTGCGATGACTGGAAGGCCGTGCACGCGACAGCAAGTTTCTGGGAACTTTGAGATAATCTTTCTACTTCAGGCTTTAGCGGGAGCACCAGTGACACATCTTCAACGCTCTGGACTTTTTCTGCGAGTTTTGTTAGTTTTTCTTCGAGATTCTTTTGCTCAAGCCGAATGGAACGTAGTTCGTCCAATATTTCGGTCTGTTGCTGTTGTATGACAGGTATTGTCATGATAGTATCGAACATCCGCTTTTCCTGCTCAGCAGACAGAGGCCCAGGATTTTGCTCTACGTCTCCCGCAAGCAAGAGCCTTCTTTTAAACAAACCTATGTATCCTGAACAGCTCGCGGACACATCGTACAGAAGGCGTAAGTACATGCACACAGCAAAGTTGGGATCTGGCGTCGACTTCCTAAATGGTTTGCCATTAACAGAAAGGTAAGAGTAACAAACCTGAAGAAGAACAAGGTGTAAGCGTCTGGCTGCCATGTCGGCGCCAGATCCCGGTGTGGCTGGGTACAACAGCTGCTTATGAAGGTCATGCTTGTGCAGAAGGATCCAGGGTTGCCAGTCGATGAAGTGTTCGAGCGCCGGTAGCACTGTTAGGTCCAACGGCGAAGCGTCACTCAAAAAAGCCAGGTCAGCAGGACAGATTTCCTCGGTAGAAGCGGCTTCGTTCATTGGCCGGCACGTCGACATCGCGGCAGGATCGAAAATTGCCATCATTTGCAGCACCTGAAGAAGAACAAGGTGTAAGCGTCTGGCTGCCATGTCGGCGCCAGATACCCTGTTGTTACAAGCTCTTTACGAAAGTGTCGACAATGTCTCGACATTTTTCTTCATTCCATCGGCACCTGTTAGAAAAAGCGAAAAACCGATATAAAATTAACTCATGAGTGGGATTATTAGGTTTTCGTACATGTGTATTCAAGATGAAATTACCGTTTTGGCGTGGATCGACATCCTTGGAAAAAAACTAAACAAAAGCTAGTCCATTGAATTCTCGTCATCATCAGCTGTCGAGTTTACAACAATGCTGCCGAAGTCCTGCTGCTGCACGCTCTCGATGCATCTACAACTTGCATTATGCCTTTAGGTTTTTTAAATTTATAGTGTCCCTTGCCTAGGTAAAGAATTCGTATCAGATCTGAAATCTAGCCAACGTTTCACACAGGCTGCTTGTTACAAGCTCTTTATGGAAGTATCGACATTGTCTCGACATTTTTCTTTATTCCATCGGCACTTGCTAGAAAAAGCGAAGAACCGATATAAAATTAACTCATGAATGGGTTGATTAGGCTTTAGTACAGGTGTATTCAGGTCGAAATTACCGACTTGGCGTGGATGGACATCCTTGGAAAAAACAAAACAAAAGCTAGTCCAATTGAACTCTCTTCATCATCAGCTGTCGAGTTTACAGCAATGCTGCCGAAGTCATGCTACTGCACGCTCTCGATGCATCTACAACTTGCATTATGCCTTTAGGTTTTTTAAATTTATAGTGTCCCTTGCCTAGGTAAAGAATTCGTATCAGATCTGAAATCTAGCCAACGTTTCACACAGGCTGCTTGTTACAAGCTCTTTATGGAAGTATCGACATTGTCTCGACATTTTTCTTTATTCCATCGGCACTTGCTAGAAAAAGCGAAGAACCGATATAAAATTAACTCATGAATGGGTTGATTAGGCTTTAGTACAGGTGTATTCAGGTCGAAATTACCGATTTGACGTGGATGGACATCCTTGGAAAAAACAAAACAAAAGCTAGTCCAATTGAACTCTCTTCATCATCAGCTGTCGAGTTTACAGCAATGCTGCCGAAGTCCTGCTGCTGCACGCTCTCGGTGCATCTAAAACTTGCATTATGCCTTTAGGTATTTTTTTTAATTTATAGTGTCCCTTGCCTAGGTAAAGAATGCGTATGAGATCTGAAATTTAGCCAACGTTTCACGCAGGCTGCTCTTTAAAGGCTCTTTATGGAAGTGTCGACAATATCTTGATATTTTTCTTTACTCCATCGGCACGTGCTAGAAAAAGCGAAAAAACGATATATTAGGTTTTCGTGCATGTGTATTCAGGCTGAAATTACAGTTTTGGCGTGGAACGACATCCTTGGAAAAAACTAAACAAAAGCTAGTCCCATTTAATTGCCGTCATCGTCAGCTATCGTGTTTACAGCAATGCTGCCGAAGTCCTGCTGCTGCACGCTCTCGGTGCATCTACAACTTGCGTTACGCCTTTAGGTTTTTTTTTTAATTTATAGTGTCCCTTGCCTAGGTAAAGAATTCGTATGAGATCTGAAATCTAGCCAACGTTTCACACAGGCTGCTTGTTACAGGCTCTTTATGGTGTCGACAATGTCTCGATATTTTTCTTTATTCCATCGGCACCTGCTGGAAAAAGCGAAGAACCGATGTAAAATTAACTCATGAATGGGTTGATTAGGCTTTAGTACACGTGTATTCAGGTCGAAATTACCGACTTGACGTGGATGGACATCCTTGGAAAAAACAAAACAAAAGCTAGTCCAATTGAACTCTCGTCATCGTCAGCTGTCGAGTTTACAGCAATGCTCCCGAAGTCCTTCTGCTGCACGCTCTCGGTACATCTACAACTAGCATTACGCATTTAGGTTTTCATTTAATTTATAGTGTCCCTTGCCTAGGCAAAGAATTCGTATGAGATCCGAAATCTAGCCAACGTTTCACAAAGGCTGCTTGTTACAGGCTCTTTATGAAAGTGTCGACAATGTCTCAATATTTTAGAGCGCAGCTCTTTGGCGTCCGTTGCTGGGTTTCGCGTCGGCGTCGGCGTCGTCGTCGGCATCGTAACCAGCTCCGCCCCCCTTTCATCCCCCCAGCGCTAGCAGCGACCGACTTATACCGCTGGATGCCGGTGACGCCGCTAGAGAGTCAAGATAACGTGACTGCGTAGAACACCGTCGCCGCCATGCAGAAAGAGGAGGGGAGGGTCCCCCCCCCCCCTTGTTGCTGTGTGGCGGATAGGGTGCTCTTCAGTTGCCGATGCGCCGGTTATTTCACGTAGGCCCCGGCAAGTCGACAAATACGTGACCACTTTCCCACGGCTAGACCTGGTTCTTTGCGCTGCGGAAGCGAGGGTATCATATTGTTTGCGTCGGCATCGGCGGCGTTGTCCCTGAAACCAACTCCGCAGCTGGGGTTGACTCACTATCGGCGTCAGCAGCATCAGTCAGTCGCTGCTATCTCTTCCCTCCTCCCTTTATCGCGTTGTCCGCTTGCTGCGCGCGCTTCTGCCCCCATCGTTTGCCGCTGGGTGTACACGCCGCCCCCTTCCCCCCTCTTCCTGCGAGTCTCCGGTTGTCAAAGCGCCGTCTCGAACTTAATTCCTTTCTGCGCTCCTCCTCCAATGCAACCCCTGTGCGGTGGCAATCAGAGAGCAAGATCGGTGTCGGCGGATTTGCCTCAATCTATCGAAAAGGTGAAACAGCTTATTTGCTGCGCTCAAATTTCGCATTAGGAAGTAACGTAATCGTCGGTAATTTTTTTTCTTTATTCCATCGGCACCTGCTAGAAAAAGCGAAGAACCGATATAAAATTAACTCATGAATGGGTTGATTAGGCTTCAGTACACGTGTATTCAGGTCGAAATTACCGACTTGGCGTGGATCGACATCCTTCGAAAAAAACTAAACAAAACGTTGTCCAGTTGAATTCCCGTCATCATCAGCTATCGTGTTTACAGCAATCCTGCCGAGGTCCTGCTGCTGCCCTTGCCTAGGTAAAGAATTCGTATAAGATCTGAAATCTAGCCAACGTTTCACACAGGCAGCTTGTTACAGGCTCTGTATGGAAGTGTCGACAATGTCTCGATATTTTTCTTTATTCCATCGTTTTATACCTCTTTCCCTCAATATGTTCCTTCCACCCTTAGTTTTCTCCAGCCTTCTTTGTTGTGTAGCTAGTGTCGCCTCAATTATTTCATTTAAGTTGTTGTGTATTCCTAGCATCAGTAGCCTGTCCGTGGAGGTACCTGCCGGAAGGTGTAGTGCTCTTTTAATCCATTTTCTGATCATGCAATCGATCCTGTCTTTTTTGGCCTTTTTCAGGTCTAAGTATAGCATGGCATACCCGACCCTGCTTATTACGAAAGCTTGTACGGGCCTTAATAGATTACTTTTCTTAAGGTTTCCTTTTTTATTAGTTATTCTCCTTATAAGGTTTGTCGTTTGTATATGACCTGTCCTTCCAGTTTCTTTATCGTTTCTCCGTTGCACCCGTTCGTTTGGAGGGTACCATTCCTAGCACCCTCATTTGCTCGACTTTCGGGGCTGCTTGTCCCTCCATTTCTATATTTACGTCCATTTGTTCTTTTTGCCTTAGGTGTTTCGGATTGTATATAAATAACTCCGCTTTTTCTGAGGAACATTTCATGCCCCTCTCTCTTGCACATTGTACAGTGTCGTGTTTGCTGCCTCTTCCAATTTTTGCTCGATTTCAGATCGCTGCCTTTGTTTGTACAAAATGGTTGTCATCCGCATATAGGCTGAATTCTATGTCTTCTATTTTCGTTAGCTTTTCTGGAAGTCCACGCATGGCTATGTTGAAAAGTGTGGGCGATAGCACCGCTCCCTGTGGTGTGCCCTGCTCCCCAGTTCAAATATCTGAGGTTCCATCCCCTGGTATCTTATTTTTGCTTTTCTGTCTGTTAGAAAATTTCTTATATATTCATACATCCTTTCCACTACGTTTAATTCCGTACGGCCCTGCAGAATAGCATGGTGTTTTACACTGTCAAATACCTTCTTCAGGTCCAATTCTAAGATAACTTTACGATCTCTTCGTCTTGATTTTACTATATCATGGGTTATCCTGAGCATAATATCTTGCGTACTAAGATATTGCCTAAACCCTATCACCTCCCGGGGCCACAGCTCATTCTCCTCCAAGTATCTGGTCAGTCTTCTCTGAGTCACATGTTCGAATAGTTTGCCTACACATGATGTGATATTGGTCTCAAATTATGGACCGTCGGAGGTTTTCTGGGTTTGGGTATTAGCACTATCTCAGCAAACTTCCATTGCTCGGGGATTTTCCCTGTTTCCCAGCATCTCTGCATGAAATTAGTTAGCTCCACTACCGAGTCGTTATCCAAGGTCCTTAGCATCTTATTTGGTATCCCATCCGGCCCTGGGGCAGATTTTGTCTTTAGTCTACGTTTTTCTACTACCACTTCAGCTACCGTTATGGGGGAATCTAGTCGCTGGCTTGGGTGTCCCTTGTAGGTTTCTAATTTATCTTTCCTTACTTCTCCGATGTATTTGTCTTTAAGTCCTTGAAGGAAGTCATTATCGCTGCCTCCATGATGGTGCCTAGCCTTTAGCGGCTTAATGGAAGTTTGCGTTTTAGTTTTCTCTGTGTCTAGCAGGTGTCACATTATACTCCATGTCTTAGCCATGTCCATTTTGTTTTCCATTTGACTGCACCTTTCTCCCCAGTTTTGCTCGCATAGGTTTTGTGCGTGGTCTTCTATTTCTTTGTTAAGCTTCGCTATCCTCCTTCTAAGACACCGGTTCCATTTTTGTTTCTTAAGTCTTTTTTTGAGACTGCTTGGCTTCCCACGTGTGCAATAGCCGGCTATCTACCACCTCTGGAGCATCCTGCCCCTGTACAATTTTGGTCTGCTTTTGGACGTCTCGTTTAAGCTTGTTACACCACTCCTCAATATTTACGGATGGAATTTCCTCGGCAGTTCTCCAGTCTCTAAACTTGTCCCACTCAGTGATTTTGTTTCTCTTGATTTTTCGTGCTTTCGGCCCTCCTTCTATAATTATTACTAAGATATAATGGTCGCCGCTTAGGTTTAATTCCAGGTTGTACTATAAACTTTCTATGTTCTTTGAAAGTGTGAGGTCTGGAGACCTGTCCTTTCTGACACTACTTCCTATCCTCGTCGGGCAGTCTGGGTTGTTATTCAGTGTGAAGGCTTGCTCCCGATTATCTTCCCACAGTTACCTGCTTTTACAGCATTGTCTACTGTAATCCCCTGCTTGATGTTGTGCATTGAAGTCACTTCCTATGAGTAGCTGTTGCCCTCCGCATATATATTTTAGCCTTTGTTAATAATGCACGGAATCTGATCTTTTTCTGCTTTGGCGAGCTGTAGATGTTGAGTATGAAAATATTAGGCTCTGTGATGCTCTCGGCTAATTCCTCCACAAACACGTGTTATATGTCCCTGGATCCTATTGCGTGCTCCAGAGCTGCCACATGTCTTTGTACTAATGTTGTCACCCTCGTTCTGTTTCCTTTGTTATTATGGAAAGCTTGGTATCCTGCCAATTTCGCAGGACCCCCTGCTTCCTGCAGCGATATTGCGAGAGTTTGTTTTTTTAATTGTTTAAGATACTGCTGTAGCAGTGGCCTCTTTCTCCTAAAACCTTTGCAATTCCATCGCCAGATTTGATTGTTAATATTCTTCGTTCTGTCCATCTTGAAGCTAAAGTATCGCTTCCTCTGCTTTTTACGGCCACCCTGCATTTTACAACCATTCTCGGCAACGTATAAGTAAGCTTTTAATCATTAATTTAATTTCACATGATCATGATATGGTAACACAGTTTCGGTTTCTATGCGCGTTGTGGTTGACCACGGAATTTGCACGAGAGATTAAGTATTCAGCTGCTTTTATATTGTTGTAGTTTGGTCATCCCATCTCAAACATTCAAGGTGTGGCACTGCAATATTTTTATATTCTTCAAACAAAAACGTGGACTGATGTTCGTGATACAATATAAGAAGTTGCTACTAAGGTAGTTCCAAAGCAAACGAAATGTAAGAAAGCAAACTGGTTATCTGAAGAGGCTTTGCAAATAGCTGAAGAATGGAGGATGACAAACGTTATGGGAGAAAGAGAAAGATACAAAGTTCTCAATGCGGATTTTCAGAAAATAGCAAGAAGAGATAAGAATGCCTTCCTGAACATACAGTGCCAAGCAGTTGAGGACAACAGCCAATTGAGGAACACAAGAGCTCTGTATAAGACAAAAGATATCAAAGATATCAAAGGAAGCTTCACAGCTAAGCTGGATTTGATAATACACAAACGAGGCAGGGGCTTCCCTGAAGCCTCAAAGATAAAGAACAGGTGGCAGGTATACACAGAAGAACTGTACAAGAAGGACCCGGATGTGCAAACCCAACGTAAGACGGTTGTGATCACTGATCTCGAGCCGGGCATCCTGAAGAGTGAAGTTGAATGGGCCTTAGCCATCCTTGCTAAGAACAAAGATAGCGGAATTGATGGCATTCCAGCTGAGTTGCTTCAAAACCTCAACCATGACGACGCTTTTAACGTTGTGTACACATTATGTCAGCAAATTTGGACAACCCTGCAATGGCCACAGGATTGGAGGAGGTCGGTTTACATGCCCATTCCAAAGAAAGGCAGTGCCAAAGCTTGTTACAACTACAGCACGATCGCGCTTGTTTCGCATGCTAGCAAGGTGATGCTGAAAATCCTCTAAGGTAGGCTGCAGCTGTATGTGGACCGGGAGCTTCCGGACGTGCAAGCTGGCTTTCGCATGGGCAGATGAACTAGAGACTAGATTGCCAACCTTCGCTGGATCATGAAAAAAGCAAGAGAGTTCCAGAAACCCATCTACATTTGCTTTATTGATTATGCGGAAGCGTTTGACTTCGTAGATCACAGCAGATTGTGGCAAGCTTTCCAAGAGATGGGAGTTCCAGTTCAGCTCATCTGTCTCCTCATGATCCTGTATGAAGGGCAAGAGGCCACAGTTAGAACTGGGCATGGTCTTACTGATTGCTTTCCGATTGAGAAAGGAGTGAGACAAAGCTGCATACTGTCGCCCTGTCTATTTAACCTATATTCTGAGGGCATCATGAGGAAGGCCGGTCTGGACGAGTCTTCAGCTGGAGTGAAGATTGTTGGGAAACGTATCAACAACCTTAGACATGCGGATGATACCATTTTAGTGGCAGAAAGTGAAGTGGAACTTGAGACGTTTGATGCGCGTACAAGAAGAGCGTGAGAAGTCTGGGCTTAAATTGAACATTTCAAAGACAAAGATCATGGCATCTTGCCCTATCAAGTCCTAGAGCATCAAAGGACAAGAAGTGGAAGCTGTGACAGATTTTCTCTTCTTGGGCTCCAAGATTACCACGGAAGGAGACTGCAGCCATAAAATTAGGAGACGCCGGCTTCTGGGAAAGAGAGCCATGACTAGCCTTGACCGCCTAGTAAAGAGCAGAGACATTACACTGCCAACCAAGATCCGTATAACTTGTGCTATGGTCTTTCCAGCTGTGATGTATGGATGCGAGAGTTGGACTGTGAAGAAGGCTGACCGCCGAAGAATTGACGCTTTTGAATTGTGGTGCTGACGGAGACTCTTGAGAGTTCCTTGGACAGTCAGAAGATCAAATCAGTCGATATTGTCGACCATACAACCTGACTGCTTATTGGACAGTCAAATTCTAAAGTTAAAGCTCAGCTATTTTGGTCATCTGATGAGAAGAGAAGAGTCGCTGGAGAAAGATTTGATGGTGGTAAAGGTCACCGGCGAAGGGGTAGGCAGCGAACGCGATGGTTAGATGACATCATCGAGGCGCTGCAGATGAAGTTATGTGATGTTAGGAAGATAGTGAGAGACCCGAAAGCGTGGCGTGATATGATTGATAGGGTCACGAAGAGTCGGACATGTCTGAACGACTGAACTGAACTGATGGACTGTTGCATTCTGCCAAATTTTTCTCGCGTAACAAATTACTGCACTCATGTTGCAATTTAAGGCTTGGTGTGAGTGCCGCGATCTGAATTTTTACTCATTGATTCATCATCCCTGGATTTACAATTCTGACCACATCTTCCCTGTTCCTTCACGGTCAAGCTTAAAGCAAAGATGAACAATGTCGTCCTAAATCTCGTTTATTTCATTGCCTTGAATATAGCGCTATTTCTAGGATTGATTTTAAAAGCAGTACTAGCATTTTGTTTGAGTAAATCATTATCAGCTATTTTGACAATGCTCTACAATAAGAAAAGACAAATTGTGCTCATGAGCTGCATTTCTGCGTGGAAAACGAAAAAGCAAATAGCCCGAAAAACAACTCTTCAGAAACGTTGATTCCAGGTTACACGCACTGGGTCTCTACCAAAACTTATGAAACCCAACTTTGCTGATAGTAGTGCAATCTAATTACTTCAAACTTAATTTGCTTGAAATATTTTTTTTCAGCTGGAAGTTATACATTTTATTTAGTTGAACATTATTGCTGCGCTGTGCATAACTTACCACAGGCACTTCAACAGTGCTGATGAGCTGCATTTCTGCTTGCAAAACAAAATTGTAAAATGTGCGAAAAACACCACTCCTCAGAAACGTTGGTTGCAGGTAGTACGTACTGGGTCTCCACCAAAAATTAGCAAACACAACTTTGCTGATAGCGCAATCTATTCACTTCGAACTTAATTTGCTTAAAATAATTTCATTGCGAAAGCAATACTACACTAGGTTCGAGCCTTCAGCGTAGTGCGGCCAGTAGCCACGTCTTACCCACGTGATACTGTGACGATATGCACCACGTGACACTAGGATGAGAGCTGGGCTACCAACAATCAATACTGGTCGCTACCACGGATACCGAGAGAACATACAAGTACGCAGCAATTCAAGCTCTGAAGATTGGACCCAACATAATTGAAGCCAAGTCATACATCGCCATGCCGGAAGACGGAGGCAAAGGCGTCGTTCACGACGTACCACTCGAATATTCAACGGAGGAAATTAAAGAAATGATAGAATGGAGTGGAACTAATCCGCAAATCTCCGGTATTAGAAGATTGGGAGCGGGATCCAAAACCATTCTGATACTTTTCGAAGACTGGTTTGTGCCGAAATGGCTCAATTTTCAGGGAATCAATATGAGGTGCTACTTGTATAAGAAGAAGTACGAAGTCTGCACAACATGCGGCAGGCTGGGACACAGAGCCGATGTATGCCCAGACCCAACCAACGTGAAGTGTCACGGCTGTGGCTTGGAACATCCAGGCGCTGAACACACATGTGAACCTATGTGTCAACTCTGCGGCAAAGACCATGTCCTAGGAGACAACAAATGCCGCGAAATATACAGGATGCCCTACCTCTCAAAGAAGAAAATGTGGGAGAAAAGGCTAGAAAAACAACAACTGCAGTCAACGTCAGGGAGCCAGGGATCCATCCTCTACTCTTCGGAACAAGAGCACCGGGGACGAGAACCCCGAGGAAGGAACCGGGCAAACACGGACTCACGGTCGGGGACCCGATCGAGATCAAGATCAAGCTCGAGAACCAGAGAGACCTCGAAATCCCGGGACACGAGCCAGGGACGAGGACCTGGCCTGCCTCCCAGAGATCATAAGAATCCATGGGGCCAACTCAAGTCAGCAGACAACAAGACGGTAAGCTTCGTTAGCAAAACCTCCCAGGCTGAAAATAGAGAGATGGAAAAACTCAGAGGGGAAAACGCAGAACTTAGAGAGATGATCAAACAAATGAGTCGCGAAATTCAAGAACTTAAATCTAAATTCACCGAAAAGCCCACGGCTAACAGCCCGCTTGCAAATCAATCACATGAGGTACCAAAAACCACAAATTCAATTACTACTAATTCTACTTCAGAGGAATCAAACTGTATGAACTTGGAATTCACCCGGCCGCCACCCCAGAAGCATAAAGGGGGAGAGACCGATCCATTTATAACCCTTAATAGAAAATTTGAACAACGTAATGACAAATTTGATAAGCAACTCGAGAATATTAACACGCTAATCCAGCAACTTCTAGGGGCTCAGGGACAGATGCAAGTGCAGATTCAAAATCTCACTAAACAAATGCAGGAAGCATCACTAGCCTTCTCTGAATCCAGTAACAGAATCGCAAAACTAGAAGAAACAATGGGTAACAATCATGGGCAAAAGCCATAATCAGAAAGACAACTCCACGATCTGGCAGTGGAACTGCCGAGGGTACCAGAGAAAGCGAGCGCTATTGCAAAAATACATAGAACAAACTGCCGACAAACCCATAGCTATCATGATACAGGAGACTAGGAAAAACCCAACCAAATTGTTTGGATATCAAAGCCACAGCAGCGATAGGGGCGAAAAATCCAAAGTCACGACTTTTATCCAGAGAAACATAGCCGCTACTAATCACGAGATCACATCTCGGGATATAGAAGCAGTTTTAACTGAAATCATCACCGGAAACAAAGACCGAAAGAGTATCTTTCTCTTGAACATATACAGCACTCCGAAGCAAAAGAAAGTTAGGTTTCAAGCCCTATTCCGAAAAGCCCTAAAGATCGCAGGAAATAACCCGCTTATCATAGCCGGTGACTTTAATGCAGCCCATCAGGAATGGGGGTACAATCGGCAGGATCCTAAGGGCAGACAATTATGGGAAGACATGCAAACACTAGGACTCACCCTGCACACTGATCCAAATGCACCCACACGCACGGGTAATAGTGTCAGCAGGGACACCACCCCCGACCTCACCTTAAAGAAAAGAATGTAAGTACAGCGGACTGGAAAAACACAGAGCAAAACCTAGGTAGTGACCACTTCATTATTGCACTCACATTAGGAAAAGGAATAAAAATTTGAAAACCCAAACAACCCAAAATCACGGAATGGGAAAGATTTAGGCAAATACGAGAGACCGAGGGAATTGAGAAAATCGACGATATCGATAAGTGGTCACAAACGCTAAAGAAACATGAGGAGAAAGCAACAGTCACTCTAGAAGACGAAGATGCACCGCCGAATATCGATAGCAAACTCCTAAACATGTGGAACAAGAAACAGGACCTAGAGAAAAGCCTAAAAACACGAAGATGGAACCGTAACATTAGGAGAGCACTAGCTCGACATAATAAAGAGATGGAGACATACGCCATCAAACTAAATGAACAAAACTGGTGTAGCAGATGTGATGAAATGGAACAAGGCATGAGCCTCTCCAAAACATGGAACATTCTACGACACATGCTCGATCCGGAAAAATCTAAAAGCACAAGCCAACGTAAATCAAACTAAAGTTAAACATGCCTTCGAAGGCTCGGACGAACAATTGATGAGTAAATTAATTGAAATCTACATTGGACAAACGGAAACCGAAACGTTACCAGCATATGAGGGGAAACCTAACCTAGACTTAGACGCCCCCATTACCAGGGCTGAAGTCCGAGCTGAGATTATTGGATTAAAGACAAGATCAGCCCCAGGACCTGACGGTATCACGAACACTATTATCAGAAATCTAGACGACGATTCAATCACAGCCCTTACAGGATACATGAATAAGGTATGGGAGACTGGACAACTACCGCAGGCATGGAAAAATGCCAGTATAATCCTCATACCCAAACCGGGGAAGCCGCCAAAGCTAGAAAACCTAAGACACATATCACTGACCTCGTGCGTGGGAAAGCTAATGAAACGCGTTATTCAGACGAGACTTACCAAATACATGGAGCAAGAGAACCTCTGGCCACACGAAATGGTGGGCTTCAGGCCGGGGCTAAGCACACAGGACGTCATGCTCAGACTTAGATACGATATCATAACACATGAATCTTCAGATACAAAGACTATTCTCGGCCGTGACCTAACCAAAGCCTTCGACAATGTCAAGCATAAGGCAGTGCTCGAAGGTCTCCAAGAAGTTGGGGTTGGAACCAGAACCTATAACTATATTAAAGATTTTCTCACTAACAGAAAGGTCACCATGAGCTTTCAAAGCGCCAAATCACACACAATCACCTTGGGTAGCAAGGGAACGCCACAAGGCTCTGTCTTGTCTCCCTTTCTATTTAACATTGCTATGAGGGGGCTACCAGCACAACTAAAGCAAATACCGGACTTGAAATTTAGCATGTACGCAGATGACATAAATATCTGGATAAATAAAGGTAGCGACACAGAAATCGAGAGCAAAATCCAGGCTGCCGCAAATAAGGTGGTTGAGTACGCTGCGAAACGCGGTCTATCCTGCTCGCCGCAAAATTCAGAACTATTCATCTACAACCCCAAATATAAGAAGAATAAAGCAGACATAAAGATAAATGTTGAAAACTACCCGGTTCCACAAGTAGAGGAAATTAGAATCCTAGGAATGATCCTCCAAGCAAGAGGGCAGAACACAAACACCATCAAAAAATTGGAGAACTACGCAGCCCAAGTTACGGGCATATTCAGAAGAGTAGCGCTTAGAGGACACGGTATCAAGGAACGTAGTCTACTCAAAATGACACAGGCCTACATCATCAGTCGCATATGTTATGCCACACCTTTTCTCAATCTCAAAAAGACAGAACGTGAAAAAATCGACGTCATAATTCGAAAATGCGTCAAACGCGCACTAGGCCTCCCTGTCTCCACATCAACAGAGAAGCTGGACAAAAATGGGATTTATAATACATGGCAAGAGCTCACTGAAGCTGTCAGAATCTCTCAACTGGAAAGACTAAGTCAGACGGAGACAGGCAGAGCCATCCTAGACTGGGTCGGACTCCAATCAGACAGAGGCCCACAGACGAAAACATCTATCCCACCCAACATAAGGGAACACATACTGGTACCACCCTTACCTCGAAACATGCACCCAGACTACAACAAAGAACGCAGAGAACACAGAGCCAAAGCCATCGCTAAAAGGATGAAACGCAAAGCAGTCGATGAAGTTGCTTATGTAGACGCATCATGCGGACGACATGGAGCAGCTGTCTCGGCAGTAGTAAATGGAGAAGGTGCACCTAAAATTGCGGCCTCAACACGCACCCGTGACATTAGTACAGCTGAAGAGGTCGCAATAGCGCTCGCATGCACTGGTACACAGGCCAAAACTATAATCAGCGACAGCAAAACGGCTGTCTGGAATTTTGCAAAAGGACGGATCTCAGAGGAGGCCAAAAAGATTCTTCTCACAAATCCCATTACTAGAACCATATCCATCATATGGATACCAGCACACGAATCTGTCCCTGGCAACGAAGCTGCGCACCTGCTGGCCCGAGATCTCTACCACCGGGCAGCGGTAGAACAGCCCGAATGCAAGGGAATTAAAGATTGCGCTATCACATACAATGAGATCACAGAATCTTACAAATTAGATCGAAAAGTATACCCTCCCCCAGATCGGTTTCTCACTAACAATGAAGCACGCATCTGGAGGCGATTACAAGCCGATAACTACATCTGCCCTGTCTGGGTTTTCTTAACACAGACCGGGGAGGAAGAAGATTCTAAATGTAAAAATTGCGGACAAAAAGGCACGCTAGATCATATAATATGGCAATGCGCCGATTCCTCAGGCGCCGGCATTAACATTGATAGTAGAGAAGCCTGGGAGGTTTGGCTGCGGAGCGGAGATCCCACCGTTCAGCGGCACGCGACCCGCCTGGCGGCTGAGGCCGTGAAGAGTGCTTGTAACCTCACCTGACCTCAGCCTGCGGGGCCCTCCTGACCCGCTACCCGGCCTGCGTGCCGGGGGCGGGAGATGAAGGGCTCCTTTTCGGTGGAAATAAAGTTTTCATTCATTCATTCATTGGGCTACCAACTCAAGCGGTCGGCGTAGCACGATCGCAGCCATAACACAGCGCGCGTGACGTCACACTCTACGTGACATAAAAGCGAGAGATGGGCTCCTACCTCACGCGGTCGGCGTCAGGCACGTTCATACGGCTTGGTTGAAGCGGGCCTTTATATGTGGGCTGGCAGGAGCTACCAGCATGGGTCTATTGTTGCACATGGGACGGTTATGTCAGAATCAGCCTGCTAGACCCTGGCATTCACGTTACAGCTGTAAGCCACTAAGGCACGTTCATAGAGCTTTGTTAAAGCGGGGCTTTGTATGTGGACTGAGAAAGAAGAAAAAGAAAAGAAGAACGCTTGGTCACTCACAGGTAATGCTGTCGCTCAATATTTGGTTCAGCAGCATTGAACCCTTGTAATTTTTTACTTTCAGCTGTATAGTATACATTTTATTTAGTCGACCAGTTATTGCAGCGCAGTGCTTTACTTAACACAGGCACCTCAACAGTGCTGACGATCTGTATTTCTGCTTGCAAAACAAAATAGTAAAAAGCGAAAAACAGCACTCTTCAGAAACGTTGGTTGCAAGTAGCATGCACTGGGTTTCCACCAAAAATTATCAAACACAACGTTGCTGATAGTACGATCTATTTTCTTCGAACTTAATTTGCTTGAAATAATTTTTGCTTTCAGCTGTAATTATACATTTCATTCAGGTGAACATTATTGCTGTGCAGTGCATACCTTACAACACGCAATTCAACAGTGCTCATGAGCTGTATTTCTGCTTGCAGAACAAAATAGTAAAATGCGTGAAAAACAGGACTCTTCAGAAACGTTGGTGGCAGGTTGCACGCACTGGATCTCCACCAAAAATTATCAAACACAACTTTGCTGATAGTGCAATCTATTTACTTCGAACTTAATTTGCTTAAAACAATTTGATTTCACCTGGAAATTATGCATTTTATTTAGTTAAGCAATATTGCTGCATAGTGCACGACTTACCACGGGCACTTCATCAGTGTTCATGAGCTGTATTTCTGCTTGTAAAACAAAATGGCAAATAGTGCGAAATACAGCACTCTTCAGAAACGTTGGTTGCAGGTTCCACGCTCTGGCTGTCCACCAACAACTATCAAACACAGCTTGCACGCGTTTGAGAAGTAAAGCTTGCAGGTGTATCCGATTAAATTTATTTCTAGTTACTGTCATTTTCTTTGTAGTGACAGTCATTCTGTGTTTTTCACCCTAGCCCGTTGTCTTAAAGTATAAACTAAAGGATTTTTGAAGGACACTGTATGTAGAACTGATATATGATCGGTCTTCATGGTCTATAGGTGCATAACCAGTTCATAATTTGCCACCTCTAAATGTGCTGCTATATATGACATTGAAATGAATTTTTTTTTTTCACTACTCTCTCTCATAGACGAAGAAAATGACCCAGGTGGCGGTCAACATTATCTACGCGGCACTAAAAGAAGAAAACTCTCGACTGGTCATTGAGGATGCGCAAACAGTAAGCGAAGTTTAGACCATCCTACGCGTGGTGTAAAGTCTTACATGCTTTTATACTACAGTTAGAGTTGGCATTACACCACGCTGGTCTCCTGTAAAATTACTGCATTAAGAAATGCTTATGAATGATTTGTGACTGGAACCAGTCCAAGTTCCTTCGCTTTAACACAGTAGGTAGCTGACACCATGGAGCGATGTGTAATATTTTTGAACTCATACGCTGCAATGAAATTATCCCTTGCACATATAGTTCGTTTCCTATAAAGCAATAGAATTTGTATCTTTATACTCCACCTGAGTTTTTATGCTCACGATACCCGAAGAAAGTGTGTAATATTTTTATTAGAAGCTACCAACATCGTTGCCACGAAAGCGGTTGCTTTAGTGATGGTGTATTCTTGTGTTGTTTTTCCTAAGGAATGCTATTTTACGTATACAAGTAACAAGGCACACATGCCTCCATTCTGCTTATTGCGATGAACCCAAAATCGAGCCGTACGTTGAACTCGTTAAACGTTTCTGTCCTGCTAATGAGGCGCAAGTAGAGATAAGGTCGCCATCCTGCTCACCCGGGCTCTTGCTTATCATGCACTTCCTTCACTCCTACATGCTTCTGTCAGCCATTAACTGACTGCGTTCATCTAGAACCATGAAATTTTCGTTTAATTACTGAGCCATCATTCCTAACCATTTGTGCTCTTTGTTGGCCGCGTGGATTGATTCCTTTTCCGAAGCTTTTGGGATTTTAATACTCCGTGTACAATTAATTTGAGGCTGATTTTGTAACGTATGTATAGGTTACTAGAATGCAATCATCATGTGTGTTGCTGCTACATTGGTTCCCATAAATGAAAATGCTGAAATGGCGTTTTTCTCAAGTTCACGGATTGAGGAAAGGTTTGGCTGCCTAGGAAAGTCGTAACATAAAAGGAATGCATGAATGTATTCCTCGTTTCCATTTGCTATGAGGATTAAAGTGTTTCGCCTGGCTGGGATATTTTTTAAACTTGCTGTATTTGTGCAAGCGAACAGGCTCCAAAAGGTTTAAGGGGCTCACTCTGTTTCTTCAAAGCATTGTTTTGTAGAGACCTATCAAAGCATTGTTTTGTAGAGACCAGTTAATACTGCCCAATAACGCGGAAGGTGAACAGTGCACCGTCAAATTTCAGTTGCTAAGCGCTCTAGCACGACTTGCTCGGCAGTGCCATGCGTGGGGGTCTTGCCGTCTTCAAATTATAGACAGCCATGCAACGCTACAGAACACGTTCTGTAGAGAAGAAGCTACTTATAGGACCGGATGGTGCTTCTGCAAGCCGTCCTCGGCGACCAGAGCGGTAGCCACCCTACGGTAATGGGCCAAACTAAACTAATGAGCTGCTAAACACCATCTCAGGCATGTTCTAGCAACACGCAGGAAATTTGTGTTCACTCTTAACGGGTCCGACGGGGAGTTTTTCAGCGATATGATCAATGCTCACCGTTTTCACACACTGCCAACCCTTGAGCAAACCGCTACTCAATTCTTATATTATCTGTCACAATGCAGCAAAGCATATTTTATGGCCATTGCAAGTACTATCGTCATTTCATTCTTCGCTCCGCCACTTTAATGAAGCTTCTGGAACACCTTCCTTCGGCACAAGGAGCGTCTAACTCAAATTTTCAGAACGAAAATTTGACGTGGCCTTATTAGCGTGACAGAAACTGCTATTTTTCTCTCCTATAAACTGAATTACATTGCCACATAGATTGGCGGCAAGACGAATTCAGTCTTTATTGTTATAGTTGAGCTGATGACATAGCCGAAGCCCATCTGCGCCCAGTAATTAACTCCGTGCACTTCGCTCACTATACCGATGGCGAGCCCCAACTGCTCCACACAAGCAATACCTCTCTCCCCTGTCCAATTAAATATAAAACTTGCATATAAAAGTTAGGTATATACCCACTCTACAAAGCAAGCAAGCATGATGGGGAGGAATTACACGAGCAATAGACAATGGCACCTTCGCGTTTTGGCCTTTTGACAGATGTTTGAGTATGTGTCATGTTCAGTAAACTGCGGATGCACTTCGCATGAAGTTGAAGAGAAGACAATTTGTATCCATTCTAGAAAAAGGGCCCTGTTCGGACACCGCTGCTTAGTGTGCTGTTTGCTACTGCATCGGCCTGCTCATTTTCATCGAGGGATCGGCCTGCATCGGCCTGCTCATTTTCATCGATGCAGGGATACATTAATATGGGAGTGAGAGAAGATGTTAAGAGCCAAGACATTTTTAATATATTACTGGTAGGCATTATGGCTTAGAAAACATTCTAAAATTTTTGACGCAGGTTTTGAAGGTGTGAAAGCATCGACTTTTAAGGTTGTTGCCCCACAATGTTTCAAGTTGCTTCTCAAAGGGTGCACAAGTTTAGCGTGTTTATGCAGATTCAGGTCCTAACAAACACTGAGAATCTTCTGTTGACCGACGGCTACAGCGGAAGCTTTTCTCGTCACAAATCCCTCATTTTATACATGAATATAGATGTCAAATTCAACAAGATGTACACTAATGCACTTTGCTTGAGTAGACCAACTGGATCTCGGATTTATTTAGTTTCTTTCAAACGAAGCAGAACGAAGCAAAGTTTAATGCGATGAAAATGGTCCAGACGTTGCAAATGAACTGCAACATCTCTGTAAGGGCGGACTGTACTTTTAAACGTCTGTGACGTCACATTTATCAAAGCAAAGTCCGGTATATTTCACGGCTGAAAGCATTGGCTGAAAGGGTCTAAACACCAAATTTTACAATAGCCAACACGTCAGATACATGATTTATGGGGCACACTCTTTCGCACTAACGCAAACGTTATATGGCGTTAACATTTTTAACAGCCAATGCATAAGACCATTTGGCATATAGGACTAAGTTCAATTTTTGCTCTATATCGAGAATCGCAATTGTTAAAAAAATGGGAATCAAGTACAGCAACTTATGACCCGAAGTCACCATGCTACCCTTACTTTATCTAAACAAGTACAAAATAAAGAAACTGTCATTACAGTTCAATGCTTTCCATATAGATGAACTATTTACAAAACGTCAAGAAACAATATCTAAGCCTTTTATTGGAAACATGCTATTAGGCGTGCAGGTTGGATTTGGGGGATGTCACTCACAATTCTCTCCCTATTCCAGAATAGAGAGATTATTTGCTTTGCACTTTCGAACCTAAGTGATGCGTGAACAGTATATGTGTATTTAGAAAATACTAAACGTATTAATCCTCAGCAAGTTCAGACT
This sequence comes from Amblyomma maculatum, assembly GCF_055883805.1. Classification (NCBI taxonomy): domain Eukaryota; kingdom Metazoa; phylum Arthropoda; class Arachnida; order Ixodida; family Ixodidae; genus Amblyomma; species Amblyomma maculatum. The sequence continues at coordinate 131,595,166 of NC_139352.1, forward strand.
GATGGCCAGCCCTCCGCGGTGCCTCAGTGGTTAGGGCACCCTACTTTTGAACCCAAGAATGCGGGATCGAATGCGGAATCGGAAATCAGCGTAAAATGTTTGACGGAGGCGGGAACTTTAGGCTCTTGAGTGCTTTTCGATGTTCTAGCACGTTAAGGAATCCCAGTGGATCGCAATGTTTCTGAAACCCCCACTACAGCCTCTCTGATAACCTGTGCTAGCTGGCATGTTGAATCCCCAAAACCACTAAGCCTAATTACTTGATGGCGACAGTGGAGTTTGATCTCATGTACTGACACAACCTTACGATATTTTAAGCAACAATATGATGCTGGTGTTTGGCGTTACAAGAATGGCACGAGGACGGTGTTTCTACTGAATCGGATTTGCCTCGATTTAGAAGTGGGAGCCCCGTCTTCGTTTCTCTTCTGTGGGTTCAAACTATGTCGAGATCGTATGCTCAAGTGACAAATTGTTCCGCATATACAGCGCATAACAGTCATAAGTGATTTCTACATCTAATGTTTTATGACTACGCACGTGAAACTGACACCTAAAAATGGTCAAGTGCTGCACATTCTAATATAGATGGCTGGGAGAGAGAAAATCCGAAAGGAGATAACACTGACCACGAAGAGACCATTATCATATGCCAGCATATGGTGAAAATGAAATTTTTTGAAAACTCGTCATTCATAATTTTGGTTGGTTGGTTAGTTGCACAGCTTTTATTTCCATCGGAAATGAACGTCCTATTCCCCGCCCCCGACACGCGTGCCGGGGGTTAGAAGTTGGCAGGTAGCCCTTGGCTTGTTGCGGCCTCTTCCACCAGATGGACAGTGCGGTGCTGGACTGCAGGGTCCGCACTTCGTCGCAGCAGGGTATCCCAGGGTATTGTACTTGTTATATTTTGTCTTATCCTGCAGATTGTGGGCACTCCCAAATTATGTGGTCGAGGGTCCCTCTCATAATTTTGATTTATGAATGTGACGATTTTCAAGTTTTCTTGCAATACGTGCAAAACGCAACAACTTTTTCTTAAATGCCCAAAACTTTTAATTATTTATTAAATATCACACTGTGAGCAGCGCAAGAATAAGCCAACAGTGCCTTCCTTCTAGGCTGTCTCGTTAAAAAACTCTTCACGTGTACAAGGGCGAGCAACCCTCTATTGAAAAAAAAATTCTAAGGGCGATCACGATACACATTAATTCAAAATTTGAACACAGCCTTTTATCTGTTTGTCTTATATATCAAGTTTGAAGCCATTTAAGACCATGGCGAAAATCTAACATGGACGAGCTTTGCCCACGAGATATATCATTAAACTTCAGCGAGTAGCAGATACTATGCCTTTTTTTCCTAAAAACCAATTTATAACGCCCGCGAATTTCGATTATTTTACTGTGAACGCTAGTAGTGGCGGTAAAACATATATTGAGGGAAGTTTAGGTTACAGAATTAAGATGGTTCCTGATCCAAGTTTGTCTGTCAGGCAATGCCTGGAAGCGACCGGTTCAGCCTATTCAACCAGCATCTGCTGTGATTCAGGGTCCAAGCCGGAGACCGCAATCTCCCGACCCACTTCATCCGCGAGGTCCCAATGAGGTGGCGGCTGGAAACATTTGCATATAAACATTATATGATCGAAGGTGGCTCAAGATGCACAGCATAGGGATCATGAGGGGCCCTACCGATCCGCGTGTGCCGAGTCCAACCAAGCTGGGGAGACAGATTCAGTTTATAGCAGCGCCAGATTATTTAATGGGGTTTTGAGAATGAGGTGTAAGGTAGGAGATAGAAGAGTCGTTGTTCTCGGTAGTAAAGAATTTTACCATGACAAGTGAGGACTCTGTCCAGCGTGCTTTCCCCGCCTTCGGTATGTCCCACTCAGTTGACGTGCGCTCGAGCTGTTGAGAGGGCTGCCTCGTTGCCAGTGTTGCCTGCATAGCGTTATACCCAGACGACGTGAAGTAATCGGGAGTTGTGGAGCCAAAGATTAAGATTTGATGAGCGACTGGGTGGATTTGCCGTCTTGCGAAATTTTGGATGGCCGTTAGGATATGGCTAGCTCTATGGCTGCCTCTTCGCCCTGTGTCGACATTTGTGTTTTGATAGAGGTGGAGTGTGATTGAAATTATTCCAAAATACACTGATGGCATATACCGTGGGGTGACTGTATTCGACCGCGTTTACGTAGGTGCTTCGGTGGCAGTCGCGTGGCCTTTGTTTAGTTCCTTGGATTGAGCCTCTTGTCATGTTTTGTGGTGAGCAGGACCACTATTCAAAGAAAGTTGCTGTATGATAAGGTTGTCCCGGATGTATCAGGGAATTAGGGGCTTTTATCGGAAGGTGGACTGATTCGTTACAGTTTTGGTGGGACGCGGATGAATCTGTGCGATATGTGAAGGAATGTCTTCATTTGAGCTTGAAGATGAGTTTTCACTAGTTTTTGAATTGTGTTATGGACCCTCATGTTTAAGAGGCATGTAGTAGGAGTATATTTCTTTAGGTGAAGCGCTGTTTTGTACGCATTACGGATGTGTGCGTCCAATTTCTTCTTTTTTGCCTTTTTAAGGTACTATTTTGGGAAGGAACTGACTGCTGATGCCGGAGATGGTGCTCTTCTATGCATCTGCGCTTGGTCGCTATTCGTTTTATGAGTCTGGTAGTTTAATGGGGGGTGATAGTTTAAGGACAGTTTCTTTGCTGAGTTCATTGTTCTGCACTACCATCCCAGAACTTGAAGTTTTCTGACCTCAGGTATTAGGACTCCATCTATGGTGGTGTGTATAGAGGAGTGATTTTGCTTGGTAAAGCGGGTGTTTGGGTGGAGCAACTGGAGTTCGAATTTGGCGGGGAATACGTTAAGTCGATGGACACAGCATGCGTTACAAATATGTCCACTTCGGCTTCAACAGGGCTCTGTTTCCTGCATTTCCCGTAGTTGTCCATAGGGTAGTGTCGTCTGCATAGAGGGAGAGGACAGGTATAGTATTTGGGCCAATTTGCGGGCAGTTGAGAAAAGGATGGTGTTAAATTGTAGAGGGAGAGGTCTGATCTCTGGGGTTTTGCGCGATTGCCTAGAGAGAAGTTGGGGTATACTACAGGAAAGAGAGTTTCGAGGTGCGGTCCCGGATAAAAGTTGCGATAAGCGCGGGTGCGTTCTCCTACTCCTAGGCTGGAGAGGGTGTCAAGGATTGTTTCAAGTTGTATATTATCAAATGCTTTGGTGAGGCGCAGAGCCAGTAAGGCTCTCGTGTGGTTTCGAATTCTGGGGAGGTAGACTTTCTTCGTAAATTTGGAGCATGATGTCCTCTGTGAATAAGAGGCTTTTGATTCTCAGCAACTTTCGCGGTGCACATGTGGTTGTGTTATCTGTTAAGGATAACATGGTCGAGCAGCTTACCCATGCATAGTGTGAGAGAGATTGTTTGGAGGCGCAGCTTGTGTCTTGTGATTTGCCTGGTTTTCAAATGAAGGTGACTTGCCTGTGCCCATTCCGAGGGAAGAGTACCTGCCTTCCAGTGCTGTTTGTCCTAGCATTAACCTTCTTGCTAGCCTGTTCAGAGTGTAGTTGAGGGTTCGCCGCCTTATCCCATTTACTCCCTGGGTGAACATAGCGCCGAATTTGTGCATCGCTGCCGGATCCTGCGATGTCGCTATGGAGAGTTCGGGCTGTAGTTGTGAGGTACTTGGCTTTAAGAGTTTGAATTATAATTTCAATACCCATGTTTAAGTCGTGAATGAGACGCGTTACCTTGCGCTCCTGAGAGCTTTTGGTGTTAGGTTCTAGAAGACACCTCAGGAGCTTCCACGTGTCTCGAAATTCGAGGTTGGCTTCCTTGCCATCGTACTTTGTCCCCGGTGTTGTCGGGTTAGCTACGCCGCATGCGATAAAATCTTCAATCCGAGCTGAGAACCTTATTTTCAGGGCCCGGTTATACTTTATTTGGAGCCATCGCTTTCGCAAGCTGTTGTCTTCCGCCCACATACGTATAGGGCGACTGCCAGCCGCGTCCCACTCTTTGGCGGTCGGATCTCCGACGTGGACATGGCTACGTCGGGGGTTAGAACATTGATTCATTTTACGAGGTGAACTATTTGAGTGGAAGCATCCTGGCGGAGGTTTCAAACCTTGACCCAGTCTGTGAATTTGCGGCGTTTTCTGACGTACTGTGTGCCAGACCTCAGAGAGAAGGAAGTTTGGATAACGCAGTCGGTGCTGCTTAATGAGGTCTGCATTATCGACCACTTACATTTTGTGAGATTTTGAGTAAGTATGAGATCAGGAGGGGCGTTTCGCTGCACATTGTTGCAAATATGGATAAGCTGTTTGGTTCGTTGAACAAAGTAAAGCCCTCGTTTTGTAGAAGCGCACATAGTTTAGATCCCTTGTGGCAATTTGATACGTAGCCCCAACTGACATGTCGGATGCGTTAACCCGATCACCGGGTGGCTTGTGCTGATCTGTACTAATTTTCGTTGTGCTGAGATGGGGGAGCTATGTTACCCTTAGGGTGGCTATAAATATTTAGGATAAAGAAACTGCGGCTCTTTCTGCTTATGGGTAGGCTTTCAATCAGATGACAGTCGATGGCTTCTAATTCCATCGGGTGATCCTTAGCGGTGTAGCTGCATGCAGATATATAGCTATTTTATGTATTTGCGTGTATGTTGGTATGGGTAGTAGTAGATGAGGATGTTAACAAGAATATGCATTTTTTAATGCGATGACTGTAGGTATTACTGCCTCTGACAGAGATTGAATGTGGATTTTCAGGTTGCTCCACTTGGAGCCAAGGCTCCTGCAATTCCAATGCCGCACTCTGAATTCTTCGACGTTGCCTTCCATCGTTTGGCAGGATGTAATATGGGGTATTCAAGGTTTTGGAGGGAGTGGCTATGATGTGATTTAGCTTGAATGGGAGTTGGGCTATTACTGTCGCTTTGGATGTTTGCTGCTGCTCGATCGCTGTCAACCAAGCGCTAAGATCGGTGGCCCATGAATTTGTGCTTTGGGCCATTGCTTCAAACTTTTCGGCTAGCTTTTGCTCTTAGAGAGCCAAATAAGTGAGGGGGTCTGATTGGTTTTGGTTTGTCATTGTATGAGCGTTGATATAAACATTATCTTCTCACGAGCAATATAGAGTTTCACAAAAGAGAAAGAAGAGTCACGAGAGGTTGGAGCACAGCTCGTAGCTGTTTTTGTTCATAGAAACTTCTGCTGGTGACTTTGTTGCCAATCGCGGCTTGTGACACTATTTCTCGGTTGCGTCGGAAACGGCACCAACTGCGGCGTAGCTCAACCACCGAAGGGTCAAATAATTTGCCTTCTAACATAGGGAGTTCAGCTCTCATTTTAAGTTGCCTGCGTGATACTCTACGTGGGGAAAAGGATCGGGGAAAAAAAGGCGAAAGGAGAGCAACGCATAAAATTATAAATACACAAGGCAGAAAAAAGACCTGCAGCCGTTAAGTCCGTACTAAGGTGCGTCGGCGAGTTCTATCTGCTCACTTTTTTGGGCTTGCATGTTATCAATAAATGTTATCACAGAACTTCAGTGCATCAGGAATGTATCACGGTAATATGCATGGTGAAACTAGACCTTGTCGAGATGTGCATTAAGATAAAAATATGGAAACAAAACATTCCTGATACGCAAATTTTTTAAGGCAGGCTGAGACACTATATACACTAATCTATTGTTCAATCACTTGGAAGAGCTTCTCTGTTCCAAGTTGATAGCATGCACACTCATCAGCAAACGCAGGGCATTTAAGAATTATTTTCCACAGTTTGGATCGAGCCGCAGTAGTCACAACGCGGACTCTTCATGACCCCGAAACGATATAGCCAGCCATTTTCAAATGCAGTGGTCAGGAGCCTTCGCTACATAGGAGATTCCAGACGGCGGCTCCGTGCTAGTGATTGTCTTAGATGCGGTTCGGCTGCAGAAAGAAATTCGCAGTGATGTTTTGATGATGTCTATAGCTGATACTTCTTTTTGAAAGCAAAATTTTAGCAATTACTGACGAATCCGATTTCGTGAAATCCGAATGTCTGTTTCGCACCCTTTATGGGCTGCTTAATGTTTGTCATTGGGAAAAATAACATATTTCCTTGTAAATGCTGCAATTAAATCCATTAGCGGGGGAGGGGGAATTTAAATGATATAAATGCCCAATGTAAAGGAAAACTGGCTGAAGAACTGCTTTCTTGCATAGGTTTGGCAGGATTGGCAGAGATGTTTGAGAATAGATCAAGATAATGCATCGGCAAGTAGCTTCGCGTAGGATTTAAAAACAGCTTCTTTAATGCCGTGAAATTTACCCGTTGTACAGGATATGTTTCGCTGCAACAGATTAGAAAGGGCGTGGCTTTTTGAGGGCACAGAAAGACAACGGAAAGAAGTGCCTTCTTTGTTGGACACTTGGAGAAGACCCGGACATGGCTTTTAGTTGATTGGGGCTATTTTCATCTGCATCTTAAATTTACTTCATCTTTAGATGCGAGTGTTCAAGGAGGAAAGGTCGGCGGCAGAACTCTCCTTGGCTGGCCAGCAATGGGGAGTGTATACGGAGCTCTACGGATTGACCACAACCAGAGTTACACTGAGTAGGTGGGCATGGTGCAAGAATTTCTTCTTTTTTTTTAAATACATGTAGACGTTGGATGTCCATAGCTTCTGTGGGCGGCATTCAGATCTAGAGGGAGGCGTCCTGTCTCCGTAAGTGCTCCTGACACAAAGGGATCCTTTGGGAGTACAGCGCATTGTACCGCGCAGCATCAGCACTTGGGTTCCTTGTTCGAGACAATCATTGAAACACCAGTACATAGTAGCTCAGTGTTCCTTCACGGTAGGCTATTCAAGCGGAGCTTTTGATTGACAGTTTCTGCCCTAGCGCATTTTCGCAACCAATATGACAATTTTTGTTGCTTTAGGGACCCTTCCGCAGAGGTTTTCTAACTAAGATGACAGAGCGACATAACCGTATGTCGCAGCACGTAGGCAGTACTGATATTGTAAATAAGGAATTAGCCATTCTCCAAAAGGAGTGGATATCAAGTGTTCGTTGTTTCATGCCAACTCGTCTAGAGAGAGGCAAGAACCTTGGGGAGACGATATGCGCTGTATACGCTCTTGGAATCGATTCTGGGTAATATAGTGCAAACGCCAGGCGCTCCAGCTGAAGATATAATCTGCATAACGTGTTATGCGTATTCTAGATGGCAGGCTCCGGTGATATGCATGTGTAATATTGAAGGGTATAGGCTTTATCACAGCTCACCGAGGTACAACCTTCTGCACTTAGTAGAAGATAATTAGAACATTTAAGTGCTTTTTCAAATTTCCGCCCTGATAAATAGTGCCATCAGCTTTCCTCCGAGTCCAAAGCTCGCAAAGGCTCCCGGCACCCGCATGGTGAAAAACAGTCAAAGTGTCCTTTGTGCAAAGAGAAACGGCGGTCGGATGGCATTTAACATGAAGGTGCTCCTCTAAATAATGAGCGAACCTTAGCATACACAGAACTATTTGGCATAGCCCGTTCATTTCTTGAGGATGCTCATTTCAGCTTTAGAGGAACCAAGCAATGAATTTGCAAATCGTTAGCTCCAGAATTTAAACTCCACAGCTCAGCAGCGCAATGGCCCGTAACGGTACTTACCCAGGCGGCGTTTGCCAAGTACCGAACAATGCCAGCCAAGGGTGCTCGGCTGAGTGATGGCCCGTGGTTGGCCATGTTCCAGGGTTGGACGGAAGTCCGCCATTGACTAAGGCCCAAGCTCGGACACCTGAGTAAACGCCCACTAAATCGGCCACGGTTCCACGGCCATTGGGCGCCACAAGGCCGGCTGCGTATTACGTTGGGAAGAAGTTTGCCAGCGCCCGTGGACCAAGCTCATAATCCTGGCTGAGCAATGATCTTTTTGGCAATAGCTGCCCGTCAATTTGACGGCCCACGGTCGCCAACGTACAAGGTTGGCTACTAGCTAGCCAGCATTCACGGCACAAACATACCTGTACTGGATGCCGCCTAATATAAAACATAAAGCACCATGAAGCAGCGCACGACAGCTTTAGGAACACTCCAGCCGGACCATTGAGGCCTGCTTTTAAAAACCTATAGCAGTTGAAATGCCGACTAAGTCATCATTATCGTTCACTGTTAAGTTTAATCCATTTACTTGTACCCAGGTATGCTTTCAAACTACATTTTGTAGCTTCTACAAACCTGCGCGAAGAATACGCAGTTTATTCTATCAAGAGGACTTAGTGAATTCAAAGTTATATCAAGGGAACTGGATATCTCGGTAATACAAGCACATTTTAGGGAAAAGTACTTATGGCGGGGAAAAAAGCTCAAAGATGTTGTAATGAATATGCATTCTCCTTATAGGCAGAATTAAGTCGCGCCACTGTTATTTTGTGGCTATGAGAATATTCTTGCTGGTTTATTCGACATGAGCATGGTTTAATTTATGTCGCAGCGTATTTGACGCTTGTAGCGGATTCGCGGCGATTATGCAATACTCTTACAGAAAGCAAAGGATGTAGAAAGAGTGGATGGGTGCCTAGCACAGGGTGTACGGAAATGTTCTTCGGCCCTTACCTTGTTGCCCGCCGCCTCAGCGACGTAACGAATGAAGCTGCATCAGCCTCGCCAGCTCATTCATCTCAAACAGCCAGCATTGTGCATGTGGCGCGAATGGAGCCATACTACGAGCGAACCCCCGACTGACTTTCAGGCGGCATGTAGTTTATTCCGTGATGCCAGGCTCATGGTGTAACTCTTCAACGCTTTCTCTGTCCGCTCTTGTGTCTGACGGCAACACCGCATCGGGGCGATGCTCCAGATGAGGGGGCAGTGACACATGCATTACAGGTAGAAAAAAAAGGAGCGTAATCGGACGAAGTAGACGACTTTGAAGTGTGGCCCTATTACTAAAGCCCTCGTTCGCTCGTTCAGCTGTCTTGGTGCCCTCGCTCAGTGGCCACAGTAGTCTTTCTGTGTAACAACTGTTACAATAATACGGGAAACGTTCCTTGAGAAGTACGCCAAATGGTTCATGCAGATATCTCAATCTGGAGTGCCTACTATTCACGATATATTACCCAGAATCGTATACAGAGTGCTTTACAGCACATAGCAATGTAGCGTAATAAGGGAATAATTACTCATTGACATCCACCTAAGCGCATCGGTGCGACTAAAAAGAAAAGCTATATAGCTGACTAGGCGACTTCGTAGTCAAAGAAAAATTCGTCCTGTTCCGGGGATGTTCCACTAACATTCATGTACCGTCTTTGCCAAAAGGAGCCAGGCTGCATGGTTTGCGTCTCGCTTGTATTCTAAAGCCAACATGCATTTCCAGAAATTCACAACTTGTTAAAAGTGGTAGCAGGAGCTAACCTTTACTTCGCACAGATCTACACCTTCAGAAGTGATACGAAGTTTCTGCTACCCGACTGAGAAGCGGGACACACAGCCTGGATGCTTTTCAAAAAGATGGTATGTGTCTCCCTTAGGTCCATTGCTTCATTCCAGAAAATGTTGCTATGGCTTTTTATAGAAAAAAGAAGACTTGATATTCGCTTCTTTTGGTGAATAGTTACTACCTTATTTACCATATCAGCACTAACTACGTATGGAGACATACGGTTATGTCCTTCCGTCACCTACATAGAAGGGTCACCACAGCACCACAAGTTTTATGCTGGTGGTGGAAACACGCTGGGGAGGCAAAAGTCGAATAAAGGTTATGTCTGAAGGAGCCTACCTCGAAGGAACGTTGAGCTTTTACATATTAGTGTTCCAAAAGCCGCCTCGAACAACGCTTCAGGAACGCTTGCGGATGCAGGGTATCTCCCGCTAGATGTGACTGCCGCCTGCAGAAGCTATGAGTACCAATCTTTGACATGTCTTTCAAAGACGAAGCACTTCCTACACCCCGTCTACCTAACCCACTGTAACTTTCGCTGCGGTCAACCCGTGCTGTTCCGCCCAATCTCCCCACTATTATGCAGCCAGTCAAAGGAAGTTCTATCGCTGATCATTCCCTCACGTGTTTAAGATATAGGCTGCAGATGCAAATAGCTCCATGCGAATAGCGCCTCGTCTGCAAGCCATCTCCCTACTTAACCAACCGAGTAATATGCAAGGTATACCCGCATTTTCTCCAGCTGTTCAACTACTAAAGAAACTTCTTTATGTGGCGTTTATGTGCCTTCAAAAAGCTACGCCATTTCAAATCTGCTGCAGCGGAAGACATCAGCAACACCATGTGAGGTTCGCATCATTAAAGAAGCCGCCTTTATATCCTGCGAAGAGCCCTCGGCCGGCCGATGAATTATCCTAACCGACTCCTAAACATATTTGCAAATCCTGCCCAACGTGCTCAAACAAACCATTCTTCAGCTCGATCCCTTTATATCAGATATTTTCATCATTTAAAGTTTTACCCAAATCAATGCATTTCATAAAGCGGAAACTCCGGCGAGTTGGAAAGAATTTGAAATAATAATAAGGCGAAAGTCTTTATTGGCTCATCATTGTCGTCAGCAAAACTCTTAAGCTTGTGCGGCGGCTGTGATACTTAAAAAATAAGTTATTAATTATATTGTCTCCCACAGGAGAATCGAACCTCAAACCAATGGATCCCCAGCCAAGCATGTGAACACTGTGCCATGCTCCAGATTTTTATTTTTTCCTGACACAGTATTTATTAAACGTGGTTATGTACAGAAAGGGTTATGTACATAGGCTATTTACAATGCATTCAGCCATTGCTGAGATGCAGAACAGAAAACACAAATAAAAGGCAGGCAAAGATAAGCACCATGTCATCAGCGGAAGCCAATCACGTTGAAAGTCATTTTCATCATGTGTCGTTCAGTTGCAGCACCATTCTGCTAAAATGGAGTCAAGGTGGAACAACAGGTTCAGTGTTGCGATTCAACATGCGTGTCTTCAACAAGCTATGAAGTCCAATAAGGAAAACATGTCATATGGTTCGTAATTAGATTGTATAACAGCAAGATATCGCACACTGGACGAATTTAGAACAAAGTCTTTCTTTAGAGTTCTTTACAGCACATCCCCTCCCCCCAAAAAAAAAAACGTGCCACGCCCCAGATTTTTTCTTATTGCCTAGCTTTGGCACGCACCATGACACAAAAGGAAAATTCCCTTTAAAATATGAAGAAGCCACACAAGGCAATGTACATGAATGAATGTCATGACCAGCCAGTGTTAGACTGGCCTCGTTCCTTTAAAACTCCCCCAGCGATAACAAACGCTCTGCTCTTAAGAGCCGTTCGGAAGGTTTGTAGCCACTTTGTGAATGGCAAAAAACCGCTCCATACTCTACCGAAAATAAATAAAAGTAGGTCTGGCATCCCCGTCACAGTGATAGCCTGCCATTCTGGAGCGCCACGGCCTGGATCGCGAAGCGCTCTTAGTAAAGTTTCGTTGGCGGTTCTTTTTACCTTGTGCAGCAGGGGTGCGCAACCAGAGACGGTATATACGTGTTGTAGCGGAGGTTCCTTACGCCAGATACGCTCCGTCGGGGACGGTATGAGCGAAGCCTTCAGGACAGGAGTTGACGAGAAGAAAACTGAATTTTTTACACACAGCAAATATTTACAACATTTACAGCAGAGATACAGGTTGGAACTGGCTAGAAGGAAAATATTCCCACCTCGGAATAGTAGAGGGAATTTATTGTCATCTACAAACATAGGTACTTGTATATACATACTCACGCACTGTAGTACATACCTGAGAGGACAACGAAAGGTGCGATTCTGCTATGCGCTGTGACTGCGAGCGGACGCATGCCACATCGGCTCCGTCAAGTTTCGCTAATTATTGCGGCACATCAACTCGGGCCCTCTTGAAATTTGTGCTACTGTATTCCTAACATCATCAGGATGCCGTGAACGCCAAATAAAGCCAGGTGGCCCAATTTTCATTTAGCGAGGGGAGATTGGCGCTCGGCCTAACGGCTGCGTCGCTCCCGGGGGCAGTAACTCACCCTCGTCACCTAGCAAGATGGCTTCTCAAGCTTCTCTGAGGGTCTACGACCCTTCCGATTTGGCCTGGAAGACTGTTTAGACTGTCCAACCTGAAGCTGTGGCGGAACCTGCCCGTTTAAAGTACGAGGAGCTCTTTCAACTTGTCAGCCGGCGTTCCAGAGCCGGCTCCAACATACCGGCTGCCACATCGGCAGCGTCCCATACCAAGCAACCTCATCGCTTCGAAACCAAGCTAAGCCGTGCCTGTGAAAGCCCCGTCCTACGCCACGGATGCACCCTCAAGACTATGTTGTCATCATCAAGCCCAGGGTCACCGCGGATCTGAGGAACACCTTCCGACGCGGTGAGCTCGACAAGGCACTGAACTCGCACCTAGGCATTTCTGTGGCCGACAACGTTCTCGACATTGTGCCCGCATGGGAGCAGAATCTGCTCGTAGTAGGGACACAAAATTCAGACCTCGCCGATTGCCTCATTGGCGAATTTAACTTGCCAACTGGTAAAGGCCCCCTACCAGTGCACGGAAATTTAAAGCTTACCGGAGACGTGTGCCTCGGTATCATCGGGGGCATCGCCGACAATGAAACAAGCGCGACGCACACTACCCAAATTGTCTGGCGAGGCGGCCAGATCGCCTGCATCCGCCGGCTCGGAAAATCAACCATTGCGCTCATCACATTTGTGGGAAAGGTGGTCTCGGGATACGTCCACGACAACGGAGAACTTACCCCCGTCCGAGAATATAAGCGAACTGTGCCGGCATGTGTAAGGTGTGGTGCTGTGGGACACCGCTCGGACATTTGCTCCACGCCGAACTCGCCAAGCTGCGGCCTTTGCGGCCAAACTGTGACTGTGACGCAAGATGGTCCTGCGCTACACGAATGCAACCCGACCTGTGCAATATGTGGACTAGCCCACCCCATGGGATCAAGCGATTGCACAGCCAAATTTCCCCGATTCTATCTTTCCGGAGCCAAACGCTCACAACCTGAAAGACCTGAGCCGCCAGCGTCTGAACACAAGCGAGGTCACTCCACCGGTGGAGCCAATGGCGGAGCGCCACGTTGAGATCACACCACCGGCTCACACCACAGTGACGTGTACACGGCCTCCTCCTCTCTTACATATATTATGCTGAGGCATTCAAAAGGGAAGAAAAATAAAGAGCATCTGCCCGTTACAGTCGTCAACTGGGAAGAAGGGGAAGAGGAAGAAGAAAAACAAGAAAAAGAAGCAGACACCGCGACCGCCCCCCAACGGAGATGATGCCAAGCACTTCCCCGCCCTCAAACCAGATGGCGCGGCCGGATCCCGGGCCCCGGCGCAGCAACAAAACACTCAGGTGAGCAGCTGGGCGCGGGCCGCCTCCTCTCTTCTCTCAACCTCACTCGCTTCCCCTTTCTCGACTTACGGCGTTGATGTCGAAAGCCGCAGGCAACATGAGCAGCTTAAGGCGCAGATCGGGCAACTGGTCGACAAAATTCGAACTTTAGAGGAAAAACTATCCGCTGTGACGGGTGTTTCGAGTCCTGACGCCATGAAGAGTGAGCCTGAATTGCCGCCCGCGTTCGTGTCGGCAATGGCTGCGATGGAGGCGCGCCTTACCTCCCATTTCCAGAAAATAGTAGAAGTGGCCATGGGCTGCTTGGAGACCAAATGCAGGGCATCGGTCCTTGCAGCCATCACCCGCTGCATGAAATCGACAACCAGAACAAGCCATCGGCTCGAAGGGATCCAATCCTTCAACAGGCACAAGAAAATTGTCGTCAACCACACAGACGCGAAATCAGAGGACTCTGAACCCGCCCCCCACCCGGTGCTGGCTCTGGGTCGGAGTGTCATAACCCCCATCTCTCATTTCCGTACCTAATATTGGCAGGACGGCTTAACACGCGTTCCTCTCCTCCCAAGGCTCACAATTCCGTAACCGTAATGCAGTGGAACTTTAGAGGCTTTAAGGCTCGGCAGTAACGCGCAAACCTGCGTCTCTACATCGAAACATTCGAGGCTTCGCCCGCCGAGGTCGCCCTCCAGGAGCCAGGAGCGGCAGCCAAGTTGACTAATTACGCGAAGTTCCAGCAAGACCCTTTGTCGTGTCTCCTCGTGCACGCAGAATACACAGCCACCGAAATTGACATCGATCTCAACATACCCTATTCATACATGATGGCGTGGATCCTCCCTCTTAGGCGATCGGATCCTACCTTGCACGTGCTTAACGTATACTGCTCCCCGAAACTGAACTGAGTGACCTTCACGGGCCTCTTTAGCCATGTGCTTAAACAGGCGGGTCGTGATCCCCTGCTGATTCTAGGTCACTTCAACGCCCCTAGCCAGCTATGGGGCTATCGTAAGGAGGAAGTGCGTGGACGTATGCTGGCAGAACTGGCGTCCACATTGGGCCTCACCCTCCACACCGACCCAGCATTTCCCACCCGCGCAGGCAACTCGATGATCCGAGACACATGCCCAGACCTCACCTTCACTCGCAACATAAGACACGCAAACTGGATCAACACCGAGGAGACCCTCGGTAGCGACCGCTGTATCTCAACACAACCGTTTACACACGCCCACTGAAGCGCCCCACAACGAAAGCCCGCATCCCCGATTGGACTACCTTTAAACAAAAGTTGCAAACAGAAACTAACACGAACATCACAGAGCAGGGATACACGACCTGGCCCCAGGCAGTCCTGGCGCACCTTCACTCCCATGAGAAACAAATACAGCTCACAGAGGTAGTTACGGACGTGGACAACCACCTCCTGCATCTCTGGGAAGCACGCCATGGCCTCACGTGCCGCTGGAAGCGTCAGAAACACAACAAGAAGCTCAAAGCTCGCATTTCGGATTTCACCCGGCAGGCAGCAGAGTACGCGGCCCAACTCGCTGACTCTAACTGGGTGAACCGTTGCAACACGGCGGCGAAGCAAATGGTGAGTCGCCACTCGTGGCGGCTCTTCCGAGCCCTTATCAATCCAACACAGGCACGCACGGAAACGCACAAACACTTACACAAAGCCATGCACTCATTCCAAGGAAACACAATGCAGCTGGCAGGGGCGCTACGTGATCGCTACCTGTGCACAATTCAGGACCCCCGCGGATCGGCCTATTCCTATGCAGGCAGGAAAAACTCAGAGTTGAATAACCCATTCCGGCTCCACGATCTGCGGGCTAGTCTGACCAAAATGAAGGACACTGCACTGAGCAGGGACAAGGTCACCGTCAAACTTCTGGCGAACCTCCCTGACATGGCGCACCAGTGCCTTCTTGACTATATCAATGCGATCTGGACAGGGGAAACCCCCCTTCTCATTGAATGGAAGAGGGCTCTCGTGTACCATTATTCCCAAAGCAGGGAAACCAGTCGACACGGAGAACCTCCGACCCATCTCTCTCACCTCGTGTGTGGGCAAATTGATGGAGACGATGGTGCGGGATCGGCTGTCTGAGTACCTTGAACAACACAACACTTCGAATTTTGCCCACACAGATCCGCACAGGATGTCCTGCTCCAACTCAACCGCGAAATACTGAACCCCATCACATGCACAAGAAACGACAAAATCGTCCTCGCCCTGGATCTTAAAGGGGCGTTCGACAATGTAAGACACCAGGTCATACTCACACACTTAAGTCAAACGCACTGTGGTACGAACACTTTCAACTACATCGGACAATTTTTCACAGAATGTCATATCCGAATACAGGTCAAGAACACGGACCTTTTTTGCTCGGCATGAGGGGCAATCCGCAAGGCGCAGTGCTGTCCCCTCTGGTATTCAGCATTGCAATGATGTGCTTACCTGCTTAGTTGGGTGGGGTCAAAGGGGTGCAACACGCGCTGTACGCCGAAGACATCCCCCTTTGGGCCACGCAAGGGCGTCTGGGGCGCACGGAGACCAGCCTGCGAACGGCTGCTAGCATAGTAGACCGCAATTCCCGCGGCTGTGGTTTCCAATGCTCATTGCAGAAATCTGAATTCGTGCATCTGCGCCCCTCGCGTTCAAGCTCGACTAAAATAAATCTCACCTTGCAATGCGGTCCCATTCAAGAATCTAAGGAAATCGGAGTTCTTGGACTCTTTATACACAACCAGAGATGATGCGACAGAATACTCGCCAAGCTCCGGCAGGTGGCGGACCAGGTGGGCCGCATGGTCCGCCGGGTTTCCAACAAGCGCGGTGGGTTACCATGCAAGGATGCCTTGCGGCTGGCGAACGCATTCCTGACCAGTCGAATCTTGTATTCGACTCCCTACCTCCACCTGCGGAAACAGGAGGAGAATTACTCTCGAAGTTATCCTCCGTAAAATCATGAAACGAGCACTGGATCGCCCGGTCTCCACCTCTACTAGCCGTCTCATGGCACTCGGTGTAGTGAATACTTTCAAGGAGCTTCGGGAGGCCCACCTCACCAATTAGTACACGCGTCTAACAAAGACAGAGTCGGGTCGCTGTCTTCTTGCCCGGCTTCACATCCAACACACACAACTCACGGAGGAGAGAAGTCTCATTCCCGAAAAATGTAGACGCGACCTCCATGTGCGGCCTGTCCCCGCCAACATGTCCAAAGAGCACCATAATGGTCGGCGCCTGGCGTGGGCGAAAGCCTTGGTCCGCCATTATTGAAGCAAACCAGGCGTTTTCTATGTGGGCGTCTCCGGCCCGAACCCTAGGGGCTGGTACACAGCCCCGGTCATCCACAGGGGCAAAACAGTATATGGCCTCACGTGCAAAGGCCCAGTCACCAACCCACGCAGAAGAGGTTGCCATCGCCCTCGCAGCCTCTGACTCCTTTTCCAAATACATCATAACAAACTCGTGAGGGTCTTGTCGGAACGTCCAGCAAGGGTGGACTGCTCCCCTAGCTTACCGCATGCACCAAAATTGTCGAGATTCGGATCCCGCGTACCGATCTCTCGTTTGGGCTCCAGGTCACCAAGGTCTCCAAGGGAATGAGGCAGCCAACGCGGCCGCCCGCGCGCTCTCTCTCCGGGCATTTCCAACGGGACCCGACGCGGACCAGGATTTTGATTTCAGCCCAGTTTAAAAAATAAAAAAAATATTTGAATATTACAGATCCACGCACCAAACTCTTCCCACCCCGTCAAAAGGCTGGGAAGGCTAACGAGCGAGTGCTCCTGCGCCTGCTCACCAATACACTGTTGTGCCCGGCTGCTCTAACACATTTTGATCCGCAGAATCTGATGATACCGCATGCGAAGACTTTCCAGATACTCATGCATCGCGAACGTCAACTCGTCTGCGTTTCCAACCATTCTCATGCAGCGCAGCACGTCGTTCAATGCTGCAGTGTAAAGCGCCCGCCTTTGCTTATCTGTGCGGGCCAAAATATCGCGCTATTCAAGCTTCAACGAATCCCACACCTAAGGACTGAAATCTACAACCTTACCAACTGAGCTGATCAAGATTCGGCGGAAATCTCGGACACTGACGAGATTGTGGAGGACGGCAACATCCGTACGCCAAGTTCTAGACCAGTCCGGACGACCCGACGCACTCCTCAACGACACAACCATCGGAAGGTGGTCGCTGATGTGCCCGACACCAACAGGTGGAGTAACCACTTCGCAGGATACTAAGACATCAGCAGGCGTGGGTGGCAGGTACACGCGGTCAATGCGACTTGCGCTCCGGCCTCGTGCCCCTGTGGCCACGAAAGCGTCGCCGTGTAGAGCGACCCATGCGTCGGATAGCTGAAGCTGTCATACAAGCTTCTCCAACGCCTTTGCATTATAGCAGGACGTACCCTGCCTTGGTCCGCGGATGTCGCGTGTTGAGTCTAGTACGCAATTCAAATCACCTAAGAGTACGTGAGGCGTAGGCTCCAAAACTTGCGACGCAACTGAACGGAAGACCTCATACGTTGAAGCGCGCGTAACTGGAGCGTACACATTAATGAACCGTTAAGAAAAACTTCTACGACGAGGACGCGGCCATCGACACCAAAGGTGCAATGCGCTCCTGCCCGACATGCCGGCCTGAGAAAAATCACTCCAACGCCTCAAAACCGCGAGTTCGTCAACGTAAAGAAAGCGTCCACATTGAAACGCGAACGAAAAGAAGTAATGTCAGCAGGAGAGCGGAAATTACACTCTTGTATAAATAAAACATCATGGTTGTGCAAGCGCGCTAGGTCCAATACTCCCCGCTGCTTTTCGGAGTTTCTAAACTCCTGAACGTTATACGAAGCAAAGCGAAACTGGGCCATTATGAAAATGAAGAAAAAGACAAGCACAACAAAGTAACACAATATAACAAATAATCAAGGAGGAACTCTACGAACTCACAGTAGTATTCTGCGGGCATAGTTCGCTGCTGATTCTGCAAACAAGAGTCGGGCAGGCGCATGGTGAGCAGGTTTAGGCGCCCGCTGTTGTAAGAGCTGAGGGCTGGTGGACGGCGGAGAGGTGACGACACGCTGCGCTTTGCGGGCTGCCGCAAGGTCTGTGCTCCACAGGCTTCTGCAGAAACGCAGTCCAGCACAGAAACACACGCACAGCAGGGCCCGCGCAGTCTATCGTTCAGTGCACACGTTGACGAGGCTAAAACGCTGAAATCCCCGCAGAGGCCAGCAGCGACCGGCGGGAGCTGCCCAGGGAGCGGTCGCGCTGCCACTAGCCGCGGCGAAAGAGGAAAAGAGCGACCACAGGGGCAGGCGACGCTGGATTTTAGAGCCATTGTGGCTATGTGTATCCGAGACATCCATTGATGTGCCGTCATCGCCCTTTCTCACTCGTTTCATGGGGGCAGTGGTTACCGCGGATGGCGACATGCTGCCATGGGATGCCGATAGTTGATGCTTGGAGCCTTCTATGGAACGCGCCTTTCCCGCACGACCCAGACCTGCACGGGTGGTACGCGCGGCTCCTGGGCGTCCAGTCTTCGTCAGCTCCTCAACAGCGCTGTTCGTGAGGGACGCCGCCTCCGCAGAAGAGTGTGGCCTCACGTATGAAGCTGTGGCTGCCCCTGCCTCTCCTTGCATGTGCTGCGACAGGTACGAGGCGGCCTCCTCTTCCTATTTCGTAGATTCGGTGAGGAAAGTAGTAGGTGACTCGCTGTCGTCGCCAGAAGACGGCACCGCGCTGGACACCTCGTCTTCGGAAGACAGGTCTGAGGCCTCGTTCACGCCAGCCGCCGTGGTGGCAGTAGACGCCGTGTCCTCGTTTCTGCTTTCATGGGGCTCGGGGGACACGCGGAAGGCGTCCTTTTCCTCGATGTGGGAGGCCACTTAAACCTGGGCTGGAGGCTCTGGCTCGCACCGAGACTCCCGAAATGTGAAGCCTGCAGATTTCCCGGATGCGGCTGTCACGGCAACATATGACCTGGGCAACACGCAGTCAGACGTCGCATGCTGGGCTCCGCAGCGTTCGCACACCGCTCTGCAAGCGTCGTTGTCGTGCTGAAGGAGGAGCAGCGTCCGCACTTGACCGCCCTACACACAGCACCGACGTGGCCCCCCTCTCCGTACCGCGAGCAGGCCTGCTTCATGCCCCGGTACTCGAGCATTACGCGGTGGCCCACGACGGTGAGGAAGTTGGGCGGCGCACGCAGCAGGTCCAACTTCACCAGCTGGCATACGTTCCGGCTGTCCCTATTGCAAAAACCAGTGTCTCCTGTGCGAAACCAGTAATATTTTCGCGCTGATTTTGCACTGGATCTGCTGGGCACGCTGGAGGTCTGCGATATTCACTGGAGCAGTAACGGGAAGACACTGGCTGCACTGCTGCGATGAGAGAAAAACGCTGGGATTAGACTTTTGACGCTGGGTGTGTCGCTGGCATCCGCGATGCACTGGGAGAAGCGCTGTATGCGCGCTGGGCCACACTGGGGCCGCACTGGTCCCAGTGCCCCAGTATAGCCGGTACGGCCTGCGGCGTCAGCGTCAGGCGGAGTAGCATCCCTCAGGGAGCCAACAGGGCAACAGCGTACTTTCAATCGACCATCGGGGGGCATATGAAAAATATGGTTTACGCAAGCGCTTTTTGCTGCGAAGTCGTTGCGCATTTGTAAGAAAACAAAGGCAGTATCTTTTTTCTAGAGTTTCCATGTTTCGATAGGTCGTTTTGAGAGTTTTGAGCGAGACAACGACCGCCGCGCCTCGATCTCATGACACACTGTCGATTAACGCACAACTAAAGCTGGAATTGAATAATGTGGGCCACCACGCATAACCAACTTCACAGCTGATCTTAAGGGCACTCTAACACAATAATTACGGCCAAAATGTTCAATACGAGCTCAATCGCAGGCGAGCGTAGCCGCACCACGGCCCAGTATAAACAGCAGAAAGAAAAAGTGAAACCAGGAAGAGAGTAGTTTACCGAGCGGAGGGCCCATGAGAGAAAAAGCAACAACATACAGCTCTTGTAATACATGATATTTGGCGTGTTTCTCAAGCTTCTGCGCTCCTTCTTACTCTGCGTATCAAGCAGCCGAGCCCTCGATCATCGCAACGTTTTCTGCAATGTTTACATGCACATAAGGTTTATAGTTACACGCAATTAGGGTCATCGCTGCGGCGCTTGCCGGTATTGAAGCTTGGTCGCACTTCTTTCCTTGAAGGTTTCTACTAAAGCTCCGTGTTCAGCGAAAATTACGCCCACGGTAGCAGAGCACCACCCAAGAGCCGGCGTTGGTAAATTTGCCAGCGATGTCAAACTCCACACGTTAAAATAATTCCAGTGCACAAAATAGCGCGCATAGTCACCCAGAACATTAGTTGCAAGTCGTGAGAGCAGACAGCAAGCTAAAATGATCAAGAAGTTGCAATTGTTAGAGCGGTAGCAATGGCCTGTAGACTGCGAAACATGAAGTCCCAACCTTATAAATGCGGGTCATGAAATAAAATGCAGAAATGTTTCCAAAAAACCCATTTCTCGGCGTTGCCGAGTGGTTAGCGTGCTGAGCTAATGATTGATATGTGCCTAGCTACTGAGTTAGAGGCGCGCTTGGTGCACTAATTTGTTTGCTTTTTCTTTTACTTTTTTTTCAGGTTTTTTTATGTACCTAACTTGTTTCGTTACTTTTCACCTTTATATTTCTATCCCACGCCTTTTTTCTCCGGGCGACAGTGCCGCCAGTGCGGAGCATCCCAGTATGCCGCGTCCCAGTGCGCCCAGTTTCCAGCGTCATGCTGGGACCATAGGCAGGTATGGCGCTGGGGCGCTAGAACCCATTGGGACTGGTTTTTGCAATAGGGGTGGCTCTTTCTCTTGAACACCGGCTCGAACTTTTCCGTAAAGATTGAGCGCTGCGGCTAGGACGTCGTCACCTAAGCACAGGGTAACCTGAAAACGGTCACAAAAATGACTGGTACAACCGTCTGCACCAACGGTACTTCCTTTCCTACGACGAGCAGGCTGTCCGCCGCAACCATCTTCGTGGCTTGAGTCATCGAATTTACTGCTGCAAGGAACTTGGTCCTGCCGAGGTGCTGCAAATATTGCAGCCTCCCGACACCGACGACTCTGTCGATGGCGTCGAAAGGTCGTCCGCCAGAGCAGGCTCCGTCACGGTGAATTGGAATCACTGGGCCTTCGAAGGCCGAGTGTCCGACGGTAATTGATCCATTGCTATGGCCCGGCATACCACGACAGCAGCCGTGGCGCCGGGGCACACGAACAGGCAGCAAAACGCTCACGAACCTTGCAACTCCTGTGAAGCCGACGATGCCGAGCATCAAAAGCTACTCCGGAACGCCACACCGTGCCCTCGGGGTCGGTTTTAACTCCCTAGATCGAGCCTTATATCCCCTCCTCTGCGTGTCTGGCAGCTTCAGAAGCAGTGCTATAATCAGATGCGTCTGGTTGGATGGAAAGAATAGTATCTAGTGGAGCAGAAGGGTGACGGCCGTAAAGAAAATAGAACGGAGAGAAGCCGGTAGTTGACTTTGTAGCAGCTATGTATGCGTACGTCACATATGGAAGCAGGAGATCCCAGTCAAAGTGGTCGGAGGAGACGTGTTGAGAAAGCATGTCACCAAGATTGTGGTTAAAGCGTTCGGTGTTTCCTTTAGTCTGCAGATGATAGGCGGTAGAGGTTAGTGAAGTATGTTGCACTTGTTCAGTAGAGCTTTAACAACGTCAGATAAAATACGCGTCCTCTGTCACTCCTCTCTAAGCGACGATGGCCGAATGGTTTCCAACAGCAGTGGATGATAGCGGGCCGTATAAATAAATTTCGAAGCAATCAAAGGACGTGATTGGCAAGGTAACGGCTGCAACTCGCCAACAGAAAGATGTGTAGGGGACTAGCGACGTTGACAGACGAGGCATGAGCGAACGTATTTGAGGCTAAAGTTGTGCATGACCCTCTAATAGTATCGTACGCGTAGCCGATGGAATGTCTTGAACACTCCCGCATGGCCGCATTGAGGGTCAGCATGAAAACAGTCGCAGATGTGCGAAAGTAGGTGGTGGGAATGACTAGCAACCATTTGCAGCCATCGACACTATAGTTGCGGCGATAAAGAATGTTGTCGCATGTCGAAGTACGATGCTGTGGGGGTTCTTACTAAGCCGTCGAGCCTCTTCTGAGGTCTAGGCCGCAAACACAGAGCTCCCGCGATCACACACCACGGGCAGCCGTTCTCACGGCCGCAAAGTGGTAATGCGAAGTACGACACAACACAGAACAGGACTTTGCCCGGAACCAGATGTTTATTGGGTTTTCCCAAAAAGAACGCTGGTGAAGGTCTTGCTGACGACCCTATCCTTTTGGATGGGGAATGACACTTCGAAGGGCAAGATGGCGACAACAAAGAAGTATAGCGGGGAGGTACGTCCTTCCATTGTCGCGGCTCGCTCTCGTCTCTCTCCGGCTGTAGCCGGCTCCCGCCGATCTCGGCGCATCTTGCCCTTTGTCTCTTTTCGGCCAATGAGCGTCGCGTCTGCGACGCCTAGTGGTGCGCTCCTGCGCCCGGCGAGGGAAGAGGGAAACGCGGCGCTATCGATCAACCCGTTTAGGTTACTCAACGTCGGAAGAGAAGGAATACCTTTGTCCCCTTCATCCTCCGCGGCGCGCGGTTCTCCGCGATCGCTACACTCCTCCTCCCTAAAGACCGAACGTCACCTGAAATCAGGCGACGGTAGGCCGGCAACGACTTCCTTGCCGCCTTGTCTTGCATCCAACGCTCCAACGCCGCTGTCCGGGTGGCTAGTTGGGATGGTCGGGTAGTCCGGGCTTCCGTGCACTTCTTCACTGCGCAAGTGTAAGCGCCGCCACGGCGGTTTCGCGACGTCCAGTGCCTGGCACCGCTCGTCGGTACGCCGACCGCACGGAAATGCTGTCACACAGCTGCGACGACCGCGGTCACACCCACACACGCGCACGCACGCACACACGCCACTTGCCGGAAACACGGCGGCGATATCCGAAGCGCTTATCTCGAGAAGTGTCCCTCCATGGCGATCCGGCGCTCGAGAGGCAGCACTGCAGCCGGCAGCTGCTGCTCCTACAGCCGTCCAGAACCGTCGCCGGGCGCTGCTTCCTGACGGCTGGGCGGCGACTTGGGTTGTGGAACGGCCGGTCTCGAGGGAGTGCGCGCTTCTGTTGTGGCGGCTGGAGCCGCGACTGTCGCTGGCACCCAAGATCTTGTTGCTGCTGACTATCCGATGCTTGTGATGTCGACTGCGTCAGCGAGGTCGCTGGGAGACGATGCCTGTCTTCGCAGCGCCTTCTGGGAGACCCCTTTCGGATTTCCGATTAGTTTTCCCTTGGCGCTCCTAGCCAATAGTTGCCTGCCCTTTGGCCATGTCCCTAAGGCAGCGAGTGGAGAGGGGGGGACAGCTTGGTAGCGTCTTCGCCACCGCCCGCTTTTCCTTTCCTCCCCCCCCTTTGTTTGGGACGAGGGGACATACCAACAGTACTGCTGGATACGACCCTCCCGTAGCCAGCTCGCTTCCTCACAACCGGTTGCCTACCTGACCACTCTTCTGAGCAGAGGTGGGCATTTGACCTCAAAAACCTCGACCTCACCTCAAACTCAAAAAATATTTGGCGACCTCACTCAACCTCAACCTCATCAATTGAGGTTGAGGTCCCCCAGGCGACCTCACCTCACTTTTCAGGTGACCATTGGCGACCTCACTCAACCTCACCTCAAACTCAAAATGTGAGGTTGAGGTCAGGCGCTCGACCTCAAAAAAAAAAAAGAATCATTAAATTAAACCGTAACTTAAAGCAAATATACATTTCTCGGTAATCCTGGGGTATATATAGGCTAGCCAGAATTTTGTCGTATGAAGGCTGTATTTTACTCCTAATTTTATACTACAAATAATATCCTGGATAAAAGCAGAGAAACTCTGGACACTACATGTCCAACTCTGGACTAAAGTGGCAATCCTCTCCCCCTCCTCGCCTACCCTTTTGTGGTCGGTTTCAATCTAAGGCCTACATGGGTACCACGTTACTACGCATAGGCCCATAATGCAATACAAAGAGTTTCTCCCATCTGACCCACGTGAATAAGATTCGTATTAGAAATAAAACAAGCCAGTTCTTACTATAAACTGAAAAGACAAATGGTGTTCACCCTAGTGACGACGACAACAATGCCGATATGCTCTTTTTCTTTTCTCGCCACATAGCGCTAAACAGACAAGGACACAGCGAGACACACGATACGGGCACTTTTTTTATCCCCATCCCGTATGTCTGGCAGTGTCCCTGTTTGTTTAGCGCTATGAGGCAAGAAAACCGACACCAACGCGCCCAAGCTTTCATCCTTGCTTTTTTTCTTCATTCAAAAAAAAAAAATTGATGATTGCCGAGCTTTTTTTTAATACACTGTACATTGTTTTGCGACAGAATACATTAAATTAAGAAAAAATAGGAATACAGTCGTGCCTCGTTAGTATGAACGCTTTGGTTTCCGACCAAAACTGTCCATAAAGCGAGTCATCCATAATAACGAGTCATGAATAAAAACGAAAAGTATATAATTGAGAAAAAATTATAATTAATGGCTGCTGTTTTAATTAATTTGGGTATAAAACACAGCCGAGATGTCGATGCTAGCCTCTTCTCCATAAATCCGTCGACCCGAAACGTCATGTTCGTTCTTAAACCTTGTCAACCATCCTCTTGAGTAGCTGAAGTGAGTTACGCCTAGACAGAGTGTAGAATATTTCTGAGTAAACATCTCCCTGTTTTACTGAACAAAAATTCCCTAAGTCATCACAGGTAAAACCTATCAAGTCGGAGGAGAAGAAGCACCCATAATGTTGCCGAGGCAGCGAGCCTTCTCTTGAAGCATTTCGTCGCTCACGACAGCACCATTCGCGAGCACATTCCCGAACCACATTAACAAGGCTGACTCCATTTCTTCGAACTGTGCTGGGCGCTGTCGGACTGTGGCTCACGCTGTGATGCCGACGTTGAGCCATTTATCGGAGTCCGGTAGTATATATAGATGGTATACCGTCGACACGACGAGGCTGAGGCCTAGTTGAACTTGGGTCCAGTCTTTCACGGCTTGGATTGACTGAGATTGTTTTTGCCGCTTGTATTCACAGATGTCCCGCTTCGCGCCTAAGTTCAGCTCCATTCTTTTGCGTTTAACTCCCACCATGCCAAAAGTCAGACTAAAGTTGAGAGTTACAGGCTCCAGCTTCTTTGCACTCTTTTTCCCAAGTTAACCTCCCTGACTTTCCGTTCTTCTGATTCTCTTTCTTGCCTTGTACTGTTTTTGTAAGGAAGCGAGGGAGTCAAGTTGGCAGGCTACTATACAGAGGGCTATCAAACAGCCCTTTCCTGTGCCGTTTGTATGTGTTCCTATGAAACAAACACTGCAAGCTGAAGTACAGTTTAGAACGACGGCTAGCCGACTACGAAGAGCTCAGACCTTGTCAAGGCCGCATCGTTGACTCAAGGCGAAGCCGACATGCGGATCGCTGTGGTGCAAAATGTGGTAGTTCGGCAGCGCAACAGTGACGAAAACCAGGAGCATGAGAAGGACGGGCGTCCAGACCGGGACGCCCGGTCCTGGTTGCGTGGTCGTCGCGTTTCTTTTGTCGCTCTACTTCGTGAGTGTGTCTTAACCCTGACCGAAAAGCGTTAACTGCTTCATGGAACACACTTTGTGTTCTGGGATAGAAAAACTTCAGTTCCCACCCCCAATTTTGGCGCTTGTCTTTCTTCTTATTGTTTCTTTCTTACGCTTTTACCGACCTCTCTTCTGTTCTGCGACCACATGTTGCTGTTTTCCCGACTGCGGCCTCTAGTTGCGGCGCTGCCGCTGCACCCAGAAATTTCCCGGTTCCCTCCTTTTGGGGTCTTTCTTAGTTAGCTGACCCTCGGTTTGCTGTGTACGATCCCTGTCATCCACCCTCCTTTTCTCCTTTTCCTCCCTTCCTTCCCACTCTTGCGCCCCCCCCCCCCCCTCCCTTCCCTCCTAGAACGACGACACGCCCGCTTTGGTTCTTTCCAACTCCACAGGACTCGTTCAGGCATCCGACCGTATCGGCTGTCGCATAGGTTCCCGGCTTGTGCACCCTTCTTTAACTTGCGTTCGGACTCTTCTGCTTTTTTTAAACGATGTCCATATTAACGAGACACAAATACATGGGCCGAATAGGCTGTGTGCATTCATCCCATCTCCATTGTTCAGAGAGCGAGTTTCTATATTAACGAGACATAAATACACTGAAAAATCTTCACCCCTCGAAAAACTGTCCATAATTCGGGTCTTCCATATTAAAGGATGTCATATTAACGGGGCACAAATTTTCCGTAAAAGCCACTCATGAAACGACCTGTGAAGACTAAATCCCCAACAAAACAAACAAAAGAGGAAAAGACAGCAAAACACCAATTAATCATAAAACTCGGCCAACGCCACATAAACCTTCAGAAAATTTCGAAGAGGAATGCTGTTTATCTTATGAGGTCCCAACCGGCCAATCCTGGGCATTAGTTTATAATTCTGTGATCCCGTGGAGTATTGCAAGAATTGGCGAAATTGCTTCTTCGAACACCACGCTTACATTAAAAAATTACAAGGGTCGGAACTGCTAGGAAAAAGGGTAAACGTGAACCACTTTGCTGTCGCGAACATCGGCTCGCCCGTCAAATTTCGCCGGAGCAAAATGTCCTACTCCCACCCGCCTAAACACACACACACACACACACACACACACACACACACACACACACACACACACACACACACACACACACACACACACACACACACACACACACACACACACACACACACACACACACACACACACACACACACACACACACACACACACACACACACACACACACACACACACACACACACACACACACACACACACACAGACACACACACACACACACACACACACACACGATATAAATACTTGTACGTCCGAACCGAATACTGGATGCCATTTCGCCAACAATTCTGAGACGAGCTTCTTTGTGGTATTCACTTGTTTTCCTTTGAAGAATGAACTAATAAATTGCACGGTGGTGTCTCCGAAGCTGCTTCGCCGCATGCACCGTAGGTGAATCTAGAGAAACCGTTTCCCCGTTACTGTCGTATAGTTACAGCACATAAACGTAAAATAAAGGCAAGAACAACAGAAAGGAGGTGAGCAAGCAGCCCGGAGGGACCGCGCCCCCCGCTGTGCACGCGCTCCTCCCTTCGCCGTCCGTCTGTAGCAGACATGGCAATAATTTAATTACAGTAATTCAATTATTTTGTCGGTAATTTGTAATGTAATTAATTCCTTTTTCGGGTTGGTAATAGTCAACGAAGTAGAGTGCCGCGAAAGCAAGAACGACGTGCGGCAAGCGAAGCCAGCGTAACGGATCGGCAAAGGGGGGCAGATTAAGCATAACAGTGCGTCTGAGACCTCGTGTGTAGCAGGGGCAACCATTCTCCAAGTAGCAGGATACAAGGCGTCAAGGGAATCCCGAAGGGAGAAATGGTGCAAAAAGGCTGGAGCTGAAAACTGGTTGCGAGCGTGGTGCAGCGGCACTCCCTGCTGCGTCGGCTAGTGAGTGCACAGTGGTGCCTGGTTACACTCAACACCACGGTGCGAGGGAGGATTGGGGCTGGGGGAGATAAGCGGAAGGGTCCATGACGTGAGGCACCGTGGCTTGAGCATTACTGAGCAGTGAGAACAAATGTGCCGACGTCGATTCTTGGGACTGCGGAAGCAATAAATAACCTAGCTTCTTCGGGCCCTTCAAATGGCGGAGACAGCTCCGTGCCAGCAAGACGCTGGGTTCGCCGGTAATTTCACGACTGTTCGACCACGTGGTTTTTTTATTTTTTTTTAATTTTTTTTAATGGCCCGTGCTGTAGGAGAGAGGGAAGGAATAGCTCTCTGGGACAGAATTTGGCGAGAAGACGAAAGAATGTGTGTCCTTCGCGTCCAAAGAACAAGCTTTTGTTTTGTTTATTAGCTTTGATTAGTTTTTGCATGGATGGAAACTAGAAAGTAATTTAAAAGTAATTTAATTTCTGAGTAGAAGTAATCGTAATGTAATTTCATTACTTTTTAGGAGCAGTAATAAGTAATGTAATTTAATTCCTTTTCAAAAGTAATTTTGCCATGCATGGTGTGTAGGCATCTGGTTTTGCTCATGCGGTGAATGCCCAACTGTCACCAATACACACCAAACGGCAATGGCGTATGTGTGCCAGCTCCGCTTTCAGAGACTAGATCGCTCTTTCCAATACTTGCAAAAGAAAAAGAAAAAAAAAAACTAAATGACCGCGCGGGTAAGTGGAAAGGAGGGTTGGGCTATGGGCCTCTGAAAAAGAGCCTAATGTGAGGGAAGAAGCCTGTTCTCTTTTCGGAAGTGTACGAACTTAATTGACATACAAGAAAATATATATAAATAAATACCATGTTGACGAAAGTAATAACAAATATCGCGCACTAAAAACAGAAGAGAACTGCGCTTCCCAGAGCTTATAGAAGGTTTGAGACATCGATTATTACGGCATTCCTCAGTGCTAGCATGTAATTGGCTTCACATCACGTACATTAAAATTGATCTTTAAAGAAAAAAAAAACAAATATCTGAAAAAATTATTCCGACATCTGGCCACAAAAATTTTCATCCGATTGATTCGTCCGTCTCGAGCAGACGGGAGCACAAAACAGACACGTTCAGTTCGCCACACCAATTCGTCCGTCTAGACACCAAAATGTCCAGCCGGAAACCATCTCAATACTTTCTAGCTCATAAAAACATGTGGGAGAACGCTGTTCTCTTTTTTTTTCTGCGCCTGAATAAGAGATTTCAAGAAAAACCTGATATTATGAAGTTAAGAATCCCTTACTCTCCTCCTTCCTCCTGCATTGCTTGATTTCAATAGAATTTGAGAGAGAAATAAAGGGCCTTAGCGGAGCGAAATCATTTTTTTTTTTTCATTGCGCTTGACTGCATACAAGCCCCATATATTTTTTTGTCTGTTCTATCTCGGCAAATGGTTAACATGCGCATGCGTTTTCCTGTATACCAGTTGCGTCTTATAAGATGTGCCGTCCATTTCGTCCCATTGCAGTTGTTCGGGGCCACCTGTGAATCTGTATAAGAAACAAGCAGCAAAGACCAAAGAGAGGTTCTTCTGGAAAATACAAGAATATAAATTTACAGGGCCGAAATATAGAACGATGACGTACAATTCGAAAGGGAGGACTTCGATAAAATGCCCAGATGGTATTGTGCCGGTTTTTCTGGTTTGTTCATGTTTTTTTTTTTATCTGTCAGTATCACGTCCCCTAACAATTTCGCTGCACCATTTTCTGTTAAGTTTCCGTGTAATGTACAGCAGGGTCCTTTATCGAATGTAAGGCAGCAGCCTGGAAACGGGCATGCACAAGACACAGTTCTGCTCCGCGCCGTCTGCGCAAAGACAATTTGCTTCGCTTTTTAGTTTGCTGCTTTCTTTGCGGCCTCCGACACAAGCACCGCGGGTCAACGTGAGTTATGTGCTTTGCGCGCTCCTGGGCGTTTGAGCCTGCCGCAAGCATCGGCACAAACAAGTCAGAGGAGACGGGGGTGGCTGACGGGGGGCATGAGGAGTTCGTGAAGTAAAAAAAAAAATATCTCCTACCAAGTAGACCAGAGGGAAGCGGTCTCGGGCTGCGGACATTACGGTGGAATGCCGAAAGCTGGGCAGGGGCTGCCGCATCCGGTCGTCCGATTGGGGGGTAACCAAACACCGAGAGTCGGCGGGCACACCGCGGCAGTACGCTCGAGCTCCGCGTCAAAAGGGGCGCTCTTCGAAGAAAGCCGCGGCAACAGCAAAAAGCCTGGACCTCACAATTTCGACCTCACACAATGACGACCTCACTCAACCTCAAACTCACGCGTGAGGTTGAGGTCCAATTTCGTGACCTCACTCAAAAAATTTCGAGCTGTCACCGACCTCACCTCAACCTCACCTCACTCCGTGAGGTTGAGGTCATTTTGAGGTTGAGGTCGACCTCATGAGGTCGAAACCTCATGAGGTTGCCCACCTCTGCTTCTGAGCGATCGACGCGTTGTTGTCCGGCCAGTCACCCCGTCGAGGTCGTTTTCGCCTAGAGCGGGTGTTGTATGGGCGAGCTTTGGGGGTAGGTGGGGGCACAGAACTTTTCTCGGGTCTTCACGGAATCGGCGCTGCCGCCCTGCCAGCCACTTCCCGTTGGAAGTACAGCTTTAGCTCCCCGACGTGGATCGGCTTGCCGAGTCGACCCGTGTTCGGATCTTTCAGCCTATAGTTCAACTGCGAGAGCTTCTCAGCAACTATGAATGGCCCAATCCATTTAGGCGCAAGGCCAGTTGCGAACCCCGTGCTCGCATCGCTCTGCACATGGCTACGCTTTAGAACGAAGTCTCCCACCTGAAATTCCACGTTCCGATGCGCGCGATCATAGGCAGCCTTCTGGCTAGCCCTTACTTTAGCGCGATTGTGGCTGGCCTCGCTCACTGCTTTTTGCAAGCGATCACGCATGCGGCGCGCGTAGTCGGCTATTGCCGTTTCGCCTGACGAAGCATCCTGCCTTTTGGTCAAAATGGTGTCAGTTGGTGTATTAAGTTCCCTCCCGAACATCAGGAAGGCAGGCGTGAAACCTGTGGAGCGATTCTCGCTTGTTCGCAATGCAAAGGTGATCGCGCCGAGGTGCTCATCCCAGTCGTTGTGCGTCCGGGCGTATGCCCCGAGTAGTGGCTTCACATCGCGATTGCGGCGTTCGGTCACATTTGACTGCGGATGATAACACGTCGTTCGCTGCTGCCGTACGCCCATGGCGTAGACGTATCACGAAAAACTTTCGCCGTGAAATACGAGGCGTTGTCAGTGATCTGCCTCTCCGGAAACCCGTAGCGACAGAACAATCCTGAGAGCTTCGTCAGGATCTCCATCGTTGTGGCGTTTCGCAGCGGATAGAGGTCAGCGATTCCGCTGAAGTGACACGTCACCACTCACACAAATTTGTGCCCTCTTTTGCTGCGCGGCAGCGGTCCGATCAGATCGCACGCCACAGTTTCCCATGGCTTTCTGCTCACGATCGGTTGGAGCAGGCCAGGCGGTTTTCCACCTCGCGGCTTCCTTTCTTGGCAGACGTGGCAGGACCGTACGTACTTACATACATCAGCCTTTATTCCTGGCCAGTTAGCGAGCCGACATAGTTTCTTCCATGTATTTGGTGCGCTTCCGTGACCGTCTGCGTCGTGGTAGTGCTGCAAAGCAGCATGCCTCAGTTGGCTGGGGATGACGGCTTTGAAGCACTAGTTTGAGTCTTCTTTGCCAGGCGCGTATTTCAGCAAAGCTCCATCAGCGTCCAACAGGAAGCTCTGCAGCTCACTCGCAGCAATACGAGCTGCCCTAGAGCTCGCGCCTACCGCGTTCTCCGCGGATTCTGGGCGCTCTTCGACTAGCGGTGTCGATTGGTCCGTCTCTTCACGCAGACTGGCGACCATCTCACGACAATACGAGTCTTCCTGTTGAGCTTTGATAAGCTCTTCCCTGCTGAATGCAATCTCGATCGGCGTTTTCACTGTCACGAGATGCGCGTGCTCCAGAGGCAGGAATTTCTCCTTTCGGCCCTCCTTTCCCGACGAGCGGGGAAGTTGCCGCGCCTCCTCTCCCGCGGTTCGGGACGGGTCATTCACCGGCGCGCGCGACAGCGCGTCCGCAACCACGTTTGTGGCCCCTTTCCGGTAGCGCACCTCGAAATCGAAGCGCTGTAGCGTCAGTGCCCAGCGCGCGAGCCTCCCGCTCGGCTCGCGTAAGCGGGTCAGCCATTTCAAGGCCATGTGATCGGTTTCGACCGTGAACCTTGTACCTTCCACGTACATCTCGCAATGCCTCGCTATCATCTTCGCGCTCCGAAAATTCTCCGTCACTGAGTTGTTGCGCTCCGCCGGCGTCAGCGCGCGGCTGGCGAAAGCCACGGGGCGCAATTTCTCGTCCTCTTTTTGGAGAAGCACTGCGCCCTCTCCGAAATCACAGGCATCTGTCTGGATCAAAAAGGGCCTATTTAGGTCGGGGAGTTTCAGTGACAAGGTATCGGCGATGGCTTGCGAGAGCTGAGGAAAACTCGCCTGCTGTTCCTCTCCCCATTCCCACGAGGCTGCCTTTCTTAACAATTTTGTTAGAGGGGTTTGCAGGCGTATGCAGTTGGGAATGAATTGGCTATAGTAGCCCACCATGCCGAGAAAACGGCGCACGGCCTTTACATCGTTCGGCACCGGGAATTCCAGGATAGCGCGAAGTTTGTCAGGATCCGGGGCTACTTTTCCTCGCTGAACGCGGTAGCCGAGCAAACTGACTTCAGCCCTGCACAGCTGTACTTTAGCGGGGTTCTGCTGTTCTGAGTTTTCCCAGAACGTCTCGGAGGTGTTCGAGGTGTTCCTCGAATGTGCGGGAGTAGATGACGATGTCATCCAGGTAGGCGAGAGCGCGATGCCATTTGGCGTCTCCCAGTACACGGTCGATCAGCCGCTGAAAGGTGCTCGGACTTCCGGACAGACCGAAGGGCATCCTAACGAATTCGTAGAGACCCCTGTGGCAGGTGAACGCCGTTTTACACTCGTCTAGAGTAGAAAAATACCGCGCTCCGCCGAGGTTCGAAACAATGTCGTCCACGCTCGGGAAAGGGTATGCATCCTTTTGTGTGACCGCATTCAGTCGCCTGTAGTCCACGCACAGCCGTGAGCTACCGTCCTTTTTCGGGACCAGCACCACTGGGAATCCCCAGGGGCTTGAAGAGCGGCGAACAATGCCCGCATCGATCAGTTCTTGCAGCGCCGCGTCACTCGCCTGCCTTTTGGCGGGGCTGACCGGTCTCGGGTTGGATTTCGAAGGCTGCGCGTCTCCTGTCTCGATGCGGTGCTGTACAAGCTTGGTACAACCGGGGCGGTCCGTGAACATCTCTTCGAAGTTTCCTAACAACGAAAAGACGCGGCCGCGCTCATGGTCTGTCAGGTTGTCGGCGTTTGCCAGCAGACCCTGTAGACGCTCTTCCGCGCCCACGCGCAAGGCATGGGGACAGGCTGCAGCTGCTGTATTCAGCGGCTGAGGGGGAGCGCCGCTTCCTCGGGAGGTATTCCTCCTTTCCACCTCGAAAGCTGTCCTTTCGGCCGTCGCGGTCGGTGCTGTGACGAAAGGCTTGAGTGGCGCGAACGGTCTTTCCCGATAACCACCATTGCCGATATCAACCACGATTCCCGTACGGGACAAAAAATCTCGGCCGAGAATAACTGGTACCGTCAGTCCAGGCAGATGAATGAAACGCTGTCGCCGAGTGCGCTGATTCCAACGCGCGACGAGGCGCACATCACCGCCGGAGCATACTTCTCCGCTTGCCAACTGGAGGGGCAAGCAGCGTTTTCGCACCCGAATGCCTCTCTGTCGAAGGCGGGAAACGACTTCGTCTCCGATTAGAGAAGTGCTAGCACCAGTGTCAAGCAGCGCTCGGAACGTAGTCCCTGCTATCGTAAGGTCTATGAACGGAGCCCTGGTAGTGGTCGGTGTTCCGATCCTTAGAAGTGAGGGTGCCACTATTGCAGCTCCGTCGCTCAGATCAGCTTCGGCCGCCGGCGCTGCTACAGACGGCCTACCTCGTTTCCCTGACTCACAGGGCAGGCACGAGCCAAGTGACCAACTTGGCCACAAGAGACGAATGGCCCGGGATTCCGGGCTCTCGGCGGAGGCAGACGAGGCTGCTCTCGCGTACGGCCGTCCGTGAGAGCTTGTTGAGCCGGTGCCACCACCATGTTACGCTGCCCGTCCGCACGCGTCACCAGCGTTCGATCGTTTGACCGTGTTTGGTAATCTCTGTCGGGCGGTCGGCGTGAGGTTGACCACTTTTCCTCTCGCACAGCTTCGATGATCCTCGGCCCGTTTGAGTAGGGATCAAGAGCGCGATCTGAGATTTCCGGGAAAGCGCCCTCACCTGAAACATGTGACGTTCGAGCGTTTTCACTCCTTGAACGCGCACTGCCATTCCAGGCGCAGCTGGGCTCCAAACAATCCGATGGGGGTGGCGGGGGCCGGTACGCACGGGCAGCTGAAATTTCGGCTTGCACCCGGCGCGCTTCCACGGCAAGCTCATTCAAGTTCCTACAGCGATTTCCACGCAGGTAAAGAGCAAAGGTGGGGTGGCTCTGTCGGATTACTCGTTCCGCTTGGTCAGAGTTCGAAACGTTGGGATCGGCGCAATCGTAAAGCTTCTGCATCGCCCTGACGTATTCGACGAGCGACTCGTCGGGAGCTTGGGTTCGGAGTTCCAATTCTCACCGCATTCGCTGCTGGTAGTCGTGAGGAAGGAAATCCTGCCTAAACATACTGCGGAATTCAGCCATAGTGCTCGCTGTGTGACCTACCAAATGGTGCCACCGAGCGGCTTGGTCAACCAGTGCCACTGGTATCACTCTTCGCAGCATGTGGGTCTCGCTGCAGCCGTTGACTTGGCCGTACTGGTCTAACGCCAGGAGAAAGCTGTTGGCGCTCATTTGATCGCCGTAGCCGCTGTACGTTGGGATCGGTGTTCCGATCGGCGGGCTGGGTTGCAAGGACTGCAGCACTTGCTGGAATGCGCTGGCGAGGACTCCTGCGAGGTTTTCGGCGTTTGCCGCTGCCTCGCTCTCGGGTGCCGCGACGAGTGGCGAAATCGTCGGCGGGGTTGGCGCGGCCCCTGTGCTGCCGTTTGGTAGCTGCGAGGGCGGACATGGCGTGCCTGGTGCTTCTCCCCAATCCGTTCGCGCGTGGTGCAGGGGCGCGCCAACTCTTCAGGGTGGCATTTCGCGGCGTCTGCCGGAATCTGCCTGCGGGCATCGTGTTTCGCTGGCTGCTCCTGCAGCGGTGAATTGTCCCGTCTGTGGAGTCGCTCTGACCCGACATCGCTATGCTAGTAAGGCTAATATGCTTTCTTGACGGCGAGGTGGGAGGAGTTGCAGGGAGAACAAATGGTCGTGCATGTATTTGTGAGTGTGTGTGTGTGTGCGCGTGCGTGTGTGTGTTTATGTGTGTGCCTAGACCTTTGAGAGGTGCAGCCACGAGGTCCGTACATGGAGCGCGAGACCGAGCCGTCCACGGAGAACAGCACGCCGGAAGCGAGTGAGTGCCTCAGCCAGGACGGTGGCCCTAATTTCTTGTATATAGTTGTAAATATTTCCTCTTCTGTCTCTTTGGCTCTGGGAGCCAGGTGCCGCAATCGGCTGACTGGTATTGCAGCCGTGATTGCCGGAAAGCACCGGCGCGCTCCGACACCGCTGGACGCGGTGGGCGCTGTTCGCTCAGAAGTTGCCTTTGGATGGCAGCGAGCGAGTAGGGTCACCCTGGGTTCCTTGGCGGAGATGCACATCCTCGCGGCGCTGCGTTCTAGCTATTGTCGTTAGCGCTAGAGTGAATAGGCTTAAGGCTCTTTTTTGGAGCTGCCTGTCGCACGTCGGAGGACAGTCTAACCGTGGCATACAGCATGCGCAAATGCGTTTTGCTTGTTTTATATTGACCTCGCTGTAGCCGAACATCTCGCTGAATTAGAGAAAGCTAACTTCGTTCAAATGAACTTGGTATTTTTGGGCTGAGAAGGCAAATTGGAAATTTCGTGGAATCAGATTATTATGCCGGCAAACGAACCGCGGATGCCCGTGCTTTGTTCGGATTAACGGAACGCAGTGCGGTGCCGGATAAAATTGTTTGGCACTCGCATTGGCCCGCATTTTACCAAATGGTCATTTTGCTCAATTTATTCAACCTTTTTGGAGATCCGGAGGGTTGTGCAGATATCAAGTGAAGCCGCCTGGACCTGCTGCCATTGTTTACGTTCCTGCCTGCTGCCCTGCGGCCGAGAATCACCGAAGCTCGGAGTCTCATGGAACCAGTCCGGCTTGACGGGAGAGGAGGCCAACCCCTACCTGCCAACAAAGGCGCGCCAGCGGGAACAACACCCTCCCGTCACGCTGGCTTCTGGGACCTGCCGATGGACAGCGGGGGCCCCTTCACCTTGCTGCTCGTCGGATGACACCAACGTTTGGATCGCCCAGCTAAGCCTGGTGTTTACCTCTCGGATGGTGTCCAAGGAGCAGCTCTCGACAACCATAGGTGAACATTTAAGGAGGGAGGGATGCGGAAAACCAGTTTCCTCCCCCTTCGCCGCGACCGACCACCACCACCCCAACGAGCTTCATGGCAGCACCGGCTGGGAGAGGAGGTAAATACCTCCCCTTGGGGGAAGGAGACCAGCGATGGGTGCGCCATCAAGACGTCTACGCGGGTTCCCGCGAGAAGGTGAGAGGGAGCTTCTGGATCCAGTCGGCAGCGAGAGCGGTCGTCTCCCGCCGCCTCTCCCGGCAAATGCGGGGGGATAGAGGGCACGGAGTACGCTGCGCACACGGGAGGGCCCGTCGTGCACGACCGCCCATCTTCTGGTTCCCAACAGCGAAGCGACCGGTAAATACCGCACGCTCTCACCGCCTCCCGCGGTAAACGCCGTGTTATGGCTTCGTCCGAAGAATGCGGCGCGCACGGGAGATCCCGGCCGCCATATTCACGGCGCGTTCAAATGTCCGCCGCCGAAATCGCACCCCCATTCCCCAGCCGGTGAGTCAAAAGTCCTCCTTACGTAGCCTTGTCCTTACAAGGAAAACCTTGTTTGTGTATAGCTAGCCGGCATGCTCTGTATTATTTGCAAGTGCAATAAATAGCATTGGAGTATTAACGATGTGTCGTCCCCGTCCTTTGTCCCTTTGTTCCCTTCGCGGGTCGCCAGCGAGGACGTTGCACCTGCGGAGTAGGAGCGGTGCGGAAGACCGTCCCTCATTTAAACCGCCACAATGCTTGGCGGCGAAGCGCACGTGTTGGAGAAGGAACCGGCGGATAGGAGAGGAGCTCGGTACGAAAAGCGACCAGGGGTCTTTCCGCTGCGCAGAAGGCAAGCCATTGACGTGAAGTGGCGTTGCCGAGGCGTCCAAGGTGTAAATGCTGGCGACGTCGCCTAGAAGGGGGAAGCGAGAAGGGCATCGGCGTCTTGATGCTTGCGGCCAGAGCGGTAGACAACATTTACATTAAATTTCTGTACACGAAGAGGTCATCTGGCAAGACAGCCGGATGAGTCTTTCAAGGAGGAGGCCAGCACAGGACATTGTGGTCCGTCACAACTTCAAAGAGGCGGCCATAAAGGTAAGGTCGGAATTTAGTCAGAACGCAAACTATTGCTAAACACCTTTTCAGTGACCGAGTAATCTGACTACGCCTTTGTGAGCGTTCACCTTGCATAGGCAATGACGTAGTGAGAAAATACAGATTCCCGCTGAGAGAGTACAGCGCCGAGACCGACACCACTGGCGTCGGTGAGTACTTAAGTGGGGCCCATTGGGTCGAAGTTACGCAGGATTGGCGGTGTCATAAAGATGCTACGCAACGCATTGAAGGCATCTTTGCATGACTGTGATCAGAGTGAAAAGTCGTAACTGCCCGTCAGAAGCTGCGTCAAATGAGCAGCAATAGAGGCGAAGTTTCGAATGAACAGACAAAATAGGTACACAAGGCGAGGAACCAGCGAAGGTCTTTAATGGATCGTGGCTTGGGAAAAGTAGCGACAGCACAAAGTTTGGTCGGGTCTGGAAACCCCTTCCTTGGAGTCAATGTGCCCTAAAATGGTCACTTGACGGGTGACAAAACAACAATTCTTTAAGTTGAGCTCCAAGCCGGCATCAGAAAGGCAGGCCAAGACATGTTTCAGGTGGTAAAGATGGCTGTCGAATTCAGGAGACAAGACGACGATGTCGTCGAGATGGCAGAGGCAGGTCTTCCATTTCAATCCACGCAAATTGTTGTCCATCATTTTTTTCAATGTCGCAGGAGCATTGCAAAGGCCGAAAGGCATGACAGTAAATTCGTACAGGCCGTATGGAGTAACACAAGCAATCGGCTGGTTCCATTGGGGCCTGCCAGATCCGGAACATAAATCTAGGGAAGAAAAGAATTCAGCCCCTTGCAGGTAGTCTAGTGCGTCTTCTATGAGCGGAAGAGGATGGACGTCTTTTTCGCAATCTTATTAACTTGGCGCTAATCTACACAGACGCGGATGGAATCATCCTGATTTTCAACTAGCACATCAGGCGAAGCCCAAGGGCTGTTTGAGTGCTGAATGATGCCGGTCTGAAAAATCTGGTCTACTTGTTCTTCAATAACCTGTCGCTCTGTTGCAGATACACGGTAGGACCGCTGTCGCAGTGGTACGTGGTCGCCAGTTCTGTTCCGTTAAGTGACAGTTGAACTTTGGCCAAGGGAATTTTGATGGGAGCCGAAAGAGGAGCTGAACTGTTGAAGTAGGGCAAGACGTTGCGCCCGCTGAAGCTTAGGAAGACTAGCATCGATAGAGTGGCAGAATAAGCCTGTGGAAGAGGGAGCTGGCACAAAATATCTAGGGCTGAGCGCAGTCATGGCGAGGGGCGGCATGTCGTCAGTCTCTTCACGGAGAAGAGATGCGATGGGTTATAGGCTCCCGAGACATTCATCGTGGCCCAAAGCCGTGGGGTACTTAAACGGGCTAGAGACCCTGAGTGCAGAGGAGCCAGCGGAAATAGTAAGTACAACATAGGGAAACGGGAGGCACTTTAGGCGCAGAAATCTATGTTCCAGCGTGAAGAGGACAATTTGATCGTAGAGTGTCATAAGTGATATTTAGAAGAAAGGACGAAGAAGGAGGAATGTCGATATCATCGGCTGTGGGGGCTTTAGCGCATAGACTAGAAGGAGCGTTGTCTGACACGGACTCGGGCACCGAAGAAAATCCGACTTTAGCGCGAGCACAATCGATTGAAGCAGCATGATGCGATAGAAAATCTCAGCCTAAACTTTCAGCGTGTGAGCAACTTGGCAGCACGACGAATTCAAATATATAAAGGCAATCCTTGATCATTACTCAAAGCGGTGCGCGCTGCTTAAGTCTTGTTTGCTGATCATTGGCTTTCGCAATGAGGGTCCTGAATTGGCGTTTTCACTTTCTTTGAAAAGCTACAAAGTTTTGCGTCCATTATCGAAACTGCGGCAGCGGCGTCAGTTAGGGCCATGACATAAACGGCCTCGACAAAAACTTCAATAAGGTTGGCTGGCGATAGCTGAATTTTTGAAAAGTTCGACGGGGTCGCAGTTCCCGCCTCAGGAACTGCGGCCTGCCGTTTTCCTTACGTAAAGTCTTCAGTCGACGTTGCATCGGAAAAATAGAACGGCGTCGCGGCAACGGCGAACGACAGTCGGCGATGGCTGAGTGGTCTGGTGAGAAATGACGGCCTGCTAGAGGCTCAGTAGGTGCGGAATACTGAAGCGTTGAAAGCCAGTACCCAGAACTTTGGGTAGGTGGTTCTGAAACCGGGAGACGGTTTCGACAATAGCCGGAAATATGCCAAGCCAGCCCACAAATGTAGCAAATTAGCCGGTTATCTGTCATGCGCCAGAGATTGCGTGGTCTTGGAGCCGGTCGAAAATAGGGTGCTGGCGCTTGCACAGGCACTGACGGTGGAGTTAAGTTGGCAGCCGAGGTCCTAGAGTCATTTCAGCGTAAGCCAAAGGACCGGCGACAGGCCTTGAGATGACATCGTCGTAGGTCATAGGAGTGGCATCAGGTCTTGGAACAGCGTCGGTGTAAGTCAGAGGAGCAGAACCGACATCTGATGGCGGATGCACAGGTGGAAGCGCCTCAGCAACCTACTCCTGGATGGCCTGCCGCAATGCCTGGCCCAAATGGTGTGGCTGCTCTTGATTGCAGCCACAGTCCGGCGTCAGTCCGGCAAGTTATTCAACCTACGCTTGGGCCTGACGCGTCACCGCCATCTGCTTACGCATCTCCTCGAACCTCTGGCAGAGCGCGAAGACTTCATTATTGGTGCGCAAGTTGCCGCTGGCAATATCTGGAAGGAGTCATCATCAATACCCTTCAAGACGTGTTAGATCTTTGCAGCCTGTGACATATTAGATTCCACACGTTTGCACAGGTAGACGACTTCGATAATGCTAACAGGGGGCCCAGTTGCTTGATCATACTGGGCAATACTGCGCTACTTGGTAGACAGGGAACAGGTGAAAGACAACACACGAATGAAGCGCAAACTTACGCGATGAAACCTGTGTCTTCAAGAGTTCAATATTACAGTCGTCTACAAGTCTGGCCGCAAGCATTCCGGTGCAAACTCCTTGTCATCAGCCCCCGTTACTCGTCGCCGAAATAAGACGACGAACACTCTTTCTTGGGACCGGAACGAGCCGACAGTTTGCATAACAGCAGCGCTCGGACTCTGAGTTGAGAGTCTTAGCTGATTACCTCAAAGGAAAGCTCGCTTCTCCTCCTGCTCAGTTCAGGGGTCAGTTATTGTCACTCATCTTAAACAATGACGTCATTGCGAAGACCTTCGCAGCCGACAAAACCGCGCAACTCCTGGTTGTGCCCAAACACCTCAGGCAGGAGATGCTGCAGACGCTGCACGATAAACCGAAAACGGAGCATCTGGGGTTTGCACATACGGTGCAGAGGATGCAATGAAAATATTACTCGCTACTGTTAGCTGACCATGTTGCTCATTATGTGAAAACGTGCTACGAGCGTTAGCGAAACAATACGCCCCCAATGAGACCAGCTGGTCGACTGAACTCAATACCGCCCCCGATTAAGCCCTTCCAAAGACTTGATATGGACTTCCTATGCCTCTTTCCAACTTCATTAGCGACGAACAAATGAGTCATTGTGGCAACCGAATATATGGCCCGTTAAGCCGAACCGAAAGCCCTGCCCGACGGTACCGCACCAGAAG
The DNA here is from genome assembly GCF_055883805.1 of Amblyomma maculatum. Lineage (NCBI taxonomy): Eukaryota > Metazoa > Arthropoda > Arachnida > Ixodida > Ixodidae > Amblyomma > Amblyomma maculatum. Next base: position 131,636,492 of record NC_139352.1, read on the forward strand.
TTGCTAAGTTTTTCTTCGAGCTATTCTCCTGCGATACGGTGATCTTGAAGTGCTCATCATGGACAAAACTGTATTTACGGAGGATCTCAAACAGGTCGTCTTGCACTACAGGTGAACGAGCCACCGGATGACAACTGCCCACCATCCCCACACCAACAAAACAATCGTAGCCATGATCGCAATGTACATCGGCGCTTAATGCAAGGTCTGGGATGCCATCTTACCGTATGTGATCGCGTACAACACGATCGTCCAGGAGACAAACAGAGCGATTCTGTTCAAGCTTGTGTACCGCAGGGAGCCCACGACGACGCTCGACGCAATGTTGCGCAAGTAACCGGCTAGGGGAACCTGGGCGTCGGCGCCTACCTTCACCATGCAGAGGAAGCTCGACAGCTTGCCCGGCTCCGAATAAAAGACCAGCAATGCACTGATGCCCGATGGTACTACTTCCGGCGGCGTGGCACAGAGTACAGGCCGGCAGCCTAAGTGTGGGTTTGGAAGCCTATAGGCCCCCGCGGACTGTGTAAAAAGCATATGTGGTGGTACTTCGAACCATACAGAGTCTTTTGATGCATCAGACTGCTCGACTACGAGGTCATGCCCGACAAATCGGTCATATTTCAAAGGCGCCGGGCGCTCCCAGATGTACATGTTGTGCACCTTAATCCTTATTACGCACGCTGCACTTATTTTAATATATAGTGTTTTATTCACCTTTCTATGTTTATTTTGTAAGCATCGGCTCGATGCATTTTTAAGGGTGGAGTAATGCTACAAGCCATTCAAATCTTTATTTGTTCTTTTTTTGATAGCCACCGGCATGGGGCCTTACCACACTGATTCTGTCACGTGTGTCAATTGTCCTCCTTGTCGCCACACGCAGCTTTATCAGTTTTTTTGTTGCGTAAGAGGTGCTGAGATGTGTCTCGAAGCGTCGTGCCACTGGGTATGTTTCTGCCATGATTGACGTGGTGCTAGTCACCTTTTGCGGCTTTATCTGCATGTTTCCTCATCGCTTATATAGTGAGTGCTCGTCGGTATGATGCAGTAGTAGATCGACGACCACTAAGCACGATTGTTGCTCTCGCCACCGCCGAATTGTTCAGTTATTTTACGGGCGCAAGTCAGCCCAATAATGAGTTGATACCTGTGAAGATCCAATCTTCTCATTTATTGCCGACTGCATTGTCACAACTACATGACAATATGATGACGACTAACTTCTAGTAATGAATCTAGAAAAGTTTGACAATGGTAAGATATGGTGGGTAATGTGCTTGACGTGTTCAACTACAGTACCAGGGTTTAAACTTCACAACTGAAATGCCAAGATAAAATACATTGTAAATCTTTGACATATGCATAAAATTTTAATGGGCAAGCATTTGCTCCCTGTATCAGCCGAGGACAAAATGAAATTCTCACTACTAAACGGCATATTCCAAGTTGGTTAAGAGAGGTGAGAGGTATCGCTATGTATGATCCGCGCTGCTTTGAATGAGTCTTGTCAGCATTGCATCCCTGAAAGCATGGTGGTGCAAATACTTCATCTAGAGAACGCTGGGTTTCCTGCCGAAACCGTTACATCTGTGGTTGAAAAGCTAGTGAAAGAGATGAGAACTGGGCAATGACAAAACCGCGAAGGTTCTCATTGGCGAACTAGACTTGTGGCTATGTCCTATGTGCACAATGTGTCGCACAGTTAAAAAAGGTTGAAGAAAACGTATGGCGTCGAGCTTGTATTGGCTGCCCCAAAGAAGCTTGTGTGATTGTGCCCGGTTGTGAACGGTGCAGCAAGGCAGCCGATTTATGCTAAAACACCAAACGCAGTTCGTTTCATGCAAATTCATGGTCGAGTGCGAAATCGCGCTAACTTGGGCAAGGTATATATTTGACACCCAGGTAGATGCTTAAGTGAAAGGCTGAGAGAGCATCGTTTGGTGGCGGGATCTGTAAAAGCTTGGAAGAATCTCACTGATCTTTGCAAGTGGTGCCTTATCAAACGATACCCTGGTGAGCCACACCGCAAACCCTGCACACCGATCCTTCACAACACGCGCGTACTGGTAACAAAGAAGACTCAAACAGAAAGAGCAATTTTCCAAGCCCTGTGTATAAACAAGAAAGGCGAAAACTGTGTCAGCACTCCATCTGCGTATCTGTCTGAAAACGACTCATCATACCTTAAGCATGGCACACCCACCGCGCATGTACGATCACCATTTTGGAAGCGTATATATGACAAGTTGTTTCAATAAACGACAGTCGCAGACTAGCGTCTGTCTTTGTCATGTGTGTTCCTTCTTTCTAATGTCCCTTGTTTGGTATAGAAGCACTAGCGAATGATTTCTAATGCATTTCATTGCAGTGGGTATCCGATCAATATGGAATTCTTCCCAATGGCAAAGCAGACGAAGCAGCCCAAGCGGCCGCCAAAAAGTCATATTTGGATTTCACGAAACCTGATGCGCCTGCAGTTGCTAAAGATTTGCTTAACGAGAAGTATCAGCTCTACAGCTTATCGACACATCACTGCCAATTTCTTTACTCAGTCCAATCACATCTAAGACAATGCCTCGTGCAGAGCCCTCATCTGGAATTTCTAGAGCAGCTAAGACACCTCACTGCTATATTTAAAAACAGCTTGCCATAACGTTCGGTGCATAAATAGTTCGTATTGTCATAACTGCAGCTCTACTGAAACTGTAAACAACCAATTATTCTTGAGTGTCCTGCGTTTGCTGAAAAGCGTGATTACTGTGAACTTTGCGTGCAGAAGCTATTCACAGTGACAAACAATGGACGGTGTAATTAGTGCCTCAGTCTGTCTTAGAATATCGACGTCATCAACTTCTGATTTTGGTCAAAGCCTAGGTCTACTCTCAGCATTGTTCTTTCAGTAGGTCTAGTTTCACCATACATGTTACCCTTGTACAGTCCTGACGCAGTGAACGTCTGTCAGCCCACGTTTTCGGGCTATGCATTTCATTATTTCATGTTATCACAGTACTCAATGACTCACCTTATTAAGGATTTAAGGGATGCATTTCAACTTTTCGCCTTGTTTATTTCTTACATTTCTGCACCGTTCTTCGTATTACTTCCCTGATTCCCTTTGCCAAGCAGAGTATAATGCCAGCGATTGCCAAACAAGACCTTAACTCCCTATTTTAGAGCCCAAGTCATATGCACCGCTTTTGCGGTTGAGCTGCGTCCCCGTTTTTGCCGTTGCCGGTGCAACCGAGTGAAATAGTGTGAGCAGCCACGATTAGCGACAGAGTCACGAGCACAAGTTGCCTAAAACGGAAAGAGGAGCTGCTAGCGTCCCTCAATTATTCGCGACTCCTCTTTGTTTCTGTGAAATTCTATTTTGCTCGTGTGAAAAAGAATGTTTTTGCTGCACCTACATACATACATGCTTCTGTCAAACCCTTTGCTTCAAATGTTTTGAGAGCAATGCAGGATCTGCAGTGAGAGTTCATCGCCATTTTAAATTTGGCTTACAGGAAAAAAGGCGCAGTATCTGTCACTAGCGAAATCTCGTTGACACATCTCGCGGACAAATCTCACCGATGCGAGATTTTTTCCTTGCGTCTAGAAAGGTATTAACTTTAATATATAACAGAAACAGTGAAACTGCTGCGCTCGAATTTTTTATTAGGGAGTAGCATGATTTCCCTTATAATTGTTTTCAATACAAGATTGCTCGTTCTTGTACGGTTGAAGCGTTTGCTAACAAGACAGACCAGAAGGAAAGTACTGTTGGCTTATTCTTGCGCTGCTAACTGTTTGATATTCATTAAATGTCTGAAATCTTTCGAAATTTCTGAAAATTTTGCTGCGTTTAATACGTTTTGCAAAAAACTTTGAAGCCATCATAATTATTAATACCTTTTCTTGGGCTAGTTGGTGCATAATTGAACTGGTGAAAACATTGCTGCCAACTGGAGCATGAATGAGTACATTCGATAAAATTCCATTTTGACCACATGCTTGCTCATATCAATAGAATCTCGTCATATTCAAAATTTCATACCCTTCGAGAGCTGTCCCTGTCACGTATTAGAATGTGCGGCAGTTTAGCATTGATAGAGGTCAGTTTCACGTGCGTAGCCTTAAACCATTAGACATTGAGATCACTTTTGATTGCTTACATGCTTTAAATGCGAAACAATTTGTGTATCATTTTAAGCAGATGGTATCGACGCAGTATGCGCATAGAGAGCAAAAACGAAGATGAGCTTCCCGGTGCTAAAACAGACAAATTATTGTCAGTAACTTGCAACTGCTAACACGAGCATTCTATCCTTTGACATATCATAGCATGGCGCTACTGCATGACATCACACTTAACTGCGAGTGTCAAGTGGTTGGTCTTGGTTGATTTGTGGGATTTAACATAGCAGCTCGCCCAGGGATTTAGAGACGTCAGAGGGTGTTCCAGATATTTTGATCAGCTGAGGTTCTTTTTGGCAGATATATCACACAGCACATATCCGCCTTTATGTTTCACCTCCATCAATAACCTGCCGTTGCAGCCTGGATTCGATCCTGAATCCTTCGGTTCAGTATTCGACTGCCGCGCTGGGCATCAAGCAGTACTATTACCAGAACTTGTTAGGTATTACTACATTTGGTGTTTTCTAAATACTGAAGGCTCCGCCTTCTAGACTACGGGTCCGCGAACAGTGGTCTCGCTTGAAAACAACGGTTTATTCCGGATCAACGGAAAAGCATTAAATAAAAAATAAACAACATTGGACGAAACTGCGCTGAAAACATGCAGTCCGAGGTGAGCTACCAAGAATAAAACAGAACAACGGTCACGGCTTTACCGAGGTAACACAAAGCACATTGCGGCGCGAATAGGGCGAGCAATAAGGCCAAAGCGTTAAAAGCGATACAAACACATTGCTTCTCGTGTGGCAGCAACTCACACAAATACTCCTAAGCCATTATTTCGTCTTCGTCTGGCAGGACCTCGCCCTGTCGCTTGTGTACATCCCGCCGGCCCATGACACTCATTGGCCGCCTTTCTCTGGCCTCCCGCCGGGCCAAAAGCCTCAAGCCTTCCTTCCGACGCACTTGTCTACCCTCGGTTTCGCGCCGATAACATACTGCCCCCGCATGCCCCGCTCCAGGAAGCTCACTCACGCGTACTTGCGCTGCCAGGGCAAGCAACACAAACAGGAAAAAAGCTTGCGCGGTTTAGGAGGCTAAAAGGGGCTGTGGGACACTACAATACACATGCACTCCTTAAGCACTACTTATAAGCGAAAGTGCAAAGTTTCCATTTCCATTGGTGCCCGGATAAAAACGGACGGTAGGCTATTGTCGATTTTACACGCATTCGCTTGATTTCCGTTTGCCTCATGAAGGGTGATACTTGAGAATGACATCGGTGAAATACATCCTGCGATGCTAACAGCGCATTTGCAATAAAAGGCTTCGATACTGTTTCTTGATGTTTTATTAATAGCTCACGTATAACAGAAGCCTTCAACTCCAATGACATCTTTATTGTGTCCCTCAGTACATTAAGTAAAGGTAGCTCGCTGACTTTGCTCACAGGTGGCTGTACTTCGATCTCCAGTTTTCCACAATCGGCTTTACTCTATAGAGTAGGTAATTGAATTTAGTCCAATACACCACAATAATAGTATGCATCGACTGCTAAAGTTTTAACGTCCAACCTCTTTTCAGTCAAAGGGAAACACTGTACAACTTAAGACGTGTGTTTGACCTGATGGCCGTGGTAAGGTTTGACGTTTAGACCGTTTCGGCCAATGCGAAATGCCGTCTCATTGAGGCCAGGTATTGAGGCCTTCGTTTGGTAAGTGTAATGTCACAGATGTCAAAAAAGTATATTCTGCAATCCAAGCGATGCTGAAATTCTCTTCAAACGCTAGGATCAATACCATCGCGTTAAATGTTCCGTCATACAGTTTCTTCATAAAATAAACCCAAAGAAATCCGGGGTCCAGTTGGCAGACGAAACTAACGTACATTAGTGTACATTTGGTAAGAATTTCAGATATATATTCACGTATACACTGAGGGATCTGCTTCATGAGAACATCCACTGTAGCCGTCGCTCAGATTACCAGCTTGTTTTAAAACATAATTCAGCAAGAAGAGCAGGTGACCTAGTACACCTTCGACAAGCAATGTGAAATATTTGGGGCAATCACTTAAAAATTAAAGCTTTCACATTTTCCAAACCTGCTTCATAAATTTCGGAAGGTTGTCTAGCCCATACTGTCTATAACTAATAAATAAACATATCAGCGCTCCTAACATTTTCTCTGACCAAATATATTAATATATCCCGCCACACTGAGGAAACTCAGCAGTCCTATGCAGTATCAACCAACACCTGATACAGTGGGTTTTGAATCAGGGGCCTGTTTCTAAGTAGATGTAAATTATCTTATCAACTTCATGAGGAGTGCGCCGACAGTATACTGAACCAGACAAATGCTCAAACATTCTTCAGAGGCCAAAATTTTCTATAACACGTCTAATCGCTCGCCATCACGCTTGCTTGCTTCGTTAATTGCGTATGAATTTGTTGTTTTTATATGCAATTGCTATATTTATTTTTACATTTATGCTCCCCTGCATGTTCCAGTTCTGACATTGCAAGGCTCTGCAGTTCGTACCACTGATTTACTCATTGTGTGCGGACTGATGTACTGATGTATTCAGTGTATACAGATGTACTCATTGTATGATGCACTCAGTGTTGGGCTCACTGCTAAGTGTTTGGATAGGAATGGAAAGCTGTACAGACCTTTTCCCACTTCTTGAGTTACACTGATTCCACACGGATTATGCATTGCAGATTGTCTTGCCTCTAGACATTTTCGTACCCCCGGAGGGGGCATCTGCTTGCGTGTACTGTGCGACACCATGGACCCCGAGCACCCACACTTAGCCGTGCGTGGCATCGCCGTGTAAGGGAAAAAAGGAATCCTGGTGGTTGAGCCGATTCTGAGTGTTTGGGCCTTTAAGGCCCCTCAGCGGAGGCAACACACCACTTTGGCCCACGCTTCCCATAGACGGCACCTCAGGGCTGACCAAACGGGGCAAATCGGCAGGCGCATTTGCCTATCCTCCCCTTCATCTTTTACTTTCCTATATTCTTTCTTTCAATTTACCTGTCTTCTCCTACCTTTTTTGTCTCTTCCTGCTTCCAGTCGGCGAGGGTTAACATTGTGTGGCTAACCACTCTGAGTTACACCATATTCGGTTATAGTTACGGTGTACAGCTGGCTTGGTCAGGACTTTATTGCCAATTCCTGTCCCGTCCCTGCATTGAGACCCATGGTGTGGGGGTGGCACCGCAGCTGAACAATACAGATTTTTATGGCTTCCTCTTCTTTTGCAACTGATCGTCCTCCTTCGAAACGGGGGCGCATCGACAAAACTTCCAAGTTTTTTTTTTTTGAAGCAAAGTGCACCTTTCATACTTTCATGTAGTCCGCAGTGAGCATTCAGAAAAGACAGCAAGACAAGTCTCACCATTCATTGTTGCAAAGAGACTGACTGAAGTAGGCAAGGGTTGCAAGGTCAAGAACTTGCAAACGGAGGCCTTCTTTTGGAAATTTTATATCTCCATCAGTATGAGAAACTCTCAGGAGACAATGCTTCTGATGTACATTCTAGTTTGATTAGCCCACATCATTCTTCGCATACTCTTCGTAGTGTTCTTGTTGATCCCGACTTCAATAGTGAAAGTTCAATAGTACAAGAAAAATGGGATAAGACGGTGAGACTACCCCAGAGGGCAAGCGTTTTCAATGCTGAATGTTATGCACTTGCGGTGACTGTGGAGAACAATAGTCAACGAGCACATAAAAAACAGTATTGTTTACACAGACTCCTTAAGTGTTCTCACAGCCCTTCACCACAAAAACGCAGTTACACCACTACTTGGGCGTATCATGCAAAATATATCAACAGCATCTGCTAAAGTTCATAACGTAACATTTTGTTGAATAACAAGTCATGACGAAATTGAAAGCAACGAGAAAACGGATTTTTGCAAGTCCTTGTAAAACGAATAAAAAACATAAACAAGCCGAACAGAGACTCCATGAAGCTAGTGCGTAACAAAATAAAAGGAAAACGGCAGTCCTTATGGAGTAGTGCAGTGAATAATAAGCTGCAATTGGTGAAACTAATTTTGGGAAATTGAAATCTTGTCGGCATCAGGAAGGCTTCTTGGAAGTGACATTATGCCGCCTCCGCATCGGCCAAACACACTACACACAAAATTTTGTTCACAAAAGAAAAACCCCTGTGCAAAGAAACCGGAGAGGAACTCACCGTAAACCACATTTTATTTCAAGCACAAGACTTGAAAAGTAAAGACAAAAAAGTATTTTACTCGATTTTACGATGAACACATTGTTTTCCATCACGCATTTATTTTAGGGGAAAGTTGATGCATTCACCTATTATATGTTTTTAGTTTTCTAAAGGTAACAAATGAGTTAAGCTGTAGAATAAATAGTGTACACCCCTTACAACCTTGTGCTTGGCGCATGATAGCCTGAGCTGCTTATGCGTCATCAAACCTAACATAACACAACACAAACACATTTTATACCTCTTCTAAGCAGATCACCCATCATGACCCTCCGTCTCCTCTTCCTTTTCCCCAGTGCAGAGTAGCAGGCGAGATGCTGAACTTTCCCTCTACCTCCGTGTTTTCCAAGCAAAATCTCATCTGTCAATCAATGCATCCTCAATAGAGGCTCTCACCTTTATTATTTGTGTAGATGTCATGGCGCTGTAGGTTGTTTGGTTTGGTTGGTTTGGTTTGTGGGGTTTAACGTCTCAAAGCGACTCAGGCTATGAGAGACGCCGTAGTGGAGGACTCCGGAAATTTCGACCACCTGGGGTTCTTTAAAGTGCACTGACATCGCACAGCACACGGGCGCCTTGCTTTTCGCCTCCATTGAAAAGCGGCCGCCGAGGCCGGGATTTGATCCCGCGTCTTTGGGAACAGTAGTCGAGCGCCGTAACCACTGCGCCACCCCGGCGGGGCTGTAGGTTGTAGTTTCCTACAAATTTACTTTGTTGCTTCGTAATGAGCCTCTAAAACGTTTGGCCGTCAATTAGTGCTTAATTGCGCAATCCAGAGCTGACTTGGTGAAATTGCTTTAGTTGAACTTTAGGTAAAATGTAAATTGGGCCTCAAACTTTTCCGCCTAAACAATTTGACACCGGGGCGATTACTAAGAATTGTAATGCAACCCCATGTTACCAAATGTCTTGAAGTGAAAGACATATGGTTGTTTTTATCGAAAGCTTTATATGCACAAGATAATTTATGCTCCTGACTATATTGAAAACATAAAACTACGCAGGAGACGACACAGAAGAGGCAGACAGGATGAGCACACACTCCTTACTATAGTCTGAAAAAAACACCGGGCTGTCTTATATAAAGACTGTACATGCAAACATCCTTTTATTAGTTCCCCACTGTTAGTTCCGTGTCTTGAGCAGCACATTTAAGAAATAAATCTACATAGGCACGGAGGTACTGCAGGTCTTGGCCACAAAAAGTGTATTCGACAGGAACTGGCATGTTAACTACGTCAGAATCCCAGAACAGCACTAGTGTAGCATTTCGTTCTCGATTCTCAACTTTGGGGTAAAAAGTAATAGGCTTACTAAAAAGGATAAAGCGTATATGGGAAAAACGCAGTCTGTTTTTAAAGAGCGATAGGGAATAGTGGGTCAAAAAAAAAACGCGTGTTGATGGCGTCCTAGTCGAAATCAGAAATGTGCTTCAGCAGTTTTGTAATAGTTATTTTATAATAGTTATTGACAAATGGTCTGGACTTTAGAAAAAGGTTGTCATAGCTTTCATAGACGCTGAAAATTGCGGATAGTTGCCCCTGGAGGAGAGTGTAATATTGGCAGGAATAGGATGCCTACAGCGGCAACAAGTGCGAGTTAACAGCACGAATTTAGAAGAGCCATTTTCCACGCAGAGGACATAGCCACTCTAATAAACATAAAAAAGCAAACCTGAGCCGCGGACTTAGTGTTACTCCAGTCTCTTGTTGAGCCTGCTACCGTTCTGTTGATACGCATTTAAATTTACAGTATACAATATTACTCGTTCTTTGTGTCATCGGCAGCAAGAGCGGCAATTACATGACATATTGTCGCTATGCAGTCGCAGCTGCCGTGCGAGCGCCTACCAGCGGAGGAGTATAACTTAGAAGTCGATGACGTTTTGCGTTGCGCCATCAGAGCAGAAGCGATAGGTAAGTTACCATTTTCTCAGGTCTCCATTTTTATGATATGTAATTATTTTCCCATAGTTTTAAGTCTTTTCGTCTGTGATAAATTTATTGTCATAAATTTGTATGATATCTGTTCATTTATGTGCGTTGCGCTACAGAATACTCCAGAAAAGCAAAAAATTAACATACAATAGTTAAGGCAGGCCATATACACACGCACAAACGTCGTGCATTGAATTTTGCCTGGCATCATAAAGACATGCAGCACTACTACCGTAGGAAACAAGATGAGCGGAAATAAAAACTACTGGTGTAATGATCCTTGATTCAACTTCATTCGCGCGATATATTCGAATGTGATCTTTCTGAAAGCCCATTTTGTATTTTGCACCTAGTACATCAACTCTGATTTAATTGCGTTTAGCATCAGCTTTGACCCTTCTCCGTTCATCTGTAGGATATACTGGCAATTTATTGAGTTGTACAAATTTCAAAGTGAAACATTTGCCTCAGAGCTTTTTTAAGAATTCTATATGCAAGCACATTGCAAAGATTTGATTTTGGTTTAATGGGACAATTTGAAACTATCCTCGCAACACTGTATCAACTAAGGAAAATAAATTATCGATACATTATTGATACAGTTGATTGCCTAAATAAATTCAATATAACATCCAGTTGCCAGTATTTTGGCCTTCCACTGCCCCAGCCAATATGGAGAATGTTATATGACTGAAACAAACTATGTATACACACAATATTATTTTATAACTATGACAAAAATTGTGTACAGCTATGTGCCTACAGACTTCACTTCTCGGAGCAAGCAAGTGATGGAGAGCCCGCATGCAAATGAACATGTGGGAGGCTCCACAACTATTATAGACAGCACTCTGTGGGCATGTATTATTACAAAAAAAGACTGCATTGTATTATCTGGAATGTTTGCTTACCAATAGCAGTCAACTTACACAAATTGCGAAGGCAGTAAGGTTATCATCAACCCAAATAATACGCAGCTGAAATTTGCTTGCCAAAAGACAACCCTTCACTAATCACCGCAATAATGCATCAGGTTCTGAATGAACTCAAGTATTTAGCTTTTGGACCTGTGTTCGGCTATTTGCATGAGTAGCCACATTACTAATCTAGGCCTTTCTTTGCCTCGCAAACCCATGAAGCCTAACTTAGGTTAACAAGGAAAACATTTCGTCTTGTACGGCATCCTTGCACTCTGCCAAGTCTTTTCCTACTATCTCATCAACTTTGAAGCAAAGGGCTTCACCGATGTTGTTTCCAGATACAAGTTTCTCAACAAAAGGCCTAAAAGGCATTAAATTGCGGAGAAAATAAGCACTTGGTGTTACCCATACGTTTCAATGTCTCTGGACATAAACACCAGGGCGTTATTGGAAGGTTTCACCCCTGGCGGCAAACATATTTCACAAGGCCTACAAACATGTCGAAAGATGTGTTGTTGGTCAACTCTTTCTGGATGTAAGTCTCATGAAATATTGAGATACATACCCGCTCGGCTGCTAAACAATGAAGTCCTTTACTTTTTACTAGTTCACAGATTTAAGGAGTAACCGATATGGAAGGGACAAGATCTTCAACCTGAGCTGCAGTGACTTGTCTGATGTTAACATGAGAAACTGTTTGCAGTATATCTATAGCTCTTTTGGTGATGAATGTGAAATAGAGCAAATGCTTTGTTATAGCTGCTGAAAGGCAACCACAGCATTTAAACATTTTGAACTTGAGCGGAGCTTCAACGAGTGCCCCAACTTCTGATCAAACATATCTGTTTACAACATTTACTATTTCGGCCACGGTCCTCTGGTGACGGCTGATTGCTGATTTTTCTGTTGTACTGTCGAAGCTAGTGGTACTTCCTTTCGAGGCTGGCGACGTTCGTGCTGGTAAAACTGCGGCTCATAAAGGAAGCTGCGAGGCGTACTGGAAATAATCCAGAAAAATGCATGCCACAGCTCTATCTTCCTAAGTGAAAATAACAGACATATAAAACCTGACTTTTACTGCCACCAATATACTTTGCGTAGAAGGCGTCTATCAAGGCGGGAATTATCAGCTAATCTCATCGATAAGCGCAGTAAAAGGAAAGTGGAGGTTGTAAGCAACACTAATGTACAGTGCTGCTACTCTTCGATGTTAACCATTCACACAGACCTCATGTTCTATAATGAAAGTTTCATTCCAGCACTATAATAAGGGCTATAAAGTGCTAGACGAGCAAGTGTATTTTAGTAATGTACTGTGCTAAGAGGAGAAAAACGTGCAAAAAGAGAATTCAGGAACAACAACGAGGACTTCAAAGCATACTAGGGTGATCGCCGAGGCGCGGGACATCACCGCCGTCTCGGCAGCGGCATTTATCACTAAGCCTTGTTTTGAGGAAGCTCGTTCATTTCAACTGCATAAATAATTTAACCGTGTCGTTCACGCGTGATCTAGTTAGCAGCAGCTCCTGCAGTGGATTCATGCTGCTGATGATGGTTAAGGCGATACATTAACCGAAATGAGTAGCAAAGCTTAGAGGCTGTGGAGAATGCCACGCGCGCCGTGAAATAAATAAAATTTGCTAGCTCACTCTTCGAGCATGGATTCTAGAGTTATGCATTCAGACGCCGTTCCAGCTATAGTGTGCCTCGAATATATTGGCTAGTGTGCCGACCGTGGCCTCCCGGGTGGCACCGCGAGCGATGAATGCCAGAGGCCGCCGCCAGGAGCACTGCAAACTGGGTGGGTACCAGCCGCGCTGCCTGCAGCTTACGAGGCTATCACATCTTCGGTAAAAGGGCTGCTCGCGCTGCATTTCAGCTCTCATTAAGTCGCAACAGACCTCAGCTATAACTGAAGCCGCTGACCATAAGTTTCAAGGTGTGGTTTTAGTCTTGGACTGGAAGCGCCGCACGTATTCTTCATGCTTACGAAGGCTTCTGCGAAGTTTGCGCAACTTAGCCCCAACATTCCGTACTTACTAAGGAAGACCCGGAATTTCTATTCTAACAACCATTAAACCATAGGCATTTATTGATATAAAATATATTTGTAATTTTTCGAACAAGGTGAAATGCTTCAGTTGTATATTGACATGCATATATGATTCTTTGCACTGTACACTTGCTGGCAAGTAAACACCTACGCGCAGTTTTATTTATATATTGGATATGGTGAACAACACAGGAGACAAAGCGGTGCAACACTCCTTTTATGTATATGTATTAACAAGCACACGCATATGTGGCAGAATTGCATGAACAGCAAAGCGGAAACAGAAACCTTTGGTACATCGCGGCCTGTGATTGCACACTAGGTTTTGCCTAAGTCACCATCTTTTGAATAAAGTGTCTGACGACGTTTTTTTTTTTTCTTTCTCAGGTAAACAATAGGTACAAGACGAGGCCGGTTCAACGCGGGGAAGCTCGTTGGTAATGCCGCTTTTGGTGAAAAATGCGTCCAATATATAACTACATCCAAATATGACATATGTGTAGAGCAAAAAGACGGTTGAGGGACACAGAAAAGGTACACAACACAGGTGTGTGTGTACATCGCCTAGAGGAGGCGATGGTGTGCAGCGCCTAATTGTGTACATTTTTTGTCCCTCTTCCTTTTCCGCTACACACCGTCACGGAGCACCGTTACCGACTCGCCCAAATTTCCATCCTTGTGATCATAACTGCATACTCTAAAATTGTTTCTCGCCAAAAAAAAAAGCAGTTGCCGTTTACCTTCCGTCATTTCTATCGATGTTTCGTTTTCATTCTGCGGAATGTGTACTTACCTAGCATCAGAGAGCATAGTAATACGTTCAGTTCAGTTCAGTTCAGTCGTTCAGTCGTGTCCGACTCTTCGTGACCCTATGGACCATGCCACGCAACGCTTTCCGGTCTCTCAGTATCTTCCTAACATCACATAACTTCATCTGCAGTGCCTTGAGGATGTCATCTAACCGTCGCGTTCGCTGCCTACCCCTTCTCCGGCGTCCCTCAACCTTTCCCAACATCAAATCTTTCTCCAACGACTCCTCTCTTCACATCAGACGACCAAAGTAGCTGAGCTTTACCTTAAGAATTTGACCCTCCAATGAGCAGTCAAGGTTTATGGTTGACAACATCGATTGATTTGATCTTCTGGCAGTCCAAGGAACTCTCAAGAGTCTTCGCCAGCACCACAATTCAAACGCGTCAATTCTTCGGCGAGCAGTCTTTTTCACAGTCCAACTCTCGCATCCATACATCACAACTGGAAAGACTATAGCACGAGTTATACGTATCTTGGTTGGCAGACTAATGTCTCTGCCCTTTACTAGGCGGTCAAGGCTAACCATTGCTCTCTTTCCCAGAAGCAGGCGTCTCCTAATTTCATGGCTGCAGTCTCCTTCCGAGGTAATCTTGGAGCCAAAGAAGAAAAAATCTGTCACCGCTTCCACTTCTTGTCCCTTCATGCTCCAGGACTTGATAGGGCAAGACACCATGATCTTTGTCTTTTTAATGTTCAGTTTAAGCCCAAACGTCTCACTCTCTTCTTGTACGCGCATCAGAAGTCTCTTGAGTTCCACTTCACTTTCTGCCATTAAAGTGGTATCATCCGCATATCTAAGGTTGTTGATAAGTTTTCCAGCAATCTTCACTCCAGCTGAAGACTCGTCCAAACCGGCCTTCCTCATGATGCACTCTGCATATAGGTTAAATAGGCAGGGCGACAGTATGCAGCCTTGCCTCACTCCTTTCTCAATCGGAAACCAATCAGTAAGACCATGTCCAGTTCTGACTGTGGCCTCTTGCCCTTCATACAGGTTCCTGAGAAGAGAGATAAGGTGAATTGGAACTCCCATCTCTTGGAGAGCTTAGCACAACCTGCTGTGATCTACGCAGTCAAACGCTTTCGCATAATCAATAAAGCAGAAGTGGATGGGTTTCTGGAATTCTCTTGCTTTTTCCATGATCCAGCGAAGGTTGGCAATTTGGTCTCTAGTTTCTCTGTCCTTGAGAAACCCAGCTTGCACGTCCGGAAGCTCCCGATCCACATATTGCTGCAGCATACCTTGGAGAATTTTCAACAGCACCTTGCTAGCATCACCTTGGCACTGCCTTTCTTTGGAATGGGGAGGTAAACTGACCTCCTCCAATCCGGTGGCCACTGCAGGGTTGTCCAAATCTTCTGACATAATATATGCAGAATGTTAATAGCGTCATGGTTGAGGTTTTGAAGCAACTCAGCTGGGATGCCATCAATTCCGCTAGCTTTGTTCTTAGCAAGGCTGGCTAAGGCCCATTCAACTTCACTCTTCAGGATGCCCGGCTCGAGATCAGTAATCACAACCGTCTTTTGTTGGGTTTGCACATTCGGGTCATTCTTGTACAGTTCTGTGTATTCCTGCCACCTCTTTATCTCTGAGACTTCAGTGAGGTCCTTGCCTTGTTTGTCCTTTATCACGCCCAGCTTAGCACAGAAGCTTCCCTTTGATATCTTCGATTGTCTTATAAAAAGCTGTTGTGTTCCGTAATTGGCTGTTGTCCTCAACTGCTTGGCACTGTATGTTCAGGAAGGCATTCTTATCTCTCTTTGCTATTTTCTGAAAATCCGCATTGAGAACCTTGTATATTTCTCTTTCCCCCATAACTTTTGCCATCCTCTTTTCCTCAGCTATTTGCAAAGCCTCTTCAGATAACCAGTTTGCTTTCTTGCATTTCTTTTGCTTTGGAACTACCTTAGTAGCAACTTCTTGTATTATATCACGAACATCAGTCCACATGTCTTCGGGCTCTTTGTCTTCTAGATCTAATTCTTGAAATCGATTCCTCACTTCCACAGCATATTCTAATGAAATTTGATCCAGATCATACGTGAAAGGCCTTCTATTTTTCTGTGTTTTCCTCAATCGAAGCTTAATTTTGGCAACAAGAAGCTGATGATCGGTGCCACAATCGGCCCCAGGCCTTGTTTTTACTGCTTGTATAGCGCTTCTCCATATCTGCCGGCAAAGAATATAATCGATCTGATTCCTGTACAGACCGTCGGGTGAAGTCCATGTGTACAGGCGCCTGTTGTGCTGTTGAAAATGAGTATTCGCTCTGGTCAGGATGTTTTCTTGACAAAACTCTACTAGCCTCTACCCAGCTTCATTTGGCTCACCAAGACCGAACGTGCCTGTAATTCCGGTTATTTCTTCACTCTCGACCTTAGCATTCCAGTCTCCTATGAGAAAAAAGACGTCTGATGATGGGGTGCGGTCTAAAAGGCATTGTAGGGCCGCACAAAATCCCTCAACGTCAGCTTCGGCAGTAGTGATCAGTGCATAGACTTGGATAACTGTTATGTTGAAAGGGTGACCTTGGATCCGAAGTGAAATCATTCGGGCGTTTATGGGGTTGTACCCTGGCACTGCGTTGCCTATTCTTCTGTTTACTATGAGAGCGACCCCATTCCTTCTCTTGGATTCGTGCCCACAATAAAAGACATAATGATAATGATCGCCGGAGTTAAATTCTCCCATTCCGGCCCACTTGAGCTCGCTGATACCCAAGATATCAATGTTCAATCTGTCCATTTCTCGCTTGACGACATCAAGTTTACCTTGCGTCATAGATCTTACATTCCATGTTGCTATGTGATATACTTCCTTGCAACATCCGACTTTCCGGTCGCTTCCCGACACACCCACAACTGAGCGTCCTTTTGGCTTTAGCCCAGCCGCTTCATTCGTCCTGGAGCTACTAGGAATCGCCATTTGTTCATCCCCAGTAACATGTGGGACGCCTTCCGACCTGGGGGGCTCATCTTCCGGCGCCATATCATTAATGGTATTGTGACTGGCCATAGGGTTTTCATGGCAGGAAGTACTGTAGTGGGTTGCCATTACCTTCTCCAGTGAATCACAGTTTGTCAGAACTCTCTGCCGTGACCTGTCTATCTTGGGTGGCCCTACACAGCAGAGCTCACGACTTCATTGAGTTTTGCAAGCCCCTCCGCCACGACAAGGCAGTGATTCATGAAGGGGATAATAATACTACTCTCCTTGTTCTAGCGGTGGTCCCGTTTGCCAACAAAGCAAGTCTTCTCCGTGCGCCATCGCTTTCTCTTTGGCATTTTTCTCTGCAGTTTAGTGAGAGGCACTGTGGAAACAACAATCAGGAACTCGCTTCACCATTGGCGACACAGTGAAAAAAAAAGGATATAGGCCAGCACAGAACGCGTGCGCAAAACGCGAAAAAAAACGATGTAATCGTCGCCGAGCAGGTAGAAGTGCGGAACGACTCGCATGAGTGAACACCTACACCGTAAATAAATCGCTGCACCTTCGTGAAAGCAAAAGACGCGCAGAAGCAGGTTTAACACGCACGCATATCTACAACCGATTGCTGTATTCTGAAGCGAGAAAACTGCGTCGTCTGCTCAGGTGGTACCCTCCCGACAAGCAGCGCTCTCTGCCGCTAACGATTGGCTTTCATTGCAAACGGTGCCATCCTCGCCCATAGGAAAGCGCGGGTACTCGTCACACTAGCCAGTATATTCTAGGCACTGTAGCTACAGCTGGGCAGGCCAAAACTTGCCTCGACAGGATGTTTCTCCGGAGAAGCTCTGATTCAGCACCATTCGAGGTATTGCATAGGAAAAACTCTACCAAAAGCAGCGCAACAAAGTGCAAATACATCTCACACATTATAAATAACGTTTACATTTTGAGTAGCCGATAGCTGGCAAATAGAAATTCGAAGTCATGATGATACAGTGGAGGCACCGCTCAATCGCCATCTTTCCGCACTCAAGCGTTTTGTGTTCTGGATGAGGTAGCTCCTACAAAGCCTAACTCGCATAGCGCCACATGCGGATGACTGAGCGAGGCATGAGTTTATTGGCACGGCCACGCCGCCCTGACAGGTGTACGGATTGCTTGATAAAGTAACAAAGAAAACGCATGACGCTAAAGTGACGTATGCTTGGTGCGGATTTTGAATATTTTCTTTTTGTAGACTACGAAACACATTGCCAACGACGACGAATTCTGAAATGTGTCGAACATGTCGGCAGGCAAATGGCACCGTAAATATTCAGGCTATTTAAATGGACCGAAATTTTGACTGCCAAGTCAAATGCTGTTGAACAGCGTCAATAATCATCATCATCATTTATTATACCCTTAAAGGCCCCGGGCGGGGTTTTACATAAGGGGGGAGGGGGGGAGGTAACACATAAAGATAACAATCGTTCATGGTCTAAGCATAGGTACAAAAAGTCAAAATGCTCAAATACAACAATTCAAATGAACGAGGCACTGCAAATAAAAAGGAAGAGGAAACAATCGGTTATGAAGCGAAATGACATGTCAAGCGTTCTTTAAATCTAGTCGGGTCACGTTCAGTTACAATGTGTTCGGGAAGCTGGTTCCATTCTTGAATTGCGGCTGGTAGAAAAGACTTATTAAAGGCGTTAGTAGATCCATGTAAGCGCTGGATGCTCATGAAGTTGAACAGACGAGATGATGTGCGCAATGGTGGAATTAACACAGAATCACGGAGATGGTGGACGTTGTGGTACAGGCATACGCGAGAAATGTTGCGTCTTAGGGCTTAAGGGCTGATACCGAGAGATGTCTTAATACTGCTGCTGCTGAAACGAAAGTCATAATTTGAAGATATAAAACGGGCAGCGCGATTCTGGATGGATTCAATTTCGTTAATTAAGTACATTTGATGAGGGGACCAAATTGCAGATGCGTATTCGAGCTTCGGGCGAATGAAAGTTTCGTACGCAAGTTTGCGAATGGATGGCGGTGATAGTGAAAGTGACCTTCTAATAAAGCCCAGAGCTCTCGAAGTGTCAGCAGCTAGTTTGGTGATATGCTCATTCCATGTTAGTTTACTGCTGATTAGGACGCCGAGATACCTGTAAGTTTCAACCTGTGATATGATAGTTGCCTTTAGTGAATATGTATAGGAAATATTAGAACGTTGACGTGACACCTGCATGAATTTGCATTTGGTTACGTTCATTTCCATCATCCAGTCTGAGCACCAGGTATCAATTTTACGTAAGTCGTTCTGAAGGGTTACTTGGTCATCGTGAGAAGAAATGCAACGGTATAAGACGCAGTCGTCGGCGAACAGGCGAATGGATGATGCTATGCCAGTGGGGAGGTCATTTATAAAGATAAGGAACGGCAATGGCCCAAGCACGGATCCTTGCGGCACGTCCGAGATTACTTCGTGTGTGGCGGAATGATGCCCTCCGATGACGGTGTATTGAAAGCGGTTCGTGAGGAAGCAGTGAATCCAGGATAAAGTTAATGGATCAATACAAAGGCGTGAAAGTTTACACATCAGCCTTTTGTGAGGGACGCGATCGAATGCTTTGAAAAAGTCCAGGAATATGACATCGGTTTGGAAAGATGAGTCAAGGTTAAAGTGAAGGTCAGTAGTGAATTCAAAGAGCTGAGTCTCGCAGAAAAGACCGGGGCGGACGCCATGCTGGTTCTTAAAGAAAAATAAGTTATTATCGAGGTGGCTTGCAACTTGGGTGTAGATGATGTGTTCCATTATTTTACAGGCTATGCAAGTTAACGAAATAGGGCGATAATTGGATGGATCGGAATGGTTTCCTGATTTGAACACTGGGGATACTCTAATTAGTTTCCAGTCATCCGGAATCGAACTGCTAACTAAGGACTGGGTGAATATGATCTGAAAGATAAGGCTGGAAATAACTTTGGTGGACTTAAGTACCTTCGCAGGTATACTGTCAGGGCCAGGGCTACTTGACCGCTTTAAGCTGTCGATCAATTTTTCAATTCATTCAGAATTGATGTGAATGATGGGCATCTGAGAAAAGTTTAAAGGAGGTAGGTTGGGTGTGTTCAGGGTAGGTTCTCGAGTGAAAATAGAAGAGAAGTATGAAATCATGACATCGGAACGCTGAACAATCGGCACTGGGGAGTTGTCGTCAGTAAGTAAGGAAATGCTATTGCTTTTACTACGCGTAGGTGCAAGAAAATTCCAAACTTTTGGGGGGTTGGTACGAAGAATGCAGAGTAGGTCCTGGTGATGAAACTTTTTCTTTGTCTAAAAAGCTGTATGTATTCCTTCAGGCAAGTAAAATATTTTTCCCATTTAAGTTCAGAATGTGATGTCTTCGCTGAACGAAAAAGGCGTTTTTTCTTTCGGGATAGCTTTCTCAAAGCGTTCGAATACCACGGGTTTTCTGTATTACCGCGAATAGAAACGAGAGGAACGTACTTATGAATGAGTGATAAAAGTTTGTGCTTAAATAACAGCCAGTTTTCGTTCACGGATTTTAGAGAGGCAGTTTCACGGAAGGAATGGTAAAATATTTCTCACTCTTCGTTAATACCAGACACGTCTGCCCGCCTGTAGTCACGTATGTGTTTTATGGATTTCTGTTGAACAGGGGCTGGGAAGGATAAGTCAAATAGCAGCATTTTGTGATCGCTCACACCATTGACACATTGCACTGACCATGTCAAATCGGGATTGGTGGAAAGAGCTAGATTCAGTGTGTTATTATTGCGAGTTGGCATGCTTGCAATTTCGGCAAGATTAAACATAAGAGCGAGGTCAATAAAATCTTTGGAACAGCGGGAGGATGCAGGTAAGCTCATCCATTCAATATCTGGAAAGTTAAAATCGCCACAAAGAATATAATTGGCGTTAGAAAAGCGAAAATTCAAATCAAGAAGGACCAAGTGCAGATCGTTAGTAAAAGAGGTATCACAATCCGGTGGGCGATAACAGGCAATCAGTATATTTGTGCTTTCGGGAGGCGAAACGTTTACACAGAGAATTTTATGGTGAGATGTAACATCAATAGTGAAGGACTGTATAACCGATTTTATCAGTACAAGAACGCCACCGCCCCTACGACAGGCCCTGTCGAGCCTATGAACGGTGAAAGATGACATGTCGTCAAGCAGTTCATCATTACTGATGTCCGGAGTCAACCATGTTTCGGTGAATACCGCAATATTGCTTTGATTGTTTTTTAATATAGTTTCCACAGTTTCCTTCTTCGGTATGAAACTGCGAACGTTTGCGAGCACGACGGACATAGTTCGACACGCAGGCGCACTGGTGGGAGCTTGAACCGACTGATATGGCGGCGAGACTGGGTGCCGGTGTTTTCGCGGTGACTGCTATGTTTTTAGTTCATGCACGGAGTCGGAGTCATCGTCATACATGTACACTTTATTGCCGACGTGTCCAAATATCGTTCCGTCTCTATCGTCGTTGGCTTTGTCTTTAAGTGAGCATCATGTAGAAGCATGCTACTGAGTTCGCTGAGGCACGAGACATCATCACCGTCTTGGAATTGTTATTGTCACTAGCAATATTGTTCAAATAGTTCTTTAATGCAACAACGTAAATAAATGCAAAGCTCTTGTTCACGCGCCAATTCTGCAGTAACAACTCCTCGCACGATTTAATACCGCTAATGCTGGGTAATGCCCCCAGTAACCGAAACTAGTAGCGCTCTGCGGAATGGCACGTGAATCCTGAAAGCAATAAAAGCTCGCTCGCTCTCCTGAGTTAAAATTCGATCGTGGTGCATTGAGACACGGTTCGAGCAGTGCATGACGCTAATTGCTTCTTCAAAACGTCGCTCCGGAGGAGCGGTTGCCCGGCACGGCAAGAATCTTTGCATAAAACATTTCTGCTAGCAAGAAAATGACGTGCGACTACGTCTGACACATTACAAGCCACGTTTATGCCGTGGAATGTGGACAGATTATTTCAAATGGCAAGACGAAGGCATAACGATAAAACGAATGCACCACTTAACCGCCCAATGTCCGCATGCAAGCCCATCGCTTTCTGGAATGTTTCACAAGTTTAAAAAAGAAAGAAGACGCTAAAAATTAGGGTGCGTTATAATTTTGCATATTAAGTACACCACGTTTCTTTTTGCGAAATAAAAAATTTTAACTCATCATTATCGTAACTTGAAAAGGTTATTTTGTTCTTGTTTTTAACCCAGTAGTTGCATTATTTACAAATCGATGTCAAGATGTCCTTCTAAGCGATTGATGTTACTTGCAATAGGTTTCCACACATGTTTGGTTCTAAGTACCGCGACCGGAAGGAAAGCGTAGCAGGGGGCGGCAGAGTCAGGTGGGCGGATGAGGTTAAGAAGTTCGCTGGGGTCAGGTGGATGCAGCTCTAGCGCATGACCGGGTTAATTGTAGAAATATTGGAGAGGCCTGCGCCCTGCTTTGGTATAGTCAGGCTGATGATGATGATAATGATAATGATGATGACCGCGACCATGAGATAGTCCTTGCCTAAGTTTCAAGCCATTCCACCATCGCAGAAAACACAGTGTGAGGGTGCGAAGAGCTCGTTTTACCTCTGCGACACAGAAGCTTGCTTCAGAGCATTAACTAAAACAGGAAAGAGCAACGCTGTCAAATTTTGACTGTTTAAATTGCACACGCATGCTAGCATTATGATGTTGAGGAGCGCCGGCAAGTGGGTCCATTAGACCACAGAATAGAACAGCTCTTGATAAGACACGAGGTAGTTATAAAGAGTAGCGGTGATATCTAGACCGCCTGATAATGTTTGCTGTGTCAAGGGTGTCAATCATCCACTATTGGAAATAATTGAAAAACAGCGGGCTCAACCTTGTTAGGTAGAGCATTTGCTCCGGTTTCCTAACATTGGTTATGCCAAACAACAAATTTAATTTGGACAAAGTTTCACATCATTATCCAAGAGCAGAATCAAGGCCCCTTCCTTGTTCCATCAGTTAATTCGCTTCTGTGCTAGCTGTATTTACTTGAGCCCCCATCTGCCCACTTTAATTTTTGCCGCTCCCTGATATGCTTTCCTTCCCTTGGTATCCAATTGCTGACCCTCTTCCACCGTAGATTATTCTTTCATTGCAGCACGTGATTGGCCGTTTCTCCTTAATTTTCGTATAATGGCATTAACTGAAATTATTTCTCTTACCCACTGTGCACGCTTGTATCTAATACACCTACGATTTTCGTTTTCAAAGCTCTCTGAATTGTCCTCAATTAAAGCCAGCACGATTCAACCCCAGGTTTCACATGTATTCCTGGTGTTGGTTCCGCCCGAATACTGACAACATTGGACCAGTTCATCTTCAGGGTCTGTGTTTACGATTAGGTGCATTCCAAACTGGATACTGCGTAAGCTACCTCCGTCCTTTTATGTTCTCAAGGTGATAGCCTCGGGCGTACTCTCCCTTCCCTGATAGCTCTGCTCAGGAATGCGGTGGAGGTAAAAATTTTTTTCTTTAAATAGGCAGTGCACGTTGGGGATGTTCAACTGCGAAACTTCATTCTTGATTGGCAGGGGAGTCACTATTGCTGCAGATCGTGCCGATATCTGCAAAAAGAATGACGACGAGAAAGACGGGGTTTGGGAATGAAGTTTGCGGGGAAACCTCGGCGCCATGTTGGCACATTGCCGGCCGGAGGTACAGCTGGGGATTAAACGCAGCGCAGGAAGAGGCAGCCTGGTGTGTTCCTTCCTATATATTTGGTGCCGAAACCCTGAGGAGGTATGTGATGTCCTCCAACGTTCCTTCTTGATGTTTGCAAGAGGAACGCCAGCAACCCTCTAAGAAGATACTAGGAGCTCCGTTAGCCAAAAGCAGGAGAGAGACGAAGAGAGCTTCAGAGAGACACCACGGATGATACATTCAACGATCTTTTCTGAACCGGTAATGCCATGAAGAAAGTGAATTTCTGAAGTCAAAAGCAGGATATATTTTTGAGTGAAAGGTTTTCATGCCCGCCTGAAAACATAACACAATGGCTTATATGCTCAATGAGGAGATGAAGGTTTTTCAAGAAAATATTTTGGCAGATGGCTTATCTACACTAGAGTTTTAGAAAACCATCACTAGGACAATATCTCTCCTCTGGCACTAAACCGAGGCCCATCTGAGGTCTGCTTATGCTACTGACAGGCGTTGGTTTATGGAAGCAGCAGTTAAGCTCCCTGCAAAATCAGCATCGTCCACGAAAGCACCTTCACTAGAGTATTTCACCGAATTACCTTTCGACGTAACCGTTGACCCTATCATGGAGCTTGAAGAGACGCAAGTTGAAAGTTCCACCGTGGTCACAAAGATGCCTTACTTACGGAGGTTAAGTAGCCTCCGGTGGGGCCGGAGTTGGCAGAGGGACTGACTGGATGGGAAAAATTTTAGCCTGGTTGAGAAGCCAGCGTACATGAACTGTGCCGGAGAGGCGGGCTAACTGTCGGTTACGTTGAAGTGAAAGGATACTGCGAAAAGGCTGAAAGAGCGCGGTAGCATAAAGTTTATCGGTGGAAGTGGTTATGGGAAGACGGAGAGCAGCTTTATAAAGCTCTGAAGAGATGTTAAAAGTGTGTCTACGTGGCTCTGGATGATTGAAAGGTATGCACAAGGAGAAGAAATTTGTTAAGAACCAGTCAAAAGGCGTGAGCTTCCCTCAGGTCAGAGGATCGTCTCACAACTCGGCGAAGTAAAGGGGTGAAAGACTGACAGGAAAAAACAACCGCATAGATAGCCCGGGCATTTTTGGCGGCATGCAGAGACATGCCAAAAGCCCGACAGTAAGAAACTTTGGGGATTGGGGAGCCGCACAAGGTAAAATAGATCAGTGAGTCGTCTGCTCGTTGATAGGCACAGTGAAAGTAGGTGTTCTGACCTCTTTGACGCGGGAGAAAGGCCTGCATGGTCATGAAGGGAACAAATTATATCCAATCCCTGCTGAATGGTGTATGATTTCGTCGGCGTAAAAAAAGTACTAAATATTGGGTATAGACGATTACTGAACCACGAGAGGAGCCATGGAGATATTAAAAAGAGTGGGTGAAAGAACGGCACCCTGCGGTGTACTGCGAGTGAAACGGTGGTGTGTTGAAGTAAAGTAATGCCCAGAGCGGGCCTCACGATTAGAAAAAAAAAGCTCGAACATAGTTACACATGCGGTAGTCGCAGTCGGGGCTGGATAGGCAGGTAAGAATATGGACATGGGATATGCAATCGAATGCCTTGCGGACGTCGACAATAAGCAGGGCGTGAAACTGAGAGCTACCACAGATGAATCAAGTAGGTTGTATGAGGAAAAGGCCCTTTGCAGAGACATGGCGACGAAAACCTATGAGGGTATGAGAGAGCGAGTTCGAAACCTCAAAATGCCCACTAAGCCTCGTGAGCGCCATTCTTTCCATCGTCTTGACGACACAGGTCCGAGAAATGGGTCTGGGACTGGAAAGAGCTGGAGGCTTACCAAATAAGTGAGGAAGTCCAGGACAATAGCATAGAGCCTTCTTCCCGCACGGTATTATAGAGGTTGAGAAGGTGCTCATTTGTGTTGTCGGAGAGACTGCGAAGAGCAGGGTAAACGATTCCATCTTCACCGGGAGTAGACCGAGTTGCGTTAGCAGGTGCAGCTTTAAGTTCGCGCAGTCTAAAAAGGGCATCGAGGTCATTGCCTGCACATCCCGAATTTCAAGTGTAGAAAGGGTACAAATGGAGTGGGAAAAAAAGATTTGTAAGGGCTGCGAAAATCTCATCAGGAGACTTTGTGGCTAGGGCTTTAGAGACAGTCGGGGCAGGGGCCGGGGTGGTACGAAGTAGGGTTCAAAAAATGACTCCAGGTTGATTTTTATGGAGCCCCATGTCAAGATTGTTGCATAGGGTATTCCATCGAGAAACCTCAAGCATACAAAAATATGCCAAGATATCTCACAACTTTGAAAGGGGGGTCTACAAATGGAGATAGCGGGGTTCCAGTCTGGCTGTTCGGAGAAGCTTTTTGCGACGCTTCCATGGCCTGAAAAGATTTGGGTTGGTCCTCATAGCACGTTAGTGAAAAAACAGCGCAACAACAACGAGACACACGAGAGACAAGCGCTGACTTACAACTGAGTTTATTGCGAAGAAACATGCTTTCTTATACATGTGCAACAGCCACGTGCGTCACAACCATATCGCTCAAGCATCGGAAAAAGTAACAGAATTTGTAATCATGCAGGCGCGCCAATTTACATGTCCAGTTCACTTTTTATTAATGCAATAGACGGAGTGCTGATACACTTATCATTCAGCTTCGCTATAGCAGCTGTATCGATAATCTCGCGGACAAGGTGTTATTTGTGCTTGGCAAGCACTTTGCACCTGCTGAGTTCAGGAGCACAAGTTTTTGAAGGGCAGCCTCTGCAGTGAACCCCTAAATGTTGGCAAGCCTGCTCACAATTCCTTTTATGCTGTAATAGAATTTCATTCAAACATATTCCCGACTGCCCAATGTACTCCTTTCCTCAGGACACCGGCAAATAATACACAAGGCCTTCAGTACATTCAGCAAAAGGGTTATTCTGCTTTGTCAGGCACACCTGTTTTTTACCACTTGAACTAGTGTTTACCTTTCTACAGAGACTTTAAATTTGTTAGGGGCAGTGAAAACCACATTAACACCAGCCTTTCGTCCAATTTTTTTAAGGCGATGAGAAACATTAAGGATGTACGGCACAGCAACCACCTTCCTCTTACCCTTTATTTTCTCTTGCTCACATTGTTGTTCAAGCCTTGGCAATCTCAAGCGCTTATTCATCTTCTTGGCAACCGACACCAGCACATGCAAAGGATAACCAGCACTAACAAAACGTTCTGTCTGACGTAGGAAGCTAATTTCCATTTTGTGCACGCATGATTTCTTAAAGCATTTGTCAAGCATAAGTTCACAATAGCTCTTTTTGTCAGCTGTAAGTGAGCCGATGGGAACGGCAGTGGCGCCTTCTCCGCCTTAGGCTCATATACCCAACAAGTATGCCCGCTGGTAAACTCAAATCTCAAAGATATTTGAGATGGAAGCTCATGAGTAACAGCAAGTGGCTTTGACACTTAAAAAAATTGACCAACAGCCTCGCAATACTGCTTCCTGGTTGTTCGAGCCTTAGCCTTCACACAGCACAAGGTAGGTGTCGACATACCTGAACACGTTTTTGACATTTGTGCCAGCGAGAATATTGTTTAGGATTCTGTCTTTTGGGCCAGGTACAAATCACTAAGAAATGGCGCAATACATGACCCAATACACACCCCGCGTTTTTGTAGATACACTTTATCCTCCCACAGGACGTACAGTGGTTTTCAAAAATACACGGCCCACGGCTTCGGTACGCGGAGCGGCTGCGGGGCCGCATCGCGGCGCTGCTATCTTCGCTCGGCGCTCGGCGCGAGGGTGGCATATGTGACGACAGCTTTCTCCCTCCCTCTCCCGCTGTGAAGTAACACGCCTTCTGAACACTATGTGCGGCGTTCTTCTGTTTGTTTCGCCGCTGCCGCTCGCTACGAAAGAGGGCGTCTGGACACTGGATGTTCGGGTCATCTGGAGAACTGTGTGGGCAGGTCCACACCATGTGGTGCAGATCTGCCTTCTCCCCCAATATATGCATTTGGGGCCTCCAGATGACACAAATACAGTGCCAAATATTGAGGGGTGGGAGGCTGCCCTATCCAGCTCTGGACTAGAGGCCCAACGATCCCTCGTGACTTGGGCGCGGATAGCAGCGGCAGCCGCTGGAGTCCTGGACTAGGGACCCCCACCTAAGCATCCCCCTCCCTTATCTCTACTCAATAAGGTTTTCACTCGCTCACTCACTGAGGGTGTTCGCATCACCGGTCTCGGCGCTCACCACGTGGGCGATTGGCGTGCGTGTGCGAACACTTGTGCTCTGCTACCTTACTCCTACATTCATAGACGGACGGGCATCGAGACGCGAAAAACGAGTTCCGTGGCTCTCTCGCCGCACCGTTATGCGAACCTATGTCCACGAAGAGTTGAGATGCCGCGCTCTGCAGTGGCAAGATCTTGCTTCTTAGTCTGCTTCTCTTGTGCAGTTGTGGCGAAACTCAGTATGACTTTTCTAGAAAAGATTTCTCTCCTCAATGCAAACTCTTCGAAAGAAGGAATACAAAGTTTAATGGGAACAAGTGTTCTACCATTAGTATACTTGCACTGGAAAAATCGGAGATCTTAAACATTTACTGTGAATTATCTCAGTGTGAATAAATTTGTACATTATGCTGCATTTAATGATATATCACTGGACAGCTTACGTCAAGTAGGATTACACTGTAAGAACTGTGGGTACTAATGAGTTGTCACTAATTTGTAAATTGCGAATAAATATTTTGCTACCCTTCAAGTCATAAATTGTTGGATAGTAATTGCGCTGGACTAGCTAATAGTACTTTTTAAATAATTATCGCCCTCTTTCTAATGGTAACTAAATATGCAATATGCATGGTTGGAAAACTTATATAAAGTATTATATCAGGTAAATAATGGGAGGCGTTAATTATCACTTATTTGTTGATTGCGAATATATATATATATATATATATATATATATATATATATATATATATATATATATATATGTATTGCACTACAACCTCAAGTTATATATCATTGGATAGCTTATGTAGAGTATTATTGCACGAATCAAATAATATGGGTTAATTATTTATCGATAATCTGTTATCGCCATAGACACAGTTCGCCACAATACACCAGATCTAGTCTAATTAAGAACAAGATACTGTAATCCTTACAGGTCTTTCTTGATAGTGGGGTACAATTATACAAAACATAAGCTATTCAAAGATATATAACTCGAACATTTAGCATTGCACTCAATGTTTAATTGCAATTACCAATTTAGCGACAATTAAGTAACACCCATTATTAGTTCTGTGCAATAATACTCGGCATAAGCTATCCAATGATATATAAATTCAGGTTGCAGCGTAACATATACATTTAATCGCAATTAACAAATAAGCAATAATTAACACCTACTAGTAGATCTGTGCAGTGATACTCAACATATGCTATCAAGTGATATATAAGCATGAGTTGTAGTGTCGTCATCATCATCATCAGCCTGAATATACCCACTGCAGGGCGAAGGCCTCTCCCATATTTCTCCACTTAACCCGGTTCTCTGCTAGCTGCATCCACTTGACCCCTGCGAACTTCTTAACCTCATCCGCCCACCTAACTTTCTGCCACCCCCTTCTACGCTTTCCTGCGCTTGGAATCCAGTTTGTTACCCTAAGCGACCATCGGTTATCCTCTCTTCGCACTACATGTCCTGCCCATGCCCATTTCTTCTTCTTAATTTCCACTAGTATGTCGGTAACCTGAGTTATTTCTCTGACCCCCTCTGCACGCTTCCTATCTCTTAATGTTACCCCTACCATTTTGCGTTCCATAGCTCTCTGGGTTGTCATCAACTTAAGTAGACCTCTCTTGGTTAGCCTCCATGTTGGAGGCTAACGTGGAGTTGTAGTGTATTATATATTTAATCGCAATTAACAAACTAGTGATAAATAATTACCCATATTATTAGTTCTGTGCAATAAGACTCGACCTAAGCGACCCAATGATACGTATTTTGAGGTTTCAGTGTAACATATATATTTATTCGCAATTACCAAATTAGCACTAAATAATTAACGCCTATTATTAGTTCTGTGCAATAATACTCGATATAAGCTATTTAATGATACCTAACTTAAGGTAGTAGTGCAACATATAATTTAATCGCAATTAACAAATTAGCGATAATAGTTTAGCGCCTACCAATCATAATTTGCTATAATACTTTATACAAGTTTTCCAACCATGCATGACTTCATGGTGTAGCATATTTCATACTTAGTTGCAATTAACAAAAGAGCGATGATTAATTGAAAAGTACAATCAGCTAGTGCAGCGCAATTATACTCTGCATAGCTATCCAACAATTTATGACTTGAAGGTATAGCGAAATATTTAATCGCAAATTACAAATTAGTGACAACTCATTAATACTCACAATAAGTACAGTGTTATCATACTTGACAAGCTATCCGGTGATATATCATTAAATGTAGCCTAATGTTCAAATTTATTCTCACTGTCATAATTCACAGTAGACGTTTATGGTCTCCGATTTGTCAAGTGCAACTGTACTAGACAAAATGGCCAATGGTAGAACATTTGTTCGCATTAAACTTGGTATTTCTTCTTTCGAAGAGTTTGCATTGAGGAGAGCCGACTTTTCTAAAAAAGTCGTACTGAGTTTCGCCACAACTGCACAAGAGAAGCGGACTCAGTAGCAAGGTCTCGTCACTGCAAAGCGCTGCATCTGAACGCTCCGTGGACATAGGTCCGATAACAGCGCAGCGAGAGAGAGGCACGACACTCGTTTTTCGCGTCTTGATGCACGTACGGCGATGAACGTATGTTGGAGGAAGGTAGCAGGGCGCCAGTATTTGCAAACGCGCGCCGAGACCGGTGATGCAAATAAATATCCAGAGTCCAGGCACCCTCTTTCGTAGCGAGCGTCAGCGGCGAAACCATAGAGGAAGAAAGGAGAAAGGGACGAACGCCGCACATACAGTTCCGAAGGCGTGTTACTTTACAGCGCGAGAGGGAGGGAGAAAGCTGTAGTCACATCGGGCACGCTCGTACCGAGCGCCGGGCAGAGATACCAGCGCCGCGGTGCGGCCCGGCCGCCACTCGGCGGACTGAAGCCGTGGGCCGTGTATTTTTGAAAACCACTGTACGTCGACCTTAGGTACATTTAAAGGAATTCCAGGAATCCTTGGATTGCCATTCCGCAGTCGTTTTGAAAAGCGACCGCACCAAACGTATCTATGCATTCTTTGTAAAAAACTAAAACTTGACCGGCTCTTACGAGGAATCACAACTTGCAAGGAATCTTGCCTGGACGTATTTTTCAATGTAAAAACGCATAAGCCTGACTGGCCCTTAATGGTAATAGTTTCTGAGGACGGTGCTTGGCAAAAGACGCTCGGCACGTTCTTGCAGGAAAAACTAAAACTACTAATTATTACGATCCCTTTCAGGTAAAATACTCTGACGACGTAGTGATGTTTTTAAGTGACAACTTTAACAGTGACTTTGCAGCGTGTTCCATAGATGTGAAAGATTTATATTATTCCATTCCCCGAGACGAATTGATGATATGTGTTGAAGAATGCATAGATACGTTTGGTGCGGTCGCTTTTCAAAATGACTGCGGAATGGCAATGCAAGGGTTCCTGGAATTCCTTTCAGTGTACCTAAGGTCGACTTACGTCCCCTGGGAGGATAAAGTGTATCTACAAAAAACGCGGGGTGTGTATTGGGTCATGTATTGCGCCATTTCTTAGTGATTTGTACCTGGCCCAAAAACACAGGATCTTAAACAATATTCTCGCTGGCACAAATGTCAAAAACGTGTTCAGGCTCCCTAGGGGGGAGAAGGCGCCACTGCCGTTCCTATCAGCTCACTCAAAGGTGACAAAAAGAGCTATTGTGAACTTATGCTTTACAAATTCTTTAAAGAAATCATGCATGCACAAAATGGAAATTGCTTCCTACGTCAGACAGAACGTTTTGTTA
Source organism: Amblyomma maculatum (assembly GCF_055883805.1). NCBI lineage: Eukaryota > Metazoa > Arthropoda > Arachnida > Ixodida > Ixodidae > Amblyomma > Amblyomma maculatum. The sequence goes on from NC_139352.1 coordinate 131,668,226, forward strand.
GTGCTCGTTATCCTTTGCATGTGCCGGTGTCGGTTGCCAAGAAGATGAATAAGCGCTTGAGATTGCCATGACTTGAACAACAATGTGGGCAAGAGAAAATAAAGGATAAGAGGAAGGTGGTTGCTGTGCCATACCTCCTTAATGTTTTTCATCGCCTTAAAAGAATTGGACGAAAGGCTGGTGTTAATGTGGTTTTCACTGCCCCTAACAAATTTAAAAGTCTCTGTAGAAAGGTAAACACTAGTTCAAGTGGTAAAAAAACAGGTGTGCCTGACAAAGCAGAATAACCCTTTTATTGAATGTACTGAAGGCCTTGTGTATTCTTTGTCGGTGTCCTGTAGAAAGGAGTACAGTGGGCAGACGGGAAGATGTTTGAAAGAAAGACTATTAGAGCATAAAAGGAATTGTGAGCAGGCTTGCCAACATTTAGGGGTTTACAGCAGAAACTGCCTCTCAAAAACTTGTGCTTCGCAACTCAGCAGGTGCAAAGTGCTTGTCAAGCACAAAGAACAGCTAGTCCGCGAGATTATCGAGGCAGCTGCTATAGCGAAGATGAACGATATGTGCATCAGCACTCCGTATATTGCATTAACAAAAAGTCAACTGGACATGTTGTAAATTGACGCACCGGCATGATTACAAATTCTGTTACTTTTTCCAATGCTTGAGCGATTGGGTTGTGACGCACGTCCCCATTGCAAAAACCAGTGCCACTGGGTCCCAGCGCCCCAGCGCCATACCTGATTATGGTCCCAGTATGACGCTGGAAACTGGGCGCACTGGGACGCGGCATACTGGGACGCTCCACACTGGCGGCACTGTTCGCCCGGAGAAAAAAAAGGCGTGGGATAAAAATTAAAAAGTAAAAAATAACGAAACAAGTTCGGTACGTAAAAAAAATCCTAAAAAAATTAGTGCACCAAGCTCGCTTCGAACTCAGTCCCTAGCACATTACTAATCACTAGCAGAGCATAATCACTAGCTCAGCACGCTAACCACAAGGCCACGCCAACTTCTTTTTTCTTTATTGCATGAATTTGTACAAATACGTCTGTAAAAGATCGTAGTTGCCATGCCCCTTGGCTGACAACCGTGTCTAATGAACTTTCATTACCACAAGTTCGCCCATCAGATTCGAGACGTCCTCCGCAGCGTCTTGCTGCTTCAAAATTTCTTTTAGTTTATACGCTTGTTCAACAAAATAGTCACCTACAGATCGTGCATCGACATCAAAGTGTCTATAAACCATCCTACTCCTCCAAATACTTTGAAGGCCCAATAGCATGATGAGGTCATACTGAAAATCATCAATAACAGTTGTCAAGTGCCGAATTCCACGTGGCGTTAATGGCAAGTCTTTTTTAAGTGTCCTTTGTAACACCATCCCAGTAAACACCGCATCCCAACAATCCAGGAACACGTGCTCAACTGTTTCAGGTTTCCTACATAGTTGACGGTTTAATCCCCAAGGTAGAAAAGGCCCTTCCATCCATGTTTTGACTGGCAGGGTTCCTGTATGCAATTTAAAAAAGAATGTTTTTACGCCCGGTGCAACAATCATGTTTTTAACTCGCTTGAGCACGTCTTTCCCTGGGCCTTCACAGTATAAGGTTCTGTACAATGGAGCTGTGAACAATTGTGAAATAAGATCCTTGTACAGCCGCTTAGGTGGTACTGTCGGTAAATACTCTACAGAGTACCGCACGCGCAAAAACCTAAACAACCACACCAGTTCTCGCAGGAAGCGTGACACAGTGTATCCCCGAGCAGAGCATGAAGAGACTATAAACTCTGGAACTGCACTGGATAGCATGATTTGCATAAAGGTTCTCAGGAATGCATCTTTTTGGTCACGTAGGAAACAAAACCTTAAAAACCATCTGCCGCACATATAGATGCATTAGAGACAACCCTCCATCTTTAACTCGCAGAAAGAGATTATCTCTGCTAATTCGTTCCCAGTTGGACGACCAAATGAAGACCGCAAATACACGATGGAACCTTTGTATATTGATTCGAGCACAATACAATACTTGAAGTAAATACATTATTCTTGCCACAAAAAGGTATTGCATAAGTCGCACAGGCGAAAATAGAGAGGTTAAGTCCCATTCATCCTTTCGTCCTTTCCCGTATTTCTTCCGTTTTTTCATTCCAGTAATTCGTATTTTCCCCGTATTTGTCCAATGGGACTCCCAAATAAACTCCGGGCTTTGTAGCCCATCTTACTCCACAGAAAATTTCCGGTTCTTCTTCCCATTCCCCGTGCCAGACTCCGAGACTTTTCTTTAAATTAACAGCACTACCAGTCTGCCTGCAATACCTTTGTGTTACTTTCAAAGCTTCCGAAACGCTTTCGCGGTCTTCACAAAAAAGCGCCACAACATCAGCGTATGCCAATATTTTCACTTCACATACTCCCAGCTTAAAACCACGGATGTATTCGTTAGCAGTTACCATTCTACACAATGGTTCCAAATATATAGCAAAGAGGAGAGGAGACAGTGGACATCCCTGCCGCACAGATGCTCTTACATCAATTCTTTCAGATAACACTTTGTTAATCATAAGGCGTGTACAACAACATGCATAAGCCATTTTAACTCCTTTCAATATAACGGCACCAACACCAATATGTTCCAACAAACAGTACAATATTTCATGAGACACACGATCAAATGCTTTTTCAAAATCAACTTGAACCATGGCCACTCTCCTGTTTAGAGCATCGCAGCACATGAACACACTGCGCGCTACATGAATATTACTAAATATGCTTCTGGTCTTTATTCCACATGTTTGATGAGGTCCGACAATATCTTTTATAATTATTGCAATCTCTTAGCTAACACCTTCATCAGAATTTTATAATTAACATTTGTTAACGTGATCGGTCTATAGCTTGTAACTTTTAAAAGCATGGCTGGCTCATCAGTCTTGGGAACCTAGACCGTATGCGCGTTGCTAAACGACGGTGCCAGATAACCCACATCAAAGCACTCCTTGAAAAGCCTAAAGAGCATGATAGATAACTCACTTTTAAGGCTCTTGTAAAAGGCCGCACTCAAACCATCTGGTCCCGGGGACTTTCCGACATTCAATTCATCAATGGCTTTTTCTATTTCCTCCACACTTATTTCGTTCTCTAACTCTTCCGTAACTTCTTTGCCTAATATTGGCATCAGAGGCAAAAAGTTATCTCTAAACCCTTCTTCACTTGGTGCTTTGCTCGAAAACAGCTCACGGTAATGCTCCACGAAGGCGCTCGTAATTCCGCCTTGATCATCATGCCTCTGCCCCTTTGTATTCAATAACCGTTATCTCGTTCGCGCGCGCATATCGCTTTTCATCAGCGAGGGCGCGTTTTATTGGCGTCTCGCCACCGAGCCATTTTTCCGTGCGCGCTGTTATCGCAGCGCCTCTGTACTTCTGGGCATCCAAAGCCTTTAGCCTAACTTTCATGCCTTTTATATCATACATGAACATACCCGGCATTCGTTCTTCTTCACGCCTTAAATATTTTAAGAGCTCTTGCAGTTGCTTTTCTTCTTTCGTTTCCTCATACTTAATAATGGAAGAGCGCTCAATTTCATTCATTTTAACCTCCTGTTTAAATCGTTCCCAGGATTCAATACAGCTGTTTCGCTCTCATAAAAAATATTGTTACGTGCTTTGTACACACGGGGGGTTTATTTACAGGGATCGGTCCAAACAGGACTGCGGCGAAGCGTACAAACGTCCCCCTGCCCTTGCTCTTCTTCTTCCTTCACCGATCTACCCGACCGTTCTTCTTCATCTTCCGTCGACGTTCTACGAAGGCGCGTGCCAATATCAATGCTTTCCTTAACTTTTCCTAAAAATAGTTCGTCTTCTGTAATCCTCGAGTTTATTTTCCTTAAGTCCCACTTCATTTTTGATTTACACTGCTTCGTTCCGCCCAGCGTGACCGTAACTAAGCAATGGTCACTAAATTACACTTGCTTCACTTCATACTGTTCCCAGGTAGGCGAAAACTCCGGCGACACATATATTCTGTGAAGTCGCGCGTGACTACTACCTTGAAAATGTGTGAAATGCATACGTTTCTCACCATTCACCAGGACTGTTACGTCCTCTAAGCTGCACTCATTGAGGACACACTTCAGCAATTCGGCACTTTGGTCTTTTTCAACATTTCTATTCGAACGATCCTTAGAGTGTACAACACTGTTGAAATCTCCCAAAAATACAAGAGCACGACTGCATTCAAGGAAAGGCACCAACTGCTCAAAAAGGTCGTGCCGTTCTTTTTGTGTCGTTGGTGCATACAGGACCACCACCCTTACCACACAGGTTTCGTACTTGATGTCGCACACGGCGAAACACCCCCTTGCACAAGTTATTACTTGCTCCACTGCGATGCTTACACTTTTCCTCAGGAAAAGACAGCAACCTGAAGACAAACCGACTGCATGGCTTACGCAAACATTGAAGCGTGACCGAAAACCAAACACCATATTATCTGTTTGCTGCTCATTCTCAACCTTTGTTTCTTGTATGGCTACGATGTTAAATCTAGTTCGCTCAACAAACGGTTCAACTGCACTTGCTTCCGTCTCGAGGCGAGCCCTCGGACGTTTGGAGTGCCCACTTTTAGCGGTTTTTTCTAATAAGCCATACACTAAACCCAGCTAACAAACAATGACTGAAGGCTCACTTCTTCAGTCTCTCGTCGCGAGGGAGCGACGAGGACCGCAACGAGGTTTGCGATAAGGCTAACTTGCCTTTCTTAGCGCCTTCCACCCTCCACTGCTTTTCTAGTCGACGCAGTTCGCGTTCTGTAGCTGGTACCTTTTCGTAGTCTCGTGGTCTCTTCATGGAGGTGGTTGTCATATCCATCGCGGACTCAGCAACGCTGCCTTCCAAAGTGCCTTTCGCTGTTGGCTGATCCGAGGACATAGCAGCCTCCATCCCCTTTCCAGTCGTTTCTTCAGCGGGTTCGCTAACTTGCGTCTTCCCTCCACCGGTGGTGTGCTCCGGCTGTTGGACAGCAGGTCCCTTTCCGGTTCCTGCAGGGGGCAGGGCTCCAGCGCTCCCCAGTTCCTCCTGGTCCATGATCAACTCGCTCCCGTCGTCTTGTGGGGGCACAATACCCGTGGCCACACGGGCATACGTGCGAACGCATCCCTCCCGGTCGTGCCCGAAGATATGACACGAACTACATCTCGGAGGGCGGAATTACGTCGAATGTGGCCTGTCTTCTTACATCTTAAGCATATTGGTGGCCGTCCAGGCACCACCACTAACACAAGCCCTCCGTAAAACTTGTACATGTGGGGCAAATCATCGATCGAAAGCCCCTCTTTGAGCACTATTTTTACTAGCCGAGTTGTCGATTTGGCCTCATCAAAACCCCACTGCCACGCCAACTAAATTTTGTCGAAACATTTCTGCATTTTAAGTCATTACCCGCGTTTATAAGGTTGGGACTTCATGTTTCGCAGTCTACAGGCCCATTGCTACCGCTCTAACAGTTACAACTTCTTGATCATTGGAGCTTGCTGTCTGCTCTCACGACTTGCAACTAATGTGTGGGTGCCTATGCGCGCTATTTTGTGCACTGCAATCATTTTAACAGTGCAATTTGACATCGCTGGCAAATTTACCAACGCCTGCTCTTGGGTGGTGCTCTGCTACCGTGAGCGTAATTTTCGCTGAACACGGAGCTTTAGTCGAAGCCTTCAAGGAAAAACGTGCGACCAAGCTTCAATACCGGCAAGCGCCGCATCGATGACCCTAATTGCGTGTAAATAAACCTTATTTTGCGATGGCCGAGGGCTCGGCTGCTTGATACGCAGAGTAAGAAGGAGCGCAAAAGCTTGAGAAACACGCCAAATATTATGCATTACAAGTGCTGTATGTTGTTTTTTCTTTCATAGGCCCACCGCTCGGTAAACTACTCCCTTCCTCGTTTTAGTTCTTCTTTCTGCTGTTTTTACTGGGCCGTGGTGCGGCTACGCTCGCCTGCGATTGAGCTTGTATTGAACATTTTGGCAGTAATCATTGTGTTAGAGTGCCCTTAAGGTCAGCTGTGAAGTTGGTTATGCATGTTAGCCCACATTATTTAATTCCAGCTTTAGTTGTGCGCTAATCGTCAGTAATCGTTAATCGAAACGACCTATCTAAACATGGAAACTCTAGAAAAAAGGTACTGCCTTTCTTTTCTTACAAATGCGCAACGACTTCGCAGCAAAAAGCGCTTGCTTGAACCATATTTTTTATATGCGCCCCGATGGTCGATTGCGAGTACGCTGTTGCCCTGTTGGCCCCTGAGTGTTGCTACTCCAGCTGACGCCGCAGGCCGCACCGGCTATACTGGGGCACTGAGACCAGTGCGGCCCCAGCGCACTCACAGCGCTTCTCCCAGTGCATCGTGGATGCCAGCGCCATACACAGAGTCAAAAGGCTAATCCCAGATTTTTTCTCCCATCGCACCAGTGCAGCCAGCGTCTTCCCGTTACTGCTCCAGTGAATATCGCAGACCTCCAGCGTGCCCAGCAGATCCAGTGCAAAACCAGCTCGAAAATCTTACTAGTTTCGCACTGCAGATGCTGGTTTTTGCAATAAGGGTGGCTGTTGCACATGTAAAAGAGGGCATGTTTCTTCGCAATAAACTCAGTTGTAAGTCAGCGCTTGTCTCTCGTGTGTCTTGTTGTTGTTGCGTTGTTTTTACACTAATGGATAACCAACACGCCCAAGCAGCCGTTGTTGCAAAAGTCGTAGGACGTGTAGGAGGCAGACGAGAGACGACTGCGAAAGTCATGCCACACGGTATGTCGAATGCGCTGCTTGCGGATGGGTATCCCAAGAGGAATGGAGATGGAAATAATGGCATCATCATCATTATCTGCCTGACTATACCCACTGCAGGGCGAAGGCCTATTCCATATTCCTCCAATCGAGCCGGTCCTGCGCTAGCTGTACCCACGTGACGCCTGCGAACTTCTTAACCTTATCCACCCACCTAACTTTCTGCCGCCCCCTTTCCTTCTCTTGGAATCCAGTTTGTTACCCTAAGCGCCCATCGGTTATCTTCTCTTCGCAGTGCATGTCCTGCCGAGGCCCATTTCTTCTTAATTTCCACTAGAATGTCAGTAACTTGAGTTATTTCTCAGACCCACTCTACACGCTTCCTATGTTTTGTCATTACCCTTACGATTTTTCATTCCATAGCGCTCTGTGTTTCCCTTAACTTAAATAGAACCCTGTTTATCCTCCACCTTTCGGCCCCATAGGTGAGTACAAGTAAAATACAACTGTTGTATACTTTCCTCTTGAGCAATACCGGTACGTTGCTAGTCATAACCTGCGAGTCCTTGCCAAATGCGCTCCATCTTAATCTTATTATTCTCCTTATTTCCCTTTCATGGTGCGGATCTGCTGTGACACCTGCCCTAATCGACATTTTCGCCTACTACTTCCTGTGCTTCGCTATCTAACGTAAAATTCTGTTTCTTCCCGAGGTTGTTGAACATTACCTTCGTCTTCTGCATATTGATGTTCATGACTACCTTTTTACTTTTCCTGTCTAGGTCATCAATCATTATTTGCAGTTCATCCCTTGAGTAACTTAGCAAGGCAATGTCATCAGCAAATCAGATTACGGAGGTATTCTCCATCTATTCTTATCCCTATCTGCTCCCATTCAAAGTGCATAAATACTTACTCTAAGCAAGCAGTGAATAGTACTGGGAAGATCGTGTTTCGTTGCCTAACACCTTCAAAAAGGTCACAGTTGTGAAGTGATTAATGATTGTTGCACAAGGACAATGCACCCGCTCACACGGCCCTATTTGTACGGCCCTATTTGTCAAGCAGTTTCTAACAAGCAAAAATATTACTGCGATAGAGCATCCTTCTTATTCACCTTATTTGGCTCCGCGTGACTTTTTTATTTCCTAAAGTGAAATCTTGCTTAAATGGGATCCATTTTACCTTCGTTAAGGCGGTTCAGACAAAAACGGAGAATCTCCTGAAGAGCCTTCCAAAAACCTCGTTCTAAAACAGTTACCAGCAGCGACAATACCGAATTCAGAAGTGTGTGATTGCTGAAGGGAACTACTTTGAAGGTGGCAATATCAGATAATCGATTCAGTAAATACAATAATTTATTGGACTAGTCTCGTTTATTTTGTGTCACGCTGTTTATCTTCCAGCACTCACGTGTGGCTCGTCTACACAATGGTTTCGCAATGCCGGCAATACTGCTCAGGTTCCTACCGAGTCAAAAGCTTTTTCGTAATCAATGAATGTTATGTATACGGCCTAGTTATATTCCGATCATTTATGACCTGGTTGATCATATGGATACGATCGATAGTACTCTTTCAGAAAACCTGCTAGATCTTTTGCTTTATTGCAGTCTAAGGTGGTCCTAATTCTATTAGCGATTACCTTAGTAAATACCTTATACATAACGGACAGTGCGCTGAATAATGTACTAAGGAAATAATGTAGTGGTCACTAAGAAGAGTATCGGCAATGCCTTACCACTGCGGTGATAAAGGACCAGATCAGTAAGGGAGGTCAGGGATTGTACGGTTCTGGCAGTATGCACCCCTCCTAGTGGGTACTCTGGGGGTCTTGAGGAGAGTGAGGTGAGCTTGCTTGAAAGCGGCCGGCACGAAAGGTCTGCGGATGTGTGGGGGCCATTAAAGTCTCCGCAGAGAGGTGCAGCAGTATGAGCGGGCAATGTGTCAATAAATTTAACTAGGGCCACGTATTGTGTGACGTGGGTGCGTGTGTGTGTGTGGGAGGGGGGAGGGGGGTAAAGTACAGCAATGCCAGGCTGAGGTTATCCCGAAGAAGATAGTAGAGGGTGCCCTCCAGATAGGATTAGAGCGTTGCGGAAATGTCCAGGGCTGCTACCGAGAGGTCACGACGAATGTAGGTAGCAGATTGGGGGTTAAAAGCTAAAGATTAAAATGATCTATAGCCGGAAACGTTAGCGGAGCAGCGAGTTTTCTAGAGGAGAGACATGATGCATAAACGTGTAAAGAAAGTTATTATAAGCATCTGCTCCAAATATAAAAGGCTATAAAAGGCATCAAAAGGCAAATATGAGACAAATGTACACAATTTTTGTTTTGCGAGTACTCGCTTTCTCATTGCAGCTTTTGGGGATACACATAAATCCCCTATCCGCTTATAACGGGCGCACGTTATGATCACGTAAGGTTCGATCCGCGCACGCTTTTAGGGGGGATGGTAAGAGGGGGACATACCGGTCACCACCACTGACTTCCAGTTTCCCGCAGCAACTCCCCCGCACCCTTACTTCTTCCTCCTTGGCATAGCTGAATGCCCTGCTTGCTACAGTCCTAGAAGAGCGCCCCTCCCGCGCATTCTTCTTGTATTTCGGCAGTTGAATGTCTGCTCAGACGTTCTGACGAGGGAACCAGCGCCGTCAACTGAATCGTCCGCTTATCGCACACACATACCGGTGTACCGGTGAGCACGAAGTCAGATGAGATCAGCGGAAGATTTCTCCCCCTTTTCGCGTGCGCTACCTCTTTTGGTAGTATTCTTCCACCCCCAAACTTGAGCCGGACGTCGCTCGCAGCAGCGGTTGTTTTTTGAGTGCTGTGTTTTGCCGTGTATTGCTGCTTTTTCCTAACATAAAAGCTTGCTTCGAATACTCACTCGTGTTTGACGCATGTAATACCATTTTACCCCTCTATTTGACATCTCGAACAAATAAAAAAGGAGCTGAAGCCTGAACCTGCAAAAGCGTTGCCGGGCTTACAGCCAATTGAAAATAACTAAAAAGAAGCGAAAGATCAAGAATGAAAAAAAAAAAAATGCTTCTTAAACAGTGAAATAAAAGTAATAATAACAATGAAAAGAATAAGTAAAAACAAGGTCTGGGTCACAATGTGCTCTGCGTTGGCCTGAGGAAGAAAAAAATCCAGAAGGTAGAATCCAGACCAGCAAACAAGAAAAAAAAACTGGAAACAGTAGCGGAAAAGCAAAGAACAATAGCAAAACAATGAAAATACAAAAATTGACAAAGAATCTGCAGTGAGAGAGATATATGTATAGAATATAAAAATAGAAAAAACGAGAGACTGGAGTAATTTAGTAAGCAGGATGGTGCAGAACAAATAGAAATAAAATGGGCTGGAAAATAGAGATTGGCAGTCTCTTATGACATTATAATGGTGGGTCAAAAAATAGAGGGACAAACTACAATGGGGAGCGGAAAAATGAAATATAGAAATATGTACTCTTGACTTCATATTTAATTATATATAGCTCTTGCTGCTACTACTTTCTAGCGAAAATCGTGATCAGTCATGTTTCTCCAAAACAGCTCCAAACATTCTTTTTATATATATGTACTTCCGTGTGCTATGACCTGTTGTTCATGGTGGAATAAAAAGGCTATAGAGATAACATTTAAATATTAACCAAAATGCTTTCTCAGAAATTTCATTGAATTGCTTCTAGTACGCGTGTATAAACTATACGAATATCGATTCCTGTTTTTGATTTGAATAGTAACACTAAATGTTATTTTGAGATTAAATATAGCCAGGCCTCAGCATGACGCAGACAGTATTGGGATCTCGAGAGATAATGTAGTCCATTGTCGGTTATTTTTAGAACGGCTTGCAGACATTGGAAAAAGACCAGAGAAAGTGGTCCAATATAGACACTTTTTAAAACCGCCATGGCTCATAATGAAATCCAACAGTAGAAAGTGGTCCAATGTAGCCAATTCTTACAAGTGGCACATCCTATTGGGTGAACGTCCGGCTAAGTGGTTCAATCTAGCCAATTTATAAACGCGGTTACACCAATATCGGGAATTAGGTGATAAACTGGTCCAATATTGCCAATATTTAGACCGGTGGCACCAACGTTGATTGATCATGTGAACCTTGGTCCACCTTTGGATGTGCTCTAGACTGGCTTCACTGATGTCGGTCAGATAGCCGCGAAGTTGGACCTCTGTAGGACCACTGTTTGCCAGTACATTACCAATACTGCTCCACTGCCTTGTGCTTCCTGGTAGGCTGTTGACGAAGAGGAGAGGTTCGGGCTGGCGGCGAGAATTAAGCTGCTTTAAAGGGGCGATGTTACTGCCCGACGTTGCGGAGAAGGCCGCAGATATATGAGGACAATTGCGAGTTCTTTCCAGGTGGCCGGCTTGGGGAAGTCTCCGATAGCAAGACGTTTGCTAGGGAACAAGAGAACGCCGTTCTTTTCGGTGACATGAGCAAGTATCGTCAGCTGGGTTGCAGCAGAGTAACAATTTTCAAGTAGAGCTGTAGTCCGGTTTCATTAGCGCTGAAGCCGCAGAAGGTGTCAAGGGAAATATTTCGAGAAAACGACAACATCATCAATATAACAAATACACGTTTCCCATTTCAGCCCACTGCGAATATTATCGATCATTCTCTCCAAGGTGGCTGGAGCATTGCACAGGCCGAACGGTCGAACAGAATGGAAGCCGTCGGGGTGATGAAGGCTGTTTTCGGGGCTCAGCGGAAGCCATCGGTACTTGCCAATAGCCGGAGCGTAAATCTAGCGACGAAGAGAACTCCGCTCCATGCAAAGTCTGGGCGCGTCCTCAATTCGTGGTAGTGGATAAACATCCTTCCGGGTGTTTTGCTCAGACGGCGGTAGTCTACACAAAAGCGGATCGTGCCATCTTTTTTCATCTCCAGGACAACCGGAGAAGCCCAAAGGCTGTTAAAGGGTTCCATGATTCCCCCTAGAAGCACATCGTCGACTTTCACGGATGAGCAGCGCTCAGTGGGCGATACGTGGTATAGTCGCAGGCGCAAGGGACCGTGCGTACCAGTGCCAATTACTTGAAAGGCGGCCAAACCGTGTCCGATAGGAAGGCTGGGAAGCGTCAAAGGAAGCACTGAGCAGCTGAAGCAGGGCTACTATTTGGTCACGTTGAGCCAGCGGAAGTTCGACAGCGATAGCTCGATGAAGGGCGTTGACAGGAAACTTATCGCTTGTAGTCGCACAAGACATCAGGGCAGCCACTTAGAGAAAATCGCGAGGTTTGGAGAACATGTAGACGAGATTCGTGTCCAACTCTTCAATGTTGACCAGCCAATCGCCACGAACGACAGCCGTCGGGCATGGTAACGGGTTGGAGACATAGATTGCACAGCCGCCATCAGAAATCGTGAGAGCGGCGAAAGAAAGAAGGCGGTGATGGTGGGGGGAGGCAGCTTTGAGGGCAGAGTTCGAATTAAGCGGAACAATTCAGAAGATAGAGGAAGGATGTCGCTGTCTTCAACTACAAAGAATTCATTAGAGCATTCAGGCGGGTCAAATTCAAATCAAATTTATGTTTGTACAGCTTTTAATCTGTGCAAACAGCTTGACAAAGGCCCAGGAAACCCGTACACAACATATCAGAAGCAAACCGCAAATTCCAAAGTTCATTAATAGTTCTGCTATGACATCCAAAAGGGTTATACAATGCATACGTCACTGGGGCATGATACAAAAAAAAATAAAAAAGTTGATCAATAATAAAATTACTGCAAAAATCTCAACAAGGCAGAAAGTTCGTAAAGACGTACATAATATTTAAAATAACACAAGTATGGATAGATTATTTGTACGAAGTATAGGTTCTCAAATGCTTAGGACTACAACCAACAGTGCCTTTATATTTGTGTAGAAAAAGGGGAAGATTATGAGCCAAGGATTGTTACTTCTAGTCTGTTCTAAAATGTGGTAGAGACCACGTGTCAGTGCATCTAGCGTTTACTCTTGCAGTCCGGTGTTCAAGAGATGCACGTTTTACCAAGAAATTACCCATACTGGTCGAACGGAAATGCGTTAATTGTCACAAGCGATATTCATAAATAATATCCACGTGGAACATAACATTAAGTGAATTTATTATTGGTTGAATATTTGACGTTTGTTCTAAGTTTATGATGAGACGAATAATTTTGCTTTGCAAGGCAAGAAGCTGGTTCATATTTGTTTTAGTTGTTGACCATACTAGACTACAGCCGTAAACGTTAGAAAGGAACAGAGCACAGTAAATTTGCAGTTTAGAACTTATGGGGAGCAATGTGCGACAGCGTGAGGTTACACCAGTAACATTAGAGAGCTTTTTATAAATATGGTTTATATGAGCGTCCCATTTAAGATGCGAGGAAAGTATACACCTAGAACCTTAAGCTCATGAAGTGGATCTAGGGGAGGAACTTCTTTATTATAAGCTAAAAATATATAGGCTTTGGATTTAATTAGGTTTACCTTAAATTTATTGGCTTTGGAAGAAGCTGAGAGTTTAGTAAGGACATCATTAGATCTTAATACTAGTTGGCTGATATTATTTGCAGAAATATGTAGGCGCCCTATCATCAGCATAGATTACAAATCAAACTGAGGTGGCAATATTGACAATATCAAATAAGTTTTAAATAAAAGGGGGTCCAAAACACTTCCTTGTTGTACGCCACAAACTATTGGTAAGAGAGGTGACCTTTTGTTACTAATGCATACACACTGGTGCCTATATTCCAGGTAAGATTGCAGTAGAGCCAAAGCTGTTCAACAAATTCCATAAGATGAGAGTTTATTAATGAGAGTACTATGATAGATGGAGTCAAACGCTTTGCGGAAATCGATCAATATTCCGGCTGTGAGTAAATTATTATCAATATTTTCCAAAACTATTTCCTTCAGGGTTAGCAAAGCAGCCTCAGTCGAACGACCTTTTATAAAACCACACTGTGAGTCTGTTAATATGCTTTTTTTTTTGTGAAACAAGTTTGCAATACGAGAAACAATTAGCTTTTCTGCTCCCTTGGAAAACACCTGGAGTACGCAACTTGGCCTGCAGTTGGATACAAGATTATCACCTCCTTTATATAATACAGACACCCTTGCACATTTCATAGCAGTGGGAAATATGCCTCACTCCAGTACCAGATTGAAAATATAACCTTAAGTAGATTTTAGCATTTTTAATACGTATTTAATGGGTTTAATTTGAATATTGTGAACATGTAGTGACCTACTGTTAATTAGACCCATGAATGTGCTGTATATTTCGCTTTCATTCATAGAGTTAAGAAATATGCTTTCAACAGTATACTAAGCTAAACAACTGTACTGATTGAGTACAAATTGGTTTTCCAGTGTTTACGAACTAGTGATTGAAGTGTACTGCCAAGTCACGATCTTTCAGATCGCACCCATTTATGGCAGTTGTTCTTGGAATTGAACGAAAGCAATCACGTCCAAAGAGATTATTTATAATATTCCATGCAGCACCAGGCCGTTGTCTGTTAATATTGTGAACAGGTTTTCATAATATACATTCTTTTCCCCCTTAAGCTCCGCGTTTACTTAATTTCTTGTCTTTTGAACTCCTTTATCGCAGCTTTGCAGCGCGATTGGAGAAATGCATGATTGAGGCGGTTTTTATTTCTGATCAATTTTAAATGCTGCCAGTTAACGAATGGTTTTCTTGTTTTATTTGATGGTTTTACTAATACTATAGAAAAATGTTTGGAATATGTATTTACAAAGCCTGTAATAAATTTACTGTATGTCTCATTTGCATCTTTTTTGCTTCAGACCGTACACCGATCACAAGCCATTATGTCTTTTTTGAACAATTCCAGACTATCATAGGTGATGGACTGAACTATTAGCTACTCCTTGCGTTCCTTTGGGCCTTTGGAATTTGTCTGATGGGTCATAAATACAGGCAAATGGTCACTTATGTCAAATCTTTGAGTGCCAAAGCTTAAAGTACTGTATTATTATTTGTCAAAATGAAATCGAGCGACGACTGAGAACTGACAGTGATTCGTGTAGATGTTATTAGGTTACGAAAAAAAGAAGAATGCAACACACTGTTAAAGTCCCGAGTAGATTTAGTCTCATTAAGCAAATTTACGTTAAAATCGGAACTGCGGACAAGGCGGAAAACGGCGCTGCACAGGTGTTACAGCAAGAGCTCAAAAAACTGCAAGAAAGAATTCATGTTACCTGCTGGTGGGCGAAATACAACTGAGATGGTTTCATTTTTGATCTGGAGGTTAGATAGATAGATAGATAGATAGATAGATAGATAGATAGATAGATAGATAGATAGATAGATAGATAGATAGATAGATAGATAGATAGATAGATAGATAGATAGATAGATAGATAGATAGATAGATAGATAGATAGATAGATAGATAGATAGATAGATAGATAGATAGATAGATAGATAGATAGATAGATAGATAGATAGATAGATAGATAGATAGATAGATAGATAGATAGATAGATAGATAGATAGATAGATAGATAGATAGATAGATAGATAGATAGATAGATAGATAGATAGATAGATAGATAGATAGATAGATAGATAGATAGATAGATAGATAGATAGATAGATAGATAGATAGATAGATAGATAGATAGATAGATAGATAGATAGATAGATAGATAGATAGATAGATAGATAGATAGATAGATAGATAGATAGATAGATAGATAGATAGATAGATAGATAGATAGATAGATAGATAGATAGATAGATAGATAGATAGATAGATAGATAGATAGATAGATAGATAGACAGACAGACAGACAGACAGACAGACAGACAGACAGACAGACAGAC
Organism: Amblyomma maculatum; assembly: GCF_055883805.1. NCBI lineage: Eukaryota > Metazoa > Arthropoda > Arachnida > Ixodida > Ixodidae > Amblyomma > Amblyomma maculatum. The sequence goes on from NC_139352.1 coordinate 131,683,881, forward strand.
AGACAGACAGACAGACAGACAGACAGACAGACAGACAGACAGACAGACAGACAGACAGACAGACAGACAGACAGACAGACAGACAGACAGACAGACAGACAGACAGACAGACAGACAGACAGACAGACAGACAGACAGACAGACAGACAGACAGACAGACAGACAGACAGACAGACAGACAGACAGACAGACAGACAGACAGACAGACAGACAGACAGACAGACAGACAGACAGACAGACAGACAGACAGACAGACAGACAGACAGACAGACAGACAGACAGACAGACAGACAGACAGACAGACAGACAGACAGACAGACAGACAGACAGACAGACAGACAGACAGACAGACAGACAGACAGACAGACAGACAGACAGACAGACAGACAGACAGACAGACAGACAGACAGACAGACAGACAGACAGACAGACAGACAGACAGACAGACAGACAGACAGACAGACAGACAGACAGACAGACAGACAGACAGACAGACAGACAGACAGACAGACAGACAGACAGACAGACAGACAGACAGACAGACAGACAGACAGACAGACAGACAGACAGACAGACAGACAGACAGACAGACAGACAGACAGACAGACAGACAGACAGACAGACAGACAGACAGACAGACAGACAGACAGACAGACAGACAGACAGACAGACAGACAGACAGACAGACAGACAGACAGACAGACAGACAGACAGACAGACAGACAGACAGACAGACAGACAGACAGACAGACAGACAGACAGACAGACAGACAGACAGACAGACAGACAGACAGACAGACAGACAGACAGACAGACAGACAGACAGACAGACAGACAGACAGACAGACAGACAGACAGACAGACAGACAGACAGACAGACAGACAGATAGATAGATAGATAGATAGATAGATAGATAGATAGATAGATAGATAGATAGATAGATAGATAGATAGATAGATAGATAGATAGATAGATAGATAGATAGATATAGATAGATAGATAGATATAGATAGATATAGATAGATATATAGATATAGATAGATATATAGATATAGATAGATAGATATAGATAGATAGATAGATAGATATAGATAGATAGATAGATAGATAGATAGATAGATAGATAGATAGATAGATAGATAGATAGATAGATAGATAGATAGATAGATAGATAGATAGATAGATAGATAGATAGATAGATAGATAGATAGATAGATAGATAGATAGATAGATAGATAGATAGATAGATAGATAGATAGATAGATAGATAGATAGATAGATAATGTTTATTTGAGTGTGCCTCAACAGCCAAGTGGCTAAAGGAGCGCACACTAGGTCAGATACATCAGAACACTTAATAACATTTAAAACCAGGCATGAAAACAACAATTAGGCAAATATGTCCGTGCCAAAAAAATTTTTGTTATACAAGCTTTGTATACGAGTCATCGGACAGTTGGCGTGCAAATCTGGATAAAATGTGTCAGAACATTTTGCAGCCTTTGCATGCGGCACACGAAAATTCAGTGACATCAGTAAGCTCTCACAGTTAATGAAACCACGCACAATGTTTTGCAAAAACTGCATGTCACGTATGAGTCGCCTGTCGCCAAGAGTACGCATTTTGAGGTCTGCCAAGAGAGAATCGTAGTCGTAGAAACGGCGGCGTCCAATATATCTGTCATAAAAGATGCGTATGAACTTACGCTGGACATTTTCAATTTTTGCGCAATAGGTGGCAGACAAGTTATTCCAGGCCACTGACGCGAACTCAAGACGCGGTCTCACAAGGGCACAGTATAGAGTGCGTAGACATTCGTGCCGTTGAAATTTTTTTGTTAGTCTAGAGATAAGACCGATATGTCTCAATGCGCGTAACACAATTGAATTTACATGCAATCTAAAATCAAGCCTTGAATCAACAACAACACCAAGGTCTCGTACATGGGCCACACGAGAAATATGATCCGCCAAAAGTGTATAATCAAACACAACTGCGTCGCGTTTCCTAGTTAGAGACAAGACGGAAGTCTTCTTAATATTCAACTTTAAGCGATTGAACAAACACCATTTCTCGACGTTGTTAATGTCAGCTTGCAATTGGCGGCAGTCCTCAATATCTTCAAAATTACGGAATAATTTGAAATCATCTACGAAGAGCAAAATTCTCGAGTCCTTGACATGTAACGGCAAATCATTAACAAACACTAAAAACAACAAAGGTCCTAAGTTGGAGCCTTGAGGCACTCCCGAAGATGATAGAAATTCGTTGGACACACAGCCGGAAAATCAGGCCATGTTACGGCGGCTGCCAAGGTAGCTTTTGAGCCACCTACAGTACATAGGGCAAAGTCCGTATCTTTCCATCTTCAACAGAAGTACCTCATGGGAAACCGTATCGAAAGCTTTAGTCACGTCAAAGTAGACTGCGTCTACCTGACCGCGATTAAATACATGTGGGCCAGTATAATCAAGAAAGCTGCATAAATTCGCTTCCACAGATCGACCTTTTAAAAACCCGTGCTGCAGAACTGAGATCTTCTGCTTGAAGTATGAGCCCATGCGTTCGTACATAATTATTTCAAAAACTTTCGCAAAAGAACAAATCAGTGACACAGGTCGAAAGTTGTTCACATCACAAGCATCGCCAGACTTGAATACAGGAACAACTACTGACAATATCCAGTGACAAGAAAAAACACCAGTTCGCAATGATAAGTTGAACAAATGTGCTAAAACAGGGCCAAGAATGTCAGCGCATCCTTTGATTACGAAGCTGGGAATTTCATCAACTCCTGTTGAAAGTTTTGGCTTAAGTTTCTGAATCGCCAAAAGAATCTCATGCTCGGTAACATTATCATAAGCCAAACAGGCAGCGCTGTCTTCAGAAGTGATAAGAGCTGGTGCGTTATCATGGCGCACAAAACAAGAGCTGAAGTGATCAGCTAAAGCTTGGCACACATCTTGAGGTTTAAAACAGATACCATCGCGCGTCTTTATCACAGCAGCACTAACCTTAACATTTCGTTGCTTGCGCACAAAATCCCAAAAACTGTTTGGTTCATTTTTGTAGTTCTGTTCAAGAAGTTTGTGGTACTCGGCTTCATCACGTGCAATCAGTTTTTTCACAATTTTTCTGCACAATGAATATCTTTGGTACCAATACTCACTTTTTGATTTCACGTAGAGTTTATGATACTTCTGCTTTTTCTTCAAGTAATGTCTCAAATCGCGCGAGAACCAGCAAGGAAATCTACACTGCTTCGATTTACGGCGTGGTATACATGTTTTCATTGTACCCTGTACAACTGATGTAAGTAGCTCGACGACTGTGTTTACATCATCAATCTCAAGCAATTCTGACCAGTCGTAGGCCTGAAGATCATTGTACAGCTTCAGGTAATTGCCATCCGCGTATCTAAATTTTTCTGACACCATCTCACGCACTGGACGAAAAGACAAAAAGAACGACAAAGAAAACGGCCAATGATATTTGTCTATCGAAACAAGAGGATCGCGCACCGCTCTCACGCCGAAAAGAGGCACATTAGATAGAATTAGGTCTAAAATGTTTCCAGCACAGTTCTTCATTGCCTTACATTGATGTAAACCATGAAAATTACTAAAATCAATTAAACATTCGGCTTTTTCTCGAGTTGCTGTGCAGTCGCTAGTGACCAAACCAGTGGACCAATCGACCTTAGGAAGATTAAAGTCTCCGTAAATGTGAACTTTGTATTTTGAAAAATCGATTTTTTCCCCAATATCTAAGAAATGATCGGTAAAAACATTAGGAGCAGAATTTGGTGGAAAGTAGTAACAACAACCAACTAGATAGTGCGATTTGTCACACGTTGGAATTTCCAACCACACACATTCTTCGTATGTGTCTAGGTCTGGTCTCCTAAATGCATTTAGCAAAGCACGGCAGGCTATTAGAACTCCGCCCCCGTATTTATTCTTGTCAGAATAAACCCTGTCGGCCCTGAAGACAGCATACTCATCTGTGAAATAAGACGCACTTGAACATGATGAGTTGAGCCACGTTTCTGTCAGGCATATAATGTCATACTCACATTCGTATGCATTCGCGAAGAGAGCTTCCGTTTTAGTTCGCAGCCCTCTCGTGTTTTGGTAATACAGCTTAATTTCCTGTGCCATTTTCGGATGTAGTAGTTAGAGCACCGTTAGGGTCATCGAAGCGCCCTGAGGACCACAGCTTTCCATAGAAAGGGCGAAATACACAACCATCAGGCCACACTTCCGGATTCTTCACAAGCTCAAATAAATGCTCATCCAGAGAAACGTGAAATGAGCAATATGTATCGTACTTCGTTTTGAGTTGCGTGGAAGTAACAACTTTGTCACCTGTTGTATTCGCCAAAAGTTCCTGTATGTCCGACTCCGTTGTTGTCGGGTCCAGGCGAGAAACAAATAAGCTTTTCTTCGCCGGTAGTTTGGGCGCTACTTTAAGCATGGATTGCTTAGATGTGCCAAATGTTGCTCGAGGCCGAGAGGGTTGGCTCACCGCTTTCAACGGGCGTGGCAGATGAGTACTCCGGTCCTGAGCAGGAGGCTTCGGAGGAGGGGCCGACATTCCAGCGGGAAGATTTACCGCCACAGCTGAAGCGTAGTTGCGAGATTCCGAGCAGTCAGAATTCGAACACTCACACTGGCTGGCGGTACGAACAGATGCACTCAGGCCACTCAAAGATTCACGCAGGAGCGCATTTTCCGCACGAAGCCGTCGCACCTCATCCGTCAACGCATCCATTCGGCTAGCCATTTCCCGTAGCATTAAAATAACACTCGAGGAAGCACTGATGGAATCTGAATCTGAAAATCCAGAAAAGAGCGTTGCGCTTCGTGGGGCGTTTCCGTGTTGCTAGTTGCGCAGATAAGCCCCTCCGCCGAAGAATCACGCCGCTTCACGCAATGAACATATTTGTACTTGCTGGCCCCGGATTCCATTAGGATGTTGTATTCCTCGGCCTGTATATTGATGCATTTGCAGTCAAAACGCTGCTTGCAAGACGCGCGCGGCAAAAATTGCTGCTACCACGAATGGGCTGGGAGCAGCGCGCACATGCGTCCGCATCGGGCGCCATCTTGTTGATCAAGCCTCATATCAAGGTCTCATTTCATTTGGATCTCATAATCGGATGTTACTTTACTAAATTAAGGTACAATTTCACAGCTCTTACGCATTGTAGCATAAACTCGTCAGAATTCATGAGCCAGTATGATTCCAAAAGAAACTATTATAAATTTTTAATTTTACTATTTTGCATCCATCATAGTACCATGTTTCAGACATCACAATGCTAAATTTTAAAATAAAATCATCGAGAAATGAAGTAAAAATGTCTTTTCCAACCACAGACCGTGCATTGATATGCAGAACTGATTTAAAAGAGGTTTCTGGAGTTTCAACATTTTTAGGAAAAACAAATTCTTTATAATTCATAGCAGAATCCATGGTATGCTTCTCAATTATGCATTGCATCTGCACAACGGGCCTTACTCCGGCTGAGAGAATATCTCTTCTAGACTACTTTCTCGTGATATCAACACGGCTGAGCTGCCATCTGCTTGCTCTGCATAGATTTTGCCGCTGTATGACCAGACAGATTTCCATTTATGCTCGTGTTTCTTTTTGACAGCCGTCGCAAGCAATTTCTTGACTGCTGGACAGAATTGGCCGCATCCCTCGAACTCGAGCGTCTCCTGAACCCTGACCTGGAGCGCCCAATGCTGCGAGAGCTGGAACGCCCTCGCTGCAGTGGTGGCGTCTTGTGGGCGGTAGATGCTTGGGATGATGATGATGATGAAAGGCATTTAATTTTCATATATCTATATATATTGTTACGGGAAATAATCACAGTACGGCAGTTGTCCACACCACTGAGGATGATCACAGCACAGCACTCGTCTGCGTCTTCTTCTTCTGGGAGTCTGTCGCACTTCTTTTTCGTCAGCACGGCCAGCGAATACTGCTCAGTAACACTACCCCCCTCGGGAAAAGCACAGTCCCGGTGTGTTCTACGTTTGTGGAACAGAACGTGCATAATAGGGCTTCAGGTGGGACACATGCACTATTTCAGAGGATGGCGCTCTGGACGAGGATTTCGGAGGCACAGATTCAACTTCGTATTTGACGTTATCACGGGGCGCAAAGCTCGGTAAGGGCCTGTGTAACGGGGCAAAAGTTTTTCACACAAGCCCACGCGACGGCACGGGAGCCACAGCAAGACGAGTGACCCAGGAGGGTAGTGGACATCACGGTGGCGACTGTCGTACCACTTTGGGAGTCTTGGGATGCAGAGAGCCTAGCTGGCACGAGCTATTCGGCGGGCATCATGAGCGCGGCTACGGCATCACTGGCGTAAGTACTGGTGGCGTCTGCCGCGGGTAGTGAGATGTCGAAGGGCAGTAACGGGTGTTGGCCAAATAACAGATAAAATGGGGAGTATCCAGTGGTGGAATGGACATATGAATTGTAGGCGAATGTCACAAAGGGTAGATGAACGTCCCAATCCCGGTGGTCGTCAGACACATACATAGACAGCATGTCTGTGAGGGTACGGTTTAGGCGTTCCGTGAGGCCGTTGGTCTGGGGTTGATAGGCTGTGGTGAATTTGTGACGGACGGAGCAGGAACGGAGTGTTTCGCCAACTACTCGCGACAGAAAGCAGCGGCCACGGTCAGTTACTAGTTCACGAGGGGCACCATGATGTAGAATCTCGTTTTCTAGGAAGAAGTCAGCGACGTCTGTGGCGCAGCTGGTCGGGATGGCTCTGGTAATAGCATACCGCGTAGCATAATCGGTGGCGACGGCGATCCATTTGTTCCCTGAGGCGGAAACTGGAAAGGGCCCAAAAATGTCAACACCTACACGGGAAAACGGGTCATTGGGTATGGGGATCGGCTGCTAATGGCCTGAAGGCAAAATTGTGGGCTTCTTTCGACGCTGACACAATTCACATGCGGCAATGTATTGCTGGACGGAGCGGTAGAGCTCCGGCCAGTAGAAGCGTCGCCGCAGGCTGTCGTATGTGCGAAAGACGCCCAGGTGGTCAGCCGTTGGAGCATCATGAAACTGGTCAAGGATGGTGGAACGCAGATGTTGAGGAACGACGAGCAAAAGGTCTGCGCCGTCTGGTCACATATTGCGTCGGTATAGGGTGTTCTCGTGGAGTTCTCGTGGAAGGCAAGAGATGGATCATGTCGGTCGCAGGTCAGACGGAGGATAATAGAATGGAGCAAAGGATCTAAGTGCTGTTCGTCGGCAATGTTAGAAAAGGCCGACACAGACAAGACACATGCGTCATCGTCAGAGTCGGTAGGACTAGGGGAGTCGACGGGATGACGGGACAAGCAGTCTGCATCTTGGTGAAGCCGGCCAGACTTGTACACGACTGAAAATGTATACTCTTGTAATCGAAGCGCCCAGCGCCCCAAACGGCCTGTAGGATCTTTGACGGAGGAAAGCCAACACAAGGCATGATGGTCTGTTATAACAGTAAAATGCCGGCCAAACAAATAAGGGCGCAATTTGGTAATAGCCCAAACAAGTGCCAGGCACTCTCGCTCTGTGATAGAGTATTTTTGTTCGGGCGTAGATAAGAGGCGGCTGGCATACGCAATCACCGTTGTGTGGCCGTATTGTCGCTGGGCAAGTATAGCTCCAATGTCATGGCCACTTGCGTCGGTGCGGAGTTCAGTGTTGGCAGATGGGTTGAAATGGGCCAAGACGAGTGGAGTTGTGAGAGCAGCAATAAGTTCTGAGAAAGCTGCAACTTGTTCAGGCCCCCAGGAGGATGAAACGTCTTTCTTTAGGAGATGGGTGAGAGGACGAGCTAGCGCTGCGAAATTCGGGACGAATCGTCGGAAATAAGAACATAGGCGAATAAACCTTCGAACATCGCTGGATGAACGTGGACTGGGAAAATCTCTGACGGCACGAATCTTGTCGGGGTCAGGCTGAACGCCGGCAGCATTAACCAAGTGACCAAGGACTTTGATTTGTCGGTGACCAAAGTTGCCCTTTTTGGAGATTAGTTGCAGTCCCGCGCAGCGAAAAAGCGCTGGGATTGTAGAAAGGCGACGGAGATGGCTTTCAAATGTAGACGTGATAACACAAACAAGTGGTCCACTTGAAGCCTCGGAGCAAAGAGTCCATCATACGTTCGAAGGTTGCTGGGGCATTGCAAAGGCCAAAAGGCATGACTTTGAATTGATAAAGGCCGTCAGGGGTGATGAACGCTGTTTTTTCACGGTCTGCCAGTAGCCGGAATGAAGGTCGATGGACGAAAAGTAGCTGGCTCCGTGCAAAGTATCAAGCGCGTCGTCTATACGCGGAAGAGGATACACATCTTTTCTGGTTATCTTATTTAAATGACGATAGTCAACGCAGAATCTCCAACTGTTATCTTTCTTCTTGACCAATACAACAGGGGATGGCCAGGGGCTATTGGAAGGCTCAATTATGTCGTTCGCCAACATTTTTTCGACCTCTGTTTGGATGACGCGTCGCTCGGCAAGCGAAACACGATAGGACCGCCTGTGAATAGGACTGGCGTCACCGGTGTCATAGCGGTGACTGACAACTGTGGTTTGACCCAATGGGCGGGTACCGAAGTCGAAAAGATCACTGTAGGTGAGCAAAAGCTGTTTTAACTCTGCAGCGAATTCAGGCTGGAGATCAGCTGCAATCATGCTTTTAAAAGGATCAGGGCGCGATGTAGAGGACAAGGGAGGTGTTGCAGGGACGGCATTTGGATTATCGGTAGTCAGAGCTGAAATGGCACAATCGGTCATCGGCGACCGCTCTGCTAGTGAAATTCCCTCCGGCAGAACTTCAGTTGATAAGCTGAAGTTAAGGACCGGGAGAGTGGTAGGGTTCTGGGAGATAAGCACAATCAGATGAGGAAGGGTGACATGCCGCTGCAAGATGACATCAGTAATGGGTCACGCGAGATAGTCGCCGTCTGGGACGGGTGGAAATGGTGACATAGGGATGTAGACGGCAGCTTCAGGAGGAAGGCGGCAGAACTGTGTTGATCGAAGGCGGGTGAGCAGGAGGGGTCTTCAGAGCAGAGCGGAAGGTCCAAGCGAAGTAGGCTGATAGAGCAGTCAATGAGGGCAGAGTGGGCTGTTAAAAAGTCAATGCCAAGGATAACGTCGTGGGGGCATTCTTGGAGGACGGTGAACAACACTGGAGCATGACGACCACGAATGGCAACTCGCGCTGTGCACCTGCCAACCACGGCAGCAGGGCTTCAATTGGCGACGCAAACTGTGGGCAAGACGGCTGGAGTAAGGACTTTTTTGAGGCGACGGCGAAATGACGAGCTGAGAACGGAAGTTGGGCGCCAGTATCAATGAGAGCAGAAACGGGAACACCATCCACAAGGACGTCGATGCGATTATTTTGTAGGACAGGGGCTTTTTGTAGGACAGGGGACAGAGGTTTTTCAGTCCGGGTCACAAATGCAGCGTCACCTTCGGGAGCTGCATTAGCTAGTTTTCCGGTATGTGGCTGGAATAGGACGGGGACAAACGGCGGCGAGGAAGAGAAGAACGCGAGCGTCGGGTCTGCAGAGATGGCGAGCGGTTGGCAGCACGAGTAGGGACACCGGGGTCAGCAGTGGTCTGGTCGGGGCGAGGTGAGGTATAGCGAGGGGCATAGTCTCCGCGGCGGTTGACGTAGGTGAATTGACGAGATGGCGTGTACCAACGGCTACGGCAGAGACGGGAAATGAGGCCAACGCGGGGACAAGTAAAGCAGATGGGACGATTGTCATGGGTACGCCACTCATTCGGATTGCGGTGCCGATATCGGGGCGAGAAACCGGCGGTGGGTGAGGCAGCTGCAATTACTGGAGAGGCAGGTCCTGAATCCACGGTGTCGGTGCGGCAGGTAGAAGGGAGACCCATATTGGCAACCTCTTGGCGAACAACAGCCTGAATGAGTGATATTGTAGCCAAGGTATTGTCGGGGGTATGCGAGAGTGAAGCTGCAGGGTCATTGCCTCGAGCTCTTGGCGGACGATGCGGGTCAAAATAGTGCCATTAGTTGGCAGTCGAGGAGACGGAAGATCGACACAGGAATAGCTGGCAGCCGTGTTCGGTAGACGGTCGAAACGATGAGATTTGCGCCTCTGTTTCGCTTGTTCAAAACGTCGGCACACTTGTAGTACAGAGTCCACGGTGCAACAATCCCTGCATAAAAGGAGGTTGAAAGCATCGTCGGCAATGCCTTTTACTATGTGGCCGACTTCATCCTCCTCAGACATGGCGTGGTCGACATTGCGGCACAGGGATAGGACGTCCTGTCTATAAGTGATATAAGACTCTGATATAGACGTTTGCGCGCGAGAAGCGAGCGCCTTTTTGGCGGCGAGGTGACGGCCAATGGGCTTTCCGAAGAGGTCGTGGAGCTTCTGCTTACAGATATCCCAAGATGTGAGGTCCTCTTCATGGGTCTCAAACCACACCCGCGCTGCACCAGTCAAGTAAAAGATATTAGCGACCATAAGTGTGAGATCCCACCTGTTGTGCTTGCTGACTCGTTCGTATTGGACCAGCCAGTCGTCGACATCAACATCTTCCGTCCCACAGAGGGTTCCGGGGTCATGGGGATGGGCCATGACGACAACAGGTGCGGCGGCAGTAGATGTAGCGGCGTCAGTAGTCATAGTGGTGGTAATGATGCGTCGGCCGCTGCGGAGATCCAGCTTGTGACGGGGATCGAAAGATTCACCTCCACCAGGAAATGTTACGGGAAATATGCACAGTACGGCAGTTGTCCACACCACTGAGGATGATCACAGCACAGCACTCGCACAGCACAGCACTCGTCTTCGTCTTCTTCTGGGAGTCTGTCGCACTTCTTTTTCGTCAGCACGGCCAGCGAATAGCGCTCAGTAACAATAATACATATATATACGTAGGGTACAGGAGCGGTCCTTAAAGGGATAGAACACTCGAATTTTGGTTTCAAATTTTGCGCCGCAGTGGGAAGATTGCTGTCTAAAATGTTCGATTCCGTAACGATCTTGTTAGAAACGATGCAGAAAACTTTTACCGGGAATTTTTCGATCAATGCGTGCGCCCGTTTTTATGTAGTCCGATGCTGGAAACCCTGACCAGCGACTGCGAAGACGACTGGTGGTCGACAAAAAGACGTACCGGAAACAAATATAACTTTCACTGGCGAGACAGTAGTAATCAGGCGTTTTTCTCATAGAGTAATGTTCTTTTCAGTTTCGCACTCAATGCTGCTACGGCACAATTACGCACGCCCTCGTCGACGAACGTTTTAGTGGACACTGTCGGCACTGTCAATGCTTCATTCACGAAATTGCACTGTGGCGCCATCTAGTGGCAACACCGGAAAGCATACCACTCGCGGTGTGAAAGCAGTGGTGGTTTTTATTTAAGGACGCACTGGAGAGAGCGCAAAATATAATAAATTATGGCAAGCGCTCCTAGAAGTAAAAGGAACAATGTGCAGTTACGAAAATCAGCGATGTTTTGCTGACATGTAGTCACGTGGGAGGCTACACTAAAAAGTACTAAGGTTTCTCCGCTAGATAGCGCCTCTGTTGTTCTTATGCGATTTTTAATGGCAAATTAAAATTGTAAAGCCTCTTTTCTTTGATATTGCAGTGCTCGATCTTTTTCGTCTCCACCATAACCTCATGACATATTTTGGCCAGTATTCTGTCCCTTTAAGGGGACGCCCCTTACAATTGCTAGGTGGCCTCTGTCTTACGAGAGCCGGTTTGCGTCGGCCGCGGCCTGAACCCTCTCGACCAAGACTCGTTGTGCCGTTAGGTCAGAGCAGCCACGCAGGGCCACCTCCCAGTCCTCCCAAGAAGTGTTGGGTAGGCGAGGTAGATTGGGGGTTTTATTGCGAAAGCAATACTACTCGCACTTTCAAGCCTTCGCGTGACCTGGCCGCAGTTACGTCTTACCGATGTGACGATGTGACCTCACACCCCACGTGACACACGGGCTGACAGGAGCTGCCAGCTTGGGTCACTCGTTTCACATGGGACAGTTATATCAGAATCAGCCTGATAGGACCCTGGCATTCACGTTACCCCTACCACTAAGGCACGTTCATATGCGTTGGCTAAAGCGGAGCTTTATGTGGGCTGAGGAAGGAAACAAAGAAATGAAGGAAGATCGCTCGGTCACCCGCAGCTAATGCTTTCGCTCAATGTTTGGTTCAGCAACGTTGAACTCTTGTAATTTGTTTGACCGGCCCACACTAGGTGGAGAATGACCGGGGCCTTTTCCTCACAGTGCGGGCGTTTCCCCGTGAAAGCGGGTCAAAGTATTTTAATACTGTCGGGCGCAGTAAGGTTTTGGTGTAAATGCGAAGGCGAATGCGCTCCTCAGCCTTTGCAAGGACCATGCAGGGCTTATGATAGATTGCATGAATGGACTGATAAAACTGAAATATTTTTTTTGAAAGTGTAGGCGGGATTGGGTTCGATGTTCGGATCAATGAGAGACGAGGTTGATGCTCGAAAAGTGAGCGCGCGGGTGGTGGCATCGGCCGCTTCGTTTCCCTTGAGGCCAGTGTGAGCCGGCGTCCAGACAATCGTTCGTTTCGCGGGGAAAGGAGATAATAGCTGTTTTGCAAAATTTTGCTGGCGAAATACGATATCTACCCCTGCTCTATATTGCGGCAGGCACCACTCGACTCGGTTACGATGACCCGTGAGTCGTGGTCTGTGGCGGCTAGCACGGTGGCAACCTCTTCCGTTGTGTTATGTTGTAGGCACGGAAAGTGAGTCCGTTTCTTACAGTGTTTTGATGAACGACAGCGGCCGTGTAGCAACTCCCGTGGTGAGTGCCGGAGGCGTCCGCATAGAAGACTCCATGTTTCGTCCGTAGTGGCGAGCCAAAGGTTCCGTCCGCGCGAGACGTCAACCACTACGGTCTTCTCGTGTCATGTTGGCCGGAAGAGGGCATACGTGCAAAGTATATCTCCACTCTGTTCGGATATGTACGCGCTCTTCCGAATGTATTGAGTGGTGGATGTGTAGTCGGGCAAGGACACGGTGACTCGACAGCGTTTTAGACTGTCTTGTGTATTGGATCATCAGGTGTGCCTTTCGCCGTTCATTAAAGGTGTTCACCATCCCCAGGCCATGTACGCGCTCATTGAAGTTGTGGACCGGGAGGCTGAGGACACGCTTGCATATTTTAAGCAGAATGATATAGTGATGTTTAGCTCGTCCGTTGCCAATCTTCGGAGGGGCTGAAGCCTCTCCAAACGTGGTCATTCGGCAGTGAAGAAGCAAAAGACGATGATCTGATGATGGTCAGGAGGAGATATATATTTACAGAAGTAAAATAGTATACATACGCAAAGTTACAGCAACAAGTCACCCAGACAACTGTAACTTAAAAGAAAATGAAGACTCTCACACAGAGAAGTCACTTTACAGGCAATTACTTTCCTACCGAGCGTTTCGGTTAAAGCCTAGGAGGTGTAAATATGTGCTAAGCACGGAGCCTCAATCTTGACTGCCAAACATGGTCCGAGGACCGCTTTTTGATGACAAACATCAACAAAGACCCCAGGGTGGCCACCTTAGGTGATACGCCCCGAAAATAAAGCAGCCAATCAAATTATTGAAAAACGTGCCACAACCCCCGTGGGTTGGGAATAATCTTGGACCCAGGTCCTTAATTACGCCAAAAAAATAATACATTCAAAACACACACTCTCTCCACTCGCCGGTCCTCAAACCCTCTCACAGGGCGCCTGTCTTTCCCTCCTCTCCCCGGCGTGTTTGCGACGCGACCATGCAGCTGACGCCTTTGTGAAAGAAACGCCGTGGGGGATCTGGAGACTAGGCCACCCAGCCGTCCCGTTCGAGGAAAAGGGGGGGGGGGGGCGGCACTGTCCCAGAGCAGTGTACAGTCGCCGTTGCTCGGACCCAATGTCTCGCGACACAGCGGGAGCCCGCTGGGCTGATTGCCTACTTGGGAGGGCCAAGGGTCGCGCCTATTGCCGCCTTCTGCAGGACATTTAGTGAGCGCTTGTGGCAGTGCAAAAAGTTTCATTAACGGCGTCTCCCTGCATCCATGCTTGGCGCCACGGCGGGACATCGCAGGATGAGCTGGCCGTAAAGTGGTTCGCAGAAGCGTGCCGCTGTTGTTCCCGGCTGATAAGGATGCGTCTGCTGTTCGCTTCTTGGCGACGCCTCGGGGCGAAGGGACGAAACAAACCAAGCCTCGCGCGCGCCTTCGCCCACTAAGAGGGGACAAAAAGAGAAAAAAAAAACAGCGCCCGCTCCTTGGCCTCGGCGCGTGGGGGGTTCGACCGCCAGCTCGACTCCACGTGCGAGTCGCTTTTCACTGCGGCCTTACACGTCCCTCCTAAGAGGGTAAATGAGCTTGGAATCCGGTCATTTACACACACAAAAAAACACAGGCCGCCACATTCCTCTTCAGGCGACCGTTTCGCCAGGCTACAGCACACCTAAATCCGTCCATACCGAGGAAAACCGTGCACTCGAAGTCGGGAAATAAAACCAATACAAAACAACGGCACTGAAAACACTAAATTTCTTCATGACAGCATGCCAAATCTTGCATTGCGCACGGCATTGTGCCCTATAATTTGCTAAACATGAGGCACATGTAAAGACACAAAAAAATTGCACTACAAGAGCGCGTGTTGGCTACGCAGAGTTCGCCATAGTCCGAGTTTCAGCACAAAGCACTCCTCCGTGGCGCACGGTTGTAGCACGCGTCACACATCACCTAACACGGCAGGTGACAGGAACACTCACGCCACTGCACAATTCCCGCTCCCTCATGCAACTGTCTTTACACCACTGCTTGGTGCCGCCAAACAGTTCCGTGCACGCCACCCGTTGGGTGAGCAGGAACCTTCGCGCCTGGTGAGGCTAGCATGGCTATGCCAAATAACCAGATCCGAAATTCGACAGTAAGGTTTTCTTCGTCCCTGTACTTTGCACAAGATTTGCATGAGGGCACTAATGACGAGGCTAGCCCATACAGTTTCCTGCGCTGGCGAAGTGAGTTTGGCACGCGCCTGCTGCTATAAGCCGGAACACTATAGATCTCGTGCACACCTCGGCGCTCGCATTGTCGTGCAGTAGGAGCTTTCGGCGCCTGCCGTGCACCGTTGTCACCTCTCGCGGCCCTAGTGCTTGAGATCCTCTCACTGACCCTCACTGGCAAATTGTAGGTTACAACTGACACGTCATCGCACCTTACTTCTGGCGACCTCAACTTTCGGAGGCTGCCCATTGCTGTCCTGCCTGCGTGAACTTTGAGAGGCCCACCTGCGTACTCCTCGCCACTCCTGTGCTGTAGTTGAGCGTGTTCGCTCTCTTTACCAGAGATATCGAACTGGCCAGAATCCGTTACTGCGCCCTCCGTTTTAAGTGGGGCGGGCACCCTCACCATAGGCTCAGCCTCAACACCTGCTGCGCGTAGATCCACACAAGGAGCGCACTCCGTTTCCGTTGGCTGATCAGCTTGCACTTCGGAAGCAAAATTTCTGTGCGCGGGATCCGCGCCGCTGCTGTCGGGCACCGACGGCTGATTTTCGCTATCCTGCACCTAGCGATATGCTAAGTCTTCTTCAGATAGTAACTTCCGCTGGTCCTCGTTCATTTGGGTTAGCTCCGTGCTGACGGCTTTCCGAACGGACTCACTAGACTTAGCCATAGCTGATACTGACAAGGGCTCATCACATCTTTGCGTATTTCTATCCGCGCCACGAGACTGCTCGGGCAGTTCGTTTCGCCGCCTAACGCTAGCTCCTCTAGCTGCGCCTGCGCGGCTACACTATTAGTTTCCTCCGCTCCCTGCCCCGAACTAGCAACTATTTGCTCGTCCTGGTTTTCCGCATTCGTCGAATGCCGGGAGGGGCAGCTCTCAACTGAACAAGTGCTTTCTGCCACGGGGCCAAGGTCTAACTGTCACTGCTCCGTTGCTTCGGATGCAGTTTTAGCCTTTCCGCCACCGGCATGCTCACGCTTCAGCGCTCTCATCAGTCTCTCTTCCTCTTTTAGAATTTCCCGTTTTTTCCGCTCAAAATCCAATTCAAGTTGCCGAATTACCAGACGCTCTTCCTACGTCAGGGGATATGCGTAAGCCTTGCTTTCAATCATATCTGGCGTCCTTACTGCCTAGTACCTCACTTTCCCTAGCACAAGCCAAGCCAACCTCGACCAGACGCGAGAAATCCCACTCACCCGTCACCAGCGTCGCTGCGGGTAGTAGCACCAAGCCCGGGAGTCACGCCTTGGCTGGTCGTCCTCGGCAGGTAGCTTGCACAGTCGTCCTTTGGCTGCCGCTGCTGCTGCCCGAGGCCTTGTTGCTTGCTGCTTTGTGGTAGGGTGCCGAATCCTGTCGTACTGCGCCAGTAATGAATAACTGTCTTCGGCAGGTAAGAGGAGAACTCGACAGGTTCCGCAAGTTGAGAAAATAGGAGACGATGATCCAATAATGTTCAACTAGGATGATTATTTACAGAGGGAAAATAGTATACATAGGCAAAGTTACAGCAACAAGTCACACAGATAGCTGTAACTTAAAAGAAAATAAAGACTCTCACACAGAGAAGTCACTTTACAGGCCCTTACTTTCCTACCGAGCGTTTCGGTTAAAGCCTAGGGGGTGTAAATACGTGCTAAGCACGGAGCCTCAATCTTGACTGCCAAACATGATCCGAGGACAGCGTTTCGATGACAACCATCAACAAAGACCCGAGGGCGGTCACCTTAGGTGATCCGCCCCGAAAATAAAGCAGCCAATCAAATCATTGAAAAACATGCCACAACCCCAGTGGGTTGGGAATAATCTTGGGCCCAGGTCCTTAATTACGCCAAATAAAAATACAACATTCAAAACACACACTCTCTCCACTCACCGGTCCCGAAACCCTTTCACAGGGCGCCTGTCTTTCCCTCCTCTCCCCGGCGTGTTTGCGACGCGACCTTGCAGCTGACGCCTTTGCGAAAGAAACGCCGCGGGGGGTCTGGAGACTAGGCCACCCAGCCGTCCCGTTTGAAGAAAAGGGGGGGGGGGGGGGCACACTGTCCCAGAGCAGTGTACAGTCGCTGTTGCTCGGACCGAATGTTTCGCGACACAGCGGGAGGCCGCTGGGTTGATTGCCTACTTGGGAGGGCCAAGGGTCGCGCCTATTGTCGCCTTCTGCAGGACATTTAGTGAGCGCTTGTGGCAGTGCAAAAAGCTTCATTAACGGCGTCTCCCTGCACCCATGCTTGCCGCCATGGTGGCGACATCGCTGGACGAGCTGGCCGTAAAGTGGTTCGCAGAAGCGTGCCGCGGTTGTTCCCGGCTGATAAGGATGCGTCTGCTGTTCGCTTCTTGGCGACGCCTCGGGGCGAAGAAACGAAACAAACACAGCCTCAGTGCGCCCGCGCCCAAGAAGAGGGGAGCAAAGGAGAAGAAAAAACAACAGCGCCCGCTCCTTGGCCTCGGCGCGTGGGGGGTTCGACCGCCAGCTCGACTCCACGTGCGAGTCGCTTTCCACTGCGGCCTTACAGATATCTTGTGCATTCTCGTCAAATTTGCTCAGGTGGAGGTATAGAGCTGAGTATTATACTGGACTGGTTACCAATGCATGCGCCAGCCGCAAGGCATCTTTGCATCATAACCCCTCGTGCTTGTTCGAAACTCGGCGGACCATGCGGCCCACCTGGGCCCCCATGTTATCCCATTTGGCCAGTGTTGTGTCAGCTCTACGAAATTTGTGAATAAAGAGGCCCAGTACTCGAATCTCGCCGTGTTTGGGTAGGGGTCCACTGTTAAGGGTGAGGTCGATTTTGGTGGTGCACTTTGATGAGGGGCGTATATGCCCAAATACCGATTTGAACGGGGTGCGCTGGAGGCCGCAACGAGGGCGTATTTGCCTACAATGTCCGCCGTTTGCTGCAGGTTGTTCTCCATTTCTCCTACCGAGCCGTGTTTAGCCCAGATGTCGTCGTCATAGATCGCGTGCTGGATGCCGTCGACCTTCGTCAGCTGACCGGGAAGTTTCATAGCTAGATTGAATAGGACTGGCGAGAGGACCACTTCTTGCGGGGTCCCTCTTGTGCCTAGTTCGTATGGACCATGTTCGGTGCTTTAAATCCGAATATATGATTGTCGGTCAGTGAGGAATTGCCTAATTTAGTTAAACGTGTTTTCGTGTTAGAATAAATTCGTGGGTGACGTTGTCAAAGGACCCCTTCCAATCCAAAGCGAGTACTAACTTATCATTGAGTCGATATTAGATCGGGTTGAGAATTTTCCGGTCTAACTGAAGCAGAACATCCTGTGCTGACCGGTGTGGACGGAACCCGAAAATGGTGCCTGCAAAAGCATTTTTGCTCTCTAGAAACTCAGACAGCCGGTCGAGAACCATCGTCTTCTTTGAGTTTTCCACAAAAGAAGTAAGGGAGATGGGACGGAGGTTGTCTGTTTTAATGGCTTTACCAGCTTTGGGAATGAAGGTAACCAGCGCCTTCTTCCAATCAATTAGGAGTGGTGTTTCCTCTAGCCAAATGGAGTTGCTTTAACCGAGGAGTGAGGAGTGCGCTGCCTTAGGCAGATTGGTAAGTGCTTTGACTTTGATTTGATCCCGTCCTTGTGCCGTTCCTCGCTTCAGTCTTGCTAGGGCCGGCTTCAGGTCATGTATCTGGAACAGTTGGTCTACCTCCGCGTTCTGAGAACCTGCTTATGAGTACGCGGACCCTCGGGGTTCTTGTTGTATACAGATATTGATCTCAATGTTTGCATGCCAATTTTGAGGTGTGTCCATCGAAGCTGTGAACGGGTCGTTGTAGATGGTTTTGTGTTTCTGTTAGGGTTTGGGTGAGGTCAATTAAGGCGGAGAAGAGGTGCCACGTGCTCTGGCTTGGCATTTGTCGCGCCGCCATGTTCCATCGATCCACCCAGTTAGAATCGGCGAGTTGGGATGCGCGCGCACTCTGCTGATCGTTTGGTGAAATCGGCGATGCGAATTTTGAGCTTACGATCGAGTTTTTGCCGGCGCCATCAGTGTACAAGGCTGTGCAGGGCCTTCCAGAGGTGACGGAGGTGGTTTTTCACCTCCACGGTCGCCTCTGAGAGTTGAATTTCGGTTTCTGTCGATCTAAGGGTGGAGATCAATTGCTGGGACCAGGTTTGGTACCCTTGCTTCCTAATGGGGGTCGGGTTTATCGCAATTTGGTAAAGTGTGATAATTTTGCTACTGCGAAGGGTTTTGCTAATAGGAGGGAGCGAATGGTTGTAATGAGTATGCAGTGGTCGCTGCCGAGGTTTTCCTTGACATTGAACCAGCCTGCATACTGATACATGGCAAAAGGCTAGTTTAGGAAACCACAACAGGTGATGAAAAACGTAAGTGTTCTGACAAAGCACCTACCGTTGCTTGAGCTTCGTCGTCTCCCACTCTGTAGTCCATCGTCATCCTCTTCATTGGTATATACGTAACATTACCCCGTCCCAAAAATCACAGTCCAGGTGCATACTACGTCGGGGAACTACAGCTGGAGTGGAACGGCTTTATGCGAGCGACATGGCAGGGTCCTATGTAGCGCGGCAAGAGCTTCTCACAGAGCCCAACTCCACGAGTAGCAGTGTCAGAGCAAGATGAGAGAGGCCGAAAAATAGTCGACATCCCGATGACGAGAATCATTGCTGCGTTTTTGAGAGTTTAGGGAGGAAGCCTGTGGGCGGTGAGCGATAAAACATACGGCGTCATCTCGGGATTTGGTTTCACGAACATAGGAACTTGTATTAGCGGTGGGAGGCAGTACGCAGTCAAACAGAAGAGAAGAGTCGTGAACCGAACAGAATATAGGAGGGCGAGTAGCCCGTTGTATCGTGACAGGCGGAATTATACGCAAAGTTAATATCTCAGTCACGGTGATCAGCCGATAAATACATTAAAAGCATATCCGTGAGTTCTGGCAAGCACCAACTGTTGCTTGAGCTACGTTGTCTCACTCTGTAGTCCATCATCGTCCTCTTCAGTGGTATATACCTAACAATATTCAATGTTTTAGTGCGGGTAAGGTCTGTATACATATCGCGCGTCACGGAGTTACCCACTCGAGTTGGGTGGACAGAGTCAGTGTGAAGAGTAAGGCCCAGCGTGGCCATAAGTTCCGCCAGCTTACGTCCACACTTCTCTTCACGCGCGTATCCCCAGAACGTTCTGAGAGCGTTAAATTCGCCGACAATCATCAAGGATCCCAGCCCGCAACCTTCAAATGCGGCTAAAAAGATCTGCGAAAGTGGTGTTGGCCAGTCTAGGGGAACAGTAAATGCTGAGAACATGTAGTTTCGGGTTCTGTTTTCGTAGCGGAAGAAATACGTATGAGAATTCTGTTTTGAGGTCTACGTCAAAGAATCTTCTCTGAAGCGAAAGTCTCCTCCCTTGCTTGACCTTCGGGTGCCCTCTGTGGTCTTGGTATGCTGTCTCCTGCTTGATGACTTCGCTCCAACTGCTTCTTCACCTCGTACGGAGTCGTATATTTCTCTACATTTTTCGGTGACCAGCAGGTGGCCCTTGCCGCAACGCTGAAATTTTGCCTCGCACTGGTAACCTTGAGGTGGCTTCTCCACTCCGTGGCTCCAGCGCTTGAGGTCCGAACAGACGTCTTACCTGTGAACGAATCTGCCGCTGGCATTGTAGGCTCCATATTAAGGCGAAAGCCTTCAATGCCCCATTGTTGTTGACAGAAGGTTGTCAGCAGAAGGTTATCAGCAAAGGTCTCACGTTTCCGAGAGCGACAGTTAATATTAAAATAATAAACCTTGTCTCCACCGCAAAATCGACCCTCCATCCCTTGGATCCCCAGCTCAATGCTTTGCCAACTGCGCCACACCCCGGATTGTTAAACGCTCTTCATTATTCCCCTTATATAATGTGAAGATAGCGGCATTCCGCGAGTGACAGAAACTGCGCCTTTCCTTTCCTCGAAACAAATTAGCCAACGCCGGTGAACTTTGATGCGTTCAAATATATACTGGTGGTGTTCGCCAAGGGGCGCGAAATCTACCGTCACAACAGGTCATGACGTCGCTAGGCTATTTAGGCGAAGCGGACCTCTCCGGGCGTCCGATCGAGGCGTCCGTGCCGCGCCTTTCATTGGCCGCTTCCACGAAAGCCACACCACATAGCACACAAAAGCGACCCAGATGTCTAGGATGTGCCAGAGTATCCGGGTTCGAACCCGACCCTCGACGGCTGCGTTTCGATGGACGCGAAACGAAGAGGCGTCCGTGTGCTGTGCGATGTAAGCGCACGTTAAAGATCCCCAGGTGGTCGAAATTACACCGTAGCCCTCCACTACGGCTCCTCTTTCTCTCTACACTTTCACTCCCACCTTCCTCCCTTCCCTTACGGCGCGGTTGAGGTGTTCACAGCAAACAAGTGAGACAGTTACCGCGCCTTTCCCTTCCTATAAATCAAATCAATGAGATGTCTAGGAGGCGCTAGTACAGCAGGCATCAGCGGTGTTCGAAATTGATTTACTGGATAGAAAAGGCGCGGTAGATCTCACTATTCTCCGCGGACACATGTACCACGTCATAAAGGAAGGGAGGAAGGTTGGATTGAAAGAATGCGCAAGATAGAGGTGATGGTAGGGGAGGACTACGATCCACCGCACTCTAATGGCTTTCGCCTCATCGCACTTTAGTGGTGTAAATGACCTCCAGAATGTTTTTTCCTCGAAGCTCCTCCTCCTCCTCCTCCTCGAAGCGAGCGACAAAAGTAAAAACCACGAAGAAAACAAGACCACACAGAAAATTACGTGGGTACCGGGGCACATGGAGGTGGCAGGGAACCAAGAGGCCGACAGGATAGCTCGAGCATACACTAGTTTCCGAGCATCCGACAAACATTTTGCCAGTACCCAAGGTATGCTCAGCCATACTAGAAAACTATAGAGGCAGAAGAATTCGATATCCCCCACCGCACAATTCTCTCAATTGAGAAGCTGTCATTTGGAGACAAATACAGACAGGTTCATACCCAAACTTACACATACTAAACAAAATGCACCCTGCCCTAAACGAGAATCCATGTCCGTGGTGCGACGAAAAACCCATACTATACCCCATCACATGTACCTGTCAAAAAATAGACGTGGCCCCCACAATTTGAAACCCGATTGCGGAACAATGGGAGACTCTGCTGTCCAGCGACCGCTGCGAAGACCAGCTATATATATTGTATACAAACGTTCAATATTTTCTGTGGTTACCGTCGCTCAATTCCGCTTTATTTTTTCGTGAAACATATTAACAACGACGCTTTGTGACGTGTACACCATTCGAATATATACTATACTTGCAGCACTCATTTGTTGCCGCTCCCTTTCAGCGCCGTCGTTTGCACCCTTTTGGTAAATGCCCCATTCTGCACCCTTAAATAGGGTGCATCGGCCAAAATAAGGTGCGATTTGTAGCGCACCCTTTCTCTCACCATTAAGGGTGAGACAATGCCAAAAAGGGTGTTTCAAGGGTGCGCTATGGGGTGCAAATACGCGGCGCACCCTTGTTTCCACCCTTAAGGGTCAGAAACTGTTTAGTGTGTAGGTCCGCTACAGCGAGCTCAACGGGCGGCAGTGGCCAGCGGAGCCTGCCCTCACAAAAAAGCTTATTGCGTTTCTAATTAAACATTGATTGCATTTCTCATCATGCACATTAACATTTCAATACATTTTCTTGATGCATTCTTGATGAGTTTAATAAGAAAGTTGTCCATCGTGTTTCTGATGCACTCTTAGTGCATAAATATTTTTTGAACTCTTTTAATGCATGAGTGGCTATTGTCATCATAATGTGTATTGTTGATGTGTTTCTAATGTCCCTAGATCCCAGTGCGCACCCTAGTGTAGCGGGCTGTTATGGGCACTGACACTGGAATTACCCCAGAAGGCTTTGAAGTAATTCGATTTTCAGATCGCCACTTGGAGCTGAAGTCAATACTTCACATTTTATTTAATTTTGCATGCAACCATTGATGACAGGCTGCTCATTTTTTGCACCACAGTGGTATTAAAATTGCCAGAAGTGCAACCTGAAAATAGAGAAGAGGCATTTAATTAAATTTATGTCACATAGACGGCGGCGCGCGCCGAGTGAAAGGAGATGAGGAAGAGAAAGGAAGAAGGAGGTTTCAGGTGAGCGAGCGCGAAGTGTAAGAGATGAGAGAGGAGGAGGGAGCCAAGGGTGCGAGAATTAGGTACGCCAACATGGACCTTGAGGCACGAACGGAAACGGTAGAACCTAGAGGTCGCAAACTGTCGAACTAAAATTGTTTCATGAACCTCCTGCGCGTACTAAACCCAAGGAAAGCGTATCACACACATTAGTTCTGTTAAAGAAAGTTAAGACTGATGTTCTTGCGCGAAATCCGCCTAACTCGCCGCGACATCTAACCACATGTGTGATGTCTTTTTGGCAGCCAGGTGAAAACAAACGCGTTTCCCACTTTTTCATTTCAGCATATTCTGGAGCGTTCCGGCACAAAAAGACAGAATGCAGCAATCCGTTAGGACACTATTCCCACAAAGCGCAATGTGCGTAAGAATATGCTTACCTTTACAGGCGATCGCGTCTGCCGAGCAGTGCGCTTTCCGCCTTCGTATCACCGGCACCGAACCAAGCAGTGCGATTTCAGCGCGAGTGCAATGTAGTCGGAGCTGATACCTCTTAATCAAAAAAAAAATCGTCCATGCCTTCTTTTGAAAATCTCAAACATGGTCCGGTGCAGCAGTCCTTCCGCCTGAGCAAAGCACACAGAAACAGGGACACTTGCCGACACAATAAATGCCCGTTTGCACCACATATAGAAGGCACTTCACAAGCGTACTCACTTCTGTAACAGATACTCACTTCTGTAACACAAGCGTACTCACTTCTGTAACGAAACGCAACATATTTCCCTACGGTAAACAATCGAAGAAGCCCATTCATCATTCGCCGAAACGTGGTCGAAACGGACCCCGCCATGCTAACTGCCATATTGTGAAATTTGAAAGTAAGAGCGTGGGTCTACCCGCGAACTCCTGGCGGTAAAATTTTGTTTCAGTTTCAGTTTCACTTTTAGAGAACGCTTGTGTGTAGTTTTAATTTTAGCGTTATTTGTGGTGCTTTATTAAGGTGTTGGGTTATATCAGCAGCGCCACTTGTGTATGAAAGGCTACGAAGTTACGCAGCCCCACCCCCAGCATGTTAAGTGATATCTGTTATGTTCGGGGCGTCGCAGCCCCGTGAGCGAGGAACCTCTCGATTCTGTTGCTCGGTGGAGGCTGCTTAATTGTGCTTTGGGAGAGAGGGAAGAGAAGGAAAGACAGAAGCGCGAGCGCCTGTAAAGAAGGCATTGCTTCTCGTACCCTGGTCGCGCACATGGTCCCAGAACGGTCCAGTTCCGAGGCAACGCACGGCTCTGGTTACGTCCGCGCATCGTCGTCGGCGCAGGCAGGGGTACCCCCGCTTGTCTCTCCGAAGCGGCCTCAGGTGCAAGGAGGCATTGCAAATGGAGCGGCCGTGCATCTGTTTGCTTGGAGGCGGTGTGGCAATGCGTCGGTTCGCGCACACAACAAAATCCTTTCCCGTAACACCCTAAAGCATATTGTCCAACCATAGCACCCCTTCGCTACGAAAGAAGTGATTTGCAATGGCACAAACACCCAAGACTCAGGGTGTAAGCGTGTTTTGAATGAAACAATTGTCCAAAAAGTTGTTTTTGCTTTTACAGTGTATGCTAAACAGAAATTAAAACGCAGTAAAGAATATACATTCGCTTAGTGCTGTATACTTTCCCTCATTTGAGAAAGTCAATGTATTTCCGCATTAGCTCCAATACAAAAATACTGTCGTGTTTTCCAGGCACAAAACTTCTTACGTAATCTCAAATGAAAGTCTGGTGCGGATCTCATGTTAAAACACATAAAAGTTGTTTCTTAGGCAACATCCTACATATGCTAAACAGAAATGAAAACAGGGCTCTGAAATTGTGCAGGTAAAAGGAAAGAATATATATTCACTTAGTGATGTATACTTTTCCTGATTTGCGAAAGTCAATGTATTTCTACATTAGCTCCGTTTTCCAAGCAAAAAACGTCTTGTGTGATCTCAAAGGAAAGTCTGTTGCGGATCTGATGTTAAAACACATCAAATCTTTAGTCTCCTTTCAGTGGTTGATGACTCATCAAAAACAAATTACGTGCGTAACAGCAATTCAATATCTATTTTTATAAGGGTGTGACTGAGGGTACCTGACCATTGGGTAAAAGTGGACGAGGTCGAAGGAAACGACTCCTGGGGACGCAATGAAGAGGCAACTCTGAAGATGTCCCTAAAGCCTCCAAAATATTATGGGGCAAAATAAATTTTTTTCTCCCTTCCTTCGGTAGTTGACACCGCTGGGCCATCCGAGTCAGACGGACCAATCTTGGTATTGCTTTCTGTTCAAAGAGATTGAGCACAGTTCCTAAGCCCTGCAAGTGCTTCACAAAGACGGTGGCTCGGCTGCTCGGACTTGAGGGCGCAACGAACCTTGGTCGAGCGGACTCGGGCCGCGGCCGACGCATTATGCGCTCGTACGAGGGAGACCACCCAGTAATTGTAAGGAACGGCCCCTTAAGGAGCGCTTCCGCACCCTCCCTGCATATAAAAATTAATGTTTTTATCACCATCTGGAATTTTTGCCGAGTCACCGCAAGCCCAAAACCGGCAGGTTGCTACGAATTTTCAGCCTCTCCATGATGATAATCAGTATAAGCGGCCCGTCATGTACTAGGCCGTAGGCGCAGTCCTCCTGACGTCGCCACGTAGGTAGTCAATTCAATCTCCCCGTAGAGCACGAGGTGCGTTAGGCTCGCGTAGCCTCCGTTCTTTTCAGCGCTTGTAGTCGTCACGAGGAACGAGTGCTACTTTATATTCGTCGAGATGACATCCTAACCGGCCTCGCCCAGGCGGAAATCAGCTGCCACGATTATTTTGTGCGCCAAGACAGCGTTGCTGAACTTGAATAGACGCACGAAGCCACAACGGGGCCTCAAAATGATCTCGGTGCCATTGTGTATGAAAGCATGCTGCTTTTCCACCAATTTTGCAGCCATTTTCCTTCCCGCATGCTTCTCAGCAGCTCGCTGTTTCTGAACTTGTTGCGCGCTCTTCTCGAGCGGCACATACCTCTCCTTGCTGGTATACTACTGACCAGGTACTGCAGATTCCTCCCGATCGACCAGCGTTCCTCCAACAATTTACATTCCACAACTTTAGTTGCATTCGCGAGGCTAGGGGTAGGTCCCCGGTGGCGCCGTCGCGATCTCGTGCTGCCGCGAGAGACTAGACCACGTTAGGCCTAGCTTTGCGACGTGGTCCACCGAACACAGGAGGTCCAAAAAATTAAAAAAAAAGTCCCACCTTGCAAAAACTGATATTCCTGTGGTCCTCTCTGCGTTCCATTGATTCAATGGGTGTTCGATTCCCGCTGGAGCCGTTTCATTTCATGAGGAGACTGGCCCAGCAGCGTAGCCAGCTATGGCGGTTGCTACGCAATTGCTAAAAGTCAGCGCGACCACGGCTAAGGTGCGACCGTGACGAAAGTGCGATAACGGCGAAGAGGCAATGTGGCAGCTTAGTGTAGCTGTTGCTACAAAACGACTTCCAGTCGACCACGGAGCGAGCGAACTGAAGGTCGTGGAACGGTCACCTGCGGGTACAATAGCGTTAGCTACAGCAAAGACTGCGGTCGCAGCTTCACCAACAGGAGCTGCTTAGAACGCCGCTGCGCACACCTTCGGCTGCGCCATTGATGGAACGCAATGGGGCCAGCCAAGAGCGAATGGTCGTCACGCGGAAGAGAGATGTGCAGCTCGCTATGCAACAGAAAGACGCAGTGCTGCCCGTTGCTCGCGTGTCTCCGGTAAGGTGGCCTTGCTAGTCGACAATGAAAGCGCAGGTGCACCTGCGGTTATCCACACTTCAATCAATTATTCAATGGCGCCTCTAGAGGTCGGTGGTGTTGCCTTCCTGTTATGCCCCATGACCTTCTGCAATTGTGCCGGTCACTGTAAGTTTACCGGCAACACTTTATATACTGTAGGATGGGGGTTTGTTAGGGGTAATGGGATGCACTCAGGAGCCCGTCTGGAACAGTACACGTACGAGTAGGTCCAGAGCACACGCCGATAGCGATGTCACTGGCGACCGCGCACGGAACCATCTTCACCTACGAACGTACTAGTGCCCTAAAAAACGGAGCATACGAACGAAGATTTTCGTTTTGTAGCGCGCCTTGCAAGCTGATGCGCATGTGTATAACTTGGGTACGTGTGGGAATATATATATATATATATATATATATATATATATATATATATATATATATATATATATATATATATATATATATATATATATATATATATGTATACATATATTGTAGTAGTGGTAAACTGTAGTGTGGTAATCTTCATCGATATAACCACTGACATGCGTCGCGTGCTGCCGCTCTCAAGGACGAAGAAGTTGTTCGCTGCCTTGCTCTTTCGCCACGCCTGACGTTCCGCTGCGAGTCTCTCCTGAGCGGCTGGAACCATCGGAGTTTACCGAATAAGCACACCCCTACAATTGGTGGAGGTGCGGGGTACGTTCCCGTCCCCCCTGGAACTAAGAACCGCACATTACCCTCTGGTTCCAGCATGACGGACGACACTGCCTCGACATCGTCGCCCCTCCCAACCACCGTGCTGTGTTCTGGAGCTCTACGGCAGCGTGATCCGTGCCTCTTCAGTGACACAGCCGACCAGGACGTCGACGATTGGTTGTCGGCATATGAGCGCGTCAGTAGCTACAACAGATGGGACGACGCTATCAAGCTAAGCAATGTCATCTTTTATCTGACTGACGAGGCGAACCTCTGGTTTCGCAACCATGAGGCAGACCTGCCATCTTGGTCTGCATTTAAAAGAATTTTGCAGAAGTGTTCGGCCGCCCTGCAGTTCGCAAGCTCCGGGCAGAACAACGCTTGCGTGAGCGCACTCAGCAAGTCGAAGAGTCGTTCACTAGTTATATAGAGGACATCGTGGACCTATGCAAGCGTGTCGATCCGCTAATGACTGAAGCGGATAAGATCGAAAACATCATGAAAGGCATCTCTGACGACGCGTGCCAAATGCTCTGGGTAAAAAATCCTGCCACGGTGAGTGACGTGATCAAGCTTTGCCAGAGCTACGACGTGCTTCGTAAGAAGCGCGCTCCTACCCGGCGGTCCGGTGTTAGAGACGACGCCATCTCTACACTTGCGCTGGGCGGTTCTACCCCATCAGAGGACAGCCCTTTACTTCAGCAAATCAAAGCCTTCGTTCGAGAAGAGGTCGCCCGCCAGCTATCGCTAGTCCCTCAGTTACAGGATACTGGCCGCCTTGCTCCTGACATGGCTCCGTCTTTGGCCCCTACCATACGGCGTGCCGTTCAAGATCACATCGCTGATGTTCTTCCGCCCAGCTCCATGCTCCCGCCCAGCCCTGCCGCCCAGTCCCGTGCCGGCGCAAGTAACGGCACCACTGACTTACGCCCAAGTTGCGGCCAGGCCGCTCATGCCATCAGCATCTCTTTCCTGCCAGGCCGCTCCTTCCAACCTTCCTTCGCCTTTGCCTGGGTCTGCATTCCATGTCCCTATTCCAAGGGTACGCCAACGCCCTACGAACCCTTGGCGTACCGCGGACAACCGGCCAGTCTGCTACTCTTGCGGGCTGCCGGGCCATGTCGCACGCCTTTGCCGCCAACGCCTTCCACCTTCTCGACCTGAACTATGGAACTACTCCTACAATACAGACCAGCCCTCGCCGAGAAATCCGCCCAGTTCCGACTTTGTATCTCGTGACAATCAAACGTACACAACTCGCCGATCACCTTCCCCTCGTCGCCGTTCCCTGTCCCCACTCCGACGTTCTACCGGCACTGTTGAGGGAAACTAACAGTCGCAGTTCCCGGGGCAAGAACTGCGCTTGGTTCGAACTCTTCAAGTCGTCGGTGTTCTCCCACTAACGTAATTCAAGTGTTTGTCGACGGCGTCGCAGTACTCGCTCTTGTCGACACTGGCGCTGCCGTATCTGTCATCAGTGAAGCTCTTTGCCGTCGTCTTCGTAAGGTGACCACCGCACTTTCCGACTTTTTGCTTCGCACCGCCTCATCACAGCGCATTCATCCCTCAGCGGCGTGCACGGCCCGTGTTCTCATCGAAGACGTCTTATACACAATCGAGTTTATTGTACTGTCTCGCTGCTCACACGACATCATCCTGGGCTACGATTTCCTTTCCACTCATCATGCCGTTATTGACTGCGCCCGCGCGGAAGTTTCCTTTTTACCTCTTTGTGATACCGTCTTGTGTGACGTCCCTACCCGGCCTGCAAAACTCCTCGTCGCCAATGACACAGACATTCCTCCATTTTCTGCTGCCCTCGTTCCACTCTCCTGTGAAAGCGTTATTAGTTCGACTGTCTTCTTCACACCTTCCGACGCCGCTGCACGCCATCCCTGCCTCCTGCTTCCATTTGCTGTCCTCAAGTTCGAAGATGGCCTTAGTGCAATGCACGTCTCAAATCCATTTTCGTGCCCGTCCGTCCTGCTACGCCGCGAGTGTCTCGGTCGTATTGAAGAATTTGATCCCGCGCTTGTAAATACTCTTCCTGCAACGCCTACTTCATTAGACGTTAATGTGCTCAGCTCTTGCGATACAGCGACCGCTTCGACACCACCCGATGTTCTTTAACAAGCTATTGACGCAGATCTCCCACCCGCACAACGCGATCAACTCGCTGCTCTTCTACAGAACTTCACTTCTGCCTTCGACCTTCCTCACACTGCTCTGGGTCGCACGTCTGTCGTTGCGCATGCAATCGACACTGGTACAAACGCACCTTTACGACAGCGTCCTTATCGCGTGTCGGCCTCTGAGCGCCAAGTCATTGCTGACAACGTGGACGACATGCTTCGCCGGGGCGTCATACAGCCATCTAACAGTCCATGGGCTTCTCCGGTTGTTTTGGTCACCAAGAAAGATGGTTCCATCCGGTTTTGCGTCGATTACCGTAGGCTTAACAAAATCACGCGCAAAGATGTCTATCCTTTGCCGCGAATAGATGACGCCTTGGACAGTTTACAGGGAGCCGAGTATTTCTCCTCTTTGGATTTGCGCTCCGGCTACTGGCAGGTACCGATGGCTGATAATGACCGCTCGAAAACTGCCTTTATAACACCAGATGGATTATACGAGTTCAACGTTATGCCCTTTGGCCTCTGCAATGCCCCAGCTACTTTCGAGCGCCTGATGGACACTGTTCTCCGTCGACTGAAGTGGCAGACCTGTCTTTGTTACCTGGATGACATCGTAGTTTTTTCTACCGACTTTTATTCTCACCTTCTCCGCCTAAAGCATGTCCTCACGTGTCTCGCCGACGCTGGGCTTCAGTTGAATTTGAAGAAGTGCCACTTTGCCGCTCGAAAACTCACAATTTTAGGCCACGTAGTCTCTAAGGACTGGCCATAGGGTTTTCTTGGCAGGAAATACTGGAGTGGGTTGCTATTACCTTCTCCAGTGAATCACATTTTGTCAGAACTCTCTGCCGTGACCTGCCTATCTTGGGTGGCCCTACAGAGCAGAGCTCATGACTTCATCGAGTTTCGCAAGCCCCTCCGCCACGACAAGGCAAAAGACGAAGATCATGGCGTCTTGCCCTATCAAGTCCTGGAGCATCAATGGACAAGAAGTGGAAGCTCTGACAGATTTTCTATTCTTGGGAGCCAAGATTACCTCGGAAGGAGACTGCAGCCATGAAATTAGGAGACGCCTGCTTCTGGGAAAGAGAGCAATGGTTAGCCTTGACCGCCTAGTAAAGAGCAGAGACATTAGTCTACCAACCAAGATCCGTATAACCCGTGCTATGGTCTTTCCAGTTGTGATGTATGGATGCGAGTTGGACTGTGAAAAAGGCTGACCGCCGAAGAATTGACGCGTTTGAATTGTGGTGCTGGCGAAGACTCTTGAGAGTTCCTTGGACTGCCAGTCGATATTGTCGACCATAAACCCTGACTGCTCATTGGAGGGTCAAATTCTAAAGTTAAAGCTCAGCTACTTTGGTCATCTGATGAGAAGAGAGGAGTCGCTGGAGAAAGATTTGATGTTGGGAAAGGTTGAGGGTCGCCGGAGAAGGGGTAGGCAGCGAACGCGATGGTTAGATGGCATTCTCGAGGCATTGCAGATGAAGCTATGTGATGTTAAGAAGATAGTGAGAGACCGGAAAGCGTGGCGTGACATGGTCCATAGGGTCACGAAGAGTCGGACACGACTGAACGCCTGAACTGAGTCCCTAAGGAAGGCATTCTTCCCGACCCCACCAAACTGCGCGCAGTTGCAGAGTTCCCGAAGCCAACCTCCCTGAAGCAGCTTCGGAGCTTTATCGGCCTCTACTCCTACTTTCGACGTTTCATCTTGAACATCGCCTCTATCATCGCTCCTCTGACCCAGCTCCTTGCCGGCAGCTCCGACCTTTCCGCCTGGATTCCAGCCTGCGATAAAGCCTTCGACGCTTTACGCCGCCTTTTGGTTTCGCCTCCCATTCTACGCCACTTCGATCCGGCTGCGCCTACGGAGATCCACACTGATGCCAGCGGTATTGGGCTTGGTGCCGTCCTTACCCAACGTAAGCCTGGTTACAGCGAGTATGTTGTGGCATACGCCAGCCGAACATTGTCAAAGGCAGAATCTAATTATTCAGTCACAGAAAGGGGACGTTTGGCCATTATTTGGGCCATCGGAAAATTTCGTCCTTATGTGTATGGCCGACCGTTTTACGTTGTGACCGATCACCACGCTTTGTGCTGGCTTGCCTCTCTGAAAGACCCCTCCGGTCGCCTTGCTTGCTGGGCTCTTCGTCTCCAGGAGTTTGACATTCATGTCATTTATCGATCAGGCCTGAAGCATACGGACGCGGATGCTCTTTCCCGCTCGCCATTGCCTAGAGATACTTCGTCTGACCACGTCTGTGCCTACGATTTGCCGACTCTTACCACTATCGACATGGCTACCGAGCAGCGGAATGACCCCTGGATCAATGCACTTTTGGATTTTCTCTCAAGTCCTACTCCCGGTCATTCATCCAAAGCGCTCGTCCGCCAAGCCCACCACTTCTCCATTCGTGACGGTCTTCTCTATCGCCGCAATTATTTGCTTGATGGACGGAAGTGGCTTCTAGTCATCCCGCGTCATCTCCGTGCCGACATTTGTGCTGCGTACCATGGTGACCCACAATGTGCTCACGGTGGCATATTGAAAAGCTACACGCGCCTACGTCTTCGAGTTTACTGGCGTGGAAGGTACCGCTTCGTACGACATTTCGTGCGCGCTTGCGAATCTTGTCAACGCCGAAAAACTCCTCAGAAGTCCTCTGTTTCGTTGCAGCCGTTACCCTGCCCTGCTCGTCCGTTTGACCGCGTTGGCATAGATCTCTATGGCCCTCTTCCTACTACTCCTGCTGGAAACCGGTGGATTATTGTGGCAGTAGACCATCTGACTCGCTACACTGAAACATCACCGTTACCCTCTGCCTCTGCAAGAGACGTTGCTTTGTTCATTCTCAACAACTTGATTCTTCGCCACGGGACTCCGAAGGAACTGCTCAGTGACCGCGGACGCGTTTTCTTGTGCGACGCTCTCGAGGCCCTACTGAAAGAATGTCGCATCATTCGTCGCACCGCTACTTCTTACCACCCTCAGACGAATGGCCTGACAGAACGCTTCAACCGTACTCTGAGTGACATGCTGGCCATGTACGTCAACGACGCTCATTCCAACTGGGACCACGTTTTTCCCTTCGTAACCTACGCGTACAACACTGCGATACAGACCACCACTGGATTCTCTCCCTTTTTTCTTCTTTACGGGGGCGAGCCAACCTGCACAATGGACGCGCTTTTTCCCTACCACCCTGATGTTTCTGAACCGACGCCACTCTCGGACGCCGCCCAGTACGCAGAAGAATGCCGTCAGCTCGCTCGTTCGCTTACAAAGGAAAATCAGTGGCAACAAAAACACCATCGTGACACTGGTGAGGCGCCTTCATATGCGCCCAACTCCCTGGTGTGGCTCTGGGTTCCTGCCACAACCGCCAGCCTGTCAAAGACACTTCTTGCTCGGTATCACGGTCCGTACTAAGTCCTTCAAAAAACATCTCCTGTGAACTACGTAGTTGAGCCCGTTACGCCATCTGCGGACTTGCGTCGCCGTGGACGCGAAATAGTTCATGTGGACCGAATCAAGCCCTACTACGATCCGTCTGTCCTTTCGGCACCATGAGTCGCCAGGATGGCTCCTTCTCTGCCCGGGGGGAAACTGTAGTGTGGTAATCTTCATCGATATAACCACTGACATGCGTCGCGTGCTGCCGCTCTCAAGGACGAAGAAGTTGTTCGCTGCCTTGCTCTTTCGCCACGCCTGACGCTCCGCTGCGAGTCTCTCCTGAGCGGCTGGAACCATCTGAGTTACCGAATAAGCACGCCCCTAGAATATATATATATATATGAATGAAAGAAGCCAACAGTCGGCGAGGCCAAGGAAAGCATTGGGGATTGTACTTTGTCTTTTTTTTTTTTTTTAATTTTTACTTCGATAATCACTTAAATTAGTAATGTAATCTGTTCAGGGGAAAGATAATCAAACACAAAGTAGAAGAAAAAACAACGTGCCGATGGTGGGATCCGAACCCACGACCTCCGAATATCGCGTCCGGTGCTCTTCCAACTGAGCT